>NC_088202.1:4390177-7139523 GCF_037126465.1 Ornithodoros turicata | reverse complement strand
TTCATGGAACATGTCAGTATTACGAAGTGTGTATTGTTTAGTATTGTTGTGCTCCATTGCTAGCGTAAACTGTTCATTGGGTAGTTTTAAGGATTTTTTGTATGTTAGTGCTAAGCGAAAGGAATACTGCTGGAAGATTGGTATAGGACGTTATATTTCGGGAAAAGGGACTGTGCGGGTGAATCATAAGGCGCCGCATCGGTGAAACGGAGGGACATTTTTTGAAGAGTAAATAGCCTTTGCAAAGACGTGGACGCAGACCCCCATACAAGATTACAATAGGTTAGGCGGGAATGAATTAGTGCCTCATAAAGCAGGCGTTATTATCTGCGGTTGTTATCTCTAACTAGGAACTCGCCACTCCTTCATGTAATGCCCCCCATGGGGCCTGTAACATACTGTAACATAAATAAATAAGTAAATAAATACATGCTCGATGTGTAATTATCCTCTACATATTCCTGTAGACTACACATAAACAGTATGTGATACTTTACCTCATGCATAAAGGTAAGAGCAAACTCGATAAAGTGAGTTCCCATACTTTTTGTTTTATAATTGTCTTGACGCATAATAGCCCTAGTCGCTCATGCGCCAGAAAAACCTCAATCACTCACTCATACTTTTTGTTTAGCTATAAGATGTACATATTGTTGAGGGAGCCCCAGCATAGGAGAGGCTGTAAGCATGCATTCACAGATGCCGCATGTTTATGTGAGTTTTTTTCTGGGAAACAAATTGCACACATCAAAACCTTTCGCGCTATACGGTAAAATGACACACACACTTTCATCAGAAGGGGATGAAGCTTTCGTACCTTTTGAACGGGTTTTTAACTCCTTACAAAAAATTGGTCTTTTAAATGCACTCTAGTTGTACAGCTTTCTTTTATGCCTTTGGATTGGAAATGCGTTAGTTTTAATGAAATCCTTATACCCTTTAATGAATCACTAGATCATTTTCTCTTAAACTTTTAATGCTCTTATCATGGTCTTGGCGTATTATGGTCGTAGTTACCGCTGCGCCATTAAAACACGAATCATCATCATCATCACTTTCATCAGACGTGTTCATCTGAATCTTTTTGGATGGCCCTCTGTACTGCTTTAAAAGCACTCGAAGGCACGTGACTGATGAGTGTTTTTCACTTGAGATCAAAAGAGTGGTGCACACCTCAATACTTGAAACCCTCAACTGGGTTAATTACAGTAGGATCAAAGTTACAAGGGAATATACCGAGGTTCATCTTGTTCACAAACGACATCATCGCACAATATGCAAACTATATCTGCAGTTGCCATGGCCTACACCAATCATTACACCTGTTTCTCTGATGTTTGTGGGGAACAGCGATATTTTAAAAACACACATTCCACGTAACAATTAGTAAATTAGAACATGTACTGCACAAACTATCTTGCTTTGGTCATTATGCTCTGGAAATTTAATTGCGTGATGGCGTGTTGTGTACAGGGCCACACAACAGTGATTGCGGTGTTGTGTTACACACTGATTTCGATTATCACTTTATAATAAGATAACTAATGCTTTGCCAGTTCAACAGAAACATCATCGCACTTTGAAAGAACTTGTTTGGCAAACATACAAACTCGTATGCACCTCCTTTAATCGTTCCAGGAGTCTTTCTCTTTTGCAACTTATCTCTGGAGACGCAGCCTGTCAAATGGGTTACATAGTTTGGGCACAATGCTTGCTCGATATGTCAGGCAAGCAGAGATGTCAAATCCTTGTGTCATAAACTTTTTATTTGGAATGTGTGCATGTAGCTCTAAGTTCCTGCAATACCCTGGCACGTGTCCTTGTGACGACATACTACTTCAATGGGATAGGAATAGAATCCTGATTTTGAATGTGTGAAGTGTGAAGTTACAGTTTTTGCCATTGGTTAAATGAAGCACTATATCGTACTCATAAGAATGTTAGTGCTTTGGTACATTATTTATTCCAACCTATTATTCCAATTTCTCCCTTGGAGTTCCCCCCCGCAGGGGGCTTCGGCCGATGTTTGGTGAGTGGCACCACCACGTACCCCAGCCCCCAGTTCCGAGGTGTTATCCGTACCGTGCCGAGGGAATGTAAGGCGAAGGGTAGAAGCCTTGAACGGTGGCGGTCAGGGTCTCGGTCAGGCCCTGGCCGATAGGTTGTTCTGGAAACTCCGGGACCTTCCCACATGTATGGGCATGAAGTGTGGGTGACCTAGAGGAATGCATAGTTATGAAACCCGTATGGTTAAATATTTCCCTTCTTCTACGATCGGGGGCGGCAAACGTCCCCGGACCGAAGTTTCCAAACCAAATGAACAATTTTTCATGTCCAAATACATCGTGTTATCTTCCACTTCCTGGGAAGACGAAAAACGTGTACCACTTGGGAAAATGTCACCCTTCTTTATTGAGAAGGTTGTGTCTTCCCTATCGAAAAACATCACCGAAATAAAAAAACTGCGATCTGGTGACCTTCTTATCAAGTGTACGTCAGAGGCTGATTGCAAAAAGATCCTGAACACAAGAGAAATGCTTGATGTCCCGATATCTGCTTCCCTGCATAAGACCCTCAATACGTGTCATGGTGTGGTAGCTATCGCAGAGTTGATCGACGTCCCAGTGGAGGAGATCCTTATGAACCTAAAGGAACAGGCTGTAATTGATGTTCGAAAGCTCAAGATTCGGAAAAATAATGAATATATCACCACCAGAAACGTAGTCCTTACCTTCGACCGACCCTCACTGCCTGGTAAATTCAAAGTTGGGTATTTGTCTGCAGACGTCCGTCCATCAGTCCTCTAGTCAGGAACTCATTGAGGTTGATCTTCCCCATCCTTAGCCTCCCTTCCAGACGGACAATAGCAGCGTCCTTTTTTTGCCACTTCTTGTGGCGGTGCCTCTGTGCAGCACCACAGGCGGCCTGAAGGAGTCCCACCCGTTGTGCTGATTCAATCCTCTTGAGGACTTCAATGCACGTGTATGTATTCGGATGGGCCCTACCAACAACGCGCTTCAGTTTCCTGTAGTAAGCAGGAATAAATTTAGACACAGAAATTCTACCATTAATAGAGTCCTGCGCGGGTAGGAATTTTCTTATCCGCACCCGCCCGCAACCCGCAGGTGCGCGATTCGCACCCGCCCGCAACCCGCGGTTCTTTAGCAAGTGCCACCCGCGCCCGACCCCCCGCGGCACTGGGAATGAACCCGACTCAGGACTATCGGGACTTTTTCAAACGACCGTTTCAAACAAACACGCAAACTAGCGAAGCAAGATAAAGGGACACTTTACTGCACGCTGTTGATTGCAGACATCTACATGTCAACGTTGCTGTGTAAAAACAGAAGGTCGTCCACAGAAGATGGACTTAGGTTCACACGGCGACCTTGCAATACTAGCCCCGCTATAGAAAAGTGTCTCTCCGAGGGCGCGCTCGAAGCTGGAACACAATGTACAAAACAGGCTATGTTGCATAGTTCTGGAAAAGCGGCTTGATGTTGCTTCCACCAGCACAGGAAGTCATCAGGTGACTCCTTGACTTTTATAGAAATGTATCCAGCGACCTCATCCGTTTCCTTTGTTTCGTCCTCATCTGAGTCCTCGAAGCCCGACAGCAGTGTGCGTGTATCCGATAGCTTCGGTCTCTTCTTCGCCTTTTCACTCCCTGGTTCTGCTGCGCTGTGACTAAGCTCCATTGAGCTTCTTTCCACAGGGCGCTCCGCAATCATTCTTCTGACTTCTTCATACCCCGCAGGGGGCATCAGCGTACGCTGATGTTTGGTGAGTGGCGCCACCATGAACCCTAGCCCCCAGTCCCAAGGTGTTATGCGTACCGTGCCGAGGTGATGAAAGGCGAAGGGTAGAAGCTTCGAACGGAGGAGTGGCGGTCGGGGTCTTGGTCAAGCCCCGGCCGATGGGTTTTCCTTAAAACTCCGGGACCTTCTCACGCGTATAGACGTGAAACGTGAGCGACTCGTAGGAGCGTCCATTTCCTAAAACCGTGCATGGTTAAAAATTCTTCTTCCTCTACGATCGGGGGCGGCAAACGTCCCTGGACCGAAGTATCCGAAACAATGTCTACGAACTTTACAGCAAAGTACGTCGTCCTTTCAGCGACAGGAAATGACAAAGAAAAGGTAGTCCCCTTGGGTAAGATGTCGCCGTTCTTCATTGAGAAGGCGGTGGCATCTCTGTCTAAGCATATACCTGAGATCAAGCGCATGCGATCAGGCGACTGGTTAATAAAGTGCACATCTGAAACAGACTGTGAGACCATTCTGAACACACATGAAATGTTGGGAAAAAGAATATCAGCTTCCTTACAAAAGTCACTGAACACCAGCCGAGGCGTCATCGCCGTATCAGAACTCATCGACGTCCCCGTTGAGGAAATTCTTCTAAACCTGAAAGACCAGGACGTCATAGATGTACGAAAAATAAACATAAGAAAGAACAATGAGTACATTACAACCCGTAATATTATTCTTACCTTTGATCCCCCGACTCTGCCTCAAAAGTTAAAAGTAGGATATCTGTCAGCTGAAGTTCGCCCATACATCCCAAACCCGTTGCGCTGCTTCCGTTGTAACAGATTTGGTCATGCTGCCACTCCTGCCGTGGCTCCGCCTGTTGCGCACGGTGTGGGAAGTCTGACCACGAGACAAAAGAATGCAAAGGGCCAGACTGTTGTGTCAACTGCTCTTCCAACCACCCATCCTACTCGAGATCCTGTGCAAAATGGAAATACGAAAAAGAAGTCCTACATGTTAAAGTCACATATAACCTCAGTTACCCAGAAGCCAGGAAAAAAGTAGCTCCCATCTTTTTTTAGAAATCTTTTGCCACAGCTGTAAAACAAAGTAAAACTAGTCACACAGTACACACAGACCGAGCAGTCAATATTCACCCAGACCAACGCAAGTCAGATCCAAGGAGGTGCAGATCCACCTCCAACTCCTGAAATTCCTGTGGCGTCGCTAACACCGGCGCCACTCCTGTCCTCACAGTCCACGGAGGTGACATCCATGGATTGCGAGGACCAGACGAGCTCTGAGCGCTCCTTTGCGAGCACGAGCTCCCAAGCCCCCCAAAAGAATAGATCTAGTCTGTCGGGGAGTGGGTCACTCCCCGACATATCTGATCAGGAGGTTGCGGCTGCGCAGAAGAAACCCACAAGGCCACGGGTCACACCCCCAACAAAAAATAGATAATGGAAGCTCTTCCTAGTCGGGAAAAGTTCCTGACACACGTACTTCTTCTTAGTACTGCAACTATTATGAAGCACACGATCCTCCAATGAAATTGTCGTGGGCTGCTCTCTAATTTGGATGACGTCAACTATCTTTTTGAGAAGTATAACGCATCATGCTTTTGTCTTCAGAAGACATATCTGAACGCACAAACACAATCCACTGCGTAAACACAATATCTTTCGAAGAGATCGAACTGATGCCACCCGAGCATCTGGTGGTGTTGCGATCGTCACGCGAGGATCTCCCCCAACCAAAGCTGTTCACCTAGTTACAGACTTGGAAGCTGTAGCTGTGCCTAGATAGGATAGTCACCATCTGCTCAGTCTATTTGCCACCATCAGGCACAATTACACAAAGAGACTTAGAAAATTTGTGCAGCCAACTTCCTGGTCCTTTTATACTTCTGGGTGACTTCAATGCTCACAACCTACTTCGGGGCAGTACAAGAACAGACACTCGAGGGAAAATGTTAGAGAAGTTCTTATTATCAACATTCGTATGTCTTTTAAACACAGCGGCACCTACATACATACATTCTTCAAGTCAGTCTCTCTCAGTTTTAGACTTGTCCTTTTGCAGTCCACCTCCTACATAATGTACAGTCTCTCTGTTCCTACTCATCACTACTTTCATTATGGGACAGGTAATCCTTCAGTGGAACTGTCGAGGCCTCTACGCTAACATAGATGATGTACACGATCTCTTTGAAAAACACACTGCAGCTTGCTTCTGTTTACAGGAAACCTACCTTCAGGAACAAAGTTTCAATTCCTTCCGCAGACATACTATTTTTAGGAAGGACCGTACAAATACCACACGTGCGTCTGGAGGTGTGGCTATAGTCCTTCCGCAATCTGTGTCTGTAAACAAATCCCACTTGTTACAGGGTTGGAAGCAGTTGCTGTTCAAGTGTGCCTCGATAGGGTTTTCACTATATGTTCACTGTACCTTCCCCCATCAGAATTAATAGAACAAAGAGATTTTGAAAACTTGTGTAATCAACTCCCACAGCCATTCATGATTCTGGGCGACCTGAATGCCCACAATCCTTTATGGGGCAGCGCAAGACTGGATACGCGAGGAAAAATGTTGGAGAGAGTTCTTCTTTCAAGGTCCCTTTGCATTTTGAACACTGGGCTGCCTACATACGTCAACTCCTCAACACAAAGTTTTTCTTGCTTGGACATTTCACTGTGCAGTCCTTCCCTCTTCCATTGTCTGGACTGGACCGTGGACCAGAATCCTCGTGGAAGTGACCACTTCCCGGTAGTTTTGAAATTTCGTGGTCCTACAAATTCCATCTCGACGCGACCGCGAAGGTGGAAACTTCAAGAGGCTGACTGGAGCTTTTTCCAGAACGAGGCAAAGCTTGTTTCTTCATATTTTGAACACATGTCTATTGAAGAGGCAAACGAGTTTGTCACAACGGCCATCATGAATGCCGCTGAACAGTCTGTCCCGTAGACATCTGGCCGGCTCCCCAAGCGTCCCAAACCTTGGTGGACGGATGAATGCACACAGACACGAAAGCAACAAAACAGAACATGGGGTATCTTCCGCTGATACCCCACTCCTGAAAACCTCCTGACATTCAAGAGGGCACGAGCCAGGGCAAAATGAACCAGAAAACAAGCAAAACGGACGTCGTGGCGTAACTTTGTCTCTTCGTTAACGCGCACAACACAGTCAAAGGTTGTGTGGGATAGACTTCGAAAAATTAAGGGTGATTACACTAGTTTTTTCCATTCCCCTGCTTCAGGTTAATGGCATACCGTGTCAGGGCCTAGAAGAGCAGGCTAACGTCCTTGGTCAACATTTCTCTGACGTATCGAGCTCCTCACATTATGATAGAAACTTCCTGCGTATTAAGGAGCAAGCCGAAAGGCAAACAATTCCAATTACGGGTGGTGACAACTACAAGTACAACCAGCCTTTTACCATGGTAGAACTCCAACGAGTGCTGGCTTCAGTAAAAGTCAGCGCTCCTGGACCAGACCGCATTGCATATCCAATGCTTAGTCATTTGTCCGATGATTCCAAAGAGCATCTATTGAAGTTCTTCAACACGGTCTGGGACAAGGGACAGATGCCATCAGCATGGAAAGTAGCCACAGTCATTCCTTTTTTAAAGCCCGGGAAAGATGCGTCCAGTCCAACAAGTTACCGACCTGTTGCATTAACTAGCTGCCTCGGTAAGACATTCGAAAGAATGGTCAATAACCGGCTGACGTACTATCTAGAGGACAATAACTACTTTAATAACTACCAGTGTGGTTTTAGACCTGCACGTTCAACGTTGGACCATCTAGTTAGACTAGAATCCACAATTCGTGAGGCGTTTGTGAGACGGCATCACTGTGTGTCAGTGTTTTTTGACCTCCAAAAAGCGTATGATACCACCTGGCGCTACGGTATTATCAGGGATCTCTATGCGCTTGGCATTCGAGGGCGACTCCTACGTTGCCTGATGAATTTCCTCCAGGGAAGGACGTTTAGGGTCCGACTGGGGACAACTCTTTCACGTCCTTTCATCCAGGAAAATGGAGTTCCCCAAGGCTGTGTGCTTAGTGTTACTCTCTTTATTATAAAAATGAATTCAATAGCTGCTGCAATTCCCCCGTCCATTTCCTATTGCTTATATGTTGATGACGTCCAGATTTCTTATTCGTCAACAAACCTGAGTACATGCGAAAGGCAGCTCCAACTTACAATTAACAAATTGGTTAAATGGGCAAGTCAAAACGGATTTAGTTTCTCACCCGAGAAAACTGTTTGTGTTCTATTTTCTAGGAGAAGGGGTCTGTACCCAGACCCGATACTATCCATCAATGGTCAAAACCTGCCCGTACGCACTGAACAGAAGTTCCTCGGTGTTGTGTTTGACAGAAAGCTTACTTTTGGGGCACACATCAGGAACTTGAAAAACAAATGCTTAAAGTCCACAAATATACTCAAGGTAATATCCCACAGGTCGTGGGGTGCTGATCGGGAAACACTCCTTCGCATTTACCGGTCTGTAGTCCGCTCTAAAATGGATTACGGATGCCCTGCTTATGGGTCAGCACGACCGTCCACGCTAAAGGCCCTCGACACAGTACACCACCTTGGTTTGCGACTGGCGCTGGGGGCTTTCCGAACCACCCCTGTTTATAGTCTGTACGCAGAGGCAAATGAGTGGTCGTTAGGGAGGCGAAGGTCTTATATTACCTTGTCCTATGGTTTGAGAATAAGAGGCCACCCTCAGCATCCTTCGTTTCCTTCAGTGACATGGAGCAACTTCAAACAGCTGTTTCTTAATAAACCCAGAGCTGTGCCACCTTTCAGCATTCGTGTACAACGAGACGTCGAATGTTATGGCTTTTTCAGTTACAACTCACCTTCCTTGGTTGCCAGTAAGTTGACTCCTCCCTGGCAACCACCAGTTGCATATGACGTTTCACTTGCAAAGTTTAATAAAAGGGAAACACCCACCACAGAAATCCAGCAGGAATTTCTGATTCTCAAGGAGAGCTTTGGAGACCACACCGAGATATATACTGACGCTTCAAAGTCTTCCACAGGAGTGTCATGTGCTATGGTATGTGGCTCGTGCACAAAGGCACATTGCCTAAACAATGTCTTTTCAATTTTTACTGCAGAACTCTATGGTATTATCATAGCACTGAACCATGTTTTACAAACACACATGACACACACAGTAATCTACACAGACTCTTTGAGTTCGTTACGTGCGATCTGCAGTATTCAATCACATAAAAACCTCCTGGCAAGACGCGCACAATTCCTGGCCAGCATTATACAAGAAAAAGGGTTCCAGCTGAGACTGTGCTGGGTACCCAGCCATGTCGGAATTTCCGGCAATGAGAAAGTAGACCGCGCTGCATCTGCTGCTTTAGGCAACGATATAACTCCTTTTGAGATTCCACTTAATGACTTGCTGCAGCAACTGAAGAAAGCCATCCACACGGATTGGCAAGCTTTTTGGGATAAGCAGATAACAAACAAACTGCACACAGTAAAACCTCGCCTATGCAAACCTACACAAGATTTTGAAAACCGCCACCATGAAGTTTTATCGAGCCGTTTGAGGATTGGGCACAGTTTTTTAACTCATGGGCATTTGCTACGAAGGGACGACACGCCTCAGTGCCCTCACTGTGGAACAGACCTATCGATCATACATCTACTTATAACATG
The DNA here is from genome assembly GCF_037126465.1 of Ornithodoros turicata. Lineage (NCBI taxonomy): Eukaryota > Metazoa > Arthropoda > Arachnida > Ixodida > Argasidae > Ornithodoros > Ornithodoros turicata. Next base: position 7,130,071 of record NC_088202.1, on the reverse strand, counting down.
CCCGCTTTTAGAACATCATCGCCACCTACACTTTCCTTTCTTTTACAAATACAAGGTCCCTCTTCACCCTGCTCTTCTACTCGGTGATGAACCTCTAGTCGATTTTAGCCATATATACATGTTTTTAAGAGACATTGGGTATTTAAAGCACATCTAGGCTCATATATATTGTTTTATTTTATTTTATTATTATTTTTTAATTGAAATAATCCTTTTAAACTACTAACCATCCATACCATTGTCTTGGCGCACTATGGCCTTCGTCGCTAATGCGCCAAAAAAACCTTAATCATCATCATCACCTTTTGCAGTCCATCCTTGTTTCAAGAGAGAGAATGGACTGTAGAAGAAAACCCGCTTGGGAGTGATCACTTCCCAGTGATGTTAAAAGATTTTACGCCAGTAAACCCTCAGACAACACGTCCTCTTAGATGGAAACTCCATCTATCCGACTGGAAGCAGTTTTCAGAAAGAAGTGACCTGTCTTTAATTCCTATTGATTGTGTAACGATAGAAGAAGCTAATTGTCTTATCAGCAACATCATACTTGATGCAGCAACAGTATCCATTCCCACGACATCTGGTCGCCTCCCAAAGCGACCTAAACCCTGGTGGAATAATGAATGTGAGGAAACTCGCAAGCTTCGAAATCGTGCATGGGGTACATTTCGGAGATACCGCACCTCAGAAAATCTTTTACTCTTCAAAAAGGCAACAGCGAAGGCCAGATGGACACGAAAACAGGCTAAACGGTCCTCTTGGCGAACTTTCATATCTTCTCTATCTTGTAATACTCCATCCAAAATTGTATGGGACAGACTTTGCAAAATCGCAGGAGAGCATATCAGTCATTCAGTCCCGCTTTTAGAAGTTAACGGTCAGGTATGTGAAAGCCTAGAAGAAAGGCTAATGCACTTGGGGAACACTTCCAAAGCATATCAAGTTCTTCTCATTATAGCAGTGAATTCCTTAAGATTAAACAACGGTCCGGAAAACAAAAGGTTACAGCAAATGGTGGAGACTGCTGTGGATATAATCAGCCTTTCACTATGGTAGAATTGTCACGCTCCTTGTTGTCAGCAAAAGCGACTGCTCCTGGCCCAGACCGTGTTACATACTCAATGCTGGGAAACTTGTCTGACATATCAAAAAAATGTTTACTTCAGTTCTTCAACCATGTTTGGGTACAGGGGACACTACCGTCTGCATGGAAAATTGCCAGCATAATCCCCTTCCCGAAACCCGGAAAGGAAGCCTCTTGTCCTGCCAGTTATCGTCCCATTGCTCTGACAAGCTGCATAGGCAAAACCTTTGAGCGAATGGTGAATAACCGACTGGTTTATTTTCTTGAAATGAATAGGTGCCTATCAGAATTTCAGTGTGGTTTTCGCATGGGGTGCTCCACAATGGATCACCTCGTTCGTCTCGAAACAACCATCCGTGAAGCTTTTGTCAGGAGACAACACTGCTTGTCAGTTTTCTTTGACTTGGAGAAAGCATACGACACTGCGTGGCGATATGGCATCCTACAGGATCTCCATTCGTTCGGTATACGCGGTCGTCTCTCTAAATGTATTGCTGATTTCCTTCAACACAGAACATTCAGAGTTCAGCTGGGAACTACCTTATCCCATTTGTTCGTGCAGGAGAATGGTGTCCCGCAGGGCTCTGTTCTGAGCGTCACGTTATTCCTCATCAAAATCAACTCTCTAGCCAGTGTCATCTCACCCTCTATATCTTTTTCCTTGTATGTGGATGACATCCAGACATCCTGCTGCTCTGCGAACTTACCCAGATGTGAACGACAGATGCAACTCTGTATAAATAAAATGGCAAAATGGTTCTCAGAGAATCAGGGGAGTGTTTCCGTCTCCTGCGCTGCGGCTTAATGAACAAGACATTCTTGTGAAATCAGAATGCAAATTTATTGGCATTACGTTCGATTCAAAGCTCACTTTCAAGCCCCATATTCAAAACCTGAAAGCAAAATGTGTGAAGTCACTGAATCTACTGAAAATCCTCTCTCATAGATCTTGGGGTGCAGACGAGGAGACACTCCGCCGTGTATATAGTGCCTGCATTCGCTCCAAGATAGATTATGGGTCTGTCGTCTACGGCTCAGCCCGCCAATCTGTATTGAAAGCCCCCTGTTCATCACCAAGGGCTCAGGCTTATCCTTGGTGCGTTCCGAACATCTCCAGTCGAAAGTCTGTATGTGGAATCACATGAATATTCCTTGAATACAAGACGGTTTTATCTTGGGGTTTCATATGCTCTAAGAATAAGGAGTTATGCACAACACGCTGCACTGACTTGTGTTAAAAAAGCACTTGCCCCTCTTTTGTTGTTGCCCGTACATGTGGAGTCTTCTTCCTTGTTCAGGTAGCAGCAGACTGCTGCCGCGTGCTTACATTTTCCCGCAATTCCAGGTACACCGTTCCACAGGTACACGACGCAACATAAACTGTCACGAGCACTTGGACACCTGTGATGGAGAGGTACCGAAATTGAGTTACATAAGCTTTCAGTGCGGGTAAAATGTGCATTCAATGTTTTTCTGATCAGGTATATCATTTTGATGTACAGTTAACAAATATTACGTACGATCACGCCGACTCACCTCGAACCGGACGCTATAAACCACGCTGTCCTTCACTTCTTCCGAAATGCATTAACGACGATTTCGTTACCGTCCGATGCTTCGTCGACGCCGAAAACATTGACTAGTAACTTGCCCAATCGTCAATGACCTCCAGCTTTTCAAACCCACGCAGGATGCGATACATTGCTTGCTTGCGCCAGAGCGAAACCCGCGAAACCGAAACACTCTTGTGCGGACCATTGTTTCGATTTGCTTCCACATGCGGCGCTGTCGTCCGCTGATCGCAACGCCGCCTGGCCGAGAGCTACAGGCCCATGAGGTGATTCTCACTGCATTTGTAAAACAGGTTCACTGCTGCACTGAGTAAAAGGTTAATCTAGATTGCCCAATGCTTACTCCCAAAAACATGGCGGCTTCATCCCTGAGTTGCCTGGATATTTTTATATGTTTTTCCTCAGACATTTTTCCCATTCAGTACCGGTTCCACCATATGAGGAAATTCTGGAAGCTTCTCGAGTGGCCATTCCTTTAACGGCTAGAAGAAAAGAAACAGTGAGCGCAAACATGGTATTGGAACGCGGCATACATTGCTCCAACATCGGCGATCTACGCAAACATGCACAGAATGGAAATGTTTATGAATGTACACGGGCACTATTTTCTTTGATGAATACGAAGTTTCTTTAACAGCATGGTGCACACATTTCATTGTTCTTTCGCTGTATTGGCCAGGCAGACACCTTTTGGAGATGCTATATAAGAATCCAGAAACTATATAAGTATGTCGTGAGTTTGCAGAAGTACAGGGGTGATCCAGCTGGCAAGTGATTGCAGTATACTCACTTGACTTGACGGGCGGACGCATCGACGATGTACTGCTTGCTTTCGTCGTATTCTTTCGATCTTCCTCATGGTATGCCCCAAATATTTTTGTTTCATAAACCCATGGACAGTGGAACAGCGTAAGACTGTGGAAACCGCGGGTTGCTGAAGCCTAACACAAACGCGTCTGGTCTTGACCGCGCGTGCCAGGCGAAAATATGGAAGAGAGCTAAAGAGCGAGCGCACTGTAGAAGTAACACCTCCACTGAAGCATGGATTTCCCTACACCCCCCTCAGGGGGGGGTGGGGGTGTACACCTTCCCTGCATCTTTGCAACACCCCCCCCCCCTGAAATTTCTCAGGTGACCCCAACCAACTCGGCCACCAGCACGTTCTAGCTGGTAGTGAGTCCAGTGGAGTGCAGCTGTAGCTTCCACAGTTTCGCCACAAAACCCACCGCCCCCCTTGACCACGTGATCATCCGTAACGAATCACGACAAAGTAGCCGGAAAACGGCGCCAAAAAGCGCGCGCTGGCTGATCGAACCGCGCATGTGCGCTGCGTGCCCTCTCCACACCCTCTCACTCGGATTTTCTCCCCCCCCCCCCCATGTTCCGAGCGCTTCGCCAGGCCATCTGCTAATACATATTATCGGGAAGCAGAAAATGAAAATCCAGAAGACGAAGGAATTCACATGTACAAATTTATTGACACGGTAAACATATAAACAAGAAGCAACATTTGAATGCAAATAAATCTACACGATTATTACAGAATACTGCAGAATAAATAAAGAATAAATAGTGCCGAGCAACAGAAAGCGTGACTATCACATTATACAATCCTTAAGGGAACCTATTCGGTTGTCGTATTGCCAACTGTAGGATGGGACAAACGAAACCTATTCGGTTTAGAGAAAGTAGATATTATTATACACACATATAGTACGTGATGAGTCGCAGAAGCCATCCGCTTCATCCCAGCACAACTGTCGAATTTTCTGGTGACAGGGGCCACATGCTCGCGGATCGTGTCTGTCAGACAGCTGTCGGTGTCTGAATGAAAAAAAAGAATCTGTTCATGATATGGTAAGCCCGAGCACAGGCAACGTTCTGAACAGGCTGAACAGGCAACTGGCTGAATACGTTCTGTAAGGCATGCTGTCGTTACGCGCCTGATGTCGACTAATGAAAAAATTCGAGGAGCCCTGCGTACGCGATGCACGCTGTTTTCCTTTTCATGCACACCAGTGTATTAAACAGACACATTCAAATAGCGGAACAAAACGCAACAAGTAACGCCACGCAGAATCATCAACCAGATCATGATTGATAACCGGCAGAAAGTGATGTAATACGGGACAAGCCGTACCTCCATGCACACAGTTAGGGGGCAATATTAAACGTCTGATCACTAACATGCATCATACGTTTGCCTGCTTACCTTTCATTCAGGCGTTCGTCCATGGTTCGAACATCTTCGAAATCCACGAAACGAAATCACCGCCTGCTCACATACGTAGACGCCAGCTACATAACGGTCAGACGGGTCGGCGCCTCGGAGAAACGAACGCTTGAGAATCCACCGGTTAAATGAGCCTCAGCCAATCATGACCGAGAACGGTCACGTGGGGAACCGGAGCCAATGGAAAGTAAATAGCCGGAATTTGGCGGGAAATGCCAGCGGCGACACTATTTTCGCGGCGGCGAAACCCGCTTACTGTGCCTCCTCTGGTGAGTCCGGCGCAGCGAATTACATCATGTACTGTCAAACTTGGGCTGTAGGACCACAGCCATGCAGATGATCGTAGCATGCATTTCTCTAAAATCACTTGAAAGTGACTGTTCTATATGCATATATTGCGTGCATATACGAGCAAAAATGCGTGCGGGCACGCAAACTCAATGTGGATAATGAAGAACCAGTTGCGCCCAACTCAATCAAGCGAGGCATTCTGATTTTTTCGTCTAAGGATTTCACCGTTGGTTGTCAGGTATTCATTGAGCTTCGTGAGACAAGGTGCTAGTCTTTTTTCTTTGTCGGTCGTGTCATTATGCATCTTAATGTTGAAATGCCGTTCATAATGAATCTGTATTCTAATGTACTGTGTTCTAACATGTACAAATAAAACGGGAAAGCTGTGCAGATATGTCACCATTGTGCCGGGATTCTTTCCGTGTCTAAAAAAAAATTCCGTAAGCGGAACCTTCATCAAGCATACCCCCCCCCCGCCCTTCAAAGCTCGTCACCCCCCCCCCGCCCAGGACGTTTACCAGACAGTCGACTTGAACGGCGACTCGTGTATACCTGCCCGCACCCGACCCGCAACCCACGCCAATTACACCCGCAACCCGCGCATGCATCTCGAATGTACGAACCTGCATCCGCAGTCTACTGACAGTCTACGGGTCATCCGCGGGTACCCGCGGGTTCTGCAGGACTCTAACCATCAAGCCTCTAACTTTGTCCCGTGAGCAGCCATGAGCATGGGAATATGATTGTTTCAATACTGTCTTCTAAATTCCTATTCCATAATTGCAGTGTGGAACTCTTAATTGCACATTTAATTCCTTTCCCAAATTCCAATCTCACATCGTGGTACCACAGATTCAGAATTCCGGTTCTATGTGTGAAAATTGTGACAAATTCTTAATTTTTCAGTTTCCATTTAGTGATCAAAATTGTAATTTGATAATTATGGCGTTAAATTATAAGTCTTACATCTCCTGGCTGCCCTGCATCAAAATGAATGCCGGGGTCACATGCCTGCCATCTTCTTTTAAATATTCGATTGCACATTGAATTCCTCTTCCAAATCCCAATGTCACATAGCACAGTTAAATTCAATCACATTTACGGTTCAAAATTCCCAATTTATGCTTCAAAACAGTGCCATATTTTTTATTCATTCTTATTTTGCACTCTTTATCCTAAATTCTGATTTCAAAATTCTAGCGTAAAATTTGCATATTCAATTTCTCTCAAATTTCATTAAGTGAAAAGTTTACCTGTGCCATGATTCTGTGGCATTATTTGTTCGTGCCCCTCTGTTGCCATGGTGGTTCCAGATCGTCAGTGGGTACTGCCCATCGATCCATGTGTTGTCGAAGTATGCTATGAAACTTTCTACAGCAGGCATCTGGGGTGCAGTCGACCTCAATGCGTTCCACGTGTTATTGTTGCACCCCTGGTTCCGGATGGTCATGCGTATGCAAGAGACTGTAAGTTAAAAACGTTTAATGAATAGAATACGGCCAGAGGCCACGGCCGAAGCACTCCAGAGCCCAGTCATGCCAGACAAGCAAAGAACGTCAGTTGTCGCCAGTAGCACGGTTTTGTCCCTTCGCTCCTCGTGCCACGATGATCATACAGGTAGTGCTGGCCGTCAGGATGGTAACGACGGCACCGGGTATGGCGGTCGTTACAGCTCCTCCGCCGCCCGGGAGATCGGCGGTAGACGATCTACGGCCAGTGAGTTGCAGCAGGCTTGTAGATAGCTTCGGGTAACTGGCGCGGAACAGACCGAGCGCAGTGGCTGTAATGTAAACATTGGAAACACCAGCTTGCAAGGACGAAAGGCAATTACTCAAGTCAAGATCCAGTCCCCCAGACACCAACAGGACACGGCGGGGTCACCCAACACACACCAAGACAATCCAATCTTTGCAAAACAAGAAACATTACCTTTAGAAATGATAGGTTTACACTGCCCAAACACAGAAATGCAGAATTCTGCAAATCTTCAAAATCCAAATGAGAAATCCAAGAAAACAGACCTTAGCACCTGCTAAGCTTTTAAACCGCAGGAGCAAAGACTCAAACAATCTGCGTTTCCATGAAGTTTTTCTTTGTCTATCGGTTTCCAAGTTTACCGAACTTGTATCACCTAGAGTCACTAAATAAGGTACGCTTATTTAGTGCTTATTTAGCGTAGCTTATTTAGTGACTCTAGTATCACCTTGTACCGAACTGTGTATCACCTTGATACCACAACTCTCAAAGAACGTGCTAGTCAGCTCGCTCGTAAAAACGCTGCCCTGAACCGACTGAACCTCTGCAGGACATCTGACTCTAGGAAAGACTGACAATAATTTATTTCCCGAGTGACTCAGAGGCACGGCTCAGAGGCAACGGCCCTACTACTTTCGAGGCTTCTTCCTCTTTCTTTTCCGCCGCAGTTTCGTCACTGTCTAATTCTAACTTTGAGTCAAGTTCCTTGGCTTTTGATCGCGTTATCGCCTGAACGACTCTGTCTTCATAACTACGTCCTTTTCCTTTCAAAAGTTCATCAGAGCGATTTGAGAAAAGATACGGTTACAATTTAGACAGGTTTTGGAAAACTGCTGCTTCTTTGTGCAGCTCGCCAAACGGGCCTTTGATGCACACCTTCGCTACTGGAAGACATACGCTCTGCTCTTCCACTACTTGTTTTATCGCGACACTCTCACCCGTAAAATTATTACTCGTCACATATAAGGAATGTACGATATCCATAGTAGAAGCGGTATCACGTAAGACTCTACATGGCTTCCCATTAACCTCCAAGTCGCACATATATGGCCTCAACAAAACGCTGCGGAACTAAGGCAAGGCTGACTGCTTTCCCAACAAATGTGCTGACGTCTTCGCTGTGCGTGTAGTCTGTCACCAGGCCACACGCCTGCACCTTGCGCCACACAGCCTGCGCAAAATGGAAGTGGCAGCCTTTGTGCCCTTGCGCAGGCTGAAAGACTGCCTCAAGTGCATTAATGAGGGCATGCCCAAAGTCACTCCTTGTGATTCTGACAACCGGTGTGAGGTCTCTCTCCTCCATTTTTTTTGACAAGTTTGTGAAAGCAGACTCGTATGCTGGCTCCTTCTTGGCATAAAGAAGAATGCCACAATGACATGCCTGCCCTCTTTATCTACAGCTAAAGTCAGAATCTGGTGGAAAATCTGTGGGCATGGAAAAAAAGTTCCGTCAGCGAAGAGTTCTCTGCTCTCTGCAAGCAGTCGGAGGTGCTCATCAGTCTTGAAACACAGGACGTGCTGGCCATTGAACTCCTCATTGAACAGCAGAAACTTCCTACCACTTACTGTATGAGCATATCGCTCAGTTAGTTGAATTTCGGCAGCAGTCTGGGGCAGGGGAGGCCGGTGCCTGCTATTCTACCAACTGCATGGCAACTGCATTTCTCCCACAGAATTTTCATAAAAATTGTGTTTCGAACTTAAAAAAAGAACACTTTGAATAACGGTGATAGTAATTAGAAGTTAATTTGTGCAAAAGAGGTATATCTCATAAAGCTTTTACAAAATTTCAGACATTATTTCAACATACATGGGAAGACCTTTTAGTGCCAAGAGGTTACACCACAATCCATGTGTAGCTAGGTCATGCAGATTATTTAGAGTTCACTTGGTGGGCTGTCCATTATTATTATCAATCCATCCAATACAGATGTTCATGGAATTTCACCATCCCAAAATAAAGTCGTTTTTCGTGGAATTTCCTCTATGCAGTTGGGAAAAAGATATTTTACTCTTACGTTCATTTGCCTACTGACATTCAAGGAGTACCCGTAGTTCGTGTGTGTTGTAATACCCGAACTTATCAATCACTCATTCCAGGTGCCTGTCAGCAGTGCGAGCTACAGCTGGGCAATTATTGGTCCAGTACTCTCTGCACCTCCACGTGGAATACATGAGGTTCTGGCGCTGGAAGATGTACTTGTAGGCATCCACGTGGAAGGCATCTCCTCCCTTTTTGCCCCCCAGGGGGCATCGGCGTATGCTGATGTTTGGTGAGTGGCGCCACCACGGACCCCAGTCCCAAGGTGTTATCCGTACCGTGCCGAGGGGATGAAAGGCGAAGGGTAGAAGCATTGAACGGTGGCGGTCAGGGTCTCGGTCAGGCCCTGGCCGATGGGTTTTCTGAAAACTCCAGGACCTTGCCACATGTATAGGCATGAAGTGTGGGTGGCCTTGACGAACGCCTAGTTATCAAGCCCGTATGGTTAAATGTTTCTCTTCTTCTACCATCGGGGGCGGCAAACGTCCCCGGACCGAATTTTCCAAACAAAATGAACAATTTTTCATGTCCGAGTACATCCTGTTATCTTCCACTTCCTCAGAAGAAGAAAAACGTGTACCACTTGGGAAAATGTCACCCTTCTTTATTTAGAAGGCGGTGTCTTCCCCATCGAAAGACACCACCGAAAAAAAAAAAAAAAAAAAGAACTGCGACCTGGTGACCTTCTTATCAAGTGTACGTCAGAGGCTGATTGCAAAAAGATCTTGAACACAAGAAAAATGCTCGATGTCCCGATATCTGCTTCCCTGCATAAGACCCTCAATACGTGTTGTGGTGTGGTAGCTATCGCAGAGTTGATCGACGTTTTTTGCTGGGGGATGAACCTCTCTTACCCATCATACGTGTTTTCAAATTTTTTGAGGACATTGGTCAACCCCCGCAGGGGGCACCGGCTTCGGCTGGTGTTTGGTGAGTGGCGCCACCACGGACCCCAGCCCCCAGTCCCAAGGTGTTACCTACCGTGCCGAGGGGATGAAGGTGAAGGGAGAGAAACCATGAACGGAGGCGGTCGAGGTTTTGGTCAAACCCCGGCCGATGGGTTTTCAGTAACTCCGGGACCTTTCCACATGTATGGACGTGAAGTGTGGGAGACAGTTTTGGATCGTCCAGCTCTAAATACTGCATGGGTAAAAAATCTTCTTCTAAATCTTTGATCGGGGGCGGTAAGCGCCCTCGCACCGATGGCTTACAAACTGTGCTATTGAACACGCCAAACAACACACCAAAGTTCATTGTCCTGACTAGTGCTGGCCCTGAGCCCACTCCTTTAGGTAAAATGTCGCCCTTTTTCATCGAAAAAGCGGTTGCATCACTTTCAAAAAATATGACAGAGATCAAACGCATGAGGTCTGGCGACTTACTGCTCAAATGTGTATCCGAAAGGGATAGCAAAACAATTCTGAACGCGACAGAGATGATGGGGCACAAGATCTCAGCTTCTTTACATAAGACCCTGAATACATGTCGAGGCGTCATTTCCCTGTCTGAACTGATCGATGTGCCAGCTGAAGATATTCTGGTGAACTTGAAAGACCAACAAGTTATAGACGTCCGCAAGATAAAAATCAGACGAAACAACGAATATATCACCACTAGGAACGTTATACTTACGTTTGACACACCGGTGCTACCTGAGAAGCTTAAGGTGGGGTACCTAACAACCGACGTTAGGCCTTACATACCCAACCCTCTTCGTTGCTTTAAGTGCAACCGCTTTGGACACGCTGCAGGTGCATGTACAGGCCGCCCCTGTTGCGCACGTTGTGGGCAGGAGGGACACGAAACCAAGGAATGTGATCGTGCTGAACATTGTGTCAATTGTTCTGAGAACCACCCCTCTTATTCTCGGTCTTGTCAAAAATGGAAAGCCGAAAAAGAGGTTCTACATCTTAAAGTGACACTTAATATAAGTTACATCGAGGCAAGAAAAAGGGTATCACCATTTTTGTTCGGAAACAAATCTTATGCAGACAAGGCTAAGGAGAAACCAAGAATGATAACACGCGCAACACAAACACAGGTACAATCCACCAAAACGCAAACTGACATCACACCCACTGTCTTACCAACTACATCCATGACGCCCCCTGAAGGTGTGGTGTCACAACTGTCGTCGTCCTCCGTGGAGAAAATCTCTATGGATTGTGACGATGACTCGAGCTCAGAACGCTCATTCGTGAGCACGAGCTCACAATCACAGAAAAAGACTGTCAAGGGTTTGTCTGTGAGTGGTTCGCTCCCAGACATCTCTGAAAAGGAACTGGCAGAGGCCAGGAAGAAAACCCCTCGACAGAAAATAACTGCGCCAAAAAAGTAGGAAATGAAAGCACAGTCCTCTGACTCGAGGTACTTAGATTTAATCTTTTTTCTCTTTCTTTCGTACATTATGGGCCAAACAATCCTCCATTGGAACTGTCGGGGTCTTATTGGAAATGTCGATGACATAAAAGACCTCTTCGAGGAACATAGGGCGGTTTGTTTTTGCTTACAGGAGACAAATTTACACCCACAAAGCATAAACCCCTTTCGAAGATACACCGTGTTCAGAAAGGATCGTTTAGGGTGCGCGCGCGCATCGGGAGGTGTGGCTGTCGTTGTCCCGCAGTCTGTACCTGCAAGGGCCGTACCCCTCGTGACGAACCTAGAGGCTGTTGCCGCTCAAGTATGTCTCGAACGGGTAATTACTGTCTGCTCTCTGTACTTACCGCAAGCAGAAAATATAGACCAAGCAGAGTTTGAACAGTTATGTGATCAGCTTCCTCAGCCCTTCATGATTCTCGGGGACCTTAACGCCCATAATTCGCTGTGGGGCAGCTCAAGGCTCGACAGTCGTGGCAAGCTAATTGAAAGGGTTTTACTTTCAAAGCAGCTCTGCCTTTTGAACACTGGTCTCCCAACGTACATACATTCTGCCACTCAGACATTTTCACCCATAGATATTTCTTTGTGCAGCCCCTCTCTGTATTATAATGTCAATTGGGATGTGCAAGCAAACCCTCGCGGTAGCGACCATTTTCCAGTTGTACTTAGATTTCCTGGTCCAACAAGTAGCTTAAGAACACGACCGCCTCGATGGAACCTTTCCCGCGCGGATTGGAGTAATTTTAAGAAAACAGTTGATTTGTCATCTCTGTCTCTTGAGAGAGGAGATATTGAAGAAGCAAACAGAGTGGTGACTGATGCGATCATAAATGCAGCTGTTCTATCCATTCCACAAACGTCTGGGAACCTGCCAAAGCGCTCCAAGCCTTGGTGGAACACCGACTGCAAGGATACACGGAAGGAGCAAAATCGGGCATGGAATATCTTTCGCAAATATCCAACCACAACAAACCTAATCCGGTTTAAAAAGGCTAGGGCTAAAGCCCGTTGGACACGGCGCCAAGCCAAAAAAGCGTCGTGGAAGGATTTTGTCTCAAGTCTGAATAACAACACACCTTCAAAGGTAATTTGGGACAGGCTCCGAAAAGTAAAGGGAGATTATGCTAGTTTTTCTGTTCCTCTACTACAAGTAAATGGCGTGGTGTGCCAAAACGTGCAAGAACAGGCAGACGCCCTTGGAGAACACTTTCAGAGCATATCGAGCTCTCCACATTATAGCGCTGACTTCCTTAAAATCAAGGAACAGTCAGAGAAGCAGACCATCCCCCCTGGATCTGGCAATGGGTACACTTATAACTCCTTATTTACAATGACAGAACTGCTGAGGGCCCTATCACGCAGAAAGGTTACTGCACCAGGTCCAGATCGTGTGACATACAGCATGCTAGAAAACCTATCCAATTCCTCGTTAGAATGTGTTTTAGATTTCTTCAACACCGTATGGCGAGAAGGATCACTTCCTTCTGGTTGGAAAGTAGCGACCATAATCCCACTGTTGAAGCCAGGAAAGGATTCATCAGATCCATCTAGCTATAGGCCCATAGCGCTCACAAGTTGTTTGGGAAAGACTTTTGAGCGCATGGTGAACAACCGCCTCATATATTTTTTAGAGGAAAATAACTGCTTGGATCGATACCAATGTGGCTTTAGGGCTGCACGGTCGACAACGGACCAGCTTTTGCGCCTTGAAACAACAATTAGGGAGGCTTTTGTAAGAAGTAGGCATTGTGTCAGTGTATTTTTTGACCTGCACAAGGCCTATGACACCACATGGCGGTACGGTATTGTTCGAGACTTGTATGCAATGGGACTTCGCGGTCGCATGCTGCGCTGTATTTTGAACTTCCTCGAAGGGAGAACCTTCAGAGTCCAGGTGGGAACAACACTGTCCCGACCATTTGTACAGGAGAATGGTGTCCCACAGGGGTCAGTTCTAAGTGTCACTCTCTTTATCGTGAAAATGAACTCAATAGCAAAAGTAATTCCTCCTTCAATTAAGTACTCGTTGTACGTTGATGACGTGCAGATTTCCTATTGCTCTTCAAATGTGTCTGCATGCGAGCGCCAGCTCCAGCTGGCAATCAACAGGTTAGTGAAGTGGTAAAATGAAAATGGCTTTCAGTTCTCTCCTGAAAAGACTGTTTGTGTCCACTTTTCGAGGCTTCGGGGAGTTTTCCCTGAGCCAGTTTTGAAGTTGCGCAGCCACCCAATTAATGTACAGCCTGAGCACAAATTTCTCGGGCTTATCTTTGACAAAAAACTGACATTTCTGCCACACATGAAACAACTCAAGAATAAGTGCATTAAATCCCTTAGCATTCTAAAGGTACTTTCACACCGGTCCTGGGGAGCAGATCGCGAAGTACTGAATCGCATCTACATCTCCACTGTCCTTTCTAGATTGGACTATGGATGCGCTGTTTATGGGTCGGCTCGACCAACTGCTTTGAAGATACTCGATCCGATACATCACCAGGGACTACGCTTAGTCCTTGGCGCATTCAGAACATCGCCAGTGGAGAGTTTGTATGTCGAGTCGAACCACTGGTCACTCGGAAGACGGAGGTTTTTTCTTAGCGCCACATATGCACTTAGGGTTCGGTGTTACCCCCAACATCCAGCGCTCGAATGTGTGCAGGACACTCAATACAAGAAACAATTTTTGAATAAACCGTCACAATCACTTCCTTTTTGTATGCGCATCTCTCAGGAAGTTAAACGATGCAACTTTGCTGAATACGATTACAAGGTAATGGAATTTAAGCAAAGGCTGCCTCCATGGCATCCACCTCCAAGTTTCAACAAGTCACTAACAAAATTCAAGAAATCTGATACCTCACAGGCTGTTTTGTTACACGAATTCCTTCATCTTCGAGAAAGCTTCAGCAAGCACACAGAGTTTTACACTGACGGTTCAAAAACCAGCTCAGGGGTTTCGTGCGCCATGGTTACGGGTTCACACACGAGCTCACACCGTCTCAGAACCAGCATGTCCATTTTTACCGCAGAAATGTATGCGATAATTTTAGCACTCAAGTACATATTGAACAATGAAATTACATCATCTGTAGTGTATACAGATTCTCTGAGCTCACTGCAAGCTATTTGCAACTTGCACCCAACTAAGGATTTGCTTGTTCACCATGCGAGGTGTTTAGCGAGTATGATCTCGGAGAGGTCTTACAACATGATGTTCTGCTGGGTACCCAGCCATGTCGGGATACCTGGTAATGAGAGAGCCGATAGTGTTGCCACAAGTGCACTAACTGAAGATATAACCCCTCTTGAGGCCCCGATGCAGGATATTAGACGGGCATTAAGAAACGTCATCAATGATCAGTGGCAGATATTTTGGGACACGCAGGATAAAAATAAGTTACATTCTGTCAAGCCTAATCTCGGGAGAAACTTATCTCCACTTCCAAACCGTCTGCATGAGGTGGTACATTGTCGGCTAAGGTTGGGTCATACATTCCTTACTCAGGGGTACTTGTTGCGGCGTGAGGACGCCCCGGAGTGTGACCACTGCGGGGGGGGGGGGGGGGGGGCGCTTTCTGTTGTGCACATCCTCGTTACATGTCCATCCTATGAAGATGTTCGTCGACGTCACTTCTATCGATTTTACAGATATTGTTTACCGTTTCACCCGGCCCTTTTGCTGGGTGATGAGGCTGAAGTACCTTTTACAGCTGTGTATGAATATTTCAAGGACATCCAGCTAATTGGTCTCTTGTGATCTCATACTGCTATTTTAGTAATTTTATCATATGTGGTAACTGTCTCCGGTAGTTCTTAAATAATCATCTCTGATTTTACGTTTGCCATCGTACATACCATTGCTTGGCGCTCTATAGCCTTGGTAGCTCATTTCTCTCACTGTGCTTTTTTGATTTCCGTCTGGTTTTAATATAATCATTATATTATATTTTTAATCTAATTACATGCTCAATATCTGTCTTGGCGCATTATGGCCTAAGCTGCCTTTGCGCCATTAAACTCTGAATCATCATCATATCTTCCCTTTTGAGTGTGTATGAACTGCTTGCCGTTGTCGGCCTCACGTATGTGGGCAACGTCACGACTCACGCCCTGGGGGAATGTGCGTTCATCTCGGCGTTCCGGCTCTTGGCGCGAAATACTTCGTCCCACGCACGAATGAGGTTGAGCCTTCTCTCTCGAGAGTGTCTACCTCCTCGATATTTTGTGTGATGTAGTAAAAGCGGATAGATTCAGAAATAAAGTTTCAGAAAGGCAGTAAATCCAATCTCTGTGTAAATGAGTACGGCGAAATACATCTTATTTAAGTGTTCACTCCGTAGTGTCTAGTTTCGGTATCGAGGTTGTTTCCCTACACTGCCGGTCAAAGCTTGCAGGACGATCGCAGTGGAGATAGACTGGCATGGG
This sequence comes from Ornithodoros turicata, assembly GCF_037126465.1. Classification (NCBI taxonomy): domain Eukaryota; kingdom Metazoa; phylum Arthropoda; class Arachnida; order Ixodida; family Argasidae; genus Ornithodoros; species Ornithodoros turicata. The sequence goes on along the minus strand of NC_088202.1, from coordinate 7,114,289 downwards.
TCTAGGCCCTGTTCCAGTTTGACACCGAGGGCAGGCGAATGTTTGGGTTTTTTTGCTGAGTGGCAATTTGTCATGGAATGCCTGACGCACTTATCGATGCTTCACTATAATGTTCATGTGTTGCAGCATTTTAATGATGCGCGAGTGGCACAAGGCGTAAACCACGCGGCGATCCACGCAGATCATGATAAAAGTAGTAAAATATTCGAGTGCATGGGACGAATAGAGAAAGCACTTGCATATGACTGTATGGATGATGGAATGAATGAACAAAACCTTATTGGCTCAACAGTAACGATGAAACGGGCCACAGTCGCGAGCCAGATCCATCCAAAAGTAAGAAAAAAAAAGCATACATAAAAGAAAAGTTTGAGATTCAAAGGAGTGGTCCCATTGGACAAAGGCAAAGGTGTGCACTTAGAAGTTAGTGTGCGCATTGCACGTAATGCGCACATATTGTTACCGCGGGACTATTAGACGGTTTACCCAGTGGTGGACTAATGCCCTAGTTACACTAGCTTTCTCAACCGCGGTTGAGTCGACCACGGTTGAGTAACGTCAACCGCAGTTGACCCAACCACGGTCGAAACCAGTTACACAGAGCGAATTCACCTCAGTCGAGGCTAGCGCCCCAAACGGACAACATCAGAAGCTACGGAACAGTAAAAAAACTTTACGCTGAGCAAAAACAAAATTAACTCATGCATAGATGACTTAAACAACATGTAACGTTTATTTAAAACAGTTTAAGCACTATACGAGCAGGCAGTTATGTGTGACCTTATTTTTGACAACTTGTTGCAACTATGGCTTTCCGTTTTAACGGAATACGACTGGGCGTTAGCAACATTGTAATTCAATCTGTCTTGTTTTTGTCTTTGTATGCTCTCTCCCGCCGTATTTTTGCCAATTTGTCTTCTGTTTCGTTCGTTTGCATTCTGAGTTCCACCGTGCATTGTTTTCGTGTTGCTGTATATATCTTGTATCTATTGTGCTCCATCGCGCGTAGCGATGTCACTGAGCAAAGCTACGTCCGCGGAGATACGGGGGAGAGACAATAACTTTTTCCTCTGTTTCGCCCAGCTGCAGTGTGAACTGAGACGAAGGCAGTGTAAGCTCAACGCTGTCCATAACGAACTGGACCGCCAACGCCGGAAGAGAAAACGAGCGCAACAACAACTGCAAACCCTGACCACTGTTGCCTTGCGGTTGTGTACAAGACAGAGAGAGCTTCGCAACTACCGCCGTCCAGCATCGTGGTGGGAGACAACACTCCCAGGACTTCCCGACGACTATTTTAAAAGTGACTTTCGTGTAACTCGGGCCACGTTCAACTACCTGGTTGAAGTATGCCAAAGTATGGCTAAGGCCGACACCCACTTACGGAAAGCGATACCGCTCAGAAAAAGAGTAGCCGTTGCCCTGTATAGGCTGTCGTCATCTGCGGAGGACAGGACTGTTGCGAACTTGTTCGGGGTGAGCAGGTCTTTCGTCAACATTGTCTACAGGGAGTTCTGCGCACAAATTGTCAGTAAACTGGAAGCGCAGTTTGTCAAGCTTCCAACAGACGCTGAGTTGCCAGAGCACCTGCGTAGGTTCGAAGCCGTAACAGGTTTTCCGCAAGGCTTTGGAGCTCTAGATGGCTGCCATATTGAGGTGTGCCCGCCGAAGGACCAGGGCTCAGACTACTACAATTATAAGGGATGGTACAGTGTGATTTTGCTTGCCATTGCTGACCATACCTACAAGTTTTCATATGTGAATGTGGGGTCTCCTGGAAGGAACCACGATTCAGCAGTACTTCAGAGGTCCAGGCTGCCTGCTGTAATTAACAGTACCCTCTTCAACACATTCACAGTGAGCTTGCAAGGTGTGGAGTTGCAAGTGTGTGCAAGGTGTGGATGTGGGCCCTGTCATATTGTGTGACCAGGCTTTTCCGCTGCAGCAACACCTAATGAAGCCGTATCCGGACAGGGCTACAAACACACCACAAAAGCAAGAGTTCAACGCCCGACTCTCTGGTGCAAGGCGAGTAGTGGAAAACGCATTTGGAAGGCTGAAAGCGAGGTTCAGGATTCTACACAAAGGACTTGAGTGTGATATTGACAACTGTACCACCATCATCAGAGCCTGCTGCATCCTGCACAACATCTGTGAGGACCTCAATGATGGAGTTGAGCAACAGTGGATTGAAGAGTGCAGACATCTTCCAAGGGAGATGCCACAACATCACACATCTGCTGCTACGGAAAGCGGAGCACATGTTCGTGATGCCATTGCACAGCACCTGTACTGCATGAAGACCACAGCCTAAAGCATGCTGCAGAAGACCCTATCCTGAACGACGGACCATCACCTATCAAAAACGGCCCTTTTCAGGGCCACCCAAAATGCCTACGTCAAAGGCTGCATCTGCGTATAGAACAAACCCTTCAAATTTTTTCTTAGGAATATAGGCCTTTTGCACAAGTGAGCGGGGGTGGTCATAAGCGCCCACCTCAAGATAGCTACATTTAAGACATCTTAGTATCTAGAACACAAAGACACTCGTATGAATTAAGCAATAACTTGTTGCACATAATTTCCTATCCATGTCGAAACACTATGTACAGTGAACCCTAGTTAACATGCCCATCACAGGTGCGGATTTTGGTCGTAAAACAAATTGTCATACTACCGAGAAAAGCTTTGGTAGTAGAAAAAGCCATATGAGTACTACAGAGATCAACAACGTCAGGTGTCCTGTGAAACCTTGTTGCTACTTTAGTATCCGTCACAGTCATCCTGAGATATGTATTAAAGGGACACTAAACCGATATAAGAGCAATGATGTGTCAGTAAGAATATGTTCATTTAACTCTGAAACATATTTCCTTAAATTAGGGAGGTCGACACCAACATATATAGTTGAGCAGTAATTACAAACCGTGTTGCATACTATTTCGACAGCAAACAGGTCCTCCGCGGCTGACCTTGTGGGAGTCCAGGATTGGTTGACGACGCAAAACGTCATTCGGGGAGAACTCTGCCCCGTTTGCTGTAACCAAGTGACGTTTGCTGATGCATTAGACAAAGGGGAGGGTTGAGCTGATTTCACTGTTTGAGCCACTTTTTAAATAGTGAAAGTGCTTGAGCTACACAAAGTCTTCCACATATTTAGGTGGAGGGAAAACCCCCTTTAGCAGGGTGTGTTTACATGGCGACGAGACAGCCATTCGAAGCAAATACATGGCTGTAATGAGCAAATGCAAAGCAAGCTAGAAAAAAGTTAGAGATGGAAGGAAACCAAAAACCGCTTGGGAACCTGAATTTTTTCAAGAACCAGAACGTACCGCAATTTGCCATCGGCAATTAACCAAAACCATAACCTGAACTGAAAAAAATGTGATTTCAGTTAACAGTTAGAAATGAAATGCCACAGAGGTTTTAATTATGTAAATATGATTCCAATTAGGAAACCAATTCCTAAACAAAAATTACTAAATTTTTATCTTGTTAATGATAATATGCACATGACCAACTGTTTGGTTAGTCTTTTCTCGTGTCTCAAGGATACTAACCTAAAAGAAAGTTCTTTGACAGCGTAAATTTTTGGCTGAACTATTCGGCTGAGGGACGTTCGAGAAACATGTCATATATAGTTATGACCAGCTATACCAGAACTAGACAGAAAATCATCACTCACAGGCTAGAACTAACAGGCTTAACACACTCTGAATTGATGTACAAGTACATGCAACAGCTACTACAAAGAATGAAAGTTTATTATACAGGGTGTGTGCAGATAAGTGACACTTGTGCACTTACCTCCTTGTCTGCTTACCCGACAAGATTCAGTGGCACACAATGGCACATTTATGCGTGCGAAATCTACAAAAAAAAATTGTGGGAGCTGTACTAAGCAGAAAAAATAAACAGTGACGAAAACATCAGTTTCCATGCATTAGAATAAGGTAACATCACGGCCTCAAGTGAGTTGTGTGCACTAGGAACACAACCCATGATTATCCATATGGGACATCGCTTCGGTTTCAGCACAGATTTAGCGATACTTGAATACAACTCTCCTGAGGCTGATATGTTGCCCTAGTCTAATGCACGGATGCTGACATTTTTGTCTGTCAGTTCATCTTTTAAGCTGAGTATGGCTTCCACGATTTCTTTTGTAGAGTTCGCATGCATAAATGCGTGCCACCAGAAGTTCCTCGGGCAAGTAGACAACAAGCTAAGTGCGCAAATGGCACTTATCTGCACACACCCTGTACATGAAACTGCAAATTACATATGATGCTGCAAAACATTATGATGCATTAAAATAATTGTTCATCATATGCAGCATTTCCCGCTGCAGCTGGTTTGCCTCTTCCTGAAGGTGTAGGGCTCTTTTCCTCATTTTTCGTTCTTTTTTGTCTGCCTTAGCAGCTCTTTTTTCTGCAGCTTTTGAAAGCTGCAGAAGCTGCATCAGCACAGTCTGTTTTTTTTCCTTTTTTTCTGGGAGGTGCTTCCATAGGATCCACGTTCTCCTGTGTCTCCTCCTCAGTCAACACTTCTGGTGGTGCAGAGGCAACTACCTCAGCACCTTCCTCTGGCTCATGGAAAACTGGGACCTTGAAAATGTGTAATAATGCATATTAACAGACAATACAAAAGCTACATTATAACTGAAACATCGCCATGCTAACATTGGACAGCTATTCTGGCCTTATTGGGCAATCAAGTTAGCTCCTTTGCTACTTTGAACCAGACAGATAGCACCGCAGTGCACAAGCCTCAGGAAGCCGCATGACATTCAGAATCTTCCCTTGTCTTTGCATTACGTAAGCTGATACGCCATCAATTCGTCTACACGGTCTTTGCACAAGTGTTGGTGCCAGATGACCAGGTATACCGCATATCATAGGGGTCCTGATGCTAAGAAATGTTGTGTTTTCTTATTCCAAAGCAAATTTGAAGGGCAAAATTTGAAGTCTCACTCCCAGACGCAGTTAAAGTTAGGCAACTTGACAAAGTGTGCCAGCGGGAAAGTTCATGAAAGACGCAAACCGTCTTGAGCGAAGAGAGGTCTTCATGTAGACTTGCACAATTCAAGTTGCGGCTTCAAGTCAAGTCACATCTGCGAATTCCGGGGTAGCAGGCTGAATAAAAATTGGTTTAGGACACAAATGATGCTATACCAGCAGTGGACAGCTGTTTCTGCTTTGGGCAATTGTCAGCAGTGCACAGGTACTATTATAATTACAACTGTATTTCCTGTAAGCAGTTTTCGTAGCAGTGAAACGGTTAATTTAGAAGCAACCTCAGTATTTGTTATTCATCATTCTTCTTATCATATATCTTGTGACAGCTGCTTTACGTCACAACATACAAATACAAAGATTACTAAACCAAATATTTACCTTTCAAGATAATCCTATATTTTTGTAAGGTAAAAAAAGCATTTTGCACACAAGGTATAACTATTGCTACATAGGGTGTGTCTCCCTTCAAACACATACATTTCGTAAGTGATGTGTACTGATTTCAAAAGAGTGCACCAGCAGCAACGAGTACATATTATATTGGGCTATGAAATAAACTCCCCCATTTTCGTCTCCCCTCATCATCGTGAAGCAGAGCAGTCGGATGCCAAGTTCCACAGAGCATATCAGGTTATCACCCATGCGTAGTGGTTCAGCTTATGGTTCATGACTTCACTGTTCTTGATGATGAAGCTGTTGTGTGGATGTGTGTAAACGAAGTAGTGTAGCTGTAGTTCAGGCAGCTGGAAATACAGGTTTTCACATGTCACAAGTCGTAACAAATAGTACCAAACACTAAAGAGCCGCAAAATGTCCAAACGCTTTACCTGGATACTTTCTTCCACTAGCGAGAGGTCATTGACGGGAAGTGTCCCCAAAAAGCCGTGAATTTTGCGGAAATATGGCCACGTTATCGCCGCCGAACCAGTTCCGCACCTCGCTAGTGCCCTGCATTTACAAAAACGGGCTTTGTAATTCAGTACTGAACATACAACAGTGCGACAGTTGGTCAGTAGAAGCAAGAATGCGCTATGAACGCCAAACAGAGAAGAAGGTAAATAAGTGCAATGAAAACAATGAAATGAAAAGCACCCCTACCTGTATTCTTTCGTCAGGCTCTCTATCTTCATCCTGACTTGCTTACCTACGAAGGTTGCACCGTGGCAACCCTCGGTTAGGGCTGACGCGATGCGGTCATAAATGACTGCATTCCTTTTTTGGCTTCTCAAAGCCCCTAGACTATCTTCCCACAAGTTTAGGAGATGCCTGGTCATTGCATCCGACCAGACGAAACGCTTCTTTTTCGTTTGCTCCATCGCAAAATCGGCCGACGACGCAGACGCAGCGTTGGAGGCAGCCATCTTGTCTGTCAGTTCAGTCGGTCAACTGACGGCGAGGAGCTCAGATGAAAGTCGACCACAGTTGACGTGTCAACCACGGTTGGCGTGTGACGCCTCGCATTGCGAAAAAGACAACGGAATCACAGTAATATATGGAGCGGTGTTAGGGAGGTTCTATAGCATGGGCAACATCCTGAGCAACAGTCCTCCAGATGTCAGACAGGACATCCCGGGAGAAACAGAGGAGGTTTGTGGATGCACCTCTGACTGTCCTTCAGGCGTCTACAATACGTCGACCCTGTGGACATTTATGCATAAGTGAAGCGAAACCACATGACGCCACGCCACCCATTTCCAAAGGAAGACACGTAGTCATTCCGCTTCGTAATTGCTTGAGAGCAGGAACGTCACGAACCGGAGACGGTTCGATATTGGATCGGATAAAAAAAACAAAAAAAAAACGAACTTTTCCGAAAAGTTCGTCGAACTGTTCAAACGTTCCAAGTCACGAAGTTCCAAGCCTCGGACGCAAGAATATTACGAAACGAAATCCTCCCATGTGAAGTCGAGTGATCAAAGTGTATTTTAGGGTACGTAGCTTAACTGTTTCTGAGCTCTTCTCGGTTTTTGAAACGAGCGGCGCGCTTTTCCTAGAAGCCGCATGCGTGAAAAACCGAAACCGAAAATGTTTTACGAACAGACTTGGTCAGACGACGTCTTGCGGAGTGGCGTGTTGCATCTCATTAACGTACGGAATGTCGAATGTTTATTTCTTTCCTATTTCCTAGACAATTTATCTATATCTTCGGTATCTTGTTTTATTTTATTATATTGTTTTTTCTGCACCTACCTACAACCAACCTGGCAAACTGCTAAAACGGCCAAGACCCATGCAGATGTTTCTCTCGTCACCACCCGATTTGGGGCACATATGGTATGGTGTGCATTTTCGTGCATCTAAAACTATTATTATGCACCCATGACTCCAGCTGGACGTCTGCCCTGATGTAGTTGCATCAAAAGACATAAGGTAATCCAGGGACCACGGCACGGACTCTTACCAACTATCGATCGCGATCGCTTGCAACCTGTTGAAAATGCGATCGACGAAGGAGAAATTAGAGCAGCACTGCACGGACCCGGGCCTACCTGAGAACCCGAGCCCGGACCGGCTGCTTAAAACTTTCTTTTTGCGGGCCAGGGCTGGGCTTCACCATTATGTGCCCTTGCGGATAAATCAAAGGAAGGCCGGGCACGGACAGTGATCTAGGAGGGATACAGTCGTGCATCGTTGTTATGGACAATTTCGTTGCTGAGAAAAATCGTCCAAGAAGCGATTCGTCCACATTACTGAATATTACGGAAATACATTACAGCAAACAATGATTTATTAAAGCTATGCAAATTAAAGTTACAAGATTGTGCTTTTCGGTATGGCCTGTCATATCTTGTAAGGCAAATTTCTGCAAAATGACAGACCAAGTTCTGGACAATGATACAATCAAGGCTTGCCTGACAAGGCACCAAGAGAGTGGGCTTTCCTTGTACCACCTCACCGCTGACGACAGCTCCCTTTGCATGTACTGTTGGGGACTTGGCTAGCTAAAATCGCCTGTCAGTACATCGCCTTCCTATATTAGCTCAGTTGTGCTGAAAGACAGAAGCGAAATGGCGCTGACAAGCTGGTGGTGCATGACTTCACAGTCACACTTAAAAGTGTTGGGCAAAAATTGTATTTGAAGGTGGACCATGTGCAGCGCGTGTTTATTACTCGAAAGAAATAGTCTTGCCACACCTGGATAATTGATATGCGATAAACCACAGAGTGCTGATTTTAGACAACCGTGTCTCCTAGAGTACATTCCCAAACCACAACGCGCACGGTACTTCCAGCTCTCTAATCTGCAGTGGAAGACGTCGCGCAGCTCTCGATTCCACGGCATAGATATTAGCCATTTCTCGTCGTCCTTTAGAATGACAGTAACGGTTGACTTGGCAAAGCTCGCGCTAAGCTTATATCCTAGGCCCACTCCCTATAACCTACTTGATGGATTCTGATGGCCTCGGTATGCCTTTTGTGTTTGCATGTTTCCCGCTTCACACCAATGATTCAGCCAGTATTCAGCTCCATCCTTTAACACTTGTGGCCTGAAATGATATGTATCCCACACTACAAATGCTACTAAGGCTAAAACGGCATGCTCAAGTGCCCGCATGAAGGTCGAGGTTCTGGATGTGCTTTGAACAATTTTGACGTCAGACTTACGTTCCCCCACAACGTCCTAATGTTGTGATGTGCGATATGCAACAAGGCTTCAGCATCTCTAAAATATCACTAGTGGGTGTATACCATGGTATGCATTTCAGAATGGAAGGAAGCAGACATTTTACAATATATAAGTTTGAACTTATGTGTCCACAACTTTTCGAGCAGTAGCAGCAAGGGAAGGATGCATGTCCTAACTTTATCATTGTTACATTTCAGTTGTAGACATTTCACTGGAGACATTTGTAAGTTTTTGGAATGTGAACTGTATCATGGGAGGACTACTCCAGGTCAGCCTTCACGGAGTCGTGAGATTGATGTTTCTCTTGTGTTATGTTGATCTGCCAAAATATATTGTTGTGTCTCTTGATGTGATCAGAAGAATTATTTGAAGCATTTCTAGGCAACAGTGACTGCAAACGTATGTATGCCATAATGCTCTGTGAAACATGCTGTCTGTGGATAATTAACATTTATTGCATCCTGAGTGGAGAAACACTGAATGAGCTCACAGAAATATATACAGGAAATGTGTTGACAGAAATGACACAATCAAGTGAATCAAACAACGCAATAGTGACCCACACCATGTAAGCAAATTGAAGGTGGGTCATTCCACGCCAAACGTCCCGGAGGCGTCGCTCGACCTCCTCAAATTTTCATGAAAAAAAAATTGTGTGAGCTCTTTATTACGTATATAACATCGGCCAGAAATTCTAAAGTGCAATTATTAACCCTCTCGAGTTTATAGTCCTCTCAAGTTCCGCTAAATGCCGCAAACCTTATTTTACGTATGATTTTTTCCTGGAGCTTCCACGACACTCAGACGCGTTCTGTAAACTGTGAACTCCGTGTAAAGAACATGTTCATACAACCAAGGCATACAAATTCAGATTGCTTATAATTACGACAGTTTTTCTGAGACGCGAATATGGCGAAAAAATGTGATAGTACTTTGGAGTGCTGAGCGTCTGTTTGTAGACTGATCGCCACGAAAAAAAATTACATGGTAGCCAATACATGTGCCAAGCTGTGTACGAAAAATTAACGTCGCAGCTATAACGGTTTCAAAGTAAAAAAATAAAGAAAACGCCAACTTTGCCAGAAATGCCTATATTCACCCCAAAAATTCGCGCTGTGGAGGCCGAGATAGAAAATTTCCAACAGTGCAGACGGTTAGTACAACACTTCTTCTCAAACATATCGAAAAATCTCGAGGGTTATATTTTTTAAACGCAAGAAATAAATTTTTACATTGCACAGAGTGCGCGTGCTCACAGCGCCCGTGCTGTGACCCTTCCGTTCGCTCAAGAGAAGGAACACAGTTACACTGTGTTCTTCTATTTATATTGCACTTGAGAGCTCAAAATGTGATCAATCACAACGTTATAAAGTTACTACAAACTTGCTAGACATGCGGCAACACAGTATATACAACTTTGTCTTAGGAAAAGCCTGTATGTCCCAAGCGGACACTTGAGTTTGACGAAGTTGTGGAATCCCCTTGCACCGGGGATGGTTATGGCCTTTTCATATGTGTCAGAGAGCTTATCCAAAACCTTGTACCGCACACAGTATGTTACATCCGGCTTTCCCAAAAACACGAAAAATATACATATGCTTGAGGCAATATGCCGTGCTTCCCGCGCTGACACATGCTGCTGGTCGAAGACGACAGCGAACAAGGTGAACGGAAATATTCCAAGAGGGGTATTAGTACATCGTGAACTGCACAGCGGGTTTTATGAGCCCAATCTGGTGATACCATCGTTGGCGGTTGTAAACTGGCGGAGTTTTCCTCCTTATCTCCAGCGCTGCGCGCACAGCTGTGTCTGGAGTTTCGTGCGACAGTCTTTCACACCTTACAATGGATGACAGCTTGCCTGGTCCAAGTAGACGGATAACAACTCTGCCAGGAGAACCAAGGTACGTGCGTATGATTATGCAGTTGTGAAGAATGTCTAACTGAAACAGAAAAAGAAAAATTACCGCAATCCTCCCTTGAGACCTCAGTGGCTCGCACACACTATAGCTTTTAGGGCATTTTCTCTTGTAGGGAAATGTGTCATGACTCATAAGGCATACAGTCAACCCTCGATTTATGAACCTTCGATTTATGAATTCCCTCGTTTTATGAACACGAGCACCAGGAACCAAACTTTTTACATATGCATTCTTCCCTCGTTTTATGAACCTCGATATCCGCATAATGCATGGAATTTCTGGGAACCAACTTGGAGTTGCCCACCGTTTTTGCCCTCAATTTATGAACGGATCGTTCCGAGGTCAACAGAAACCTTCAAAGGGATTATTCCATGGTCTTACGAATGACGCCTGAATGGACAAAACGTTTTTTCCAGGTATTGCACCCTCGGTTCTTAACCCCTCGAAATCCGAACAACAAACGGGTTTTCCGGGGTCGCACAAGGGGCGACGAAGTGCCGCTGTCACCCGGAGATTAATACGTAAACGAATGTTAAAAATCCCGGAGGAAATCCGGGACCAGTCGAGTGCGAATGTGCTGACATCTCTTCTTTCCAAGATTGACACAGCGGAAGGTCCAAAGCGAAATTAAACAATTTAGTATTGCATAATAAACAGAGTGTGAATGTGCTAAAGTCTGTTCTTTGTGAGATTGATACAGCAGAAGGCGTGGTCGAAAGCAAAACTACACAATATAGTACATTATAAAGACAATCCCAACTCGGAAATACTGTTCCATTTGCTCGATTCACGGATTTTTCGATTTATGAATCCCTCGATTTATGAACAATTTTTCGGGGAACCGATGTTCATAAATCGAGGGTTGACTGTATATATTTTGTTTGGCACCGATAACATTGTAGCGCCTGGACGTCAGACAGGGTGCGTAACGCTGAATCTGTGCAATGATTAGCATTTTCATTTAGGCCTGTTACTCGTATAGAAGAGCTCACGACGACTGCACGCTGAATGGCGCTCGAATGCAGCCTCAAACTGTGCGCTTTTATGTTCACAGTACTTCTGATGAGAACGGAGCATTGCCACCTTGCTCCTTTGGACCACTGGGCTGTCACCAGAGGACAGCAACGAGGGAGATATCACTACGGTGCTTCGGGGAGTTGACTAAGGAACAACGGAAGTTGATATGTCTCCGTACAAGGCGCACACCCGATACAATTGCGGATATATGTGCTCACCACCTCAACATGTATTTGAGAAAATACATGTCAAGTGTCGCTCCCAAAAGCTGCATCAATCCCTTGCATCTACACACAACTACACGACGAGGTACGAAGACGGTGACCATCACATTGTGCGAGAGATTTCCACATTTGTCACTCGTGCCTGGCAATCGCATCTGCCCTTCATGTTACATGCATATTCTTAAGACCAACCCAGAGACAGCAGTCGCTGAGCAAGAGCCTGCCAAGGACTCCGCGTCAGAACGTGCCCACTCGTCGTCTTCATCCTCAGCATCGCCCCCACTCGCATCGGATCCCCTGCCAGAGGAAAGTACTCTGGACGCTCTTAATGCTTCTCTCGGAGCCGTCGTTGAAACCCCTGTCAGGAAGGACCGTAGTTACAAAAGACGTGAGCCATACGTGGAGAAAAAGTTGAAGAAAATTCAAAACCGATTCAAACACATGATATCCAAAAATTTGAATGTGAAGCCACGACAAGAACTCGATGTTCTTTCACGGGAATACCGTGTTCTGTTATCTGAAATTAAAACAGCTATCCAAAAAGCAACGTCCCGAGGGAAGAAAGTTTCGCTTCTGACCCTGGCACCAAAATCCTGGACGAAAAGAAGGATAATGAGGTTCTTTGGTGTAACCGAAAGAATGGTCCGTCGTGCAAAGAAGCTCAGGGAAGAAGCAGGAATTCTACCAGACCCCTCACCAAAGCTAGGAAGGCCCCTGTCCGACGAAATCAAAACGGCAATAATAGACTTCTACAATTCTGATGACATCTCTTACTCGCTTCCAGGCAAAAAGGACGTACTGCAGGGTCATCAGAAGAGGATCCTTCTGATGAACTTGCGCGAAGCATATCGGGTATGGAAGAACCGACACCCCGATCATGAATGTGAATTTTCCACATTCGCAGCACTACGCCCCAAGTGGTGTGTTATTGCAGGAGCACCTGGGACACACAGCGTTTGCGTCTGCGTTTATCACCAAAATATCAAGTTACTCATTCGGGCCTGTGGTCTCAATGAGGATTACAGGGAACTCCTGCGGCTAGTGGTGTGCAACACTGACAAGCATGATTGTATGATGGGGAAGTGCTCGTCATGCCCAGGCTCACTTAAATTGAAGGAGTATCTGGAGCAGCGCGAGCCCTTCTCTCTTGAGCTCGACAATGATCTCACAGTGCAGCAGTGGGTTCACAGCACACACTTCACGTTGGACAGTATTACCATACCAAAGGAAGAAATACTGGACCGTTTATCTGACCAGCTAAGTAATCTGAAATCCCATCACTATATAGCCCAGGAGCAATCACGATACCTACGCACTCTGAAAGCCAATCTGAAAGTAGAAGAATGTATCGTGGTAATGGACTTCTCCGAAAACTACAGTTTTGTCGTACAAGACGCGCCACAATCATTTTATTGGGAAGACAGCCAAGCAACAGTACATCCAATTGTAGTCTACTACAAAGCGAGAAACCATCAAGAACAGGGCCTTTGTCATAAATCGTTCGTTGTAATATCTGACACTACAGATCACGATAATGCGACAGTGCACCTTTTTCAAAGGCGTTTTCTGGAATCTTTCCTCACACAGGACACCTCACACATAGAACATTTTCATTATTTCTCTGACGGTGCAGCCTCACAGTACAAAAATAGAAAAAACTTCGTAAACTTGTGTGCGCATATCGATGACTTTGGAAAATATGCTACATGGAACTTTTTCGCAACCTCCCATGGTAAGGGACCCTGCGATGGCGTCGGCGGTACTGTGAAAAGGCTTGCCACGAAGGCCAGTCTTCAGCGGCCCCTGGAAAAGCAGATCCTGACGCCTTTCGATCTCTACACGTGGTCTTGCGAAAACATGAAGGACATTCACCCAATATGGGTAGCAAAAACAGATGTTGCCGTCGAAAGAGAAATGCTGTCCGACAGATATGGAAAGGCCTTAACCATCCCCGGGACGAGGGGATTCCATAACTTTGAACCAATATCAAGTTCAAGTGTCCGTGTGGGATATACGGGCTTTTCTGAAGAAAAATTTGTATATACTGTGTTGCGGCATGTTTAGCAAGTTTGTAGTTTTGTTGTAAAGTTGTAATTAGTCACGTCTCGAGTGCAATATAAATGGAATAAAACGCAGCGTTAATGTGTTCATTCCCTTCAGCGAACGCAGTGGTCAGAGCGCGGGCGCCGTGAGCACGCGCACTGTGTGCAATGTAAAAATTAATTTCCCGCGTTTAAAAAATATAACCCTCGAGATTTTTCTATATGTTTGAGAAGAAGTGTTGTACTAACCGTCTGCACTGTCGGAAATTTTCTATCTCGGCCTCCACAGCACGAATTTTCGGGGTGAATATAGCCATTTCTGGCAAAGTTGGCGTTTTCTTTATTTTTTTACTCTGAAACCGTTATAGCTGCGACGTTAATTTTTCGTATATAGCTTGGCACATGTATTGGCTACCATGTAATTTTTTTTCCTGGCGATCAGTCTCCAAACAGACGCTCACCACTCCAAAGTACTATCACATTTTTTCGTCATATTCGCGTCTCAGAAAAACTGTCGTAATTATAAGCAATCTGAATTTGTATACCTAGGTTGTATAAACATGTTCCTTGCACGGAGTTCACAGTTTACGGAACGCGTCTGAGTGTCATGGAAGCTTCAGAAAAAAATCATACGTAAAATAAGGTTTGTGGCATTTAGCGGAACTTGAGAGGGCTATAAAACTCGAGAGGGTTAATAATTGCACTTTAGAATTTCTGACCGATGTTATATACATAATAAAGAGCTCGCACAATTTTTTTCATAAAAATTTGAGGGGGTCGAGCGACGCCTCCGGGACGTTTGGCGTGGAATGACCCAGGTCAGAATTTAAAAAAAAATAATTAGACAGAGCCATTAAGGAATTACGGAATGGATAGCATCGATGACAATGAGCCAACTGTAGGAGGGAAAAAGTGATTGCATCATGAGGTTGGCTGAAGCAAGAGAAGATGCAATAGTAATAGGATAAGGACAATGAAAGAAGGAAGGAAGTCACTGATAAGTTTAGCCAGCTCCAGGACTCAAACCCACATCTTCTGGATTACCAGTCCAGGGCTCTCCCAACTGAGCTAAGCTAACTTTTTCTTTCCACCAGGTGATATCATTTGTTTACAGACATTAAGACAGACAGACTGACACACACAGACTGAACACCTAACAGCTGACAAACTGATGTGCTGCTAATCATACACACATCTCCAATGACTTACGAAGTTGTGACATCGCGTTGCGTCATCGTGTTTAAGAAGATAAAGTTTGTTGGGCTACACCGGGATAGGTTAAATCTTTACTCTTTCTGTTATTTATTTATCCCACTGTCTTGCAGCTAAAGGGAAGAATTTGAACAATAGTTACAGTGCGAATGTTCACGTTAAAGTGTCAAGCTGATCATAATAATTTTATTTTTACGATGGTGGTCAGACCATCCCATAGAGCCTTGTATTTGGTGTAGCTCAAATTATAACGTAGTGTAATAGACTGACATAATGTAATGTAGCAGAACATAAATAAAATTCTTTAATAGTAAATTTTAAAATAAGATACTTTACATACAGGGAGAAACAGGTATAAAGGTTGGTAAAGATAAATATCTTTGGTAAAGATTGGTAAGGATAGGAAAATGGAACCACATTTATGTTAGTGAGAAACTCGTGTTGAAAGAATTGTGGTGACAGTTGTGTGTAACAGTTCTTGATGGATGGGCTGAAGTGGAACGAACCTCTGCAAGTATATGTAGTGCATTCCTAACCGGTAATACACTCACCATATGAAGTATGAACTCAACATTTGTTAGAACCACAGCGTCGAACCGAAAACTTTTTCAGTTTGTTTCGGGTTCCGGTTCAGCTCCAGAATTCACATATATCGGTTCGATTAACTGGTTCAGAGGCTGTAAACCGGTTCAGAGCCGCTTTGAGGTTCTGTTATGCTACAAGATTATAGGCAGATACTAAAAGTGATACAAGATCTTATGTTTTTATGCATTTATTACTGTTTTTTCGACCAACAGGACCCCCTTTCGTCCGTTCCCAGAGCAACGTGCCGCGAATCCAGGCAGGCAGACTGCTCAAATCCCCACATCCCTCGCCCCCCACCACACACCAACCCAAACCGAACCGGTATCCTGATGCAGTAACTGAAGTTTCTAGATTGGTTCCGTTCTGGTTCAGCTCCAAGATGGCGCTAGTAATTACGGTTCAGTATCAGCAAAAAATTGCTGTTAATTGCGGTTTTTGGTTTTGGTTCGGGTCAACGCTCTGGTTAGAACAGTAGAGATATTAACCAAAAAACACGTTCAAAGTCAGTTCGTTTTCAAGGGTTCCGTAGCGTGGCTGCGGGAAGCTTTCATTGTGTGTGTGTGTGTGTGTGAACTGTGCCTATGTTGAATGCAATATTGCAAAAATATATGGCATTTCAGATAACAGGCCTCCTTGCACGCTGTTCTCCACAAGAACTTAGATTGTTTTGGGAACCTCTTCATGAACCCTTTAAATGAGTTTTTCTATTGCTACATGTAAACTCTCATCTTTTGTTTGCAAGCTAATATGACTACAAAAAACAAGAAAGCAGTCTCAGCATGAGGTTTTACCTGCTTCACTCTCCTTTCGTACGAAAATAGCTAATGATAGTGTGGAGGTGACTTCACTTGATGCAGTTGGTTGCTGATGGAAACACAAAATGCTCATTTACATAACTATATGCAGCTCTTTAACAAAGATGCCATTTGTTGGGATGATGGCTGAGTGTGGACTGCTCTTACATGCTGGAAAAATAACCTTTCCTTGTTGTGGTCCTCACCCTAGGATCTGACACATAGGAGGGATACTTCATGGTGGGACTATCCTCACAGAAGAATGCTATATGCAGCCAGGCTAGTCAGCCATTACGTTATATGTTTCTACACAAACAAATATTACAGCTGTTGACTGACGTGATGTTAACTGATCACGCTTTATGCTTAGTAGGGATCTACTCAACACTCTTTACCTTTCCGAGAAACATGCAGCTTAAAGGGAGACTTCGCAAGGAATCGAAAAAAAATAGGTGAGCATCATGCCGAACACGGACCGCTCCCTTGATGCCGAATACAACGTTCGTATTTATTTTGTGCGAGTAATTAATTCGTAAATGATGACATACCAAACCGAAACCAAAATGAAAGCGCACAGCGGTTCGCCCGGAGGAAGATACTGTGACGTCACCCAGCATTGTCGTCTGCTACGAAGTTTGCATTCTTCCATGCCGGACGATATCAGCAGACTTGGCCTTCGGGAGAGGAAAATGAATAGCGCTGCGCATGCGCCAGCAGTGACGTCACGTGTCGTTCTTTGCTGTTTGCTGCCGCCGCCTTGCCGTTTGCTCTCTTCGCGTGCGCATGCGCTAGCAGACAGCGGTTTGCTCGAGGATGGGATTTGTGGTAGTGGTGAAGCAAATTTGCTGAATATTCCGTTCAAGTTCCTCACTAGACACCCGTCGATGTTCACCAGGTGAGGGAACGTTTCAGTAACGCTTGCGAGTTGCATGGTCGGTTGGAACGATGAGGGCGTCTGTACAAAATTGTTCCATGGGCCGCTTTGTTACTACAGATATGCAACAAGTGCAAACCCACTTTTTCTAAGCTGCACTCTCTTAGCCCAGCCCAGTTGAAAATTCTGATTGGTTCCAATTAGATTCCCAATGGGGGTGAATGGGAATCAATAGGTTCCCAATGTGTGCAATTGGACACCCAGTTGGTCCCAATTGTATCCAATAGGTATCCTGTTTGTCCAATTAGCATTCCAAAGGGAATCAATTAGCTCTCTTTTTTTTTCAATTGGAATCACAGTGGAAACCAGTAGGTTCCCAATGTGTACAATTAGATTCAATTGTGATCAACAGGTATCCCGTTTGTCCAGTTAGCATTCCAAAGGGAATCAATTAGCTCATTTTTTTGCAATTGGAACCACAATGGAAACCGGTAGGTTCCCAATGTGTACAATCAGATCCAATTGTGATCAGCAGGTATCCTGTTCGTCCAATTGGAATGACAATAGGTATCAAGAGTTACTGTGTTGATCAACAGGTTCTCAATTTTTCTGTTCTCAATGTGTATCAACACATTCTCATTGTGCAATTGCATATCGGTGTGTACCCAATTGTGACCTAACGTTCTCTGCTTCTCCAATTAGAACTACAATGGGATTTAGAGCACATCCGATTGGACGTCCAAATGGGTTCAGTGGTTTAATAAGCAATATGTTCCACGCTTGCCAAATTCGAACCATAATGGGTTCTAACACACAATAGTAGGTATTAACGAAATTGTTAGGGGTTCTAATGGAGTATGCTTGCTGGAAATATCACATGCCCATATTCTGATTGGCAGATATTTCTGTTGCACATAGTATGCTTACATTCATGTGTTGTCTACACTAGCCTTGCCCACTTTCTACTTTGTTCACATGCAAGCATTACCTTTGTAGATTTTCATTTGTAGAAAAATTACCTAGTGCTTTTCCAATCACAGAGATGATGGTATAAAGTAGGACACAGAAAGTGTATGTCACAGAAAGAACTGCCACAAGAAATTATTTACTCAAGAAAGAAATTAAAACTGGGAGAATGGCATGCTAATGTGACAAGTTTCACTGAAAATAATAATAGGGTAGAGTGCATGTCAAAATATTTTGTTGAACTGTTGCAGTACTTTGGCATATCCATGTAAAATCCCAGAACCATTACGGCGCAATCAGTTAATTCAGACACCAGGGGGACCGAAGACTTGAAACTAAAGAGAGCCACTCTGGACGAGGGTTTAAAGGGACACTAAAATGTAAAAACAACCTGTTCTCAAATGAATGTTTTAAGTGATCTAATACAGCCAAAATTAGGTCACACAGCAGTATACCGTTTAGAAGGAAGACAACGAAAACAGAGCAGTCTTTGGCAGCAAGCCATGGGATCCACAGGAAGCAAAGATTTGAGGCATCCAATCAGACAGCGTATCATGTGTGTGTGGATTTAGAACGGGTCGTTGGTAGTGTTGTGTAAACACACGGCATGGTGCACACTGCTGCATTTTTCAAAAACCAATCTACTGAATTGTAGCCCACAATGGTGATCACAAGTGACAACAATTATCCTCACGTCCTTAGGACAGTGACACCGGTCTACTTCACAAGTTGCACCATGTTTTTTGACGGAATTCCTCCATGCCATGCCACGAACGTATATGCATAGCATGGACTAAAAGCGGCCAATGCATACCCAACGCACAAACTGAAGCAATGATTGCACTATACTAGTTTCAAAACCGTTACAGAAAACTCATAATATGGAACCTTCAAATGCAAGCAAACTTTATGTCTCCATTGCTCTTCGGCATGTTTGGTATGAAGGGAAATTATCTGCTGTAATTAGCCAACTTTAGGAAGGCGAGTGGGTAGCAGCTTGAATTGTGTCGCTGATGCAATCACTACTGTAATGTCTCTGTGAAGCACAATTGGGGAAGTGTCAAGTGTAGTCCTTTTAATACAGCAATATCTTTGGTACTGTAGAAATGTATGTCCTTCCTGCCCTGGAAATGACACAGGGACTGAAGATATTGGCTGTTGGTACAATAACAGGCAAGATTTCTTCGCTGATAACCTCAACCATGAATGGTTCCTGTAATGAACAGTACTTTGATGGTCTGCATCTGAGAGGTGTAACAACAGCAAAGCTAATGTGGTTGTCATAGATTAAGTGCTGTATCACACCATAAGAGCCGTCACAGAGTTTTATAACGGAGTTATCAGTCGTCTTGTTAGAGGCGTATGCAGAGGTCGTGTACACAGAACATGAAATAATTGATGTTCGGAGGCTGGAACAACATAGAAGGGACAAATACATACAAGGCCTCAATTTGCCTAAGAAATTAACGATAACCTTTTCAGTGACTTTCATCTTTCGTGTACACAGTTTTGGAAATTAGCATTCTTTTGTATTCGGCTGCATTAGCTGAGAAGGTGTTTTCCTGCAGATGGCTGGTTGCTGTGAACACGGATGGCCTCCCAAAAAGTCTTACTCCTTCCGTGGGCACTGCAGCTGTCTTCTTTGTTGGTTGATTATCTAACTCGGAACAGTAATTCAATGCTCTCTCATTTTCTGTAAAATGTGCAAACTTTTCTGTGAGGGCCTGAATTGCCAAGGTGCGACACACTTGATGCGGGATGCCATTTGCAGACTTAATGCAGGCTTTGATCTGCCCATTTCCACACTCAAATGGGTATGATGAATGCGCCCACAATGGCCCCCACAGTCTCACACTTTTAGCTATGTGTAGCAATTGGTGAACATTGAATGTCATAGCTGTTTCACTATACAAGCCCTGTGCGTGAAAGACAAATTTGGCGAGCAGGTGCTCTGCAGCATCAATATTTCTTTGAAGAATGGACATCTGCGTCATCGTATGTAGAGATTCCCCCCGCAGGGGCGTCTGCTGTCGCAGGCGTTTGGTGGGTTGCGACACCACGGACCCGAGCACAAGTGGTTTGGAGCCACCCACGTGACGGCTGTACGTGGCTTAGCCGTAACCGAGGAAAAGGAGATCCTGGTGGCTGAGCCAATGCTGAGGTTTTGGACCGTTGCGGCCCCTCAGTGGAGGCAACACTCTACTTTGGCTCCAGCTTCTTGCAGACGGTGCCTCTGGTCTGACCCAACCAGAGGGAATCAGCCAGTTGCCTTTTCCTGTCCCCCTCTCTAGTCTGTCTCTGTCCTGTCAGCTGTCTCCCATCTATCCTATTATCCTTTCCTTCCCTTTACCATTCTCACAGGCAGCAAGGGTTAACCCTGTGCAGGTAATCTACCTTGGTTATCATGCATAGTGTTATGGCGGAAGTGTACGGCTAACGTTCAATATTCCGATAACGTTCCCTTGTTGGGCTCCGTGGTGGGCGGCCGGCACCACCGCCGAAACAAACCTACTTGTATGGGACCCAAAAAGCACGCAACTCATGATCGGCCTCTGAAGAGAGGACGCACCGAAGAGTTTTTTTCATCGCAACGGAAACAAGCAAATTCTTTTCCAAAGTTCCTCGTCATCCACTCTGAAAGTACCGAAAACACCGTGGGTGAAATATCCCCGTTTGTCGTAGGTAAAGTGCTCACTAATGTGTTAGGACCAAAGTACAAGGCAAAGAAAATGGCTTCTGGGGACTTACTTGTTGAAGTTAACGATGTCATACAAAGCACAAACCTCTTGAAAATAACGGGAATTAACAACACTCCAGTCACTGTTTCACCGCACAGATCCCTAAACAGCACGAAAGGTGTCATTTCAGTCCAAGAACTATTAAAAATATCAGAACAAGACATTTGTGAGGGCTTCCAGGATCAAAACGTAACGGCCGTACGGAGAATCGTAATCCGCAGAGAGGGAAACGAAATCCCCACAAAACATCTCATTCTTACATTCGACACGACGACTCTGCCTGAAACAGTAACGGCCGGTTATATGGTCTGTAGGGTACGCCCCTATATACCTAATCCTCGAAGATGCTTTCACTGTCAACGTTTTGGCCATGGTTCACAAGTGTGTCGCGGGAAACTGACGTGCGCTAAGTGCGGCGAAGCAGATCACGCCAGTGAAAGTTGTACGAACCATAACACACACTGCATAAACTGTAAAGGAGAACATCCTGCCTACTCACGTTCATGCCCTCACTGGAAACAAGAAAACAGATCATCACACTAAAAGTACAAGAGAACATATCTTTCGCAGAAGCCAGAAAGCGGGTATCGTTTTTTAAAACAGCGTGTTACGCCCAGGCAGTGCGTGAGGGAGCGGCCGCACGCCCGGGTCAGTTTGTCCCACAAACTCCTCAAAGGGAGCTGAGTGGGACACCAGCCACTCCCACATCGCGGAATGAATCCGCGGCCTCACATGGAGCATCGCGATCGGAGCAGAGTTCTGATCGTGTGTCTCTTGCATCGGAAGAGGAGGTGATGGATACAGGTACTTCTGGCACACAGCGCAGTACCGAGTTATCCTTGCCACCAAAAGAGCCACGACAAATAATCAACAAAGGGAGAAAAGAAAAACAGCGCATTACTGCCCCCTCAAGGGATGGCACGACATAACTGCGTTCAAGGTATGGCTATTATGTCCAGTCTTTCTCTGGTAGTCCTTTTAATGGCCGTTGCTGTGCTCCAATGGAATTGCCGTGGCGCAACTCAGAATTATGACGACATCTGTGGCCTACTCGATAAGTATAGGCCATATCTGTTTTGCTTACAAGAAACTATGTTAAATAGTACACACACTAAACTTTTCAAGCATTACACAGTATATCGAAAGGATCGTTCAGGCAACACGGGTGGAGGTGTTGCCATCATCGCTAACGCAGGCGTTATCGTAAAGGAAATAAATCTTAACACCCAGTTGGAGGCTGTCGCTGTAAGAGCACAGTTAAAACGCTTGACTACTGTTGTGTCTCTTTATGTCTCTCCAAACAGCCGTCCTACACTGAACGACTTTCTAGACCTAGTCAGGCAGTTGCCAACCCCTTTTCTTATTCTTGGAGATCTCAACGCTCATAATATACTATGGGGCAGTGACAAAACGGATACGCGTGGAAGATTGATTGAACAAGTGTTAGACATCACGAATATGAGTATCTTGAACGAGGGTGACCCTACATATTATAGCATGACCCACAGGAAATATTCATGTATTGACTTATCTCTTGCATCACCAGTTCTGTCTGGGGACTTTACCTGGACTTCAATCCAAAACCCTTACGGAAGTGATCATTTTCCCATTCTCCTGGAGACCAGTGTTCCATCCTCAGCTCATAATGTTCGTCCACGTAGATGGAAGTTCCAGCTTGCAGATTGGGAAAGGTATAAAACACTCGCTGTAATCGATCACGAAAAGCTCAAGGAGTCGTCAATTGATGAGGAAAATGCGAATATTACAACCATAATTCTTGATGCAGCGTCAGAATCCATCCCCCGTTCTAGTGGACGACTACACAGACGTCCAAAGCCATGGTGGAACGAAGAATGTCGCGAAACCTGGCGAGCTCAGAATAAGGCATGGAATGTTTTAAAACGTTATCCTACGGCAACAAATCTTATTGCTTTCAAGAGAGCAAAAGCGAAAGCACGATACGTACGAAAACAGGCGCGGAAGAAGTCTTGGGAGAAGTATGTTACAGAAATCAACAGTCAAACCCCAACAAAGGTCGTCTGGGACAAAATAAGAAAAATGGATGGCGAACATAGAACATATACTATTCCTCTTCTTAATGCAGCTGACCCAAATAGTACATCCATTAAAGAACAGGCCGACCTATTGGGAGAACATTTCTTCAGAGTGTCAAGTTCTGCCGCTTACAGTCGTGAATTTCTAAAACACAAAGAAAAAGAGGAACGAAAGAAACTTAAAGTCCCTAAAGAGAGGACCGACTACAACAGTGATTTCACTTTACATGAACTGGAAAGAGTGTTATCGGGCTGCAAAGCCACGGCAGTCGGACCAGATAATATACATTACTGCATGTTACAAAATCTGCCATGTAACTCTCTCCAGTCGTTATTGCAATTTTTCAACCGAATATGGAAAAAAGGAAAATTACCACACGACTGGAAAACGGCTATTGTTGTTCCAATTCTAAAACCTGGAAAGGACCGCAGCAAGGCAGAAAGTTATCGTCCCATTACGTTAACGAGTTGTCTCTGTAAAACATTTGAGCGACTCATTAATAATCGTTTAGTATACATTCTAGAACGGGATAACAAAATAGATAGTTTTCAATGCGGATTTCGGCGTCATCGGTCCACTGTCGACCAGTTAGTGCGTCTAGAAACGCAAGTACGAAAAGCTCATGTACAGAGCCAGTTCTGCTTGTCGGTCTTCTTTGATCTCATGAAAGCGTATGACACGACATGGAGGTACGGGATCCTGCAAGACATAGTAGGCTGTGGAATCGGAGGAAATATGTTTTACTGCATCGAAGATTTCCTATGTAACCGCGTCTTCAGAGTCCGTTTAGGAAATACACTTTCTGATGTGTTTATGCAAGAGAATGGAGTGCCACAAGGAAGTGTTTTGAGCGTAACACTCTTTGCACTTAAAATTAACTCAGTGGCCAATGTGATACCACGTGCAATACAGTATTCCTTATATGTGGATGACCTGCAAATAGGTTTTGCTTCTTGTAATCTCACCGTATGCGAAAGACAAGTGCAGGTTGCCATTAATTCCCTTACTAAATGGGCAAACCAAAATGGATTTCGATTTTCACCTGAAAAATCTGCCTGCGTCTGCTTTTCACGGAAGCGGGGCGTGTTCCCTCTGCCTACCCTTCTCCTGAATGGAGAAAGGATATCTGTGAAAACGGAACATAAGTTCCTGGGCCTGGTTTTCGACACCAAATTGACTTTTCAAGCGCATATACGGCAGTTAAAGGTGCGTGCTCAGAAAGCATCAAACATTCTTAAAGTTCTCTCACACAAAACTTGGGGTTGAGACAGAACGACTCTTCTTCGCATCTACAGATCAGTAATACGATCAAAGATGGACTATGGGTGCGTCGTCTACGGATCAGCTCGACAGTCTGCCTTGAAAAGCCTTGATCCGGTGCATCACTCAGCTCTGAGGATTGCAAGTGGTGCATACCGCACCTCTCCAATAGAAAGTCTGTATGTCGAGTGTCATGAGCCTTCATTGACAGACCGAAGGAATTTCCTAACGCTGACCTACGTTCGAAAGGTTCCGTCTCTGAAAGACCATCCTTGTAGATCCATTCTGAACAGCGATTCAACGAATGTCCTTTTTCGAAATAAACCACGATATATCCCCCACATCGCTCTCCGAGCAGAGCATATTGCCCAACAGTGGGGACTTGATCTTACACCCCAGGATACATTTCCATACGAATCTGAAAATGCTCCTTGGACCAAACACGAAGTTTCATGCAATTTTCAGTTGCTAAAGTTTGACAAGAAGGCCACCTCTTCGTTGGTGATACAGTCAGAGTTCTTGGAGATTAAGCATAACTATAGAGATTTTTCAGCGTTTTACACAGATGGCTCAAAAACAAAAAATGGAGTAGCTGCAGCTGCCGTACATCAAGAAAACAATATTCGTTCAATCCGCATAAACCCAAGGGCGAGTGTGTACACAGCTGAAATGTACGGGGTCTTACTAGCGTTCGAAATGATACAAAGTGCAAGAACAAAGAAAGCAGTGATTTACACAGATTCCAAGAGCCTCATGATGGCAATGAAAACGCGGCAACCAACAAAGAACGCTCTTCTTCATCATCTCTTGCTGCTGCTTCATAAACTCCATAAAAATGGACATGTGATTCACTTCTGTTGGGTCCCAAGCCATGCTGGAATTGCTGGGAACGAACTAGCTGACAGAGTAGCGAGAGATACAACCTCAACTGTTGCAGAGAGCACAGTGCAAATACCGTTTCAAGATTACAGAGCTACCATCAAACACAGATTATTGTCGCAGTGGCAGCAGAGGTGGAACAAAGAAGCAGCTAATAAGTTGCACTTGGTAAAGCCAGTCATAAGAGAGCGAGGAAGTTTCACTCATGGTAACAGACACCATGACGTAATCTTGACACGATTACGAATTGGGCATTCCCACCTAACGCATAATTATCTGCTCCGGGCCGAGGAACAACCGGTCTGTCAACACTGTAATGAACCACTGACCGTACTGCATATTCTTATCAGTTGTCCGCTGTATGACCGCCACCGCATCGCTCATTTTCCGATATTTTATCGATATCACTTACCATATCATCCATCTCTTTTACTAGGTGACGATGGGATTGTCTCTTATGACAGTATCCTTGGTTTTTTAGACTCTACAAAGTTGATAAAATACTTCTAGTCCTGTAATGAAATGAATTTCACAGGTAACGACAGTTTTCAAGTAATAGCATTTACGTTTTTACCATGCTTTTTATGAGAACAGAAGATTTTATATTGGTCAACATTGTAAACATTCATAGTCATTAAATAATTGATTTGGCGCTCTTTGGCCCAAGTTGCCCTTGCGCCATAAAACCTTCAATTACACACACACACGTATGTAGAGATTCCACAAGCACTGCCCAATGCTTCAAGTGGGGTGTGCCAAGTACTCCCTCCAAAACTGGGATACTGTAATGTATGATCCAATTCTGAAGCTCACTTGCCTTCCAGAATCTCCTTTCTTTCAGGGACCTAGGAAGGCGTCCAACTTCCTGGGGTGGAGCTATGCTTAAAAGCTTCATGTCCAATTCGGGAAAGTACCTCCCTATGTAATAAGGAGTGCTTGCCCCTTCAAGCCAGTACACCAGGAACTGTCTACCTACTCCAAAGAGCATGCAGTGCATGAAGTCTGGCACAAAGCTCCATACGATATTGAAGTGTACCAGACTCATAAGAGGTGAGATTGCTTTCACTCCTCTTATGGCAGTCCCATCTTCACAAATGCTCTGCATATCCATTATCATTTGTTCTTCTGTCTCTCTTCTTCTCTGGACTCTCTTCTTCTTCTACTGGGTACCTCTTGGATCCCCCAACAAACTTCCCTCTGTGGAGACACCAACTGCAGACAAAATATCCATTTAACTGGCGTATTCCCTGCATCGGTGCACGCGCCACGGAATCCACTGCGCAACAAATGCAAAATGCCTTAAAGTTTATGCACTGCCCTTGATACTTCAGTTCAAAGTCATTAACTGAGGTCATTTGTCATATCGATGAAGGCCTCTTGGAAAATATCAATTTTTGGTTTTTCAGGGCCAAACCAAAGGGCTGCAAGGAGCCGTCTGTCCATTCGTTTTTCAGCAGAAAGCTCATTGACAGTAAGCTGTATTGGCCACACTGCAGTTGCTGATGACTTAAACAAGGGTGCACCATCAATGTTGAGGGTAAAGCTGACCCTGTGTCCTGCTTCAGCGGTTGCTGCAACAAATGATTTGTACATACTCCCATCATGAATGTCATTTACACTCTCACTTGATGGATGACTGAGTGTCAAGTCCGTGAAACCACCATCCTCTAGAACTCGTTGAAGTTGATGACGAATGTCAAAAGTCACAAAGAAAGGTGCTTCAGCGACACTTGACAGTTTACATGTTGCATAATGTAAAAACCCCGAGACTAGGGAACACGAAGGGACAGGCAGAACATGTTTACATGTTTCTGTAGCAGCCGACAGGCTGTATTATTTCTCGAAAACAGACTTCCTTCGCGGCCCCCGCTTCTTCACAGACACACGCCGTGCCAGACCGATCACGTGAACCCGCGACGCTGAAAATTTCTTCGAACTCGCGGGGTCGCCTGGCATGCGTGGTCTGCCTCTCGGACGCGGTGTAACCTGACACCCGGTTTGCGCGTCCCGAGGGGGGCAGTCTGGACTGGGGTTCCGAAGGAAGCGGACGCTAAAATAAACACGGCTCATAACGTAAAAGAAGTTGTCTTTCTTCTGTGACTCCAAATTCCAAAACTCCAAAACTCCAAAATCTTACAACTGGTGACCCTCTACACTTCGCAACAATTTGGTGACTCCGGACTTGGAACTTTTGTGCACCTTCTCTACACGCTTCTCTGCTCATCATCGTCCGCCCTGTGATTCTGGATTACGCTCCACTTCGCTTGGCTCCTTCCGATTTCTACTTCGTCCTCTTCGCTCCTTCATCCGCCACACATCGCCATGCCTGGTGACACCGAACCCGCCAATGGTACTGCAGCCCAGACTCCCGCCCAGACTCCAGCTCACGAACATCATATTCAAGCCGTGAGTTTGAAACTTCCCCAGTATTGGCCGTCTGACCCCGAACTTTGGTTCTGCCAAGTCGAAGCACAATTCCGCGCACGTGGAATTTGCGCGCAGACCACCAAATACGGACATGTAATTAGTGCTCTGCCACCGGAGATTGCTGTAGAAGTGCGCGACATTATCGTGTCACCTCCTCCGCACAACCCATACGACAAAGTGAAAGAGGAGTTGATTCGACGGACAGCAGCGTCGGAGCAGCGACGTCTTCAACAGCTCCTCATCGCGGAGGAACTAGGTGACAGGAAGCCGTCGCAACTTTTGCGACGCATGCAGCAACTTCTTGGCTCCAACACACTGGACAACACGATTCTGCGGGAGTTGTTTTTGCAGCGCCTGCCATCGCAAGTGCGCATGGTGCTTACAGCAGCAGGAGATATCAGCATCGATGACCAGGCACGTCTCGCTGACCGTATCTTGGAACTTTCGATTAAGTCAACATCTCCGATCGCGTCGGTCGACGCAGCCGCAGCGTCGAGCTCAAGCACCGGTGCGTCACACACGCCACCTATTCAACAGGTTGTGCCAGTGTCCGAATCCATCGCAGCACTTACGACCAACGTCGAGCAACTACAGAGCACTGTAGCACACTTGACAAACATGGTCGCCAATATGCAGGGATTCGGCCGTACGACACGCCAACGCGGTCGAACACCATCGCGGTCCCGTCGCACTCGCTCAGCTTCACCGGCCGCCAACAGTACCATGTGCTGGTACCACCGCACCTTTGGTGACGCCGCCCAACGCTGCCGCCCACCCTGTGCAAGATCGGGAAATGCCACTCCCAGCCACTCTACGACGGCTGGTGCTGCCGGGGAATGTGGAAGCCGTCTCTTCTTCGTTGCTGATAAGTGCTACGGTACGAGATTCCTTGTGGACACTGGTGCTGACGTAAGCATCATCCCGCCGACCCCACAAGATCGTCGTTTGCGCTCTCCAGAGTACAAGTTGCGCGCAGTGAACCACTCTGCCATCACCACTTACGGAGAACGTTCACTGACTCTGAACCTAGGACTTCGCAGAACATTTCAGTGGATATTCGTCATTGCTGATCTACCCCACGCCATACTCGGTGCCGACTTTCTCAAGTTCTTCGATCTCCTCGTTGACGTACGCCGGAAGAGGCTCGTGGACAATTCCACCACCTTGAGCATCCGCGGCGTGCCATCTGCTTACTCCTCCATCGGACCTACGTTTCTCCTCCCTTCGACATCTACTCGATTCTCATCTCTTCTGCGAGACTTCCCTGATGTTGTGCGTGCTACACCATCTCCTACGCCAGCGCGTCACAGCGTCACTCACCACATCGTGACGAGCGGTCCGCCTGTACACGCTCGTGCAAGACGGCTCCCTCCTGAACGTCTTGCGATTGCTAAGCGTGAATTCGACCATATGTTGGAGATGGGTATCGTTCGCCCGTCTTCCAGCCCATGGGCATCCCCCCTGCATATGGTCCCCAAAAAGAATCCTGGCGACTGGAGACCGTGTGGAGACTACCGTGCGTTGAACAACGTCACCGTTCCGGACAGATATCCAGTCCCACATATCCAAGACTTCACGTCTCATCTACATGGTGCCACAATGTTTTCCAAGATTGACCTCATCAAGGCCTACTTCCAAATCGCGGTAGAGCCTGCGGACATTCCCAAAACGGCCATCATAACACCTTTCGGTCTCTTTGAGTATGTCCGTATGCCATTTGGCCTCCGTAACGCCGTTCAGACCTTCCAGAGATTCATCGACGATGTGTTACGCGGACTCGACTTCTGCTTCGCGTACGTCGATGACATCCTGGTCGCCAGCACGTCAGAAGAAGAGCATGAACGTCATCTTCGCTTGCTTTTCCAACGACTGCAGGACAACGGCGTAGTGATCAACGCCGCTAAATGCATCTTCGGCGTAGATGCATTGGAATTCCTTGGCCATCGCATTGATCGACACGGCATAACACCGCTGCCAGAGAAAGTCGACGTCATCAAAGACTTTCCCCTACCACCGACCCGTCGGAAGCTGCGAGAATTCTTGGGACTTGTGAACTTCTACCGACGGTTCATTCCTCATTGCGCCCGAGTTCTCGAGCCTCTTCACAACCTCTTGACGGGCTCACGCAATCCAACCAGTGCCGTGGAATGGAACCCTCAAGCGAAAAATGCGTTCGACCTAGCAAAACAAGCCCTTTCCGATGCCGTACGCTTGGCCCACCCTCGTTCTGGTGCTCCAACGTGTCTCATGGTTGACGCTTCGGACAAAGCTGTCGGAGCCGCACTTCACCAACGAGATGACTATGGACATTTGCAACCACTCGGATTCTTCTCCAGGAAGATGAAACCTGCTGAAACCAGATACAGCACATTCGGCCGCGAATTGCTCGCAGTGTATCTGGCTGTCAAGCATTACCGTCATTTCCTGGAGGGACGTCAGTTTACCATCTTTACTGACCACAAGCCCCTCACATTTGCCATCAAGTCCGGCAGTTCGAATCATTCACCACGAGAACTTCGTCACATGTCCTTCGTGAGTGAATTCACCACCGACATCCAGCATATCGGCGGAAGTAGCAACGTCGTTGCCGACGCGTTATCGCGCCTCGACGTCAACGCCATCGCTGCTTCCCCGTCTCCCGCTGTCAATTTCGCTGCCATGGCTACAGCGCAACGTGAGGACACCGAGTTGGAAGCCTTCCGAAATTCACTTTCCACCAACTACCAGGAAGTCGCCCTACCTGTGTCCGCACAAACCCTCATTTGTGACATGTCGACAGGAACACCACGTCCATTCGTACCTGCTGGATTCCGACGCCAAGTGTTCGACTCGCTGCATTCCCTTTCGCATCCCGGGATTCGTGCAACGCAGCGTCTAGTCACAACACGCTACATCTGGCCGGGTATCAACACCGATGTTCGCAACTGGGCACGTGCGTGTATTTCTTGTCAGAAGTCCAAAGTGCAAAGGCACACCGTCACACCCTTGTCACGTTTCATACCGCCAGACAAACGATTTGACCAAGTCCATATCGATATCGTTGGACCTCTACCGTCATCTGGCGGACGCAGTTACCTGCTCACGATGGTCGATCGTTTCACCCGCTGGTTGGAAGCTGTGCCCATACCTGACATCAGTGCCGACACTGTAGCACAAGCCTTCATGTCGGGGTGGATATCACGCTTTGGCGTTCCCTCCACAGTCACGACGGACCGTGGACGCCAATTTGAATCCCGTCTGTTCCAAGCACTTTGCAGGACGCTAGGAACGAAGCATATCCACACGACAGCCTACCACCCTTCTGCCAATGGGATGGTGGAACGATTTCACCGGCAACTCAAGGCGTCCCTTCGAGCTACTGAGGATCAATCCCACTGGCTGGAACGATTGCCGCTCGTGCTGCTCGGTCTCCGTTCGGCTCTCAAGCAAGATCTTGGCTGCAGCGTGGCCGAACTCGTCTATGGAACGTCACTTCGCTTACCTGGCGAATTTTTCGTTCCCGTACCCTCAGACGCAGTTCCCGACCCCACCTGCTACGCCACGCGACTGCAGTCCGCTCTACAAGACCTTCGACCGAAACAACCACGACAACCAGACCGCCGCACCGTGTTCATCGATGAAAACTTGAACACGTGTACACACGTTTTCGTTCGCCACGATGCAACCCGCAAGCCATTGCAACAACCGTACGACGGACCATATCGCGTCATACAGCGACGAGACAAGCATTTCGTTATTTCCATCAACGGTCACGAAGACACAGTCTCCGTCGATAGGCTAAAGCCAGCGCACATCGACATCACGCCGCATGGGACTCCTCCGCCCACGACAATTGTGACACGCTCAGCTGCCCGCCGTCAGACTCTTCGTCGTGTGCACTGGTCACCAGAACTGACAACATCATGCTGACAACTTTGCATCATGACTCTCAACTATTCAACTATTCTACTCTCTGTTCAACTCTCAACTATGCAGTGCAATATTTCATGTTAAATTATTTAATCATGTTATTTCTCGAGCATTCGTACGAATTTACTATATAGTGTATATATTTGCAATGTACTATGTTTTTTTTTCCCGCAGTTTCACGCTATAAGGGACCGAAAGTCTTCCCCTTCTAGTTTGAACAACGACCTTTTTCTTTATTGTTCACTTGTTCACTAGGAGGGGGACCCTTGTAGCAGCCGACAGGCTGTATTATTTCTCGAAAACCGACTTCCTTCGCGGCCCCCGCTTCTTCACAGACACACGCCGTGCCAGACCGATCACGTGAACCCGCGACGCTGAAAATTTCTTCGAACTCGCGGGGTCGCCTGGCATGCGTGGTCTGCCTCTCGGACGCGGTGTAACCTGACACCCGGTTTGCGCGTCCCGAGGGGGGCAGTCTGGACTGGGGTTCCGAAAGAAGCGGACGCTAAAATAAACACGGCTCATAACGTAAAAGAAGTTGTCTTTCTTCTGTGACTCCAAATTCCAAAACTCCAAAATCTTACAACTGGTGACCCTCTACACTTCGCAACATTTCCTTACATAGTGCGCACTCAAACGATGAAGTGTTGTCAGGATGATCACCCACATAGTGGTAGCAGGAAGTGCAGTAAAAATGAAATTTGACACCTCCACCAGCCTTACTACGGATCATTTCACTGATGTGATAACGAGACTCTGGTAGTATGGGGTTCTGAAATAGTGTGTTGACCAGTTTAATAAGATTTGGTAAGGCAGTGAATGTGAGGCTGTTTCTGCAGGCATACTTGAGTATCATCAGCAGGACATCACCACGGTACACAACAACACGCTCAGTGATCACATCACCAAAAAGCTCCGCCAGTGGGTTGTTTTCGGTGGCAGTTCTTGGTGAGTTGGTAGGCAATTCTTCCTGCCTTTGCATGTTCTCATATTGGTCATCCTGAAAGTTTAAGGGTTCATTTACATTCAGGCTTCTTCACATATTTCACGCACTGCGAACCAAAGGAAAATACATAGGAAGGTTATTTTCCTTACTTACCATGCCCGGAGAGCCATGACTGGAGATGTCAGGAGATGTCTGCAGATGACAGCATGTCTGGAGAGCCATGACTGTCCGTGTGTATTTCAGAAGGGTGAGAGCCATTTTGTGCAGATTCAGGGTCATCTTCGTGGTCCTTAAAAGAAGGTTTAAACTGTTGAGGTGCAGCAATGAAGCAGTTGGATATAAGCAGCAGTTAACTCTTGGAGACTGAATTCAAGACAGTTACCGCCACTTCATGATCCTCCTTCGATTTCTTCTACTCCTTTTACCGTGTGTTAAACAAACACCGCACGCCTCTACATTAAGCTTAAGCTGGGAGGCAGTTATACGCACGTCGATTCGATTTCTTCTTCGCGAGGCTTGGTTCGGCGAATAACGTTTTTTCGTGTGGCGAAGTTTTCCTATCCGTTATGGAGGACCAGACATACATTATTTACAGCAAAATCACATTTATGCTACTACCGCGTACTAGCCCGAGACGTTCATGTGCTGCTTGGTAATCTATCCACACCGAACAGCTGGCTGCTGATGCTTACCCAAGCAGGCTGGAATGATAAAAAGTTTATTTGCAACTCAGGTTAAGGTGCATGCAAATGAAAAATGAAGTGGACTTTCGCAGTCTTCTTGAACACTATGCAAGTGAAATTTTTGTATGAAACATAACCAATAGGAGAAGCAGTGTATCAAATTATTACCGAGTTCACATGGAACAGCAGGTTAATCTCCTCACTACATGCTGTTGCAGGTGGTAAACTATCATCGTCAGAGTCGTCAGTGTACCTCTGCGATGGGCTGTCGGCAGCTTCTTCTGTATCCAGCTGTTCATGAGTGCACAAAAGGACTAGCAGTTAGTTTCGAATTTCGACTAACTTAATCAGTACGTATATCATTAGTCGACTGTATAGTAAATTCTGCAGCATGTCAGCAAATACCACACCAATAAATTCTGGAAATCCTCGTTGGAGGGATCAATGGAGGTATCAATGCTGCTTAGATTGTCTTCTGCATGAAGGCATGTCTCCTGTAAAGATAAAATAGATACATATACACTCCAAGTAAGTGAAATAAGTGTTTCACCGCATCTCAATTGTTGAAAATTACGAACTTACATGCTCCGTAATCCTTGCTGCCTCCTGCCGCATGTGCTTGTATTTCGTAGATTTCGGAAGGGAGCTTTGCGAGTTTGGAAAGAGGTACTTTTTGTAATGGCCTCGTTTCCTCAGTGCCCTGGGACATGCCGGCTGGGAGGGAGAACTACCAGCAACTCCTTCGATTCCCCCTCTCTCTATCTTTAATAAACATATCCCCCCCTTCTTCGATTTCTTCTACTTCTTTTACCGTGTGTTAAACAAACACCGCACGCCTCCACATTAAGCTTAAGCTGGGAGGCAGTTATACGCACGTCGCGATAGTATGATCCACCGTGGTATGATCCACAATCCACACAGTTTTATGATAAAAAAACGTGCATGCAGACTGCCTCTTCCGTCGAATTCAGCGGATTCATTTTCTTTGTCCGCGTAGGAAACAGCAACGATTGTTCTTTGTTGAAGTAGAATACACTGCAATAAGACTATACAACTGAACACACGCATATATATCTGTATAAATTACAACACTAGAAATTTCTGAACGCAAAACTGTAGTACAGTAAATCATGTAGTGGATCGAATCTGAAATCATCGTGAAGCGGGATATTCCCATCGCCATCGATATATCTGCATGTGATCCACCATGTGTGCGTTCCACAACTAACCCTAGAGTAAGAGTTGTTCACGTGACAGAGTTGTACCACGTGACCATGGGGGTAGGGTAACCCTCGGGTAGGTTGTGGAACAGGCGTACGATTCTCAGTACGATTCTCAACATGGCGACAGCAGTCGACAGGGACATTTGGGCCCCGGGACATCAGAACCGTTAGCCGCTGCTTCGCTTTAGCGTGACGTTTTTGATTTCAATATGGGGTCATCTGCATGGGTTAGTCAAGCATTCATGCCATGAAGTAGGGGTATTTACCACACGTTCCGAGGAAGGTTAGCGCTGTTCTCGTCCGCAGCTAGCTCTAAAACGCATAGAAACAGGTATCGACTCTCACATGCAACGATATGATGTGTGTTGTATGTATGGTTCTGTGCATGTTGCTCTGTAGAAAACATCAGGTCGCAAAATCGGCACTGGAACTTTCCTGCATCCTTGATAATGCTGCCGAGACAAGCAGCAGCAAAAGCAGACGACCGTAAATTTCAATGCAGACGACCGCTCTGACGTCACTACTCTTACCTACTCCCGTCTGATAGGGGGTAGAGCGAGTCGATCTCGAGTAGCTACTCTCGAGTAGGCGACCCGCTTTTGGAACGGGGGTCGCGATGTCATCGAGTAGGTTTTGGAACGCGGAGAGTAGCTGCTCTCTACTCTCGGGTAGACCCGGGTGAGTTCTGGAACGCAGCCCATATCTCCATCGCCGTCCTTTGTGTCTGTTGTGGTAGTGCAACACGGTTCTGGTTTAATATTTTGCACCACATTCTCGTTTATTTTTCATTGTCACATTGTTACAAGTATGGCGGGCACAGCAGGTGAAATTACCCATGCGTATGTCCGCTATGAAGACCGCGTTAAGGGAATTGTACCGATCACTGACATCAAATCATTTAAGTCAAGTGACACTAAAGATTTTTCCGACCGATCTACATATATGGTGAGGTGGGACAATGGGGAAGAGATCGACAGTGACGCAGATACCTTCTACAAAGCTAGGATTCTCCTTTTAGGATGTAAGTATGTTGGCATTGAGATGTATGCTTGGGAATGAATTGTGTGTGCATGTCACTTCGAGTTTGCAAATGGGATGATGCAGACTGATTGTTATACTATAGCCTCTGAAGAGGACGTTCAAACGAAGGCCAGGAACGGAAGACTGCGCATTGCGAAAGTTCTTGAAACTGACTCTTCTGAGAATGACGAACGAGAAAGAAATGAAATTCCGAAAAAGGTATGTTGCGGTGTTTACATTCGCATTAAAGTATTAATTGAATTGCCACTCTTTGCGTCAGGGAAAAACAAAGAAAAGAAACACACACAGATTAGTGGAAATCTCGTTGAGATGCTGAAAAAAAAAGAAAAAAAAAAACTTGACTTGGAGCACGGCTAGACGGAAGCAAGAGTACAGCACACAAGGGAGCACTTGGGACACAAAAGAAGAGAGGGAGACAGAAATTGAAGAACTGAAGTCAGAAGTTAAGCAGCTGAAGAAAAAAATAGCTGAGAAAGAGGAAGAACTTGAAGAGTACCGCAAATGAAACAGGGGGTTCCAGGCCACTCCGCTGTTCAAACTGAATGATTCAGGTAACTAGAAGAAAAACAGTGACAACAGTTCTTGCACTGATGTAATGTTCCTTCGTTTCAGTGCAACTGTCACAGAAGAGTGCCCATGAAGAGCTGCCTAGAAACCCTACCCAGCTGCCAGCACGGAGGTCTGCCCAGGGGGTCCACAGGACCGCCTAAACAGTACATTGGGAGCCTCGCATACTGATGAGGCTCCCAGCTCCACCCTTGACATGTCAGAAGACCCCGGAAACGAAGAAAATAATGTAAATATTTGCTTGAGGCAATCCATAACGCATGCAGAAATCTGCAACGTTCCAGTTGTTTTGAGGATGTCATAGGAAATTACTGAAGTAAAACTTGATCACATATTTACTATCACTTAATATAATATGCTGTGCAGGTGAACCATGGATCTGGTGTACGTAATCGATCTGACACATGGCAGACAATCCTGGTACATACGAAGGACACACAGATTGCGAGACCTTCTGTTAGCTCTGTGGGGTCCTGCAAAACTGAAAGGCAGATCCATTGAAGGTATGCTAGTGTACTATACTGATTTTTCCTTTATGCCAATGTGATGCTCATTTCTACATAATATAGCTGTGCGAGTATACGCTCCTAATAAGTACGTTACTAAATAATACGCTCCTAAAATGTCCAGATACAAAAGGCCCTGAACCTGAAAAGTTAAACCTGAAGCACCGGAACACCGTGTTTGCGCGAGAAACTGTCCCGTGCAGAGGCCTGTCTGTCTCTCTCTCTCTCTCTCTCGCATCTCTTTCCCATGTTCTCCTCTCTTCACGTTTTTCTGAAAGTTCCTCTAATAAAAAACGACTACGTGTGGTGCTTGGGCTATGACTGCGCCTTCTAGATGTTGACACTGGTACTGTATTTGTTTCACCGGGTATCTGACAGCTGCAAGATGGACAAGGAAAGACCTATGGACATGCACCTGGGTCATTCCAGGACAAATCACCCAAAGGTCGTGCTCGACCCCCCTCAGTTTTGGTTCCAAAAATTATCATGAACTCCGTACTGCAAATAAAGACATTTTCCCGAGTTTTACTGGACTATGTTGAACCGCTGTCGATTTAGGCGGGGTCAAAGTTAGTCTGAATCGCGAAAACCATGCTATGGAAAAAGTTACCTAGTGAGCAGGGTTTTGCGTCTAGGTGTACTTCAGTAACATAGAATAAAAGAGCGTGGCCGTAACATTCTGCCAATGTCACGTCCTTCCCTCGTGTTCTATTTTCGGCCAGAGAAACTGGGCTGCTTTTTGGCGCTATTTCTTGCAACTTTGCGCTTTGTTAAGGGCACTTTTCGCACACGCTGGAAGGTAAAAAAAAAATCCGCGTGTTCTGGACCTTCCATACTTCAAAATCACATGCTTTGAAGGCCGAGCACATAATACTTTTTGCAACATTTACTCCAAAAGCTCGCACTTTTGGCAAAGTTGGCCATTTTCAACACCATTTTTGAAAATGAAGCGGTCGGCCGACAAACCTCCAAATGGGTGGAGATGACAGATCAATATCTATACTAAAGCATATAAAAAAATTAAGAAGGTACTTTTTAATAAGGGCGAGAAAATATTTTTTATGCCCCACCCACTCTACACATGGTTACGCTGGGGCGCGCGAGGCTTGGTTCGGCGAATAACGTTTTTTCGTGTGGTGAAGTTTTCAATCCGTTATGGAGGACCAGACATACATTATTTACAGCAAAATCACATTTATGCTACTAGCGCGTACTAGCCCGAGACGTTCATGTGGTGCTTGCTAATCTATCCACAC
This sequence comes from Ornithodoros turicata, assembly GCF_037126465.1. Taxonomy (NCBI): domain Eukaryota; kingdom Metazoa; phylum Arthropoda; class Arachnida; order Ixodida; family Argasidae; genus Ornithodoros; species Ornithodoros turicata. Next base: position 7,076,517 of record NC_088202.1, on the reverse strand, counting down.
CGAACAGCTGGCTGCTGATGCTTACCCAAGCAGGCTGGAATGATAAAAAGTTTATTTGCAACTCAGACACTCTACATATTTTATTTTCGTGATTGTAACAGTCCAGTTTGAAGTAAGAACGAAAAGATACCCACATAAATGAATGCACAAATGTTTCATTATTATTTCATATTTTCTTTTCAAACGTTAAAAAACAAAAGCGACCATTGGTAGGGTATCTCATTAAAAGTGACCACTACAACATCCTCTGTACGGCAGAAAGATGGGAATTGAACGGTGCTCCTATTGAAGTTTCCGTGTGTCTCACGCACTTTCACGCCGCAGCCCTTCATTTTGCACGCGCGCATTTGCTGACGATTAGTCGTGAGCATTTGTCACATTATTCGCTGGTACGTTGTGCGCGTTTTGCCTTCACTTAGTTAAATATACGCTGAAGTATGAGCTCTAGACAACCATAGCAAAAGAAAACAAGACTTACCCAGGGTGTTGTGGAGATTCAGAAGTGCCTCCTGACGTTCCTACTTCGGCCATTGATCAACACAGCGACTTCACCTTACGTGTAACGTCACAGTACCATTTTATTCAGCAAGAAACTTGGAGCAATAACAACCTTTTTGGTAACCCGGCATGCATCACATGTGAGAAAGACGATCATAAACTAATCAGTTGAGCCACGGATGAACTCTCTCCTAAGCCGATTTCAAGGTCATGTGTTAAAGGTTGCGTGGATGTACGAGCGCGACTGACTACCATGCTTTACGTTTTGGACGCTACAATGTAGCGAAAGCAACCCGCTCACAACATGACCTGCGTTGCTATTAATAATAAGGAACGCGCAATCGAAGGGATAGCATGATGTGCTCATAATGTTCCTTGTGATTGTGAAAGCATCGTTGTCATTTCTCATATATGACTACCACTTTAAAACGCCGCGAATGAAAGACTTTGAGAAACACCTACTAACAATACTTACTAATGCACTGATAACAATAAAAACTACACAGTTTACTAAAGGAAGGGCTGGAAAAAAGGGGCATGCTCATATCCGGCCGCAGGACGCGGCTTGTGAAACCTGAGCACACAATCTATTCACCCGCCTCACTGGGCGTCGTCTCGCGCGGCCCTCGCGTAACCATGTGGGACATAAAAAATATTTTGTCGCGCTTATCAAAAAGTACATTTTCTATTTTTTTATATGCGTTAGTATAGATATTGATCTGCCATCTCTACCCATTTGGATTGTTCTCGGCCGACCGCTTCATTTTCAAAAATGGCGTTGGAAATAGCCAACATTGCCAAAAGTACGGCATTTGGGATTAAATGTGGCAAAAAGTATTATGTGCTCGGCCTTCAAAACATGTGATTTTGAAGTATGGATGATCCAGAATACGCTGAACTTTTTTTACCCTTCCACCTTGTGCGAAAAGTGTCCTTAGCAAGGCGCAAAGTTGTAAGAAATAGATCAAAAAAGCTGCTCTGTTTCGATGGCCGAAGATGGAACACGAGGGAAGAACTGGATATTGGCAGAATGCTAGGGCCACGCTCTTTCAGTCTATGTCACTAACATCCACCTAGACGCAAAACCCTGCTCACTATGTCACTTTTTTCGCAGCATTGTTTTCGCGATGCTAACGAACCTTGACCCCGCCTAAATTGACAGCGGTTCAACATAGTGCCGTAAAACTCGGGAAAATGTCTTTATTTGCAATAAGGAGTCCATGAGAATTTTTGGAACCAAAACTGAGGGGGGTCGAGCACGACCTTTGGGTGATTTGGCCTGGAATGACCGACCTTACATGACGCGACAGAACGTAAGCATGTGACATTACAAAAAAGGCAATAAAAAAGTATATTGCGTTCACCATATTCTGTGGCCTTTCCTTTGAGCCTGCGTCAAATGAGAAGTGTCTGTGCCAGAGCATCTTTGCTTGCTTTTCTTGTCCATATCCGGTGGGCTGTTGAGCAAGACATCCTCTTTCGACGTTCCTCCTGCCATCTGAAACAAGACAATATGCTTCTAGTTCTGCTACAGTGCTTCATTTTAGCTTCAAGAATGACGTGTCGGCTATTGCATCGCATGAGCATGGAAACCACCTTGTTGATTCAGCTTGCTTTCTTGTCGCCATAGCTAAATCCAGCATATATTGTAGTGCTACAACAATGTGTCCGTTGTAGAACAGCTGTGCACGTTCGGGTTGGTTCGCGAGAAAAAATTCTTTTTGTAAGTTTTCTAGCATGCGCGGGGCGACGTTAACAAGCCAGCTGTGATGGCTGGTGTCCAGGGGACTCTTAAACAGCTCGGACAAAGCGTCCCTGTCCTTCTGTTCACAACACAGGTTATCATATCTGTGAGAAGTGCTTCACAGGTCCTTTTGAACTGCACACATCTGTTCGGCAATTAAAATATGCGCCAAGGCGCCCTCACTATCTTGGAAATGGTCCAGGATGCACGAGGGGGAGGGGGGGGACTTTTTGGCATTACGAGTTTGTACCGCTACTTTAGACTCTATAAAATGCACACCGTTATTATTTCATTGTCATTTCGTGGTAGCACTTCTGTGTGTTCAAGCGGAATATATCTTACCTGTAAACAGATCCAACACCAACAGAACGGCGTCTGACGTCGGCCTCGACCTCGATGGCCTTCTCTATGCCTGCAGCCTGTCTGTGCATGACTCTGTAGGTACATCGTTTACGTGCAGTGCCACGCAGCTGCGTGTTTACATTTGCCCACCACACCTCCTTTACGCGTACAGGTAGCTGAAGCGACTGTTCGCTCCAAATCAACTTTTAGAGGGATGTAAAGAATAAAACCGAAGCACTCATACACACAAAACATCCTCCAAGTACGTGGAATTCAACCGAACATCGAAAAGAAAAATTACCAATTTGCTTACTTGGATGGATATCTCGTAAGAGTGCCGGCTGGTCTGTGCGACGCACTAGCCGTACACTGCACTTTGCGGTCCGAAGATTTCTCTTTCACCTGATATACGTGACCGGACTTCAGGAGCTTCTTTCCTTTGCATATTTTAGAGCTTCGGAAAGAACTGGCGATGCCACGCAACTGTTGAAAGCCACATAGCAGCATTACGTCAGCCATTTCAAAGCTCTCATACAATACTACTCCTCACTCTACAGGAGGACTATGCGCGCTCTTTCCGCGAGAGGCGCTGTAGCACAATAACAAGTGCCACTCCTAGCGAAGCGCAGGTCGCCTATACATCATTTGACCCGTATGCTCCCGTATACACCATATGATTTAGATACGAGATTTTTCAGTAGAAGATGACATTCAATGTGCTGAATGTGCTGAGGGTTTAGCTCTTAACAATTGACATTTGTTTCACGGTTTATTCACTTTATTTCACAGTTGCTTAACAGTTATTCGCTAGGTTTATTCACTTCATATCATTATTCACTTGCTTTATCAATAAAATGTAAATTAAATGTAGTGAAAAGGAAAATGGGAGGTACTTTATACTGTTACTGAACTCCTGTTTACATTGCATTGCTTGCTGCACGAAGCCATCGTTTTCAATTGTGTGTTTCATGGAAGGCACTTAAAATGCCTTGCATCATGTCAAGTCTTTCCTCATGTCCTGCATAGGTGTGGTGCTTGGGCGATGACTGCGCCTTCTAGATGGTGACACTGGCACTGTATTTGTTTCACCAGGTTCCTGCCAGCTTCAGGTTCAGGACATGCATAAGGACCTATGGACATGCGTAAAGCACACTGTACACGGACTGACAGACAGAAAGATGACTGTATGCAGTGTACTAACTCGTCATCCCTTGAATCACAATCGCCTACTGTTCCACTGCTGTGTGGGACCGGTGTTGTAGTTTGCTGGGAAGGTGGGGGTGAGATTGGGTGGGGACGTGAAAGACCTCAGGCTCCCCTGTACGTGGTCCCAGAAGCATTACGTAGGACTTCTGCGTTAACACTATTGTCTCTTAAATAAATGGCTCTGAACTGTTGTTCATGAACACGCTCCTGGAGAACCTTCTGACCGGCTGTTATTTTGGATGGCTATCTTTTTTTTTTCTCGTCTCCCAGCACTGTCTTTAGACGCACATTGTATTTGTGACTTTTCAGTGCCGATGATGTTGTAAATGTCTGCAGCTTTTTGCATGGACATCATTATTTTTTATTTATTTATTTGGAGGGCCCATTACCTTGAGTACGAGAAATTTATTTAGGACAAACACAAAGGCACTCAGATATAATGGGATGGAATATCAATCTTATCTAAAAACGTCAACTCCCTCGAAAATGTGGTATTCCACTTTGATCACGCTTGTTTTTTTATTGGTTTCCCGCTTACCTGTCTCTGTGCAAGCTTTGTCTCTTAAAGTCTACAAAGTCTACAGTTTTCAGCGAGCGCCTCTTCTTATCTACTTCTGTGTCCTTGTCCCAATCGCTTCTTTACTTATGTCACACGTTTACCAACTTGCCCTGTTCCTGACCCTCCCCTAATATAACGCTTGCTATGCTCTAGCGTGGTATTCAGGTCATGCATTACAGAGAATAGACTCCCCAGTAGAAAGAAAGTCATCCCATTGCATAAGTATTCGCCTTTACACGAATTCAGTATCAGCAGATCATTTTGTCGTATGCGTTTCATCTACGGTTCCAATTTCCATAACATACGGTTTCCTTTACCGTTATCTGGTTTCATGTTGCAATTATGGGGCTTTCTGTTTTTTTTTTCTCACAAGAAAAGAAGAATAGGGAAGCACTGAAAACGTGGAGACGAGCAATTTGTCTTGTCAACCTCCACTATGTAGGTAGTGAAAATATTTTTTTCAAAATTGTTGATAGTAAAAATTATTTATGGGCACACAGTAGGGCTTCCCTTGCGAAGACAATGGAATCTGCATGCATAACGCTCACTAAATACAGAGAAGTGTCACAGTGTTTTCAATAATGTTCCTTTATTGGCACATACAAGTTTTCATTGGTGCGAAACTATATTCATCATGCAAGTGTTATGAATGGTCCCGAATTTAAAATGTTTTAGTAATGGTGTTACATCAGTCATATAATATGTGCATCAATCATTCACATCACTGGAGCACCAACGTATTACACCACAGTCAAGAACTGTCAAAGCTGTTGATTACATAGCGCGTAAATAGGCGTCTTGTTATGGCAGAGAGTTAGGTACAGATCCCGACAAAAGTTTACGGAACACCAAATCGACGTATTTCTCTATCGCAGCGACACCCTAGTACCGAACGGGAGTGGACACACTTACTGAGAGGTGCGTGGACTACCCGGTCATTTGTTTGTAAGTCTATCTGCTCCTGTTTGCACCAACGGTATCACTCAGTTGACTATATACATTACTCCGACGTTCCGTAAACTTTTGTCTGGACCTGTACCTCGCGTTGTTCATCGGGGATAAAGGTTGGGCATGCTGGGCATCGAAACAAAGGCAGTTGAGAAAAAACAGAGGCAACTTTCTTCTTGCAATGACCTGCCATAGCGAAATAGTAAACGGGGAGTAAAAAAAAACACGAATAAAACATCTCTAATTGGCACCGATTCATGCAAGAGTATGACTAGGTGAAAATAAAATTAGGTATGGCTGTCATGTTAACGGCTTCCGAAACTAAGTTCCTAATAAGTAGGGCCCTGGACTTCTTCTTCTATGGAATTTTTTTTTCAAAATTTGCATGCATATATGCGGCGCGAAACGAATAAATATAAACGCAATATGCAGGAATATTATGGCACTGGGAATATTGTTCCGGAAGCTTTCGCGTACCTTGAAAGGATATAAACACCCAAATGGTCTTAAAAAAAAACGATATACAAATGAAAATGCACATTTTTATGGCAAGTTGAAACGTAAGTTCACAATACTTTGATTCCTTTATTTTAATCAAGCACAACTAGAACGCGTTGACAACTTGTCACGCGGTCTGTTTTCAGACGTGACATGGTTCTGGGAACTATAGTCGTGCTAGCCGAATCTCTGATTACGTAGCCGAATCTCTGATGACCCCCATTTGTGAGGTAACGTAAGCAGTGACGAAACAACGACCTATGTTAGCAATTTTTCAATTGGCGCCGAAACATGACATAATATGTAAACATCATTTTATAGGGCGATCAATAAAAAAATATACCGAAATATGCAACTATATGACACACAAAACATTATAGATTTGGGTAGATGTGAGCGGTAATGCGTGGAGAAACGTTAGAATAACCGTTAAAATGCAGTTAAAAATATGCATATGACACGAACTCCGGAGCCCTACTTATAAGTTTTCATGGCAAAATGTGGCAATTCATATCTGAAAGTACGTTTCACTTCTCAGGGTGCTCAACAGGGACGATGGCTTTGAATAATGACTCGCCCCAGTTGTGCTATCCCGCATTTCCCAGAAAACACCTAATTAATAAGTTAACTAATGAATTTTACCTAAAAAAGTCGTCCAGTAGTTATCAACGTTTTCCCACAGGACGTCCGCCCGGCACCATAACCCACCTTCACAAATGGCATCCCTGCCGCTCTCACAGCCTTATATTAAACAATTTGTGAAACCGTAAAGACCGTGCCGGTCTTTAACCGGCCGTAAACCGTAAAGAAAAGGAAAAAAAGACACCCTGTAGAATATGAAATGTTCCCATCCTTAGAATCCGCGTGCACCACGTTTTCCGCTCATTTTGATACAACTAACTTTTTTTTTTTATCTGCATGCCTAATGAAACAATTGAGATGCAAATATTAGTTTAGATACTGTCATGTAGTTGCTGGCTGGCATAAGCGACGCAGACCCATATCGCGGAGCACACTTGACAGCTAGCAACACAACAGAGTCAGTTGTTCCTAAGCTCTCCTCTTTTTATTACATAGGCCGCAACAACAGGTGACAAACGCCACAGCGATAAGCAACGCCGAATATACCCTTATCTTGCTTGTATGCATGTTACAGACACCGCACAAATTAATCAATTCACAAAAACATGAGTCCTGGCGTCATACGAATTAATCCAAGCACAATACATTATTCCTTGCTTCATACGAATCTGTAGAACTCTGTAGAATGAAATAATCGTTTTGCCCAAGGTGCACGAACATACAAGCCATTATTTCGTAACACGTCGGTCTGCACTGTTTGTTCCAAAATATTTTACAGTTGCGACGAACTAGGGTGTCCTATTTATCATCTGCAAGAATATAAAGAATATGCAAATTGCAATGCAAAAGAAACTGGCTCTTTCTTCGATGTCCACAGGGCTAGCTCACATTAGTGCTTCCGTATTTCACTTTTAGAGGGAATCCGGAATGAAGCAATAAAGTAACCAGAAGGCAGTGTTTTACGAGTGACTCCATCTTTTCATATCTCCTGTCATTTCTGCCTTTTGCTGGAGTTAGTCGGACTAGTTTACTTCAATCTACTTCGGCACCTATCGCGACTCATCCGGCTGACGGAGTCAGGATAAGGTGAGGCGGGGGGCACTCGGAAGTCGTAGGCAAGGTTTCAAGTGCCGTGGAACGCCCCACCTAAATTAATGATGCGCGCTGTCTGCAGGACACTCGTAAAACTCGGCTTACCTGTTCCTTCCTTTTTAAGCTGAGTGCAACTGGGCACGATAAGATCACATGACCTTCACTGGGTTCATAATTGCGGAAATACTTCGCAGTGTGGAGCGAACCAGGTTTATGTATATTAGGCGCTTCATGTGTGTTTCAACACATGATGTATTATTATACTTATATTACAATCTGCGCGTACAGGTAGTGGATATGTATAGAAATAAGTATTTTTCTCTCCCTTTTTTGTGTTTCAGAGTACAATTACAGGAGTTAGTTTACAAGTGTATCGTACACCGATATCAAAACTATCCATTTTACAGCCCGGCACATACTACGCCTTGAGAAGAGCTTCCAAATCTCCCTGTTGCATTTACTTTCCCTGTGCTTTTCAGACGGTAATGTAATGTGTACGCTGTAACACTCATCCACGCTAAGCGCTTCCAGCCTTTTTCTGGGACGCCGCTTGCAACGCTCTTGCTGTTTAGTCCGTGTGTCCTTGGTGCATAGTACATATGAACACTATGAGAAGCGCAGGATGTGTATACAGAATGCTCTGGTCTTGATGCAGTGTGTGTCACCGACTTTTCGACGATGTAGAGAAGTCGTGTGCTTTGGATGGGGTGCTGGTATGAAAGGATGTAGGGTCTTCAGTGCGGTTCAGCAGGAGGTTCTGCGTGACCTTAAGGTGGTGCCGTATGTAGTCGGCGTTCGGGTCCAATGTGATGGCGTGAAGAAAGCAACGTTCGGCACGGCTCAGTTCTCCACGCTCCACGTAGACAACGCATAGATTGTGCGACCCTTGCACGTGCCGAGGGTTCAGGGACAGGATTCTGAGGTAGCACTGTAAGAGAAGGTCGAAACGGTGACGAACAAAGATTATCTCAGCAAGTTTACTAGGTGGTGCAGCAGCATTGGTCAATGTGTCAGGGATTCTCCCTCATATGATACGCAATAACAAGCATGTAGTATTCAACGAGTGCAAGCAGGACTGGGGCTTACAGAGTTACTTCTGAGCACGTCAACACTTATTCGCGTCGCTCAAGTTGGTGCCTGTAAGAAGCATTATTCTCTATTTCTACGCATTAAGTATCACTTTCGGGACGTTTATTTTTGCGATTAATAGTAATTTGGCGATCCTTGAATCCTTCTACCATGACGTATTTTTCCGCAAAATTTTTGCTATCAACGTTTCACAGTGCATTAAAAAGCGGTAATGCAGTTGTACTAAAACAGTCACTGCACTTAGACGCGTGGCACACAGCCTGATCACCTTCATCAACTAAGTGAAAGGACGCCGCCTATGCCGTTACCTCTTCAGCAGCTTCCAGATCCCTCAAGTGACGCACACTGATGTCTCCCAGGAGAACGAGGCCTTCGATGTGGTTTGGATGATACTGAAACATCGAAACCAAGAAACTTGTCATAACTGCGATGCACTTGGCAGAAAGAATTCCTTCATTGTCTGTGCGCGTGTATTGTTGTGGCCCACTTTGTCATCCTTCCAACTGCCAAATCGTCGATACATTTACAGATCGTGTGGTAGGCTCTACTTGTGTCCCTGATGGAACCAGCGATGTTGATGCGACAGTCTGAGACTGCCCCCTTAGAATACATGTCATGCATACATGTCTGTACTGTGCTTGACACAGTTGAGTATGCGCGATACTGAACACAGTCAAAATTCTGTTGTTGTTGGCTGTGCGTGGCGAAACACACGTAATGGAGGAGGCGTACATACCATGGAAGCGGAAGCGAAACTTAACTGGCCATTTCAGCAATGATAATGGCGGATTTACGATTGCGTTTCTCAAGGTCACGCCGCGTCCCAGCCGCTTTACGGGAACCCTTTCGTGGCGTAATTCTCAAGCACAGAGAGGCAAACGCTTTTCATCAAGGCAGTGGGAGCATGCGGGGAGGGATGCAACCTTCAACAACGACGACGGCGCAACACGATGCGCAAAACCAAGCAGTTCCTTTTCATTAGTGTCCGCGCTACGAAAGAATCCCCAGTCGCCGGAAGCGCCCATGGTCCAGGGAAAATGGCGGGCTCCCAAACCACATGATCTCCAGGAGCCACGCGCACCGTTCAAGAGCAACCAGCGTGAAGAATCATGGACGAAGTGCGCACGCGCAGACTGACCTGCTTTACCTTTTGTCCTCAGGTTTGTCGTCTACTGTTGCACCCTCTCCCCCCAGCTTCTTCTGTTTTTCTTCCGCGCTTGTTGCAAAATGACGTACGTGTTGTGCAATGCAGACGAACGAACAGTGATGGCGGTTGATAGGGGGAGGGGGATATACATTATAGGGGGTATACATATTACAGTAGGTTGGTACATTTATTATATTTAATTAGAGCAAGTTGGTTGATATCGCAACCAATGCTCCATCAACCAATTAGTTGATAGAGCAAGTTTATTTGTCGTCACGACTTGTTTCCGGAAAGCTACAGTATGGGGCGTCTTTTTTTAGGTGCCACAGATTTTTTATTAAAAATCTATGAGAGCCCCAGATATGCCGTTTGTGCGTCTAACATACCTGGCCTGATGGACATCTTCCCTAGCCGCTCGCATCAGCGTTCGGTCACTAATTCACTAACGTCCCGTAACTAACTTATTAACTAATAAACGAATTTTGGGAAATACTGAGATGGTATGATTAACGACCGTCGTTGTCGAAAGCTACTCCAGGTGTCAGCGATTTCGAAATGTTTCTGTGCTTCAAGATACGAGCACTTTTTGCTTGCTATGTGCATGAGCCGCAATCGAATATGCGCGCTCAAGTTGCGCCGGAAGGGACGTTCTCTATTTTCCTTCCTTGCTAGTAAACTGTATATCGTCACTCATGCGTGTAACACCCCGTGCTGGGTCGCGTGTGACCACGGGACTGTGCGCACATAGGTTGAACACAATCCTTTCGTAGATAGTAACTCCGGATACGTGTAGGTTGCGTCGTTTGTGCAAGGCTACGCAATGATACCCTTTGATGGTTCCGGAATTGCCGTCGCTCCACGTCTCTAACAAACGAGTTAGAAGAATTTCTGTAAGCGCGGGGTCCGTGCTTATCCCTTGTCTATGTACACGAATACTCTGCGCGTTCAAAATCGCGATCTCAAGTTCGATGTTTTTAGTGTCATGTCCTTTGCGAGCGTGGTCAGTGACGGTTTGTATGCTTGTTGAGTTGCTGGAACTCGTTCAAAAAATATCTGTCTAGATTCGTTCTGCCACGGAAGAAATTGTGGTAATTGTTGGCATTCGTAATGAAGAGGTCGTCTACTGAGGTAGGTCGGAACAAGGCCAAGTGTACCAGACGCTCCGGATGGATTTTCTCATACGCGTAGACAACGTGGTCTACATGACGCTCTGGTCTGAATTTCTGTATGGTCATTGCACTTGCCTATACGAGGGGAAAGTGGACGCGCCTGCACGCTGGACCAGTCCTCTTGCAAGTGTCTACGGTTGCAGTCCGGTTTCTCGGTGCAGGAAACATTGGTGACACGTCCTCCAACTTTTCGTCGCTGTAACCGCCGGAATGCGAAGTTTCCTTGATAGTAGTATTCAGTCTGGTCGTAAGAGACCGGGGTTCACTACGTTCCTAGCAACGACCCCCCAGGCCCCTAGCAAGGGCCAGGCGCGTGTGGTCCGTTCCTGTATTTTTTCCCGCTTATCGGCAGAAGGTGCTCGGGTGGAAGGCTGCTGCGGTGGGCGGTGCGTGTCCGGAGGGCTGCGTGCGCGGTTACCCTCTCACATTTTTCAGCCTAGGCTGACTTCTTTCGTCGTTTTTCAGCCTGGGCTGACTTGAATCCCAAATTTCCCCCGCTACAACAGGTGTGCAGTAAGCGGTTTACATGCAAATGATAGCCATACACAAAAGTACAAGTGAAAATATATTTATCAAAGTCATTAGTGTCGGTAATTATGTTATGACTATGTGTGAAGGAGAAAAACTTAGCCAAAAATCTTATGCAAAAGAAACACAATACACGTAACAAAAGTTATACTTATTACAGGCATGATGCAATAGCATTGAAGGGGTATCATACATCAGGGGTATCATACATCATGCACAATATTTTTTACTAGTGATAATCATGCAAGTTTTCAATTAAGAAGATAGAGTAGCACATTTTAATCAAAGAAGAAATTTTTAATCAATACAATTACAATCAAAATGAAAATTTTTATTATAAAAAGTCTAACATTATTACACGTGAGCACCATAGCGGAGTTTTAATTACAAAGTTCTGATAGGATGTATATAACTTCAAGAACAATAGCTGGGCCGACTTCGTTCGCAATTTTTTCAGGTGGTGCGTGAATGGTTTACATGCAAGTAGGCGGGTGAGGGGTTGTCCAAGTGCCTACCAGCGAGCCGGAGAGCTGTGCATGCCCTTATCGTTCTGTATTTTTCCACCTGGGCCGACTTCTTTGGCTATTTTTCCGCCCGGGTCGACTTCGTCCCCAATTTTTTCAGGCGGTGCGGTAGGCACGCAAGTAGGGGCATGCACAATGACAACACCCGGGCCAGCTTCACATCTTTTTTCACTCTGGGCCGACTTCATTCGTATTTTTTCCGCTACAACAGTTGTGCGGTGGATGGTTTATATGCAAGTATAGTAAAGCCAAATAGTGGCAGGAATTATGTTGTAACTCTGCATGAAGGAGAAAAAACATTAAAAAAGCAGAAGAAACGCAATACACATAATAAAGACTATGGTAAGCTAAGTTGAATATTCCAACACGACACAATTAATCAATTTCCTATGACGAGAAACACAATCAACAGCTAATAGAGAGCCAAACCAATGCATCATCCAAACAAGAGATACACACTGAAAAATTGAAAAAGAATCTATCAAAACGATAAACATGCACAGATGAATAGCAGAGAAACACTCTAAACGGCTCTTCTGCCAACATATAAACAACACAGGAAAATATTATCGAAACAAACTATCAATCATTACAAATTTAATAAATTGAAATGGAAATAATCTATCTTTGCATTATCATAAAATCCTTGCAACCTAATCTAGTCGAAAAATATACAATTTTCGTCCTACTCACGCACTATAAACATTACCTTGACGGAGATATCCAACACATGCTGTACAGACAAGCTTTACACAGTACAGCCAATCTATGCTACTTGAGCCCGGTGTGGTCACTCTCTCCCTCTATACAGCCCAAAGCGAAGAATCCGCACATCCTTTGTCATTCTACGGGGTGGGGACTCTCTCTTTCTCTCTTTCACATTCTTTCACCCAAAATGAAAATATTCTTAGGACTGGTGTACAGAGGCGAAATTTTTTATTGATTAGCTATCGCAAATAGACGTTAGAATTATTCAATTCTCAAGAACACAATAAGAATTCTATCAAAACAAACAGTAGCACGCCAAAAAATCTAAGAACAGACCTCCATGTCAGTGCAAAACGGTTTAGAGAAACACTATCTAAGCAAACGATAAATATTATCGATGGAAAAAATATTCAATCAAAATGAGAAATGTTGCATTTAACGTATTTCAAATCAGACACAACTATTATGCATACATTATTCTCAACTCACAAAATATCAATCGAGAGAAAGTCAAATTTATTCAATGATAGAAACAATACTCATTCGAAAACGAGAATCAAATTTAATTACATCATTTTGTGATAACTTTGCAATAGTAATTTCTACATGCAGAAGCCACAAACAAACAAGTCATCTGAAATACAAATTAATGTAAAAGTTTGCTACAGCGAAAATCAACGCACACAACTTAAAAATGCTTTCCCAACTAGTAGAATATTTTTATTAATATTAATCGAGTGATCATCTGAAGCAAACTCAAAGCAGTAATTAATTTAGGCAAACACTTTCTGAACAAGCAGGGCGATACATCACAGGAACACATCTCTTTCATTCAGGACCCACTAGAAAAAAAAAGTGAGAGAGGGAAGCTGAGCTCCCATACACTTTCGCCAAGGTTACGCCCGCAGGGAATAGGGGAATCCAACAATGGTCTTGGTACACCATAATTGAAAGCCATAAACTGACTCCTGCAAGTCAAGTTAGGGAAGGAGGGTCTCTAGCACGTTTAAAGCGCGAGTTTTTCTTATTCATCACATCAATTTGCAAATTGACTTTCATAATTCTCAAGACAGGTGGATATTAATAACATTCTAAACCACATAATAAATAATAAATTTTTAATAAATAAAATTAGCACTGATATGATTTAGTTAAGTGTAGAGGCACACTACAAAACAGAACAGACAATTGCTCAACATTGAAGAGATGGACGGATTTTTTACTCGTTACCATAAGTCATGGGAAGATGTGACAACAACTATGGAATTATCGCTGCATTTCAATACGTCCTTGACATTATCGTATTCAGAGATATGGTACAAATTATGGAATTCAAGGTGCAAGAACTTGTATGCCGAATCTACAATAGTTATAAAAATATTTGCATGTGAACATCGGAAGGACCACTGGGATTGATGGTGGAGTTTTTGAGGTTTGCTAACGAAGAATTGAAATAAACTAGACCAAATGTAATTGTAATCATTGCAATGGGCATTACATTAATCAAGAAAACAATCAGATCAAATTATCATATACAAGCAGTGTATATCGCGCGATTCATTACGGGTTTGTTGAAATTACACCTAACAGTTGAAATGGAAAATACATAAAAAATCTTATCACGTGATATATTCCACTAGAGCCTTTACACATTTATTTTCTTCTACCAGTTCTTTGCAATGATGTCGAATGAACAGAAGTTCAATATTGTCATGCAAGGTCTGATGTATCATCACTTACTGAAACTCAACAAACACATAAATTGCGGTGGACCACCGGACGATTTTCATCTAATACTCTCTTGTACGCCATTCAAGAATCTTCATACAAAGAAAGGAAACATCAATAAGAGACTGTGCAAGTTCATCACAACAAAGTGCAAGTTGTTGAAGGAATACAAAAACGGCGACAACATATCGCCTGCATTAATCAATGCTGGATTCAATCGCCCAATAACCAGAATAAACTATTTGATGTCTTCGGAATTCATCAATCAAGACAACAAGCGAAAACTTCAGAGTTTGGAATAGAACTAATTTATCGAAATAAACAAGTGTATAGCTGAAATAATAAATGTATTCTTTGTCATCAATGTAGTGTATTCTACACATCGCAACGAAAACAGCTTATTAGTATGATTAGATTGAAGATTGCTAAGGAGACGTTTATTCCACACTATGTACAAGGATCTTCGCATGGAATCAGCGCTGGCAATCAAAGAGATTTGTCACGACCACATTCTATACAACACCCACATCCGAAAGAAAGAATTGAAGAAGAACAATCGCTAATTGAAATTTAGAGGCATGTTACATCAATCTTTGTTTACAAAGAGGATCACTAATGTTTTGCAAAAGCTTATTTTATGAATTAAATTGCACAGTGTGTATATTTTCTCAAACAGTTGGACAGTTGTCATTATATGTTGAAAGGAATCTATTATCAAATGACACGATGCAAGTGATGGATTTTGCAAGCATGACGCGCAGGCGGAGTCTACAATTTTAATCATCGTAACACACGTCACACAATTGCATTCAGATTTTGGGAGAATCGAATCGGACAACTGTCATCAGAAATGTTTAACCACTATACAATGAAGATGAGCACTATGCATAAACACACTGGAAGATATGTAAATTATAATAAGTAAATATTACTTTTGCAAACTTAATCAAAGCAACACACATAAACATAGATCCAATTCACAAAATGTACCTGAGGTTGTTATGAGCCATACTGAAAAACTATCAGCCTAATCAAATGTCATAGTATATGATGCACTGCAAATGGAAAGGGCATAGTTTAATTTTAGAAGTTTTTAGCTCATGATGAGACAAAATGCAAACTCCACACCAAAGATCATTTTCTTGTTTAAATTTTCAAAGTAAAAACTGTACACTCTTTCTTACAATTTTTATAAGGATATAAATTAAAAGGCTGCCTATATAGTCACACATTGTATACAAGATAGTTGTTTGTGCATTAATTGATAAAATTTATCTGATCACATTTCACAGCAGTGGAGACTATCACACATCAGTAAGTGTTTAACTAAAATTTGAACGGGTGTACCGCAATTTACGAACTGAGTTGTAGAAAGTGCAATTTCACAATACGCAAGCTTTAGCTGGCTCACTTTGACACGCGAAGGTTTTAAGAACTCTTTCAAGATGACAGAGAATTTAATCGAATGGATTGATATTTTCTATATTCACTATAACGTAATGTGAATTCTCTATGTAGTGGATATTAAAAGTTATGAATATTTTTGCGAACGAAGTTTACCTAAAACTCGAAGAAATAGTCGCCCGCGTCGTCGAATGCGTTTCGGCAGCACGCCGGGCAATGTTTCCCGGACACCATTCCGAAACTGAACGCGATTCGGCGCCCGACGCGTTAACGCGGCACCCTACGCGAGCGTGTTGCTTTCTTCCGGAAACGGGTTCGTCGACGCAGGTGACCATTTCTTCAAGTTTTAGGTAAACTTCGTTCGAAAAATATTCGTAACTTTTAATATCCACTACATAGAGAATTCACATTACGTTATAGTGAATATAGAAAATATCAATCCATTCGATTGAATTCTCTGTCATCTTGAAATAATTCTTAAAACCTTCGCGTGTCAAAGTGAGTCAGCTAACGCTTGCGTATTGTGAAATTGCACTTTCTACAACTCACTTCGTAAATTGCGGTACCCGTTCAAATTTTAATTAAACACTTATACCCCTGTCACACGGGATGACTTAGTGTCATTTTCGTGTAGTACACTCCAACCAGCGAATGTCACTTTCACTACGTGCTTGCTACACGGCTTAAGTAAGTGTCACTTATGGCAGTGATGGCAATTACGATAGACAAGAATAAACGGCGGCAAAATTTTTAGGTATGCTCCACAATACCTTCCTCAAAATGTTTTTTCTTTAATTTAGAAACACCTCCCATTAATCTTCTTCCAACATTACACAAATTGGCCTCAAACATGTTCCACAACAAAAATGGCCGCCGCCGGACCGCCGAGACTGCGAAGTTGTCATAGGCTGTTAACGAGAGTAATGATATGTTTTTTGGCACCACCTCGTACTATACTTAAATAAAATAAACACGCTGTTGAAAATACTCGTTTAAAAATGTTGTGCTGTCGGGACCTCTCGCTTTTTTTCAATATTTTTACCTATGCCACAAAGCCTGCCGTCGAGGCTACACACTTTGTCAGCCGAAGGGAAGTGAAGTGAGTTTGGGGAACTCACTAAATCGTTAGTGCACTTTCTGCCGAGTGTCACTAAAATATGTCGTGTGACAGCACACGAATGACATTAAGTGCAAGTGTCACTCGCTGAAAGTGACACTAAATTAGTCCGTCTGACAGGGGTATTACTGATGTGTGATAGTCTCCACTGCTGTGAAATGTGATCAGATAAATTTTATCAATTAATGCACAAACAAATATCTTGTATACAATGTGTGACTATATAGACAGTCTTTTAATTTATATCCTTATAAAAATTGTAAGAAAGAGTGTACAGTTTTTACTGTGAAAATTTAAACAAGAAAATGATCTTTGGTGTGGAGTTTGCGTTTTGTCTCATCATGAGCTAAAAACTTCTAAAATTGAACTATTCCCTCTCCATTTGTAGTGCCTCATATACTATGACATTATGATTAGGCTGATAGTTTTTCAGTATGGCTCATGACAACCTCAGGTACATTTTGTGAATTGGATCAATGTTTATGTGTGTTGCTTTGATTAAGTTTGCAAAAGTAATATTTACTTATTACAATTACATATATATGCATAGTGTGAAGATGAGCATCTTCATTGTATAGTGGTTAAACATTTCTGATGACAGTTGTGTGATTCGATTCTCCCACAATCTGAATGCAATTGTGTGTCACGTGTTACGATGATTAAAATTGTAGACTCCGCCTGCGCGTCATGCTTGCAAAATCCATCACTTGCATCGTGTCATTTGATAATAGATTCCTTTCAACATATAATGACAACTGTCCAACCGTTTGAAAAAATATATACACTGTGCAATTTAATTCATAAAACAAGCTTTCGCAAAATAGTAGTGCTTTGTAAACAAAGATTGATGTAACATGCCTCTAAATTTCAATTAGCAATTCTTCTTCTACAATTCTTTCCTTCGGGTGTCGGTGTTATATAGGGTGTGGTCGTGTAAAATCTCTTTGATTGCCAGTGCTGATTCCATGTGAAGATCCTTGTACATAGTGTGGAATAAACGTCTCCTTAACAATCTTCAATCTAATCATACTAATAAGCTGTTTTCGTTGCGATGTGTAGAATACATTACATTGATGACAAAGAATACATTTATTATTTCAGTTATACACTTGTTTATTTCGATAAATTACAGTTCTATTCCAACCTCTGAAGTTTTCGTTTGTTGTCTTGATTGATGAATTCCGAAGACATCAAATAGTTTATTCTGATCATTGGACACTTGAATCCAGCATTGATTAACGCAGGCGATATGTTGTCGCCGTGTTTGTATTGCTTCGACAACTTGCACTTTGTTGCAATGAACTTGCACAGTCTCTTATTGATGTTTCCTTTCTTTGCATGAAGATTCTTGAATGGTGTACAAAAGAGTATTAGATGAGAATCGTCCGGTGGTCCACCACAATTGATGTGTTTGTTGAGCTTCAATAAGTGATGATACATCAGACCTTGCATGACAATATTGAACTTCTGTTCATTCGACATCATCGCAAGGACTGGTAGAAGAAAATAAATGTGTAAAGGCTCTAGTGGAATGTATCACGTGATAAGATTTTTTATGTATTTTCCATTTCAACTGTTAGGTGTAATTTCAACACATCCGTAATGAATCACGCGATATAGACTGCTTGTTGGAGTTTTGAGTTTGATTTGCGATTTTCTGGTGCAAAGATATAGACTGCTTGTATATGATAATTTGATCTGATTGCTTTCTTGATTAATGCAATGCCCATTGCAATGATTACAATTACATTTGGTCTAGTGTACTTCAATTCTTCGTTAGCAAACCTCAAAAACTCCACCATCAATCCCAGTGGTCCTTCCGATGTTGACGTGCAAATATGTTTATAACTATTGTAGATTCGGCATACAAGTTCTCGCATCTTGAATTCCATAATTTGCACCATATCCCCGAATACGACCATGTCTAGGACGTATTGAAATGCAGCGATAATTGAATCGTTTTGCAGCTCCTCCTTTTCGAAGCAGCCTTTTATCAGGTCCTCCCATGGTCCTCAGGTCCGTCCATCTCTTCAATGTATAGCAATTATCTGTTCTGTTTTGTAGTGTGCCTCAACATTTAATTAAATCATATCAGTGCTCATTTTATTTATTAAAAATTTATTATGTGGTTTAGAATGTTATTAATATCCACCTGTCGTGAGAATTATGAAAGTCAATTTGCAAATTGATGTGATGAATAAGAAAAACTCGCGCTTTAAACGTGCTAGAGACCCTCCTTCCCTAACTTGACTTGCAGGAGTCACTTTATGGCTTTCAATTATGGTGTACCAAGACCATTGTTGGATTCCCCTACTCCCTGCGGGCGTAACCTTGGCGAAAGTGTATGGGAGCTCAGCTTCCCTCTCTCACTTTTTTTTCTAGTGGGTCCTGAATGAAAAAGGCGTGTTCCTGTGATGTATCGCCCTCCTTGTTCAGAAAGTGTTTGCCTAAATTAATTACTGCTTTGAGTTTGCTTCAGATGATCGCTCGATTGATATTAATAAAAATATTCTACTAGTTGGGAAAGCATTTTTTGGTTGTGTGCGTTGATTTTTGCTGTAGCAATACTTTTACATTAATTTGTATTTCAGATGACTTGTTTGTTTGTGGCTTCTGCATGTAGACATTACTATTGCAAAATTATCACAAAATGATGTAATTAAATTTGATTCTCGTTTTCGAATTAGTATTGTTTTTATCATTGAATAAATTTGACTTTCTCTCGATTGATATTTTGTGAGTTGAGAATAATGTATGGATAATAGTTGTGTCTGATTTGAAATACATTATATGCAACGTTTCTCATTTTGATTGAATATTGTTTCCATCGATAATATTTATCGTTTGCTTAGATAGTGTTTCCCCAAGACAGAGTCCCCACCCCGTAGAATGACAAAGGATGTGCGGATTCTTCGCTTTGGGCTGTATAGAGGGAGAGAGTGACCACACCGGCCTCAAGTAGCATAGATTGGCTGTACTGTGTAAAGCTTGTCTGTACTCCGTGTGTTGGATATCTCCGTCAAGGTAATGTTTATAGTGCCCGAGTAGGACGAAAATTGTATATTGTTCGACTAGATTAGGTTGCAAGGATGATTTTATGATAATGCAATGATAGATTATTTCCATTTCAATTTATCAAATTTGTAATGATTGATAGTTTGTTTCGATAATATTTTCCTGTGTTGTTTATATGTTGGCAGATGCACCGTTTAGAGTGTTTCTCTGCTATTCATCCGTGCATGTTTATCGTTTTGATAGATTTTCAATTATTTTTTCCTTTGTGTATATCTTGCTTGGATAGTGCATTGGTTTGGATCCCTATTAACTGTTGATCTTGTTTCTCATTATTTCCTTGCATGTATCTATTGTTTATTTGTGGATGATGCACCATTCAAAGTGTGTCTCTGCTATTCAGCGTTAGCTCTGTGCTGTATTAAATATGTCATGTTTCTCGTTTTGATAGATTCTTTTTCAATTATTTTTCAGTGCGTATCTCTTGTTTGGATGATGCATTGGTTTGGCTCTCTAGTAGCTGTTGATCGTGTTTCTCGTTATTTCCTTGCGTGTGTGTGCTATTCACGTCATAGGAAATTGATTAATTGTGTCGTGTTGGAATATTCAACTTAGCTTCCCATAGTCTTTATTATGTGTATTGCGTTTCTTCTGCTTTTTTAATGTTTTTTCTCCTTCATGCAGAGTTACAACATAATTCCTGCCACTATTTGGCTTTACTATACTAGCATGTAAACCATCCACCGCACAACTGTTGTAGCGTAAAAAATACGAATGAAGTCGGCCCAGAGTGAAAAAAGATGTGAAGCTGGCCCGGATGTTGTCATTGTGCATGCCCCTACTTGCGTGCCTACCGCAGCGCCTGAAAAAATTGCGAACAAAGTCGACCCCAGGCGGAAAAATAGCCAAAGAAGTCGGCCCAGGTGGAAAAATACAGAACGATAAGGGCATGCACAGCTCTCCGGCTCGCTGGTAGGCACTTCGACAACCCCTCACCCGCCTACTTGCATGTAAACCATTCACGCACCACCTGAAAAAATTGCGAACGAAGTCGGCCCAGCTATTGTTCTTGAAGTTATATACATCCTATCAGAACTTTGTAATTAAAACTCCACTATGGTGCTCAGGTATAATAATGTTAGACTTTTTATAATAAAACTTTTAATTTTGATTGTAATCATATTGATTAAAAATATCTTCTTTGATTAAAATGTGCTACTCCTTCTGCTTAATTGAAAACTTGCGTGATTATCACTAACAAAAAATATTGTGTATGATGTATGATACCCCCTCAATGCTATTGCATCATGCCTGTAATAAGTATAACTTTTGTTACGTTTATTGTGTTTCTTCTGCATCAGATTTTTGGCTAAGTTTTTCTCCTTCACACAGAGTCATAACATAATTCACGACACTAATGACTTTAATAAACATATTTTCAGTTGTACTTTTGTGTATGGCTATCCTTTGCATGTAAACGGCTTACTGCACACCTGTTGCAGCCGGCAAAAAATTGCGATTCAAGTCAGTCCAGGCTGAAAAATGACGAAAGAAGTCGGCCCAGGCTGAGAAATGTGAGAGGGTAAGAGCGCGGACACGCACCGCAGTAGCAGCCCTCCACCCGAGCGCCGCCTGCCGATAAGCAGAAAAAAATACAGAAACCAACCACACGCGCCTGGCCGTTGCTAGGGGCCTGGGGGTCGTTGCTAGTGACGTAGTGGACCCCGGTCAGCTACGACCAAACTGAATACTACTCTTGGTGCTGCTTGGAAGTCTGTGTCGCAACTCTGTAGCGCTCTGCTCTAGTACGTTTCCTTCCATTTTCGATCCTCTCTTCTTCGGTAAGAGCCCGCTCTAACTTTTTGGGCAGCACCATGAGTACCTCAAGTAGCACACATTATGATTTCGGAACGTAGTTCCCGATGTGTAAGTAAAGGAACCGCGAGGTAGCAGTCGATCCCTCAATGAGTTTAAGATCGCACAGCACGGCAGTCGCCTTTCGCCTGCGTATCTTTTAGGGACCCATAAACATGCTTCGCGTACGCCATAAATGGACGCTATTCGACTACATTTCTTTTCCCTTACGGAGGCCATAAATTCTTCTTTTTTTTTCCGTACGGCGGTTATAATCTTTGTTTGTTTATTTTCCTTTCGGAGACTATAATATTTTCTGCGCCCATGGTCCCCACGATTTTCGGCGCAGAGACAAGAATTTCTGAGGAGCAAGCACAGTAGTGCTGTCACATTAAAAAAAATGAGCTGGCAGAACGTAACACGTGTCACACCGAATGGTCTAGTGAACATGGAGAACGGGGAGACGTGGACTACAAGATTACATTGTGCATAATCCCCTCTGCTTTGAAAATCTAAATACTCTGTGCTAGCTACTAACGCCAAATACACAATAATATATATATATATATATATATAAGCAGGAAAAATGAGAAGACGACAAAGAGCTTACAGGAAAACACAAAGGGGAGTTTATTAACACATATAGGGATAGGGGTCGACGTTTCGGCAGTCAGCGCTGCCTTCGACTGCGCTGACTGCCGAAACGTCGACCCCTATCCCTATATGTGTTAATAAACTCCCCTTTGTGTTTTCCTGTAAGCTCTTTGTCGTCTTCTCATTTTTCCTGCTTATTTCATTCTCGTGGTCAACCGCCCTCCTAGGCTTCTAATCTATATATATATATATATATATATATAATCTATAATAATTTTCGAGGGTACAAATGTGATATACGTACTTTACTAATGTCTACAAGTCGGAAGCAGTGCCATACGATTGCATAACACATTTTTGCACATCAACCAGTTACTTTTCACCTCTACAGTCGCATATGTCGTCCTAGTCATACCATCTCAGGTGTCGCGAGAATTATCAGACATCACTACTCAATTTTTCTTCATGAGTCCATCGTTTCATGGAATTAACAATCTGTATCATCATTTAAGTGCACCATATACTGTTTTACAGGGATGAGCACGCAACACCTCATTCTTGACGTGCACAATCACCTCGGACAAGCCAAATATAAGCATGCGCATCGTGTAGTCAACGTCGGACCAGGTATTCTCAAATATATCCCTTAGTTCAAAACATATGGAAGAACCTGTTATGTTGATGATAACTTTTCTTTCTGTCTTTTCTGACTTTTCGAAGAGCGCGTTCGTGCACTTCTCCGCGCAAGAAATATGTAAACCGAAACCGATTAATTACTCGGAAAAAAGATCACCAAGTGTCGACGCGTTCTTTTTGTACAGGGTGTCCCACCGAAAAAGGGCCAGGGGCTAAAGGAAAAACGGAGTGCTACACACAAATGGAACCAACTGTACGTGCTTGGCAGTTGTGTGGTCTATCAAAAAAGATTTTTTTTCATTGCCCCTTGTCAATTAATTATCGGTAATTTATTTTCTAACTTTTTAATATATCGGTTTTACGTCTCTCAGATGTCAATGAGGAAGTTGTAGTACATGTAGAAAAAGAGGCAACTGAAGTGGTTCGACTTTGCTATGGCTTCTGGTTTCGTTTTTTCCCAGGTTTAAAAATTGGTTTCAGAAACCGGGCGCACGACAGAGCGCTCCCCATAATTCGGCGCACGCGCGCGACGATTGCAGTGCACTCTGATAGGTGTACCGTGAAATAGGTGAAATATCTTCCTCTTGTGTGACGTGGCCCAAGGATGGCATCCAAGCGCGAATCTCAAGGTCGACGTACGTCGGAGGGCGCTGGAATCGTCGCGCGCGGGTGCCGGATTTTGGGCAGCAATCTGCGGTCCGCCCGGCATCTGAAACCAACTTTATAACCCGCGAAAGAAACGAAACCACAAGCCATAGCGATCTCGAACCACTTCAGTTGCGTCTTTTTCGACGTGTATTACAACTCCTCGATATGTAAACTTCCTCATTGACATCTGAGAGCTAAACCCGATAATTAAAAAGTTAGAAAATTAATTACCACTAATTAATTCACAAGGGGCGATGACAAAAATATGTTTGGATAGACTACACAACTGCCAAGCATGTACAGTTGGTTCCATTTATGCAGAGCACTCCGTTTTTCTTTAGCCCCTGGCCCTTTTTCGGGGGGACACCCTGTGTATGTATTTTTTTTGTTGTTGAAGGTTACATAAAACAGTGGTTCCGTCAGCGTGCAAACCAAAGTTTAAAAGTTACGATGTTTATTTAATTAGTGAGCGTATGCAAATGAGCCAGTCACTACTCAGTTCATTGCTAATGTACTAAGGATCTTTGTCAAAAACAAAGTTCTTCGATGGCGCAACCTGATTACGAATTACACAGCCTCGAGACATTCGTGAAACACCTGCTATAGCTAGACAACAAAGCACATTAGAAAATACACATATGTTGGTACACAGCACGAACCGGCAAACGTTCCTCCATTTCGCTCTCGGGCTTCCACGTGCTCGGACTGGCGTACTCCAAAGGATTCCCTGCGACGTTTTGACGTTTTTTTTTTGTGTGTGTGAGGGACTTCAACCATATCCTCAAGATTCGGCGACTGCTCTTGATGCACGACTGCTCAAATTGTGTGCAGACAATGATGACGTTGTTTGAAGTGAAATTTTCACAGTTGTGAATATTATCGCCAGGGTGATACACATACACACACCGAAGTTTCGGTTTGCATGCCACTGCATGCGACAGTCCTTTTAAAGTCAGCATATTCGTTAACAAAACATGTGAATCGACTTCCATCTCTGGTTGCGTGGCGCTCCGCTTTCAATGTGTGGACTACGTTATCTGCTGTCGGAGATATGCCTCTAGTGTTACTAATACGATGAAAAAAGATACGCTATTTGTTGGGCACACCCGCACGCTTTCTTGGGAGGTCTATTAGATCACATAAGCAATATAAATACATTCTATCGCTTTGCCATTCTACAGTAACGCACAGGACGACACTGCCTTCCAAATCAAATTACGATCTAATGACTGTGGAATTCAAGTAAAGGCGTTAAAGGAGCATGGACATGATATTCAAGCTGTCGAAACACCGCTCGCATTTCATGAAATGGGCCGTGAGATGGGCCATGAAAAGCATACACGAAAAATACTTCGACTCGAAAGGTCCCACTACAACGCAATTTAATCGTAAAACACGCTGCCGTGAGGGGAGGTTTCACGACTGCATCTCCAGGCCACTCCTCCAGTCCTGTGACGTCACCCCGGCAATGCGCCTAATTGGCTGCGAAAAATCCGCCTGCTCTCGACGTGCTATTCATTCTAGGACATCAAATAGGAAAATAAACGTTTCGACAATGGTATTTGTTTACCGATGGAACGCTAAGATGGTTCTTTTATCATCATAGCGTGCGCCTACGAATCGGGACTACGTACCGTACGTACGTCGCCATCGGTGTCTCATATGTGGCGGTGTTCAATGTGGCACTTTGCGTTTGATGCGTCTCTCCTTTTCGCTACAGTGAATCGAGATAGAGCCTGTATAACTGCCCGTACACGTGTGTCGCACGAGTGTGTGCTTCATTGGGGAGGCCTACAGTTATGCCGTGTGGAATCCGAGGCTGCGCAAATGTAAAAAAAAAAAGAAACGAAAGAGACACGCCGTTCTCGCTTGCCTTGATTAAACGTGAGGTTGTACAACTTGCATTGAACTCCGAATACACAGTCTACATTTCACAGAGACTGATTATGAGTCACCACCGAGCGTTGTGAAATCCGTCGGCGTCAACTTACGAATCTGTCTGAAGCGATGTGTTGCTCCGTTTGGGACTCCATGGGATCATATCGGGGGAAGCGTGTGTTAGAAGAAACTATGAAAAACAACGCAGCAGACGACGCTCCGACCTCCGCCCTGTCAGCCGTGTCGACGACGAATCCCGGCTGACGTCACTCCGAGATCCTCCCTCTGAGTCGATGCAGGTATAGGTGCTCCGTCACACCTGACGCGCGTCTCTTCCCAAGCAGCACAATGTACTGAAAGTCGAGTGCAATAGGGGTGGACGGGTAGGTGGAAGGCCTTGAACAGAATTCTGAATGTAAAGAACATTGATAAGACACATACCGGCCACCCCTATTGCACTTGACTTTCAGTACATTGTGCTGCTTGGGTTGGCTTGCCACGCGACGGAGATCTTCGCGCGAGAGGGGAAGAAACGCCTGCCGTAGGCGCAATATGTTCGCTACGGCGGTATGTATTGCGTAAAAACATAATACAGTAGTGACAGTGTTGAATGCGGTCAAAGCGAGAACTTTGTTTCTCCCCACTTTCCATGCTCCTTTCAAATGCTTGGTACGAATGAGTTTTTAACGACTTTAAATAATGTATCAACCGGGCCAATCTATCATGTTAATTCAAGTTGAAGCCATCAGATATTCTCTAGTTCCATAGAGCTCACTCAATGACTCGTGTTCAACCGCTTTTTAGGCCATTATGATATTCAGCGTTCCAAATACCGCATGTCCCGCACTGGGCTTCATCACCACGTTTGATTCCATGAGACACTATGTTCACTCATGTTAGTCTTTACCTTGAGTAACTCTCTGAGAAACCCCATGGCCTCCATTGGTCTTTCCTGATCCGAAAGGAGAAGGGCCAGATTGAAGAGCGCACTGCGCTGTCCAGGATGCGCCTACACAGAGGGCAAGAAAAAGATTATTCCCAGCATTATGATGCCTTACAAATATAGGGGCGTCTAAATTGTATTACAAAGTACGGACATGTGCCTCGTAGCATATGCTTACCCTTACAGAAACGTGTGTCACCGTTCTGCGGAGCTTATTTTTAGCATGCACTGTAATCTTTGTGTGGTCTGTACATTCCACATTCCCATGTAGCAGACCCACAGAAATTCTGCGGCCATTCTGTAGACTTACTTTTGGTTGCACCCCCTGTAGAATATGCCCATGTCCTGTATATAGACGGTCTGCCCGTTGTGATCTCTAGGCGATGCTATATTTAAGCACCCTCAAATATTTGGTGACACCCCCTCCAACTTCTTCCTCCGCACCCCCTACAGTGGGGGAGGGGGCTTGCTACTTCAGCTTTAGACAGTTGCCGGTAATGGTACATTAAGCTGGTATGACGTAACTGTAACAATGATACCCTCCAAAACATCGCGCTGCTTGTAATTCTAAATAAACTAGTGTCAGAACTCTGCTTAAGAACATAATTATCATGAAGCCCCTAATTAAAACATGAATGCCTCTCAGTGCATACCCCGTGTCCCGCTTCGTGACAGGCGTCATTTGCTTCTTTTGGCGATTGAGATCAACCATAAAGTGTGGATAGCTCGCTGTGCAACAACAACAATTTTATTTTTCAGATGACGAATGGGTAGTTTCACCGCCGGGCGCGATACTCTATCCCACTGCTGATGGTGATATGGGGAATGAAATAACGAGCCTCTCCACAAGAAGGATCGAAGTCCTATGGTGTCCAAAAATGTCAAAACTTTGTGCTCAATGTCAAAAATACGCTGTGCAGCCGTCTATGGAGGTCTTGCTTTGCAATTGTCACAGCAGTGTCCAAGGTAAGGTCTGGCTCTAGTAGAAGGCGACTCCTGACGTCCTGAGTCAATGTATTCTCCACCAACTGGACACAAATCATGTCCTCAGCCATGGCCTCAAACTAGCAGCTCACGTTAACGGTCCTTATCGCCGTGACAAATTCTTCAATCGATTCACCTGGCTGTTGCGCTCTTGCACGAAATGTACCGTTCAGTTTAGGACTGGTGAGTAGAAACGCTGTAATGTCTGCAACACAGTAGCGCAGACGTCGTCAGTCTCGTTGTCGATCGATGAAACAGTTGTAATCGGTAAAGTAGGGCATACCCGCTGTCCCTCAACTCCAAGACAGTTTAGCAGAATAGACTTGCTACGTGCCGAGGCATATTCCGTTCCACCGCACCGTTCGTGAGCAGCTCTATGCAGTCCCCAGAGGCAATGGCAGAAGGACTGGTTGAGGATACAGGTTCATCGTAGTAAACTGCGTAAAACTGTTATGCCTTTATTCAGAGAGGGACAACTATCTTGCCGTAATGCCCATAACAGAATGGTGAGAGTATTCGCTCTGCGCGAGCCATGTCCTTGTTCCACCTGTCCTCTTCCGGGCGTCCGTCGATAAAACGCAATAAAGGAGCTCCTCAGGCAATGAGTACTCATGTGTTTTGCACCAAGATAAATCAGGCTAAAGAACGTCGCCGTCTTGGTGCTAAACCCTGTTGTCTTTCCAGTCGCTTCACTGATGTGCCTATACATCGTCCTGTTACATAGTCATCGGACCACTCCAGTGATTATTGAGACATTGAACATGCCATAAGGCGTGTCAGGGAGTATGCTCTTTAATACGTTCAATGAACATTAGTTTAAAAGACTGCTATCGTGGCAGAGACATTACAGTCCTGTATGAACCTTCTAGGAGGTACTTGGCGTCGTTGAGCGAGTTTGGAATCCTTTGATATGTTATGCAATAGAGGTTACAATGTTTCATAACTTTCCAGCCAGTTTTCTTCCTAAACCTGATTAGCACGATCTGCTACAGGACAGCGCAGGCATTCAGATACACAAGTGAAAAGCGGCATCCGCTGAATGTTGCAAAATATATCGAGTTGAGAAAACGCAGTAGACGATTGGAAGGCGGCGCCTACACGTCTCGTTTAAGTGTGCCATGCACGCCTTTCTTCTTACTATCCAGTACGTAGTAGACTGTAGAGCTAAAAAAAGAATTTTGCACTGGTACTTTTGCACAGCACAAGCTCAGGTGATAGAAAATGAACCGTCTTCGGTAGCTCAGTCGGTAACGTGCTAGCTTGCTGAGCTCAAGACCGCGGGTTCGGTCCCGGCGGTAGCAACGTGGGGGAGGTAAACGTTGCTTCCAGCACCGTGTGTCGGAGACTTCAAGGCGCACGTCAAAAGAACCACAGGTGGTCCAAATTATCCGCAGTCCTGTCGCCACACTGCGCAGACAAACCTTACGTGTAACATCACGGTACCGTTATATTTTGATAGAAAATGTACCAGGGAAAGCATGAATGTACTTTCTGCCCGAGCATCTATCTGACACTACGTGGTCTCTTGATTTTCTTCAAAAAAAAAAAAAAGTGTTCCAATTGCTCTTAAAAATGTGACGTGGATGACAGAAAACCTGTTGAACGTCTTCAGGCTTTTAAAGCACAGGGTGACTTGAACTCTATAGACTCTCTCATCGGACTTCGATCGTTATTGTGAAGGGGCTCATTATTTTATTCCCCACATCCCCACCAGCAATGGGGTAGAGTGTCGCCTCTGGTGATGAACCTCCCCACCCTCCATCTCAAAATAAAGTAGTTGTTGTAGACTCTCTTCATATTTTTATTAAGGGGCACTAAACGTGTTGATGTGCCGCTGTCGGGGATCTAAATCTCGGTGGATCTTGGATATTAATAGATATACAGTGAACCCCCGTTAATATGACCCCCGATAATCTGACATACGCGCTTTAGGACCATACTCCTGGGGAACAATTTAGTGAAACCTCTGCGAATGCCCCCCGTTAATATGACAATTCCGCATTATGACCAAAATTTTCGGGAACGACCATGGTCATAATAACGAGAGTTCACTGTACATGTATATATGCCTTTTCACACCCATGTGCGAAGAAGTGACAGCGATAGTTGTATCGGCCACGCGCAATAAGAGAGAGATGTAGTTCACTGTTGCGTTGAGCACGCAGACAACATTTTGTTATTCAGAATTATTATTTTGTAAGAATTTTTTATTCGAGGCAGGACAACACACGTTTATCGTCAGTAGCGTAAGTTGGGAAGGTAAGTCCCTGAAACGGGGTAGCAATGTTCTCGGTGAGGACAATGTCGATGCACGTACCGTTGCGAGTTTCTTTACGTTCGTTTTACGTACCCTAACTTTATGATCATCTCGGCTTCGTCCCGTTGCAAACACTTTGCGTTCCCACACTATCGGGCCGTGTGTCTTCGTGTAGCTAATGCTTGTTGGGCTGCTTGTTCGCTCAATGTGCTACGCCGTTCGCGTGCTGCAGTCAACACCACCTACATAGACAAATCCTGCGGATTGCGTACTCTTCCTCGTTCAATTGAGAGTCAGAATTCGTCTGCCACTGCGATTCACCGTTCTGCGAATTCAAGAACCCGCAAACGATTGCAGCTCACCTGGAACCTGCAGACCTAAATGTTTACACTCAAAGTGCAAGACGCTTTCCAGAAAATCAGTTTTGAGAAACACTGAGACCGTTTTGCGCTTTATTTCCAAGTCTTTTCCATTTAATACGCGCGGACGTTCAATCACAACTCGCAGAGGACGGTGGTTCTTCTCCATGGCTACAACCGCTGAAGCACGTTCGTGATTGGCTACGGCCGTTGAAAACACGATCCTGATTGGCTGACTCTTAATTGTAAAAAATAACAAAGATGGTTAAGAGCATCAACTGTTTACTATATACATAAAAAACTTCTTCACGTTCTTAATTGTTACGTCACGTCGACGAGCGCGCAGGCTTCCTGTATCTAGGTGGTGTTGGTCGAGCCCTCAAATACCTATCTGTGGACGTCGTACGCACTCTCCGTGGCAGCCTCATAGTGTCTGGTACACTGACGGTGCTCGCACAACCGCACGGCTGGCCGCTTTTCTTTTTTTCTCTGTTCATCTCCTCTCCGATTTGATGCTGCGCCAAGCAATGGCGCGCCTAATAAAATGTTACGAACCACGTGACCTTATCAAAAGCTACCTCACGCAGCTATCGCTGCAAAGACGAAGATCATTTACGTCAAATAGCTTCGCAGAATTTCACAAACTCCCTTGCGGTGTCTTTGACGGCTAAACATAGGTATACATATTATTTTTTATATTTGTTATTGCAATTTCCTTCCTTGCTTGCGTTAGAAAGGTCTTATGGACGCGACTTGATTCTTTCAAACCCATGATCAAATGCCCATGCCCAAATGCCCATGCAAATACCCATGATCCATCGCAGCCACGCGCAACGTCATGATATCCTCAAAATTGGGAACCAATAACTTTTCTTGAGAAATGCGTACAATGGGGAATATGGAGTGTGAAACGATCTGAAATAAGAAGGAAAATATTCCTGTTGCAGACACCTCATGAAGCAATATGTAGCGTGTGAAGAAAAAAATTAGAGATAGTGCATGCGGTCTTTGTTGAGGAGACTCAGCTCTATTTTGGAACACCAATCATGTGGCCTTTGGGCCATGTTCTAGGCATCTTCTTCTGCGGTTCCATCACAGCGACACACATTATGATACACACGACGCACACGACAGGAACACTATGTGTTAAACAGCGGGAAAACGTCAACGAGAAAAATATGTTTCTTCCTCTATCTCACGTTGTCTCTTGCATGCGCTCCAACTCCCTGCTACTTTTACACAGCGAGCGCCGAAGTGACATGGGACATAAAGAACGGTAGCACGAGAAAAGTGTCACCTGACGACGGACACAAATATTGACGCTGTAAATACGCGTTAGGTCGAAAAAGAAAAAAAGAAGGTACATCTGTTAGTTTCGACCGGGTAACTAACTCATTATCGAAGTCTCTAATGCTTACCGCCACTGTTCTTCGAAAGAGCATCTCGGCTGTGGACGTGTCGTTGTTCTCCAGTGCCATCATGGCCAAGCGAAAATATGCGTGTCCATCTTCGTGGTCGTTGTCTTGGATCACTTTCTCCAGTCTGCGGCGGGGAGTAAGTTGCATACGGAATCAGATTATGGATAGGACGATATTTACTTGACTGTGAGCTATACTTCACGTGTAAATAACAAAACACGCTAACGAGCTGTTTCGTTCAACAGATTGTAAGTTGGAGCTCGTCTGGTTTAATGCTTTGTATTGACGATGAGTGTTCAATATGTCGGAGGGGGCTGGGGCACAACGCCCCAGCACCCGGTTTCAGGCTACTTGCCCCTACTTCTTGCGCAGAGGTCACGCAGTGTGACTGCGATTCCGTGTCAAGATACAAATTTGTACAACCCCTTCAAGTTCACTCGCATGAAGCATGCGCATCGTCGGATACCCCTCGGTAAAATCACCTTGAGTGTTAGCTGGGAGACCTTTCGGAAGAGGCATGGTCCCTCTACGAAAGGTCGGGGGAATCAAGACCACAGCAACCACGCAGTCAATGCCTATGATGCTTTACACGCGTTTCATGTCTCAAGGTAGCCAGATGAATTTTGTGCTCAAACCCCTTCCCTTGTGTCGCAGTACACTGAAACCTCAGCAGCTCAAGACAAGCTACGAAGTCTTTTCCGCAAACGAGTACTTTCATGCCCCATAAGAAAAAAATAGAATAAAAAATGAGTCGGTGGCTGTGCTTGGCTGAGAGTCGGTGAGCTGCGACGTACTACAGACATGTTATGTGTGATGGTTGAAGTCATGCGATACCGTTACTGGGCTATCATCGCGGAAATTCCTTTATTCTGCACAGAAAACACATCTCGTGCGATAGCTGGCGCCACGAAAACCTGGGGGAGAAGTGTTTATGTGTTAAATGTGTTTATGTGTGCAAAGTGTTAAATCCTGATGATACTCGGCATTTTAAAAACATTTCGCCAAAAATAGATGTCGACAAATCGGTAGCTATAATCAGTAGGGATTTCTAAAGCGACAACTCATCGAAGAAGGACATCTTAGCAGGAGGACACTGAGAACGCAAGTAATTTCCTTTCCTCTGTTGGGGGATCCATACATGTGTGTTGAGCCCCCTTAAGCCATTGATAAAAGTGTTTTTCTCTGAAACTAGAAGCTAGCGGTTGACATGGTGGGTATTCCCTGCATTCCACCTGGAAACGAGGTGAAGTGAGAAGTAATGTATCGGAGGAAGAAGTCTAATCGGGTGCCGGCATTTTCGGCATGTAGCACCATATGCAAGAGTATAATTAGGAGTTTTTTCGGATGTGCCGAGTTTTTAGAAACATATTCGGCGGGTGTTTTTCGGTATTTTTCGGCAATTGGCGAACACGCGGAACCCTACCAATGACGCGCACATTATCGCATGACACTTTTATCGACGCAATGCCACCTTACTCATTACGATACGTTGCACGGTTGCGATTTACTTTCAATTTCGTTGGAGACGTTCCGAAAAGAAATACGTCGTGAAAATACTCACGAAAGACATTTTAAGAGGATTACTTTAAACAATAACTTGATTCCAATGATGATGGTTGGTGCTATACTCTACCCTATTGCTGGCGGTAATGTTATTAAATGACATTGAAGACAAGCAATTTCCAGCTTCATTATGCTTCATCGAGTCAATCTTAACTCTAATGACGTAGTCCCGGGGGAATATATGCGTAAACACAAAATGAAGATTTCGTAAGAACGTGGAGCACACGTACCTCTCGATCGCTGTGTTTTTTTCGGGTCTTCTTCCCGTCCGGTGAAGCAGCGCTGCTGAACTGATCAGCGCGCGCTGCGAGAATCAACACTTGCATGTATTGAGCTGCAACTGTGCAAGCATGCATAACAGGTACGGTGAAACCCTGGTGATACAAGCCCGTAGAACAAGATTTTCCTACGACATGGTACTTTGATGTGCGTGGCACATGTCACACAGGAGAGAGAGAGTTTTAACTGAAAGAACTGAAACTCGAGTGTCACGCACGCGCATTATGAGCCAGCGAGCGAATTGTGGGGAGGGCGGTTTCGACCTACTCGCTGTCAATCTTTGTAACTGTTTAAACGTCGCCATGCCAGCACTGGACAGCTGTTTCGGCCTTATTGAGCCATCGTCAGCAGTACGCAGGCAGGCAACGTTTGTCCAACGCTGCCAACGTTTGCCAACACTGTCCAGTACTGGTATGGCGACGTTTGAACACTTACAAACATATGCTATACGTGCAGCACAAGAGCTCCGGCTAATTTTTTCTTATGTCAGTCTATTCGTTTTCTACCGCGCCCACGAGAGTCTGACATCGCCAAGCAAAAAAGGAGACTGTTTGTGTTTTGTGCAGGTGCACCGCTAGTGGACGTGTCCAGAGCATGTTTACTATTGTGGACGGTGCATATCTTATTTGGGAAGTTGTTGGATGCAACGACGTTTTCACGTGTTAGAGCATTTCACACGTTTCAGGGTCTACTTCTCCCACCGGAAGATATTATAACAGATGAAAAAGTCTGTTCGGGTATAGGCAAGGCGCATTTGAGCTATGCAATGTGAGCTATCCCCTGTCGTTGCCTCTTTGGACCTCGTAGTGTGACAAAGGCCTTATACACCGGTGAAATAGTTTTTTTTTTTTTTTTCGGTGCGAAATCACCTTTTTACATCCCCCTGATTGGTTAACGTGAGATCGGGTCGCCAAACCGTCGGCGTGTGCTCGTTAATGGCACCGTGACCGACGTTCTCAAGTTTGCTCTCAGATCGAGCCTTCGGCAAAGGGAAAATTCTAAAGTACGATGCGAAAAAGTACGTGTGAATGGCGATCCAGATCCATCTGTAATACATATGGGGAGGGAGGATTTAGTTGGGTTCCTCAAAGCTATTCGTTATTGAAAAATCAGCTAGGACTGAAAGTATACCGGGAAGCGCCTGCGTTGCCCACTCGCCGTAAAGACTACTGACTACCGGCAAGAGCTGGACGCCGTATTGTTTTAAGTTCCTAATAACGAGCATGTCTCACCAGTACATACTACTTCGTGATGATGAGCATCTTAGTTCACTGGATAGCGCGACAACCCCCCCCCCCCCCCCCCCCACCCGGTGTTCACTATTTGCCGACGGAAAAGGTGACAACCGAAGTGCTATACAATTTGAACCTTGAAGCGCAGGAGTACTTTATTGTAAGAGCTATCTATTTAGCCAGTTGGCAAGATTATCTTCTTTATTCTCATGGGAATTGCATGGTCAGGGATTCAGAGTACGCGCTTCATATTCTTAACGTTGACATTACCTGATGCCTTGGGTTGAGTGCGAGGGCTCGATTGAACAGCTTCATTGCCTCTTCTGCATGCCCTTGCTCCATATGCACCAAACCAAGCTAGAAAAAAAAAAACTTAACCACCACAACGCCTTCTCTCTTTATCCCTCCTTTTCTTGTTCAGACAGTGGCCTGCTGCACTGCACTTTTATGCTTAAAGCAGTCGTCTTATGAATGCTATCATCCCAATGCTTTCAGCCCATTAAACTTTTTGTATCGATGCTAATAAGTGAGGTATTCACTTCCACAAACTGATTTTCTATTTAACCGTAGGTATTGTAGAACTAACATAATTTCATAGTTGCGTTATATTCCCTGGCATAGGACTCTCCAGGTGACACCTTCTGCTTCATTGCTGTGCATATGCTGTGTTGCGGGGGAAATACCTTGGCCATTGCAGGAATTGTAGAGTGGATGATGTCCTACATCCCAGAGGCGCTTTCACGGAAAGACTCTCCAAAATTCGCAGCCTCATCTGCTTTCTCTAGGAGTCCGGCCTTGCTTAAAGACTAAGAGTACTACTCGAACTTTTCACCAGTTCTGGCACTAACCGCCTTAGACCTTAATTTTCAGCAGTCATCATTCCTCCATCTGGTATCACATCATATCATCTCATTATCATCGAAGTTACCGCTGCGCCAATAAAACACCAATCATCATCATCATCATCTCATCTCATCCTCTCTACAGTCGTGACGCTGGCCACATATGTGAGGCCAACAACGGCAAGCCGGTTTTCGTCGCCACCACCACCACCATCCTGCACGAATTTATCGGTGAAACCTCTAGTAGATAGAATTCCATGGCCTCAGGGCGGATGTAAGCATTTTTGTGAGTACCGTTTTCATGTGACCTTATACCTTCCATCCCACTGTGAACAGTATAGTATGCAAAATTATGCACAGCGCTAACTCGAGTCACGTGCCATAAATATATTGGCGTGACCATTACAGATGGCTTGAGTTGGAACATCATGTTGACGAAGTCGTCAGAAACTCGGAAGGAATATTAAATTGTTTACGAAGGGTGTAAAAGGAAGCTGTTAGTACAACAATGTTGACTGCCTCAGGCGCCGGTACCTCCTGTTACCGAGTAAGCTTCAGTTGTGTTGTACCCATAAACCCAATCCAGTAGACATATACTCGAAATATTGCAGAGGAAGGCGATAAGATTAATCTATAACCGATAAAGTCGCTGAGTTCTTCTGAAATCAGCCAAAGAGCCGAATTGTCCTCACGGCATACAATGGTTAGAACACAACGTATCAAAAAAGAAAGTTTTTATTTTAGATAAGTCGCAAGTTTACTAATGTGCAGCCAAGTACATCATGCACACATATACTGCGCTTGTGGGAGCACACGCATTAAGCTGAACAAAAGATTCACCCAGTATCTGTCCAAATCCAACTACATAAAACATTCATTTTTCACATAAGCAATTAATAACTGGAACAGCCTTCCTTTAGGATATGCTTGACTGCGAGACCTTGCCGGCATTTCTATTTCTTGAGGGCATATGGGTAGCGCTGTAATTCTAACCTGCATTTTGGTGTTTTTGCTGTAAATCCTTGATCTGCTGTATTGACACTGCGCGGCTGTGTATTGATGCATGTACTAATTCTGTACGTAATGTGCTTGACGTGCAAACTGATAGATACATCGTTTTAGATTTACGTAGCTGCTGAATTGTGAATTATTGTTCTTGTTGTTGCTGAGTTGCCGTATTTTATTTATTATGCTGTAGCAAATGCGCTGCGTAGCCGTGTCTTATTATGTTTGTGAATGCTTCTACTTCCATGGAACAATTGACTGTGCTAGAAATATCATTAAATAAATTCATATATAATATAGTAAATGCATACTGTTTACTAACTTAAGTGTAAACAAACGTGGTGATTTTTGGCACATCACCGCCTATGACGTGAACGTGCACGTATATCGAAATAACATCACGCAAAACAATAACAACCAAAGCAAAATATTATTGCAATATCACGAGTGATTAAAACGATCAACCCCTGTAAAAATATTTAAAGGTTAACAAAACACCAGGGCTTTCCTGGAAATACACTTACATTGTATAGGAGGTCAGGGTTTGTGTCGTCCAGTTTCAGGGCAATTTCGTACATGTGTTGTGCTTCTACAGTCCTGTCAAGAGATTGTAAAATACATTGAGGAATGTACAAAGGGCAAGTGAAGGTTGGCAAATGTGGTGCTATAATTCTTGCCTGTTAGTCCGAAGAAGAAAATCTCCTCGACTCATGTATGCTTCCGTGAAATCCGATCGGAGATGAATTACTTGCTTGTAAAGCTGCATGAGAAATGTTGAGCTTTTAAAATGGCAATCTTATCCTGTGTGCACGTATAACACAGATACAAAGAGCTCCTGTCCTATAGAAGGGTGTAGACGACCGGGGTACCCACTTAGATGGGACGGATGGTGTTCGAACTGTGGAAGCACAATTTGAATGTTTTCACGGTACCAGTCTGATAAATGTATATTATAACAGTGTCGATAACGAAGAAAGCAGCCGTCCAATTTAAATTATTCAAATAAAGCTGCATCACAACTGCCCATCTGCAAAGTGTTGTTGCTTCCCTGTGCTTATCTTAACTGATGCTCACAACAAATTTTTCTATATTATTTACACGTCACTTTACAAAACTAAATGCTCATCTTCCACAATTTAAGAGCTGGCGGTGCTTGGAGGGGTTTTTCTCCTTCGTGGACGGTGCTCTATAATTCAGTGCACCGATCGTGGGCGTGATTTAAATGATACAGTAGTGATTTGATGCTACCAGACACTCAGTGGGTGGGAAGTAACATATGACGACTCAAAGGAAAGAAAATGCAATTTCTTTGTGACCAGCTATAATAGCATGCAGTTTAGTTTATTTTTTTCTATACTACAAAAGGAGTGTACCCGAGTAGGGCTGGAACGATATCGATATTGTCGATATTTTATGCCTGCGGCGTCATTGATACTGTTGATTGATACTGTTAAAATGTCGATATTCACATCGACATCAATATCGATATGTATACTGGTAGAAATATATGAAGTAATTTGGCGGCTTCTCCGCGGACAGGATATGAAAAAGGAAGCGGGTCAACGAGTTTATCAACCAAACTTCACGGCTTATTCCCTCTCGCTCTCTTGGTTTGGTTTTGCAACACGATGCCAATATTTCCTGTAAAGATGTGATGTACGTTAGGGGAAAACTTTGTCAATTTCTAAAAGTTCTCGGTTCGTCCGCTGCTGTATTTAAAACCGAACAACGCTCTGGAACGTGCACAACGAGCGCGCTACGTCCATGCCAGTCGAAACCGAGGATTTTCTGTTGCTGGCGTGTCTTCGCATTCGCGAACATCCACTCTTCGAGGAACAAATGAGGAGGAGGGGGGTACTCGATTTAGAATCCCGCTGCCGGCTCTGCTGGGATTTTCACTGGGTTTTTCTAAGACTGGTCCCTCAGAATTCCCCTTAGTAGTTCCGTTAGACGTCGGTCCAGGACGCACATTCCGCAAGGGCGTTAGTCGTGTCGTTGCCCAACTCTGTCAACACCAACTAGACGTGAGAAGGTTCCTCCATAGCCCAGCGACGTCGATCACCTTATCCCGTCCGCACAAGAATTCAATATGGCGTCGCTTTACGCTGCTGTGATTGGCGATGTCCTTGTTTGTTTTTTAAAGTGTGGACTTCTGCTCGAGTATTTAAAAAACAAACAAACGTATGACACATGTTCTGTATAGCACACTCAATGTAATCTATTCGTCCTTTTCGAAAACGTACTGCGCTGTAGCCCGCAGTTTTGAAACTGCTATTTACAACACCGTACCGTACGTGCCCCTTGACTTACCGAGCCATCTACCCCGCAACAACAAGATAAATCGGGGAAAGAGTCACCACGACCCTTGGAAGGAAATAAAGACATCAATGAAGGAAAGTCGAACAGCTGCAACAACAAGTTGCACTGAATTGGTTCATCAGAATCCATTGAACACTGCATAATTGAGTTTTCAATTGCACACAATGGAACTTTCCGATCATATGCTGTGCTACCTGTTTGGCCTGAAGAGTTCCTAGCCTCCGTTTCTGAGCGGTTGCTGCCTGCTTTTCTTTGTGTAGTTTTTCTTTTCGCAGCTTGGCCTAGTTGTTCAATAGTGTATTGACAGCTGCATGCAGTATGTGTTTGAGCAAAAGCTCCGGCATATGTCACTTTCGACATGTGCGGCCGTACTCTTCCTATTCGAGTACGTGCCGTGCCATCGCGGTCAAAATTTCTTTCTGGACCCGCGAGCTGTGGAATTTCTCGCTGTTTTCCTTCGTTGTGAGCTTGTCTTGAACGATAGAGGCGTGCAGCACTAAATTTACAACGCATGGTTTGGTTAATTCTAGACCTCTTCCCCCCCCCCCCCCCGCTTCCCCGTCTTTAGGTTTACTGTGCTCCAGCGCCTCCAGATAATGCAAATGAATGGTGCGGTAGTTGTTGCGTAGTCTATCTTGAAATTCTCTCCCAGGGTATTTAATGCTGCTGCTACAAAAAGGCTGAAAATCTTCAGTGCAAAATTCACGTTCTGTCGTTCAATGCTTGGTGTATTGAGGGCCTTGGATGTCAGTGCATATGCAACCTTTGTGTTCCTCGTGGGCATGGAATTGACGCGGTGCATACAATGATGCTCCTTGAACTTTTATTTCATCCTCACTGCCTTCAAAGCTTGAAAACAACAGGGGCCTCCCAGCATTATTATTATGTCTTTTGGTTGAGCCAATTGTTCCGGATGCATTGTAGCAGTAGATCTGGGTCCACAACGTAAAAGAAGGGGCCGTTTGGGGTTCACCGGGTGGTGCTACATTATACTTGGTGTCGGTTTTGCTGCAGAGATTGCCATCATCTTTCTGTTTATCGAATTATCGTGAGTGATTACAGCAATGACAAACAGTCCGGCTTCTACCAATGCTATGATTAGTTCCCTCGTAAAGATATGAAGGTCAGTTCCATCGATATGAGCCACGGGAAGAATGTGCACGACATTGAACTTTGATGGAATCTTTGATGGAACACAGCTAGCTCTGTACCATAAAGACGCCTGCTGTCTTTGCAGTTTGAGCTGAGTTTCTCGCAGCTACTGTGATAGTGCCTGCCTTATCATCAATGTATGATTGGAGATGAACTTCGTCCATCATTAGCGTGACTTTCATCTCCCTGGTCTTCCCTGCATTGCACGCGTTTCTTCACGTACTATGGAACCCACGGTCGAGGTTTACAGGGTGAGCATTGCATACACAGCGCAGTCTTGGTGCGTGCGGTAGCTGTATTTCCTGTACTCCTGATGCGATTATAGGCACGTGGTGACGCAGTGTGTACAAGACTCGCAAATATTAGAAGGTCCCGGGAGTACCTTATTTGCTTCTCGACAAGAAGCCTAATTTGCTCGGTAATGAAGTTCACCAATGATATAGGCTTTCTAGTTCGCCATAGTTCACCGTCGCAGTCTAGTCTTCCTCCAGGGTCTCGTCTTCTGCAATGTCATCTATGAGTGACTTTATCAATTTGAGCAGTATCCACAGCTTCTGTGGTGGATGCATGTGAGCAGACTTGTGCCCGTTACTCGAGAAAAGTAATTGATTACCGTTACCGTTACTTGTACGGAAAAAGTAACTGATTACCGTTACCAATTACTGGACTCCAAATGTAATTGAGTAACGAGTAGAAAAGTAACGCGTTACTCCGGTCGTTACTCTGCATTCACGCAAATTATACCCGTCTTTGTGTGCCACAGACGGGGTGGGGGAGAAAGAAAGAAATCGTTCAACAGCGGAACAACTGAAATAACACGAAAAAACAAAAACGCGCAGGACAAGTAGATCTGTACGTCTACTGTATTTATCGCCTGGGAAGACGTTGACCCGATTGTGGAAGAGCATTGCATGGATCTTCCCATGACTCACTACACCTCCAAAGCTACCATAATGGTACCATCACACTGGTGTAGTAAGACATTAGGGAGAGAGACCCTGAAATTCCATAACCTTATTACAATGACCTCCGCTTGGTATAGTAGAACGGTCCAAAAAAGGCTCACTGCATGAGGGTCTTGACTTGGGGCAGAACATCTGAAAGATGAGTTAATCTCTACCGGAAAAGTAATCAATTACTGAGTAATCGATTACTCAGAAAAGTAATTGATTATTCGAAAAATTACTTTGACAGTAAAGTAACTGATTACTCTAAAAATTACTCATAAAAGTAATTGATTACAAGTAACGCAATTACTAGTAACGCGTTACGCACAAGTCTGCATGTGAGATTCTTGACCTTCTTTTTCCATTTTGTCAAGTAGATGGCAGAGTGATCTCATACCCTTGACTTTCCCCGGGACCGCCATCATGCGTCTGGCGTATGTGGATGGTCTTCACGTAACAACCTATTAGTAGGTCACTGCCAACTGTGACTGAGCGCTGTATCATTTTGGGCACCATCGTTTAGGATATGTACGAACATAACGATTTGTTCACTCGTGACAACTGTCCAGAACGTCGAGAACTTGTGTGAATAAAGCAGACTCAATCCGGTTTTGTTTTCCTTCTTGATTGTAGATTTTCACAGACTCTGTTATAGCGTATTCCAGAGCGCGTGCTTCAATGCGTGCGCTTTTCTCCTCTGGAGCCTTCGTGATGTGCTTGGAGCGGACCAGCAGCTGGGGCAATCGGGAAATATAGAAGGCACTGCGTTACGAGCCAGTCTTGACACCTTCATCTGAACTACAACTTTCTTCCAGGTATTGTAATGCACGTAGTTTACGTCCACCTGATGTGTTCCACCTTGAAAAGCAGTTCCCAAAACCTATGCAAAAGTGTTTGACATTTTCAGCTAATGCTCTGTGTGCAGAAATATTCTATGAATAAATGCGCTTTTGAATGTATGTATATCCTTTTCATACGAAACCTTTTTGCAACGGCTGCTCATAAGAATGAACCAAAATTGTGCCAGCTCGGGGTTGCAACAGTATTATGCAAATATGGTACCTTTGGTCTTTATTTCTCTGGAGGATTAAAATTTTCGCGATGAATGGGCCTCAGCCCCTCCTTGCGTTCTTTGTCAGTGGGAAACGGTCTGTGGGACTTTCGGACCTGAATCATATAGTTTACCCTGCAGTTGGGCGCACAGCATCGTTCAGGCGTCTAGAACGTTGAACACTTTATGTGCTCGTGAATTAACGGTCTAGGGGTCAATGCAGTATCAGTATGTATCCTCATAAAAACACCATTTTCTATTCCGCAGAGCAGACTAAAGCAAAGGTTGCAAAGGACCATTACTAAAGGCGTAATATCGACGTACACCGCATTTTATCAAATTTCGATCATTAGGGGTGTAAAGTGAGGTGTTGAAAGGGGTGTTACATCTAATACACCTTCTTTACACCCCATTTGAACTGGGAATATGGTGCTAAAAATTGTGTTTTAATTCGTGAAAGAAAAATTACGCTGGTTTCATAACTCCGCTCAGCAAGTAACCACAGTATACGTAGACGATAACCTGAGTTAAAAACGCAGTATTTTACGGGGAAGGATGTTAGGAATTTAGCTGGTATATTTGACTCGTTGCTGGCGTACTTGTTAATTGCAAAAACGCATTTCATTTGAAGGGTCACGGAAGATGCGCTTGACCGGATGCATATAGATGTGAGCGTCGTCGTCGTTTCCAATGCACACAACGAAACAAAAACACCATACATACAGCAGCCATGGCGAATGAAAAAACATAACATAATCGACAAGTCTTTAGTCAGACTCTAAAAGTAATACCACGGATCCTGCAGAGATCCACGGTGATGAACGATGTTACTTAGACTGCTGTCACACAGAGGCGCTTGCAAAGCACCATGGCTACTTGAAGTTACAGCCGGTATCGAGTACGAGCGTCGCACAGGGAACACTCTATGTGAGAACGTATCGTGGCTTTCCCTCCTTTGTATGTGCCAGAGAAGACATTGTAAGCAGACCGCGTGACGTTGGGAAGAATCCCTTCTACGAACACGGTGGGACGTAGAGTGGCATGAACAAATGGGCGCCTTTTCGTTTCCTTGCTTGCAGGAATGGCGCCAGTCGGAATGACCTTAGCAGTAACGTCATCGCAAGATGTCGTAGGATATCCGCCGGTGTACATGTCCCAAGGGTCTAAGGAAGTCATGGTCTGAGCTAATGTCCGCTTCTCCGATGCAGTACAAGGAAGGTCATAACTTTCCTTATGTCTCAGACGCTCGCATTCTTCTCTAGTGCTTTCATTGCCAGTCATGGCGTCATCAGGGGATACCTGGAGATTATTCGTTAATGTTTACGCGTGATTAACCTAGCTCGGTGCAGTACTGGCGGCTTTCCTGCCATACGATAGTAGGGTTTGACGCTGGGCCTTAGCAGTGGAGCCGTCACTTGACGGCGATGCAGCGAATTCTTTGTTGTCGTTATCATCCGTTCGATCGTACGTGCGTTGATGCGACTCATGGGTGGTTCCAGCTGTGAATCTTTGAGACTTGTCTAACGCCACACGTGTAGCGTTCAAGGTATGCCAAGTCGCAGTTATCGAAGTTATTCCTGGACGTTCCAGAAATCTGTTAGCTCGCTCTTGCGCTGTTACCACCATCTCCGGGTAAATGTGGCAACCTTGTACTTCGCTGTCTATCACCCTTGTCACACGGGCAGCGCTAACCGCGGTTAAGGCAAGCACGGTTACACGTAAGCGCAGCTCGCCGCCAGTCACACGGCCGATCGAACGGAGGTTACGCAGCTAACTGCGGTGATGGGAAACCAAGCTTTGCAACTTCGGTTTCGCGAGGCAACCACGGTTTCGCGATTCCGATTTCTCAACATCAACACGCGTGTAATGACATTTCCCTTAAATAATCATGTGCGTATCGTGTAATTTAGTGATCGTTAAGCCTTTTATTACCATGATGCCTCTTTATTTTCACGATCCAGCGTATAGTCAGAATATACCTTGCGGATGTGTCACAAGCACGCGGTCATTGCTAACATGTTACAAACTGCCGTGTGACGAGGACGACAACAAACCGTGGTTCACGATAACCGCGGTTTGGTCGGGTAACCGCAGTTAAGGCTCTCCGTGTGACAAGGATATTTCTCATAAAAGTCTATGATTGCAGAAATCTCTCCGTCAAGATCTCGCAGTACTCCGTCATAACGACTTAGCAGCGCGGGCTTCAGCTCCAGGATCTTGAGCGAAGGGATTTCCTGGAGGATTGCTGTGATCTCCGAAGTAAGCTAAGTGATCTTCTCGCGGACATGTGCTCTGATCTGTTTGAGACGATCCACGGGACACGGTCCAGTT
Organism: Ornithodoros turicata; assembly: GCF_037126465.1. NCBI lineage: Eukaryota > Metazoa > Arthropoda > Arachnida > Ixodida > Argasidae > Ornithodoros > Ornithodoros turicata. The sequence continues at coordinate 7,032,330 of NC_088202.1, read as the reverse complement.
GTGAAATCCTTTCCCGGGTTTCGGCACCAAAATGTAAGGTATATGACAACTGCTCTCTGTAGATGAGCTCGGCTTAAGGGTCATGAATCGAATCACGGAAGATGCGCTTGACTAGAGTAGCTTGATGGGCTTGTTGCTACATGACTCGGAGAACAAGGAGCAGTCGAAACAGGGACGAAGACACAAGAAGACATACAAACAGAGGCTCCGCTATCAACAAGTTTTTACTGTACAGTATCAAACTTTGCAAAATCATTACCTTGCATGAACACGTCAGGGTTTGTGGTTGCGTTCCGGCGTTTCCGAGAACAAAGATTAGAGCGCGATTCAACTCCAAGAATGAAAGGGAATTTTTGGAGGCCTTTTTGATAATGAAGAACGGGTCTGGTAAATCCGTCAGTGAGCCGTCAATATCACTAACAAGGGAAGAGTTCGGTTTCCTGGAATGCAGACTTAAAAGTGGAAGTGTGTAGGTAGTTCCGGTTGTTCCTCGTGTTTTTATGGCCCAACGTGTGTCCCGTTTATGCCCCTTTCCCCTCCCTACCATTGGTTATAAATGTGCTTGCGCTGTACAGTAAAAACTTGTTGATAGTGAAGCCTCTGTTTGTATGTCTTCTTGTGTCTTTGTCCCTGTTTCGACTGCTCGTTGTTCTCCGAGAAGATGCGCTTGACCGGATGCATATAGACGTGAGTGTCGTCGTCATTTCCAATGCAGTTAACAAGTTCACGAAAACTTTTCAACCTAATTATGACATGGAAAACACGCCTACCTCCAATGTAACTATTTCTCTAGAGCACCTTGCACATTGACCTCTTCGCAGCAATTTCTCTATTCGCGGATTCAGCTTGTTTACGTGACTTTGCCCTCAAGTTTGAAAGGTGTAACTGTCTATTCAACGTAACACCGGGTTAATCGCAAATCACTGTTAAAATAGAATCCAAATCAAAAGGAGGACAACAATATAAGATAGGTTATGATCGAAATATTCCGCATATTTTTAAGAAAAAACGCATACCGTATGCGTGACGTACATTTTTTTTACGCTAAAATAACGCTGCAAGAAAATGGTGCTGAGCAATGTTGCAATAACTAACCTGATCAGCTTGCTGAAGCCTATTGTCATCCCTCGAAATGAGCGATGCTATGCTGAGGAACACCTGAAGATGAGTTGTTGTTGCTCTCAGTACCTGTGTCCGGTTGGAAGTTTGCTTCGGAAGCAGGTACCGCGCCTGTGGGGGAATGAGTAGTTTGAGCTGTATTTCACTGCAAATAATCCTCAAGAAACGAAACACCATACGTAGCCATCAATTTCATGAAATGCGCAGACGTCCGAGTATCTGTGACACACACACACACACAAAAAAAAAAACAAAAAAAAAAACAGGGTGTCACAAGTCTATCCTCGAACCGCACTTCCACAACCACCAGATTGGAAAACACAAGAATAGGGCGAACAAGTAATGGGACTAGACCAGCAAATTTTGCAGTATTAGAATGAATTAGCTATTTATTGTTGGCGTGTAAACAAAACAAAGGCTTGTGCGAGCTACTGCTATCCACATAAATTTAAGAATTAATTTTTGCATGTCTCACAAGCAAAGAATTAGAAGCCCTCCTGCTAATGCGATAGCAATCGTCGAACTTCTAAGAAAATATAGGGATAATTTCAAGTTGCGCGTAATAGTTTGCAGATATGGGTCAAATGTAAGAGCACAACTGCAAGGAATTATGATCTAACGCTATAGAAAAGATAACGCGCTGTTAGGTTTCGCGCGAAGGAAAACGTTTTTGGCCGCACCATGAGTACCTTAAAGGATCACTGAGATGGCCCGCCAATATTATTTGTTTCGTTTTTTTTTTTTTTTTGTGCGGAGTGTTCTCCAACGAAGAAAACGAGTTTCTGCGAAAGAAGGAGGAGCGTAGATTACCTACAGAGCAAGCGCCAGGGCCCTGTTCTGCACACCTTTAAAAAATCCTTCTCCTCGTGAAAAGAGCGCGTGGCAGACCGGGAGAACGTCGTGAAGCATGCTACTCACTCCCTCACGTGACCAGCCACGTACAGCGGCACAGCTCAAGCATGTATAAGCGGCGCGTGAGCTAGGAAGAAAAAACAAAGAAACAAGGCACGGATCCTTCACCACGTCACGAGAGCATCGTGTCGGCCGTCCACGGTGCTTTCTCCCATTGTTTCTTTTGTAAATTCGACGGTGCAGCTATAACGCCGCGCAGAGCGAAAATATTTTGAATGGCGACTCCTGATGGACAGCTTGACAGACGAGGCAGGATTAAATGTCTCCTCACTGCTCCTCTCTCTGCTGGACACGAGAAAGTGTGCCATTGCACATCACCAGGAGCCATAGATTGAGAAGTCACCCGTCAAAAAGAACTCCTTACAATTTAAGTTTCCGTGTGCCAAATGTAACTAAGTTAATAATCAGCATGAAATGTAACTCGCAGTTGCTGAATTACTTAAAAAAAAAGAACGAGTTACTTCCAAGTTACTCCGGACACAAAATAGCATTACGCAGGTGCAGCGAGCGTGAGCAGTTGAGTTGAATGCGGAGGGGTGCAGCACGCTTAGATCGTTTTTGTTTATGTCCAACAATAGACCTCTCCCTGTTTGTAAACAAATGACGTCATAGTGTTCGACAGCGGCAAAATTTGGTAGAATTGAACTAAACTCGAAGCTAGAGGTGAACAAGGCCGCGCCCGAAAGCCACGTTCTGGAGGGGACTACAACATGGTCCCTTAACGGAACGCGACCCTACGTCCTACTTTTCTTTAAATGGGAGACAGCGAACAAGTGCCCGTTCGTGGAACCCAGCCCTCCTTCCGATTCGTTTCGGTTTCAGTCCGTCTACCAATGTCATGATGACGTTTCTCTGGTATAGGTCTGTTCGAATGCTTTGCATCTTACCCTCCTGTGGGCGCACAATGGTTCAGCTTCATTTCAATGGCAGCGGTTCTTACTTACTGAATAAAATGCTGTCATTGATTGAATATCACGTTTTATGGCAAAAATGCCACGAAGGAACCGGAGAGAAAGCAAGAAATTATGTGGATATGAGTGAAAAGCGAGTTAAAAGTAACTTGGAACTTAAGTTACTTTGGCAAAGTTACCTGAAAAAGGAACGAGTTCCTCCGAAAGTTACCTCGGCGCAAAAGTACCGAATTAAGTTACAAGTTACCAAAAAAAAAAAGGAACTTAGTTACAGAAATAAGTTACTTGTAACAAGTTACCTCGAACTCTGCCAGGAACAATTCAATTACTCTCCTAGTGCATTTCGATACACAAAAGACTAAACCGCACGCTGAGAAACTTTGCAGCCGAGAAAAAGTGGGGCTAATTTGTCTCATGAAGCTGCTGAGGAACTTCGATAAAGTGGGAAAGGGCATGTCACACGATCCAGTTCAGGCCTGTTTTGACTGTCTGTGAAAAGCTCCTTCCTCCCCCCCCCCCCACCCCACACACAGATACACACACTACGGAGAGCGGCACAATGCACACACTGCACAGATGCTTCGCATAACGCTCTGAGTACTCCGTTGCGCACAGGCTGCACCTAGGATGTGTCTTCTGCTATGAGTTTACAAGGGGCATTGCCAGGCTCAAGCACGCGAGTCATCGCGCAAAAACTCTTCATTCTCAATTGATGTGGGGTGATGTCGTTCCTTTTTCTGTAGTGTGTTTTTCGTCGGCTTTGCTCAGACATTTGAAGACAGATGTCGATACAGCTTCTTGTGAGAAGTGGGCCCAGGACGCACGATTCCACCTGCGATAGTGGTCACGTTGCCCGCCCCACAGTGGCTGAATACAAAAGCCATTCCGTAATCACTACTTTTTCATCGTTTTCTTTTACGACTTTGGTTTGCTCTTGCTTCCGCTTGAGACATGGAACAGTGAGCTCATTATCTCGTCTCATTTTGGGATATTGTTCGGATAATTCCGATCGTCTGATTCAAAAATACGTCGTCCATGGTCATTGGCCCTCGTTTTCCTATAAATGGACCAAATTACTACAACTACTGTAATTAATACGACTTCCGATTGCATTCGATGTGCGTACTTCGGGCAACTAAGCCTGACGCTTCAGCCATGCAAAACTCCCTCCGTAGCGAGAACACGAGTTCCGACGTTACAAATGCAGGAATGTTCTATTATACCGATGGGAGCTTCTTGTGTGTCACTACCGCAGTGGAAGAAAGGGGAAAAAAAATGTTTACCAGACATTTCTTATCGCTCCGCGAATGTTTCCAAGGCGGCACATGAAACGATGGAACGGTCTCGGAGAATACCGAAAGGAAAATACGTCCTAATATGCCGACACCTTTTGATATAAGAGTGGAACTGCTCCTCATGTTACTCTGACTGGTCCTAGATGGAGCCACAGTAATTCGGCGAGAAAATCATTGCACGGCGTAGCTGGCGCCCGCATAGGAGAAGTGATAAGAGGGACACTGGTGTCCCAGTGTCCTTTAAAGGTATGCTCCGCGGAAAATTCATTGTGACAGATCACGACATAAACGCTCGTACACAAATGTTGGTGTTTATTGAATGTACCTCTAAAATAGTTTGGTTGCGGAGAAATACATTTTTTGCTTTGCCGTCCATCATCCGCTTGAACCACTGACGTCGGCTGATCGGCTCTTCTTGGCTCGCTTACTTGCACACAGTTTCGCAATCGCCAGGGTGAAAGCGAAATCGTGAGTCGCACGTACGTACGAGCGCCGTTCGCTACTTCTAAGTTTGATCATTGTCGTTTTCTTCCGGCTGGTCAGTACACACAGCTCCGTCTAATTTGTCATTTTGTGAAAGATGACGGTGTGAGAGAATCGTGAGTATGCCGTGCCCCTCGCTGTACCAGCAGGTACGCTAATAGCAAAGGATGTTGCGTGTCAAGTTCCCTGTTGATTTCGTGCGTGATTCGGTGGTACGGAACCAGGGGTTAAGTGATCTCAACTTATCAAGGCAACAGTTGTGTGTGCTCGAAGCATTTTGTTGCTCGAACAATGTTACAGGGCTGTTCACCTGACGGCCGATTCGGACTCGAAAAGTCGCTGAAAAGGTACGCGGTTGGTAGAAAGATCCTAAGTAAAGCGTTCATTATTGACAACAGTCTTGTCGTACTTTAAGGGAACTTTCGCTCGGCGTTCTTTTTCTATAGCAGCACTACCCCACAGGTGCCTTTTAACGTCCTTGACACGAAGAGAAAAATCCTGAGATACTGAGACGTTCGAGCCCTTAAGTTTCTTGGCGTTTTATGGCGTTATGCCATTCATGGGGCTATCGAATGATATATAACTGTTGCACTACTCTACGAGGAACGTAAGCGATATCTCTTTAAGTAGCATCATACCTACGAAAAATGACGAATTTCGAAAGCCTTTCTCTAAAAAACCCCACGAAAAAATTGCCTCCAAAATTTGATATGTCGTAGATTGTCCCTTACACTATACACGCAGAAGAAAAATCAAAAGTCGGACCTGATCGGTAGGCGCACTGTGAACTTTTTGCCGGCCCTATACGCGGTGCCAAATCAAGCGGTGGCACCGTCTCCCGCATAGAACAAAATCGAATTTTCCGGAGTCTTTCAACTTCTCTCTTCACATGAAAGCTAATTGCTATCATTTGGAGCCGTTGTGTGCGTTTGCGTCCATGACAGTGTTATAATCCCTGAATGGAGATTGTGCAACAACCAGGTGTTCTAGCATTTTTCACTGGACGTGAGACAGGTATGATGCCATGGACGACACAGCGCAGTAGAGCCCTACACAGCCCGCGCCCGATCCGACCCGAGCCGACAAAATCACCAGCACCGCACACCAGGCCGACAAACATGTTTCCGAGAGTCTGGCTCGGCCGGGTCACGTAGCTAATTCCACACAATGGAGAACTACTAGTATCATAACATGCTTGCGTCGTTTCTGTGCATATATTTGCAAAAACAAGCAAAGGACACTGCATTATGCGTATGATTCCACCCTCTAGAACATTATCAAAGCAACTTCACATTGCTCCTGACTTCTCTCATATTTCACAATCACGTTCGTGAAGCTTAGTGAGAGGGGTAGACATTGGGAGAAGGTGTTTGTCGAACCATGGGCCCTATTCCGGTGTGCGTCGCTCGCGCAATCGAGTCGTTTGCAAGAGACGGCACGTGTTGTGTGATGTCATCGAACGACGGCGCCGAGAATGTGGTATTCCAGTGCTTCCAGACGAACCGCGCGTGAACGATCATGTCGTTTGACCGATGCGCACGCTTGTTCAGCGGGGAGAGCTCAGCAGAAGGGAACGTGAAAAAGAGCAACTTTTAACACGAACCACCAGAAGACGACTGCCGCAAGGCAGGTTCCGACCCTCATAAGCTAGCAACGTGTGTCGTGCTGGTTACTACGGCCATGACTGCTTCTCCCTCCCTTGTGGAAAGCCTGAACTATTCCGCACCCCCTTTTTTTTTCTACATTCCACAACGGCTTTCCGCTCTAGCAAATTTTTCCACCGCTGACAGTGAATACATGCAATGAAAAGCAGTCGGAGGTGCGAAAGGCAAAGGAACCACTGACAACTTCCCAATCCGTTGAGCAGCTACAATATGTAGTTCCGGACCACCGACGGTGTCGGTAGGCGAAGCGATTGAGGCGGCGAGAACGATACATGCCACTTTTTGTATTTCGGGTTACGTCTAACGATCGCGCACTTGGGTTATTTACCATCGGTCAGTTCGTCGACGTGTTGAACGACACCATCACGCGCATCCCAGGCGACGACGACGAAGCGATTGCACGAGCGCGTTTGCAAGCATTTGAAAGAAAAGCAAACATAGGCAATCAAAGACGACAAAAAAAAAAAAAAAACTGCTTCTCTTTTTCGCATAATTCCTTCTATCTGCGATGAATTCACAGGTCCGCGCTTCACGTCCCATCTCGGAGCAGTTTCACATTATGCTCGACTATATGGGGGTGCAGTGAACCCCCGCCAGCGGGGGTGCAGTGAAACCCGTCGAGAGGTGGAGAAAGGTGCGTATATTAGTATCAGATATGAAACACAAACAAAAATATCAAAATTCGCAGCAGCAGTGACGACTGCAATATCCCACTGATTGATTGAAGTTGTGTTCAATGGGAACTTTTAGACGTGGACCGACAGGAAAAGCGCCACCAATGCAAAGGCAGCTCGCATCTCACACCACACGCGGGCGACGGGAGGAGGTCCTCCTCCGAAAGAATCGCTCTCTGAGCTGGAGGAGCGGCTCGCCTCTATGATAGGGCAAGTGGCGACGACCGGGATGCAGGAGACTCAGGAGTTCGGCATACGGGCACCGCCGGCCTCGGAGTCCGCATCAACAGTCATTTATATGGCACCGCCCGAGGCCGCTTCTGCCCCACAGAGCGATGAAGGCAGGTCTAATCAGGATGATGTAAGTCACTAGTATAACGTATAAACAATTGTTCCTTTGCCACACGTATTTTAAGGATCACGAGATTAGCACCTAATGACAGGGATGTGCCATCTATTGACATTCTCCCTCGTTCAACTTTTTTTTTGTTTGCTAGTTAGCGCCATCACAGCAGGAGCACACTGCCCGTGAGGACCACTTGAGGGGAACGAGAGGAAGGGGCCGGCAACGTATGTTACCCGCATGCTTATGGCGCGCTGCGCGCGATGTTATGAAGGGTGGGCACCCGAATTTTTGTCTTCTTTCTGCTAGGACGGCAGAGACAAGCACGACAACAGGCGCCGGTAGAGTACGGGCAGGAATTCTTGAGAATGCAGCAGGAGCAGCAGCAGGCTTTGACTTCAGTTGCTCGCTCCATGGAGCGTGTGGCCGCAGCTGCAGAGGGCAAGCAGCAGCGTTAGAAGCCCTCGGATCCATGCAGTCTCCTCCAGCAGTCCAAAGTACGTACCGCGCGAGGTGCATTCAAAAGTATTTCATAGTACACGTGATAGCTTTTAAATTCCTTTATTAAGAAATGTACGGAGCTACTATCGCAACTGTCACGCGCAGGCGATTAAGCAAGCGACAACTGTCGGCAAATATTGTCACGCAAGTGTTCTTCGTTCCTAAGCGCCGCTTGGGAAACTTCTTGGGCAGGCCCAGTGTCAAACAGTTCATCTTGCGCAGGTTCGTCGCTCAGATGGATGTTGTTCCGCACGCAAATATTGTGTAGCGCTGCGCACGCATTGACTATCTTTGAAGCAAAAGTAGGGCGGTAGTGCAGTGTCCTGTGTATCAGAAGGCATCTGAACCGAGCCTTCAGTACGCCGTTGCACCTTTCTATAACGCTTCTTGCCGACCGGTGTACTCGATTGTACCGTGCAATGTCCCTGTCAGTCTCGCTATGTGAGGGATATGGGACCGTAAGCCACGGCTCCAGTGGGTATCCGCTGTTGACTGGATCAGGAAGTTCATTAGAAGGGAAGAAATGATTAACTGCGCTGTTATGTCACATAAAGTGTCGTTATGTGTAAGCGTGTTATGTCGCGCTGCTGTGGTGTTCAACTGCCAGATCTTGTATGTTTGTAACCTTGTCTTCTCTTCTTAGAACTTTACCAATAAATTTGTTTTATAAGCGCTAGAAACGCGCACGTCTCGGCAGGAAGTGCCGGGCTCTGTTCGCTGTGTCACCGGGCCAATCAGGGGGCGGGTCGGGCCCAGAAAAGCCGGCCCGTGCAGGGCTCTACAGTGCAGTAATGCAGATGTCTTCTCACGCGGTTTATAAAAGACGCTCAATGCTCCTCCGTAGCCGAGGATGATACGAATCTTGGCGCAAGCTGTCTCCAGGGGGTTAATGCGATTAGGATCTCCCCATGGTCGCAGCATGTCCAACCGAAGATCGTCGATGTTGGTCAGCGGCGCCAGTCGGGCTGGTTCAGCAAGGTTCATAAGAGGCCAGGCAAAGGGCAGCCTTGAGTGTGTGCGTACGACACTACACAACGACACTTTACTCTCTGCGATTTTCGCCGTCTTGGGTCGTGGGACCGTAGGAAAGCAAAGGTTATAAAGAATGTTCAAAGTTACTGCGTCTTTTCTGACACAATGTGTACAGCAGAAATGCTTCTATGTGATGACCGTAAACAAATATACATCTTAGAAACATGCACAGGCATTTGTTCTTCAGCTTTGCTTTGCTCGGCTCCTGCAATGCACGTGTCAAAAATGCGAGCGCATCTGGTTGTTGCACAATCTCCATTCAGGGATTATAACACTGTCATGGAGGCAAACGCTCAGAACGGCTTCAAATGATAGCAATTGGTTTTCACCTGAAGACAGAAGTTGAAAGTCTCTCGAAAATTGGATTTTGTTCCATGCGGGAGACGGTGGCACCGCGTTTAGGGCCGGCAAAAACATCACACTGCGCCCACCGATCAAGTCCGAATTTTGATTTTTCTTGTGTATGTAGTCTAAGGGACTATCTACGACAACCAAATTTTGGAGGTAATATTTTCGTGGTGTTTGTTAGATCAAGGCTTCCGAAATTCGTCATTTTTCGGAGGTGCTACTTAAAGGGACTATGAAATTTCCCGAACCCCACACTTTTTTTCGCTGGAAACTGTTCTTCCCGCCGAGAAACTGATATGCCACAAATTTTTTCGGACGAAATCGCTCCACTCTGCGAGGAGCGCTCTCTCGAAATGTCTCTTCCGCGTTCCTCCTCTCCCGCGCACATTCTCCCGTCGATGGTGTAACTGTACGGACCGCACTTCTGTGCCCCGTTACGTCACCGGTGTTGCGCAATGGCAAGTAATGCTGCGAGCCCGCGAATTCCGTCGAGTTTTGCCGTCCAGTCGCACATAGAAGGTCACAAGGTCTCTGGGCGCGTCTGAGGGTTGAACTTGAAGCATTACGTTTTCTTGGTTGGAGGCGTTCGGATAACACGCTATAATGAACAGCTTTTTGCGTGTGACTCGTTTGCTACAGTTGAGCTGGCAAGTATGACATGTGAGCTGTACTTTTTCATCGAATGTATTCGTCCTCTGCTCTGCGCCGTTCACAACAAGGAACTCAAGTACCTCCGTGGCTTTGAGAGTTTTGCTGACGAGTTACGTGGGTCTCTAGCGATTCACCGCAACGTGTATTGGTTATACCGCCGTCACCAATGGAAAGTGTCTGGTGGTTGCTTGGCATTGCAGTTACATTTACATCAGTTGCAGTTATGTTTACGCGTTGGCAATCTGACAACAAAGGAAGTGCGTTGTGAAGTGCAGCTGTGATATTTGGAAGATGCCCCCTTTGTTGCTCGATTTGTTTGTACGAATTATCGTAAAAGACTGGGTGGTCTAATGTTTTGTTTACTTTGTTTCAACTCGTGTTCTTCGTCATCATTACTGCTATTATTCAAAGCAGCTTCGTGCCCTCAGGCGATTTTGATTTACTCTGCATATTTATTGTTCTACAGATGGCTGTATTTCCTTCCGTCGAAGGACTTCTTGTTTGCCTAAGATTATGTTTCAGACAAGAATTTATTTATGAGCACGTCACGTATTCTGTATTCAATGTTGAGCACGTCGTAAATCTGAACATGTAGCATTGCCAACCATCATGCCTACAAAAACTCAGCTGTAGCGTATTGTGTAAGAGTATTCTGCACATCGTATTTCTTTCTGATAAGTGTTTGTTGTTTAACAAATATATTGTTCAACGAGGTTTCCAATACTGTGTAATACATCCATAACCCTAAGACTGGGGGGCACAATCTCACGACACCAGTTCGCCTGCTTCATTGCCCTCTTATATTATTGTGTTACGTAACCTTGAAGTCAACAGTTGAGGTAACTGGAAAGAAGCAAAAACCCCCGGTACTGACGTAGCATGCCCAATATTTCGCAATTAGAAAAACGACAAGTAATTGGTACTATTGGTGTTGGTCTTCTGACGGAAATCTGCTTTCTTTGTGAAAGAACTGTCCGTCAAAAGCTGTCCATCTCGTCACTGGGAAGCATGAGACATTGGATACCAGGCGAATATTGACGTAAATTAGGGCAACCAAATATCCAACATCGTCTCGGCATGTCGACGAAAACCACAGGATGCGACTGCGATAGACTGCGACCATCGCGCGGAAGCTGCCGTCATGAAAATTTCCACTCCCAATAAAGGCATACGCCGGATCCTATTCCTACGGCGCATGCTCCTGGCGGGATCCTTCGGCTCGGCATGACGTCACGATGACGTGTTGCCGAGCCGGCCGTGGTCCTTTCGAGTTGCCCGCTGTGTCTCCGCTCGGCAGCTCGCCACGGCGCGGCGCCAGCTGTCCTCCCTTCGCCGCTCCGTTTAAATTCGCTCCCGAGAATACTCCTCGCATGATGAAAGTAAAATTGTGGTTCTACACTCGGAAAAAGGTTTTCTTTCTGATGAAAACGAGAAAAAAATCATTTCATAGTCCCTTTAAAGAGGAATCGCTTACGTTCGCTAGAGTAGAGCAACAAATTATCATTTGATAGCCTCATGAATGACAAATCAAATGGTAGAAAGCTTAATTTTATCACATCGCCCGGAAAATTGAAGTATATGGTGCTTTTGGGCGCTTTTAGTGAACTTTGATATTTTGTTTCAGACAAATGAAAACTGACACAGCACTGCCAACGCAGGAGCCTTTTGTGCTCGAGGTAGTCTAAATCAGAGCTAGATATCACTACAATGCGACAAGAAATAGCTTTGCAGGGGACGCTCAAACCTGCGCGCGACGACATCCTCTTGTGAGAGGCAGTTTTTCCCTCTCCTCATATTTCGTGACCGGCGCAGCGCAGATAATTCCGAAAGCGTTTATTTATCCTAACTCACCGATGTCTTCAACATAGATTTTTTCCCGTTCATTCGAGACGACAAGTGTACCGAATTGTTCGATATGAGATGGAAGTAGCCATGGGTAAGCGGCGTATCTCGGCAGTAGCCGCGTGCCGAAAAACGACGCGGTGTGAACCGGGTATAACCCTACTAGAAATACTTGACATCGCGCGGGCTTTTCCTTGCCTGAAAACACAGGTGAATTTCCAGTAGCGTCGCGCCATTTTCGTTTTTGCAGCCATGGTTCTTTGAAGTATTAAATCTTGCAACATATTTTTGTTGACATAGAAAAATAATCATTCGGCAAAGTGCCCAGTGTTTCATTTGCTCTTATTTGGCACAAACAAATGCTACACGATGACCCGACTTGGCTTTATATACTGTAACGCAGTTGCCTGTTCCTCGTTCTTGAGTGTCGAGCCACAGCGTAAGCGACATGCGACGAATTTGTTCCTGATGTATATGTGTGCTCTATGCGAGAAGCAGAGATTTATCCAGACCGCCCTACAACATCTCCCCAAATGTTCAGTGACACCCCCCAGTGCCCTTGCGATTTCAGCTTTAGACACATGTCGGTAATGATAGGTTAAGCTGCAATGACGTAACTATAATAATGACCCCCCACCCCAATTTTTTCCGACACCTCTCCGTGCTTGGGATTCTGGATAAACCACTGGCGAGAAGTGTGGCACAGCGACGCCTTGCTTGCTACCACCTACCACCGCGCCGGCTCGGCAGTTCTACCGGGCCATGTCACGGGTTGAGAAGCTGCAGAGCACATCCAAGACATCATCGCCGATCAGGACTCATGGAGAGGAAAAACATCACATCTACATTTGGTGGTCCGGACCACGAACAACTCAGCCCGGTGTCCAATTCAGTCTCTGTATGCAATAAGGGGATAAGTGGAAAAATCCCAAACCGAGGAAACTGCAAGTGAATATTTGGTAAAGTAATTGCAGATAAGTTTCCTCGAATAACGCAAATGCAAAATGTGTAACACGTATGAATGTGTCTGCTCTACATGCATGTGCCTTTCGCATCATTTCTGTGTGTGTGATTTAGCAGAAATTGAACAAAATGCAGCAGCATGACATATCCCCTTTTTCTATATAACAACGCACGTGCCGGGTTTTCCTGCAAGAAAAAAAAATAAATTCACGAGTCCAGCTTTCATGGTGACGGCAGGATGGCCGGAGTTACCTTTGTGCAGTGGAGCAGCCTAGATAGTGATTAATTATAGCATTACTAAACGAGCACAATCTCGAAAATAATGTTCTGCATCACCAGTAAAATATGAATTATTAGCACAGTGCGCACGTTTTTCCGATTACAACGCTCAGTAGCCCTGCTGACACGATCACGTGAGGTAGGAAGAACATGTTTTTCGAATGGAAGTCGAAATTCATTTCCGCATAGTAGCAAAATTTAAGCTACGCCATTTGTATGCATGTGTAGAAAAGGGGCCTGATCTGGCATCCCATTGACACACATGCATTTCCCGTTTCTTACCTTCTTTTAGCGAGTCAATAAATTGTAGTATGGTCCTAAATTTTATTTAGCAAGTACATACTGGTATGTAGATATCATTGCAACAAAAACACTAAAAGGGCATCATTCGACTTGTCCCCTTATTGCATACAGAGGTTCAATTATGTCATTTACCATACTGAAATTTCACAACAACCACCGTCGTGAAGATTCGTATACCTGATCAGGAAGGCCAGGCGATGCCGCTATGGGAACCCGGCTCGTCAGCCACTGGCACGTCTTTCCACCGGGTAGTCGTAGTGGCAGGTTCCGGTCGCCTTTGCCCGATATGGCACGCTTCGGCTTCAATGCCCCGTACGAGTGGTGGTACGCGTGGTTGACCTGCGCTGTTCTTCAGGCCTCCGCCTACTTCGTGATGGTACTATCCAGCACCACCAGCGACACTTCAGTGAGCAACATGGTCCGCTACCTGTCCCTGTACGTCGTCGTCCCTTCGCCCTGACACATCATGGTGCAGCGCCCACTGCCATGACAAGAAGCCGTACGCCCGAACTCCCCTCATCGACTTGTCGTCATTATTATTCCCTTCATGGTATCGACGCGAACCTCCAGCGGAAGCATCGCCCCACGTCTCAGATGGACGCGACAAGGATGGTGTGCAATCGTTCTGGCTCGTCAGTTCTAACGCCTAGATCCCGGAGTAAGCCCAGCGCATCCAACCTCAAGGACGCTCCATCATCGCGAATCAGGACTCATATAGAGGAGCAATATATCCTCTACAGAAGCATGTTCAACTGTGCAAAGAGCATCCTTTCTACATTTGTCTCGTATAAATTTACACGGCCAGTTGTTTGGTAGGATTACAGTTGATAGAATACAACATCAAATACTTAAAGATGTACCTTTTGTAAGACATTTTCTGCATCGGTGTACCTCTCCAGGGTAATCAGCAGTCGGCCAAGGTTGAGATGTCCCCGGATATCGTCAGGTTGTATTCTGAAAATATACAGCGTACTCCCGTTTGTATATTCTAAAGATATAGTTTGAACCCTAAAGTTCTGCTTCGTCAAAACATTAATGACGAGCGTAGTTCATGGTGGGGGATCCCTGCGATAAACAAGTTAAATGCGCACAAAATGGCGAAGCATGCATCTGGGAAAAGAATAAGAAGTGAAAGAGATCTTGCTCAGGAAGGTATTCTGTAAATCAGCTTGGAAACAGTCTGAGAAGCTCGTTTCCCTCTACTTTACGGTGGCTTCTGGCGACGAAGCAGCTCACTGAATATCATCATGATAAAAGGTTGTTGCTCTTCAATGTTCTGTTCGCATATTATTGGCCGGTGCGGATCCAGGATTGTTTTTAGGAGTGCGTCCAGCCATGTACAGGATGCTAGATACGCCATCTAGGGTCAATGAAACACTATGTGAAGACAGAAATTAGGCAGGGGCACAGGACATCTGGAACCCCCTCTAGATCCGCCCCTGATTATTGGCATTTCTCTGCTGCATCTTTCAGAAAGCTGCAATCCAACATCCTGCAGATATTTTAGTTGCACATCGTACACCGTTCTCCTTCAACTGATTACGGCCACCCGAAACAGGTACTATCTGTTCTTCATCCGATTACTGCTGGTGGTAATACGTCTGCAACTTTGTACACTCTGCTCAGGGTGGAACGCAAATGCGTCTATCTCGTAGTAAAGTTGATGAAAGATGAAGAATGAAGTTTCTCTCCAGTTTCGCTCGTAGTAAAGTAATGGCAATGTTAGTTTTCACTCCCCCTTAATTCGTCGATAAACCTGTCGATTCTCGAAATTGACGACGCATATTGGCATAGTTCCCCCTGAAATCAGCCCACGGCCCACACCAACCCCCTGTAACTCAATCATTCTAGCTATCCTCGCTCCATCTATCCACATCTGTACGCCGCTCATACCCATGGTGCGGCGCTAACACACAATGACAAAGAACCACACATTACGGAGCTTTGCGCATCAAACGCACTTTACGAAAAGATAAGCTGGAATATGTACATGTTCAAGATTAGCAAGGTGGTGCCAGCCACTACAAATGAATGAAGTGCTTGGCCTATCATACTTTTAAAATCGTTATCGTAAAGACCTTCTGACCAGCCAAACCTCGTGTGATCCTCCCTGCAGCTGAACCGGTGCCACGATAAAGAAAGGAATAAGCACGCATTGCGAAAATGAGGGGAACCCCTTCCACTGAATCCACGCTTCACCGAGGCTCAAAAGTGCTTTAAAGAGATGCTATCGATTTAAAAAAGAATCGTCCTGGAAACAGAGAAGCTCTGAACGCTCCACGTATTATTGGCTGCACTTAGCTCGGTTTATGTTGGGTGATTCAAACTTTCGGATGTATCACTTATATTTTGTATTCGGTTTTAGATATGTGAATACAACCAAACCCCGGCAGTGTTTTATTGTAAGGACTCCAAAAGTTTCGATTTGTCTGGATATCGATTTTGTCAACTTACTCAATGGCCTTTTTGTAGAGTTCGTAAGCTTCGTGATGCCTGCTGAGATTCTCTAGGGCTTGTCCCATGTTGTTGTACATCTTTGCATTTCGATCGTTTACGCGGAGAGCGGCGCTGTACAGAGATTCTTCAGACCACCTGGAAAAGATAAAGAGATATTTATTTATTGGCGTTGAAAGCGTTATCGTAGCTGTCTGCAAACAAAACGAAAGAAAATACAAATATCGGATCATATTCTGCGCTTCCAGCAAAGGACTTGTGAAAATCACGTTGTAGAACATGTTAGATGCCTGATGATTTCCTCCGCAAGTGGGTTTTTGGGTCCGGCTCCGGCTAAATTCCATTTCATTCCCAAATCCCCTCTGCAGCTAGCACATTGGATCAGATGTATGTGCGTATATATTTAGTAGCAATCTCAAAATATGCCACGTCTTCGAGTTAATAACCTGTGTATCTTTTATTTAGTTTGTTTTGGTCTTTATTGCACAATGTATCTTTTAGTGGTTTTACCCTTTTAAATTTTCACATTAGTCCTAAGGATTGTCTTTCACGCAGGTTCACTGCCTATTTATCGTTCGCCAGCTGGATCTGGGGCTACTTTGGCCCAAGAAATAGGCGGCACATACCTGGCTGTGCTGCTTTGGCAATCAGAACACTCTTCCCATCGCTAATATGTTTATTAAGAAAAATGAAAGGAAAGGTCAGCGAGACGGAGGTTCAGAAGGATAACATATTCCGCTTACAGGTAACTAGAATTCCGGGTTTTCGGATTTATCCGAAAAAATCCGAAAAACGTACTCCGGCAACATTTTAAGCAATTCGGATTAATCCGAAAAACTCCGCTTGGCAGATGTTTTTCCTGATAACCGGCGTATTGTTCTTGGCTCCTTTTGTGTCCTGGGTTTCTTCCGACCTCGAATCCGGCGCCACCGCAGCTTAATAATGGTCATCGCGACGACTCGAGGATTCACCGCCCGGGTTCTTCCCCCACTCTGTTGCCCGATTTCCTTGTCCTACCCGTGACCTAAGCACTAAAATAAGCATCGAACCGAGGTCATACGGAGTGGTCTTTTTGGAAGGGCAACTAGTTGCAGTGCTGACGACAAGATGGTACGTAAGCGAAAGCTCCCGTGCGACTACGTCAAGGAGTATCCTGATTTCGAGGGGTTCACATCTTCCCGCGATCTCGATGCAGAGGTTGTCGTATGTATGTACTGCCGCATAACAGTGAGCACTGCACACGGAAAGGGTGCATTTGGAATAAACCTCTACCAGACAAACGTCATCATGACGTTGGTAGACAGACTGAAACCGAAACAGACGGGAAGGGGAGAGCTGGGTTTCACGAATGAGCAGTTGTTCGCTGAAAGAAAAGTAGGACCGAAGGTCGCGTCCCTTTCAGAGACCATCGTAATCCCCTCAAGACCGCGGCTTTCGGGCGCGACCTTGTTCACCACTAGCTTTGAACGTAGTTCGACTACCAAACTCGTGGCGCTGTCGAACACTATGACGTCATTTGTTTACAAACAGGGAGAGGTCTATTGCGGAAAACCTCTGTGTGCGTCGCACGAAATGTATTGTTAAGCTTGTGTCTCTTTAGTGTTGAAGCAATAAATGTGAGAACTGTGTTTTCGCTGCACAACCGTGCGTGTGTCGTCAAGTTCTCTCCAATTTCGGATATTAACTGAACTGTAAATCATACACTCCGAAATACTCAGTTTTTTGAAAAACAAAACAAGAAACAATAGACTCCGAAAAACATTCTCCGGTAAAGCCGAGAAATAAACTCCGAAAACCCGGAACCGTAGTTATAACTATGAATATCAGCTTTCAACGTAATATTCAATGGAGTAAAGAAACCGTGATCTCCATGAGTTTCGCAACTTGTCTGTATTCGCAGGCCAAGGAAATCGCGTGAGTGGACATGTTGTTTGCACTTTTTTTTTTTCATTTCATGGAGGTTTCTTTGAAGTTAATTGCTGCTGTTTGCATCCTTTTGCTCCACAGCCATTCAATGTTGTGAATAAGCTGTAACAGCATTGGTGTCACTAGGGGAGTGCGGGGGGTGCGGCCTACACTAAGTGACGCGACGGAAGGGGGTGACGCGCCGCACCAGTAGCCCCCCTTCACTGCGGCGACATGTGGCCCCCTCTGCGAGCCATGATCTTTTTTCCCGCCTGTGGTATGATATTGTTTTGCATCACGTACTGTCCACTATGGAAAAGGGTTCGTTACGGGGTGACCCAAAGAATTCCCGCGTTAGGTGACGCGTACGCTAGTGACGCCCCTGAGCGCTAAGTAAATACTTCAGATCACTTCAGGTGTAACTCATGCCATGCAGCAAAGACATTGAAACCAGTCTCATTCTCGCTGCTCATGTCATGTTTTGGTCTGTAATCTTGTGTATATGTATACACTGAACATAAGCACGATAAAAAGAAGAGCAATGCATGACTGTTACTGTTGACTGTTTAGAGCGCACGTCTGTTTGTTCTGGACACATTGGAAAACCGACGGGGACAAGACCAACAAAGACAGGACAGTGTTCAAGTAGCATAGATTTCTTTAGACTAGGGTTTTTTTTTGTTTTTGTTTTTTCAGATAAACTGGTTACTAGTTGTATTCCGTGGCCGTTTGTTGTCCTTGTCCCCGTGCGTTCTCCACAGTGTCCATCTTGTTCAACTTCACAGTGACGCTTTCAGGTGCAGGACTCCGTATTCCCCCTTTATTGTGAATGGGGTATTGTTGATGTATCAAGTGCTACCAGCCTATCCAGCAGATCCAAGGTAGGAATGTGTGTCGGCATTGGCAAGCCATCCCACAAATAGGGAAAAGAAAAGAAAAAAGAACATTGCAATCAAAAATGCTACGTCGATCCAGCAGACTCCCCTGCCACCATCGCCAGTCTACATTCCCATATGCTACGGAGAGAAGGAGGAATGTCTTGAAAGAACAGTGGGTTCACCTAAATAATACTCCCTGAGCCGACCTTTCAGCAGGAAAAGAAATCTAGTTCGTCTCCTCTCAAAATACTACTGCGCGGCGGATAGGGTGGCTGGACGCAGAGAGGTTGTGCGCTCAGTCGCTGCGGCGGATAATGTAATCCATTGATGCTTACTCTGCTTCCGCGTGTGCTCAGCTGAGTTTTTTATGTATGCATACCGTTCCTCCGTTTGACGCTTGGTGTGCTAGTGGTCCAGTGAACTCCGCTGTTTAAAACAAATTTCGATTCGGAGGAAACAACGGGGTTCTAACGCACCCGTTTCGCATGTATAGTCGTTTTTCTGTTCTTTATCGATTTCAACTGCGGAATACCCCCACAACTTCTAGTCAAGGTCCCTTTAAGGGAATTGCGTTCTCTCAAAGTTCAGGCTTTCGCCCACAGTAGTGATCTCAACGCTGAGGCGGCAATATCTGTAGCATGATGTTCGAAATGATTACGACAGCGTGCACTTGGGAGTGCTACGTAAGCACAGCCGAACAACAGCCAAAGGGGATGCATTCGTGACTTTTACAACCAAAATGTGAAGTATTGAGGAAATAATGCAGAATTCTAAAGCAACCTTGAAGTATGCTACTCACCAGTCGTAGTTTCGAAAGAAAGTCTTCGTTACGTGAGATACCAACAGGGTAACGAGACATATCTTCAAGATGCCTTCATATTGCCTGAAAAGTCGTTATAAAAGAGCCTTGGAAAACGCAGTGGACGCCGCTAAATGACTTACACGTGTCATGTATGCATTCTGTATACACAATAGAAATCAGTGCATTATTTTCTGCAGGTCCTCGCCTGCGTTGTATGCGTCAAGACAATCTCACTCTGATCAGTACGTGAAACGAAATGGGTCTGATCTATTCACCATAAAAGACACCGTCGATGCATCAGGACGCTTTCCTCAGTCATAACATAGGGAACGCAAAAATGATAGAGCACTAAGCACAAGGCTGCGAAAATACACGAATGTATTATTCAGGTCTATGATCTCCACGAGGCTGTGAGACTGACACCCATATTTGCGACTTGGCGATAGGGTTGCCACCTTTCATAGCGAAAAATACCGGCTGAGGGAGAGGAGGTGAAATAGAGGGAAAGGAGGAAATGTTCGCGGGGAAGGGAAGGTGGGCAAAGGGTGGATAGTATACAGTGAGAGAGAGAAAGAAAGGACGAGCGTACTCACTCAAGACAACAGTTATAATAATGATGAATAACTAAGAAAACGATTGGTGACTACGGAGTTGGGTCTGTGCTCCAGATTTATTCAAGCTGTAGTGGAATGTTGAAAGGAAAACCTGGTAAAAGACCCTATGAAAGGTCTCGAGCCACAAATACCGGCAAAAGGCTGCCGGTATCACCTTTCTACCGGCAACCGTAAGAACGAGCAAATAACCGGCCGTGCCGGTATAATACCGGCCTGGTGGCAACCCTACTTGGCGATTCACTGTTGTTGCCTTGTTCCATTCACAGACACAAGGACAGACACAAGGTAGAAGAAATCCTCAAACACAACAACCCGGTCTATATAGGTGAAAACCGTCGAAGAGGGTCAAGGAGTGAAACGAAGAGATTACTGACGACATTACCCATTGTGCCGACTAGTATCGACACTGATATAGGTAATAGTTCACGGTGTCTGCCATTGTAACGTGATGAGCGATCCCTCTTTTCTTCCTCTCGCAACTCTTCGACGTTTTTTTGTCTCTCTGTCCGAAGCTTATAGAATCAAACAGCACGGCTTCCGACTTTTTTCTGGCCAACACCTGCTGCATTTTGGAATACCTTAAAGCAGCCTTCGTTCAAAGACCAAGTTTCTATAAACATTTTTTTAGAGCAACTGTAAAATGAATGGCAAACATGTAAAAATTGTATGCTATTTCTGAAAGGCTGTAACTTGGACGCTTCAGATACTTAATAGTTTTGCTATATATTGAGCATTCTTTCAGCAATCAAATTTCAATAACTGATGCGCAAAGCGAAGCTTGCGGACTCCCGGATTCGCCAACCCTGAGGCGACTCGCGTGCCATCTATTGAAAACGCAAGCAACTAGGTGGGGTCGTGGCGGTTCGTGAGTGAATTGCTGTGAGTGCAGTGCGGGCTTCATCATTGAAGGTGCACAGTAACTGTATCCTGGAATACAAGAACGTAAACCAGACATCCGTATAAATGGCCTGGGGGCTGTGTTTTTCAGCGATCCAGCGATCATACGACACCGAGAGTGAAACGCCAAGAGATGGCGCGGATCGCACAGATCGCTGCGATCACAGCGATCTCTCTAAAGTGGGGGAATAAAAGCCGGATCGCATGGTGGGTTTTTCTTGCGTAACAGCTGAGTTTTCACGCCCATCGCGAAATTTTGTACGTCGCAGCTGCTTGTAGCGCGTGATTCACTGCATCAGTGCAGTTTTGATATTTCACGCAGCAGTCAGTTCAAGGGCGACCATAGCAACCAGTCACGGCGCAGCAAGCCACTTCTGGTTCCCGTCCAGCATCCTGCTTCCTTTTCAACAATGGCTGCTCTTGCGGAAAAGCTGCAGAAGGATATCTCCAAGTACAGTGGCTTACGGAGAGGTCCATTTTAGCAAATGCAAATCAGTTATAAAGGAACGCACACAAAAACAACCACTTCAGGACTGAACGGGAAGGAGACAACAACAATTACAAAGCTGATTTGAAATCTCGGCCTACCGAGACGATTTTCACGTGCCACCTCGTGGCATTTGCAGACACGTGACGTGGAGACGTGCCAACCCGGCCTTAAGGATAACGTTAACGATGGCTATGTTCGAGTTCAAGATTGTTGTCCAGGAAATACAATGCTTGCAGTGACACGTGGTACAGAGTATGCAACAATCTCGCAACTGTTCCAAGACTATTGCTAGGAAATTTGTCAGGTTAAGGCCGCTTTTTATCACCCCCCCCCCCTTAATTGTGAAGCGCGTACCGAATTTATTCAATTTCATAATAATTGACACCAATATGGAGGAGTTATGTTATCGGACGACAATAGTCGAACATCAAAGGTCTCGGAGCGCCCACAGCCTAGCGCTTTCGCTCATATTTCGAAAAATGGAGGTCGCTAAACCCAGTCCACACAGGGAAACTCAAACACTCAGAGTTGTTGATATATTGAGAGCGAAGACATTATCCCAGCGGAAGCTAGATGCGACAAGCCATGCCTGTCTTCTCTGGTACAGAAGCAAGAAAATAAAAACGCTTATCCCTGTGTCGGCTGGTTTAGCAACCTCCTTTCGTTAGAAGCTGAGCGAGGGCGCGCAAACAGTGGTTGAGCGCTGGGCTCTGAGCGTTCGGAATCGAATGATGGGAAACATTTTTTTCGATGGGATAGTTCCTCAATATCCGTGTCAACCATCATGAACTGGAATAAATTCGGCACGCGCTTCACACTTATGGAGTAAAAAAAGCGACCCTTATGTGGCGAATTCCCGAATTCAGTTCTCAAAAAGTGTAGTAGTAAAACTTAAGTTAGATTACATTCACATCAGGACATGGTAACAACCTCGAAAGAACAAATGGCGTTGACCGCGTGGTTCTAGGTGGCGTAGTTTTATTGCGTTAGCAGTAGAACCGCAGAGTTGGAAAATCGTGACCGTCTGATGGATGTGTATACCTAGGAGAAAATCTCTCTCCACGCGTCCTCCTTCCATACCCGCGTGCTGCGCATGCGCACTGGTAGAGGGAACACCTCTCTCTCTCTCTCTCTCTCTCTCTCTCTCTAGCAGCGGAGGCAAACCGTTGTAAGCAACGTAAGGGCCAAAAGGCAGTCGGTGCACGGCCGTCGTCACTCGTCAGTTCAACTCAGATGCACTTCGACCCTGCAAGTGGTCGGACATGTGTTGCACGCTCTCCGATAGTGTTCTAAGCGGCCGCGTTTGTGTTCGCTGAGATATGTCAGCTTTGTACCCGAAGGTAGTGTACGATGAAATAAAGTGTACGCCCCGTCTTGACTACGATGGAATGCGTGCCCTCGACTAGCGACGCAGACGCTCTCCCAGTGCGTCGGGCCGAGCAGCAGCGTCTGCCTTGCCACAGATCGCGAAACGTGCACTGACTTTGCGTTCCATAATCACTCAGCAGTGTCAAGCACACCAGCATTTACTTTAGTGACCATAAAACCGTGGTCGTTACACTACGTGAACAAGTACAACCTCAGGCTAACGTCGTTGGTTACTGGTCTTCAGACCCCATCCCAATGCCTTAAAGTGAAAGGATAGAGATGGACGACACAAAAAATGCTTTCAATCAACCTTTAAAACGTCTCTGTCTGATTCATCCCTTACATGAGAGAACATGTAAAGGTAACATGCGATAAGAAAACGTATAAAATACAGAACAACGCACAAAACGCAAAGATATACAGGGTGTCCACGCTAAGTGTGAACAGATTTTTTTTAAATATATCAATCACTTTTTCCGAGATGAAATCAATTGCAATATAGCATATGCTGAAGGGCACTCCCTAGGGGGGCATTAACAGACTCCTAAGGCAATGTCTTAATTAACTTTCAATAATTAACTTTTTAATCATAAAAGCTACGAAGTTGCTCCAAGGAGAACATCTGATCTCTTCGGTCACCAAATACCAAAACCGTTTTCAGAACAAAAATCTGTTCGGTAGATCGTTCGCAAAAAATTCGTGAAGGAACGCCATTTTTTTCTTTATTTGGTTTATTGCGCATCTTCAAAGAAGCGGCTTTCCTTTACCCCCAGTGTGAGAGAGTGAAAGAGCACAGTGCCGCCTCATGCGTCGAAGGTTAGCTTTGAAGATGGACCAAAAGCCAGGGGACATGTTTCTTTAATAGTATGGAGTAACACTGGCTTGCATAACAAGTTGACAAAAGAAAAATCGTGAACGTTTCGACACCTATTCGGGTGTCATCATCAGCACATTACGCAACATTCTGTGCCATCCAAAGGACTCTGTGCCCCACATGTACAAAGCAGGGGTTGTATACAAACTGGAATGTCAACAATGCGACACGTGCTATGTAGGGGAAACTGCGAGGAAGAAGGTCACCAGAATGAAGGAGCACAAGGCACAATTGACAAAACCACCAGCAAAGAATCAACGCACCGAACTTGTCGATCATGTGTTAAGAACAGGACATACTTTCAATTTTGACAACGCGACAACATTGACCTTTGAACACAGATGGGGGTTGAGAAAATTCCTTGTATCTTGGCACATTCATAGCGAAATAAATGCCTGTAACAGTCACAAGGGGCCTTTACCAGTCTGTTACAAGGGTTTAAAAGGATTCCCTTTTTAAGCCCCCGTTTCATTTTCCTGTGCTGATGATGACGCCCGAATAGGTGTCGAAACGTTCACGATTGTTTCTTTTGTCAACTTGTTATGCAAGCCAGTGTTACTCCATACCCAAGCAGCACAATGTACTGAAAGTCGAGTGCAATAGGGGTGGTCGGGTAGGTGGAAGGCCTTGAGCAGACTCGTGAAACTAAAGAACATTGATAAGACACATACCGTCCACCCCTATTGCACTCGACTTTCAGTACATTGTGCTGCTTGGGATACTATTAAAGAAGATTAGCTTTAACTTGCGGAAACAAAACAAAAACACAAATCTATCGGGTGACTCTATCGCGACTGCCCTTATCTTGGGCTGCATTTTCTGTTTTCTTTTAATCTTTTTCCAGGACGCAAGAGGCAATCGTGTGCTCTTTGATCCTCTCGTATTGGGGGCGAAGGAAAGACGCGTCTCTAGAGATGCGCAATGAATAAAATAAAGAAAAAAATGGCGTTCCTTCACGAATTTTTTTGCGGACGATCTATCGAACGGATTTTTGTTCTGAAAACGGCTTTGGTATCTGGTGACCGAATAGATCAGATGTTCTGATTGGAGCAACTTCGTAGCTTTTATAATTAAAACGTTAATTATTGAAAGTTAATTAAGACATTGCCTTAGGAGTTTGTTAATGCCCCCCTAGGGAGTGCCCTTCAGCATATGCTATATTGCAATTGATTTCATCTCGGAGAAAGTGATATGATATATTTTTTAAAAATCTGTTCACACTTAGCGTGGACACCCTGTATAAGAGTTAACGATGAAAGATGGAAGTCACTGAAAAGGTTAGCCAGCTGTAGGACTCGAATGCTAACGCACCTTTGCCGCATTAATTACATTAATCGTCCTTCAATTTTTTTCCGTCTTATAATATGACGCGGTTTCTGGGACAACCTGTATTAACTTGGGCATGGTTCAATAAGTCGTGCTGTGTCTGAATAGTTGTTGTGCTGCCCTGCCCTTCCTCACGTCCGTATACATATCTGTTCCCTACTACGGTTCCCTACTACGTATCAATACCAGCTCGCCTGTATAATATCTCCTTTCGCTAGCTGTCCCTCAATCATGCTTCATCCATGATTTCTGTGTTTTCGTATCCATAGACTAATGAAAACGGAGACGCATGTGATTCCACCATGCTTCATAAGGAATGCTTGAAAAATACAGAATAACGACAAGGATGAAAATAACCGGTAAGAGAGAATGTGCACTTACCGATTACGACAAAGGCGCGTGAACCCCAACGCAACAACGAGGCAGAAACCCATGCTCGGCAAGTAGAGTATCCTTTCAGCTATGACGAACCCCACAGGAAAGAAGAGATTGGATGCCGGAATGTAGGGAATCACCAGCATGGCCAGTGCCTGGAATAATGACAAATAGGTGAACCACGCCAGACATATATGCGCGTCGAAGTCATCTGTTACCATGAAGCGGCAGTTCTTGTTATTATAGACGTTGTTGAGACCAGAACGCTCTCTGTCAACTTTTCACGAGGGTAATTACCTAGCACTGTTAAGCGACATGTCTTGGTCTGGAAACCCGTTGCAGGTCTCAGGGTTCCATCTCCCAAGTTGCTGCGTTTCATGATACTGTGGTGTCCTCGGTTACCATACCTGATCAGTCACAGACACATTCAGCATACCGGGTGTTTCACGAAAACATCCCAGCCGAATAATTTACGAGCGGTTGATGCCATGAAAAAACTTCCTTCTGACAAACATCCTCGAACTGGTAAAAACATCCCTCCAATGGTAAACCTCTGGCCAAGAGCTGACCAGTGAGTGGCTCACGGGCACACACTAGAGTCCAAACTTTTATCTTTTACTTCGGATGGTCTCAGCACCTGTACGTACCGATCGGGACATTCAGCGAAAAATATTCCAGAAAAATCACGCGTTGTTACATCGTGATTTCTACGACGAATTGGTTTCGGTTTGCAGATTTCTTGCGCACGGCAACGCAGCAAGCACTCCTTCCTCAGCTCAACAGCTCTCCATTGTGGGTTCAGCTGCATTGTGCGTAATCTCTATTTTTTTATAATTTGTATAATAGGAATGAGGACCTTCCTCTGGCTACGCTTTCGTGTTTCGCATTAAACATCTTCCGCGTACGTTAGAACATACGACCTCCAGTATAACTGAGAATTTAGAAAAGCAAGCAAGATATGCCTTACCATAACCATTGGTCCTCTGAACAGACCTTCTGCTCGAAGTGCCGCTCTTAAGGCCGCCCCAAAGATACAAAACGTCAGTACAGTGGCGAAATTACGAGCGTCCACTAGTGATGTCACAAGAGGCACTGATCCCATTGTCCAATCGCAGCAGAGACTGCTGGGGAAGAGTAGAAGCCAGGCGTTCACAGCCGCCAGGTGGGCATTCGTCAATTGACGCCACGGTGGCTCAGCCGCCGACGCGGGATTTTCTAACCTGCAAGCGAGACGTTAAATAAATATGTAATACACCAGAGATGAATGGATCTGTACCAACGCAACCAAAGTGAAATGTTAGGTGGCTTAGTACACGTACTACAATAATCTTTATTTTACCAATCAGTTTGGGAGGAACAGGCAAAAAGCTACAAGCAAGTAGCTTGACGAGGCCTGAACCCCTTTTTCCACTTAACAATCAGCAGCGGTTTCAAACAGAAATAACACAGTCAGCACACGTAGAAAGGGACTAGTAAATGCACAAATACAGTTACAAAATTATATGATTCATAATGTTACAGAACTGGTTTTAATATAGATGCATTACCTTCATTAAACGAAATGAAAGTGATTACATGACTATGTTGTTTTGCAGGTGTGAGTTAGTGAGGCATGGTAGTTTTTGTGATAGTGACTGTGACCCACACATTGTCCTGGAGCGTGGGACCGCGTAACCCTCGCTGCGGCGCAGCGGGTGCGAGTTAGCATTACGTGTTAATGCGACGAAGTGAAAAAAAAAGTGTTATTTTATTTAACAGCAGTGTGATAGGCTCACACCAGGCGACAGTTGTACATATTTGCGATTTTAATTATATTGAATCTTCGAAACAGTTTGTGAATAGTGTGTACAAATGGAACGTTCGCTCTATGACGGACTACTACCTTTTGGCACAGGTGTAGTCTCGTTAAGTTTGTTAGTGTTGTGGTGCCCCACACGAGATGGCAGTATGCAAGGTGGGAGTATACAGGAGCGTTGTATACCACGAGCTTTGCTTTACAGGGTATAGTGCTCCTGTGACGACCAAGAAGCTCAATTGATCTCGATATTTTGGTAGTGATATGGCTGATGTGCCTATCCCATGTGGTTGTGCTTGTAAGCCGTGCGCCTACTGATTTCACTTCATCTGCAAAAACAACAGCAGATGTTCTAATGACGATGATCTCGGACAACGAAACAGTTTTATATGGTGGATGAAACATAGTTGCTTTGGTTTCCGAAGCGCTCATTTTTAGGTGGTTATTGGTTGACCAACTGTGCAAAGTGCTTAGGAAGTTATTCATTTTTTATTACAAGGTCAGCTGCCGATTTACTCCGCAAAATGAGGCTGGTGTCATCAGCGTAAGCGATGAATATCAATTTGTTTGAGAAGGTGAATATGTCGTTAGTACAAATCATGAAGAGTAATGGCTCGAAGATGCTGCCTTGTGGTACACCGGAAGTCATACTGGGCATATTGGCCGTTTATATAAACAAAGAGTCTGCGGTGTTCTAGATATGTTTGTAGTAATTGCAGTGGAATACCTGGAATACCGCCGTATTCAAGTTCGGGTACGTGTATTTCATGGTCAGAAAGCTCAAACGCCTTTGTCGTAACCAATGAAAATACCCCGTTGTTGTTGTTTAGACGATGACGCTAGTGAGATGACTAACTCACGAAAGCTGGTTTCTCTCGCTCGCGCACTTACGCTTGTTTCTCGAATAAATGTTGTCCGAACACAGCATCAGCTCTCCGAGTACAGTTTCACATATCCTTCGCGATCATATCATCCAGCACGGCATACTCCTCCTACCGTCTAAGGTCGCGGCCATTCGCGAATTCCCCCTCCCAACATCAGCCACGCAGCTCCGACAGTCCCTATGATTGGTAAACCTCTATCTACGATTCTTACCATCGTGTGCGAAAAAAACTTCGCCCACTTGAAGCTTTATTATCTACCCACAAGTTGTTGTCATCAACACCGGAATAGTTCTCAGAAGCAACCACTGCGTTCAACAACATTCGCGGCGACACTTGCCTAAGCCACTCTCCTCGTCCACTCTCGGCACGATGTCCCTACAAGCATCACGGTGGATGCGTCGAGTGTTGCGGGTGCTGCTGTGCTTCAGGAACGCCTTTCTTCTGCATGACACCCCATCGAATTCTTCCCTGGAGAGCTCAAGTCAGCGGGAACAGGCTACAGTGCGATTGGACGCGAGCTTCTCGCCGTACTTGTCTCAGTGAAACATTTTACACACTTCCTGGAGGGTTGCAAATTCACCCTCTACACAGACCACAAACCCCTCACCTATGATCTCCCTGCCTCCGGCACCGGATCCTGAAATCCGGCGGGTTTCATTGGTATCGGAGTTTACAACAGATATCCGGCACGTGAGTGAAGCCAACAATCCTGTGGCCGATCCACGCAGCAGAGTCCACTCCGTAACAAGCGCACCAGACCGTCTAGGTTACATTCCGTTTCGGCGCCCCGTCACTACAGACAGAGGTCCCCAATTGGAGTCCGTCCAATTTGCTGCCCTGTCTAGCTCCCTCGGAAGCAAACGTACCAGGACTACCCTATACCAACCTGCGTCAAACGGCC
The DNA here is from genome assembly GCF_037126465.1 of Ornithodoros turicata. Classification (NCBI taxonomy): domain Eukaryota; kingdom Metazoa; phylum Arthropoda; class Arachnida; order Ixodida; family Argasidae; genus Ornithodoros; species Ornithodoros turicata. The sequence continues at coordinate 7,003,447 of NC_088202.1, read as the reverse complement.
TCGTCGAGAGTTACGCTGCCAGCTCAGAGTGGCACTAAAAGCATTACCAAAAACACCATGGCCAGAAGTTTTCCCAACCTGGTTCCTAGGCACCCGCGCCGCCATTAGGTAGCACCGTGGGTGCTCTGCAGCTGAGATTGCTTATTGGACAACCCTCCTCCATCGCGACGAACTCTTGTCACACCCGGCGTCGGGAACTTGGCGCCCCCATCGCCCGGCAGCAGCCGCAGTAGCCCCCTCCTGCACTCACGGTTGGGTCGCCGCAGGAGGGAGACCCCCACGTATAGCTGTGCGTGGCTTTCCCGTGTCTGCGGAAAGGGGGATCCTGGCGGTTGAGTGGACCCGGAGGTTGTTTAGGACCCTTCGGGGCCCCTCCGGGAAAGCAACACACCGCTTTGGCCCCTGCTTCCTATAGTCGGGTGGTCCTGGAAGACCCGGCCAGGATTATTCAGCTAGTCGCCATCCCCCTTTTCATTACTTTCTCTTCCTTGGTCTCCTTCTTTCTCTCCTTTTCCTCTTTTCACCTTCTTTGGCGGCAAGGGTCAACCTTGGGCAGTCTTTCACTCTCCAGAAGCTGCACTAGGGTATAGTGCAGAGGCAAGTGTTAGCGTGTGGGACACGTTCCCTGGTTGGGCTCGATGGTGGGCGACACACCTGCTGCACCGAACCACATCTTCTTTTGTATGGATACTTCACGTTCAAAAAAACATGATCAGCGCCATAAGCGGCGCTGCACCGAAGCACCAGTAAGCTCATTCAGCCTGTCTCCAGAACCATGGTTTCCAAAATTTCTGGTACTCCATGCTGAAGATGAGACAAAGCCACTCACTAAGATATCACCTTTTGTCATTGCCAGAGAAATAGAGAAATTAATCGGAAGGACCTACAATGCAAAGAAACTGTCATCTGGGGACCTTCAAGTCGAGGTTCAAACCAGGGAGCAAAGCTCGGCCCTCCAAGCGGTCAAGAAAATTGGGGACATATCGGTGTCTATCGCAAAACACAGAAACCTCAATATTGTTAGAGGCGTGATCTCCGAAAGTGAGCTTCTCGAGTGCACCGATTCCGAGATTGAGGAAGGCCTGCTGGAAGAGGGTGTCGTGGCAGCAAAGCGAATAGTGATGCGTCGGGACGGTAAAGAAATTGCAACGAAGCACATTGTTCTATCCTTTCAACTACACAAGCTTCCTGCAACCATCAAGGCTGGTTACCTTAACTGTCACGTGCGACCCTATGTCCCTAATCCGCGGCGTTGTTTCAAATGTCAGCGCTTCGGGCATGGGTCTCAGGTCTGCCGTGGACAGGAAACATGTCCCAAATGCTCTGGTAGAGACCACACAGCAGAATCCTGCCGAAATGAAGCGCGATGTGCAAATTGTAAAGGTGACCATCCTGTCTACTCCAGGTCATGCCCCCGATGGAAAGATGAAAAAGAAATCCTTAGAATCAAGGCAGAACAAAATATCTCTTACAAAGATGCAAAGGCGCAAGCAGAGTTCAAGAAAAAGGGCACTTTCTCCGAAGTGGTGCGCAGGGGAGTGGCACCACAGAGGAGGTCTGTGGAGACCCAAACTGCTGGGCCTCCACCCCACACTCCCCCTCAGAGGGAGGGAGATACGGAAGTGTCTCCTTCTCCTTCTGGTCTCATTACTTCTATGCCTGCAGCGGCCTCAGCTGAGGTTGCTTGCACGGCATCCGTCTGGGATGGATTGCTCAAAGATCCATCCCAGGTACCTGTTGTTAACATGGAGCTCGACGACGAAGACCGTGCTTCACAAAAGTCGTCTTCGAGTCTCCCAGGCACTTTCTCACAATCAAAAGAGAAACGCGAGAGATCGAGTGGTAGAGGCAGAGGCAACAGACCCACGGACCAGCAAAAACAGCCCCCACCAAGGGTGCTGCCTCCTTAAATGCACATAATGGTCAAAGTCTCTTTGTTTTTCTTAACCACAATCCTTTTCATGGGACAGGTCCTTCTGCAATGGAACTGTCGAGGCCTCTTCACCAACATAGATGACATACATGACCTTCTTGAAAAGTACAAAGCTGTCTGTTTCTGTTTGCAAGAGACATACCTGAACAAACAGAGTATAAACCCATTTCGAAGATATAATGTTTTTCGAAAGGATCGTACGGACACCTCACGTTCATCTGGGGGTGTGGCTCTGATTACTCCGCAGTCCATTCCTTCCAATTCTGTTCCACTTGTTACAGACCTTGAGGCTGTAGCTGCACAAATATGCCTCGACAGGGTCATTACAGTGTGTTCATTGTACCTGCCCCCTTCAGTAGTAATCCACCAAAGGGACTTTGAGCATCTTTGTGACCAGCTGCCTCAACCTTTCCTTATTCTTGGGGACCTGAATGCTCACAGCCCCCTGTGGGGCAGCAGAAGGTTAGACGTCAGAGGGAAAATGCTGGAAAGCGTTTTGATGTCAAGGTCAATTTGCTTGCTCAACACGGGACAAGCTACTTACGTTAATGCAGCGACACAAAGCTTTTCTTCTCTAGATATCTCGCTGTGCAGTTCCTCGCTGTTTAGCAGTTTAGACTGGGCAGTTGAACAAAATCCACGAGGGAGTGACCACTTTCCTGTTATCGTGAAATTGTGTGGTGCTACAAATACACTCACAACACGACCACCCCGGTGGAAACTAGCTCAGGCTGACTGGAGCTTATTCCAAAGGGAAGTCAAACTCCAGTCCTCTTCTTTCCAACACATGTCAGTCGAAGAGGCAAACACTTTAGTTACAAGCACAATCATAGATGCCGCCAAACAATCTATTCCACAGACATTGGGTCGGCTCCCCAAGCGTCCGAAACCTTGGTGGACTGACGATTGCGCAAAGACTAGAAAGGAACAGAATCGTGCCTGGGGTACCTTTCGTAGATACCCCACATCACAGAATCTTCTTGCCTTCAAAAAAGCACGTGCCAAAGCAAGGTGGACACGAAAGCAAGCAAAAAGGTCTTCTTGGCACAACTTTGTTTCTTCTTTAACACATGGAACCCCATCAAAGAAAGTATGGGATAGGCTTCGGAAAATTAAAGGAGACTACCAGAGTTTTTCCATTCCCCTCCTTCAAGTCAATGGTGTTCCATGTCAGAGTTTAGACGAACAGGCGGACCTCCTAGGTGAACATTTCCAAAATGTTTCCAGTTCTGCACATTACAGCAAAACGTTCCTGTCTGTAAAGAACCGTGCAGAAAAGCAAGTCATTTCAACTGTTGGTGGTGAAAATTATCCATACAACCAGCCGTTCACTATGGTAGAGCTCCAGCGAGCAATGTCCTCAGTGAAGGTCAGTGCTCCTGGTCCAGACAGGGTCACCTATTCCATGATCACCCACTTATCAGAGGAATCCAAAGGGTGTCTTCTAAACTTCTTCAACAAAGTCTGGGATAAGGGGCAGATGCCAACAGCATGGAAGGTAGCAACTGTAATTCCACATCTCAAACCTGGCAAAGAAGCGTCAAATCCCACCAGCTACAGGCCCATTGCCCTCACCAGCTGTTTGGGAAAAACATTCGAAAGAATGGTGAACAACCGACTAGTGTATTATCTTGAATGCAATAACTGTCTTGATAAGTACCAATGTGGATTCCGAGCTGCACGTTCAACGACAGACCATCTTGTTCGTTTGGAGACCACAATCCGAGAAGCGTTTGTCAGGCGGAGTCACTGTGCCTCTGTATTCTTCGATTTAGAAAAGGCATATGATACCGCTTGGAGGTATGGGATCATCCAGGATCTATACCTTTTAGGGATACGAGGCCGGCTTTTACGCTGTATCATTAACTTTCTTCAAGATCGAACTTTCAGGGTCCAACTGGGCAGCACTCTATCACAACCATTTCTTCAGGAGAATGGAGTTCCTCAGGGCTCCGTGCTCAGTGTGACATTATTCATTGTGAAAATGAACTCAATAGCCACTGCAATTCCTCCGTCTATATCGTATTCGTTGTACGTTGATGACATTCAAATTTCATACTCCTCTGCAAATTTGGCAACTTGTGAGAGGCAACTACAACTGGCGATAAACAGACTGGTTAAATGGGCAGACCAGAACGGATTCAAGTTCTCCTCAGAAAAGACTATCAGTGTTCTGTTCACGAGAAAAAAGGGACTATTTCCGAACCCTACACTTTACATGAATGGTGAGAACATTGCTGTCCGAGAAGAACACAAATTTCTGGGAATGGTTTTTGATAGAAAGCTTACGTTTTTGCCGCACATCAAACAACTAAAAGCGAAATGCATAAAGTCTTTAAATCTCATGAAAGTTATCGCTCACAGGTCTTGGGGAGCAGATAAAACAACCCTCCACAAAATATATGCATCAGTAATTCGGTCCAAGATGGATTATGGTTGTGTTGTTTACAGTTCTGCTCGTACGTCAGTCCTCAAGTTAATTGACCCAGTACATCACCAGGGCCTCCGGTTAGCTCTTGGAGCTTTCCGCACCTCACCAGTGGAAAGTTTGTACGTCGAGTCCAGTGAGTGGTCTTTGGACAGGCGACGGGCTTACCTCACTATTCTTTATGGTCTTAAAATTAAAAGCCATCGTCAGAATCCAGCTCTGCCTTGTGTCCAAGGCACACGGCTTCAGCGACTATTTGTAAACAGACCATCAGTGGTACGGCCTTTTAGCATGCGAGCCTTGCAGTATCAAGAGTTTTATAACTTTTTGTATCAGGATTCCTGGATCCTAGAACAGGGTGACGAAAGTGCTCCTTGGCAATCACAACCACAGTTCAACTACTCCTTAACTAAATACAATAAAAAGGATACGTCGCCCTTAGTCCTTCAGCAAGAGTTCTTCGAATTAAAGCATTCCTTTGGCGACCACACTGAAATATACACAGATGGGTCACGGACTGCTGACAGCGTCTCCTGCGCCATGGTATCTGCAGCAGTGACACGGTCGCACCGTTTAAATCCAGCAGCATCCATTTTTACTGCTGAAGTATACGCACTGATCTTGGCACTTAATTTTATATTGCAAACAGGTATTAAATCTGGAGTAATTTACACAGACTCTCTTAGCTCTCTGCATGCTATGAGTAGTCTGCAGCGGACTAAGAACCTTCTAGTTCATAGAGCACGTTCTTTGGCCAATAGGATACTAAACAGAGGTTATAACTTAGCATTTTGTTGGGTGCCCAGTCACGTGGATATCCCAGGAAATGAACTCGCAGACCGAGCCGCAGCAACAGCTCTTTCATCAGAAATTACCCCATTCAACATCCCTTTCCATGACCTCAGACGTGCATTAAAAAAGGCCATTAATGAAAAATGGCAGCAGTTCTGGGATAAACAAACTCGGAACAAGCTTCATCTCACAAAACCACACATAGGGCATAAGGTACATGCAATCCAACAACGCCTCCAGGAGGTGCTGAGACACAGGCTCAGAATTGGGCATACATTTTTGTCGCACGGCCACCTACTTCGTGGAGAGGAGCCACCGCAGTGCACCCATTGTAACGAGCAGCTCTCCATTCTTCACATTCTTATCACGTGCCCACAACACGAACCTCATCGGCAGCGCTACTTCACTGAATCCTACAAGCATTGTACACCTCTTCACCCAGCACTGCTGTTGGGTGATGAGCCTGTCATTCCTTTTGAGAATGTTCAGAACTTTTTTATGGACATAGGCCTGCTTGGGAGCCTATAGCTTTTTAGTTACTTTTCGCAAGAAAACTTTACACACACTTCTTTTAATTACATCAGTATATTTTTAGGTTGAAGTTCAGTCACCTTGTTCTGATAACTTGATTCATATGTGTTTATAACCGTGTTTGGCGCATTATGACCTTTGTAGTCGCTGCGCCATAAAAACTCTAATCATCATCATCATCAACTCTTGTCACACCCAGCTGACCAGGTACCAGAGAACACGAGAGAATACGTCTCCCGCTTTCGCACCATCGTGGACCCCCTTGTGGCCAAGTCCTGCTCGTCACTGCGTTTTGTGAAAAACCTACGAGCACCACGTTCCCGAGAGTTGCTCTCCCATTTTCGTCATTTGTGATGCTGTGTGGGAACGCCTCCAAGTTCCCTACTCTGGGTCATTCCCAGTTACTCATGGCACCCCACACCACTTCACATCAGTAACACAAACACACAGTTCCCTCTAACGGTCAAACCCCGCCTACCTGGGCTCTAACATTTCTTCTGCATCACCGGTCATGCACTACACCAATGTACAGCATAGCCAGCTCCTGACCCACACCCTCCACTACCACCCGGACACGTTCGATGTTCTCGCGTTTCTTGGTCTGTCCCTAGTGACATAGTATCACTCACCGCTTCCAGCACCTCGCTGGGGAGGGGATCATGTTGCACTGCCAGCGGCTTCGTCAATGCCACAACGAGACGCATGGGTTTGTGGTGCGCGACGACAAAGTTTATCGGCCACCGCGCGCGCACCATCTGGCGCTCACGCAAATAAATCATTCTTTCGCCTGCCATCAACCTGTGTGGTTGTCTCCTACCTTTCCCCTTGTCGCGACAACTCACAAGTGGTGACCCGGACGTGATTCGAACGCCCCTTCGCTTCACTCATGGAGGATTCACCAGCCACTTCGCACATTAACCATGTCGCAGTTCAGCTGCTGCCCTTTTGGCCTGCGAACCCTTCCATCTGGTTTGTCCAAGCCGAGCGCCAGTTCCAGCTCGCAGGTATAACAACACAGGCTACTAGATACCAGCATGCCGTCTCCTCTCTACCACCTGAGGTCGCCTCCGACGTTGCCGACATTCCGTGCGCACCGATGGGCACAACATCTTACGACACCTTAAAAGCAGCATTCATCAAACGCACTACGGCCTCCGAACGTCGGCGTTTCAACAACTGTTGTCAGGCGAGGACCTAGGGGACAGTTCCCAATTCCTGCGCCACTTGCACGGCCTCCTCAGAGATCGGGCAGCCACCTTTGACGAATCTTTTCCGAAGGAACTTTTCCTCCAGCGTCTGCCTTCGGCGGCACAAACGATCTTGGCGACCGCTTCGACCCTCTCCCTCAGTGAGTTGGCCCTGCACGCGGACGAAATTATGGAGGTCGCCCAACCCTCCGTTTGCGCCCTCGCCCCATCGGCAAGTCATGGGCTCTCTCCGCCGCCTAGGAATGAGTGCTCTGCGTTCCCGGCGCAACCTGAACCGCCTCAATCTGACCTCGACTTACTAAGGGCCGACATCCAGAGCCTGAGCAGTCTCGTGGCATCCGTCAGCCCCCATGATCGTTCCTCTGGGCCACGCGCGCAACTTCATCGCCGAACGCGCTGGCCTCGCGCCAACCGCAGGCGCAGAACATCTCCATCGCCGGCATTCCAGCGTCACTCGAACCCATCCACGTTCTGCTGGCACCACTGGTCTTTCGGCGCTCAAGCCCGCAACTACACGCCCCCTTGCTTCTGGCCGGGAAACGCCCCCGGGAAGCGCTAGAGGCGGCGAGCGCCCCCCTCTCACCGCGACGTCCAGGCCGTCTTTTCTTCGTGCTCGACCAGACGTCCCAGCGCCGTTTCCTCGTAGACACTGGGACCGAAATCAGCTACGTGGTCAGACAAGCTACGGAGCCCCATTTACCACCTAACTGCAGTTAACAACACGGGCATACCAGTCTACGGTGAGCGGTCGCTCACTTTGAACCTCGGATTACGGCGACCTTTCCCTTGGATATTCAAGGTAGCAGCAATCGACCAAGCCATCATTGGGGCAGACCTTCTACAGCACTTCGGTCTGTTGGCCGACGTCGTCCGCAAGTCTTTAATCGACTCTACGACCAAGCTGCACGTCCTGGGCGTTGGTACATCCCCGCGCATCACCTTCCCTGCGTCGTCTCTCTCAGCTCTTCAGTCTCCCTTCGCGGCAGTACTCAGCGAGTTCCCATCTCTATCGCTGCCTCCGGACTGGACCCAGCCCGTACGTCATGACGTCGTTCATTACATCCAGACGTCGGCCTTACCGGTTCATTTCAGGCCTCGTCGACTCGCCCCAGAGAAATGGAAAATCGCTCGTAGCGAGTTCGATCACATGCTGCAAATTGGGATCGCTCTGCCGTCTTCCAGTGATTGGGCTTCACCACTCCACATGGTCCCTAAGAAGACCGGGGACTGGCCCCCATGTCGAGATTATCGCGCCTTAAATCTTGCAACCAAACCTGACCGATACCCCCTACGGAACCTTCACGACTTCACCATGAACCTTGCTGGCACGAAATGGTTCAGTAAGTGGACCTGACAAAGGCATACCACCAGATTCCGGTGGCCCAAGAGGATATCCACAAAACCGCTATCATTACATCTTTCGGCTTATTTGAATTTATGCGTATGCCATTTGGCTTGATAAACGCGGCACAAACCTTCCAACGCTTTATTGACTCTATCCTACGGGGCCTGCCTTTCGTGTTCGCATACATGGACGACCTTCTCATCGCCAGCGAAATGGAAGAGCAGCATTACCAACATCTTCGCGAGGTGTTTGGCCACCTCGAAAGTCACGGCGTCGTGATCAACGTTCGCAAATGTGAATTCGGCAAGTCATCCTTGGAATTCTTAGGACACCGCGTGTCAGCGGATGGCATATCCCCACTCTCACACAAAGTCAAGGCCATCAAGGACTTCCCCGCACCTACGTCACTACGCCAGCTCCGTCGTTTTTGTGGGGCTCGTCAACTTTTTTTCGCCGGTTTGTTCCTCTTGTGCGTCTCGACTCCGGCCCCTGGAAAACCTCCTCAAAGCGCCACGCTCTCCATCCCACGCAATTCCCTAGAACGACAGTCACCAACGGCTTTTCTAGCCATCAAGCACGCCATTGCCAATGCCACGCTCCTCGTTCACCCACGGCACGAGGCTCCTCTCTCTCTCTTTGTAGACGCGTCAGACCAGGCAGTCGGCGCCGTTCTTCAGCAGGAAGTCGACGGGCAGCGCCAAGCCGGTGTTTTTCTTCTCCCGCAAGGTGTCGTCCACGGAGTCACGCTATAGTGCGTTCGGGAAGGAGTTGCTAGCTGCATATTCTGCGGTCCGGTACTTTCGTCACTTCCTCGAAGGTTGAGAGTTCGGAATATGGACCGACCACAAGCCGCTCGTTGTCGCCTTCACATCTGCCGGATGGAACTACTCCCCTCAAGAAATCCGCCACTTGGCATACCTCGCGGAATTTTCGACGGACCTACGCCACATCAGGGGGACCTGCAATACCGCAGCAGACGCTCTCAGCCGCATCCATTCCCTTGTGGACACGCCTGTCCTGAGCGTCGACCTCATAGCGAAGGCCCAGGAAGCTGACCCCGAAATCCAAAGGCTGCGCTTATCTCCCTCTTCAGCTTTGTAGCCGCGCGACATCATGTTCCCTGGGACCAGCGTCCGGGTGCTCTGTGACACTACAGCCCCTTCCCCGCGCCCTATCATCCCTCTCGCGCTGCGCCCCGCTGTCTTCACCAACCTCCACGGCCTCGTCCATCCGGGAGTTCGGGCTACCATCAAGCTAGTGACTGACCGTTACATCTGGCCTAGTGCGCGTCAGGATCTCCGCCACTGGGTGCGGTCATGCGTTCCTTGCAAGCTGAGCAAATCCCATCGCTACACCCCCTTACCCTTGGGCAAGTTTCTTCCACCCTCGCGGCGTTTCTCCAAAATCCATCTGGATATCGTCGGTCCTCTACCTCACTCAGACGGCTACCGCTACTTGTTGACATACGTCGACCGTTTTTCACGGTCGCCTGAAGCCGCGCCCATGAAGGACTCCACCGCCCAAACCGTGGCTTCTACCTTCATGGCCACATGGGTAGCGTGCTTCGAAGTGCCTGACGAAGTCATCACCGACCGAGGCCCGCAGTTCGAGAGTCATCTTTTCCGGGCCTTCACGAAATTCCTAGGAACCGCCCGACTTCGAACCACTGCGTACCATCCTGCCTGTAACGGTCTGGTCGAACGGTTTCACCGGCACCTGAAGCAAGCCTTAATGCCCACGGCGATCGCAATCGCTGGAGAGAGTTCCTCCCTTTCGCCCTTCTGGGAATCGGGGCCGCCCTCAAACCCGACCTCGGCTGCTCGTCGGCCGAGATTGTCTATGGAGCGCCCCTCCGCCTGCCCGCAGACCACTTCACCTCAACGGAATCCTCCAGCACGGCCCCTACAGAATACGCCTGGCACCTTCAGAGGCTTTTCGCCGACTTACGAGCAACCCCGACACGAGCCGTTTCCACTTCTCCTTCCGATGTTTCCCCCGACTTGTCGAGTGCCACGCACATCTTCCTCCGCACCGACTCGATCCGCCGGTCCCTTTTTCTGGCCCGCATCGGGTCCTCAAGCTCGGTGACAAGACTTTCACCATCAACTTGAACGGTCGCCCGGAGGTCGTTTCGATCGACCGCATTAAGCCGGCGTTCGTCGAGCCGAGCTCTCCCATTTCCTGTAACCTGCATGATGTCGCCGCACCGCCTTCAGCTGCACCAGCGGCTTCCGAGACCGTCACCTGGGCTGACCGTTCGCAAACTCATCCCTTCGGTCCTCGTCGACCCTTTCTGCCCCTCACTATTCGCCACCTACCTCCCATCCTCAAACACCCCCGGTGCTCACCATCACCCCTTTTTTTTCTTTTTTCGGGGGGGAGGATAGTTGCGGTGCGCGACGACAAAGTTTATCGGCCATCACGCGCGCACCATCTGGCGTTCACGGCAATAAATCATTCTTTCGCCTGCCATCAACGTGTGTGGTTGTCTCCTACCTTTCCCCTCGTCGCGACAACCCACAGGTTTAGCTTGGAATCTGCTGGAATCAGGCTCGCACCCGAAACGATCCTCAGCTCTTTTTTTTTTTTTTTTTTTTGTTACGCCTACCGAACCAACGGAAAGTGCGATAAGGATTCCCCAACGTCCCAACGGCAGCCCGACGTTTTCGCCCAGCGTATACAACTCACTACACAGAATCCTATTGCTCAATAATACATCGCAAGAAAAGCCAGACGCTCGTTGGATTTCGATGTATTAGTTATTTATTATATTGTTACTACCTTTCAGTAACGTACTGGTCTACTGAGCCCAAGAATGCGGGTTCAATCCCAACTCGAGGAGGGTAGCAGCCCAGGGGATGGAAACGCGTGAATCTCGCGGAATCAATAGCAGTCACGAGGTTCGCGAAAATTAAGTCCTCGCGAAAATTACTGGTTATACCGTACTGTACTCATACTGCCCGATTTTACTCTAATGTACATGAAATGTACAATGAAATGAAGTCCGATATTTACCCTGAATTTTGGAAAAAAAACAAAAAAACATAAAACACACGGGGTATAACGTATCTCGTGTGCAGGATGGGATATGTTCTCACGTGAAAATGCAGTTTGTCTTTCGGAAAATAAAGATGTTACTCACTGGCTGAAGACTGGAGTATGAGGTCCATTGCAAAGCAGTCGCCACCACAGAACAAGAACTCCCGAGGCACCCAAAATACAGACACGGTAAACGGAATCTTTGGGAATCTTCCGTGGTTTCATAAATTTCTGTCCTCCCCACAAACATTGCTGTTGAAGGAAAAGTAGATCGTATATGCAATTGACGAATAAAATGGACGTGTATATTACGTGCATGCGATGGCTTTACCTTGTGAGAAATAAGGTCGAAAATACAGCAAACTGCTAGTACTGTAAGGCCCTGTTCCTTGCACAACATGGCAGCAGCAGCGAGGGACACTGTGGTCAGGCACTGTCGCCACAGCGCTGAAAGCACAAATTAAGTCATAAGCAGCAACTAAAAGGTTCAGAAACACTGTTGCGATACTCACCAATTCGAAAGAGTGAAACATTAGGTATAGATAGAAACACAATTGAAAAACCCAAGGCGCCGTGGCTAAGTTTACTGCAGCGCTAGAATAATGCACAAGAAACCTTCAATTCCTCGTTACATCGCTTCGCTATCCTTTCTAGGATATGCTACCTCCCGCATAAAACCCCTATAGTGTGAACATTAGAACACTAAAGTTGTGGCCCCCTATTCTGCGCTACGCACTAAGAGGAGGACCCAATTGAGTAACGTACTCCGCGTAACAACAAATAATAGAAAAGCAAGGGCCCCACGCTACCAAGAAACCACAACACGGAACAACATCATTTTCAAACGGCAGATACGTACGTGATCAGGTAAAGCTATCAGCTAAAAGTATTGCGGCTGCCTGGATACATCCGTAGTAAGCCATCATGAAACATGAACACCGCTGTGTTGAACATTTTCCGCTTCCAACTCCGGGTTGGATATATTATTCACTGCTCGTGAAACGTATTATTATTCTTATGTTGTTCGGAGCTTCGACTTGCAGCAACATTCGAAGGAAATGGCGTATTCATCGCAAGGACAGGCGATCGGAACACTTTTCCAGGAGTGATCACTCGTTAATGGACGGACTTAGCTGCCCAAAGACGTGATGCTGAAGAATATCTTAGAATTAAAGATACCACATGATAGTGGGATGGTGGGTTCGAATCTCACTGCTAGTGCCTTTACCTCAACTGTTATCGTTCAATATACGAGTGCATACGTCCATGTATATTCAACTCAATATGTGAACATCAGGTAGCGCTCTGTCGCAGAAGGCAGATATAGCGCGTACATGACTTGTATGGGTTGTGCTCAATGACTTAATGCATGGTTCTGGATACTTTGAAGCATATAGGAAAGTCTCTAACAGAGCTTAGCAGCAAAATGGCATCAACTGAACATAAAGTAACCGAGCTAGAGTCCCTCAAATCAGCCCTCACTGAGACTTCCGAAAGGTTCGCCCCTCTTGAGGCCTCAATTGCTACACTGATTAGGAAGACTGATGACCTGGAGAGTCGCTCTAGACGAAATAATATCATTATTCATGGCATCAGTGAGAACAGTTCTGAGACACCTGATAGCCTCCTTCGCACTGCAAGAGACGATATTTTCCGCGACATCCTGAACGTGAGTGTTGGCAGCATTGAGCGCATTCATAGGATCGGGAGGAAGCGTGATGACAGACCACGTCCGACAATTTTGAAATTGTATAATTCCTCTGAGAAATCCGACGTGATGCGTAACTGCTTTCGCCTCAAGAGCACACAGTATTCGATTAAAGAAGACTACACTAAGCGAGTGCAGATGATACGCAAAAAGCTGTGGGATAGTGCGGTTGATGCTAGGCGACAGGGCAGCAGGGTCCGCCTTGTTTTTGATAAACTCTTTATTGATGATGAGGTATATGTTTGGAACGAATCCACCGACAAACGCCAGATGGTTGACGGACGGTCAGTTGCTCCCGTTTCTACGAGTGACTCTCGTGTTACCAGATCAAAATCGCGTCGTGACGGGATAAACTGTCCGGACGCTGGCCCTTCTGCCAGCGCATGACCAACTCTCCCAAACTTAAATGTGCTTTTTTGCAACATCCGTAGCATTATGAATAAAAGAGACCACTTGCACTCGCTTATCGAAAATTGTGAAACTGATATCTTAGTACTAACTGAAACATGGTTGCATCCGAATATATCTGACAACGAGTTACTTCCCGGCTTTGTGTATGTACGTTGTGACCGCCCTAATCGCAGGGGCGGCGGTGTGTTACTAGGCTTTAGGAGTGACATTCCGTTCACTCCCCTTCCTCCCTTGAACAAACTTGAAATGTGTTGGGCTTGTGTTTGTTTACCATCTGTTAGATTTCTTATTGGCGTCTCTTACCGTCCCCCTGACCTTGATTGTTTCAACTATGAGCTGAGCGCTGCACTCGCAAACCTTGTGGAACGTTTCCCGTCTTATCCTGTTCTCTTGATGGGCGATTTTAACTACCCCAGCATTAACTGGGCGCATCCTGCTTATCAAGTACACCTTCCCCCATCAGAACGGGATTTTTTAGATACGTGCCTGAGCTTTAATCTAGAACAAATGATCCTTTTCCCTACTAGAGTATCTCTTTCCTCAGCTTCCTGCCTCGACCTTGTACTAACGTCTAGACAAGACATCATTTCCAACTTGCGCTCATTTGATGGCTTAAGTGATCATAAGTTTATCTCTTTTTCTATTTGTGCGGCACTATCCGTTCTCATACACGACGCAAAGTCATTAAGAACTTTAACGCTGCCAACTTCGAAGCTTTCAATACTGAACTGTCTTTATTGAACTGCCACACACTCTCATTGCCTGCCAGCGGTACGAAGTCCACCGATCGAGTCTCCGGCGCCGCCTTGCTCATCTAGGCTGCCGAGAGCTTTCCCTCGCGGTGCTACTTGGCCCTACCCAGCACGCTGAAGTCACGTCTGCGCTGACACGATTCCTTCGGGAATCTAAACTCCTGGACATTCTCTGATGCGCAACGATTAGTGAAGGAGCTGTTACCTATTTATTTATTTATTGTATTTTTTTATAATTTTCTGTACCCCAGCTGTTTTCTTCTGTTTGCTTGAAAGCATTAGGGAATAGCAAGCCCACACCGTGGCTAACCTTTCCCTTTCCTTCTTACTTTGCATTAAACATATTCCCCCCCCCCCCCTGTCTTTATTTTTCGATGACTTCGCTGTGGACTTTAACACGCGATCTGTTGAACACAACTGGTGCTTGTTCAGGAAGAAGCTCAGGGAACTGGAATCGATTCACATACCCACTTGTTCTGTCCCCTCCTCGGATTCAGCTCCCTGGTACAGTGCTACTGTTAGGCGACTTCGTGCCAAGAAGAAGCGATTATTCCGTTTGGCTAAAACTTCTAACTCTTCTCGTGCTTGGAATCGCTATTATTCAGCTGAGAAAAAATTTACGAAGTGTGTAAAGCAGTCTAAAGCTTCCTTCTATAACCACACGTTGCCATCACTCCTAGAACACCAACCAAAAAAATTTTGGCGAACTATTTCCCCACGTGTTGTTACCCCTACAAGGCTGCTTGACAGTACTGGTGTGATGGCCCCGGATGAAGATTGTTGCTCTATCCTAAACCGATACTTTGCGTCGGTATTCACACGTGAGGACCTTACACTTATGCCTTCATCCCCCTGCTACAACTTCCCCCGGATGGAGGGCCTATCCTTTACCTACCGCGGTATATTAAAACTAATTGATAACAGTAAACTTTACTCCTCCTGCGGTGCCGATGGAATATCATCCAAAATCCTAAAAAACACTAAACAGGTCTCAGCCAAGTTTTTAACGCTTATATTTAATCACATTCTACGGGGGATATCCCATCCGACTGGCTTATTTCGAAGGTAATTCCGATTTTCAAGTCTGGCGAAACAGTGAAACCTCATAACTACAGGCCCATCTTGTAAATTTTGTACCTATACCTTGTAAATTTTTTGAGCATATAATAGTGTATCACTTAATGACGTTCCTTGAAACAAATGAGTTCTTCTACCCTTTCCAAAATCGGTTTCGGCGTGGCTATTCATCCGAATCCCAACTGCTTGGTCTAACACATGACTTATTGAGCAGCATGGATGGCGGATGCCAGGTTGATGCAATATTTATTGACTTTGCTAAAGCATTCGACAGGGTCCCACATGCTCGCTTAATATCAAAACTTTCCGGATTGAACATCGACCCGCTCGTCCTTACGTGGATACGGAACTTTTTGAGTAACAGAAATCAATTCGTGTTGGTTAACAATTCCCCGTCCTCATTAGACCGAGTGACTTCCGGAATCCCTCAGGGTTCGGTTGTTGGCCCCCTATTATTTCTCATTTACATTAATGACCTTCCATCTGGATTGACATCTCGTATTCGCCTATTTGCTGATGATTGCGTCATTTATCGTTATATATCAAGTTCGTCAGAACAAATTGCACTCCAAGATGACCTTCATAAGATCGCTTCCTGGTGCTCCTCGTGGCAGTTACCTATTAACGCCGATAAATGTAAGTCAATGTCGTTCACGCGGTCCACCCCCACAATGTTTCAATACTCTTGTGGTTCGTCTCTGCTTGAACACGTTACCTCATATAAGTACCTCGGGATTCATCTAAGTAGCAAGCTTTCTTGGTCTCATCACATCTCTCAGACTATAGCTGCCGCTAATCGAACCTTGGGATTCCTTCGGCGGACTCTGAGACTGGCCCCAGTGTCGGTGAAAAAGTTAGCCTATACGACATTCGTGAGGCCAAAGCTTGAATATGCCGCGGCGATATGGGACCCTCATCAGGCGTACCTCATAGACTCTTTGGAGGAGGTTCAAAACCGGGCCGCCCGGTTCATAGCCTGTGACTATCGTTCCGACAGCAGTGTCTCTGCCATAACATTGAAGCTCGGTTTAACCACATTGACCCTTCGTCGTAGGATTTCTGCCCTGCTACTTTTTCACAAAACCTTCCACAATAGCTTCCTCTACTCCTCTATACTGCTGCCCCCTAGCCATATATCTCACCGTGTGGATCATGTGTTTAAGGTTAGAGAATACCGATGTAATACTCAGCGTTTTTCCGAGTCTTGTGTTCCACGAACTTCACGTTGGTGGAACGATCTTCCTCGTGACATTGCTACAATTAGTGATCATTTGACTTTTAAGCAAGCAATCCACGATTTATTCTGCTCGCCCTAGTTAATCCTCTTCTTACTCATAACTTTTCGCGCTTTGCTGTTTGTGCCTTGTGACCTGTACAGATATTTTTGCCCATTGTATTTTATGCGATGTATCACGTGCCTGACTTTTTCTTATGTTCATTTGCCTCCTTTGTTCTGTTATGTTCCACTCCGTCATGTTGTACCCGCTCTGCGGGCCTTTGACGTACATACAATAAATAAATAAATATCTGAAAAACATATACCGGCAAAATGTAAGGTAGTTAGGAAAAATCTGGCAAACATGGTTTTAGATCTAAGGAATAAAATTAGCGTGCGCTTTGGCTGCACGTAGATCATATGTTTGTAAGTGCTCTTACAAACATCTGGTTTTGGATCGTTCGTTGGGTCGTAACCGAGAAGTCGGCCGGAAATCCAGTACCCCGATGACTGGTTTACGGGTTAAGCAACTCGAGGAAAAGTTGTTCCCTAATTCCCGTTCTGTTACGAGGTTTACTTGGTTCGTTCTCCTTTGTGTCGAGATTATCTGCCCGCGCGACAACGAAGGGTGGCCCTGTTTACCCAAACCGACTGTACATGCAGGATTATTCCACTTACCGATGCGCAAAACATTCGTGTAAAGCTGGTAAACTCCATGCTACTCCCAGAGGCACCTCAGCATTTCAGTCTCTGAAGTAGTACCCTAGTTAGTGACTCTACTCGAAATGAGGACATTTTGAGATGGGCCATTTCCCAGTTCTACTTGGAGAACGGATTGTTTTTTTTTTTTCTGTAACTGATACTTCCTCTCTTGCTCAAGCAGGCCGATGTTTTGTGTAAAGGGTAGCTACGTGTTGCAACGCTGACACTGAGATGGGATACGAGCGAAGGCTGGCTATCAAGTAAAAACACGTACGAGTATCAAGGTGTTCATGTCGCCAAGTGATCGTGCCAGAGATGTCGTTGTCTGCGAGGTCTGCCGCATAACAGGAAGCGTCTCATTCTTTTTCTATTGTTTCACAGCTGTCCCTTTTTATTAGGGATGTGCCAACCGAATCCGCGAATCCATGAATCCTCGAATCCTAGGCAGGGATTCGAGATTCGCGAATCCGAATCCCATCGCCCAAAACAGCGAATCGAATCTTTCGAATCCACCGACCACGTTTGTTTGTTTCTTTTTCAAGTTGGCGCCTCCGGTCTCCACAGAGAGCCTCATTGGCCGACAGGTGTTTTCTTGTTTGTTTGTTTACATTTCTCTGGACTGAAAGAGTTTAGACAGGAACTGTTACATTACAAGTTTAAAAGCAACCTGGTTTTGCTTTTGATTATTCCATAGTTTTATGGAAATAATTCAGACTTGAGAATTAATGCGTTTCTTGTAGTCGATGAAGAACATGTTAAATAAATTGCGTTTAAGAAGAACTATATTTTCTCCTGAAACTAAAGCATTATATGTTTTTCACTAAACAAAGGTATTATATTCCTCTTCAAAGCACTTTTCACTAGAAGTGTTTTTCTTTTCAGTCTTTTAAATCTCTTCTTAAAAAAGGATTCGAAAGATTCGAGATTCGTAAGATTCGGGGATTCGTTGAACCTTCCCTGGATTCAGATTCGAAAAATTCTGGATTCGTCCCATCTCTCCTTTTTATATATGAACTCGGTCGTAAACAATAAACTGATGATTCTCAGAAAACCCCACGACGATGGATTGACAGACATACCCTTGATGTGCCACAAAATAAACTCCGGATATCCGGTCCAGGGTGTCGAACGGAACCCGAACGGAAAACCTATACGAACCGAACCGGAACCCGTACCGCAATTTTCACGACACTATTGAACCCGAACCGGAACATAACCGAAAGTATTAATAACGGTAACCGGTTCGCAACAAAACGGTTCCGATATAAAAGAAAGAAAAAAGGTCCACTCGTACAGCAGCTATGACAGTTGCTTCGACGTTGTGTTTCGACTTTTGATATTGTTCCTGTATTTTTCAGGTGAGCATACACAAACATTTCATATCTTCTCTGTTGCTTGCTGCTGCCGAGAAACTGTACCTACTGTATAGATAAGTGCTTCACTGTAATACATAGAGTTTGTCGAGGATTCTGTTATGGACAAGGAAGGCATGGGCAAGGAGGCGAAACAAAGCAAGGACTACTCAAAGCTTGTTGAAGAGCTAAAACGAGAGTTGAAAAACGAGTTTAAGGATGTCAAGGATACCCTTGAACGAGACATGCGTAGGAACTTCAGAGACTTAAAGCAGAGTATGACATACATGAATGGAACGTTCGACGGCATCCGCAAAACGATGTAAACCATTCTTGAGGAGAACACTGAAAACTGAGAACGAGCACTTGCGAAAGCTCTGTGCAGAGAACAGGGTACAGTTAAAGAGCAGTGATATCCGGATTACAGAACTGGAACAGTACTCCAGGAACCGAAATGTCGAAATAAAAGGAATACCCCCTGGTGAAGTTAGAGACATCCTGGAACTTATAGGAAAGATCGGTGTTGCTGTCAATGAGTCCATAACGGCAGATGACGTAGAAATATGTCACTCGCTATCAGTTAAAAACACGGATTCGAGAAATATCATAGTACAGTTCAAATCCAGGCAGAAAAGGGATGCCGCGTGATTGAAAAAGCGCGTTCAAGGCGAATTAGATGTGCAGGTATCGATATCTCAAGTCAACTGCCAATATTTATCAATGAACATCACTGTCCATCTTTAAAGCGAATTATCGGTGCAGCTATCTCGCTGAAAAAAGACTGGGGTGGGGCGGGGCGGGGGGGGGGGGGGCAAAATTCATCAGGCATGGACTAGGAATGCGAAAGTGTATGTAAGAGTGCGCGAAAACATGACACCCTCTGTCGTCTCCCATATTGAAGGTCTTAAATCGCTTTGTACTTAGTATATCTCTAATTCCACGTGCTATGCATAATCTGTTCTCAGGAGGCACAGGAGTGTTCAGGTCACTTTTTACCTGACGATTTCGCGCTGCATTGCAACAGGTTTAGAAAATGTTTTAGTATTTTTCATTTAAATTGTCGTTCAGCATCGAACAAAGTTGATGAACTGTCTGCATTGTTTGAGACTCTGAGTTTTCAGTTTGATGTCGTTATATTGTCCGAAACCTGGTACAATGAAAGTTCTTCTATGTTCATGTTACCGGACTACCAACATGTTTTCTTAAATAGACCAAATAGATTAGGTGGCTGTGTTTC
Source organism: Ornithodoros turicata (assembly GCF_037126465.1). NCBI lineage: Eukaryota > Metazoa > Arthropoda > Arachnida > Ixodida > Argasidae > Ornithodoros > Ornithodoros turicata. The sequence goes on along the minus strand of NC_088202.1, from coordinate 6,983,716 downwards.
TATTTAGGTACATCGCGGGCTAGACACATGTGCAGTTCTCCCAGATTTTTCTCTCACAACAGGAAATCATGAAATGTTAACAGTAGTGAAAGATAAATTACTTTTTTGTGTTAGGTACCGTTAACCAAATGGGAACATAGGCGATTTTATAACGTTTGTTGAAAAACTTTTTTCCTTTGCGGAACATTCTTGGCGCTGATTTAAACCTAGACGAAAATGTTACGTCCCCATTACACGATAGTTTTGAACAAATGATTCTCTCCTACAATATTTTAAACAGTGTTACGCTCCCGACACGAATCACTGCTCTGACTTCAACCTCCATTGATGTTATATTAACGAATGCTATTACGAAAACCTGTTTGGCGGGCACTATAATGACTGATGTCAGTGACCACTTATCGGTGTATTTAATATGTAACCTAAAAGCACATAGAGAGAAGGCACACAAAACAATAGTTATACAACCTATTACGGATGGATCCCTGAATTTGTTTAGACAAGATATTAGTTCTGTAAACGGGGATCCAGTGTTTAACGAAAATGACGTTAACCGCTGCTACGCACTCTTTAGTAAAAAATTCATAAGTATCTATAAAATACATTTTCCTTTTGTTAAAAGAACCATATAAACAAAAATTAGAAAGCCTTGGATAACCCCAGATTTGCATAGCATGATAAAAGAGAAACCCCGGATGTTTCATGACTTTCTTCAAACCCGTGAAAGCGAAAAACTGCAAAAATTTCGTCGTTTCCGGAATGAAGTTACTTCTACTCTAAGAAAGGCAAAGACTGATTACTACTTGCAAAAATTCAACCAGGCGTCGAAACGCAGCGATCTTGTGTGGAAAATGCTAAATGATATTTTAAATAGAAAGCGCCACGAAGAATGCGATAACATTGAGCTTAACGACAGGACTTTGTCTGCCGAAGAAATGGCTAATCACTTTAATGAATTCTTTGTGAATTGAATTATGGAGAATCCAAAGAACGGCGCAAATGATTCCTTAAGAAATGATGTCAATGAATCGATTTTCTTGTATCCGACAGATGCTATGGAAATAACCAGTATATATGCATTAATTAGCAATTCGAAAAGCTGTGATATTGCTGGTCTTCAAATACGGCCCATCAAATATGTTATTGATGTAATAGCTCCAGTTCTTGCCTTCATCTATAATTTGTCATTGCAGAGTGGCATTTTCCCTACAGAGTTGAAAAAGGCTAAATTTCAATAATCAATAAAAGTGGTGATAAGAATGAATTATCAAATTACCGTCCAATATCAGTCCTCCCAATGTTTTCTAAAGGCCTGGAGAAAATAATATACGTTCGCTTGGCAAAATTTCTAGACCGACATAGTGTAATAGTTTATCAGTAATATGGCTTCCGGAAAAATAAATCAACAGAAATAGCCTTACTGAACCTAAAAGGGATAATCATTAGAAATTTTGAGACAAAGAGCCTAAACCTAGGTGTCTTTGTAGATTTCCGAAAAGCATTCAACTGCATGAATCATAATGTATTGGCCGGCCACACACACACACACGCACAGATAGACAGATAGATAGATATTGGATGGTGATGGGGTGGGCGATTCACCACCGCTGAGGCGGTACACTGCCCTATTTCGCGTTGGGGGAGGATGAAGGGATGATGATGGGGCTTTCAAAGAGCCTTCGCCACACCAGTGGAGCACAAGTACTCCGCCAGAAGACGAAGGCCCTGCGTCTGGTGGGCAGCGTTCGACCACGGACGGAGGATCTTCGCTAGGTTGAACGGCCGCTGTAATGTATTGGCCAAAAAACTAGACTGGTACGGCATTCGTGGTATTCCACTGAATCTAATAGCATCTTACCTAAGCTTGCGTGAGCAGGCAGTTGTAATAAATAACAACCCGTCTAATCTTGCATGTGTCAAATGAGGGGTTCCACAAGGCAGCATATTAGGCCCTTTACTTTTTAATATATACATTAATGACATAGTCAACATTCTTCCAATAATTAATAGCACTTCCAGATTGGATATTATTATTATGTACGCAGATGATACAACATTACTTTTTTCCGGGCAATCAATAACAGAAATTGAAGCACTAGCAAATAACGTCTTGCAGACTTTGAAACCTTGGTCGGATTGCAGTTCATTGCGTATCAATACAACCAAAACGAAAACAATGCTTTTTCGCCCGAAAAATAAAGTTGTTAGTGACAATGTTACACTCTACCATGATAATAAAAAGCTCGAGACAGTATCTTCCTTTAAAACTTTAGGAATGATATTTTCAGACATTTTAAGTCGGAACATGCACGTAAAATACGCTACAGAGAAACTAGCTGGCGTAAATGGAATATTAAGCAGGTATCGTTATTTCTTACCAAAAAACGAAAAATTCCAGATATATATAATTCTTTATTTTTCTCGAGGTATAAATACTGCTTCCTAGTTTGAGGTACAACTACTGCCGGGAATATAAATGAAATGCAAGCGGTACAGAAGAGAGCCTTGAGAGTGGTTGCTGGCATCGGTTCTTATTTACGTAATGTAGATTTATTTAAATATTACAGTGTCATTCCAATATCCAACTTCTATAAGTACCGATTAACACTGATGCACTCAGCATGTACTCGTAATAATAACGTCAGCTTCCTAAAAGTATGTAACTTAAATAAACGAGTATCGAATTATTCATTTCGTAATGAGCAGTGGTGTACACCTTTGTGTAGAACGAACTACGGCAAACAATCCCTACAGTATACATCGGCTTAAATTTTTAATCAATATGTCAGAATTACACCGGATCCTTTATTAATCACAAAAAAGAAGCTCACTAACTTCATTCTAAACATGGATTAATCACTTTACCCTCATTGTATGCAATTTTGTTGCCTAGTTTGTTATTTTGTAATCTGCTAATTTGTATATCGTGATTTGGTATTGTTGTTGTTGTTGTTGTACTGTTGCTGTACGGTGTACATTGGGAGGGGAGCCTTAGCCTCCTCGGCTTTTTGCTTCCCATTCCAACGCAAGGAAAATAAATATATAAAAAAAGAAGGCATCATAAGAGTTCAAGAGCCTGTCAATCCACGAACTAGGACACATTGGTCTCCACATCATGGATTTCGCAAATTTTCACCTAGCAGTTAAACGAGAACGTATAGTAAGTATGCTTTCAGCGTCTTTTTTAACACGTTGAAGCGCAGTTGTCCTTGTGAGCGCCGCGGCTAGCGCCCCACACGCCCCACACACGCGCTGCTGAGTCTGCTCTTCAGTGAGAAGGTGCCACGCGTACGAATGAAGCAGGAATCGAGTAGGCCAGTTGTGTAGCTCTGTAGGACGAATATGTGATTAAGCAACGTGACAACCAACACGTGACACCCTTCACACGTGAGGAGTAAAAATTAAACGTCAGAGACACGAAAAGTGAAGAAGGAGCGTACACAGAACGGCGCCTCTTTGATTTGTCGTAAAAGAGATTTTAGGAACAGAAAGTAGCAGGACTACTCGCTGCGAGATCGACCTATAGGAGGCGACACCGTCACACTTCTAATGTGGATAACACGTGGGCCGATGTTCGGAGTTGATGGTTATTTTCCATAATTCTTGTTTATATTCACCGGAAGATCACTTGTGCCGCGATGGTACGATACTGTTCGGTTCCCTAATGATTCACTGCACTGCACTAAACTGAATGCGGAATAAATGTGTAAAAACAGACGACGCGTCCACACTACGATAGTTCTTCGTTCTCCGCAACGACCGACACCGTTCGATCTCGGAGCGAATACCGCTTGATCAGCGTTGACGCTTTTTGCAAGTGTTCATCCATTTCTCCTTTCTCTCGCTAAAGGGAGTACCTGACCACTAAAAACGTCAATGGAGACAACAGCAGTAAGCTATTAACCTACGCCTTTCCTGATAAAAGTATTTTTTGGGAGATATAAGATGGAAGCGTTGAACCGGTTCCCGAACTGGTTCAGGGCTGCGAACCGGTTTGTGAACGGGTTCGATTTTTGGCGCGGCTGGGCCGGACATGAAATCCAACCATCGCGAACCGGAACCGAACCCGTATTTTTTGCGGTTCGACACCCTGCTCAGGACAACATTCGACTTACCACACTGAATAGAAGCAACGTGTGCGCTGTAGATGTAGAAATATAAGGCACATAGGAAGAAAAGCGCGCACAGGAGTTCGGCGCGACCGACGACACTTGCCACCTGAAAGAGCAACAAAAAAGTCATTAGTTCCAGATAATAATTTAGTACTTCCCTCCCCCCCCCCCCCCCACAAGGCCGGTCCCAATAGTGGAATAATCATGAATATTGCCAATCTATGCAAACTACTACGTTTAAATAAAGGTGGGTGGAGTTACAAAGGAAGTAGGGACTTTTAATACATCAGAATTGCTCTATGAAAACGATGGGGAAAACAATGGGAGTTCTCAAATTCAAACACAGCAATGTGGTGGAAAACACTTGATAGCGATTGGTTAACCTGTCTTTCCAACCGTTATCGGGAACATCTTCTGATGTACTAAAACTAATTAATATGACAAGCAAGTGTTGGCACGGAATGAGCACCACAAATTTTTTGTCCACTGATTCATGCAGATCCGAGCCGCTGTTTCGCGATTCCAGGATAGTAGGCAAGCGTATGTTCAAAATTGGCAGGGATATCATAGAAGTGTGTCTGATAAAGGAACCAGGGGAAGCGTGCGACAGTTTTCCATCAGTTGATGTTTCAGACGCGGAAGTAACCCTTACGAAATGAGACTCATAAGTCTACTTCCTGTTTAGATTCCCGTCAATTCATTGTTTCCCCAGTGTCTTTAAACCACTATAACGTTCTAGATGGAAGTCAGTCTGTTTTGTAAGAAAACAAACACGTCTCTTGACGTTTTCTGCTACTCCTAATATAACCCCCCCCCCAAGAAAAAACAAAACAAAAAAAGACAGTTGGTCAGGCAGTCGTCTCATGCAGTGCTCTCTCCTCCTATGCCCTAGGAATTTTTATCATCCGGAGTTGTGCGTTAGAGTGAGTGCATGGAGGGCAAACGCAGAAAGGTAATCTTTGTTAGAAAGCGTAGTCGTGTTGTCGAGAGCGTGTTGTCGTGAACGGTGACGGGCCTTGACGTATACCACCCGCAGACATTTTGTCGAATGACGCCTTTCCACCTTTGCTTTTTAAGTTAGTTATACAATTTTATGACCGGTCATTCATTCATTCATTTATGATCGTCATCCCGCGGTCATAATGTAGGAGCCCAACGAACATTTTCGCAATCACGCGTATTTCCTATGGCGCAAACTTTTCTAAGCTTTAATGTGTGCAGCACCGAAAAAACTACGCCTCCGTCCACAAGCAGCATCAGGGTCCGTATAGAAATACCCTTTTCACAGTTGTCGTTAATTGCTAAAATAACTTCACTGCAGCTATCCGAAGGTTTCTACGCTTCTATAATGCTTTCAACACAATGCTCCCAGAAAAAAGCTAAGTTAGACATAGACAGTATGTGCAGGAGCGGGCGGCATTTGTTACATAAAAATTCTTTTATACAACGGAGACGAAGCCTAAGGGCGTGCTGTTGAAGTGTTCATTATGACTTCTACAGAATATGGTTCCAATGAAGTTGTCGGTAGTACAGTACCTGCCTGTCGCTTATACCTGTCTATGTCTATAGGGCACGCCATTGTCGGCCTCACAGAGGTGGGCAACGTTACGACTAACGCCCTGGGGAATGTACGTCCTCGGCCGACTTCTAAGGGAACTGTGCCGACATATGTCTGAAAGCGTCTGAGGAAAACCCAGGAAAAACCCCAGGCAGCACAGCCGGTAGCGGGATTCGAACCCGGGTACCTCACAGTCTCGACGTGACATGGCCAGCACGCTAACCACTGAGCCAGGCGAGCTGGTAGAACGGGTGGTGGCGTTGCAAAGTACACAGGGTGTCCCAGGAAACGTGTCATTGAAGTATAATAACAATATTTAAAAAACTACACCACCTAGGTCGGGCGGACAACGGCATTGGTTCTTATTCGTGTTTTTGCCACCTCCTGATGTGAACGTCATCTAACTTAAGTTTTACTATCTAATTATTACGAAGTGAAAATTTGCCAAGTGAAGGTCGCGTTTTTACCCCACCAATGTGAAGCGCGTGCCGAATTTGCTCAAGTTCGTGATAAATGACAGGAACATTGAGGAGTTATCCCATCAGAAAAGAAAAAAAAAAAAAAGCGGAACATCGTGCTTTTCGGAGCCTCCGGAGCATAGCGTACGAAGACTTTTTGAGAGCCTTTGTGCGGTCCGTCGAAAGGAGGTTCCTGAACCGAACCCACAGGGCGAGTCGAAAACGTGACAGTTCTTGAAATTTTGAGAGCAAAAGCATGATTTTTCTACTATCCCTGGGCAGCTGAGCATAGCAACCTCCTTTCGTCGGGCTGAAGGCGAGCAAAGGCTCGTCCAGCGCTATGCTCTGCCCGCTCCGGAAAGCATGATGTTCGCCTATTTTTTCCGATGGAATAGCTCCTCAATATACGCGTCAATTATCATGAGTTTGAGTAAACTCAGCACGCCCTTCACATTGGTGGGATAGAAAAGCGACCCTTACTTTGCAGATTTCCGAGTTCAGTTCGTAACAATTGACATAATAAAACTGAACGATGACATCCACATCATAAGGTAGCAGAAACAAAGTAAAAGCAAATGGTGTTGACCGCATGATTCTAGGTGGCGTAGATTTTTTAAATATTATAATTCAATGACATGTTTCCTGGGACACCATCAATATGAATTGACAGTAATCAATCAGTGACACAGATTGTGTAGAGACTGCGTATGGTTTCCGACGAAACCAACAAGGTACTATAATTGATTCGTTTGAAGTGGCTTACATCACGTTGTTGATCATCGATTTGACAGCTTCCTTTATCGTATCGTTTCCGTAGATTGCTGCGGATTTGCTAAAACTAACGAAAGTGCGCTTCTTTCTAAATGCCGTCGTCGTCCTTCATCTGTCGTAATGCTCTCGCATTTCATACGCGATTGGCAGTGCGCCAGAGAGTACAGTCATTTTTATTTTCTAGTGTATCTGCTGCCGGGTCTCATCCGTAATTTCTTTCTGATGAATGCGGATTTATTATTCTCAGTGCGCAGTTAATTAAGGTACTTTTTTTTTCAACTTCGTGAATATTTTCACAGAGCTAGGAATGCGTTCAAATTCAAAGATTTCTTGATTCCATAAGATATGTGTTTGTGTCTTGCCTGGATGGAGCTAGCCTCAGCTGATTCTTGTTGTAGGAATGCATGTTTACACGCTTCCGTGTGGTTACTTACCGCTTCCGTGTGTATGGGATGGACGGAGAAGAGCAGCGCAGCGAGGAAGCTGGTAAAGCTAGGAACAAGGCTCAGGCACGTCCTGAAAGATCACAAATATTTCATGCGTTGGCCTTCTCCTCCATTACTGGACTGACCTGTCCTTAGTTTCATTTCCGCCGCGTCATATTTACTTGCGATCAGGTTTTAGTACAAGTGGATGGTTGTTTACAAAACGCATGTTCGGAAGTACGACAGAGTAAATTGTTGCAAATGTTTCATGTACACCAGAAAACGTTAATATCGGATGCAACTAAGATCGTTTAATCGTGCAACTTCCTTACGAAAACGAAAGGAAAGTTAGGTAGCAAGCGAGCTGGTAGTGACGATCCATGACTTGAAAACCCGAGACGAGGTAGGGACAAAAACAGACACACACAAACACGGTCTCAAACTCAGCTCTATGCCGTGGCCAACCGAGGTGGCCACCCAAACCCGAGACGAGGTAGAGACGAAAACAGACACACACAAACACGGTCTCAAACTCAGCTCTATGCCGTGGCCACCCAAACCCGAGACGAGGTAGGGACGAAAACAGACACACACAAACACGGTCTCAAACTCAGCTCTATGCCGTGGCCAACCGAGGTGGCCACCCAAACCCGAGACGAGGTAGGGACGAAAACAGACACACACACACACGGTCTCAAACTCAGCTCTATGCCGTGGTCCATTCTGCAGAGCGAGAAGAGGGCTTGAAGCTGAATTTGAGACCGTGTTTATGTGTGTTTGTTTTCGTCCCTACCTCGTCTAGGGTTTTCAAGTCATGGTTCCTTATGAAACCAGCTCATTCATTAACAGATGGTGTGAGTAGCAGATTACAATACCTGTGGTATAATATGCAGACGAAACAGTGGAGGAGGACGTTTACAAGGTGGTATCCAAATGGTTCTAGTCCATGGACAGCGTAGTTTATACGATATGTCAGCACAGTCAGAGGACGATACGACTTGTGGCTCTCCTCCTGTACGCTTGTCAAAAGGGCAATACGTTAAACACGGTAAGAAGCAACATATGTAAATGTTATGCCCTGTCCATCGTACCAAGGTAAACCTGACGTCACTGAATAAGCTTCGCTTCAAAGCAACGAACATGACGTACAAATTAACGATGAAAGATGAAAGTCACTGAAAAGGTTAGCCAGCTGTAGGACTCGAACCCACATCTTCTGGATTGCCGGTCCAGGGCTCTACCAGTTGAGCTAAGCTAACACGCCTTCTCAGCGACTTCGTGTGGGTTCGACAGTGGGTTCGAGTCCTACAGCTGGCTAACCTTTTCAGTGACTTTAATCTTTCATCGTTAATTTATTAGGCAAATTGAGGCTTTGTATGTATTTGTCCCTTCTATGTTGTTCCAGCCTCAGAACATCAGTTCTTTCACGTTCTTTCATGAAGTACAAAGCCTGCCAGTATAAAGCCTACGGCTGCTAGCCTGGTTCTGCAAGCTTGGTCTCCTACACGGAACAGTGATTACGAATTAATGAAATGTGTTCAGTACCGTTACGTTTACAAGTTTGCATCCAATAGCTCTCATATCGACATACATGTGCTTTACCGTGGAGCACCTCAGCTCCCAGGGCAGAGAACGTCGGCAACCCGATAATCTTAAGGATGATTTCGTGATTGTATGTCAGTGCCTTCACCATTCACAAAAGCTGCTACCGAAAAGTGTCATTGTGAAAGATATTTTATTTTGTTTAAAATTTGATTTTACCGAAAGTAAATAACTAGCCTTGACTGAGGGAAGGGAGTTGCCTCAGGACAGAAGCCGCCGATATTTCGAACAGAGACTGTTCTTCTTCTGCCCAGAAGAAGAACAGTCTCTGTTCGAAATATCGGCGGCTTCTGTCCTGAGGCAACTCCCTTCCTACATTCTACCGGTTCGCTGGATTTCTACCCATCTACATAGCCTTGACTGAGACAGATGGCATGCGTACATGGAAAGGTCGTGCGTTCCCAGTGGAATTCAAGCGGCTCACTCTGTGAACGCAAATTGCTTGCACCTTTAGGCAGCAAGTTTCCATGGTTCCGGGATTGCATGGTTCCAACTTTACAACACAAGCTCGTGACTGGCCTTCTCCTCTGAGATTACAGTTACGAGCGGTCAATATCAGGAATGTATGTTCCCGACCTGCAGATGGAGCCTGAACAAGTTCTCTTGATTTCGAAGGGTAAGAATCAGGAAATGTACTAAAACTGGGATTGAATCTTGATAGGATAGTGAAAGTAAGTGCCTTCGTCATGTGGGAGGTCAAGGAAACATCAGTCTGGCAGTTTAGAAACAGCACAAGTGCCTGCATACCCAGGGTCAGATTCAATACGTTTGATAACATAGCCACTTTGAAGAGGGAGTGCAGGAAGACAAAGTATAGAAATTACACTTCCGATGGAAACACAGAACGTGGCTTCACACGCTACATCTACGGAAGAGATTAGGAAAATTTACGGACCACTAACGGTGAACGTGAATTCGCTTGACAGTTGTATAACCCAATGTATTTCGTGCAATTCAGCGGTGCCGCAATGTACATTTGTGCGGAGGACATATCCCTGTTGCTCCTTTACATAGTCATACCTTGGTGAGTGGCGTTCCCCAGAAGTCGTTATGGAGCAAATTTGTGATAGGAGTGGTGGGCCTAATGTCTCTGTTTTTCGTGATGGCTGCGATGTCGTCATATACGAGCCCCGCACCCAAGGCAGAGGCGTAAGCAGAACACGCTGTCGCTGCCACTATAGCCGTCGACGCAGCAGCTCCATGCCAGTGTGTAAATATTGAGTGGACCCTTTTGCATTCTCTCTCACGCTGGTGACATTCCTTGTGGACTGGGTCTGAAAGCATCTTCGCCGTTGCTTGTACTGAAAGAAAAAAACACAAAAAACAGAAATCAAATATCGCAAGTGCAAAATATTTGCAACTAGATCCGCATTATGTGTGATTCATGAGAGCAATTCTAGTTCGATAAACCAATTCAACGTTATTTGTGAGTGCATTTTCTATGGCTCTTTGCAAATGATTCCAGGTAGTAGCCATATCAAAAAGTAGATGCTTCACGTTTATTGCAAATGCTACCTTGAACATGTGGTTAGGCCTGTAAAAATTACCTTTCAAAACTAATTGAATAGCGATTACAAATACATGTTCGTAATAGTAATTAAATTACGGTTACAATTACAAAATAACAATTGCAACTCAATTAGAACCGCAGTTAAGTATAAAAAGTAATTGGGTTCCATAAAATTACATTCATCCCATAGACTTTGACTGTATAACTTTATTGTATATTTAATGAAAAGACGAAGCCCGTAAACTGGACGAAAGACAGGAAAAAGGCTATTGGTACTGGAGCACAATGCATAAAATTGTACAGTATTAGGACTGCTCGGGAAATCTGCGAACTATACTTAGTTGAAACGTCAGAAGTTGAAACATCAGGCAGTGAAAAGGGGCCTTTTTGAAGACATGCCGAACACAAATTTATGCCCCATGTAGTGAGGAAATACTGCTCATGCGTCAGCTTATAAGCTACATTGGCCTTCAGAATAAAGGAACTCTTAAAGTTACACTCTAAGAAAAAAAAAGCAAGAATTTTCTACCCATCTCGGTAGAGCTGTATTGCAACCACATTTCTACTCAAACCAATTTTTCCTTTTGGGGTATAACTGCAGAGTAGAAACAATCGTTCTGCCAGCTTCTACCTGTTTTTTTTTTTTTTTTTTTTTACCCTTACAGCAACGTGAAAGCGAGGAGCAAGAGAAAGGGCCCCCGCCGCCGCTTGTATCCGCGGAGGAGAAGGCGCGCGTGGATTGGCCCGAAATGGGAGAAGTACTGTCGTTCTACCGGCTTGAGAAGGAAATTCCAGCTTTTGTTTCTTAGAGTGTAATGTTCGCGATACCACTACGTCTTCTGGTCATTAATATAACACCATGAGAAAACAGATGCTCCATTGGAGCACTGCTGGGTAGCCCCACACTATACTTCGTGAATGCTTCAAGCTGGTCAACAGGTACATTTAAAATTATTTATGCCAGTCCTTCCCAAACTCTGCTGCCCCGCAACCCACAAAAATATAAGATATGGCGTCGCGACGCTCACCCTCTTGCTTTTCGCGATTCCGGGAGCTCTTCGACTTCACTGCATGAGCAGTATTGCACACAAAATTGATGACGAAATTTAATTTGACAGTAAATATAGTAAGGGTGAATCACCTGGTGCTAAAAGCCACCGCAAAAAGAATAAAAAAGGAAACAGGAAACGGATGCAAGCAGGAATGACTGTTGTTCTTCACTAAGTTGCTTGTTCGTTAGACCTCGGGGTCCGCTATCTCGCGTTTTTTGGGGCGCACAGTACTGGACAGAGAATGTTCTAAGGACATCAGTTACTGCCCTTTTTTTTCGAGTTCCCGTGATGCGCGTGATTCGCGACCGACAGTTTGGGAAACACTGATTTATGCACAGGGGTGACACAAACCCCCTCAAGCGCGTGCTTTTGGCAAAACTGCCATCTCGTCCTGGTCGCACGTCATAGAAAACGTCATTTTCAGGTCATGTGACTTTGTTTACATGTCGCTCTGCCGCTTACCGACATATTTCCGTCGTGATAACGCCAAGAGATGGACGTATTTTGCCACCGTAAACTATGCGGTGCTTCTTCCGCACCATGGTAGCCCATTTCTCCTTAGTTTAAGTACATCGGCTCAGTGAGTCTTAACGCGCGGTCGTCATCAAATCTTTGGAAGCCGTCAACAGTACGAGGCTTTATGTACAAAACTGCGCGTTTTACCGGGAGATTATCGGATAATAATAATAATTATCGCGATCGAAAGACATCCAAAACATTGCGCAGAAACAACAACCGCATTGTTTACAAACGGTTTAGCCGCCGATCACGGGCGCCGCCATCTTTAAGGTCACGTGTGCCTTGACGTTTACTGTGACGTGCGACCAGGACCTGTCCTGGATGCATTGCGTTCACCCAGCACGCTTTCGTCTACGGAGCAATACATTGGATGCCACCCCTGCGGATTTATGCCATGGTGCAGCGCTTTTGTTTTTGGCACACTGAAATGCAAAAATTTCAGTAGCCTCATCATGAGATTACGAGCTTGCATGAGACTGAGAGCTCTCATTGCATTTTTCAAATATGTAATTGCAGATTGTTTTAGATTGTCACATGAATAACGGTCTGTCTTAAGTCTAGTATGCGGCGATGGAACCCGCGTGATGATATCCTTGTCGAACATTTGCCCGCTAGCTTCTTTGTTGGCAGCCATGCCAATGCATGCCCACTGCCTGCCCCCCCCCCCCTTCCCCTGGCAAAACATCGTGGCGACGCTCCTTGCCATGATTGTTGCACACGCGTTCAATCTGTAGGCGTCCGAGCCACGATAGTCTTGTCTTTCGAGTCTTTCGTGAAAGATTACATGGTGGACATAGCGAAAGCAATTGAACATTTGAAATGATGTTGTATCCCAAAGAAACAAAACTTTATTTGAGAGAGGAAGAGTGGGGAGGTTCATCGCCAGAGGCGATACTCTACCTCATTGCTGGTGGGGACGTGGGGAATAAAGTAATGAGCCCTTTCACAATAACGATCGAAGTCCGATGGTGTCCAGAAATGTCAGAAGAGCTTTGAGCGCAGATCGTTGCTGGGCTGAATTGGACCAGGGACCAAGCAATTTCGATAGGGAGAAGGGGCGAGAGTTCAGCTGACTAAGAAACTCGGAGAGCGCGGTTCGGGAAGGTTGGTAGTGGGGGCAATGGAGAAGAATGTGCTCCAGATCCTCAAGGGCACCACAGTGGCAGCAGGTGGGAGAGTCAACTTGTCTCAAGCGGTAACGCCACTGAGCTGTAAAGGCCACATCGAGGCGCATTCGGTGGATTAATGCAGCATCTTGACGAGAGGTGTTTCGTGGCATGCGGAAAGCGAGCGTTGGATGAACTCTGCTCAACATAGATGGGGGGAGAATGTCGGTTGTCCATTGGCGGGAAGCCAGGGGTGTCACGAGGCGTCGCAGAATGGAACGGCGGTCTCCTCGCAGCAGAGCAATACTGGTCCGTGTCCGATACGAGAGTGGTGCTCCTTGTATCCCAAATCGCATACAGAGCAGTTCCAAAAGTAGTTCCGTGTGCAATACAGCTTACTTGTAAAAGTAATTTAATTACATTTACAATTACATAATATTGAATACAATTCTGGAGGTGATGAACTGCTAAGAATGCAATTAATTACAGTAACTTTACAGGACTTCACAGTCCTGCACGTAGTGCACTGTGCAAGCAACACACATCACAGCAAAGACAACATGGCAATGAATGTCCAATGGTACTCGGTTTAGGAGACAACCGTGATAATCGGTGTAGAGCGAGAAATGAGGCGACCAGGCTCTACTGAGGTTGATGGGTTTAATGACGGTTAATGGCGATGAACCGAAAACGAAAGCTCGGGTCACGCGCAGTGCTGCGCGTAACCGATGGCGGTGCTGGTGATGATTATGACGCTGCTGCTACAGGGCTCCCCCCCGTGGCGGATGACAAGGCTGGCGAGGAGGGCCGAGGTTGGCGGAAAGGTCGGGCGCCGAGGCCAAGGAGTGCAGGAGCCGGACCCGAGGCGGCGGGCGGCTCGTAGTGTGCGAGCTGCGGCGCCCAATGCACTCGACGTGGAGGGGGAGGAATGCTGGAGACAGGAGGTGAGGACGGACGTAGGGAGGGCGGGTCGGGCGATACCAGAGGTGCCGACTCCAGGAATGCGGGCTTGAGCCTGTCGATTGCCACAGTGTCAGGTCCCCGCGGAAGATCGAGGCGAAAAAACTTCGCGGCTCGCGAGATGACCTTGTAGGGGCCGTCATAGGGAGGCTGCAAGCTGGAGCGCACAGAGTCCCGGCGGACGAAGACGTGGGTGGCTTGATTAAGGTCGGGGCTCACGAACACGCGTGTTGCGGGACCGGAGCGGGTAGGCGTGGGCTTGAGGTCCCGGAAGAGCTGGCGGAGACGGTCGATGTAGGAGGAAGGGTCGTGCACGAGCGGGACCGAGGGGGTGAAGAATGATCCGGGAAGGCGGAGCGGGCAGCCGTAGACCATGTGGGCCGCGCTGCAGTCATCCTGGCGGATCGCGGCGCGAAGGCCAAGCAGGACGAAGGGTAGACGCTCGGGCCAGGTTGTGTCGCCGTGGTCAGTGGCGCGGAGGGAAGCCTTGAGCTGCCGATGAAGGCGCTCGACCAGGCCGTTGGCAGCCGGATGGTAGGCCGTGGTTCGGATGTGATGGGTTCCGAGGGCGCTGCACAGGTGACCGAAGAGGGCCGATTCAAACTGGCGTCCTCTGTCCGTGGTTACAGTGGACGGGACGCCGAATCGGGAAACCCAGGAGAAGAGGAATGCGTGGGCCACCGTCTCTGCCGTGATGTCAGGGATCGGCGTTACCTCCGGCCAGCGGGTAAAGCGGTCGATGCACGAGAGCAGGTAGCGGTAGCCTTTGGCCGGAGGAAGCGGGCCGACCAAGTCGATGTGGACCTGGTCGAAACGTGCATCTGGCGGAAGGAACCGCGATGGAGGCGAGATGGTGTGGCGGTAGATTTTGGACCGCTGGCAGGCCAGGCAGGCCCGCGCCCAGTCACGGACATCGGCATTCATGCGAGGCCATATGCAGCGCTCTGCGACGATCTTTTGCGTGCCGCGCACGCCAGGGTGGGACAGTGAGCGGAGGGCGTTGAAAACATGCCGGCGGAAGGCCAGGGGAACGAAAGGGCGCGGGGTACCAGTAGAGGTGTCGCACCATAGACTTGCCGTCGAACCGGGGAGCGAGATCTCCCGAAAAGTGGTGGATGAGGCGGGGGATGAACGAAGAGCGGCGAGCTCTTCATCGGCCTGTTGCGCCTGGGCGATGCCGTCGAAATCGACCGCGGGGGGCGGATGGAGAGCATTGACGTCAGGCCGCGAGAGTGCGTCGGCAGCGGCATTGTCTTCGCCTGCGACGTGTCGCACATCGGTCGTGAACTCCAAGAGGTAGCACATGTGGCGGGTTTCACGAGGCGAGTGGTTGAGGGAGGCCGATCGCAGGGCGAACATGAGAGGCTTGTGGTCGGTGTACAGCACAAACGGGCGGCCCTCGAGAAAATGGCGGTAGTGTCTGCATGCCAGGTATGCGGCGAGGAGCTCACGCCCGAAGGTGCTGTAGCGTGTTTCGGCTGGCGAGAGGCGTTGGGAAAAGAAACCGAGAGGTTTCCAGTGGCCATCCTGACGCTGCTGCAAGACTGCGCCGACAGCAGCAGTGGAGGCGTCGACGAACAACGCTGTCTCGGCGTCAGGACGAGGATGGTGGAGCAGCACAGCATCTGCCAGGGCCTGCTTGACCTCTTCGAACGCGCGTTCTGCTGCCGGTGTCCACTCCAGAGTGGCAGCACGGGCCTCTTTCGGATGGTCAGCGCCGAGAGCTGCGTAGAGAGGCTGGAGCAAGGCAGCACAGCGAGGCACAAAACGTCGGTAGAAAGTCACGAGGCCGAGGAATGAACGAAGTCCTTTGCGAGAAGTGGGGGCAGGAAAGTCTCGGATGGCCTGGACCTTGGATGCGAGTGGCCGGATGCCTTGCGGGGTGATGGTGTGTCCCAGGAAGGTAAGGGTGGTAACGCCAAACTCGCACTTCGCGGCATTGATGGAGACTCCGTAGTCCTCCAGGCGCGAGAACAGGGCGCGCAGATGGGCGCGATGAGCCTCCGGAGATGGACTTGCGACGAGGATGTCATCCATGTATGCGAATGCGAAGTCCAGGCCGCGGAGCACTTCGTTGATGAATCGTTGGAATGTCTGCGCAGCATTGCGCAGGCCAAAGGGCATCCGCACGTATTCAAAGAGGCCAAAAGGGGTGGTTATAGCAGTCTTCGGGATGTCAGGGGGATGGACGGGAATTTGGTGATAGGCTTTGATGAGGTCTATCTTGGAGAAGATGGTCGCTCCGTCAAGATTCGCGGTGAAGTCCTGAATATGGGGAAGCGGGTATCTGTCCGGTACCGTGACGATGTTGAGTGCACGGTAGTCCCCACATGGGCGCCAATCACCAGGTGTTGCTTTGGGCACCATGTGGAGAGCGGAAGACCACGGGCTGGAGGAAGGCCGAATGATCCCCAGTTCGAGCATGTGCTCAAATTCCCTCTTGGCAATGACGAGGCGCTCTGGAGCCAGCCGTCTGGGGCGAGCGAAGACAGGGGGGCCTCGTGTCACGATGTGGTGAGTGACGCTGTGGCGAGGTGGGCAAGAGGCGTGCGATTGGCGCAGGACAGCGGGGAACTCCGTGACAATGTCGGCGAAAGCAGTGGGCAACGGTAGCCGTATGGTGGGACTAATGGCGGCTATATGCGCTGGGGCTCCATAAACGTGCAAAGAAGTAGTATTGTCGACGAGGCGCTGGCGTCTAATATCCACAAGAAGGTCGAAATGGTGGAGGAAGTCGGCGCCAAGGATTGCGAAGGGGAGGTCGGCGATGGTAAAAACCCAACGAAATACTCTGCGCAGGCCGAGGTCAAGGGTGACGGAGCGTTGACCGTAAGTTGAGATGGTGGACTTGTTGACGGCCTGCAAAGCCAAGTCTGGTTGTCGGTGTCGTTTTTCCGCGGGGGTTGGTGGAACGACGCTCACGTCAGCCCCGGTGTCCACCAGGAAGCGACAGCCGGACACGCGGTCCGTGATCCGGAAGAGCCGGCTGTTGTCGCCCCCAGCCATGCCAGCCGTTAATGGTTGGGGGGAGCGTTTCCCGGCCACGAGCAAGGGGCCTGGCAGTTCCTTGCGGCATCGCCGAATTTTCGATGATACCAGCAGAAGTGGTGCTGAGAGGGCGAAGGAGACCGTTGACGGGATGGCGAGCAGCGACGGCAAAACGGGCGCCGAGGGGAACGTGGTCGCTGCGGGGGAATGGCGTCCACCCGGTTCACCAGGGCCGCCACCGTAGTCTGGAGTTGCTGGAGCGACGTGCTGATGGCATTGATTGCAACGTCTACCGGTGGAGGGGAGGTGCGGGGGGCCAGGGCGGCAACTGCTCCTGGAGATGGAAGGCCAGCAAAATCCAGAAGCTGCTGCAATCGCCGCTCCTCCGAAGCAGATGTGCGGCGAATTAACTCGTCCCTTAAGGTGTCGTAGGGTAACTCGGGGTGGGGGTGGATGATTAGGTCGCGGACTTCCGCCGCAGCTTCGGGAGGAAGGTTTGCGATGGCGTGGCCAAACCTTGAGGCTTGAGAAGTGACGCGGCGTCCGTCGAAGAGAACCTCCGCCTGCGCGAACCACAGCTGAGGATCGGAGATGGAGAAAGGCGGCAGGCGGAGCGGTGCCACAGAAGCCTCGAGCGGTGGCGGTGGCCGGCTGGGAGGCGAAGAGCTGATGGAGTGCTGGTCACCGTTCATGATGGTGGAACGCTAAGACATCACGTTCGGGTCACCAGTTGTAGAGCGAGAAATGAGGCGACCAGGCTCTACTGAGGTTGATGGGTTTAATGACGGTTAATGGCGATGAACCGAAAACGAAAGCTCGGGTCACGCGCAGTGCTGCGCGTAACCGATGGCGGTGCTGGTGATGATTATGACGCTGCTGCTACAATCGGTATGTATAGTCCATGTATGGGGTGGCGTGGCGGGGCTTGGTGGGGTCTGCCTTCCTAAATTGGCGCCCATGCATGTGTGAAGAACTGTGGCCGTTTTTTTCATCGTTCTTGGCGAAACACGTGAATTCTTTACGCAATAAATGACATCTGAGGTGTCTGCACTACACCTATGTACCTGGAGCACGTTGCATACTTTTTCACATAAAAAACATTCCCCCCAAAATGAACGCACTCCAAGTTAGGAGACCACATTTGAAGATGCCGTGCAAGTGTTTCATGTAGCTGTTAAAGTAGTGGCCCCGGGCTGTGGTCATGGAACATAGTGTCCGCAGAAGTAATGCGATGTCATGAGAAAAACCAAGAGTAACCTTCACTCATATGATAAGCCGCATTGTTGGCCGCGTCCTTCAGATAAGCTATAAGCGTCATACGGGACATCACGGCCGTTTCAAGGAATAAAAACAGGACATGCTTGCGGTTCGTTCAAGTTTTTGTTTCTAGTGTTCGCGTGATTTTATTTCGCACAGAACATTATATATATATATATATATATATATATATATATATATATATATATATATATATATATATATACAAACAGAATAATCGTAAGTGAGTTGAGGGAGTTTTTTTTAGGCACGAGCGAATCATAATTTTGAAAGCTAAGCGAATACAAAACGCACAGGCACGTAACGGAAACTCAAAGGAAACAAATAAACGGATCGGGTACACCTGCAGCCAGATATGGGAAATAATGTATTCCATCTGCGTAATCTATTTCCTTTTGGGAATTTCTCTTATGCATTCCTTTTACGCATTTCTCCTCAGAGATGTAATGTCATTGCATTTTGACCGAAACATGTGCAAGCAAATTACTCATTACTTTGGTTGCGTAATGAATGAGTAGTTGAAAATTCTGTAGGAAAATAGCGAAACTTGTCTTTCCGAGCCGCCTTTATCCCCGGCTTAGAAGGAGTACAATCAGGTCTTTCGACACCAGCTCCTTCTACTACGCTCTAAGACGCAGTCTAATAACCATGTCAGATGGTACCCTAAACGAGAGTTCGCACAAAGGGCTTTTCGGTTTTAAAATTACCCTTATGGAGAAGCCCCTGTCTGACGAGCGATAAAGTTGCCCCATGTTGCCGGGTCCTTGCCAGACATGTACAAGATACTCAAAAATGTATTTAAGATAAGATAATAAATACTGACGTTAGAATGTAATTAAGATAGAGTATAAATACATGAAAATTAAAGTAATTAAGATAGAGTACGAAATACTTCAAAAAGTATTTGGAATACAATTAAGATACTATTTATCCTTGAACGCAAAACGTCACCGGTCAATGTGGCAAGTCCCCGCTATGTGACATGAATCACCTAAAACCCGTGTACAACGCAAGCCGCCCCTGTGTGATAGGAGTCATCTAAACAGAAGCCCCAAAAAGATGAGAAAGAGATACCACATAACACCACTAAGCACATGTGACCCAGAACAAAGCAAACCTCTACAGGTCCCTGCCCGGCGTGGTCAGAATTCGGCGTTATCGCGTCAGGGCACACATAATAGAACCGTCACTCGCCGAGGATTAGTATACACTGGGCAAGATCTCTAAATGGGGACTTCCAAGAAGGGCCAATGTCCGGGTCAAGTACGAGGGACTCAAGAAATTTTCACAGAACAAGCAAGATAATGGAAAGATGAGACACAGAAAGTTTGATGGGAGATCCAAAATATGTAATTAGAGTATTGAGTAGAAAATATCATAAAATGTATTTTAAATAGAGTACAAAAACACAAAACCGAAATTATTGAGTAGAGTACCAAAATACCGCAAATTGTATTTAAAATACAGTATTTTAAATACAATACTCCAAATACGTACAAGTCTGGTCCTTGCTCTATCTAGTTGGTTTCATTCTGTACCCCCGTACTAAAGTAGCCATCTTACCGAAACCTTGCCGACGTGGTTATAATCTGGACTCGGACTCTTTTTGTCACATTTACATTGTCAGGAGCGACCTGGTTCGATGCTGTTCTCGAGAGTACTCCGGTTTGAATCTCCAAGGCCGTTGGGGGTAACGGGAAGTTTAAAAAGAAAACAATTTTACGCTTACGTCTGACAGGATTGTCAAATGTAATTCTTCGGAAAAGCCAATTCCCCAAAGGCCTTGTGTTTGCCGTCTGACAGGGGTACAAGACTGTTAGGACCGCGTTAGAGATTCATGGAAAAATATAATGCTAAAGTAATGTCTTACTTGATAAATTAAGGACATTATAATACATTACTAAGCATGAAAAATTAGTGAGTAATGTAATGCATTACTTTATCGAACTGTAATGAGCACTAATGGTAATGCATTACAAACAGATTTAGGAAGGTTCATTGGTGGATCCTTCTTGGTGGATCATACTCATTTGGTTCCTTCTTTTGCTTCCTCCTTTCTTTTTTCCCTTCTTTTTATTCATTCTTTTGCTTCCTCCTTTATCTTTGCTTCTTTTCTTATCCATTCTTTTGCTTCCTCTTCTCTCTTTGGCTTCTTTTCTCTTTGGCTTCTTTTTTTTTTTTTTTTGCTTACGGTGTCCTTCAGATTAGGCAGCCCGTCGCA
Source organism: Ornithodoros turicata (assembly GCF_037126465.1). Taxonomy (NCBI): domain Eukaryota; kingdom Metazoa; phylum Arthropoda; class Arachnida; order Ixodida; family Argasidae; genus Ornithodoros; species Ornithodoros turicata. The sequence continues at coordinate 6,963,156 of NC_088202.1, read as the reverse complement.
GTCGATGGCATGCTTGTCGCCTCCCTGGCCCGGCACCCTTACTTCGTTCGCACTCGATTGTGTGCTTCAAACTTCCGCTCACACACACGCACGGTCAGACTTGCCCGCGCACGTAGCACGCCGCCAGCCTCCTCTTCCGCTCGGCGCGCGTGACCGTCTGCATGTCTGTCTGCAAATCGACACCACCGTTTTTTCCTTTGACATGACCCTTCTAATGCTAACGCATTCATAAAAGCAATTTCCACGACTCTGCATGCAGCACACACACGAAGATCAAGATGTGTACAGCATGTATACGCCTTATATTCATTGCGGCCACTTCACCCACTGGCAACCACTAGCGTCCAGCCTACGCATTCAGCCGAATCGGATTCCCGCTAATCACGGATAACGCCTTCTACGTACTTTACAAACAAGGTGTTTGCCGATTCATGGTCGGCACTACAGTCACTATATGAGCTACGCTTCCAGTGTCGACACGCTTTTCCCCCATTCAAGGAGCCGCCGCCGGTGTCTATTCGCTCTAGGGAGTCTCGTGCTCTGGCGCGTGCCGTGCGCACGATTACGGGCGCAGACATCTTGGGGCTTCTTTAGATAGTTTGCTGTCGCGTGCGATTGTTTCGAGCCCGAGAGCCCTGCTACGCCCTGCAAGCTAAACATGCAGTGTTGTGCGGCGCTGTACTGCAATAATAGCACAGCGAAGGGGCATAACCATTTCTGATTTCCCTTGGGAAAGAAAGATGAGCACAAGCTCGAGGCGTGGCTGCGCATTGTTAATCGGAAGGGATTCCAAGTTACGGAACATTCCAGACTTTAAAGATTGACCAAAGGCCGGGAACATACATCTTTAATTACCGAAATTCACACCGGCTCACAACAATTAAAAACAGTGAATAAAATTGACGTTTCGGAATCCATCCGGATTCCATCATCAGAATGCGGTCTAGGTGGTCGTCCCCGCTCTTTTATACATCAAGGGGGCGTAGCATTCGGGTAACGGGCCGGGATGCCTGTTCATGGTGTTATCTATCTTCTTGATAAACCAGGACTCCAATTGTTTACGTACCCCCCAACGTTTTTCATGTGCCAAGATTGCCGGTTTTTCTAAGTTCACCTGGTGCCCTGTTTTCAAAACATGATCACAGAGCTCTGTCTGCTTACTAGTACTGTATTTCATATCCCTTTTGTGTTCTTTCATTCTCGTTTTTGTTTTCCTACCTGTTTCCCCAACGTAAACCTCGGGACAATCGTTGCAGCTTATTTTATATATAACCCCACGTTCGTCCTCTTGTATCGTCTTATCCTTAGGGCGAGATATTAAGTTCTTTATAGTCACCTGTGGTCTAAAAGCAGTGCGTATACCTACCTCATCAAGAGCCCGCCTAATTTGTTCTGAGACACCCTTTGTGTATGGAATGGTTACAAATGGCTGTTGGCCAGAGTCCTCGGCTCCACGGTGCTCCCTGTTCATTCGACGGCACGTGTCGTCGATGAAACTGGGGGGATATAGTCTATTCTCTAAGCATTTCCGTGTAGCTTCCAACTCGGTTAACTCGGTTAACTTTTGTGATCGTTAAGAAAGGGGACATAGACAATTTTTCTAACCTTTTAAACGGTGTACATTCAAATATAAATTTTACATCAGAGGTGGAGTCCCACGGAAAGATTTCATTTCTTGATGTTCTAATAAGTAGGGGATCGAATGGGCTGATATCCGCCACGGTCCACAGAAAACCCTGTGATACTGGACAGGTCCTCCACTATGCGTCGGCTCACCCTTTAGAACATAAAAGATCTGTAGTCCGGTTTTTAGCCTCTCGTGCGGTCGACATTTCCTCCGATCCCGAGGCTACGTTAACCGAGTTGGAAGCTACACGGAAATGCTTAGAGAATAGACTATATCCCCCCAGTTTCATCGACGACACGTGCCGTCGAATGAACAGGGAGCACCGTGGAGCCGAGGACTCTGGCCAACAGCCATTTGTAACCATTCCATACACAAAGGGTGTCTCAGAACAAATTAGGCGGGCTCTTGATGAGGTAGGTATACGCACTGCTTTTAGACCACAGGTGACTATAAAGAACTTAATATCTCGCCCTAAGGATAAGACGATACAAGGGGACGAACGTGGGGTTATATATAAAATAAGCTGCAACGATTGTCCCGAGGTTTACGTTGGGGAAACAGGTAGGAAAACAAAAACGAGAATGAAAGAACACAAAAGGGATATGAAATACAGTACTAGTAAGCAGACAGAGCTCTGTGATCATGTTTTGAAAACAGGGCACCAGGTGAACTTAGAAAAACCGGCAATCTTGGCACATGAAAAACGTTGGGGGGTACGTAAACAATTGGAGTCCTGGTTTATCAAGAAGATAGATAACACCATGAACAGGCATCCCGGCCCGTTACCCGAATGCTACGCCCCCTTGATGTATAAAAGAGCGGGGACGACCACCTAGACCGCATTCTGATGATGGAATCCGGATGGATTCCGAAACGTCAATTTTATTCACTGTTTTTAATTGTTGTGAGCCGGTGTGAATTTCGGTAATTAAAGATTCCAGACTTTGCAAGGTAATTTGATTACTGTATTGTCGTGTATTCGCGATGAAAGATGGAAGTCACTGAAAAGGTTAGCCAGTTGTAGGACTCTAACCCACATCTTCTGGATTACCGGTCCAGGGCTCTACCTATTGAGCTGAGCTAACACACTTCTCCAGCGACTTCCAAGGGCGCGTCATCTGAAGGGACAGACCAACCACTCTCTCACTCATCCCCCTTTCACTCTAACATTTTCCCCACTCATACACACATTCATACGACGAGATCGACGTAAGCGGCATCTGCTGAACATGAGAAATTGATGTTCTCAGGCTGGAACACATTGAAAGGACAAGTACATACAAAGCCTCAAAGTGCCTAAGAAATTAATGATGAAAGATGGAAGTCACTGAAAAGGTTAGCCAGCTGTAGGACTCGAACCCACATCTTGGAAGTGAAAGGGGGATGAGTGAGAGAGTGGTTGGTTTGTCCCTTCAGACGACGCGCCCTTGGAAGTCGCGGGAGAGGTGTGTTAGCTTAGCTCAGTTGGGAGAGCCCTGGACCGGTAATCCAGAAGATGTGGGTTCGAGTCCTACAGCTGGCTAACCTTTTCAGTGACTTCCATCTTTCATCATTAATTTCTTAGGCACGTTGAGGCTTTGTATGTACTTGTCCTTGCTATGTGTTCCAGCCTCAGAACATCAATAGACCCTATGCATAAGTCCCGCCATCTGTCGGCGGCCGACGTCGTGGGCGCCATGATTGTGGCAGGACCGTGGACTGAATGTACATATCGCCGGCGAACAACGCTCTTTTTTGTTTCTTTTTGTCTTTCTCCAAACTTGTGCTGAGCGATTACTACATGGACAACGGATCGGTGTGGTCCAGGTACATTTCGAAGCTTCCAGTTGTGTTCGACGAGCGTATAAAACAGTTTCATGAAGGGAGAACGTCGTCGAGAAGACTCTTCGACAGGAGCTACAAGTTCACGACGGAGTCATATGTGGACCTACCTACGATACGAACCACGACAAACATAATAAGGTTGGTGTTGTTTCATAATCATGCGGCAGGTTAGGTGCTATTGCGCACGTTGTGGTCGTCTGCGTACTGGACGCATGTTGAACGTGCTTGCGGCATGGCGTAATCTTATCAGCCACTCTTCATTAAACGACTTCACCACAGTGGCGGTCCAAAAGGGATTTCCTCATACCCCCCAAAGCATAGCCTGGTCCAGTTTTCGTCTCTTTCCCTGTGACACTCTCAATGAGAGCGACCTAAATGAGACCTAAAATGGATTACCAGTGATAGTGTGGCGGCCCGTGTGTGATGACGAAGACGTGCCTCTGCTGCCACGGGCTACGGCGCTGGCACGATAGTTCTACCGGCACCGTCCTAGCGTGAGGCCACGACCATCTGCCCGCTGGGACATTCCATCATCGCCGGTCAGGACTCATGTAGAGGGACACCACCTCCTCTACAATAGGATTTCGTGCGAGAAACGGACAAACTAAAGGGTCGACTGGCTAAAGGCTCGCAAACGTCGCCCCCCCCCCCCCACACACCAAAGTACTTCGCTGGGACCGCCCCTGCTTCACCATGCCATTACCACAGCCGCTGTGTGCCGACTAACCTTTATGCATACTTTTTTAGTCCCACAGAGACGCACCACACGATAAAGTGCAGATGCTACAAGAGCCAAAGGAAGACATGTGTACCCTATGATATCACTGTTGTGCTATCTCAGAGGTCAGCTGTTGTGGCCTCTGGATGCCGGTGCACAGTGGGAAGTTCCGGACACTGTAACCATATCATGGCAGTGCTACGTATGCTGTTCATATTGCAGAAGTTTGGATACAAGGTGCCACCAGACCACCTTTTACCCACGGAGCTGCCGCAGCAATGGAACCGTCCACGACGAATGCTGGGCGCAGAGAACATACTGGATGTGAACTGGCGTAGCGTTTTTGAGGGGAGCAGCAGCACTCTACTGACATACAAGCTGAACACGCCCTGCGAAGAGGCGGAACGAATGTGAGCAGGTAGAAGCTGCAAAGAGGTTGTCGTCGGCGTTACAAGCATTGGGAGGACAAACAAGTATTGTGGACACCTTAGACGACGTAGAGACCTTAAATTTTAGAGAAACTTAGCTTGTAGTGGCCCCAGTCGGTTCTGCCATGACTGTGCATCACTCTGTTAATCTGCCGAAGTTTGAGGCTTTTGTGGCGGTTGCAGCACCAGCTCCAGCGCCCCGAGAAGACGATCAGTTGACACTTTTTATCGACGCAGAGCCTTGGGTACCTCCCATAGAACACCCCGTGCTGCAGGTTAAAAAAAGCCACAGCCACTTGCTAGGTATTTGTTTCAATGCACTTAGGATTATCAGTAGAAATGAGAGGGTTATGGCTAGTGTGAGGACGTGCAGTTAAACAGTACTCACTGCTTTGTTTTTAATAGGACCTCGTCGTGTCCGCTGATGAGGCAAGAAGACTCGAGAGGGATACACAAATGCAAGCAGCCAGCAGTCAATGGAGGGAGGCTCGAAAAAAACCCATCACGTCCTCTTTGTTTGGAAGGATATGTAAAAGGAGGGCGGGCTGGACAGAGGTGAGTCTGAGGGCCATACTCTTTCCAAAAGACATTTCCCACGTGTCCTCTATACAATACGGCGTGAGGAACGAAGCAAACGCTGTTACAAGGTACGAGATGATCATGAAAGACAAAGGTCACGATGTGCAAACGTTTCGCTGTGGAATCATGGTTCCAGCGGAGTCACCCTGGCTGGGAGCGAGTCCACAGCGCCTATTGTACGATCCACAAGAAGACAGTCCCTTCGGAGTACTTGAGGTGAGCCCTTGGTCAAAGAGGGCATGCTCTTTATCAGAGGCACTTAGCTGTAAAGACTTCTATGTGATCGATCAAGATGGGAAGTCATTCTTGAGACCTGACTGTAATTATTTTTATCAGTTTATGGGACAGCTTAATTGCTCTGGCCTGCCGTGGGCACACTTCGTGGTGTACTCAGCAGGGTGGATTATAATAACAAAGGTGAACTTTTGTGCACAGTTCTGGGAGGGAGTAAAACAAAAATATATTTTCCTTATATTCTGTGTACACATATACAGCGTCTATATGTGAGCTCAATAATACTTTTGAAGACTGCGTGTGCAGTTCCCATATTTTGTTTGTTTCTTCTAGGAATTCGTGAGGAACTCCTATCGGCACTGCGGGTAAAGCTCGAGCAAATACGTCATGAGGGACGCCATTGTGCCGTCCTTGAAAAGAAAATGCAGTTAACACGAGGCCTAGATTTCTACCCCTGCTGAAGGTTGTCATTGGTGAATCAACGGCAGCACTTGTCACCTCTGCGACTGCTACAAGCCCGTGCATAGCAACACGTGGACTAGTGGTCACGCTGGCAGGCCTGTTATCTAGATGGAAACAGGTCACGGCACATAATTTCTCATCTACAGTCGTAAGCAATGATTACTTTGTCATACACATAGTCTTTCAAAGGCAAGTTCTATATTCGTTCTATATTCTACATTATGTGCTCTTGCGGCGACTCCATTAATGGAACCTTCTTGAAATACTTCATCTTAGATGCCATAAGGTAATGTGAATCGGTTGGGGCTGACGTTAACGCTGTGAGTTCTCACTAACAAAGTGATGTGAAAATTATGTGCCATTTGTGCTACGAGGACTTCTGGGGCTACTGTCCCCTGCTACCACCTCTGCGACAAGGAACGAAGGCTGCACTTCCTTGCTGACCCTTCACATATTATCAAGAATATCCGAGACCATCTTTCTAGAGGGAAGTGAGTGCGTCTACCGCCAGATGTTGTAAAGGCCAAGAACCTCCCAAGCGATGAGGTAAGCTAGATTAAGCAGCTATATCATGGTGCACTGTTCCTAAAAATACTATTTTTTCACTGCGTAATTGCAACTCACATTTCGCAACATCCTACTTTCATTTGCAGGTTTTAGTACGCTACATCCAGAAGGTAACAGAAATAGATCGAGCCCTCATACGTGGTCGGCTCCTATACAGTCTGCCTGTACTACACGGGATCTCGCCATCGTCTGAGTCTCTTCAGTGTCTTCTGGAACATAGCCTTCGTGTGTGTCTGGGTGTGCCTAGACCAGCGGATACTTGCTTGGTCATGGCAGAAGTGAGAGAGACTCCGCTTGGTATCCAGCGCTTTAATGAGACGAGACGTCACTACCTCCGTTTGTTGGCTCATCACCGGCGGCATCTTTTATCGCTGAAGCTTTCCCGACGCAGGAATAACAAGTTCTGGTCCTGCATTCAACAGCTAAAGCCTGACCTGACACGCTTTCAAGTTGAGCCCCATGCGCGTTCAACTCCACATTCGACCTTCGCTCTACCATCTTTTTCGCTATTCGTTCCCAGACTGCAGAGAAAGAATGATGTTGCGGCAGGTGTGTCCAAAGCGCTCACAGTGGATATGATAACCGATCTGTATGCAGGCTTTACTCCTGTTTTTATGGACGGCTCATCCACAAAAACCAGCTCCGCATGCGCCTATGTTATTCTCCCCGAAGACATAACTGGTATCTCCCGTCTCTAGCATCCGACGTAGTCAACATGTGCTGAGCTGCATGCTTTGCTCTTTGCCATGCGCAATATTCTGCAGTGTTCCATTCGACCATGGGTCTTCTACGCAGACTCAAAGACTGCTGTCCAATGCCTCGCAACAATGAGCATTTGCGGTCCTCTCATGTCCATTGTTGCTGACGTGTTTGAATTCTACAAGGAGATGCTGGACCAGGGCCACTGCATATTATAACAGTGGGTACCTTCATGTGGGAATAGCCGGCAATGAAGAGGCTGACCCGGCTGCCCTACGGGGTCATTAGACACCTTCAGCCCACTCTAAGGTGCCCAAAGGTGACCGTCTGCCCTTGTCCATGATATCACTGCTGACAAGACGGAATCACTGTAGCTGCATAGCATGACACCCTACTCTCTTTTTTTTAATAATTGGGTGTTTACGTCGCGAGACAACTGAGATCATGAGCGACGCCACAGCGGTCGGTCTGTGGATTGCTTTTGCCCACCGGAGGGTTCTTTAACGTGCGATGAAAGCTCATCACACGGCACCCCGTATTTAACGTCCCTCTCGGAAGACGGCGTGTATAAGCAACCTGTACCCTGCCACCAAGTTGCTGGCGTCCTCGGCCGGGTTCGAACCCGCGGTCTCGGGATCAGAAGGCGAACACGCTACCGACTGAGCCACCGAGGCCGGTACCCTACTCTCTGCTCCACGCAGTGGATCCATCTCTCTCTCTCTCTCTGTCGCTTCCTTAACGCTTTCCGCGCTACTACGCATCTCTTTTTCCCCGTATGCGGCTGAATTTACCGCAGTTAGCTAGCAGCTTGAGCATGGCGGTCACGCTCTCCCCGAGCCCCGCGATTCCAATGGCCCATGGCCAGGTTTTCCAGCCCTTTGTCTCTTATTCTTGTCCTGTTATTTCCACTGACTCTGCGCAAACCTCTGACGACTACAAAATTATCCTCCTTCGGTTCTCTTCCTCTGTGGTGTGGTGGTCTCTACTCCGCACTGCATGCCGATGTCATCGGTAGGCCGTACACTGTGGCGAACTTCAATCTCGCTCTTCTGCCCCTTTTCAATTCTCTGACGTAGCTGGATCAGTACCAGTACAACCAAGTCTGGCTCTTGAAGTTTAGAACCCCTGCAGCGAAAACAAGCTTCTTGTCTCAGTGTGAGCTCACAGTTCAGGGGAAGAAGTGTGCCGTCTTAGAGGCCACGAATCCTGTTCTTCGTTTGCGATTGAACTGGGTTCCTACTGCTGCAAATGAGCATGATATACGAACAATGTATGTGAACTATGGCAACGTCGAGGAAACTGCCGAGATCACCTGATCCGAACCTGAGCTTGGGAACGTTGGTTCCGTTTCCCGAACTGTGAAGCTCCGCCTGAAGCGAGATATCACGCCTGAGGACGTCCCCCATCTAATTAATATCCGTGGCAGTCAAGTGCTAGTCCTGTGCAAAGATCGGCCTCAACTTTGTCTGCGATGCAAACGCCTGGGTCATATTCGTCGGGGCTGCCGCGCGTCCCCCAATTTAGCACTTGTCGACGATTTCGACATGAAGCCGCCTTTTGTCCCCAGTCTTATGCTGCTGCTGTCAGTGTTCAGGATGAAAGGACGGAGCGAATGGATCACTGTGCTGACCAGGAGGTGGACGTGGTAAATGAACACCTTAGTGTACCATGTGCGCAGGCGGCTCCACACCCTGAGTGTGGCCCTCCGAATCTTCCGTCAACAGAAAACGGGAAGGCAGTGAATGCTGATGCTGGTGATCCGAACATTACGCGAGACCTTGTGGCCCAAGCGGCAGCTTTGGTTCCTGCTTCATGCGTCGGTGAGGTTGAGTGCATGGCTTCATCCTCGTGGGTGAACACTACGGACCACCGTGACGGCTCTTCGAAGCGGAAGCCGTCGACGCCACCGGATGGGATCGTCGCAAAAGCGTTAAGGCCTGATCCCCGAGTGACCCCTCGGAGTGCTTGTGCGAACCCTTATCGACGAAGCGCTGCCGTCTGAGGGCGACAGAGATTCGTCCGACATTGCGGAAGGAAATGTTGCTCAGTGGATGCTGGTGTTGCCTCGGCGAGGTCGCAGGCAACGACATAGCTCGTCATAACGGTACCATCCGAAGGCCGCCATGCATTACTCCTCACGCTTCCTCCACACCGGCCATAGTTTATCTCTTCTTCTCTTTTGTCTTCTTCTCCCTATCTGCTACTGCTCGTTCATTACTGATTGTAAGGGCAAGGACTGTCTGAGAATATTCGGCGAATAGTGCAAGAATTGGAGTGGAATTCGAGGAGTTCGCCGTCCAATCTCCCCGATTTCCGTCTGTTCGTGTGGCGACATAAGTTCCCCTTGATATGCATCTCTGAATGCAGGATCTCTGAAACTTTTCGCTTATCTGGTTATACAACGTACGTCTCCAAACCAGGTGAAGGTCAAAGCTCTGCTTCACTTTTCGTCCGCTCTGACATACCCGTCATACATAGACCCTTGCAAACGAATGGCAGAGGAGACTACGTCAGCTGCACAGTCCGTTTGGCCTCTATGGACATTAGTGTTCTGTCTCTATACCTGCCGTCGACGTCAGCCGTCAACACAGACGGTCTAGAAGAAATACTTCGCTCCTCCCTACGTGCTCTGTGGGAACTTTAATGCCCACGACGTTGTTTGGGGAAGTACACGCTCTGATGCGAGGGGCCGGCAGTTAGCGTCTCTGTTTGCGCGTTTGGATATGTGCCTCCTCAATGATGGATCCCCAACATTTATTCAGGCAATGGCCTGTCTTCGTGCTTGGACCTTACGGCAGTGTCTTCATCTATAGCACGGCGCTTCTCGTGGCAAGCTGGTGTAGAACTCCTTGGAAGCGATCACGTCCCTGCGCTGATTACTATTCATGGCGCGCAGCGTTCTCCGCTTACACGCTGCATCAAGAGCTCCGACTGGAACGCCTATCGGTCCACCCTACAGTCGGCCTTCAAAGACCAGAAGCTGGAGCATCCGACTTCTTCCATATTTGCTGAAGTTGTAACAGATGCGATGACTCGCCCCACAACGGTGTGCCGTGTCCCCATCGCCGCCTCAGTTATTGATGCAGAGTGTGGCGGCCCGTGGACGACGATGAAGACGTGGCTCTGCTGGCGCGCTGCACTGCGCCTGCCAGCCAGTTCTACCGGCACCGTCCTAGGGTGAGGCCACGTCCATCTGCCCGCTGGGACATTCCATCATCGCCGGTCAGGACTCATGTAGAGGAACATCCTCTGCATTTGGTGACCCGAACAACGAACACCATGTTCGGCGTAATTCGGCCATGCAACACCCTAAATTTTCCGGCAAACCAGCAGCGAACCACCCTCTAGCACCCAAGGCGCACCGCAGACCCGCAGGGAGACCACAGTAAGCTGAGTTTCCGGCCTCCACCTGCTTCACGATGATCCTCCCCGGCACTTCTCTGGCGGCAACCGGCATTCACGCCGTCGTACCGGTCGCGGTACTGTCGCCCACTCAGCAACGCACTCACCCAGCAACAATGAGCACTCCGCAACTCACTCACTCAGCAACAATCAACGCTCGGCAGTAATCCCTCAGCGCACTCAACAAGGGCTCAACGCACTCAGCAGACAGTCAACACAATCAGCAACCACTCAACCAATCGGGATTCACATCCCATCACTGGAACCCGTCCGGATCGCAGCGCTCTTGTTCCCGCCATCCCACTGCTGCTGCAGCAACAGCCACAATCACAAGCCGTGTGTCGAGTCGTCCACCACCCACGAGCCGTCCTCATTCTCCTCTTCATGGTATCGACGCGGACCTCAACCGCATGCACCGCTCCGCGTCTGAGAGGGGGGAGTGATGTGGCGGCCCGTGGACGACGATGAAGACGTGCCTCTGCTGGCGCGCGGCACTGCGCCTGCCAGCCAGTTCTACCGGCACCGTCCTAGCGTGAGGCCACGTCCATCTGCCCGCTGGGACATTCCATCATCGCCGGTCAGGACTCATGTAGAGGAACACCACCTCCTCCACAATAGTATGAACGGTTGCGTGCTATTCGTCGTCGTGCTGAACGGAAAGCTCATCGTTTTGGTCTCCCGTGTCACATCGCTGACGCGCGACGCATTCAAAAGGCCATGCAGAGAAACCTGGCCAACTTCGCCAGAAACCATTGGCAGCGCTTTGCGAGCTCTTTGTCTCCGCGGACGCCACTTTCCCGAATATGGAGCATACTCAGGGTACTCTCCCCACCTGTTGCTCAACGGCGCCCTTTTCAAGCAACCGCACGTTCGGAAATCGACATTGCAAACAAATACTGTGCCCGTCTAATGACAGCTTCAATGTCACAGGGATCGTCACCTCGTGCCATCCCGGTCGTCCTGGAATCCTCACAGGAGCAATCCCTGATGCTCCGTTCTCCTTCGTGGAGTTAGAGGCTTCCCTAAGGAAATCACCCCCTCACACCTCTCCTGGGCCTGACTGTACTACGTACAATGCGCTCCAAAATCTACCCTTCCATGGTCGGCACGCCCTCCTCAGGGTCTACAATGATTGCTGGCGGGATGGTGTTTTCCTAGCAGAATCAAAGAATGCGATGATAGTGCCGCTCCTGAAGCCAGCCAAGTCTCCGCACGCCATTGATGCCTTCCGCCCAATCGCCCTCACCAGCTGTGTCGGGAAGATTACGGAACGGATGATATCCGCACGACTGAACTTATTTTGAGAGCACCCGATTCTTTTCTGAGGCCATGGCTGGCTTCCGGCAAGCGCGGTCTGCAATTGACAGTGTCATCGATCTCGTCTCCTGTATCCAGCAATAAAAGTCTGATGGGCTCCTAACGGCCGCTGTCTTCCTCGATGTGGCGAAAGCATACGACTGTGTTCTCCACAATGTCGTTGTTGCATCGCTTCAAGAGGCTGGTGTGCGCGGCTGTACCCTTGCCTGGTTGCAAGCCTTCCTCTCCGACAGGTCTCTGTTCGTTCCACAGGGAAGCGTCCTCAGCCCGCTCCTGTTTAATGTCATCCTGGCATACCTCACGTCTCTTCTGCGCAAGCATACCCATATCACGATCTATGCTGATGACATTTCCATATGGATCTCTGCAACGCGCAGTGATGCCATCCAGCGTCGTCTACAACATGCCTTAGACCTTATTGTGGCGTATCTTGCTGACTGTTTCGAATCGGACCCAAGAATTCGTGACCGACAGTTCTGATGCCTTCTACAAACTGAACCTTTATTCTTCTCTCTCGCGCTCCTCGTCTTCGTCCACCGCCGAGCCTAAGAGCCCTCTACTCCTCCTCTTTCTTCCACATCCTCCCGGGCCACGGGTGGTGCGATATCCCCTTCCAAGCGGTGCAGCAACTGCACGGGACGGTGAAGAATGGTCTTGTTGGCCAGCATGACTGCACAGGCACGAACAACACCGTCGCGTCCGGGAATGGTCTGAGTTACGCGGCCGAGCTTCCACAGTAGCGGCGGTCCTCTTTCGTGGATGACGACCACATCTCCGACCCTCAGTTGACTCTCCGGGTCCCGTCTCGCCATGTGCGCGGATCTCAGCTGGAAGAAGTATTCCTTGCGCCACCTGCCCCAGAACTGCTGGCGAAGACTATCCTGTGCTTTCAGGTAGTGCTTGAGTCTCCCTGCGTCCAACGGCTGTGCAACTTCGCCCGGTGTTCGGGTGGCAGTCAAGCGTTTCCCTACGGGGAAGTCTGCAGGGGTCAAACGGTGCAGGGCGGCGGGGTCGGAATCCACATTCGTCAGCGGCCGGCAATTCACTATGCATTCTACTTCGCATAAGGCCCTTGTAAGATCTTCATATGTCAAATGGCGCCTTCCTAAGCAACGCCTGAGGGAGTCCTTCACGCATCTGACCATCCTCTCCCACCATCCGCCCCACCAGAGTGCTCTCTCGACAATAAACCTCCATTTGATGCGATTCCTGGCGGCAAAGTCTTGCACTTCTGAGGACACGGTGGAGAGAATCCGTGACGTCTGATGGAAGGTGCGAGCGTTGTCTGACATGATCAGTGACGGGACCCCGCGTCGGGACGTAAAACGCCTAAATGCGCCGAGGAAGTGTTGAGTGGACATCCCGGTCGCCAATTCGAGGTGGATCGCGCGGGTAACGCCACCTGAGAAAAGGACGATGTACGCCTTCCGCTGCTCGTTATTGTCAAATGCATAGAGCGGTCCAGCAAAATCCACCCCTACTACGTCGAAGGGACTCGTGGGTGTGACCTTTCCCGCGGGAGAGGAGCGACAGGTGCTGTTTCCGGATCCAGTTGTCGTCGTTTGCATTGTAGACACGTATGAACAGCGCGACCAACCTCTGTCGACCCCTTACAATCCAATACTTCTGGCGAATTTCACAGAGTGTGTCTTGAACTCCTGTGTGGTGTAGACGACAGTGCATGTCGAGCACGAGCAGCTCTGTGAATCGGTGTCTGGACGGCAGAAGGATGGGATGCCGTACGCTGTCGCTTTCGTCGGCGTACCTCAGACGACCACCGACGCGGAGTAATGAATTCTCGTCGATATACGGGTTCAATAGCAAAACGGCCGATGAAGAACAGATGGGGCGTCTCGTCTGTAGGTCATCGATTTCAGTGGGGAGAGATTCCAACTGAGTCCAACGAACCCAGAGCAGCTCTGCTGAGTGTAGCTCTTCCGCTGAGAGTGAGCCACTGTGTTTCGATTGGGGTCTCCGGGTGTTGTTGATGTACCTGAGCACGTATGCTGTCACACGGAGCACGCGGTTAAGGGACCTGTGATCTTCGAGTTGAAGAGGGGGTCCCGATGCTGAACAGCGATGGCGCAACAGGTCTCCTCGATCCGGAAATGCGGAGATGCGTTTTGGGCCGCGACGAGACCATCCACGTTGCCAAAGAACCAGGGTGGACCGGTCCACCACAGCTTGCTGTGGAGCAGCTCAGTCGCGGTGATTCCCCTCGTGAGCAAGTCAGCCGGGTTGCTTTTCCCGTCGCAGTGACACCATCGAGCCGGGTCCGTGAGCTGGCGAATCTCTCGTAAGCGCCCCTCGACAAACTGACGATTCTGCGACTGAGTCATCTTCCCATTCTTTATCCAGTGCAGTGCAATCTGAGAGTCCGTCCACAACGTGACCCGTGACTGCAGGGCAGGTATGACGTCACAGATGCTCTTGAACAGTCTAGCGGCGAGAAGGCAGCCAAGAAGCTCTAAACGCGGAAGAGTGACCGTCTTCAATGGTGCAATGCGATCTTTGGCGATGAGCAGGTGGGAGCTGACACCCCCGGGAGCCTTGTGGGTGCGTACGTACGCAACCGCTCCGTAGGCCCGTGTGCTTGCGTCTGCAAAGATGTGAAGGTCTGGGACGGTGCCGGCCGGACTGAAGGGAGATCTCGGTGCTTGCATTGGTGGAGAGCGCGGGAAGGCAGTGTACCCATTCGCGCCAAGCTTGGTGTGTCGGGGGGTGCATGGGTTGGTCCCAAGGAACTGCTTCCACCCACATTGCTTGAAACAAAAGCCTCGCGGTGACCGTAAAGGGAAGGAGCAAACCCAAAGGACCGTACAGTCTAGAAAAGGTCCTTAGCACCGTGCGCTTCGTGGGCTCATTTTTCTGTGCGAATTCGTGAACTGCGGTGACTGGTGCCAGGATGACGTCCGCCTGTCTGTCCCATGGTACACCCAAGATACGAAGCACTGGGTTTCTACAACCGACGTTATCGTAGGCAGTTTCGTCTGCGAGAAATTTCTGTTGAAGTGCTGTGGAGTTCGCTGCCCATTTTCGGATTTCCATCCCTGCATCCCGCAGGACAGCTCTGGTCTCGGCATATATCGTCTCGGCATCTTGCACGTCGTCGCAGCCAATTACTAGGTCGTCAACATAGAAGCTGGTGCGGAGGCGAGCTGCGGTGGCTGGGTATCGCGAAGCGACCGCGTCGAAGTGATGTTGCAGAGTTGCCGCGAGTAGGAAGGGGCTGGACGATGCTCCGAACGGGACTCTGGTCATCCTCCACTCCTGGGTCGCAGGATAAGGGTTGGATGATGACGGTAGCTTCTGAATCCACAGAAAGCGGAGGGTCGGCCCTCTGGTCGGATCTGAATTTCAAGATACGCCTTGCGAATGTCGGCGGTCAAGACAATGGGAGAAGACCGAAACGTGATGAGGAGATGGAGGAGGTTGCTGTTTAAGTTGGGACCCTTCGACAGAACCTC
This sequence comes from Ornithodoros turicata, assembly GCF_037126465.1. NCBI lineage: Eukaryota > Metazoa > Arthropoda > Arachnida > Ixodida > Argasidae > Ornithodoros > Ornithodoros turicata. Next base: position 6,947,832 of record NC_088202.1, on the reverse strand, counting down.
ATTTAAGGGACCGTGAAACGATATTTGACAAGCCCACAAACATTTTAAATTAGTTCCCCTGTAATAAAGCATTCACTCTGTGAAATATGAAGTTGAAAATCGTACAAATAGTGAAAATATTCTATATTTACCACAGGCGTGAACGGCGGCTGCTACGGCCCGCCTCCGAAGCGAACTGGCCGTGACATCATGCACAGAACATGTTGCCGATTCGCGGACGGGCTTTTGCGAGCAAAGTGCAAAATTTTCAAACAAGCTTGCGTACTTCATAATGAAATATGTTTTAATTTCACTTGGAGACAAGACTGTAACTAACCGTTCACACAGAATCCTACGAGAAATGTAATACAGCCGTTGACTGTCAGCATGGTTACCGGAGCACTTTTTCCCCTTTGAACTTCTTCGTCGGAACATACCTTCGTCGGTGACATTTTACGAGGTGCTGCGTACCGAACGATCCATAGACGCTGTGTGTGTCGCATAACCTCTTCCTCCATTGCTGATAATTTGCCTTTCGTCATATTTTAAGTGGTTTCGACGGGAGATATACAACGCCGTTGTTGTCCAAACCGAAACCATGCACCCACGTGGTCTGGCGGGGTGTGTCTTCCTCGTCGTTCACAGTTGGCTGAGAGGATTGGATGGCGATGACGTAAGCCCACTTCGAAGGCATATATCCAGTGGTCACGCCCTGTTATCTTTGTCTGACAACTGCGACCCCGTTGTACTGAATACAGTTAAAAGTCGATGTATGTACGATAGTGATGGATCATGCGAACGGTTTCCTGCAGAGTACTCGGAATTCTCGAATATCATTTCATGGTCCCTTTAAGAGACGGTTGGCCGTGAACATGGGACGATGCGTCGAAGACTATGCGGACCTTGGTCGTGATGGCCTCCATACGTATAACGGCATGGTGGGGCAGGTAGTATACGTTCCTGGTTGGGTCTGGGCCAGAGACTGGTTCGGCATGCCCTTCGACGAAGTATTCGCGCATTGCGGCGTCGTACTGCTTGAGAACGTAGGGTGCCATTCGGAACCGCCGGAGTTGAGCGTTGAGTCTCGTCTCGGCGGTTACCCGATTGTGTGCCTCTGGTGGTAGCCCAGGCGCCTGGATCATGAGGGGAACCTCGTACCGATCTGTCTGCCACTTTATGTTCTCTTGAAACATTTGGAGGTCTGCCGCTCCGGAGGGAGCATACGGTGTCGGGCGCATCCGTTTGTGGATCCCAGCCATGATTAAGTTGAATAGCGTGGGGGACAGTACACTGCCCTGTGGGACCCCTCGCTGAAAAGATTTCGTGGAACTAATGTGGCCGCTAACAGACACGTCGAACTTTCTGTCTGATAAAAAGTCTACAATGAAACTCAGGAGGCGCCCAGTGATCCTGGCTTCAGTTAGCCGCGATAAAGAGGCTGCGTGCTTTACAGAATCGTACGCTTTCTTCACATCTAAGAACAGGGCAAGGGCGAATACATTTGACTCCCTCGCCTGCCTTAGTCCTGTGGCCACTTCGGCAATTGCGTCCGAGGCACCTCTGCCTTTCCTGAAGGCTGCGATGTGTTCAGGGAAATGGTGACTTTGCTCTAAAGTCCATGCCGGCCTCTTCTGAACAATTCTTTCCAGTAGCTTGCCAACACAAGAAGTGAGAGCAATGGGACGATACGAGGACAACTGTTTCTTCAGGGCCTGATTCGATATTCCGTCTGGTCCAACGGCGCTGCGTCGTTTTAAGCCCTTGACAGCCTCATGTAGCTCAGTCATGGTAATGTCATCATTCGCTGGGGAGTCATCGGAAGCTGAATCCCTTAGCGATGGACAAGGGTCATTGCAGCTGGCTGCTTGCGCTAGTTCTGTGGGAAACTCTTCTGCAAGGTCCTTAGGACTACTTTTGGACGAAACGGACAGCGTGACCAATGGGTTTGACGGTTAAGGGAGGCATTCAATGGCTCTCAGAGTACTCCATACTTTTGTGACAGGGGTGTGAGCATTAAGGGACTCAGTAAACTGCTTCCACTGTGTGCGCCTCAGTTTTAATACGTGTCTTCGGTGTGGAGCCGAGATTCGCTTGTACGAGATCCAGTCGACCTCGAGCCCAGTTCTTATTGCTCTTCTCTGTGCCCGACGTCGCGCAGCTCGGAGATTGAGATACTTGAGGTCAGGAACGGGCATTGAGGCGGGATAAGATACTGTCTTCGTACTATTTGTCAATGACGTCTTTATACAGTCAATCAGATCATCTGCCGTGGAGTTGGCCAGTCCCTGTCTGTATTTCTCCCAGTTCGTTATTTTCTTCGTTTTCCTGGGCACATTATGCCGACGTGGGGGCGACAGCACTATAGGGAAGTGGTGCGAACCCCATGTGTCGGGCTCAGTTTCCCACTTTAAGGTGATGTCCGGGGTAATCAGGGTGAGATCAATGGCATTCATATATCGAGGCGGCCTCATGTACGTCGGGTTACCACTGTTGATGACAACTAGGGCACTGATAGACAGGTAGTTAGCAATGGCGTTACCCCTTCTGCAATTCCTGTGACTGCCCCACAGAGTGTGGCTGGCATTGAAGTCTCCGCAGATGATCAGAGGTCCAGAACAAGAAGCACAAAGCTTCTTAAGGGATTCAGCACTCGGTTGAGCATAACCCCAGTGGTACACCGAGATGACCGATACAGTTTTTGAGCCGGCCTTCAACAGGCAACCTACGTATTCCTCGGTGGGTGAGCAAAGACTAGAAAGGTCGATCTCAGCCTGAGCAATAGTCCGTTTCACGAATAGTGATGCCCTTGGGAGGCCATCAGCTTGGAATCCCCTAGCGTAGTATGACACGTATGGCGGAATCTTGAATGATGGCTCAGTGAGGCTTGCTTGTATGGCCAAGACATCAAAGTCCTCCTTCCGTAAGTGTAACTTGAGGTCGGCCTGCTTGTGTACGAGGCTTCTGGCGTTCCACTGCAGAATACGAGGGAGGAGAACTGTACTGTTTCGTCTTCCCATCATAATAATTTTCTCCTGACCGGTTTCATTTAGGACGACGAGGACGAGTAATGAGACTACATTTAGTTTCTACTTCTGTCAGCAAGAGATAGAGGAACAATTGCAGTTTCGAGTTGTAAGATCGATTGGATTACGGGAAGGGCGGTGACCTCGGGACAGGCAGAGATGATGGCCTTGAGTGCTGCAAACAGCAGCCGCACTATCACTGTAGGCCTATCGGTGCCCTGCGATCGGTCCAGTGCTGTGCGGTAAACATCCTGCGAGTATATTGGGGGGGGGGGGGGGGGAGCCGCTGTTACTTTCTAATGGCTTCTTCGGTGTGGCGCACATTTGCACCTCCTGATGCTCTTGAATTGGTAACGGAGGAAAATCCCCTTCTGTCCAGTGCGTTTGTCGCTGCGTCGCAGGAGCAATCCGAGCAGGGGGCTTAGCTTCAGTTTTCACAGAGGCAGCTTCAGGCTTCAGCGCATTTCTCTGCTTGAGATGTCCGCGGCGCCCTCTCTTTTTCACCTTTTCCTTTGCCTCTCTGTAGGTACTATTGGAGCGCGATCGTTCTCGTGTGATGCGCCATTGCTCTCTTAGTTTCGGGCAATCCCTAGATGTGGCTGTGTGCTTCCCTTTGCAGTTTATGCAGAAGGGTTCTGGTTCAGGGCACTCCAAAGTTACGTGGGATGTCCCACAGTTAGGACACGTCTTCGATCGACTGCAGCAAGCAGCCATATGTCCGTACCTCAGACAATTGTGGCACTGTATTGCTCGAGGCAGGTAGTCTCTGACTTGCATTGTCAAAAGATGAAAGCTTACATGTTTGGGGGGTTTACGTCCAAGAAACGTAAGCCTGACTGCTCCAGCGTCCTTCCGTATTCTTCTGGCCATAAGAAGCGGGGGATCAGACTTTATAGCATCCATTATTTGGCTATCCGAGAGCGACGTGTCAACTCCACCAAGAACGCCATAGCAGGAGTTGAATGGGCGTGGCTCGTAGGCACGGACCGGAATCGAACAGATTCTGGAAATTTGCTGGAGGGGAACTTTGGCAGGAGGAGAAACAACGTCCACCGCAATGATGTTCTTGGCATAGTTCGGCCGGATTTCCTTGATTCTCCCCGGCAGCTCTGAGGTAAGGAACTGAGAGAGCTAGAGGTGATTTAGTTTGGCAAGGTTAGATTCCCGTTCAAGCGGCGCGAATATCACAGTAATTCCCTCCAGAGAGTTGATTCGCGCTGTGCTGCGAGGGTTCGATTTCCTTGCACGTTTTGCCGCCTCTTGGAAAGGTTGCTCATCGTCTGAGGTTGTGATTTTTTTCGAGCGAACGAACTATGCCCCAAATAAGCGAGCAATCACAACGAAACAGGAACGTGGAGAGGAGTCGCAGAAACTTTCCCCTCCGAAGGCCAACGCGTTACGTCACCCTGCATGGAGCGGACAAGTAGTATACCACGCCGGTCGTAGCCGCTGTGTGACATTCCCGAAACAAAACAATGGACGATGATTCGGGATCAGATTACTCAGACATAGGTGGAAAGAAACAGCGGTCACATGCTTCCCTGAGAGTCAGGAAACAGAGCAGGAATGGTATGACTAATACCCCTGTCACACGGGCATTTCGATCCTTCTCGAATCCGATCTGCATCGAACTTCCCGAGCACGCTCGAGTTTTGACGCTGCTACACGGCCAGTTATGTCAGTCGAAGTTATGACAGTTCACCGGGGTCGAGGATGCAAATGGCGGCCGTCGAGCCGTCTTGAAATTCTCAATCCTGTTATAGGAACTGTCTTGAGTCAAGCAGGATCAAAGTTCGATCCTGCTTGGAAGCGGCCGTGTAGCACCATCCGATCTGCATTGGGTTCAAGCAGGTTCGGTCGAGCAGGATCGAAAATGCCCGTGTGACAGGGGTATAATGCACGGTGCGTTCGCCGATCACAGAAAGAAAGAAGAAGCATCGACGCTCTGTGGGAGCGAGAATTTTTCAAATTTCAAAAGTCGTTTTTCTGATTCCACCTTCGTTTTCAAGTTCAAGTTCAGTTCGTGCAAATGATTGTGCGAATACCGCAAGCTTGAAATCCAGTTGGTTGCGAACCAGCTGTGTAAATGTAAACAATGTCATCTGATTCAGTTTATGTTCATTAGTGGGCAGGAAACCAACGGGGCTTGAAGCGTAGCACATGTCGAAAGTAAAGTTTTGCTGAAAATCAAAACACAACCACCAAATAGCGAAAGAGTGAAAGTAATACAACTTGAACTGGCAATGTGCTTGATAAGTACTTTGCCTAGTATTTTCTACATTACTTGAAGTACAGTTGCAATGATACTTTGTACTCTACTTTATGTACCGATGACGCCACATACTTGATACTCCCCTTTAAGTAAAATTTTGAGTTACTTTTGTCATCACCGCAAGAATTGATCTGAAAGTGACGCTTCTTTATTGGTTGCTGCTGCATGGAGTTTCCAACTCTCCTTTCCCAACACAGCAATTGCATCAATTTGGCAATTCTGTAGGCAGACAGATGGCGCCCTTTCACTCCTAGCTTCCAATTCTCAAATGTGTCCCGCGACCTACTCTGTATAAGTAAGTTTTCGATCTCTGTCTTTGAAAGGCTTGACAAAAACAAGTAGCGGTTGCATCGTGCACCGGCTGTCGATGTGGCACGCCTCTCTCGAACCAGCGCGACTAAGTGTGCGCGAAAATTGTCGCCCACCACCGACAGGAAAACGGGAAGTCGTGAGAACAAAGGGACACTCACATATGTGTCTGCTACTGCCCAGACACATTACTTCGTTTATCATTTCTGAATGTTCTGTTTACTCGGCATCTTTTTTTTAGGATAAACTGTACCTTTCAAACTGTTTAACCAAAAAGTTACTACAACGTGATAACTGTAGTTGTAACTATTTACACTTGACAAGGAGTAACTGTATCTCAGTTACGCTTTTTACAAGCAAACTATAGCTTAGTTACATTTTTAAAGTTACCATGACTGATTCTATTGTAACTCGCTTAATCTTCCGTATTCCAGTTTATCCTGTTTTTTATCGAAGGCAACTACGTTGCTCAGTGTTGGCAGACCAACATGTCAAATATAGCGCTGAAGTTGGCGGTTGGCGTAAAAGTTTGCGAGTGTTCCATTTTCTTCGAATAATAAAATACTGTACTGCGCGAAAATATAATAAAATATTATTTTATTATTAAATAAATATAATAATAAAATACTGTACTGCATCGTTTCATTCGCTATGACACTCCACCATTACATAGTTTTATTGCATATATCCCTTCGGCCAAAATGCACAAACTTTCCAGAAGTTCGCAGAGTCGAAAGCAAATCAAATAATGCGAAATAAATAAATATACATATATATATATATATATATATATATATATATAGCATTTGCCTGAAGTCGGACAGTTGTCATAGTACAGGAAGTGATACTGACGTCGCATTTACACTTTTTCGTTCTGCCCCCATTCTGCCAAACTCTGGGAAAAGCCATCGCCGTAAATATCGATAACAACCAGAGAAGTCCACATCTCAAAGTGATAGAAATGACACCTCACAGGAATGGGGAGCTACGTGACAGCTCTTTGGATTTTCTCAGTCAGCGATATGGTCCACGTCACAGGTCTGGAGGGAGAAAAATGACGTTGTACTCGCCCCGCCATAAAATATGACGGCGCTTTTCCAGCCAATCGGCGAGAAGGATAATAAGTAGAGTGTGGTTCGCCCCTGTAGGGGATGTTAGGGAGGATGTGCACGCAGCTGCTCCTACGTTTGTGTCACTTTCACGGCTTATGAGAGCTTTGCACTAACGTCTTGTGAGGGAACGGAGGTTGCCTGGTTGGTTGGTGTAAAAAAGAAAAACATGACTCGACATTGGGCCGGCTACTCCAGCACGCTTAGTCTCGCTACTAAGGATTTTAAAAGTTCTTTTTTTTTTCGTCAGAGTCAAAAGGAAGCAGATCACAGAGTGTGAAACATGTCCATTTGCTGTTGGCCAGTTATCGAGAACTTTCTTGTGGGAGGGCCGTTGTCGTATCTAACCAAGGCATTCCGGAGAACTTGACGTCGTCCTGCGAATCGCTCGCAGCTCAGCAGTGTGTGTTCAGTGCCCTCTGGCACTCCGCATTGAATGCAGTCTGGTCAGGCAGCTGTCCAGGTGCGGCGTAGGAATGAGCAGCCGTGAGTAGCCGTGGGAATCGGCAGGAATCGGTGGAGTAAGGATTGCAGTAGTCTGGACGTTCTTGACGGTATTCGATATATGAGATTGGGATCAATATTGTGGAGCAGTGGTGGTGATGGTGAAAGGGCTCGCCGTTGTCGGTCTCACAGAGGTGGGCAACGTCACGACTGACGCCCTGGGGAAATGTGCGTCCTGGGCCGACTTCTAAGGGAACTGTGCCGACATATGTCTGTCGACATTGTGGAGCAGTGATGTCGGTATCCCGCCCATTCAACCAATCATGTTTTATCAGTCGGGTTCGCAGAAGACCAATAACGCGTTTCGCGTCGGAGCCGGTGAAATAGGTAATTGGGGTAGATTTACATGTCAGGTGTATCTGCCTAGTGTGGCGATATGCTGCACGTGCCGCAAGATAAGACGGCGGATAATTTTGACCACCTGGGGTTCGCTTGACGTGCGCCGGAAATTCCCGACACACGGTGCTGGAAGCACTGTGCGAGTTAGCTTCTCCCTTTCAGGGGATCACTTAACACCTCAAAAGTGACTTCCTGTCCACGTTCCCGGGTGCACCCTGCGCACCTTTTCTTCGGAGCCGGAGAACGCTGGGGAAGTGCGGGGCCAGTTCCGAAGCGTGACGCATGTTCCGGTGTACTGACTTTCGAAATGTTCGAAATGGCGGAAGCGTTGCAACACGTTGCAACCGCTCATGCTCTTTGTGTTTCCGGAATAATAGGATGTCGGCGGTAAATAGCGATACTATTACAGAGGGCTGCTATGGTCTACTGCTATGTTTACTTAAAACAAGACGACAGAAGAAAGCTCGATAGGTGGCGCGCGCTCAGCGGCTCTTGCGCTTGGCTTCCGGATAGCCTCACAAACACCATTAAGTAGGGACACCTGGGGTACGTTCCCCTGAGAACCCGGGATATGGCGCTTGGGAGCCTGCCTAACGTTTACCTCCAAGACATTGCTACCATCCTCGGCCGGGATTGAACGCGCGATCTTGAGTTTAGCGAGCCAACACTTTACCGGCTAGACTTTTGCGCTCTCTGGTGAGCGTCCAGGTCGGCTAATTCGGTATCCAGAGTAGCCGGATGAGGCTTCACGCTGTGTGCCTCTACCGACGCTAACAATCTACTAGCAGTTTTAAAATTTAATGTCATGTGTTGTAACAAAGGCCCGCTCCGTGTCCAAATATTGGAATTACCCCGAGCAAGAGAGACGCAGTTTTGAAGCATCTTACGTACTGCATGACGATGTACCGTCGGCCCGCCACTGGAACATTCCCGACCAGTGCTGGCCCGCACAATCGTCATCAATGAAGACAGCATTTCTTAATGCACTTTTGAGCTTCGGTGAAGCGTAGCGTTAGTGGAGAAGTATCCTTTTATTCTCGCAAAGTGGTATCTCCCCGTTATTCGTTTCGTTATCGTGGCGTCGGTTCAGTGGGAAGATTTTGAAGTATTATAAGATATTTGGCAGACCAGAAGGTTTTTACGATAACGATTCCGAAAGTATGATAAGCCAAGCTTTTGATTCCTTTGCAGTGGCTGGCATCACGTAGCTGACCATGAACATGTACAGATTACAGCTTGCCTTTCTGTAAAGCCCGTCTGATGTGAAAAGCACCGTAAGTGTGATTCTTCGTGATTGCGTGTTAGTGCCACACGATGTGCGACAGCGGCGTGTGAACAGATGGACACAGGAGAGTAGAGAGGAGTGGGCCACTGTGGTCGGTGTGGGCCCTGAGTGATCTCGGGGAAACTATATAAATATTCGTAAGAAAATTCTGCCACAAAAACCAGGGGAAACCATAGGCCGCCGGTGGTAGGATTCGAACACACCACCTCATAATCTTACGCACGACCTTTGCCATCAGCGACGAGAAGACGCCCCCACCCACTCGGCCATGCCGCTAGCCGCTCGCTGCGTCACAAAGCGTCCCACGTGATGTCGTCCACGTCGTCAGGCAGCACGAACGCTGCGGGGTTAGAGCGTAGACCAGAGTTTCCGAAACTGTGTGTCACTATCTCCAACAGGTTCGTGACAGGTTCAGCGGGGTTCGCGAATCGGCTGAGAAGCTATAAAGAAGAGATGTCCATAGACCATGTTCTGCCCACAATTCTGCGTCCCAAAAAAGCTCGTGGTAGCGAACCTCACGGTCTACAAAGCAAGATCACTTCAGTGAATAGGAATAGTCATCCCTGCTGCCACGCGTCTCTCTAGCGATGGTTCCTAGCCCGTCTTACTACCTTTTGCGATATCAACTGTCAAACTAAATTTCAACCTCGGTTTTGTGTATTACTATTCATGCGTTGAAGTCGAAAAGCTCGTTGCATCGCGATATCAGGGCGAGGACGGGAGGGAATGGTCGCGATGCGAGACGCGAGCTCTGACGGCTCGCAGGGTAGCAAAGTTTGGGAACCACTGGCGTAGGCAATGTCCTTAGGAGCATTCGCGCATTTATATACTTCACAGATCTGCCGGATAATCTGCTGCGGGAGATGCAAACGCGGTGACCAAAAATGTGGAACGTGTGCGGCGTGCTGCCCATATTGCCAGGAAGGAAACATAGAAGCGTGGGGTTAGTTTGTGGAGAAGTTGGTGAGGGTTCTCTCACTTGTGTGTTCTGTTTGTGCGCTTTTTGTGTTATAATGCTAGGAAGCGGCGTTCGACAAAGCGTTCCGTGATTACGTTCCGCAAGATGTTCAGAGAGGCGCACTAACGAGTACAGTGGCTTCAACAAAAAGTGAACGCGTTTGCAGGCGAAACCCGTGTTTCCGCACGAGGCCCATTCCAGTCTATGGTCGGACTTGCCATTGCGCCGCACGTATGTCATGTACGGTGACAGCCGAGGGACCACTGTCCTTCTGCCGCAATTTTATCGCATTCCGTACGCGTTTGGCGGTGCGCCAAAGAGTACAGCGATTTTGTGCTGTGATGTTCCCCATCCCGGAATTTTCCTCTGTTGCTAAGAACTGTGCTAAGAAACTGATACTGAACATGTTCAACGTCGCTTCATTTCTATTCTTTATGACTGACGTACTGGTGTTAGAGTGTACTACAACTACGGGCAAATACTGGAGAAAGTTGGCTTGCTAACCTTATCACAACGTAGAACCCTTAAAGATTGTATTTTTCTGTACAAACTGGTTCACTCTGCCTTCAGCTCCCCACATTTGTTACGCTTAATTAACCTCCATGCACCCTCTTTCCGTTCTCCATTTTTCATATCGACTGCATATACGAGCTAAGTCCGATTAGTCGTCTACTAACATGCCGGAATAGGCAGTACTAGAAACATGATGTTGATATATTTGCTGAGTGTCCTAATGATACTGATGCTATCAAACCGATTCTTAATGTATAGTTTGTGCCACCTCCACATTTCGTGTTGTTTCCCACGCTTGTTGTTTTCATATTTGACTTTACTGCTCCATGTCTAATATGTCTGTGATATATCTTCTTTTTTTTTGCATTTTCCTTGTATTTGGTGCACCTTTCGCCACATCCTCCTATACACCTAGTAAAAATTACAATTATTATTATTGTAACGAGTCACAACATTCATTGATTGGATGATTGGTAGATAGATCGGTTTCATGCGCGACTCCATACGTTGCGTTTCTCTCGCAACACTCCTTGGCCCCGTGCAGCGAGCTAGCCAGTGGAGTGTCACAAAAGCGGTGCTCCGCTTTCTGCGTGGTACGGGCCTCCTGGGCTCCCTGTGAGCCGAGTGTCTTTTTTATTTATTTATTTATTTATTTGTCTTTTGTTATTCCTTTTTCTTTCTCTTCTTTTTCTTTTTTAGGGAATAGCAAGCCGGCGTGCTGCATGGCTGACCTTTCCCCTTTCTTTTTTCTGTCAACAAACCCCCCCCCCCCATATGTTACCTTCCACAGACTACAATGGAATATTCCGTGGCATCCAAGCAAGTCGTCGGAGAAGCACACACGGAACATGCCACCAGAAATGGTACAATATGTGGGAGCGCTCTCCAATCGGCGGTGTCGTCACGCCAGGGCTATATGGAGAGCTTCGCGGCCCCGTCAAGTGTGTCGCCACGGTAGTGTCGATTAGGGCGCCATCACTTCGCAAGACTTCTTCATCAGGAAAACAAATCCCGACTTCATAGGTGTACTCCTACAAAAACTGAACGAAGTGCGAACCTATGTTTCTTTGAGTGAATTCGTTCTCTGCCATTCAGAATGTGTGTGTCACCTGGTCACATTGCCTCAACCGCCGACAAGCAATGCAAAACTTTGGGTGCGTGCCTTGATCCGTTGGCCGTTGGAGTGCAAGCTGGTTACAGGTAAGAGCGGAAGCGGCTGCGCTAGTGTGCACTTTGTATCAACCTGTACCTTTTCAAAGTAATGAACCGTAGAAATATGATGAGTTACGATGGATGTGCTTGGATAGGTGCGTGAATTGTTTGCCATTTTGTATTGTATAGATGTGTTAGACACCAGTTAAGGATACCCGGATACCCGAAGCAAGAGCGCACTGGGGAGAATAAGAATACTTGTATTTCTGCGGAGGTAGCTATTACGTGCAGAAGCTGGAATTACAAGATTCACATTCTATCGATTATTTTCTGGTCCTCCGAGGTGCAGAACACCGAAGATGCTTTCCAGGAAGCGTTGTGTACAGCGCACGTACGGAAATGCACATTGAAAGGCCAAGGAACCGGGCAAATATTGCCACGTACCTTTGAAGCGACCACACGGAACAACGGACGGCGAGGCGTCGAGCGACGGGTTCAGATCCACGACACGCCGCGCTGATTAACGAGCGATGCTTCCAGAAGCATCTGTTCCTTCGCTCGCATCAATCTCATGGACGGATCGACGACCTTGGAGACGCTTCTCTACTTCCCCTTCTTCATCGACGCGGGCTTTCTACAATGTTAACCGCTGTGTACAAAAGCTTGTGAGCTCCCAGTCGGAGCATTATTTACCTCCGTTGTTTTTGAGAGCTACCGCTCTTGTGTGTTAGGCAGCCAAATAACTGAATAAACCGTTCGCGGATTATTCGCCGTTTCGCTCGTCTGCCTTCATCCGTAACATTTCTGGTGGAGGTGCGGGGCAATCCCTGCTCAACGGCCTGGAAGAACAGAAACGACTGAGTCGAAGACAGCGTGGTCTACCTGCGGAATTCGGCCCATTGGGACCTCCAACCCGCAAGAAGATGAATGCGACATCCACCAGCGGCAGCGCGGCACGGCAACAGCTGGACGCATTCGCGACCCGCACAACCTGCAGCACTCAGCTACCCGCCACGCGCACAAGGAACTCGATCGCAAGACAGACGTACGGCGAACGGCAGACTTTAGGCTGCTTTGCTACCACTGTGGAGAAGCCAACCACGTCTACCGCCGTTGCCCGTACCGACGACTGGGTCTACCCGGATTTTCCCCTGACGCCTCCCGCCCTCGGCGCGGTAGTCGCCCCGCCGCAATTGAAGACTCTCTACGGCAGCAGAATGCTTCTGCTGTGCCCACTTCCAGGCCGTTGAGCAGGGATTACCATGCATCTCCACCAGAAATGTCACGGATGAAGGCAGACGAGCGAAACGGCGAATAATCGGCGAACGGTTTATTCAGCTATTTGGCTGCCTAACACACAAGAGCGGTAGCTCTAGAGAACAACAGAGGTAAAGAATGCTCCGACTGGGAGCTCACGAGCTTTTATACACAGCGGTGAACATCGTAGAAAGCGCGCGTCGATGAAGAAGAGGAAGTTGAGAAGCGTCTCCAAGGTCGTCTATCCGTCAATGAGATTGACGCGAGCGAAGGAACGGGGTCGGATTCACAAAGCGCTCGTGCGACGGAATCTGCCGTGTCTCCGTCGTACGGGAACGTTACCACGAAGTGTAGATTCACGAAGGGCGCGCGTCGCAAAATCTTCGCAGCTTACGGCGGAATCCTGCGAGGGCTCCCGAGCAGTCTTACGAAGAAAGATGGCGGCGTTATTTGGCAGCGGTGGATTTGCAGACGGCAAACAGAGACTCCGTAATACGCGCCAACGCATTGCACTTTGCCACAGAACCTTCGAGACTATCCCCGAAGTGACAAATGAGGCACTTTTTTGCTTGGTAACCTTCAACAAATGCTTCAACTTTGGGCTCCGTAAAATCCCCCCGACCCCCAACACCCCTCCAAATTGTCTGCAAGAAAGGCAAAAGAAGCCATAAAAGCTGCAAAACTGGGTGCCGCACAGCGCTTACAAAACACCCTCACCCACCCCCTCCCCGAGACGAACATACTGGGAATATATTTGCTGTGTCATCGAACGCGTTTCGCCTGTGATTGCATGGCATCCATTGTGGCTACCGAAAGACCGAGAGCACGTGCAGTAACAAAACATTTGGGGACGAACAACTTCGTCTTCTTCTAACGGGACGACTCTTATTGGTGCGATTACAAATTTTCGTCATCGTTACCATAGCGAAAACATAGTCTCGCACTCTTTGGCTGTTTCTCTCCGAGCTGCACGTGACAGGAAGCGAGCAACGTCCTCTTTTTCGTCAAAGGGGGTACCCTCTCCACTACGATAGCTTTGTGAATCGCGCTTACGACGCCGTCGTACGCGCGTCGCAGGCTACGACGTCTTAGCGCATCTTAGCGTAACTTACGATCGCGTTTGTGAATCCGACCCGATGCTTCTGGAAGCATCGCTCGCTAATCAGCGCGGCGTGTCGTGGATACCAGCCCGTCGCTCGACGCCTCGCCGTCCATTGTTACTGTTCCGTGTAGTCGCTTCGAAGATACGTGGCATTATATAAAGACCGCCTGAAAGTCAAGCTTGATGATACTGGAAAGCAAGTCACAAAGCATGCCTACTCCTGAAGAGGCTCGTTGCGAAGAAAGCCTGTGATGTGTCAGTTAACTATATAATTATACTTTTTGCAAGGCCTGTACAGTGATTTCGAGAAGAGTAGTGACATCATACTTGTATATGTATTAATAAGCTTGATAAATACAGTGTTTCACTTCCAATATCTGTGTTTGTCACTCCATGTCACTAAGCATGAAAAACAGCGTCCTCGGACGAATGCGATGCGCGCCACCCTATCAAAAATCATAGCAAATGCGCTTGCGCAGAATTGGTCTTGCAACCACTGGGGCCGTATTTGGCGCTGCTGCTGCACGAAAAACATCCCCATTGCAATGTATGGGAATGTCCCATCCCTGGTGTCGCGCGCAATGGAGCCGTACCACTATCGACTATGAGGGGAGGCCGCGCTCAAATCTACGCATCGCCATCTTCCGGGACCGGGAGTAGCTTGAGCGACGTCTGCTAGCGATGACTGGTTGTCCCCCAGGGGTGTGCGTCGCGGCCGATAACGCAAGAGCTGGAACGTGGGAAAACGTTACGTTTTTCTTTTTTGTTTTTCAAGTTGATTTGCGCTTTGTGCTCACCCTGACCTCCCCACACCGCGTGCGTTGTCTCGTGCCGGACGCTGGGGAGACGTGTTTCTGCGCACTAAGCTGGAAACAACTTTGAACAATGGAAGACGGAGACAAACATGTATTCAATGAAAGAGTATCGGAATCCGCCATTTGAGGAAAGATTGCCGCCGGCGTGCGGCCAACCTTCAAAATAAAGTGGTAGGCACGAGCTTAGCGCCTGAGAATGTTCTCTTCGTATCCACGATGGACATGGGAGGTTATTTTGGTTCTAATGTCGAAACCGTGGAGCCCCAGAAAGCAACATAGTCCTCTTAAGCACACTCGTTTTTTCATCACAAGCTCGAGGAAGATCATAAACAGTTTTCTGTGCCCCAGCAACGAGCAAACACAGGACTCCTTGTGTGCGCCGGTTCTACCACTTTCACGGCAAGCGAAGAAGCGATTCCCCCTTACGACGGAGGAATAAATTTTCAACACTGATGTCAGCGAGCTGCCAAATAACAGTAATGTGCGGCTTTTTAAAACACTTGCCACTTTTTATGCCTGCAACCGATGAGGAACTGCATAAACCGTGTGTTGCCATTCAGATGTGAAGCAGTGACACAGACAATGCACGACGATTTTTACGGTGCTGCTAGGATATACAATTAACTGTACGGTTTACCCAAGTTGGGGACAAGAAATGTTGTTCGACCATTTGCAGCTTTGCATGAATACAGTTGTGTCCATCAGTTTGAAATCCCAGGAAAAAAGGGACGGGCCAGCAGGTAAACAAAGGTGCCTGTGTTCCGTGCCAGCGAGAAAAGGCTATTATGTCTGTTTTATTGTGATATCATCTGAGGTATTGTAGTATGCGTGTACCATCAGGAAATAAAAGTGAAAAGTCCGTATTACCTTTGTGTTGCTGAATTTACGCAGGTGAGTAAGGTACCACAGAAACTGAACGAATTAAGGTTTCTCCGGTTTTATCGTCGGTTTATAAGTTTAAAAAGTTGTTTCACGCGTAACACCTGTGTACCAGATTGCAGATCCAAAACGTGCAACAAAGAGCTGAGGCTAAAGTTGAGTACGAGTGTCGTGGGGCCTGTACGCGTCCAAAGGCAAAAGAACTGTGGGATCAGAATGCGGTTTTCTGGTGTGGGGCACGTTCCAAGACTTTAAAAAAAATCAGAGTCTGACCCTAATCATGTCAGGCTTGGGTTTCGGGCCAGTGCTGTCCGTTGCAGCCGCCTACTGGCTCTGCTCTGAATGTTACGTGCCTACCAATTTGCTTCGGCAAGTTCTCGCGAAGATATGCCACCGTCTCTCGCATGCGCCATCATCTTGTTTCGAATGACGGATCCACGGTCGCCCTGCAATCAACGTCACGCTCAAGTTTTGCGTGGCCCTTTTTCAGGACCCTGGTTTATGAAAAGGGTCAGAAGAGGACAACAACAATTGGCGGTCATAATTTTTGAAAACATTGTCTAGAAAACGCAGAGAAGACGAACTACATCCCGTTGATTGGGAGCACTGTTAGGACGAAATACAACGCTCTTTGCGTGGCGGGTCAGATATCAATCAAAGATCCCTTTTTATGTTCTATCCTGCACATTTATATATTTAACATATACAGGTTGTTTCATTTTATCTGCAACAAATTTTCATAAAAAAGGGAGTTGTCTTAGGACGTTCTTTTCTTATTGGATTACTCGACCGGGCTGCAACTAGGAAGCCGTATTTTTTCGCAATTAGGGAATTAAATAATAGATATACTTTAATCATTTTTAATTACTGACTTGAGCGAGCATATAGTAAATGCGATAACAAAGCCTGAAGCGAAAAACAAAAAAAAAAGACATCGTAGCGTGCGCCACAGAGCTTGCTATTCAGCTGTTGTCTGCTACAAAGCGTAAGTGACCTGCAAAAGAGCGACATCTCCGACATCTCCACCAGATATCTCACCCTCACCAAACATCACACGAAAGCGTCATACGCGATTCATGGTTCAAGCATACCCTTATCGCGGTATGCTTCAAGATTTTTGTATTTTTTATTTCATTTTATTTTTTGCTTGCAAGGAGCATTGTGCATCACAACTGCATATCAGCGCTTCTTGCACCGGTGAAAAGCGAAGAGCTGTGTCCAGAAGAATGAAAGGAGTGATACGGCGACCGACTCCGAACACATTAAGGAAGAAAAGAAAGCAAAAAGGAAATAAAACAAAGTTCGTGAAACATCTCGCGATAAGGGTTCCCTACATCCTGTACGACGTTTTTCTGTGACGTTAAGTAAGGACGGAGATATCAACATCGTTGACGCTTTTTTGCCGCACACTTGCGACTTACAGCGGATGGCAGAAGTCAAATACTACTTTGGTACGTAGCGCGCTCCGCGACTACTTTTGTGCTTCATCAGCGGTTCGAGCGCATGATGAGGCTTTAAAGGGGCTCTAAAATGCAAAAACTACTCGCTCTCAAATGAAAGTCCGTGTTTCACTTGGTACAATTCACACAAGATTAGTTCACAAAACGCCACCGTTTAGAAGAAAAACGCAATGAAAACAGAGCAGTCTTTGGAGGCAACGAATGGGATGCCCAGGAGGCAAAGATTGGCGGCATCCAATGAGACAGCAGGAGAAGCGCGCGCATACCTATCGTGGCTGTGTGGATTTGGAACGGGTCCCATCGTAGTGTTCCGTATATGCGCGGCATGATGCGCACTGCTGCATTTTTCAATACCGATTGATTGAATTGTAGCCCACAACAGTTCTCGCGAATGCCAACATTTATCAAGTCCTTCGGACAGCGACGCCGCTCCGCTTCGTAACGGGCACTATGTTTTGCACAGGGACTGCTCCATGGCGTGGCACGCGCGTGCACGCGCAGCATGGACTAAAAACACCGATGCACGAGCAGAAGCGTCGTTCACTGCTTAGCGCCGAAGCAAGAAAGTGTCGGGTATAATTTTGATTGTAGCTTCATAACGGAATCAAAGGTTTGAATTATGACAACAAGTACGAAATTAACATAGCGTATCGTAATTTGAAGTGAAGTTGTTTTTGCTTTTTTTGTCCCCTTTTAATATCGTCATTGCAATGTGCTCCGAAAGGCAATAATTAAAAAGCTGATCAGAATATCTCTGTTAATTTGTCCCCTAATTGAGAAAAATGCGGTTTCCTGGTAGCAGCCTCATCGAGTATTGCAATGACAAAAGTAAAATCTTCCTACGGCAACTCCCCTTTTTATAATGATTTGTTGCAGGTAAAAAGAAACGCTCTGTATGCATAGAAACCCTTGCCGGTGGGTCATTAGCTAATGCTGGAAGACTAGATGTGACATCAAGTGGCACTCAAAATCCGTCAGCACCACGAACTTGCAGCGTCACTTGTCGGAAGTCCACAAAATTACTGGGATGTCAGATAGTTGGAGCATTCTGTCTGTTTCATCAACTCTCATTCCAGTCATTGATCTCGCAGTACATTCTCTTTCACGGTAAAGCTTACTTCGTTAATGTTCTATACGAAATCTTACTCTGCTTGTTCCGACGGCCATTGTCTCGCTGCATCCTACAATATTTTATATGTGACATCTTTAAAACATGAGTGCATAAAAGACTACAAAATGAGGACACCGTGTACAAGGTGTACATTTACCGAAGCAGGAGGCCAGGGAAGGGTCACACCGGTAGGAGCAGAATGGTGTATCGCTGCCTCCGTCTCCGAAACGGGGGTACGCCGCCGCCGCCGACAAAGTTGCCCTCGGCGCACACCTCTTTCTCGGAGATGGTATTCGTATAGTTGATTCGTGAACGACAACGCCGATAGGGGAACGCTACGCGGTGAGGTGGACACTTCAGACAGCCGAGTCCCAGACAGCACTATTGATCTATTCGACTCATTAGTTCCGGCATACGAAGAAGGCTGCATCGGTACTGCTTGTCCGCAAAGGGGCATCGCATGACCAGCGGTCCGAACATGAAAAAAAAAAAAAAAAAAAAGAAATAGCGGTCACCCTGCTGAGCAGTAGTGTGATAGCATCGTCCAACTTCTATGAACATGCGGATATATTTTTAAGTTGCGCGTAACTGTTTACACATGAGACAAGGAACAGAAAATAATAACATGACACGTAAGTGTTCTTATTTTCGTTCCTTGTCTCAGGTTTTATCGTCGTTTTACAATGTACCAGCTCGCCTACACCCTTGCACTTCTGCTATTGGTTTACACATATCGGTCAAATGTAGCAGCACAACTGCAATGGGTTATGATGTAGTGCTAGGAAGGATAACGCGCTGTGGCATTTGGCGCGAAGAACTTCTTTGGTCGCACCATGAGTGCTTTAAAGGAGCACAGGCAAATATCCGGAGTGATTTCCATCCATTTCGAGGTGGTTTATTGGACAAGTCCCATTTTGAATGTGAGATCATTTAGTGACTGGGACCAGTTAAAAGTGGAACCAGTTACCTTTTGGTCCGACTTGGAGTACGACCCGTGGAACTGATCGAGTGGCCCCCTCCGCTAAGTGGTCCCGGATCCTGCCACTTCGCAACTGGGACCACTGAATGCATGACCGAAAATAGTGCGTAGAAATGCACATCTTGTTCAAGTAAACGCCTATGTTGACTGTGCGATGCATTAGCGGACCACGGGGAGCAGCGCGTTTTGTTGATCACCTCACATCTTGTGTTTTCTGAGAGAAGATGACACCCCTGTTTTCCATGCACGTCGTGACATGTAACCCCTTCATCTTCACCATACGTTCGGAATCTTTAGACTCTTCTTATCCCGTTTCTCAATATCCTCCTAAGTTTCTAAAATAAAACATCTAATGCATAGTAATCGAAGGATCACGGTCAGCATTCATACCTGCTAACATCGCAACAAGCAGTGTGTGCAGTGCGTTTGGCGTTTCATCGTCCGTTTCTTCCCTGTACGCCGTGTTCATCTTCTTAACGTCAAAACTCTTCCGGTACATTGGAAATGTCAGGAACCATTGTCATCGCATTGGCTTAGAAAGCGCACTAAAACACACACAAATATTGCACAGGAGATACACAACACCTACCACAGCAACCGAAGACGAAACCAACTTACAACTAACTTGCTCTTGCTGAAACGCTGCTTCAAACTGCCACTCTCGATCGCCCTCTCGCCGTTTGAGTTCGAATGGAAACCCTGTACCCTGACTAGCAGACGATACTCTGAACCAATCAGCGAGCGCGTACGGTCTAGCGTAAGCGCAAGGTCTCAGGCTAGTGCTTGCCTCCACCACCGTTGCGCGGTCGTTTTTTTGCGGCGTACTTGAAGTTCTGCGATAATTAAGACTTTAAACGGTGAATTGCTTCTCATGGTGCATTTTACTGGCCGACTTAACAGTTTTATATGAAGAAAACAGGGTGTTAAAAATTACTCACTTGCTACTCTACGTATTACACGTAACCATCTAACAAAAAAGGTGCCCGATGTGAAAGTGAAGGAATCGCGGGCTGCAGTTTCTCTCTCAATCAGTTTGAAGCAGGGTGTCGAACCGAAACCGAACCGTTGCTTTAGCCGGAACCGTACACGAACCAAAATGTTCATCACATTGTTGAACCGGAACCGGAGCAGAACCAGAAAAATAATAGCGGTAACCGGTTCGCAACGAAACGGTTCCGATATAAAAGAAGTCCGCATAAGAGCTCAAGTGCCTTAGTACCCGAACGAGGACACATTGGTCTCCATATCATGGATTTCGCAAATTTTCATTTAGTAGTCAAACGGGGACGTATAATACGCTTTCAGCGCCTTTTTTGACATGCTGAAGCGCAATTGTCCTTGTGAGCGCCGCGGCTAGAGCCCCACGCACGCGCTGCGGCGTCCGCTCTTCAGACAGGAGGTTCCACGCGGATGTGTGTCAGACGCTGGGTTTCCGAGCAGACGACAGGGCCGTCCTCTGCTAAGTCTAGTCCTGCTTACTGGTAGTGCAATTGTGTCGTGACACATCGCCTTTGTGTTGTGGGTTAACTGGTACACTGATATCATCTCGGACAAAGCAAGGCTGGCAGATTTATTTGCGACATGGTTCAGTACGGTTTCAGATCTATTCATGCTGCGAATGCAGTGTGCCGGTGCAGTACCGTCGCCTATGTAAAATGCTGTACATCATCTTATTTCGCTCCCTTAAGTGTATCTTGCTGCACTGCGTGTGAAAAAAGCAGTGTTGCACACAACGCCGTTACTACAATCTTTTTTCGGTGTCGAAGTGCGGATCGCGATACCTTTTTTGAATCGGTATTGAAAAAGTACTTCAGTTGCAGATTTATAGTAACGCAATCTCCGTATCCTTACCAACACCGATTCTCTTTCAGTGCCCCATCCTTTCTTCGCCAACGATATTTCTTGGGTTTATTCCTTTTCACTGGTCCGCTAAGCGCTCGACAAGAGGCCTGTGGGCACGCCGACGTGCTCCGTAACAGGAATTATGCCAAACACATGTTCACTTTTTTCCTACCAATATGGAGGAAGTAACCACAGCTCACATATGATGTGGTATTCATAAGTCCGGAAGGACCACTGCTAGGATGGCAGAATACTTTGAGAAACAGCTATTGATAAAAGTCAAGCAAAGTGTCCGAGATACATAATAAATATGTTTTCCTTTTGCTGCGAAACTGTCTTTTCCAAATTTGGTATTATACAAATGGTGTGTTCACGTAAGCGAGATTTCTGTGATGCATCATCTTCGTATTTCCAGCAAAAATATCGGGCAAAGTATCGCGTTACTTTTTTAGTAACGGTGGCGGTACTGCGTTACTCTCAAAAAGAGATATCGATGTTGGTATCGCGATACCGCATTTCGGTAAGGGGTATAACACTGGAAAAAGCGATTTTGGGAACAGAGAGTAGTAGGACTACACCGCATCATACGTGGACGTGATTTGCAACTGCTCATCCATTTCTCCTTTCTCCCGCTAAAGGGGGTACCTGGCCACTAAAAATGTCAACGCAGACAACAGCAGTAAATTATTCATTTCCTGATACAAGCGGTTTTATGCGAGATATAAAACGGAAGTGTTGGACCGGTTCGCGAACCGGTTCGGGGCTTCGAACTGGTTTGTGAACCGGTTCGAGTTTTGGCGCGGCTGATCTGAAACTGAACCGGAACGAAATCCAAGTAATGTGAAGCCGAACGCGTATTTTGTACGGTTCGACACCCTGGTTTGAAGGTCGCACAACACGGCAACCGTCCACCTTCCGCCTACATATACTTTTAGGGGACCATAAACGAGCTTCCTGCGCGGGGTCCGCGATGCCATGCGACTAATGGAGCTTATTTTTCCGTTACAGTAGCCAGGAGGACTTATGCTGGTAGCAGAGTCCAGTAGGAGTCACCAGGATCCAGCACCACTATCGTATACCATCTACGATATGCTTTACTAAATCGGTACCTTTCATCATGTCCAATCAACCTCAAAGTCGGTTGTTGTGCCGTCACCGGTGGCAAAGACCTCGAGTGATGCGCACATTTTTTTCTTTGTCTTGTAAATACAGGAGAGCCATCGATTTTAATGATCTGAAGCATTCACATGAAACCTGTAGGGATGACGACACGCCTGAATGAGTTTATTGCAATGCGTAGATAAAGGCCATCAACATGGGAAACCCGATAACGACTTCTGCTGGCCCACGCCACGACGAAACATGGCGTCGTTCCTCCGCTTTGGTAGTCTCGCTTGCAATATATCATATAGCGTAGCAGTCCAATGTCCGCAGCTTCCTCGTGCTCAGCTCACCTAGCAGACACAGCAGGTGTTATGCTTTACTACGCAGTACCGAGCTGAGTTTTCGGCGCAGACACTAGGAATTTCTGAGGATTATGTGAGCCCACAAATGCTATTTCATTAAAAAGTTTAATAAAGCTCAGAATGCTTGTATCTCTAAAAGTTGCTGACACCTTGTACGGCACCAGCCATATGCCTTCATCATTGGATTGGAATTGGATTGGAAAAAGAAAGAAAAATATGGAGAGGTTAGTCCCGACCCAGTCAGAACTGGCTACTCCAAAACGCGTTTGTTGGTAAACAAAAAGAAAGAAAAAGGTCATCATGTTAGCGACACACAGCACCCAACGTAGCTGTTGCGTAATAGTGCAGAGTTGTGCAATCATTCCAGAGAGAATATAAAAATTGCATTCGTATCTACCAGAAGTATGCTCGTCAATCACGACTGGCATGTGCGTCGAACCACGGAACCAGCGCACTGTATGGTGAACAGTGTTGTGCCGGCTACTCAATTTAGGTAGCGAAATGCCGCTACCCTATTTAAAAATAGCGCGATACTAGCGGCGCTACAAATTTACGAATGTAGCACGATACCGCTACCGCTACCAAAAAATGTAGCGCAATTACCCTTGCGCTACTTTCTCACCGAATGCCTATGAATATGTGATTCGATACATTCAAAGATATGTGCTCTTGGTGATACTTTATTTCTTGCGATCAGTACTTTCTGAAAAAGTCATTACCAGTGTTGGTTACCGAAAATATTATGTAAAATATGTTTCCGGTTCCGTTTCCGGTAACTGAAAAACTCGGCTTTTCGTTTCCGTTTCTGTTTCCGTTTCTGGGCGATTTTCGTTAGCGGTTTCTGTTTCCGTTTCCTTTTAAGAATTTCGTTTCCGTTTCCGAGGTAATTTCGGTACTGGTTTCTGTTTCTCATCCGGAACTCGTACTGTCTGGTTTTGGCTTTTTCATGTCAGATATTCTAGTTACATAATAGATGCAAAAGGACAGCCACACCAAACACAAACACTAAAGACTTTAATGCAAAGTTCGTCACGAATCTTATACACCGCAAGTAGATACCCCTCTAGGTTGCGGAAATACATATGCCTTTAAGTTTCAAAAGTCTCCGCTCGTGCGCAAAAATAACACGTCATCCAAAACTTTCGCGTCCATCTTGCTGCGCAGTGGGCTCAACACGAAAGAAGTCCCGAAAATAAACGAATGAATGAATGATGGCTGGAAGAATAGTGCGGCTATATGTAATTTTCATATTAACGCGAAAACACCGAGGGAAACATCCTGCGAATTTGGTTTCCGTTAACGTTACCACTTTTGAATTTCGTTTCGGTTTCTGGTAGTGGAAACTAAAACAATTTTGTTTCCGTTTCCATTTTCGTTTCCTGTTGAATTTCGGTAATTACCGTTTCTCGTTTCCGTTTCCGGTAGCCAACCCTGGTGATTACACACTTACATTCACCTTCAAGAGCTGTTGCCGCTCAAAGTTCCCGTCACTGAGCCTAACACGCTTCTTGGTGAACGTATCGGCGCAAACATTGAAAAGTCGTTCGGCAGACGCACATGACGGAACGGCGGTATTCAGCTTGAGGAACGCCCCGTGCACTCTTGGATAACCCTGCTTTAGCGATGTCAAATTAAAGTTATCTGGCACAAAGAGGTACTGAGTAAGCTCACGATTAGCTGGATCTGCTGTAGAAGTTGACTCCCGAAAAGAAAAGAAATCATCTGCATGGAGCTCGCTCGTGGATTCCTCGGCGCGCTCACGTGAGGCGACCGAACACCTTAACATTTCGTTTACGTCGGTCAAGCTGGTTACTTCCTTTCGTTGGTTTTCATCCGTGAGCCATGAGAGCTTGAACATCGGGATTAAGACAACAGCGGTTTGAGGTCTTTGGTCTGACATGAAACGATGGAACCTAAGGTGAATACCATGCATCGTTTACCGGTTTCGCAGTTGAATACGATACGGAGCATGCATGTAGTAAAATCACCTTTAGACGCCAGAATCTAGCGTCTAATTTATTTTATTTTCTCCCTCAAAAGTAGCTGTAGCGGAGGCGGTTCCGCTACTCAAAATTGTAGCGGAAATTACTTTCCGGCTACAAATAACAAATGTAGCGGAATTACACCTCCGCTACTGAAAAAGGTTGCGATTACAGTAGCGCCGCTACGCACAACACTGATGGTGAACAGATGTGCTGTCTCAAATAGTCCAAGTGTGTACCTGGACACATAATTTGTGACCTTAGAATCGTGGGGATCAGTGAGCTCGTGTTGAGCACTTTAATTCCCGGGATTTCAGGAGAGATACCGGTCGAACGTGATATACTAACGGATTCCAAGTCAGCGGGGAGAGAAATGGTGTGCAATGCATAGAAGCCCAGGCGAGGATTTCTTCCCCTGTCAGAAGGACGCACTTAAGGCCTTAAAATGTTAAGCCTGGCCTTCACCTAAAAATAGAGCCCGTGCAGTGCTCTAGTTCAAACCCTTGAAGGCCTCTGTCTGACTAGGCGGCTTGGGGTATCCAGAATCAGTAGCCCCCAGAACAAGTGACCTCAGCCTGGCAACGGTGCTCAAACAAGGAAAAAGACAGTATCGAAAGCGGCAAGAGAAAATAGGTTTCGATTGCCATTTTTATTTCTCGCCTGAGTGCAACTAAGACATTTCGAACAGAAACTTATTCTTGTACGCAGTGTCCTCCATCATTGGCACGAGATTTCGAAAAGGGCTAGAAATTACGTGTTCATGGTTCATTGGTATCATGTAAACAGCACGCGTGAATGGGAAAAATCCAGAAGAGTACGTTTTCATGGCTGAGGTGCACGACTTGCGTTCTTGGGACGCTTTATTACATGGACGGGTGCGGAAGTGGGTTAAGTGAATTACTTCATCTGTACACGAAGGTAAGCAGTTATATGGGAAGCTTTCCGAAGCATGAAAGTTCCATTTTGATACTATATGTATCATAACCGTGTTGCGTAACAGCTAAATAAAGTAGTGGTCCTGCAAAGAATAACAGCATTGATAGGAAATAGAGAGAAGTAGAAAAAAATAGAAATGAAAGGTCTGGAGCAGTTTTATCTGTGAGGCGTGTTAGCATGCAGAACGAAAGTACGCAGTGGACCAGTCGTTCGAAGAACAAAGCCAGACAACGATGACCAGCTCGCGTGGCTCAGTGGTTAGCATGCTGGCCATGTCACGTAAAGACAGGGAGGTACCCTGGTTCGAATCCCGGTGCTGTCCCGCTGTGCTATCTGGGGTTTTTCCTGGGTTTTCCTCAGACGCTTTCAGACATATGTAGGCACAGTTCCCTTAGAAGTCGGCCCAGGACGCACATTCCCCAGGGCGTCAGTCGTGACGTTGCCCACATATGTGAGGCCGACAACGGCGAGCCGTTTCACCATCGCCGCCACCACCAGCAGACAACGACCGTCTTCTTTGTCAGACATGAGACAACTAAATAATTTTATTTTGAGACGAAGAAAAAACACTCGTGCTACGAAATGGGCAGTGATGCTGGTGATGATGGTGCGTGAGAGACTGGCTTAGTTAGGGTATATGCGACCGTATTGTCTGTGGGGTTATACTGAACCAAGAATTCCTTGTTCTCTACTTTTTTGCGTGCGTGGAGATACTTCAACGCAATATGTTTTGACCGCTGATGATGAACTGGGTTTTCCATGAGTATGAGCTGATTGGCTATCACACTTGAGCTTTAGTCCACCAGAGCTGTATTTTCCGAGGCCGAGTTCATGTAAAAACATCTTGATCCGTTTTCCTTCTTGCATGGTTTCTGCAAGAGCTGCACACTCTGCTTCACATGTTGACAAGGCCACGAGCTTCTGTTTACACGACATCCAGCTAATGGCTCTCCCCGAGAAAACAAACACGTAACCGCTTCTGGATTTTCCTTCACTTTGCTCGTTCCAGCTAGCGTCGGAGTACCCGAGCACGTTGTCTGCACGAACTGTGTAGGTAAGGCCAGCGTCTCGGGTT
Organism: Ornithodoros turicata; assembly: GCF_037126465.1. Classification (NCBI taxonomy): domain Eukaryota; kingdom Metazoa; phylum Arthropoda; class Arachnida; order Ixodida; family Argasidae; genus Ornithodoros; species Ornithodoros turicata. Next base: position 6,921,485 of record NC_088202.1, on the reverse strand, counting down.
CCTTTCGCCTATCGCAGCATCCGCTTAGCAAAGTTCCAATGTACTTCCGAAAAAGAGTTATTGAATTGGCTCAAGATATTCGTTGCAAAAGCAATGTCAGGTCTAGTTCCTTGCACCAAGTACATAAGATGGCCCATACGACTTTGGTACGGTACGTTTAGTTTTTCTTTTTTCTCGTGTGCTTCCTTTTTGTCTTCCAGTGCTTCGTTCTGTAGTCGAGCTTTCCACTTTGAAGCGTCCATTGGTGTTTTCACCTAGGCACTCCACTCTCTGTATGTAATCCGCCGCTCTTTCGCCCTTTTTTCCATTTGACAGCATTGAGCTCGCGCTTCAGGTTTATCCTTTTTTCTAAGACTCTGCTCCTCTTCACTTGTTAAAAACTTGTGCAAAAAGCAGTCGCTTGGTTAATGACGTAGCTTGTCTGAGAACTCGAAACTGTCTGTACAATGGCGTTGTGCGCTTCCATGTCGTTCTTCGCCCAAGTTCCTCTTTCGGCTATGGCTGTCCAGATGCCTTTCGTCTTCAGATAAATCATCATCCTGTACCTCCACGTAGGGTAATTGCTCGAATCCAATCGTTCGAGGGCGGCGAACGGAGTTCCATGATGCCCGTCACTCATCTTGCTGCGAGAAGATATCAACCCTAGCAACCTTTTAGTAGGCGTTGTGGTTGCATGTGCTTGTAGTGCGCCCTGGACCCATAACCTTTGTTAGCTGAAGGGAAGTACGCAGTGGACCAGTCGTTCGAAGAACAAAGCCACACAACGACCTTCTTGTCAGTAGTAAATCATTTTATTTTGAGACGAGGCAAAAACACTCGTGCCACGAAATGAGCAGTGATGCTGGTAATGATGAATGACTAAGCAGACGCAGGGTATTGGCAACCCTGCCTTCTGGCTTGTTAATGCCGAGTGGATGAATGGCATTGAACCTGTATATGATCACTCCCCATCACATTCGCCGTGTGTTGATCTGAGCACACTTTCCAGTGTGTATATCTTAATGTTGTCAAAATTGTGTCCAAGAACGTGAACATCTTCAGCAACTACTTGGGGAGTTTGTTGAAGGTGTGAGTTCCGTGACCAGTAAGGCGATTGTTCATTCCTTGACCAGTTTATTAAGCAGGTGCGCCATACAATGCAATATATAACATTGAAGCTTATGATGTGAGTATGTGGCTAATGAAGCGGGCGCAAGCGCTGGTTGTGCGTTTCACACAGTTTGCGATTGCGGAGGTTGCATTGGCGTGTTCTATTGCACTCTGTGGTTTTGCTTGATTTTGGTGTTGGCTAATGGCAAATTATGGTGTTCATTTCTTGGCAACCCGGCCTAGCGCTCAGAAATTGACAGCACTGGATCACGTGACCACGTGCACCCGAACATGAGTGCCATGTGTGGTGGCGCGACTACCAAGAAGATGCGCGAGGGCACCATGTTCTACTCTGGCGTGTGCCAGTTATTCTTTGAATTCGTGGGCAGAGTCTTCCGATACCTGGGATACTGAATCACTTCCCAAACCCCCGACAGAACATGAGCCATCGGAAGAACCAACATTTCCTCTACCCTTCCCGGAAGTTGAGGACACTTGCAGTGAAAACGGCCACCACCGTACGACGCAAGATGCCCAGCCGTCTCAAGTGGCAGGAGCTGCTCCTTCAGGAGAAAATTCTCCTCCTTTGAGTACAACCACACGTAGGTATCCGGTCAGGAGGCGTCGGCCGGTAGATCGGTTCCAATCGGCTTAAAGGGGGAGGTATTGTGGTGGCGCGACTACCAAGAAGACGATGCGCGAGAGCACCATATTCTACTCTTTTATTCTCTCTCTTCTACATAGTTATTCTTTGAGTTCTTGGGCTGTTGAAGCCATGTCCGTTTCCTATTCAGTCTTCTATTAAAGAGGTTTGTTGAACCCACCCTACGGTTATCTCACTATGAATCTAGCGGTGTTAGCCGCTGGGATCACCCTAGGGGCATCACTCGTCATCCGGTCTCGTCGTCTGGTAACGCACGTGAACTTCGACGTGCAGGACAATCGGGCCCTCGCCACCCTAGCAGTACGGACGTGACGACACCGGATATAGCGGGGCAACCCGCTGCTCGGTTGTATCGAGGCCGGGCTAGAGAAATGCTACCTGGCAAATTCACGGTGCTCGGAAAGCGCCACGCGAACATGCGAGATTGTAAGAAAAAAACTTCCCGGGCAACAGCACCGCAAAGGGTACTGCCCCGACGACAGTTTTACCGGCCGCGCCAACCCGGGGACGGACCGCGTCATCAAGGGGCCCTTCTCCAAATTATGAAGGACCGGCTCTCCTTTGCGTACCACCATCGCGTACGCGGATATGAAGGGCATAGGTGGGCATTTTGGTGAAACCTCACTCGCCCTCACCCTCACGGCCCTCACGGGCACATGCCCTCACTCGCCCTCACCCTCACCGCCCTCACGAGCACATGCCCTCACTCGCCCTCGCCCTCACGGCCCTCACAGACACATGCCCTCAATCGCCCTCACCCTCACCGCCCTCACGAGCACAGGCCCTCACTCGCCCTCACCCTCACGGCCCTCACAGACACATGCCCTCAATCGCCCTCACCCTCACCGCCCTCACAAGCACAGGCCCTCACTCGCCCTCACCCTCACGGCACTCACAAACGCAAGCCCTGAGGGTCTTACCCTCATAATGTCTCCTGTGAGTGCACTCATGAGGTTGTGTCCCTCATGAGACCTCCTGTGAGTGCACTCATGAGGTCTGAGGGGCCCCAGGTCTCTGTGAGTGAAGTCACTGGTGAGGCCTGAGGTATGTGAGGTCAGTATGAGGGCATTCAGAAATGAGGTCAAATGACGCATGATGTGGTTCCAGCGACACAACCACTGGCTACACAGCCAGCGACCCAACTACCGAGAGCGTGCGCTTTAAAGGGCAGGTGAGCCGGTTTTTAGCAATTTCGTCTATGTCGCGCTGGGAACACAACAAAACCCAGTACACTTGGCTGTGTTTCCAGCGCGACGTAGACGAAATTGCTAAAAACGTGCACATCAGCCCTTTAAAGTGCACCCTGCAGGTAATTGGATCGCTGGAACCATGTCACCAAGTAATCAGTCAGCCAAGACGCTTTGCTCTTTCCCAGCGCGACATATACGAAACTGCTAAAAACGGGCACACCAGCCCTTTAAAGTGCACACTGCGTGTAGGTGGGTCGATGGAACCATATCACCAAGTAATCAATCAGCTCAGGAGGCTTTGCTGTGTTCCCAGCGCGACATAGACGAAATTGGTAAAAACGTGCACACCAGCCCTTTAAAGTGCACCCTGCCTGTAGTCGAGTCGCTGGAACCATATCACCAAGTAATTAGTCAGCTCAGGACGCGTGGCTGTGTTCCCAGAGCGACGTAGACGAAATTGCTAAAAACGGGCACACCAGCCCTTTAAAGTGCACCCTGCCGGTAGGTGGGTCGCTGGAACAATATCATGAAGTAATCAGTCAGCTCAGGAGGCTTTGTTCTGTTCCAAGCGCGACGTAGACGAAATGGCTAAAAACGTGCACTCGGGCCCTTTAAAGTGCACCATGCCTGTAGTTGGGTCGCTGGAACCATATCACCAAGTAATCAGTCAACTCAGGACACGTGGGTGTGTTCCCAGCGCGACGTAGACGAAATTGCTAAAAACGGGCACACCAGCCCTTTAAAGTGCACCCTGCCGGTTGTTGGGTGGCTGGAACCATGTCACCAAGTAATCAGTCAGCCAAGACGCTTTGCTCTGTTCTCAGCGCGGCATATACGAAACTGCTAAAAACGGGCACACCAGCCCTTTAAAGTGCACACTGCGTGTAGGTGGGTCGATGGAACCATATCACCAACTAATCCGTCAGCTCAGGACGCTTTGCTGTGTTGCCAGCGCGACGTAGACGAAATTGCTAAAAACGGGCACATCAGCCCTTTAAAGTGCACACTGCGTGTAGTTAGGTCGCTGGAACCATATCACCAATTAATCCGTCAGTTCAGGGCGCTTGGCTGTGTTCCCAGCGCGACTAGACGAAATTGCTAAAAACGGGAACACCAGCCCTTTAAAGTGCACTCTGCCCGTAGCTGGATCGCTGGAACCATATCACTATGCCTTCATAATTTGTCCACGTCTCGTAAGCGTCATTTAACCTCATTTCTGAATGCACTCATACTGACCTCACACCCCTCAGGCCTCACCAGTGACTTCACTCATACAGACCTGGCGCCCCTCAGACCTCATGAGTGCACTCACAGGAGGTCTCATGAGGGGCAAAACCTCATGAGTGCACTCACAGGAGACCTCATGAGGGTAAGAACCTCATGAGTGCACTCACGGATGGCCTGATCGCGGGCTTGCCTTCACTCACCCTCACCTCAAAGGCGTGAGGTGAGGGTGAGGGGCACTCATGAGGGCCCTCATGAGTGAGTTCGCCCAGCTATGATGAAGGGAGACCAGAGCACTAAGGCCCGGTTTCACCAACGCCGATTAACATTTGAACCGAGATCAACGGTCCCTCAACTTGAATTTAACACTTAACTGTTCTTCACTAAAGGGAGCTATTGTTACTGAAACATTCATACCGTCACCAACTAAAGTTTGCTAGAAAGAATTGAGTGTTCACCTCAAATTTTAGCAACGCTTGATCTTGGTTCAAAGTTGACCAGCGTTGGTGAAACCGGGCCTAAGGGAACATGACTGCTCGGGATCTGGCAAGAAAACTGCTACGAAATGACCACACGAATTCGCCATAAGAAGTCTGGTGGGTGTTTTTGCGCGTCGGCATGCAACTTTCATGGTGTGCGTGAACACACTCTTAAGCCTGCCTTTGGTGGAGAAGCTCCAGCTTACGAAGCATGACGTTCGTGTTTAGTTTTGTGCGCACCAGCGCTTTGATGTCTGAAGGGTAAGTGTGCACCCTGACAAAACGAACTGATTGTCTCTCGGTCTGTATTATGTGCGCTGTCGAATAAACCCACCTCACTGACTTCTTTCTGTTGGAGTCGTCCCGCGGTGTCAGTCTCAATGCATCACCTGGAACGACAAATATTGAGCATTAAACCCACTTGCCTCGATAATGCACCGAAACGCGTGCATAGCCATTAAGTGGCCCAGACAAACATTGTTGTCCACACCCTATGCCATTTAGCATAATACATTAGGTTCTAACACAGAAAGCCCTTTGTCGTAAAAGGACAGAACGACGATACGTGTATGTGTTGTGCGCAGTTACCATATTCTTCTGATCACAAGGCGACCGGGACATCCGCTTTGACGACGGGGCGCGGGGTCTTCCTTCTGTTCCGGATACACCCAGCAGTGTTCTCCATTTTATTGTGTTGTAGTATTCTATTGTTCCGGTTTTATTATTTTGTGTGTTTAACTGTTTTGCATTTTGCGCGCTTTTTAGTCCTCAACGATCTCGCTACAATGTCGCTGCTCTCGCACTTCCGTTTCGTCATTACTGTAAGGGATGCGATGGTTGATCATTCTACAAAGACCTTGCTCCCAACCGAACCAGCTTGATGAATAAAGCGTGCTCCAGCGAGCTCGCTTTTGACAAAGTGTAGAGCATGGGAATGGCTCGGAAGCTAACACGCTGGACAGTTCTATGGGCGGAGTTGTGGAAACGGTGAGCTACCACAGGGTCACGTGAACGTTGAAAGATGTTTAACCATATCTTTTGTTACATTCGGTGTTCGTTGCTGGCAAATACTATCCCCAATATAAGCAGTGACGTTCCGCTTACACCAGGACGTCCAGTCAGTTTACTATATTTTCGCACGCAAGCCGTGCATAGCCCCAGCCAATGCCATTGCGATCCTGTAGTGGTAAGCCGTCGGGGTCAACCTGGTGTGCTGTGTGACATGTGTACAATATGTGACAGTTGCTAATGAAACTATTGGCATTAAACATATGTCCCCTAGACAAAAAATAGTCTAACTAGCGTCCAACAGTGTGTTTCTTCAATCAGATTCTATCTGGGTTTTCCAGTGCAACCTCCTGCATTCTTAAGGACGTCACTTTTTGGCATGCTACTCTTTTAACAAGGTGTATTCGTTAAAGAATATCCGGTATGTTGCATAAGTTGCCTGTAAAAGCGAGATCGGTTCTCCTATCGTAGTGTGTCACCATTATGTCGTCCTTATGTCGCCATTCCGTGCTGCTTCTTTTTGTCTCTGCCACAGTAAAATGAAGCATTCAGTTTTCGCGTCATTATTCATCGCAAAAATTCGTTCCCCTCGCATTGAAGCGGTTCAGCAGCTCCTCAGAGACTGCTATGCACGCTCCCTTCTGGTCACAAGTGAGATGTCAAGGAACCCTTCTTGCACAGACTTTGCGGAACAGTGAGCGCTCCTGAATGACTGTCTCCATACTGCCGACACTAATATTACCCTAGAGTGCAATGTCCCGAACTATTAGTCGACGGTTCTCGAGGAGGGTTTGCTCAACGCCTGCGATGTTCGCTGGCGTCACTGCAGTCGGACAAACGTGTCCGTGTGGTTCATTCGTCATCCTGTCTCGTCTTTCGCCAAACCGTCTGCACAATTCACGCACTCTTCCCCTTGACATGGTTTGTTCCCCATAATGTGCCTGTAATATTTGCAAAATCGCAGCTGGTTTGACGTTCTCCTTCACAAGTAACTTGATTACGCATCGCTGTTCCACAACTACAGACACACTGCTCGCCGTCGCAAAATATGGATATGTGAGACCCGAGAAAGTCGGGTTAGGCTGTCCGAAAAGCCCTGGCTCTGGCCCGCTAACGATTGCACTTCATGCTCCGAAAAATTTTTCTTCCACTGATTTTTACACACAGAGAAAAAAGGGCAGAGAAACAGGGAGAAACGGCGCCGTTCTACATAACCTACTCTTCTTGTGCTCCTCCGTGGCAGGAGCGCGGCCTGTGTCCCCTCTCCCCTTCCTTTAGACCCCAAGGCATGAAACGGTCCAACGAGGTTCGACCACGCGGGGTTCAGAGTGACGTGCCTTCCTGTGGTCTCTTCTGCGCAGACTCCCCAATCATGAGCCGGGCCGGCCCGCTCTGCGAGCATGTCGGCCTCCTGCGTGTGTATTCTGTTTGCATGAGTATTATTGCGAAGTTGTTCACATCTACTGAATAACGTGGATATGTTTTCGACTTCGGGATTGTGCAAGTATATTTATGCAACGTGGTGACTTTGTGGTGAGCTGGGAAAGCTGCGGTGCGAATTACGAAACTGACGTATATCTCCCACGGGTTCGTTTATAATTACATGAGAAAACTAAGTGAACCAGCAATAAATATAGTTTACGCCAAGTGCGATGGAATGGGTGAGGCGGTAGGGGGGCGGGGGATTAACTGTGTGCATAGGCTTTCAAGTGTGCTTGCGGTGGGCTAAATGTGTGCTGAGTCCGCAAACTTCTGGTGGCATCTTCAAGGCCGCTCAACCACGTTGCTACGAACCTGACTCAAGCTAAAAAAAAAACACGAACTCTGACATATGTATCAACGCAAAAGTGTCAGGCAGGCCGTCACAAGCTTTTCTGGTAATAGTGGTTGTATGTAATCCTGACACGCATTAAATCACGCGCGGACACACGAACGAGGATATGGCAGCAATAAGGTAACGATGTCGGACACAACAGGCAAGCATATTAAACGACCAAGTGAAAATTGTATTCAAATCTAAAAGATTAAGACAAGCAGGCGCGCTTCAAATTAACCCACAGGCCCGCTCTTTGATTACCGGTGACGACTTTTCATAACTGAGCTTTTCTTCCTTGTTTTTTCTGTTCTAATTCTAACCCCATGCGACGTCATTGCACTCGTCGTGACATGGGGCAATACAGGAGGACACGTGGTGTACTCTCCGAAGTTTAGGAGGACATGTCTCCCTTATGGGCCATGGGCGCAACAGAAAAGCCGCTGTCTTTTGCCCCCCGCGCCAGCTCGAATCACAACCATCTCTATAATACACGACCATAACACATGCACCTAGCCCCAGCGCCGCTGATTTAGTTTCGCCAGGCGGCCGCCGCACGTTTGTGGCGCTGAATACGGGACCCTCGGCAGACGACGCATGCTATGCGGATACCGTCGCTGCCGTCATTCGCGTTTGGTTTTGGCTGGTTTTCACGCGGTGGGCAGTGTTTGTCTTCAGCGCATGGTTCGTCAGACGTGAGACGTGATGGTATGGTACACTGCAGCGTCCCGCTTTGCAAGTCGAGGAAAGCAGTGTCGGACTCAAGTATTTCCTTCCACGAGTTCCGCTCAAATGCTGCCTTACCGGAGAAGTGGCTCGAAATATATATCGCGCGGTCCTGACAAAAGTAACTTCATTGCGATTGTTTCATTTCATACACGGTGTACTTTAAGAATGGCAGTGTGTACCATAAATAGTTTTATCTAATAGCTGAGTACCTTTTACGCATCTCTCTCTGAAAGAACGAATAATGAACCGTGTCCCCCGACCAGGGATTGGCATAAATACAATTTTTGAGTATTTAAATATAAAGCATTATATATATATATATATATATATATATATATATATAAATACAAGCAATAGCCTCGTAAATTAAAGTATTCAAGTAGCCTCGACCATTGACCCCCACAACAGCAGAAAACTCTCAACGTCTAAAATCTTTTTTCGCCTGCATATTAGCTCAAACACTGCGCCCTAAACTCGCCCTTCTTCCCAAAAGGTCGAATGCACAGCATATTTAAGACATGAGTCAGTATATTTTTAGGAGTATATATTTTTATTTATTATTATTTGTATATTTTTATTTTAGTATTGATATTGTATTTACAAGAATAAATACCCCAAAACTGATATTTAAATATAATTATAAGTAGGTTTTTCTACTCTGTATTTAAATACAATATAAATACGTGTGGTATTTATATTTCAAATAGTACTTTAATTACAATGTATTTAAATACTGCTCATCCCTGCCTCCGACAGACTACTCGACAGCGTGTTTTCGGCATTTCAAGGCCGAAGACTTTAGCATCGGCGCAAAGCGCAAAATTCTCAGACGTGGTACCGTGGCTACGGTACCTATGTTTAGTGATCACGAAGTTTACGCGGCCTTGCATCTCCCACGGGTGGAAAAGGAACACAAAAAGGCACCACAAAGTAGCGTCGCAGAAAAGACACCATCAAGAAAAGTTTTCAAAGTGGCTTCTATCCGAACAGTATAATAAAGGTTAGCAGAGCATTGTAATGGCAGACCGGAAATAAAAAGGGACCAATAAGTGGGAAAACAAAACAGTCAGCTGCTGATCCAAAACTGAAGTACTTGCTTATACAACAAATTCTTTTGGACGTCATAACTGGTGTCAGTCATCTCTTTGCCAGGAACAGTTTCTTCTTACGCTCGCATTCGCCCATTCTTTAACTGCCCTGTATGTTAACACGGAGCGGCTCCCACGCGAAACGTAAACTCTGAACGCGCTTGCGTCTGACAATGATAAACGCATGATAACTGGCCCAGCACGCAAGGTGCTGCGTCCAAGTTTATATGTACGATATACGGCACATAGCGCGCGAGTTTCACAGTTTTACGTGCCACCTTGCGCTTCAGAGCAAAGTCCATTTCTGAGGATTTAGTTTCATAACTCTTAGCTCTACGTGCACAGAGAACCTGCGCCAATACACAAACATGTACGCACGAAGAATTAACCACAAGGACCACTCATATTGCACACAGCTGAGCTACAACAGGCGCTCTTCTGGTTACGGCAAGTGACGCCCCTGCTCGGCGCGTAAATATGGCACTTCCGCTCCTCGAGCCGCGGACGGAAGTCCCATAGGCGAACGGCCGAGTGTTATGGTTGTGTATTATAGAGATGGTCGTGGCTCGAATATGTCGCTGAAGAAATTTCTCGTAAGCCACGCATGTCGCAAAGTTGCGATGTCTGGACCCGACATCATCACGGTTCAAGATCTGATTGCTCCGGCATCACTTGCGCTAACCGTGGCCATATCGCATCTCGAGCTCAAGAAAGTAACGGTAAGTACGGAACTGTAACTAAGGAATTTCAGGAAGAATTTTCTTTGTTGGGACACAGAGCCGTAGCGATGGGGGGTGGGGGGAGGAGGGTGGCAGCCGTCCCGGGCGCCCGCGCCAGAGAGGGCACCGAACGGCAGGCTCTGGCAGGTTGGTTGGACAGTATAAAGCGGGAATGAAGATAATTTGAATTTACTATCGCGGCAGTGTAAAAAAAAAAATCATTTTCTTTGTTTCAAGAGCTTCTGACGGCAGTGGGAAGTGTTTTACCCTCCCCACGTTTACCCTCCCCAGGGCGGATATTTACATGATTTTCCAGAGTGCACTGTCATGGGTACTTACATGATTTTGGCGTTGTCGAAAATAACAGGTGATCAGCTCATCGATTTCTATATTGTAACGTGACCTTCCTAGCTAATATTACATCCGAGCACCCCTGGAGAGAGCCCCCCTCATGAATATCGTCGTGCGCCTCTCGGTCGCGCTTTGTTTTGACACTGGCATGGCTGGCCGACGAAGCCGACGAACTTATTTTTGAGGGCTTACAGCAATTTAGTATTTGAACTTGTTGCACAAAATAATTTCGAACGGAAGGATCTTTTAAAAATCATATCCTTGTGTAAACTTGTACACATATAGATGTAGGTCGCAACATACTCATATTGTTTAGGACTTCTAGCTGTAAAAAATACGTACTCAATTCATGACATTCTGCATAACATTATTCGCTAGATCGTTTTTGCTTTCGTCGATATCTGAAAACAAATTCAGAGGCAATGGTGTCACCGTGCCTTACGCTACGCCTGTGTTCTTAAAATCCGCTTTCAGTATCCTAATTCTTTACTATGAATTTGTACGAATAAGAAAAATGCGAAGCAAAATCTGAGGGATAACATTGGAAATGCAAGAAGAACGTCATGTCATGCCGAGGGTTTCATTGCAAACGGTACGAAACCAACAGCGTTCGGAGACACAGCAGGGAGAACCTCCTATGACAAAGCAGAACCAAGCTTGTAGCAGCCCTGGCAAGTCTATAGAAAGGAACACAAAGGCGTTGTGCAATAGAAATAGTCACCTTATAACTTCCTAGGCACTTCATTACTAAAACTTTGTTGTTTTCAGCAGAGTTTCTACGTTGTACGTCACTTTAAAAATGTGTTAATTAATAAACGTTTCGTGAAACATTAATCTTACTGCACTTTTGTTGGTTTCTTGAGCAGCTCCAAAACTGCTTTTTGCAGCTCCAAACAGGCATTTTCTCTGCTCCGATTTCTGCTCCAAAACTGCAAAGTCCAATCACACCCCTGCATTGCTACTATACAGGATCTGCGCTCTTTTAGGGATTCCATCACGGAGTTAATTTCTACATAAGAAGTGCTAAACCCATTTTCGCACCCATGCTCTCCTGTTTTCCCGTCATTATGTGCTATCTCCTATCATGTGTTATATATTATGTGTTAATTGTTGCTACTGTTATTTATTTTGGGGCATCAGACTGTGGTTCCTTTGCAATGTTTAATAATTTTCCACCAGTGTGCACTTACATGCTTACTGTCTGTGACCCTGCCCTGTGTGTTCATTCTGCATTCTATGAGTGCCCAGTGCGCCTTTTGGTAACTGTTTGTATGTTTGTTCCATTTATGTATCAAGCCCCTCCCCTCTCTTTTGCTCTTGTGGCACTGAGGGTGTTGAAAATAAATAAATAAATTCGGCGCCAATATCTTGCGAGCGATGGTTCCTCTACGGTGTAAACCGCTAAAAAGGTATAATAACAATAAGCTAGTAGACCCGTGGTGGTCCAACAACCACATTAGATCGCTTCATGTGGAATGCCATCTGTTGTTTCGACATTTGTCGCGTATTCACATATCTGTATGTTTCTTTTTCCAAACAATCAATGGATCAGATATCTGACCCTTCCTTATCAGGCGAATGCGTGGGCAGTCGCTAGGTCATTCGATTGATCGAAGCACCGAAGCTTATCAGAGCGGAATGGTTTATTTGAGATCCAGGAATTTTCGTTGAAATGTCGGGCTTTGTCCGAAATGCCGGCCAAATTGGCCGCGTCGCTCCGAATAACAGTAATCGGCTTTCGTCGCATGACAGTCGATAAGACATCACTTAGTGAAAGCGAGGGAGGAACGGGGACTAATTACTGCGGGGTCGGCACATCTAATAGCCTGATTAGAACGTGTGGGGGACTCTGTCGGGAATGAAGGGATGGCTACCGGGCACTGACCTATAGAAAAGTTACCGCCACGCGTGGGATCATCGTGGGGTGGAAATAGCATAGTAACGACTTTATTTCCTTTAGGACAATACCATCAATAATATGGTTCCTTACATGGAGAAGGCGTAGGCTAGCTGGTGAGGTTTGAGAACTTGTGTGGTATCGTCTTCTTCATCCCGTATACCAGGGTATTCCTCCATTATCATGTTGTCTTACACTTTTAGAAATACAGTGGCGTAGAAAGTTATCTGTGTCAATGAACCCACGAAATGAAAGGAACACATGTTGAGGTCAATGCCTTGACTTCGCAGCGGCTTTTTTGTAGTTATCATGCTGTGGGTTATCAGCGAATTACAGACAAAAATATTGAGCTGTACGGAAGTTGAAACAATGTGGGAAACGTGGACTATGTGTGGGCGGTAAAGTGTGCAGCTGTATTGCAGTAGAGTATAAAGGAAACAACGACGGGTGGGGGGGGGGCAATGTTAATGCACACAAATGGGTTTGTCGGGGCCAAGCCTGATGACGGGTATTGACATGACGACATTGCAGATGGACGCGTTCCAGTGTGAGAAGCAGTAGTAGAGCTCATGACGATTACTTCAGGCCATTTGGAGAAGGCGTCCACAACTACTAGGAACATTTTATCTTGGAATGGCCCGGCGAAGTCCAAATGGACTCGTTTCCATGGTCCGTTAGGAATTTCCCACGGATGATATGGAGCCTTAGGTGGCTCATTTTGGTTTTTCAGACAACCTTCGCAATTCTTTGCAACAGCTTCGACGTCACGATCGATGTTTGGCCACCATACGTAGGATCGTGCCAGAGCTTTCATTTTAACGATTCCCATGTGACGACGGTGAAGCTCGTGAAGAATTGACTGTACGAGTTTCGCGGGTATGACGGTGCGAGTGCCCCATGTTAGAACTCCTTGTTGCACAGATAGTTCATCTTTGCGTCGGATGTAAGGCACAAGATCTTAATCCGAGTTAGAAGTGTCCCAGCCATTCATGACATTCCAATATATCTTGCACAGGATAACATCTCGTCGGATTGCGTCTCGCAGTTGTGAATGAGTAACAGGAAGTTGCTTCATCTGGGCCCTCCGGTGGAACGTTCGGTAGAGGTAAGCGTGACAAACTGTCGGCATTGCCGTTGTGTTCTGACCTCTTATACACTATGTCGTAGTCCATGCCGGAGAGAAAGAGAGCATAGCGTTGGAGACGTGCTGCTTGCATTGCAGGTATACCCTTCATTGGCGAGAAGATCTGCGTCAACGGTTGATGGTCCGTTATAAGTCTGAAATGTCGGCCATATAAATAAGCGTAGAACTTCTGTACCCCCCCAGACAATGGATAGGGCTTCTTTGTCAATTTGTGAGTAGTTCTTTTCTGCCGTTTTAAGGGTTCTCGAGGAAAATGCGATTAGCCTTTCCGTCCCATCGGGCATTTCGTGAGAAAGAACTACGCCGAGACCATGTGGTCCGGCATCACAAGCGAGACTGAGTGGTAGCTGCGGATTGTAGTGGACAAGGACTGTGTCAGACGCAATAATTTCTTTAGCTTTTTGGAAGGCTACCTTGCATTCTTTTGCGGAAGCACTTGCGGAAGCACTTCTTTTCCTCGTCTCGAACTTTCGAAACACTAGACGCGGCTCCGTTTATGCTTTCTCTTTTGGTATGTAGTTCCTCCACACCTTTGGCTGCGAGCTCACATGACACCGCTTCTTGAAGCGCCTTTGTCAAGGTCAAATCCTTCATGGTGAGCATGCGCTGTTGAACAGAGGTGCTTCGCAGGCCACCGACAAATTTGTCTCTGAGGGCTTCATCAAGGAATGTGCCAAAATTGCAATGTTCGGAGAGTTTACGTAACTCAGCCAAAAACTCACTTGCTGATTCGGACTGTCCTTGAACACGATTGTAGAAATGATGCCGCTCTGACATTTCCAACGGCGTCGGAGAGAAATAGTCCGTGAGGTACTTTTTGATCTCGTTGAACTTTAACTCCGAAGGCTTCTTTGGGCATGTCAATTTGCGGAGAGTGTTATATGTTTTCGCTCTCATGCTGGTTATAAGCGCTGCCACTTTCTTGTCTTCTTGAAGATTGTTGAGGACAAAATACTCCTCTACACGTTCAACGTACGAGGTCCAGCTCTCGACGTTCTCATTGAAGGCATCAAGTCTTCCGACAAGGGGTGCACTCATTTTAGTAGCCAATTCCTGTACTCACAGTTGGCAGATCGATGATTCTACGTCATAAGACACATGCGATCAGTCGCCCATCGATGTGAGAGATCCCATCGGTGTGAGACATCCCATCCTCGTCGCCATTTGTTGTATTTTCCAACTGTTTAATTGATATTACATCAGAGTACATAGGAGCATAGTTTCCATTACGGGAGTCTGTGCGCGACTGACGCGTTGAGAGCGTGTTACACCACTGATCTCGATTGTAAAGGCTGGATCGCGCATGGGAGAGGGGCTCGTGGGGGAGAGGCGTGCCTTCGGGCCGCCATGTTGGTGGGCCCTAAAGTGCTGTGTGCGCCCATAGAAAACAATGGGAGGCAACAGAGATTGTGAGTATTTATTGCGCTGCAAGCATTGGTCGTTGTTTGTCATCACACAATTTTGTAAGGTGCCAGTATACTGATGTATCCTAACAGTGTTTCACAGGTGTCCTGCCGTTCGATTCTTAATTACGTTATGTTTTGCATTCCGAAACTAGACCGTCACTGCAGTGCAGCGCTGGGGATTGTACTACAGCACATTTCCCAGCCAATATTTCAATAAGAAACGACTTGAGGTTAACAACAACCATGTATATAATATCCCGTACTGCGTTCTGGACAAAAATTGTTCCATAAAGAACGGTCCGGGAAAAGATATACTCGCATGGCAGAAAGAGGTCGTTCTGCAGAATCACAGCCGTTGTTTTAGCCGTGTATGCGTTTAGTATGATTTATATCAAGCATCGCCTTAGAAAGAGTCTTTTAGTAAACGACAGCAGTGCTTTGCCTCGCAAATATGGACACACCGAAGCAGCCCAAATAATTACTTCACGCAATTAGATCACACTCGTTAGGACAGTTAATCAGGTAGTGATGTTAATCAATTAAGTTACTTTGAAAGTGGTAACACCTCCTTGAGACACAGGACTTATCCCTTTTTGAAGTACAGCCCTTCTATGTTTGTTTGTTTGTTTCTTCCTTTATTTGTTCTGATTGTTTGCAGGCGCGGTTGTGCCAAACTCAATGTCCTTCTCCAGCACTCACATGCTTTTGTTGAATACAACTGCAGTGTGAGAAAAGCTGCTTGGGGACGGGGTCCTGCTATCCAGTGCTGACTTTGTCATGCTTGTTATGTGGAGCATGTTCCAAAAAATGCAGCTCCACGTATGGTCTTCAAATTGCAACAGGACTATTTGGAGCTTGAAGCAGTTGTGATTTTGTCATTTTGGCTCTCGTGCACCCTGTCTGTGAAACGCAAACAAAAAAGTCTAACACGATATGCTTTTGTAATGAAGATCACTGATAATGAGTAAAGAGAATATACGACAATGAAAAAATGGCTAGGAAGCAAGCGAGCTAGTGAAGATGATGCATAATGTAAAAACCCCGAGACTAGGGAACACGAAGTCTCAAACACAGCTGAAAATTTTACTTCACAAAACAAGAAATATATACAAACAGAAGGGAAGGGAACACTATTTGAGAACAAAATAGGAGGTCATTTCGGGGGAACGAGCAGTTTGTTCAAGGCCGGACCGGGGATTACTGAAGGTTTGCTGACACAGTTTCCACAAGAAGTTATGAAAAGGGTCTCTCTCAAAAGTCTTCTGTGAGGGTCCACTTCGGATGCCTTTACAATTGTTTCATCCCATAGAGGGAAGCAATCTGAGCATTCTTCCAAATGTTTTGCAATTTCAGAGTTTGAGAGTCCCCTCTGTGGAAAGTCAGCTTTTCCGTTTGAATGATGCTAGTTACCCCCATCACATGTTACTTGGTGCTTTAGATGTTTTGTTAAACACCTTGCTTCCTGGTTCACCTGAAACTAAGCCCTCTGTCCCCAAACGGGTGGTTTTACCCTTCTTTCACAAAGTGTCTCACAACTTGTTAACCATTGCGAAGAAGTTTCAAATCAACATCGTTTTCAAGAACTTCCGTCTTGACCGCCTTCCGCCAAACCTGAAGTTTTTTGCAAGAATCACTGGAATAAATTTGTCCCCTGTTCTTCAAACGTTGTTTACCAGATCCCCTTAGCTTGTGGTTTCTGTTATATTGGCCAGACAAAACGTTGCTTAAATGATCGTTTGAGAGAGCATTCTTTAAAAGTAAAAAATAAAGCTTCAAACTCTGAAATTGCAAAACATTTGGAAGAATGCTCAGATTGCTTCCCTCTATGGGATGAAACAATTGTAAAGGCATCCGAAGTGGACCCTCACAGAAGACTTTTGAAAGTTTTGAGAGAGACCCTTTTCATAACTTCTTGTGGAAACTGTGTCAGCAAACCTTCCGCAATCCTCGGTCCGGCCTTGAACAAACTGCTCGTTCCCCCGAAATGACCTCCTATTTTGTTCTCAAATAGTGTTCCCTTCCCTTCTGTTTGTATATATTTCTTGTTTTGTGAAGTAAAATTTTCAGCTGTGTTTGAGACTTCGTGTTGTGTCTGTCCCTTCGTGTCCCCTAGTCTTGGGGTTTTTACATTATGCAGAATATATGAGTTCAAGTTTGTTCAATATTTTATATCATTCATTATATTATTCAACATTTTATGTCAAGTTTATTCAAGTTCAAGATTTATTTCTTGCACTAATGCGTTTCAGGATACAATGAACGTGCAGGGAGGTCGCAAAAGACTACATTTATTGTTTTGTGACCTTGCTACAATGGCAATATATATTTTAGGAATAACAATGGTCAGGTACGCTCTCTCAATTTTAGGTTGGAATGAGCAATGAATAGCAACTTCCCTCCTGATATTTTCTTATATATGCTAAATTTTAAATTTAATGTGATCGAATATGTGATAATATAATAATAATATATAGGAATATAACATGTGATAAATGAATGTGATCAACAGTAGATGTAAACAACATGAGTAGCCAGAGAAGTGCATTCACAATAAATAATTTTCTTCTTATAGCGTATATGTGCATGCTTATTAACTGAAACAATTATCACAGTTCCCTGACAAGTTTTAATTTCTGAGAGTGTACTGTAGAGGCTGCTTAGATCTACAACAGTTCATACAAGGTATTATATACTGTGAATGCCTTTAAAAATCCCATGTGACACATATGCCTTTACTATCTGGGGGTGCTGCGGTAGTCAAAGTTTGTGGGCATTACGCAGGTTCTGCATCCATTTCTTGAGTATGTCGAGGCAGCTGTGAAGTAACCTGCATTGATGATGATTATTCCAATTTTTATGGTGCATCGACAACAAAGGAAATAATACATCAGAACATTGGTTCAGGTGCAACCAGTTAAAAATTAATATATGGTGCTTAATAAATGCATTGGACAAATGTTAAAACATCAGTTTAAAACATGGTTTACAATCCCTGTATCTTCTAAAAATTAAAAAGATTAAGAACTATTCTAAAAAGAATATGGGGAACTCTTCTAAAAAGAATTATAATCTCTAATTATTATATTGCTGGGTGAACGAGCCTAAAGGTGTGTTTCTGATGTGAACATGTAAGAAAATATGCAAAACTGAGAGAGGCTAACCACAGTGCGTGCACTGAGGTTATTCCTTCCCGTAAAGTAGAAACCAGTGGATGAGGAACGTGATACTTACCTGTACACCCAGCCGTATCACACTGCACAGATTATTCACTGGGTAGCCCTCATGACGAAACCTGTATGAGAGACCACTTTTGCCTTAAAAACTGCTCCAAATAGCACGACAGGCTACAAATTATTACTATCGTAACAAGCTGACGATACAGCTCAGACACAAAGGCGTTATTCAAGTCGCGCCACACCACCGTTACGTAGGATTCTTTGTCACAAATCAAACCAAGGCACAAAACAATACCAATACATGAAAAAAGGTGACAATCGTGGTCTCATTATGACGTAATACCGAACTTGTGCGCGAAGGTAATTCAAAGAAATGAATGTGGCACTTGCTTCCGCAGAGAACACCGTGTACCATGCTAGCAATGCATGCAAAAAAGCGCTAGAGTGCTTGCACATATATTGATGACAACACTACCTGTGTAGTGTAACGTGTTCTTTCAAGCATATTATGCACTCAAACTGTACTTGCCGCCGGGTAAAATGCAAATGTGCTCGATTGAATGTCGGAAGAGCGATCAAGCAACCTGCATCCAGTGCTCGTTTACGGCAAAAAAACACTTCATAATGGTCAACTAAATATACAGAATGGACGCCTATTTATTCCTCGATGAAGAGTGACTCACCTGTATAAATTTAGGCCCTGTAACCTTGCCAGTACGGTTGGTACGACCGTAATTGCAAGAAGTTGCCATGATCGCTGCGGCGGCTGTTGTGGGTACAGTAAGATGGCGGCCGGTTTCTTCACGCTCGCGCTCCCTATCCGCGATCCAGCCTTTTACAATCGAGATCAGTGTGTTACACTGTGTTGCGCAATATCCCACAGTTGCCAGGGGCGATCGTTTATCTGCCGATATCAGCCGAACACGACAAAATCCACGTCAGAGGGCCACGTGCTTTGGAGCGATGGAGTTGATTGGAGAAGAAAAGAACGCTCTCCGGCCCAGATAAGTCCAAGGTCGTGTCGTCCCTCCACTAGAGAAGCTCTGCTAAGCAACCGTTCTGTGGCTGAAACACAAACAGACGAACACTCAAGCTGCCTGAGAACATGAACAATTGAAATATGGTAGTCGTCGCAGACACGTGAAGAAAGTGACTTCGTCTCCCATGTAGTTGAATGAGGTCCATTGGTAAGTTGTCGGATAGCAGATGCCAGCATAGAATAATTGGTTAGCACACTCGATCGACATTCAAAAGACGCGATTCCCGCCGCTGTCTGGCTTTTTGGACGTCATATTTCAATTGCGGGAGTTCTGGTTTCGCCTCGTATGCGTAGCAAAATTGGGGAATTTATATCGCAAGGTACGTTCGGTTCTCAGAACGTCTAATACAGCTTATCCCTCCAGAGGGCACTAGCTTCGAAAAGGCCAAATCGCCGCCATGATGTACCCCCGTAGTTTGGTTCCAGCCGCCGCGTTCCAGAGGACTGTTAACGTTGGAAACGTGGAAATAATTGGGAATGTGGTACAAGTAGTATTCATACAATACACTAACTCACCAAATGTATCTGTGAACGCGAAGTGGGCGAAGGCATGCACAGTCAACCTACGGACTTGCATTATGGCGGCAAATCTTCTAGCAACAGTGGCGCCCCCCTGCAGATAAATCCTATAGACCGTTTTGTCCATAAATCTTTGGGCGTCGCCATATTGAGGTCACGTGACCTTCCGCCATTGCCGGCCTTCAGCAAGCTCGCTGCCGGATCTCCAGCTCGTGATCGCAGGCACACTCGCAAGCTTCGTTCTCGCTTCATTACATTTGGAATATTTGCAAATCCTCGTCTTCTTTCATCATCACGTACGTACGGCACACACTGCTGTTAGTGCTGACACGGAATGGGTGGATGACACACGACGATGGCTCAAGATACCGGGATCACGTAAGTGAACTAAACATACTTTTACTCGAACCAGCTCTTACAACAACCAGAAAAAACGTTGCTGCAAGTTCAAAATCAGAGGCCCATGGGATGTTTATCAGTGCAATGCCATATAGTTTCCCACTATGTACAGTGCTTCTTCTGCGTATGTTGTTTAACAAATACATTTCGCACTGAAACTATACCATGGGAATACGTAACAATACAACTACTACAAAACTGCACTTGTTTATTTCGGATTTTTTTCAGTGGTGTACAAGTACACGATGAAGAACACAGACATTGATGGCCGACCAGCAGAACACTACAGGGCAACTACACAGGGAAAACTACAGGGCTGAGGCAACCGACCTCCTCGACTCTGGCCACATTGGAGTTGTGCTCCGCAAATGTGTGGAAACATCTGTTGTCTGCCAGTGTTAGGTGAACACAGACTGTCTCAAGTTCATACAAAGTCACTGTTGCCTTTCATGACAGAAAAGTGCAACATGTATCTTGCCCGTGTGCGGCAGGACAAAAAATGTGTGTGGAACTCATCGACCGCAAAAAATGTGTCCCAGATGATGGCCGCAGAGATTTACGACCACAAGGGCAGGCGAAAATGACATTTTAAGGATGATCTCGCAAACAGTACTTACGAATCGGTTGCATAAATCTCCTTTCAGGCCAGAAAATTTTGAGGGCACAATGGTTTTTCAAGTGTTGTACCCAGCTGAGGTATACTCACATCCCGAGAGAACACGAAAACGTAAGATATTTTGTTGATAAATGAAAGGAAAATAAATTTTGTTAAAAGAAACGTTTGCTGCGGTCATTGCATTGCGGTCTCTGACATATATTCCTCAAATACTCTTTTTGTAAGTCCAGTAAAGTATGAGAATTATCCTCCTGGTAGGCTTCCATAAAAACTACAGGCTGTCTGCACAAAGCGATCACAGACAAGGGTTGGAGTTATTTTGCTGTAACTGTGGACAGCAAATACTTCCTTCTCTCACACACCTTTCTCTTCCGTCTCCTTCATCACGGAACAATTTGTGTATTCTGATGCTGCTAGCATGCCTTCCTCTGCTGCAGCCGTGGGATGGTCTCTGAAATTTTATTTTGTTTTTGACGTTATGTTGTTTTCACATGAAAGGTAGAATAGTGAATGAATAATGCATGCAGAAAGAATAATGCATTTTATAAAAATAACGAGTGAGCTAGAAATATGGCTGGTTTTGTGAGACCAAAATCAATAAGAGTGGCAATGTACAGATAATGTTAACGAAATAAATGACTAGGTAGATTACATACTGGGGTTGACAAACGATGTGTCAGGTACGGATTTGCTTTCGTGGGCCGGTTATCAGGAAAATGAAGCGAGCATACCTAAGAAGATACAGGAAGGTGTTACCAGCTAGAACAAGCCACAAACGGCGAATAGCTTACCCGAGCCAACTTTACAGGATTTCAATCATTTCTCTGATGGTTTCGGATCCACCGTTGGCACAGATCTTTCTTTTATTCATCGAAAACTGCACAAGGCACGGGCAGTCTATGTGCAGCAGTCTATGTACTTTCACGCTTTGATTACGCCTCGTAGTTGCTGTAGCCTACGACTGAGTATGTCTTCCCAGCTCTAACTTCCCCTCTCGACATTTCATGTACGCGTGCGAGTCATAGAACTACGAAACGCACCACGAAAAACCTGCGTTGCAGCAAAAGGTCAGTTCGATTAGACTTACATTCCCTGAACCAGTTCCGGGCGGTGCAGGGCCAGTTCTGAACTAGCGCAGCACTAGGCCAGTTCCAGTTCAACGGTGCAACACTATTGCCGCCGCGAAACGAATATTGAAGTGCAGCGCTAGTGCAGCCCTTCTGCTCTCCGCGAGTCTTAACACCGCTACGGATTGTAAGAAAGCGTGTGACATTTCGATCACATGAGCATTGTTGCTTTTTGATTTCGAACACAATGAACTGTTCATCAATTGTGCAAAAGCCATGGAACTTGTGGATTCTGACAGCGAGGACGAAGAATTCGACGACCTGATAACCGTGATAGGGTTGAATCTTCTGCGAAGTGACAGGAACTGTGTACCAATGTACACCGAAACTATAGTGAATCGTTATTTCGACTTCGAATTCAAACGTCTCTTCCGGCTCTCTCGGGATACGTTCGAGAATTTGGTTCGAGAATATTATTTGTCTTGTGTCGTGTGCTGCCATTGCCGCCATTGCTCTGCACTACCGTTGAACTGACCCCTGCGGGAGTGCAGAGTTTTCTTACACTAGGGCTACACTTGGCGTGCACTGGTTTGAAACGAACGAGACGGTGCAGGGGGCGCTCGGCTGCACTGGCGAAACGAACGGGCGTGTACAGCACCGCCGGAACTGGTTCAGGCAGTGCAGGCCTAATCGAACGTACCTAACAAGCGGAGACGCAAATTGAAGGCGTTCAATGTCGGCGCGCCAACCGCGCCACCTGGAGAGAGCTCATCGAAACGGTTTCTGAAAAAAAAATTGATTTGAATAACGACTGGCTTCGATTCCGCCATCTCGAATTGGGTCCTTCATTATATCTAGTATGTCGCTGGGTGTCTCGTTATTTAGTCCCTTCAACCTCATAATAAGTCAGTGAATGAATTTTAGCAAATTCGTCGTCCAGTGGTCGCATACATTGTCCTACGGGATGTCCGCGTGGTCATATACCTGCCAAAACGAAAATTGCAAAGCTCTAATATACTTTCATCAGAAACATGTGTCCAATAAAAGAACACCCTGTATCAGTAGACGAGTGCGATTTTATGAACCTTATGACCGTACCCAAGTTATGACAGCGTTCAAATGTGGAATACAGCATTTGGAATACAACGTATATACTAGAATTTCACGGAAGTGCAAGCGTGTAATAGACAATGTTCTTTCTATGCAGCTTATGCTTTACGGGTGTTTATCCAAAGTCTACATGCGGAAATAACATTCATTTGTCACGTATAAAACAATACTTTTCCCCAATCACATTATATGAGGGAAAGTGTCGCTGGCGGGAATGGAATCTCTGACCGCCGATCTGATATGCTACCGTTTTTTTCTCCTCTTATTGCTTTCACGTCAGTTCCATAAGGAAGCTAAACGTTGTGACCCAGCTGCACAGCTCCAGAGATCCTTCCACACATATTTCGCTCAAAAGAAAGAACGCCGAACTCTTCCTGCACTTTAAGACGCTTGCTCCAAGATACCCGTGCATCAAACTGTCGTGCTCTAAAACGTCCTGGGTCTCTCTGTACCCACTTCTAAGAGCTCTCTTCTTTGATGTATCTGCCCATTTGGATAGTCAGGTGATTCAAACATTGATTACGTTCAACTCCAGCTCGCTATTCGGCATCTTTCTTCGGGTCCTTTCTGTTTCGTCCCACAGTACTGCAAGAGCAGTAAAATCGAACATACAGCTTTCGAAAAAGATTGCTTTTACTGGAAATATATATTTCAATGCCCAGTCCTTATGAATCATTCTAATGGAAAACAACATTACAAATTAATTGAGCTGTACTGGATCACAATACTACTATATGGATGACGCCATATCAAAAAACTTTAGCGCCTTGTCTGAATTATGTTTTTCATGCAGCATTTAAATCTTCATAATACCTCTCGTTCAATATACAACTATTTTATACGGATCAGTGAAGCAACTATCTCGTCCGGCAAAGAGAAGGAATTCTTCGATCTCTGCGGCCTTCGGGCATCCAGATCAATTTTGCCTGGAATTACGGGAATGCGAGAAACGTCCAGAGTCAGCTAACTGATCCGTCGGACATCCCAAAATAATAGAGGATCGCGATATGGTCTGTGGGACGCATTCTTGATGTCGGCTAATTTTAATTGGAATTTTTTTCCCGTGTTAGCGCCGCGAAGCAACTGCGGCTATGAGCGACGTACAGGCGTGGACAGATGGGGAGAGGACAGCAGGAAGGAGTGGGGGCGGGGTGGGTTAGTATGCGTCCTGGGCCGACTTGAGGGGGAACTGCGCCGACATTTGCCTGGAAAGTCTGCCGGAAAACTGAGGGAAAACCCCAGACAGCACAGCCGGTGCGGCGATTTTAATTTGAATTGAGTTGCAGTGAGGCACGTATAAACTAGCACGTGCAGGACCTAGGTGCACAAGCATAAGTGAGACCAACCTTCTGTATGCGTGCGACATCAGAAGGATACCACGTGATATCAAAGAAGACATGAGCTGTGCACTGTTCATCTGCTCGCAATTAAACGCGCAACAACGGGCTCTCGAAAAGTCACAGAAGCGGAGTCGCGAGGTTGCCCACCTCTGTGAGGCCAACAACGGTGAGCTCTTTCAGAAGACACAGTCACCGCCACCGCTGCATTTGAAATTGGTAACGGAAAAGGTATTTCCGCTACAAATACAAGCAACAGCAGCATCTTTCTCCGCTACCGCTACTTTTCATAGTATGGGATAATGTGGAACATAGAGAGAGAGAGAGAAAGAGAGAGCGGAATAAAGCTGGAGCAAGATTTTTCATATTATTCGTTTCAGTTGCACGTTAATCAGGCAGACTGATGTGACAAGTCTTCTTCAATTTCATCAACTCTCATAAGCTAAGCGCCATCGAATGTTTAGGAACCTAATTTGTGTTATCCTCTGTTCTTTTTAGCTCACATTTGCGAAAAAAAAAAAAGACAGCAGATGATGAATAGGTAAATTCGTCGCATGATGTGCGGCTCACTACCCCAAAGCACAATGGACGGAATGAGATGTGACAAACACATACTTGCAGTTGCGAAACACAGACACGTATGGACAACGTACTTCGTAATGTGGGCTCCGAAGCTAATGCGAAGAGGGTTAAAAATCGGCTTTTTTGCGTGACCGATAAAACCCCCGGAGCAGGGCGACACATAAAAGGACGAGACAGACACAGCACTGAAGTAACAAACCAAACCCTCTATTTTCCGACTTCATCCACCTATATCTGCTCTTCGCATCTCCCCTCGTATACACGAAGAGAAGCATCCCATTAACGAGAGGTGGAGAGAAGGAAGGGAGAGGGGGAAGAACAGATATATGTGGGTGAAGTGGAAAAATAAAGTATGGGTTTGTTACTTCAGTGCTGTGTCTGTCTCGTCCTTTTATATGTTGCCCTGCACACCATTTCTACACCGCATCTGAACTGGACATATAGTGTTGAAAATGGTGCTAGAATTCGTGAAAGAAGAAATTACACAGGTTTCAGGACTCCACACAGCTAGTAATCGCATTATAGAAAATACCCTGAACTGAAACCACAATATTTGACAGGGAGGGGTGTCAGTAATTTAGTTGGTATCTTTGACTAGTTGCAGGCGTACGTGTTAATTGCAAAGACGCATTCCAGGCACCGTTACAGACGTTTTCCGCCCCACTACACTTAACGAACGTGCCCCAACAAATTGTGTTTCTGGATATGATCCATCCGGAACGCCAATATAGGCAAGCGGCACTTACGCTGTTACCGTGGTGTTGCCGAGCCAACGAGGGGTGCCTGTGATGGATTGCGCTGCGGATTAGTTTGGACGTTGGAGCCGCGGCTTTAACGCGCCATGTCCAGACACACCGCAAGCACGTGTCGTTGCTTGTGATAGAACCAAGAACGTCGGACTGGGTGGATCGGCATGCTGCCGCGGGAGGTATTTGAGAGGGAGTATTTGCCAGAAAACACTCCATCCTAAAATGTGTTTTCAACAGAATGCTCCTCTTTTAAGGGTGTTTCGGCTTGTAAACACCCATTATGAGCGTGTTTCATGATGAATACACCTAATTAAAGGGTGTTACAGAAAACGCCCACATTTCATTGTGTAAAAAGAGGAGTGCGTGATGGGACAGGCATGCGCTTAAAAAAGGTGTAAAATGCGTTACTGTGTTCAGTTGCAAATCTACAGTGAGCGTGTCGATAGAACTTTCCATACTGTTTCTTAAATGCTGTTTATTTAATACAAAAATATATCGGGACCGCAACCAGATATTCCAATAGTCATTGCGCTAGAAACCTGACGCAAATATTGCTTGATGGTGTTTGTGTCGCGGGTTCTAGCAGGTTCTGCTGCATTTCTGGCAAGATAGAATTACCTTCGCTTACACAGGTTGTCGAATGCGACCTACTTATTTTCGCACATTAAATACGTTACATTGTATGTATATGAGCGACACATAATGAATAAATAATAATGAGTCGGGAGCCAGTGTTTATGACCGTGCTTATTAATGCTCGTTGCTGACTAGCTTTGTGACGATAAATGCGGTTGATTTACTTAGGGAAAAGTTACATTACATTTTTCTTTCTGAGTGCTTCAACATGGAGGTGATCTCACACGAGCCGACTCTTCCTTAGGAACTCACATTCCCGAGAAACTTATGTAAACCCGTATCATATGTAGTTTTTGTTTTTCGTATTGTCAAACGTTTTGTAAGAGAATCCTTCCTGTGGCTGGAAGAATGGAAGCAGTAGCTAGACAACAACAGTGACCAAGCCGGACCTAACCTAATGCCAGGGGGACTTAAACTTTGGTGCAGTATGCCAGCAGCACTCAGAAGGCTGTCTATTCTTCCTGGAGGCGTGGGCTGCTGCGAAAGCATGAGCAAACATAATGTCATTCATTTGGTCTCTTAACTACCTGGTAGCTATACCTATTGATAACTCGATGAGCAGTCCCCGATTGTAGTTGCGCCATTTCACAACAGGGAAACCTAGTCAATCGGTCAACAGTAAGTGGATGGAAAAGTTTGCGCTACTAATGTTGCGGCGGGTGAGGCAATTTCAGTTTGGCATTTGCGGATATCTGGAATAAAATATTGTTATTCAGAAAAAACATGTCGTTTTCGAAAGATTTCGATTCGATCGAATAGATCGATTAGAAAGAGAAAGAAAGAAGATCGAAAAGAAAAATACGCGAACGAAATATGCATGAAACTCGACCCCAGGACGCTAAGGCAACGTATATACGCGGTTTCTTAAGCTATTACACTGTATTGCCTCATAAAGTGCTCATTTCTTCTTTGGCGTTCAGCCTATGTAGTTAAGTCCTTCCCTTCAATAGTTAAGTCGTTCGGCCTTCACGAATCCTGCGCGGATGTCGCTGTCCCGTGACTCCAGTTCCTTCTAAGCATGGATCATCCAGTAAGCATGTATGTGTTTAAGCAGGCTGCCAGGGAAATCAGCCTTTGTAAAAGTTGCACCATCACTATAAAGTACCAATCGTACCTTTTCGATGCGGTGACAAGAATGGCGGGAGACAGGGCAATTCTGCAGTGACCCATATACCAGCCGAGTAAGGACCCCCTAATCGCAGCCGTCTCACGCAGAAGGGCTCAAAAAGAAGAGAAATGCAAAGGGTTAATGTCCCAGTTGTGATACCTTTTGTCAACTCCTTCCTGCAAGTTCAAGGTGGAGGGCCCCTAAGACACCTGATGAAGAGTTGACGCATCGCGGTACCGCGAATTTAAGGTTACGGGAATAATTGCCTGATGCTGACTCCTCACAAATTGGCGAGTTATGGAGCCCGCAAATTTATCCACTGATACAGTATGCAGTAGGTTGTGCTGTAAGTAGTGGTGTACTTTATGCTGCACACTTGCTATGGGGGGAGGGACGGAGCGAAACAACGTATTTGCCATGATTTCTTGAGGCTCTCGTAGTGGGCACAACAGAAGGTGCTACAACTTTTGCAAGTTGTCTATTCGCTACATCGGACACCTCCCTTTCTCAGAAGTAGGACACCTCTTCCTATGACAAGTTCGACAAAAACATCACTTGATTTCCGCAGTCTTCCTTTCCACAGTCGACGCTCTTATGAATTTCCCACTATTCTCTCTACATTCGGTAATCCTCATCGCCCACTAGACTCCAAGTTAGTCCCCTCGATCATATGTCATTACCATTGTAGCGGACGACGATGAAGACCACCGGTTGAATTCTCGCGCCAAACCTTCTGCCAGCGAGCCGTTGTTCTTTTCTGTTTAGTTTGGGGCGAGACAGTCCAGAGTACGTCTACTGTTGATTCCTCCAGCTGTCTCTGTCTCTTCCCCAACACTGGTGACCCGGACGATGCCCAGTCATGGCCAGTTCTCTGCAGAGTGCTGCCGCAGGAGCTGGCAATGACACCGCCACGGTTGCCTCCCTTCTGGCCGCAGAACCCCACTGTCTGGTTACTGCAAGTTGAGTGTTAGTTTTTCTGCTCAGCTGACGAAGTTCCGCCACGTCGTGTGCGTGTTTCCGCCAGACGTCGCCGCCCAGTTGGCTAACGTCCTTGCCGCTCCGCAAGCTGTTGCTTCGTACGACGTTTTGAAGGCGGCCATCCTCGACCGAACAACTGCGTCCGAGCGCAAAAGGATCCATCAACTCCTAACCGCAGACCAAGTCGGCTTCTGCGCGATATGCAATCCTTACTCGGTGAGCGCGCGCCGACGTTCGACCAGGCTCTCTTAAAGGAGCTTTTCCTCCAGCGCCTTCAAGCAACGTCCAGATGATACTGGCCACTGCCTCCGACTTGCAGCCTCCCCAGTTGGCGGCGCACGCTAACAAGATAATGGAGGTGTCCACACTGCACATCGCCGCCGTTTCCAACGCAGCACCCAGCACCGCCGAAGCTCCCTCGCGTACTACCCCAGCTTCGACGTCACACCCGGGTGCTGCACCGCCACAGTTCGCCAGCGCACTCGATCCAGTTGCGCAGCGTGAGGACTTCACCCGCCTATCCGCCCTGATGGCCTCGGCGATTCACTCTGCCCCCATTCGGTAGCGCCGCCGGAGCTCTGACCGACGTTGATTCCGGTCTGGCAGCCGTCGGCGCTCTCCACGACTTCCTTCCCCCGTCCAAGAAGCTGGCCCTTGCTACAACCATCGCCGTTTCGGCTCCAACACCCGAAGATGTAGGGAAACTTTTCCGGGGATCGCTAACGGCTGCGGCCGTCTCCGACGCCTCCAGCAGCCGTCTGTACTTCGTCACTGACCACACGTCAGGGGCAAGGTTTCTCATCGATACCGGCGCCGATGTCAGTGTGCTGCCCGCAAACGCTCTTGACAGGCGAAGCAAGCCCATTTTCCATCTCACTGCCGTGAACGACACCGGCATCCCGGTCGACCGCCAGGTGTCCCTTACGGTGAACCTTGGGCTGTGCCGAAATATTTCCCATGGTTCTTCCTCGAAGCGGCCGTCGACAGAGCGAACTTGGGGGCGGACTTCCTTCAACACTTCGGCTTGACGGTCGACGTATAGCGCGCAATCGCCTCGTAGACTCGTCCACGAGCCTGTCTGTCCGAGCTTTCTCCGGTAGTGACGTTCCGTCTCCGACGCTCACGGCACTTTCTGCCTTACTGTCACCGTACGCTGCCATCCTACGTGAATTTCCCACCCTTACACAAGCACCTGATTTGTCGAAGCCCGTCAGTCACGGCGTGGTTCATTACATAGAGACCTCCGGCGCCCCCATTTTCGCGCGGCCTCGTCGCCTGGCCCCGGAGAAGTTGAAGAGTGCGCGCGCGGAGTTCGACCATATGATCGCTATCGGTGTGGCCCAGCCATCCTCAAGTGACTGGTCATCGCCGATGCACATGATCCCAAAGAAGACTGGTGACTGGCACCCATGCGGCGATTACCGTGCCCTTAATCTTATCACCGTTCCGGACCGCTACCCACTGCCTCGCCTTCAGGATTTCACGGTTAACTTGCACGCCACTACCCTCCACAGCAAGTTTGACCTGATGAAGGCCTACCATCAGATACCGGTCGCAGCAGAGGACGTGAAGAAAGCCACCATCACCACCCCTTTTGGTCTGTTTGAGTTCCCGCGCATGCTTTTCGGATTGCGCAATGCGGCTCAAACATTCCTGCGGTTCATTGACTGCGTGGTTCGTGGACTATCCTTCGTTTTTGGGCGATGTAGCAGACGACGAGGAAGACCACCGGTTGAATTTTCGCGCCAAGCCTTAGGCCAGCGAGCTGTTTAGTTTGGGACGAGACAGCCCAGAGTAAACCTAGCTACTGTTGGTTCCTCCGGCTGTCTCTGTCTCTTCCCCAACACCATATATGGGTTCCCGCCCTAAAGTTCACGTGCTACTACTACATGCTAGCACTGCAATGCCACATAGAAACACAACGAAGACACAACGCTAGGATATAACAAGCATGCTCCAATGCAATATAAATTATAACAATATTTCTAATGGCAGTAAAAGTATCGGCAACTCTTTTAGGAGTAATGCGTTAATGTAGAAGTCTTGTCTTGATGACGGCATTTCGCTGCCTTTTACTTATAGAGCGGGTACCGGCAACACGTTCATGACTGTGGTAACGGTTACAAGACTGCACAGAACGCAAAGTGTCACGATATGGTGTAGGTAAATTTTAATACCTTACAGAAAGCCAAAGACCGGTTCAAAAGTAGATTACCTGGCGTCGGCTTGTGCCAGATATCGCGAAACCCGTGCTGCTACGTGAGAGTTAAAACTCAAGACGCTGTTGATCCAAGAGGTGTCAATGGGACAAGCACTTTCACTGCCGCTTACAGCGGGAACAGATTGTGGACAGGCCTCCCTAAACAGAAAACTACTGGTCAGATTCCGAGCGAAAAGAAAAGCGTGACCACAGAAAAGCCAGTTCTAATAATAATTGGGGTTTACGTCGCGAGACAACTTAGCAAAAAAAAAGATGCCAGTTCTTCCATCTGCATCCTTGCGTGTGGTTTGCGAGAATGTTGCATGCTGCTATTGGGTCGCTATTTGGGATTCAACCTCCCCATTATTTAACCGAACAAGTTCAGGCAAATTCCCCCACACAAGTTTACAAGTTCAACTCCGGCGTGCTACTTCTGGTGCTACTATTGGTAGTTCCCCTGTTTCCAAGTAACAGCAGTCTTATTGGAACAAACCGTAGAAGTATGCTTTTGTGCTTCCTGACGAAGGAATGCCTTCTCTGCTGATGCATTTCTCTTTTCATCCTCTCCTGTTCTCCCTCCCTCCAACGTACTTATTTTTCTCAACCCCGCTCATATTTCTTTCCCTGTGGTCTCACTCACGCAGCGAGTAGTTTTCATTGTGACTGTCGGCAAGCTTAGTCACTATCTAAAGTGTCAGTTATGGTCGTCTCATTGGAACAAAATTCCATAAAGTGATATTGTCCCCAGTTATTGATGAACTGAGTTGTCATAGCTGTGATGTCAAGACCGGGATATGGCGCAATATCCGACCTAAGCTCTTTAACGTCAGAAACTTGCTCTGAGTAATCATTGTGGATAAAAAAAAATAGTTTTATGAAATTGTGAAATGCTTATTCCAGCGGTTCCCAAACTGTCGGTCGCAACGCCCACGGGGGGGGGGGGGGGGGGGGGGGGGTTGCGAAGCGGCCCACAAACTTTGGCAAATGCCAAGCCGTGCCCGCTATTATGCGTTACCAGGAAGCCTGTGCCAGCATACCCGAAGGTTTCTCATAAATGCGCTTGCATGCGGGGTACGCGACGTTTTCGATGCGTCACACAGCCTCGCTTTCACGCCCGCTTTCATTAGTGCACGAGGACCAAAATCTATGACGTCAGGTCCGCTCACTGCCAGTAAAGGCTGCAAAGTACAGAGTCTACGTCTATCGCGGCGTACACGGACGCCACTCCTTCACGGTGCACCACGCAGCGGCGTCTTCTCGAATTATGCCTGGCTGAGGCCTGCTCACACTGCAGCTTCTTTCCGTTAGGGTTTCGGTTCGGATACAGTGCGGAGGCGGTCGTCTTACGACACGCTTTGCAGACACATGCGTTTTTGATTAACAAAACGCTTGTGTTTGACTAGTCACGCCTCCACTCCACCATGCCTTCATTCCACAGACAGGCATGAACGAGCAACAGTCGGCGAAACTTTAAGCGCATTCTTTTCACTTGCACTGGACTGCACTACCTTGGACTCCACGCAAGACGGGTTTTCGGCAGCTGCACTTTCTAGCTGAAATGAACTTTATTAGTATTTCCTTTCTTTTCAACAGGAAAGTGCAGCACGCAAATAACCCAGTTCAGATCTGGTGCAGGAGGTGCAAGCGAAAAGAATGCACCTTTTGAGTTGTATTGAAGCGTATCTGCGGCATAGGAGCAATGAGAGTTTCTTCTTTCGCCAACATGCTTTCAACGGAGGCAGCCATGTTGGAAAAGCAACGGCGACAGCGCAGCAGTGATGCTAGGCCCATGCGCGGTGCGCCTTCGCTCATTGATCAGCTGCATAGCCGGAGGTAACCGTAACCCGTACCGCATGGAGTTCGGTCGAGCTCAACTCTTTCGGTGCGTGTACTTTTCGGTTCGCTGTGCTTCGTTGCCATGACACACGCGCCGCGCCGCATCCGTAACGGATTATAACGCAAGAGTGGGAACCAAGCGTAAGAGCGGAAGCCAAAAACGAAACCGTTTCGTGTGCGTTGTCGGTGAACGAAGCATGTAGTCGTGCAAGACCTTTTGGCCCAGAAAACTCGCTCTGAATGTAGCTCTAATAAAATATCAGTATATCTTTTTGGCTAGCGTTCATGCAATGAGACCGAAAGTCGTCCGGCGTCACGACGAGGGAAACTGGGGAGAGGGGTCGCGAAGGGATCGGCTATATTTTTATGGGACGCTGGGCGGTGAAGTTTGGTAACCACTGGCTTACTCTGCTTGTTAATTACAATTCATGAGCATGTATTCCAGGTTAAATGGTTCGCCCTCTGATCACACTATAATATCCTGGACCGCATCCATAATTAATTTTGACTAATGGAGTTTTTAATTATAATTAACCTTAATTACCTGGAAGATATCGATACCGCCATTTACTATACTTGACAAGAAAATGTATTTATCTACTTTATAAAACGCTTCCCAAAACTAGTGTTGCACCGTATACTATACTTTGATGCAGGTTCTTTGTTTTTCCTTAAGGCATATGTCGAGATCACAGGTGAAGCTCCTGACGATAACAGCCTCAATTATGGACTCTGTATTGGAAGTAAATGAGGTAATACATGCTGGAGATACAATAAAAAACGAGGTGATTCATACTTTGACAAAACTATTTACTAGACTAGACCAGAGTAGAAGCCCGTGCGGCAGCAAGCCACAATTCACGTTAAAATTCAGACAGGAAAGTCCGCGTCAGTGCGAACAGGTCGATGAATTGTCTCTGAAGTTCTTTGACAAGCATAAAACGTGGCTGTTTTTCTTTGGGAAGGCAGCCTTTGAGAGCCGACATGGAAGTATCGACCGTTAAGTGACCTTTCTTCCATTCCTTATTTCTTTTTTCGGCTGTAGAGGACAAAGGAAGAGATGGTACTTGACGCTGCTCATTGTTAGCAAACACATAGGCCTATTGTTCCATTGCCAGAAGTGCACTTTCGCTTTCAGACGATAACTGATCGAATTCACAACCTTTGTCAAGAACAAGTCGTCGAAAGACCAGGTCGATGGCCGAGTAAAGCAGCACAACTTCGTTCCCGAATTACGAGTGTATTGGACCTTCAAGGTACAATGTTCACGCTGTGTTTCTCTTTGTTTTGTTTTAAATGCGGTAACATTTCTGAAAGAATTACACGCAGTTTCGGTGAGGCGGGATATGTAACCACATAAGCCAGTGCTTCCCAAACTGTTCATTGTTCATTGTTTGATGTACAGTGCCAGTGTGTTGCTCACTCCCTCATGTAATGGCCTAAAGGCCCCTTGATGGACCAATAAATAATGATAATAATAACTGTGGGTCGCGAATCGGCTCAGAAACTATAAAGAAGATACGTCCATAGACCGTGCTTTGCCCACACTTTGCGTCTCAGAAAAAGCTCGTGGTACCGTGGTTAGAGGAACGCAATGCCTACAAAGCAAGCTCACTTTAGTCAAGAGGAACAGTCATCCCTGTACTCTAAAGCAGGTAACGCGTATGTAACGGTTAAGTACCGCTTGGCCAAGAGGTACGAGTACATTTAAAAAAATTTTACCTCTTAAATTTATGAGGTACACGCGCCTTCACATGCGGTGCATGCAACGCATAACGCGCGGCGATTTATGCCTACTCGTCGGGGTGGTTCCCCTCCTGTACGATATATTAACAGACGCAAGAACCCACGCTGCACGGTGATTATCACAATCATATATTTTTATTGGAAAATTACACACCTTTCAAGAGAGCTTGTCCATTGCGAGCGTGCATTGTCATGATGCACAAACGTCCAACATACGGGCACAACGTATGGGTGAACATTGACCACTGCATCTCTCCTTCACCACTGTGGCCGCTGTGTGGCCATATATCTTTATCACACCTTTGGATTCCTGTTCTTCCCCAACTTCCGTTTCTTCCGCAGAACGTAATACCAACCACAGAAGATGATTGACTGACCCATTTACGACATCGCCTGGTCGTAACCTTGGAGACAATACAATGTTTAAAAAAATCCAACAACCGAATAAGCTTTCCTAAGAAACATGCTGACTTGCTTGCGTAATCCAGGTATAAAGTGTAACCTAGGCTTCTCTAAGTCACGCATCAACGGTCGTGCATTAAGGGCAGAGTTCGTTGTCTCTATCCCTCAGTCGTTGTGTCCAGCCTGCCGGTGATCAGAACTACTCTAGAGATATAATACGCACCTCAAACCACTCCAATCTTGAAAGCGACGAGCGAGTTTCTGCAAAGACCGAGCAGGCTCGTCTTAGTTCCCCGACGTTTCGAAACAAACTGATTTGCCAGCGGGGAAGAAACGCTTTCTTCCCAAACGTGCGATCCCTCACGTTCACGGGTTCCACTTATCGCAAATTTTTGATAGAATGACGTGCGGAGCCATTACGGCACCGCTGCATAAGGGAATTTATTGACTGGTGCTCGAATTCCCGCGAAATATACAGGGTGGGTGTAGATGAAGTAGCCCCACATTTTCGCACATAGCGTTTTCCCTGCATACCGTACGAAATTCCGGCGGCGCACGAGGTGCATCTATGCGTGCAAATCGAGAAAAAACAATCGTGGTAACCAAACTCTGCGCAATAAAATCTTTAGCAACGCGAACTTCGCTCCCTGTATTTCCAATGGGACATGGCAGTATGGCACAGTTGCATCGCACTACCGCGGGGGGTGCCACTCACGCAGAAACAAAACCAGCTCCCGTATGCCTAGCGGTAGCTAGACGCAACTGTGCCGTGACCGCCATATTGACTTCTGCATAGGAAAATCGGGATGCACGGAGAGCAAAGTTTGCATGGATAACTTTTTTGTTACGTGGCGTTTGGTTACTGCGATATTTTTGTTCGTTTTCACCGAATAAATGCATCATCCCGCGCCACCGGAAGTTTCCAGCGGTAAGCAGGGAACGCCATACGTGCATAAATGTGGGGCTACTTTATCTGCACCCACCCTCTATTTGCAGCGCATGGAGATCGTGAGGAGGCGTTCGTGCTGATGCGCCCGAAACACGCGGTACACATGAGGAACAGCTTGTACACCGCGCTTAAATGGTACCTAAGCTGCACGGTTGGGTGTCTGAGCCCTTGTGCCGCTTGGATTTCGTGGTGGTTGTACCCGCTGCTTGAGGACTGTACCTTAGCTGTACCGCTTGGCACAGGTGCGGGTCCTCTTTCAAACGGTAAATATCGGGTGCCGGATTTAGAGTTTTGCCAAGAGCTTACTTTTCTGTCTGCGATGGTTTCTATCCCGTCTTAGCACATGTGACGATAGCAACTATCAAATTAAATTTCAGCGTCTGTTTTGCGTAGTGCTGTTGATGCACTGAAACCGATAAGCTTGTGGCATCGCGAAATCGGGTGAGGGGGGGGGGGGGGGTCGCGATATCAATTAGAATCTTACAATTCTGATCGCAGGGTAGCAAAGCTTGGGAACCGCTTATCCTAGGCGGTGCTACCATTGGCCGCTGCTCGGAGGTCACGTGTTCCAACCGCCGCGTGGGATGACAGATGCCACGCGAGCACAAACAGCTGTCGGGGGAGGTACTTGTCCAGCTTGGAATCCTGGTGGCAGGGTACATGTTGCTTAGACATTTAAGCATATATATTGCTTAGTCTTGCGCGTGCCGTGTGATGATATTTCGGACCACGTTAAAGAGCCCTCAGGTGGGCAAAATCAATTCGCGGACCGATCACTACATATGGCTTCGCTCACGATCATAGTTGTCTCCCAAAATAAAGCCACGAATTATCATTATTGGCAAGTAGAGAAGCTAAGCTGACCTTCCAGTCGAAGTCAAGCGAGATCTGAGGGACGAAAATACATTGCCTGACAATCACATAGGGAAAGGGTAAGGTTATTGACACTGGAAAGAGAAACAGGACAACCGATTCTGTAGCAGCAGTGGGACAACTCAGGGTTTGGCAATAGAAGGGGAAAGTAACACGTGACCTAGAAGTCCGGCACGTTGCCGGCGCAGGATTCCAAAAGAAATGTAACGGCATCATCGATACCACTTGCAATGGGATGGTCCGTGACATCCACACAAGAAGTCCCCGGAGAAGCACCCACGGAACCAACCATGGGGTCTTCATGCACGTCCCCGATGATCCATAGGCGTTAAAGAAGAGCCACAACGTTTTTTGGATCAGTGAACAAAAATGCATGCTAGAAAGCGGTGTCGTATGTCCGCGTAACAAAAATACGGCGGAAAAGACTGCGCTGAAACTGTCGTTGAAATGCGATACCATTTTTTGGATCATTGCGGAGACGAAAACCGTGCGGACGGAACTTGCCCGCGATGATTCCACCGCATTTCAACGACAATCTGCGCAGTGTTTTCTGCCCTAGTTTCTTTTTTATTTTTTGTGTTACTTCGTTCATATCTGTTCCTGAAAAGAAATAAACGTGCAGTTTAGACACCTGCAGATAAATTACGTTGCTGCGA
This sequence comes from Ornithodoros turicata, assembly GCF_037126465.1. Lineage (NCBI taxonomy): Eukaryota > Metazoa > Arthropoda > Arachnida > Ixodida > Argasidae > Ornithodoros > Ornithodoros turicata. Next base: position 6,884,706 of record NC_088202.1, on the reverse strand, counting down.
AATCCGCGGCAGCTGAAGAACGCCCCTCCATTATCGTCTCATCCCAATGGAGGCGATCCCAATGAATAGCAATTGGCGTACGTGCTGCGAATACCACGGACACATCTGGCATTCTCTCGCGTCGGCGCACGTGCACGCAATTCCAGGCATTTCCCTTGAGCTAGCGTTTTCCCGCTTCAGCCATCTCGTTCGACGTGTTGAGAGCACGAAAGGGTATTCGCCTCATGAGTTTTCCGTCTGTTACATACCCTTTCCCTTCCTACGCAAACACGCGCCCCGAAAATGGAGAATAAATAGAACAATGATCCGTCATTTGTCTCCCGTAGGCGTTTGCTTCTACGCATGAGCTGTCCAACTCCGCACAACTGTACTTGAGCACGATGGGTTTCCGTCTGAAAATTCCTGCAAGCACCGGGGATTGCAGTCATCGTTTTAGAATATTTTGTATAGCTGTATTTTGTACGTGTAGCGGTATGTTGTACCCGCATAGTGGTAGTGCTACGCGGTTCCGGTCCTTGCGCTGCCTCCCTTTTTTTATGGTTAAGGCTCACGTAGTTCACACTTTGCTGAGGAGGAGGATTTCCACTTTTCTCGCAGTCTTTTTTTTTTTTTTTTCGCTTTGATAGCACGGGCGCTGTGATCGTCAACTGTGAAATGGAGGAAAGCACTGCGGCGTCACATGTCGGTTCCATTTAACCGAAACCATCCACATTTTCCATTGCAGGCGTCCCACGCACGCCATTTTCCCGCATGCTACTCAAACGTGCTTCGGAAAGGCTTTCCGCAAAACTCACTTTAGTTTTTAGTTATAAAGCACTCACTCGTTCTTTCTATTTCTTTTTGGTGGGTGTCCCAAAGCAGCAATCGTTCGAAAAGCAATGCTTTCCTTTTTGTGCGCAACAGCAACAAAGACAGAAATCATAACTTTCATGTGGAGTCATGCGGAGTCAGGTGTACCGAAAAGCGGGGTTCAAATGATAAAGCATAAGAGGGGAATACTTTCACCGAAGAACGTTTTGAGAAACAGACATCCGACCGGAGAAGATGTAACTAGCGTTGCACATCGTCTGAAATATGGGAGACTTAAATTGATTGAGGTTTTATGGCGCACAATCAACTAAGGCTATAGTGCGCCAAAACTGTCGTGAAAATTGTGACGAGATAAATATTAAATGATTATGCTGATATTGGCAACGCGACACAAAACCTGAAAAGATGGCTAAGAAGCGAGAGTGCTGGTGAAGTTTATGCATAATGTAAAACCCCGAGACATAGGGAATACGAAGGGACAGATACACAACATGAAGTCTGACCTGATGTGGTAAAAACGTTTATAAAACTATACAGCTGCCAGACAGCCAATACGGTCGAAACTCGGTAATATGACCGCGGCTGTTCCCGCAGATTCTGGTCATAACGCGAACATCGCTTGTTATACGAGTCGTACCATACCCTTTGCGTAAGCTTTAAAAAGTACAACTGTACGTAAGCTGGTAAGGCAATAGAAATAACGCAGCATTTTAAAAGAATATAATATATATATATATATATATTTTTAAAAAGTCTGCGAGGTCCTGGTGGGCGCACTGTGGCTCTTTGAATCTGACGCATATCCGCTTCTTCATTCCGCCAGTCAGCGCTGTTCATTTGCGCTTCCGAGACATGGGCGATGGATACAGTATGACAGCAGTAGGTCACTATGACCATATGACCAGGGACACTGCTCCTGTGAGCACGTCAGACCGAGGCATAATGAGCCACCCCGAAAGCGCGGCCTGGATTTTGCCCGTTATTGCTCAGGAGTACTTCCAGTTGTACGGAAAATACCGGTCATTGTCATATAAACAAAATGTGATATTAACGAAAAAGATTTACATGCCAAGGCTGTTGGGAGGGAACTGTCCCCGAGACAAAGTGTCATAAAGCGGGGATGTCGTATTAACGAGGTTCGTCTGTATCTCTAAAAAGTTGTGAATCCTTAAAAACGGCAACAAGGGCTCATCACCAGCAGTGCTGGGGGGAGTGGTAAACTCAATGCTTATAAAACTCATGAAGATGGCGTTAACAGTGGGACTCATGTAGGGGGGGCATATGACAACAATGTGTAGCACAAAGAGTTGTTCCCCACAGCGTGTACACTGAGGGGGATGGGAGGGGGGGCTTCTATCTGCGAAGAAGAAGTCCATGTGTTTGGTGGGTGTGTCCAAACCGTAACCGTGATGTAATGACTTCGTGAATACGAATGTCGAAAGTATGTGTCTAGCTTCCTATGCTGCTTTTAACCATACTAAGTTTGTTGCTGCCCTGTCTCTCCCAGTGTTCCTGCATATTTTTATGTTATTTGTCAGGACAGGCCTAAGGTCTTGAGAAGGAACATCAAGAGGTGTGAATGTCGCCGGAAAGAGCAGTTCATTCCGCCTGTTATTACCAGGTCCTCTAAACATGGCTGGCGTTACGTGTCATCATATCTTCTGTCGCAGTCACGACTATCGTACGAAAAAGGTCATCGGGCACGCGAGCGTCTTGGAATCGAAGACTGCACCACGAAGGCTAGTTGGTTCAAGTCTCTCTGGACGCAGTTCGTGGACGTCAATCTCGTCCTCACGTCGTCAAATAAACTCTTCCGCTCGGTAAGCTTGGTCGTCTCGTCACTCTGGGAAGGGCAACCGCAACGACTGGTGGCAGTGGTTTCACGATCCCACGATGGATCCCACAGACTTCAAGCATGTAAGTGTAAGTACTGGCTTTGCTGAGTAGTTTTCACCAGGATTTACTTACGTATTCTAAGTCTCACTAGATGCCTTTCAAGAGAGCTTGTCCATTGCGAGCGTGCATTGTGATGATGCACAAACGTCCAACATACGGGCCCAACGTACGGGTGAACACTGGCCACTGCATCTCTCCTTCACCACAGTGGCCGCTTTGTGGTCGCGTTTCTTTGTCTTTTCCACACCTTTGGATTCCTGTTCTTCCCCAACTTCTGTTTCTTCCGCAGAACGTAATACCAACCACAGAAGCTGATTGTCTGGCCCATTTACGATATCAGCTGGACGTAACCTTCGAGACAACACATGTAAAAAAAAAATCCAACAACCGAATAAGCGTTCCTAAGAAACATGCTGCCGACTTCCTTTCGGCAACGCGAGAACCGAGTATTCCTTTGACGAACGATACACGGATAGACAGCACAAACACAGCGTCAAACATCAGACAACACAGCGACAGGGACAACACTACCGAGGCTGGCCCCAAAATCCTTCCGAAGGAAGGTGACCTCATTCCCTCTAGGGGTGAGAGTCTTGCTGCTTACATTGCTGGCTGTCTTACGTTGCATTCGGCCACGTTTCAGAACAAACACGCTCTACTAGTCTGTGGTTGTTTCCGTGCTGTATTGGTCATTGGCGCTCGACTGGCAATCGAGAGATGCCTAGTTCAAATTCCGCCGATGTCTGACTTTTTTTCTGACTCGTATTTAAATTGTTTCCGAAAGACAGGAAACTTCCGTCTATGCTTACTTGGAGACAGGTGAAACAGGACAAGTAGTGCGCAGACATACAGGGTGGTTCACCAACCATGATAGAAATTCATAGTTAAAAACGTAGGCCCCGGAGAGGCATGCGGTCTAGGGATTTTTTTTCTGATAATAACTTTTGCAACATATTGGTAACATTTTTATTTAATTTCAATTGACGGAAAGTTAATTTCTTGAATTGACTCCGAAATTTGCCAAGGCAACCTAACGTTTTCTTTGCGGAAATGGGTTCTCCGTGGTCATTTTACTCAGTATAGCACATAATCTCACTCGTAATGCAATGGCAATCGCCGAAATAAATTCGCCGAAAATCCGTGGAAATGAACATGAGAGAACTGATGTTCTGAGGCTGGAACAACATAGAAGGGACAAATACATACAAAGCCTCAATTTGCCTTACAAATTAACGATGAAAGATGAAAGTCACTGAAAAGGTTAGCCAGCTGTAGGAGTCGAACCCACATCTTCTGGATTGCCGGTCCAGGGCTCTACCAATTGAGCTAAGCTAACACGACTTCTCAGCGACTTCCAGGGTGCGTCATCTGAAGGGATAAACCAGCCACTCTCTCTCACTCATCCTCCTTTCCCTCTTACATTTTTGCTCACTCATACACACATTCATACGACGGGATCGACGCAGGCGGCAACGTTGAACATGAAAGAACTGATGTTCTGAGGCTGGAACAACATAGAAGGGACAAACACATACAAAGCCTCAATTTGCCTAAGAAATTAACGATGAAAGATGAAAGTCTCGTAGAGATGAAGAAGGAGAAAGATGAAGGCTCGTAGTTTGAGCGCAAAGCTGCGAAGAAAGGAGGTTACATTGACACGCCACACGAGGGGGGAATCAGAGAACGTGCGGGAATCAAAGCCATCTTATCAAAAATGAGGTCACCCGACGGCTTGTAACCCTTTCCCCCCTCGTGTGGCGTGTCAATGTAACCTCCTTTCTTCGCAGTTTTGAGCTCCAACTACGAGCCGTCAAAAAAGAGGCGGAGCCAAGGGCTCATTTCCACGGATTTTCGGCGAATTTATTTCGGCCATTGCCATTGCATTACGAGTGGGATTATCTGCTATAATCATTAAAATGACCACGGGGAACCCATTTCCGCAAAGAAAACGTTAGGTTGCGTTGGGAAATTTCGGAGTTCAATTGAAGAAGTTAACTTTCCGGCAACTGAAATGAAATAGAAATGTTACCAATATGTGGCAAAAGTTATTGGCAGAAAAAAAAATCCCTTGAGCGCATGTCTCTCCGGGGCTTACGTTTTTTACTATGAATTTCTATCATGGTCGGTGGACCACCCTGTATTGTTGCGAATGGTTCAAAACAAATCCGGAGGTGCTCATTATGCCTTGTACGATGATGTACTTGATGTAACGAGGTAAATCAGGCTGAAAGAAGAAGCGGCCCCTTCTGTATTTTCACGGAAACGGAAAGAACAAATCTTTATCTGCACTTGGCATTTCGGCGTACGTCTGATTCCCGTTGCGGGGGGGGGGGGGGGGGAGAAGAAGCATAGGTACGAACCCATCTCTCATCGAGTATATCGCCTTCAGACTACCACGAGATCTCTGAATCGAACATCTTGAGGCGTTGTTCGGAACTCGCCGTGCTCATCCTGTTCACGTGGCAGCCGCACATGGAGCTCGAGGGATATTTGACGTCACGCGCTCCTCAGATTTTCCCGCAATGCTTTGCGGCAGCGTGCGCGCTCCATGGGCGATCGTGTCGGTCGGGCGGCCCAGCGTGTTCGTAATCGTCAAAAATATGCCCATTCGTACACCGTGCTGACAAAACACTAGTGGCGCCATAATTATTCGAAAGATTTACACCTTGCTCGGATCCTTTCTTGCAATTGACAAATTTCGCTTCCGTTTTCCTTTAACAAAGAAGCCTCACATTATCCAAATCATTCAGAAATCGAACATTGACGATGATGAAATTCCAGAGTGTTCTCTGGTGTTGGGAGATGGGTTGGTGTTGGGGTCCGAATTCAAAGGTGTTGGGTGATGGTCCAAGAGAGAAGCCAGGGAAAACCGACAGAGAGAAGAAAGAGAAAAAGAGTATTCAAAACAGAAGGAACTAGTTCAGGCTGAACTCCAATTGTAAATAACTCGCAGTGAGAAACTTGGAAATATAGCTGAAGCAATCGTTCCTACCGTAGTACATCCAGAGCCTTACAAAATGACAAATGTAACCCTTCTGTCTCGGAGAGGACACTGGTCTGTATCTAGTTAACTTTGAACGTATTTGTGAAAAAAAAAGAAAGAAAAACAGAGTTTCCACAAAAGTTCTTAGCCCACAAGGTTGCTAACGTTTTTCCTGGGGAAGCCGCGAACGCAATCGCGAGACTCAGTAGAAGAGTTTCCGAAGACTACACTAAGTTAAAAAGCAGCCTCCTAAGAAAGTACAGCTTATCTGGCGAGGCATTCCGCCAGAGAACCAGGTCTGGTTATAAAAACCCAATCAACCCTACTTTGAATTCGCCAATTCGCACATGACGTGACCCGCAGCCTTTGGGCGCCTTGGAGCCACGTGAGATGGGAAAACATGGGGATGCGTCGCAGGCATCTTACTGCATGCCGAATGAGGCAGCAGCGTGTATTTTTACAGTTTCCTCTCGTAACTGCACGCATACCGCAACAACTCACGGCATTCCCCCCTACTCCGATCCGGTGTGGCAATATGTTCTCCAATGTCAAGTGACCACACATGACGTCACTGCACAAGCCTCATTAATTAAAGTCGAATCTGACAGAACGATTAAGAGAGGCTAACGTCCATGGCGACCACGCTAAGGTAATGCAACCCATTTGCATGCAGCATTTTTTTTTTAAATTCTATCCTGGATAGCATGCAGATCTGGATCAAATATCAGTCGGGTATCGACACTGTTGATAAGCCATCGGAACTTGTGGATGATTTGGTATCTAGCCGAGGACTGATTCGTTCTTCAAACTTTACATCCAAACCTTTAACAACTATCGTAAATTCTTAACGAAGTCACTTCAAGAAAGCGGGAATGAACAAAAAGACATCGAAAGCACATTGCTGAAAAAAAAAACTTTGCAGACAAAAACAGTATATTGCACCAGCATGTGACAAAAAAGTTAAGGGCGCATTTTCCTTGGTAAAGGACGACGAAGACAATCTCAGATTATTTGGATCACTTAAGCGACTTTTTGCTCTGTTGAGCGAGTGTTTTCGTATGCTGGAATTAGCGGCTTTTTAGCGACTTCCTTAACCACTTCCTCCAGCAGGTCGTGAGATTTTTAGCGACCGTGAAACTGTGCAAAAATCGGTAAAAATCGGTTGTGGTATTGAAGAGTCCATGGCGTCAACGAAGAGAACGTGGAGCGAAGAAACGACTGAAATTTAACACCTCTGGTTGGTATGCTATCTCAAAACCGCTAGATCTAGCAAAATTGCTGTGCACTCTTCCAGGAAGCAAGGTACGAGCGAGTTCTCCCGATGAGTAACGGCGCATCATACAGCGTGGCCCATTGAGACATTGAGGGAGAGGACAGCGCCACCAGGGTCTGTTTGCATAAAAGTTGAGTATGAGTCTCGTACTTAATCTCATTGCCCTTGGTAGGGCACTCAGCACGTGCTGGAAGTGAAGCGAATCGAATTGAGAATGTATCGTACTCAACCTGTATGCAAACGGGCCCAGCGCACCTTGTGCCTGCCCGCGCACGAGCTGTGGCGACTGGAGAAGAAAAGGGGCTTGGGGAATCTGTCCACATTGTAAAACGCCCAGTGAATGTTGTGGTGTTCTGCGCTTGGTAACCAGCGTGCGTCAAAGAGCATATCGAACATGAGCTTCATTCCTCTGAACAAGCGAGTGAATGTGAGTGGGAGGACTAGTCAAAGATACCCTAGCCCATGGCCCAGTATACATTCCCGATTGTAGTCATAACAAGTCTTTAATACGCGGTTCTGCACCATATTCCACATGCTACACGTTTTTTTTTTTATTGGAAAAGTATTGGCGTTACGTATCCGTACATACAACAACACAAAGAGGTGAAGTAGTCGCACTCTCTTTTCCCCAAAATTGTGTGGTCCCTGGTCAAATCCAGCCCACCAGCGCTGAGCCCTTGGAACTTCTTTTGACATTTTTGGACTCCAACCTTTAAGACTTCGAACCTTATTGTGGAGGGGCTCCTATTTCATTTCACTCGTAATATTTCATTTACCACATCACCATCAGCAATGGGGTAGAGTATTGCCCCTGGCCATGAAACTCCCCATTCATCATCCTAAAAATTAAGTTATTGCTGTTGTTGTTAAGGGAAAGTAACAAAAAGTGTTCATTAAAACTTAGTTGTTAGAGGAGCTAGGGGCGTCGTCTTCGTTACGGCGGGAGCTCCGCCTTCGTCAGGAGAAAATGGCTGAATGTGGATAGAAGGCTTATAAGGGGCTTTCCAATGACATCACGAACAGTTGAGGGAAATTCCCGCAACACGGTGGTAGTCAATGGGTTCAATTTGAATTGGGTCAATTTCAATGGGGCCCTGCAAGGCCGATGCCGACAAGTTTGAAAGGGTGGCAGCGGTGCCTGCGATGCGTTGGAAGCGGTGCAGCGGGTGCAGTTGCAGGCTCCAGACGGATGGGATGGCAAACTTGGCACTTGAAAATAACACTCCTCACCATAGACCCCGCGTGATACACCACCTCTCTCGCAGACCCTCTGAGAGGTTTGCACCTCTCAGGGCAATTTGCGCAGTTTGCGGCTTCTGCGATCACGTACGCCAGATGGCCACCAGACTAGGCAGGCCGCTCGCCTATCCAACCTCATTCACCCCGGTGACACTTTGCCAAAATCATAGGATGTTTTACGCCTTCCTCGTTTGCGTAGTGTAGCCTGCCCCTCAGGGGCATGATGTCCACTTCATCGAGGAAACTTTGTAACGCCGCTGTCCGGATGTAGCAGGAGCAGCTGCTCCGTTTTCGAAGCGATCATTTTCTGGAGCATAGTTGTCTCTTTTGCCCTTGTTTTTCCCAGAAGGTCTCCACAGTCGTTATGTTTTCGACTGTAAGCCACAGTGGAGCTTCTGGTGTAACCTTCCGGCATTCATTGATAAAAGTCATGCCCAAAGAAAACTCTTGAATAGCGGCGGATGTCTTCGACCTTTAGTAGCTTCGACCTTTAGCTTTTTTGTCCAGTTATGTCGTCTCCCGGCTTTTGGAGTATTTTTGCACCTTCAGCAGAGGAACTCGCGCCATCATCACCACCTGAATGACAGTCGCCGGCGGGTGACGTGCCTCCTCGTTCGTTACGCTGTGTGGCACGGGCACGTCTAGACATTTGACCAACTCTCATGGCCTCTTTTAAGCCAGTCAGGTCTGTGCTACACAGCGGCACAGGTTCTGAGCGTTTCGAGGGTTATTCTTCTCGCTTGGTTTTGGAGTCGTCCATGATGCCGATGCCCTCCAGCTCCCATAAGGTGCGGAGAGAAGTGGCTGATTCATCTTCAACACGCGAATCATAGCGTTCGAGTTGGATGTTCCGCTATATGCAGGCGTGGAACCTTGCAAAGTTCAGCCCGGGCTTGTCCCGAAACGCTCGGCTGGTGGGCGCGCTGTGTCTAGTTTTTCTACTGGCGAGCTTCTAGAGATACCACAACCAAACAGCAGATAAACTCCGAGCTCGACGGATATGTCGGGGAACAACAGCTCGTCGGCAATGTAGCCATCTTCCGTAAGTATGGCCGTACGTATGGATCGAACGAGTTCCACAGGAGTTTGACAAAAGTCACGACAGACGAAGGGTACGGTGACAGCTTGAACACCAAATTCTAGCAGATTCACCAAACCAAATTCTATGTTTGCTAACTGACTCCGCAACCGCATTTCCACGACATGGCACCACTGTTGTTGTGGAGAGTAAGTAGTACTGCGTAGAGTGCTGAGGCTCACAGTGACGCTGCCCCGCACATTGAAGCGAAGTTTGTCGGGTACATCTCTTCGGATAAAAGTTTGCTGACTGCCTCCATCAATTACGCTCCAGATGTACGTGTATTTCTGATCGCCAATGAATCAGGTGCGGAAAGTTTGGAGCAGTTACTCTCCGCAGGCTGGGATGTCTCCAGCTGCCAGCATAGCAGCTGTCATACTGTCAGTGTTTTCCTTAGGAGGAGTCCCGAATGTGTCGCACATTGCTCCTTTAGTACGCCGGAAACGGTGTCGATCCTCAGCCAACCTCTTCTTCCACAGATCCAAGGGAAGTGGTCCACTGCAGCTGTCCGTTGTGTACCCGAGGAAAAGAGGCAGCCGTACTTAGGAACAGGGGCACTGTGGGGTACCGTGGCCGAGTGCGTACTGAAGGTTGAAGGCCTTCCTTTCTTATAGTCGCCACGGAGGGTTTCTTCCTATCCTGAGTTAGCCCGCTGCATTCTTGACTTTTTACGTCGGTCCAAAAGAATCGAAGTATACTGCTTAGAACATATAGAAGTAAAATGCAAGTGAGCTGGCGAACACTTGACGTTGGTAACATGTTCCTGAGCTTGATGGAGGGCCAAAAGACACAACACAAAAACATACAGTTTCTGTGTTTTGTCTTTTGTCCTTCCCGAAAGCTCAGAGATGTATTGCTTAGTCCTCTCGTTGCATCGGATGTGGCGTCCCTCCATGTGTCCGAAGCACCGTGATTTGAGGTCCATTCAGAGATGTCCTCGTCCTCCTGTAGTTTACGATTTGCAAAGCGATGGTACTCCACTACAATGTCCGTAGGAAGTGACGACAGTAGAATTTCAGGCAGCATAGCAGAATAGTTTGCGCTGGAAACTCCCAGGGACCAGAGACCACGGATGCTCGTCTGTACGTTGTCTTGTAGCTTACGATGATATCATCAGATGATGTAACGGCCGGTAGGTTAGGAAGTTCAGCAGGGCGTTGTAGGGTGCCTGAATACTAGCTCCCTCTGTGTAGGGTGGAGTCACAATTGGTAAAGAGGACTACCGCAAAGCCGCCATGTTTACGCCCACGCTTACCATGCATGAGTAGTGTATCGATTTTACCCATTTTTTTAAGTCTCTTCCCCTATCTCTTTACTCAACTCCAAAATGTAACGTGTAGCTAGGCATATAGCTACACTTTTGTGAGCGCATCGCGGGCTGTGCGTGGGTGTAAAGATGGCGATAACTCGTAGCAGACGACGCGGTTGTCCTCACCATATCCAGAAGGAGCTAGTGTTGAGGCACCCTAAGGCGTTGTTTCTCTATCCCCACGCGGTCACCAAAGCGCTGAGAAATGATATCCACAGCGTCGTCGTAAGTGGCGAAGTCGACGTCTGAGATTGCGACAGTTTACCCTGTCTTCATAGTCCATCACAGTGGCGTATACGCTCCCTAGTTGCACCTCTAAATACGTTGTTCTATCTCTTTGTTGAGAGTAGCCAAGTCAAGCTGCAACTTACTAAGCGTTGTTCCAGCAGGTTGTTATCTCATCCAGTCTGGTAAATCCATAGCTCAGCGCAGTCGCTGCTGCGTCGTTGAGTTTCGTTGTTCTACGGCTGCTGACAATTCATGTTCGTTGCATTTACGTAGGACTGTCGATGCAGTTCACTGGAGTCCCAGCTTGCCGGGTTTCGGCACCAAGGTGGAGTAGACCAACAATAGCTTTATTGTGCGATGATAAATGGGGAGCTTCATCGATAATCTACCCATGTAGCGGAAAATTAGGAGAAGGTAGCAAAAAATTGTTAAGATATTCTTTTTGTAGCTAAACTATTCATAGGGGAGGGGGGTAACGTTGGGTTGGATGATGGGTTCCTGAAAACAACTCTTAGTAAGAAGGCGACGAGGCATTCAGGCAATAACCAAAACGCTGCTAACTTTATTTACAGAGAAACCGGAAAAACCGAGCTATGGAGGAGGAACGACATTGCTTATGGTCAGCTCAGGTTACATCCGGGCAGGAGCGTCGCCGTCGAGCGTCAGTTCTTGTGTCAACAGTGCATTTACATGAACTTCCTGACGAATCTGATGAAGAAGATATCACACGAAATGTATGGTGGTGCCACAAACTAATCATGAAGCCGTCCGGCGAATTTTGCTGCTGAAAATGCAATGTCCGTCTTTCAGAAGTACTCGCACATGTGCTGCGCCACTATTTTCGACAGATTTTAGCTCCTGATGAGCATCGTATACATTTTGCTACACCCCAGTTTCTCTGCAAGCTAGAACATAAATTATAACGCCAAACATTTTGATCTTTTTCACAACCACTAAGCGCTGAGTGCTATTTTTACTACTATGCGCCCTTTTTCTATGGCCAAGGCATACAAACCTTGCGTGTTGTATTTTTTGGTTCCTCTGCAGCATGGAAAGCCAAATCAAGCGAGAAAAAAAATATCTGCCCTGTGTTATGTGTATCTAAAATCAGCGTCGAAAGGGTTAACCATCAATCACACATAGCACGTCCGTAGCTCTACGTGAAACTCTAAAGGCTGTGACCCGGAGCACAGCAACAGACATCATTTCTTTTTTTTTTTTTTTTCCTGTATGCGTCAATTGGTCTTGCACTGAAGCTTTCAGTTGGTGAGAGTCTTACCCTGACGGGAGGACATTACGTTCCACGCGACCTTCTGACCGCATCCCTTCCAACATTACCACCTGCGCAGTGCGCACATGCCTGCTGACGTTGGCATATAAGGCAGAAACAGCTCTCAACTGCTACTATGGGGTTATTTCAGCTATAAACACATACATGTACACTGGTTAGATGTACTTCACCAGAATATGACCCGTCGTCGTTTGCGCCGGTGTCAATGACAGCACAGCACCCGACAGGCGGCAATATGGCCATACGTTAATTAAGTTGGAGAAATACATTCGCGTTTCGTTTTTCAATCAATTTGTCGCATATCACAACCGTGTTCAGCTCTAATACATAATTTTGTACGCTAAGAAAGCTCTTGCATCGGATGAAAATTGCGATAAACGATTTTATGCTAGTGTCGCGCGATTCACTGACGGTACGCTCGCGTGTGTTGCGCGGTCTGTTTTACGCGGATTAACTCCTGTGCTCTTCGTGTAATTGACTCGCATATCCATCAGAGGACGCGCCTTCGTCTCTATTAAATTACTTCCTACGCAGCTTTCCGGAAATCGAATTATATGAGGAGAAAGAAAATTCCCGTTCGTTGCATTCCAGGGGGAGGCTTGCGCTGAGCCTTCCAAAAAAGGATGGGGAAAACCTGCTGTCGCTGCCTCTATCCGTGAAATCCTCTCACTGCCTGAGATAATCTCATAATGTCTCAAGCGAGGATTAAAGGAACACCAAGTGAGGACTGCAAGAAACTCGGCTGCGTGGACAATAGTAGTGCAAAAATAGCGAAACTTTCGATATCGATAATTATCGACATCATAAAAGAAATCGATTCAAATATCGATGTTTATATTAATAAATTATATATACACTATATATACCGGGTGTTTCAGTTAAATCCCCGGGCTAAATAATTCGCGAACCGGTGCACCAATCGAATAACTTTCTTTTTTACAAGTATCTGTCCAACACCGCCTACAAGATGCGCACTCCGCGAATGAGCGGGAGGCGCTCATTAATTAAATAACAATTCAAATTAATTTCGTGAAAAAAGCTAACTTCTAAAGCAGGGCGCCGTCGGCATTAAAATGGGTACTACCCCTTTTGGGACCTTCAGTGGACACCTTTTAGAGAAAAATCTGCCACCGAAGCGGGTCATTTCTTGCAGTAATTAATTGGTTTCGGTTTACGTATTTTTGTCGCGGCTGGTCGCGGCGAAGCGCAAGAGGACGTAATTCATTGGTGGATAAGGGAGTGGAAGAGCGTTCTTTTGCGCTTCACCGCGACCAGCCGCGACAAAATATGTAAACCGAAACAAATTTATTACTGCAACAAATGACCCGCTTCGGTTGCAGATTTTTCTCTAAAATGTGTCACTGGAGGTCCCAAAAGGGGTAGTAGTGAATTGTTATTTACATAATGAGCGCCTGCCGCTCATTCGCGCGGTGCGCATCTTGTAGGCGGTATTAGACAAACACTTGTAAAAAAGAAAGTTACTCGATTGGTGCACCGATTCACGAATTATTTAGCCCGGGGATTCAACTGAACCACCCGGTATATATATATAGTTGAAATAAATGGGAGACAGAAGACGAAAGTAGGGGAAGTAACAAAAAAGGGGTTTATTAAAACTTAAAAATCATAAAAGTTAGGGAGGATGTCTACGTTACGGCGGAAGCTCCGCCTTCTTCGGGACAAAAGAGCTAAATGTGTAAATATATATATATATATATATATATATATATATAGATTAGAAGCTTAGGAGGGCGGTTGACCACGAGAATGAAATAAGCAGGAAAAATCAGAAGACGACAAAGAGCTTACAGGAAAACACAAAGGGGAGTTTATTAACACATATGGGGATAGGGGACGACGTTTCGGCAGTCAGCGCTCCCTTCGACGGGACTGGGGTTTGGTGACAAGAACAAGCTTTATATATGGGAGAGGGTTATGTACAAGGGAAAGAGAGCAGCGCATGCGCTTTTGTCATGACAAACACAGGTTGGTGACTAAGTGAAAGGGGAATGGCCGGGTCTGTGCAGCAGGACCTTGAGGAAATACCAGTGAGCCTGAAAAAGAGACAAAAGAGCGTATGTATTGTGCTGGATTAGGAATGCAGGTTGCGAATAGTAGAAAGGATTCCTGGATCTTCGTTTATCTGACACTGGAATTTATGAATGAGATAAGATTCGCGCTGTTCCCTGAGCCGTTGGGAAGGAAAGCCTGACTGCAGGATGAAAATAGATATATTGGTGATTGAGTGTCCTGGTTTACTGAAATGGCGCGACACTGGCAGATTAGGTTTCTTCGCGACGTCAGATTTGTGGTTGTTGAATCGCGTTCTAAATGACGTCGCTGTCTGTCCGATATATTGGGCGTTGCATTCATTGCATTGAAGAAGATAGACAACATTAGAAGAATTACAGTTAAAGTCGCCATTAATGTTGACCCGATAATTAGAATTGGTACTTTCTGCAGAGTTAGCGGCTTGCATTGATTTACAAATTTGGCATCTACTTGCATTACAAGGGTGGCAGCCAATGCTATTTTCTGGAAGTTTGTTAATTTTGGCATTTACTAGTCTGTCTTGGATGTTCCGCGCCCGGCGATAACTTACGCGCGGTGGCTGTGAGAATATTTCCTTCATGCGATCAGATTGTGAAAGAATTGTGTAGTGGCGGTTGAGTATCCGGCTAATGTTAGTAACGCTGCCATTGAATGTGACAGTGAGATTTACTGCAGAGTTTCCATTGGTTCGAGGAGATCTTTGGAGCAATTGTTGGCGATCTGTGGATCTTGCCCTGGCTATAGCGTCTTTCAAACTTGTGACAAACTTGTGAAAGACGCTATAGCCAGGGCAAGATCCACAGATCGCCAACAATTGCTCCAAAGATCTCCTCGAACCAATGGAAACTCTGCAGTAAATCTCACTGTCACATTCAATGGCAGCGTTCCTAACATTAGCCGGATACTCAACCGCCACTACACAATTCTTTCACAATCTGATCGCATGAAGGAAATATTCTCACAGCCACCGCGCGTAAGTTATCGCCGGGCGCGGAACATCCAAGACAGACTAGTAAATGCCAAAATTAACAAACTTCCAGAAAATAGCATTGGCTGCCACCCTTGTAATGCAAGTAGATGCCAAATTTGTAAATCAATGCAAGCCGCTAACTCTGCAGAAAGTACCAATTCTAATTATCGGGTCAACATTAATGGCGACTTTAACTGTAATTCTTCTAATGTTGTCTATCTTCTTCAATGCAATGAATGCAACGCCCAATATATCGGACAGACAGCGACGTCATTTAGAACGCGATTCAACAACCACAAATCTGACGTCGCGAAGAAACCTAATCTGCCAGTGTCGCGCCATTTCAGTAAACCAGGACACTCAATCACCAATATATCTATTTTCATCCTGCAGTCAGGCTTTCCTTCCCAACGGCTCAGGGAACAGCGCGAATCTTATCTCATTCATAAATTCCAGTGTCAGATAAACGAAGATCCAGGAATCCTTTCTACTATTCGCAACCTGCATTCCTAATCCAGCACAATACATACGCTCTTTTGTCTCTTTTTCAGGCTCACTGGTATTTCCTCAAGGTCCTGCTGCACAGACCCGGCCATTCCCCTTTCACTTAGTCACCAACCTGTGTTTGTCATGACAAAAGCGCATGCGCTGCTCTCTTTCCCTTGTACATAACCCTCTCCCATATATAAAGCTTGTTCTTGTCACCAAACCCCAGTCCCGTCGAAGGCAGCGCTGACTGCCGAAACGTCGTCCCCTATCCCCATATGTGTTAATAAACTCCCCTTTGTGTTTTCCTGTAAGCTCTTTGTCGTCTTCTGATTTTTCCTGCTTATATATATATATATATATCCCGTCGAAGGCAGCGCTGACTGCCGAAACGTCGACCCCTATCCCTATATGTGTTAAGAAACTCCCCTTTGTGTTTTCCTGTACGCTCTTCGTCGTCTTCTGATTTTTCCTGCTTATTTCATTCTCGTGGTCCACCGCCATCCTGAGCCTTTCAATTTTATATATATATATATATACTCATGGAAAGATGCGACAGCACCAGAGGACACGTGTTTCGCCGTGTTTGCGCCTCATCAGCCCTGGGTAGCTGCGCATCGTTTGGAATTGGCAAACCAGGGGTCACTCAGCGAGCGATATACACCTGGGAGGGTGACTGAGCACTCCTCAATGCCACAGTGCAAGCCAGTGAATTATAATGAGGGGAAAAGGCCATGAAAGAGACAAGTAAATGACACTAGACGTGCGCAGCTACCCAGAGCTGACGAGCCGCAAACACGGCGAAACACGTGTCCTGTGGTGCTTTCGCATCGTTCCATGAGTATCTGTTTCTCTGCGTGCAGCCATAGAAGGCCATCTTAATCTGCAATTTTGAATTTCAAACATGTCTAGTGTCATTTACTTGTCTCTTTCATCGCTTTTTTTCCCTCATTATAATTCACTGGCTTGCACTGGGGCATTGAGGAGTGCTCAGTCAATCTCCCAGGTGTATATCGCTCGCTGAGCGACCCCTGGTTTGCCAATTCCGAACGATGCGCAGCTACCCAGAGTTGACGAGCCGCAAACACTGCGAAACACGTGTCCTCTGGTGCTGACGCATCGTTCCATGAGTATCTGTTTCTCTGCGTGCAGCCATAGAAGCCATCATAATTTCTTGACTTCAGATGTTTAACACTTGACATTTTGCACTGCGTATAGCCGTATGTTGTATTTGTTGTATGCAGTGTACTCACCTCATCTGCCATGGCCATCAAGAGATGGCCGGCAGTATCTTTCAAATAAATGAATAAATAAATAATCTGTAATTTTGAATTTCAAACAAGTCTCGTGTCATTTACTTGTCTCTTTCATGGCTTTTTTCCCCTCATTATAATTCACTGGCTTGCAGTGTGGCATTGAGGAGTGCTCAGTCACCCTCCCAGGTGTATGTCGCTCGCTGAGCGACCCCTGGTTTGCCAATTCCGAACGATGCGCAGCTACCCAGAGCTGACGAGCCGCAAACACGGCGAAACACGTGTCCTCTGGTGCTGTCGCATCGTTCCATGAGTACCTGTTTCTCTGCGTGCAGCCATAGAAGCCATCTTAATCTGCAATTTTGAATTTCAAACACGTCTAGTGTCATTTACTTGTTTCTTTAATGGCTTATTTTTTCCTCATTATATATAATATATAATATGGGCACCGCTATGGGCACTAAAATGGCACCAAACTATGCAAATCTATTCATGGGTTCACTAGAAGAAGCATTCTTGAGCACGCGTGAGGACAAACCCTATTTATACAAGCGCTACCTTGATGACATATTTATGATCTGGCCACATTCGGAAGACAGCCTATTGGAATTTATACGCGATTTCAATGAGTTCCACACTTCTATTAACTTCACTCACACCTATTCTCCCGTCACTGTTAGCTTTCTTGATGTTCAAATTAAGCTAACCAATGGAGTTTTAACGTCTGATCTGTTCCGTAAACCCACAGACTCTCAACAGTACTTGTCATTCCATAGTTGTCATCCTCGCCACACGAAACTGGCCATTCCCTACAGTCAACCTCTTCGGTATAGAGAATCTGCTCGAATGACGACGATCTGGACAGAAATCGAGAACAGCTGCAACAAACCTTTGTCGGTCGTCGGTATCCACCCGACCTAGTTCAAGATGCTCTCAACAAAGCTCGCAAGGCAAACCGTCTAAGCTTACTCGAGAAAAGACAAAACAAATCAGAAAGTAATGCTGTGAACTTAACTGTAACATTCGCCGGAAATATCCCAAACATTAACAACATACTTAGCCGCCACCACAGTGTCCTTCTCCAGTCAGAACGCACGAAAAACATATTTCCTAATCCACCATGTGTCGCTTACAGACGTACACGTAACTTACAAGATATCTTGGTTCGCTCTAAAGTAGGCGAACCCACTAACCCTTCGGCGGGCTGTCATCCATGTAATGGCAGGAGATGTCAGATTTGCAAGTTAATGCAGACCGCACAAACAATCAGAAGTACGAATTCCAACTTTACCGTCAAGGTCAACGCAGACGTAGACTGTAACTCATGCAACGTTATCTATGTAATTCAACGCAACACATGCCGGGCCCAATACGTGGGTCAGACAAAAACTGCTTTCCGAATTAGATTCAACAATCACCGATCGGATGTTACCAAGAAACCTAATCTTCCAGTCTCACGCCATTTCAAACAACCAGAACATTCAATCAACGAAGCCTCGGTTTTTATTCTCCAGTCGAACTTTATCTCCGACCGCTCCCGGGAACAACGGGAATCCTACCTAATTTACAAATTCCACGGTGAGTTTCTCACCCTTACGGGAGGACATCACGTTCCACGTGACCTTCCGACGCCACTCGCTCAAACGTCGCCCACCTACGCATTGCTGATGAAGGCCCAATATGGCCGAAACAGCTGCACAATGCTGGTGCGGCGACGTTTGGGACTGATGTTCAACGTGCAGCCAAAGAGCCTCTGCTAATTTTCTTCACTATATATATATATATATATATATATATATATGTTTGTAAGTCAAACGTCGCCATGCCAGTACTGGACAGCTGTTTCGGCCTATATATATATGTACAGGGTGTCCCAGCTAACTGGAAACATATTTTTAAAAATATATATAACACCTTTTCTAAGATGAAATGAATTGCAATATAGCATATGCTGAAGGGCACTCCCTAGGAGGGCATTAGCAAAGTCCAATGTCTTAATTAACTTTCGTTAACTAACTTTTTAATCATAAAAGCTACAAAATTGTCCCAATGAGAACATCTGTTCCTTTCGGTCACTTGATATCGTGGCCGTTTTCAGAACAAAAATCCGTTCCATAGATCGCCCGCAAAATATTAGTGAAGGAATGCCATTTTTTCTTTATTTTGTTCATTGCGCATCTTCGCAGGAAACCTGTATCACCTATACAGGAAACATCGACATCCTGTTGTTTAACCTTCTCTACGTCCCACCCCTTCCCCCTGCCAAAGCAAAACCGAATCAAGAGGGAAAAAATTCGTCAAGTTTGGTTTAACTCGTTCATTTCCTTCTTTCCTGACAATCTGTTCGCGCCCAGAAGCGACGGAATTAGCGACATTTCTACGACATTTATATAGATATGAATATCTATATTTTTTACCAATAGTAATCGACATTTTAAAAGTATCGATAACATCGCATACCAATACAGATAAGAATATCGTATCGTTCCATCCCCAACAGAAAGACCTCTTACATGTTCCTTCCACCTCAAGAGTGTATGAATGCGGTTATGGCGTGATTCCCTCACGAACATAGAGGTGGAGAAAGGTGAGGTATTGTATAATGCTCGTGCGGCATATCGGCAGACACACTGTGCTACAGGGATGATGAGGCTTTTCGTAGCCGCCACTACGCCAATGTAGACGGCTTTCGTGTAGCTATATAGCCGGACACATGCAGGTGGACAGCGGCATATCCAAGTTGGCCTAGGAGGGTGTACGAGCTAAATCAAAAGAATACGTCTCGGTAAATGGCGGCTGCACGAGCAAGCTCCAAGTATTGACGGGCGTTCCACAGGGTAGTAATCTCGGCCCGCTATTATTAATTGTCTATATAAATGATATAGTATGATATAGTAAACACATCAACAGCTGTCAAATTCAACATTTGTGCGGATGATACGACCCTCTTTGCCTCGCGTTCCCCCTTGTAGATCGAAATAATCTAGCTCTTGCTGCAATAAATCGTTGGGCCGCGACAAAACACCTTGTTATTAGTGTAACTGAAACCTATGCTGAACTACACTCAAGTTTTTTTCGATATTATTATTTGAAATAATTTGCAATTACATGTCACGGGAATAAGATGCTCGAGCAGTTTGAGGGTAGAAATTCCTATCGTCCAGGAATTACTGCAGCCAAGCGGACATGATCGCGCAAGCTATTTTTACGAGTACGTATATGTACACATTTGGATTGTTGACGCCTTTTGTGTGTGTGTGTGTGTGTGTGTGTGTGTTGTTTTAACACCACCATCAAAACATTCTTTGCGTAACATATACGAAGTACAAATTTGATGTTTACGTTTAGCAGACCACGGACCCTTTTCCTAATGAGGGCCGCGACCTTTCACAGTACCCACACACTATGCATAAACAGGAAATATCGATACAAGAATGTGTTCGTTTTGGGGGCTTTTGAAGGCTGGGACATAATGACAACGCGACTCTAGCAGCCGTTGTTCCCCATTCTTTATAGTATTTGAAACATTCTTTTAGTACCTCGGTGTAGCGCAGGTAGATGAGGGAGGATTCCCTCCTCGTATTTTCAAGTACTAGTTTTTCTCTCTCTCTGTGGTAACTTGCCGCCCGTCTCGGCAGGCAGACCGCCCTCTCTTATTTTTTTTTCTTTTTTCTTTCGATAAACGACACCCCCCCCCCCCCCCCCCCACTAAGGTTATAAGCCTTCTTATACTGAGATGAACGGGAACAAAGAGAGAGGACACAGTTCTTTAAACCCTCTCTGCGCGGCCATTAATTTTGTCTACACTTCATCGTTTAGATTGTGCACGCTGCTTTCATTTCTCGACAAAAGTCATTCGTACGTACCGATCTTGCACAAAATCTAATTGCTATCACCGGCAATGTGTAAAATTTATAGCGTCACCATGTCTCCTTGCAGCACGCGCATGTAACTCGGCAAAGGACTGTGTTAGAGACTTTTGGAAAAATCTAATATCATTAATGTGATTACTTGATCTGAGTAATGACGTTACCAACACATTAGTAAGCAAAAGTAATGAGAATTGTAATGCATTACTTTGCAAAGCTGTCATAAGTAATGGCAACGCATTACACACTAAAGATAGTTTCCCCATCTCTAGTGCGGCCATATAGATGCTGCGCCGACTACTTGCCTTGGGTGATGCACGGCGTCCGTTTGGCGTCGTCACTTTGCAATCAATGTGTTGTCACATGCATCCGTTTTGCCCCCAAGAGGCCTCCCCTGGAGTCAACATGCTAGGCCCCAAACAAGGCACAATAAAACAGGGCCCCTTTTTCCGTATATATATATTTTATTTCTTCTTTTTGTAATGGGCGTACGTCGCCAGTTCTGTCTATAGACCTTGTCGCGTTACTCTCAAACCATCAGTCACCGTGCGCAACTTAGCCTCGTTCCCAACGACGACAGAACAGGGGTGGACTGGCAAAATCGCCATTCCCAAATTCCATTGGGATGGGAAGAGCGATTTTGCCAGTCCAGCTCCTCAACGCGAATGAAAAATGGCTAGGAAACGGAAGGCAACACACGGCCAGTTCGCACTTGAGGTTCCGGATTCATGTATTCAATGCACTGTGTTATAGTGCTCTAATTTCCCGTGATTGAAGCTGAAACATTCATTGCAGCTGAAACTGATGAAGCTCATCTGAAATATCGAATGGACAACCACCATTGAGTTACACCGAATCCCTTTGCATGGCACACGCGTAGACATGTGAGGCACCCCTTCCGGTGCGTCATTGTTATTCTCACTCATAACCCCTTCTTTATGTACGAATAAGAATGGAAATAAAGCTCGCGAGCGTAAATGTGGATGGGATACCGTTCGGGGATCGTTTCAAAAGGGAGGTCCTTGCATACCTCAGAATAAACAACCGCCGCTGAGAAAATATTTGGGGAAGACCGGAATTTCGAACAATGTTCATTTGCTCTCTGTGCCGTCTGTCGATATCCATACAGTGAGAGAGACATCCGGAGCAAGCTTCCTTCCAAACACAGCGGGACAGGGGAGAAGGAACGTGTGTCATACTGGTTAAGTGCCGTGGAATTCGCTCAGCGGGCTGTCACGTGATGTCTTCATCGCAGGTGCACACGTCGAGAAACATTCCGTTTTTCTTTCATTTTTCAGTAGGGGCGGCGGCCGGCTTCTTTGGAAGGGGCCGCTCAGTTGTCGGAGACCGGTTTCACCGCAGCAGGATAGCAAAGCAAAAAAAAAAAAAAAAAAAGACGAATAATATCGAATTCGTTCGCTGCCGTTTCTCATGAGCAAACGGTTTCTTCCGAATGAGTATCTCAATTTCGTGGGCTTCGGAACCGCGCCAGTAGTGGTACTACTCATGTTTCAGTGGCACACTAATTATCTGAGCTGATATTCCAGGTCGCCCAAGAATGCTTGATAGACGGCAACATTGCAGGGACGGTCTAGTACAACGTGACCCAGTCAGGTGTACACCATGTACACCGCGCTCGTACGGGGTGCGGATAATTGCTCACCGGACAATTGCTCACCGCCTCTTTCACCACGCTTATATTGTGATTTTATTTCGCGTTTATGGCGCTTGACTTTTTTTATCTTAGCTGAACTTCTTTTTTAGCTGTGTAAGTGGCTTCAAATAGATCTAGGAATCCACCAGTGAAGAGGGTGAGGCGAGAGGTCGTCCACTTGAAGGCACACCTGAAGCGTCTTTCTCAGGATCTCAGTCCATGGGGCGTTCCTAGAGGATCATTTCCCAAGGGGGAGGGGGCAGCAAAGTGTTTCCAGGGGGGCAAAGCGTGGAACCACGTCACCTCCTTCCCTGGAGACGGACGCTGCGGACTGTGCGGGTGTTCACAGGCTCATATTATGATGACTCTGAGAAAAAAATCATGACCTATGAATAAAGAGTGCGCAATTTTACAAAGTGACCTTGTCCCCGTCTCGCTACGCTCATGCCTGCGTCACCAGGATCTTCCAAGACACGAGACGGGGAAGATTTAAAATCACATCATTATTTAACCACTAAAATTAAAGAATTTTCTATATCTGTCCAAGTCGGTTCAGCGAACGAAAACCACATTTTAGCGCCCGTTAGGCTTAGTAGGGCGGAGACGACTGAACAGTACGGTGGTTAGTTTATTATTAGGTTGGTCCAAGTTCAGTGTTTGCACCGCTATGTCCAGGTTAGTCTAAGTTCGCTGTTGGCAGTTTCCCGCGCGCAACTGCGCATTGTATAGCCAGATAACTTTTATTTACAGTGGTTCTTTTTGAAATGGGGATTTCGATCGCTTTATTTCGAGGTACACCCAAGTTCAGCTAACAAATAAAAAGTCAAGTATATGAGCACCATAAACGATAAACGATAAATAAAATCACATCACATAAAACCGCGAAATAAAATTACATATAAGTGCGGTGAAAGAGGCGGTGAGCAATTGTCCGGCTTCAGCGGTTCTGTGGTGAGCAACTGTCCGGTGGTGAGCAACTGTCCTGGATCCCGCTCGTACACCATGACCCACCTTGACCCACGCAAGTATACAATTCGATTGTCCGTTGCTGAAAATGAAAGACTCAGAATATACGAATGAGGTTGATAAAAGCTGCACAGCATACCGAGATCTGTTTTGGCAGCATACACCTCCTTACTTATATCCCCTGCTTACCTGCTTATCCCCGTTATACTCTGAATGGGGTGATGAAAAGTATTGCAGCGTCCCCGTGTAGCTGTTATGAACGTAACAAAATGAGCTCAAACTGAAAAACAATTATTGAAATTCTACTGCCTTTGTCTTTTTGACATGCAATTGCCATGCCATAAAAAGTTGCCCTGATCTGGGACAAATCTGGGGGGAACTCGTCCGCTCCGTCCAAGGACGCAGTGTAGCACCCGCCACCAAAACGAAGTAACGGAATACCTTTACCCGCTGCTCCACTAAGAAAATAAAATATACTACAATACAATACTAGCGTCCCTATAAAATTGAAAAAGTAACGCGATACCGCGACCACCCTCAAATAAAAGCAACCGAAATAATATTCCGCTTCCTATCAGCTGTAGGCATCTCGTAACCGAATGTGTCTTACGATGGTTCAATATTCCCCTCACATTCACAGGAAGCAGATGTATGTTGCGGATTGTTGCAGATGATCCATAGGCGCCCCTCAACCCCCCCCCCCCCACCCCATAGAATTTTATGTGAATTTTTTGGGTGGTTCCTTATGGCTCGACAAGCAACCAAAACATTGTTCCTGTCTAACGTTTTCTTCAATAAGGCTACTGCCAGGGTTGGGCATAAATACACTTTTCGGGTATTTAAATATAAATACAAAATACTATATGTTTTCATGTATTTAAATACTGCCTATAAATACTTTATGATGAAAGTAATTAAATACAAAATATAAATACATTAAGACAGTATTTAAATACTGTAACTACTTCCGTAAATACTTTGAGCCGTTCAGGCACAATTATTCTTTTAAATTGGTGTATAAATAGCGCTACCCGTGGATGCATGTCTGCTGCACACAATGCCCACATATATCTTTATTTTTCCGTGATGCAGTGTGATGATTTCAGCATCTTGCGTGGACAGCCCATTGAACAGAAACGTCTCCTTGAGTCTCAGGAGCAGCGAGGGGAGGGACTAGACAGGACGGACACGGGACAAAAACCGACAACGACTCAAAACCATCTAAAGACACCAGGCTACCATGCTTTGTCAAGTGTCGCAAGGGGGTCACGAATCCCATTTTTCCCAAATTGGTGTTCTCGTTTCTCTCCCCGCTTCCAAGACTGAAGCAACCGGGGTGGCGATACCCTCATTCGCACATTGTGCTGTTTTCTGGAAGGACGGAAATCCCCGAACACACGGGATGAGTGACCTGTAGCCTCTCACCAAGATACCCTTCATCGCTGGAGGCTAACAATGTTGATCTCCAGAGAAGCCCACAAAATCGGGAGGATGAGATATGTGTATTTAAGTGTATTTTAAATATAAATACGCCTAAAACGGTATTTAAATATAAATATAAATAAATTTTTCTTGCCTGTATTTAAATACGTATTTTAAATACATGTATTTATATTTTAAATACTATTTTAAATACAATGTATTTAAATACTGCCCATCCCTGGCTACTGCTTAGTGTTTGCTTTTCATAGAGTTTTTTGTGATTTATCCGCGCAGTTGTTCCTGCGCTGCCATGCGTCACTGCGCGCGTACACACTTGCGAAGTTGCCGGCAATTAAAAATATATATGTATATTCGACTGCAAGAAAAAGTAGCTCTAAGGTTTTTTGGTACGTCTTGCTAAGAGAGCGAGGTATCGAATAATACCCTGACTGCGCTTCAATAATTATAATAATTGGGGGTTTACGTCGCGAGACAACTGAGATCATGAGCGTCGCCACAGCGGTCTGTCTCTGGATTGCTTTTGCCCACCTGAGGGTTCTCTAACATGCGATGAAAGCTCATCACACGGCACACCGTATTTAACGTCCCTCGCGGAAGACGGCGTGTCTAAGCAACTTGTACCCTGCCCTGACCACGCTTTTTTCCGAAATGTTCCGAATGTTTCGGAAATTTTCGATCAAAAATGTGCATTTTGTCGAATTTTCGTAACTTCGCGATTTTTTTTTTCTGCGGATTACACAGCACTCGCGGAACTGAGTTTCCCTCTCTCCCTCTCTCTTTTTTCGCAGGGAAGGTTGAGGGAGAAATTTCAGAATTTTATATCGCAAAAAAAAATTTAATGTAAACATACCAAACTTTGTACATCTCTTGTATGCCACAATGTATAATGCGATGGTAGAATAGAAATACTAGAGATGGGACGAATCCAGAATTTTTCGAATCCCAATCCAAACCCGAATCCAAGGAAGGTTCTGCGAATCCACAAATCTTACGAATCTCGAATCCTTCGAATCCTTTCTTTAAAAAGAGTTTAAGGAGCCAAGAAAAAGAAAAAAGTTCTACTGAAAAGTGTTTTGAAGCAGGATATGATACATTTGTTCAACAAAATACAAATTAAATAATAGTTCAGTTTCGGCAGAAAATATACCCGTGTAGTTCCTCTTAAACGTAATTTATTTAACACATTGTTCATCGACTACAAGAAATACAAAAATTCTCGAGTGTGAATTATTTCCATAAAACTAAGCAACAATCGAAAGCAAAATCATATTACTTTTAAACTTTTAAT
This sequence comes from Ornithodoros turicata, assembly GCF_037126465.1. NCBI lineage: Eukaryota > Metazoa > Arthropoda > Arachnida > Ixodida > Argasidae > Ornithodoros > Ornithodoros turicata. Next base: position 6,858,618 of record NC_088202.1, on the reverse strand, counting down.
GTAACAGTTCCTGCCTGAACTCTTTCAGTCCAGATCAATCTAAAACAAAGAAACAAGAAAACAGCCGACGGTCAATGAGGCTTTCGGCTGACTCCGGAGGCGCCAATTTGAAACAAACGGATATTCGGAAACGGTGGATTCGAAAGATTCGATTCGCCATTTTGGGCACTGGGATTCGGATTCCCGAATCCGCGAATCCCTGCCTAGGATTCGTGTATTCGGTTGGCACATCCCTAATAAATACAGTAAAACGACCGCTCCTCTATCGAATAAGACGCTTTCTAAGATGTTCCGTGCTTGATGTGCCCGTAATGTCTGCTCAAATCGCCATAGGTTTTCGCCAAACACAGCAGCTTTGAAGGGCTTTGCATTTCACAGAGTTCAATTACGTGAGAGAACAACGTTTTGCAGCTTTCAGAGTCATGGCCCACGGAAAAATTGCCCGTAATATTCTAGGAGGTAAAGCAGCAGGTAAAGGAGCATAAAGTATGTCGCTACTTGCAGAAACGATGCGTTATTTCGCATTGACCTTGACCCTGAGATGATGCCCATTTAAGACTTAATCTAACGCGCACAGCGCATATGTGCATTTTATAATTTTTCCGTCAGAATTTTTCGAAAGCATAACTTTTTTTTCAGCGATAACATTATTTTGTTCGGGCTTGGGAGAGAAAAGTGAAGCATTTCTCTGCAAACTGGGAGGTGATCGGTTCGGGTCCCGCCGGAGGCCCTCCTGTCTCGTGTTTACTCCAGATCTTCAGACAAATGTCCCCCCCCCCCCCTGCACTGTTCCAACTGATCTCGGCCCAAGACACATACTGCACTGCCCCTATTACCCACCCCTTCCTGCCTTCCTCTATCTTTCCACATCTGTACGCTCGTCACAGCACAGTCGCTTCGCGGTGGTAACACGGAACTCATTAATGAGTTCCTGGGTGCAACACGTCCTACTTTGAAAATGGAATCAAACTAGTTTTGTGGCATTGTGCTACGGTCGACTTCTTAAACTCGCGAGAGTGCATTTCGTGCATGAAATGGCGGTGGTGACAGAAGATGCTGCTAATTCTGACTCCTTTAGGTTCGATCAAGTACACGCAGCGTCGCATATCATGAGTTCGCTCAAGACGGAACTTATACAGCGTAATATTCTTATCGTGCGTCGCTTCTAACGCTTCATACCAACATTCCAAATGGAATTAGTTCTTTAATCTCCTGATGAGTTACGAAGCACTGAGCAGCATTCCGTGGAACGCATGTAGTTTTCGTATCCTTCGTCATTGTAGGGGCGTAGAGTATCGCCTCCTGGTGATGAAACTCCCCAATCATGATTCATAATTCAAATAAGGTTGCTGTCGTTCGTCGTTATACTGCATATCTTCAGCGCGGTTGCATATAAACAGGAGTAAAACACGATTCATATCGTTTTATTTCTGCGCTTCAATTTCCACGACTTACACAGCAGCCACCCTCACCCATAACGCTTTAGCGCGGAATTTTCCGCGGTTACTAGAAGACCCTGTATGGCAGTAGTTTCCAAACTTTACTGCCCTGCGGTCCATCAGAAGTGTAAGATATCTTCGCGACCCCACCCCGCTCTGAGTTCGCGGCGCCACAAGCTTTTCAATTTCGGCGCATACATGCACGTGCACAAAAGAGACGTTGAAATTTAATTTCACAGATGATGTCGTCAGAGGTAGAAAGACTGGCTGGAAACCATCGCAGACGGGATGCCTGTTGCTATAGGCTAAGGAAGGTAAGCTTGCTTTATAGGCCTTGCGATCCGCTACCACGAGCTTTTTTTTGAATGGAGAATTGTTGGCAGAGCACGGTCTATGGGCATCTCTTCATTATACTTTCTGAGCCGGTTCAAACCCTCCGCTGACTCTGTTGCGACCCCCTGGGGATGCGACGCGCAGTTTGAGAAACACTCCTGTATGGTAATGTCGTCAACAACGTCGAACGTATTTTATGACTATATCAGTCACTTATCATTTTTATATCGGCTATCTTGTCAACTCAAGAGAGAAAGCTACATTCTCTTAGGAGAAATATAAAATGGAGCTTTAATTTACAAGGTTTTCCACGCCGACGACGTCCTTCGCAATAGTCTGCTAGTCAAGACAACGTCTTCATCTGAGCAAGTACTAAAAAAAAAGCAGTATTATAATTATCTCATTTCTATTGCTTGACGTATTCTGTCGAGCTAAATCTTCACGCCTACAGCACAGCATATTCAAAAAGGAATGAATGTCTAAAACGCCCTACATAGCAATATTCTGGATAGGTTACATTGAGCCTTACGTTTCAATATCAAAATCTGCGAATTTACATGACTACCCAGGGCCATTAATTGAAATGCAAAAACGACGCTATCATGTATGAAAAGCAGAGTGGGGTGTTAACACGCCTTTCTTTTTCACACATATCGCTGTGCCACACAACATTTACTGCGGTACGTTACACAAGGGAAGAACCCCAGAATCACAGTCCGATATTTCGCATTTTAGCTATTTCCATCGAGGTAACCCAGCGCGCGCGCAGGAGATCCACGCGCATTAATGAATAATTATATTTAAAAAAAATAAGCGGGATAAACTGTTTTCATTGTCATTACTAAAATTTATGAGGTTATGAGCGTTCACCATATAAATAAGAAACTGAACACGTTTTATTCGTTATTATTAGAAAAAATTCACGCCTTTTTGGTATCCATGTGCGAAGAAGTGGCAGCGATATCTGCATATCGTCCACGCGCAACAGTTCGCTGTATTGCGCGTGCGCGGACTCCACGTCTGTCCGAGACTACAGCCTATCGAGAGCGTCACAACCACGTCCAGACTCGTTATGCATAAACTCCGCGTTGACCAGTGTAGACTCCGACGCAAGCGCACTCTTTTCAAGTACACACGTATGGCACCATTCACATCTCCTAACCACGGCTTCGTTCTCCTACCTTCATCTCTTGGCCTCGGCTTCCGTAACTTCTGAATCTGCTTGGCTTCGTCTCATCGCAACCGCTTTGCATTCCATCACCTGTTGGGTTATGTTGTCTTCGTGCAGCCGATAAGCGTTAGGCCGCTTAATCGCTCGATGCGCTCTTCTGTTCGCGTGCTGCAAGCGGCGTACCGAGCGATTGTATCTCATTACGGCCGAAGTCTCATTACGGCCGATGTCTCAATACGGCCGATGTCTCAATACGGCCGAAAGTCTCAATACGGCCGATAATCCTTTAATCCCCAAGTGTCTTATTACGGCCAAAGTCTCAATACGGCCGAAGGCAGTCTCATTACGGCCGAAGATGTCTCATAACGGCCAAATGTGAAAATGTGTATTGTAACCTGCACTGATATGCAATGTCACAGCCAGGTATGGATATATATTCAGCAGGGTATAAGCCATGCACTGTGCCCTTAGGGCCCTTATCATATTTATATACACATATTGCGAGACAAACGGTATGTTATCATACCACAGCACAATGCAACATATTGTGTAATGTGTACTCCCACAAGGTAGTGTTGATGTTGCTGTGAAGCAGGCTACTATGTGGAGTTAGCTACTTGTAGAGAGCTAGATGAATATTGGCTTTGTTGTGACGCTTTTGGAGCCATCCTACAGTCACTGGCCAAGACGGAACACCTATCTCATTCGATGTCAGTTTATTTCCATTCACCTTACAATGGTACAATTCTTGCTTCTGGAATCAGTAAACCTGGAAGAAGCGAAGAGCAACCATGAATAGGCTAGAATATTAAAAAAAACAAGCATTTGTCTTTACATGGCTGGTTTTAATGTGCACAAGCTGCACACGTGTTGATACGTGTCTGTTATTTCATACAAGGTTAACATAAATCTTCATCTAGACAAAAGAATGACAAGCCTTAAAAATGTGACTTCCAGGTAAACACAGAGCATGACCATGATATGAATGTAGGTTCAGTACTTCATTCCCTTAATGGAAACATGTGAATATCAAATAGTGATACGTTACAATTCATGAAATGATGCATGCATAACTTTCCCTTTCTGGTTTCTTTTTTATAAAAGTAGTGCACGAATTAACATTCGTGCGCTACTACAAAATTTCTCACTTCACAACAGAACCTTATGATGATCTTAACAGCTCACCTCTTCGGCTAGGACTCCCTGGGCAGCAACATCCTATTAGCCATGTTGTTGTTTTTCTTTTTCGGAATCCTCCGTGCAGCCACATACCATGCCTGGAATGGAAAACCAGCTATAAATAACAATGTATTTGAATGACTTCCTCTTGAAGTATTTATTCTAATCAGATATGCTTTTGTGCCTAGTATGGTGCGCGAAGGCACATAAGTACAACATTTGCAGACGTTCGACGTAAGCAGTTGAAGGAGATCAATTCAAGTAGGCCGACTTGCGCTTTTATTTTTCAAGAAATACGTCGACAAATTTTAACAAATTAAATATGGCTCACAATGATACGAGTAAATGCTGCTGTACGGTGATCCATTGTCGGTATCTTATAGTCTTCGAATAAATTTGTTGTTCCTAAACGCGCAACCAACTAGAAACGGCGCAAACCTACGAACAGATACCGAGTTACATCTATTACAGGCACTTCGGCTGTTTTGATTCATTTAAATTACTCTTAATAGAATCCAACTATGTGTGGACAGCGCACTACTAAGCCAGACAATCTACGAAAGCATTACTCACCAGAATTCCTGCTTGACTTGGTCTTGGTCAGCACTGTGCGATGTACGTTGGGGCTGTGGCGATTCATTCAACTCGATTTTTACCGGAACAACAGGCGCTGCTCGAAAGACAACGACGGAAAATAGAGAGCCGCTATAAAGTCCGCTAATTTGCACATTACAGCACTACAAATCGATATATGAACACGTCGTAAACAGCAACCACTCGCTCATACACGAAACGAGGTATCCAACGTTGCTAGACACCATCCGAAGTTCCGAACTCCAAAGTGAGAGTAGCAAAACAACAAGATATCAAAACACGAAAGGAAGAGTATTGATCCCCCCTCCTTCTATAGCATGCAAAACGTGGTTTGCGCTGAGATGAACATGTATGTTCATGACGCGAGTAATTTTCACTTTTCACTGATCCAAAGGAGGTCACGTGAGATTGCTTGACGCTTGCGAAATTAACAGCAATAAAAATGGCGAAACGAAACTTGTGAATCGTGCATTTGCTCTTCATGGTAGCTGCCAGAAGATCGGATCAAACTTATGGGACACTGGATTACAGGTATGTTTGCATATTTTTCATTCCTGCATATCATTTCACATTACACTATACGTGAATACATGGTGTCATGTCATGGGTGTCATGTCTCACGATGCTGGGGAAGTAGTTGCATGGGGAAGTGTGCATGGTTCTAGACTTTTAATTTTTGATCGCGTAATCGAAATATCGGCACCTCTCGCATTGTGGCTTGCATGTGACCAACCAAGTGCTGTTCCCTTATTAGCGCTTCCTACAAACGACAAAACGAAACATGTGGGAATGTATATTTTTGATTACTCATATATAACAAGAACATGTATCGTTTTCAGGTTGCTGCCACTACTCCATGTGCCCGCAATTGTCTTGCGTGTATGATTACACTAACGACGTCGCCGACCACGGCGGAAGTGTTTTGCGTACAGGCGTTTCAGCATGAAGCCTGCAGATAACATCTGATGCTTACCCTTCGGATATTCTGAATTTACATATTGTAGCTTTGAGGAATTCCGAATGCCCAGAGTGACACACACTTATAACATTGTGACATCAGTGCAGTGGCATAAGCTCTAATGTAGTGCCCCACGAAAATGAACAAGGGGCAGTGGGTTATCCACAATCCCAAGCACGGGAGGGGTGTTGGAAAAAATTATGGGGGGAGGTCATCATTATAGTTACGTCATTACAGCTTAACATATCGTTACAGACGTATCTGAAGCTGAAATCGCAAGGGCACCCCCTGTAGGGGGTGCACAGGCAAAAAAGTTAGGGGGGTCTGGATAAAGCACTGACGAGGGGACTCCTCCACCCCATGTCAAGCCTCATAAAACACCTCCTGAAATATTTATATATATATGTTTTGAATATATGGAAAAAAAGTCTGCCTGACAGCATATGTCTTATGGTCATCATCAAACAAGAGCATATGTCATTTTATTCAGTGCCTTATGTACTTTTTTTAAATTTCAGGTGGACGTAAATTGTAGAAGGCAGCTAGTGGGGGAGAAGATCATGGTCATAGGTCATGTGGCTCCTGGAGCTCCCAGTGGGCTCCCTTGTGGAGTACTTTTCAGAACACACACACACAGTTTGCTCACAGAACCAACGACTAGGATGTTGCTTGAATACTGAGAGAAAATGGCGTAACACATACAAATATCTTGTGTCACATATGACAATAAAAACATTTTTCACGAGGGATGCATGAAACACTGTCGCAATATTGTGTGCACGAACCATTGTGTGTGACACAAGCCGTGGGGGCACACCGCCTCGGACACATTTTGGGAAGCATAAAACACAGTATATACAGAGCTAATATGGTGGATGCTTCTTTTTTCTTTTTGGCCGTTATGAGACATCTTCGGCCGTATTGATACTTTGGCCGTAACGAGACACTTGGGGATTAAAGGATTTTCGGCCGTAATCAGACTTCGGCCGTAATGAGATGTTACCTACCGAGCCTCCCTGTCTAAGGACAGCGTAGAAGTTCCCGTGGCATCCTCATAGCGCCTGGTACACTGACTGCGCTCGCATCTTGCTTCCCTTTTTTATCTGCTCTCTGATTTGCTGCTGCACCACCAATGGCGCGCCGAATAAAATGCCAGGTACCACGCCGCGGCATTGACAAAAGTTCTCTTATACAGATATTGCTGTAAAATGCAGAGGACAGGGTATTATAGAGACCAAGTCATGTCAGAAGATCGAGAACGTTTTGGCGTCGTTGCCGCATAATATTTTGCGCAAACTTAACTTTTTTTCTCCATTGATTCTCTCCGTGATTTTGATGCAATATTTCTCACACCGAGGAAAAATAAAAAGGCTTCTCCAATCTTCTTCTTTCTTTCTTTTTTTTCCCCCGAACCCTCCTATCTCTAAACAAGGCTGGGGCGTGCCCACGAAATAACAGGATGAGCCAATTCTTACGCGTTGATCGTGACAGTTACCCGACAACGTAACTGCAATAAATGCCATGAGTTGCAGAGCTCGGAAATTTTAAGATTGATATTTGGCGGTTCTTTTCCCAGGTGCGCAAGAGAGACATCACGACGATGCATCGTTTGATGTTCGCTTGAATGCATGGCAGAGAGTGAAAACGTGAGCGAAGAATAACATCTCTGACTGCACAGATCATAAACGATAGCTCGGTGTCCGAGAAACGTGAGTTTCCATCACAGAAAGGAAAGATAACACCAACTCTATTTTGATGATTATCATTGGGTGTCTCATCGCCACTGGTGACACCATAGCTCATGGTGAAGCTATAGCTGGCAGCTCTAGGTGGCATTTGGTGAAGCTATAATAATAACAGGGAACACTACGGTCTCTTTTTGCCATATTCGGAAGTATTCTTTTTTATTTTTCTGAATTAATCATGCATGTTCCGAGGAATCGAACTTTTCCGTCTTTTATTTATTATATCTGTTAATATTTGAAGTTCGGGGAAAAAGCTACAGCTCAGAAACGACACATTCGCAAAAAGAATCAGACTCTGCCCTCCAAAACCGCTCACTGTCATACAGTGGAACATGCAGGCAACGACAGCTATGCGACGATCGCCTGGTGACGTGAACACTTCGGCGCCATTACGTCTATGTCACCATGACGTCGCCCGATTCGCCAAACGATTTTCGTATGGTTCACCATAATTTTCGGGAGAAAAAGAGAGAAGTCTACGAAACAACAAAAAAGAGCTAAAGAAAACGGCGATCTTCTTTCTCAAGCACTTTGAATGCATGAAAACAAATGGCAGCGCGCCGTCCATGACAACGTCGAAAAAGAGTGGATATTCCCCGCAGTAAGCGAGGGCGATTTGTACTTGCGCATGCGCGGAGTCGCTAGAGGATTGCTTTGCAAAGAGACCGACACGCGTAAATATTTAATAGTGCCTAGGTTGTTTCGATCGGAGAGAAACGGCTTCGTCTCTTTTAGTGTCTGGAAACGCAGAAAATACGGTTAGGAGCATACGTTCCACTGTGATTTTCGGGCTTAATGGCAGTACATTTTTGAGACGTGCAGGTTTGAAAATACAAATCATTTCTCTCTTAGGTTTAGCGCATTTATAATGCATAAGCAGCGCACTGAACGACGCACGCACACACATGAATGAGAAGACATGTCTAAGTGACAAAACCTGATAAAATGCGCTTTCAGGACAACCTAAAGTGTATGCCCCGAAGGTAAAACACATAATATATAAATGAAGATCAGCAAAGTTGGCGATGCTTATGATAGGCCGCTGCGTTGCCGAATGTTCGATTTTTTCGTTCTTCTTTTCTCCCGCGTGTCTAGCAGCTCCAAGCATAAAGCAGGAGGACGGATTTTGCGCTGGTGGAATCGACAATGTGTCTTAATCCACATAACCCCTGTGTCCTCGCCAAGCCTCGGCCGATTGAAATAAGTTAAAGGAGCAATGAGGTGACATTTAACGTGGCTCGAAACCCTGTCTCGTTCGTCCAGCTGTCCACTCTGCGGTATATCATAACTGCGGCTGGAACCCACAATAGTTTTGCGCCCAATTCCGTATTTACCACGCCTGACGATCTACGCTGATGATATTTGTCTCCGAATAATAGGGCGCAACAAATAAAGAATCCGTGATTAGGCGGACGTTGCTCTGGTTTCAGTCAGTGCAACTTTGTCCAGTAGAGGGTTGAAAGTCTGGTCAGGTCAGTCAGGGTTGAAACAGTAACCTGTGAAGTTACAACGCCTCGTCTGCATTCCGCATGGGAAGCATGTTGAAACGGTCTTCCCCCATGCTCAGCCTCAATGTCATCCCAATCTCTAGAGGCTAACCTGCAGGTAACCTAACCTATCCTGCAGGTAAACGTGCGACCTTACAGTCAACAGTGCTTTGCTCCCTAAACCTTCTAAGGAGAATCGCGGTTAAGCATGGAGTTGCAGCTCCAGCTTAACGCTGCACCGGGTCTTCATTCTATCATAAATCCTCTCTGTGACGCCATGTGTCGACCTGTCATCTATACGCAGCAGCAGCCTGCCTTGGAGCGACTCCATCAGACAGCCCCTAGGATCACCAGCTTCTCTAGCGTCACCCAACCACAGCTAGAGTCAAGGAAGCAACCTGGCTTTATTCGGAATGCATAGCGCTCCAGCTAATAGATAATATCGTTATATATAGTAGAATAGGGGTAGCTTCGTGACAGATCTACAGGGCTACACTACCACAGCTCTTGGTCGACTGACATATTGTACCGTGACCATATTGCCTCCTCCACACCTCCCCCGAGAGTATACGTATGGCCCGTCGTGCCGCGAGCCTAAACCACGCGCATCCGTTTCCAACCCTGCGCGTAGAGGAGGTATCCAGCCCTCTCGAAGCCAAAGCTGCTGCGGAGGCCATTATTAGTAACGCGTACTCCCCGCACACGCTGGTATTCACCGATTACATTATCTGTTCTCATTTTCTATTCAGCCAGTTCACGCCTGAACAATATGGGTGATAGCACACTGCGACGACGCGACAAAGAGGTCAATATATGGCGCTGATGATCCTACAGGACGAAATTAATTAAGCTGACCTTATCGAGATACATTCGTGAAAATAGGTTTAATATTAATGAGTAGCATTACGTATATTACTTCACTATCAGGACGGACGCATCCGCCGATCCGAGGTGGCCTCCCACTGCTTCCCGTGGTGGACGGCCGTGCGAAGATGCAATTAAAGAGCTATCAATCTTTGAATTTCAATTATTTGAAAAAGACGTACTGAAACGTAATGGCCTGTATGTGTCATCACAAAACCTGGTTCTACACGGTGTGCATTTAACTTAGCGGCCCCCTTAAAAGTGTCAACAACATGCAGCCCAGCGATTACGCAAAGCAAATCATTATGATGGGTTCTACAGAAGTGGAATTTCTACCATGGAAACCTCGCACCTCAAAGAAGGGCGGGAGAAAAAAGAGAGAAGAGATAACTACACAAGTAGGAAAACAGAAAGTGAACGGCACGAACACGGATGCACATTGCACAATTGTCGGCCGACAAATATGACCTACTTGTATGGCTCACAAACGCAAGTGGACGGTCCTCACCCCCCCCCCCCCCCCCCCGAATATATGAACACAATCAACACCTTGTTGCAGCGCAGGGCAGGGTATGGACCAGCAGCCTTTTTTCCATTATCGACTTAGGCGAGATGACCTTGAACTGTGTTCGAGGGCGGCGCCGATCAACTTCTTTTTTTTTTCCTACTTTTTTCCCTTCGGAACATGAATAGCCACTCCCCACTACGGCAACCTCTCGCAGAACACGGTCAGAAACAAATAGTAACAGAAAAGACCTGCCTCTTTATCGAACATCTCCAAGAGAACGTCGTGGCCCCGACAGGCGCATTCAACTCGATCCACGGGAAAGCTTTCTGAATGGGAGAGAACGTCTTTTTTTTATCTCTCTGCATTTCGAACACAACCTTTAGGCAATGTCTAAGAACGATGTCTACCGGTTGCGATTGATGACAAAGATCTGGATTATGTGCCTGGAACGGAACAATACATGGAACGATGCATACTAACTGCCTCCGGAATATTTTAGAACAAATGCGATTGAAAATTTTCGCACGTGCTCCTTACATTCGCCCCAGTGCGTCTAGCATTCTAAGCGGAATTTCGAATCTTCTTTCGGACGATAAAGATGAAACATCGTCAAACGCTTCGTGTTCCTACCGTCTTTTTCGCTAATTCGATTTCAACATGTAGTCATTTGTCAATAGAAATACGAGCGCCGCACCAGTAATTCTGGCAGAATATGATATAATATAATAATAGTAACGCGATAGCACACAGGGCCGGTGAGATGGCGGGGCAGCAGGGGATGGCGCCCCGGGGCCCGCACGACCCAAGACCTGTCGAAATCATATAAAGAATATATACTCGGACTATGTTATCCAGACGTGAGGAGGGGGCCCAGGAATGACCCATCCCCGGGGAACGTAATTGCTCTCGCCGGCCCTGATTGCACAACGGCGCGGCGAACTCACCGAACTGCATCTGTAAGTTCATTGGCAGTAATGAATACCTGATAAATATAATCCAAATTAGTTATGAACCCAAGATTCCGCGACGTTAACGAAAAGAATGAGGAAATCACTAAACTAACGCGTTCGCATTGGAGCTGCCATAAAAAAAAAAAAAATCAAACGTTCACCAGTGGTGCGGGGTGTTAGCACTACTTGTTCTTCAGGCACGTGGTGAAGTGAATTAAATGAATGCTATATCACGCGTCACAGCGAAAATGCTGACCCGCGTAACAGATGATTACCGTTCGCACATAGGAAAAGTCTGTGCCGAGAAACTCTCACCCTGTTTGTTGAAACGCTTACCACATCATTCCCAAAGGCCATTCAATATTTGTAGCCTCACCTCATTCCAAATATCTTCCCCCTCTCATATCCTGCTTCTGCTACAAATCGCCATCATCTCGAGGGAAGAAGATGAACAACATGAAAATCGGACGTCTCTGGACGGTGTTTTCTCTCTCCGTCTCTCTTGACCACCACCCTTACGACCACGGCGGCCTCGTACCCCCTGTCATTACTTTTTGGCTCTTTTGTACGTGCCTGCCACCGGACATTCGCTTTGTACGACAATTGTCTTGAAGGAGAAACTCGGAACGCGTAGGAAACCGGCCCTGCTGTTTACTGGTTGTATCGCGCACTCACAAGTCACGAGGAATGACATCTCACGAATAAGGCCAAGAGCCTGAATAGACGACAGTTTCTATCGTCAGGTACAGTGTAGTGTGGCAATTTTGAAGTTCAAGTTTTAAGATAGTTTTAAGATGCTGTACGCGCACTACCACCTGCTTAACAGTTACAAATAGTTGCACTTACAGGAAGTTGTGTAAGTTGTTATAACGCAGCAGAGCAACCAATTGCATTGTCGCACCTGGGCAGCATCACTGGCTTTACAGTAATATCTTTAAAGCTTCTACTTTAAAGCTTCTACTGAATTAGCGCTCCTACCAGAGCGCAAGCTAAAAAGGGTAAGGAAACAAAAAGGGGGGAATCTGATGTGTGAGATAGCCACGCACAGGTAAAAGTGCAAACCACAAACTCGTTACGTCGCTCCTCAAGTATTAGTTAAGTATGTCATTTAAGCAGTGCAATTACAGCGCCGTGTAACGCGCGTATTATCGCGGCGTCAAACTTTGATTTATAGGTCGGAGGTTCGAACCCGGTCGAGGACACTTGGTGTCAGGGAACACATTGCTCAGACACGCATCCTTCCGCGACAGGACGTTAAATAGGATGTGCATGATAATCAGTTGTCCTGCAGTGTACACACACAATTTATCACGATTATCGTGTGATATCTCTATATTATGAACGTGATGCTTCTTTCTTTTCTGAGCATAAGCATTGGTTCGCTGCTTGCGCGTGTTATACGCCTTACTCTTAGTTGAAAACACTAATATTCGGTTTCCGCGCGTCACGGTACCAGAATCTACATGCCCCCCCCCCCCCCCCCCTCTCGCTCATAGTCTCAATTACTCGATGGAGATACTGACCATCATCCTATTACGTTCTACACTCTTCTCCCTGATCTGGCTAAGTGCACGTAGTCGAATTTGATCATTCTTAAAAAGCCTCCAACAGGCACGGACGTAAAATCTATTCCAGTATGACGCTCCCGCGGCGCTCCCTCAAGCACAAGGCCGTGAACATTAACAGAACGGACCATGTACATACCACCTCCATCACGTCACCTTCCCTCTTGTTCAGTCCCCCCGACTCCCTCGGGGATTCTCCCTCTTCCAGGAGCATCGCTAAACCCCAAACAAATCGTTTCACATCACCACTTGAGAGAAGGACTCTCCCCTTCTCTTTGTAAACGGGAAATGGCGGAACGGTGGCTCCCACTTTATCGTGGCCGACAGTGCAAGTTATAACAGGCAGGAAAAGTGTATTCGTCTGAGAGGGGGAAGCACTTCCCGACTTTCAGGAAGCGACTCTCCCGTATCGGGAAACACAAACGCATTTATGCTGCCTACGTAATCGATCGAGTATTCGTAGTCGCAAATACGCCGATGAAGGAGCAGCACTGCGCACTGCTCCTATGTTTCATTAAACTTTGCTCTACATAACTTACTGAATCCATGCTCATTATCTGCCGAGGGTGCAATCCTTTGAAGAGAGAAGAGGGTACTAGAGAGCTGGTGTAAATTTGACGTAGGTATCATGTCCTGGAGCGTCATGGAGGACACACACACACACATCAAAACAGACGGGACGACAGGAACCCCATGTTTTTATGTGTGCGCGTGTCGGGCGAAAGGAAATTATACCTGCATTGTGTATTCCTTTTCTACGATTTAGGTTTGCGGTGCTTCATCAAGAGCTTTCATAAATCAGAATGAAATGTCGACAGGTGTTAGTATCACACGTCATAAAAAATAACGCATCACGCACGTGGGCGAGTTCTTTTTTCTTATCGGCTTCCTGCATTTTTCTCGACAACCGGTAAACGTCCTGCACCAGCTCCAGAATCTGGACGGGGCTGGGCTACGCATTTGTCCTGTCCTGTGAGGATCCGGTACGCGTAACCATTGCTCATGTGTGCTGTGCTCTGTAGCAGCAGCCAGATTGAGCAACTTGTTTGCTTCGACAGAAATCGCGTGACCAGCTGTTACCTTAGACACGTGGGACACACGTTAGACCTGAGACACTACTGTCTTCTAAACGACGGTGAGAAGCATAACAAACTATTTTGTGTTAATGTAAGCTAATGTACCGTCCGCCTTGTTTTCCTTCTGATTACAACAGCAGCCATTACAAATGGGCGAGTATATCCAGGGTTCCGCTGTCCATGTATTTTACCAAAACCAGCATGCCGTGTGTTTTGTTTTTCTCCTTTTTCGTTTTTTCCGTATTTTCGTGACGCACTCTATTTGCCAGATAATTGATCTCAGATCTTTGTGCCCTTCGTAAAACGTATGTCGGATTATTCGCGCCTCCCTTAGGTTCAATTATAGTAGGTGTTCAGTGCCTGTAGGCGCGCTGCTGTTCGTACCCCTGGCGGAGAAGCGCTCCAATTAAGCAGGGGGACAGTAGCAGACGACGCTGCGCATTAGCATACATGTTTTGTATGTACGTTTCGGTATGGTTGCTTTATATTCGGTACGACGTGGCCAATATTCGATCAGGAATTCCTCGAAAGGAAGAGAAATTGTACGTGAGTGGGCATGTCCGCGATGTTTCGTGCTTGTGGGGGACAACGTGGTTGCGGAAGAAAATCCATGCCTCAGACAAGTTTCAGCATATACGCAGTTAAAATACTTGTAAGTGCCACCACGCAAAGTTTGTCATTTACGAAGGCACCTAGGCATTTCTTCAATGCAGTCATAGACAAAGCAGCACTGTACAGGGTGTTTCACGAAAATCCCCCGGTCTAAACAATTCGTGAACAGGTGGCGCAATCGAAGAAATATCTTTTTGGTAAAGATCCTTTGGACATCGGCTGTGAACTGAATAGTGAGCGGCTCATTTGCATACGCTCACTAATTAAATAAGCATCTTAACTTTTAAATTTTACTTCGCACGCTTACGGAACCTCTCTTTTTCGCATCGGGACCTCGAGATAAAAATATTGCAAGAAAAAAACTGCGTCGACACTTAGTGATTTTTTCGAGTAATTAATTGGTTTCGGTTTACATATGTCTTGCGCGGAACAGTGTACCAATGCGCACTTTGGATCAGATATCCGGGTGTCAATTTCGTGTTCGTCCGCCTGGTTGACACACGGGGGTGACGGAAGATAAGGAACAGCCGCAAAACCGCAGGAGACCGCTTTGGTGTTCCTTCTTCTCTACAGGCTCCCCCTCCCGTTTTCAACAAATTTGGTCAGAACGTTGTCATTCGGGATGATAGTTGGCTAGGAGCGTGCTATGTGGTGTAGTTAATTTTTAAGCGTGTATCCCACTAGCTCACAACACTCGCGGTACATTCGTCATCATCCATGATAAGCACGCTATCTCACCTACGGAACGACAGAACCGCCAGTGCTGTTGACCAGTCGCTTTGATAAGAGATATTAAATCGTCTCTTGCGGCTGTTCCGAATCTTCCGTCGTCCCCGTGCATGAATCAGGTGGATGAACACGAAATTCACAGCCGGATAGCCGATCCAAAGAGCGCATTGGTGCACTGCTCCGCGCAAGAAATATGTAAACCGAAATCGATTAATTACTCGGAAAAATCACTAAGTATCGACGCGTTTTTTTTTTTTTCTTGCAATATTCTTCGCTGAAGGTCCCGATGCGTAAAATAGAATATTCGTAAACGTGCGAAGTAAAATTTAAAAGTTAAGATGTTTATTTAATTAGTGAGCGTATGCAAATGAGTCGCTCACTAATCAGTTCATAGAGGATGTCCCGAGGATCTTTACCAAAAAGAAATTTCTTCGATGGCGCCACCTGTTCACGAATTATCCAGCCGGGGGATTTTCGTGAAACACCCTTTATTACGCAAGTATTTTCATTGTGCATTTTCACAGCATATTGCAAGCGAGCCTTACAGAGCTTTACATGTTCGTATAAAAGACCTTGTAGTTTACACTATTTGGTTCTTTTTTCTCGAAAATGCTTTAAGCTGCAAGGTATTCCTCTGTGAAATTCGAAACAGTGAAAAGTAATTATAGCTGCTTCCTAATGATAACGTCTTCACTGTAACAGGGCTGCCCCAAATATAGGTCTATCTATATTTGGTATATATCAGTTCTTTTCTTTTTAGCTTTCACTCAGAATGTACGCAAACCGTGCTAGTGTGGTGTCAGCAGTAACGTCTGTTACCGTGAGATATTAGTTGACATTTTAGTAAGATGTCAGCCTGCAGATCAGCAAGCACTGCTTGCAAACCAGGATATAATACACATTCGTAAATGATGAGCAATGCAGTTCCAGCACCGTCAAAGAGCAATCGTGGAGCAGCTCCTCAGCAAAACAGCAGGTGATTCGCGAAAGGTGCAGATCTCAGCAGGAGTAGATCAGATTAATAATGATCCGCCCATCCCTATAAAGAGGGAGGATAGCAGCGGGTTGACATTAGTTACCAACGAGATTCTGGAGATGAACTGCTCACTTCCCCATTAGCAAGACAGAAATGGAATTCGGGGGTGACGAAAACGCCGGGACAATTTCTGCACATGACATACCACAGATACCGAGAACCGGAGAGTGTATTCACAGGCATTGCATTACTTTAGCAATTCACTGTTGCCGTTTTATGGCACGAATCCATTTCTGCGGTAGTTCCTGGTCACGCGCCTTATCGGGAAACGAATAAAACGTTGCTGTTGAGTGTTGACAAGTTATTGTAAGTGGTAGGGCAGTTGTGAACACGTCAGTTACTACTTGAAGAATTCAGCGCTTATTTACACGAATTGAAAGCAGGCATGATCGCAGAATACACCTTCTTAGGGTACATTTATGCTGCAGCATCGCTGCTGGCACATGGCACATCGCTGTTTGGCGATGACGAAACAAACACATGTATCTCTGTGGGCGCGTTCATGCTGCAGCATCGCTGCCTGCCAAAGATGCACGCCATGATCATCGCCACAACAATGCTGCCAAACATGTTTGAACATGCCCGGGGACTACCTGACTTCTGGCGATGACAGGTCAAACACAGAGCTTTCTGTTGGTGCATTTACCCTGCAGCCTGGCTGCTCGCTTATCCTCGCCGCTGCTTGCCGCTCTGCTCGCTGCACCTAGGAATGTAAACATGTTTGTCTTCCTGGTATCATTGATGACTGGCGTCTTGAAATCCGACCTGCGATTGGTTGTGATGAAGTCGGTTTCCTCCTTCCCACTTTTCCTCGTTTCCATCCTTCCACAGTGAACGCTGCTAGGCGACTGATATAGCGAAAGCGAGCAGCATCTTGAGCAATCTGCAGGGTAAACGCACCCTAGCGGTTATGCGAGCAGCGATGTGCTTGAAGCTGCAGCGAGCAGCGATGCTGCAGCATAAATGTACCCTTAGTCCAGGTTTACCGCTGTGAATTTGGGCGGCTTTCCCAACACGTTGGATCTTGTTTTGCGCTCGGCTACACGCAGGTCTTTCGGCACACAGCCTATAGCGATAGTTTTCCAGCAGTCACGCGAGGCGACGGGCAGAGCGTTGACGGTGAAGTGTGTGTGTGGGGGGAGTCGACATACTAAGTCCGGTTAGCTCGAGGACGCTCCCCACTGCACATGGGGAATCGTGAGAAATTTCCGACCAAGAAGGGGAAAGATCAAAATGTGTACCACCGCGCGATGGGGAGAGAATGCATACAGCGGCTCCCATTAAAGGGTTTGTCTGGTTGTGTTCCATACGCTTAGATTTTCCAGAGTTGTCAGATCCAGTGCGAAGCTTTTAAGCAATTCCTTCTATAATATCGGTATATATATAATATCGGTATCGATGTGTGTACAGGTCGTCTCGTGGGAAATTACGCCATTCAGCGTCCAAACGCGAAAATCAGTACATACGCACGCGAATTGATCTTGTCTGTCGCGCAACTCTATTTTTATGTACATACAAATGCTCCAGGGTTGGAGGAATGCTTCCGAGTCAATGCGTTCATTTTCAGCGGAAAGATAACCTGCAAGGCAGTTGCTGTATACTTGACGTGTGCTTGTCTTGTGCTGAGTTTTCTTCTTCTTCTTCCTTTCTTTTCTTTGCGTTCTGTCCTTCACTCTAACAACAACAACTTTATTTCAGGATGATGGGTGGGGAGTTTCATCGCCGGGGGCGATACTCTACACCATTGCTGGAGGTGAAGCGGGGAATGAAGGAATGGGTCCCGTTACAATGAATATCGAAGTCCTGTGGCGTCCAAAAAGGCGAAGAGAGCCTTGAGGGCAGAGCGTTGGTGAGCTGGATGCGGCGAGGGGCCAAACAATTTTGTGAGGGAGAGGGGGCGGAGAGTACGGAGCGGGAAAGGTGGTAGTGTGGGCAGTGGAGAAGAATGTGCTCGAGATCTTCAACAGCACCTATGTTCATGTGCCCAACGTTCATTTTTGTTCCACGGAGATCCTGAATGCTTACGCATCGTGAACCACACAGGCTTGTGAACTTCCAGATGGCTGCTTAGAACCCTGGGGGCCTTCGGACAAAAGTGGATGGCTTTGACGAAATCGTTCCAGAAGACCACGTGCTAGACTCGCATACTCGGAGCAAGCAGTCATGTGCCACAATCGCGCCCCATCAATCTTAGTCTTGATCTTAGTCTTGATTCCTCTTGTCAGGTCACTCGCCCGAACGTTTATGATGGCGCGGGTTGGTGCAATAGGTGGAACACACACAGGTGGGACACGTGAGTTAACAATGAAGAGCTCCTTAGAAAAAACAAAGAGAAAACAAAAACAAATAATCACTGTTAGGGAATGTACGGAGGAATAGCAGCAAAAGATTGTATAAGAACGGAAGCGACATTGGCATTCATTATTCCGAGAACATGCATAGCGCGTTCCCTACGAAAGGTAAATGATATGTTGAACAGCATAAGGTTCTCGGGACATTATCACTCTAAACTTGACGCCAGTTGTGTACCTCTACTGTACCTCCCCAAAGAAGCGGGGATACCTAGGATAAGGTACACAAGCGTTACATAGAAGCGAGGACCGTTACACAGCGAGTACACAGCCGTTCCGGAAAACATGGTTCCGTTGCCCATTCAAGGAACGCATGATGACGGTCGGGTCTGTCATTACCCCCAGAAAGAGTCACATTTTAGCCATACGAGCTATATATAGCTCCTGTATTAAAACTAATTACATTTTTCACGGCTTTGAAAAGGTGGTTCGTTTTATTATTACTTGGGTATCGTATATCATTCCATGTTGCGCACGCTTCACAACGTGAAACTCAGTGCCTCGCCTCAGCAGGAAAACATCCATCGCCACTGATATCACCCGAAACTTGTGCAATGCGTTGCAAGTATCAACGGCGCACCCTCGGATGGCTCGTCTGTGAAAGAACAAATACAATGTTTTTGCGACGTAAGGGCTAAGCTGATGGTGTATGTTTGTTGGTCGTGTGTGCTTCAGGTATATTCATCCACGGCTCTTTGGTTGCATTTCCTGTCAAGCACCCTTGAGTTTGCTTCCCATCAGGTAAGCATATATACAAGAATATGTTCGTGGCCTGTGTTGGTTCTGGTAATTTCAATCACGATTTTGCAGGCTTTTCTTTGTGGAAGGGTATGCTGGCGAACCAACTTACGGTCCAAACATTATTAATATGTCATTGAACACTCCATTTTAGACACCTTTCTCTCGAGTGTTTCAGAGACTTGGCTTTCTTCATGCCGTACTTCAATTGGATCTCGAAATGTCGCGAGATTCATCGTAGTTTGATCACCAGAAGAACGGACTGCATCGAGTCATATTGCCTCTCCATTGTGCGATACCTTGTGACATTGAAAGACTCGTTCGTGTGAAACACTTCCCGACAATGTGCGCGGGATGTTTTGTATGATTATGTCAACACTGCACACCTCTTTACAGGTATGCATTTTCGTAATAAAATAGTGTGTTGCACAGTGCCTCATTTTGTGTGGTAGGTAGATGTTAGACAGGTAGGTGTGGTTTTTATTTCAGCAATTTCACTTACAGGCGTTCATAGCGAGACCACTAGACGTTCCTGTGATGCGGTCTCAATAGTAGGCTATGCGTATTACAAGTATTGCAACTTGATACACAGAATGGTCACACCAGAGACCGCAATGCAAATTGATTCCAGACATTAGGCAATATATATAGTTATACTTAGCCTGTCATGAAAACAGAAAACAGACAAAAATATTGTAGCGAATCTTAAGATAGCAGTTCCGAAACTGAAGTTTTGGAAATACGTAAACTTGAGAGACATCGTATATAGAACAAAAGTGCATTTCAGATTTTTCCAGCAAAATATCTAAAGGAAAAGATCACGTAATCTGTTCGAGGCCAAGTTAACTAAACACAAAGTCGTGCGTAAGTTTAAAGTCATACGCCTTTTCACAGTAGTGAATTGTAGAAAGCGGAGGTGGAACCACGTTGTCTACATTGATGTCCATAGACATCAATATATGACATTTGCACACTACTAATGCGCATATATCGTTAACTGACAGGAGACAAAAGGCGAATCTTATAGGTTCAAATGGGGGTATTCCCAACACCATTCACAATGCTCTCGCGAAAAAGAAAAGAAAAAGAGTGATACAGAGGTTCAAGATTATATTTATACGTAATACCATAGTGGCTTCGAAACAGTAACTAATATGACTGTCAACAAGCACCACACGCTCAAAGGCACCAGACACCGTTAACGAGATAATGCAAACAGACCTGTAGAATTTTTCCCCCTCACATACGCTACGTGTGAGGGCCAAGTTAAACCGTAATCTAGGTAAACACCCAGAAACCTGATAGAGTCTACCCTATATTATCTCGTGCCTAAGAAGGTGATCTCTAGGCTCTGGTACGTAACGGTTTCTGCCTGGCATGAAAGGTGGCGAAGCACGATTTACTTAGATTAGGTTGTAATTTGTTCAGCGGAAGACAAGTGAAAAGTCTTTGAAGCCCAAATTAGCATCTTGGAACAAGTCTTCCACGGAGGGGAAGTCAACGAAAATATTTGTGTCGTCAGGATCAAGTTGGATGACACATGTTCAGGTAAATCGTTCACATACACGATGAAGAGATACAGGTTTCAGTATAGACGACTTGCGCCCCTACGTCACTGACTAGGTAAAGCCGCCACGCAAAGTATGCTGGTGGGCACTATCAGCTTTATCAGCCTATCAACCGACACGATTTTCCCGCTTCTTGCCTTGAGCAAAATAACACCTCGAACCAGCCTTCTGCTGACGTCACATGCTCCTAAAGAGATGGTCGTCTATAGACGACTTTCTGTCTACACTGTGCGAAACGTCCCACTAATCATCATTACTTATTTGTTGTGGTCGTGGTAGTGTTACGAGAAGGCCGGTTCGAGGTTATATCTTGCTGTGGTGGGCAAAAAGCGGGTAAAACGCGTCGCCTAATAGGCTGATAGTGCCCACCAGCATGCCTTGCGCGGCGGCGAAACGTAATCGATGACAGAGGGGCTCAGGCCATGTATAATTTGCTGTGGTTGGCAAGAAGCGATAACAACAAGTCGGTTCATAGGCTGATAAAGCCAGGTGGGTCAAGCTGCCGCTAAACCCGCGTCGAACAGCGGAGGCTGCCATCTTGTGGAACGCAGTTGCCAGACCCGGAAACTTCAAGTTCGCTGTTTACGGCGGCATGATTCTCTGCCTTTATATTATTTGTTATGTGGAGTCTAAATAAAGAACGTGTTTGGGAAACGATCAAATAAACGTGTATAAATGAGAAATGACTCATTTTGTTTGTCATTGCTGCATTTAGCTTCTGTCTGCGCACACTTTCATGCTCGCATCGTCACTGGCAACCGTAGACAAGTTTCGGTTTACCAGCTGCGGGTGTCGCGCCTGCCTGGCGCGCAGACGGTCATAAGTTTAAGTAAGGTCGCCAAAGTCGCGTTGGTTATTGCGGGTTATAAATGGAGAGAAGCAAAAGGGTTGTGCACTTGTTTTCGACTGACCACCGAGTCATAATGCCCAACTCATGCGTCGTCGAGAAATGCAAGCAATTCGCATACCGGGGATCTGCAGTGTCTTTTCACAAGTAAGTGAAAGTTTATTACTGTGCTGTGTTACTCGGAATATTTAATGCCGCGCATTAGTGATACGAAACGTGGAAGATTAATCTGACAGTCTGGCACATATTTCAAACGCATAATAGGAAAATACAAGATCCCTTCAGCTGAGCGTGCTCAGTAGGCTATTGGTGCCTTCTAAAATTATTATAACTGCATATCCGATATATTCATGTGGTACAAGAGAGAAACTGATTTTCTGAGGCTGGAACAACATAGAAGGGACAGATACAAACAAAGCCTCAAATTGCCTAAGAAATCAACGATGAAAGATGAAAGTCACTGAAAAGGTTAGCCAGCTGTAGGGATCGAACCCACATCTTCTGGATTATCCGTCCAGGGCTCTAGAGCCCTGGACCGGTAATCCAGAAGACATGGGTTCGACATGTTCAGTTAACAGCCGGCATCAACGCGGGCTGTTTCAGCGTAAGAGTGAACTTTTTTTTTAGAAAAATGAAAAGCGAAGTCATGGATATGTAAAAGTGAAAGTAGGTTCGACGTGTCCGATCGGTCGATGGGATCGATCAGACCCGTCGAACCTATTTTCACTTTTACACATTCCCGCATCCGCACCGCGCATTGCTCAGCTCAAGCTAGTTGTGATTTGCTCAAGCTAGCTTGAGCAAATAATAACTGGCAAATTTGCTCTAGCTAGCTAGCTATAGCTAGGTTTCCTAGGAAACTGAAAGCATCAGGTAACGACGCTGAAACTTATTACAGGGCGAAACAGGTGCGAACCGCCGAATATGCTGTCGCTCTGAGTTTTACTATACAGGAAGGCACTTTTTTTTTTTGAAGCAGGTGACCACATTGATCCGGTTTCATTTGATAACTTCCAATATCGTAGTATAGTTTTCCCATATACTAAAACTCTCTCATGAGAACGAGAGAAGTGGAACAAGAAGACAACGCCCGAACTTTCGTAGGAAGAACATTGTTTGAGGAATATCCTGTTGCGTCGTGTTAGTCATGCCTTTTATTGATTCTCGTCGCTCGTGTCTGCCATTTCGGCCCCTTTCACTCTGCAATCTTTCTGTCGGGCCGAAAAAAAAAAAATACAATTTGTTTTGTCCCTAAAAGTAATTAAACTTTGGCTGCTTTGTATTTATAATTTTTGTCTTTGATAGGCATTAGTGTATTGTTGCTATATTAAGTGTACTGATCTGTTAAACTGTAAATGTTTACAAATAGAAGTAACTTAATTTAGCCACCCAGAAGAACAGTCCAAATATCGCCGTCCTGAGACTCCCCTAAGATGTTGAGCTATTAGGCTGTTACCCTAACATCAACAGTAACATATTAGCGAGCTAAAAAAAAAGACAATGACAATGACAATGTTCTTGACTTAGATACTGTACACCCCTGTTTTTGTAATGTCAATGCCACAGACTCAAAAGAGGTTGCAATTTCCTGATATACAGTAAACATAACTTTGCTACAATGCTCCACGACAGCACACATTTTATGGTACTAAATTCGTGATGTAGGGCAGCTGGTAGCAGTACATCATAACTGAGCGCAGTCCACTATAGACAGAGACGTTAGACTTCTCGAAGAAGTCTTCTAATCTCCGTTTATAGTGCGCGCTAGCTTTAGTTATGATGTACATTTTATGGTGTAGGAATGTAGCGATTGCTGAACTGCCCCATCCACCTACGCACCTATGTCTGCATTTTTATGCCGAATATTTCTTCGTACATTTACGTTGTACCACTGCCAACGTTATGCCTTGCATGACAATCCCATTGCATTTGGTTGCAGTAAAAAATACCTTTACTCTGACAGATTTCCTCAACAGCATACCAAGCAGTATTTAGAGTGGGGGCAATGGCTTGAACTCCTACAGGGAAAGCCATACAGCCACCGTGCACACCACGGTCTCTGCTCGCTGCATTTTGAGCCAAGCTGTTACAACACTGGGCACACCAGACGCGAGCTGAAAGGTGATGCATGCCCTACCATACCTCGGCCACGCACGCCAGATACTGAGGTAATATGGAGTGTACATCAAATAAACAAGGTTTTGAGTGGCCAGCACTTGGTCACTGGCTTGCTCAATATCTTTTTTCTTTGTCTCATAATGCAGCCTGTGCTGGAGCTGGTGAGCATTGAGAATGTACAGGATCTACAGTCCTCCAGGAAGGCAAGTGACACAGCTGAAGCAGCCAGCTTTAACACCAGTGATGTGACTCTGGAAGGATCACATCCACAGGTATTCCTTGTCAGCATTGCCTGAAGTCTATGCTAGTGTTGGTGTGATATCAAATTGTGATATCATAGATGAAAGTCGGCTGTCACGTTGACGTAACAGTCATTTTCATATATCTTTCAACAAGGCTGGACCAACTGCACCACAAACCAGTTCTGCCGGAGGCCCTGCAAACCCTCCAAGCCGTTTAATCCCCTTAACAAGCTCCACACCAGAGAAAACCCAGTACATGGTAAATGCACTTTCTATTACATTACATCACCTATATATTAACCCTATATATCCTTTTCTTGTCCTCAAGAAGCAGATTCTATTTGGAAGTGTTTGTATCCATAATAGCAATGTTCCCTGTTTTACGTTCTTTAAGTCATATATCCGGAGAAACGTGTATACGCAGAGTGTGAATGTCAGTGCTTTGTACGCTATGAACTTCTGCTAGGAAGTATTTGTTCATCCTGTGCACGAGTACAGATTTCTCAGTTGGATGTACCTCTCGACACATCTGATAGTATTCGGAAAAGCCGGAATGTGATAATATCCGGATGTGATAATGTGATAACATCCGGAAAAGCGTGTATACGCAGAGTGTGAATGTCAGTGCTTTGTACGCTATGAACTTCTGCTAGGAAGTATTTGTTCATCCTGTGCACGAGTACAGATTTCTCAGTTGGATGTACCTCTCGACACATCTGATAGTATTCGGAAAAGCCGGAATGTGATAATATCCGGATGTGATAATGTGATAACATCCGGAAAAGCGTGTATACGCAGAGTGTGAATGTCAGTGCTTTGTACGCTATGAACTTCTGCTAGGAAGTATTTGTTCATCCTGTGCACGAGTACAGATTTCTCAGTTGGATGTACCTCTCGACACATCTGATAGTATTCGGAAAAGCCGGAATGTGATAATATCCGGATGTGATAATGTGATAACATCCGGAAAAGCGTGTATACGCAGAGTGTGAATGTCAGTGCTTTGTACGCTATGAACTTCTGCTAGGAAGTATTTGTTCATCCTGTGCACTAGTACAGATTTCTCAGTTGGATGTACCTCTCGACACATCTGATAGTATTCGGAAAAGCCGGAATGTGATAATATCCGGATGTGATAATGTGATAACATCCGGAAAAGCGTGTATACGCAGAGTGTGAATGTCAGTGTTTTATACGCTATGAGCTTCTGGTAGAAGTATTTGTTCATCCTGTGCACTAGTACAGATTTCTCAGTTGGATGTACCTCTCGACACATCTGATAGTATTCGGAAAAGCCGGAATGTGATAATATCCGGATGTGATAATGTGATAACATCCGGAAAAGCGTGTATACGCAGAGTGTGAATGTCAGTGCTTTGTACGCTATGAACTTCTGCTAGGAAGTATTTGTTCATCCTGTGCACGAGTACAGATTTCTCAGTTGGATGTACCTCTCGACACATCTGATAGTATTCGGAAAAGCCGGAATGTGATAATATCCGGATGTGATAATGTGATAACATCCGGAAAAGCGTGTATACGCAGAGTGTGAATGTCAGTGTTTTATACGCTATGAGCTTCTGGTAGAAGTATTTGTTCATCCTGTGCACGAGTACAGATTTCTCAGTGGGATGCACCTCTCGACACATGTGATAGCAAGCTCAGGGTTTCTATGTTTGCCATTCCCTCAGGAAGCAGATTGTATTTCGAAGTGTTTGTATCCATAATAACAATGTTCCCTCTTCTGCGTTCATTAAATCATATATCTGGAGAAGCATGTATACGCAGTGTGAATGTCAGTGTTGTGAATGCTATGAACTTGTGCTAGGAAGTAGTTGTTTATCTTGTGCTGTAGCACATATTTCTCAATTTCTCTCGACACATGTGAGAGCAACATCAGGAGCCTATGTTTGCCACGTTCTCAAAAAAAAAACAGCTTTTGTGTGATTTACTTAAATTTATTTGTCTCCTTGAGGCGTTAGATGTTGTATTTGTGCTTAATTGAAACGCGCTTCGGCTCTCTGCTTTTCCATAGCTTTGTCTCGAAATCGACAATCAGTGATGTACAGTTCTACAGAAAAATAGCGACACTCTTTAATGTACAGGGTGGGTGCAGATAAAGTAGCCCCACACTCATGCACGTATGGTGTTGTGGGGCTACTTTATCTTCACCCACCCTGTACATTAAACTACATTGACTAATGGCTTTATGTGGACGTATTTCTGGCGTGTTTACCGTCTTTGACATAAACGAAGTCTCCCATCACACTGCACAGGTCTCCGTGTGCTATCACTTCAAAAGAAAGGTACAAGGCCTCCTGCTAGTAATGCTGGATACGCGGACTTATGACACAGCACACACAACACAGCACATCTGTAGTAGCGAAGAAATGCTTGATCTAACATATGTCGAACGAGGGGTACAAACCGTAGTCTTACAATGCCGTCTTCAGGTTATGCTACGCAAGCTCCGCTACAGATTTCGGAACCCCCTTACCTCCTTGCCAGACATCACAAATCTCAATATTCTACCGCGATCACCAGGCCATACCTTCGTATGCGCGTAGCAGAGGTGAGACATCAGAAATGCAGGTTGCTTATTTAAAGTCAATAACATCATAGCTATGTGGTCATCACGTTAGAATAAGCCATCGGCTTTCGTGCGCATATTCTATATAATCCATATCATCAGCTCTCTTGCGACATGAACAAAATTTCAGTGAAAAGATTGACTGACAACGCGAGAACAGGCGGCAGCCATATTCACATGCTGGATTCACATGCGGGTTGGAGTGGATATTCTCAGAATTAGCTCACTGGCTGCACAGCGTGTGCAGACAATTCCCGCTGAGGGACAAATCTGGGTGGCAGGTTTTGCAATGTTGGCAATAACCGTCCCACAAGATGGCGATCTCCGTGGTTTTACGCTGGGAATAGGCTGAAATACATGGCAAGACGGCGACTTTGACCCATCTGGGTGAAGCTGATAGTGCCCACCAGCATGCCTTGTGCGGCGGCGAAACGTAATCGATGACAGAGGGGCTGAGGTCATCTATAATTTGCTGTGGTTCGCAAGAAGCGATAACAACAAGTCGGCTGATAGGCTGATAAAGCTGACAGTGCCCACCAGCATGCTTTGCGCGGTGGCGGTACATAATCAATGACGTAGGAGAGCAGGTCGTCTATGGAACCACGTGGGACACCACAAATAATTTTCTGCTCACTGGAGCATTCATTGTCGATTTTAACGTATCGCGTTCTGTTTTTAAGTGTTCTATAATTATGTGGAAGCCCTCGTATTCTATATCGTTCTAACTTTTTCAATAATATATTGCGATTAATAGGGTCGAAGGCTTTGGTCAAATCTACAAATACGCCTACCGTGAAAACTTCATCATCAAGATCCCGCTTCAAGTTTTCAGCTATGCCAGCCAACGTTACTTCTGTGGATTTTCCCTTCAAAAATCCATACTGCGATGGGAATAATAGTTTCTTAAGAACTGCTCTCGTCTTGATCAGGTAGCCTTTTCAATCACCTCACTAAGAACTGACAAAACCGATATTGATCGATATGTAGTAAGTAATGACCCGTCACCCTTTTTGAATATCGGCACGACTTTCGCAATCTTCAACTCCCCTGGGAAAGTGCAATTCACAGACATTATATTGATTAGTTTCGCCAACGGTTCTGACAGCATTTGTTTGTAACGCTTAAGAATTCTAACAGATCATCATCATGAGTCATGACCAACTGAGTGAGTGTTGTTGAGTTCTGTGTTACATATTCGATTTCGGTAGGTGTGATTGGGGACAAAAAGAACGTTTCTGAGTTGCGTTCAGGTAATGGCAATTCATCAACATACGGTCAGCACTTGGATATTCGTCGACACAGTTCATAAAATATTGATCGAATAATTCTGCGATGACTCGTTTGTTCGTGATATACGGCCGGAAGAGTCACTAATCGCCGATGTCTCATTTTTCGACGTCTCTATTTCTGTTGAGAGCTTCATTAATGACATTTCAGTTTTTGTTGCTGTTAGTAGCCGCATTGCTAATACGGCAGATAACTTTCGCCTCTCTAGTTACGTCACGCACGATTGCGACGTATATTAGGTAATGCGTCATTACTTCAATATCAAGCGGTCTCATGCGATGCATCCTATATAGATTGTTTTATGCTTTATGGGCTTTTCATTATCGTCGGTGTTATCCACGGCCTTTTAATTGTACTTCTTTTACTCATAGTAACTATTTGTGTTAAGTCTGGGATAAGTCCCCTACGGCTTAAGGTAAAAGCACTAAATTTGCTTTCACGAGCGTCATCATCATCCAGGAAAGACCAATCTGCACCTTCCAATGCCGTTTCTAACGCTTCGTAGCCCAAAACAGCGTTCATCTTTTGCAATGGTTTCACGACAGCTAGGACTTTTTCTGGATAAGAACACAATTTCATGATCCGTGATGCCTGTAGCCACCGCACCACAAATACGATTATATTTTGTAGCTTAGTTATAACATAATCGATAAGTATTGGTGAACTATCACAAGCATATCTCGTTGCAATTTCTACCATTTGAGTAACGCTACTGGTTATAAGTAGGGTTCTTCGTTTTCCGGTTTTATTATTTTTGAAATTCAGGGGTCAAAATCGGGTGATTTTTTTCGAAAGGAAGAATCGGGCGTTTTCTGTCACGTGGCTTATGTTGTCGGGAGTTTCCGGGTGAAACTAAAATCGTGTGAATCAAGCTGCCGAGATGATTGCAGGGATGAACCATGGAGTTCCGACACATGTCCAAAGCCGGCCTTTGGTACTACCTAGGAGGTGACTGACAGGGGTACCTTCAGGGTGACCATATGAGGTTGAAAGACCTCGCGGTATCTGGGGAGAAGTCGGGTTATACCCGAATTTTAGAAAATTGGTTCGTGGTGCAGATATCGTGAAAATCGGGTTTAACCCGAAAAGGAAGATCCCGGTAACTCCAAGTAACTTGGAACGTCAGGTGACTTTTTTAAACAGTCAACGTTCAGGTCACCAATGATAAATATGTTTGACCTATTTAGAAAAAGTGGATGCAAGACAGATTCCAGCGCTTTCGCAAAATCCGCGCTAATCAAACAAGGTGGTTTATACAAAACCCCAACTATTTGTATCTCTATCTCTTTTCTTTTTATTTATTTATTATTATTTCTTATTTCTGGAATAGCAAGCCGACGTCCCGTTTGGCTGACCTTTCCCCGTTTTTTTTCCCTTTTCGTCTAATAAACATATCCCCCCCCCCCAACTATTAGCGGTAAAGTTGTGTAAGACTTCGTGAATAACATACCCGGGTAATTCCGTGAATAAGCTCTCACACATTGGTACTTTCATTACTATGTCTGAGCGGTGCCTGGAGGGAATTCCTTCCTTTATATATAATGCAACTCCCCCGTGCTTCCCTTCGAGGCTGTTGTAAAATATTGAGGAATACCTATTAATATTGAAGTAAGAAGATATGTCATCTGTCAACCACGTCTCGCAAAAAGCTAATATACTGATATCTGGTAAGGGTAAAGAAGTGCTAACGTCATCAGAATGTTTATTCAGGTTTCGTACATGTAAATGAGCTACAGAAAAGCCAGAGTTTTGTACAATATCATGAAATGCATCGACAGAAAACAGTGTCATTAACTAATGTGCAAAATAAAGGAAAATGAAATGTCGTGAACATCACGGCCGCTCTACAGCCGCTGAAGATGATTTATGTGTTCGATGATTGAGTAGCTCGCTCAATTCAGTTTTCTATTAGATTCTATAGTTTCGCACACACACATATACACATACTTTTTTTTTTTTTTTTGCCTGTGCCTTAGTTGACCTTAGGATATTCTTATTTTGACGCGTTAAATTTTCGCAGATAAAAAGGCGTTGGTATGGTTCTTTCTTCGATGTGTTCCCAATTTCAGCTTTCGCTCTTGGCCGTTCTTGTGCTGCGGGGCACTCCTCGAATCTTATTAAGATGACAGGTGCTATATCGGGTGACGTCCCCGGAAGCATGTGATATCCCTCGACCTCTGTTTTAGAGATGGGTTGAACTTTTAGCTTCAAAGTCAGGTCGTCGAGCGTTTTGGTAATATCGTCTGGTGAGAACGGTACCCCATGGATCTCTATGCTGAACCGTCGACAGTACTGTTCGTTGTAGTTCATTGTTCTTTCCCATCCAACGATCCTGTCATATTTTTCTTTCGAGAGCGACTCTATCTCTTCCACCTTTACGTCTGTGGGCGTTCCCCTGTTTAGATAGTTCATTACATTTCACCTCCATGTTGTCGATCCTTTTCCCAATGATTCTTACTCTTTCAGGAACTTCACTGGTCTCATTTTTATTGCATTGTATTGCAGAGAGCAACATTTGCGGGGTTATCTGAGATTGTTCTTGATATTACCTTCTTCTGTTGACGACACAGTTGCTGCACAACCATAACTCTCGCTGAGAAGCTGACATAGCCTCCGAGGTAGTTTCTGTTAAACTACTACATTCTCTGTGACGATAGTAATCACCGCAGAATGTACATTTGATTGCACTGTCATCAACGGGCACTGACTGTGTGTGTTCTATGTGCGTTACGAGTGGGTGAAACCCTTTCAAATTAGACTTCACTGACGGCACGATTCCCTTTTCCACGCCAGGTTGTAAGCTTGAAATGGCACGGGTGAATGAGGCCTGACAGTGTTACGTTTGTGTGATCTTGCTCGTTCGTGCATATAGCATCCGCCGTTACGTGCCAAAGGCGCATCTTATGGCATGTGTACGTCTTGCACGAAACGGTGCGCCGTATCTCATATTTTATCAGGTTCGCATTACCTCTTCAATCACGAGGTAAATTTAAAAAAAAAAGTACCTCACGTTCATTCGGTACGTAAGCGTTACTCAACGTAGAGTCTACCGACTTCGTTTTCAGCTCCCCGACACTTTCGTAGCTCTCTGAACTCAATTAACACCCAGGCATTTGGTGGAGGTGCTTCAACCGCTCACCAGTACCAGATCTCAGAATTCAACATACTTCAACCCTCAAGCATTGGTGGCCATAATTGGGCGGCTGCAGCGGTTCCTATTCTCCGCCAGCGCGACGCCAGCCGCCAGCGCAGTGTTCAGTGGAACTGGTACGCAGGACGTATTGAACTGGCTCGGCTCCTATACTCGCAACGGTAAGCACCAGACCCGTGAAGTGACTAATTACAAGTAACTAAATAACTGTAATTAATTACATTCTCAGTAATTCATTACTTCCGGAGTTACATTCTCTCAATGTTGAACCTCTTTCGCATGTCCGCAACTGATACACTTTCACGAAAGACAAGGTTGCCTTTGCTGGAACCTATCAACCAGGAAGGTAGTGAGCAAATGTTAGACAAGGAGAGGTTCTGTCGCGCATCCGACATTCAAGACAGACGCTGTTATATCTTAAAACAATCTGCAATGACATATTTCTTTAAAAGGAAGATGCAACGAGAGCTGCAGCTGCCATAATAAAAGGTAGGATGAGTCATGTGATGAGGAGGCTCCTGAAAGTTTTGCATTTGAGTCTGGCGCGAACAAAATTGCTGCACCATGGGATAAATAATTTCAAAGGTACCTATCGTCCCACTTGAAACCTTCATGAAGTATATGTGGGGCTACCCAGCAGTGCTCCAATGGAGCATTGTTTTCTCTAGGTGTTATATCCATGGCAAGAAGTCGTGGCGGTATAACGAACAAGAACTTGAAGAATAGTTTGGTTCTGAAGGCCAACGGGCCTTACACGCTGACGTTTGAGCAGCTGTACCTCGCTACATGGAAGACTAATTTACCTCGTGTTTGGCATGGCTCGAAGGTGCCCACTTTCTCTGTCTAATATTCACATGTTTTCGCTAAGTAATAAGCAGATTTTCCCAGCAATTTTAAGACTGTGCAATTTTGAGCACTCTGCTCCACTAGCAAACGAAAAGCGCAGGCTGAGACCCGGCTAGCACGAATGGTGCAACTGGCAAACGAAAGTTATCTGCCGTAGATTGATGACGCCGTCGCTCTGCTGAGAGGAGACCGTCATTCCATTCTTCAACGTCTAGTGACAACCCTGGCTTCCCGCCAATGGACAACTGACATTCCGACCCCCCCCCCCCCCCATCTATGCTGAGAAGATTTCATCCAAACCTCGCTCTCCGCCTGTCACGAAGCACCTCTCGTCAAGATGTTACATTATTTCATCGGATGCGACTCGACGCCGCTTGGGACAAGTTGACTCCCCCATGCTGTCACTGCGCCGCTCTAGAAGATAGCACGTTGTTCTTCATTGCAAACACTACCAACCTACCCGAACGTTCTAGCCAAACTGCCTAATTATACAACTCAGACACAAATA
Organism: Ornithodoros turicata; assembly: GCF_037126465.1. Classification (NCBI taxonomy): domain Eukaryota; kingdom Metazoa; phylum Arthropoda; class Arachnida; order Ixodida; family Argasidae; genus Ornithodoros; species Ornithodoros turicata. The sequence continues at coordinate 6,826,126 of NC_088202.1, read as the reverse complement.
TCATATCAAATTAGGAAAATGACTGCAGTTATTAGTTGCTTCGCTCGTACTGCTCATCTGACCTCTAGATGCGTGGGCACTCAAGACTTTACATCCGTGTGTATGGCACAAACCAGCTCGTTGATCATACGGATAATCCAACAAGCTCGTGTCCGATGAATGGTGTCTGTGTTTCAAGTGCACGAGATGTCGGGGACATCAATTTACTTACGTGATAGCTGACGTGCTAAGTCCTTACATGTCAATCTTCCTTGCTTCACTCTAACAAGTACAGTGTGTGTCCGCTGCAACAGAGTAAACAATCTCAATCTATTTATGGCTATTGCGCAGAATTTGAAGGTAAATATTGAACTTTAGGAGGACGGCTGCTCTCACATCAGGCAGATTCTATCTTGACGTCAGATATATTGCATACGTATGAATGCAAGGGATTTTAAAAGAGGAGAAATCCGCATTACATAAAGCCCGTGATAATTAACCCTCGACTCGCTCAATCTACTTTATAGTGGTTTAGACTGTATAGTCAAGCCAAATGATATCTAGCTGTAATGTATCTGTACTGAGTTATGCGAAGCCCACACCTAAAAATACTAACTACTTGACTGCCGTTGAAGGACCCGATCATCAACTGTGTAGTCGCGTTATAACACATTGGGGTCCCGGCGGATGGAGATCATTTCTGTCCGCTAATGATTATCTTGTCATAATAGGAGGTGAATTGTGCGACTTCGAAGTAGGCAGCCGAAGCAATGCTAAAATGAACAACCTAAAATCATTTGACGAGCCTGCTTCCCTTCTGGTTGGCAAAATAAAGCAGTGTTGGCCTGGACGAGCAGGGCTGTTCCAGTTTTCAATTTTTCAGTCCACTGTTGGCGATTATTTCATCATTGAGCTTTGGGCTAAGCGGTGACAACATGTGAACAAACTTAAACGTAAAGTTTTTAGGCAGATCGCGCGATGGGTTTCTTTGAAATTCCTGCCCCGAGCGAACTGCAAAACACGTGATAGTTACACGTGCTGCGAGAAAGGACACACTGGTAAAGAAGGAAACAAAACAAACTTGATCCAACTAACCTGTTACGATCAATCCAGTGAACTTAGTGCTTGTAGCTATCATCCAACGGTTTAAGCTCGTCCCACACACAATCACTCATCCAACGGGCAGTGTAGCACTATTCATTGGACACCGATAAAGCAGACGACCACATCGTTTTCATACTCGCCAGCTGCACAAACAAACTCGTTACTCCTCACTTTCACTCGCTGTTTTTCCGCGGCAATGAAGCGGGGTGGGTTTCCACGGCGAAATATCGCCGACAGGGAGTCAGCTCCCAGAAACGAGTCCGGATCAAGAAAGCTGTGCAGAAGAAGAGCGTGGCTTCCGATCGTGGCGAAGGTCGAATGATGTTCCAACTGCCGGCACCACCGATCAGTTCCGAACTGAGCAGGGTGGCGGCGTGCCAGTCGCGTCAGACGTTCGCTCTTCAGAGGAAAGCGTGCGTGGCGGACGGCGCGGGAACTAAGGAAAAAAAAAAAGCGAAAAACGGGATGAACAAAAATAAATGAAAGGGAGGCGGAAACGAAGTGAAAACACATCAGTGACGCGACGGGAAGGGGGATGTTAGCTGAGTTCATGCTATATGCATGGGCGCGCTTTGTGTGTATCTTATAGTGCATTCTGTGTCTGGTCACGTAATGTTTGCAGTGAGGAAAGTATCAGATAAGCATCATTCCACTGTCCACAGCGCGAGATAACTACGATAACCTGCGACGCCAGAATGTTCGGAACGAGATTGCCCAGTTGAAGCTTCTCAGATATATTTTGAACAATCAACAAACATTCAGCTCAGCGGTTCTCACCACGGAACTGGTGTACAGTGAAACTTCTCTATCTTGGACACCCGCGGTGCAGCCGCAATGTGTCCCACTTAGGGATTTGTATCCGAGTTACTGAATACAAGGGAAACAAAAAATGGAAAAGAACACAGTTATGTTGCCAGAAATGTTTCCCTTCTTCAATTCATGGTCATTAGTGGTACCTCTCTGCCCACTTTTCGCTGATCATTATTGCTAATTTTGGTAGATTCAATTCCGTGCGGATTCCACTCAATTGCATTACCTTTGGAGCTTTTGGAGCAGCGTGCAGCTTGCTTGAGAGTTCAAACCCAGTTGGAATTAAGCTGATGGACTTGTCTCTGAAGCTTCAGCCCACTTTTCCTTATCTTCGTGCAGTACACGTACAAAGGCTCTGGATAAACTGAAGACAAGTGCTTACACTAAAGAACAGTTACAGTGCAGAGTGACAGTACCACTTTTTGAACTCCAAAAACTAAAACAACAAAATGCTGAGACCAGTATAGGGGGAAAGAGTGAAAGTCAAGGGGAATGGCTCATTTTGGGTCTTTTCGGGGCAAAGATGCAATTGAGATTGAGATCATTTGGCCAGGCTTCTGTCCGAGATAGCAGGGAAAACTCTGTCCTGCTTCCCTGTTACGGAGGTGGCCGACATAGAGAATTTCGTCTCCATGTACTTTCGATGGGAACCCGCCGTTGCAATGAAATCTTGTCCGAGGTAGAGAGGTCAACGACTTCGGAGGTTTTACTGTGTATTGAGTTTGCACCATGCCACGAAATCGGTGGTATCCACTGCTGTACATGGTGTCGACGGCAGCACGCGTTCGCAGCTGTGGTGCATAGAAAAGCTATCCAACCGATGGTACAGAGGAGAGCTTCGGGTTTCATTCTTGATACCGTCCTTTACCTTGTTATTTTACGAGACGTAGCTGCCATTTTGCGATAGACTTGGATATTTTGCAATCCGTTCGCACAATTAAATGCCGTTCAAACGCTGGAAACTGGACAAAAAGAAATATCGGAACCAGTTGTCGAACCTACACTCCCGCTTTTCTTCCGTTGAAAAAGTGAAATCCACCGTTGAACAGATAAACGAAGAGCTGGAATCGGTAAAAGCAGAAAACTTGCTCCTTAGCCGTCGTCTTGATGACATTGAATATCGGTCACGGAGAGATAATTGAGTCTTTCGCAGCATTCACGACTAAACGACAGAAACGTAGAGTGAAACACAGTGTAAGACTGTTGAATTTATATCGGACAAGTTGGGAGTCTCTGTTAACAGCGATGCGTACGAACGAGTTCGTTCATTGCATACAGGGTGATACATCAATTAAACAAGGTGGTTTCTGTTCAATCGTTGCAACGTTTTAGTCCTTTAAAACCCGGGATGCTGTGTTGCAAAACAAATGAAAACTGAAAGTCAGTACCTTTTTTCTTCAAGAGGACTTTTGTGCCGCAACACAAATGACTAGAAGAAGGCTAACAGAAAAAAACAGTTCAAACTTCAGTTTAATAAGCTCTGGATCGATAACATCTGCTATATATATGATCCCGCCAGCGCTACTGTCGGCTGTGCTGACCGCTGTTTTAGTGATAATTCTGCTGTTCCCGTTGCCTCTTGTGATAAGTTGGGTAGTGAGCAGTCCTCCCATCAGCAAGAAAATAAAACTTTAATGACTTTGCGCCCCAGACCGGGATGGAATCGGTAACTAATAACCACTAGCCAGGCCCACGAATAACCATTTTCGTGTGCCCAGAATATCTGTACTCCAACAGTAATATAAGAAGTTTAGTCAAAAAACGTGATGAACTGTCTTCGACTATTGATTCGTATGATTCTAACAGAAACCTGGCTGTACGCCAGGATATCTCACTTTAGCTATCTCGCTATCCATCTAGCTATTAACATGTTGCAAGGAGTATAATGTGTATCGTCCTGTCAGCTAGAAAATAGTAAAATACAAGAATACTTTATTTATTTTATTTATTTATTGGTCCATCAAGGGGCCCTTAGGCCATTACATGAGGGAGTGAGCACGTATGCAACGCACTGACACTGTACATCAAACAGTGAACATAGACTAAAAGAACAAGAAAAGAAACATAAAAAAAGACAGCAGACAGAAAAAGATTATAGCAAGGTGAAAAGCAAAGAATATATCTACGTTAGAGAGCAATGATGTGCGTGTATATGGAGCGACAATGGTCAAGTGAACTCGGCGATTAATGCGTTCGTAAATTGGATATGATCCGTGAGTTCTGCAATATGCCGTGGGAGTCTATTCCAATCTGATGATGTTCGTTGATTATGATGATAATGATGACGATGAATATTAAAGGATTTTCTAGAGAAATTCTATAGTATTGACTCAATAGAGACATTTAATTTTCCACTGAGTGAAAGTAGAAATTCTAATGAGATTCGGATGGGTCCCAACTGATTTGTTTCGGAATATTGGCCACCGTAATTCAATTGACACCCTATTGAGTCTAATGAGCTTCTAATGAGTGCATTTCTATGGCTTTTCTATAGAATTCCTTTACAGGCGCGTCATGTCCTCCAAGCACTACAAATGTTTAACATGTAGGACTGGAACATGCCTCAGGCATATATGACAAAACAAACGTTTTATTAGAGCTAGTACATTATCCAGCTAGTTCAGTTTGCTTGACAGTTGTGAAGAGCCCGCACTCACTCATTTTCTGATGTGAAAGAGAATCCTCCATGTGTGTAGCCTGGAAAGGTGAAAAGCATGTATATAAATGAAAAAAAAAAAATTCTGCATGCTGTAACAAAATTGCGCTAGGGCGAGAGATTTAGCATGTAAATATGTACCTATGGTCCAATAGTGCAATGGTGTCTTCTAATTGATATTTTTGCACATTTCACAAATGACGTGTTGTGTGAGCTTAAAGGACAACGGAAGCGAAAACAGTCTGCAAAGCTGTTTGCCTCATATTGCGATGTGTACCGAAACAATCCGGAATCCGACTTAGATTTACGTATATTAGTTGAAATGCCGCCACAATCGCGATATAAAATTCGGCCGCGAAGCACTCTGAGCACCTGGCGAGCGTCACCGCGCCGCCGTAGCAGACCACGGAAGTGATATACGTTGTCTCTCCTGTTGGAGTTCCTGACTTTCATTTCGCGGTTGTTTTGCGATCGGAGGTTGCTTTTCGCGACAAGAAAAATTGTACATGCTTGTGAAGTCTTTCCTGGCTGTGCTACAGCATGTTGCCGACTTCCTTTCAGCAACCCGAGGACATAGTGTTCCTCGCACGAACGACACACGGATAGACATCACAAACACAGCGTCAAACATCGAGTGACGTTTATTACAAAGACAACACTACCGAGGCTAGCCCCCAAAATCCATCCTAAGGAAGGTGATCCCATTCTCTCTAGGGGTGAGAGCCTTGCTGCTTACATTACTGGCTGTCTTACATTGCGTTCGGCCAGGATATGTTTCAGAACAAGCACGCTCTACCAGTCTGTGGTTGTTTTCGTGGCCGTATCGGCCATTGACGCTCGACTGGCAGTCGAGAGATGAGACGCTCAAATTCTCCCGATGTCTGACTTTTTTTATGACTATCATATTTCAGTTGTTTCCGAAAGACAGGAATCTTATTCTCGCCGCGAATCCGTCTATGCATAATTGGAGACAGGTGAAACAAGACAAGCAGTGCGCACACATATTGTTGACGAATGTTCAAAACAAATCCAGAGGTGCTCATTAGCCTTGACTTGTCAACGAGGTACATCGGGCTGAAAGAAGGAGCGGCCTCTTCTGTATTTTCACGAAAACAGAAGGCACAAATCTTTACCCCCACTTGGCGTTTCGGCGTACGTCTGATTCCTGCTACGGGGAAAAAACGGAGACGAAGAAGCATGTACGAACCCATCTATCATCGAGTATATCGCTTTCAGACTTCCACGAGATCTCCGAATCGAACATCTTCGTTATTCGAAATTCGCCGTGTTTATCCCGTTCATCGGACAGCCGCACATGGAGCTCGAGAGATATTGGACGTCACGCGTTCCTCAGAGTTTCCCGCAATGCTTTGCGGCAGCGGGCGCGCTCCATGGGCGATCGTGTCGGGTGGGCGGCCCAGCGCGCTCGTAATCATCAAAAATATGCCCATCGGTACAGCGTACTCGCAAAATACTAGTGGCATCATAATTCTACGTAATATTTACACCTTGTTCGGGCCCTTTTTTGCAATGGACAAATTTCGCTTCCGTCGTCCATTAAAATGCGTAACGAAGTTAAATGAGTTGCGACAGGTCATCCCAGATACCGTTCTGTGATACGATGTGAGCCTGCGTTAAAAGCAGAGAAAATTGGAACCGTGAATACCGAAGATCATTCGGCTTGGAGGTCACAGACCTCGCCACCAGAGGTGGGCAAATGCCCTCACCTCAATTTTCGTCCCAGGTGTTTTTCCTCACCTCACATCATGTTTTTGGGGGACTTCGTTCCTCACCTCACCTCACTTCAATTTGTTTCTGAAAAATTTTCCTCAACTCATCTCACCTCAACATTTTCCAGAACACTTTTTCCTCACCTCACCTCACCTCACCTCAACCTTCAATCTAAAGTATCTTCCTCACCTCACCTCAACCTTCTTTCTAGAATGTATTCAACTAGTTGTTATAATTTTTGCCACGTCTAGCGCACCTTAACCTGTTTTCACTTGACAATTTATCTTTCAATTAGGAGTGGCCTGGCTCATAGCTACAGTTGTTTCGCGGCGCTAACACAGAATTATAAATGTATTAGGAGCGGGTAGGTGTATTCGTTGTAGTGGGCTTTTTACTGCTTCGTTGGTTGGTTTTTGACAAGTTACAAGTACCCACAACTAAGATTCATTGCTTGGTTCGTCCTTCTTGCAACAAGTATCCACTACATGTACGACCAGTAAAAATTGGACGTAGGTTACATGGGTAGAGAAGGTGCACAAACCGAGCAATTTTGAGTTGTTTGTTTTTCATACTTGCAAGGCAGGAATGGCTTTATCGAGTATCTGTCAAACGAGAATGATAATGGAGCTGCGGAAGTCGTTTTCGGGATGGTATAAGCAGCTATAGCTTCGAATTACTTGTACATTTTGCATTTTTGTCTATTATGACTTTACATTATCGATCAATATTATTTATATAGCAGACGTATCCATTTGTAGCCGGAATTAGGAGGCCTTTTCTTCAAGACCCTTGTTTCGAAGCAATCAGGTAGACGCGCTGTACGGATTACTAGTGACTGATTTGTTGACTTACTAATTAAATTAGTTTATATAGACACCGACCTCTTGTGCCTTTTCAGCTAACTTCATTGCCGTACTAAAAGTTCAATGCTTCAGCATGTGGCAATACGGAATATATTCCCGTATTTGTGCTTATTGCACTTAAAGCGCGTGTTGTTGCCTCCATTTCTCACATGAGTCCCTGGTAAGGTCATTGTATGTCATGTACTATCGTTCCAAATAATTCGTGAAAGACACCTGCTTACAGTCTGACTAGTTCGGCTTTGTTGAAATCTGAACACTCAAAGCACATGGTGCTATATTGACTTGTTCATGTGTCTCACATCATGTATGTGACTCAGTTTGATTGTATTGAAATCTAAGCTAAATACATAAAGCACACATAAGCTATATTCACTTGTACGTGTATCTGACTGAACTGAAAGTCTGAAACTAACGGGCTTACAGCGAACACATTTTGGTGTAGAGAGCCTATGCTCACAGTACAAAAACATTTCTCTACATTGGTAATAGAAAAAGCTGGCTCTTGGTGCCCTTTTAAGAGATTGAGCGATTGAAAACAGCCGCTTCACATCTCCTCAGCCTTCCTCTCAAAATTTTTTGTCACCTCACCTCAATTTCAATTTCGGAAAATTTTTCTCACTCACCCCACCTCAACGTCCTTGTCAAAAAAATTTCCTCACGGCACCTCACCTCCTTCTCGAAAATTTTCCTCACCTCAACCTCCCTCTCGAAACATTTTCGTCACCTCACCTCACCTCAATTTCCCTTTTAGAAAATTTTCCTCACCTCACCTTAACCTCAATGTGCGTGAGGTGAGGGTGATGTGAGAGTGAGGGCACCCTCACCCTCGTTTGCACTCGTGAGGATGCCCACCTCTGCTCGCCACCGCCAGTGAGGTAGCGAAGGGGAAGTCACTTGCTTATCGCTGCCAAGGGGAACTGACACAACTCTAAGCTCTGCGACGACTGCGCTTGTGTCTGCGGAGTACGTGAGTTCGAGGGCGAGGGCCTGTATCTCGCCCAACTGCCCCCCTCCCCCACTCAGATCCGCCACTGATAGGGATATTGTGATGTATGTACGATGTTTGACCACGTTATTTATACTTTGCAGAGCACTCTCACTGCCATGCGGTCACGTATTGAAAAACAAAAAAGATATTCCTCTGCCCTCTCCAGGAAGCTAGCCGGTGTGGTCACTTCGACGCCAGCTAACCAACCGTTCCTCATAATAGCCAAAGCAACTAAGATATGATGCCCAGCCGTATAGCGCGCCTCAGCCACTCACGAACGGCTCGAGCAGGTGCTGCTCTGCCTCCAGGTTATGGATGACCACGGGCGCCATTTGTCTATGTCAGTGTCCTCCACTACGCTGTAACACTGTGTAACGAAATGGTTTTCATTGAGAAAGAATCCATCGGTAAAACACACACACACAAAAAAAAACACGGAAGTCATAGTGATATCCGTTAACAAGCTCACCGAAATTAAATACATCAGTCGGCACAGGCTCTTCTTTCCATATCTGGAAATGGGTGCTTGGAAACACACGATTAGCTTGTCGTATGTTAAGAGAAGCCAGCTGTCAGTGCATTCGATTTTTTTTTGCTTATTTCAGTTACCTCAATAAAAGATAAGACAGGCTACTTTTAAGTTGATCGTCAGATATCGCCGGGAATTTCCCACGTGTGTAACCTGAAAAAGGTTTATATGTAAGTAATACCACTGACACGAAAATTTACAACAATCATGAGCACCACACAACATGTACAAGGAGCAACGTTCGGACGTGAATTATGTTGCGCGAATTGTGCGTATCACGTCCCAATTCCCACTGCAGAATCGACTTCAGCAGGCAGTCACCTTTAAAGGGGCCGTAAACAGGTATGGATGGTGCACATTTCTTTGTGTTATATTATTGAAACCCATGCAGTGAAAACTCCTTGCAATTACTAACGCTCAGAAACAAAAGACGCTTGCATACGGCTGAAGTATTCACTGTACTCTTTCGCATTTTAGCTCCGCCCCGCGCTCTAAATTTACGTCATTTTGACGTAGAGCTTTCCTCACCAATGATTCTATTTCAAATGCGGAATTGGACTAGATGAACGCGTTAGTCCTCTTCTATTCAAAATCTAAACAGTTACAGCCTCAAACTGAAAAAGAAATGCGTTTAATTTAGGTATCTTACGCGCACTACGTTTTCTGGGCTGTAGCACGCAGCACACCACGAGCGCGAATGAATATCCGGGACTACAGTTCCGGAATCTTAGGGCCGTATTCCCAAACCACCCACAACTTCGCCCTAGGTGCGCCCGTAGCCCAGGGACCCTTGAGGGCGAACATCCCCTCAGGGCAGCATGCGTTTCTCAAACGTAAACGTACGCGCACTCAGCGAAGGGCTGGCCATCGGGAGGCTCGAAGGGGATTCGGCCCGATTCCTCGTAGAACGAAGCAGAAGCGCATGCGCACGACCGCGCTTCATTTCCGCTTCCGACGGCTGTCGTCTGCTACTTTGGTATCTGCTGGCGTTTGTCTTGCAAACTTCATGTCAGTATTGTGTTCAGATGTTGTATAACTGTTGGGTATTGCGAATATGAATTGTACCCATCTCATCATCGTCTCTTTATGTGTGTATGTGTCTTGCGCTAAAATGGCAAGATTGTAACAATCACTGGATGGGCGGACAAGGGAACCCCCGATTGTCCATGCCCCTCCTGATGTTGAGACGTTGGTATAATGCACAGACGATTTCGATAAGCAGTATTTTTCTTTGAATTCATATTCGTCGTACCGCTCAAGATGGTTTATCCCATTCCCGCATTCGTCGCACTGTCGGCATAAAACCGTTATGGAATCGCTCGACGCGATCCATGAATGAAATCGCACATGTCCTCCATGTTTGTTTCGAGGCGAGCGTCCCTTAGGGAGCGTACAGGGAGCTCGCGAGCTTGCTTGGCTGGCGCGCGCCCTTAGGGCGCCCCTTGCAGATACGGGCGCTTTGGGAAACGAAATTCTCCTCCCTCAGGGCCTGCGCTTACATAGGGAGCCCTCAGGGTTGTTTGGGAATACGGGGGTTAATGTAACATCAAGAATTATCAAGAAATATCATAATTTTCTGATGTTCATTTTCGGTAGGGTAGCCAGCATACAGCTATTACTTCACATGTGCAGTCAATGCAATAATCTGTTGTAGCGTCCTGCTACGGGAGTCAGTCGTCACTCCCCGAGGTCTAGACAAACGAGACAACAGCTAAAATGGCCAGAAACGGTCTGATCACATGTAAACATGAGTGCCATCACTTCACAAGTACGTTGACTGGTTTGGGGAATTTACTTTGCCACATGCAACGATATTGCTCTCCATTCCTGCACCATTGACCTGCGTCTCTGATAATGTTTTTCTCAGTCGCTTTACCCTTGCTATGTCTGTAAAGGAAATATGAAGGAATACACCAGCAGCAGTTTAAGACTTGGGATAGCCCAAAATGAATATTTAACAGGCCATGCACTTTAATTTTGTTACTTCCTGTCGTAGCACTTGGACGGTTTTCCTTCTCAACGGCAACACGTGCTTTTCTGAAAGTATCACAAACTAAGTCAGAAAAGAAAAAAAATCCATTGAATGTGGATACTCATCGCCCCTCATGTAAATGCAGGAGTGATTTATTTGTTCCTCGTTTATTCTGCGTTGGAACTACGCGAGCCTGCATCCCTACCTGACTCATGACACATATGTCTTCACAACTTCCACATGCAGTCCGTGCCGCAAGTCGGGATCTTTCCTTTTCGAGAGCGCGCTCTTTACCCATGAAAAGTTTCTTTGGCTTGAAAGATGCGACCGACAAAGTGATCAGGTTAAAACTACGTGTACCTGTACTAACAAAACGAAAGCTTACCAAAGTAAAGTAGCTCTGCGGGTGCTGGCTGTTCCCCTTCCTTCAAATAAATGTTCACACGCTGCCTCGCAAGTGCTCGATATAGCCCTACTTTCTGTGAGCAGTCTAAGGGCCGTATTCCCAAACCACCTGCAACTTCGCCCTAAGGGCGCCCGTAGCCCAGGGACACTTGAGGGCGAACATCCCCTCAGGGCAGCATGTGTTTCTCAAACGTAAACGTGCACGCGCTCAGCGAAGGGCTGGCCATCGGGAGGCTCGAAGGGGATTCGGCCCGATTCCTCGTAGAACGAAGCAGAAGCGCATGCGCACGACCGCGCTTCATTTCCGCTTCCAACGGCTGTCGTCTGCTACTTTGGTATCTGCTGGCGTTTGTCTTGCAAACTTCATGTCAGTATTGTGTTCAGATGTTGTAGAACTGTTGGGTATTGCGAATATGAATTTTACCCATCTCATCATCGTCTCTTTATGTGTGTATGTGTGTTGCGCTAAAATGGCAAGATTGTAACAATCACTGGATGGGCGGACAAGGGAAGCCACGATTGTTCATGCCCCTCCTGATGTTGAGACGTTGGTATAATGCACAGACAACTTCGATAAGCAGTATCTTTCTTTGAATTCATATTCGTCGTACCGCTCAAGATGGTTTTTCCCATTCCCGAATTCGTCGTACTGTCGGCATAAAACCGTTATAGAATCGCTCGACGCGATCCATGAATGAAATCGCACATGTCCTCCATGTTTGTTACGATGCGACCGTCCCTCAGGGAGCGTACAGGGAGCTCGCGAGCTTGCTTGGCTGGCGCGCGCCCTTTGGGTGCCCCTTGCAGATACGGGCGCTTTGGGAAGCGAAATTCTCCTCCCTCAGGGCCGGCGCTTACATAGGGAGCCCTCAGGGTTGTTTGGGAATACGGGGGTAAGTCCCACTTCTGGGATCCACCAGAGCAGACACTGGGTAGACGTCCCACTTATTGTCATCTATCCTCTTCACTAATATGTGCGTCATGCTTCCTAATTGGTGTTTCGCAAAATGGACGGACCAGCTGGAATCGTACGACCGCCCGCAGGGTGCCGGAAAACCGGAAGCGGAAGTCGTCGCTGCCAGACGTCAGAGTTAAAAGTCGCCAGCTAGTGTTAAAATATCTCGGATAATAATAGTTCGCTCTGTTCACACTGCTGTAACTGATTACAAATTCTGGGGAAATTCTTATATTATAATGTCACTATTTTTCTTTGGATTTTATTCATTCACTATACTTCCAGCCTCGGGTGCTGCGTTGATACACCATACACGGCCTACACTGATACTAAACCAAGACTCCTATTTTTTTTTTTTCGTGTCTCTCTCTCCCTCAAAACTGCATCCATTTTGCTTCATGAATTCTGCGATTTGAAAGTCTGAGCCAAACTTCTCGTAATTCACGAAAGACTGATGGCCCTCTCTACGGCCAACTGTATACGTCGCAGATTGTTTTCCTACTAAAGCAGAAAAAGTAAGATCGATTACCATTGCCGTTGTTTGGTTAGAATGGCCTCAAAAGGCGGTACGGCACGTATATATCTTTGGGACCCGTCCGAAGAAATACCCGTGCGCTCGAGACACCGTCTCAACCACCAGCGTGTCACGGCCATCTCAACGAATGACGACGGTGCGTGTAATAGCGATTCAAGCGATTACATAAACGCAACAAACATTGAGGCAACAAAGCGTTGCCTCAAAACAGTGCACGCCAGTTCACCCGCAAACTCTGGAGAACTCTGCAAGTGAAAACGAATACTCAGCGAAGGAAGATGACTGGAACGGAGACGCCACAGAGGACCAAGAACGCATTTGCAATGTGGAGGCCAGCTCAACTGCATCCAGCGACCTGTCATCAGACAGCGAAGGTGATGAGGAAGAGATTGAAAACGTCGTGCCCCGCACGAGAACTCAGCTGGTAAGAACACTTCTAGAAAAAGCAACGTTCCAGGATTGGCTTCAGATTTTCTGTCTGGGGTATAAAATAGGCGAGGTTCAGTTAACAAGTACAGTTGAGCAATCGAAAACATAATAGCTGAGTGGTCGTACTGTGAGGAATTGCATGACTGGTGACATGCACAATTCAGAAATATTGAAAATTATAGTCATATGTTGACTGTGTAAGGTCATATAATAACATCATTTCATGCTTTCCTGATTTCTTTACTTCTAGTAAGAACCACACTATCCAGGCTCCAAGCTCTCAAAAGCTGACAGCTTTCTGATGGTAAATGGTTCATAGGCTATACGTTATGATGCCTCGAAAGAAGCAACGGACACCATTCTAGAGCTGATTGATGCGCATTTGCCGGAGGGAACAGCTTACCCAAACACGAAACATCTGTTTTTTCGCCACTTTTCCGGTAATGAAGGTCACTCCGCCGAGCACCTGTACTGCAGTGTTTGCCTGTCATATCTGTCTGAATTGGGTGACCAAGAAGAAGTGTTGTGCGACCAATGCATTGCAAAGCACAAGGTACAAGACTTGCTGAAAGCATCAACATTTTTTTTTCTCACTTGGCATAGAAACTAATACGAAGCCTGCTACAAGAAAACGTTCTGAACCCGTGCAAAACATCTCTTGCTTTTGATGTAGCTGATATCACCGAGCTCATGGAATACTACAGGTTACCTCTCGGCGTAGCGGATGTGACAGTGACTTTTAATACAGATGGTGTACCGCTTTTTGAAAGCTCACGGTTTTCTATCCGGCCGCTATTGCTACAGATCAACGAGCTCCTCTATAGGTTGCGTGTTCGGGGCCTTGTACTTGCTGGATTGTGCTTCGGAGGGAACAAACCTGCCATGAATACCTTTTTGCTTCCCTTCGTGAAGACCATGAACCGCCTGTCATTTACAGGGATACTATGGCAGGATGAAAATAGATGCGAGAAAACGACAAGAGTGGTTCCTGGACCATGCACGGTAGACACAGTGGCCAGGTGCTAGATAATGAGCATGACTCAGTTCAACAGCGCCTACAAATGTGCTTGGTGTGAGGAAAGTGGTGTTGTGGTCAAAAAGGGCAATGGTCACACACGAGCCTACCCTGCAGCTGCTGTATATTCCAAGGCTAGGTCACGCGACTCTTTCATGAAACACGCTATCAAAGCTAAGGTCAACCAGACGCCGAGTTGTGGGATCAAGGGAAGCAGTGTGCTCATGCTTCTTACATTTTTCAGCTTCACCTCCTGCTTCGTCGTTCACTATACGCACGACGTTTGCCCTGGGATTGTGAGAGCCACAACATGTATGTGGCTGAACTTAGAGAGGTGCCGCAAATTCTCACTGCGAAAGGACATTGCAGACGCAGACAGCCTTCTGATGACTTTGTCCTCAATATGGGAATTTCCGAGGCTACCTAGGTCTCTGAAAGACGGAAAGCTGCAGAAGCCCTCAGACTGGATGAATTGGCTCCCTCTCCCCCCCACAAACGACAACGACATCATTTTTGGTACGTGCGCATCTATGCATGCGCACCCGCCTACGTTTTCTCATTCTCAGTAAACCTGTTGCACCCGCACTGTTCGGCCGTCTGTCATTGCAGATCCAGTAGGTTGTGGGCCCAGAGTCACGGAACTGACATCTGCGCTGTACAGGAAGGAAGCTGCTACAGGGTCAACCGCTGGAACTAGCTTCGTCTCTACACAGTGCTCGAATTGGTTTCGGGACAGCAAGGAGATGGGAGAAGCAAGCAAGTTTTCGGTCGCGAAGCTGACGGACGGTAATTACCAGGCGTGGAAATTCAGGATGAAGATGCTACTAATAAGGGAGGAAAGTTGGACTTTCGTAGACGATGAAGCCCCGGAGAGACCAACAGTTGCCTGTATTGCCGGCGACCGGAAGGCGCACAGCACCATTCGCCTAAGCATTGACGACAGTCAAATAACGCACGTCTGCAAATGCTCGTCGTCCAAGATGATGTGGGAGGAACTTCGCAAGGTGCATGAGAGGGCTAACCTGAGCAATAAGTTGTACCTTTTGAGGAGGTTGTACCAATCGAAGATGGACAGGGACGAGGACATGCAGGACTACGTCCGGCGTGTTCTGGAATTGGTGGAGCGCTTGCGCGGCATTGGAGAAGAGACTACCGACTTCCAGGTTGCTGCTCTTCTGCTTAGTGGGCTTCCTGACAGTTATGAAGCTCTGGTGACCGCTCTTGATGCTCGTTCGGACGGAGATCTCGCGCTAGATTACGTCAAAGGGAAGCTGGTCGATGAATATAACAGGAAGCAAGGGTCTGCTGCCACTACGGGCTACTCAGAATCAGCGCTTGGATCAAAGGCCCAGAACAGCGCGAAGAGTTTAGCCACGGCAGCCGCGACGGAATGCTTCTGGTGCAAAAAGGTTGGCCACTTCAAACGAGATTGTCGGGACTGGAAAGCACAACGGAAAGGCTCTCGCAGAACACGTACTAAGCAGCGGCGCGGACAGCCGTATCAAGCAGGTCATCCTCCCCCAATATGGTCTTTGCTACCAGTTGTTCTCCTGGAGACTGGTACATTGACTCCGGCGCCACAAGCCATATGTGCAATGACCGGCAATTTTTCACGAAGAGCTACGTGGAGAAGACGGAAACCATTACCGTCGCAAATGGGCAACATGTCTCTTCGGAGGACGTTGGGAATGACATTCTGTATTGCAAAGTTGGCGAATCAGAATTCCAGAAAGTCCGAGTGGAAAGTGTTCTCTACGTTCCGGAGCTCGAGAGCAACCTTCTTTCAGTCAAGAGGCTCGCACAGCAGGGTAATGTAGTGACGTTCCAAGGAGACCGATGCGTCGTGACCGAGAATCGGGACGTGATTGCGACTGGTGAGATCTGCAACGACCTTTACGCGCTTTTGAGGCAGGTACGGGTGCTACGCACATAACGCAAGTTACCAGTCACCATGACTGCATTCACGTGTGGCACCATCGCCTAGGGCACCGCCATTCAGCAGCTGCAGAGAGGTTGCACAGGGAAGGCTTAGCGGACGGCATCGTTGTCAAGCAGTGCAACGAGTTACTTAAATGCACCGGTTGTTTGAAGGGCAAGATGAAACGTGCTTCCTTCCCTTCACACGCGTCTTCAAGGGCGGAACATCTTTTGGCCTTGGTGCACACGGACGTCTGTGGTCCAATGCCAGTACTAACACCAAGCAAGGACAGGTACTTCATTACCTTCACAGATGACTTTTCAAGGTACACGGTCCTTTACCTACTGAAGCCCAAGGATCAGGTTCCTGCGAGGGTGGAAGAATATTTGGCTTTGGTTTCGAACAAGTTCGGCAAGCATCCGAAGACACTGCGTTCTGATAATGGGACAGAATATACTAGAGGGAAAATTCGAGAAATCCATCGAAAAACTGGCATCGTACTCAACACAACGGTCCCATACAGCCCAGAACATAACGGTGTGTCAGAAAGAAAGAATCGCACCCTTTGCGAGAGCGCTCGGAGCATGCTGTTCGGTGCCAGCCTGCCAAAGACTTACTGGGGTGAGGCTGTTGTTACTCCTGCTACTTGCACAATCGGCTTCCGAGTAAAGCGGTTAACAAGACTCCCTTCGAGCTGTGGAACAGCAAGAAGCCGAACCTGGCACATCTGAGGATGTTTGGCAGTAGGGCTTATATGCACGTCTCAAAGGAACACCGCGACAAATGGGACGCTCGTGCCATTGAAGGGACCTTGGTAGGATACAGCGAAACACAGAAACGATATCGTATACTAGTTGGAGGTACCAACAAGGTGAAGGTGTCACGCAGCGTTGTTATTGACGAGATTCCAGTCATGGAGAAGTTCTGTCGTGAGTCCCAGGCGGTACCACCTACGCTAGCACGACGGGGAGGCTGTTCACCGGACCTTATTGCGGAAGGTAACCCCTCTAATGCTGCAAATGATCCATCCGATGAAGTAGTAGTGGAAGTGCCTGCTCCTGCCAGCGCGTGCTCCACAACAAAGTGTAGGCGCTGATGTGCAAGAAAAGGAGGTGGGAGCTAACGAGCCCAGGAGGTCAGCTAGGAGCAACAAAGCACCTGATCGGTTAGCGTACACTACCGCGCAGACTACGACAGCCCCTGATCCAGTCAGTTGGAAGGAAATGCAGGAGCTACCTCCCTCTGAGAAAGTGAAGTGGATGACAGCGGCGAAGGAAGAGACGGACTCTCTACACCAGCTTAAGACTTGGGATCTTGTGCAGCTACCGCAGGGAAAACATCCATTTGGCTGCAAGTGGATATTCAAAACGAAGCGAGATAAACAGGGGAACGTTGAACGCTACAAAGCGAGGTTGGTCGCACAAGGTTTTTCACAGAAGTACGTCGAAGACTACGACGCAACGTTCGCCCCTGTCGCAAAACTAACAACCTTGCGTGTACTCCTAACCATCGCTGCGATAGAAAAGCTAAAGGTCCGACACTTCGACGTTAAAACTGCTTTCTTGAATGATGATATCAAAGAGAATATATATATGAAGCAGCCTGAGGGATGTGTTCAGGAAGGGGAAGAGCATCTCGTTTGCAAGTTGAAAAAGTCATTATACGGGCTTAAACAGGCCGCGAAAGCCTGGAACGTGAAGGCAAACAAGGTATTACTCGAAGAAGGCTTCAGGCGTGCTGATGCCGACCCCTGCCTCTATTCCCGAACTGTAGATGGTGGAGTGATGCATATTCTCTTGTACGTGGACGACATGGTGATATGCAACCCAAATGACTCAACTATTACTGCAGTTTGGAAGGAGCTTAACAAGCATTTTGAACTGAAAGACCTTGGTCACGTCAGTCACTACCTTGGAATTGAGATTGAGAGAAGCGGGGATAATCGCTTTCTTCTTCACCAGCGGAATACGATCAGCAGCCTACTGGAGAAGTACAAGCTTGAAGAAGCTAAAGGCAGTGCCATCCCTATGGACGCGGACTATCCGAAACTCACTGGGGATAACGACGTACTGCAGAGCAACGAGATATATCGTCAAGCAGTTGGAGAGCTCTTGTACTTGAGCACGACAACGCGCCCGGACATAGCGTGTGCAATGGGGTACCTGTGCCGACATGTCAGCAAGCCACCGTGAGCACACCAGCGTGACTGGACCGCAGTTAAGAAGGTATTTCGGTACCTCAAGTACACGTTGAATTGCAAGCTGCAACTGTCCTGGGAGCGAGGTGCAAGGTTGGTATGCGACGCAGACGCAGTCTGGGCAGGTGACATCAAGGACCGTAAATCAACAAGCGGCTACTTCATTAGTCTAGGAGGAAGCCCTGTTTCGTGGTCCAGCAGGAAGCAGACGTCCGTGGCGCTTTCATCAACAGAGGCTGAATACGTCTCAGCGGCGCATGCCTCACAGGAAGTGTTGTGGCTGTGACAGTTGCTCATCGACTTCGGCCACAGCATGGACGAGCCGACGTGTTTGCTCGAAGACAACCAGGGTTTCATCAAGCTGTCGGTTAACAAAGGCATTAGCGCGAGGACGAAGCACATTGACGTACGTCATCATCATCTGCGCGACCTAGTTCACCACAGAGTGATCGACCTCCAGTACTGCCAAAGTAGCGAGATGGTCGCAGACATTTTTACGAAGCCACTGTCGCGAGCAAGACTGCAGAACCTCAGGGGCAGTTTAGGCCTCGTTGATGGCTAGTGGACGAAGCGGGGGGGGGGGGGGGGTGTTTGGGAACAAACGACAACGACATCATTTTTGGTGCATGGGCATCTATGCATGCGCACCCGCCCATGTTTTCTCATTCTCAGTAAACCTGTTGCAACCGCACTGTTCGGCCGTCTGTCATTGCAGACCCAATAATTTTAAACATTATTCTGTCGGGGGTATGTATGATGAAAGATGGAAGTCACTGAAAAGTCACTGTGTGCCAGCCTCAGAACATCAATTGTCTCATGTGGGTATTTATACTGTTTACAACAGCATGGCGAATTTACCTGTGATAAAAGAAAAAAAGCCCCCACCTGGTCTCCTCTGTCCTTTGTTGCACGCATGTCGCTAGTGTTGATTCTTCCCTGTTTACAAAATGTTTGTGAGATTTTGCTCTTGGATTTGCTTTCAACAGCGATTGTGATATTCCGCGGCTCGACGTCGCGACGGAAGGAACGCGCAGCGAGAGCGCACAGCCCGCGCTATACGTAATGGTGGCGTACCAGGTGACGTCTTTATGACAGAATTTGTAGTTTGCCCCGCAACGGATGGATGGCGCTGACAATCTTCATCATGGCCGCCCTTGAAGACGTGGTGGCCAATGAAAGCTTCGCTACCATTTATATTTACCTTGCAGGATGTATGGGGTCGGCTAGTATATATCTTGAAGTTAGGCGACAGGGGTGAAGATCTACACAGACAAGATCTCACTTGCTTGCTTATACTTGCACGAGATGCACATCACGTTCCCCCGGATACGCTTTTTTTTCAAGCTGTTCAGCGATATATACGAGAGAGGGTTTCACTTAAAAACTTAGCAGTTTGAGTGTGCTTGTCGTCTCTGGCTAGAGCATTGTGTGGAACTTGACTATTGCAAAACATTGTGTTTTCTAATTGCTATTTTCGCACATTTCACAAATTACGTGTCGTGTGGGCTTAAAGATGCGTAACGAAATTAAAGGGATTGTGACACTTTGACAGATGGTAATTAGATCACGCACACATTGTACTGTATACTACAGTATTGCGGAAACAGGAATTATTTTTCCACATGTTGTACCTGGCGATATCTGGATTGAGGTGGCAGGGTATAGATGTATCTGCAGATGCGACTCCCCTAGGTTCTTGACAAGTTCAAGACATATAACATTCATCTGGACCAGATTGAAAAATAATTCACTCTGTTCAAGTCTAGCTTGCAGATGTAACAACAACAACAACTTTATTACGAGATGATGACTGGGGAGTTTCATCGCCAGGGGCGATACTCTACCCTACTGCTGGTGGTGATGCGGGAAATGAAATATTGAGCCCTTTCAAAATATGGATCGAAGCTCTATGGTGTCCAGAAAGGTGAAGAGAGCCTTGAGGGCAGAGCGTTCGTGGGCAGGATGTGGCTAGGTAACAAGCAATCTTGTGTGAGAGAGGGGGCGAGTGTCTAACTCGTTAAGGGATCGGGAGAGTACGGTTCGGGAAGGTTGGTACTGCTTGCAGAGATAGGTTTCAGAACACCATTCAAGACCAGATCCAAGTCAACTTCTTGTGATTAGCTTTTACTCATGCTGAACTGTCTGTGATTTAAAAATATGCTATATGAATAAATGGATGTGATTACTGTCCTCATTCCTATATAGAACGAGAGGGTCATACCCAGCATCCATATGACAAAGGCATGAGAAACTTGAGATTTTCGAAAGATCAACCTGGGGTAGATCTAAAAGATGTAAAAGATTGATATGATAATTTCGACAAGAGCAACCTTTCACCTGAATGTGTTTTCAAATAAACGTACCCTTTACCGTTGTGGTTCGCCACTGTTGCAAGGTCAGGTCTCAATAAATTCTGTACAGCTCACAGTAATGAAACTTTCTCTCTCTTATGAGTAGGCATGATGCTGAATTCTGTGTCGTTTCTTTATAAGGAAGCACATTGCGACAGAAGAGACACACATAAAGCGCAAAAGAGGGACAACTCTCGCACCTTGGCGGCTTGGATTCAGGGCGCATCAAACAATCTTTTGTGGTGTGCGAAGGCGGGGGTAGGAGATCCTCAACTAACAGTTGACACACGACTGAGCTTGCAAAATCATGTTGTCAACATTCACGAAGGGCATGCCTGCTCCACCCGCTCTGCCTACATGACCCAAATCGAGATGGAGATTAACTTGACCCCGGTAAGATTGTGGGAAATATTTTGCTAGTTATTGCATTGGTAACTGCCAAATTTGCTGTTGCATTGCATTAGGTATTTGATTTGACTGCAGGATCACCAACCTACAAGAACTTCAAAGAGATGGTTGGAAGCCAGCGCCTTGTAAAAGATGTTGTGTGGCGCAGATATCACAAAATACGCAAACCTATGCTTTGGAATCTTTTCACAGTCTTCTCATACGGTTCGCACCAAAGTCAGTGGCATTCACCACCGAAGGCATGCTCTGCAGGTGAGCTATCCTTATTTCTTACTCTAGGCTATTGATTATTGTTTAAGGTTACGTGGTTACAGGACAAGACTGGAAATTCTGCACTTCAATAAGAACTCTGAGCAGTCCCTATTTGTCGACTTGGTGTTGTAGGAGTTGCTGGATCTGTTTCGTATTTCGAAGTCACACAAGCGGTATTCGAGGCACGCGAAATTCATGCGGAAGTGTGCAAAGGAGCCCCCACATTCGGACACCCAGGTGTGTATATTCCTCAACAAGTCGAGCTGAAAAGCTTGGAACTTCAAAGGAACCTCACAGAGTTCAGCCGCAAATCTGCATTTAAAGGAACTGTAACGTGAAATTTGATCACCCTGTTTCTGTGTGCGACCTGTTAGTGTTTGCCTGGTGTAATACTGCACACAGAGCCTAACACTCAAACGCGTTAATTATTACACAGCATTAATTTGAAAAATTTAATCGGACAGTAGGTTGTGCCCCGCAACAGCTCAACAGGCCATGATCTGAGTACTCCCGTCACGTGATTCCTAAGTAATACACCAGGAACTCATGACCAGCTACTAATTACCAATAAACACTCCTCCCCTCCTAACCATATCGCACAGCGCGAATTGCGTCTGGCGAGCTTTGTGTATGCAAGAAGTTCATTTCCTGCCGAAATTGAACAGAACTTCACCTGACAGCGATGCCAGATATCTACTGTAATGTTCGGGGATACACTAAGTGTGCTCTTTCGACAAGGGACGTTGTGTACCACAAGATTCCCACGGATGGATTCGTTCCCATGGAAACGAAAGTGGTTGCAAGAGCTAGATCATGACATTCGTGATCCGCGCCGTATTTGCTCAATCCATTTCTCTGAGGAGTCGTGCGAAATGGTAGCAGCGGACGGTCGAAAACGTCTCAAACGGATCGCAGTCCCGACACCAGTGTTTCTCCTTGCGATGTCTGACGATGCGAACACCAGTGGACACGGGGTATATGTTTAGCGATACACAGGAATAATATATAGACAGATATAAAAGCAAAAAGAAAAAGCCCGAGAGCATTAAACAGTTTAATTTGCGAAAAACGAGACTTTCGTGCAGTAGGCTGCACTTCTTCAGGTTTGAGGACCTGCTACAAATAGCCAAGAATATTCAAACCCAAGTCACAAAAGCGTAGAGGGCGAGAGTTGAGAAGAATACAAATAAACGCCCACTCTAAAGCTATGGCCCTAGATACAGAAACCTTACTGTCCCGGGAGCCCAAGAATGCGCACAATAATAGTTTTTCTTTCATCACTATTTACAATCACACGCTTAGTAACGCTAGACTCATCTTCAAACGTCATTTTAACATACTTCACGCCGACGACAAACTTAAAGGTCAGATATGCCGATTTTGAAGTGCTGCAGAACCGAGCGATACTCGCGCTGTGTGTTCATTAGCGAACACTGAATATGTGTGCGAAATATCTTGGTCCAACTGTTCGTAGTTTTTTATAAAACACTTTGTTTAGTTACCACGCCCGCCCGTCGGAGCGTCGGCAAACCCTGTGCACTGGCGCACTGACGTCACTGCTCTCGGTTTATCTGTCTTTGGCTTGGCATGAACTCTTGGTTTTGCCCCTTGGATTCTTTCGTTTCGTCCACTCTGCATCGTGCATAAGCGAACAACTGTTATGTTATTGCTAAGCCGGAAACAAAGCATGTGAATATTTTTTTTGGCACGGCGTCGTTTGGAAAGTGCACTTCCTTGTTCTCACCTTGCCTTTTATGGGCTGGAGCGATATGATACGTGATATGCCACGCCGAAGTTGTCGAAAATGCGCCGGTGCTACGCTGTTAGAACAATTCATCGGAGCATTCAAGTGTTACCTATTATAAGCTGCCAAAAGATCAAGCAGTGCGAAGCTCTTGGCTGACAGCGACAGCGACAGCGGTGCCTGCTAAGTTCCACTCCAAGGATTTCGTCCACGAATGTTATCATAGGTTACACGCGACTCCAGAGGCAATTTGGAATCTCGGCACAAAATCGTTTGATGAAAATCTGAGGTGCCCGACACACAAATTTTGAACGTGCCACGGAGGATCAAGGCAAAAAAGGAGAGCAAAAAGGTAAGTCAAGGTTCAGATATAAAAATAGCAAGCTTCATGAATCGATTGTGCAGCTGTCCTACTGAGCTTACTCTGATACAACCACGATTAACAACACAATAGTATTGATAATCTAACTTCTGAATTACCACAGGTGCAGGCTGAAGGAGGAAATGAAGCAAGATCTGGCTTGCATCTGGTGCATCATTGCTGATGCGTTAGTTGCAGTCTACCTGCCACCAACAGGTATGACAATATCACCTATGCGCTCTCATGCAGACATCTTGACGTCACTATTAAATTTGCCCTCAACGTTACAACCTGTGCTTTCAGGGTGGAAAACAAAGGTCGCCATTCCGATTAGCTGCTATTTCCCAGTTTAAGCACTTTTGCTGCCTGGACACTGGTTCCTGGTTATGGGATGTTACAAGCCTCACTGTCTGATATAGAAGGTACGTTGCAGTAGTTCAATAAATTTGTCTTTTGCACATTTTTGTTACTGTTAGCTGTATTACTGTTGGACATACAATCTTTTCTGACACGCAGACGCTGATGTCGTCTCTGATAAATTTTTAGAATTTTCACTGTCATCAACGTCCATTGAGGAAGGTGCCTTGACTATCTGTGAATCTTTGATTGAAGAATAGCCCAGAATTCATGTTAACATTGCCTACTCTTATTAATTCACTGTGTGTGTTCTGAGAGCTAAGAAAAATGGGAACTATTTATTTGTCACAACTGCACACTGGATGTGGTACTGGATTGACATGTAAGCTTTAATACCTGGATTCCACAATACTTATGTTGAACTTGGTGCATTACTGTGGGCAATGCCATATTCATTACATTTTTAGTGGGTCCATTGCACAAATGCTGTGTGCACACTGCATACATGCTGTTCGATAGGCAAAAATACCTGAGCAGTGCTGTGTAGCCTTTTATCCAAAGTTCATAATCTTACTGCAAAGTCACAGCACATATAGAACAGCAATGTGCAGGTATGCTGCGATAGAGATTCACAACAGAAAGAAGATCTAAATCTAGCATCTAAATTTTAATGAGACGAGACTTTCGTGCACAAGGCTGATCTTGTCTAACATGAAGTTACAAAATCCCAGAATATATAAAACATGTTGTAAGGTAGAGAGCGAGGGTTGGTACAGACATAAAAATAAATATACAACCATATATAATAAAATAAAGAGGGGGGTATAACTCCATCAGTTTCAAGCCTGCAATAAATGAGTTGACAAGACACTGTAGCACTGTTTCCCTGAATGTGTCGCCCGTGAATGCCTTTTGTGCCAAATACTTATCTGGCCGCCATGGCCATTCAGGTATTATGCTACACAACTCATCCCTTGTCTGTTTTAAACTGATGGCGTCGTACCCTCTTTTATTTTATTACGCTATGTTTGTATTTTTATTTATATATTTGTACCAACCCTCGCTCTACTTGTTCTCTACCTTACAACATGTCTTATATATTCTGGAATTTTGTAACTTGATGTTAGACCTCAAGAAGTACGTGCGAAAGTCTTCTTTCTGCTGTGCACAATCATTATAAAGTAAACATGACTATCAATTTCTTATCATTAAATACCTTTTTTTTTCTGCAGTGGAGAGGAACCGTAAGGACACATGCAAGAATGGGAGTCTCTTTGGGATGACAAACCCTCATCACCTCATCAGGATACAGCGGCTGAGGAATGGTTCATGTTCGCAAGCACATGGAAACTTCAACAAGTAAATCATGAAAACGCCAGTCACTGCTAGCACCAGGAATTGAACGTGGACTGTCCTGCTACCAGTCAGAGATGTTACATTTCAGCCACTGTTGACTTTTGGTGAATTAGTTGTTGACTTTGTCCCAAGGTGGAGCTCGCCACAGCTCATTTGACTATCTGTTAATGTTGTGGCGTGTGTTGCGTTTTTCTCCTTGTGTGTTCCAGACTCAGAACGGTTACTTTGGTTCAGGTCAGGTACGTTTCATTTAGACATGGCAAACAGAAAGTGGTGTTTCTCAACACAACTTAGCAGTGGCCTTCATGCGTTACTGCTGCGACCATTAAGCGTAAATGGAAAGCTGCACATTATGTTCACTCTATACTTTTATCGTGTGCTGTGTAATCTTGTTCAAGTTCTGTCAAACGAGCGTGTAATGCTATCAAAAAATTCAATACACTCTTTAAGTAGGATGAATAGTAGTGCATGAATGCAGGAAGGAAACTGCCTTTCTATTTCTTAGCTTTCGCCGGCGTATCGTGTCAAGCCATGTTATATTAATTTGGAACATGTTCTTCTTAGTAGCCAGAGCAGCTGATACACAGTGAGAACATAGCCCGTGTGTGTTTGTCTTTTCCACCGTAGCCCTTGGTTTTCCTCCCTGATGGCTACACTTGTCAGGGATAGGTTTCAGAACCGGTAGTTCCAGACAAGTGAGAATTGCTTTTCAGGGGATCATCATGCTGGCAGATGAAACACATGGTTTAAATTATTTGCAGGACAGGAATTGCGTAGCTTCATACAAATACTACTACGACGACGTAAGAGTGGTTTCAAATCTAGCTTTTTTGTGTTCCTGACATTATCGCACATGATGTAGCATCCACTATGATCCTTTACGTGGGGGGTAGGGGGGTATGTACAGTGCAATCAACAGATATGCTGTTTACAAATCTGTGTTTCCTACTGTGTTGAAATGGGGTAGTTTGTATGTGAGAGCCATAGTGAGACACAGGCAGCCAAGGGCAGACTTTTGATGCCCTCGAGAAACATGGCAACACATTGCAGGGACTCTGGATGCTGCCTAAATTTCCAGAACACAGAGCTCAATGCAGCGTTTAAACAACAAGTGGTTAGAGAAATCCAAGCCAGTTGCATGTGTAAGCAGTCCACTGTTGGATTTGCTTCTGTCCGAGATACGTTATGTCAAAGGGGACGCACGGGCACACTCAGAATGATACTAGGACTGCCTGTGAAATAGAATGAGGAGAGGGGGAAGATATATAACCCCTTTTTCTTGTCTGTTGTTCTGTTGGTTAAATTGTCATTTGCTTAGCAGCATATATGTGTATATTCCAGAGTCTGCTAATAAATATATCAGTTGAGAGCTAACAGTCACATTATAGATGTCCCATCCTGTCCTTGGCTGCTTGTGTTTCACTATGGCCATGTTTGCTATCGCAAAAAAAAAAAAAAAGACCATAGAAAAACACGAAAACAGCGACCTGGAAAGCTGCCTGTTCTAGTGCTCACATGGAGGCAATGCAATGAGGTAACATGTTCCATTCATGAACTGTACATAGTAGTACATATCACAATGGCAACCGATTATTCAGATTTTCTTGAACTACTTTGTCTTTTGGAGCTTTGATTGCCCAGCCTATAATTAGAGCTTTATGTGATTCCCCTGTGCAGTTCGTTAATTTTGAAACTGTGCTGTGCTGAGGTACAAAAAGAGAATTGTCATATCTTCATTTGAGTACATAGGAATAATTTGTGTGTACTTTCCTTGTTGACATTAATATTTTCACCAGGTCACAACATTGTTGATTGATGAAAAATGTAAATAAATATATTTATTTGCTTGCCAAATAATGCACTAATGCCGTCTTTTCTAGTGAGATACTCCCTGTTCACCAGACATAAATGTGGAAAAGTTAAAGGGGCACAATGATGGTAGGGTCTAGCATTGTTTTTGCCACTTCACATATATTCACTGTTATTCATATGCACATGTAGGACTAGGAAGGTACAGCATGCGCATAAAAATAATTTCGTATGCAGCCACACACATGTTTCAGAAGATTAGATAAATAATAGATGTCCAACCATATATAATTGTGCTTCATGTGCAATGGGTATGCGAACGCATTGCTTCCATGAAGCCTATTTATTTATTTATTTATAAATTATATAAATTCCAAACTCAAGTCACACGGCCCCTGTAAGACTGCCCTTTGCGAATGGTTTGGTAACGTGTCTCTAACTGTAAAGGTTGCTGTAATGCTGCAGACAGGGTTGCAACTTACATCTTGCTTATCATGTCCTACATGATAAATATTAAATACAAAGTGATTTGTGCAATACTTCCTGAGTACGGAATTAATTCCGAGGCTGGCCATTGATGTCGCCCAGAACGACAAGTCACATAATTGCCTCTAACACTTTTACACCCCATGGACTGAGTTGTAAATTGAAACAGCACTCTGCAGAAGGATAAGGTGCACCCACTAATTTGATTTCTAGGATCTATGCTATGCCCTAACTCTTGAGACCCCACCTTTCTAAAAACACTATTTCTAAGTGGCAATATGTGCTCTGGTACTTCTTTTGCGTCTGCATATTGTGCAACCACATGGCTTCTGGAGCTTTCGTGTGCATGTTTTTGTGCTACAGCGCTCATTACAAAGAATATCCAGATGTTAGACATCAAATGCAGTAGCTTGTAGCGTGCCACACAACGCAGCGTGACATGGGAGTGTGTGATTCAAAGAAACCTTCTGGGAAATGCACAACAACAACAACAAATAAGTTAATGATAATGAATGGGGAAATTCGCCACTTAAGGTGCGGCCCACTACCCCAAGGCACAATGGGGCAGGATGTGATGTGTCCTGATGATGAGGTGATGAACGATGCTAAATAGGGATAGTCAGTGGAGACAGGATGACATCACAACGGTAGGCAAAACCACAGCACACAAAAATACACACACAGCACACAGGTACGCAGGCAGATTATAGGGTAGAGAGGAGACCAGTGTCCCGGAGAAAAATCTTGAAATACTCAAGAACTTGACGATGGTCAGTCTGGTTAGACCCAGGGCCGAGAATGGTTGCCAATGTGAGTGGTGCGGCCGTGATCGACTGCAGGCGACACTGTAGAGCTGCTCTTTGGGAGGTGTATAGATGGCAGTCGAGGAGCACATGCTTGGTGTCCGCCAAAACAGCACAGCGAGAGCAGAGCATCGAGTCAGAGCGGCCGATCAGATGCTTGAAATGGGGGGTGAATGCAACCCCAAGACGAAGCCTGTGTATCAGCGACGCAAAATGGCGAGGCACACGAGAAGGCATGGTGAAGCCAAAGTCAGGGTCCACTTCACGCATCAGAACTCTTGATGGAACGTCTCGAGACCATTGCGCATGTGCGAGAGGCCCCACCACATCATTTAGGAAGGTTCGCCTGTCGCCTTTGGGGAGGGTAATCCGCACGCTTGATCGGGAATGGTACGCAGCTGCTGCAGCCTCGTCAGCCTCTTCATTGCCGCGGATGCCGCAGTGGGCAGGAACCCACTGGAGGTAGATAGAGTGCCCGCTGATCTCAAGACGGCTTAGTTCCTCCAGTATGTCCACCACCACAGGCGCAAGTGCTCCACGAATACCCATGTTCGCTATACACTGGAGAGCTGCCTTGTAGTCGCAGTATATCACCCAGCTGCTGATAGCGGCTGATGCAATGTGCTTGAGGAAGAACAAAATGGCATGCAACTCCGCAGACGTAGATGAGGTGCGGTGCGAGAGGCGGTATGCGTGGCACGACGACATAGTCGGGATGGTAAAGGCAGCAGTGGAGCCGTGTAAGTTGGTCGACCCATCTGTGAATACTGCAGTGTGCGAAGGATAACGGCACTGCATCATGTCTAACGCAAGTTGTTTCGGGAAATGCACAGAATCCCACAAAAAAGCTTAAAATGTGACTTTTACTTCGTTTTACGTCGCTCGTCGTTCCATACCATCGTCGACGGTGTTGCACATTGATAAATCGTACGTAAAACTTGTCCCCTAGCGGTATACGGTTTCTCAAATACATAGCACGATTTTTTCCTGCAAGAATAAAACGCTGTCGGCATTTCCGGCAATGCCCTGTAGACAAACATACTTAAAGTGAGCATGTGATGATCAATATGTGATCAAATGATACAAGATGTGAGGTGGTCAACAAAACGCCATGCTCCCTGTGGCCCGTGAGTGCAACGCACAGTCAACACAGGCATATATGTTCATCAAAGATGTCTAGTGTAGACGCAGTGAGCGATCACACGTATACTACATAGTGCGTACATCGAGATGCATTTCTTTCTGCTCAGTGTATGCTTTTTAGCAGAATAAGCAATACTTACTTAAACGATATGTGTATTTATACGCATTATTTTTGGTCATGCATTCAGTGGCCCCAGCTACTAAGTGGCAGGATCCGGGGACCACTGGATCAATTCCACTGGTTCTACTTCATGCTGGACCATCAAGAAACTGGTTCCATTTTCAACTGGTCCCACGTTTGAAGTGGGACCTGTAAAATAAACGACTTTGGAATGGTCCCACTCCAGATTTTTTCCCGGGACCACAATCGGCTTCAGTAGCGTAGCCAGAAAAATATTTCAGGATGGGGTCTACGGGAACCTTACATGTCGGAGAGGATTTACCCACTTGTTCCCTCTCCCAAATGCACTACTGAAGGTAAGATTTGAGGGTTTGAACCCCAGAAACCCACCCTCTAGCTAAGCGGCTATTGAGTAAATGGACCACATTGGGGGAGTTGGTACATGTTTAGTACTTGACAGCGGCACAGAGAAACAACGACAACAGTGTTAGACACAGGATAGGGTGCGCCACTGTTCCATTTTGAGTGCACTTACCTCATAAGTAGTTCCGCTGCAGAAAGCAGCAGCTGACTACGAAGCAGTACGAATAAAGGAGTAAAAGAACTCGAAAACACAACATACAGACAGCAGAAACCTATCTCCCAAGATACAATGCACGGTGCACAACGCCGGGCCCCCACGTGGAGCGCGTCTATTAGTTGAAATAGTCCATTGTGAGCCCATTCCGAGCGAACCATCCATCCTTAAAAGAGTATAGCGAACAAGGAAACCATTGCACAAAGGAGCCTTGGCCACTCAGTCGTTTGGAGATTGTATTAGTGAGACATCGGTGGGGATACCCCGTGCATCAGTGCACCCGTTCTTGAACAGGCGTTAGGAAGCCGCCTAGGTTGTCTTGGCTTCCCGAATTTTGTCTCTTGGATCAGTTGTCGTCCTCAAATTCACTCAGACAGTTGTGGTTGTGTGTCGAGCAAAAGTGTTCTGCGGACTTGACCTTCGTCGTATATATTCGTGTATTTCGTGTAGCCCACGCTCAGGCTTGTTTTATCATAAATTTCGTCCACCAGCTACTCTGCGTTTACGCTATTTTATCTGCATGATAGTTATCCAAAGAAATGGACAATCACCAACTGTCTTTTGATACTGCGTCATGAAAACATCGACGAAATTTTTTCTTCATAATAAAAGATATGGTGCACACGCGGTACATCAAGATTGGGAGTAGATTCTCACAGTACATATTGCCACACCCAAAACGTATTATGTGTACATGGCACCCGATGAAGCATTTGACTCACCTCCAGGCTCTGCTCTTTATCGGGATCTTCATGATTGTATTGTGCTCATTAAAGGTACTGTAAAGCAGAACCGATCAAATATCATTTAGTGTGGCTATTCGATAGTCCAAGCAACCAGGACAAAAACTGCGCAAGGTTCATTCCAATCGACGTTGCAATTAATTAGAAAATTACAATTAAAGATTACGGGCAACACTGTACTAGGTATTCGAAATGAATCCGTACTCCGGACACATACGGCGGCAACCACATTGCATGCGTATAACACTGGGCTCGACATAACAATCCACCACAATCCACCATAAAAATCCGCCCCTGTAATCCACACAATGATCCACATCTGAGGATAAACTGATAACCGAACTGAAATGAAATGCTGAGCCGTTGAAAAAAAATGTGTCAGACATTCAAGAAGCCAGACAGCGTCGGGACTTGTTTGTTCACAGAGTTTCACAGAGTGAGTTTGTTCATTCGAAAGAGGCCGCGAACAGAAGGAGCGCGCAGGCGCAGCAGAGAAGTAGGGAGAGCCTTCATCGAGCAGCGGCCAGCACTGGGTTACTTTGCAAAAACAGGGGTTAACAGGTTAAACTGTTAACATGGGTTTCAGAATGCATAGGTAAACAGAAAAACTAATAATATGGTTACTAAAATAAGGAAGTTCCGATGTAATAGTGTGTGATACCAATTTTCAGTGTTGCCCGCTGTACAGGGGGTTGTTTGACACCAGGCGTCGCACTGCTCCACTACGCCGCATTTTTCATGGCAAATTAAAAATATTTATAGCGCGTTGTCGGTCGTATGGTTCCGCATATGGTATTTAGAAGCAACAAAGTCTCTAGTCACATGACCGGCGTATCATGCTTGTCTACTGCTTTACAGTACCTTTAAAGTAGCACAGAAGTCATTTTTAACACCCAGTTTTCTTCCTATAAAACTGTTAAGTTTGCCAGTAAGATGCACCATGCGAAGTAATTTACACCACAGAGTCATAATTATCGCAGAAATTGAATTTAAAATACGCCGCAAAAAGCGATCGTGCGCAACGGTGGTGAAGAGCAGTACCAGCCTGTGATCTGCCTGGAACCTCGCGCTGACGCTATAAGGAGAACGCTCGCTGATTGGCCTAGAGAAATGTTGTCTGCTACTCGGCTGTTCTGGGTCCTGATAAAGCCTTTCTCCTTGCTCGGTAATGCTTCGGCCGCTCCTTCTATCCCCAATTCTCCGGGAAAACTGTCAAAACAGGTTTACGGCGGCAAAGAGACAATGCGCTGACCCCCACTGACCGGCAAACCAGAACGAGTCTCCTGATGCCGTCACCGGTGACGTGCCATCATACCTCCTCATCCTCATTATAGCTGGAGTGGCGAGTTAAGGGTGAAGGCGCGGAGCTATGTTTATGTGAGTTTTTTTTTCTGGGAAACAAATTGCACACATCAATACCTTTCGCGCTATTCGCAATAATGACACACACACTTTCATCAGATGTCTTAATCTGAAATTTTTTTGGATGGCCCTCTGTACTCCTTTAAAATGACGAACACCGAAGTTCGTAGTTCCCTAAAGTATGTGCTCGAAAACTATGTGAAGGAATCAGAAACAACAAGTTTGAAATGCAAGCGACTTTGCGTTTTACAGACAATGCTCCAGTGCGGGGACCGCACTAGACTAGCGAAATACGGAGGTTGACCAGCAGTGCCATTACATAATCTTAGTCATCTTAATATATCCGTCTGAATCTTAGCTGACCTCCGAATCTCAAAAGGGACGTCTCTGATGGACGGCCTACATTTCCAGAAGCGCTATTAATCTCATAATTCCCCGTACTCTCTGTATCTCCTATACTGTAACTTCCACACCAGGGTCGGCAGCAACAAAATTTAATTTCCTTCGGCTTTGTTTTGTCTCCCGAGAATGAGAATTAGTGCGGTTCAGCGAATGGCTTTCACTGCAGTCCCCTGTTGCGAAGAAAAAGCGTGCTTTCGTGGACAAGACAGATAATCCCGGTCGCGTCCCAGCCAAGGAAGGGAATCCAGTGGGGGAGGGCAGGAAGCGTATGATTGCTTTCTGGAGCGGAAAGAAGAAGCGTCGACAGTGAGGATTGGGTGGCAGATATTTGCTCGGGGAACTGGATCTAGAGTAAGAAGACAGAGTGACAGGACATTTCCTTTCTGATTGCTACAATGTAAAAATATATATTGTTAGGAAGAGGATCGATGCCCCGTACCTCTACAAAACTGTTAGGGAGGAAAGACGGGATTGAACAACAGCTATATATAAATGAAAATATGCAGACAAACGCACAATTGATGGCGGAGATACGAAGGGGCGTGTTCGTTTCCTAACTGATTTAGGAGCACAGGAGTGAGGCACAAAGATGTGTGCTGTGTCGTAGGCACGTGTACGTAAGTCGGCTGAAAAGTAACGCACAATCGCATGTGGTGCGAGTCTGAAACGCGACACAGAAGCTGTGCGTGCTGTGATCTTGTAGCAACATTCGCCCATTAGCTATATGCCAACAATTGTGTTTCACTTGTTCTTTGTCTGTAGCCGTTGCTAAGGGGTCATGTGGGCCTGCTATATCATCCCGTTTGAAACTACACCCAGCGATTTAATTTTTGACGACACCCCCCCCCCCCCCAAAAAAAAAAAAAGAAAAGACACCCGGAAAGAAAATGCCGACAGTTACCATAATGTAGACGTGGAAGCTGCCGACCTGGCAGTCGATGCATGATCCATGGACAGACAGACAAATAAGAGCAAATTACTTCTTGTGAAAGTTTGCTTGCGATAATTCTACATGCTTCGCGCGCACTGTTACAGCACACAATGTCATTCGGAGGTGCATTGCATTCAACAGCTGTTCTGGGAAGAAAGGAAAACGTGTGAACGTCAGTGTTTGAATACGATGTAGGCACACGATAACAGTAACGAATTTGAGACTGGGCAGACCGCTTAGGTCAGTTGTTCTCTACCGGGGCTCCGCGGAACCAAGGGTTCAGCGAGCGCTGTCCTGAGGTTCCGCGAGGTGCCGTCAGTGAAAGGATGCGCAACGCTTATTACACAATATCCCAGCATTCAAAATTATAAATTTCAAAGTTCATAATAACTAAATTCTAAGTTATAATTTTAAAGGCTTTGTCTGCGATGTCTGAAAATGACCGTGTTTCAAAGTAGGGTGTCACTGAGCAATGTGTCAGCTTCGTGTGTTTTCGATGTGGGTCGAACAGTTGGGTTGCCGTTCACACACGTCAACTTTCTCCGCCAACTATTACCAACTTTGGAGTTGGTACGTGTCCGCCGACAGCACCACCCACGACCAATTCGAGCTCTTCCGAATCGGTCGCCGAACGAAAGCTTCGGGGAGTTTGTGGCTGTTATGACTATTTCCTTGTTTAGAGGTACAAATGGACTTTTAATGCGTTAGCATTGCAACGGTCATGCGAACAAACACCCGCTGTTGTCCGTCGGTGTACACAGGAGTGGGAAGCGCGTCACCCGGAGGAGCTCGAGAGGTTTGCTTGAGGTCAAAATTCGCTGTGTATTTGGCGTTTCCTCCGGGGCAGGTTCGGACATGTGTAGCTACGTGAGTAAGCGCATGCGTCGTTTATAAAACGGACGTGGTCCCTTCTACGAGTGGTGCAGACGACGGCTCAAGAGCTTCGCCGAAAGGATGCCGAGGCTATGCGGTGACGTCGCCAAGCCGAAACAGAGGAACAACGAAAGTGCCGTTTGGCAAAGGAAGTTGAATGGAAACGACTAAAGCGTGTTACAATGCGTTAGCATTAGAACCCCCAAGTTGGAAAATCGTGATCCGTCGATGAATGTGTGGAGCATAAGGAGAGGCTAGAAACAAGGGCATAAGGAGGAAAATGGGAGAGAGCAAGGGAGTTGAACAGAGGGACTTTGCTCCTCAACGGCAAAGCGCGGACTTTGCCATATTGTAGCAGCCGAAGCCGACCGGAAGTGCATGAGCGTCAGATAACCAAGCCAATCCACAAAAAACAAAAACAAAAATTGCAGCTGGCAGCAATATTGTACCCTGAAACGTCATGCTAACCTTTTTTGTCAGGACTCGTATACCTGTTTCAACCGCAGGTTGTGTTAGCATGACAGATAATGTCTGTAAACACGTACGCTGCGTAATTCCTTACGGGGATGGAACGTCAATACTCAAATTTTCAGTGCGTGTTACCGATATAACATGGTCTCTGCAAGATGTTTAGATATTGTAAGCTGCTCTATCATATTGAAAGATGCATGAACGGTGATCTGGGTTGATATGTGACCTCCATTGCGCTCGGCGCTCTTCACTAAGCAGACACACAGACTCAGGAAAATGGGAGGCCTTATAGGTGATAGGTGCTGTCATAGTTGTAGCATAAATTCTGAATAAACGTAGGCCGCTTGGAACCTAAATATTAAAGGAGAATTTGCACATGTAACGAACATGACAGGTTGAACTCGTTTATTGGTCTTGTCATGACCTCCGCCTCACTGGTTCATGTAGAGCACTTGTTTTGTCAGCTTGCTTATGATGTAGGACTTCTGGGCCTACCTCATGGACCTGGTAGTCATAGTATAATCATGGGCCTGGGATTATCTTGTGAGACAGTTCGTGCAGCCTCAACAGGAGGAACCGTTTCCTGATCACTTTCACCAGTGAGATGATATGTTCGGGCTCAGAGCTGTAGTGGTCCAACATATGTTCTTGATCTATGTAGTGGACTTTATGGTAGAGTTATGCTAGATTGTTCATGACAATGTGATTAACCAAAACAGACTTCTGCTCAATTCATTTTGACTTGAAGGAATTTCACTGCACGTATATGCATGTAGAGACTGTGTTTTCGAGTCTGTTGCTTGCGCGCTCTCATTTTCGCAATTTTTTAAATCCTAATTTCACAGGCTGTCGACACTGCAGTCATATGCTCTGGAATGACATGAATGTGGCACCGTGCCTCGCAAACAGATGAAAGCGCTTGATCACCTTCAAAATAAGGTATCGCCAGAGTGTGGAGCCAAGCATTAATAGGAAAGCTTTGTACCGCAGTACAACTAAACAGTTTTCAGTATTTGCTTCAGTACTTTACTGTGTGCTACAGTAAACACTTAGTAACTGCAACGGCCCGTATCAAGCACTTCTTGTTTGAGCAAAGCAGCTATTCGACTTGTGGACTGCACTTTCCAACAGAGTGAATATCCCTGTGCACCATGGTGTGTTTGAGTTGACCATAAGCAAGCTAATGTGACGTTTCACTGAAAGAGCATTCTCTGTATAATGCTCAAAATTCAGGTATTGATTTTAAGCTTGCACGTTAGTTATACCTCAGTTATAGCTATTGCATATCTCTGACATTAGTACTTTTCTGGAACTGTTACTTACTGCCTACTTAACATTACACATGTTACTATAATACAAATCTTGATTATTACTGCCGACTCCTGCCAGAGATGACAAGATGTAATTATGTAAGTAAGTAAGAAAAGAAATGTAAATAATTATTTTCTTGACGGGCATCGTGTGTGTACACGACCTCACTCTTGCTCCAAGATTGCTTTCATGAGTCCTGTTATACAAAGGCCATGGACAAGTGTAGAATAAACATCATGGACCACCAACCAGTTGCAAACGCTGCCAATACCCCGAAAGTGTGTATAGAACTCGCTGCATCACAAAATGAAATGAATATACTACCGTACTGCTGCCCTGTTTCCAGGAGAAAATAGTGGGGAAAGCACCTGGGCTTCAGCCATTTCTTGTTGTGGCTAAAGTAAAAGCATGAGTGCTCGAAGTGTATGGAACATATCCTTTGAGTGTGAGGAGGGTGAAAAGACTGCTCAGATACGATTTGAAGCCACTGTCTCAAAAGTATGGGGTCATGGTGGGGAAACCTGCAATATTGACAGGAGTGAGACCTATGGCACCTCCACAGTTCCCATCGCCTATGAATAGAAATAATGATTTTATTATTTCTATGTCTCAAATAAAGGTGTTAGGCAAGGTTAGTGAATAATGACACTCACTTGTGGAAAGATACTCCAGATATAGCAGAATGTCTTGTGTGACATCGGCATGACCTGTGCCCGAAGCACAAACACAAATCGGGAAACAAAACTCCAGATACAGTGCAGCAAGATTCGCAAGTAAACCAGCCCACACCAAACACCTTATTACAAAGGAAGAAATACTGTCATGACAACAACAGTGGGAATAGTGGGTATTGCCGGTGTACATTGAAGAACAATATTCATCACGATCCTGCGGCCTGGAAAGCTTCCTTGCACTGGCTTCAAAACTGTAATCCACATCTCCAAGAAGCTATGGCGTCAGGGCCCCATGTCTTTAGCGACGGCAGAACGCACCTGAGGCGGTATGTTTGTTTGTGTGCTTACGCGGCTCTTCTGGGAAAGACTAATATTTTTCGGCTGTGGCCGCAGTCCCACAAAGGAGGGACCGCCAGGATTACCATCCCCAGGGTCGAACCAGTCTTTCAATCGTTTCATTACTCCGTCGGAGTTTCCCATAATTCCACATGTTCTAACGTACTAGTCAACGATTTCTGGTCAGTTGTTTCAGCCGCATTGTTTCTTGTGATGCAGCCAGCGTCAAAGTCGCACTCCGCGTAATTAGCTTTAGCCGATAACCGCGGCCGGCTGTCGGCAACTCCGGAACCGAAATTCTGCTAGCTTCCCCTTGCACTCAAGGCCGCCTTTTCTTTCTAGAGCAGGTGATTACAGCACAGGAAGGGCGCAGTGTTACATACTTCATGTTACTGTACATTTGTTTCCTCGTAAATTGATTACAGTAACAACATTCACCATTGAAACCGAGCGGCCAAGGACAGCGGCTGCCACAATATCGCGCATCCCTCGTTTTGACGCAGAGCCAGCGCCACCTTTGCTTCTAGCCTCTCCTTATGATTTCTATGGTGTGAAGCCTCGGAGAAAACCTCTCTCCTCCTCCCATACCATGTAGGGTTCCGGGTTTAATCCGAAAAAATCCGAAAAACGTACTCCAGTAAAATTTGACGCAATTCGGATTAATCCGAAAAACTCGGCTTGGCAGGTGTTTTCCCTGATAACCGGGTTATTGTTCTTGGCCTCCTTTTGTGTCCTGGGTTTCTTCTGACCTCGGATACTGACCCCACCGCAACATAACAATGGTTTCTGTGACCTAGCGATTCTTTCGACGGTTATCTCGACCACTTGAGGATTCACCGGCCGGGTTTTTCCCTAGCCTGTTTTCCGATTTCTTTGTCCTACGTGTGACATAAGCACTAAAATAAGCATCGAACCGTGGTCATACAGAGTGGTCTTTTTGAAATTGCGACTAGTTACAGTGCTGACGACAAGATGGGACGCAAGCGAAAGCTGCCCTGCGACTACGTCAAGTAGTACCCCGATTTCGAGGAGTTCACATCGTCCCTCGATCGCGATGCAGAGGTTGTCCTATGTAAGTATTGCCGCGTAACAGTGAGCACACGGAAGGGTGCTTTCGTAATTGCGGAACACCTCAGTGCGTCGCACGAAATGTATTGTTAAGGTTATGTCTCTTTAGTGTTGAAGCAATAAATGTGACAACTGCGTTTTCGCTACACAACTGTGTGTGCGTCGTCAAGTGCTCTCCGAATTTCGGATATTAACTGAGCTGTAAATGATACACTCCGAAAAAATCCGTTTTTTGAAAA
Source organism: Ornithodoros turicata (assembly GCF_037126465.1). Taxonomy (NCBI): domain Eukaryota; kingdom Metazoa; phylum Arthropoda; class Arachnida; order Ixodida; family Argasidae; genus Ornithodoros; species Ornithodoros turicata. The sequence continues at coordinate 6,787,862 of NC_088202.1, read as the reverse complement.
TAGAATAAACTCCGAAAAACATCCTCCGTTAACACCCAGAAATAAACTCCGAAATCCCGGAACTCTACATACAGTGTGTCCCAGAAAACGTGTCATTGAATTATAATAAAAAAACTACGCCACCTAGAATCATGCGGTCAACAGCATTTATTCTTATTAGGTTTTTGCCACCTCCTAACGTGAATGTCATGTACTCCAAGTTTAATTATGTAAATATTTGCGAACTGAACTCGGAAATTTGCCAAGTAAATGTCACTTTCTTACCCCACCAATATGAAGAGCGTGCCGAATTCACTCAAATTCATGATACTTCACAGTGATATTCACGAGCTATCCCATCGGAAAAAATAGCCGAATATCATGCTTTTATGAGCACCGGACCATAGCGCGCGATGACTTTTTGAGCGCAATCGCTCTCAGTGCGACGAAACGAGGTTCCGAAGCCAGCCCACAGAGTGATAGTAGAAAAAGTAACAGTTCCTAAAATTGGGAGAAAGAAAGCACTATCCCAGCGAAAGTCGACGTGATAAACCATGCCTGTTTTATCTCTTTCTGCGACGTCGGGGAGGGCTGGGTTTCCAACCTCCTTTCGTCGGACTGACAAAGACTGCGCTGAAAAATTCATCGTGCGCTATTCTGTACGACCTCCGTAGAGCATGGTGTTCGGCTATTTTTTCCGATGGGATAGCTCCTGAATATCCCTGTCAATTGTCATTAATTTGACTAAATTAGACACACTCTTCACATTGGTGGGGTAAAAAAGTGACCTTTACTAGGCAAATTTCCGACTTAAGCTCGCAAAAATTTACATAATTAAACTTGCGTTACACGACATTCACATGAGGAGGTGGCAAAAACTCAGTAAGAACAAATGCCATTGACCGCATGACTCTAGGTGGTGTAGTTTTTTTATTATAATTCAATGACACGTTTTCTGCGACACCCTGTATAAGGTAGAGATAAGGCCTCTCTCTCCGGCGGCGCGGCGTAGGGTCAACTCGCCAGGGAGGAAGAAGGCTTGCGCTACTGTTGTGGCTGGGTGTAGTGGTAGCTAGTGGCAGTTAGAGGTAGTTAGGTGTGGATAGAGGTGGATACTGCTGGAGTATGGTAGTGTGTGAGTGGTGGGTCAGCTGTAAAGCAAAGAAAAAATGCATAAGAGAATACGTCTATTGCTAACGCATTTCCGCCGTATTGCTTACATCACAGTTTCTCAGTACTCTCCCTGGTCAGGAAACTCCGGGGGAATATAATGGAGCGACTTGTTTTGGGTCCGGAGGTGTCGTAGTGTTGATCTGGGGGCGCAGTCCTCCGTTAGCAGACGACGGAGCCATAGAGATACGCAGTTCAGTAGGCAACTGGAATGTGAATCCGACAGCATCGACAGCTCCTTTGCCACTTCGTCGATTCGTAATTGCGTGACAACAACAACATGAAGAACAACTTTATGTCAGGATGATGGGTGGGGAGTTTCATCGCCGGGGGCGTAATGCGTACCAGCGCAAAGACATGCTGTATAACTGGTTGCGACGCAGGGAAACGGATTTTTCGTTTTCCATCGGACCCCGTTGAAAGAGAACTGTGGAAACGGGCAATCCCACGTGTGGTGATTCAACTTCGACTCTCCGAACGCGAGGGTGTGCGTTCTGCATTTCGACGCCGTGTACATATTTGCTGTTACATCTACAAAATCAACCAGTCATCTGTGCTCTGATTATCCAAAATACCCTGACTGATCCAAGATCACCCGCACAGTGTGGTGTTCCGGTATTAATCTTCAGCAAGGAGGCTAGGAAATTTCAAGAAGGGGAGGAGAGCACAAGCCAACAGGAATTATACAGTTCTGGGGATTCCTTGATGCTTTTTGAAATACAACATGAAAACGAAACAAAAAAGGACGAACCACAATCGAATCCTTCCTTTGTACACGACTGTAATCTGCAGCAACGTAATCCATGTGTGACAAATTAAACAAGCGCAAATTGTAAAAATGAAAAGTATTTCTTTTTCACAGTGTCACTACGTTTAAAAGCGATAAAAAAACCCAGTGCGAGGGGACAACAAAAAGGACGAAGGACAGACGAACACAGCACTGTACTGCGACCAAAGCATTCATGAAACATCCCCCTTCTTATAATACAACAACCCTCTCCCCTTCGAACATTCTAGCACCGCCGTCAGCTGTCATTTGGGGTGTGAAATTCAGATCATTCTTCGTCTTCCAGAGCCACATCGTTATCAGGAACCAGTTTCTTGAGTCCACTTGGGCGGCCACGAGCAGTCTTGGGTGGGTTACTTCTAAAAAGGAACTGAGTTACAGTTACAGTTTATCTGCCAAAAATAGTAACTAAGTTACATAGCTACTTTCATGGTCGAGTAACTAGTTACAGTTACTGAGAGTAAGTAACTTAGTTACATTACAGTTACTTTTTATAAAACTCACCATGAGAGGGTGATACAATTGTTAAAAACATACATTTATTTACATTTACTGAAGTGCGATAAAAGTTGTCTTGTACGGAAAAATACGACATGTGTATGCGACCTGGCGCGTCGCGGTGAAACAGAAGAGCACAGTGACACGCACGCGTTTCGTAGCGTGTAGAGAGCGAGAGACATACACAAGAACAAGGAACTCGCCTAAAGATGCTTTTTCAGGTTTGAAGTTGACGTCCCGTTTCCCGAGTACGTCTTATTCCATAGCTTGCACTTTACAATTAAATTATTCTCGTCTTTCCATGATAAAAACTCGAAGGTTGCTTCATAGACCGTTCGCGGAAGCTTATGATAGCAGCAACCAAGGCAGGATTAGTCATTGCACTTGTCGGAGCGCAAGTGAGGTGACCGGAAAGTTTCTCTTTGTGCATAATCATTACCTTGCGCATATCCACAGGAGGCAGGATCCCGTGCTAGGGCAGCGACACTATTACTCACGTAGGACTCACTCTCACCGTTGGGGGTCTCTAACTTCAACTAATTTCTGTTCGCAAACCTGAAATTCCCTGCTTGGTCAAGAGCCCAAGGCACGCGGCACATACCGATTACGGATAAAAGGAAGGAAGACACTGTTACGGGGAGGGGAGAGTAAAAAATAATAATAAAGAAAAAGAAACGACAGTTATTCGAGTAACTATTTACATTTTGCAGTTACATTCACAGAAATAGTAACTAGTTACAGCTAAAGGCTCCTTCTCTGGAAATGTAACTAGTTACCCCGAAAAGTAACTAGTTACAGTTACCAGTTAAAAGCAACTTAGTTACTACCCAAGACTGGCCACGAGACAGCGTTTACCAAGGAAAACGGAAAAGTTGAAACACGGTAACAGCAACGTCGTATTGATTGAATGTGGTGAGATCTCGAAAAACAGTTGGACGGTGCTCGATAAGGGTCCCAAGTGCTGCATCCCTACTTAGGTTTCGAAGCTGGACTTAATGGACATGGTGCACGAGGTCAGCAAATGAGTACAGGAAGCTCACAGGGGCCAAATTATTGAAGGGGCCATTGATGTTGTGAGGGGGTGCCAACAAAGATCAAAACAAGGTCGGCTAACCAAAGACGTCCCTTGAGGAATTAAAATGTAAAATGAATTACCTTCTCCTGGCGGACAAGTGAGGAAAACTGGGGATGAGGCCTTTAAGGAAAAAGAAACGGCAGCATTGGAAAAAAAATTAAACCAGTGAAAGAGAGACCCAGTAGGGGATTAAAAAGTAAGGCCAGGAAGTTGAACACAATGAGTTAGGACAATATGTAAATCTGGTGAAAAATTCTCCGGGCTTGTATTTGAATGCCTTCTACACAGTGAAAATTCATAAGGTAGGGAATCCCTTGAGGTTCATAGTGTCAGAGACAGGTTCTTGGCAAGGCGTAGTTAATACTTTTCTCCAGAGCAAGCTAGCCCTTTTGATTGTAGATGATTCGTTCGAAATTAAAAATTCGGAGGGGGTTATTGCACAAATTAAGGATTTTAAGGAGAAGGAAATGAAGCTGTCTTCATTGCATGTGAAGGACTTATGTTATAACATTCGACAAGGTAAATTGATGCAAATTGTGGAAGAAAGCATCGATCAATTTGGGTTGGTGAGGTTTCAAAATTTGTCGGGTTGTTCTTCGCAACAACTTTGGACCTATTGTGGTCGTATTTGGGCTCAACTATGGTGGAAGTAAAGGGGATCGTTTTCATTCAGAAGAAGGGTGTTTGTATTGGGTGGCGAATGGCACCGATTCCGAGCGCGCTTTTTATGGCCAACGTGGATCGCAAAGTTAAAATGGATTTAGAAAATAGTAACTCATGTGTTAGAGGAACATGGAGGTATGTAGATTATTTGTGGCTGTTTGCTCCAAGGAAATCGCAGGCGCGCACGGCTAGGGTCTTCAATTCACAACTGAAGAGGCTAGAGCAGGGGCAATTCAGTTTTTGGAGTTAAGGTTAGAAGCGAGCGAGTACAAAAGTAGGGATCAGAAACCACTGGTACCATTTACGTCGTATATCTCGTAGACGATAAAGAACGCCGTCGCGTGTAATGTTATTTCATGTTCCGTCAATAGATCCCGTGAGCATAAAAAGGAATGAAAGTTTTGGTAGACAAATTAATAGGTTTGAGCAGGCTGGATTCCCCGAATCGGTCATTTACGAGGTTGTTAGTAGGGTTTTGAAACGAGTGAGATCTGGAGCACATGAGAATCCGGAAGCGAAGAACCAAATAAAATACGGGGTCATAGATTGTGTACACACAGCCTCACACAGGTTAAAAAAATATTCAAAACCGTATGGTATTGAGGTAGTTTTCAAAGAGGCTATCGCTTGGATTCTTTGATCACTCCAGTCAATAAGGATGTTAGAAAAGGGTGTCACTGTCAGATGAAGCATGGAAATAAATTTGTGGACTGTCAAATTGGGTGCGTGCACAGTATCCCGTTAAAGTGCGCGAAGGTGTATATAGGTGAGACTTGCCGTTGTGTTAATACAAGATCAAAACAGCATCATTCGAACATAACTAACAAGTACAGTACCTTGGGGGAACATTTGGCCACATGTGTTGGGTGCGAAGCATTATTTTTAAGAGCAGCGAATCAGCTGATTCGCTGCTCAGCTGATTCGCTGCTTCGGCCTCCCTGTACAACGAACAACCTAGGTTGTTCGTTGTACAGGGAGGCCGAAGAGATAAGAAAAGCGAGTTCGAGTAGTATCAGTAACCCATCTGTGTTCTTTTCTAATAATGTGATGAACTTTCTCGTGACCTAGGTGCTGCCCGACGGTTCTGGAATGTTCGACAGGAGAGGGAAAGGGGGAGGGTTGTTGTACTATAAAAGGGGCGATGTTTCAGGAATGTCAGGATGTTTCACGAAGGTCTTTCAAGGTATATCTAAACTGGTAGCGAAAACAAGCAAAAATACCAAATCGCCCCCATCGGCAAGACCACCAGCAAGAGGCGCGAGCGATCTTGGGTTTTGACAGTAGAGGTACGGTTGTAAACAGAAAACCTTTACAACGTGGGCGTGGCTTGTGTGTGTACTAATAGGTTATTCATAATTTCAATGTAGAAAAAGCTTTCTGTTGCCCCGCTCGTGCACATATACGAGATCATCTACCACTCCAGTACATTTCCGTATCCTGCTCCTTTGCGCATGTGTCACAGCTGGGTCTGTTTATCCGTACGTCTCTGTATCCGTACCGTGTGTCCGTGCATTGTAATACGGAGTTCGTACACTCTTTGGGTTAAACAGGAAGCGACGTTCACATCTCCGTGCAGTAAACCAAGATTAACACGAGTGAACAGATGAATACAATGATCCCATGTTGCTGGGTCCGCGAAAAAAAGATTTCGTCATGGGACGAGCGGCCATGATGGTGTGAGTGTTAGCAGGAACCAACTGTGTACCAACGATGTCGTGTTTTGTTGCAATGGACCTATAACGGCCACTTATTGAATAAATGCAAACGTCTAATCACTAGGTGTACGTATAGCTCTAGGTGAGAAATGGGCCTTATGTGAGCCTTCCTAATTTCTGTATGGTCATCACGATGCGTTTCTGTTTGGAGTTGTAAAAATCTGTGATAACTATGTATTTGGAATTGATATGATTCATTAAATCTAATATGCTTTATTTTTCTGTGTTCTCGTCTGGTATTGTTGATTGGGCGCGGAAAAGGGAATACAAGGCAAGCGAAGTGGGCCGGGCCAATGTAAACGTGCATGGATAATTATGCACTACTTATTATTCATACTAGTGACGTCGTCTCTGACGTCATTTATTTACAATCGTAGTAGTCCGCGCAACGGATGGATGGCGCTGACCGTCTCTATCATGGCGTCATTCTGAAGACACAGGGGCCTGTGGGAGTTACGCTACCTGTTTAAATATACCTTGGGTCTTTGGTTGGCAGTACAGTGCCCCTCGTACTGGGGTTTTTTATCGCTTTTAAGATGCACAACCAACTCGCCGGGATTTTAACTTTATTTTGCTACAGTTCACCATATAATCCAATCACACATTCATGTTATGATATAGAATTATTATTAATTGCCAGTGAAAGAAACATTATAAAAAATAGCACTAGAACCATGCATCGGGAGAACTGAAGTGACAATTGACCAAGTCATCGTGCTGCCAGTCGCAATGTCATCATGTGTACGTGTCTTTGCACAGAAGCATTGGCACTTCTCGACATTTCATGTCTCTCAACAATTAATTTTCTTCGTCAGATAAGCTTTTTTTGGTAAAATGTCAGACTGGGACTGTTAGTGCTACATCCCGCTAAAAGCGCTAAAATGGTGGTAAAAAGATGAAGACACACATATAGCGGTAACAGTTTTCTTACTGTCATTTTAGCGCTTTTAGTAGGGTGCATTTTTTATATATTTTTTTTTAATTTTTCGCGTGGAGTCCAACTTTGGGTGATTGAGTACTTGATCGAAAAGTACTGGAGAAAAAGCACATTAAGCACATTACAAAGTGCACGATTCGAAATGTACTTAAAGTAAAGTAAAAGTACTGAGAAATGTACATGAAGTACTACTTCTGTACTTGGTACTCCTCCATCACTGGCTAGGAGAAACGTGTCACACGTTCGATCTTGAGTTGCAGCAGATTAAGCCCCAGGATCTCTCTTTCGGGAGCATAAAAGGGCCGAAATAAAAGAAATTTAATGAAATTTATATAGTAAATAAAATAAAATTATATTTAATGGAATTAAATATAAATTATAATTTAACATGTACGTCGTGTACAGCTGGTACGCGGCTGCTCAACACATCTTATCTCACACACCATTATCGGTTAACTGCCTATGTTTGGGACGTAACCAATCTTGGGTCTTACAGTATTTTATGTTGACCTGTACAACGCTAGTTCTCCTATAACTTTGTATCTCTTAATCATTTTTTGTTTGTAATTTGCGGAGTCTCCTATATATGCTATGTAAAGTAAAATTTAGAGATTTTATTGTGTTTGCGTGTGCATTGTGTGTACCGCTATTTAGGCTATGGCTGTATGCGAACACGGCTAAATAAGTTTTTAAAAAAAAGAGTGTCCGCTGTTGTACAAAGTCCTCTGTTTAACAGACATGAGACGGGTTGTAACGAACCATGATACACCGTATACATGACCAAACACACGCTCAAATACTGCTATGCGCCTTCACAAAAGCGGGCGCGCCAAGGAAGCGGCACGTCCTAAAGGGTTTTTCGCCGAAGTTTCCTTATCCGAGAAAATATTGAGAGACCGTGCTTATATTAATCGTGCTTAAATTTCTATTTTGACTGCGACCTCTCTGTACACTACAATAGGATATTATAAGACTACCTGCATGACTTATGGCCTGGTATGACGATTTCCTTGTTTGGACTTTTCATGACTGCGATTACTCTGTGCACAAGTATAGGATAGTGTTGGACTACCTGCACGATTTATGAACTGTTCTGACTATTTATTTATTTACAGCTACAAACAGAGTTTGTATGACCATGGCTGACAACAGGTACGACTCCCTTGTGAAAACGACTTGTTCTGACTATTTCCATGCAAACAGGTAAAAGTTTCTGCGTATACTTGCGGCTATTGTTTGTCCCTATTAAGGTAAAAGAAAACAACAGAAAAACCGCTGCATGTTAGAACTATCGCCTGTCGGCGATCCTTCTGCCGTCAGTGCTGCCGATCCCTGCTGTCCACGCTTTGTGATTCATTTTTGTGGTAATTAGGTCCACGCCTCCTTTGTGTAACATAGTACGTTATTTGTGACCATATCTATGAATTAGACCAATGAACCACCGTTTCACCTCTGCTGTGGATTGTAACTCATTACGGCCGAAAGTCTCATTACGCCCAATAATCCTTAAATTCCCAAGTATCTCGTTCCGGCCAAAATCCCAGTTCTTCAAAAGATGTCTTATTACGGACGAAGATGTATCATTACGTCCAAAGGTAGAGACATTCAAGTACAAGCCGAAATGCTGTCATGTTTATTGCAATCTGGGGAGCCGTAAGGGCACACTGCGTGGCTAAGTCGCTTCTGAAAGCACATTCACATCGGGGTGCAACATTGCGTCGTATCTTACTTAAAATGAGCTGAAAATTAGTTTAAATGAAGATTTGGGCAACTGCTCGCGACGGAACAATATTATTATGCACGGTATTCCAGAGCTCGAAAACGAGTCGTTTTCTCTGTTATTGAAAACTGCTTCTGAGTTGTTCTCTTCTAAAATGAATCTGACTAGCCTTAACATCGAGCGATGCCACAACGCAAGTAACCGGTATAGCCCCAAGTCACGGCCTGTTTTCCTTTGAAGTTTGATTGACTATAGGGAAAAAATTACAGATCCTTAAATGGCGATATACGTTGAACGGGTATAATAATAGTAATAATAATAATAATAATGAGGATTTTCAACGCGAGTGCGCAATATTCTTAAGCTCTGGGGGGGGGGGGGGGGGAGGTATGTGTTGAATAGAAGGAAATGCCAGGCTGATGCCGGCTAGCTATTGCTAAAAAAACTGAAAAGAAAATAAACTCAAAATAAACATTAAAAAGAAACGAGAAAGAAAGAGAGAAAAATAATCAGTGCGGAATATCGATAATAAGATAATGCGGAATATCGACCACTTCCCAACGGCTGGAACATAAGGGGAGCTCTGGGATAGCGCAGCACCCAATAGAGATAAGGGAGACAAGGTAGTTTTAGGATTCGGCCATACGTACATCAAGGGCGATAAACACATCTGGAACGAAGGAAATCGCGTAGTGAAAATGAATGCACCACACCCTCCCCATAATGAAGGCTGACTGCTTGAGGACGACAGCTTCACCGTTTTGAGTATAAATACAAGAAGTGTTGTTAACAAAATTTATGAATTTCAAGCTCTTCTGAGTCCTCACAGAGAGTGTATTGGCATCAAATGGAAGGGGCAGGGGCAGGCCCGCAGGGGCAGGCTTCCTGCAGCATCTCAAATAGACTCGAACAACATTCTGAATACCAACTCTCGCCCAGCGACTAAGGCTGTTCAGAGATTGCTCTACGTGTCCGTTTCGCCATGCAACAGTCCATGACACTGGAAAGCTGCAAGTGGGAGAACAACACGAGGATGTGGATACCTCATAGGTTAACATGGAACTTGCCATTGTCCACCCCGAAGAGGATGTCAGAGGTCATCCAGCGACGGTGAAACTCAACTGCTCCAAGCACCGCACGCTCCCTGCAAAGAACTTTGCGAATACCGGCGTTAACTAGCCGAATCACCTCCTGCACACTGCGGCTCTCCTGCGCGTGCACTCGTCGACAGCGTGAAATCCACACTTGGTAGTGCTTGGTGGTCCGTGCATTGCAAGTGTTACCGAGACTGTGTTAGGTTCCGAGATCATTCCATTTGAATATATTGTTCTCCGTAAGGATCGCAAATTTAATGGTGTGGAGTGGCTCTATTTCTCAGAAGAGACTTGCGCGTTATTCCTCTTCCTTATATTGAAAATGTAGAGTGTGTATGGTGCAAAATGTACATTGGTAATACAGCGCTTGTCGTTTGTGCCCTGTATCCTGCTTCTTGTACACTCTAAGGAAAAAAGGTAGAATTTCCTACCCAGAGTTGCAGCGGGAAGGTACTTCTACCATTTCGTGCCAATTCACACACGACTTCTCCCCCGCGGGTATAAGTAGCGGCCGTCCCTTTCCCTTTCTCCTCTCTCTCACGTTTGCTCCAAGAGAAAATGGTAGAATTTCCTACCCAAGCTGGCAGAACGACAGCTTCTACTCTGTAGGTTGTTTCTACTCTGCAGTTTTATCCAAAAGGTAAAACTGGTTGGAGTAGAAATGTGGTTGCACTGCAGCTCTACCGAAATGGGTAGAAAATCATACCTCTTTTTTCTTAGAGTGATACTGATGATTTTATTAGAGCTAAGGATTGTATGGTCAAGCACCATTTATCGCACTGCAAGATAGCTTTGTTGCGTGATTTCAACCTCCTCACGTTGATTGGAATGTTTTGAGATCTGGTTGCAGCGATAGAGCCGAAGCCGATGCTTTATTAGATGTTTGTTTAGTTTGACTTAGTTCAAGTTGTGGACAGACCAACGAGGTTATCGTATGACCACGCTGAGGCCATTATAGATCTTGTATTTCTGAGCAATGACCATTTCTCTAAGGGGACAACCTGTGAAATTATCGATGGTCTTTCCGACCATATAGGGCTGTCCTTGTCTCTGTTATTGTTCGGGTTCCCATTGTTTTCTCCAGTTGTGTTCCCGTTCTTGACGTTGGTAATACGGATTACCTCTGTTAATGCTTTTGTAGATTTTGCTCGTTTATATGATGCTGATATGTTGTATAATGACTTCCAAGCCATCGTACAGAAGTCTATTTCGCTATTCGTTTTGATGACATTTTAAGAGAAAACCCTGCCATCTCCTTGATATACCAGAGAGATTCTTCAGTTAACAAGACGCATTTCGAGAACTTACGCTCGCCGGAGCTCAAATCCCGATCAGGTGCCCAAGCTTCAAAATTTCCAAACCCTTCTCAAGCAAAAAAATCGTTTCTGCGAAACGTTCTTACTGTGGAATGTCATAGGCAGGATTCATGAGGTCTAATCCAAAGAAGTTTTGACAATCTATACTACCAAAGAAAGGGGATCGTGGTTATTTCTAATTGATGATCGTTCGGAACATATTCATTAATCGTCGCAAACGCATTTAATCAACACTTCGAATTGCAGGTCAATCTCAACCCCCTCCTTTGCAGGATGCTTCTATATAGAATCCCTCCGGTATACCGAACCTTCTACTAAAGTTAGATTCAAAGAATAGCAGCGGCCCTGTTTGCGTGCTCAATGCTGTTGCTGGAGCGTTTTGCCGAATAGTCATCTACATATTTGCACATCGTTGTTCAGAAGTCACTAACATATGGTCTAGTTCCCAAGGAATGGAAATCAGCGGCAGTCATTCCGGCTCACAAGGCTGGTTCTAAGCAGTCATCAGTAACTGTAGGCGAATATCGCTTACGGCAACATCCTGTAAAATTCATGAGCATATATTATTCAAACGTAACGTTGAATACCTTGAGTCCAACGCACTTATTACCACTCGGCAGAATGGTCTCCGCGGAACCTTTTCACCCACTACCTAACTGATTGAATTTCCTCTCTTCCTAGCTTCAGCACTTAGTGATCGAGCTCAGGTCTATCCTATTTTTAGGGTTCCGTGTTTTCGGTTTTAATCAAAAACATCGAAAAACATACGCCGGTCAAATTTTCCCTCATTCGGTTTTAATAGAAAAACATCGAATATAGAGGAACATTCCAGGAGCCATGACAGATAAATGGCTGTCCAGCTTAAGATTTCAACATGGCAAGCAGGCTTTCCTTTATTACACTTCTTTTCTTGGTATTTGGTAGGGTTGGATGACCTGCGACCACATTGAGTGTTCCAGGGTCAATCCCTTTGTCCGGATCGGGAGCGCTGGTAGCAATCTCATTCTTCTGTCATTGTAGGTGCCCCACCGCGCTTGTGAACCTTTTAGGGACGTGACGTCAAGTAGAATCTCGGTCACCAGCCTTTAATTGCTTAGTGGAGAGGTTGCGACAATACATACAGCTCCACTTTCTACGTACGGCGATCCTGTCTCTCCGCGGCACCCGAGATGGGAAGAAAAAGGAAGAGGGTATCGGACCGTTTGCGGAAATCAAGATGTTCAACTCCCAGCCAAGGAAGATGTTGTCGTATAAGGACGTTCGGCTGGTGTTTTCCGAGCTACCGCAGCGCCATATTTGCCCCCGGCGCCAGCTCCCCAAACTTATCTCAAGTACGGCCCTACGGCGAGAAGCCCGCGCTGTACGAGTCGCAGCGAAATGGCAGAAAACGTTGACCCTACAAAGAAGACTAAACCCTCCTACTGTTGCGTTGTGGGATGTAGCAACAACACTCGAACAGGCGCAAACGCTACTCCCTCGGTAGCTTTCTACGCATTCCCAGGGAAGTGGTATGAAAAGAAACGCCGGGAAGTCTGGATAGTATCCGCCGTTCGCCGTAAGAAGTAAGCCAACAAACGCTGTTACACATTTTGCTGTTACGCTTCTGATAATCTTCTGATACTTTTAGTCCGGATGGGTCCCCATGGAAGCCACAGAAGTGGACGATGATCTGCAGTCGGCACTTCGTCGGTAATGCAGTCGGCAACGTGGAGGATGATCCCGCCTATACATACCTACCATCTTCCCGGCGGTGTACAGGATGAAAGCCACAGACGGCGAGTGGCATAGACGGTTCGTTAACCTTGTGAAACCAGTGCATAATTCGTACAAATCCCAAGCAGCAGTCAGTCATGTGTAATAACTTGGTTACAAGCAGTTAGTACCTGTAATTAATTTTCTTCAATGGTTATATACAGTAACCTCACTCAGAAAAGTAACCTGCACCTGTAACTTGTTATAATTTTCATCAGAAGGACTGCATGGTTTGGTAGAGTGCTTTGTAGGACTTAACAGAATTTATCTAGGTGGGTGAGGCGCCAGAAGCAGGAAGAAAAGAGCTGTGTTCCGGGCAGATGTATAGAGATACAAAGCGACGACGATAGCCCTGGAGTGGACAATGTTAGCGATGCAGCGTGCCAGATTCCCCACGCACGAGGGCAAGACGATAGTGCAGTAATGGATGTAGAAAACGGGCTGGACCTGCTTGCAAATGTAGCAGCTGAAGCCCATTCTATGACGCAACATGTGGACATGGTTGGTACCAAACCCTACAATATTAAACCCCTTTGATATATCATTTTTCAGTGTCAGCATTGATGTTACTATTGGGTGGTGGTGTTAAATATATTCACCCTTTTGTGCCAGAAAACACGGACAGATGGGCCACTGCCAAGTGGGCAGCTGAAGATACTGTTGTCTGCTACAGACGGCTCGATTGGAATGACTCAGTTACCCATGTCCACAAGCTAGAGGAAGAGGTACGTAAACAAATAATTTAAATTTGATTTCATGCGACGTGTGATCTGTACCACATTGTAATCTGCTTTGTTTCCTTGCAACCTTAGGTACCACGCAAAGTCAAAAGGTGGAGAAGAACGTGCGGCTTCAAGGGGTTTGATACATTACAGAAATGTGAGCAGGCACTGCGCGACCACTGTGGTGTATCAATGGCTGTGTTTGCCTCGCTGTCCAGCTTGCTCCCGGACCAGCGTCATCGTGCTTCAGATGTTACAAAGGAAGACAGATTGGTCCTCATGCTAATGAAGCTGATGCTAGGGATAAGATTAACGCCGCTTGCTTATCAACAAATCAACTGCAGCACACGTTTTCCGCATCACCTTGGATCACCTGAGTATTAAGCTGGAGCAGTGGGTGTTGGTTCCTCCCTGAGCTACCATTAAGGAACCATGCATCCGTGCTTTAGAAGGAACTATCCCGAGTGTACCTTTGTTATTGATTGCACGGAAGTGAAGACACAAACCCCATCCGACCGTGAGCATAGCAACATTGCTTATGCTCTAACCATAAAGGTTGCTACACCCTGAAGTAGCTGGTTGGAATTATTCCCAATGGAATGATTGCCTTTATTTCGGACTCCTATGGCGGAAGGCACGCAGACTCTTATATCAGGAGGAACTCAGTGCACGTTACGATAGTTAGTGTGGTTCACCACGGTGTGCGAGTTGAACAGGGGTTCCTTGTGTCAGATGTTTGACTTGTGGAGAGTTCGCTGCACTATGGCTAGGATGCAGAACAGCTCAATGCACCGCATAGTTTAACTGAGCCCTGCAACTCTTGTACTGAGGCTTCACAGATATATGTACATGCTTACGTGTGGCAGTGTTATTACACAACCAATCGTAATGTTTCTGTATAGATGAGAAGCAACTATAGCATAGCACCTAGCATAGCAACTAGCTGTTAGCATATAATGAGAAGGAACTGAAGATGCACAGTAATGGTGCTGCAGTATCCAAAAGACAAAAACGCATGCCAGTAAACATTGGATGTCATCAGCAAGACATGCTTTCACACATTGAAATGCTTCATGATCTACCTGTATGATTGGAGTATATCCAGCTGATTCTGAAGCATGCTCCGAGCACAACCTTCAGTTGCAATGCCTGTGAAAGAAAGAATTACATTGCACTATTGAGACACGTTCAGAAAAAGTTCTGCAAGTGAGGCAGTACCATCTCACATACCGTACTGGGTTGAAGCATTGCTAAACATTTTTCTTGACATCATGCGAACAGCCAGTTCTTAAATTTTGTTTGCCAAGTCTTGATTTGGTGGGCAGTAGAACTTGTTATTCTACATTTTCGTTCCTTGAACCACCTCAGGGTATCGGACCAAAATGGTATACGAGAAAGACTACACAGTAAAATAGTAGCTTGTAATATTGTCATGTCACCTATTATCTGTGTAATAGATGAAGTATGCAATAACCTACCGCTCATTTTCTGACTGCCCCATCGTGCATGCTGCCTGGTGTGTTGTGTCATCTTGCATGATCACGTAGTTGCAATAAAACTGATGTGCTTGTTCATCTAACCTTGCTAGAAAATCTTTAGGTACAAGCATGAGTCGACTTTCGCATGTTCTCGTCCATTCCATGAAGTGTCACTCCCTGTCACGTCGATCCATATCTGCCAGGAACGGAGCTAGCCGTGCCCTTTCCACCTTTTCAGAAACTTCAGACACAAGATCCCTGAGGACAGCCTTACAGTCCCTTTCCACTTCAGTCTTCCTCATTGAGCTCAAAACTTGGGCAAGCGAACGGTGCACGGAAGGAAATGCTTGCATGACAGGTGCCGGAGGAGATGGCACTGTATTTCTCTTACACTTTAGGGGCCCAGTTGAGGACAAGGAGAGACAGTACTTTTTCAGTGACAGAGAGGAAAGATTCAGAAAATCATATGAAAAGCTCAAATTTGTGAAAAAGAAAATGTGTGAATGCAAAGTTATTAATTTATCACAATTATCATTTAGCATAGTTATATTATGGCAGGGTGTAATATGCAAAAATGCACCAACAGGGAAGGCTTATTGATCCCTGGGAACAAAGCAGAAGTGTTTTTTCCTGATCCCGCTGCAGCTTCTTACTGGGTTTTCCCCACTCTTGCGGCCTACTTGTCGTGGAGTCATCTTCCGCAGTGTTGATATGCATGCAAACCGCAGCCGCGTGTTTGCATTTTCCACTAATTCCTGGCTTGCATGTGCACCTGCCTTGGGTAACAGTGCGCGTCGCACTGTCCAGCTGAAACATAAGAAACCACATGAACAAAAGGTTGATCAGTAGCTACGACTAGCCGTGATACATCTTCGTAATGAGTACCAATGCAAGTGTTGATTACGCAGCCGCTAGATAGTATCGTTGATGCTGTGATGCAGCACCACAGCCAGTGCAAATTGAGAATACATGTGAGCAAGCAGAACCGCATTTACCTGTATGGTGATATCGTAGACGACACTCTGTTTCATTTGTGAAACGCACTTTGCATGTATGCTAACAGAACCGTCGTCAATTCTTTCTTCAGTCGCATAACCGTGCCTAACGAGTAGACTGCCCTTCTTCACATTGGTAGGGGAGAAAAAGTACTCAACTCCGTGCACTCTACTGAAAGAACAAAACAGACGCAGCATCGCGAATCGCGGTCAACCGTACACCACTCCACCTGGCAAGCATGCGGGAATGGGCACGTTTACTTGAGAAAACTTTCGAAACCAGCCGTAGGTGGCGCAGCACCGACGCGCCACCTGGCCCAGCCATACGTCCCTATGCAAGTATTGTCGCGTGACAGTTTATGTGGGCTGTGGCTGTGGAAGAGGTGCGGCGCGCATATCGGAGCATGTGCATTCGCGGCGCCACGTGAATCTGAAGAATCCTAGTAACGAACAAGGTAAGCAAACGCCTTCCGGTCATTTCTTGCAGCACTAGTAATTGATATTCGCCGATAACTGTTGGATAAACCAGGTCCCCCAAGGTCGCCATTTTCCCATGTATGTGTTCCTATCCCGATGCGTGCAATGCCGGAGGCCGCCCTTAGATACGCCATTGTTACCAGACCTTGGCTTGCGTGGATTGTAGCGCGCTAAAGATCCAGTTGAAGCACAACCCAAGCCAAGCAAAGTCACCGAAGGAGAAATGGACGACTGCAGCGCCTGCGGCGCCTGGTACGACAGGTACGCTATGTGATGCACGCAGCCGTGCACTAGATCCTTCCGATCGCTCAATACGTTTAAAAACAGGACCAAAAGTGAAACACGACAGAGAAAGTTGTTATACGCGTATTATTTAGACATATAAAGACTAGATTCATTCGCAGAAACAACAAAGACATTTTGCCGCTAAACTTAGCGCGCTGAAGTGATCCGGAACGGCAACAGTGGGGTATCTAGTGGCGGCCTTCTTCGTTGCACGCTTTTCCGAGGTGAGTTTGGGGGCCTGGGATAAACCATGTACACGCAAGGTAAAACATCAAAAAACTCCGATTTCGCGAAAATCAATGAACATCGAAAACTGGGAACCCTAGCTAGTTTTGAGACGTTATAGTAAAGCTTTCGGCAAGGTGTGCAATGCTAAGCTAGTTCGCAAGCTGCACGCAGTTATAAATTATGAAATAATTCTATTCTGGAAATTACCTTGCGCATCGTTACATACGACCATAGTTACATACATAGTTACATAAGATCACATTGTAGTACATAGGCTGGTCGTAGTCATAAAAAGTATATTTGTAGCTCTACACAATCAATAGTTAACGTAACAGGCCATAAATCATCGAGGTAGACACATATAATCCCATTGTAGTGCATGGAGTAGTTATACTCATGAAAAGCAATTTGTAGTGAACAACGAAACACTCATTAATTCATAATCATGTGTGTAGTCCCTTGTTATCCCACTGAAAATAACAATATAATACAAGAAGTAAAATGCAATGCCAAGGCCCTATTCACTGTGATTACCCTGAGGGAAGGTAAAACGGGTAGGAACACTTTATTACAATTAAAATCACTATAAAGCACTTCATTGATGAAGTGCAGTCTCTGCACGAAAGTCTTGCTCATTTTTATCGTAATAAAGTGTTCCTACCCGTTTTACCTTCCCCCGCTGAGTGCAAAGAGAAAATGAAAATATAACCCGAGAATTGAGGATAAAATTTTATGGCATAAGAATTAAAATTGGCAGCAAGAGAATTAAATGTTACAGGACAAAGATGCAATCCCACGGCATAAGGAGTGGCGTCGTAAGGTCTAAATTTCACGGCATAGGGTTTAGATACGACGGGAAAACCTGTTTCGCCTGTAGTTGCCCGTTTCACGGTTTCATGTCTCACTTCCTGTTAGTCCAGATGTTTGTTCAGCACGTGCTAGATAGCGCCACTACAAATCTTCAGGGTGACACCTAACAAGCGCACGGAGCCTGTAACGTGGCGGCGTATAGAAGGCGTGGTGGTTAAGCCCTGTGGCGGATGTATCCGACCTTGAAGTAAACGCAATAACTTCGCAACAAAAAAAAGTGCTTGTTTATCCGCCACCGGGTTTATAGTGCACAGTGACATACGTCTCTAAAATTATTTTTACACGACTAGCGAGCCATATAATAGACGATTTCAGAAAATGCCATCGCGCCCCGCACGGTGGCGCAATGTGCAAAACGTGGCATTGCATCATGGGAGTTTCTTATCATGTGAGAAGACGAAGCAGTTTCGGTTTTCTCTCTTCGCTCCTCCTGGCCTTCCCGCATCGGCACATGGAGTCCCCACGGATGAACATGTAGTCAAGTTCCGCATTATCAGAAGTTCTTGCATCAACCTTTTCTTATAGAGTAAGTGCAGTTCTAGTATGTCCTCATAACTGAAGCAGAGGAGATGTTATTAACACAATTTGCAGTCTTAAAACGTGCATATTATGCAAACTGAATGTAGTTTCAATTTGTGTGTTGTTTACTTTCACAGAAGCCCCCTCCTATTTCGAAGATTTCGCATTGAAACTAGCACTGCACATTTAGCTACCAGGCTGGTTCGATATAGTAAATTTCTTGTCTCTAAAACAAATGTCAGCCCAGTGCAACTACTACTTGCACACTTTAGGAAACGTCTCCGGTCACACCGAGATATCCGCATTGCTCGACAATTTTTTTGGAAGCTCGTAACTGAAGTCATGAAATTAGCCATTAACACTGCATGGTTTGCGCGCACCGTTAAAAGTGCTTCTCAGGCTGTAAGCAGTCGGTATAAACCCAGGAACATAGACGCAAACGGCCAGACATTGCACGAAGAACAAAAAAAGAAAAGATCTAGGCGGTACCTACAGTATACTATAGAGGTACATATACATATACATATATAAAGGTAGGGGAGAAAAGACACCAAAGACTGAAGTAGGGAGTGGGGGAAAGTTATTTATTAAGCTGGCATTTAAACTAAGGGTCTGGGGAAGTCTACGTTTCGGCGGAAGCTCCGCCTTCTTCGGGACTGAGACGAAAATCTATGTACAATGTCTTTTAAAAGGTTACAAAAGTGTCGTCACAGCCGGTACAATTCCACTGCGAAGCAGTCGTCAGTGAGTGAGTGAGTCGCCTATCCTATCTATATACAACATCCTGGTCGTTCGAACCTCCATTTTGTAGCGTACATATATAACGGTATATAGGTGCTATATACCCTGTAGACGTTACATACCTGCAGGTAACCTTTACACAAAGAATTTATATTGCATGAGAAAGCAGACAAGAAATATTCAGTACTTTGAATCTTTAAATCTTTATTTCACACTGTAATAGTGCGGAGACTCGGGGCAAAAAGCTGCTCGGGGCAGCTTGACGAGGTCCCGAGCTCCTACTGCAGATTCAATAGCGTGGCATGCATTCGCGTTTATTGGAAGAGTGCTGATTTTGTGGTTCACTACTTTCTAGACCACTCGGCCCACATTTACAAGGCACTCCAAAAGGTCCATGGACCAAACAGATGAAAGGTATCTCAGCAGCGTTTTGTGAGAAGTCCATATTTGGTCACCAGAATGAGGCAGGTGCTGGAAAACATCATTCTCAAGGCTACACCATGTTTCAGGCAAAAAACGTGAATAATGTTCTCTTGCATCACTCAGCTGACACATGGGTGAAAGCGTCAGTGGAGGCATCATTTTCTATCCGAAAGGAATACAACGTTTCTTTAGTTGTATGCTCCACTGGCAAACTAAAGAACTGCTAGTGTCACTGCCCTGCTGGTCTGGGTAGGGTTTGCAAGCATGTTGGTGCTGTTGCTTGGTACTTGCTTGATGTTCTTCGGGCTGGCAAGTCTTACATCCCTGACAGCGTCTCATGCACAGAACAGCGTCAAGAATGGGGGCGTCGCAATGTTACAGGGAGCATGAGCTGCCAGGAGTTTAACCAGCTGCAATTCATAAAGCATGTCCCAGGAAAGAGTCCAGCACGATCAACGACCAAGACAAAACTAAAAGCCAGGGTACGACCAACAGAAAGTGCTCTCAGACTACTTAGTTACGGTATGACAGACAGCGGTGAATCCCAAATGCATGCCGCAATATTAAAAGAATATGACTTTCAACCAGTACAAAAGAAGGTCTGTGCCAGTGCCAGTGGTACACCGTTAGTGAAGCCGAACCCGATAAGTCTCCCACTGAAAGTTCTCTGGCATGAAGAGAACAGGAGATTTCCGCAGCATCACCATCTGAATCTGAGAGAGGCTCAAGAACTTGAAAAACAGACACGTGGGCAAAGTTCAGTGAAACTGTGGGCGAGTGAGAGGGCCAAGAGAATCACAGCATCCCACTTTGGCGACATCATTAGAAGAAAAGCTCCGATCAACGAAGCTTTCACAGAGCCGATATTTTCCAAACGATGTCGCCCAACCAAGTACATGAAAATCGGGCAGGAAAACGAAATGTAAATGTCGGCACTGGAAAGATACGAACGTTTAAAAATTTGCAGGTTTTCCCCGTGGGGCTGTGGGTCAACCCTGGTGTCCCAGACCTTGGCGCATCACCTGATGGTCTCGTGTATGACCAGTCTGTCATAGAGTACGGGTTAGTGGAAGTGAAGACTCTGGCAAAAGCCAATGAACTTAACGTAGAAACAGCAGTTGCGACCTCAGACAAAATGGCACCATTCCTAAAGAACGAAAAATTAAAGGTGACTCACAAGGGGGGGGGGGGGCACTACTACCAGATACAAGGACAGATGGCTTTGACAGGGCTGTCTTGGTGTGACCTCGTCGTAGACAGTGGTGCAGGTGTATCCTTTGTGCAAAAGGTTACATTCGATGAGTGTCTTTGGAAGACTACCATGCTACCAACCTTGCTCAGCTTTTGTGAAATTGCTACCACCGTTCAGAACGTGCTGCATGCCTAGATTGTGCAGCTTACTTATCCTACATATTGAACATATTTAAAAGCGCGAAAAACAGAGGTGGACGAGACACAGAGCAGAAAGACGTGGTGCTCTTTCAACAAAGTTTAATCAACAAAGATTTTCACAACCTTTAGAGGCAGTTAATTTTTTTTATGGCATGTTAGTGCTGCAAAGCAACTGTGGCTATGAGTAGCGTACATATGTGAACAGATGGAGAGAGGAAACTGTTCTGTGATGTGATGTGATAGAAGAAAAAAATGGGAAACTGTTCTTCTTATGCTCAACATGTTGAGAATTATACGAAATCCTCTTTGGCAGTAACAGACTGATTTCAAAATATGGCGTAATAAAAGGCATGTGACTTTGGAATCACTGCAGGAATTTATTTACTATCCTCTTGTTCTTATTTTTGCATGTCAACATGTGGGAATGTGCCACAGCACGAGCACAAGCTACAGATAAAGTAAATTATGCGCAACACTATAAGAAAAGACGCATAGTTGGGCTAGAAAACATTAAAGGGATGGTCTCGTACTCCCTGGCCCTCTCATAAAGTGCACCATTCGATTGCCCTTTGTTGGAAATGGAATAGTGCGAATTTACCCGACAAAGCACGCCACGGTTATTAAATAAACGAATTAAATCGATAAGGATTGCACAGCATACCGCGATTTGTGTTGGCAACAACAACAACCGGTACGTCGGCGTGCGGGCACTACGAGAAACTCCGTGATTGGATGTAGAAATCGTCTGCTTTCGCGCGCGCTAGCAGACGACTGTCTGGAGACCGTGGAACCCTCGTACATTTTCTTTCAGTTGCCAAGAGAAAGACGCATATTGTAAGAAGCGGCCTACTTGCTGGGTTAGAGAAACGGTGTCAATCCACCTTTGCGTCCTCATTTCGAGAGCAAAGGGAAGCTGGGATGACTCGACCTAAATAAAATCACTTGGCGCCTTGAGCTTGCCTAGTACACTATCGTTCTGTGTTTCGTGAATTTCTCATCGTTACACCTACGGAACATGCCGAATGGTGGAAACTATTGTAGCGTGCCTGGGTGTAACAACAGGTCTGTTGTCAATGGCAATCTGAGTTTTTATACCCCGAAGGACGAAGCGACGGAGCGTAAATGGGAAGCAACCATCGAGAATCACACACTCGAAGCGTCTTCAACGAAAGTCCTGAATGTGAAACGAGTGTGTTCCGCACATTTCGCTGATGACGCATATATGGTCAGGGATCTTCTGCAAGCGCGGTTCGGGATGGCGCCAAAGAAGATGCGGCTCGATGTAGGAGCCGTCCCCACGATCTTCGGAGCAACTTCTGGCGACAACGGTCTTAACATCAGTAACGAATCTGATGTGCATAATTCTGAGGTCAGTATATTTTATATGAGCCCGCGAAACCCCGAACTGTGCCGCGGGCGTACCGCGAATGAGTACTGAACCAACCGCATGTCGTAATTGTTGCGTACATCGCCTTTCCAGGCCTGCCAGGTGCTGTCCCAAACGGAATCGTGTATCGCCGAACCAGCCGAACATCGTGAGTTCCATGCTATGTCTTGACGTCGCACATGCGAAAAATAACCAACGTTTGACTGCTGTTGATCCAGGATATTTTTTCTGAGGGGGGGCTGCCCTGGACAGCATGCTATTCCACTACCAGGGTCAACTGAAACTCTGTGTAACGACTGAAATTGAGTGTGTGTGGAGGGTCACGGCATCCGGATCCCCTCCCCCAGACTCCGTCCCTGGTTGAATAGTATGCTGGTGGGATGGCAACAACAGCTGTTTCACTTAATTGGCACAACGCGCAAGATCGAAATGTTACGGTTCACACGCTAATATACATATCCTTGCATTTTGGCTGCATTCTATTGTCACAAAACGAGGACTGGATTTTATTATTTTGCGTTTTACTTATTGCACATATCTTGCAACAGCTGTATCTTTCATCTCACTTGATCGTTTTTTTACCCTTTTAGTGACAGACAATTCAGAGGGAGCAAGATGCGAGAGCAGAGGAACTTTCCTTCCTGTGCCACAGTCAATATCTGATGACGGTATGTCACCAGCAGACATGTATAGCAACTCAGTCACATATCTGCTTACCGTTTCCCCCTCATTGATGCGAACATATATGTAGAATATTATATCTAGTTCATTAACATGCCGTGACAAAGGCAGCTTCAACTGCAACAATGATTAAACTCACTTTGAGAAATTAGTTTAACACTACCATAAATACCACATTTTAATTTTTTTTTCCTTTTTATGTTGTCTGATTTATTTTCTACTTTATCACTTTGTGACTTCTCCCAACATGTCAATACATCACTGCTATGAACACATTGCACATCAAATATAGAAAATACCGGGTGTAATTATGTGGTGGCTAACTATAGGATGCTAACATCTGCTCGAAAACGAAGCCTTCAATGGTATTTTGAAATGCGGACGCGTCTGTACCCTTCTTTTATCCCAAAGACGCTTCGTCATTCTCGTTCTCACATTTTTCTTTTACGAAATCTATGGTTGTCGCATCGAAAAATAGCACAGCTCATCATCTTTCAACGCCACTAGCACGAAAAGTGACCATCAGTGGGAGGAGCTTACGAGAATGTCACGTTACTGCCACGTCACATAGTGACGTAGGTGAAAGCTCCCTATAGCATAGCTCTTGATTTCCACGTCTTTTACAGTCAACGTGCTGGTGCTTGACGGGTTGCCCTTACAACCCCTGATACCCTACCAAACTGTAAGCCAATACGGGTTCAAGTATACACTTGTGCCATACAACCCAGACAAAGGCGC
The DNA here is from genome assembly GCF_037126465.1 of Ornithodoros turicata. Taxonomy (NCBI): domain Eukaryota; kingdom Metazoa; phylum Arthropoda; class Arachnida; order Ixodida; family Argasidae; genus Ornithodoros; species Ornithodoros turicata. Next base: position 6,764,220 of record NC_088202.1, on the reverse strand, counting down.
AGGAGCTACCGACAAGGCCACACAGACAGCTGTTCCAACTTGCACTCTTGGTATGCACATCTATGTTCCTAAATTCTGTATTATATGGTTTCTTCATCTAGTTTTGTTTGTGGATATTACAAACTGCACATGCCTTTTAGGAACACAGACTCATCTGCACCATCCTAGAGTGTCTACACAGGCTTCTGTAAATCCTGCCAGTAAGGTGTCATTGGTCTCAGCAAGCAGCAGCAGTTGCATGCCCGAGTGTGGCGACAGCGGCATGGGCAGCCACTTTGAGATGACACCACCAAACATGTCAAGCTCACAGGTTCCTGCCTTGCCTCTCGACACCAGCCAACCGTTGCTAAGGAGCTCCACCCCGATACCAAAGGAGCTCAACATAACTGTTGAGTCTGAATAGTACGTAGCTTAGTACACACAAACAGTATGCACTCTAAACGGGAAAAAAAAATTGGACAGAAAACTGCGCATGGATATTATTTACGTCAAAATACGTATTAACCGAAGGGACCACATATAACATCTGTGCAAATTAATCTTTGAACAATCCTGTTGCTTTGCTTATTGAACGCAGTTTCCATGAAATGTTTCTTTTTTTCTTTCTGCAGCCCACGTGATCCGCATGACACGACATTTCAGCTCTCCAGTGACTCAGAAAGCACAGACTCTGACGAGTAAGCTTACGTGACTAAAATTAGTGCACTTTATTTGTCGATTTGCTCGCAAATTATGAATGCAAATAATCTACTGATGCTTTCAGGTTTGAGAACGAGGAGCTGTTCAGGTTGCAGCATAAATCCCATACTCGTAAAACGTAAGTGTGAGACATTTCATTGAGTTGATTGTATCTCAGCAGAGGTCAATAATGGATCCAGGACATTTGCTCACCGGACAATTGTCCACCGACTGAAAGATAAACGCGGACAAATACTCACCACGGTTTCTGACGTGCTTGTTGTTTTTGCAAGTTATGTGTGTCGTGTTTGGTGGTTCGTGCAAGTGGAATAGAAAAAGTATATTTCACAAGTATACTTCATTATGCATCGGGGTGGGGTGGGAGATGACTGCTGGGAAACATCAAATTTGTGGGTCATGTTTGCAACCGCACCCATGACAACAGCCTCTTATTAGTATAAATACCTCATACATGCGCACAAACACAGAAGCATCGTAGGACTCTCATGGCAGTAGGGTATGTTGATAAAGTCGGAGCATGGGTGTACCATTATTAAGGGCACATATCTGTTGTTCATTTACTTTCAAAACATACCTTTAATAGCTACGAAGCGGACCGATATAACTTGCAAAAATGCTGCATGCCTGGCAAGTCTAAAAGCGTATAAAAATAACGTGTACCGATCAATGCCGCCTTTACATAATACTGTGAGGGTTATACTGGGATTAGTGCTACATAAACTAATCCGATCACAAATTTTAACCCTGACCTCGCGGAATGCAGTGCGTACGCATACATATACGCTCTGTTATTGTGTCGTGAAAAGTCGAAGCTACAAAATTAGCTGTTTTCTTTTCATGCTTCGACGAGTAGCTTTTACGACGACGAGTATAGATGAACCTCAGAAAGGTCTTTTTGTACTTCATATCTCACAGGGCAGTCCAGCTTTGTGTATGTGAGGTTGTGTTCCTTCGTCAAATATTCCCTGTACAGACAACGAGCACTGGAAGACTTTTTACCACACCCCTTATTTCTTGTAAAATAATTACCACACAGATGCCGACACGGTTTCCAAGAGGTTCGAAAAATAGAATTGTGATTTTAAAAATACAACGCTGATTATTATTTACTGTGTCACACAGTGTAAAAGGTGAAAAATAGAACGAGTGAGCAAATGTCCGGTCTCAGCATGGATTGGTGAGCAATTGCCCACTCTGTCAATAATACAGTGTATTGTGCCACAATGAAGCATTTTGAATTTTGAAAATCATGTTTTATATGTCTTTTAGGTGTGCTGCAGATGAGAGGCTATTTATCGTAGCAGAATCTTGTTTAAGAGAGCTGCTATCAGTGTGTCCTTCATGCCAGCGAGATGATGTTGAAGCTGATATAACTCTCAAGGGCACCTGTGTAAGAGCAAAGATGACATGCGGTTGCCAAAAAGAAAGGCTGTGGTACAGCCAGCCATGGGTGGGCAATAGGCCACTGGGGAATGTTTTGCTGTGCTGCGGGATACTTTTCTCTGGTACAAACATTGCCAAAGCCCTCCGAATGCTGAAAATTATGGGAGTCCCAGCACTCAGGAGGTCCCAGTTCTACAAAACGCAGCAATGTTATTTGTTTCCTGCAGTAAACAATGTGAGTATCTCTGATATTTAGGATAAGCTGACTGTGTGACTTATAAATGACATCAGTCAGTCCTCTCATGCAATATGTCTTACTACAAGTGCAAAGTCACAGAGTGCAAAATCATATGCAGTGCATACAGCATACATTAATATAAGCGCTGTTCATTTACAGGTATACGAGACGAAGCAGCAACAACTGCTGGAGGAGCTGCGCCCAGTGCCTTTAACACTTGCTGGTGATGGGAGGTGTGATTCTCCAGGTCACACGGCTCTCTATGGCACGTATACATTACTGGAGACCACTGCCAATCGCATTGTACATTTCGAGTTAGTCAAGGTAAAAACGTGTATCTTTACGTGCTATGCCAAGTACATTTCAATGCAGAAACTTTATGGGGCCATCAGTGGTAGCAAATTCCTGGTAGAACTGTTTCTGAAATGCTGTTATATTTTGATTGATTCTTTCTGATTTTACAAAATTTAAACCTGCAAACACAGTCTGGCTATCACATTATGTCACATGCACCTATAAAGCAGCAGATTGAGAACCAATCCACGTGGCAGTCGGCCCTGTAAACGCTTTAATACCTCACAGATTTTTAGCAGTATACATTGATGAATTCACTGGATTTCTTTCTAACTACTAGGTCACAGAGGTGACAAGCAGCAACGCCATGGAGAAGCATGGGCTACAAAGGTGTCTTGCATTTCTCGAGGTGCATGACATGGTAGTAGACATGCTTGTCACGGATCGGCACACAGGCATCAAAGCCATGATGAGAGACTTGTGCCCCCACATTAAGCATCGATTTGATGTGTGGCATGTTGTCAAAGGTGAAATCACAGTGAAATTGAAGCTTACGGAAAAATTTTACATGTGTGCTTATAACAGGTATCAAGAAGAAACTTCTTGCTCTCGGTCGCACAGCAAAGCATCAGGTGGTGCAGCTGTGGATCGAGAGTATAGTTCGGCATGCCTACTGGTGCCCCAAAACCAGTGGGGATGATGGTGAACTGTGCCGGGCTAAATGGGTGTCCTTGATGAACCATATCGTTGACGTCCATCAACACGAAGACCCTCGGTACCCTGTCTGCTACCACGGGCCAGTGTCCCCCCCAAGGGAATGGCTGAAGGAAGGTGAGCAATTGAAAATCTATAAAGAATGATGTGTAGTAAAATTTCATGACATATAATTCCAGAAAGTGAGACCTACATGCGCGTGCATGATATACTGATGGCTCCTACACTTCTGAAAGACATTCCGGTGCTGTCATCTACAAATCAGACATTTGGCCTGGAAGCATTTCATAGCGTTCTCCTTCATTTTCTGCCAAAAACACATGGCTTCTCAGATGCTGGAATGCGTGCGAGGTAATAATAGCACTTGAAGGTTCTGATGTTATAGAGAAAGAAGCTAGCAAGGTGAAATCACAAGCAATATGCATTGTTTCTTGTCAGAACACAACTAGCAATCTTGCATTATAACGAAAATGCGGACCGCGTCCAGCTGGTGGAAGATGGTGCAAAGCAGTACCGCCTGAAACCATCCAAGGTGAAGAAGACGTGGCTCGCCGTCCCACTGAAAGAAAATGCCACACACAGTAAGCTATACAAACATTAGGCATGCAATGAGAAACATTGTGACTTAGCAAAACATGTAATAACTGTGGCCTTGGAATTATATAATTACGGATTTTTCTCCTTTTGTGCAGACTACACAGTGACACTAACTAATGCAGTTTTGAGCCGCATGCAACAGTACCCAACCTTTGAATCGGCAAAACAGGCACTAGTGTTCAAGGCTCAGCCGGCCCGCTCAACAACGTATGGTGAGAAGCCCACCCTTGCCGATGCTGTTAAGCAACACAGAGCCAGGTATTTATACTGCAGATGATTATACTCGTGTATCTACTCAGCATTTTACTAAGTTTACAGCGCTGTCTGCAATGCTGAGTACATTGTTACCTCTTCTGTAAATAGGTTCAACATTTGAGGGACCCCGTGGTGACTCTGAAGCCGGCCCCAGTCTTCTTTGAAAGTCCTCATTTGTCACCTCTCTTCAAAGAAGACAAGAAAAAAACGGCCCTTATCAGGGCCACCCAAATGTCTTCAACAGAGCCCAGTGCTGCGTTATAAACCCTTGCTAACGAGAAATGCAGTTACTGTGCTCAACTGTGTGTGGATTACCAACATTCCCACTGTCCTTATAACATGGCAGCTGGGATTTTATGTCCCAACATGTGTAGCTAAGAGGCCACCCAGTGGCTAGTGTGTTGTTTATTGGCCATTTGTATATTTTTTCTGCGCATACAGCTCTGTGATGTGTGTATGTGGTGTGGTATGTGTGCGTGGTGATATGTGTACGTGGTACAGAGTCGTGGGCATTTTATCATTTCCACATTTCCTTTCAGATAATTTGTATCGCTGCACCGTGCCCTCCGTTGACATTTTCCACCGAAATGTGCATTACCAGTCACAGTGACACCAATACTCACTACGTCACTGACCAGCATGGCAAATGGTAACCCTCTCCGTAATCACAAAGTACGGCAACTGCATGACCTCTGTGCATGTCTGCCCCTCTATCAATTTTCATGAAAGCAACATGGACGTACTCAGGATTTTTTACAAGTGGAGCAAAGTGCTTCTGGGGGGAGTGCGCAAAGCTCGTCCGTCTGTTTTCCTGGAGACGGATGCTGGTGACATGTGGTTGCTCATAGGTTCATATTATGATATCTGAGAAAAATATATATCGGTATACAGGGTGTCCCAGAAAACGTGTCATTGAATTATAATAAAAAAACTACACCACCTAGAATCATGCGGTCAACGGCATTTGTTCTTCTAGGTTCTTGCCACCTCCTGATGTGAAGGTCGTGTAACGTAAGTTTAATTACGTAAGTTTTCGCAAACTGAAGTCTTAAATTTGCCAAGTAAAGGTCCCTTTTTTACCCCACCAATGTGAAGAGCGTATCTAATTTATTCAAATTATTGATAATTGACAGGGATATTCAGGGGCTATCCCATAAAAAAAAATAGCCAAACATCATGCTCTACGGAGCTAGCGCGCGACAAATTTTTCAAAAAATCTTTGTCAGTCTGGCGAAAGGAGGTTGGAAACCCAGCTCACACCTGCAACGTAGAAAGAGAACACAGGTATGGCGTATCGCGTCCGACTTTCATTGGGATCGCACTTTCCCTCTTCCAATTTCAGGAACTGTTACTTTTTCTACTATCACTCTGCGGGCTGGACTTGGAACCTCCTTTCGTCGGAATGAGAGCGATTGCGCTCGAAAAGTCGTCTCGCGTTATGGTTCCGTGCTACGAAAAGCATGATGTTCGGCTATTTTTTCCGATGGGATAGCTCGCGAATATCACTGTCAATTATCATGAACTTGAGTGAATTCGGTACACTCTTCATATTGATGGGGTAAAAAAGTGACCTTTACTTGGCAAATTTCCGAGTTCAGTTCGCAAATATTTACACAATTAACTGGCGAAAACCGAGTAAGAACAAATGCTGTTGACCGCATGATTCGAGGTGGCATATTTTTTTTATTATAATTCAATGACACGTTTTCTGGGACACCCTGTATGGATAAGAAGTAAACAAATTTCAGAAGTGATATCGAAGCTCCAGGGAGGGGCCATAACCCCTCCTTGCCCACCCTCTGGGTACAACCATGGAAAGCAACCTATATTGACACCACCAGACTACAAAGGTTCCTAACACTGTAAGCCGTGAAAATTTCCTACCTGACTGCTTCAGACAAGTTGCTCCTGTATTCATTTGACAAACTACGCACTATTGCATAGGTGATACCTGCAAGAAACAATGCATGTGTAGTAGATAAATGCAAAAAAAGTGTGAGAGAGAAAGATTTGGAAATTTGCCATGTTCATCAATAGAATCAGTAGCTCCAATCTTATGACATTGCGTGTTTGCGTAAAGCTGTCTATTGGTCATACTGGTATTCTATTGAAGCTTTCCCTATTTGTGGGAATTTCCACAATGTTTTCCTAGAAATGTTGATGCAAAGTAATGAAGATAAGGGCTTGTTCTATGCAGAGGCACAGTCTTTGCTACAGGCATGTGGGATGTCCCTGAAAAGGGCCTTTTTTTCCTTAGACGAGGGGTAAGTGAAGGTCTCGACGTAGATCAGCTTATGTGGATCTTTGTGTCTGTCATCTCCTCCTGGCACAATGACGATGAATGGAATGCCTCTGCCCACCAGGTTGACAACCTTCCAATGCTTCCTGGGGTGGATACCGAGAACAGCATCTTTCAGAAGTCCATCCAAGACCATGTTCTTCCTGCAGTGGTGTTGGCAACAATTTTTTATCCCTGTAACCATTCGGTACCAATTAAATGGTGACAGGCGCATGTGATGCATAGGATGAAGAGCCAAAATGCTGAAATGTTATCTAAGGACTGGGGAACATAACATTCTTGAATGCAAATAAAAAGTTGTGTAACAAAAACAATACATTACCTTTCACGGGAAGTAGCCTGTGTACGTGGCAGATGGGAACAGGTTCCGAATAGTGCGCACAACACAGCCTGGAATCTGACGTCTGTTCCTTGGGCCAAGGTACCCCCATATCCAATTGGTGAAACATGCATATGCTGCATATCTGATGCACCTGTCAAAAGTAGTTGAAATGCAAGTCAATCCTACGTTTTTTTATATGTGTGTGAGAACAAATGTCGCGTGACGGTCTGTTAAACAATCCCTGCAACTCTTGTGCCTTTGTTTCATCCACATATCCCGTATGCCTTCCCGTTCCCAATAATGGAAAATGGATGCGACATACCTGTTGTCGTTCGGATCCAGTGGCCGTAGCTCACGGCTGTGTCGCCGATACGGAGCGCCGTTAACTATCAAAAGTTCCCGGCGTGTACAGAAGTCGGGGAACAACACATGTTGCGTGATGCAGCGAACGCCGGCGCCGTTAACAACAGGCACCACGCGATCGACAGCCATGCAACACACATATTCGTCAACCTCCTGCGGCGAGCAGTGGCTACACATGCACCTGTAATGATTGTGCGAGTTAGAAGTGGTCACGAAACGACTCAATGTGCGCAAAATCGCCCGTATTTACTGTATAACAGTCTTACGTACCTAAAGTCAATCGGTTGAATATCGTCTACAACTTCCACTTGTTGACCACGTTGTTGTGGCAAAGGGTCAGCCTCGTAAGGATCGTCGATATCCTCGTAATTCAGCCGATCGACGTCAATAAAATCATTCTCGTCACCGCTGAGCGACAGGGATTCGTCGCTATTGCTAAATTCGCTGTCAGACATGACTACGTCGTGCGTCAACTACCTACGACCCCAGCTACTTACAATTACCATGGCAACCGCGCCGAATGCACACAGCTGCTTTCTTTTCTGCTCAGCCAATGGGCGCACTACCAGAGCCACCCGCGGGTCGACGTCATACGTGACGTTACATGAGAGGGAAGCGCAGGTTCCGTCGTCTGCTATTACGATGTGTTTCGACAAATTCCTCGAAAACGGCTGCGTTATTCCGAATGAAACTTTCACGGTTGTACTTGTAGAGCACTCGTGAATATAGTTTTGGGTAAGTTTCGGAATCGCCCCGGCTGTACGAGACCGTCCCTTTAAACTAAACCACACTGACCACACTTTACTCTCTACTACACTGTTGGGGAAAAACAAATTCCTACAATGAGCTCTTAGAAAATAAGCATACATAGTGTCCATTTCAACTGTGAACAGAATTAACAATAACAATAATTTGTAATGAACACTCTGTATACACACTGCATGTATACATAAGACCGGGGCATGTGAACGTGGCAGTGCCTAGCAGACTTTTACTCCAACCACATTTCCACATAGAAAAGCTTCATCCCCAAAAGTTGCGAACTACTTGCAGTTAGGAGTTACTTGTATGTCTTGGGACAAAAGTTTACGGAACACGGCAGTGACGTATCTCTTCGGAGTGGTCCTGTGCAAGATATCAGGAAGAGGTCAAATAAGAAATGGATGACTGCTATCAATCGCTCAGTATGTGTGTCCGCTCTTGGTTGCTGCTAGAGTATCACTCCAAGGAAAAAAAGCGACACCCCAGTGTTTCGTGAACTTTTGTCCCAAGCTGTACAACACCTGCTACTCAAAAATCCATTACTGAATCAGTACTGTAAGAATACCTACTTCCTGTCAAGGAGCGGTTCATCTAGAAAATTGCAGAACAATGCACAGGTTTTCCAAACCTGATTTAGTGACCCTGCCATTCAGTTGCAAAACGCAAACTTCAAAATTCGAAATGTTTTCACACCTCTAATAACACGCTCCACGTGAATGCGAACTTTTGCAATATTTCTTGTCGTTCTTTCGTCTGCCAAAGACAGCTGTGGTAAACCATTTAAAAAATTGAGGGATATTTAAGTCTATACCCCGTTGAGCCAAGTCATCTGCGATAAGAAATCCCCTATCTGCCATAACAGAACCTCCTGCTTCCAGCAAGTCATATAAGCCAGTTTGTCTTACTAGTGCCTTATCTGAAATTCTCCCAGGGGCCAAGTTGCTAACAAACGTAATGAATCCATTGGCAGCAATGCCGATAAGTCCCTTGGCTGTATTATGTGACTTGTAGGACGAGTATGTATCACTCTGGACCCGAAGGTCGCCCCGAACCTCGATGTAGAGTTCTGTGCAATCAAATATTACTCTTGTTGTCGGATAGAGTTCCTTAAACACTACTGGCATAAAATCCTTTACAGTTTTTCGCGACGGCCATATTGGTGTTTGCTCCAAGTAATCGCTCAAGAATTCAAGCCAAAATGCGCACATTTCAATGTATGTAGCCCAAACTGACACTGTACCGGAATGCCACATCTTGCTCAAGTAAGCCCACCCTTAGCCTTATTAGAACTATCATCAGCTGTTGTTCAAGGGATTAGACTTGACGTCTTCCACGGTATGGCGAGCCGTCATTGCAAGCCTTCTTGTACTCCTCAAACCCAGTCTCCACGAACTTGCAGAACTTTTTGAAACGCTCCAGACTTGCAAACCCTGTATAAAAGAGAAGTCGTCCCTCGTCTGCCAAAATATGACAAGGAGAAGGCCTTACAGCATGCCGCTGAATGGCGCTGCATCTCTCGAGTTTCATCTGCAGCTCGTGAATGTGCAGCTTCGTCTCCTCTTGCTGTTTAGAGAGACACATCATAAGCTGGCCACGTCTACTGTGGCCAGCTTGTGATGTAGATCGACCAGTTCCTGAGCTTGTATTTCACGCACAGCTTGGAGCTCCACAATCTCACGTTGAAGTTTCTGGTTTCTTTTCTGGAGGTCCATGTTTACCATGTTCCAACTTAGCGTTTGCACTCTTAAGCACTGCATTTTCCTTCTGCAACGTAGCAATAGCTGTGTGAAGCACGTCGTATTCTTGAGGCAGGTCACGACTTGCATCTTCTAGGAGTATGACCATGCAGCCATCTCTTTCCCTTGGGTGCTGCAGTACAGATGTGCCCGCAGTGCAGCCCAAAATAGCTAGAACACAGAGGAGCAGTTATATACAAATAAGAAAAATGAAAAATAATGAGTAAAGCTACTGAAAATTGCAATTACCAGGCTCTGCATTAGTTGGCACATCAATGTCATCTCTGATTTTACTGTCATGAGCTTCAAGTGATAGCTCAAGTATACTTGTATTGCTCCTATCGTCATCTGAGGCGTTTAACGTAACCTCCAATGGAGGAATGAGACTCCCTAGTGTTCCATAGACTTTTGTCCCAAGGTGTACATTCTCATTGGATGTTGACCTGAACATGACCACTGTTCAGCAAATGCACCAAGGAATAACAAGAAGATGTAAATCTGATGGCATTTTGTCGCTGAAACATCAAGTCATCATCTGATGGTGTGCTAAAAAAGCACAATGTGGCTAATTTTCAAGCTCGGACATCGCTACGCTGTCATTTGTAATAGCCCTGACAACTTGGGCCCCTGAATGAAGCCCCTCAATGTATGCATATATTGTAAGGCGTATACATTTTAGCAACTATTGCGACAGCAACAGCAGTGTGACGGTGATTGATCTGCTTACATGCAGACAATGACAAGCATGTCACTAAAAAGGGACAAAAGCATATATGGGAGTACAGAACTGACGTACAAATTTGGTCTTTACTGTGTTGAGTTTCCATATGACTTTGCAGTACTTTGATGTTTATTTTCAATATGGTTCATTATCTATGTCATTACCACTCTCACGTATGAAATGCAGAGGCTTACTTCCTCCTGAGGATGATTGCATGAATGTGCCTGGTTTCAAGAAGCGTGGCAGTTTGTCCATGTGCTGCCTTTTCCCACATGGGTTGAAATGTGCCCCACAGAGGTTGTGGCTCGGGTTGGGCTTCCGGTAGTAGCTCATAAGCACCAAATGCTCATAACCTCCAAACGCTCAAAACCTCCAAACGCCCATATGCACCGAAAAAAAGTTGGTGGTTTTGAGCGTTTGGCGGAAATGAGCAGGAGGGGAGAAGCTGCTCATAAGCACCAAACGTCCAGAACATCCGAATGCTCATACGCACCGAAAGGCGGGAGACCAAAGGCCGGATCTTCCTGTCCCGCATTTGGAACAAGGTCGTAGGGTGAGAAAGGTGGAATGAATGGCGACTACCAAGGCCCCTTAATGTGTCAGTTTGAAGTTAATGTAACAGCTTGGTCCTGCTTGTATGTAGTCAGAACGAATTTTTATCGAAGTTTATTTTTATCTTTATAAACGCCCGCCGTGGTGTCCGCCCATTTGGTCGAACGCTGTTTGATCGAAAGCCGGTTGATCGACGTCGTTTGTTCGAAGGGAGTTAAAAACTACATGCACTGTGTCATCCGCACTCTTTTTCTGTAACTTTTGACTCGAGCATACGGAGCGGGCAATCAGTGTCCTCTGCTTTTTTCATTATTGTTTTCCTTCTTTATTTTTTATTATTATTTCCTTTTTTTTTTTTTTTTTTGCAGGGAGACCACTGGTTATTTGCAGACGTTTGTCATTTACGAACCAGTAGGACACATGTTGAAGAAAGTTGCCCCAGGTTGGGACCAGCCGATAGTCTGTGCTTCTTCTGAGCACCCGTCTCATTGCTGGTGACATATTTAAAGGGAACGGTCTGAAACGGGATAGCCATATGTGCGCGAAAGCAACTCGAAGTCTGTGGATGCTAAGAAGGAAATTTCGCCATAGCACAATGAAATATATTAAACTAACAGCATATAAAACCTTGGTTCGACCTCGTTTAGTGTATGCATCTGCAGTCTGGGGTCACTACACATGCACGCTATCCGAAAAAATAGAGAAAGTACACAGATCCGCTGCCCTGCTTACCTTGAGTAGGTTTCGAAGGACTTCTTCGGTTACACGTCTGTTGCAAGAATTAAATTTAGATTCACCTACACATAGGCGAAAAGTAAATAAACTAAAACTGTTCTTTATCCTATACAATGGTCAGTTGATTACAAACAATAACACATTGTTCAAATTTATCCACATTCAACAGGAATAAATCATCGTAAAATGTCTAATTTATTTTTGATTTATTTGCCAAAAATGTTTAATACTTGAAATCAATTATTATTTGACAAAGGGTTGGGGGATTAACATGTATGGCATGTTTAGTCACTATGTGTCAGAGCGGAAAAGCCTATCAGGTTGTCGAACGGGCTAGGGTGAACAACATGGGCCCTTGGACCGCTTCTTGGACACGAAAAGTGGGTTAGCATGAGGAACGCGGCCGAGGACGCAACTTGGTGGCAGGGTACAAGTCGCTTAGACACGCCGTCTTCCGCGAGGGACGTTAAATACGGGGTGCCGTGTGATGAGCTTTCATCGCACGTTAAAGATCCCTCAGGTGGGCAAAAGCAATCCACAGACCGACCGCTGTGGCGTCGCTCATGATCTCAGTTGTCTCGCGACGTAAACACCCAATTATTTTTTTAATTTTTTGTTGTTGTTTTCTTTTCCTTTTTTCCTTTTTCTACACTTCAAGTGAATCAATAAAAAAATCGATCAAGCGACCGCTGCCGTTTCGATCTTCGATGAAATGTCTTTCGACCATAACATATGTCGGCACAGATGGGTAGAAATCCAGCGAACCGGTAGAGATGTAGGAAGGGAGTTGCCTCAGGACAGAAGCCGCCGATATTTCGAACAGAGACTGTTCTTCTTCTGGGCACCGTCCTCATCATTGGCATGGTATTTAAAGGGTTAAGTGTGACGTCACACCTAACCCTTTAAATACCATGCCAATGATGAGGACGGTGCCCAGAAGAAGAACAGTCTCTGTTCGAAATATCGGCGGCTTCTGTCCTGAGGCAACTCCCTTCCTATATGTCGGCACAGTTCCTTTAGAAGTCGGCCAGGATGCTCATTCCCCCAGGCCGTCAGTCGTGACGTTGCCCACCTCTGTGAAGCCAACAACGGCGAGACCTTTCATCGTCACCACAGTGAATTAAATTCGCCTAGCTGAGGTAGAGTGTGGCTGACAAAACGTCTAAGAGAAAATGTGGCCGATGGACGGATATCAACATGGAACGCCGTCTACTCCATAGCGCCTAAGGCTATATAAACGAGTAAACATAAAAGAAAACGAGTAGTAAAAAAAGCTGAAGAAATAAACTGAAATAAAATGAAACTGAATATATGTTAGAGAATCCACACAGTGAGCTTAAACTAGGGCTGCAGGAAGGAGGCTTGACGCTGCACAGCGTCGCAGTCAGGCACTGGCGTCACCTAATGGTTCTGTGGCATTCGCTACAGTTCCACAGTATAAAGTCTGCTTCGTGAAGCGTACATTAGAAGTAGTTTTGGCATGTGCTACAACGTGTCGGTTTTTGCATGTTCTTGCCTGTTTAGGTGTTTTGGGAGGTATAAATACCTTAGTTTTAAATAGTTTTAGCATGTACATTTCCGAGTTCTACTTATAAGAGGGAGTAACGTTGTTCTTGAATGCCTAAAACGGTGGGCAAACACAAATGAGTTGAGAACCAATCATTCAAAGAACCAAGCCAGTCATCTCCCAGACCGAAGATAGAATAACTATAGGAGCGAGAATGTGTAGAACATGTTGGACGGAGTTTCGGAAAAAAATAGTCCCGGAAAAGTTCGTCCCGGAAAAATTGGTCCCTGGTTGCGTGGCGGAAGAAATTGTCCCGCGCGGTTCCGTGCGCCCCAAAATACAGGGGCGTCATTGTGGACATCTGACGAACCGGATCATAGCCAATCAAGTGCTATCATTCGCACTCCTCATTAGTTCGAAATTGGAAAACATGCTTTTTTTTTTTTAAATTAACATTAATCTTAATGAACAATAAATGCTGCAAGCCATTTAATGAGGAACATAAAAGCGATTCCATTTGCTGCGCCGCTTGTATTGTACAAATTGTGTCTGTTCTTTCAGTTCTTCTCTTTATTTTACGGAGCACAGACAACGCGACAAGATCAGGAAGCAGTTCTGCAATGTCTGCTACCTTCTCCTAAAAATGAAAAAAAAAAAAAAATAAGAGTCGCCTTTCTGCAGAACGAAAATTCAAATCTCAGTTCTTTGTTATTCTCACTGATCATGCCATATCTTCTATTTTGTCGACCAACTCGTGGAGTGGTAAAAGTTGTTTGGATTTCTGTAAAACGCTAACAACTTGGGGCAGTGTCAATGGGAACTTGAACTGGAGAATCGCAGCAAAACTTTTGAAGTTAAAATGGTAGACATCGATGCCAGCGGACTTATAATGGAATATCGTTTTGTGTCATTCAGAAAAAGAGAGGACGCCAAACAAAGAGACGCCAAACAATGTTTAGCATACACATACAAGAAAGCGATAAAGGGAGATATACAGGGTGTCCACGCTAAGTGTGAACATATTTTTTAAAAATATATATAACACTTTTTCCAAGGTGAAATCAATTGCAATATAGCATATGCTGAAGGGCACTCCCTAGCAGGGCATTAGCAAAGTCCAAAGGCAATGTCTTAATTAACTTTCATTAATTAACTTTTTAATTATAAAAGCTACAAAGTTGTCCCAATGAGAACGTCTGTTCCTTTTGGTCACCTGATATCGTAGCCGTTTTCAGAACAAAAATCCGTTCGATAGATCGCCCGCAAAAAATTCGTGAAGGAACGCCATTTTTTTCTTTATTTTGTTCATTGCGCTTCTTAGAAGACGCGTATTTCCTTCATCCCCAACGGGAGAGGGGTAAGGAGCACAGTGCCGCCTCATGCGTCGAAGATGAGCTTTAACTTGCGGAAACAAAACAAAAACAAATGTATTGGGTGACTCTATCGGAACTGGCCTTATCTTGGGTTGCATTTTCTGTTTCCTTTTAATCTTTTTTCAGGACGCGAGAGGCGATAGTGTGCTCTTTCTCCCTCTCACATTGGATGTGAAAGAAAGACGCGTCTTCTAAGAAGCGCAATGAACAAAATAAAGAAAAAATGGCGTTCCTTCACGAATTTTTGCGGGCGATCTATCGACCGGATTTTTGTTCTGAAAACGGCCACGATATCAGGTGACCGAAAGGAACAGATGTTCTCATTGGGACAACTTTGTAGCTTATATAATTAAAAAGTTAATTAATGAAAGTTAATTAAGACATTGCCTTTGGACTTTGCTAATGCCCTGCTAGGGAGTGCCCTTTAGCATTACTCTATATTGCAATTGATTTCATCCTGGAAAAAGTGTTATATATATTTTTAAAAAATCTGTTCACACTTAGCGTGGGCACCCTGCATCTGAATCCTTGCATTTGCGTCAGGATTCTATTTTCTGACCACACCAGCTACTGTCGCTGATGCTGAAAGAAGTCTCAGCACAATGAAACTGACCGATGAAGAACATCCTGCGCTCAACCATAAGAGATGTCAGGCTTTCTGATCCATGACTTCAAAACCCGAGACATGGTAGGGACGATAACAGACAAACACAAACAGTTTGTGCGAGACCGTGTTTGTGTTTGTTATCATCCCTACCTCGTCTCGGGCTTTCAAGTCATGGATCGTCACCACCAGCTTACTTGCTACCTAACTTTCCTTTCGTTAGACTTTCTGAGTTCGTAGTCAACCGGAAACATGATTATCATATCTCTAGACTATGACACATTGATTAACCAACTTGCGAACAACAAGGCTCGAAAGAAGGGTTTTGCGCAAATGTTCACTGTAGGCCTATGTATGCATAATAAATAACCCTATGTAAATACCGTATTCCAGCTTCGGCATTGTAAGTGAACCCGGACATATGTTTGGAGGGGACCACGCTCTTTGTTGCTACAGGCCTGGCTGACGAGTGCTTTTCGAGCTACACTCTTTAAAAAAGGGTGTACTTTAACTCCTTTTCTTGCCACATATATCACTCCCTTTTTGGAGAGTACGTTTACTCTCAAAAAGGAGTCCCCTCACTTCCTTCAGACTCTTCAGAGAGTAATATTCCTCTGCAGTAGAGAGTTAAAGGGTCTGAAGGGAGGGAGGGGACTCCTTTTTGAGAGTAAACGTACTCTCCAAAACGGGAGTGATAAATGTGGCAAGGAAAGGAGTTAAAGTACACCCTTATTTTTAAGAGTGTAGAATCATGTCTTTTGTCCTAGGCTGCCTCCATATCTATGGAAATAAAGCTCAAACTGAAATCCATAAACGAGAAGGAGCTATTCGTTCTGGCTACATACAAGCAGGACCAAGCTGTTACATAAACTTCAAACTGACACATTAAGCGACCTTGGTAGTCGCCATTCATTCCACCTTTCTCAAGGCAGCACAGAACCCCGTGGCACTCCAGAAAGAACAGGCAAATGCGAGGATACCTCATGGCCAATACTTACAAACTGTTTGCGGTTAGTGAGGTAAGAATCAAGCCACCTGACTAGACAATCGTTATCCAATATATATCTCAGTTTAAACAGCAGTTTGCGATGAGACACTCTATCGAATGCTTTCGTAAAGTCCAAGAACACAACGTCAACTTGGCCGTCATTGTCTATTGCTGAGGCGAATTCATGAAGGGTTTGAACCAGTTGCGTCACAGTGGAGTATCCCCTCCGGAAACCATGTTGAACACTAGCCAAAAATTACACATGTTCCAGGGAAGTCACAATATGCTTAAAAACAAAGTGTTCCAGGACTTTGCTGCATGAACTTCGCAGTGAGACAGGAAATATATAGAAGACGTCGGGCCGGGTGCGGGCCGTAGCAGCTGGGCCTGGGCGCGCACGGGCCTGAATATAAGGCTGTGCAGTGCTCTAGGCATCACCAGGGCCGGTGCTAGGGGTGTGCGGGGCCTGAGGCAAAGGCACATCGCGGGGTCTACGCCAGCGCGGGGCCTAAGGCGGTCGCCTTACTCGCCCGCTCTATCGCCGGCCCTGGGCATCACCAATGCTTGGGATAGGCTCTTCGCCCCACACCGCTCCCAGTGACCACAGTCGTAAGTCCATGCATAACTTGTTAGCTAATTAAACAATTATCTTTAAACTAATGCAATCTCTTTTTATGATACCAGAAGGGACCAGGTACATATGTTCCATTTATCAAGAATTCCATTTACTGCGGAAATATAGTGTAGGATCTTAAATGAGGTCCTGGATGGTTTCTAGAAGTGTACATTTTTGCACTGTACAAATACAAAATAATACTGTAATATATTTTTTAAATTTTCAAACACTATCTTATACGTTTCCATGTCTTTTATGTTGGTAGTTACACAACATGAAAATGGGCAAATTATATCACACCGAGTCAGCTGACAGCTGGTGAAACTTGTTCCAATGTTAATCCCTGTCAGACTTATTGTTATAGTTAACTGCACTAAAAAATTGGCATCCATTTTTTACTTGTCATACGTATGTATGTACTGCATCGATATAGATTCTTACCAGCTTAGTCTGTCAACCGACAAGGTGTCTACCTGGTCAACCTGGTGTCTAATTATTTTTAACCTCGCACTTACCTCACATAGTACTGGTTGTCTTACTGTATGTATTTCCATGTATATCTTACTGTATGTAGGATGTATTTCCACATGTTTATTTACAGCTGTTTATTCAAATTTCATAGAACTCCAACGTGCTCTGACCAATCCAGCCCCTTTGTCTTTAATGTTTAGAGGACACCATGAACTTTAAGTATTTAAATATAGTGTGATTGATACATGAATATAGATTGCATTATTGCAACTTGCAATATTATATCACGTGGAAGATACTTGGAACCTCTGCCTTTTGCTACTTTTCTTAACTAACATTTATCATATTTTCGAAGCTCCACATCCCATACCTCCTTGCAAGGACGTCCACAGAAACAGAGGTCGCCAAGCACAGCCTCTCTAATTTCTAGACAGCAGGATACTACTGCCTAAAGAGATCCTTGGTTAGGTGCAAAAGGGCGCATCATTCTGGGTAGTTCACGAAGTATCACATAGTACAGGGTACATCACGTTTCTTGTCAAAAGAATCACTAGATCTATTTCGTGTGCAGTTCTACATGCAGCCTTTAGACAAGTTTGCTCGGAGGTGGCCACCAGGATTCAGGGGACTTGCACCTAATTTGCACTTTCGGAGCGCTCAGGCATACCGCTACTTGATCAGTTCGCTGACTTTGCCATGTGAGAGTACCAGTACCTTAATGAACTGGCTCAAAGAGATCGCTCTGGAGCCTGGAGTCATGTCTCCGATCCTTGAAGGATAGAAGACAAGACTTCAAAGCTTACCTGAGAAGGATCGGACATGCTGCATAATATTCGATGAAATGTGCATTAGAGAACACCTGCAGTATGACTCTGTGTCAGGCACCGTATATGGTTTCGTGGACACAGGGAAGCAAAGGAGCTCCCAGATGGTGAACTCGGCATTGCTTGTCGTGGTCTCAGGGGTAACCAAATCTTGAGTTCAACAACTGTCATATTTGTTTTCAAAGTCTACTGTGTCAGCAGATATACTCAATGATTTAATCCATGATCTGATTCAGCAGTTTCATGCAGTGAACATTTTTGTGAAAGCGGTTGTCTGTGATCAGGGTGCCAGCAACTGCGCATTGTCTGGACAGCTTGACGTCTCCCCCATCAAAACCATATGTCTCACTCAATGGCTGTAAGGCGTACTTTATTTTTGATCCACCTCTCTTGATGAAGACCACACGCAACCTTCTGTTGAAGCATGATCTTCAGATTGGAAATGCTCAACAAAACGGTCAGTGGTCCTTCATCAAACAGTTCTATGAATCAGACCACACCCTAAAACTCCGACTGACACCCAAGCTCACAGACCACCACACTCTGCCTACAGTTTTCACCCGTATGATAGTGAAACTTGCAACACAAGTACTGAGTGATAGCGTTTCCACTGGGATCGCTGCCCTTATCTGCATGGGGTGTATGCCTCCAGCAGCCACTGCGACTGCAGATTTCCCCCTTAGGATGGATGTTCGGTTCGACTGTTTGAACAGTTCATCTGTCGAGCAAGGTAACCACGAAAAGATGAGGTATGCAATGAAAGGTTCCACAAATCATTAGGAGTCACTAAAGTCTGCAGCTCAGAGGATTGCACAGTGGAAGTTTGACGGTGACAGGCCATCTCCTACTGTAAGAGGGTGGCAAATCACAATCCGCACAGTACTTGCATTGTGGGAGGACTTTCACCAAAATTTTGATTTTGACCACCTGCTGACACGGAGACTCCACCAAGATCCCCTGGAAAACAGGTTTGGTCAGTTCCGACAAATGCACGGATGCAATGAGACACCGAACGCGTTTTAGTTTGTTGCTGGCCTCAAGCATATCCTCACAGGGAGGCTTATGAAACTTCCCAGTAGAGGGAATTGCGAGGCTGATACAACTGAGCTTCTGAATGAACTGTTGCGCATGCCGGTCTCCTCAGCTGTAAGCATCCCTTCTGAACCGTCTGGCTCAGAAGCAAAGCCTGCAGATGAAGAAATAGACACTGAACATGAGATGCATGCTGTACAGCATCTGTACAGCAGCTGTACGTGCAGGAGCCATCTGACATTGTTGAGGCTAATGCACAGTATGCATACGCGCGGGCCATGGTAGGTACACTGTTTTTTAAAGACCTCAGAGTGCACTGCACTGCCAAAACTTGTTGAAGGCTGCAAGAGGAGGACTTCAGAGAGCAGAAGGTTTGCTTTCCTATTTCCAAGGTGGGTCTCGGGACATGAAATGCAAAAAAGATAAGCAGAGTAAGCAGAGTCTAAGAGTAAGCAGGTGATGCAGTAGAACTTCTATTCATAGCGAACATGCGCGCAGTGAGGTTATGGATGTAGTGAAGAAAAACATGGGATTCAAATTAGAGGGACAGTCTGGAGCCACTGGCTAATTTTGAGATTAGAGTTGTACTGCACTAAGTCACACATAGCTGTCAAATGCAAAATTTCATCCAGCAGAACAGTGCCTCTGTAACAACCCTTGTCTTTTTTCATTAAAAATCACTTATTGGTAGAGCTGCCCTACTTTTCTGCTTTTGAGCTTGTTTGTATTGATGAACTCTAGCCCATGCCAATGTTGCTGCGTTCTGGCCGCTCAACGGCACTGCTGAACACTAGTAACTCGCTTTGTATCATCAGGGCACGTGTCTGCTATTTTTCCTGACTTCAGCTGCTTTTCTTATTTGACCCACGACATCATCATCCCATTTATGTGTGTGTGTGTTATCTTCCCTGACAATTCCCGGTTTTCCAGGTTGGTAGACACACTGCTGTGACAGCATTTGTTTAGCATTGTCCGGACTGTTTGTCCGGACTGTCCGGGTCCGGACTGTTTCTCGAAATGACTGAAATGCCCACTTTTTTCAGCTGTCTCCATGCAGTGAGTCACTGCTGAGGTTACAGAGATGTGATTTTTCTTCTGGTTTCGTGATTGCACCCTGTATTGTTGTGACTTCTTCATATTTGCTCTCGACTGAGGGGATGTGGCAGCTCCTACTAGATGTCAGAAGTACAGCTAGTCGTGTTGCTCTATGTGATGAAGCATTTTCGTACATTGCTTATATACGTCAACAATGCAATGCATCAGCCGTGTAAGGAAAATGCGTGTTTCCTTCAGGCATGATGCAAAAGATTGAGGTTGATGCATAGTTCCTGAAAGACACACAGGCACAAAAAACAAACACTGCCTGCACGTTTTGTTCTATGGCAATGACATAAATAGTAATATGAGCAACTTTCTTCGGTGTGACAAAAGTGCCCAAGCACAACTTCGAAGTGTGGTTATACTCTGAAATTGAATGATGGCAGTTTAAGAATATTGTGTTTGTCCTCCTATGTTGAATTCCCTCTCTCAGACACTAACTAGCCACTTCAACACGTTGAGAACTGTGTGGAAAGTGTTGAAAAAACTACAGAAAACATTTTGAGAAGGACATGCCAATTCAACTTATGCTACCACTGAGATATTGATATTTGCCTACATTATCCACATGGAATCACTGTGCATCAATTCTGTAACTTCACTGCAATTGGCAATAGTGTTGCACGAGTGTTCAGTTGCTCGGTGAACATTACTTTATGCGTGGAATCAATGTAATCTTTTGTGCATATTCCTCTGTGAACTACATTTTAATCGTGTTATGCTTGTGAAGTGTCATGGGCAACTTCCACGTAGTTCTGCTACAGTCATGTACTGATGCTAGACTTTGCTTATCGAATTATGTTACATATTTATATCCATGTCACAGGTGGATTCGTAAATTTAGGCTACCACAATCGTACACAGTTCCATGTGGTGAAGTGCTTTGGCAAAAGTATCTTGCAAGCACATATTTACATTGCCTGTTTTCCGGCCTTATACGGACAACTTCTGTAATTTCAGAAACCTGGAACAAAACAGCTCACAAAATGCACTTACAAAATCTTAACATCGTGATATTTATTCAAGTATAATGTATTTGTATGTCATGGATCTCTCGTCGAAATTTATGTGGTTTCAACTTAGCACGTATTTGTGTGATATGTGAGTGTGAGTTTGAGTTTGATTATAGGAAAAAAAAGGAAGATATTGAATTCGTCACTGACGAATTCTGCTACTCCCACAAAGGAAATGAAATGAATGAAAGGAGAAAGAAAACTGAAAAGATGAAAAGGTAAAAATAGAAAGACATCACCCCTCCCAGTCGCCGACCTGTACGTGCATATGCGTAGCCACATCCCCTAGAAGTGAACTGGAGTGCAAGAAACTAACAGGAACGGGGAACTTGACGACACATGCCTAGAATGCGGTCCTAAAATGCAGATTCCATCTCACTGCTCACAATGAAGTTGACAAGCGCTGACAACGCCGCATCTCTCTTCCCGGGTTCCCATACACCCATCACCTTGACTATATCGAAGGTCATATTGTCCAAGCGGTCTAGAGCAGACTTCAATGTAGACCTTTGTGATGCATATCTTGTGCAGTGCATAACGATGTGTTCCGTGTTTTCCACAGATGCACACACTGGACAGTTTGCTGAACTAGCCCTGCCGACTTTATGGAGAAACTGTTGACCGTACGGAACGTTAAGGCGAAACCGATGCAAAAGTGTTTGTATAGGTCGCGGTATGCTGGACGGAACACGGAATTTCCGCTCCGGGTGAATCCGATGAAGCAAGGATGACCGCATGTCGACTTGTAACCATTGTCTTCTGCATATGTCTTCTGTCAGTAATTTTAACATGTGCTTCACATCTGACGTGGAATATGTCACCGTGTGTTCTGTTGACGATAGGTGCGCTATATCCGCCATCTCATCTGCAGCTTCATTACCCCGTATGCCAACATGTCCAGGAATCCACTGAAGCAGTATGTCGTGGCCAGTATCTACTGCTTTCTTGTATGCGATGAGAATGTCCCGTACTATTGGCGCCATACAGCCACTTCCCAAGAATGATGTTATGGCGTGGAGGCCGGCCTTTGAATCGCAATATATGACCCATTGCGCGGGCTCCTGGCGTGCGGCCACATACTGCATTGCAAGCTGCATGGCTACCAATTCCGCTGCTGTCGACGATGTTTTGTGGGAAAGCCTTGCCATTCCTTCTCTACTATGCTGTGGTACAACAAACGCTGATGAAGACCTGACGTTGACGTCGACGCGTCGACGCGACGAAAATTGCGGTCCTAGCACGATGGCTCTCCATCAGAGACCGACAGTACTGTTTCAACACTGGAGATGGTAGTGAAGCCTTTTAGTGATATACACCAGGAACAGTCAGTGTGATACGAGGAAGTTGCAGTGTTTACGGAGGATCGACCGCCGTTATTGTCAACTGTGCTTTTGGTAAAGCACTGCGATATGGAGCGATCACGTTGATGAATTGCGAATTTCGACGTGCCACCTTCCTTGCAAGGGGGTGTTTGTGATGCCGCGTGCAAAGACGAACGTAGTGCGGCACTGTTTCCTGCGTCCTCAGTACATCTAATGGAAGCTCTCTGGCTTCTACTGTAGTTAGGACATTTGAAGTTGCACAAGGTACACCGAGGCAGACTTTCAAGCTTTTCGATAATACGCTTTGCATGTCCTCTCTGACGTGTCGCTTATTCCATGCAGTACGGGCAAATGGTAGGCCATCATCTGCCGAATGAGTGCTTTATGTATGGCGAGAAGAGACGCTGTCGACATTCCCCAGCGGGAGCCGCTGATGCGCCGTAGGATGTTGATAGGTGCGTCAGTTCTTTCCTTGAGATGTTTAATGTGCGCAGCCCATGAGAGGTGCGAGTCGATTATTACTCCCAAGAACCGGTGATGAGACACTCTCCTTATTGGCTGGCCGTCAAGCTTCAGTTGAAAGGTCTTCATTTTCTTTCGACTGAAGGGAAGAAAGACGGTTTTCTCGACTGATATGTCCCTGCCCCTTTCCGTTAAGAAGGAGACCGTACAACCTAAGGCATTTTGAAGGCGCTGCCGCAATGCGGGCATCTGCACACCAGAGCACCATATACAGATGTCGTCGGCGTACATACTAATGTGCACGTTCTTCGGCAACCGTTGCGGTAGGTTCGCCATGACCACGTTGAACAGCAGGGGACTCAACACGCCGCCCTGTGGCACCCCGCTTGAGAGGCCATGACTGTCACTATTCCCGTCTTCGGTTTACACATGCACTGACCTCCCTTCAAGGTAGTCTGCGATCCACCGTAGAGACCGACCTTGTATTCCTAAGCTATACAGATCCTATAGGACGTGGTTGTAACTGACCGTATCGTACGCCCTTTTGATGTCTAAAAATGCTACCGCTGTTGTGCGTTCATGTTCTACGAAGGTCACCAGGTCAAGTACGCTGTCCACAGTGCACCTGCCTTTACGGAAGCCAGACATGCATACTGGAAGCAGCTTTTCTGTCTCGATGACCCATTCCACTCGACTTAGCACCATCTTTTCCATTACCTTGCACACGCAGCTCGACAAGCTAATTTGTCTGAAGGATGCCATATCCCTGGGAGATTTCCCCGGTTTCAGCAAGGGCACTACTCTGGAGGTTTTTCCATATCGCAGGAAGTTTGCCCTCATTCCAGCTCTTATTGATTAGACTTCATAAAGTCTTCTGAGCGTTGACGTGTAAGCTACCTATATGCTTGTAGGTAACGCCGTCGGGACCTGGCGACGATTTGCATCTTCTTGAACTTGAAGCGGCGACAAGTTCTGCTAGGCTGAAATCAGCATCCAAGGCCGCACAACGCGCGTTGTCCGTCAACACAGTGCTCCGTTTGGCATTTCCCACTGGTACATGATATGCAGTTGTCATGGATGATAGAGATGGCCTAGTACACAGTTTGCAAAATTCATTTGCGGTAGACCTCTCATCAGTATCGTGATGAATAGCCAGAGCCCTGAAAGGGTAAGATTGCGTGCTTGCTGTCCCAAGTGACCGGACTACCTGCCATACACGCGTCATGGGTGTGAATGGCGAAAGTGTGGAACAGAAAGACCGCCACTGTTGCCGAGATAAACTTTGTAGGTGACGCCGTATTATACGCTGCAGCCGGCATGATTCCCGATAGCCGTCTGGGTTTCCGGATCGTCGGAATCTCCTTTCCGCTCTGCGTCGAATAGCACGCAGACTTTCATATTCCGCATCTACGCGTGTGTAGGTATCAAGAACCGTGATAGCTTTCGATGCAGAATTGATGTCACGAAGATGTCACGAGCTGATTGGAATTTATAACGCGACCAGTCCGTTACATTCACGCGTCGTCATTTTTTCAGTGACCCACTGGTCACTGAAAAACCCAGTCACTCAGTCACACTGGTCACTCCCCAATGAGTCAGTATGCGTGCCCCACTCAATACGCTGAGCTATTTCAGTGGAGCACAGGGTGACATCTATACAGCTGTGGCAACGCAGGCCGCGAAAAAACGTTGATGACCCGTCGTTGAGAACAGTGAGGCCAAGGTCAGTCACTACACTTTCAAATATTCTCCCACGAGCGTCAGTGTGCTGGCTGCCCCACAGTACACTCTGGGCGTTCATATCCCCGCAGACAATGACCGGTGCAGGAACGCCAGCAAATAGGCCTCTGACCTATTCCTCGGTAACTCTTACGTTCGACGCTACATACGCAGTGGTCACAGTAATATAGGTGCTCTTGAGTCGAACACGGCACGTGACGTATTCGAAATTTTCATTTGTCGACACCCGTATCAGGGCACACGGTATGTCCTTTCTTAAGCACAACATGGCTCTGCTCTGACTATTCCCTTATGAAAATGGGTGTTTAGTTTCTGTTTACTTTCTACAGACCAAGGTCAACATGGAAAACAAACATTCTTCAGAGTTTGTGTTGCTTTCATGTTTACATCATATGTTTACTTCTTGTTGACTTATGGCCCTCAACTTTCTGTAGACATTTGGCTACAGAATAGCTGTGGAATTTTTTGTTCTCTTTCTGTGTACTGTCAACATAATTCTGGTAACACCATCCCGCGTATGATGTGAAGACTTTTTGTAGACTTCCTGTGACTCCACTCTCTTAGAAATGAACTTCACCGCATAGCACACTCCTGGCCAATCATCATCTCGAATATCGTTATCTGCCTGAAAACGGGAGGTGTACGCCATTTTTGTGACAATTATGAACAGCGTAAGTATCACAAAAAAGCCGTGCGCCTACCGTTTTGAACAAATCAGGTCACATAGCGATATCAGTAGAGTTGATGGTCGGCTAGGAGCATGCTATGCGGTGAAGTTCATTTTTAAGAATGCATATGTTCACTTACTCGCAACACGCATAAAATACACGAAATGAAGTACTGCAAAATTATATATGTATCTACTTTATTCCGAAAATGCATACCTTGAAAGTGGTATCCAGTGTCAACACAATCATACAAAACATCCGCGCACACAGTAGTTACGTATTTCACACGTACACATCCTTCGTGCCACATAGTGTCGCGTCGCACAATTGACAGTCAATGATCTGCTGTTCTTCTGGCGACCCAAGGTGAAACAGCTAGAATTTCGGCGCCAGCGACGTCTCTGAAGGATATGTGTCTGAAATAGGGCGTGCAATCGCAAATTAGTAACGTTCAAACACAAGTGAGTAAAACTGAGTAATACGGTCATAGCAACAACAAAGTTGGTTCACCCAGCTTAGTGTTCAACAAAGTAGAGCCTGCAAGAAGGAAAATGAAATTAGGAGAATCAACACCAGCCACGAAGTGTACACTTACCTGACGGGACGCAACACTGCAGCCGCTGCTCCGAACAAACAACAATAAGAACCTACAGCACAACAGTCATGGTGTGAATACATGCGAAGCTTAATCACACACTCCGATCACACAGCTTACCTATTACGACGCAAAATCATATCCTCCTTCCTTCTTTCATGGCCTCCAACAACGAGAATGAAATTAGCAGAAGCAACACCGGCCACGAACTGATACTTGTACACTTACCTGACGGGACGCAACACTGCAGCCGCTGCTCCAAACAAACAACAAAAGCCAACAGTCATGGTGTGAATACAAGTGAAGCTTAATCACACAGCTTACCCCATACGACGCAAAATCACGGCCTCCTTTGTTCACAAATGGACGAGCGAGCGCGGAGACCGTTCAAACGTCTTGCAACAGTTCCAACGACATTCCGATGATGCTAATGGCGATGACTCCTTCGTAACGAGGCGAGGGGCGAGGGTGAAGCACGGCGGCGCAGAGTCAAAATGTGGAGCAAACTTGTCGCATGCGCATGATCCTCATGTGGTCGTATAAGTTGGAAATATATTGCATAATAAACTGAAATATAAATAATACGAGGAAGAGCCTTCCCAAAGCCAACGAAAATGTATTTAGAGCTTTAGTGTGCAGCTAAAATGTGGCAAAGTGTCATTTAAGCTACATTTGATCATAAGTTCAGATTCAAATACCGCTTTGTTTAGTGGAAAGACGGTAACACTGATCTGTCTACCTCCCGGGTGTTTTTTTTTTTTTTTTTGAACTCACCCTGAAATTGCTAATATTAACCATACAGCCTGTCTCCCAATGAATAGATTCACAAATATGCCTCTATACATATATACCGCCACCCCCCACCCCGTTAGGAAATGCTCGGTACCCCCAGAGGTCGACCTCTGGGACATTACTGGCCGATAATGCAGTCATTAATAATACAAAATACATCTATAAAATAAAACGGTCGAAATAAATACTCATTACACAGGTGCACAGAAAGTCCACAAAGCGTCAACAACGACACCTATGTACATTGTCCACACAAGGTACACATAAGGTATTTCAAAACACTGTCAACATGATGTCAACAGCAATTCCTGTTGACTTGATCAACAAGAAGTCGAAGTCAACACACTGTCAAGACAGGAAACAAGAAGTCCACAAGAAGTCTGCAGAAAGACAAAATGCATTTTCATAAGGGTTGGGTCGATGGGAGAAGTGCACTTCGTATCCTGACAGTTTGAAGGTGTCATCGACTCTAGGTTCACTCGAGGCCGATATTGGGAAACGATGACGGAAAATGAAGTTGCGAAAATCTCCCATTTTCTGCTGTAGACTGTAACAATTCCATTGAAAGATAGTAGCAGACTTGATTGCTTTAGTCATGTGAAGGTTCATTCAGCCGTCGACGCAGGTGATCCTGGTGTAGGACTCTCTCCATTGCTAGTACAGCTTGTACCTCTGGAAGATCCCCGGAGGTCGGGTGGTCTCGTAGAATTGCGCGTAAGACAGCAAACAGCAAGGGCACGATAATATCTAGTACTTCTGATGACGATCTGCTACAGTTATCTTTTGCGGTTTGTCTAGGAGCCCGATCTAAGGACTCTTTCGACCTGGTATTGTACGTTGAGGTGGTCTTCCTGTCGGAGGGCTCAGGGAAGGACTCCTCGAGATGTTTCAAGCTTACGTGAGATTTAGAGGCAGCTACACTGGCGTATGTGTTAGATCCCTTGGACTTTGCTGATACTTTCTTCCTCGTTAAGTTTTGCTTTGGTGGCTTCCAGGTAGCGGGCTGGAGAACCTCTTGCTCGACGGCCCTCACGAATTCTGGGTTAGGTGGAGCCAATTTACTAGCGTTAGAGCGACCGATAGTCACTCTTTGCACCTGCGCGGCTGCAGCCGCTTTAGCTATTCGGCATGCACCGTAGGTTGCTGTATGTGCCAGACCGCAATTTGCGCACTTCGGCTCTCGCCTCGCAGAGCATACCTTATAATCATGCGGCCCCGAACAGATCTTGCACTGTTCTTCGTTCCTGCAGTGCCGAGCAATGTGTTCAAAACGTTGGCAGCGGAAACATTGGGTTGGGGTGCCACATATTCATTAACCGCATAACTGGTGAAACCCAGCCTTACTTCCGCTGGAAAGGGTTGTCCTGGTTGGAACGTAAGGCTTACGCTGTCTTTTTCTAGAGGGCTAGATGTGCCGTCGTCAGCTCGGATGAATACGACTTCTCGCTTCACGGTTATGATGCCGTACGAGCTCAAATAAGCTTTTAGTCGCTCTTCGGAGTACTGCATGGACACTTTACATATTCTCCCCATAGTCTGAAGATATGATGATGGCACAAACGTTTCGACTGCGACTGTGGCAACTTTGTCAATTTGGAGCAAGCTTGTGGCTGATGCTTCAGTTGCGACATTATTAACTAAGCTTTCATCTTTGTTAACTCTGTGAGAAATTATTTCTCCTGAGTTCCTTTCATGATATCCTTTGCAATCGTATTGGGGTCCACATCCCAAAACGACTGGGCTGGGTCTTTTGGTTTAAAGACCAGAGGAATGCCCGTGGGACGGTTCTTCTTGTATGATACCACCTGGAACGGTGTTGGGTCGTCGTCGATTTCAAAGATCACTACTGTATCGTCAGAATCCAGGTTCGGGTCTTCGTGATTATGATTCTGCCTCTCGAACTCATCATTTTCATCACGAGGTCGTTTTGTGGGGGGTTCAGAGTGCCTAGGATGAGCAGCACTTCTGTCAGGCGGCTGTATTGATGTTGTATGCTGGGAGTGTTGGCCGTCCATTGTTGCTCTAGCGACCCGAGCCCGAAGCCCGAGCGAAGGGGCCCGAGGTGTGACTCGGTGTGATGGATTGAGGTGCAAAGCTTGCCTTTCGTAAGAATCGTTGCAGAAAATTCCGTAGCTCGATAGACACACGTCCGCTTCACGATATGTGATTGCTTACATGTGGTATGCCGCTTTGCATATGCCCTGGAGAGAAGTCCCACGGTTTCGGTCAAACGCCACAGAAACCTATGTCGTGCATCATCCAGTCTTGTTTACCTCTCTTCACCCACTGTACACATTAAGCTTTGAACCCAATGCGATCGATCAAATAAAAGGTTATTCCTCTTGAGGTATATTTCTTTTGCATGAGATAGTATTGGTATAATATGATAATGCTCATGCTGGTGCGTCTCCAGTCGCGACTGCGGGGATCCGTGGGGGCTGGCATTGACTCGTTACTTGGCTCATGACTGGACAAGTGGACATCATGGAAGCTACAAATCAGCAGGAGCCTAAGCCAGCCAAGCAGCTATCCGAATGAGAAGACTTGTGACTGGATGGTGGAGGGAACTAATGACACATTCTGATTAGTCCTAGGCACAGTGTTGTGTGAAGTATCCCCGACAATGGGCTGTATGGGAAGCTGTCGGGGGCTGGTAGAAGTTGCATCAGAGAACGACAAGTATGCGAGCTAATGCAAGCTACCATATGCGAGCTATCGGAACAAATAAAACAATCCTATTGGCCGGACAAAAAGCATCCTCCTGGGTTTTCCTCAGACGCTATCAGAGGTATGTCGGCGCATTTCCCTTGGAAGTTGGACCAGGTCGCACATTCCCCCATGACGTTGCCCACCTCTGTGAGGCCGACAACGGCGAGCCCTTTCACCACCACCACCACAACCATCACCTGCATCTCGCTCGGAGCGGTAACGGCGAATGATGCAAAATAGCCACAAACAAGCAGATTAAAGGAACACTGAGGTGACCCTTTTTTTCTTCTCGTTTTTCGCTACAGAGCGTTCTCCAACGAATAAAATGAGTTCCTGCGAAAGAACGATGAGCGTAGGTGACAGAGCGAGCGCTAGGGCTCTGTTCCACACACCTTTGAGAAATTATTCTCCTTGAGAAAAGAGTGCACCGCAGAACGAGAGGATGTCGTGACGTATATTACTCCCCTCACGTGACCAGTGACGTACAGCGGCGCTGCTCAAGCATATTCAGGGTGTTTGCTCTAACGTGTCCAGAAATTATATTTAAAGCCAACGATAAAAGAAAAGCAAGTGGTACGTTTCTGCTACTTGAGTAAGAAACATGTACTGCTTCACGAGTAGCACCTGTTTCTTAGTCAAGTAGCTGAAAAGTAGCGCTCGTTTCTCTTTTATCGTTCGCTTTAAATAAAATTTCTGGACACGTTAGAGCAAACACCCTGTATAAGCAGCGCGTGAGCTCCGAAGAAAAAACGGTGAAGCAAGGCACGAAGCCTTCACAACGTCACGAGAGCATCGTTTCGGCCCTTTGCGACTACTTTCTCCTACTACTTTTTTTATTTTTTTAAGTTCGATTGCGCAGCTCTTTAACGCACCGCAGAGGGAAAATATTATGCATGGTGGCTCCTGGTGGACAGCTTGAAAGACGAGGCAGGATTTGAGCGATATTAAATGTCATCTCATTGCTCCTTTAAAGAGCAGCAGACATTCGCAAAACGACGACACGGTTGCTCGTTTCGTTATCATGAAAGAGTCGTTCAGCCGTCCCGGGTCGTTAGGTTGAGAGTGCAAAGCGATTAAGCCCTTGCGAGAGCCCTGCGGGCTCTAATCGGTATATAGGTTCCCGATAATCAAGAGGCTGTTCGTGCAGAGCAACACCGGAATTCCGTCATTTACTTCCGCTGAACGAGTGTTCAGTATGGCAAAAGATGCCCTGTCGCCCAGTCGGGTGTGTCGAACAGATGACCATTTTGAGCGTCAAAGGTCATGTATGGTGGAACAAACCTGTACATTTTGCCAATCAGTAGTGTTTCTTCGGGGATTTAGTGGCGCCGATTTGGGGGATATTCGGGCGGCTATTGCCTGCAGCAGAGATAGCAACAGGGAAGAAAACTCATGTGTGGCAGGGTTGAGGCGTATACCTTAAATACGTAATGGCATTACTTCGCAGAGTTTGGGAAGCACTGGCCTGTGTGATGGTGCGAATGATTCGCACTATTGATGTCAAGTTTTTTCTTTTTTCGAGAATACACGCTTCCTTTTGTTTTTCACTCAACTCCTCAAAGCGGAGGATGGAAGCTGACACTGCAAGTCGCCGGTGGTCACGGAACCTCAGGTTACCCTTTGTGCTGGTTCTACCTATAGTGTTGAACAGTGTTACCGGGAGTTTGACTGAGAACTTGCTAGACGGACTTCCCATATTTTCTACTACGTGCTTATTATGGAATCGCATATGTAGTGGGGCTAAATAAACAATTCGTGAAGTATGCTTGTGAGAGAATGCAACTAAACCAGTTTAATGTGTAATGCAGCCTCTCTCAGTAGTTTTACAATTGGAATTTCCTCCTTGTGTCACGTTATATATGATATACATATATATATATATATATATATATATATATATATAGGACAAATAGGTTAATATATCAGACGGCTACGATGTTGAATAAAAGTGAAATAATAAGACGTGGACTACAGATTACAGGAACGTTAACAAAAACTAATTTATTTAATGGGTAATTTAACACATAGATTAAAAAAAGAATGGTCGAGGTTTCGACAGTGGCACTGTCTTCGTCAGGACAAAAGAGGCACAAGAGCTGCATATTGCTTAAATAGGTTCCCTGAGTGACGTCGCAATCGGTGCAAGTTGCAGCGTGCAACGTAGCAGTTGTCCGTGAGTCATATTCTGGAACATTCCGCAAGGTCAAGTCCGGGTGGTGATGTTACCTTTCTTGGGGAGCCCGCTCAGGGTGAGCTGTACCAGTACCACTGATCTCTATGTATAAAGGCTGGATCGTGCATAGGAGAGGGGCTCGTGGGAGAGAGGTGCGGCAACCGGCCGCCATGTTAGAGGGCCCACTGACGCCGGCTGTTCCCATAGGAAACAATGGGAAGCGATTTGATTTGAGTATTTGAGTATTTATTGCGCTTTAAACGCTCCTCGTTGCTGAGTAGCACGCATCTTTCTTAGGAATCAGTGTGCTGACGTATTCCAAACGTGCTTCAGCTGCGTTCCTGTGGTGTTTAATGGTAATTGCCTTCTTTTTCTTCTCCACTGCGTGTATTCCGAATAGGGGGTCGTAACTGTCGTGCACAGGGCGCATACGCATGAAGGTGAATTTGTTGAATGTCAACCTATAAAATTAACTATTTTTACTCAGAAAGGTTTCACACTGTTTGTTATTGTAAGGTACTTCCGCTTTTATATTTTTCGTTTGTTTTCGTTTGTTGTTCGGTTTTCGTGAGGTGTTCCGCTGTTCTCGTTTGACTTTTTCCATTATCGTATTATGTTCTACGAGTGTCTCTATGTGTGTGCTGCAATAAGACTTCGATCGTTATTCTGAAGGGGCTCGTTATTTTATTCACCACATCACCACCAGCAATGCGGTGGAGTATAGACCCTGGCAATGAAACTCCCCATTCCTCATCTTAAAATAACGTTATTGTCACGAGTGCTTTGCAGTTGTTCAGCTGTCAGCGTATTTCATTACAGAAATTCGAAGCGCTGTGCACGAAGAGCATGCACATGCATGACTTATCACACACGCTGTAGGAGCAACTGCACATACGAGGTTAACACAGCAGTTTATTTACTTCCACCGTACCTCACAGATTAAAAGAACAGTGGAACAAATTGGCATATTGGCGTAGGTTCTGCATGTGGTTCTTCGGCACAGCTGAGCGACTGTGAAGGGAACCTGAAAGCACAAGCGCATTGTTTATAGAAAATACATGGTCTTGAGATTTATAGGAGCAGCCACACATACTTTCTTAGTACGCAATGGCACCAGCGAAGTAGCAATGCAAACAAGTCCGAGTTGTCAGATGCACGCGATACGAATAAACAGATTTTTCTTCAAAATAAAGAGCTTACCTGTGAAAAATTCTCCCTCTTTCTCTGTCCGCGTGCAGTGTACTCAAAGCTGCAACAAACTGGCATGACATGACCTTTAATTTAAAGGATATTTTTTTTTTTAAAATACGGGAAGTACCGCTTGAACTTAATGGAGACGACAGGATGCGATGGGCCCACCAATATGGCGGCCGGTGACCACGCTGTGGAGCACCCTATGCGCGATCCAGCCTGTACTATAGAGATCAGTGAGCTGTACTGAGGACATAGCTGAAAAGAAAGAAAAAAGAGGAAAATAAAAGGAAAAAATGGGAAAGTATACCCCATCTAGGCGACCAGATTCCTTACTGTTGAAAGTACACCGGGATCTTCGTTAATGATTGATTGGAATTTGTAAATGAGGTAAGACTCGCGTTGTTCCCTGCCTCTATCGGAGCTAAAGTTTGATTGAAGAGTAAAAAGGGCGACGTCATTTATTGAATGACCAGGCTGGTTGAAATGACGAGAAACAGGAAGATTTGGCTTTTTATTAACGTCCGACCGGTGGTTGTTGAACCTGATCCGAAAATATGTTTTGGTTTGACCTACCTATTGTGCTTGACACGCGTTGCACTGAATGACATAAATGACGTTGGATGCATTTACAGTCAAAGTCACCATGAATTTTCACGAAGAAGCTAGAATTTGTGCTGTTAAGCACGTGGGCACTTCGCATTAGTTTGCATATTTGACATCTGCGGCCATTGCACGGATGGCAGCCTGCCGTCGGACTTGTTGGTCGGTTGACTTTGGAGCTGACTATATTATCGTGGAGCTTTTGCGTGCGCCTGTAGGTCACACCTGGGGGTTCCGGGAAGATTTGTCGCATGCGCTCTGACTTACGAAGAATACTGTGGTGGCGATTAAGTATACTGTTGATGTTCCAAACATTATTGTTGAACGTTACAACGAGGTTAACGGAACCATTGTGTGATTTGCGGTTGCGGTTTTGGAACAGAGCATTGCGATCTGCCCTGCGGGCCTTCGTTATTGCGTCCTCAACTAAACTGGGTGGGAATTGGCGACTGATGAATGTTTGCTTGAGTTGATTCGAATTTCTATCCAGATCACTGTCGCTGGAACAGATGCGTCTATAACGAAGTGCTTGGCTCTAGGGGATAGCAAGTTTAGTGTGCCGCTGGTGGCAACTCTTGAAAGCTAGGTACTGCTGGGAGTCCGTAGGTTTATGGAACAGGTCCGTATTAGGACCCCGTCCGTTAACTTTACCTGGACGTCCAGGAAGTTAGCTGTTAGAGCTGAGTAAGAATGGGTGAATTTGATAGACGGATGTGCTTGGTTAAAATTGCTAATGAGTATATTCAGGTCGTCCTCCGAATACGGCCAAACCATAAAGATATTGTCCAGAAAACGCTTGTACAACGTTGGCTTTTTCTCGCATTGGAACAGAAATGCCTCCTCCAGATCACCCATAAAGATGTTTGTATAATTTGGTGCCATCTTAGTGCCCATAGCCGTGCCACTGACATGCAATAATGTTTACCATCAAATTCAAAGTTGTTATTTTTCAGATTAAGGTTAAGAAACATGAATAGAACACAAGGATCGTATGAGTTGTGAGAATATTTTAAAAACGCCCTTTGAGCTGTAGCAATGCCATCTTCGGGGAGGTGTCGGTATAGAGAGAAGAAACGTCTAGCGTGACCAGCAAACTTGAGGTCGGAGGTTGACACTGACTTAATATTTCCTGGAAGTGATTTGTATCTTTAATGTAGGATGGAAGTTTTGGGGGTATATCTTGAAGAAGATAATCTACAAAGCTGGAAATATTTTCGGTAGCCAAGAGCAGCATTCAGGGACACCCCCTCTGAAACCCGGCTTGACCTGATAGCAGAGGACTACGCAAGGAAGCTAAGTTTACAGGGTGGTGCGTGAGTACGTGAGGAGGAACAGATCTGGGCAGGGAGAGGAGGACATATCTGAGGCGAACAATTCCCTTTTCGCGCCCCGACCTGATAACAACACCGATAACACGCCCGGGAGCATTCGCATAAGATAAAGAATAAGACGTGATGTATAACTGTGGGAACGAGCATGAGACTTTCCAGATATCGGGAGATTGCCGGATGAAATTGGCAGGTTGGCGCCTGTGATAGCCTTCTGGACGACAAATTCACTAAATGCGAGTTCTAAGAGTGCAGCAAGGACAGCAGCTACGGTCCGCAGACGATACACAGACTACGTAATTTTCTGATGATACCACCAGTATCAAATTGGTATCAAGAGTTATTACGAGCTAAAATAGAGGAAACTGACAAATTGGTGCCAGTGAGTGCGTCTTGGGCGACGATTTGGCAAAATGTCTGAAGTATATAGATTGGGCTGGTTGGTGTAAATCCACAAGCGACCAAAGAACAAACACGAAACAACAACAGAGCGACTTGTGTCTGATCTTGTCTCCTGTTTGTTCTTTGGTCGCTTGAAAATGAATGATTTGACCAAACGCTACTTCGTGGGCTCTGGCAAGGGAACCAGGTATAGGCCGCGGACTCATAGCTATTAAGCATGGATACACAGACTACGTAATTAGGTGATGACATCTTCGATATCACGTTTATATCCAGAGTTATTACTAAATGAAATGGAAGATACGGACAGTTTGGCGTCTGCGAGTGCTGTGGCGATGCGAGTGGCAATAGTTTGATCAAACGCGACTTCTTTGGACCAGATATTTTGGAGCAGAACTAAATACCAGATTTGGAGATAACGCTAAACAACTGCTACGCGCCCTCGAGTACATTATTTCTCGCTTAAGATGAAGTAATGCTTAGATCAGGGCAATCAGGGCTCTCACACACGCGGGCCGCATGTGCATGGCTTGCAGTCAGCTATTCTGTGTCCCGAGGGCTCTTGACCACTAAATAGAATAAAGCTGCCCCCCCCCCCCCCCCACACACACACGCGCGCACACCAATAATGAAGAATTCGGAATGAAACCAGGTTTTCAGGCATTGTTTTTACCCTTGCTCGATGTAGTGTTGCTCCTGTCGACGTTAGGAAGGACATTCACATTCGAGCAGTTCTTGTGACTCATAAACCTCAGCTAGTAGTTATAGCGATTAGCGATCTGGTTAATTATTACACTAAGTTTATGGGCTTACAGCATAGCAGCAGCCTCTCCGGATATCATGCTCGAAAAACTGTATACTGAGCAGAGAGAGGCGCAGTGAAAAAAAAAAGAAAAAAAAATAGATGGAGTAGTTATGTTCGAGGGTCATTGTGTGAATATTTTTAATTATTTCTCTTTCCCTGATTTCCTTTTTCTTTTTCACGTTGAAAATGCAAGCAAAATCAGCAATACAGTGTGTAAACCGAGAATGTCAGTGCTCCTGAACGTTGGGATAATCGTTCGTGAAGAACTATGTACGAAGAACTTGCAACGCCTTTCAAATTTTCAATGTATCATTTGGAAAAGAAGCTCATTTGTCTCTGCTGGTGTGTCAAGTGAAGTTTCTCATTGACGAATTGTATATGCGAATGCCTAATAACTATACCGCTCAGCTGTTTACGCTGAGGTACTTTGCTATAATTGCGGTCCTTTCCAGGGTGATTACCCCCAGCCCCCAGGGAGGTGTACACTCCCCTGAATTTTTCCAACCACTCCTGTAATTCGTGAGATTTCCCGATACACCTTGGCCACCAATGCATATACGCATAGATATGTATCCATATAGATATACCACACTGTGGTTCTCTCCACTCGAAATCACGCAGACATCTTATCACGCCGGGTACCGCATCTTAGCTTCTATGCGCATTGATGATAGTGCCAGCCGCAACAACAATGACAAAGAAGAAATTGTCGTTCCTCTTCGCTGCTGATACGAGTTGCGCAACGGACCAAAGGCTGATACCTTCCGTTTGAATTCAGCGAGAGAGCCGCGACGGCAAGGAAAAAAACTTGCCAAGATACGGGGCACAAAAGTGAACTTGCTCAGCAAATCGCCGGCAGTCCGAACATTTACACGGCAACAGACACCTACGAGCACTGGTGCTAAAGTCTGAGGAAAAGACATCATAGATGAAAATACATATCCATTACAACAACAACAACAAATAGTTCATGACTATGGCCTGAGGTGGTTCACCGCTTGAGAACATATCCGTTACGAAGCCGTTTGAATTTCACTGTTCATGGTAATCAACCAATTTTTCTCGAAGTGCAGCACGCATAAACAAGTCCATGGTATGCTTACACCTCGACCTGCAAGAAATGACCCACAGTGACCCTAGAAGTCTGCCCAGGACGCACATTTCCCCAGGGCGTCAGTCGTGACGTTGCCCATATACGTGAGGCCGACAACGGCAAGCCCTTTCACCATCACCACCACCACCACAGTATCCTTCTGAAACATTGCATCACTTGCCAACTTCTTTGAGAAAAGTAAAAAGTAACCTTTCTGCAACCCCGATGATGGCAGAGGCATCCATGGAATACACCACAAAGAGTCACTGGTGTATTCTGCATAGCGAAGCCATTATCAACGACTTATACTAGGCCCTTGTACTGGGATTTTGACAGTGGTGACCGCAAAATTTGGAAGACGCGCCGGCAGAGCCCTCTAAAACGGGCAAAACCCTTTGTATCATGGTGTCAAAGGCATATTCGAGACGGCTTATGCTATTGCCCTTCCCACTGGGATTGTAACGGAGGCGACCGCAAAATCCGTAAAAGACCGCAGCAGAGCCCTTTAGAACGGGCAAAACCTCTTTAATCATGGTTCCAAACAGATATTATCAACGGCTTATGATGCTCTTCTACAGGGATTGCAACAGAAGCGACCACCAAATGCGGAAAAGGCAGCAACAGAGTGCTTTAAAACGTACGAAACCCCTTGTATCATGGTACCAAAGGCATATTAATGACGGCTTACGCTGTGCATTTCTACCGGAATTGCGCAAGAGGAGACCGCATAATTTGGATACGGCAGCAGCAAGGCCTTATAAAACGGGCGAAACTCACTGTATCATGGAGCGAAAGAAAGAAAGAAAGTTACCAGTGTCTTGTGCAATCCTATTCTGCTGGAGTTATAACACAGGCGATCACCAAATTCGGCAAACGTGGCAGCAGAGCCCTCTTAAACGAGCAAAACCCCTTGTGTCATGCTGTCACAGTCATATTATCAACAACTTATACTATGTCATTCTACCGAGATCATAACACAGGCGACCGCAAATATCGGGAAAAGGATGCAGCATAGCCCTTCAGCACGGGCGAGACCCCTTGTATCATGCTGCCGATGACATGTCATCAATGGCTTGTGCAATGCCGTTCTATTGGGATTGTAACAGAGACTACCGCAAAATACGGAAAATGCGGCAGCAGAGCCCTTTAAAACGGTCGATACCCCTTGTATCATAGTTCCAAAGTCATATAAGTATTCGCAACGGGTTATGCATGCTATTGCCGTTCTACTGGAATTATAACGGATGCGGCCGCAAACTCCATAAAAGGCTACAGCAGAGCCCTTTAAAACGGACAAAAACCCCTTTAATCATGGTGGCCGACATTTTACACACCTATAAAGACGCGACAGCTTATGTTATGCCCCTCTCCTGTGATTGCATCGGAAACCACCGCAAAATTTGGAAAAGGCGGCAGCAGGGCCCTTTACAATGACTCAAATGACTTGTATCGTTGTGCCAAAAAGATACTATGAACGGCTTGTACTGGGATTGTAACAGAGGATACCGCAACGTTCGGCAGCAGATCGAGCCCTTTAAAACGTGCGAAGCCCCTTTAATCCTGGTGCCAGGCCGTACATGGAGAGGTCGCGTTTGAAGAAACTGCTTCCGAAACGACACTCCCTAAGCAAAAAGCGTCCTAAGCTGATTTTGTAGTATGCATATGTGAAAGTAAGATCACGGGATTTGAACCCCGTATCTTGTTCCCTTGTTGCACCCTGAGAGGGCGCGTTTTAAAAATCGCTTCCAAAATGGCACTCGAAATGGCCAAATGGCCTATTTCATCAACTTCGGGGCTTAATATATTTTTATACAACAATAGTATTAAAGATGTCTAAAGCTGATTTTCTAATGTGTATATCTGAAACTAAGATCATGGAGTTTGAACCACGTACCTTGTTCCCCTGTTGCACCA
The DNA here is from genome assembly GCF_037126465.1 of Ornithodoros turicata. Lineage (NCBI taxonomy): Eukaryota > Metazoa > Arthropoda > Arachnida > Ixodida > Argasidae > Ornithodoros > Ornithodoros turicata. The sequence goes on along the minus strand of NC_088202.1, from coordinate 6,725,227 downwards.
TGACAGGTCGAGTTTGACAAAATCGCTTCCAAACCGGGGCTCGAAATGGCCATTGGCCAATTTCATCAACTACGGGACTTAATATCATTCGATACAACAATAATATTGTCCTAAGCTAATTTTGTAATATGTATATGTGAAAGTAAGATCACGGGGTTTGAACCCCGTATCTTGTTCCCCTGTTGCACCCTGAGTGGTCGGGTTTGACAAAATGGCTTCCAAACCGGCACTCGAAATGACCAAATGGCCAATTTCCTCAACTTCGGAGCTTAATATCATTTGATATAAAAATAATATTAAAGATGTCCTAAACTAATTTTGTATCATGTATATGTGAAAGTAAGATCACGGGGTTTGAACCCCGTATCTTGTTCCCCTGTTGCACCCTGAGAGGTCGGGTTTGACAAAATGGCTTCAAAACCGGCACTCGAAATGGCCAAATGGCCAATTTCGTCAACTACGGGGCTTAATATCATTCGATATAACAATAATATTAAAGATGTCCTAAGCTAATTTTGTAATATGTGCATGTGAAAGGAAGATCACGGGGTTCGAACCCCGTACCTTGTTCCCCTGTTGCACCCTGAGAGGTCGCGTTTGACAAAATCGCTTCCAAAACGGCACTCGAAATGGCCAAGTGGCAAATATCGTCAACTTCGAGGCTTAATATTATTTGATATAAAAATAATATTAAAGATGTCCTAAGCTGATTTTGTAGTATGTGTATGTGACAGTAAGATCACGGGGTTTGAACCCCGTATCTTGTTCCCCTGTTGCACCCTGAGAGGTCGGGTTTCACAAAATGGCTTCCAAACCGGCACTCGAAATGGTCAAATGGCCAATTTCGTCAACTTCGGGGCTTAATATCATTTGATATAAAAATAATATTAGAGATGTCCTAAGCTAATTTTGTATCATGTATATGTGAAAGTAAGATCACGGGGTTTGAACCCCGTATCTTGTTCCCCTGTTGCACCCTGAGAGGTCGGGTTTCACAAAATGGCTTCCAAACCGGCACTCGAAATGGTCAAATGGCCAATTTCGTCAACTTCGGGGCTTAATATCATTTGATATAAAAATAATATTAGAGATGTCCTAAGCTAATTTTGTATCATGTATATGTGAAAGTAAGATCACGGGGTTTGAACCCCGTATCTTGTTCCCCTGTTGCACCCTGAGAGGTCGGGTTTGACAGAATCGCTTCCAAAACGGCACTCGAAATGGCCAAGTGGCCAATTTCGTCAACTTTGGGACTTAATATCATTTGATATAAAAATAATACTAAAGATGTCCTAAGCTAATTTCGTAATATGTATACGTGAAAGTAAGATCACGGTGTTTAAACCCCGTATCTTGTTCCCCTGTTGCACCCTGAGAGGTCGGGTTTGACAAAATCGCTTCCAAAACGGCACTCGAAATGGCAAAGTGGCGAATTTCGTCAACTTCGGGGCTTAATATCATTGGATGTAAAAATAATATTAAAGATGTCCTAAGCTGATTCTGTAGTATGTATACGTGAAAGTATGATCACGGTGTTTAAAACCCGTACGTTGTTCCCCTGTTGCACCCTGAGAGGTCGCGTTTGACAAAATCGTTTCCAAAGCGGCACTCGAAATGGCCAAGTGGCCAATTTCGTAAACTTCGGGGCTTAATATCATTTGATATAAAATTAATATTAAAGATGTCCAAAGCTGATATTATAATATGTATACGTGAAAGTAAGATCAAGGGGTTAGAACCCCGTGTCTTCCCCTGTTGCTCCCTGAGAGGTCGCGTTTGACAAAATCGCTTCCAAAACGGCCAAATGGCGAATTTCATCAAGTTCGGGGCTTAATATCATTTGATATAACGATGATAATAAAGATATCCTAAGCTGATTATGTAATGTAATGTATATGTGTATGTATATGTGAAAGTACGATCACAGGGTTTGAACCCCGTACCTTGTTCTCCTGTTGCACCCTGAAAGGTCGCGTTTGACAAAATCACTTCCAAAACGGCACTCGAAATGCACAGTTTTATCAAGTTGTATAGTTTAATATAAAAGCGATATAAAATACAAGACGGTATCATTTGTATATTACTCACTGAAAATAAAGTTGTCTGTTCTGTCAGCCACTTCGAGTTCTGGAAAAAATGACAGTTCTCGTTTCGAACTCCTTCAGACCGGCCGTACAGTCTCAGCGCATGCGTATTACGATAATACTGGGACTTAGTCCGTCGAGCGCCTAGGAGGGGAACCCTGTCTGAGTCGCGACTTTGAAGGCCTTGGGTGCATCAGGATTAACACTCACACATCGTGCCGTGGTTGGTATGTGGCCTGGAGGACGTACTGAACGAAAATAGGCGATGACATTTGCAGAATTTGACTACCTTTGTCGAAAAATCGTAGTCTAAACATGGGCGATGTGCAAAAATCGACGGGATCCCCATAGAAGCAATGCATTAAAATTCATTTGGCCAGGGTGCACTAGGCTTATATTCTGCTGGTGCCTTTCATGTCTCCAGGGGTTCTTTACATGGTGTTCTTCTCTATTAGGCGATGACATCTTAAAAAGTTTATTCTGTTTTGCTGTTAATTGGCATAAACGCTGTCTCCCATTGAATGAACATCCTGTAAGCCAGCTTCCCGCATAGCGGCTGAGTATGGTGACGGAGTGCGCCGGCGGGGGGGGGGGGGGGGGTGTCCGCGAATTTTGGGATTGTGTACCGTTACACGAAACTATCGGGCGCCCTGGGTTCCCAGGCTTATGGATGTTGGGGAGCATGTAAAATCTGCCTGGCACGGGATCTCTAGGGAGTAAGTACTCGTACACGGTGGTGTCTATCTTTTTGCTGGTTTTCAGATCTTTCAAGCTACGGATAACATTCGCAGTGATCTGTTCCGTAGGGTCAGCTTCGAGGACTTTGTAAAATGATCTGCAAGATAACTGCCGAATACCCTCGTTAATATAGTCAGTTTTGTTCATTACCACAATTGCACCACCTTTATCACCTTTTTTTATAACCAGATCATCACATATTTGAAGGTCGGAAAGGCTACGGTGTTCAGCTGGCGATCAATTCGACTGTGATTTACGATTGGGTGAATGGTTGTACGCGTTAATAATATCCTTTTGAACTGCGCGAATATACATATCCAGGGCTTTATCACGGTTACCGTCTGGTGTAAAACTGGACGGCTGTTTGAAAGGGTTGGAGTCTGACTTCGGCTTGTCATGAAAGTATTCTTCGAGGCGTAAGCGGCGGGCGAAGTTATCTAAATCTATGTGAAGTTGATATTCATTTAATTTATTGTGTTGCTCGGACAATATGAGAGGCCATGGCTGAGTAAAGATATTTCGGTATCGGTGAGAATATGGGATGACAAGTTAACGACATTATGAGACTTGGGGCATTCGACATTACCGGGATCAGTGGAGGCGGCGTCTTGATTTTGATTAATAATGGTGTGCTGGTACTGTGATGACGTACTAGTAATTTGGACAATACTTATCGGGTGACTATCCTGAAATGTTGTTTTAAGCCCAGTTGGGGCAATCTGGCTAACTCCGTCCCTGGCGAGCTTTTTACGTTTACTGCAGTACACAGCTTCTTCCCTGTTCTCAGCGAAGCGTGCTAAACCTGAGTTATGGTTGAGAGACCTACTGGTTGGGAGACCTACGGACTCCCAGTAGTACCTAGCTTTCAAGAGTTGCCACCCGCGGTACACTAAACTTGCTATCCCCTACAGCCAGCCACTTCCTTATAGACGCATCTGTACCAGCGACAGTGATCTGGACAGAAATTTGAACCAACTCAAACACACATTCATCAGTCGCCAATTGCCACCCAGTTTAGTTGAGGACGCAATAACGAAGGCTCGCAGGGCAGATCGCAAAGCTCTGTTCCAAAACCGCAACCGCAAATCAGACAATGATTTCGTTAACCTCGTTGTAACATTCAAGAATAATGTTTCCAACATCAACAGTATACTTAATCGCCACCACAGTATTCTTCGTCAGTCAGAGCGCATGCGACAAATCTTCCCGGAACCCCCAGGTGTGACCTACAGGCGCACGCAAAAGCTCCACGATAATCTAGTGAGCTCCAAAGTCAACCGGACAACAAGTTCGACGGCAGGCTGCCACCCGTGCAATGGCCGCAGATGTCAAATATGCAAACTAATGCGAAGTGCCCACGTGCTTAACAGCACAAGTTCTTGTTTCTTTGTCAAAATTCATGGTGACTTTGACTGTAATTCATCCAACGTGATTTATGCCATTCAGTGCAACGCGTGTCAAGCACAATACGTAGGTCAAACCAAAACATCATTTCGCATCAGGTTCAACGACGACCGGTCGGACGTTAATAAAAAGCCAAATCTTCCTGTTTCTCGTCATTTCAACCAGCCTGGTCATTCAAATGACGCCGCCCTTTTTATTCTTCAATTAAACTTTAGCTACGATAGAGGGAGGGAACAACGCGAGTCTTACCTCATTTACAAATTCCAATCACTCATTAACGAAGATCCCGGTGTATTTTCAACAGTAAGGAATCTTGTCGCCTAGATGGGACATACTTTCCTATTTTGTTTCCTTTTATTTTTCCTCTTTTTTTCTTTTCAGCTATGACCTCAGTACAGCTCACCCTGAGCTGGCTGCGCAAGAAAGATGACATCACCACCCGGACTTGGCCTTGCGGAATGTTCCAGAATATGACTCACTGACAACTGCCACGTGGCGTACTTGCACCGATTTTGGCGTCACTCAGGGAACCTATTTAAGCAATATGCAACCCTTGTACCTCTTTTGTCCTGACGAAGACAGTGCCACTGTCGAAACGTCGACCACTCTTTTTTTAATCTATGTGTTAAATTACCCATTAAATAAATTAGTTTTTGTTAAGGTTCCTGTAATCTGTAGTCCACGTCTTATTATTTCACCCTTTTATATATGTATATTATGTATTTATGTATTATATTATATTTGTATACTAGCGAAAAAAATAGCCAGAGCTCTTTGGCTGCACGTATAGCATATGCTTGTAAGTCAAACATCGCCATACCAGTACTGGACAGCTGTTTCGGCCTTCTTGGGCCTCATCAGCAGTACGCAGGCAGGCAACGTTTGAGTGGATGGCGTCAGAAGGTCACTTAACACGTGATTCCTCCCGTCAGGGTGAGCTAAGTCACCACTGAAAGCCCAGTGCAAAGCCAGTGAAGTATACTAGGGGAAAAAAATAGCCAGAGCTCTTTGGCTGCACGTATATAGCATATGTTTGTAAGTCAAACGTCGCCATACCAGTACTGGACAGCTGTTTCGGCCTTTTTGGGCCTCATCAGCAGTACGCAGGCAGGCAACGTTTGAGTGGATGGCGTCAGAATGTCAGGTAACACGTGATTCCTCCCGTCAGGGTGAGCTAAGTCCGCACTGAAAGTCCAGTGCAAAGCCGCCATTTCAGGTATTTATCAGGCTTTAGAGCAATGGTGCTCATATGCCTACACTCATCATTAATGGGGGGGCCCGGGTGACGTTGGGCCACAGGTCTTTGTTTTCATTCCTGTATATAGAAACTCGAGGAAGGAACTTTAGTGACCGTCATACACTCTACAGAAACATGTCATTCATGCACGCAATCACGCAATGGGCAGAGCCACATTTTTTCATGCATACTTCATTCATTCTCTCATTCATTCATGGCTATTGGTTTTGTTACCGCCCCTGAAAAAAAAATAGAATGAACTCAAAAGAAAAAAAGTCTCATTCGCTGGCTGGATGCGTACTGCTGATGAGGCCCAAGAACGCCGAAACAGCTGTCCAGTACTGGTATGGCGACGTTTGACTTACAAACATATGCTATACGTGCAGCCAAATACCTCTGGCTATTTTTTCCCCTAGTATACTTCACTGGCTTTGCACTAGGCTTTCAGTGGTGACTTAGCTCACCCTGACGGGAGGAATCACGTGTTACGTGACCTTCTGACGCCATCCACTCAAACGTTGCCTGCCTACGTACTGCTGATGAGGCCCAAGAAGGCCGAAACAGCTGTCCAGTACTGGTATGGCGACGTTTGACTTACAAACATATATATATATATATATATATATATATATACATTATAATTCACATTATAATTCACTGGCTTGCTCTATCGCTCTTACTCTATCGCTCGCTGAGCGACCCCTGGTTTGCCAAATCGGAACGATGCGCAGCTACCCAGAGCTGACGAGCCGCAAACATGGCGAAACACGTGTCCTCTGGTGCTGTCGCATCGTTCCATGAGTATATGTTTCTCTGCGTGCAGCCATAGAAGCCATCTTAATCTGTAATTTTGAATTTCAAACGCGTCTAGTGTCACTTACTTTTTTCTTTAATGGCTTTTGCACCCCTCATTATAATTCACTGGCTTGCATTGTGGCATTGAGGAGTGCTCAGTCACCCTCCCAGGTGTATATCGCTCGCTGAGCGACCCCTGGTTTGCCAAATCCGAACGATGCGCAGCTACCCAGAGCTGACGAGCCGCAAACACGGCGAAACCCGTGTCCTCTGGTGCTGTCGCATCGTTCCATGAGTATCTGTTTCTCTGCGTGCAGCCATAGAAGCCATCTTAATCTGTAATTTTGAATTTCAAACACGTCTAGTGTCATTTACTTGTTTCTTTAATGGCTTTTCCCCCTCATTATAATTCACTGGCTTGCACTGTGGCATTGAGGAGTGCTCAATCACCCTCCCAGGTGTATATCGCTCGCTGAGCGACCCCTGGTTTGCCAAATCCGAACGATGCGCCGCTACCCAGAGCTGACGAGCCGCAAACACGGCGAAACACGTGTTCTCTGGTGCTGTCGCATCGTTCCATGAGTGTCTGTTTCTCTGCGTGCAGCCATAGAAGCCATCTTAATCTGTAATTTTGAATTTCAAATACCTCTAGTGTCATTTAGTTGTTTCTTTAATGGCTTTTCCCCCTCATTATATATTATAATATATAATGAGGGAGAAAAAGACACCAGAGACTGAAGTGGGGAGTGGAAGGAAGTTATTTATCAAGCGTGCATTTAAACCAAGGGTCTGGGGAAGTCTACATTTCGGCGGAGGCTCCGCCTTCTTCGGGACTAAGACGAAAATCGGTGTACAAGGTCTTTTAAAAGGCTACAAAAGTGTCGTCACAGTCAGTATAATTCCACTGCGGGGCAGTCGTCAGTGCGTCCTGTTCTGTAAGGTTCCGGAAGGTTCCTGGGTCATCGGCCGGTGAGATTACGTGTCAAAGCCTTGGAGTTCAAGAAAGGTCTGGGGTCGCGCTCGTTGAAAGCCTGTTGTCGGGGGTGTTCTTAGCGTCATTGTGTCGAGCTGTAAAGAAAAGAAGAAAAGAGGCAGCGGCCACTCCGAGAACACACAGAAAAAAAGTTATCCGGATATGCTTCTTACAGTTGATAGCACTCCTTTATCCCCATTTATTAGAGATTGGAATTTGCAGATCAAGTACGATTCGCGTTGCTCTCTGCAGCGATCGGGTGTGAAATTTGACTCTGGAATAAAAAGTACGACGTTACTAATGGAATGACCGGGTCGACTAAAATGGCGGGAAACTGGGAGGCTACGTTTTTTCGAAACATCGGATCGGTGGTTATTGAATCGAATCCTAAATGAATTTTTACTTTGACCTACATATAGCGCGGAGCATGTTGTACATTGAATGATGTAAATAATGTTCCTGGAGTTACAGTCAAAGTCGAGATTGATTTTGAGTGGGAAGTCAGAGTTTGTACTCTTGACCGCTGCCGTGCTTTGCATTGATTTGCATATTTGGCAATTACCATTGCATGGATGGCATCCCGCCGTGTGTGTTAATGGTTTGGGAACTTTGGAGTTGACTAGTCTGTCTTGAAGGCTGCGCAACCTTCACGTCTAGTATCAGTTACTTGTTTCTTTAATGGCTTTTCCCCCCTCATCATAATTCACTGGCTTGCACTGTGGCATTGAGGAGTGCTCAGTCACCCTCCCAGGTGTATATCGGTCGCTGAGCGACCCCTGGTTTGCCAATTCCGAACGGTGCGCAGCTACCCAGAGCTGACGAGCCGCAAACACGGCGAAACACGTGTCCTCTGGTGCTGTCGCATCGTTCTCTGGAACGATGGTCTGGAAACATCGTTCTCCTAGGAGGCATTGTGAAAAACGCTGGCGGGTGGCAGGTACTGTGGAGAAATTGGCGATACCGTGTCCGCAGAAATGCACGGGTTAGCACCTGCAGCATCAGAGCAACTGGTGGTGGAGGTGGCATGGAATTACGCGAGGGGACAGAGCCTGGGTAGGAAGACGTGGCGCGCGTTGTGGACATCGCGTCTTGTCTCCGGCATACGTCTGGACTCTCGCTGGGGCCTTGGTCGGCTGGGACACGGTGGAGAGGTTGCTGGTGACGCAAACCTTACCGAAGAAAGAACTTTATTACGGGAGATTCAGCGCTGGGGGCGATACTCTACCCCATTGCTGGTGGTGATGCGGTGAATGAAATAATGAGCCCCTTCACAATAAGGATCGAAGTCCTGTGGTGTCCAGAAAGGTGAAGAGAGCCTTGAGGGCAGAGCATTGGTGTGCTGGAAGTGGTCAGGGACCAAGCAATTTGGTGAGAGAGAGGGGGAGGGAGTGTAGCTCGTTGAGGGATGCGGAGAATACGGTTCGGGAGGGTTGATAGTGTGGGCAATGGAGAAGAATGTGCTCTAGATCTTTAACAGCACCGCAGTGGCTGCAGTGGCGAGAGGCAACTTGTCTCAAGCGGTAGCGCCACTATGCTGTGAAGGCCTTGTCGTGGCGCATTCGATGAACTAATGCGGCATCTTGACGAGAGATATATGCAGGCATGCAGAAAGCGTGCGCTGGATCAACGCTGCTCAGCATGGCGGGGGGTAGAATGTCGGCGGTTCGTTGGCGGGTAGCCAGAGGAGGCACGAGGCGTCGAAGTACGGACCGATGATCTCCTCTCAGCAGTGCAATACGCGTCTGTCTCCGAGACGAGAGAGCTCCTTCGGTGGTGCTGTCAGGCTGTTCATTGCCTTCGACACCGCAATGGGCTGGAACCCATTGGAGAACGAGCCTGTGCCCTGCTTCATAGACAAGTTTGTAAGCCATTAACACATCCATAACCAACGGTGCGGAGGAGCCTGATATGCCAGAATTTTCAATTGCTTGCAGCGCAGATGTTGAGTCAGTGAAGACCACCCAAGTTCGTGGGGTAAAGTGAACGAAGTGCTGCAGAAAGAAAGGTATGGCACAGAGTTCCGCAGCTGTGGATGAGGTATGATGCCAAAGGCGACGTCCTTCAACTACGCCTTCGGATGGGGTGACGAATGCCGACGCGGACTTGCCATTTCGAGATACGCCGTCGGTGTGTGCGGCGGCAGAGGTAGAAAACTTCGCGTCTACGAGAGCATAAAAATGGGCTCGAAGGACTTGAAGGGGAACCTGACCTCTGCGGTCCTGGAGGTCAGGAACACGTGCGAAGGTGGGTGGCACAGGCAGACACAAGGGGACGTTCGGCGGTGTGACGTCCTTAAGTGCGAAGCCAGTCAGAGCCTGGCGTGTCGTCTCCGCTACGCGATGGAAATCACTTTTCAGGACGTTATCGTATTTTCCTGAGGAGTGGGTGACGGGGAATGTGCGCACGCAAACGTAGGAAGTGTCGAGCCGTTTCCCGCTCACGGAAGACCTCCACCGGGAGTTCACCAGCTTCAGCTAGAACTTGCAGTGTTTCAGCCCTTCTTGAAACTCCAAGACAGCGACGAAGGCTTCGGGCGAACTCGGTCCGAAGAGTATTTAAAGATGTCGTAGAAACCATGTGCAAGACTGGAAGGCTGTAAAGCACAGTCGCTCTCGCCAAAGCCGCGTGAACGTCTAGAAGGCAGCGTTGATCACAGCCCCGGCTTAATCCAGAAAGATGTTGAAATGGAGGAAGCCATCGCTGCACTTTGGTTTCAAGGTGCTTAATGTGGCGAGCCCAGCGCAGGTTCGGGTCCAGGACCACACCAAGGAAGCGATGGGAAAGCACAGGCTCGAGCTTCTTTGGACCCACCCAAAAATGGAAATTACTCATAGCCTTGTGAGTGAAACGTAGCTCGACGCACTTTTCGGGCGAAAGGTCCATTCCAAGTCGCGTAAGGTAGATATGGACATTGTTTAAGGCTTGTTGCAAACGGCGCTGAATGGTCGGTCGTGACTTGCCTACTGTCGAAAGGGCAACGTCATCGGCATACACGAAGAATGCTACCTTGTGAGGAACTATCGATTTTAGTCCTGCCACTGCCACATTAAAGAGCATAGTACTGAGAATGCTTCCCTGGGGTACGTCTTGATGAATAGGGTGCTTGGGGCTTTGGCCGTGGGATGTGCGGACAGCGACAGTTCGGTCCGCAAGGAAATCATGGAGCCAGCTGAAGAGGCGACCAGATACGCTGAAGAGGCGTCAGATACGCTTCACAGCCACTACCTCACTACCTTACTACCTCACATTACATGTGCTCCATATCAAACCTACGTACGGTGAATTTTCATGTTGCATGATTACCGAACAGAGATGAAATAATTTGATAATGTAGTTAATAGCATGCAAACTGTACGGTTTTGCAGGCCCCTCCCCAACCAGCGGAGGAGGCCACGATCTCACATCAAGAGGGCCATGTACCTGTGGTATGCGCAGCAGTCATCTATTACCAATTCAAAAAAATTAAGAGAACTTTTACGCTTTTACAGGACACCGTCCCTGAAAGAAGCACTTCAGTGGCTCATCTGGCCAGCTCCCAGCCAGCTACCCCCCCCCGCCCCGGTGTCTCCATTTCAGTCACCCCCATCATGGAGGATGCGAAACCCCCCGCAAGGTGCCACGGCTAGTCCAATTCGTGTGGAGCGACCACGAGTGTGCCGCAGAAGGCGTAGGAGGGTTCCACCACCTGTTGCGAACCAAATCATTGAAGTGCAGGAGCGGTTGGTGACCCAAGTGGCGCAGCTACGTGAGGTGAAAAAGAAAATTCATCTATACTATTCAAGTTTCGTACTTTTGTTACTTAACTTCCTCATAACCAGGGCCATTGTGTCGCCAGTGTCACAAATAAACATTCAAATCAGACTTGCTGTGCGCAGCTCCTGGCACCACTGGTCGGGCTACTGACGGAGCTCGTCACACACTTACTAAACGGGGAACGACAGAAGGACACGTAAGCACGTAAGTTCCCACTTTGGTAGTCGTAGTAAGATAAGGTGCGATAATAACCCTTTCGACCATGGTGTACTAAAAAAAGTACACAGCAAAGATCTGTTTGGACGCCTCAATGAAATGGCCGAAATAGGCAAAAAAGAAGCGAAAATATTCGTAATACATGCTAATCCGCATCTGCATCGCTTGTTGCGCTCTCGCGTGCCCTGGAACTGGGGAAGACAACGACGAAGAAGGTAAAGACGCCTGCGAGGGGAGCAGCAGGAAGTACAAAATATTAAATTTTTTTACGAGTCAAGTATTGTAACGGCCGTGATGAGAATTTTGCATGTTATTTATGAAACATTGAAGACCTTGTGCTCACTGACTGAAAAATTATTGCCCCAGTGTATGCATCGCATATGATACGTGCAGGTCCATATGTACTATATTTAGTACATCAGGGCCCAGCGCCTGTCACTCCTTGGAAGTTGGGCTCAGGAAGCACTCCCTTCGCTACAGTGTTTCCTTTGGTTTCTTTTTATTTTACTGGTAGGAATTGCGCCTAGTAGGTTTTATTTTGCGACGAAGAATTATCCCTTCATATTCCCATGTTTCCTTACTTGGTAATTGAAAGGCATCTGACCGAGAAGATGATCCAAGTGAGGAGGAAGACACAGAATTTGCTTCACGAGGTGCGGCAGACGACGGGCATCATGTATTGCATGAGCTAACTGACGAGTTTGAAGAAGAGCAAATCACAGGGAATGTATAATGGTGAAATAAACTAATGAAGAAGCCGTACGGCTAATTTTTTGGGCTAAAAAATAAATGTTCCTCTTCCAGAAGGATTTCCACATCCTCTGCAGTATTTATGACAACTGTTAGCTCAAGGTGATCATCGTGTACATTTTCCCGTTTCTGTACAGGGTCCAAAATAAATTTTAGCGTCAAACATGTTTACCTTTTTCACAACCACTGAGCCCTGATGTACTGTATTTAGTACATGACGCCATCTTCTATAGCCAAGAAATAGTAACGTCATATTTTGTATTTTTGGGTTCCTTGAACAGTATAGAAACCAGATCTGGTCGGAAAAAAATTCAACTGAACATTTAAAAAATCCAGGGCCAAAAGGGCTAATACATCTTCATGCTGATGTACCGACGATGAGTAGTAGATAAAAAAATTGAGATGTTACAGAGAAGCAGTGCAATTGCATGCTCACACATATTTATATGCTTCGTTCCAAATGTACATATGGATATAGAAAAACACCCACAAAAAGGGGTCCATCCTTAATTCTGTGACACACAAAGTCAACACACCTCTCAGAACATGTGTGACATTTCACCAGCTCCTGTGTATGTATATTAACAAAATCTCAGCATATCGAGTCCATTTTGTGTATGAACTCTATAGGTTTGTTTTGCAAGTACGGCTGGCTACGTGACTCTCCAGTTCTACAAATCAAAATTCAATATACAAGTAGCACAAAAACTAAATTTAGCAGCAATAAGCCTACTGAACTGAAAATAAGTCATACCAGCAAAAAACAAGCTTTTAGTTATGTTGATGAACGAGTTTTTCTAAAGATGATGTTCTAAGATGATGTTTTTCTAAAAGTATCTGTGTACAATTCTCTGCCGAAAGCACATTCCCTGTGATGTGAGAGTATCACTCTCGCTGGTAGGGTCATTCCCTGCTTCCCTAGTCCTCGTCATCGGTTTCCTCAAGGTCGCTCTCGTATTCTGCAGCTACTGCTTTACTTTCCTCTGTTGGTTCGGGCAAAGTGAAAGGAAGACACATATTATGAAGAACAGCACATGCCGTAATAATGTCGCAAGCGCGACCGGGTGCAAAGTGCAGTGTGCAGTAACGTTTCAAACATCGAAATCTCATCTTGAGCGCACCAAAGCACTGCTCAATTCGAACTCTAGTGCTGCTGCGAGCCTTATTAAAAGCTTCCTCCTTTTCTGTTGCAGGAGTCCCAAGTGGGGTCAGGAGCCAGAGCTCGAGGGGTATCCGAGGTCACCTGTGAAGAGAACAGGGAGAAGAAATGTTATCTATTTCACATTCATTCTTTAACCAAGTTCCGTCTTTGTAATTGTATTTGTCACTGCATGAATGTTATAATAAGACAAAAAAATAAAATAAAATGTTTTGTAACAGTTATTGCAACTAATACAGTTGAACTATTAAAAGCATCATACTTAAATGTCACAAATATTGTAATGTTGCCGTATGAATGTACACTCACATCTATTTAACACAATAACATTTTCGTCTATGTTCTTCAAAACGATTCTCAGCCCTTTCACTGTTTGCATCAACAACAACAACAATGTGAATGACGACGGGATGAGGTGTTTGCATCACTCTCTATGCTACTTACGCAAAAAGGTATCCCAGCATTGCCTACTATTCATTTTCGTGTGACGACATCCTTAACTCCCCTTCTGCAAAAAGGGCTGAAGCCCTCTCACGAAGCCTGCACATGCTCCGGATGGTAGCGTCGTGACAGCTTCTTGGGTACCTTGTATTTATGTGCAGTATTCGACGGTTGGCGTTACAAACCTGCCAATATAACACTCTGTTCATACCGTTGCTTACTCAGCTTGAGTTATTCATAACCTTAGAAGTACGCATGCATGTACGTCACATACCAAGGCAACCAGGCAGGCCCTTAATGTCGTAGAACCCACGCTTTACAGCAAGCTTCTCTTATGGTGTTGTAGGAAAACGTAGGTATCTTGGTGCCAGGTTCTTTATGATCGTCCAGCTTACAGCATGAATTGACTCCGACACGGGTCGCTTTGTTGTGCTGAAGCATTCTTCATGCGCAGTGTTATCGAGGAAGGCACCCGTCGCATAGAATCTCAGTGCCATTAGTACTCTCTGTTCCACGGAGAGTGTAGTGGAGCGCAGTCCACTGCTGCGCTGTAAGAGGGACAGTAAGAGGAACAGTGGCATAATGCAATGATTAATCTTCATTTTACGTCGCGCGACTATCAAAGTATGTGCGTACGCCACATTACACTCCTTATTCCACTTGTGCTGATATATCACCTTCTCTGTTACATTTATAATGCACATAATTTGTTTGGAAGGCGATGACAACAAGTTCGAATGAACAAAAAAAGGAGGCGATACGTACGTCGCTTCAAGTCCTCCGAAACGGCACTGCACACCTCTCGTACTGCATCTTTCGAAAGCCGGAAGTGTGCAACAAACTGATCGTCTGAGAGGGCCGTCAGTACGTCAGCGTGAGGACGAAATACGCGGACCACTTCTTCACATATGCCAACATCGGCGAGGAAAGCGTTGAGCGCCGCCAATTTTCTGGGCTGGCGGCGCTCACTGGCGACGAAAGACGCGAAGATTTCCGTCGTCTGTCACCCTCACCCCGGTGACGGTTACCGAGGAGCGCAGTGACGGTGTGAAAGAGGCCAGCAACACCGCTTTAACTGCACGTGACGACGAGGGTCACGTGGACGCTCCGTTGCTCTGGCAACTGCGATGAGCTGCGATCACCGGAAAACGCCAACAATGCGCCCCAGGTCCTCTCTGCGAGGACATATCATCGCCGTCGTCGTCATCATCCGTATGTGAGCGTTCGCAGCTGGTTGTTCTACCCTCGGCGTTTTTCAACGTACCACTGTCCGAATCACCTTCTGTGCGCGGTGATGGGGCTCGTTTTTGGTATACATGTACCGCCGATGTCGATTTGGAAGAGTAAGAATCATGCATAATGTAAAACCCCGAGAGTAGGTAACACGAAGGGACAGACACAACTACGAAGCCTCAAACACAACGTTTGAGACTTCGTTGTTATGTCTGTCCCTTCGTGCTCCCCTGTCTCCGGGTTTTACATTTTGCATAATCTTTACCAGCTTGCTTGCTTACTTGCCATTTTTTTCATAGTCAGAATCACTTCCTTCTGGATACGCACGATCAGCCAGCGACGTTTGAAGCGGTGCCTCGAACGTACAGGAATAGGGAGCTCAAAAAGGAAAAAAACTGGAGGAGCAAGAAAGCTTTATTTGTAAGTAAGAAATAAATTCGCCAGAGCTCTTTGTCTGCACGTAGAGTGTATGTTTGTAAGTGCTCAAACGTCGTCATGTCAGTACTGGACAGTTGTTTCGGCCTTATTGGGCCTTCGTCAGCAGTACGCAGGCAGGCAACGTGTCCAACCAACGTCAGCGTACTGCTGACGATGGCCCAGTAAGACCGAAACAGCTGTCGAGTACTGACATGGCGACGCTTGAGCACTTACAAACATATACTCTACGTGTAGCCAAAGAGCTTCGGCTATTTGTTTTTCCTTACATACTTCACTGGCTTTCCTCTGGGCTTTCATTGGTGAGTCGGATTTCAATGTTCTGTGTTTAATTCCCTGACGGGAGGAATCCCGTGCTACGTTACCTTCTGACGTCACCCGCTCAAACGTTGCCTGTCTGCGTACTGTTCACGTTGGCCCAAAAAAGCTGAAACAACTGTACAGTACAAGCGGCGTTTCTGCAATTACAAACATTTATTCGTAAGTGTTTGCTAGCTGTTCGGGTTCAGGTAAAGAACCATGGGGGATGGTTGACAAACCCAGGATTGTGGCCGCCTCCCCATTTGCTTTGACTGTCATTGCTGATTCAGTGAATGCTCTGTACGCGGAGTCGGGAAAGATGGTCCGTCGCCTGATATACATGCTAAAAGAGCCTCTATCAATCCACGGTAACAGGGATAAACAGACATCCACTGTAAGTGTTTGTTTGTTTCCTTCATCTTTCATCCACTCCAAATAGCAGGTACAGGGCACGGCGTCCAATAAGAGATATACTTTGAACCTGACCTTCTGTGTTCAATTTGACACTCCGTAATTATTAATCTCCAAATTATCCTAGAACCAATTTGCTTTAAACCGAATCCCTCCCTGAATTCTAATCATATATCAGCGATTAATTACTGTTAATGTGGGATCTAATATATTTACTGGCGGCATTTTCATGAGCGTACACTGTTGAGAATTGACTTGGAATGTGTTCGGGTTTTGTTTTGTCTTGTATCGGTTGCTGTCGTGACGAAAGAGGAAGAGGAAGACGCAAGCTCGCTCGAAAGCGCACGGGGAATAAAATAACATTCTTTATGTTTTTTTTTTGTTCTGAACGTTGTGGAACGAGTAGGATGGCTCATCATCAAATATCATTTATCATATGGCAAAGATCATATATCAAAGTAAAGCATGATATCATATGGCAAAGATATGATCAAAGATCATATGGCAAAGATCATTTATCAAACAATCACTCCCCAAGAAACTCACCTGTCAACCAGTAGGGGAGGAACAAATCTCGCTGTACACCTTTGGAACGGAATGCGCCAGGCAGAGGAAGTGTCGTCGGGTTCAGATTTGGCTCCGAAGTCAGTAGAAGTGAGCTACGGATAGAAGCATTGGAAATGCCCGATATTTGTAACGACGTAAAGGGCAACCTCCATTGAGCGAATTTTTGCAACGAAGTTCGCGCGGCAGACTGCTACGCGCGTTCCGCCGCCAGTTGTTCGCCGGCACCAGCTCCATGGAGCGAAAAACCAGCGGACGGCGTCGGGAAGTCATGCTGTGATGCCACTGTTGCCAGGGTATAAGGTGAAAGATTAGTGAAATCAATTGCTCGAAAAAGTGCATTTATGTCACAAATTTTGCAACTAAATCCAGCATCTGTCTGAAAAGATGCGCCCAGTAACGTACCGAAAAGCATATTCACTACTGCGAAAAGAAAACATGTTTCTTGGCAGAGAATGCCTCACGTTCTAACGATGCAGTTGGCGAAACAGCGAGCAGACGACAGCATCCAGTTGCAAGAAGAGGACGACGACGATGATTCACGAGAGCAGGCGATCTGGCGTAGATTCGTAGCGGAAGAGCACTTTGATTGGTTCATCTGCAGTTGACGCTTCCGGAATCGCGGACGCTGGGCGAAAATATCTGGCATGGGCAGATCGGCGGCGGACGCTCACATTTTTGACGCCTGGCGCAGGGCGTCCGACGCTGAGCGAAGTTCGCAGCTTTTTCGCTGTACATTCGCTCCATGGGGGTTGCCCTTAATGCAACTACCAAGCACGGATTTGGTTTCCCACCTTCATCGGGCCGGAATGCGTGTGGGTGACCTTTCCGTTGGAAACGTTCATTGTGAGCCTTCCATCGGTATACTTGAAGGCGCCGACTATTACTGGCGGACCGTTACTGGCGAGATACGACACATCAGCGAGGACTTGGTAGCAGCAAACACTGTTTTTGGATGGACAGTACAGGGCCCGTCGTCTTCAAGTTCAACTACAATATGCACGAACGTAGGAGTCATGCGGGTAAACGTCGAGTCTCAAGAAACGGAATTGTCCAATGAATTGCGGAGATTTTGGGACTTGGAACATATCGGGATCCAGACGGACAATAACCCGGAGGATCAGGACGCCGTGCTTGAAGCTTTCAAGTCGACCATGAAGAACGTGAGCGGTAGATATCAGGTCGCACTGCCGTGGAAGACTGTGCACCCGCATTTACCGTCAAACGAAGAAGTGGCAAGGAAGAGGCTCTGTTCTTTAAGAGAAACAAATTACCAAGAATGACCACATGGCTGCCGAGTATGACAAGGTGATCAGACAGTATCTAGATGATGGTCATGCAGAAAAGGTTCTTCTCCCTCATAAAGTGGATGGGCCAACATACTACATGCCCCACCATGCCGTTGTCAAGCACGAAAGGAAAACCACCAAAATGGGCATCGTTTTCGACGCCTCTTCCAGGGCTCCCGGTTGTCCCTCGTTGAACGACGTTTTGGATTCTGGACCAAACCTTAATCCTGACTTGTTGGCATAACTAGTGAGGTTCCGAAAACAACGGATTGGAGTCGCTGCTGACATTGAGAAGGCTTTTCTCCAGATTCCCTTGGACAAGACTGATCGTGACGCCTTCCGTTTTTTTTTTTGGTATGCTGCGACGCCGAAACGTGATGTCACTGAACGAGAAATTGAGGTCTGGAGGATGACCCGTGTCCCATTTGGAGCCTCATCAAGTCCCTTGATTATGGCTGCTACGCTTCGTTGTCACTTTGAGAGTACTTCTTTGGCAGATCCACCTCTGAAGTCCCTGTGCGAGACGTTGGACGAGAGTTTCTACGTCGACGATTTGGTGACGAGCGTTGCCACACGGAATGAAGGGGAGCGGTTTTCCTGAGATGCTAAGGAGGTCGTCAGGACAGCTGGAATGAAGCTACGAAAGTGGACGACGAACTCGCCGGAGCTACAGAGTGAGTTCAGGAGATGCAGCGATCAAGACGCGTAGGCTAATTCTCATTACAAGTCAAAGAAGGTTTTGGGACTCAGCTGGAACACCGCAGCGGACACACTTCTGCTTTCCATGGACTCTCTTGTGAAATTCATCACCTACAAGACGGACACCAAGCGCTGCCTGCTGCAAGCAACCGCAAGAATTTTTGATCCTTTGGGGTTCCTTGCACCATACACTATCAAGGCGAAGATTCTTTTCAACGAGTATGGGAGCGAGGACTCGGATGGGATGATCTACTGCCAGATGATCTCCTGTCTGAATGGCTGCTGTGGACGAAAGGGATACCCGACGTTGCTCAGATAGCCGTACCCAGAGCACTTATAACCGAGGGACCGACAGCGAAGTACTCTGGGCATTGCTTTTGTGACGCTAGTATTCAAGCATACGGCGCCGTTGTGTACCTTAGGACGGAAACAGATGCCGGCACTGTCAACGTGAAGATTATAGCTGCCAAGGCTAGAGTAGCCCCGCTGAAGCGCGTTACGTTGCCACGTTTGGAGCTCCTTGGAGCGCTGATCGGAGCGCGGCTAACTCACTACATTGTCTATGCACTCCACGTTGAACGCTTCCCCGCGATATTTTGGAGTGATTCGAGTGTAGCGCTATGCTGGATCAAGGCCAATGCAAGTCGATGGAAACCCTTCGTTGCAAACAGAGTAGCAGAAATACAGGGACTTTGCGATCCCTCTACATGGCACTACTGTTCAGGGGAACAAAATCCTGCCGACCTGCTCACGCGAGGTGTTTTACCCAGGCAACTGCAAAACGATGAATTTTGGTGGACTGGACCAAAATGGTTGTCCTCCATTGAGATGGTCGGCTCGGTACCAGAGCCCCGAGTTCCTGGAACACCCACAGACATCGTCAATACTGAAGCGAAGGCGGTGGAAGTTACAGTTGCGGTTGTAAACGGGGATCAATCTGCTCTCTTCGACCTCACCAAGCATAGTGCCTTCCTTCGTGTACTACGGATAACAGCGTGGATCAAACGGTTTATTTTGAATTGTCAACGACCACATGAAAAGGTATCTGGGCCTCTCATTACTGAAGAAATAAATGAGGCGGAAACGTACTGGATTCGTCAGGTTCAACGTGAATGTTTCTCAGACGAATGCGAAGTCCTGGCCGGTAATGGTGGAAGGATATCCTGAACGTCTCCCCTCCTTAAAATATCCCCCTACTTGGATCAAGATGGAATCCTTCGTTTGAAAGGAGGACTTCAAGAGAGCGACGGATATGCATCGCAGAAGCAACCGATTATTTTACCGAAATATCACGACTTCACAAAGAAGTTAATTATGCGTACGCATCTTCGTTTGCTTCAAGGAGGTGTACGAGACACGCTTGTTGAGCTACGTGAGACATACTGGGTCATCAGTGGTAGAAAAGCAGTGAAGGCTGTGCTTCATCGTTGCCTGACGTGTCAAAAGTGGCGCGCGAAGCCTGCGGAAGAGCCTAAGGCACCACTCCCGAGGGATCGAGTTACCAAGGACGAACCTTTTTCAGTGGTGGGAGTTGATTTTGCCGGGCCTCTCTACTACAACGGTGCTACCACTAATTGCAAGTCCTACATAGTAGTGTTTACCTGCGCCATCACGAGAGCTGTTCACTTGGAAATCGTCACGGACTTGAGCATGGCGACATTTCTGCTAGCTGGGGTGAAGAAGGGGTGTCTGTCATACAGTTTATTCGTACAACGCCCTGACCTTTAAACGCGCATCTAAAGATCTTCGGCAGTTATGGAGCTCACTTCGTAGCGAAGAAGCCAAGAATTATTTCTCCAGCATTCGGCTTCATTGATAATTCATTGTGGAAAACGCTGCATGGTGGGGAGGATTCTACGAGAGAATGGTGCCGTAGGGGCAAGACATTTCTTCGAAAGGTTCTTGGAAGGAGCAGTTTAACACTTCCTGAACTCACCACCGTGCTCACCGAAACTGAAGCGACTGTCAACTCCCGACTGATTACTTTCGTCTATGCGGAATCAGAGGAGACGGAGCCATTAACACCGTCGCACCTTTTAATTGGAAAACGGCTGACGCGACTGCCACCCTTCGTCACTTCAGCACAGTTGCCTACTGGAACTCAGCAGCGACTGCTGAGGGCAATGCGGTGCCGCGAGTCGCTACTGGAACGGTTTTGGCGAAGGTGGCAGAGTGACTACTTACAGGAACTACGGACTGCTCATCGGCAACGCGTTTCAGGCTCAACTGGCAACAGACCGACACGTTGGTTCTCCTGAAGGAAGATAGGGTCCCTCGCGGCCTATGGAAGATATGTCGAATCGTGAAGACGTTTCCAGGTAGAGACGGACGTGTCCGTTCATGTGTCGTGCAACTTCCGACCGGTGGAACTTTAAGGCGTGCAATACAGCACTTGTTCCCCTTGGAGATTCAAGATTGAGCAATCTCATTGCGGGGGAGTGAGTTCAAAATTGACTTGGAATGCGTTGGGGTTGTCTTTTGTCTTGTATCGGTTGCTGTCGTGACGAAAGAGGAAGAGGAAGACGCAAGCTCGCTCGAAAGCGCACGGGGAATAAAATATCTTTTTTTTTTTTTCTGAACGTTGTGGAACGAGTAGGATGGCTCGGAGCAACTGCCTATAATAAACGGATGTTGGAAGAAGTTCGTTTATCTCGCTTTAAGGTTCTGCCACATACACTGTTTAGAATAAATATGCGTGTATGTTTGCTGTAAATAGATTTTAGAGCAACAATGAAGTTCACACACACACACACACAAAGAGAGAGAGAGAGAGAGAGAAGGAAACATAATCTCTGATGAATGTTCACATTATGAATTTGCCTACACTATGAGAAAAACGGGAGTAATGGGGGAGTAACTGTTCGAACTTACTCCCGTTTTACTGCCTTCTTGAATCAGTTACTCCATTGTCTTCATGTTACTCCCTATGCCCATAAAGTTACTCCTTCACTGACGATTCCCCCCCCCCCCGTTATTTACTCCATTTCGGCTGCCACAAAACAGAGAAAATTGATTCAAAAGAATTTGACAGGTGAAACATTTTATGATCCTGCACTGCAACATTCTTACAGAAGTGCAGGAACGACAAATTGATGGAAACAAATACTGCTTGAGGGGACCCTGGCAAAAGGAAAAAAGAACGGATTGGGGAATTTCAATGTAAGACATATGCCAACCATGTTTGGCACTGCGGTTAGGGACGACAAATTGATGGAAACAAATACTGCTTGAGGGGACTTTGGCAAAAGCAACAAAGAACGGATTGGGGAATTTGAATGTAAGGCATATGCCAACCATTTGCAGTATGTTTGGCACTGCGGTCAGGGACGACAAATTGATGGAAACAAATACTGCTTGAGGGGACTTTTGCAAAAGGAAAAAAGAACGGATTGGGGAATTTCAATGCAAGACATATGCCAACCATTTGCCGTATGTTTGGCACTGCGGACACGGACGACAAATTGATGGAAACAAATACTGCTTGAGGGGACTTTTGCAAAAGGAAAAAAGAACGGATTGGGGAATTTCAATGTAAGGCATATGCCAACCATTTGCAGTATGTTTGGCACGGCGGTCAGGGACGCCAAATTGATGGAAACAAATACTGCTTGAGGGGATTTTGGCAAAAGGAAAAAAGAACGGATTGGGGAATTTCAATGTAAGACATATGCCAACCATGTTTGGCACTGCGGTCAGGGACGATAAATTGATGGAAACAAATACTGCTTGAGGGGACTTTGGCAAAAGGAAAAAAAAGAACGGATTGGGGAATTTCAATGTAAGACATATGCCAACCATTTGCAGTATGTTTGGCACTGCGGACAGGGACGACAAATTGATGGAAACAAATACTGCTTGAGGGGACTTTTGCAAAAGGAAAGAAGAACGCATTGGGGAATATCAATGTAAGACATATGCCAACCATTTGCCGTATGTTTGGCACTGCGGTCAGGGACGACAAATTGATGGAAACAAATACTGCTTGAGGGGACTTTTGCAAAAGGAAAAAAGAACGGATTGGGGAATTTCAATGTAAGGCATATGCCAACCATTTGCAGTATGTTTGGCACTGCGGTCAGGGACGACAAATTGATGGAAACAAATACTGCTTGAGGGGACTTTGGCTAAAGGAAAAAAAGAACGGATTGGGGAATTTCAATGTAAGACATATGCCAACCATTTGCAGTATGTTTGGCACTGCGGACAGGGACGACAAATTGATGGAAACAAATACTGCTTGAGGGGACTTTGGCAACAGGGAAAAAGAACGGATTGGGGAATATCAATGTAAGACATATGCCAACCATTTGCCGTATGTTTGGCACTGCGGTCAGGGACGACAAATTGATGGAAACAAATACTGCTTGAGGGGACTTTTGCAAAAGGAAAGAAGAACGGATTGGGGAATATCAATGTAAGACATATGCCAACCATTTGCAGTATGTTTGGCACTGCGGTCAGGGACGACAAATTGATGGAAACAAATACTGCATGAGGGAACTTTGGCAAAAGGAAAAAAGAACGGATTGGGGAATTTCAATGTAAGAGATATGCCAACCATGTTTGGCACTGCGGTCAGGGACGACAATTTTGATGGAAACAAATACTGCTTGAGGGGACTTTGGCAAAAGGAAAAAAAAACGGATTGGGGAATTTCAATGTAAGACATGTGCCAACCATTTGCAGTATGTTTGGCACTGCTGACAGGGACGACTAATTGATGGAAACAAATACTGCTTGAGGGGACTTTGGCAAAAGCAACAAAGAACGGATTGGGGAATTTGAATGTAAGGCATATGCCAACCATTTGCAGTATGTTTGGCACTGCGGTCAGGGACGACAAATTGATGGAAACAAATACTGCTTGAGGGAACTTTGGCAAAAGGAAAAAGGAACGGATTGGGGAATTTTACTGTAACACACATGCCAGCCATCTGCAGTATGTTTGGCACTGCGGTCAGGAATGACAAATTGATGGAAACAAATACTGGTTGAGGGGACTTTGGCAAAAGGAAAAAAGAACGGATTGGGGAATTTCAATGTAAGACATATGCCAACCATTTCCAGTATACATGATGTAAAAACCCCGAGACTAGGGAACACGAAGGGACAGACACAACACGAAGTCTCATAAGACTTCGTGTTGTGTCTGTCCCTTCGTGTTCCCTAGTCTCGGGGTTTTTACATTATGCATCATCTTCACCAGCTCGCTCGCTTCCTAGCCATTTTTTCATTTGCAGTATGTTTGGCACTGCGGTCAGGGACGACAAATTGGTGGAAACAAATACTGCTTGACGGGACTTTGGCAAAAGGAAAAAAGAACGGATTGGGGAATTTCAATGTAAGGCATATGCCGACCATTTGCAGTATATTTGGCACTGCGGTCAGGGACGACAAATTGATGGAAACAAATACTGCTTGAGGGGACTTTGGCAAAGGGAAAAAAAGAACGGATTGTGGAATTGCAATGTAAGACACATGCCAGCCATTTGCAGTCTCTTTGGCACTGCGGTCAGGAACGACAAATTGATGGGAACAAATACTGCATGAGGGAACTTTGGCAAAAGGAAAAAGGAACGGATTGGGGAATTTCACTGTAACACACATGCCAGCCATCTGCAGCATGTTTGGCACTGCGGTCAGGGACGACAAATTGATGGAAACAAATACTGCTTGACGGGACTTTGGCAAAAGGGAAAAAGAACGGATTGGGGAATTTCAATGTAAGGCATATGCCAACCATTTGCAGTCTCTTTGGCACTGCGGTCAGGAACGACAAATTGATGGGAACAAATACTGCATGAGGGAACTTTGGCAAAAGGAAAGAGGAACGGATTGGGGAATTTCACTGTAACACACATGCCAGCCATCTGCAGCATGTTTGGCACTGCGGTCAGGGACGACAAATTGATGGAAACAAATACTGCTTGACGGGACTTTGGCAAAAGGGAAAAAGAACGGATTGGGGAATTTCAATGTAAGGCATATGCCAACCATTTGCAGTATATTTGGCACTGCGGTCAGGGACGACAAATTGATGGAAACAAATACTGCTTGACGGGACTTTGGCAAAAGGGAAAAAGAACGGATTGGGGAATTTCAATGTAAGGCATATGCCAACCATTTGCAGTATATTTGGCACTGCGGTCAGGGACGACAAATTGATGGAAACAAATACTGCTTGACGGGACTTTGGCAAAAGGGAAAAAGAACGGATTGGGGAATTTCAATGTAAGGCATATGCCAACCATTTGCAGTATATTTGGCACTGCGGTCAGGGACGACAAATTGATGGAAACAAATACTGCTTGACGGGACTTTGGCAAATGGGAAAAAGAACGGATTGGGGAATTTCAATGTAAGGCATATGCCAACCATTTGCAGTATATTTGGCACTGCGGTCAGTGACGACAAATTGATGGAAACAAATACTGCTTGACGGGACTTTGGCAAAAAGGAAAAAGAACGGATTGGGGAATTTCAATGTAAGGCATATGCCAACCATTTGCAGTATATTTGGCACTGCGGTCAGGGACGACAAATTGATGGAAACAAATACTGCTTGACGGGACTTTGGCAAAAGGGAAAAAGAACGGATTGGGGAATTTCAATGTAAGGCATATGCCAACCATTTGCAGTATATTTGGCACTGCGGTCAGGGACGACAAATTGATGGAAACAAATACTGCTTGACGGGACTTTGGCAAAAGGGAAAAAGAACGGATTGGGGAATTTCAATGTAAGGCATATGCCAACCATTTGCAGTATATTTGGCACTGCGGTCAGGGACGACAAATTGATGGAAACAAATACTGCTTGAGGGGACTTTGGCAAAGGGAAAAAAGAACGGATTGGGGAATTGCAATGTAAGACACATGCCAGCCATTTGCAGTCTCTTTGGCACTGCGGTCAGGAACGACAAATTGATGGAAACAAATACTGCATGAGGGAACTTTTGCAAAAGGAAAGAGGAACGGATTGGGGAATTTCACTGTAACACACATGCCAGCCATCTGCAGCATGTTTGGCACTGCGGTCAGGGACGACAAATTGATGGAAACAAATACTGCTTGACGGGACTTTGGCAAAAGGGAAAAAGAACGGATTGGGGAATTTCAATGTAAGGCATATGCCAACCATTTGCAGTATATTTGGCACTGCGGTCAGGGACGACAAATTGATGGAAAGAAATACTGCTTGAGGGGACTTTGGCAAAGGGAAAAAAGAACGGATTGGGGAATTGCAATGTACGACACATGCCAGCCATTTGCAGTCTCTTTGGCACTGCGGTCAGGAACGACAAATTGATGGAAACAAATACTGCATGAGGGAACTTTGGCAAAAGGAAAGAGGAACGGATTGGGGAATTTCACTGTAACACACATGCCAGCCATCTGCAGCATGTTTGGCACTGCGGTCAGGAATGACAAATTGATGGAAACAAATACTGGTTGAGGGGACTTTGGCAAATGGAAAAAAGAACGGATTAGGGAATTTCAATGTAAGACATAGGCCAGCCATTTGCAGTATGTTTGGAACTGCGGTCAGGAATGACAAATTGATGGAAACAAATACTGATTGAGGGGACTTTGGCAGAAGGAAAAAAAGAACGGATTGGGGAATTTCAATGTAAGACATCGGCCAGCCATTTGCAGTATGTTTGGCACTGCGGTCAGGAATGACAAATTGATGGAAACAAAGACTGCATGAGGGAACTTTGGCAAATGGAAAAAAGAACGGATTGAGGGATTTCACTGTAACACACATGCCAGCCATCTGCAGCATGTTTGGCACTGCGGTCAGGAATGACAAATTGATGGAATCAAATACTGGTTGAGGGGACTTTGGCAAATGGAAAAAAGAACGGATTGGGGAATATCAATGTAAGACATGCCAGCCATTTGCAGTATGTTTTGCACTGCGGTCAGGAACGACAAATTGATGGAAACAACGGAAGACAAAGAATGGACTGGAAATTTCGCTGTCAGACGTATGTCAGTCATGCGCAGTATCCTTGCAATCATAAGAAATGCACAAGTCAGCTTGAACCAAAAATATTTAATGGCACGTGGACAGCAAGCATGTGATTGTTTGAAAAATGGCCAACTGATTAGAGTTCAAATGACTCAA
Organism: Ornithodoros turicata; assembly: GCF_037126465.1. Lineage (NCBI taxonomy): Eukaryota > Metazoa > Arthropoda > Arachnida > Ixodida > Argasidae > Ornithodoros > Ornithodoros turicata. The sequence goes on along the minus strand of NC_088202.1, from coordinate 6,698,616 downwards.
AATGTGGCACTATTTCATGATGGTTGTTATAACGGTAGAGGTCCAGTGGTCGAGGGTTGTGTTCGTCTCCTGGAGATATTTGCACATATGAGTCTGTGAACACAACTTGATATGTTTGCCTGTGACGCGTGAAACCACATGTATGCAGAGCATGAAGAAATATCAAAAGGGAGCCTCTGAAAGATGACCAACTTGAGTATTTGACCGAAGGCCGGAGCCTCATCTTCCCAACCCATGCACAGAACATCCCCTTCGGTGTAGGTGGATGAATGAACGGTGGCCATCCTTGCTTCGGAAATACTCTCACCAGGCAGTGGTCGCAAAACAAAGCTGTCCCTGACTAGAACTGGCAAGTCCTCCCACTGTACATCTTTCACAACAGGGACCTCAAGGTCGTCAGTTATGGCCGAGCAGATGGAATTGTAGCATTGCCCTAGCTGCACCCTCATGGCCACAGTCTTTGCAGTGTTCAGGAAGCTTCTTGCTCGTACTGCGATCGTTTTTTAGCGTGGCATGCTTTGCCTCGAACCCCATGGACCAGAAGTTGCGGGGTGGCCCGTAAAGTGAGAAATACCGAGGGTAATGAATGAGGTAGTGCAACTTTGGTGTCACCTTGACTTCTGGGTACCTCTGAACAAATGCCTCAAGGAATGAAGCAATCTGCACCTCAAGCCACCCCACACAGTCAGAGGGTATTCTGTCGGACAGAAGGACGTTCACGATTTCACGGTACTGGAGTTTAACATTCCAGTCTGGATTCCCTTCTGGGATGTTATCACCTAACAGCTGTGGAAGAAGGCGGAACAGACATAACTTCTGGCTTGCTGTTCCCCTGATGCTTTGCATTTTGCCCGCATTCGTGAGGGCTAGTGGAAACGGCTGGTTCTTCATGTAATGACGCTTGTACTGGAACTTCTCTGCCACAGTGAAGTGCCCTCTTTGGAGTACCCTTGAGGATAACGGTGAGTTCAACACAGATTTAATGACAGTGTTTATGCCTCCTTCCAAAACGTCATGCATCAGATCGGGGAGTAATTGACACGTGACGTCAAATCCATTTAGTGCAAGAAGACAGGACGGTTCTTTCAAACCATACAACCTTGCATTATCCGGGCTCAGCTGAACAGCAGCTACGTGACTGTTATGTGCTTCTGCAGTTCTCAATGTGCACTTACTCTCATCTGTCAGTGACTGAAGATTCGTGCTGCTTGCAAGGCAGTGACGTCACACACGACCAGCAGTGAAACTACAACTGAAGCCGCCAAGCCTGTTCAGGGACAGGTGGTCACCACTAAATCCGACAACACATGCCTTCATGCGGACTGTTGACCCATTCAATACAACATCAAGCCCATTAGACTGCAAGGAGTTCAGGTCAGCAAGAAGTGGCTCCATTATTCTGTTAAGGCCATATTGTTTCAGAAGTGTGTACTTGACGATGAGAACAAGATGAATTGACTTTAGTGTTGATCTGTACCTAGGGTGCAAGTTGAGCAGGTTCACATAGACAACAAGGAGCTTGTGCACACCACGGGCAGCACCAATCGGGTTCGTCACCTTCAACTCGTCAGTATACAACAGCAAGAGTAGCGTTCCAACGACGCCTTCCTCAATCACCGCACGAGATTTATTTATTTATTCATTTGTAATACTTCTGGCATGAATGCCATAGAAGGAGGGACAGTACGAACGCGAATACAGAACACATGCAATGAACAGATAATCACACAAATTAAAAAGGATACTAACAATAAGAGAAAACCTATAACGCTCTGTAACATTGTGAGATGCCGTCCTCAAATAAAGACAGTGTGTCACAGTCAACCACCGCCTGGAGAAGGCTGTTCCAGTCCCTGATGGTCGCCGGGAAAAAGGAGTCCCGTAGACAATTAGTTCGAAATTTGTATGGCGTTAGGTGCTGGCTGTGTTTCCCCCGTTGGCTGCCATACTGCTGTAAGCGCAAGTACCCATCTTTCGCAATACCGGTCAGATCGTTGTAGATATTCCATAGGAGTTTTAGACGCTGAATTTTATTTCTAGAACGCAATGAAAGTAGATTGGCTGACTCCAACATCTGCGTTGGTGAGTCTAAACGAGAATAACGGTTATAGACAAAGCGAATAGCCTTCCTCTGTACCATATCAATTTCTCTTACTTTTGTAACAGCCTCGGGAAACCATGTTACAGAGCCGTAGTCAGTGATAGAGCGGACAAGAGATTTCACAAAGTCTCCATCACAGACATCAGTCAAGGTGTTGGCTTCGAAGTTGTCGTTGTTGCGCCCTTGCAGTGTTGAGAGGACATACTCCCCCCCCCCCCCCACCAAGGTCTGCTGAAATCAAGTCCCTCAGCATGTCCTGAACTGGCACGTAGTAGAACACATGTCTTCCTGACCGTGCATTGATGCTGTCATCCAAGTTGATTTCTTTCGGCTGCAGAAAATGAAAATGTTCCTTCACATAGTTGAGCCGGGCATGCTCTGACCTGGTTACCTCCCACATCATGTCCATCATATCTCTTGAAAGCACTGACAACATGTCATCATCTGAGTTTGCCACTACTCTACCACTTGAAAGAAGCATTGCAAAGTATGTTTTGCAGGCTTCCAAAAGCAACTCAAGCAGCAGTTTCATGTCCTTAAAAATGCTTTCGCAAACAGACTGTGGAAGCAAGTGGCTTTCTGTAACCTTCAAGCTGAGCAGCACAAGATGCCTCTTCATTCTGTTCAGCATACTGCTCATGTATGCAATTGGGTCATGCGATTCGTGGTACGCTTCACTTGGTGGCGTGGATTCCGCACCAACATCAGTAGGCGGCGACCTCGCTGCGTTTGCCGTGTTATCCTCGCTGCTATTTTCTGTTCTTGATTGTGCAGATCGCCTCACTCGTGCTACAACGTCTCGATGCTTCCTCTGTACGTGCTTCCTGAAGGCCTCGTACTTTCTGAAGGTATTGTTGCAGCCGTTGAGGCCGCATGTTACACTGAAGCCGATTTCATGGGAGTGTTCCAGTCCGATGTGGTTCATGACTGATAGGAAAGCGGGCGAGAAGTACGTGCAGCGGGAGCAAGTGTACACCCTTGCCGTGGCACTTGAAGATGTATTCGTTGCAACGTTCGCCATCAGTAAATAATTTGTCACGAGCACCGGTAGCCAAGTTTACGGATACGGCGGACACATGTTGGAGTACCGAGTTGTACAAACAATAGGAACGGTACATCATCGATACATAGAGAGGACGTCCATGATCGAGACTGCTGCACTGTTTTCAAAAGCGACTACGAACGTTTCACGTGGAAAACATATGGGTCGGTAGCTTTGGAAGCGATCAGATGGGGATCACATGGTACGTGGTGGCCCACGTGACCCGAAGTATTGCTTATCCGTTTGTCCTGCGTGACCGGATCGACGCAACGAACAAGCGGCCGTTGATGACAGTGGCATTTGGACCTGCTGGTACCGAATTCGCAACGCAGGGACGATGCCTTTGTCTCGTGACTGTACTAATTGATTAACTAAGCTAGAAATCAGCTGTCACAACTGTAATGTTTAAACCAGTGGTTTATCTAGAAAGTCGGGGCTGGGGGGTTTTTCACGAGAAAGCTGGAGGGGGGGGGTCACTGCTTATACATACGTGCTGCAAGGCGAAAAAAAATGGGGGTTTTGGCCAGGGTGTCGAACCGCAAAAAATACGGGTTCGGTTCGGGTTCGGGTTCGCGTTGTTTTGATTTCGTTCCGGTTCAGTTCCGGTTCGGCCACGCCAGAAATCGAACCGGTTCGCAAACCGGTTCGCAGCCCCGAACCGGTTCGCGAACCGGTTCAACGCTTCCGTTTTTTATGTTCCATAAAACTGTTTTTATCAGGAAATGCGTGGCTAATAGCTTACTGCTGTTGTCTGTATTGACGTCTCTAGCGGTGAGGTAGCCCTTTAGCGAGAGAAATGAGAAATGGATGAACACTTATTGCAACTAGAGTTCACGCTGTTGAAGCGGTGTAATCCTGCTACTTTCTGTTCCCAAAATCTATTTTTTCACACGCACAGTGCCAGCAAGATACACTTAAAGGAAGCCTAATAAGATGGACAGCGTAACATAGACGACAGTACTTGCCGGCACACTGCCTCCGCAGTGTGAATCGATCTGAAACCGTACTGAAGCATGTCGAAAATAAGCCTGCCAGCCTTACTCTGTCCGAGCTCACAGCAGTGTACTAGTTAATCCACAACACAACGGCAATCTGTCACGACACAACTGCTCTACCAATAAGCAGAACCACATTTACTTTTCAAACCACGACCTACTTAATAAGAGAACGACCAGTTCACTTGACCCCCCTTCCAGCGCCGGCTTTTTTGTTTCACATGTTAGCCGCAGGAGCATTGGTGGCGCTGCCGACATTCCCTACTTCAATGGGGGTTGTAGTGCTTATGCAGTAGCTTTCTACGGACTTCTTCGCATCCGCGTCAGATATTTGTGCCTTCTTTTTTTTTTGCCAAACATATCGTAATCTTTACGCACCAAACCGCCACGAAGACCTCAGTTCTCATGAGCATGGTTTATTCCGTAGTGCCTTTTTGCAAGGCAAGATGCTTCCTCGCGTGAAAAGCGAAAAAGTGTGCTGTCATCCATCTGAGATATTTCTCCAAAACCTTGCAATTCAGCTGCGGTCACTTTTACTTTGCCCCTTAACATATTACTAACGTTTCTTCCTTTTCTTTTTGAGCATGTAGAAGAGATTTCCTACAACAATTCACTTTGGAGATACCGAGTGTGTACATACAGACGCACTTGTTCAGTGCGTGATGGCACCAACTTTAAATTAATCTTAAATATAAATAACGGCATACAGGAGCGTATCGCCACAGGAAGAGCAGCAGGAACTGCTCTTAACCTATGGCCCTTTTTTACCAACAGTGGTTAACTTTGGACTAAGATCCAGCGTTGCGTGATCTGATGAATATTCCAGTGACAGTAACTTCCTTTAGTGTAGCATAGTTAAGCGTTAAATTCAAGTTAAGACACCGTTGTTCTCGGTTCAAATGCTAATTGGTGATGGTGAAACCGGGACTTAGTCTATCACTGAAGGACTGGAACCGAAGCGGATATCGGTTTGGTTACGGTTCAGTGTCAGAACTCTGAAAGCGGTTACAGGTAGGAGGCTCGCCGTTTTAATGCTTGTGGTTACCGGTAACCAAGCAGTTGAACCGGTACTTTTTCGGTTTTCTGTAGGATGTATCTGCTGGCTGCGTGGATGTCGCAGAAGCACGTTCAACGCCACTAATCAGAGTTGTAAAGAAATATATATCGCATCCCAAGCTGATCGCGTTCACGCGTGAGCATATTCTTATGAACCGGTAACCGAAATCACATAATTCGGTTCAGGTTGCGGCTTTGGTTAGTTGCGAATGGTGGATTGCAGATGTGGATATGGAAGAAATTTGGGTTCCAAGTCGTCTTCGGTTTCGCCCCGGTTTCAGTCCCTGCGCGCACTTCCACGTGCCAGAGCCTGATTGTCTCCACTGCTGGATCGCCAATGAGTTGATTGGTTTTTTACAGCGATATGGGGGTGGGGGTGGTGAAAGGGCTCACTGTTATCTGCCTCACAGATGTGGGCAACGTCACGGCTAAAGCCCTGGAGGAAAACGCGTCCTGGGGCAACTTCAAGGGAATTGTGCGGAGATATATCTAAAAGTGTCTGATGAAAACCCACGAAAAAATCCACACTGCACATACAGCTCCGGGACTCGAACCCGGGTACCTCCCAAGTTCTCCCAGGTATGGGGGAACTTGCTTTTCAAGGACGGCGTGGTATCAAATGAAGTACCTTGTACTGTGTACCAATATGTCATCGCACGAGAAAACAAAATAAACGGCGTCCATGTAAAGTATACCCCGACAAAACGAGCACAGGAGTCGATGTTGTACACTACAAATCAATATGGACGTCGAAAAGATGTACACGAGTCAATACGAACACCATCTCGTCACATGTCCCAATGCGGAGTCTCCCTGTTTTAGGGAATGTGGGCAGCGCGCCAAGCGGGCGTTTCACCTGTGAGAGGAGGAAATTGCGAGGAGGTTCCGCGGACAGCCGCTCCATAGGGATTTGGGAAAGTGACCTGGTCGCTCTCTTATTAAGTAGGTCGTGTTTCAAACCACGACCAATCAAACAGGCGCCGTTCTGCGTACGCTCCTTCTCCACTTCTCATGTTTCTGACTTGTTTAATTTGTACTGCTCACGTGTAAAGGGAAATCTTGGGCGCTTATTTGATCACATATTCGTCCTGTAGAGCTATATAACTGGCCTACTCCATTCGTGTTTCATTCGTCCGCGTGACACCTCGTCTCTGAAGAGTAGACGCCGCACCGCGTGCGTGGGGCGGTAGCCGCGGCGCTCACAAGGACAACTGCGCTTCAACATGTTAAAAAGACGCTGAAAGTATACTTACTATACGTCGTCGTCTGACTGCTAGGTGAACATTTCTGAAATCCATAGGCGCGTGATGATGATACCAATGTGTCTTCGTTCGGGGATAGAGAGGAACTCTTATGCTGACTTCTTTTATGTCCGAACCGTTTTGTTGCGAACCGGTTACCGCTATTATTTTTTACGGTTCTGCTCCGGTTCGGGTTCAACAGTGTCATGAAAATTTCGGTTCGGGTTCGGTTCCGGCAAAAATAACGGTTCGGGTACGGTTTTCGGTTCGGGTTCGGGTTCGGTTCGACACCCTGGTTTTGGCAAAACTTTGTGGGGTTGTTATGGGGGTCTGGATAAATCACTAGTGTGAACCGTCAGTTACGCGTTTGTATGGCGTCGAAATAGCATGCTTGGTTTCTGATGTCTCATTGTTACAGCTGCGTGTTCAAGTCCTGCAGGTTTTTGTTTTTACTCACTTTATTAATTATAGTATTATTGGCCATTATTCGTATAATATAATTCGACGTCGATGACCGAGGAGTGCAATCAATTCAGCTACCGATATATTAGCACCCCTCTTTTTTTTTCTTCTTCTTTTATTAATTTTCGGCAGACCGGTGGTTCAGGCAGGGTGCGGCAGCTTTTCCCATGCCGGTATTACCGCTGACCGTTGACCTGTCAGAGTGAAAGGGAAGGTCATGAAAGGATTGTGCTACCTTAATCGCGTAACCATGTAAGAAGTCTGAAATATTTCAGATAATATTTCCGACGACAATGGAGGCTAGAGATACAATAAGTCTTTTTTTTTTTACATTACGATCAGCATGTAAATTAAATGGGAAGGGGAATGGACTTTGACTGAGGAAAACTACGCTTTTACGTGACTGTTTGACTTATCACGGAGAGTTACCACAACCAGATCACAACGAATTTGTGGGTCACTCATGGATTTTCATTCAATTAATTTCGCTTTACTAATTTCGTATTGCAATGGGGTACAACAGGAATGCAAAGGGCTGCTGTGTACAGCTTCGCCAGGACTTCCCACAATTAGGGCAGTGATAGCAAAAGACAACAAGCGTGAATAATTGTAAGAATGAAATAATAGCCGTCACGGTGGGTAATGCTCACGATATCCAGGGAGTGATAGAGATACACAGGGTTGGCCTAGATAAAGTTCCGGATTTGTAACTGTAATAAATTGAGTACAAATGGCTGCTTCGAGCTGAATTATGGTTCAGAGTACGTATTTTTCTCCAAAATTTCATCTGACGGTCACAAATTCCCCCTAGTTATTCGCGTACAAATCGTGAAAACTGAAAAACCGCGGCTCCCTTAACATTTCCAATGGCCGTTCCAGCGTCCGGAGCCCTATCCACCACCTGGCGAGAAGCCGAAAATTGCGTTAAATACGACACGGAGACGGGTTAAACAGATGCGCTGACACTTGAAAAGAGTTTATTGAGTACTAAAACACACATCTTGGTTTCTGAATCGACTCGAAGGCAGCGGTCGACATTTCGCCGCCTGGCAGATGTGGCTTCAAAAGCGCACGTATAGCCATTGGAAATGTTAAGGGAGCTGCGAGTTTTCAATCTTCGCGGCTCATTCAAGATTAATCAGATGAAACGGCGACCTCCACGTGAAATTTCAGCGCGCAATACGTCTCCTGAAATGTGGTTCGACAACCGCACGGTATTCTATTTCGTTTTATCTCGATTACAAACTAGGAACTTTATCTCGGCCAACCCTGTACTTCAAAGGTGTCAGGTAAATACCACGTTAGCTTGGTTAGCGGATCAAAAAGGCTTCAGAAGGAGCTTGGATTGCTTAAATATAATAATATCTAATCTAATAATATTATAATAAATAATCATATATGGCAGGTTCGAGAACGTATCGTGTCGTCGTTCTTCCGTCCCTGCCACGGGATGCCTTTCTCAGTATGGCAGGCTATAGGTTGACTAAGCGGCAGTAATGTTCCTTATCTTCATCTCTCTAACTGTAGAAGCTAGAAGGTGAGGCTAAGAAACACAGAGGCGATCTCCCGTTTTTTGTGAGCATGTTCTTCTGCTTCTTCCTGGCTTTTCATTAGTGACAGTTTCCTTTGGGGCCACATATCGAAAAGGTGACTCCTGCTCCACATTTTGTGCGCCTTTCACAAGCGTTCGTGCATTCCTTTCTCGGCCAACAACCTCTAGTCCAAGGCTGGGCCACGTGGTCACTCCTTTCATGGGTTCTAGGAGTTTCGCTGAGTCATGTCGGCCACTGCATTTCGTGGAAGCATTCCATTATGCTACGACTCATAAAAGGCTCCAATCATGCCCTGTTGGTGTTAGACCGACTCCCTACGCGACACCGTCCGTCAGGGTGTCGAACCGCAAAAAATACGGGTTCGGTTCGGGTTCGGGTTCGCGTTGTTTTGATTTCGTTCCGGTTCAGTTCCGGTTCGGCCACGCCAAAAACCGAACCGGTTCGCAAACCGGTTCGCAGCCCCGAACCGGTTCGCGAACCGGTTCAACGCTTCCGTTTTATATGTTCCATAAAACTGCTTTTATCAGGAAATGCGTGGCTAAAAGCTTACTGCTGTTGTCTGCATTGACGTCTTTAGCGGTGAGGTAGCTCTTTAGCGAGAGAAATAAGAAATGGATGAACACTTATTGCAAATAGAGTCCACGCTGATGAAGCGGTGTTGTATCGCTACTTTCTGTTCCCAAAATCTCTTTTTCACACGCACAGTGCCAGCAAGATAAACTTAAAGGAAGCCTAATAAGATGGACAGCGTAAGATAGACGACAGTACTTGCCGGCACACTGCCTTCGCAGCGTGAATCGACCTGAAACCGTACTGAAGCATGTCGAAAATAAGCCTGCCAGCCTTACTCTGTCCGAGCTCACAGCAGTGTACTAGTTAATCCACCTCACAAAAGCAATGTATCACGACACAACTGCACTACCAATAAGCAGAACCACATTTACTTTTCAAAGCACGACCAATCAAACAGGCACCGTTCTGCGTACGCTCCTTCTCCACTTCTCATGTTTCTGACTTGTTTAATTTGTACTGCTCACGTGTAAAAAGAAATCTTGGGCGCTTATTTGATCACATATTCGTCGTGTAGTGCTACATAACTGGCCTACTCCATTCCTGTTGCATTCGTCCGCGTGGCACCTCGTCTCTGAAGAGTAGACGCCGAATCACCGCGTGCGTGGGGCGCCAGCCGCGGCGCTCACAAGGACAACTGCGCTTCAACATGTTAAAAAGATGCTGAAAGTATACTTACTGTACGTCGTCGTCTGACTGCTAGGTGAAAATTTCTGAAATCCATGATATAGGCGCGTGAGGATGATACCGATGTGTCTTCGTTCGGGGATAGAGAGGAACTCTTGTGCTGACTTCTATGTCCGAACCGTTTTGTTGCGAACCGGTTACCGCTATTATTTTTTATGGTTCTGCTCCGGTTCGGGTTCAGCAGTGTTCTGAAAATTTCGGTTCGGGTTCGGGTTCGGTTCCGGCAAAAATAACGGTTCGGGTACGGTTTTCGGTTCGGGTTCGGTTCGACACCCTGACTGCCTTGCGATATTTCGTGACAGGAAGAGAATAATCAACGCTGCTGGGGCGAAGAAGAGAATGGACGTTTTGACAGCGTTGCTGGCCACGGATTTATGCGACATCGTTGATGAAAACCTACAGCTGCAGGTAAGCATGACCAAATTTTTGGCATAGAAGTATTTTATGTTTATTATATGTGCTTATGTGAAATATCCCAGCTCTACGACAGAGGTTTTAATGAATTTCTGGACTTTGAGGACAGTACAACGGTGACGGAAAACGACAAGATTAGGCTTGTATCGGAGAAACCAGCAGCCCCAGCTGCGCCATCGCAAATCGAGCCAACTGGCAGGGAAGCAGCAGCAGCAGCTGTCACTACCGTTTCGTAAGTAGCGAAATCTTTATCTGGCATTGAAATGTGCACGTGGGATCACAAAGATTAGAACGGAGCTAACGCTGGTGGAACAGCGTGTTATCGAAAGTGGTCTAGGAACATTGGTTTACACGTGCTTTGGGCGTCCTTGTGCCCGTAAGAGCAGAGCCAGGCATAGCTGAGCCGCGGTGGACGCGCGTATCATTCTTGCATGTTGTACATGTGTGCGTTTACCCCCGTGTTGCCTGTGAAATGTGTATGTATAGACAGCTTAGCACTGTGTTATTTTGCGCTTTGAACTAGGTTCTTTAGAACAGTTTCATCGGTTGGTAAGGACAGCAACAAGTATTCTTTCTGTTGTTACGCTTGCCCCACGTGGTGATGCCCAGCTCAACATGGCCGTTTCATGCTAGCGAGTGCAAGTTTGCGCGTACTTATCTCAGTTTGTTGGAAACGTTGAGGTCGAGCAAAAAAAAAAAAAAAAAAAACTGCCGTGCACATTCACTGCACACCTTGTCCAGGCCGCGCCGAGTTCAGCATTGCCAAGTGAGAACAAGGCATAGTCCAGTCACCTTGTTACCACCTGGTTACACGGACGTGCGTGCAGTCAGCACGACGTGTTTCTGCACATGCACACTTTGCTTTGCGTTCATGTGCCACATGCCGCCAGCTGACTAGTTTTTGTGGTATCTGTGCATAGATTGTGCTAGGGTAAACGCAGCTCTGTTGTGTTTGTGTGCGGCCTACGCTTCTTGTAGCCCCCGACTAATCATTAATTTGGTTTAGACCAGCTGCGCAATGAATTGCATGGTGGCTAGTGCAGTGAAACAACTGAATGAAATGCTGTCCTGTCAGCACCTGGTATAATTCAGGAATTAGATTGCTTTGGGTGTTGTAGAGGTATTGTTCCCTGATTCACTGCCTCAGTTACGACCAATGCAGTGTAATATTTAACCTGGAATCGCACCTATATCCCTTACAGGTGCAGTACGGAGGCAGCAGCACGTGCAACTGTCCCTGGCGAGTACACATTCCCAACGCCGCCGCTGGACCTGCTGGAGCAGCTCAAAGGTCTGCGGGCCGGTGACTTAACTGACCAACTAAGGGCCAAAATTGTGAGATGGTTGCACATGGACATCTGTCGTTACAGCCTGTAGGTTTCCTATCTCCATCAGTCTTAGGATATTTAAGAGCAGATACCGGCTCTCCATTGTCGGTACATTCTCGAGCGTTTTGGACCGGTAGGGAAAAAGCTAGAGCCAATTTTGAAGTTCTGTTTCCATAGGATCACGTATTATAACGTCCTCTTTCCAATGCAACTTGGTGCAGTAAAATCCAAGATACCATTGACGATAACATCGACCAAAACACCCCGTGGAGAATGTACAGGGGGGAGGGGTGCTGGTATGTACTCTTGAAGTCACTGAGATAACTTACTGAACAGTGAAATTTTACCTGCACACAACTATACTGTTGTTGTAGGTATCCAGGAAAGAGAAATCTCTATCATGAAGCGGCACGCTTTTTGGTTTTCCTCTACCCAGCTCTGCGAGACATCAACGGACCAGGCTTTGTAAGTGTCATTTATTCCAAGGGAGTCCGGGGATCTACTCAACATTAGTGGTCAATGGCAGAGAATAGACCCCAGGGGAACGTAGCTTTCACATAGCAATGACATCTGGTTGACAAAACCGAAACCTTCCACGCAAGGCCTCATGAGTGACTATACTTCCCTCTGCAAATTAATGAGAGCTGTAGTTAGTTAATTGGTTCTTAGCATCCCCTCTTCCATGCTACTGGCAGTCGACGGACATTCCTATGCTGTCAATACACACAGCATTCTGCTCATCAACACAGCAGGTTTCAGTCGCTGTCTTAGCACTGTAATTAACTGTCTCACTGAGTGGAACAAAGATGTTTTTCTGTTTTCACTTTCTTTTGCTTTATTGGTGGCCTGCAGAGGCCAGCATGATAGATCACCATTAAACTAGCTAAGCAAGGTTGGTTGTTTTCAAGCAGTTGCCATCGTTTGTGTGTGATGCTCCTGTATCTTGTCTTTAGTATGCGACCTTATTAGTGCTGCATTGCAGTTAAGCATAGGTGCTGCTGGCCTTATGACATTGCTAGTTGATACTGTTTCGTTCATGCCTTTCGGATTGTTCACTTTCACAGAACTCCTGGTGGCGCCAACTCAAGAATAGGACGAAAAACCAGCGAAAATCGTTGACAGAAATCCAGGCAGTACAGGCAACACGTGCAAAATATAGAAAACGGAACGACAGGAACAGAGCCCTTCCCCTTCAAGGGGTTGTGTACGCCAAACGGTATGTCTGTACGCCATGAAATCTGTCTGTTTGAGTGCTTCCCTGGAAACCAGTCTTTAATGACTCTGGTGTTATCTACAAATTTCATTTTTCTTGTTCTTCTATTTTGCAGGTGGCAGGTCACCTCGAGGGCCAGTCAGAGGACGGTGAAACGGTATCGGCACACCGGCTGTTCATGATCAGGGAAATGAAAAGGAACGCTGAGGACAGGCACCTGGACCGGGTTACGGATGCCATGGCCAGGACGCCTGCCGTGAGGAGGCGACTGATTGAACAGGAGGTCGGTGAGGCACCACGGTGCTTGACAATAGCAGAGGTACTTGCAGAGTACCCGGCACTTGCACTGGAACATGAGGTAAGCTATGCCTAGTTAGTCAGTTCCATGTCCCTCTGCATGCCACCTTTTTTCAGATATACAACGAATTTCATCGGCTCACGAGGCGCTACGTGGAAACTGTATTGAATACCTTTGTGGAGAGGTATGGAAGGGCTGTTATCGATGTAGCATCACGCCGCAAGTATGCGCTGAAGTTGCTTGGCAGGTTTCCCGCCACACTTGAGGAGTGCAGTTGACGAGGGTAAGGACACATTATTTGTAGGAGTTCTGCTAGAACAGTGGAGATTAACCGTGCCATGCATTCCAGCTTGCACAGCTGGCGCTGTGTGGACCGTCCTGCCAGTGCTACTCAAGGACACACCAGGCGACATTGTCCATATGGTGAGTGGATAGTGTTTCTGCTGCTTGACACTTGCACAGTTATGTCAGCTTGGCTTATTCACGCGTCAGCATAATTTATTGCAATGTTCCCTTACTGCAACCATATTATTCAGCAATGCACACATGATCAGCCCCTGTTGTAATGCCAAATTACCTCCTGAGAAGCCAGAGAGCTTGACGTTGTGAACACGAAGTCAGATTCCTGGCATTTTCTTAGTACAGCTGTTTTTCTTTTGTTTTTGTTTTTTGTCCACTGTGATTCCTTCTTATCTTGGTCTAACTATGTCACTCTCTTCATGTTTTCCAGATTTTCTGCTGTCTTTAAATGCGTGTCTCATTCCAGGACCCTTTGCCCTGTGACCCAGCACACCCATGCATCGAAGTATCTGGAGCACCGTGGGCACCGTCTTCAATCAGAGTGCGGTTGGAGAGCTTTTCACTGGTCGCAGTGGCAATCCACTGCAATGGCACTTGTGGTATCATTGTACTGGGTGTACAATATTCATTACTCCACAAGGTCGAAGAAGGTCTTCACGTTCCTTGAGAGCATCTTGGGGCTTCCTCATGCTCCTGGAGTCTCAATTCTTGTAACAAAACTTCAAAATGAGATTGGTTTTCAAGCCGAGCAATACATGTTTCGTTCTGTTCATATGTTACTTGCCTGTGCCCTCCTAATTTATGTAGATGTAGTTCCTCTGTGCCCAAAATATGTTGCCCACTTACGGATGTCATTGTTACTCTGCTTGCGGGGGTTGCATGAAAACCCACGTGGGGCATGGTGGCGCTCTTCGGCATGAGGACCTCCAGTGCAGGCAGTAGCATTCACTCTCAGAAGATGTGTAGAATTTGCTCCCTTGGGGGGGGGGGGGGTTATGGTTACCCAATTCTAAGGGATTTGTGAAACTCTCTTGCATGATGTTACACTTACTCCTCTTGCTGGGATAGCATTAGCTCCACCTGTAGTCATGACATTCACTCCCAACTGCTGCGCTGGGTGCAACTATATTGGATGGAATTATAACAACACTCTCATTGGTTGTGTTGTGTACACCTAGCATGGTATTGGCCGTACTCCATTTAGTGGACGTTAGACGGGGTGATCAGTATGCCATGCAATGGGGCTGACTCGACCCCCCTCTGTGGTGTTAAGGCTACATCAACGCCTGGAGTGATGGCTACACCTTCCGCATGGAGTAAAGCCATACTCCCTTTCAATGGTGTAAGTTTTACTCCAAAAGGGAGTGTAATTAGGGACAAGCGGCTTACTCCCCTAAAGGAGTTATGGTGCTACCTTTTTTTTTTTCAGAGTGTACTTTGAAAGGGCTTGCTAGGCATCAAAAGATTTATCCGACAGTGCCCAAGCATGTGCGCAATTTCGCCCGGACTCGCCAATGTTTACCCCCGAATCTGGCAACGCCGCTTGACCAGAAGAGGCCAGACCCTAGGTGTACTCCTTGTTGTCCCTTCTGCTATGCAGACAAAAGCGCTAAGTGAAAGTAACCGGAACGTCATTGGGCTTGCAAATATCAACTATGTTTTTGAACATTTAAGCACTATTGAGCTCCTATTGCACGAGGGTCTATAGTCTGACTACTGAGCCTCTATTGTTGAATAGCTACCGAGTCTCTAGTGAGCCTAGTGTCTACTTTGTCTTTATCCAGCCTGTATTGCAAGGAGGAAATTCCAATTGTAAAACTATTCAGACAGGCTGCATATTACACATTAAACTAATTTAGTTGCATTCTCGCACAAGCACACTTGACGAATTGTTATTTAGCCCAACTACATATGCTATTCCATAATAAGCACGTAGTACAACATATGGGAAGTCTGTCTTGCATGTTCTCAGTCTAACTCCCGCTAACACTGTTCAACACTATAGGAAGAACCAGCACAAAGGGTAACCTGAGGTTCCGTGACCACTGGCGACTTGCAGTGTGGGCTTCCATCCTCCGCTTTGAGGAGTTGAGTGAAAAACAAAAGGCAGCGTGTATTATAAAAAAAAAACAAGATAAAAGGTGACACCAATAGTGCGAATCGTTCGAACCATCACACAGGCCAGTGCTTCCCAAATCCTGCTAAGTAATGCCATTACTCTCATCAAGTAATGGCGTTACTATGACGTTACATTTACGTGTTTAAGCCATAAGCCTCAAACCTGCCACGCATGATTTTTCTTCCCTGTTTCTATCTTTGTTACAGGCAATAGCCGTCCGAATATCCCCCGAAATCGGTGCCGCTAAATCCCTGCAGAAACAGTACTGATTGGCAAAAGCTACAGGTTTGTTGTAGCATAGTAGCAGTTGATGTTCAAAGTGGTCATCCGCTCGACTTACCCGATTGGAAGACAGGGTATCTTTTGCCATACGGAACACTCGTTCAGCGGAAGTAAATGACGGAATCCCGTGTTGTTCTGCACGAACAGCCTCTTGATTATCAGGAACTTAACTACCGATTATAGACTCCCGCCCGCGAGAGCCCGCAGGGCTCTCGCTCTTGCAGGGTCTTAATCGCTTTTCACTCTGAACCTAACGACCCGGAACGGCTGAACGACTCTTTCAGGGTAACGAAACGAGCAACCTTGTCGTCGTTTTGCTGTGGCACAATATCTGCTGCTCTTTAAAGGAGCGATGAGATGACGTTTAACATCGCTCAAAATCCTGCCTCGTGTTTCAACCTGTCCACGAGGAGCCACCATGCAACATATTTTCCCTCTGCGGTGCGGTATAACGGCTGTGCAATCGGATTTGCAAAAAAAGAAAAAGAAAAAAGAACAGGAAGAAACAGTAGGAGAAAGCAGTCGCGAACACCCAAAACGATGCTCACACGACGTTGCGAAGGCTCCGCTTGTTTCTTCGTTTTTTCCGTCGTAGCTCACGCGCTGCTTATACATGCTTGGGCTGTGCCGCTGTACCAGGGGTATGAACGTGTAGTATATTTCTATTGTTGGGGAAAACTCACGTGACCTCTGACGTTGGGCCAATCGTTGGGCCTCGGCAGAGTAGCTTTTTGCTTTTTTTTTATCTTGTCTCACTGGGTGACCTGACCGGGATCACTCTGGTTTACACTTCGCAAAATAAACTTCGAGAATAACCTCCTCGAAATAAATCACGAAAAAATCCACGGTGTAAAGATAAAGCCGTAAAAATAAACTTTTGCGATACAAACGCTTCAGATTCAAACTTTCAAAATAAATCGTCTCTGATTGGTCGACAGTCACGACAGCCTCAGAGCAGCGAAGGCTTTTGGCTCCCGCGTCTCAAAATAGTTCCCGACAGGGTGAGGCTTTTTGCGGTGGGCTGGGAACGAGAGTACCGAGTCTGGACGAATCATTTACTGTATTCTCCGCCGGCTATCAGGATTCTGTTGACACTACAGTTAATGCTTTGTTCTGCTGCTCGCCTGTCAAATTTGAGTGTGTCGAACTCTGAATTCGCGTCGTGTCACCAAATGAGTTCCCGGTGTTGGTTCCAGCTATGGTGGACCTGCTATATTATGAACATTGTCACGAACATTGCCATTCACCTGCAGGGCTGCCTTGGTTGTGAAATCGTAGAGTTGAAAAGTGACGATCGACGAAAATCCTGATTCCGATACCGTGTGGATGTGTTGTGTTTGTCCGTCTGTATGTGTTTGTGTGTGTTCCAGCCTCAGAACCGTAGAATCGTGAAATCGGAACCTGTCTGTGGTTTTCCTTGTGAGCCTACGTTCTGATAAATGCAGGGAACAGGTACTGGAGAGACTCTCGAAATGCATTTCTGCAAATAAGATGCATATGAATGTGAATAAATTGTTTGTTTGTTTGCAAGAAAAAACTATTTTCTCTCGGATGAATAACTTGAGTCAGCAGAGGTGCCCTAATTTTTTGTAACCAGCATACGGTAATCTCAAAGTGTAACGAAATAAGATTCTAATTTCAGGAACATCCACATTGATTCGCGCACCTTCCTAGACAACGATTTGTCATGCAAAAGCTGCAAGAGATGTATCTACAGGGTGTTCAGGAAAACGTGTCATTGAATTATGATAAAAAAACTACGCCACCTAGAATCATACGGTCAACAACATTTGTTCTTATTAGGTTTTTGCCACCTCCTAATGTGAATGTCATGTACTCCAAGTTTAATTATGTAAATATTTGCGAACTGAACTCGGAAATTTGCCAAGTAAAGGTCACTTTTTTACCCCACCAATATGAAGAGCGTGCCGAATTCACTCAAATTCATGATAATTCACAGTGATATTCACGAGCTATTCCATCGGAAAAAATAGCCGAATATCATGCTTTTCGGAGCACCAGACCATAGCGCGCGATGACTTTTTGAGCGCAATCGCTGTCAGTGCGACGAAAGGAGGTTCCGAAGCCAGCCCACAGAGTGATAGTAGAAAAAGTAACAGTTCCTAAAATTGGGAGAGGGAAAGCATTATCCCATCGAAAGTCGGACGTGATAAGCCGTGCCTGTTTTATCTCTTTCTGTGATGTCGGGGAGGGCTGGGTTTCCAACCTCCTTTCGTCGGACTGACAAAGATTGCGCTGAAAAATTCATCGTACGCTGTTCTGTGCGACCTCCGTAGAGCATATGTTCGGCTATTTTTTCCGATGGGATAGCTCCTGAATATCCCTGTCAATTATCATTAATTTGACTAAATTAGACACGCTCTTCAGATTGGTGGGGTAAAAAAGTGACCTTTACTAGGCAAATTTCCGACTTAGGCTCGCAAAAATTTACATAATTAAACTTACGTTACACGACATTCACATGAGGAGGTGGCCAAAACCAAGTAAGAACAAATGCCATTGACCGCATTACTCTAGGTGGTGTAGTTTTTTTTAATTATAATTCAATGACACGTTTTCTGGGACACCCTGAACATAATACTTCAAGCACTTTATTTTTACTGGTCTTTGAATACCCTGGAACCTAAGAATGCCATTTTCAAGGTCTTAAAAACCATGAAATTTTCTCACATAAATTTTTTCATCTTTTTTATTCGCGTGGATATACAGTGCAAATTCTGGTTATCAGATGTCGGAACTGAAGAAAACCAAGCGCAATAAGTAACTGAAATCAGAAGTGTGAGAAGTGAATGGCACCCTCTGTTGTATTTGTTTGCCTTCCTTTGTCTCCTATGATCTTCACACTGAGAAATCCCCAAGTACGTTTATTAGCAGGTCACTGTTTATGCCAAGCACCCACGCCAAGAAGAGGTCTAAAATTTACGGTACCAGCTACTTCATTGTATGGTACCCTTACACCTATTTGTACAGCTTATAAATATTGTGCTGAAATATGAAATCGCTGTAAAACTTGCATCCTGCACGACATTACATTAAATGTGCTGCTTGCAGTTCTCAGCGTTGTTTCTTCCTCACGTTCAAGTGAAAAAGCAAAAAGAACGCTCCGAGACTTACTCTCACACAACCATTATTTCGGGGCCATGTCCTCGCACTAAATCGTCACGAGCATACTTTTGAAAACTATAGTGGCACATAGGGAAACCGATGTTGCATTTGCACCAACCTTCTATTTCCAATAATTAAACGAGACCTAATTAGTACATCCACTTCGGATGTAGAACATGTTGTTATCCCTTATAACTGCAAAAATATGATTTCTCTCAGAATAAAAAAATCAGTCCATGGACACGCTATATGCACCGCACCTACTAGAAATTAACAAGTGGTTGCTGAAAATATACTGGTATTTGTGTTTTATGTGATGTATGGCCCACATTTTCTTTTTGACCAGCTATGCCAGTGTGAGAGCTCCTACGTCAGACTAGCTAATTCTTCCTCTTTGTCCTCCATGCGGTCACGTATATGTTACACTACAAGGAAGCTAGCTGGTACCACAGTACCAAACAGGTGAATTAACATGAACACAATCACATAGCAGAGTGAATACCAACCACCATTATTGACTTAGTCGATGGCAACTGAAGGTGGCATATTTCTTTCCTCAGATTTTTTTTATTGGTTTGTTCCAGCTAAAAACAGCAGCCATACATTGAGCAACAGGGCATAATAAAACCCTCCATAAGCATCACTTTGCCTCTTTGGCTTTAGCAAGCATGGCTTTGCCTCCACAAGCATGACTTTGACATAATTGCTTTGTGCCGTGATAAACGGTACTATGACTGTGTTCTCAGTACCAACCAGATAATGAGTGTTTCCTCGTTCATACAAGTTGACTTTTTATGAGTATTTTATGAGTATGCCTACTCCATGCAGTACAGTGTGGTCGTATGTAACGATGGAAATGGTAATTTTCAGTCCAGAAAAGAAGTAATTCATACTTGGTAACCATGTGCAGCTTCTGAACTACAGGTTTTTTCGCTGAATTTAGTCCTGTGGTCACTCATTTTAATCCCATGGTCACTGAATTTAATCCTATAGTCTATCAATTTATGGTCAACCAAAATAATACAATGGTCAGCCAATTTAATCCGGCCCATATCATGACTTTATGAGCTTTTAATGACTATAACCTATATTATAGGCCATGACTGGACTATTTCGGACCACCCTTGTCGGAAATGGTATAATGACATGAATTATGACTGTGCGGGCTTTTATGTGCTTTTCATGACTATAACCTGCATTATAGACTAACTGGACTATTTTGGAGTAACCTCATTTAAGAGTGCCATCATCTATGACTATATGGGATTTTATGAGCTTTTCGTGTCTAAAATCTGCATTGTATACTACGACTGAACTATTTCGGACTACCCTTGTTGGAAATTGAATACTGTCATGACTTACGGCTATCTGAGGATTCTATGAGCTTTTCATGGCTATAACCTGCATTATAGACAATCACCGCACAGTAAAACTTTTTAAACCCTTTAGGGTGTAAAAGGGGTGTAATTTGCAAATAACACCCTTTTTTTTCAGGAACACCCTTCTCTACACCCTTCAAAATACCAATGTTATATAGGTGTAAAAAGGGTGTAAAACCGAAAAACACCCTAAAAACACCCAAAGAACACCCTAAAAGCATCCAATGGCATTGTCGCTGACAATGAGCATTGCAACTGCCAATAGTGCTGCACACAGTGCGTATTTGAGTCTTCCGAGTGTCTCTATTTGTGTGACAGAAGTAGACTCATATCTAAAAAAAGAAGAAAAAATAAAATTCTTCTTCTGCCCTGAGGATAATAAAAATAAGTAAATAAAAATAAATACACAGACTCATAGTGTGATGGTAGTAGACTCGCATCTAATTTTAAAATAGAGGAGCATCAGGACCTGAGTTCACAGTTCACCGTTTTGTTCCATACATAGCAGTGCTTGCAGCTCTGTTTCTAATATTGCAATGCTGCATATATGCCTACTTTCATATTCAATGAAAAGTTATCTTTTCAGAGTCAACGAAAAAGTATTTACACATGTGTCTTACAAAACCACACAAAAGGCTCATGGAGAATATAAATACACATGGGAATAAAAAAATACGTAACTCAACACATTATTCTTTCAAATTGTGCACATAATACAACTACCACATATGCATTACACATTATATACATCAGTATACATATTACATCCTACACGCACATACTGCTTAAACAAATGCACTTCGGGCACTAATGATGTGCCGGCGGCCATGTTTTCCAATGAACAGTGTTTCAGGGTTGAGAGATGGCAGCGTTCTTATTACTTCAGAATAACCACACACATAATAAACATAGAAATGGTCATCAAATACACTCCCCAGACTTCGAGTGACTATAAATATATTCTTATCTGCAGAGTAAATACTGCAGATCTCTGCGAACTCCGGCATATCATCGCAAACTTGCACGAGTAGTGCCATCCCACACCGGTAAAGGGTACCATCATAATGTACGCTTTCAAGTGCTCTGATGTGTGCGCCATCAAGGTGCTCATTAGAAAGATGGTGCTTAAGAGCATCTGGCAAATGCTCAAGCAGCACCGCCTTCTGACTCCCAGTAGAGGTTATCCCCACCTCTCTTTGCCTTGCCGTTACAAGTGCTTGCAAGTACGCCTTGACAAAGTCTGTGTGACATTTTTGAAGTTTCTGAGTTTTCGTGCCAAGTCTTTAAAATATTGGTGCTTGGCTTCAAAACGCATTGCCCACAAGTGCACCAAGGGCCCATACTTTAGGATGTAGGATGGGTAGTGTATAAGGTAGTGCATTTTGCACGGGGGCTCCACATTAGGAAAAAGGGCTTTGAAGTCCAGGCAGAAAAAGTGGATCAGGCGATCCAAATAACCAATATGCATGACAGAAATATTCTTACACATCAACAGATCTACAATCCTCCTTAACAGTATGTACAACAGCCACACACCGTCATCTGCTGGCACACAATCTCCGACATACAATGAAAAGTGTCTATAAAGACGAATGGTCTGGGATGCATTTCCTTTTATGTTACCCTTGGCATAAACATACTGTCTTGACACGCATTCCGGTTTGTTTTCTGAGTCCCCCATATTGTACTCAAAGCGCTCAATACTCTTATTTAGAGTTGAAAGGGTAAAATATCCTTGAGAAAGTATATTAGAGATGATATGTTTCATTGTAAAGGGGATAACACATTCCAGTAGATCGTGCATCAGATCGGGGGGGGGGGGGCTTTCTGTAGCCTCAAATCCAGAGAAGCTTAGGGGACATGGCTGCTTGACTCCGTAATGCGGAATTGTTGGCACACCCATTTCAGCCATACTAAGATGGTGCTTGTGACTTTCTGGTGACCGCGGGATAAAATCTGGTTCTAAATGTTTGTACCTGA
This sequence comes from Ornithodoros turicata, assembly GCF_037126465.1. NCBI lineage: Eukaryota > Metazoa > Arthropoda > Arachnida > Ixodida > Argasidae > Ornithodoros > Ornithodoros turicata. The sequence goes on along the minus strand of NC_088202.1, from coordinate 6,676,470 downwards.
TCTCTTTCTTAAGTGCCATGCAGAAGCGACATATTCTTCCGTGGGAGAAATTACACTTGAACCCAGCTATTCTGTGGCTCGAGAGATTACCTCCGGTCATCAAAAGTACAGACCCTCTGACTGCCACGCAGGAATCGTTCTTTAACAGTTCTCTGTGACTGAAGAACTTCTTCAACATGGAAGAACTTCTAATTGAAGTTCTTCCATGTTGAAGAACTATAGAAACGTTTCGGCGTTCTGATCCCCCGGTGTCCTACTTCCGAAGAACCCATTCTCCGAAGACAGGCGCAAGGTCATCTCATCTGCATGAGTCTTTTCTTCTAGTCGACCCTGAAATAACCACCGGGTTGAAAGCCTTTTGTTCATAGATGGAGCATTATGCCAAAACGTTGGGAGACCCACAGGGTTGTTCATGAGCTGTGTGAGACATGTTTTGCCTTTTTGAAGCAGTTTTAAAGAGGAAGAAGTAATAAACGGTCGGTTCTCTTGGGCACGTAGATGCGAGGGGTCAGTTGAATCCTTGTTAAACAACCGTTCTATAAAAATTAAGCTAAGAAACAATCACGATACCATAGTTTGGTGCGATACAGCCTGAATCGCTAATGCGCCATAAACCTCTTCTCATCATCATAACTAATCGCGATATATTGCCTTGCCTTTTTGCCATGACGATTTTCAAACTGACGGTTGCGCATACATGTACGTTGGGGTGCTCATGTTTCCCGACGGCCTAGTTCTCGACAAGGGCATAGAACATTAGATCCCCGTAGAATATACATATTAGCCTGGCCGCTCAGAACGTACATGCAAAGAATGGCATATATATTTACTTATTTACTTGTGTCTGTTTCTTCCTTTCTGTTTAGCCGAACTGCAATTTAAAAAATCAGCAAGCAGAAAGACTCTCCCATCATGTCTCTTTACCACTGTTCAAATTGCCAAATTGCACATCCACTATACTTGTCTTTGAAGCACCTGTTGAAACACACACGGTTTCAGCATGCTTTGGACAGAGACTTCCGCTATACTTGCAGTTTGGAGAGCCGTTGCGTGTATCTCAAACCATTCACTAGTTATGACAGTTTCCGAAAGCACATTGAAAGAAAGCATCAACGCCGGGACAAGCAAATGACGCAAGTGCAGCAACTAAATGATGGAGAAACGGAGCAGCTTGGTGATCCACTAACCGAAATTGGCGGGGAGCTCCCTAGCGCAGCACTGAACATTACACTTGATGAGTTAACTTAACAAGTGAAAAGTAAGCTCGTTCACTGCCTTTTGGGGCTGTCCGAAAAGTACTTAGTACCTCTTGCGATGAGAAACTTTGCATTACAGCAGATAAAGGGAATTATTGAAACTCTGTTGGCAGGCCGATCCTCTCTACTGCAAGATTGCTTGTTACGACACGGTGTACCACAGGGGTAAAGTACGGATCTCGACAGAATACTTTCTAGCGACAACATTGTTTCATTTATCTTTGGTGATATAATGACCGAATACACAAATTTCAACCACTTGTGTGAGAAGTACAAGCTCGTTCAGCCTGTTGAGTACAAGCTCACAAACCATGAAAACGGGTCAACCGAAAGATATCAATATGTCCCTCTTCTACGGCTTCTGGAACGAGCCTTATGCCTCAACCTCATTCCTACAGCTAGGAATGTCGCGCCGCCCTCTGGCCCAAGCCCAACGCTTTGCGATTTTCTCGATGGAGAGATAACAAAAACTCATCCACTCATTTCCGTACTCCCTGGGTCGTTGCGGTTACATTTTTACACCGACGAGTTTGAAATTGTGAACCCACTCGGCGCCAAGAAAAATAAGCACAAGCTGTGTGCCATCTACTTCAACATAGGCAACCAAGAAGCGCGTTTTCGGTCCCAGACAAAACATATTTTTCTTAGCGTTTTGTGCAAATAGAAGGCTGTGAAGCACTTTGGGTATGCTGAAGTTCTCTCCCCTCCAATAAGCGACTTGCAGCAGCTAGAGGCCGGTGTTAATCTGTTTGTCAACGGATCGTATGTCTTTGTGCAGGGGACGGTTGCCAATGTTAGCACCGATAACCTGTCTGCTCGTGCTTTTGGAGGCTTTTCTGCAAGCTTTGATAGCGGGCGAATATGCAGAATGTGCATGGCTTCCCATGATAATATGACATCTAGCAGTGCGTCAGATTATGTTCTTCGAACAACGGAGGTTCATGCGTCACACCTGCTGGCCGTAGAGTTAAATCGCGCAAACGCCTCAGTGTACGGTGTTCACGCGAAATGTGCGTGTTCTTCGACGTTACGAAAGCCCTTCCGCCTGATATTATGCATGACCTTCTGGAAGGGGTCATTCCTTTGGTCATGTCGCTCGTTATTGAGGTTCTCGTGAAGGAAGACCAGTTCACGCAGGACAGACTTCATTCGCCATGACAACCTTGAAATACGGTTGGTGTGACTCGCGCAACAAGCCTGAATCTGTGACGAGGAAGGTCAGCACACTCAAAATTCGAGGACGGGCAATTGAGAAACTGTGCTTTGCGCACCTTTTACCGCTTTTCATCGGGGACATGGTGCCGGAAGGACACGATGCATGGGGTATATTCCTCCTCTTAATAGAGATATCCGACATTTTCCTTGCTCCAGCTATTGATGCAACGTGGCTTCCTTATCTAGAATGCACGATAGGAACTTTCATTGAAGAGTTCAACAGAGCTTTCCCTCAGAGGATGATCCCAAAAATGCACTATATGCTGCACTATCCTCGATTAATAGGATGTATGGCCCCTTGCGTCACCTATGGTGCATGAGGTTTGAGAGTAAGCACCAGATGTTCAAGCTCATGGCGCACAACACACGGAATTTCAGGAACATCTGTCTTCATTTAGCTAAGCGACATCAAACGAGGCTGTGCTATGACATGATGGCTAGTGAAAGTATGGAGCTTGAAGTGCAGTCAAAACTATCATCTTATGAGGTCTCAGCGCTACCGAATGGTTTCAAGGAGTACGTTATTAACGTGCTTGGCAACTGCGATGGAGGGGAGGTTTGTGCTGCCAACGAAGTGGTGTACAAACAAGTGAACTATCGTTGAGGTTTGGCATATGTCACTGACATCCAGCGTGCTCGAGAAGATCCCGCCTTCATTATAGCACGCTTTATTATCAAAATAAAGGGCCATTGGTTGGTATGCGGGAAGTTGCTGCGTGTCTGCTGCTTCTCTGCTCACCTGCACGCGTACGTTGTCAAGGAATCAAATGAGTGGGCCTCTTTCGGCCCCGGGAAAGAGCTGACAGGCGGCCATTAGATGTCTACAGAAAAGACGACGGAGAACAGTTGATAGTAATGAAACATCGCGTCACCTTCCCTTCTGCGTAGACGCTCGGCGCTTTGTAATATTGCACTGTGCTCTCATATGCCGCGTTATAATATCGCATCGAGAGGGCGATCGAGGAGTTTGCAGATATGTCCTATAATGTTTATTGATGCTAGATAGGCACAAATCTATTGCGAGGTTTTCTCTATTCAAAGATGGGTTACTGTCAATGGGTCTGCAAACTGCAAGAATGCTATTGTCATTAGATAATGTTACGATATGTATAAATTATTACTCACGAGTATAACATATTCGAAATCCGCACTTCAGCTGAAGAGATTGATGGCGAGACGCATGTTAGCCTTTCCGAGCGAATGATCGAGAAGCTGATGCCCACAATGGAACTCCAGGTGAAGCTGCAAAAACTAATCTCCCAGCTAACTACTGAAGCGCAAACCAGGTATGGCACTCTACGCTTTAAGTAGTGTCGTTTAGAAAAAATAGGCGATGTCAAGTTGCCGGTGGTGAGTAAATCAAAGAGTGATATTAAACGGTAGGAACAACTTATTTATTTACACATGGTAAACAAGACTTTCGTGCACGAGTCTGCACTTCTTCAGGTTACAAAAATATAAACATGGTACAGGCACATATATACAGTTGAAGGGGGAGTTCTGGCATGAGAGGGTAACAGGTTGATGGAAAGGATGCAAACACAGATAAAAATCAAAAGAACATAAATACAAAAGCAGGGGTATCAGAAGCGAAACATAACGCGAGCCCAAGGGCTTATACACAGGAAACGAGAACACTTGTTGGTGACGTTCGAGGAATTAAGGATAAAAAGGGGGCGTTATGGCGACGGAATGAGGACACAGGTGCGGAGTACAAAAAAGATAATGATAAACACACACACACACAACTCTCCAATTTCCACATTTTCTTCGTTTGTCTCTCTCCTGAGACCACCTCCGTCTTCACTTTCTCACGGTTCACTGGTCACCTTTGTACTCCGCACCTGTGTCCTCATTCCGTCGCCATAACGCCCCCTTTTTATCCTTAATTCCTCGAACGTCACCAACAAGTGTTCTCGTTTCCTGTGTATAAGCCCTTGGGCTCGCGTTATGTTTCGCTTCTGATACCCCTGCTTTTGTATTTATGTTCTTTTGATTTTTATCTGTGTTTGCATCCTTTCCATCAACCTGTTACCCTCTCATGCCAGAACTCCCCCTTCAACTGTATATATGTGCCTGTACCATGTTTATATTTTTGTAACCTGAAGAAGTGCAGACTCGTGCACGAAAGTCTTGTTTACCATGTGTAAATAAATAAGTTGTTCCTACCGTTTAATATCACTCTTTGATTTAGTGTCGTTTACGAAGACAAGCCGATTGTTCGTTCGGTTGAGCACATTCCAATACGGTGAGCCAAGGCATAAAAAGGCATGCCACCTGTGCTCCCTATGTAGCATTTCTTCCTTTTCATCCTTTATGTTTCTTTTCGCAGGGATGACACAAGCGTTACGGATCCTTGTGCCCTTGAAGTTACTACTACAAGTGCTGCAAAAGCACACCGCTTCGGCTGGCCAGAGGTGTACAGACTTCCAGAATTCCCCCCTACAGTGAAAAGGAAGCTGGAAGACAGGTCAAAGGAGTTCATAATGCCTCGAAGGAACGATGCTAGGACGAAGCTAGTAGCGTGTCTAGCTGATGATATTATGAGCAAAAATCCGTAAATACCCCATTTGCACCGAAGTGACATGATCAGCTTTATGATGGTGTTTCCTCTAAACGAAGTGGTGAACTGGCGGTTTTATGCTTTTTTAGCACTACTACCCGTGCACAGCCAGCTGATGTGGTGCGAGCGTTGGAGTCTTCGTACCCGTTCCTATGTGACACAACGGGTCGCTGTGTAAGTACAAACGTACTTCTTAGTTAAAAAGGTATTGTGCTCCGTAGCCTATAGCGTCTAATAAAGGCCGGTACTGTGCAGCTGTTATTCCAGCCCCTATGGAGAAGCGTGTAGGGGGGCACTTCCCAGATATTTCACTTCGAACTTGCGTGTCATCATTATCATTGTATCTTTTGTTGCTTGCTGCCTGCCTCACTCCCTCCATGAATGAAGTGAGCAGGTCGTTTTGTTCGTGTGTTCAGTGTAGCGGTTTGCTTGCAGGACACGCTAAAAGAGAGCCTCGTCAATAAGCTGAAAAAAGAAGGGATCTCCTTGGACTCCCATCCACTAGTCATGAAAAACAAAGAAACATATGGCACGCATGGTGGGCGGAAGCGTAAAGGGGATTCGAGTACATAATCTGGCATCCAAAGGGCCCAAAAATACTCAGTAAGTACCGAGAGTACCGGGAAAAGAATGTGCTACGTGGTCACACATGCGGATTCGCAGGCTGTGGTGCGCGACCCTGGGGAGGACGGACAAAGTGTGGTGGCACACATCGAAGCTATGAAGAAGGAATGCTGGAAGACAAGGCCTGATATTGAGGTCCTACTTGACAGGATGCGGCGTACATGCGCCTTCAGAGTGGCGGCAATGAAAGGCAAATGCGCTACAGACGTTTCGGACGAGTATCCTGCCCTCTCACTCACTGCTGTGGTACGTACTTATAACACGCGCAATGGGAATTGCGAAAATTGATTTTTGAGAGCGCCTGATGATTATATTTCTAGTTGAGACAGGAGCTATCTCTCAGGAACTGCTCTGCTGAAAGGGTTCATGTAGAGGATATCAATAGGGTATCTTCTAGATGTCTATTAGCAACGTCCCTTGGGACAATAAAACCATACGTCCTGCAGATATCCTACAGTTATCCTGTGGCTCATGTCTTATGTTATATCCGAATTTCCCATTGAAATCATGTGGCATGAATTCCATAAGCGCGTGGTAGGTCTAATTTTCTACTGACTTTCACGCCACATTAAAATACAATGTACGTAATGTATAGCAAAAAGACGCTTGAATAAATGAAATCGATCCAGAAACAAAACTGTGTGTGTCACATAATGGCTAAGCTCTATTGACATGCTACAGAAATATTTTAATAATTAGCCCAAGACTCATTTTATTTCTGATTACTTGATTTTATGTTTTTACGTAGTCTTACATATGAATCTATTGGATGATTCATTTCTGGCATAGAGCACGGTGTCTTGCCTGAATCGGAGCGCACTGATAAATGATTTCACACTAATTATGTGTCGTTCCAGACAGCACAACACACGTACAACAGCATATTAAAACGATTAATGTCAAGTGCATCGTGGATCGTACAGTTCATTGGCAAATTTTACTGCAAGATTTCTGCAGTAACATCTAAGCAGACAAGTCGAAGTTACACGGGGATTTCCTCGTGTCTCGTTGTTGGCCGGCGTATTGTGTGAGGTGAGACAAATAAAAGCCTGTCAAGCACTTGTAGGTAGCGTGTTCCAGGATAGAGACAACGTTCTGGCTAATCCACGGGAACAACTGGCCGAGCGGCCCGTGCGCCGTGCATTTATTAGCGCGACCAATGTGAACGAGCGCTGATGGCGTTGCAGATTGGGCGGCTAAGGGTAAGCTCTTTGACTTGCTCTTGTAGGGCAAGGAGCGTAGGATCAGACGGGGAAACAGCCGCGATGTTCTCAGTCCGCGTGAAAGGTGGCGCGGAGGGGGCGGAGTAGTCGATGATGCGGTTCGCCAACTGGGCAAGGTTATCGAGGGAGACCTCGTCAGATCCGGCCAGTACCAAGCGGACCTGCTGTGGGAGCCGCTGGAGGAAGAGCTCCCGCAGGATCGAGGGCTGAGTATCAGCCGAGTCTCCGAGGAGCTGCTTCATGCGGTGCAGTAATTGGGTTGGGCGCCGATCGCCCAGTTCTTCCTCGGATAGAAGTTGGCGGAGCCGGGATTGCTCGGTGCATTCAGTGCGGGAAAGAATAGCTTCCTTCAGCCGATCGTAGGGGTTGTCAGGCGGTGGTGAAGCCAAGAGGTAATCAACCTGGTTGGCGATCTCCATGGGCAGCGCGGACACAACGTTGAGGTACTTGGTAAGTTAGGACGAAATATGCCGAAGTGCAAATCGCGCCTCAACATGGGAGAACCAGGCCCGGGGATTCTTGGTCCAGAAGGGGGGAAGCTTAATCTCACCGCCGACGGCGGCGATCGACGGATGGTCTCCAGCATCGTGGACTGGAGGGGACGTCGGGGCTGATGATGGAGTCCGTGGAGCGTCCATGGAGACGTCGGGTCACCAGTTTGTAGGTAGCGTGTTCCAGGAAAGAGACAACGTTCTGGCTAATCCACGGGAACAACTGGCCGAGCGGCCCGTGCGCCGTGCATTTATTAGCGCGACCTATGTGAACGAGCGCTGATGGCGTTGCAGATTGGGCGGCTCGCTACACACTCTTCAGCGCACATAGACGGCTCGGATATCAAGTGACTTCAATTTTCCACAGCCTTAGGGGAATTCAAATACTGCAGCGATTTCGCTTTATTATGTTTCACTCAACACACTATTTAACGAAACTATGTAAGTTGCGCAAACGTGTGCAAATAATTTATGCACATACAAAATAAATAAATAAATAACATAATAAAACAAAGACAATAATAAAATAAATATACAACCAAGAGTTCACGACATTGTGCACGCAACTCCACGTACCTTAGTAGGTTGCAAAAAATGATTATGCAACAGTTCCTGCGAGTCGTGAGCTTTTCCGGTCTTTCAAACCGAAACTATACATAGCCATAGTGCTGTTGTAGTTATATGCGACCAAGTAGCATCGGCATCAACACGGAGTCTGTTTTCAACCCACAGGGGTGCCAGAAGTCCCAGACCTTGTAACCACCCCCAAGCGGTCGCTCCTTGCAAAACCGCCATCTTGTCCAGGCCTGACGTCACTAGCAGACTATACCGGCGCGCACGAAAGTCGACGAAAACAAATTGGCGTGGTTTCAATGCTTTGTGGCAATCGGTGGCAACTTGCCAAACGCAACTATGTGGTGTTAGTCTGGTGTCGTTGTGCGGCTTTTAGGTATTTAAAGTTGTGAATAACACTTTGCAATAATAAATATGGGACGTTGTTGCTACATGGGCTGTCAGCACCGGTCCGGCGATGCAACAAAAGCCTCGGGCGTAACATTTCACTGGTAAGTATGCGTTTGTCGCACATCGTACGACAGTTGACTTTCCTTGTATTTATTTATTACAGTTTCCCACGAGGTGCTACGCTTCGGGAAGCTTGGATTGAGGCCATTGGGAGAACTGGATGGATACCCAGCACACACAGTGTAGTGTGCTCCAAGCACTTTCAGAACCGTGACATGGACAGGACATCATTAGCACGGATTCGATTAAGACCTGGTGCGGTGCCCATCGCTCATCCTTCTGTGTCTGCTCCTGAGCTGCAGGTGCGTTTGAGTGCTCTCGTTCCCGTACTCCCATTACTCCCGTACTCCCAAGTGCGTATGATGTTTGAACGGTACAAGAAATTGTGACAACCTGTTATGAATCACTGAGCGTTAATGACAACAAAAATAAAAGAAAGGAAAGAAAAAAACTTGAAGAGCAAATTCTGTAAGTAATGTTGTAAGAGAACATGCCTTTTGTTTTGGTCATGCGCAGAACCTTATTGAAATTTTGAATTAAGTAAGATGATGAGAAAGTGCAGCACATGAGATATGGACTTCTGATCTACATTTTTCTGCCAATCCCTAGCAATGTTTCATTACCTATGGCGCACATAAGGTCGGTTATGTTCCAGGTAGCACAGCTTTCAGCAGCACCTGAGGCAGCACGTGAGGCAGAGCATGAAGTGAGTGGCACTTTCGTGTTCACACTCTCAGGGCACGATACGCAGTGTTCACAACATTTCCTTGCACAGTGTTTGTGCTTCATACGTTTAGATTTATATTCTGTATTTTTCTACTATGTCGTGGCAATTGCTGTATGTCACAATACTGGTTGTTCCCTAGGTGGAACAAGCCACAGCTCCTGGTGGAGCACAGGAGCAACTCCCAGCTCCAGCGAGAACACAGGAGGAACTCGCTCTAGGGGAAACCTGTGAGGGAGAACATGAAGTGAGTGGCCCTTTCGTGTACACACTCAGGGTGCTGTGAGCTACAGGACTTGAAGTCCTCAAACATGTATATGATTTTTTATTTGGACAGTTAGTGCTACATCATGCAACATCTCCCCCGTGAATTCGGCACAGGATGCACAGCCTTTCTACCACTCCCTCGTGCTGTTCTCTCTGGCTCCACCTATCCATCTCAGTACACCACACATAGCCACAGTTGCTTTGCAGTGCTAACACAGAGTCTAAAAAACTTATCCACCATTGCTATCCATTGTCTACGATTGCTACAACCAGTATGCATAATGCATCTTACTGTGTGAAGGAGTGTAGTCTCTACACATCAGCTTGTCTATTAGATGACATTCCATTGTATGCTACAAGCGTGTGAGTTATCTGCGCAGCCCCTTAGCTTGCCCCTTTCTCCTCGTGCCGGTGGAGCCATCCCAATTTCCCCACGCTTTTCGAAAATAAGGGGGCCATCAATTACACTGTGTATCAGGTGGCTTCGTCTTTCACCATATAGTGTCATAAGTTTACCACATGTCCACATGTGGTCCTCTATTGTTGCCTTCGGAGAGGATACTCACTTTGTCACGTCGTCTTCCAAACATTTCCCATCTCGTGCGCAGAGACCTACTTGCATAGCGTATTGCTAATTTATTTGTGCATCTTTATTACCTTAGAGTTTAGACAGTTTAGTTTACTCTGCTGTGAGTTCCACTAGTGAGCTCACATCGAAATTTCTATCCTGACAGCAAGACTTATTGTCCAGCTCCTGTGCAGAGATGAGTGATGTAAGTATAGTACATTTTGCTTTATGATGCTCAATCATGCTGCACTAAAATGTGTGGTTCCTGTTCAACAACTGATATCGAGATAACTGAGTGACTCAACATGTCAACCAGCGAACACAGAGTGAGGTGACTCAATGTTGTTTCTTATATTGTGCTGAAACAAAGCATGTCACTGTGCACGTTCTGCTTGGTTATCAGTACTTTTCATCTGACGGGGTCACCACAGGGCACAGATAAATTGCTGCCTTTTCAGCTATGCAAAATATTAGTCATATGCACAGAGCACCATTTCTGGGCATCTAATTGGTCTGAACAATCGTTTCTTTTATGCTTTCTTAACACCATCAAACCTGTATTATATGTGATTTACTTTGGCTGCAGGAAAGCATGGGCTTTGACTGTAACCCATTGCACAACCCATATACAGAGCTCGAAGATGAGGACGTATTAGTAAGTACTTGCTTTCTCTGGTTCTCCATATGCTTGCACAGAGGAAACTGTGGTAAAGTACTGCATTCGTCAAATTTTGCAGGGATACGTCCGAGCTGGACATGCATCACCTCAAGCTTCTTGTTCAAGCTTAAATACCTCACTGGTGAGAATGTCAACTGTCAGAATTCCTGCTCAATGCAATCCTGTTTTGAATGTTTTGGACCGGTCTATTGATTTGTGCTTGGAAATTTACATATTGGTATACATGACCCAAGGTTATTTTTATACCTGGGTCAAATCAGTAAGCTGGGCCGAAACATAATTATGTCCATAAGGCTATCAAGTGTCCGAGACATGTTCATCTGAAAGAGAAATGCAGAAGGGGTATAAATAGGGAGTGACTTTTTCGGGTTAAACCCGATTCTGCCCGGTTATTCCCCCCGAACTGACCCACGACCAATCCGGGTTAAACCCGATTTCTTCACGAGTTCCAGTCACTATGAAATCCTCAAGTGACGTTTCCACTGAAGACAAACAAAGGTCACCACGTGTAACACATTTAAGAATGGGTCACTTACGCTCCCAGCAATACACCAATGTGTGTCAACACTGTCTCTGCCTTCGGGGATTACCGCTGGAAGGCCACGATCCCGCAAAAAAAAAAAAGAAGAAAAAAAAGTGAGATTTGGAAAGGACTCAATAGACAAGAGGAGAAACATAAACACCCGGCACAATTATATATATTTATATATATAATTGTATATAATAATATATATAAAGAGGGGGGAAAAGCCATGAAAAAAATTAGTAAATGATGCTAGACGTGTTTGAAATTCAAACTTACAGATTAAAATGGCTTCTATATATATATATATATATATATATATATAATAAATACATCCCTATTGAAAAATCCCGTATGAGACTCATATGGTTGCTATATCAGTTTGTATGGTTCCCGTACAGATTCGTATGGGTCCTATATTAATACATATGGGCCGCTCATGAAGTCATATGTAGGCAATATGGCATTCTTATGGGTACCGTACGGAGTCATATGGAGTCAATATGGTACTTATGTGGGCCTCATATGAAGTGATATGGGACCGTATATCACATATCTTTCACCCGTATGAAGCAATATGGGTTCCATGCGACTTCGTATGTGACAGCAATAGTACACATATGGGGCCGTATGATGCACATTAGGATTGTATGGGGGACAGGAATCACACATGACACATAATTCGAAACGTTGATTCTGCCACATAGTTATGATTACAATTATGCCAAACTAGTTTATGAAATGGGCCACTTAATTGCATCACACACTTACTTTATAAAATTGGATTGTGCGAACCAAATGTGTGTCACTGCCCTGGAGGAACGTGCAGATACATAAACTCACTGCTACGTTCCTGTGTTAGGAACTAAATAGTAATGGACGGACGGAAATGATGCAGAAATAGGATACACGCTGCGAACGACACGCGAGTTGACACACACGATTAGGTTAGGTCAGGTTGGATGATGTTACTTTTTGCTAAGAATACAATTTGTTATACCCTAACATAGATTTGTCCTGCTTAACCTTATCCGGTACTCAAAGTATCGATTCTTCAGGTATTTATCTGAAGTACACGGGTAGCCTGCTCAAGTCTCTTGGGGACCCTTGTGGTTCACGGCAGTAGTGAGTCTCTATCGAGTAACGGTGGTGCCGCTTGATGGCGTTGTGCTAATATAGAGGCCTAAAATGTTCCTATCAAAACGCTACTTGTTGTAACAGATTCCGCATTTCTCCCCCTTCAGGAACACGCCCGAAGTTTCTGAGAAATCCTAACGGTAGCCGACAAATGTGGAAATTATTGGCTTCCATCAGCACATATACGACACATTCGGAGCGCCGTCACTCCCGCGGCGTTTGCCGGATTCACGCCAAAATTTGCGTCCAAATAGGTCTCGAATAGTTCTATGATCGGCCAAATCACACCGCGGTCCGGTCTTTAGCGGTTCGGAAATTGTGGGTGAAGACGCGTTTGCGACGCTCTTTTTGAAAACTTTGGGTCCTTTTTCGGAAGGAAGCTCGCGTCCGACGATGTTCATTTTTTGTAACCTACGCTACATGACGTAACAGACGTGACAAAATTGACCGCAGCTCTGGAACTTTACCGGTTCTCCAGTTACCAGTTTCCGTGTTTGCACTCCTCACAATATATGTGACGGGCGGCCGCATTTTCCTAAAACCGCCCCAGTTGCAGCTACATAGTCGTGTGTAACATAGTTTTGAAGGTCTCGACGCGCTCTTTTCAATCGAGTTTGTCCCGTAAAGTTTCGTTCTCCAAGATAAGATATTGGCTTTGTAGTTTTTCGACGCCAACGTGTCTGGGTGTCGACGCCCCGCTGTTGAGTGCTGTAAGTTACGTACCTAACGCCCGATTTACCCGGAATTTTGTGTGTGCATGCTCCGTACCCTGGACTACAAGTTTCCTATTCGGGCCACCCGTCAATTTCCAGCTGTTCGGGCGTCATTCCGAAAATTCCTGACGCCGACCCCTGTTCGGCGACATTTGTCTCAGTGTTTGGGTTCGAACCCCACGGGAGATCTGAACCTCCCTCTGATGGGAACACGTACTCAAAGCGGAGAAGGTGTAGGAACTTGCAACACCTTTTTATCTCTCTCAGTTCTCTAATTAGGATCCCATGGCAACGGCGGCTTCCTTATACATGGGGCGCGAGGCATTTTTTTTCGATATTGGGTGTTTCTCGGCGTAGGAAGGTGAATGAGGTCTCGTTTTGACGGGGAAAACGTCCTCTTTCCGATAGCATTGTTGTCGTGCTAGCGCCGATTTCCGTTCTCTTGATATAGCACGAAGAGCGCCGCGACTGTGGCGCCCCCAACGCCACACTCTGCAACCGCCACTGCTCAGTCGACGTTGGAGCACCGGAGGCGTTTGGTCGCGTGTTGTCGTCGTTCCTGTTCTGGTTGTTTCGGCGTGACATTGGTGGCTCGGACTGTTCTGACTGTGTGTTTGTGTCTTGCTGGTAACGTCTGGACATGTTTCTCTGTTTGTACGCCTTGGAAGATACGACCAGAAGCCGTTGGGTTTCGTGAATGGAAGGTTAGTTGAGAGGCTGCTGTGTCATGATTCATGCACAGTTTGCTTGGTAACATTCCTAGCATGTGGGTTCCTATTACTTTATGCAGTCAGTGTGCTTGCTACCCTCTTGAGTCCTGTTACCTTATGCTGAACTCAGTGTGGTTGCTGCCGTAGTCGTTAACTGATATTGTCACTTGACATGTGAAGTGACAAGTGAAGTGGTGAAGTTGTCACATGTGATGCTCCATTGGCCTGTTACAAATGGGGAATCTTTGAATTTCAGACGCTTTTGACAGATTTGTTTCTGTGCACAAGACAAATGGGCTGTCGCACCCCCGACGTAGGAAATGAACACACACGTCGCTGAGATCTTAAAAGACAAAGTAAGTTAAGCTACAGGTCATTGCAAAGATTTTTACTGAGTTGTGTTTCCTGCAAAACAGGTAGGGTGTGCACTTCACCCATGCAACTCCAATGTCTGCTTCATGGCAGTGCAAGCTTTTACAACCGTGCCCTTGAATGTAACAAGCCAAATAAACTGGATAACAGAGAAAATTTTCCTGGTTCTTTTGCCACTATGTTCGCGTAAAGATATTCAGCTTATCATACCTACATTTTTCTAAGATCTGTACTACTTTCGCAATGTATCCTCCCCTTTGGTGCTTTGTGTGTAGGTGAATTTTGGTTCCCCACTATGTGTCACTGGATACACCCTGTATAACCTTCACTCCGTATAGTCATACGACCGTTACCCGACCAGCGGCTTCTTCAACGTGGTACATAAACTTATGCTCTCTGCGCCCCGTATAAGCGTTCCCATAATTCCGTTGTGGCTCACACAATCATGGGGGTATATGGGTCACATGAGAATTGTATGGGACGTTTATACGGGATTGTTGAATATGGAGATTCTCGTATGCCTCATACGGGCTATATGAGGACCCCGTATGGTCTATATAACTCATATGTCCATATAACACATAACCCCATGTTCAATAATGCCATATATATGGGACCCGTATTTATTCGATATGGGTTTTTTCAATAGGGATATAATATATATAATTATATATACGTATAAGAAAGGCACAATTATCACCTGATTTTTACCCCCCGAATCTGAGAAAGGCATTGAACCCAAAAAAGTCACACCCTAGGTATAAACTGGCACAAAAAACAGCGCAGAGACAGGACGTGAGTAGACAAATGAAGGTCTGACTAACAACTGTGGTTTATTGGGAAGGAATGAAAACAAATTTGTGGTTGACATACCGGGTCTCGTGGTAAAGGAGGTTAATGGAAGGCACACTGTTATCACCTCTATTATGAATTTGAATCGTCCGTCTCATTTGACTAGTCACGTCCGGTTTCTGCAGTGTATTTTGTGTCCAGTATGTACCAACTCGCCCACACCGTTGCTATGAAGGGGTTATAACTATGGAAACACAGAAGTGATGCTTTGTGAACGCTAACGTTTATATGCTTTGCCTTCTTTATTGGTGTACACCTGCTTTTACAATTCTACAGTACATTTAGCTATAGCTGAGGGTGATCTCCATCTATTTCTTTCCTTTGTGTATACAGGAAACCAGTGCCATCACCTATGCTGCTGCCACATCTAGCAGAAGGATTTCACTGGTGAGGACTACCAAAAGCAAAACAGTTGAAAGGATGCTATACGTTTAAGTGCAGTCAAGGTATATACATGGATTTTATTTTTCTATTGGACACATAGGATACTGCTAGCACCTCCACTCCTGTGACCCCTAACAGAGGGATTATATTGGTAAGAACTATCAGGAGGGGTACTGTTTCATCTCAGACCACAGAGGGAATGTGCGGCATGCTTACATCAACAGTAACCTAGAATGTCTCTGTACCACTACCCAGTTGGGGATACGTTCAAACCATATAGTTCTTCTGGCCATGGCCACATGGCCACATGGCCACTACCTCGAAATTAATAACTAAGTGCAGTTAAATACAACATATTGCACACAATAAAAGGGAAAGGGAGAGCAAGATGTATCCTGAACACTAAAGGGTTTATTGTGCCCTTTACGTTTTAGAAGAAAAAATCATCACGAGGGTATGATGGCGGCTGACATTTTGTACAGGCTGCATCTACGTAGCGTACTTGGAGCGTACTACGCGCTATAAACCAGCCTCTTTCTATTCCATCAGATGTGTTTGCATGTATTTTCTAATCCCTAACATAACATTTTGATGGCATGTATTGATTTAGATCTGTGATTTGACTGATTTTTACTAACAGCATGAGAAAAATGAATTGCATTTATGATGTACACTGAATGATGAAATAAAATACTTACGTTGATTTGTTCTTTGTTGATTTGCATGTCTGTGTCATTTATTCTAGGAAGTAGGATTAGAGGAAGGCATGGAGGAAGAGCACTCCAGCTTGTCCATCTACGCAGCCCTCGCATGCTGTTAGTGCATCTCGTTTGCTTCTAATCGTGTGCATGGTACAAATCAATCATGAATCGTGCCTGTTCCTACAAACTGAAAGTCAGGTGGAAACACTCGCAGCTGACCCATCACACGAAGGCAGGGGGGATGTGAACTGCAACAATGTGCGGTAAAGGAAGCTGAGACATTTCTCTGAAGGTCCTTTGATTAAACTTACAATGAGGTACCTAATATTGATTGGCATAATTATGTACAACCTGCATTTTTGCACGATAACTTCAATGTAGAATATATAAAATCATAAGTTAAATGCTGCATACTTATTTTTTATTGCGAGAAGCTGGTAAATTTCAATGTGTGTGTTATGAATTTACGTCTAACAAGACGACTGCATGCTCACTGTCCAGGACAGCCATGCCACTGACGACACACCTGTTTAGGCGTTTTTGAAAAAGGAGGTCAAACGAGTGGCATCGCTGCACACGGCCAGCAAAAAGAGGATAAAGGCTCTCCAGCAGGCACAGCGACGCATAAAGCAAAAAGTGGCACACCTCGAAGACGTAATAAAAGACTTGAGGTCCAAGAACATATTACTGCAAGAAAATGCAGACTGCTTAGAAAACATAGCAGGAGCCCACAAAGACATCCTCAAACGGCAAACAGCAAAACTGAAGGGAAAACCCGTGCCACGTCAGTACGGCCCAGAGTTACGTGCCTTTGCCTTGACACTCCACTTTTATTCCCCTCGTTCTTATAAATATGTGCGTAGCACTTTTGACACCTGCCTGCCACATCCACGGGCAATAAAGAAGTGGTATCAATCAATCGACGGCGAACCAGGATTCTCAAAAGAAGCTCTCACAGCACTCAGAATGAAGACAGCTTACGAAAACAGCAAAGGCATAGTTACAGTGTGCGGCCTCATGGTTGATGAAATGGCAATAAGGAAACATGTCGAGTGGGATGGGAGGGGGACATACGGCTATGTCAGCCTAGGGCCTGACGCCACCGATGATACAGCAATAGCCAAAAAAGCATTTGTTGTGATGATTGTTTCCATCACGGAAAAGTGGAAGCTGCCAATCGGCTATTTCTTAGTTGATGGCATATCTGGTGAGTAGAAGACACACC
Source organism: Ornithodoros turicata (assembly GCF_037126465.1). Classification (NCBI taxonomy): domain Eukaryota; kingdom Metazoa; phylum Arthropoda; class Arachnida; order Ixodida; family Argasidae; genus Ornithodoros; species Ornithodoros turicata. The sequence continues at coordinate 6,659,220 of NC_088202.1, read as the reverse complement.
TTGTGCGCGAGGCACTGTCACTTTTACATGAAGCAGGTGCAACCATCGTGTCAATCACTTGTGATGGGGCATCGTCAAAGGTTGCCATGCTTCGCAACTTGGGTTGCTCCTTTGACTACGAAAAGCGCCTCAAGACACGGTTTCCCCACCCTGAGACTGGTGAGCCAATAAGTGAATTTTTGGATGCATGCCATATGCTAAAACTAATCCGCAATGCCCTGTCCCACAAGGAAACCTTTTTAGATAATGAAGGAAACACTATCTCATGGGCATATATAGAGAACCTGCATTTGCTGCAAGCGAGGGAAGGCCTGCATGCAGGAAACAGGCTGCGGGTGGCACACATCAACTGGCAGCGGCAACCTATGAAGGTTAACCTGGCCGCCCAAGTAATGAGCACATCTGTAGCTGATGCACTAGCTGAATGCCGCAGCCTCCTCCTTCCAGAGTTCAGTGACTCGGAAGCCACTGAGAAGTTCCTTAGGATGGTAAATGACATTTTTGATGTGCTAAACTCCCGCAGCATCATACAGAAGAATTGGAAGAAGCCCCTATGTCCAGAAAACATAGAAAATGTTCGTGACCTCTTCAACTGCGCGGCAGCGTACATCACTTCACTTAGAACAAGCATATCCGGCCCTGCTCTCCTAAAATGCAACAGGAAAACTGGATTCTTGGGATTCCTTGTTTGTTGCGAGAGCTCCTTGGAACTTTATGAGCACCTGATTTCCAAGGGTGCCATAACGTACCTACCCACACATAGGATCAGCCAAGATTACTTGGAACTCTTCTTTGGCACACTTCGAGCTCAGGGGGGATGGAATAACAACCCAACAGCACGACAATTGGAAGCTGGATCCAAGAAACTGCTCATCCAAAATGAAGTACAAGAAACAGGAATGGGAAATTGCCTTCCACTAGAAAACGTTGCAATTCTTCATGCCAGCAGCTATACATCTCGGTCAGAAGACATCATTAATGTAACATCGATTAGAAGAAACATGACAAGAGAGGACCACGCCGTGCCTGCTGACCTACGGGACCATGACAACTTCCCAGATTCACGTGAACCCTCAGTTTTTGGGGAGAGAGTGGTAGTTTACATCGCAGGGTATATTGCACGTTACCTACAAGGGTACCTGAAATGTGAGACATGTGTCCCAACGCTAACCGTGTCAAATCCAAGGCCATATCACTCTTTGATACTACGAAGACTGCAAGGTGAAGCTGTCTTTCCATCACAAGTTATTGCCGTTCGTCGAAAATCAGAAAGAGTTCTCCGTGGGGCGCTAAATGAGAAGGGACAGCCGTCGACCATACTGTTGTGTGATCTGCTTCCTCGTGTGCTTGAACCCCTTTTTGAAAGTCAAGTGTTCCAATCACTCCGGCAACAACATATGCTTGATCAGGGTCCACTGGAAAATCATTACTATCACATCGTGAAGAGTATAGCACAAAAATACCACGAGGTACGATTACATCATTCAAGCAGGCAAGCCACTGCTGACTTGCATAGACAGCGCTGCAGGCAGCTTTTCACAAAGTTAACACAGCTTAAGGGGGAGTAATTGAAGTGTTTTGTTTGTTGTAAGAAGCATTGCATTGAGCAAGTACTCAGTATCACGGTTAAGACCAGAGTTCGAGGTAACTCGTTACCGTAACAAAGTTCCTTTTTTTTTGGCAACTTGTAACTTAACTCGGTACTTTAGTGCCGTGGTAACTTTCAGAGACACTCCTTTCTTTTTCAGGGGACTTTGCCAGAGTAACTTAAGTTAAGTTCCAAGTTACTTTTAATTCACTTTTCACTCACGTCCACATATTTTCTTGCTTTCTCTCCGGTTCATTTATGCCATTTTATGCCATTTCGTGGTGCTCAATCAATGACAGTATTCTATTCAGGGAGTAAGAACTGCTGCCATTGAAATGAAGCTGGCCCATTGTGTGCCCACAGGGAGCAAGATGTAAAGCGTTCGAATGGACCCCTACCAGAGAAACGTCATCATAATGTTGGTATACACAGTGAAACAAAGACAAATCGGAAGGGGTGGGCTGGGTTCCACGAATGGGAACTTGTTTGCTGCCTCCTACTGGAAGAAAAATAGGACAGAAGGTCACGTCCCTTTCAGGGACCATCATAATATCATCAAGACGGAGGCTTTCCGGCGTGACCTTGTTCACCTCTAGCTTCGAGTGTAGTTCAACTTTACCAAGTTTGTAGCGGTGTCGAACACTATGACGTCATTTGTTTACAAAAAGGGAGAGGTCTATTGTTGGACATAAATGAAAACGACCTAGTTGTATTGTACTCCTCCACAGGTAACTTAAGGTCTAGCTCAACTGCTCACGCGCGCTGCTAATGACCTAATACTATTACCAAATACTATTTACCTATTTCTTGTTCGAAGTAAGGTAAGTGTAAGTAACTCAGTAACTACAAGTTACATTTCAGGCTGAAGAACATAATTATTAACAGTTATATTTTTCACAGGGTTACTGAATTTGTAACGAGTTATTTATGACGGGCAATTTCTCGATCTATGGTTAAGACCACTTCACAGGTTACTACTGTAACGCACTCTGTTCTACTACAGTAATGTATATATTATATAGAGCATCCTTTCATTGTTTTATAGTTTGTAAATATTTCACCCACTTGCCCCTCATGGCCCCTCATGTTGCCTTGTATATAGTGATACAATACAAACTTCACATAGTGTATGTCAAGAGCAAATGATGGCTCATGTAAATAGTTTGTTGCTGCTTTTTGTTCTGGGGCTCCCCAGCACTGTTCCTTTAACCTGCATCAGTAAATACTTCATTCAGTAACTACTGGACTACCAAGATGTTTCTCAAACTTCCTAACCAAGGTTTCAAGAACACCATGTCATGGTAAAACCCGGTAAAGCGATAAACTACTGCGGCTGCCCAACTGACTGAGGTAGGGGACGTTTTTTTTTTATTTTTGCGCACACTTTATATTCAGTTTAGGTAAAAAAAAAGATGACATACATTCACAACAAGTTTTATTTATGAACGGGCAGCCGGTACCGCAGAGATATTGCGAAGAAATTAAAGGGACGGTCTCGTACCCCCTGCCTCTTTCATAAAGTGTACCATTCGATTGCCCTTTGTTGAAAATGGAATACTGCTAATTTACCCGACAAAACACGCCACAGTTATTAAATAACCGAATTAAATTGATAAAGATTGCAGAGCACGCCGCGATCTGTGTTGGCAACAATAAGAACGGTCACGTCGCCCTGCGAGTAAGTCCGTGATAAGTAGGGTTTGTGGTTTTCAGCATTTATTTTCAACCCAATTCGGGGGGCGTTTACCGGCATTTATATGGGGGACTATAAATCGGATTTTTTCGGCATCTATATTCCGCCCAAAAAATAAATGCCCGAATACGTGCATCTGTTTGTTTCGCATGAAGGAAAGCCTATTTTGCGAGAGAAGTAACAACGAACCGAAAAGAAGTGAATCGATTCATGGCTTCATTAACAATGTCTTTTATTGCCTGTGCCAAACCAGCAAACAATGAGACTACCTCTTGTTGTAATAGACGCAAGCGTACATCATCATACTCGCATCTGTCATAGCGGCTCGCTCCTTGCGATTAATAACACGCAGTTTAGAGAACGCGCGCTCAACATTAGCGCTAGAAACAGGAATAGCCAGTATGCTTAAGGCGCACTGCGATAACAAAGGCCATGTGCTGGAACGGGTCGTCCAAAACTGAATAAGAGATATATCCACCTGAGGGGCAGGGCATGCAGCATATTCTAAAAACTCGCGCTTTATATCATCCATACGAGATTCATCTCGTAGAACAAATAAGAATAAGTCCTCATACAGTGAAGTGCCTCGAAGTGCCTTGAAGTGCCTCAGGAACGGAAACAAGGGTCACTCCAAGTCGTAACTGGAGGGGAGTAGATAGAGGAATACAAAGAACACAAAAATGAACTAGAAGGCTAGGGCAGGAGATCAGCGATCGGCTTTTGAAATCGTTTGGGAGCTCCGTACACTCGTGATCTCTTTTTAACCCGACCACAACAGACCACAAAGGTTCTGAATAGTAAATTCACTAAAGGTAGGTGTGTCACTAAGTACGTGTGCTGCCAAAAGGCGGTCACCGACCGCACAACAGAGCTGAGGTCATCCTCCTATAAGCGCTTAAGCACAACGAAACAAGGGCACGCACAGCCCGAAGATAATGCCACGCTCGAGAAATAGTCGACACAGGGAGATTCCAAGGGGATTTCCCTTTGCGGTTCCTGGAATGGCAGCTGTCAGGATACGAGAAATTCGGATTTTTTCGGAATATTCCGAATGTGAAAAAAATCATTCGGGGGGTGTTTTCCGGCATTTTTCGGAAAATGCCGAAAGCCACGAACCCTAGTGATAGGATACAGAAATCGTCTGCTTTTGCGCGTGCTAGTGCATCGGCGTGAGCAGACGACCTTCAGAAGTTACTGGGCACCGCGGCAACTCTCGTACATTTTCTTTCAGTTCTCAGGTGAAAAACGCGCAATCTAAGTAGTGGCAAGCATGGTGGTGCAGAACAACTATGTTAATCCTCAGAAACAAGTTAAAAGTCGCAGAACAACCCCATCCACAATCACAAATCTGAAGTCGCTGGCCATCGGCGCGCGCGGTCGCATTACAGCTCCTACTAAAAATATATTACGCGCGCTTCCATTACACTCCCCGTTGTACACTGATCATGCTTCGAAATGAAGTGTCGCTGACGACGTACATGGAAGACGTCGTCATTGAAGGAGAACGTGTTTATTTAAAAACCGCATTAAATACTCACGGAAAGAAAGCACGTGACTTAGCTTCCACGTATCCGATTGTGCGCCACATTATGGGAGACCCCACAGTCAATGCTCGGACTACATTCTCCTCTCGCGGAGGTAAATGCCTGAGTGTCCCCATTTCGAGAGCAAAGGGGATTACTCAAACCAAGGTGCTTCTGCAAGTTACAATTACCATGACAACGACGACACACCCGCAGGCCGACGTCATACGTGACGTATGAATGAGAGAGGCGCAGCTTTCGTCGTCTGCTCTTACGGCACGTTTCGACAAATTCCACGAAAATGACTTGGTTATTCCGAATGAAACTTTGACAGTTGTATGTGTACAGTACTCGTGAAACTAGTTTTGGCTAAGTTTCGGAATCGCCCCGGATGTACGAGACCGTCCCTTTAACCGCTGTACGCCACACTTCACCGTGTACTTTGAGGTCACATCCCCGAGCGTTCATGTTTAACTGTTGCTGCATTCGATCAAACTTGTCAGTACGATCAAAACATGCTTTTGAATCCAAGCACACAAGCAAAAGTGACATTGTTTACAAACGTGTTCACCGGCGATCATGTGTGCCGCCATTTTACTGATCATGTGAGTGATGACGTTTGCGTAAACGTCAGGTCTGAACCGTCCCACAGTTCTTTGCGCAGGGTTGCACACTCTTTTCAATGGGAAGGGATACGACAGGGCTCCCCTGTGTTTCAACCTGAAAACGTGTGTTAGCGTGTTGGCGTCTACGCAGCCTGTTGAATTGTGTTTCCTTCGGTCTTGCAACTCCTCAGACCCAGGTGCTCTGACCGCATCAGAATGTGAACGGCTTTTTATTGCTGTAGTGAGATTCTCCATTATGCACTTTGTTCCTGAAGTCTTACGAGCTATAGCTTACGAGCTATGTTACGACAATGGGCAAGCGGTATGCGTAGGACAGTTGATCTTGTACCAAGTCTGAACCAGCAGGTGCAGTAATCACCAGATATTTATCGATAGTTGTATGAACTGCATTCATGATGTGTAGTCGTGCACTGCTCAGAGCTCTTAAAATCTGTAGAACTTCAACATTATCTTGCCATGTTTATCTGATGCCATTTGTATTAAGTGCCCATGTTCCGTGTACACACTTACGAAATACCGATTTGCGTGGCATAGTTTTACTCCAACTCGTAATCTCTGAAACAGGAGCGTGATGTGATGTGATGTGAATAAAGAAAAAATGGGGATGTTAGTTTCGACGAAGTCAAACTGGCTACCCCAGTACACTTAATACAGAAAGTTCAAACCGATGATGAGATGATGAAAACACAAAGGGATGATGTCCAGAGACGAACAGAAATGATAATGGAGTTCAGCATGTAGGTCAAAAGTTCAAGAGCTGCGCACAAGTGAGAGTAAAGTGGCGGAATCGCCGGGGGCACACACAGGACACATCACACATTCACCGTGTCATAGGATGTCCATAAGCCCGGTTGCATGCAAAAAGCCTTCAAGTGCCCTTAGCGCCTTGTCGGACGAAGGAGGACCTAACAGTTTCGTGATGTCGAAGGCTCGGGAGTCCACACGAGAAACAGGAGCATTGTGGTACTGGTCAGTTATTTCTATTCAGACATTTTTGCTATGCAGAAACTGCTCGAACTATAGGTGTCATATGATTACATGAGCTCAAGTGCAGAGCCAAAAGTTTGATTTCTTTTTCTTTTCAAATTAGGGGGTAAAACGATTGGTGTCATTAAATTACATGAGCTCATGATATAGAATACAATATATGCAGGAAACATCATCAGACCGCGAGGACACCGTCAGTCCGCCCGTATAGAAAATGAAAAGTCTTAATTTTCTGTTGAATGATGTCAGTGGCAATCTTTTTGGTTAGTGCTATGAGCTTTTGGAACATTTCCAACTTTCAGGTTCAAGAGCTTGCTCGGCTTGGGCGCAGTGAAGTAAAGCAATCTGCACGAAAAATACTTGAGCACCTTCTGACGGACTGTGTTGTTGCAGAGTTCAGCTGTGTTGGTCAAAAGCGCAAGCGGAAGTTTGTGTGCAAATTTGTTTCAGTACCCCCCAATTGTCTACTTAAACTGTGCCTCCAACATTCCTTGGTGGCAGTTGCTGTTTATACTACATGTCAGCTCTACAATGTAATATCTTTAGGGTGGGAGCAATTTTCATATTTTTTGGCGTACCGAAGTCTCTGGGCTAGCTTGCTTCTATATTCCCGTTTTGGTGCTTAATGAACCTCCTGCGTTTCTCAGGGTACTCACCCATTTGTCTCGTAGATCTAGTTGCTCATTCAACGAACTGATGTTGACATGGTACATAGCTAGCTCGTTGCCAGGTGATATACACATGAGGTTCTTGTGTAGCAGTGCAGAATATTCAGTAAAATTACTATTCACTGTGGACAGGCTTGTGTGATGGAGTAGTTTGCATCATAAGATGTGTATACAGGATGCCCAGAAAACGTGTCATTGAATTTTAATTAGAAGAAAAACTACGCCGCATAGAACCATGCGGTCAACGGCATTTGTTCTTACCAGGTTTTTGCCACCTCCTGATGTGCATGCCATGTAACCTCAGTTTAATTATATAAATTTTTGCGAACTGAACTCGGACATTTGCCAAGTAAAGGTGACTTTTTATCCCGCCAATGCGAAGAGCGTGCCAAATTTACTCAAATTAATGATAATTAACAGGAATATTCAGGAGCTATCGTATCGGAAAAAAATAGCTGAAAATCATGCTCTATGGAGCTCGCGGAGGATAGCGCGCCACAAATCTTTCAGCGGAATCATTATCAGTCCAACGAAAGGAATTTGGAAACCCAGCCCACACCGGCACCGTAGACATAGCTTATCGCGTCCAGCCTCGGCTGTGACCATACATTCCCTCTTCCAATTTCACGAACTGTCACTTTTTCTACTGCTATCACTCTGTGGGTTGGGTTTCCAACCTCCTCCCGTCGGACGAACAGCGATTGCCTTCAAAAAGGCCTTGCGCGTTATACTCCAATGCCCGAGAAGCATGATGTTCGGCTATTCTTCCCGACAGGATAGATACTGAATATCAATGTCAATTATCAGGATTTTGAATAAATTCGGCACGCTCTTTCATGTTGGTGGGGTAAAAAAGTGACCTTTACTTGGCAAATTTCTGAGTTCTATTCGCAAAAATTTACGTAATTAAACTTAGGTTACATGACATGCACATCAGGAAGTGGCAGAAACCTAGTAAGGACAAATGCCGTTGACCGCATGATTCTGGCGTAGTTTTGTTTATTAGAATTCAATGACACGTTTTCTGGGACACCCTGTATAGCATACGCGTGGAGAGCGCATACTGCATTAACGTCGTGTATTGCCCAGAAAAATATCCTGAAAATGTCACAAAGGACGCCGCCAGGATTGCCCAAATGAAGTCCACGACTGTTGCAATGGCAGTACGAATGATGTCCTATAGTATGTCATTCGGACAATCCAGGATATCTTATGGACATCTGATTGTCCCGTTGGTGGCATCATATGGACGTCCTCAGGACGTGCCTTGGTTGTGTGGGTGGTGTTTGGCAAAAGTGGGGACTCTGGCTATGTGCCCAGCAGTCAGCACCGGTGTAGTGATAACGTGATATAGGCTTGAGGCATAATTTCATGTAAGCTGACGAAGAGACGGGCTGTTGATTTTTCACAAGTCTGTAGATAATTTTTTTGGATTTCTCTGCTCCAACGTGTTTTCTGAAGTATTCATTTGCGAGTTTTTACACCAAAGTAACATGACACCTAATCCTGAGAGCTTTCAGGAGTGCCTGTCATGGCAGAATTTGCAACAATTAATTTGTCGCGAACATAAATATGTTTCTGGTATGCAGCGCAGTTAACAGAAGTTTCATCAGATAAAGTAAGGAATCCTTTTCCCTGAAACAGCAATGACACCTGTCATAATGATGGAAACAATCATGTCTTTCCTGATTTCGGTGCACTCCATGCGGTAATAATTTCCGACCAGCCCATCACCAAGATGCTGCATAGGCGAATCACTGTCACGCTGTTGCAATCTATGATGTCACTCAGCATGTAAGTGCAAGGAACTTTTTATTACATTTTATTCTTTCTACTATGTCATGAACTGCTATATAGTAGGCTCTGCTTCTCTTCAACTAAACAACAAAGTGCACCATTAAGCATGACTAGTTTATTTTATTTCTTGTTACTTCCAGAACCCCCAGCAGGCGTTTCTACTCGAAAGTTGTTTGTCAGTTGCTCATGCGCTACCCCCGACTTGCTGATGTCGTTGGAACCGGAGAGGTTTGACCTTCACATTCCTGGTTTAGTCGAGCTTCACGTAATGATGTTTTAAAAAAAGAAGACTATTCAATCTTATTTCTCCTCAAATATAGGGGTCACGAGTTATGTCCTTGAGGACTAAATTCAAAAATGCCTGGCGCAAGGTAACTAACAATGAGAAGGTGGAAAACTACAGACGTCAGTTTGGGAATGTGAAAGGGGCTCGTTCACTGACCGAAGATCAAGTCCTGGAAAGGAAAAAGTCGAAGCTTACTAATGTATTTTTCTTGTTTTTTCTTAGTTTTTGCTGACATATTTTTCGCTGCCTTTTGTATGGAGAACTAAAGCCGGTCCCCTGCTGGACATGTTCTCATTTTGGACGTTAAAGTATGATTGAAGTAGGCTGTTTTTAGTGGGCAAATGCAATCTATAGTACATAATCATGCATGTTGCAGTTAGGGAACCATCATCATCTGGGTCAGAGGACTCGTGCATTTTTTACGTTTTTTTTATGTTGTGTAATTGAACCCGTGGATGCAATTACGGGATAAGTCGAAAATCCCAAACCGAGGGAACTTCAAGTGTAATTGTAAGTATTCAAGTATCTTCAAGTGTAATTGTTCAAGTATTTGTAGCTGGGTTTCCCCGAATAATGCAAATCAAAATATGTGTCATATATTGGCGAATTCGGGTGGTCATTTCGTAGCAACTTTTTTTGCAAGCTCCCGAGCAGTCATGTTCGCTTGGTCAAAACGAAGCAATCTCGCATGTTCGCGTGCCGCTTTCCGAGCGCCCGGAACTTGCAAGCTGGCACTTTTTTTGTCCGGTCTCAAAACGATGGAGCAGCGGATTGCTCAAATATATCCGGTGTCGTCACATCCGCATCAATACGGCCCGCGCCAAAGTTAGCAGACGACGTTAGCAGACGACGGAACCGTTGAAATGCGCAGTTCAGCGTGGCAGAGGGAATAGAAAGTGAGAAAAGTGCAGAAGTGTCGTTGTCCCATGAACTGGGAACAGTTCTTCATGCGCCTCCTTATTCACCTGAGTCTGATGACGATAGCGGGAACGATTTCGAGGAAGATGTGCTATCCTTGGCGAACGCCTTCCGGGCGTTTCTTCCCTGTGAACTGAGACCAAAAGTAGAGGGGTTCGTCGAAGATAAAGTGCAGTCGTACAGTGATGAAGAGGTATGCAGTGAGCATGTGCTCAGTGGCTCTATGTAATATAACGGCAATGAATTTGTCAACAGTTCAGGTGGAAGTTTCGGTTAAGGCGGGACGTCTGTGAAACATTGGTAACAGGGTTTGCCGCATCAGACGCCTACCCGATGAGCCTCACACACGGTGGAGTCATACCGAAAACGCCGGAATGCCACGTTCTGTCATTTCTGTGGTACATATTACGTGTAACATGGCGAAAACGAGCATTGTAGGGCAGTTCATTTAAATCATTTCCGACAACAGTACCTCGTTTTATTGTAGCACTCTGTATAAAATATATATCAGATGGTAAGTAGCACCCAGTGCCAACTTTTTTTTCTAGAAAGTTTTTGCCTTCAGCTGCATCCTGCAGACACATGATGTGTACTAGGCATTTTGGGTGTTGAATTGTGTGCATTAGGATGCATTTTTTACATAACACAATTGGTGGCATGCATTTTTGTTGGGTTTCTAACTTTGTGTCTTCCTAGGTATGCCGGCAACAAGTCATCAATCAGGGACGTGGCTGGACGCTTCGGTGTGAGTGAGAGAGAGCTGCCTGCATTTCATGCTAACGCGAGTAATGACTTACTTGTGCCAGATTGCACACAAAGTCATCTTCCCTGAAAATCTGGAGGGCCTGGCTCTGGAGTTTGAGAAAGTGAGCGCATTTGTATCTGCATATTCAAATAATTGCATATGTTGATGTTATTGCCTGCTTTTATGTACGTAGCTTATATTTGTTTCGCGCTGTCACGCAAGACCATACATTATACAGTTTAGCAAAAATTCTACTGCCCTAATTCCTTTGTAGATATCTGGATTTCCTGGAGTCATTGGATGCATTGATAGCACTTTCGTATCAATCCGGTGTCCTGCGCACAAGCCCCGTGTCACGTACGTCAACCGGCACGACGTGATCTCACTGACACTCCAGGGAATTTGTGACAACCGCCGCCGGTTTCTGGACGTGTCAACAGGCTTTCCAGGCAAGATCCACGAAGGGAAAGTCCTCACACTGTCCAACATATCAAAACGTCTGCCTTCTCCGCGTGATGGTGGCCGGTACCACATTCTTGGTGACGCTGCTTATCCTTGCCGGGAATACCTTATAACTCTATATAAGGACTATGGAAACCGTGGAAACCTATGGAACAGTCGACATTTAACATGAAGCTCAGTGCCACAAGAGCGCTAATTGAGAACACCTTTGGCATTGTAAAGCAAAGAGTTCGGCAGCTAAAGGACGTAGAATTTTTTTCAGTGGATGTGTCAGATGATCATGTCGTGCTGAGTTGTACACAATCTGTGCATCAATTGCTAATGACCTCATGGAGGAGAGACTCCAGGAGAGCCAAGAAGATCTGGACCCTGGAGATGGAGACGTAGGGGAGGAGCAAACTGCGTTGCGCACCCCCGGCGAATTGAAGCGTCGGTGGCTTGTCAACATGGTAGCACAAAATGTAAGTCACTCAAGAGTAGGTAGAACAACACAGTATAGAAGCCCTTTCGGTTCATCTGTATTGTCCCTCCTAAGTTTATACTTCATTACGTAGTGTGACACTACCTTTTGCCAGAATATTAGAAAACAAAGAGCAAGGGGCTAAAATAGGGACAGGAACATTATTCATAAGGCAAAAGTGCACAGAGACCTGCAGACGGACAAACACAGAAGCATCCCATGGCAGCAAGTCAGTTTAGTGCATGCAAAGGAGTGAAATATAAATAAGACACTGCATGTGGGGAAACAAAGAGAAAACGAGGGAATATGAAAATATATCATTCTAAAGGCACCTCTGCTTCTCCTAACAGACGTCTTATCAAGTTGCCGTTGATCATATGGAGTCTCGCAATTTCTTTGTGCCGCCTTCCTCTGTTTTGTTCACGCTCCCTTTCTCTTTCATCTCTGTGCCTATTCATTACATCAAATTTTTCAAAAAAGGCTTTTAATTAAGCCATTCTTGCTCGTCCAGGCTGGTTCCTGCGGTGGCGTGGTGTGCTGAGAGTCGACTCTGGTGTAACTGTTGCGGCTGTTGGTTGCCGCTGTTGATTGTTGGTGTAACTGTTGTTTCAGTTGCTGCAGGGGCTCTCACACTGTCTGACCCTTCTGACCCTGTCGGCACTTCGTGTGACGTGGAAGGCAGTGTACCACGTTCTATGGTAGCATAACAGGGAGGCACTTTTCTCCTGACGTCAGTAACATTCCATATTACTTGTGGCTGTATACTGTCGTCCGCTTGGCGTATCTGCTCCAATTACCTTTCATATGGCAGAGCTTGCCTCCTTCGGCCAGACGTCCTGTTATTATCTATTGCCTTTTTTTCCTCTTCATTACTGTCTTAATTCTTACGTCGCACTGGTTTGGCGTTTTGGTTGTGTTTAGAATCATGTTTAATTCATAGGATATTGACTCAAATATTTGCTTTTTGTTTTCGAACTTTTTGTATGGTCCTATCTGTGTACTACAACGACTGTATAGGTCCATCAATAACATTGTCTCTCCGTCTGTCCATTTTGATGTTGAAAAAAATAACACAGCAAATGTTACATTTCACTGCTTCATAATGAAGTTGTGTAAAGTCGTAATCAAGTTAAGCCACATTTCAGGAGGTTCAACTCTCTCTCTCTCCCCTAAACCGTACCTTTGGTAGTACATTTGGGCAGGAGAAAACAAGGGGAAAATACTCCTCGCTATTTAAAGTTCTCATAGAACCCATCCCGAAATATTTTTCTGGCTATGCGCTACTCTGCACTGATGTTGGCTATAATCTGTAGCAACCTTGCAGATTATGTGCTAGACACTTAACTCTTTCCTATAAATAGCTACAGTATGTGTATTTAGCGTCTCACATTTATGTGAACAAATGTTTCTCTACAGAGCACAACCTCACTTTGTACAATATACATTACCTGTGATGTTGGCTGATTCTAAACGTGTACTTGCAACCGCACTGCTGCTTTGACTTTCTGTGTTGAGATGAAATTAAAATGGTATTATATACCTCTGTTGAGCAAACTTTTACTCAGCTTTAATACAGGGTACTTTGAATTGAGTGCAAAGTGTTTATGCAACCAGCTACATGCTTTCTTGCTGTCCTCACAATCACTTTGCTCCTGATTTCTCCACATGAGTTCATGACTTACCATCGTTTTCGTCTGCATCCTGGCTGGGAGGATTCTCTGGGAAGCCCTGTGATGACCCCGCAACTGTCAAAACGAAAGAAGGGGTATCGTGAAAACAATCTCTAAGATGTTGTATGTGTCATGGACGGCCAATTGTGCATTACAGTCCATTTACAAAAAGCAATCACATGGAGATGCACACCTATTTCCACTTACCTCGCTTACGAGCCGTATAATGGGAGAGCGCACTTTTATTGTAAGCAACGCAACATAAATCGGCTTGCAAACTACAAATCCGAACGCCGGACACCCCGCGCATCACCACAGAGACACGCGTTATCACCAACAGTGTTTACGAAGCTATTATAGCAACTTTTTGCCAATTACCTTTGTTATAACGAGGATCATTGCGTGTTCACAGCACTTACCCGACAGGTTTACGCTGCAGAGACCTTCAAGGAGCCTCAAAAACCGCTACTGGCAGTGATTTCAGTCATCGCCCATAAACAGCGCGCTAGCAGACGACGTTGTTTGGCAGACGACGGAACCGGAAAAGGAGCGACCATGGTGCCCCTAGCAGCATTAAAGGGACTTAAAACGCGAGATTCCGAGCACTCATGTTCGGGTGGCAACGGTCATGTTATCCAGCCTGGCCGCCGACCTAGCAATTTCCGGGCGTTCGGCCGTGTTGCTACGAAATGACCACCCGAATTCGCTTTTCCTCTACATGTGTGTCCTGTTCACTTCGTTTTCGTTTCGGTTTCATTTTACGGCGTGTGATTTAGCAGAAACAGAAGAAAATCCAGGAACATAACTTAATACCTTTTCCAATGTAAAACCGCATGCACAGGGCTTTGATGCAGAAAAAAAAAAGAAACTTTCACAATTCAGACCTTGGTGGCTGAACAATGGTGATCAATGGTGAACAATGGTGAACACAGCAGGATGAAGTCACCCATGTATATGGAACAGCCATGATTGGGCTGATTGTTGCGCTAAACAAGTACACAATTGAAAATTATGTCCTAAGACGCCTGCATAATACGACTTTCTGGCACAGTGTATGCACACATTTTCCCTATTACAATGCTCAGCAGTACTGCTGATACGGTCACATGAGCTAGGAAGAACGTTTGGAGTGGAAGCCGAAGCTCATTTCCAGAGCGTAGCAAAATGTAAGATGCATTGTTTGTATCCGTGTGTAGAAAAGGGGCCTGATCTGACTGTCCATCCCATTGACGCACATGCATTTCCAGTTTCTTACCCTCCTGAAGCAGGTCAAAACATTGTAATATGGTCCTAAATTTTCTTTGGCAGGTACATACTGGTACGTATATGTCATTGCAATAAGTATACTAAGAAGGGGACAAGTCTACTTATCCCGTTATTGCATCCACGTGTTCAGTTACAGCCATGGAGGACTTCTTCCAAGATTCTTCCTGCTATTTCATCCTACATTAAACAAAACATGTTTTAGGCACTCACATTTTCAGTGGAGGAAGACCCCGAGAGCTTACGGGTACATGAAGACTGGCTGGAAAAGCAAATCGAAAAGGCAGCCCCAGACGTAGCGCAAATTGAACTGCGTATGGCAGCTACCATGCCGGAACGAGTCAGTCCTCTCGTAGCACTGCCAGTGGAAGATACTAAAAAAAAGTTCCCTTACTTAATGGAATCAGACAGGGTAGGTGCTTTACGAAAATGTTTGCAAGCATATAGTATTGTAAACTTCACAATACTGTAGTGTTTGTTTCAGTTCCTCAAGGAAGCAGATCGGGTTTATCGTGCCCATGTCCTTGCAAACACGCAGGGAGGTCTTGCAAGCCTTTGTAATGTTGCACTCAGTGGAGAGCTCAGATGTATCACTAATGGGGGGGTCATAGAGGCCATTGTGGCAACGAAGGGGGATGAGTCTATATCTAGGAGACGGAAGCAGCGTGAGTTAGCTGCCTTTGCAAGGCCCGTCCACATACTATCAGTGACATCGCATGCTGCTCATGATGCTCCTTTTACAATGTTTCCCTCTCCTCCCTGTACTGCACTGAATACTCCTTGTGTGCATGACACAATCTTGCTTCATGGTAGGGGACCAAGAGACACGGAACAAGGACTGATGGCAAATTCTCTTGTTTCGTGTCTCTAGGTCCCCTACCATGAGTCTATACCAACTTGCCTGCACCCTCTCCCTATAATATTGGGTCTACCTTGTACTGTGTGCGACACACTTGTCTGAAATCGCCTCTCAGTAGTTCCGCAGCTCTCCTTTGGTTACCTTGGGCAAAAATGTTGTGCCATTATTGTATCTGAAGGTTCACCATATGCTACTCCTGTTTCTTACTCAGAATTAGTTATCCTGCAATACCTGAATATGTGACATGGGATAAATCAGGGCGCGCTGATTTCAGACAAGTGTCACAAGCGGTACGTTCGTGGATTGCACATGACTGGTGAACGCAAGGAACCACTGACAGACGATAGAGAGGACCAGTCATTGCCTGAGTTTTCCTGTGTTCATTTGTCATGTCCAGTTATCACCAATATGTTTTTGTATTAATCATTATCGGCAGATTTTTGTGATCATGAGTGTTTTTATCATCACAGATATCCTGGCTGTGTATGCAATGCACATACAGTGCACAGCAGTCAAGGCCTTTCATTGCCTAATTGTTGGCAGTGTAAGTTACTCTGTTCTCTGGTTCATTCAGTTGTGTTTTGTGTTCCCTATCGTACGTATTGTCATTCCTTATTTCAAATGTTTTTGAAGCTCAAGTTCTTATGGATTTCCTTTCCAGTATCATGCCAACCTTTCTGCTCTTTCACTTTCACCATAGTCACATGCTTTAAGCTACATTTAGTATTCGCACATTTGTCTTGAACCATTATGGAATAAACACACCTAATAGAATTCTTAAAGCAGTTCCCAAACATTTTAACACCCCTGCGACAATCCACGACTTGTGGAAAACGAAGCGCCGTCTCGCGGCTAACATCGAAAACGGGAACTCTGGCGAATCCCTCAAACCGGTTGGAAAATGGATCGCCGTTAGGCCTGTTCGTACAGGTTTGCTTCTGCCAACTTCGCGCTCCTGCAGTAGTGATGCTCAACGACGACAATATTCCGTTCTCGTTCAATGATTTGGGATGGCGTCGGGATGCTTCCTGCTGTAAAATAACTGAAGATGAAGTGTGGCGGTACCTACGACAAACCACGCCGACCATTCGGCAGGCACACCGTGGCTGGGCCTTCAAACAGGAAGGGTTCGTCGGGAACGTCATGCTTAACGAAGATACAGATGATTCGGGTTCCGGGCTCATTAGGGCAACATGCAAACCTTCAATGAAAAAGGGCTTGTACGTTGTATCAGCGTGGTACCGTAAAGGGGATGGGTCCGTACCCGGAGCACATTGCCAGTGCGTCGCAGGCTGAGTGGTGTATTCGATCTTCACTCTAGAATATGTGTACGCTGTCGTACTAATTAGTACGACTGTGTACGTTCTTCTAATCGAAAATACCCCTGCTTATTGCAGGCTAAGTGAGACATGTCACCATGTCGCTGCAGTTCTCTTCTTCGTCGCTGATGCTGCGCGTGCGAAGTCCTCGCAAGCCTTGCACGGATGTACCGTGCTCTTGGATTGTGCTAACACCAGGTTTGTGTCGATTTACATGCTGAACATTCAGTGACTGAAAATGGACAGCGGTGGATAGTCGGGAGAAAATTGCAGACTGAAGTTGAAGTTGACAAAACTGAAGTACTAGCTAGCTTTGACCAGAACACAGTGCACACAACCTATGTTCAGATGTGTAATATGAAATACGTGGGACAGCATTACGTCATACCATAGTCCAGAGTTGAGTTGTGCAATAAAATATGAAGTATTGTGTCCACGAAAATGTAAAACAAAGGCAGATGGAACTGATTGTTGATGATACCAGCAGCCACACCACATCCGGCATGCTATTATCATTAATTTGGGACTGGATGCCTAGTTACTAAATGCCGTCCTGTTCAGCGTTTTAGACAATGATGGGAAAAAAATAGAAATCGCATTAATAACAGCAAATGCCTGTGTAGAGGCATAGAGTGACATTACTAATATGCAACAATACAAGTGCAATGGCATTTATAGGCACAAAAGACAACAGGCAAAAGGTGCCTTTTTTGGCGTTTTTGGCTCTTTTGACATAGGCACTGATGTCAAAAGAGGCATTTATAGGCACTAACAAACTGTGTTTAAACTAAACATTTTCAGTGCGAAATTATACACAGACAATAGGCCATTTGCAAAAGTTCCAGGGAGCAGTGCGCGCCCTGGGAAGGCATGCCGGGAAATGCAGTGCATACACCAGTATGACGACGGTCGGGGACGATAGCAAATCCGTGTCGTTTTGCAGAGCATTTCCCGGCATGCCCTGAAAGGGCTCGCGCTGCTTCCTGGAACTGTTTCGAATGGCATATTTACTACAAGCATAGTAACATCAACAATTGTTGTTACACGTCCTAACGTATATACAAGAGACATTTTATTCCACATTGGCATTATGCTAGGTTGTTAATCAGCGGCAAACGAAAATTGCTTAAGAAACAACAAACATGAAACACTTGTTCTGCTATGTCTATCATGGAGGTTGGGAAGGGCTTGTCCAGAATATGAAAATATTTTGCTCTCCGGATTACCCTTTCCACATGTACTCTTGCCCGTGCCACGTTCCTGGTCTCTGCAACATCACCACAGCTCATTTGGGGTTCGTGGCATTGGCGATGTGGTGGCCTGTATAGCTTAATATGGGGTGGCAAGGCAGGGAAAGCAAATCCTTTATCGACCATGATACCGTCACCTGGTTCAAGGACATCTAAGATACCACTTTCCTCAATAACAGCACTATCTGAAACAGAGCCTCCCCAAAGCTTTGAAACGAATGCAATGTACCCATCTGGAGTGCACCCAATAACAACTTTGTAAGTGTGATAATGTTTGTATGATGAAAAGGTCTGCCTTTGCGCATTAAGTGAAGAGGGCTTCTGGACTCGGATCTCTGTTGCATCAAGCAACAATCTGGTATTTTCGAAACCCCGGAACGACTTTGGTAGATTGGGTTGCAAGTCTTCCACTTTAGAGACAGTGAGCTCTTTCAGTTTGTGAGCAAGAAAATTTATCCAAGTTGCAAATATTCGGCTAAAGTGGCTTTCAGTAACCATAAAGTTTCTTGCGACTTCTCTGCCAGGCATCCTAGTTCTTAGACGGACAAGGACCACAAAAAGTTCATCAAGGAGTTAAGTCTCCTTTGCCTGCCCTCGGGTTTCATTAGCTTTCTTCTTTGGGAGACCCCAGTAGGTCATTTTGCTTGCATCCTCATGAAGGTATCTGTACAGTGCCATAAGAACCTCAAAACTTGGAAGTCCAGTATAAAACGTGGAGTTGTCCGTAGACCCCCGTATGATGTCCACATTTAGTAGATGTGACCTTGCCCTTTGAAAACGGTCATCTAGCTGTGACACCTTCAGCCTCAGTTCCTCTACTTCCTTTTGCAGAGATGCAATTGTGCGGGCAGTGTCCCTGCTGACTGTCGAAGCACCTGGAGAGGCTTGTCTTTGATATCCTGAAGGAAGACACAATGTAATTTTAGACTCAACTTTTGAAGTACCATTTTTCTCGTCTCCTCTAATCGTGCCGGATAACAACAGTAGAGGTGAGGAAAACAAAAACAGTAAGCTTTGGGTAAGCAGATCTAGATGAAAATCGGTGGAAATGTTCATAGTTTGTCCATGAGCACAGCAGACGGAAACTGTCACTTTCAGAAAATCCATTTTTCTGTAATTTGTTGCACGTTGAAAGCCACGGTTACATCCAATTTTACCTAACCTGGATTATCAGATTAAAGAGGCAGGAGAGTGACTGGTGTTAGGTGAAATGGGACTGCTGTGCAATCTCATTAATCGACACAGGACTGTCGACAAGTGGGCGTTACTTACATGCCCCGCCCCGACAGTGACGTCTGCAATAAATTAATGTGTTCGTCCGACGACAACTTTACGTCGTCCCAAACAAGGACAGTTGTTATGTGGAGATGCGTAATTAACTTTGACTTCCCAACAAAGAATAACAAATTTCTCGCATTTATTTTTCAGGAAGTACTAAAAAATGCATTTAACGCAATGCTATGCTTGTAGGTTTTAAAGTTACATAGAGTTACCGCCTTTTTTTCATCACGTGACATGGACCAGTAGGCGAAGTGGCGCAGGCTTCGCACCACGACTGATTGCTCTTCTTGAACTCTTGCAGAAAGCATTGCTGACGTCGTGCACAGCATCGTACAGAAGCTTATTCGTCTACGCCCAGTGCTACCTATCTAAGAGTACGCAGCAAGAACAGTGTTATCGCCTAGCACAACATTGCAGTTAGGATTATACGTCATCGCTCGAAACTTGTTTAAGAGGCAACTACAGCTCGACCGCAGTCACTTGGCAGTGCTGGCAGGCTTCGCACCACGACTGATTGCTCTTCTTGAACTCTTGCAGGTTGGTAGCAGGCCCTTACTCTTATTTTTGTTCGTATTGCTGCCAGCACTGCCACCGAGTGTGTATGTATAACCATGTCTTTGACAAAAGAGGTGTCTAAACTCCTTGCGGATTTTAAGCAATATTTGAGAAATGAGCTAAAGGAACTGCGGGATGGAATTGAGAGACTTCAGGAGAGAAATCCGTGAAGTCAACGCTAGTCATTTGAGGAGTTCCAAATCACTGTTAACGAGCTTGTAAAGGAAAACGGTGAACTAAGGAAAACGAACAAGAAATTGCAGGAGGAATGACTAGACTAGAGAAAATGAATCAAGCATTGTACAGTGTGAACAGTATAGCAGAAATCGAAATATTGAAATAAAAGGCATCCCTCCTCTTCCAAATGAAAATATTGATACGGGCAGCACAGCGTGATGGCAATGATTTAATGAGCAGAATGAGAATGGCCGTGCTTGACACGCGCCCGTCCCTGCCGACACCGTCGTCGTCCTCGTAACATTGCCTCCCTCCCCGAGGCGTGACCTCCGGGACACGATAGATGAATAATGCTATGCTGCCGGGGGACAATAGATTATGTACTCGACGAAGAGCGAGGCGACGGTGTGGTCGATGACGGGAATGGCTCGATGCGGTGACGTTCGAAGGATGCACGGGTGGGCGACGATGGGACGATGGTGGAATGACGCTGTGCTGCCTCCACAGGATCGGGGCCGAGGGTATCCTCCACTGAGCGCTGTCGTCGCGGGCGTCGTTGGGCGTCTTCGAGGCTGGGGGCATCTTCGGGGCTTTCGGCATCTTCTGGGCGTCGTCGTCTCGTCATAAGGTCGGGGCTGGGGCGTCGATGGCCACGACAAGAGCGCTTGCGAAGGAGGACAGCCCGCACCTCCACCAAATGATACGGGCAGCACAGCGTGATGATGGCAATGATTTAATGAGCAGAATGAGAATGGCCGTGCGTGACACGCGCCCGTACCTGCCTACACCGTCGTCGTCCTCGTAACAATATCATAAGCATGGTAACTAAAATCGGTACATTGTTAGGAGAGGTCATAGATGCCGGAGACGTCGAGGTGTGCCACAGAGTGCCAACCAAAAACAATAAGGAAGCAGCCAATATTATTGTGCAGCTTGTAAGTCGAACGAAACCAGACATTGTTTTAGAAAAAGCGAAGAAAAAACGGCTCACTACCAGTGATCTGGACATCTTTCCCACATGTCCTATTTTTGTTAACGAACATCTTTGTCCAGCCATGAAACGTCTCCTTGATTCTGCGATTGCACGCGAACGTGAAATCGGATGGAAATATGTATGGACAAAAAACGGGAAAATTTTCGCACGCAAAACAGAAACCACGCCAGTTGTTCAAATTGTATTTAGTGATGACTTGGAAAATATATGTTAGTTTCTATTGCCATTATTTGTTGATCTAGGTTTTTATGCCTTATCTTCCGACTGAACTTTCCAGTCTTACTGGCAGTTCTTGATCATTGTTCCATCACAATGTACGCTCTGTTCGTAACAAGGAAGACAACATTGTAACACTGTTTTATAGTGTATAAGTAATATAAGATTCGATGTTATCATGTTTACGGAGACGTGGTGCGGTGAGAGAGAGGAATTGCTGTCTTTTCCAACGTACGACGTCTTTCGTGTCGGTCGGAAGGATAAGAGGGGTGGCGGAGTAGCATTATTCGCAAAGACTTGTCTGAGAGCTGAAAAACTCGATTCCTTTTCTGAGTGTACTGCTGATTACGAAGTGTTATGTGTACCATCACAATCGCTTTTATTTACGGTCTTATACAGGGCCCCATCGGGTAACACAAATGAGCTAATGAATTATCTTGAACGGTTGTTTCTGTTTTGTATTGTAAACAACTACCGGCTGTTTATAGGAGGCGACTTTAACATAAATCTTTTTGACAGCACCAGGCAGAGTTTAAGCTTCCAGAATATGATCAATTCATATGGCGTTTCAAGTATAATTAATACACCCACTCGAATAACGCAAACTTCATCAGCGCTGTTAGATCTTTTTATTACAAATGAAGATATGTCTCTCTTGAAAGGAGGCGCTATAGTCTCTGACATAAGTGATCATTTACCTATATTCCTGTTTGTTGAGAACTCTTGTAACGTACCCATAGCTAAGGATAACCTTTTATATCAATGCATAAATGACAGTGCACTGGATAGTTTTCGGGAAGCTATCAGTAATATGAACTGGGATTTCGTTTATTCTGAAGTCACGATAGACGGTGCATATGATGCTTTTCTAAATAAGTTTAGTAACACCTAGCTCACTTTCTGTACAAGACCAGAAAAAAATCCAGTACAATGAGAAAGCCCTGGGTTACTTCTTTCCATATCCAGAAGATGCGTAAGAGAGATTGCCTGTATAAGAAGTTTCTAAAAACACGCGACCCACAAAAACTACGAGATTTCAAGAAGTTCCCAAACAAACTAAATGCTGAGCTTTGTGATGCTAGGGACGCATATTACCGACAACTGATTGATGACTCTTGTTTAAGTAACTCTCGTGTTCTATGGAAAAGGATCGATTCTGTGTTGCATCGTAGGAACATCACGCCACCGATTACGGAGCTCGAAGTGAACGGTGTTGTGCTATCTGGAAGTGCTCTAGCTGATCATTTCAATCAACATTTTGTAGGTATTGCCACAGATACTCGGCCGCAATCAATCTCTGCACCTGACGTTGGCTTTGTGAATGACTCCTTTTCTCTGAGTCCAGTAAATGACAATGAAGTCTACTCCATATTATGTGGTTTGCGTAACAGCAAAAGCAGTGACATTTTTGCCGACGCTGAGGGGCTGAAAATGGCTTCATCTTCACATTGTTCTTTGTCACTCAGTGCAAGCATTGCTTCACTAGTGACAGAGTCAGTCATGGTAACGTGATTATCATCTGTTGTGTAACATCTGTCGATCTGTATCATCTCATCGATGTTGTGTACATCTTCATCACTCTTGAGGCCAGCTGCAGCTCCTCCACTGTTTGAACAAATGGATGTTCACGATGTTCACTCAAAGGAGGGTCCAGACTAGGGTTGTCAATCGGGATATCCCGAATCCCGGCCAGTTTCTGACGTCCCGAAGTCCCGATTTTCGTGAGAGCAAATATGAATGAAAAATCAAACGCCTGCAGGCCATCAGGCACAGACTCACCCCTTAGTAAGGAAATAGCACTTTTTATGACTGGAGGAGGCAGAGGACTGCTGCGTACGCGTGGGTACAGATATTTGCTGACTGTCATTTCTTCTAGCGCAGAAGCTCAACGGATCTTCCGTTTGGCAGCCAGTATTTTCACAAAATTTCGCTCCGAACTGGGAGACACCACCCTCGACGCTCTGTGCTTTCTCAGGTCGTGTGTGTCACATTGTACAATGTGATAAGCACGCAGCGACGGTGTTGTAAACTGTTTAGTGTTTCGTTTCTCTCCATTCGTCTTTTTTGTTGGAATGTTACACAGTTTGAAGAAATTATTAAGTAATATTTCCTGTGACTTCAAGTGTTGCGGAACTCGCCTTCTTTTCACGCGCAACAGTGAAATGCACATGAATAGAAAAGGAGTGGCATTGTCATAGCAGAAAAAAAAATAAAAAATAAAAATAAAATGTAAGAATTTCGTCGGCACTATTTTACCAATGGGGTTACACTGCGAATTTTCGAGTGCCTTCCTTCAGGAAAAGGTACAATTGACAGAGCGCACATGAACTGCGCACAACACGCCGATATAGTCACTTGAGGTAAATGGACTTGGTTAGATAATGCCGGGTTAGATAATTCTGACCCGCGCAGGACTATACTTGGAAGCACCATCTGAACTCGTCGGCAAAAAATCCCGGGACTGCAAAAATGGCTCGGGATTGACAACCCTAGTCCAGACGTATTGAAGCCCGTTCAGCTCCTTCAGGGGTGACTAAAATGGTCAGGGGAGACAGCTTTTATACTAGCAGGTGGTCGTTTTGCGGTCTGTTTTTGGAATCCTAGCACATCCAATCAACCCCAGGAAATGTCAACCAGTCCATCGAGTTGCTGCCCGCACATAAATCCATGGCCTGCGTCATCTGACCTGAAAACGGCCTCCTGCTAGTGTAAAAGCCGTCGCCCTTGACCATTTTAGTCACCCCTGAAGAAGAGAAACGGGCTTCGAAACGTCGGGACCTTCCTTTTGATGGACCTTGGTTGGTGCTATTTCCAGTCTTTCAAGCACATAAGGTTGGAGCGCCTTCCTGAGTGCGTTTCATCTGCAGCAACAAATGTGCTACAGATGCAAACATTTCTGGACATGCAAATTATTCATATCACACTGGTGGCACAAAAAAACTTTTGTTGAGCTGGATGTTTGGCCTTTGAACGATTGATACACCGGTTCCAAACACTTCAGCCAAGCTAGAAAAACGCTTTGCTCGACAGTTTTAGCGGTCCTGGCCATATTCGGCATGTCGCTGCATATTATCCTGCATCCTGTCGCATAAAGGCTGAGACACATGTACGACGAAATGTGCGACCCGTCGTGCGACGCGTCGCAGCGCAAAGCATCCTGGGACTGATTCTGGCGAAATAGGTCGTCGCAGCAGCGCTCTGCGACAAGTCGCAGCGCGACAAAACTGCTCAGATATCTCCGCTGCCGTCGGCGGGTTGTCGTGCGGATGTAGTGACGTCATGAACCAAGCAGCCAATGATGCTGCCTCTCTGGTAGATGCGATGGATCCGAGAAAAAATGGCGGACAGTGTGTGTTCTGAATGCAAACAGTGGCTGATTGCGTCGTGTTGCGCCTTGAAAGACACGTGAAATAAGGAATGAATTGTTCTCATTTACTGTGAGCACATTTCGTTATGTTAAATAAAGTGTAAGCGAGTGTATCTCTGGCCGCGCTGTTCTAACACCACCAGCAACACGGCGGTTCAGAGCGACATGTCGTAAGGATGTCGCCGCCCATGTGTCTGCTAATGCAGCACGCGACAACTCGTGACACGAAACTGTGCGACTCGTCGCACAGTTTCGTGTTCTGTTCAAATCTGTCGCGAAGGCATAGTTGCCAAAATTGTATTTTCGTCATTACCTGCAGTGCGCTGACGCCGCTTCTCCCAACGCTCATAACGCTGCAGTGCTGTCCCTAGACGCTTCGTGTGCACGAAAACGCTCGGCACGTAGTCCGGGTGTGCTGCGTTTCTTGACGGTTTTCCTGATGGATACGTAGGAGGGAAATATCACTCTAACCTTCACGTATTGCACACCATACGTTCATTTTCTTACCTGTGATAAAATGAGCACAGCATATTCGTGAGTGGGCACTTGGTTCCCATTTTGCGTCATCAGGCGTTTCCTCCTTACGGCGTGAATCCAGGAAGGTCGCTTGTTAGGATATAAATTTGCTGACGGAAATCGGAAGAAGCTCACTTTTTCGGTTGCGTTGCTACGATATAGTTCGCACACGCGTAAGCTACGCAATTCACGGGCATGCTGCATACACTCTAAATCGTTTTACACCTTAAAGGGTGTAAATCAAAATGTTCATGGCGCACACCTTTTAAGGTGTATTTTAACACCCTCATGGCAATTGGGGTGTAAAGGGTGTAACGCCGAATAAAACTGCTGGGTTTGTGGCAATATGCTGGTAACTGTGTATTCACAATTACCAGCATATCGCGTATAATCACATTGAGGTCCATATATGTATGCACATTAAGGTGATGATTAAATATGTGTGTAAACATGCACAGCCGACATA
Source organism: Ornithodoros turicata (assembly GCF_037126465.1). Classification (NCBI taxonomy): domain Eukaryota; kingdom Metazoa; phylum Arthropoda; class Arachnida; order Ixodida; family Argasidae; genus Ornithodoros; species Ornithodoros turicata. The sequence goes on along the minus strand of NC_088202.1, from coordinate 6,633,534 downwards.
CAGACAATCATGTATGGCATGGCAGCTGTGCATGGCAATGAAGCATGGCAGCTGTATATAGCTTTTTGTGAAATTGTAGACCTTCTCATGAGCAGGCACCTCCCCCATATGCATGTTCATTACTTAGAACGTTGCATTTATTCGTTTCTTCAAGGCTTTGCAGTGTTGTACCCACAAATATCTAGCCCCTGTAAAATGCATTACGTTGTTCATTATCTGCGGGAACCGGAGAAAAGGTCCCCCGCAGAAAGGTCCCCGGAGAAAATGTCCCCTCAGGAGTCTCTCCCGTGGAGTTATACTTTATCGCTCGTAACTCGAATCAGTGACCATTAGAGCGCGAATTTTCACGTCATTTTGGTCATTTCATCCGCGACTCATCAGGATGTTTGGTCCTCTCCTATCTGTATGGTTGTACACGTTTCGAAGGCAAACACTAGCATTTTAAAGATGTTGCTAGAAAAACTCGACATTTTAAGAGCATGACCGTTTCATTAGCAAGAAGACATCAATTTTATCAAATGTATGTGTGGTTGCAGCCCTTCATCAGAAATGCCACATATACTGATGGTTCCAAGGAGATAATACTTCAACATGCCCCAGAAGCAATTCAGAGTTACATTCATGACCGTGATATTCACGCAGAATCTATAGTCTACGTGAAAAGTGCAGTTGATAATGATAACACATTTGCTGTTGGCTGTGTTGTTGCCAAAGAATCTTCCGAGGAGGACTTACCCGTGTTCGTCGAGATTGCAGGCATACATGTGTACCATTTTTCTCATACAAACATTAACTACAGTTGAGTATGATGAGCACTATCATGTATTTGTTCTATCTTGCAATGAGGAGCAACGTGTTGTAGAAATTTAAGCCCTATCTCAACAGATCTTCTAAATCTGCATGCATTACCAGATGGTAGACGTGTTGTAAATCCAGGCCAAGCACTTTTGTAATGTAACTTCCTGTTCCCTGTTGTTGTATATATATTTACTTTTGTTCATGTGAACGAAAATAAACATACTCCCTTTCTACACCCAGGCGACACGCTTATCACCATATTTCACCTGAGGGCGAAGTACTCCATTGTTACACCCTCAGGAACTTCCAAAACAAAGTTGTAGGGTGTGAAAGGGGTGTGATCTTTGTTAATACACCTATTTTACACCTTTAAAGGTGTGAAACGATTTAGAGTGTAAGCTGCGGGCACCACTACAACTAACTTAGCACCTGTTTTCAAAGTCTCCAACCAAAATGAAGGGTAGTTGAGTACGAGGCCTACGGTGTCGAGAGTATTAAGGTCGCGCATGCGCAAGCCGTTTTTCCACAAGTCGTGGATTGACACTACTAAATTGTACACACTGTTGACTGGGTTTTCGGCAAGGTACGACCGATGTAGTAGGGAGTCATATTTCATATACAAGTTCAATACTACTCTCCCTCTCGGTATCCATAAAGTACTCTAGAGACTGCACAAATAAAATTTCCCCAGACATTTACTTTTCTTTTCAGTATACCTCACTTCTTTTTCGTTTTGTTTAAGGTGAGGCATTGCTGTTATTATGTGAATGCCCAGTGGAATTTTCAGCTGTTCATGTCAATATATGAACGTGCAAAGAAAGAAAAAAAATCCAGCATGCTTATGCAACTCCACATAGCTGCTAATCTTTCCATAACCTTTTGAAAGATGCATGCCTTCAGCTAGCACACTTTCGCGCACTAACAAAGCCCCTCAAGGGCAGTATTTAAAAGTCTTTTGAAAAGCCATTTAAAAGTCAAACTCCTTTATAGCGAACACCTTTTTAACGAAAATACCACTACAGCAAATTTTTTTGCGGTCCTGCTGGAGCCCTATAGGTCCAATAATGGACATCCTTTTTAACGAAAATACATTTACTGCAAATTTTTTTTTGCTGTCCCCTGAGTTTCGTTGTAAAGGAGTTTGACTGAAAGCTTTTTGAAGTCCTACTCGATTTTTCTAATTAACACGATACACGCAATACACAATATCATGAACCCTTGAACACATCATTCATATACCATTAAGTATCATACCAATGATGAGGACTGTGCTCAGAAGAACTGCGTTTGTCTGAAAGATTAGCACTAGCAGCTCCTGCCTTGAGGCTTTCCTTCAGTCATCATCACCACCTTTTTCCGTTTAGCACAAGCTATACAAACAATCAAAGTTAGGGGCCAGAGATCAAAGGCATCAAATTATTGTTTCACTACTTGGACTTTCATATCTCTTGAGTAATACTCTGTTACATTTGTAGGATGCAGCAATTCCAGCAACATCGTGCATCGTGCACACAGGCGATTCTGCAGTGGCAGCAGAGCACCTGCACCTTTACGTTGACATTGACAACACCTGCCTTTTTCGTGTAATCGATGCAGAAGAGGGTGTAGCTGCCTGAACTGCTGCATATTGGTTGTTCAACATCAAGTACAACAAGACATCATTTAATACAATGACCATTTTACAGTGGCTGTGTTTGCGGAGACGAGAGACGCAGCCACGGGCACCTGCTATACGATTTGCTTTTTGAAGAAAAAAAAACTTGCACTCACTCAGCTTTGCTCTACCTGTCATTCTTTGGCATCAACGTGTACGGCGGCCCATTACAGTCCTTTATACTGTGAGTCTATTTATTGTATTATCACTTGTCTACCATTTTTCACGTCATACACGATAATACACAATCAGTAAGACACCAACTCCGCTTTCCCAGAGTCTGGAAGCTCTTAGCCATCAAGGTGCTGTGTTTCCTCAATCCTTCGCCCTTGAGCCCTAATTCCCCATACGCATTCTAAAGCTCTTTGTGCCAACTGGCTGCTGTGCCTATTCATGTGATGTTCATTGGTTTCCTCCACGTACAACTCCGACTCGTCTGTGTGTCTGTCTTACCTTGTCCAGCCACCTCCTATTGATCGCGTTTTGTGTTTCATTTTTGTTGATATTTGTATTGCGTTTGTAGTTCTCTTCACCCTTACCCTTTTCTTTTGTACCATGTGACTTGGTTTTTTATATATGTTTCACCACTTGTAACAGGTCCACAAACCTGAAGAAGTGCAGCCTACTGCACGAAAGTCTTGTTTTTTATGTATATAGTAAACAGTTGATGCTCTTAACCGTCTTTGTTATTTTTGATTCTGCATCGCCGGAAACTTGTACATTGTTTTTTTCTTCACGTTCTACGATGTAACTTATTTTCTTACATAGTATGGAATGGATGCACCTGAATCCAATAAAACGAAAAGCACCCATAAGGAAACGGTGTTTTTCTTGAACAACACCTTTTATGAAAAGGTCTTTCCATAAATAACACCCTTCCTGAAAGGGGGTGGGGGGTTGAACACCCCACAAGAGGGTGTTCAATAATACCCTAAAGGGTGTCAGCCATGGGAAAAGTCAAAAACACTCTTTAGGGTTAAAATGATTTATTGTGCGGATCAGTTCGGGGTTTCCTTGTTCGAAATGCTATGATATCATGACATCACTGTTTGAAACCTGATGAGCTTTTCATGAGCATAGCCTGTGTTATGGACTACACAAGACTAATTTGAACTACCCTAACTCCAAATGTTGCAATGATATGGCATGTAAGTATTGGGGTATTGACAGCTTGATGTATATGGTCCATTAAACGAAGCACAACACTGCCGTCGTCGTAACCGATACGGTAAGATAAGTTATGACTACCGGGCTTCTCTGCGGCAATATCATAACGACAGACCATGTTGCAGACTTTTAAGTCAGTAGATATCGGAGTAGCCTCTGTGCTAGCAGTACAACAACAACTTTATTTTGGCTTTGGAGAGTGGGGAGGTTCATCGCCACAGGCGATACTCTACCCCAATGCTGGTGGGAATGTGGGGAATAAAATAACGAGCCCCTTCACAATAACGATCGAAGTCAGATGGTGTCCAGAATTGTCAGAAGAGCTTTGAGCGCAGAGCGTTGCCGGGCTGGATTAGGCCGAGGACCAAGCAATTTCGATAGGGAGAAGGGGGCGAGAGTCCAGCCGACGAAGAGACTCGGAGAGTGTGGTTCGGGAAGGTTGGTAGTGGGAGCAATGAAGAAGAATATGCTCCAGATCCTCAAGAACACCACAGTGGCAGCAGGTGGGAGAGTCAACTTGTCTCAAGCGGTAACGCCACTGAGCTGTAAAGGCCACATCGAGGCGCATTCGGTGGATTAATGCAGCACCTTGACGAGAGGTGTTTCGTGACATGCGGATAGCGAGCGTTGGATCAACTCTGCTCAACATAGAGGGGGGGAGAATGTCGGTTGTCCATTGGCGGGAAGCCAGGGGTGTCACTAGGCCTCGGAGAATTGAACGGCGGTCTCCTCTCAGCAGAACAATACTGGTCCGTTTCCGATACGAGAGTGCTGTTTCTGCGGCACTGTCGGCCTGCTCGTTCCCCACGACACCACAATGGGCTGGAACCCACTGGAGAACTAGCCTGTGGCCTGCTGCGTAGATAGTATGGTAAGCCATTAACACATCTGAGACTAGGGGTGTGGATGGGCCTCGTATGCCGGAATTTTCAATTGCTTGAAGTGCTGATTTGGAGTCTGTGAAGACTGCCCATTCCCGCGATGTAAAATCAGCGGTGTGTTGTAGAAAGAAAAAGATGGCATAGAGTTCCGCGGCTGTGGAGGAGGTTGATGTGAAAGGCGTCTTCCGTGCACTACGCCTTCGGATGGTATGTCGAATGCTGAGGCGGACTTGTTGTTTCGGGATGCGCAGTATAATGAGCTGGCGTGCGCACGTACTTACATGCTGTTCCTGTGTGGGTATCGGAAGTGGACCTTTAGGTTACGATTATACGGAGCTTCATCTTCTTCTTCTTCGTACTTTTTTCTTTTTTCTTTCCAATCCAATCCATACGGAGCATCGTGTCCCAATTCAACGCTAAACGATGACACGCGCCCACGTGGCATAAACTACCAACCCAATATGTTTGGAGTGACTATGAGCTGCGGTGCGAATCATTTGTTATCTACCCTACCAAATATAACTATCTATCAACCAAATACGTAGGTGAAACCCGAACTAAGAGACCAAAACCACTCTTGGGACATCCATCTTGCAATCGACATCACGCTTACTGCCTCAGCGCATGCACTGACTGAGGTAGGGGAAGATGAAGATGGCGGACGTGACCGGGACTTTCACGGTAGGACCATCTTACTGGAATTCTTACACGTTAGTTATTTGAGTGTGGGAAATGGAATTTTTTTATGTTGTTCCTAAGACATTGACTGCCACAACTGCAAAGGAAAAAACTTGCAACTGAAAATTCGATCACCTTAGCATGCGTTTTGCCAGGTGGGGTGTAGTTCCGTATCGGGACCACTCGTTTTTATAAATTAGTGAAACGGTTAGGAAAGTAAATATTGCATAGAAGTGGAAGAAGATCATATACTGAACCTAAAAATTTCAGAATTACAAAAAGTCTGCGGCCTAGAAGTTTTTTTATATGCATTTAAACAACCCCATCTGATTCACTTTTAGCGCAGGAGACACATGGGAATGCTAAGCCTAACGGATTCGAAACTTGCCGTCTTGCGAAAGGTACGGTCGTTGAAATGGGCTAAATCACCTCACTTCAGTGAGGTTAGGTTAAGTTAGGTTCTACAGATTGCGGGGGGTCTGGGGGGGCGCCCCCCCCCCCCCCCCCAGGCACGCACTAGGCGGTGCGGGCGTCGAGACTGTGCCTCGGGTTAGGTCAGTAAGGTCCTCAGCCAAGATGGCGGATCGCCATTACGTAACCGGCGATAAAATTAAATTTTTATACGTTTTACGCAATATACGAGGGTCATTCCTGTTTAATTTCGTTACTAGTTACTTCCTCTTTCACGTAAAAGTGTTTGATTTTTGTTTCTATTCGTTTTTCTTTTAAAAAAGCCAGTGGTCCCGATACGTAACTACATCCGCCAGGTGTACTATATTTAGGACGCGAGGGCTCAGAGGTTGCTGCACCTCTGTGTCGGCGTTGGCGCAGTATTTCTGTATTATGTGTTCACACTGATTTTTTTCTTTTTCACAGCATCTGGCATACCACCTATGACCTTTTATTCTTCGCGGAGGAGGATCCGACGCGTTGAAGACGTCGACACTGTATTTCAAGCGCTTCAGAACGTGATGAGTCCGAGGTTGAAGATGTAGGGAGGACTATAACGATGAAACGGAAATTTCGTCTGAAAGCGAGGACGAATACGACGAGCCTGATGTTTGTCAGAAGCAGTCAGAGGAACCCCAAAACCGGAAAATGAAGACAACCTCATGGTCCAGGAAAAAATTGAAGACTCTCTTCCACGAAATTTCGTGGGGAATGTGATGAAAAGTTGTGGAATCATGGTTCCATCCCAACCCCGTTTGAATACTCCTCCCGTTACGTGCCGAAGAGCGTGTTTATTGAACTCGCAGATAAGACAAATATGTATTCGGTCTACAAAGAGGGGAAGTCTATTGAGACGAGCAAAGAAGTGGTCCGAAAGTTTATTTCGCTACACTTGGCCATGGGCGTGTTGCGCTACCCGAGACTGCGCCTATACTGGACACCTATGTTCCAGTCTCAACTGTTCCCTTCCGTCGAGATGTCTCGGAACCGATTCGAAAAGCAGCGAAATAATTTGCACATCGTTGATATAAACAGGGACAAAAAGGACAATGACCGCCTGTGGAAGGTCAGACCACTCCTCAATATCTTCCGGCAAAGATGCCACGATATTGCACTGGAGGAGCATCTTTGCATAGATGAGCAAATTATCCCTTTCAAGGGCAAGATCGACATAAAACAGTACATAAAAGCAAAGCCGAACCCCTGGGGTATCAACCCAGGCAGCACAAACCCTCGGGAAAAGAATGGGAACGCAATGGGGGCTTCGGCTCCTGAACGGGCGATAGTGCCCGACTGGTTCCCAGCGGTGTGGGAACTGAGGAGGTAGAACATAAGAGAAGATAAGGTAGTCCCCCGACGGTGCCCTGATCATTTCCCCGTCTGGTCTCTTTTTGATCATGTAAACAATAATATAGGGTCGCTCCCCGATGCTGCTCTGATCATTTCCCGGTCTGGACTGACCTTGGTCATGTGACCAAAATATAGGATCGCTCCCCGATGCTGATCTGATCACTTCACGTTAATCAGTCACATGACCGGGGTGCAGCAACGGATTTCTCTTCCCAGACTGTCAGGCGCCGAGTGATGCAATCACGTAACCGACAGTTTCGAATCTGGCCAATGATGTTCCTCGATCATCCAGCCGTGTTTGCACTGTCGGAGTCCCCGTCGCTCTCGCTGCGAGAAACGAATGTATCCGGCCGTGCTCCCGAAACTTTCGAGGAATTCCAACATTTTTAAGCGAGTCATCGAGTGGTAAGTGCTATTTCTTTTTGTGGTATTCCTCGCATTCATAAACGTTACTCGTAGATGCTTTTCAACATGAGTGACACCGTTCTAGAAGGCTTCTCTCGAAACTTAGCATCGCAGCATCGCATAGTTTCGGTTTCAGTGATCCATTGTAGTTTATGCGTTGCTTTTAGGATAATGGACTCCGTTTTGATGAAAATATGGTTCAGTAAAGTGTGGAATCGTATGTATTGTGTATTTGACATCAAACGAAATATAACCATTTCTCAGAACGACTGCGTGCTGCAGCTGTGCTTTCCATCTCCTGCGTGCGTACAAAACTGGAATGCTGGAGGACAGCTCAAGGTTCGTTTTTGTAGTCATTCTAAATAAAAAGAAAAGAAAAAAAGGAACCTCCGAAGTGAATAAATTATTCCGCTTTAATCCGTTTGCGTAATGTGATCGACGCATGATATGTCAATTTGTTTGAAACTGTGAGTGAATGAAAGCTATCCTGATCTTTCATGTCATGCTGGACCACTACCCGAGCGTGCTTAAAGGAATCAATGCCTTGATGAAGGTATCACCGAAGTGCCCACCACCAGATCTCTGCCTCCGAGCCAGTGATGACGGTCAAGATTTTTCTAGCGGATCTTGTCATGTCATGCTGAAAGCTGTAAGTTTAGCGATTTGGTCTGTATTCAATAACGTGTGCATCTTGTGGTGTGGTGTATTTTTCTCAGTGTAACCCTGACCTCAAGCTATCTTCCACTTGCAGAATCCACCCCGCACTTCGGTTACAACACTATGAATCTATCGCGCTGTGAAGCTTGCTTGAAAGGGATACAGTCTGGTATGCTGTGTTGTTTTTCTTTTAAAAGGACTTCAGGTATCCATAATAAGAGGCCTTCGTACCAAGAAAGCCACCAGAAAAGGCATCTTCTTGATACATTAATATTTCTCCTAAAGACAAGGGTACGAGTCACACTACATGTGCCATTCTGCACTCTCAGAAAAAAGGGTGGAGCAATTAGACCTTTTAGGAGGTAATAGTTGTCGCATATGTTGTGCCTAAAAGGTTGCAAAGTTCTACCTGCTACCTCACTCTCTGCCACGAATAATAGGGTTACCGCTTCTGATTCGGTAAGCGAGGGGGGCGTACACCTTTTTGTTGTAATTTAGATGGATGATAATTTCTTTTACCACCTTTTTACGCCCCTCATCAGACGATATGTTGGCTTAGGAGGTAACTAAGGAAGTTAACACCTTCTCACACCTTTTTTCTTAGATTGTGGTTCCCAAATTGTGTGTATGTTGCCCTCGTATTAGCAAAGGTGCGCAAATATTCCTTCTATTTTCTTAAAAAAGGTATAGAACGATCATGACACATGTAGTACGGATTCTCAAGTTGTTCACGTGTTCCATGTTGTTGGGCGTAACTCGTTACCAGTAACTCGATACTGTAACTAGGCTACTCGGCTTAGCTATTTTCAGCAACTTTTTGCATAGCTCTTTGCTTTTGAGCTCCAGTAACTTCTTGAGGAGCTCGTTCCTTTCCCTTTTTCTTTTGTTTCGGGGGTGGGGGGTCAAGTTCATCAAAGTAACTTGAAGAAAGTTCAAAGTTCCTTTTGTTCGATTCTGGTCTACAAACATCGCAGGCTGAGTCCTCCCCCCACGACTTGAGATGAAAGATGGCACGTGCACGGCGCGACTAACTCCCGTTGTTACACGGTGAATACTACAAATTATGTTTTAGCCGAGCATTAGGAAGCTCAGGTATCGCGCATCTTAACGATAAGCAGTGTATTGATAATGCTAGAGGGCATTGAGTAGCAGGATTAAAACTTGGCACGGTTCTACGATATGTATGTAGGGGACAACTCGTAGAGCATAAACTTGCTTTGTGCTCCTTTTTCATGTGTACTTATTACGAGATCAAAATCATCAAATCCGTCCCTAAAGAAGCCTATAAATGTAGCAGCAGATGCAAATGAAGCAGATATTGATATCATTTTTGTATATCAAGACTATTTTGAAACGCCTTGAACCGCCCATTGTGACAGCAAGGTCTGAATTAACCATATAGACAGGTCAAGAGCTGAGAAGTATATATATTGAGTAGAAAATAACATGAAGATAACCTGTTACATTTCTAAAGTAGCTTAGGAACTTCACGTCAATTTTCATTACGTTTTATTACGTGTAACTGCGTTTGAAATTTAGTTACCGGCCGGTTTCACGTCAGTTCAGGCAGGGAGGTCCCATCGACCTCCTGGGTCTTCAGTATTTTTTATATTTATAAGCACATCGTTTATTATGATCAACATTTTTGCCGAATAGCTTTCGTGCAAAAAAAATCGAGAACATCCGGCCCTGAATTCGGATGTTTCAGTTTTGCCGTGTTTGCACGCGTATACCTCCCGAGTGTTAAGAGATACTGTTGTGAAATTTTTGATGCTGCTTTATTATGCCTACAGGCCAGCTGTCAGAGAGCAAATTTTAGCGCGCAGGTGCAACGCTGTGTGCTATAAAAAATGGCGAACATGCCCTCTCGCGCACTTTTGTCCTAATTTCGACGTCTGATATCTATGGCTATAGATGTCTCTGATCGCAATACTTGGTATCAGCTCACTCAGCTTTTAATGCTCTTTCATCTGATATATCTATCCTGCATATACTTCCTAGCAGCATGTGCTGAAATACGCAAATGTTTAGGCATATTTCGAAATAAACATGGATTTTGCGCGTGTATTTCTCAAAAAGGTCCCACTTGATTTCGTATACAGGGTGTCCCAGAAAACGTGTTATTAACATAGAGTCATGCGGTCAATGGCATTTGTTCTTACGGGGTTTTTGCCACCTCCTCATGTGAATGTCCTGTAACGTCAGTTTAATTATGTAAATTTTTGCGAGCTTAAGTCGAAAATTTGCCTAGTAAAGGTCGCTTTTTTACCCCACCAATGTGAAGAGCGTGTCTAATTTAGTCAATGAGGGTCCGAAGTTGGGGAGGTCGGTACATGAAAAGCTCACACCGCCGCAGTATTCAACAGTAAAGTAGTCGTGAGTTGCAGTTCGTCCTGTTTCGTGTGTGCCTTTTGTCTGTGTTTGTGGCTGCGGCGGTGTGAACTTGTTAATTTAGCCAAATTAATTATAATTGACAGGAATATTCAGGAGCTATCCCATCGGAAAAAATAGCCGAACATCCTGCTCTACGGAGGTCGCACAGAATAGCGCACGATGAATTTTTCAGCGCAATCTTTGTCAGTCCGACGAAAGGAGGTTGGAAACCCAGCCCTCCCCGATATCGCAGAACGAGATAAAACAGGCACGGCTTATCACTTCCGACTTTCGCTGGGATAATGCTTTCCCTCTCCCAATTTTAGGAACTGTTACTTTTTCTACTATCACTCTGTGGGCTGGCTTCGGAACCTCCTTTCGTCGCACTGAGAGCGATTGCGCTCAAAAAGTCATCGCGCGCTATGGTCCGGTGCTCCGAAAATCATGATATTCGGCAATTTTTTTCGATGGGATAGCTCGTGAATATCACTGTGAATGATCATGAATTTCAGTGAATTCGGCACGCTCTTCATATTGGTGGGGTAAAAAAGTGACCTTTGCTTGGCAAATTTCTGAGTTCAGTTCGCAAATATTTACATAATTAAACTTGGAGTACATGACATTCACATTAGGAGGTAGCGAAAACTTAATAAGAACAAATGCTCTTGACCGTATGATACTAGGTGGCGTAGTTTTTTTTATTATAATTCAATGACACGTCTTCTGGGACACCCTGCATATTTTGCGAGGATATGGCCCGATGTTAGGCCTTTCATCTAACGCAAAAACTTCTTCTATAAAGGCGTATACTGCTGATTAGCGCGTTAAAACGCGGCCCCACTGCGTGCGAACGTGTCGGAGATATCTACAGCCTGAGGAAGAAGCGTCGAAGTTTGAACAAAACTGCGCGACATAGCATGTTCGCCGCTTTTTATAGGATGCAGTGTTGCACCTGTGCGCCTAAATTTGCGCTCGGAGTGCTAGCAGGTAGGTATATTAAAGCACAAAAAAATTGCACTACGACATCTTTTAAAACTCAGGATGTATACACGTGCAAACACGGTAAAATTGCTACAATCGAATTCAGGACTGGATTTCTCGATTTTTTGCACGGAAAGTATTCGAATGATTAATTTTACCAATGTTGATCATCATCTGCGATGAGCGTCTAAATATATATAAAAAATCATGAAAATTCAGGAGGTCCATGGGACCTCCCTGTCTGAGCTAACGTGGAACCGGCCTACAATTATGTTCTGGCTAACCTTTTCAGTGACTTCCATCTTTCAACAGTCTAACTTAACTGGCAACAAGTTCCAACTTCTATCTCTGTTCCATATAACCTGTGTTAAGTGAATATTTGTGAAGTAAATAGTACATATGCGGAACTGGTGGTAATACGTATACTTTCAATGTAACTCTTTTTTTTTTCATTGCTGGTGAAGTGATGCATTAAAGAACCATTGTATCTTGTGACTATGACGCAATAAAGAGTTTTCTACAATGACATATTGATTTTGTTTTTAAAAATCGCGCAAATTAACTCTTGTTTGGGGGGTAGGAGGTACCCGTAAGTGTGCATTGGCTGCACCTCGGGAAATCGTTGGGGTACGATACAGGCTGCCGATAACGGACCATTAACATCCCCGTGTTGCAAACCGTATGCCGGACCATGGTCGGGAGCCGACCCGGTCGGGTCGGTCGTCGCGCTGTGCTGCCTGGGAAGGTATTCATGCTGTGTGGCGCCTCCGGCATCATTTATGGCTTTCTAGTGTACCAAGGCTCTACGACTAACCTCAACGACGAAAACAAGAAGGACTTTGGAGTGACAGGTGCGCTTGTGCTCCATTTGGCTTCCAGAATTCCAAGCAACATGGGATACAAGCTGTACTTCGATAACTTTTTTACTTCGCTGCCAGTGCTCCGTAATCTCCTCGAGAAGAAAATTTATGCAGCTGGGGCGATTCGGCCGAATCGCACGGAGAAATGTCCTCTGAAGTCAGAAAAGGAGCTGAAAAGTGAACGGCGCCGGCGTGGGACTGTTTAGTAACCGGAGACGGCACAATTGCCGTAACTCGCTGGATGGATAATCGAGCCGTAAACTTGGCATCCAATTTCGTAGCTATTGGAAATGAAGACAAGGTCCGACGGTGGAGTAAAGCTGATGCCGCCTTCATTGAAGTCAAGCGGCCTGAGGTCGTTCGGGTGTATAACAAAAGCATGGGGTGTGTGGATAAAACAGATTTTCTTGTCGCCCTCTACCGGACCTCTATCCGTTCAAGAAAGTGGACACTGCGAGTAATAACGCACTTCATGAACCTTGCAGTCACAAACTCCTGGTTGGAATACAGGCGCCAGGCAGTATACCACGGGATAGATACAAAGAACCAAATGGACCTACTAGACTTCACACTCGGCGTCATTGAAGCCCTGTGCAAATGCGGCATGAGTGACCAGGCAAGGAAACGTGGACGGCCATCAATCTCACCTCTTCAGCCGACCAAGAAACAAAATCTTTTCCGTCCGAGACCAGTGGATGATGTTCGCTACGATCAGATTGGCCACTGGCCCTTGTCACCAGAAGAGCAGCAGCGCTGCAAGCTTGAAGGATGCCAGGGTCGTTCTAAGACAAAGTGCGAAAAATGCAACGTTCATCTCTGCATGTCAAATGTGAGAAATTGTTTCAAAGCCTTCCATGTGCGCTGAGGTATCGTTCTGTACTAGAGAGGAGTCCCTGAGGCCATAAAAAGGGAAAGAAATATCGATTTTTTGAAAATAAATCATTTTTAACACATTCCATTTTTGTCTTTTCACAACCACTCAGCCCTGATGTACTATATTTAGTACGGGCTCGGATATTTGATACCGGAAACATCTGAGTAGCGCCTTTGGTATATTTCGCTTTCTTAGATTCTATATAATAAAAATCCAGCAAGAAAAAAAATCCCTGCCGTCATTAAAAAATTCAAGGCTGAAAGGGTTAATCTCACAAACACGTTTTATTTACATGAAGCGAAGTAAGCGCTAGGCTCATGTTTATCTGGTGCATTAACGTAAAACACTGAAAAGAAAAGAGAAAAGCTTGGTACACAAGGTTGCAAGCATTTTCTACATGTCAACACGTTCGAGCGCTTGACTAATGTAACGGAAGTGGTTACGATCAAAAGGTGCACAGTCGACGCGGTGGACGTCCTCCATGTATTGCTGAGCGGCTTGCAACAAAATGGTACGGTGATGGTCGCGTATGGTTACTCCAGACGGGGGTGCCAAAATGTCTTCTTCTCTTTCCGTTAGAAAGGCACGAACATGAAGCTTGAACTTCGCGAACATCTCCTCTATTAGGCTAAAGAAATGACTGTATGGAGGAAGATACTTTACTGTATGTCCTTCACATAGCCCAGCCATTTGCGCACGCTTGCGTGCTGTGGCGTTGTCCATGATGATAGCGGCATGCTGACCTGGTTCGGGCTCCGATATAGAGCGTGAAAGTTCCGCCAAAAATTCATTATAGGTAACGTGCGTTACCCTATCCATCACTCTGTAAGCGACTATGTTAACATTGGAGCCTTTGCAACTTGTGGTCTTCTTAACTGCCGGTTTGCCCTTTTTCGATCTCCCGTAGCCACGACTGCACGAGATACTGAAGTTAGTTTCGTCTACGTAGTATCGTAGCGTTGCGGCCCCTCCCATTGCAGCCACATCGCATAATTCCGTCGTGCGCATTTGACGTCGTCCCTGTCTCGGTCCGCCGGTTGAAGTGTTAGGTGCTTCAGGCTGTAACAATGATCCTCTAGAGGCAGTCAATTGTTGTCAAACTGATCTCCAGGTTCGGCATACGCCCTATAAGCTTTCGCTTTAACTGCTACAGTGTGTATACAGCATGTGTATCAGCAAGGGCTGTCAATATGTTTACAACTTCAGGGCCAAACTTCTTCTCAGATCCTCCTCTTCGCTTTGGTGTGTCTCTATCAGTGCGCACAATGGAGCGAGCAGTTTTGATGTTTATTCCCAACGTGTTAGCACGTGTTAGCAGTCGATGTCAAGTCGCCGCCTCGCCTGTGGCACTCGAGAAGACGTTCCCTGTCTTGCTGTGATACTGTTGCATATTTTCTCGGACGGTCGTTGGAGTACCTACGCGGACGCCCTCGTCGGTTTCCTCCTCCTTCCCGTTCAACATCGGTGCTCATATCAACCGCGTATTCGCTGTGAATGCGGTTTAAAATCAACTCCCGAATAGCCGTTGTCTGACGCACGTAACGGCCGCTGTCTGGTGTGTCGTCTGCTTCAGCGGAGCGCTTGCTCTCGACATCGTCTGCTCACCAGTACTTTGCGAGGCACGTCGAAAGTGAAGTTAGAAAGGTCTATTAAGATAACGAAGTCGCGTATTAAAATGTCTGCCGTGAGAAACTGCACAGTGATAATGAAAAGCAGACCTACTGAAATGTCGTGAACATATCACCGCTTCTGTCGAGAGCAGACGATGTCGAGAGCAAGCGCTTCGCCGAAGCAGACGACACACCAGACAACGGCGCTATGGCAGCGTTTGCTCTCGATGTCGCCATGTCCACGTCCACTCATAGCCCATATAACAGGTTATCGTCATAAAAAGCTCATAAAATGCTCAAATAGCAATAGGTCATGGCATTAGACCACTTCCAACAAGGGGAGCCCGAACTAATCCGGTGATAGTAAAATGCAGGTTATAGTCATGAAAGCTCGTAGAATCCTCAGATAGTCATAAGCCATGACAGTATTCAATTTCCAACAAGAGTAGTCCGAAATAGTTCAGTCATAGTATACAATGCAGGTTTTAGTCACGAAAAGCTCATAAAATCCCACATAGTCATACATCATGGTATTATACTGCCTGCAGTGAGGTTACTCCGAAATAGTCCATCTATAGTCTATAATGTAGGTTATAGTCACGAAAAGTTCGTAAGGTCCCGCATAGTCATAATTCATGTCATTATACCATTTCCGACAAGGATAGTCCGAAATAGTCCAGTCACAGTCATAAAAAGCTCCTGAACTCCTGCATAGTCATGTGATGACATTACTAAATTTCCAACAAGAGTAGTCCGAAATAGTTCAGTCATAGTCTATAATATAGGTTATAGTCATAGAAAGCTCATAAATCCCGCATAGTCATAAGTCATGCCATTATTCAATTTCGAAGAAGAGTAGTCCGAAATAGTTCAGAGTCATAGCATACAATGCAGGTTTTAGTAATGAAAAGCTCATAATATCCCACATAGTCATAGATAATGGTATTATACTCTCTGCAATGAGGTTACCCCGATATAGTCCAGTTATAGTCTATCGTGTAGGTTAGTCATAAAAAACTCATAAAATCCCGCATAGTCATGTGATGACATTACTCAATTTCCAACAAGAGTAGTCCGAAATAGTTCAGTCATAGTCTATAATGTAGGTTATAGTCATAGAAAGCTCATAAATCCCGCATAGTCATAAGTCATGCCATTATTCAATTTCCAAGAAGAGTAGTCCGAAATAGTTCAGTCATAGTATACAATGCAGGTTTTACCAATGAAAAGCTCATAATATCCCACTAGTCATAGATCGTGGTATTATACTCTCTGCAATGAGGTTACCCCGCTATAGTCCAGTTATAGTCTATAGTGTAGGTTAGTCATAAAAAACTCATAAAATCCCGCATAGTCATAATTCACGTCATTATACCATTTCCGACAACGGTGGTCCGAAATAGTCCGGTCATGGGCTATAACACAGGTTATAGTCATGAAAAGCTCAAAGTCCCACATACTCATAACTCATGACGCTATACCAATGACCAAGTACTCAATTTATCTCCTTATCGTGCAGCAGTAGTCATAAATTACTGGGTTATACTTATTCCAATGGCAGCAGATGCAATATGATATGGGCCGGATTAAATTGGCTGACCACTGGATTAATTTGGTTGACCATAGGATTAATTTCAGTGACCATGGGATTAAAATGAGTGACCACAGGATTAAATTGAGCGAGAAAACCTGTAGTTTAGCATGGGCACACCTTGTCGAGAGCTTTACTAAGGCCTTAAAAAGTAGCATAGACCTGAGCTCGGTCATTAACTGCTGAGGCCAGGAAGTGTGTAAATTCAATCGGTTGGGTAGTGGTTGAAAAGGTTCTGCGGAAACCATTCTGCCGTGAGGCAATAAGCGTGTTGGACTCAAGGTATTCAACGTTACGTTTGAATAATACATGCTCATGAATCTTACAGGATGTTGACGTAAGCGATATTCGCCTATAGTTATATTGATACTGCTTAGAAGCAGCCTTGTGCACCGGAATGACTGCCGCATATTTCCATGCCTTGGGAACTACACCATATGCTAGTGACTTCTGAAAAACGACGTGCAGATATCTAGATGACCGTTCGGCAAAACGCTCCAGCAACGCATTGGTCACGCAATCAGGACCACTGCTTTTCTTTGAATCTAACATTAGTAGGAGGTTCAGTATATAGGAGGGGGTTGAAATTGCATCCTGCAAAGAAGAGGGTTGAAATTGACCTGCAAATCCAGCAAAATGCCCGTGAATAAATTGCGGTGCTGAACACCATGAACATCATGACCAGCAACACCATTTCATATTATTCATGAGACATGAGACAATTCATCTTGTGAGGCTGGAACACATAGAAAGGGCAAATACATACACAGCCTCACGTTATATTATCCGTGCGTTGATCGAGAAGCGCGAGACTCCTTCTCCATCCTCAACGCGTCGTCGTCGTCGTCTGCTTCCAAAACAAGGTGCATTCCACGTGATTCTCGTCCTGTTGCACTATTGGCCGATAGCGCGGCGTCTTGTTCAAAGATGTCACCACCACCACCACCACCTGATGTCTCAACCTCTGACGACAGGTCAACAAACCAAAAGCGCTATCGTTAAAAGCGACATGGGAATGCCCAAACTGGCAGTAGTCGTTCCCGGTGCTCGTAATCGCCTGCTACCGATACTCCTCTATAGACACCGTCGCTGGCGCTCGACAGCGGTTCGGAATATGGCCCCCGGGTATTGGTAGTAGAGGCACGATCGTAAACAAAAAAAAGTTTACAATATGGGCAAGGCGTGTTTGTGTACTTATAGGTTATTCATAAGTTCAATGTAAAAAAATAATAAAACTACCTTTTGTCCCACTCGTGCACATATACGAAGTCATCTACCACCCGAGTACGTTTCCGTACCCAGCTCCCCTGCGCATGGGTCACAGTGGGCTTGGTTATCCGTGCATCTCTGTATCCGTGCCGTGTGTCCGAGCATTATAATACGGAGTTCGTACACTTTTTGGGCTAAACAGGAAGCGACGTTCACATCTCAGACCTGTAGAAAAAAGATAATACGTGTGGGCAGATGAATACAATGCATCCCCTGTTTCTGGCCCCGTGAAAAAAAAAAAAAAGAACCAACGACGTCATGTTTGTTTGCAATGGACCCATTACGACCACTCAATGAAGAAATGCAAACGTCTAATCACTACGTGTACATATAGCTCTAGGGGAGAAATGGACCTTAAGAGAACCTTCCTAATTTCTGTGTGGTCATCGCGATGCCCTTTTGTTTGGAGTTGCCAAAATCTGTGATAACAGATTCATATGCGACATTAAACCTGATATGATTAGTTTTTTTTTTTTTTCTGTTCTCGTCTGCAATTATTGCCCTGGGTGATGAGTGTGGTTTGGTAGAGAAAAGGGGAGGGGAATACAATTCAAACGAAGTGCGCGAATGTGAAATGTGCCATGGCTAACCATGCACTGCCTCATTATTCATACTGCGGATGTAATCTCTGACGTCATTATTTACAATGGTAGCCCACGCAACAGATGGATGGCGCTGACCGTCTCAATGATGGCGTCATTCTGAAGACACAGAGGGGCCTATGGGAGTTACGCTACCTGTTTAGATATACCTTGGATACACCATCATTCGGGAAAAACCAATGTTGTCGCTGATGCTCTATCACGCATCCCGCAACCTGTGGTTGCGCTACTAATTCTCACTGCCGAGAATTCTTATCTTTTCAATCATGAGCAGTCAGGTCCGTCGTTGTTGGAGATTTCCCAATATTTCTTCTCGCAAAGCTGGGGACATGCGGAATACTTTCCTGTTGTCAAACGGCATACTCTGCCATAAAACCAGCCAACAGAATGGACTGACAAAAACAAGGATTGCCATACCAGAATCGCTTAGAAGAGAGGTATTGCTTAAGTTTCGTGATAAACGTGCTCACGTCGTCAAGTTGAAGAATAAAAGCAGTATTCTAAGTAGATGCTGGTGGTCGTCCATTGATAAGGACGCCAAGGAGTACGTCCAGGGCTGTAAGATTTGTCAGCGCTTCAATAGACAAATATCAAAGCCCGTGGGGCTCTTACACCCTGGATCGATTCCCACACAACCATTCACCACAATTTCCCTTGATCACTTCCTTCTTTCATTGTTCCTAAGCATTTGAGGCGTGTGTGTTGTGTTGTCCTCCTTTCTTTTGTGTTCCAGCCTCAGAACATATCAATTTCCATGGCGTTCAACAGTTGCAGCTTGCGTCGCCCCGTCGTATGAATAGGAGCGTGAGTGAGAAAACATGTCAGAGTGAAAGTGGAATGGGTGAGTGAGTGGTTGTGTTTGTCCCTTGAAATGTCGCAACCTTGGAACTTGGAAGTCGTTCGAGGAGATGCGTTAGCTTCGCTAAATTGGTAGAGCCTTGGACCGACAATCCAGAAGATGTGGATTCGAGTCCTACAGCTGGCTGACCTTTTCGGCGACTCCCTCCTTTGATTGTTCTTAGGCCTTTGAGGCTTGTGTATTGTGTTGCCCTTTCTTGTGTGTTGCACCCTCAGAACATCAATTTCCACCGTGATCACATTCGACAACTTTCGGGAACAGGAAATGGAAACAAGTACATCATTGTATGTGTTGACCGCACTACACGTTTTGTAGTAACACAGGCTGTGAAATCAACAGCATCGTCACACATTATACAATTTATCAAGGTGACTGGAGGTGACTGGATGGGGTCGTGTCCGTTATGCCAAAGAGCGATCCCAATGTTGGTAGATGAGCGCCAGTATCGCTACCAAGTGTGAAGGAATATATTATGTTAGTGACGATAGCAACTTGGAGAAAACTGTTGCGTTTGCTAGTATAACTTCCACGGTGGCTACGCGAACGGCGTCGACTCGTTACCGATGGCGATCAATGCTGCGTCACTCCACGGTGCTATGTTAATGCCGCAAAGCTCTACTTCCTGTTTTAAGATAGAGATATCTGCACCCGTGTCAACTAGTGCGTCGATCGGTCTGTCGTTTACAAGGATCTCAATTACGTATTTCACAGGGTGTCTAGATGGTAAGTCTTGGATGGTATTGAAGCAGTGTAGCTGTGTTCCTTTTCTTTGTCCTGGTGTCTGGTGTAGTTCTTTGGGTCTTTTGATTTGTGGCTTAATTTGTCTGATGTTTTGGTGGAAGTAGGAAAATGCTTCTCATCGTTTTGCCGATATGTACACGCAGGCTGAGATGTGGAAGATGTGCGTTTCCCGTGCCTTGATGAGTGTGAAACAGTCACATTCAGTGGACATGTAGTAGGAAGTAAGACTGGTCCTCGTTGCCGCGCTCTCTAGGCCCTTGGTGACGTAGCTAATCTTGTCACGCTTCCTGAGCTGGTAAGGTCACTCGCATAGTATTTTAATATTTGCATGAATGTAGTCAGAAATAGATTCTTTTCACTTTTCCGCACTTTAGCTTTACAATCGCGAGTTCAATCTGGGAGATCTGGGTCATAATCGAACTGTTCTTTTAAACATTTAACCCAGTCTTGCCATGTGATACAAGTCCTTCCGGATTCATCAACCCAATCCTTGGGCGCGTCACGAAGTCTACTCTTTGCTATGGCTAAAGCGGTATAATCGTCCCAAATGTACTGGATACATAACACTTCAATTGACAAAACCCACGCAGTTTTGCCATGCCGGCCCAAAAGCATCGTTGGGCTAATGAGTCTTGTCCATCCTGTTTTTCATTTTCTGACGATTGGTGTTCTTCTGATGTTGTGTATGCTTCGTTGTCGTTGGTGAGGAGCTCACTTGTAGATGCGTGTGTCCTCCTTTTATCATCTTCCATGTTGAGAATAGCTCCTTGACGAGGATCGAACCCGCGAACTTGAGCTGAGCAAGCCAGCACGTTACCGACTGAGCTACCGAGGACGGTAGCAATGTGGGGGAAGTAAACATTGCTTCCAGCACCGTGTGTCGGAGATTTCTGGCGCACGTCAAAATAACCCTATATGTAGTCCAAATTATCCGCAGTCCTACCCTGCTGCACGTGCAACATGTCGCCACACTGCGCAGACAACATCACGGTACCAGTATTTGACGAGGATCAGCGTTCTCTGAGAGTGTGAGGTTACGTAAGACAGACTGTTCAAACAATTCTTGTGCTGGACGCAAAGGAAGTATCAACACAATTGGACTTTACATGAAACTACAAGCTCAAAAGGACTTCCATAGTTACTTAAAGTAACTTCCATTACCGAAGGCATTAGATGATGCACGAAGTTCTAGATAGGTGTTACCAGCACATCCTAATATGAGCATCGTTGTTGTAAGTTGCGAATAGAAAAATGCAAAAAAAGCAACAAAAATCAGAAAAAATGCGTGTCAAAAAAGTGAACTAGATGTTGCGAACAGTCCTAAGCAAGCTGTTCGAACGGTGCTAAGCAATATGTTCGAATGACTAGGCTAAGCCTAAATCCAATAATGACGAAATGCAATAGACTTCAAAGACGAAGTACATTTAAAACGAATACAATATCACCCGGAGGCGAAACGTCTGGAGGATCACACGCCATATCCCGCCGACTGCGCCATGTGAGGCACAAAATGGGAAGTCGTCATCTGGACCGCCACTTTGTCTTCACCGGCTGTCACCGACCAGCGGAGCCAAGCCGTCTTCCCATTTTGTGCTAGACATAGTAAAAGGTCAACGTCCAAAGTCAACACCAGGGTGTCGAACAGAAACGTTTTTCGTTCCGGTTTTCGTTCCGGTTCTATCACAAACGGTCCGGTATACCGGTTCTGCTCTGGGTTCTGCGCCCCCCCCCCCCATTGTGCTTGAGATACTGAATAAACCGCTGGTTGTATGTAATAAGGGACTTATCCGTAGAATGTAAACATTTGATTGAAACATTTGATAGCCATAACAATATTATGCAGGCGGACCCCATGGCTGACAGTCTGGCTCCTGAAGTGTATTCTGCACAATACGTGAGGCTGTGTTTCCATGCCGTAACCACAAAACTAGTCGAGCAGTATGCACGCAATTCGAGCCAACGTTGATGCAGGGTGAAGGAATCCGTGCAGCACCCAAAATGCTGTCTGTGAGCACCCAACCCATTTGGCGTACCTCGTGTAAGTAGGCTGATGAGACCCATTTATAGCAATGCAGAATTTCAGCAATTAATTACAGTTATTGCTGTTTTCTTTACCTCTGCAGCTATCCTACGTAATTTACAGAGCTGCAGCAAAAGCTCCAAGGACTGTTCCACACAGAGTGATATCCCACGGTCAACTGCTCAGACAGTACAAGAGGTATCATGAAATATGTGAAAGCTGAAATGCTGTCAAGGGTCCCATCACCAGTTTGCTGTTGGAGCCCAAGACTAATTGATGGTCAAAGTGCTGACGAGTGTACCTCCAACGGCTTCGGAGATGATAGTGATGAGTCGTACTCTCCCTCTTTTGATGAAAGTTTTACGAGGTAACACCATGAGCATGTGCTTTCCATCCAGTGCTGCGAAAAAAAAAGGCGTATACGTGTGTTTATTTACATCTTCTAGAGACTAGAGGGGACATTGAGGGATCTCCTTCAAACTCTGAACGGAAGTAAATTGTCTTCCATGACTAACTTATGGAGATTTGCGGGGAATGCTACTGCCATGCAAGACCACTACCGGTCATGGGGACATTGCTTAGGGTTCGCACCACCTGCTCGAGTGGCCATTTCACAACTTGGGAGTCCCAGAGCCTGGTGTCTGGGAAACGTATACAGGCAACTTGATGCTTTCTGCAGCGTTACTCTTCTCAGGATCAAGCGTGGCAGGTAGTCTTCGAATGCTACAGTTCATCAACATGGTACAAAGACTCTTCTGAATATTTTGTACTTCCTGGTTATCAGCACTCCTATTTGTCGCGATCAATCAAGAGAGGAGGGGGCGTGTCCCTCCAAGTTGCTGATGAAATGAGAAGTGATGTGATAATGATCCATTCCATGATCGCGGTAGACTATGAGCTTCTGTGTGTCCAAAGTGGCGAATATATGTCTTCGGAGTGTTGCACGGTCCGCTAAATGGAAACCTACCTGACATAGTCATGTTTTTAGAGAAGGTCTTCTCCTATGCATCTGAAAATATGTATGTTATGATCATGAGTGGTGATTTAAACGCTGATCTTTTAGAAGAATCAAGTGACGCACGTCTATTGAGTAACACACTTCATTGTGATGGATTCCAGAATTGTATTTTCGGATGCTACGTGAATAACCACCTCCTCTGCAACACTGTTAGACCTTACAGTGTATATTGATTACAAAGCATAACTACTTGACCATTATCAGCGGCACGATAGCATGTGATATAAATTATCACTTGGCTGCCTACACATTACCTGGCGAAAAAGATTTCCGTACAAATTATTATAGTACAATTAAGGGAAATCATCAATATATAAACAAAGGAACATTGGACAGTTTTCGAAGTATATATATATATATTTTTTTTTTTATTTTTTGACATACTGCCAACCCCTGTGGGGGGCCAAGGCAGGAGAGGGCTACAGTATAGGTGTGTACTCAAACAAATGAAGACAATGAATAACGCATTGATGTCACGACCCCTCCACTAGTTTAAGAAAGCATTCAACATTTTTAGCATTGACAGCATCTGCGGACAAGCGGTTCCATTCGATCACGGTACGCAAAAATAACTAAATTTGTAACAGTCGCTACGTGGCAAAAAATGTCTGAATTGTAAATTGTGCTCTTTCCTGGTGCGGAAGTCATATAAAGGTGTAAGGTAATCAGTAGCAGCAATTTTAAGTTTGCCCTTAACTAGCTGATAAAAAAAAATAACCTGTTCGTTCGTCGTCTGGCTGCTAAGAGAGGTAAACCACATTGGCTACGTAAAGTAGACATCGGAATTCTCCGCCCATAGTCGTTAAAAGCAAATCTAACTGCATTTGTCTGAATGTTCTCTAGCTTGTTAATTGCTTCCTGTGTATGTGGGTTCCAAACGATATCAGCATACTCTAAAACTGAGCGTACGCACGTTGTATAAGCAGTTAATTTAGTTGTGGATGATGCATGTTCTAAATTACGTCTGAGGAACCAAAGTTTCTTGGACGCCTTCCTGCAAATGTTGTCAATGTGGTGATTCCACTTCAAGTTGTGTGACAATGTAACACCTAGGTATTTGTACTGTAATACTCTGCTAATGGATATGCTATTAACGCTGTAATCAAACACCAAAGGTTGCTTTTTTTGTGTTTCCGTCGAAACTGCACACTTCTTGATGTTCAAATTCGTTTGCCACGATTCGCACCACTCGCTTATGCGAGTTAAACAGTCACTGAGCAATACCTGGTCATCCCTACTACTAACATCACAGTAAATAGCACAATCATCTGCAAACATCGACACTTTGTAAGAGAGACTACATCCCAAAACAATACAACAACGTTTAAAAACGTTTGGAATCTACAACGTTTAAAAACAATAATGGGCCCAGTACTGACCCTCGTCGGACCCCAGACGTTACTGCAGATACGTCTGACACACAATTATCGACAGAGACATACTGTTCCCTCAAATTAAAGTAGTTCCTTAGCCAGTTTAATAGTTTATCGTTTTTCAATATGGACTCCAGTTTAACAGCAATTTCGTGTGGGAGTCCCGGTCAAAAGCCTTAGAAAAATCAAGGAACATAACATCGGATTGTCCGTTGTTGTTTATGGTGGCTGCTAGATTATGCACTATGTCGACTAACTGTGTTACAGTCGAAAGTCTTTTCCGAAAACCGTGCTGGCTACGATAGAAAAAAGTTTGTGCTCTCAAGGTAAGACGTGATATGACCGTGTATTATATGTTCCACGACCTTCCTACACGTACACAGTAACGAAACCGGTCGATAGTTGGAAGGATCAATTTTGCTTCCCGACTTATACACGGGTATCACTTTTGCAATTTTGCACTGATGTGGAACCACTCTATTAGATAAATATCTATTAAAGATTATAACTAGAAACTTGCTAATCCATTCGGCATGCCTTCTTAGGTACACGTTAGGTATTTCATCAACGCCCATACTCTTCTTCAGATCCAGACGGAGCAGAAGGTTCAAGACACCTGTTACGGATACAGATACATCTGGTACTGATACCGATACTGGACAGGATAATGTAAATAAGGGCCTGCTGCCGTTATCATATGTGAAAACGGATGTAAAGAAGTCGTTGATGCGCTGAGCTACTTCTGGTTTGCTTGATATCAGAACGTCACCCGCAATTATCTTATCGATTCCGGCTGGTTTAAGTGAGAGGTGTCGCCAAAACTTTCGTGGGTTATCCCTCAAAGGTTACACATCGTGATATTATAATAGTTGAACTTGTGTGTTGAACTTAGCGGTTTTTAGCTTTTCTTTGAACGTTGTCTCAAGCTCGGAAATGGCTACAGATTCTTCCTTTGATGGCTTCCTTTTTGACCGACCCCTTTTGATTTTGCGTTTTAAATGTTTAAGCTCCCTCGTAACCCAAGGATGTAACTTATTTGTCTTTTTTACTCTTTTCGGGATGAACTGCTGTATGGAGATTCTTACAATGTTAACAAAACTTTCCCAAAGATCGTTAGCACTCGTCATACTGTTCTCAGCAAAGTTAGCGAATTCGTGATAGTTACGTTCGAGGTAATCGAGTAAACCCTCGTCAGGGGGATTAGAAAAATCATAATATACCCCCAAGGTCTGAGGGCAATGAATGTAGCTAATAGTAGTGTCTAGGAGGACCATTTTGTGATCAGAGAGACCTTCGTGAATTGAACAATGGTAGCCCCGATCTATCAATGAGCTAGACACAAATATTAGGTCAAGAATTCACGAGCAGTCGTCCGCAATTCTTGTTGGTTCCCCTACTATCTGAGTCAAGTTCAAACTAAACGTAGCATTACTAATTCGTCATGCATTTTGCGGCGGAAATCCGTTGGAATCATGCTGGACCAGTCCACATGCGGAAGATTAAAGTCTCCTGCAAGAATTATGGGTTTGTTCTTTGGAAGTGAATGCATGTAACGTACTAACTGCTCTACAGGAGTAATGTCAGAATCTCAGCAGGTATTGACTATACATTTGTATACAGTCAACAACACCCTGAGCTAACATATGAGGCATTTACTGCTTTGACTATAGGCAAGCGTATCATGAATGTTTTCCTTGTCGTTCCGTACGAGTTCCCAAGAGAGCACGCGGAAGCAATTACTTGCTCACAGGTTATTACGTGTGATTAGAAAAGAACCTTTCGTGCAAAACAATTCTTAAATGTAGGGACGAAGATTCTCTAAGGGTATTCAAATCATTTCGTAATCGATTAACCGAAGAACTGAGGTTCTCCTGGAGAACGTACTATGACATGATATTCAACGACGTCTGCATTAATAAGCTGAATCTGTTGTGACAGAGGCTGCGCAATGTAGTTGGCAGAAATGTATAAAACCCAGCTCCGCAAGAAATTGAAACAGGCTGGAAAAATATATCGGAAGAAGAGCTAGCAAACTGCTTCAACGATGTTCTTAAAAGAACACTAAGTGATTCTAGTTCCCTACCGCGGTGTTCCCTACGCAGCCATATGGTGGAAAGAAAATGTGATGACTCCGTAGTATATCTCGTTCCAACGGATTCGAGTGAAGTGTCCTCTGTGTTCATGAACTTTCATAATAGTAAGAGCCACGGTACTGACACCTTGCAAAACAAATCGATCAGATACGTAGTTGATATAATTGCAACGCCATTAGAACATATAATAATCTGTGTCTCCTAGAGGGCACATTCCCACGTCAAATGCAGAAGGCTAAACTAGTGTAAGGTGGGGCAAGATGAGACAGAAATTTGCAATTGAACATGATATTTTTATTTTTCCTGTAAAAAAAAAAAAAAACTAGCCATGGGCACTATCTCAGGGGTGTAGAGCTTCTTACCCGTAAATGCAGAACGGACGTCGCAGGTCTAAAATAAGCACAGAACAAGAAATTCAAAAACGCAGATTGTCTCATCTTGCACCAATCCATCCTTGGGGCAAAACGAGACATCACGTGGCATGCAAGAATAAAGCCGCCTAATAGTAGGCTTATCGGTGTCTAAATTACATTAAATTTAAATTGCGTTTAAACTAAATTAAATTGTCATGTCTTGCCCCGTGCATATCATCGGATGCATTATTTTTTCTGTCCAAAACCGGATAACTAAGTGTGACCATCTGCGAAACGATGCTGAACAGATGACAAGAAAAAAGACTACAGAAAAAGACGCGCCTTTATTCTTTTGCTGGTCTTTACGTTCCAGGCAGGTGTAACCGATTTTTCTTTGCTCTCTTCAACGCAAACACCAATCCGGACACATTTACACACGCAATAAAGCGCACTGTAGAGCCACCTATGAGTCAAGTTTGAAGCGCTTGGAACACGTCTCTGAGACAAGCGGCGTCGAGCAAAAAATGTTGCGTCTTACCCTGTGCCTCGTCTTGCCCCACCTTGTCCTAGTATTAATATACAAGGGTGGTCAAAAGATTCATTAAGTAACTATAGACATATATCGGTATTACCTGTATTTTCAGAAGGTACAAAAAATCATACTATCCAGTCTTCACAAGTTTTTTGCAACAAATTATTTTATAACGGATTCACAGTTTGGTTTTCGTCAAGGCAAATCTACAACAACGAATAAATCGTGACTATGACCTGGGCTCATTCACCACTGGAGAGCAGTACACTACCTCATTACACGCGAAACATTAGATGTGAGCTATGAGATTGAAGTTAAAGTTATGTGCGAGCACAACAATTGAGCTCTCCTTCTCTGGCTGCACTGCACTCGTGGAAACGAACTTCACCGCATAGCATGCTCCTCGCCGAACATCATCTCGAATGGTATCGTTATCTGCCCTGATTTGTTGAAAGCGGGAGGCTTGCGTCTTTTTTGTGACAATTATAAACAGCATACACAAAAAAGGCGTACGCCTACCGTTTGTTTTCATTCGAGATGATGGATGGCTAGAAGCGTGCTTCGCGGTGAAGTTTATTTTTAAGAATGTGCGCTACGCCACAAAATGGAACGTGAAGAAGAAAAAAATTAATGAAAAAGACACCAATGGTCATTGAGATACAGAGGAGGACTCTACAACATCTGGAGCAAACCGGTAGCAAGCGGAACTCCAAGAACATCAGAAGACATCGATGGTATTGCACGTGGCTCTCACATGGGACAAGAATTGCAGCCAGGTTGAACGTCTGTCGGCTAGCAGTACTGAACTGAGCACAGCGTTGCCGTCTGTCCGTTTCGTGCAGGTCACATTCTAGTAGAACGTGCTCAAGGTTCGCTACGACGCCACATTTGGGGCATGAGGGAGCGAGTGGACGCACGAAGAAGTGGACAGGCGAGGCTCAAAACCAGCAATGTAACATTTATTGAACCAGGTAAAAGAGTCAGGAGTGGGAGACGAGATTACAAAGGGTCTCAGGGAGAATGACTGAGGGTTGACTGACGCAAGCATTGTCTGAGCCTATTACAGCGGCTTCAAGAATGACCCGGTTAGCATCATCCCTTACAGTGTGAAGACACTTCGTCCGCGAGAAAATGGGGGCACAACTTTGACAGGAGATCACGTGTTTGGCCAATTCTGAGGAATGACTGTTATTTTTGACAGCTATAGAGTGCTCAAGTAAACGTTGGTTTACACAGCGTTTGCTTTTGCCTACACAGAATTTTCCACAAGTTAGGGGGATGGAGTACACAATTTGTTGGAGTAGTCAACAAATGGTTTGGAATGCAACCTGTCTGGGAGTCTCATATGGAATTAGTCAGGCTGGACAGTCGTTTTCTACAGTGTAGACGACGCGTATCCCGTTGGAAGTGAGGGATTTTCCATGACATGCGAAACGGCGTGAAAGAAAGGAAGAACAACAAGGCGGGAATTGGTGGCGACTGCTGGTGGGAAGGGGTCTGAGACACTATGTTTTTTTAAATGACCAATGGCCGAACTGAACGGAAAACCAGCACGGGTCAGTCTCGACACTTGGTTGGAAATGGCAGGGGAAACATGATGGTGACAGGATTTCTTTATGCAGGTAGCCAACAGGTTCTTCGCTACGGCATGCTTTACTGCCTTTGGGTGGTTGCTGCTGCTATAGCGAAGCAGGGGCTTTGGGTCGACGCCTCCGTAGGACCAACACAACCCAGTTTCAGTGTGGAATGTAATGTCAAGGAATTTTAGTAAGTGGTTATTGGGAACTTCAACGGTGAACTGCAACTCAGGAGAAGACGACTGAGCGACGGTTAAAGCATGTCTTACAGTGTTGGGGTCAGGCCCGAGTACAAGGATATCATCGCATACCCTCTGATTAAGATAGCGACATTCTGAGTGTCAGCCCATTTAGTGAAGGCTTCATCGAGGGTGGAGAGGTAAATTTCGGATAGCTTGGGTGCTGTGGAAGAGCCTATACAAACGCCTTTGGTTTGGGTGTATAGTTTGTGGAAACCCGGTGTTTCCACAACCTCGGGGCGACAGTCCGTCCGCTCCGTCGCCGAGGAAGAACACAGCAACGACCAAATACAATGAGCAACAACCAAGATTTATTCGACTCACATCAGCAGCAGCTCCGTCTTGCCCGACACTCCCGGCCAAGAATCCCTTCCTCAAACCCCGCTCGCGCTTTTACATGCTCGGACAACGCCCCCTTTTCTATCATGTGATCCACCGACACTTTTCTCGGCGGCGCAAACTGATATCTTATCAGTTCCCACAAGTTTCGAGTTGAAACTTTCTGCAATAGAAGAAAGGTACAAGGAAACTAGTTCGAGGAAAGAAGACACGGGAATGGCAGCGTTAGTCTCGAAGCCGATCAGGTCCATTTCAGTAGCGGCCTTTACTCTGCTGAGGAGAAAGGAGGAATCAAGCGAGAAATAGAGATCCTTGATATCCAGAGAAATTAGGGAAGCTTGGTTGCCGTGACAGGTTGTTAGGGAAGGATGTAGCTCTTCCGGGTTCCTGAGGGCAAGGGAGGACGGTCAGAATATGCATTTTAGGGCGTTATTGATGTATGACGAGATGACCTTTGCCAAGTGACATTTTCATTGATGATGAGCATGAAAGGGTGAAATGGCTTATGGTCCTTCACAACAAACTTGACCGAGAAGGTGTTGTGCTTAATTTTTTTCACCTGGTTAATGGTAGATTGTCTGAATTGATGCGAGCGGAGGAGGGCACCTTGCTCTTGCGTTCTTTCAGATCGACGTCATAGGGTTTCAAAACGGAGGTTAACGTCTGGGGGCACTTCTGTCCGAAGGTGGCAGTAGGGAGAACGTAGAACTTCGAGGTTTTGTCAGTTTTCAGTAGGGTGGTTTGATTTCGTTCAAGGTCGGATAGGATGTGTCTGTGCCAGGACCGATGTGGGAAGAGGCGAAGATTATCGATGGTGTAAGCTTGGGCAACTCTTCTCAGGAGGTTTTCTACTATGGAATTTCTTTGATCACCAGGTTGGGAAAGGTGGGAACCGGCCTTGTGCAGGACCGAGGCCAGGTCTAGTCTGGATGGAGCAACATGCACAGCAAATTCTGGTCCATTGGAATGGAGGGAGATCGTTTTTCCAGAGAGAGGAATACTGGAGGGGTTGAGCAACTGAGTCTGTTATTCAGGGCTGGCTAGGGTGGTTGCACGGTTCGAAGAATAAACGTGGTTGTAAGCAGAACGTAAGATCCACCAAGAGCGTTGGAACTTAGCCTGCGAGCGACAGGACCAAACAAGGAATGCTGGGGGCTTGCGGTAATCATCACCATGGCTTAAGATCCACAACCAATGCACTAGCTGTTGAAGATCATCGCGATGATTTGCGAGCACATTCTTCCGAAGAGCGAAGCCAAGGAGGAAGAGGTTGTCATCCAAGTTGCTCAGAATGTAACCCAGGTGGTAAGCTGTGCGGATGGCTTGGAGGTGGAGGTTCGCAAAAATGGGGGGGAAACCCAGAGGCAGGGACCACGATACTAGGTAGGCACGAAACTAGGTAGGCAGGCTTGCAGAATGGTACATTGATGAAATAAGGGTGAGCAGGCAAGCGAGCTGGTGAAGGTTCGACGACGGTAGCATATACCTTGAGCTTGAGGGAACGAGTGGACGCACGAAGAGGTACACAGGACGAGGCTCAAAACCAGCAATGAACCATTTACTAAACCAGGTAAAAGAGTCAGGAGTGGGAGAGGAGATCACAAAGGGCCTCGGGGAGAATGACCGAAGGAATGACGGGTGATTGTGCATTTCTGTCCTTGTTTGTCTGTTCGTGAGTCTCTGAACAGGTCATCCGAGAACGCCGTCGCTTGGAGTGTTTCGTATTTCTAGCAAGGCGTCTTAATAGCTCGGGGTTCCATAGGCGCACTTGTTCATGACCTTTTTTGCGCTCGGCAACCTTTTGGCATGACCTTTTTTGGGGTCGGCGCTGTTAAATGGCGGACAGTTGTCCGAGACTACCTCTACTGGAAGTGCATGCTCGCCAAATGTTGCTTGGCAACACCTAACCACTGGCTGGACAGTTGTCCTCTGCAGTTGGTGTCAGCAAAGTAGTCCACAATGACAACACAGTGGTTGCCAAGGCGTTGATACAAATCGACACCGACTACTTGCCAGGGTGCTGTAGACACCGAATGATTCATAAGAGTTTCTTTCTGTTGTTGCGGCTTGAACTCCTTCCACACTATGCAGCTTTCCATCTTGTCTTTGACATCACCGCACACAGTGGGCCACTAGAGTACTTCTCTTGCGCGTTGGAGTGTTTTATCGACGCTAGTGTGTGCCATGTGCAGTCTGTCCAGGATTGTGGCCTTCAGTTCTGCTGGAATTATAATCTTGCTAGATCTGAAAATCAGGCCGCTTTCCTCATGAACTTCGTCCCTGTAAGGCCAGTAGGGTTTTATAGCATCCGGCACGGAATCCTTGTTCAATGGGCAATGATATTTGGCATACTTCATCATAGTGAGCATGTCCTTATCTCTGTTTACTGCTTTTCTGCATTCTTCCAGAGTTTCATCCTTGACCGGAAGGTGCTCAAGGACGTTCACTTCGAACACATCCTACCCATCCTTTCTCGAAGGGTTTCTGGACAGTCTATCTGCTATAAACTGATCTTTTCTTGGTATGCACTTCAATAGAAGGTCATATTTCTAAAATGTCAGTCTCATTCTTTGGAGTCTGAGTGGGCACTGGCTTTCTGCTTTCCTGATAATGCTTTCTGGCGGCTTATGATCAGACACCATCGTAACGTTTTTCCCGAAGATGTAGCCGTGAAAACGTGGACACCCATGAACGATCGCAGCACTTCTGTTTCAATTTGAGCATAATTCTTCTGCGGTTCCGTCAGTGACCTGGAAGAATATGCAATTGGCTGTGCTTCTTGAAGTAGAACTGCGCTTGTGTCTCTGGAACTCGCATCCACTGATAGAGTTGCTGGCTTGTTCTTGTCGTCAAACTTCAGAGTTGGTTCAACCGTCACAGCTTTCCGAAGTGCAGTAAAGCTTCTTTCTTGCTCTTCCGTTCAAGACCAGGTTGTCTCTTTCTTGCAGAGTCGTCTTAGGGGTGCAGTCAAATCTGCCATGTTTGGAATAAACCTTCCCAAATAATTCATGACTCCTAGGAAGCCTTTGAGCTTACTTATATTAGTCGGTCTTGGGAGGCTTACTATGCCGTTTACTTTTTCAGGGTCCACTGAAAGTCCTCTACCGAAAATAATGCGTCCTAGGTACTTGACTTGACTTAGGAACAACTTGCACTTGTCCTTGTTCAGTTTGAGGTTCGTGTCGCGGCATCTTTCCAGAGCAGCGTGTAACCGTCGGTCGTGCTCTTTTTGTGTACTTCCCCAGATAAGGATATCATCCACCGTGATTTCTTTTCCGTTGAGACCCTGAAAAGCCATGTGCATTGTCTTCTGGAATACATTTCGAGCTGATGACATGCCGAAAGGCATGCGGAGGAATCTGTATGTACCAAACGGTGTGGCAAACGTAGATCAACTCTGCGTGTCAAGATTGATTTCCCAAAACCCTCTTGCAGCATGAAGCGTTGAGAAGAACCTGGCCCCCTCCAGTCTTTTTGCAATGTCCTCCAGAGCAGGCATGCAGTAGTTTTCTATCATGAGTACCTTGTTGAGCTCTTGGGGGTCTATGCACAATCTCAACTCATTCTTTTTCTTGACGACCACAATGGGGTGCACACACTCCGTCGGCTCTGTCGCAGGTGGAATTACGTTGCGTTGTACCAAGTCATCTAAGTGACTCTTGAGTTCGTCCCGTAATGCCGCTGCGACTGTGCGTGACTGTTGTATTACTCCATGAGCATCTGGCTTGAGCTTCATGTGATACTTTATACATTTGGTTTCTCCTAGTCCATGAAAGGTATCTTTGAAATTTATCCATGGAGTGGACACCTTTTGAGCAGTTGCCACGCTAGTCTTTCTGCTATTGTGCCCCTTATGGTGGTGGGTACTTACTTTTTCACGACGTAGCATGGTACTTCAGTCCTTTTCCCACCCTGTACAACAGGTAGCCGGATTTTACCTTCGGCAGTACAAACATGGCCAAAGAACGATCCTATTTGCGTGTCATGTAGTTCCGGCTTCTGGGTCGTGACGCTTGCAAGTTGTTTTGCACATATGACGGAACAGTTCGCTCCTGTGTCGACGTTACCTCCTGCAACATTGACGTGCGCTGTCCAGAATTATTCATCAGTGCCGCAACTGCGGATTCTGCAAACCAGCTTGTCATCGTCGGTGTCGCAATCTGATATATATATATTTTTTTTACCTGATGAACATTCGTCCGTGGCTTGTGTCTGCCGTTCCTGTGTTTTAGAATAACAAGGCATGCACGGGCAAGTGTCCTCTTTTGCCGCAGTTTTTGCACTTGGAGCCTCTTGCAGGACATAGACCGCTCGTGTGCTGCGCATATCCACACTGATGACATGCGTCCGACTGTAGACCATGAGAACGGCTGATGCTGCTCCAGCTTGGATTTCCTTGAACTGTCACTCCCCGCGTTCTTCTGTGCGGCACTTTTGAATGACTTGTTCAAGAGTTGGGTCCTCGTTGATGAGCCGCTGTTGTAGACGCTTATTATTCATTCCAAGAATTATCCGACTGCGTAACACGCGGTCATGTAATCCCCTGTCAGATGTACTAATTTAATGTCACTTATTTCAAGTGTCCTCCGTTCTGTAATGTCACTTTCACTACGCTCCTGCTACACGACATAAGTAAGTATTACTAAGCAGTCATGGTGATGACGATGGCGAGCTTGAATTCCCACCTAACATCAGAGAGTGCACCATACTTTCTTCGTAAAATCATTTTTCTTACCTTCACAAACATTTTAAAAAATTTCTTCGCCGTTAAAGTCGATTTAACGTCATAAATATAATTGTTGCGAACCAACACAAGTCACGATAAGTACGAAGGGGATCCAAAATCCACATCAGATAAAATGGCGACGTGCCAGGCAACGCTGAGTGATGCTCAGCTAGCTCAGCATAGGAAACGTCCGCGTCTCATATGAGCTCTCATGGGAGGGAGGCGTTTGTCTGGCGAAATGCAATTTGAGCTCGACATCGAGGTGGAAACAAGCCTATCAAGTGAGATTGAGCAGCAGCTAAACTCAAACGAATTGATCGTAGCCAGACATGTACAAGATAAAAAGTATTTGAAATACAATTAAGATACTATTTATCCTAGAACGCAAAAAGTCACCGGTCACTGGTAAATGCAGCAAGTCGCCGCTATGTGACATGAATCACCTAAACCCCGCGCACTACGCTAGCCGCAGCTGTGTGATAGGAGTTATCTAAACACAACAAAGTCCCAAAAAAGATAACGAAGAGATACCACATAACTCCATTAAGTATATGTGACCCAGAACAAAGCAAACTTCTAGCAGGTCCCTGCTCGGCGAGGTCAGAATCCGGCGTCACGGCGTCAGGGCACACATAATAGAACCCTCACTGGCAAAGGATTAGTACACACGGGGCAAGATCTCTAAATGGAGACTTTCAAGAAGGGCCAATGTCCGGGTCAAGTCCGAGGGACTCAAGAAATTCCACTGAACATGCAAGATAATGGAAAGATGAAACACAGAAAGTTTGAGAGGGAGATCCAAAATATGTAATTAGAGTATTGAGTAGAAAATACCATAAAATATATTTTAAATAGAGTACAAATACACAAAACAAAAAGTATTGAGTAAAGTACCAAAATACCGCAAATTGTATTTAAAATACAGTACTTTAAATACACTACTCCAAATACGTACAGGTCTGATATTATTCGTAGCCGCTATTATGGCCAGCATTTTGTCCAAAGTGCATCGACGCCAATGGGTGTTTGAGCGCAACGAAAGTTCGTGTGAAGACACATTGCCACATTTAGGGGAGTTTCATTTTAAGCAAGCCTTCCGTGTTTCCCGAACTACGTTCAGGTATCTGGTATAATCGCTTCCGACCCTCGAGCGCGAGAACGCGGGACGCGGGACGTGTGGCTGTCGGCCTCTACAGATTGTGTTCAACGGCAAAAGATATAACGATCGAACATTTGTTTGGCATAGGGCGCTCTACTGTGAACACCATTTTCAAATAATTATGGGATGCTGTCATTATGCATCTTGAAGGCCAGTGGCTGTGCATGGTGCGCCCACAGGAGATGCCGCAGCATACGCTGGAGTTCTATGCTGCGAGTGGATTTCCGCACGTAGTTGGCGCCCTAGACGGCTGCTACTTTCCAGTGTCGCCACCGAGGCAGCATGCTGTTGACTACTACAACTACACCGGGTGGTAAATATACAGCTTATTTCCATCAATACCGCAGTACAGCTTTCTATAAAAATTTAATGACGCACAGACTCAGCGTATTTCCACGCCTATGCAACACCGTAGCAGCAAACAGAAGCAAGAACAATCAGAGATGTGCTTGGATAACCCAGACGTCTGTTGCAAGTGTGTCTGGTTTTCGTTTAGTGCAAGGGTGCTTCTCCGATGGGGAAACATGCCAATCCTATAGTTCATGAACGTTTGGCAAGAGCTGCACAAACAAATGCGTGTGCCGCGTGTGTTGCTGTGTAGCTGCCACGTTCAGGCATGCTTTAAAAACTATCGCCGTGTATTATCCCGTACGATAAGTCCAGATCAACCACACATGAGACGGGGTTCAGGCCAGGCTAGCCCAGATCTGGATGCAACCATGGCAAATCTATCCAGTCTTAAATCTTATCCGGTCTTGCAGTGCACATTCCCTGGACTTTCCTGCCAAAATTTCTGAGCAAACCCGACATGGCGTATTTGTAATATTGGTGTTTTTAATTCAGTCTCATCAGATCAATGTCATCAGGAACGGACCGGTTCAGTCGCAGGCTGGACGTAAGTGAGGATGAATCAGGGTAATGACACCTAAATGTTGTCTGGTATGAGTCAAGATCACAGGTAGATGTGGCTTTTCGTGAGGGATTCTTGCAGAGAACTTCACGCATCCTGAAAACTGCTGCGCTACGTATATGCACCGTCATTTGCTCTTTTTTTATGCAGGTACAGCATCATACTCCTTGCATTGGTAGACTACTTGTACCGGTGCAGGTGCATCAACCTGGGGAGCCTTGGGAGGTACCACGACGCCTATGTGTACGGGCGCTCAAGATTGTGTGCTCTCGTTGATGGTGACTGTTTTCGTTCACCCGTGAATGCTATTGAAGGAACGCCTGTTGCACCAGTGATATGTGATCAGGCATTCCCCCTCACAACAAACTTCCTCAAACCGTTTCCAAACCCACCAAAAGGAACACCACAGGCTGTGTTCAACTATAACCTCTCGAGAACGAGGAGAGTTGCAGAAAATGCATTTGGGAGACTGAAAGCACGTTTCAGGTTTGTTATGAAGCGTATGGAGTGTCGTCCGTCTACCGCGAAGCATGCTATCAGGGCTGCGTGCATACTACACAACGTTTGTGAGGCCCTCAAGGACAACGTGAAGCACGCATGATCGATGCCAAGTATGGACAACCCTCTCACAGCACAAGAGTGTCCAGTGACAGGGCCATGAAGTGAGAAACGCACTCATGATGTACTTCTGGAGGCGTTCTCCGCACGTGCCATAAAATAACAATGTAGAAGGACCTATGCATGGACAGTGTGGGCTGTGCGCAGCAGAGACCATTTTCAATCTCAACTTATCCCTTTGCACTGAAATATATTCAATTATGCATAAACAGATTTATGTTTCTTATGTAATAAGGTATACACTTTACCAAGTTAAGAACATGCAGCACACCAGCAGCAGGTGGAAAGTTATGTTTAATATCACTTGTCCAACATCTTACTGAGGACATCAGTCAGGCGTTCTTCTCTTTCAGCTGCACGCTGCTGCAGTGCCAACTGTCATTCTCTTATATCGAGCTCCCTAGCTTTTGATCTCTCCAGTGGACATCGCAGCTGCCAGTGTTCCTCAAGTAGCTGGCCCAGAATTGTGTTCTGCGCTGGCTGCCGACTGTTCTTTTTCTTTTTGCTGGCTGTTGCTGCTCTCGAAAAGCCGATGGTGTTCCTGATCCTGTTCCTGATCCTGTGGAGCCGCCATCGCACATATCAGTTGACTCAATTGTGGTTGCTGATGGCTCAGGTGTTCGTAGCACTTGCGAAACTGAAGGCGCTTCATTGTCACCATCGTTCGTCGCTGGTTCCTGTACCATATCCCGCGAAAGCTGAGGGAACACTCATTGATCAAACTTTTCTGTTTGAAAGCCTGACATTTTAATTTGTGTACAGATATTCCACTACATTGCACTATGTATTTGCTCACATAATGTGTCGATAGCCAAGCTCACCTGTACAGGAGGGGGATCTGTGGTGTTAGATTCCTGTGTGAGGCTCGTGTCGTTAATTGGGAGGGTGCCTAAAAACTGGTGAAGATCCCAATAATATTTCCAGGATATTCCTCCTGCGCCTGTCGTTTTCGTTCGGCTGACGGACCTGTGATTGATCAAAGTACAGGCACGGTTCAACGAAGTTGAGGGCCTCAGAGGGTTCAGAAGGTGTCGTGCTAAATACAATGTTCAACAATATGCACGTGAGAAAAGTGACGGAACGAAGCTACATGCAGGTATTAGGCCACAACCTGGGCATCCCTCGAGACGTTTGGAACAGCCCCGATTTTATTGATCCGACTCGCTTACGACTTCCCTGGAATTCTCAACAAATGCATCATGGCCCAGCATTGACAACGTTTTTGCATGAATGCAATGAAATTGAAACTTTGATGTCACTCACTTATATTTATTTGACAAATTTTCAATCTTCTTCACCTCTTTGGTGGTCTTGCGCGTGCAACTGGTCCGCGATGTCTGCATACACTTTCGTGTTTCGCTTGGTCCTCCGAAGGTCGCCAAGATGGTCCTCCCATGTTCTGATGAGAACATAGGTTTCTATCTCAGACCACGACGCCGTGTCTTTTTTGTCTTCCATTATTTAGTGCTTCACTGCGAGTATTTCGCGATTTCGCCGGTAACACTTAACCACCGTGCACTCAACCAAAACAAATATGGCTGCCGCAACGTGGATTACGAACTCTACTGGGCAGTCTCTACTGGGCAGTCTGTGAACGAGAGTACTGGTAAATCACGCCAAAAAATCCTTACGTCTATTTACATAAATCAGCGCGGTCTTAACAAATTTGTCCAAAAATAAATTCCGTTTGGGTTGTCTCTTTCCTTTTCCAAAAATAAGGTTTTTGTTACCCAATCCATGCTGTGGAGGCTACGTACTTGATTGTCGCAGGCAAAGTGAAGTGAGTTTGGCGAGCTCACTTCATCGTAAGTGTACTTTGCATTTAGTGCCACTAAGACCTGCCGTGTGACACCTAAAGAATGACACTAACTGCAAGTGTACTCGCTGAAAGTGACACTAAATTAGTACGTCTGACAGAGGTATAAGTTTCCGAAGTCGCACTGGTTTGCCAGTGCGACACTACAATACGTATTTTGTGAAAGGGTCCGTTACCAGTGTCTGCTTGGAATTTACACAACAGTCACAAGAGTCACGAGTGACTTACTGGAAAACATTTCCTTCACTTGGGTGGTGGCAAAAGCTGTAAGAGTATTACCACGGTCTCTTGATAGCTTCCTGGTCACGCAGCTTCTCCGTAACTCTATGGGGAAGCTTTGCCCAGGGACCGGAGCGCCCGCGTGGTGGCGCCGCCATCGGAACCCGGGAGGGAAACGCCTGCGTCTCCCATTGCTGTACACGTGTTTCGGCTGTTGTCACGTGATAACTGTGTGATAGCAGCATGCCGGAAACATGCTGTGTTACGAAATGTCGCTCTGGGTATCGGGATGTGGCAAGGTATCCATGTTCGCGTTCCCTGCTGATCCTGACAAGCATGAGAAGTGTCATTCCTCGCACTGAAGGTGGGCAGTTCAGTTTTGACTCTCGTGAGGCACACGTGTTTTTGACACACATGCACTTTGATCACAGCGACGTCGTGTGGCGCGACGAATTCGTCATCAAGGGCGAGAAAGTGATGCACAAGCGTGAAAAGCCAAAGCTTCGAGAAGATACAGTGCCGCGCATATTCGACGGCAGCATGTCGTATCTGAGCACGTCGGAACCGCGAAGCCGTTCCGTCAGACAACGAGGCCAGGGAAACGGCCCCGTAAAAAAAGAAAGCGTGCACTGTCGACACCAACAACGAACCCAATGCTTTTATGGATGGAATCTTAAAGAAAATTGCTCAAGCAAATTGGGGCTTTTGAGCTGATTTGGCTCCCAGGGATGTTAACTTGTGCAATAATCGTGTAACCGCGATCGACCGACCGCGTCAAATACTAAGCGGTCATGTAACTGTCTGCGATTAACTGTAGAAAGCCTTCTACGCGCTAAATAAAGTACGCATTATTAATGATGTTTAGCATGGCAGGATAAAAACGCTGCTCGAGATTGATTCACGCAAGCATGTCGAACACATGGCGGTTCCTTCCAGTCTCGGAAAAGAAATGAGGTCGACACGAGATCACTAAAACAAGAGATGAACGACAAGGACACAGCGGCTAAATTTCGTGACATGTCTGAGTCAGTCGAGATCCTTTTACAAACTATACTTTTGTCTTTATCAGCTTCGCGGCAACAATTGAGCGTAAGTCATCCGGTACCACGTGAAAGATACTGGCGTGATTGCGATCGGCCGATCGCGTGAATTAGTACGCCGTCATGGGCGCAGTAACCGTCTGCGATTAACTGTAGAAGGTCCTCTACGCGCTAAATAACATACGGATCACCTTACCGCCGGGCACTATGCACATAAACGGCGCATGAATCTCCGATTCAGAGTTTGAAGATAGGAGACTGGCGACATTACATCCGTGCCATTCGAAGTGATCGGCAGCAGCTCTCCGCTTAAAAGAAAGTTCAACAG
Organism: Ornithodoros turicata; assembly: GCF_037126465.1. Lineage (NCBI taxonomy): Eukaryota > Metazoa > Arthropoda > Arachnida > Ixodida > Argasidae > Ornithodoros > Ornithodoros turicata. The sequence goes on along the minus strand of NC_088202.1, from coordinate 6,593,374 downwards.
AAAACGATTATTCGCATTATAGCTGCTGCAACGTAGCGGGAAGCCATCGCAAGAAATAATTTTCTTGTAGGATTTTTGGAAAAGCGCAAATACAACACTGCATCTGCCGTTCCCACGACTGGCCCGAGCGGGAGCTTCCGACGGGTTCCGATCGCGGTGCCGCTACGCGGCTCCCGTTGTCCCTAGGCTAACTTTCTGATGGTGATGCATGTCCAGAAAGCTATCAAGGGGCCGTGGTATTACTGAGATCAACAACATCAGGAGTCATTCGAAACTTTGGTGCCCTACTCTAAAACATGTCACCCTCAGCCATGAGGTTCCCGGTGCCCTCCCCCTGGGGGCGATGCAGTCATAGTAACGAGAAGATAAAACCAGTGTTTGGTCCCATGTGGCAAAAGCCTCAATGTTTGTCGGATAAACAGATTGTCCTATTATGAGGTGGATTTACATTTAATGGTGGATTTATTATGAGGTGCATTTATGAGGTGGATTACGAGGTGAAACGAAACGGTTCCCAAGAAAAACGGATCACAGAGAGACCATTCCAGATCAACGATGGTCATAATAACGAGGGTTCACTGTGATGCATTCATGCATGTGTGTGGCATGGTGACCGTACACCGCCCTCTGCCCTGATCTTGGAGCCACATTGGTACCAAGCAGTCCGCAAACCTTCACCGGTGGCTCAAAGGGGCTGTCTGTGCATGGCATACTTTGCAATGTCTAGATATTATGTATGTAGTTCTGTGAGCTATTATAAGCATTGTGTATGTATGTATATGTATGTATGTACCTATGTATGTATACAGGGTGTCCCAGAAAACATGTCATCGAATTATAATAAAAAAACTACGCCACCTAGAATCATGCGGTCAACAGCATTTGTTCTTATTAGGTTTTTGCCACCTCCTAATGTGAATGTCATGTACTCCAAGTTTAATTATGTAAATATTTGCCAACTGAACTCGGAAATTTGCCAAGTAAAGGTTACTTTTTTACCCCACCAATATGAAGAGCGTGCCGAGTTCACTCAAATTCATGATAATTCACAGTGATATTCACGAACTATCCCATCGGAAAAAATAGCCGAATATCATGCTTTTCGGAGCACCGAACCATAGCGCGCGATGACTTTTTGAGCGCAATCGCGATCAGTGCGACGAAAGGAGGTTCCGAAGCCAGCCCACAGAGTGATAGTAGAAAAAGTAACAGTTCCTAAAATTGGGAGAGGGAAAGCATTATCTCAGCGAAAGTCGGACGTGATAAGCCGTTCCTGTTTTATCTCTTTCTGCGATGTCGGGGAGGGCTGGGTTTCCAACCTCCTTTAGTCGGAATGACAAAGATTGCGCTGAAAAATTCATCGTGCGCTATTCTGTGCGACCTCCGTAGAGCATGATGTTCGGCTATTTTTTCCGATGGGATAGCTCCTGAATATCCCTGTCAATTATCATTAATTTGACTAAATTAGACACGCTCTTCACATTGGTGGGGTAAAAAAGTGACCTTTACTAGGCAAATTTCCGACTTAAGCTCGCAAAAATTTACTTAATTAACCTTACGTTACACGACAGTCACATGAGGAGGTGGCAAAAACCCAGTAAGAACAAATGCCATTGACCGCATGACTCTAGGTGGTGTAGCTTTTTTATTGTAATTCAATGACACGTTTTCTGGGACACCCTGTATACAGGGTGTTTCACCTGACGTGATAAAAATTTCTAACTGACGACGTACTCGCCGGAGGATTATGGGACTTTCGGAAATTACCTTCTGGAAACTTTTGCCACCATTAGGGAAGGCTTTGGACAATTTTTAATTGCGGGAAATTTATTTTTCAATTGAACTTTTAAACTTGCCAAGCGAACCTCACTTTTTTACAGAAATATGAAGTCCTCTACGGATAACCGCAGAACCAACAAAAGCTATGCACAGTATCGCAACAGAAATAGTCGAAAAAAATTAGTAAAATTTCCATGGCCTGCCTGCTCGACTGTCGCAAAGAAGAGCGCAGGGGAGTGCGGAGAGAGGAGGAAGTGTTCCCGCCTCTTGTTTTACCTTTCTTTCCCCCACTTTGACCTTGATGCTCATGACAACCGTCTTATCACAAAGAAGGCAAAAGGTCGGGCACTTCACACGTACATTTGACGGGCGCTTCTTTGCGAAAATCCAGCAGGCGGAGCTAAAGCGGACATTTTACTAATTTTTTTCTGGACAGTTTGTGTTGCGATACTGTCCATAGTTTTTGTTGGGTCTGCCGTGGAGGACTTCATATTTCTGTAAAAAAAGTGAGGTTCGCTTGACAATTTTCAAAGTTTAATTGAAAAAATAATGTTTCCCGCAATTAAAAATTGTCTTAAGCCTGCCTATATGGCGGCAAAAGTTTCCAGAAGGTAACTGCTGAAAGCCCCACAATCCTCCGGCGAGTATTTTGCCTGTTAGAATTTTTTATCACTTTAGGTGAAACACCCTGTATATACATGTATTGTATGTGTTACGAATATATACATAAACATTTTATTTATTATACCCTCAAGGCATGGCATTACAGAGGTGAGTGATTACACCTGGTTTACAATGATCTTATGAAAGTAATTAAGATTAACACAAAAGGCCGACGTTGGGAGGCGGTTCCAATCCTTACTCGTACGTGGTACGAAAGAACTCAGAGAAGAATTAGTACAACAATGCGGGACTCCCACCTTGAATTGATGGTCAATGCGAGATGAGATATATGGTGGTGAGGAAAGCAACTGTTCCTTTAAGTAGGGTTATGGAAATAAATGGCGTGGAAAAGAGATAATCTAGCAATTCTTCTACGTGTTGATAATGGTTGTAATGACAGTGAGGTCTTCATGGACTATACGCTAGCTGTGCGGTTGTAGTTTGATAAAATGAAACGAGCTGCACGATTTTGGATCGCTTCTAATTCTTCTATTAAAGTGGAGTGATCGGGATCCCAGACGGATGATGCTTATTCTAATTTCGGTCGGATGAGAGTTTTATATAGTGTTAACTTTAGGTTAACCGGGCACCTTGCAAAATTTTTCCGAATGTATCCAAGAGTGCGGTTTGCGTTATTTGTGACGTATTTAATGTGAGATGATTTCCAAGAGAGATCGGTTGTTAATATTATACCTAGGTACTTCTACGCTGAGACTGATTCTAGATGAAAGTTGTCACTGTGGTAGGAACGCGTGGAACTGATACGTATTTCGAGTTTAGACTTGATAGGCAGTGAATGTAGGACGTAGTTTGTGGTCCGGATGGTAGCATGAAATCATACTTCTGTTTCTGTAACACAGAAGGGGAAGAACGGAAACAATGTGCGAATCCTGTAATAAATCACGCGTGCAGAGTCTGAATTCTGTGAACTATGATACACCTGAAACAGACAGGTTTTGTGAGTATGTAAGTGACATTTTTAGAACATGGTGTGACATGATCCTGCCCCACAATTTTTTGTTCCTTTGAAGCGCCTGTAACACCCACTGTAGCAAATGGACTGCAACGGCATTATGACAGACATCTAACTTGTCGAATAGCATTTCAGATTGCATTCCATTCCACAGTGAGATTGTATGATGTGATTTGTATATGTCGTGCAAGACTCATCAGTTTAAGGTAAAGAACAGTCTCTTTTTCTCTCTCTCTCTCTCTCTCTTTGTTATACACCACAGAAGTAGTTTTATGACAGGCTACAAAGGAGGGAACTTAAACCCTGTATGTGTTGTAAATGGGAAGATCGAGAGTATCTTCTCCAATACACAGGCAGGCAAAACTCTTCGATGACATCTTCCCCAGCGTTGCTTGCTACAGTCACCTTGCGAAAAGCTGGTACGCCATATACCGATATTTTCTGCGTGAATTTGAATTTTATTTGTGAGAAACAGCACACATACACACACACGCACGCACGTATACACACATACATACACAGACGCATAGATGGAATGTACCCTAATTTGTTTGAGTTGTTGTGATACAAAAAAGAACAGACAGAATTGAAACAGTGACACACAAGTCCGTCCAACTCCAGTGACACACAAGCGAAAAAAAATTTGTCGCAACATCTTAGGGACTCTGTAAACACAGTCGTAACGAATATTACTCGTGACAAGGAATCGGGCTTTGAATGAAGAGCACGCATCACAATTTATCACTTACTAATGCACGCGTCTTCAAGTTTTTTTGTTTTTTTTGGCCAGCTGTGAGATCGTTGTCAAGTCCAGGTATGTGACGTGGTGCACATGTGCGCCCAAGCGAATTTTCTGAAACTTCTTGTGTGTTGTTATGCATCCACGGCGGCTTCGATTTCACGGCGGCACACACTTTCTTGAGCCGTTTCCATAACTACACATCGCCCACAGGAACACCTAGCCAAATATAAATCACACATTACGAACAAAATGTCAAATATATGGAAGCTCTCAAAGTGGCTTACCCGTGTGTGCCCTCAAGACGACTCGGAGGCTCCGGATGCGGCGATGTCACAATGAACTCATCCGGCTCTTCATCAGAAACTTCAGAAACTGTCTCTGTCGGTGACCTTTTGGGAGCTACTGTGGTAGGGAACCATTTCGAGACGCTGTGTGCGTCGCATAATCTCCTGCTTCATCGCTGACAATTTGCGTTGAGCCATATTTCTACTGATTTGAATGGCAGTTATACGACAGCATCGTTTGTTGTGTAAACCGAAACGATGCACCCACGCGGTGCAGCGGGGTGTGTCCTTCCGGTCGATCACAGTTGACTGAGAGGACTGGATGGTGATGACTCGGCCCGCTTCGAAGGGATGTATGTGGCGGTCACGCCCCGCTATATTGGCAGCTTTTTGCGTGGTAACTGCACCCCGGGTGCACGGAATGCGGTTAAAAGTCGATATGTTTATGATACTGAGGGATTGTGAGAACCGTTACAGGTAGAGTACTCGCAATTCGCAAAAATCATTTCATGGCCCTTTAAGGGCGACTGAATCATGAGGCGCGAGCGATCCTGGGCCTGTAGTAGAGGTACTATCCTATCCAATTGGAGCTACGGTCAATAACACGCTCATAATTGGAGGTTAGACTAGTTTCCCATTGACCCAATAGGCTCCAGCAAGGAATTTGCCGTTAAAGTCACTCCGAAATTCCCATTGTCAGTGCACCTTTTTAAGGTATAGTAGCATTCGATTCAGCTGCTTCAAATGAGCAGAAAGCATATTTTCGCTGTAAAAACGAATTACATTACATGCCATTTTTGCGTGAACATTTATCCTTATAGATATAACAATATAACAGATGGGAAAATATTACGAGTGGCAAATTTAAAGTTGAAAGTTATTTCAGACGTCTTGCGGAAGTGCAAATATTCATCAAGCAGTTGAGGATCGTTAGCAAGAAATAGTAACCAGCAACAACAGAAACTTGATTGAACACTTACATGATTTTTAAGCAGAGGCATAGGGTACGTGTCACCCGATGCAGGATCCCTTCGCGTCCCCCCCCCCCCTTTATTATAGTGGGCCTCTTTCGATATAAGACGGTGCGCGATATATAACGCATACCACAGGAAAAAAAAGAAAAAAAATCAAGTACTCGCGGAGGTCTCCTCATGTCACCGCGGAGAAAGAGAGGTACTGCTGCGACGCGTCTCCCCACTTTCGTCGCGTCACCCGGTGCGGACTGCACCAACAGCACCTCCTACTCTCCATCATCAACACATACAGCATCAATCCATAAGGAGTAAATTCGTGAGGCATGTATAAGTAATTTCCGAATAACTACGATGAAAAAAATCTTGAAGCACTAATCTCCACAGCGATCATGTTCTTCTATATATCCAGGGAGGAGAAGTAAGGAGACCGAACTCAGCTCGGAAACGACGTCCGTAATTCTACGAGTATTTTCTGGCCGCGCCGCGGCGCTCGCGTTCCGTCGGTAAACCACTTCTGTGGATTTCCCGTTGACGCAATGCTATATTTCGCGCTTCAATACTTCGTTATAAAGCACTTCGAAGGGAAGTTTGAAAAAGACACATGAATCTGAGGCATTAAGAAATGTGCCATTTATTCAGCATTTGGCTATCTTTTTTCATCAAGGTCAACTTGGGATACGGTCGGAAACCACCTGCGCGCACGATATGGGGGCTATAGTGGGTGTAGCGGGAAGTCGCCTTGCAAAAGATAAGATGTATTCGACATTCTGAAACTTGCTCACACTGTCAGAATTATGTTGTGGCTGAGTTTTTCAAGACACGAGATTGATGTTCCACACTGCATTTTGCTGCGTATAGTTTTTCGGCGGTGCAGAAATCAGTGAGTGTGTAAAGCATACTGAAAATACATTTTGCTGTCCAGTTTCCGAAACTGTTGTCATGGTTATTATTACGAGCCAAATGAGTATTGAATAACTAATTTTCTCTGCAGGGGGGAGGAGATATTTTCTTTTTTGTTATGCCGTCTACCCTAGTTTCTTTTGAATTTCGACTTTGTTGCTCGACCAGTAACTTGTTTTCAAAGTTCCACTTTAAACGTCCGTGTGGACCGTTAGGAATTCACTTTCGCATTGCTTATTGCGGCTTCCTGGTTGTGCACATTACGCGGATAAATCAGGCTTTGTTTGAGCTCTTTGAGGTATGAGCAAGACTTGTTTCCTACCAGGCTGCAGGACTGGATACACCAGTTTTAAAAGAGAGAACAAGGAAAAGAGGGTAAAAAATCTCCGTCTATTCGGCGTAAAGGTAAGTACCTGTTGAAGTGAAACCGTGTTGCTAGGCATTATACACGATGTGTCACTATACTAATATTGCAACCTTGAATTAGCAAATTCCAGTTTAAAATATCGTGCAGTGCATGCTCAGTGGTGCTGCTTGTGCATTTTTATCTCATAATTGTAATATGGGGTACTTTAATGAGCGACGTAAGCTGGGTATATGTTTATTCACACAAAAGGAGATGTCAGCCAGGCAAGTGCCGGCTTGCTACTCCTTAAAAAAGTAAGCTGGAAAATACGTACAGACTGTAACAGATAGTAACACAAACTAAACCACTATTAAATATGGTTTATTTCCCACGGTTATGTGTAAAACAAACAAATATTGTTTGCATTGCACATCTCAACAACAGTTATCAACAGGCTCAAAATATTTCATGCATACTGAGGGAACCCTGAGGCACAAAGCTAGACAGCAGGTAGCCTGCACCTCGTCCCTTCTCCATTTGAACACACGTAGCTTGTTTTTGCTGGATGCCATAACAAACAAAAGATGTCTTCTTGGACCTAGACCTCAATAAAATGACAGACAAGGAAATAATCATGTAGCCGTGACCAGAATTTGCTGCAGGAACTATGTGATGTGGCATTGCAACACATTTTACATAACTATTTATCAGGCAAATATCACCAAAAGGAAAACAGTAACTAATATGAACGTGAAAAGGTTTTACACCAACATGTCTGGCTAGGTCATAGTAACTCACACTGGAAATAGCACCCACCAAGGTACACAAAAGGAGTGTCCCGATGTTTCAAAGCCCGTTAGGCTTCTTCATAAGGGCGATTAAAATGGTCATGGGATACAGCTTTTATACAAGCAGGCGTTCTCTTTGAGATTGGTTGATGGCGGCTGTGGACATATGCGCTGGGCAGAGGCCCGACGGACCGGTTAATGTTTCCTGCGGTCGATTGAATGTGGGGTGGATTCACATTCCAAGATTTCCGTGTTCCCGACGTCGATGACGTGGTCAGGCGTTGACAGTGTTCCGCCAGCGCACTTCTTTCCAAGTCTACTTTTTGGACATCGTTTTTGTGTTGCCTTAATCTTTCTGTCAAGTTCTCTGTTTCCCCCACATATGACGCGTCACACATGGTGCACGGAATCTTGTACACGACACCTTGTGCTCTCTCCTTCAGTGGCTGAGGAATACAGTGACTGATTGTGGCACAGGCTTGTGGGAAACACTGATTCCTTTTCCCAAAATTTGACAAAGGGCTTCTCTGATGCGTCTTACATATGGGAAGGGGGGCACGCTTAGCTTGATGTGGAGGTTGGTCGTCCAAGGGTGGACTGAGGATCCAGGACTGTGACCCAGGCGTGTGTAGCATTTCTTCTTCAACTCCGCTCGAATTTTTCTTTCCTCAACACAGAAGAGACGACACTACAGGCGCCTTGTGAGAGGTGGAGTGGTTTGAATTGGAGTTGAGATACTGTCCAGTGTGGGTCTGTTTCCTGTATACCGTGAAAGTGAAGTTACCGTCCTGTTTTCTCACATTCAATCAATCACAGGAAATGTCAACTGGTCCGTCGGGCCGCCGCCCAGCACACGTCCACGGCCTTCGTCACCTGACATGTAAACGACAGTCTGCTAGTATAAAAGCCGTTTCCCACTACCATTTTAGTCATCCCTGAAGTAGAAGCCGTACGGACTTCGAGACGTAGGGACATTTTTTGGTAGACCTTGGTTGGTGCTATTTCTAGTCTGAAGTAACGAGTTTCCATACTACGCATGTTGGCCATGCTAGGTAAAAATGCCACAGCTTCAATATTCACCATGCAGAACCCAGAGGATCCTTCAGATATGGCAGAGAAAAATTCTGGGGCTTGACAAGCAGTTTACAGAAAAAGACAAAGTTTGTGAGCTTCACTTTCAAAAGATGACATTGAACGCTGTTACAGTACAGTCCTGAAAGACGGAACTGTGAACAAGACGGAGCGCACACGAATTGTGCTAAGAGAAGCAGCAGTCCCATGCCTCTTTCCTGGACTCCCTTCATATCTGAGCAGCTCCAAAAAGAAGGGGAAACCACCTGCTACCAAGAGGGTCAACAGAAAAACGACAACGCACACAGCAACATCAAGAGCCAACTCCTAGCTGTTCCCATCACGACAATGGCTGCCTTGGAGCAGAAGTTGAGGAAACTGTCCAACAGGCTACTGTTGCTGAAGAAACTCTGATCGATGTACTGATACGAGACTCTCCGCATGTAGAAAAGCCTAACACGCAGTGGGCTATCAGCATTGATCAACAAAAGCACTTTGTGGCATTTGTCTATGTGAACAGAGAATATGATGTGACAAAACGTCTCATAGTAACAGACAAGCCTGAAGTGAAAATATCTGTGAAAGAGAAAATGACACAACTATCGTCACTTCCATTTGAAACACCACGAACCATCTCAGACATCACACTTGCACTACAGCTAATCGATTAACTTGTTCCCTGCCCTGGGATACGCCACAGTGATAGGTACTGCATTCTCATAAAAAATTAGTCTAATTAGTCTCTCAAAATTAGTCTAAACCAGGGTTTCTCACTTTCAGACATTCAGAGCAATGTTTTGGATTCATAGTGGTCAAAGGCAGTAACGGCCCAGGCCAAAAAATACAAAGGTGCATGTCCTGCCGTCAAGACGGCAATATACTATCTGAGAAAACACACCAACAGAAGCGTGCAAGTAACATTGGCAGAGGAAGACCTTCATAGCACACTAAGGCAAATCTGCTTCGGAGTAGGCGTTACCTGAAGAAAAATGGTACGTAATTCTTCACTTACATATTTTATTCTAAGGTTGACAAAAAATTGGCCTTTCTAGACACTTGAACTGAAGCAAGAGATCAACAAGATAAAAGGGCAGTGTGCCATAGTGAAAGAACAGGCCTTGGAAGAGGCTGTACGTAGCCTGCCTGACCTCCAACGACTAGCCGTACAGCAATGCTTTGACGCAGCAAGAAAAAAGGGTCCTAAAGGACGTCGATACAGAATGGAATGGATATATGAATCTCTTCTGATAAGAATAAAAAGCCCGAAGCTCTACAGGCACATGAGGGCTGGTTACCTTCTTCCTCTACCTTCCATTGACACTGTTAATGCCTGCATAACGTGACAGTTGAATATCACAATTCTTCATTAAACTATTTTTAACACGCACGCAGTACGTACTTACACGAATAAATAAATGCATTACAGCAATGTAGACTCCCCGGTGCCAGGCCCCCACGGAACGCGAGCGCCGCGGCGCGGCCACAAAAGAATCGTGGAATTACGGACAATTTTTTTGCAACGCGGCGATGCTGCTAGTTCGGTCTCCTTACTTCTCCTCCCTGTATGTATCGTACACCTGGTGGCTCCCGATGTCCCGTCCAGCTTGCCTTTCTTACGTAAAAGGTAAGTTACCCAACTTCGGCGAGATTGCGCTTTCATCACCTCGTGAGAAATGCGGACACCCTTGCCTGCAGCCTCGTACGAGCTTAACCCTGAACAAATGCCATATCGAAAGACACTGCGAAAGCAGTATGCCAGTGTGACGTAGTCATCAACATATTACGTACCGCTCCAAACAGCGCCGTTGGTGACACTGTGACTGCACGTCAGCACGTGGACTGTGACGTCCCATCAACCGTCGTAATGCCTGCGAGCAGGGGCAAATCTAACAGCGAAGAAATAGCGAAAATGCCTGACACATCGACTACATACCTTATAAACGGCTAAAATCAGCAAAATGAACGGCGAATCACACCAATTTCTTGTGATCCACGGCTGACATCCTCGCACTTCGACGTTTCCTAACAGACAGATTAATTCGTTGGCGACTTGCCCGAAACGCTTCCACTTACGTGCAATGCAAAAACAATAGCTTCACATAGGGTGGACAATACAATGTTATCACGGCACCTGTAATGTTGAGGAACTATTCACAAACATTTCATATCACGCGAAATAGTTTTCAGCGCGGACGAAGAAGACGTGCGCTGCATCGCGGAAATGCGTGACAACGCACCTTGCTTATATCATTCAGTCTATTGGAAATCACCGTTTCTCACTGATACCCCTTAAACCAATTCCTTATTCCGTGGATGCGGTCTTCACCACACAACACGGAGGAGCACGACGTCGCTAAGACAGCTTCCTCGCAAAACGGCCAATTCAGTCAATGAGAAATACTGGGTGTGTACAGTTTGATCCAATTATCCTTGTGATTTCACATTGGATCTCACTGGAATTGTGGGGAGAATTCAATGTGATCATGTCTTCAATTTCCAGCAGGGAGACATAAACAAAAATATTTACAACATGCGCATGGTTGTTGGGTGTACTAGTACGTTATTCGTAATATCCTTATAGGAAAAAAGATCCGTTGCCCCGCTCGTACACATATGCGAAGTCATAAACCGCGCGAGCGCGTTTCCGTATCCTGCTCCTCTGCGCATGTGTCAGTGTGCTTGTTTACCCGTGCAGCCCCGTATCCGTGCGTCCGTGCATCGTAATACGGAATTAGTACACTCTTTGGATTAAGCAGGAAGCGAGGTTCATATCTCGGAGTTGTAGGCCAAGATCAACACGTGTGAACAGATGAATGCAATGTATCTCCTGTTGGCGGCCCCACGAAAAAAAAGTCTTCACCATGGCGAGACCGGCCATGATGGCGACGTGAGCTCTCGCAGAAATCTGCCGTGGGACAACCACGCCATCTTTTTGCAACGGACCCATTATGGTCACTGACTGGAAAAATACAAACGGTTAATCACCACGTGTACATTTAAAGGAACTGTAAAGTGAATTCTAACCCAGGGAAACCTTATGATCTTTTGAAAGTTTAGGAACTGCACATCTCAGTTCCGAAATATTTCTTTTGGAATCGCTGTTTTCTTTGAGTAATCGAATTTCAAAGATTGCATTCGAACGAAGGGCTGAGTACTCCCTCGCAACAACACTGGGTCGGCTCGTGTCGGCTAGCTAGCCTGTGGCTACTTTCGGCTTAGTCATCCGCGTCCGGGTTTGCGGCAAAACCGAAAGTGTTTTGGGAGACGCGCCCTGCGATGTCCAGCTTACCAAACCTGAGTGCCCTCGAGCTTCGGATACTCGAACGGTCACGCCGGCAAAACTTCTGTTCGTATGACAGCACGCCGGAGAGTCAACACGACACGATGCCATCCGCGGAGTCGTCGACGGAGGACGAATTGCCTCCATCGCCGTCGCCTGACCGCGTTGGGAACAGTCTTTGGTTAGTTACATGTGCAATGAAACCGTTGAGAGGGTCACAGTGGAAATTCGGTATTGCTTCTTCATGTTCAGGTGTACTTGCGGCAAATGTGTACCGATGCCGACAGCAGAGGAATGCCTTTGTTGCCGCGAAGTGAACGAGGCGGTACAGAAGCAACGCAGCGGTTGCATAACAAGAAATGAGTATTTTGAGATACTGTGCCTGGACACTGAGGTGCTCCAGGTGTCCTACTGCTATGTGAGAGAAAGCGACGACTACGCCGTTATCCGGAACAGCGAAGTAAACAAGTGAGTTCATTCACGTGCGCGTTCAGTTTCTGTTATCAGAAACTTACATGTCATAATTTATACCTGCCTATGGAACATGCAGGAAGTTTAGGTACGTCGCCTACAGGCAGTTGACCAGGTGGCTCTGGGGACCGTTAGGAAAACACTGCAGGAAGGTCCTCCCAGCATGTGCTGTACATGCCATAAGGGACAATTTTCCTTCCGAACTGTACAAAGGCTTTCGCCTTCCTGATGTGTGATGCAGTAGGTGTTCTCTGACAATGTGTATGTTCATTCCCTTTCACTGAGGTGAAACTTTCATTTTTCTTTCAGGTGTTTGTGGACAGTATTCAATGTGTGCACCGTAGACAGGTACACAGGATGGTTTGGTCGTGAAAACTGCAAAATCACAACACTATCCCTTTGACACAGAATACTGGGCCAGGCACATACCCTACTGTAGTAACCCAACAGCCACTACACAGTAAAATACAGTCTACAAACAACGAAGAGTGTAAACATTGCTTTATTGAAAGAACACATGAACGATAACAGGAAACAGACACAAGATGTATATCAATTTGCTATAGTTTCACTTCCCACCGATCAGTAACAAATGAATGCATGATGTTTTCCTTTTCAGTACATAGATGTGTGCTACAAACGTGTCCTAGTCCATAAGCTCTACTGGAGTACCCACGTAAGTCCATGACTTCTTTATTAGTATAAGAAGAGCCTCAGGTTGGGACATGCCAGTGACATCAACATAGGCTTTTCTTCAGACGCATCCCTGTCATCATTGGCTCCACAAGCATGTAAGGAAAAATTGTACACCTTCTTTGTGCACATTCATCTTTGCAACCCTTTCTCTATTTCTAATTATAAATTTTTTATGGTTTCCTTAATAGCTGCCCAATTCCTATGTAGATTTGTACAGCTACAAAGGCAGAATAAATACGACTTTCAACAGCTGCATCTGCATATTACTTCTGCACTCATGAATGCCCTGCCAAAAAGAAAGAGAAGTATGTTAGGAAATGCATGTTTGCCATGTGACACACCTGTTCGCAGCCGTGTGGCCATGCCATAGGCCACGGACTTCATATAGGCTACTTATCCTTCGCTTTTGTCATCCTATCCCGTTGCATACAGTGTATGGCGTGGTTGTTGGCACACCATGCTGGAACCTGGCCACCAGAAAAATTGCCAAGGCAAATGTATCTCAGCTGTTCCAAGGACAGTAGCATCTTCAATCAGAGAGTTAGATATCGAGCAGTGCAAAGTAACCAGGATACCTCAAATGAAGAGCCTACAAGGATGGCCAAACACTCCCTGATGGCCAGTGTCATATCCCATCCTGTAAAACTTCCGTGATGGAGACTAGGTCTGCATGCAGGCTGAAATGACACAGGGCTTCATTACTGGTTCACATTTTATGGAGCTTTTGGGGCTATGAATACAGCGTAAAGCTTTCGGGAATTTTTTTCTAGGTTTGTGGAGCACAAAGAGAATAAACAAACATGTGCTCTGAATTTATGCAAATTTGAGTGGAAGGACTTCCAGTACGGTAAATTCAGGGAGAAATCAGGCTCAGTCACTCAAACTAACAAGTACTAACTAAACTAACAGGTTGTACCTCTTCGGTACAAACAACTGCATCTACATGTGACTGCATCTGCCGCCAAACAAATTACTTAACAAGGCATGTTAGAATGTACACATCCATATACAGTATGAGCCTACTGCACTGTGTGTGTAGTTATTGGTACTTCCCTCTTATATTTGAAACGAAGGCAGGTCATTGTGGGCAATCAAGTATTTGCAAGTAGGCTTCATTTGACTGCTAAAGCTTGCGTCATGGGAGTGGTCAGCTGAAAGATCACACAAATGATATTGCTAGAGAACACGTACATGAAGTGATGAATGAACATTACCTCATTCTCATGGTTGGAGGGCTTTTTTTCTCAATCAGGCTAAGTTCCAGTTAGAGGCACGTCATTCCAGCAGTCAGCTAGAAAATCACAAAGTTATACTGCTACGAGAACCCATGAAGTGATGAAAGAACAGTACCTCATTCTCATGGATGGAGGGGATTTTTTTCTCAATCAGGCTAAGTTCCAGTTAGAGGCACATGTCATGGCAGCAGTCAGCTAGAAAATCACAAAGTTATACTGCTACGAGAACCCATGAGGTGATGAAACAACAGTACCTCATTCTCATGGATGGAGGGGCTTTTTTTCTCAATCAGGCTAAGTTCCAGTTAGAGGCACATGTCATGGCAGCAGTCAGCTAGAAAATCACAAAGTTATACTGCTACGAGAACCCATGAAGTGATGAAAAAACAGTACCTCATTCTCATGGATGGAGGGGCTTTTTTTCTCAATCAGGCTAAGTTCCAGTTAGAGGCACGTCATTCCAGCAGTCAGCTAGAAAATCACAAAGTTATACTGCTACGAGAACCCATGAAGTGATGAAAGAACAGTACCTCATTCTCATGGATGGAGGGGCTTTTTTTCTCAATCAGGCTAAGTCCCAGTTAGAGGCACGTCATTCCAGCAGTCAGCTAGAAAATCACAAAGTTATACTGCTACGAGAACCCATGAGGTGATGAAACAACAGTACCTCATTCTCATGGATGGAGGGGCTTTTTTTCTCAATCAGGCTAAGTTCCAGTTAGAGGCACGTCATTCCAGCAGTCAGCTAGAAAATCACAAAGTTATACTGCTACGAGAACCCATGAGGTGATGAAACAACAGTACCTCATTCTCATGGATGGAGGGGTTTTTTTCTCAATCAGGCTAAGTTCCAGTTAGAGGCACATGTCATGGCAGCAGTCAGCTAGAAAATCACAAAGTTATGCTGCTACGAGAACCCATGAAGTGATGAAAGAACAGTACCTCATTCTCATGGATGGAGGGGCTTTTTTTCTCAATCAGGCTAAGTTCCAGTTAGAGGCACATGTCATGGCAGCAGTCAGCTAGAAAATCACAAAGTTATACTGCTACGAGAACCCATGAAGTGATGAAAGAACAGTACCTCATTCTCATGGATGGAGGGGATTTTTTTCTCAATCAGGCTAAGTTCCAGTTAGAGGCACATGTCATGGCAGCAGTCAGCTAGAAAATCACAAAGTTATACTGCTACGAGAACCCATGAGGTGATGAAACAACAGTACCTCATTCTCATGGATGGAGGGGCTTTTTTTCTCAATCAGGCTAAGTTCCAGTTAGAGGCACATGTCATGGCAGCAGTCAGCTAGAAAATCACAAAGTTATACTGCTACGAGAACCCATGAGGTGATGAAACAACAGTACCTCATTCTCATGGATGGAGGGGCTTTTTTTCTCAATCAGGCTAAGTCCCAGTTAGAGGCACGTCATTCCAGCAGTCAGCTAGAAAATCACAAAGTTATACTGCTACGAGAACCCATGAGGTGATGAAACAACAGTACCTCATTCTCATGGATGGAGGGTTTTTTTTCTCAATCAGGCTAAGTTCCAGTTAGAGGCACATGTCATGGCAGCAGTCAGCTAGAAAATCACAAAGTTATGCTGCTACGAGAACCCATGAAGTGATGAAAGAACAGTACCTCATTCTCATGGATGGAGGGGCTTTTTTTCTCAATCAGGCTAAGTTCCAGTTAGAGGCACATGTCATGGCAGCAGTCAGCTAGAAAATCACAAAGTTATACTGCTACGAGAACCCATGAAGTGATGAAAGAACAGTACCTCATTCTCATGGATGGAGGGGATTTTTTTCTCAATCAGGCTAAGTTCCAGTTAGAGGCACATGTCATGGCAGCAGTCAGCTAGAAAATCACAAAGTTATACTGCTACGAGAACCCATGAAGTGATGAAAGAACAGTACCTCATTCTCATGGATGGAGGGGCTTTTTTTCTCAATCAGGCTAAGTCCCAGTTAGAGGCACATGTCATGGCAGCAGTCAGCTAGAAAATCACAAAGTTATACTGCTACGAGAACCCATGAGGTGATGAAACAACAGTACCTCATTCTCATGGATGGAGGGGTTTTTTTCTCAATCAGGCTAAGTTCCAGTTAGAGGCACATGTCATGGCAGCAGTCAGCTAGAAAATCACAAAGTTATGCTGCTACGAGAACCCATGAAGTGATGAAAGAACAGTACCTCATTCTCATGGATGGAGGGGCTTTTTTTCCCAATCAGGCTAAGTTCCAGTTAGAGGCACATGTCATGGCAGCAGTCAGCTAGAAAATCACAAAGTTATGCTGCTACGAGAACCCATGAAGTGATGAATGGACATTACCTCACTCTGTTGGGAACCGCAGCATTCTTCTAGCTATCAGGACCTCCTTTGGTTGCCGTTCGTACTGTGCAGTCATTGGTGCAGGCTCAGGGCTTTTGCAGGCTGCTACCATTTCACTGTAGCTCAGATCTTGGCAAGTTGTCATTGCTTCCCTCAAAAGATGGTCTACATACCCTGCCAAGAAAAGGAAATATGGTCATGCCTAAATCTCTTCCCTACACTATGTATACTAAAACGAAACCCACTATGTGTTGCTTTTGTCTTCATGGTAGAAACTACTTCCGTGCCCTTTTTCGTCTTAACTAGCTTTCTCCTGTACATCAGACCACCATCCTTTCGACGTGCAAGTGGGCGGTCAGCATTTTCATTAAAATGCAGGATAGCGATTTGCGTCCTAGGTTCATGCACAGACACAGGGAAAAAATGGCACTATCAGTAACAGTGAAACAAGTATCCTATGTGCCAAAGTTTGCGGTACCTGTCTGAATCATGATAATAACATTAATAATATACAGTTCAAGTGATGCTTGAAATAAATAAATAAATAAAATCATGCACACTGAGTGTTACACACCTTGCACGCATAACTTTTGGAGTGTATGCCGTTGATTTGGGAGCAAATTTCAGAAGCAAGGAGTGGAAGGATTCAAGGCCTGATGTTTGCCCCACTGTAGAGAGCTGTTCAATATCCTTCAGTAGCCTTTTGTCTAACACTATCTTGCACAGTTTTATGTAAACAACAGTGCCTGCATGTTTGACGTATAAAGTGAGAACACCATGCACACATTAGTCAATATGGGCTAGAAAGCAAATGTACTCTCACGCCCTCCAATTACCAGGCTGCAGCCAGGGTCTCCGGTCGCCAAGGTCACCGTGGAGGCAACGGTTGTATGGTCCGTCATGGCTGTCATGGATGTTGATAACATGCCGGGTCAAACCTAGATGCATTATCTCTTAGTTAATATACACTGTCTCCTGAATGACGATACAGTTCATTAGAGTATGTAAGCTCATACTTCTCCACATGCTAAGCAGAAACTCTGTATTCCCCTCAGAGTTGCCACTACACCAGTAAAGGTGGTTACAAATATGCTGCACCCATGGTTTTAGGGCAGCACATGCACGGGAATTGGCTGCAGCTTCAAGCTTTTTCTTCATCCCTGCATTACAAGATCTTCTTGTGAGCTACATCGCCCATAAGCATTTTGAAGCTTGGCAATTGTATGACGCAACTGGTTATCATAAGCAATTATAATCTAGTTCTTGTTACCTTTTACAACATGCCAGATGTCAAATCCATGGACAATGGTTGGCTCATTCTCACGCATGTGCTTTCGGACAGAAGGATGGCGATCAGTAGTTATAGATGCAACTGTAATGCCCTTGCACTTCACTTCGTCCAGGCACCTTATGAACCCGGCCTTTTCCATGTGGCTGCTGGATCTAATATCTTCTGACTGGTGCAGATGAGATATGTTCAGGAATATTGCAATAAAATAACATTTAGCGAGCTGACAGAACTCACCTCCCCGACCTGAATTTGCACAGAGTTGATGATCTTCTGTGATGCTGCATCCATAAAGCTGTATGTGAGGTACTTAGCAGAGTGCCCAGGGGAGTCACACCTGCCATCACCCAAAAGGTCCACGCTCCTGTCTTGAAGTGACGAGAGCAGGCATTCTCTTTCTGTAGTCGAGACCTACCATAATGGATCAAAGGAAGCGATGACGTGAATAAGAATGAAATCACTGCATTCGTTATTCTGTTGACATTGTGGCTGGAAGATTATTGTAACAGGAAATTCAAGCGCACCAAGTATGTATGATTTCTAATACCAGTCTATGCTCCGCAATATGGCCGTGAATTCTGATAGTCCTACCTGTGTCACGGCAGGGAGTAGGCACCCTCTCTGGTAGGTGTTGTATGCTGCCTTCGAGATCACCTGAACATTAATTGACTCGAGTAACCGGAGAACCTGCTCGAAAGCAAATACACGGTGTCATTTGAATCTGTGTCAACATAACAGCCTATGAGTACTTGCCTTGGTTGCACTAGCCCCACTGAAAAGTATTGCGCCAGACAGCAAGATGTTTCCTGCAGCCATCCTGTTCACCTCTGGCTGGCTTTTCCAAGATAAAGTGTGCTCACTTGGGCACTCAGCTTTTACGGTGAGAAGTGTCCCTCGAACCTCTGTGCCCACTTTGCACGCCGCACCGCAAGTCCTGCATTTCTCGAACAGTTCTAACAATGGAGCTTCAAATACGATGTACTTCTTCTGATCAATTGGTGAAGCAGAGGGCATACCACTGCAAAGTGGAAGAGCTTTTAGTATGTCTCTGCAAACTTGTATGAGCAGGCTATGTACCATTCAAAACTATCGTCTTCAGATATGCGGAATGACTCATCGGCTGGCTCCATCGCTGGTGAAGACATAGTCGTATCATGCACCTGTAAGGAATGCGGACGTTCAAATTTTCTGTGTAGTCACGTCTGTGTAGTGTCAGAGAGCACTCCTGCTCGGACTCCAACGGAGTCTGCAGTATTTCATAAATAAAGTAAAATAAATAAATAACACAGATAAAACGGTTAAAAAGCAAGCGAGCTGTTGGCTAAGATCCATGACGAAAACCCGAGACTGGGAAAAAGACGAAAAACAGACGACACAACACAAAGTCTCAAACACAGCTAAAGTTTAATCGACAACCGCACACTTTTAACACATCAGGTGGGGGAGGAGGGACAGTGCAAAAGGCTCGCCAAAGCAGGGCCGAAGGTCACAGACGTTTTGCTGACACAGTTCCCAGCCCCCACAACGTTTCACTCAAAAGCCTCCGACTGAGGTCGGTCTCCCTGGCCTTGACAAAGGTCTCTTCCCATATGGGAGAACAATTAAAGCAAACTTTGAGATGCTTTGCCAATTCCGATGACTGGTCCTCATTTTTCACCTTTGAAGCGTGCTCCCGGAGCCTGTCATTCAAGCAACGTTTCGTTTGGCCGATATAGAAAAAACCGCAAGCAAGAGGTATCTGATACACCACATTTGACTGCCATTGTACATAGCTATTTTTATGCGATTTACAAACTTTGTCACGCTTCTGGAAAGGACAGAGAGCATCAAGTCTAAAGCAGTTTTTAAAAACAACCCGGACACCAAACTTTTTTGCTTCAGCAAGGATGTTATGTGAGACATTGTGAAAATAAGGGATCGCAACACGAATCTCATTATCAGTGACAAGTGGGACACAAGGCGAAATTAATCTGCTAAAAACAGACTCAAGAGCGCTAAACAGCATTGCATTAGAATAGCCTGCGAGCCGCAGACGATCACACTGAAAGTCTAAAGAAATACACAACTGATGTACACATGACTTCCTCAAAGTGCTAGACAGTTGGTCCGTTTCCAATCAAAAGCAGGTATTGCTGTGTCAGATTTCTTACGTGTTTTAGAGCTTTATCTGAGATCGTCTGCTGTTCGCATTGATAAGGGTCTGTTCATTCAAAAAACGGGGGTTTGCACTGGTTCGGCCATCGCACCTGTGTTGTCAGAGATTTACTCGTCTACTGTTGATAATGCTGTTACATCATATCTGTCGACAGTTCCCCGTGCTCAACTGCTTGTTAGGCGCTTTGTAGACGATTTGCTGCTGCTCTCTACTTTTGAAGATGATATTTCCGCCTGTGAGCGTTTGATAAGAGCGACATCCCCTGAGTTGTCCTTCACTGTTGAACACCCGACCAATGCTGTACTACAGTTCCTTGATGTGAGGCTCTTGCTAACACCTTCTTTGTGTTGGTCGTATGAAAAATTGGCTCCTAAGCCACTTTTACCTGCTAGCAGTTGTCATTCAAAGAATGTAAAACGTGGTGTTGTCACGGGCCTCCTGTCTAGCACTTTTCCTCAAAGTGCTAGACAGGAGGCCCGTGACAACACCACGTTTTACATTCTTTGAATGACAACTGCTAGCAGGTAAAAGTGGCTTAGGAGCCAATTTTTCATACGACCAACACAAAGAAGGTGTTAGCAAGAGCCTCACATCAAGGAACTGTAGTACAGCATTGGTCGGGTGTTCAACAGTGAAGGACAACTCAGGGGATGTCGCTCTTATCAAACGCTCACAGGCGGAAATATCATCTTCAAAAGTAGAGAGCAGCAGCAAATCGTCTACAAAGCGCCTAACAAGCAGTTGAGCACGGGGAACTGTCGACAGATATGATGTAACAGCATTATCAACAGTAGACGAGTAAATCTCTGACAACACAGGTGCGATGGCCGAACCAATGCAAACCCCCGTTTTTTGAATGAACAGACCCTTATCAATGCGAACAGCAGACGATCTCAGATAAAGCTCTAAAACACGTAAGAAATCTGACACAGCAATACCTGCTTTTGATTGGAAACGGACCAACTGTCTAGCACTTTGAGGAAGTCATGTGTACATCAGTTGTGTATTTCTTTAGACTTTCAGTGTGATCGTCTGCGGCTCGCAGGCTATTCTAATGCAATGCTGTTTAGCGCTCTTGAGTCTGTTTTTAGCAGATTAATTTCGCCTTGTGTCCCACTTGTCACTGATAATGAGATTCGTGTTGCGATCCCTTATTTTCACAATGTCTCACATAACATCCTTGCTGAAGCAAAAAAGTTTGGTGTCCGGGTTGTTTTTAAAAACTGCTTTAGACTTGATGCTCTCTGTCCTTTCCAGAAGCGTGACAAAGTTTGTAAATCGCATAAAAATAGCTATGTACAATGCCAGTCAAATGTGGTGTATTGGATACCTCTTGCTTGTGGTTTTTTCTATATCGGCCAAACGAAACGTTGCTTGAATGACAGGCTCCGGGAGCACGCTTCAAAGGTGAAAAATGAGGACCAGCCATCGGAATTGGCAAAGCATCTCAAAGTTTGCTTTAATTGTTCTCCCATATGGGAAGAGACCTTTGTCAAGGCCAGGGAGACCGACCTCAGTCGGAGGCTTTTGAGTGAAACGTTGTGGGGGCTGGGAACTGTGTCAGCAAAACGTCTGTGACCTTCGGCCCTGCTTTGGCGAGCCTTTTGCACTGTCCCTCCTCCCCCACCTGATGTGTTAAAAGTGTGCGGTTGTCGATTAAACTTTAGCTGTGTTTGAGACTTTGTGTTGTGTCGTCTGTTTTTCGTCTTTTTCCCAGTCTCGGGTTTTCGTCATAAATAAATAAATAAATTTTAAATGAAACAAATGCATGCCCTACCTCTGGGCATGATGGTGTACGGACAATAGGTGTTGAAACCATCACTGGAGACATGTTGACAGGTGTTGACGGTGAATGATCCGTTTGCGTGCTTTCACTTCTGACTTCCACTTTCTCGTCCGCTATGATGGAAACCTGTGTCGCTGATATAAATGAAGTATACAGTCAGTGTTTACCACACAATTTATTTCATACTTACATTCTGAAAACACTGTAGGTCTACAGTATGTGTGATCGCACTCTGGGAGACTAGCTTCATTTGCAGTAACACGCTGTGAAATTGAGATAACTATATTTCCCTTTGTTCTTCACCAACCACTGTCCTCTACTCATAGACACCTACGTTAGAATTGCTACCAGCCGATGTAGTGGCCAATGTGCAGTCATCTGCCGTGGGTACTGCTACAATCAGGCACAGATTGCTAAAATCACTGTTATCAGCCTGCAATCATAGGAACACAGCAACGTCAAATTTTCACTGGTCAGTCACGAGTCAAAGCTCCAGCTCTACAGCAAAACCTACCAGAAACCACTCCTGCGACGGGTCAGGGCCACTGCTCGTCTGTTCAAGGAGGAATGTTTTGAATACAACTGTAGTCAATGATTCCGTTTGGTACATAACGCAGCGTACGCATCACAAGTCAGTTTCAATTTAGTCAACCAATTATTCCTATATGTATCAGTAAATACATACCTCGTGTGCACTGATGTTCGCGTCGTCACACGTCCGCGCAAGGAGAAACACTGGTGTTGGGACTGCGGTCGGTTTGAGACGTCTTCGACCGTCCGCTGTTACCACTTCGTACGACTCGTCAGAGAAATGCGTTGAACAGATACGGCCCGAATCACGAATGTCCTGGCCAAGCGCTTCGAACCACTTTCGTTTTCTCACATTATCCCTTGGAATCTTGTGGTACACAACATCCCTTGTCGAAAGAGCACGGTTGGTGCATCCCCGAACATTACAGTAGATACCTGGCATTGCTGTCAGGTGAAGTTCTGCTCAATTTCGGCTGGAAAAAAACTTTTTTCACGCACAAACCTCGCCAGACACAATTTACGCTGCGCGATATGGTTGGGAGGAGAGCAAATAGGGGGCGCCGACAGTATTTTTGGATACTGCTTCTTCGATATTTTGAAGAATTGTCCCGGTAATTCTTGTGATTCTCAAAATAGCGCTTACTAGTAATTAGTAACCGGTCATAAGTTCATCGTATAATAATTAAGTACCACGTGACTGGAGTACTCCCATCATGACTTTTTTAGCTGTTGTGGTGCGCGACCTACCGTCCGATTTAACTTTTCTAACTTATTTTGTGTAATAATTAACGCGCTTTCAACGCTTAGGCTCTGTGTGGAGCATCACACGGGCAAACACTACCAGGTCGCACACAGAAACAGGGGGGTCAAATTTCACTTTACAGTTCCTTTAACTCTAGGTGAGAAATGGACCTCAATTGAACCTTCATAATTTCTGTGTGATCATCACGACGCCCTCCTGCTTGAAGTTGTCAGCACCTGTGATAAATGTATGCATTTTGAATAGCCATGTGTCATTATAGCAGTTGCTGATATGGTTTATTTTTCTGTGTTCTCGTATGGTAGCGTTGCCCTGGGCGATCAGTATTAGAGACAAAACAAAACGAGTGTGGTGGTTAAAAGTATGCATAGTGCACGAACGCTAACGAGGATCGTTAATGTAAATGCGCCACTGCTAATTATGCACTACCAGCTATCCAAACTGCTGACCTCATCGCTTACGCCATTTATTTACAATCGCAGAAGTCCGTGTAACGGATGGATGGCGCTGGCGGTCTCTATCATACCGTTATTCTGAAGACGCAGTACAGTGAACTAGAATAAACTCACTTCTGGTCTAGGTCAATTCTAGTTTACTGTAACGCAGGGGCCTTGTAGAGAGCGGAACGAGTGCTACGAAAGAGGAATGCCTGCGTTGGTCTGGAAGGAGGTACGTATTTTTCGGGGTCATTTCGGATCCATGACATGAAGGCTGTTGACTGACGAGAGATGTTCAGGGACATGAGGAACACTTGTTGGGAGCAGTAAGGTTGAACGTCGGCCACGAGCTGTACACAGTTTAAGATAAGTATTTAAAGAGCTTGAAACATTTAAATACTTTATTTTACTAAGGAACAAGCTTCCGGACTCCGTCCGAAAGCTTGTTCCTTGGGAAAATAGATTATTTCTCAAAGCATTCTTCCTTAGTAAAATAGATTACTTAAATGTTTCAATCTCTTTAAATACTTATCTCATTCACTTGCGAGTGCTAGACTTTTCCCATTTTGCCTGATAATCTTCTACGGTGTTTCTTAGACTGAGAGAGTGGGGGATATCTACGTACTTGAGATAATTCTAAAAATAACTGGAGGTGACATTTTGATGGGTGTTATTTTCATTGACAATTGTACGCAGAAGGGGGGTCCTGTTTGTGGTTTTTCAGGATAGATTTGGCTGAAAAAATGGGGCTTTCACAACTTCATTAATGGGGCAAGGGTGCAAGTGCTGGCAACGCAAGATATATAATACCTTCCGTTTCGCCAATTTCAGATTGCCATCGTAAGGTTTGAGCACAAAGCTGATGGCAGCCGAAGCCTTATAATTAAGCCCGTGAGTGGAACGTACGGAAAACTTTCAGGATTTATCAGTTTCTATCAATACGGCATAGTGTGCAATGTGTTGTTGCCATGGGTGATTATGCTGCAAGGGTACACGCTAAAATTCATACCTTCAGCGTACAGCTTGGGACAAAAGCTTACGGAACATCGGGGTGTCTCATTTCTCCGATGGAGCGACAACCTAGCAGCAAACAGTGGTTGACACGCATACTGAGAGATGGGTGGAATTGACGACCACTCGTTTCTTATTCGATCTCTTCCTCATGATTGTGTCTCATTACGGCCGAAGTCTCATTACGGCCGATGTCTCAACACGGCCGAAAGTCTCAATACGGCCGATAATCCTTTAATCTCCAAGTGTCTCATTACGACCAAAGTCTCAATACGGCCGAAGATGTCTCATAGCGGCCAAAAGTCAAAATGTGTATTGTAACGCGCATTGACCTGCAATGTTGCAGCCAGGTATGCATATAAATTCCAGAGGGTATAAGCCATGCAGTGTGCCCTTAGGGCCCTTATCATATATATACACATATTGTGAGACAATCAGTATGTTATCATACCACAGCACAATGCAGCATATTGTGTAAGGTGTACACGCCAAAGGTAGTGTTGATGTTGCTGTGAAGCAGCAGGCTACTATGTGGAGTTAGCTACTTGTGGAGAGCTAGATGAACATCGGCTTTGTTGTGACGGTTAGTCATCCTACAGTCACTGGCCAAGCAGGAACACCTATCTCAGTCGACGTCAGTTTATTTCGATTCGCTTTACAATGGTACAGTTCTTGCTTCTGGAATGAGTAGCCTGCAAGAAGCAAAGAGCAACCGTGAATAGGCTAGAATATATATATATATATATATACATGCATTTGACTCGACATGGCTGATTTTAATATGCACGAGCTGCATACATGTGGATATGTGTCCGTTATTTCATACAAGGCTAACATAAATCTTCATCTAGACAAAAAAATGGCAAGCCTTAAAAACGTGACTTCCAGGTAAACACAATGCATGACCATGAGATGAATTTAGTTGCATTAGTTCATTCACTTAATGGAAACATGTGAATATGAAACAGTGATACATTACAATTCATGAAATGATGCATGCATGACTTTCCTTTTCTCGTTTCTTCTTATAAAAGTAGTGCACAAATTAACACTCGTGTACTACTACACAATTTTTCACTTCACAACACAACCGTATGATACATTGATAATCTTAACAGCTCACCTCTTCAGCCAAGGCTCCCTGGGCGGCAACATCCTATTAGCCATGTTGTTGTTGTTTTTATTTTTCGGAATCCTTCGCGTAGCCACATAACATGACTGGAATGGAAAATAGCTATAAATAACAA
Source organism: Ornithodoros turicata (assembly GCF_037126465.1). Lineage (NCBI taxonomy): Eukaryota > Metazoa > Arthropoda > Arachnida > Ixodida > Argasidae > Ornithodoros > Ornithodoros turicata. The sequence continues at coordinate 6,567,629 of NC_088202.1, read as the reverse complement.
TGTACTTAAATGACTTCCTCTTGAAATATTTATTCTAATCAGATATTCTTTTGCGCTTAGTACGGTGTAGCCTGCGCAACATTTGCAGATGTTCGCGGTAAGCCGTTCGAGGAGATAAATTCAAGTATGCCGACTTGTGCTTTAATTTTTGAACAAATATGACGACAAATTTTAACAAATGAAATATGGCTCATAATGATAAATGCTGCTGTACGGTGCGGCATTATCGGTGTCTTAACTTCGAATGAATTTGTTGTTCCTAAACGCGCAACGAACTATAAATGGTGCAAATGTACTAACACGTACCGAGCTGCATATCTTACAGGCACTTCGGCTTCAGTCAAATCACTCGTATGAGAATGCAACTATGTGTGGATAACACACTGCTAAGCCAGACAGTCTACGAAAGCATAACTCACCAGAATTCTTGGTTCTTGGCCTTGGTCAACATTGCACGATATACGTTGGGACTGTGACGATTCATTCAACTCAATTTTCACCGGAACAACACGCGCTGCTCGAAAGACAACGACGGAAAATAAAGAGCCGCTTAAGACCGGTAATTTGTACGTTACAGCGCTACAAATCGATAGATATAAACACGTCGTAAACTACAACTGCTCGCTAACACAAGAAACGAGATACCCAACATTGCTAGACACCATCCGAAGTGAGAGTGTGAGAGTAGCAATATATTAAGATATCAAAACACGAAAGGAAGAGTATTGATCCCTCCTCCTTCTATAGCATGCAAAACGTGATTAGCACTGAGATGAACATGCATGTCCATGACGCGAGTTATTTTCACTGATCAAAAAGAGGTCACGTGGGATTGCGTGACGCTTGCGAAATGTGCAGCAATGTGCGGTGAGCATCATGGCGAAACGAAACTTGTAAATCGTGCATTGCACTTCATGGTAGCTTCCAGAAACGAAGCAAACTTATGAGACACTGGATTTCAGGTATGTTGGCATCTTTTTTATTCCTGCATATCATTTCACATTACACTGCACGTGAATACATGGGTATCGTGTCTCACGATGCTGGGGAAGTAGTTGCATGGGGAAGTGTGCATGGGTCTAGACTTTTAATTCTTGATCGTGTAATTGGAATATCGGCACCTCTCGCGTTGTGGCCTGCATGTGACCAACCAAGCGCTGTTCCCTTACTAGCGCTTCTTACAAACGACAAAACGAAACATGTGGGAAGGTATATTTTTGATTACTCATATCTAACGAGAAAATGTATCGTTTTCAGGTTGCTGCCACTACTCCATGTGCCCGCAATTGTTCTGCGTGTATGATTACACTAAGATGTCGCCCACCACGGCGGAAGTGTTTTGCGCACATGCGTTTCAGCATGAAGCCTGCAGGTAACATCTGATGCTTACACTTCAGATATACTGATTCTGGATTTATATATTGTGGATTAGAGGAATTCCGAATGCCCAGAGTGACACACGCTTATGACACACACAGGCAAAAAAGTTAGGGGTGTTACTGAACATTTGGGGGGGGGGGTGTAGGGGGTCTGGATAAAGCGCTGACGAGGGGGACTCCTCCACCGCATGTAAAGCCTCATAAAACACATCCTGAAATATTTTTCTGGCTATGCAGCTGCATCATTATGATGTAATTGTCATTGTTGTCCATAATTCTTGAGTATGTTTTGAATATATCAAAAAAAAAAAAAAGGAAGAAAGTCTGCTTGACAGCATATGTCTTATGGGCACCATCAAACAAGAGCATATGTCGTTTTATTCAGTGCGTCGTCAGTTCAGTCGTCAGTTCAGTCTTAGTGGATACTCCATCGCGGTCTTTGCGATATTCATATTCACCATGAGTGCCCGTTTGTCTGGGATAGAAGTGTGGATGAAAAGAGGAGTTCGTTTTCTGAACGAAGTCTGTTTGCGCGTTTTTTAGGCGCAGTATGAGACACAAATCGCGACATTTGAGCAGAGTTGTACGTAACGCGTTACTACTAATTGCGTTACTAGTAATCAATTACCTTTTCAGTATTTTTAACGTAGTCATTTCATTTTGTGAGCAAGTAATTTTCCAAGTAATCTTTTTACACTTTTCGGTAATCAATTACTGAGCAATCGATTACTTTTTAACATTCTGTCAACAATGGCAACCCTTTTCAGCAAGCCAATCTGTTCTATTCCACCACGAGCTTGACTGAAGCAATGGCGCAGAGGTCACTGTGACGGCCGTCTCTAGTCCACACGTGTTCCATGCACACCACAGTAGTTTTACAGTAATGTTACTGAGATTATCATATATATGATAATGTCTTGCAACCGCGACCTACTGCAGCAACAAGTGAGGCACCTCGAGGAGAATGGCCTTGATGAGACAGAGCGCTTGCGACATGAACTAAATAAGCTAGAACAATACACTAGATTAAACAACATTGAGGTTCATGGAATCAAGGTCTCTCAGCATGAAGATTTACATGAGCAGCTGTGTCAGATAGCTGCCAAACTTAGGCTTGCGAGACCAACACTCGATCAAATTGAAGCGATTCACCGGCTTCCTGCAAAACCTGAAAAGGTTCCGCCCATTATCGTTAGATTTTTGAATAGAAAGCATCGTAATGAATTGCTTGGTTGTAAACGAAGACGAAGAAGAAGAAGAGCAGATTTATCTAGAAGAAAAGATGAAATATAATCGACATATCTGTTTTTCTTGCTCGCACAAAACTGAGGGAAGGCAAGATAAAGTATGCTTGGCACAAAGACGGGGTAACCTTCATCCGTAAATCTCAGCGTGACCCTTCGTTAAAAATCCTACAAGAGAGTGACCTCGATAAGGTGTAATTATTGTCAGTCATTTATTCAGTTATGACAGACCAGCTAGCGTTTGACTATACCGACCCAACTCTCTTTTGCAAGTGTGTTCCAAGTCGCACCTGTGTGTCAATCATGCATTTAAATGTGCAAAGCTTGTCAGCGAAACTCGACCCTCTTGAAATATTATTGGGTTCCCTGAATTATAATTTTGATGTACTCGCATTCTCAGAAACATGGTTTCGGTTGGATGACATTCCAATAAGACTTGAAGGTTACAAGTAGAAGGCAAGAGTAGATAAGTCAGGATGTGGTGTTGCTGTATACACTAAACGGCCTTTTGTTTCTTGCGATGCATTGTCGCTTGTTAATTGTTATATAGAAACAGTTGTCATCGAGACTTGTGGTATGATGCTGGCCGTCGTCTACCGTCCTCCCTCGGGGAACAGAGTAGCATTTCTCGATCATATTGAATCCATCCTTAACTATGGCACTTGTGTTAAGCTCCCTATTCTTCTTGTCGGTGATGTTAACATAAACCTACTAGGTTCTAGTTCTTTTAAAGATGAATATCTTGAGCTGATTGAATCATTTGGTTGTGTAAACACTGTTATTGTACCCACCCGCCCCACATCACTCACGTTGCTCGATCCATGTATCAGCAATGCTAACGTTGTGTCATCTGGAGTGTTTGGTGTCCCGATTAGCGATCATTTACCTGTATTTTGTTTTCTGGAAACATCGACTAGAATGCAAGTACGCATTCCCCAGGTTGAAAGCTACACCCGTATCATCAATGATGCTGCACATGCAGATTTTTATTTACGTGTATCTGACATTAACTGGCAAACGTTCTACAATATAAACGATGCGCAATACTCTATCTTTGCTCAAAATATAACGCATTGCTATAACGAATCGTTCCCGCTACAAAAAACACGACCCCGTTCCACTAAAATACGAAGGCCGTGGATAACGATGACGCTGTACCGCCGTATTTAAGCAAAAAACAAATTGTTCCAAAATTTCTTGAAAACGCGGTATCCTGCACTTTGGGCTGAATTTAAGCAAGCACGTAACCACCTCACTGCTGATCTAAGGAAGGCGAAAAAGGATCATTATGCTCATTATTTTGAGAGTAATCACAATAATCCCGAAAAAGTCTGGAGAACAGTGAGAAACTTGGCATTTGGCTATGAGACCCGTGTTGTTCCGACGGAGATATGCATTGACTCTTGTTCCTATTCCGGAACAGAACTGGCTGACAAGGTGAACGATGATCTCCTAAATGTCGGAGCCGGAAATATGAGTCAAACCCACGGAGCTATAGATCAGTATGCATACGATTGTGCTCTGTCACAGTTGTCCACAGAGCTACCAGGATCTTCTATGTTTCTTTTTCCGACAACAGCTTCTCAAATGGAAACTGTGGTACGGGCACTCGACAACTCCGCTGCCTCTGGCATTGATGGTTTAAAGTTGTTGCAATTAAACACGTTATACGCCTCGTGCGTGAGCAAATTTGTCAAATTTGTAACAACGTTTTAGAATCGGGAGTCTTGCCTGATGCCTTAAAAATAGCAAAAGTAGTTCTTATCAACAAAGGGGGTGACGAACGAGATCTAAATAATTACCGTCCCATGTCAATACTTCCTCTGTTCTCCAAGGTGATTGAGACGGTAATAAACGTAAGGCTTTCCAAACATCTTCAAAAGCATGGCATAATATCGGATGCACAATACGGGTTTCAAAAGGGCAAATCTACAGAAATGGCGCTGATACACATTAGAGGCAAAATTATACAAAACTTTGAGCAAAACTTATTCGCGGTTGGGATATTTTTAGATTTGAGCAAAGCATTTGATTCTATTCATCACGAAATCTTACTAAAATGTTATTTGTATGGCATCCGCGGGATAGCATATAACCTGATCAAGAGTTACTTTGCTAGTCGCTACCAGTATGTAGAAATACATGGCGTGAATCCCGTAAGGGACTGAACAAATATGGTGTTCCACAGGGATCCATTCTTGGGCCCCTTTTGTTTTTGCTTTATATTAATGACATAGTCAATATCCCCAACACCCCCAATGTAGTCTTATATGCTGATGACACCAGTATATTTTTCTCCAACGATAATTTACCGCACTTATCCTGGATTGCGAACTCCTATTTAGAGGACCTCTTCACGTGGCTTGTTTCTAACCGACTTAGAGTGAACATCCAGAAAACCAAATTTATTATATTTAGACCGATCAATAAACCAGTAGATCCACCATTCTTGTTACATATTAATGGAGTAGCCCTCGAGCGAACAAGTGAAATAAAATTCTTAGGTGTGTGATTTCACGAAACCTTACACTGGAATACACACGTTAATAAACTCGCTCACCAGTTGTCAAAATCAGTAGGCGCAATAAGTCGAATGAGGAATATTCTTCCGAAATGGTTAATCAAAACCATTTATTATGCAATAGTTTACTGAAAGCTCTATTACTGTCTGCCGGTTTGGGGCAATACAACAACCGGGAACTTACGTAAACTACGTGTCCTTCAAATCCGTGCTGGGAGTATGATTACAAATGATGATTTTTTTACCCTTTTTGCACAACTATTTTCCAATGCACGCATTCTTACTTTTGAAAGCATGTTTACATTTAAAGTGGGAGTATACAGGGTGTTTCAGTTAAATCCCCGGGCTAAATATTTCGCAAACGGGTGCGCCAATCAAAGAACTTTCTTCTTTGCAAGTGTCTGTCTGATACCGCCTACAAGCTGCGCATGGTGTGAATGACTGGGAGGTGCTCAATATTTAAATAAAAATCCAAATGAGTCTCGTGGAAAACGTAACTTCTAAAGCAGGACACCGCCGGCATCAAAATAGGTGCTACACCTACTGAGACCTTCAGTGGACATTTTTTAGGCAAAAATCTGCCACCGGAGTGGGTCATTTCCTGCGGTAATTAATTGGTTTCGGTTTACATATTTTTCGTCGCGGCTAGTCGCAGTGAAGCGCAAAAGAACGCTTTTCCATTCCCTTATCCACCAATGAGTTAGGTGTTCGTGAGCTCTCTTGCTCGCGGGGAGGGCTGAAGAAAAAGTAACAGCCCCAGAAAGCATTCGCCACACCTCCACCCCGCTTATCTGACTGATACGCGCCCTTTGTTTGTTATGATCGCACGGACTGAACTCAGTGAGACACCTTGATACCACGTGCTTTCCACTGTCACAGCACTGTCCAAAATTTACGAATTGCGTGGACGTGTTTCTGATTGTATGGGCCACAACCATGACTTCATACACCAACGAAGAGCGGGCCGACATGATGTTGGCCTTTGGTGAAGCACAAAAGAACGCGTCACTGGCGGCAAGAATTTACGCCCAGAAGTTTCCCCAGTGGTGTCATCCGGATCACAAGACAATAGAGAGTTTTAGCAGACCGTTGATAACGTGGCTTGCGTCGAACCGTATCAACCGGATCCAATCTGTGGATAAAATTTTGAGTCACGCGCGACTACCCAAGCAGCACAATGCACTAAAAGTCGGGTGCAATAGGGGCGGACGGTATGTGTCTTATCAATATTCTTTAGTTTCATGAGTATGTTCAAGGTCTTCCACCTACCCGTCCACCCCTATTGCACCCGACTTTCAGTACATTGTGCTGCTTGGGTACGATTGGTTCCGATAGACTCGATAACCTTATCAACGGTATACTAAAACTCACTAATATCCGCGATGTTCTCCAGCCTCACGAACTATGGCAGTTTCTTTAAGCCCCGAGAAACTGAAGCATCTGAACGGACGGGAGAGGCCACCTCCAGCGTTCTCGACCACGTTCGTGACAATCGACATGCGAGTGTCCGGTCAACAGCCGCCGCGTTGAATCTTACACCTACAACAACCTGGCGCATATTAAAGGCTACCACTCACCATCCTTACCGTCCGCACATGCATCAGAACCTCACGGATGGCGATTTTGACAGGAGAGTACAGTATGCAAACTGGGCCTGGCGGCGATTGAGGATGAAGAAAGCTTTCTGTCTAAAATCATATGGACTGACGAGGCTCGATTCGGTCGTGGCGGAACTGTGAACACGCAGAACCAACACTACTGGTCTACTGGAAATCCTTAATGGCTGCTGCCCAACAACCATCAGTGGCAGTGGTTATTCAATGTTTGGTGCGGAATCCATGGAGATCGTGTCATTGACCCGTACTTCTATGATGGCCACTTAACCGGAGAGCGATACATCGGCGAAGTGCTCGACAACGTCCTCCAGGACTACCTAGACGATATGCCGTTATCTGACCTGCGTGGTGTCTGGTACCAACATGACGGCGCCCCTGCCCATGCATACAGAAGGTTGTGCTTATGGCTCGACTCCACCTTCCGAGACAAGTGGATTGGCCCTGGAGGTCCCGTCCTCTGGCCAGCTCGGTTACCTGATTTGACACCTCTAGTCTTTTTCTTGTGGCGCCACATAAAAGACAGGTTGTTCGACAGCGATCCGGTGACGCCGGCGGTACAATTACGAAGGACGATTGAAGCAACAGAAACACGCATCAGAATGTGTCTCGCTGCGGAAGGCAGGCATTTTGAGCACGCCTTGTAGTTTCTAGTTTTCCCTCAAAAGTTAGTTTTTTTATTTACACGGAGAGGGACGTCGTGTAGTGAACACTTCTGGAACATTTAGTTTATACATCACACATCTTTATGATGATATTTCAGCGTGATTAAGACCGACGCGCTGCGATTGTGAACCATGCTGTGATCAGCGGGAGGCATTGCCTAGCCAGGGCACGTGCCATTCTCGCAGGGCAAAAGACAGCTCTCCACAGTTCGCTGCTAATAAAGGAGAGGCTTGAGACAGCTGAGAATGAACCGGTGCATGTTTCCTTACATTTCTTTTAAAACAAAACAAAAAGTAAATCTCTTGTTCATTTGTTCCGCGTTATCTTGATATTCGCTATGAAATATCTCGAATTGCAGTTTACTGGAGCGAGCGTTACGTGGTGATAGGAATGCGGTATCTCGTAAACAGCGTCTCGCTATCAGTCAAAACGGGAGGGTATCAATCAGCCTATCAGCATGTGTGGCGAAGGGGTAGCGACGCCTGTCTGCTGTCCGGGGCTGTTACTTTTTCGTGAGCACTCCCCGTTGAGAAGCAAGCTCAAGAATACGTAATTCATTGGTGGATAAGGAAGTTGAGGAGCGTCTTTTTCCACTTCACCGCCCAGGACGCACATTCCCCCAGGGCGTGAGTCGTGACGTTGCCCACATACGTGAGGCCGACAACGGCAAGCCCTATCACCACCACCACCACCACCACTTCACCGCCACCAACCGCGGCAAAAAGTATGGAAACCGAAACCAATTAATTACTGGAGGAAATGAGCCGCTCCGGTGGCAGATTTTTCTCTGAAACGTGTCCACTGAAGGTACCAGAAGGGTTAGTACCCATTTTAATGCCGACGGTGCCCTGCTTTAGAAGTTACGTTTTTCACGAGACTCATTTGAATTTTTATTTAAATAGTGAGCACCTCCTGGTCATTCACACCGTGAGCAGCTTGTAGGCCCTATCGGACAGACACTTGCAAAGAAGAAAGTTATTCGATTGTTGCACTCGTTTGCGAATTATTTAGCCCGGGGATTTAACTGAAACACCCTGTATATTCATAAACTGGTAAGGGAAGGGAACCTTTTGCTTACATGTAGGCCGATGCTGTACCCAATAAGAGCTGTCAGAAAATTCGAAACACCTTTGCTTAACACAAACTACGGCAGGCAGTCGATGGGATACCTGGTTCCCCTTTTCCTAAATAAGTTTGTGTATCTCATAGAGCGTCTGTATTCGTATCCACAATTTAAACGGGTGCTCAGATCACACTTGACAACAAATTCAGATAGCGCTCTACTGTAGACGCTTTCAACAATTTCTCTTTCTTGCCGTTCTCTTTGTTCTGTAATCCATTTTTGAATTAGCATTTGCATAGGTGTTAGTTTTTCCTTTTTTCCTTCTCTCTCAGCTTCCTTTGTTTTGTTGCTTCTTTCGTTCGAAGTGCGGAATGGATTTTAATGTGCAATCACTTATGTTTGGGTGTCATTAGTTTGCTTGAATACTGATTGTATTCAGTGGGTGTCATTACTTCGCTTGAATACTGATTGTATTTCAAATGATGTGTGATCTTTTCATGTTCACTGGTACATCTTGTTGTGCTTCCACCGGCTGCATTATATTGGTCCATGTACCTCGTCAGGCCTGGGCATTTTGTACATGGACCAAATTTCTGTACCGCAGAAATGGAAATAAATTGAAATTGAACAGTAAAATAGGTGACTATATTGATAAATTGTGCGGGCTGAACATAACAATAGTAACAAACGAAGCGGATGTTTCGATGTTCTTTTAAACGTGTATATAAATCAAGCGTGTATGTGTTTCGTATAGTTGCTCTCAAATGTATTTGTGAATTTCACTTATCATGTATGTTGGTGTCTCATATTAGAATTTGCAACAAGAGCTGCATGGTTGCATTCATGCATGCTTGGTGGCTTTGATACGACCCACCATATAATAGTAACGGGAAAAGTAACGCGTTGCATTTTTAATCGGTAACGTATTACATTTTGGATGAAGTAATTTGTAACGGTAAATAATTACTTTTCGCGCAGTAGTAACAGCGATTATCAACTACTTTTTTCGAGTAACGTGTACAACTCTGCATTTGAGTGCCTCATGAAGAACAGACCAGCAGCAGAAGAGTCAGCTGGAGACACCATCCCAGCAAACCACGAACGTCTAATGAACATCTAGAGGATGGTACACAGTGGATATCTTGGATATCTAGTAGACATCCGGATATGTCCAGCTAACGTGGAATGGGTGTACTATGGATCGTCAGAAGCTCATCCATAACTGTATACATGGATATCTTCTGGATGTAACAGCTGGACGTTTGCACATGTAATGGACGTGCTTGTGAGGCATTGCGACGTCTAATATACGTCCTATCGATGTTCCTACTGGATTAACGACAATATATAGACCAGATTGCAAATCTACTTTTTCTGCTATTTTGTGCGCATGAACAGCGCAAATGACGTAGCCGTGGCCGTACCCCACCCGACACGGCTTGGCCATTTCTCAGTAGCCTCTATTGGCGTACTGGATGGAACATATACTAAAATACCAATAGTTGCGGGATGTTTGTTAAGTATAGTGGGGCCGAAAACGTTTGTAACGGTGACGAGGATGTGATTCTGCAATTAATTCGTACATCTGCAATGAGTCAAACTGCCCGCTAACATTTCTGATATTCCTTGCTAACAAATATTGTGTTAGGAATTCAGGCTATTGTCTATGATGAGGTTACCTGCTGAGTGGAGCTGTCAAACTGACAGGTTTCCTGTGTTGGTGGAAGAGGGCTACGTAGATACTTTGCAGAGAGCAGGACGCGAACAAATGAAAAAACTTGCTTTTACTTGTTCTCCAATTTCTCACGTTCTCGCAAGATAGATTCGCTTTCTTCTAGCGCTATACGTAAAAATTACTGTTGAATTGATAATCGAAACAACGTTTCGTAAACGTACGTCTATATTATCGTATGTTAATCCGGTAGGAACACCGACTGGACGTATATTAGACGTCGCAATGCCTCACAAGCACGTCCACCGGATGTGACAAATGTCCCGCTGTTACATCCAGAGGATATCCATTTATACAGTTATGGATGAGCTTCCGACGATCCATAGTACATCCATTCCACGTTAACTGGACATATCCGGATGTCTACTAGACATCCCAAATGTCTTAGACGTTTGGATCTTTCTGGTATGTCTAACAGACGTTTGTGGTTTACTGGGATAAAGCAGCAGAAACTGAGTGTCCATCCGCGGGCGTTTCTCAGGCAAACACTGAAGACAAGGTCGCCACTTTTGTAATTGACACCATGCAGCTCTTCACTGTTGTGAAAGCCCCAAGCTTTGTGAATTTAATGAGAAACCTGTCATCTCACTCGATTGTGATTGCACGAAGCATACTGGTCAACCGGTTTGATACCAAATATGAGGCAGTGGGTGCACAGTTAGTATCATCGCTGGAGAGCGTGCCCTAAGTCACGGTTCCAGCAGATTGCTAGACGTGTGTGGAGCGAGTGGAGAATCCACAAAAAGATACGCATGGCTTGCGCGACACAACATTTCGGACACACGAGCTCATCTGCATCGAGGTGGAGAAGCGCCTGTGGCTCTATGACAACTCCCGGAGTGATTATAAAGATACAATCAAGCGCGATAACTCTTGGGAGTCCATCGGTCGTGCGTTGTCAATGCCAGGTAAGTAGGCTTCTGCTTTGTTTTGTGTGTGCGTGTGTGTTTATACAATACAATTTCGCTTGTTATTCCTTGCAGCGTGCGACTGTCAGAAATTATGGAGAGGGATCCGTGACCGGTACGCCCGGGAACTGAGAGCCTCGGAAGCCAAGCGGAGCGGTATGGGCGCAGGGGAGGTTTACCAATCGAGTTGGCCACTGTTTAGGAGCCTCGAATTTTTAAAAGAATTTATCAGACCGCGCAGGTAAGGAATCAATCAATGTATTCTGCAGCTCGGCAATGTTGTATATGTACGGTATGTATCGTGTATATCACATGCGTTGCGGAAGGGCATATATATCGTGAAAAGATTTCGAAAGCAGAAGTGGACAACATATTTGTTGCGGTGGTTAAAACTGCAAACGGGCAAAGTGATCTTATACAGCTACCGTTATCCTTTCCTTTCTGTTGAGTTATTGGCTTGTTGTATTACGGAGACAAGAATTGCTCAATCCATGCTGTGTAAAGTATTTTCATTTACCTTACTGCTCATGCGTTATTATGCAACTGCCATAATAAAACGTGGACATTGCCATGGCATTACACATTCAGAAACAAGTGAGCACAACGAAATTAAAGATTAATCTCATATCATCTGAATTCAAAACCCTCAATTCTGCTCCCCAAATGCACTAGCATGATATTACTATGCTCACAGGTAATTAATCCACCTTATTCTGCTTTCAGGACCAAGAAGCTCCCTGCTCCTTGTTCCTCCACATCAGCTGTGTCCAGGTAGCAACCACCGCCTTCCCCTCACCCAAATGCGGAAGTTGTGCATACACCGTCAAGAGACAATGAAGTGTCTAGTGAGTATACGTAATGCATAGGAAAGTTATGATGGCCATGCCATGCCAGTCAGCAGCAAAGGCTAATGCTGTTACTGTCGACAACAGTGTAGTTTGTCACCTGTCTTTCATCTACATTACTTTCATTTGGTTTTGAATAGGAATAATAAGCTGCCGTGTTGGTGGTAACCTTTCCCTCCCCCTTCTTTATGCCATTAAATATATCCGCCCCAATACTTTCAAATTCATTTGTTTTGAAAATGATGATAGCACTTGGAAATAAATGAAGATATATTTCGGTCTGATGCTATGTGGGCAGGAAGGTCATTCCAGTTTGATACCATCAGCTGGTGTGGAGAGTAGAGGAATTTTTTTGGTTCGCGTAGGTAGAGCAAGTACTTTGTACTGGTGATCAAGTCGTGGAAATAACTTGTTAGGGGGTTGGCAGTAACTGGGGTGGGGAAGGGGGGTGATCATAATATAACTTAAGAAAGAACGCCAGGCCTGATACCTTTCGTCTGGTAATCAACTCGTCGTCTGCATACAACCTGATTGTTGATTGAACAGAGTCAGGTAAATCGTTGATGTACATCAAAAACAGGATAGGACCCAATACAGAGCCTTGAGGGACTCCTGACTTCTTACTTCTCTACTTATTTCATAAGTAACATAAATAGTGCATTCACATCATCTGAATTATTGTGTGTCCCTTTTTCTCAAAGGAAAGCTTATGCATATGCCATGAAAGCTGTGCTTGTCATAGCAAGCACATAATGCGCTGTAATTGCAGGGCTGTTGCTCTCTTGTGTGGAGAGCCACACGGACAGCAACATTGAAGAGGAGGGCAGCACGCCTGAGGCTTGTTCAAGCCAGGTATCTAGACCGCTATTGTAGTATTACAGTGTTGTAAGGTGCGTCAAGTTTTTTCAGATACCTTTTGTGTAGCTTAAAGCCCCAGGACAGATTTTGTCTTCCGAACGTACAAAATATTTGGGAAAGGCGAGCCAGTGACAAAACCAAAAGAACAAGAAAATGAGCTGTCTGGACCAGCCAGCTTTACGTACATTTAATCGTAGCAGTCAAATGTAATTAACCTGTGGAAAGCATGAGCAAACATTATGCCTTTCATGTGGTATTTTTACCATATGGCAGCTAGTCACTGGTGACTCGGTGAGAGTTCACTTATGGTGGCAGTTGTACCAGTTGACCACAAGGAGAACTGCTCAATCTATCAGTAATAAGCAAGGGAAAAGCCTGAAGTTAGGATTCATGGATACCTTGAACAAAACACAATTATAAGCTCAATGTCAAATAATATGCCTTGTCTTTCAGTATGTTGAATAAATACTGCAGTCTTTAGACACGCAACGACATAATGTGTTGCCTAGAGAGGGGTATGGTAGCGATGGCATAGTATTTACGTTTCTTTTATTTGGTAGGGGTATTGCGTTACTTCTTCAAGTTTGTAATGACGCTAGTGTTGCCCTACTTTTTGTGTAGTAGCGGCTAGCGGTATTGCGTTACTATGTTTTGGTAGTACCACACTGCAGCAAATTAATACTGTATTCTCAGATCCTAACTACAGCAGCAACAATACAATGAGGGATGGTGGAATGAAGTGTGAAGTGTGGTGAACTAAAACTTACACTACATAGCTAAGTAGCTTTGTATTTAACGTCTTCACACTTATTGGTCACAGGACAATATGGATGGCCCCTTTCTGCCATCTGAGACGTTTTCTCAGCTACGCAGCCAAGAGCTGCAAAGCTTTGAGATGACACCCCCAGCCGCAAGACCAGCACCGAAGAAAAGGAAAGCATCTGAGGAAAGCCTCGCTTCGATATTGACACTGGCAACGGAAAATATGCAACTTGGGGGACGGTGCACCAGACCTCATTTGGACATGGATGACGAAGAAACTTTATTTTTATTAAGTCTTCGGAACAGACTACGGTCCTTGGAAGTGAAAAAAAAAGCGTCTAGCATACATGCAAATGCAGAATGTCTTGTTCAATCTTGAATTTGATGAATGAGCGAATTAAATCATTTATGTTGCTTCACTTGTTCATAGCCAGTTGCAGTCTCAGTCAACACGTGAGCCCCTCAGCACTACTCTATACTACCATGACAGTTCACCAGATGCAGAGCAGAAATACTGTGCAAGTGTGTCACGGACCTCTTTTGCAGATCTCGAATGCATATTGGACCCGACTCTCTGCATGTCCCTCAATGCATCTCCACTAGTCACACTCTGTCGCCATTGTCCCATGTGCACGCTGCCAGACACATCTTCATAGTCTGAATACCCTGGAGGGCAGTACACATGCCTTCCTTCTGTTTCATCACAGGTCCTTAGATAGTTGTGCAGACAGACAGTGGCATACACAATAGCATTCACTGTCTCGAGGGAGGCATTGATGGGCTGTCGGTAAATTCTCCAGCGTCTCGAGAGAATCCCGAAAGCATTTTCAATAATCCTTCTTGCTCTGGAAAGTCTGTAATTGAACACTTTGCAAGTGAGTGGTAAGTGTCTCCCGGGGTATGGCCGCATTAGGTTCTTCATTAGCGGGAATGCCTCATCGCCTAGTAGGACACAAGGCATGCTTACAGATGTTCCCGAAAGGCACTGTGGGTCAGGCAGTTTCTCACAGTCGTTCAACAGATCACATATATAGCTGTTGCGGAAGATGCCTCCATCACTTCTCGACCCACACTCTCCCACATCAACCATAGTGAATTTGTATGTTGCGTCACAGGTTGCAAGAAGAACAATGCTGTGTGTGCCTTTGTAGTTATAGTACACAGAGCCACATTTTGCAGGGGCTTGGATTACTACATGTTTGCCATCCATTGCGCCAAAACAATTTGGAAAGTTCCACAAAGCCCAGAAATCTTCTGTTATCTTTGTGAGAACGTCCTTGGATGGTGTCTGTAATTGAAGGTGCTTGATGTAATGCTACTGATAAATAAGGTACAATTTTAAATAATAGTAGCGTAATTGTAACATACTGGCAGGTAGATAGGTTGCAGGGCAGTCATGATAGCTTCACAGGTCTCCCGGATGACAATGCTGGCTGTGGACCTCCCGATACGGTAGTTCGTTGCACATAACCTTTGCGACGATCCGTGTGCCAGGTATCTTTAACAATCATTGTACAATATAACTTTAGGCTGAATGAAATGTGTACAAGACAAAATACGTATGAATACGCATACTGATGCACGTAGAATAATATGAATAACTCATGCTCACCTCAGTGTTAAACAGAGTCTTTCAGCCGGCGATATTGATTGCCGGAACGATGTATTCTGTCTCTCGATCAGAGGACCAACGAGTGACAGCAAGTGGTCGAACCTCGAATGAAAACCAGCATATAAGTATCGTATCCAACGAAATGCAAGTCCGAAAAGAAATCTGTGCGCGCTAATAACCATACCTCTCTTTCGACATCCGGAAATAGTGAAAGAAGTCTTGACCGTCACCTTGGCGCATGTCTCGCACGAGGTGGTGAAATTCACCAAACTAATGCCGCGGCACCAGCAGATCTCTGACCCAGACCCGTCTTCGTCCGCGCTGCTCCAAAAGCAATGCTGCTGAGGCAAACTGTGCAACGAGTGCCCAGTCAACTACATCGGCATGTTCTAAATATGCCGTGACACATTCAAGAGCCTTGTTTGATAGGCTTTCATTGGAGTCCTCGCTTTCTGTCACATCGCACTGAGACGCGGCTCCCAAGCATTCCGCCATTTTTGCTTGTCACAAACGGATGTGACGCAAGGCGCTCATCGGCCAACGCTTCCTGTGCCCGCATGTATGTGAACAGTCTAGCGGAATGGTCTGTACGTACGTGTACGCACGCAGCCGTACGTACGCATTGAAACGCAATAGTGTGAACCCTGCTTAAGACTAGTAGAGCAGGCAAAAGACAGGCTGCGCTTTTGGACAGAGTTAGGCAGAGCGATGCAGGCGGACGTCTCCCACCACGCCAGCGGTGCTCAGGGCACACACTGAATCGGGGAGCGACAGTGGACGCGTATAAGGCCGAGCCCTGTGAGATATTCTCCAGACTGCTCCGTTCTGTAATCCGTACGTGCCGGTCCCTTTGAAACAATCAAGGGCAGTCAGCTACAGCTGATGAAACTATTCAGCGGTACTGCAGACACGCGCTGATACGGCCAGTCACAACCCGATGGGACTCTTTCTTTCTGTTCTTTTTTTTCTTGATGCGATGCGATGCGCTTGATGGGTTAGGCAGGTTTTACAGATTCCACCATTCCAGCGACCACGAGACTTCCAATTCACGGAGGTGTATTGCGAGGTAGACCGCAGGCGCTAGGGAGACCTCGTGCCTACTTTTGTAACGTGTATGTATTTTTGTGACTCGATGATGAAGCCTATGACAAGCGCACTTGACTTCCTTCTGTGAGGCGACATATTTCTGGAGATCTGTCGCCAACCATAGGCGTTCAAAAATAAAATAAAAACATAAAAAAATGTCATTGGCCCACCTAATCATGTCCGGGCTGAAATACACGGAAATACGCGGTGCAGGAAAGTATTCGCACAAGGTGGGTCTCCCTTCTCAATGGTGTTCCTGTTCACTGTTTCCGATGTTACATTTCAGGCCGTTTTATTGTTGTATGTGCAGATTCGACCACTTGTACAGAGACAGGGGTTGCTGGTGGCGTCAGTCTTCATTCCACGTTTCAAGGAACATTGGGTCGATGATGGACCAAGGCGACGGGAGCTCGTTCACTTCTTGACGGAAGCAGTAAGTCGTACGTGCTACAAAGACGGGAACTCGGAGTAAGAGGACGTGCTCCCATACCACCGAGACAGCAGCCAGCAACCCGACAAAGGCTGCGTGGAGGATGATTACTCTAGTTTCTCCATACTCAGCGCGGGGGATAGTGGAAGCGGTGAGGTGGCTCGATACCTTTCTTGTTCCGCGACCCCCCCCCCCCCCCCCTTGTACGGAAGGTGCTCTTACAACATTGCAGTTCCTTCTAGCGCAATGGTGGACAGAGTGTTCAGAGTGGCTGCGAACGTTCTCACAAGACAACGGGGAAAATAACATACTAAAATTTTCAGCAGCAGCTGCTACTGAAGTTCAACACTGCCCTGATGAAATACATTCTGCTTTAATGCTGACTTCATTTTTGCAGTTTATTTTTGTTACCGTGCGTCCCGGTTTGCAATTTTGTTACCGTGCGTCCCGGTGCGTCCCATGCAATTTCCCGGTGCCTTGCAGCTTACAGTACGCCCGCGGTTAAGGACCAGAGCGTTGAGACACATCTGTTTGCATTTCCTCTTAGATATCGAAAGTAATTGGCAAAGTCTCGCGTTACTTTTGTAGACGTTACTGCATTACTTTTTCCGACGAGTAATTTGTAACGGTAAAAGTTACTTTTTCATACAGGGTAGCGGTAACGGTAATGAGTTATACTTTTTAGTACCGTGTACAAGTCTGGGTACATAGAGGGTTACCTGGGCTTCCCTCGACGCGCCTAGAGAGCCGAGAAAAAAGAGGGCGTCGGGTGTTGGAAACGGCAGTGTTGGAGATACTGTGTGCCACTGCACCTTCGTGCGCTGACAAGCCAGACATGTTCGGGCCCATTGACGGACGTCCCGGTTCATGGAAGGCCAAACGAAGTGGGCGGCGATAAGCCGCTGTGTGGCCTTGATACTGGGGTGATTGAGTCCGTGGAAGGTGTCGAAGAGACGTCGGCGGAAAGCGAGAGGGACGAGGGGCCTCGGCGTTCCCGTCGTCATGTCGCAGAGTAGCCCGTGTGGTGTGTCGAGGTAGGGAATGCGCTGGAGGTTGAGTGACTGCGGCGACTGTTGGAGAGCTTGGAAATCGGTGTCCGAGGCTTGTGCGTGCGCCAAAGCAGTATAGTCGGGCGCGGGAGGGAACGCTTGCGTAAGCGCTACCATCGGTGAACGAGAGAGGGCGTCAGCGACGACGTTGTCGGGGCCGGTGATGTGGCGTACGTCCGTGGTGAAGGCCAAGTAACGTAATTCATGCGGAGAGCGAGTCGTGGCCCCAGAGGCTTAAGCCGAGCTCACACTTCGCAGGGTTGATCGCGACGCCGTACTCTTACAAGCGGCGAAAGAGCTGTCGTAGGTGATCTTCATGTTCTTTGGCGGGGACATTATAAGGGAAAGATGTAGGGGGATAAGAGAGGCGAGGCAGGAAGGAAGATACCCATGATTACCTGTACCACCCGAAGGTACACCAGGAAGATCAGGGTAGGAAGGGGGAAGGAGGGGGGGAAGAAAAAGGGTTATAGAGTAGAGTAGAGTAGTATGAGATTCGCCACTATCCAGGGAAACCACAGCCAGGGGGACACCATCGGCAAAATCAGCGGTATTTATTTCATTCAAAGTGAGGTATAAAAAATATTACATTAAAAAAGTGCTATACAATGCTAGAGGTAATTAAAAGAGATACATAGTAAGGAATCCAAGGTTATAAGGACGGTTAGTTAATTAGTTCCTCTAGAATAGCCGGAGGGCTTGTAACCGTTGGGTCCTGGGGTCCCCAGTGGTGTCTTCCTTTTAGCTTGTTGTAGGGTGGTGCTGGTTGTCCGGCTCCATTGGTGGAGGTAGAAGTCCTCGTCCTTAGGTGGTGATGGTGGTGAATAGCTTCACTGTGGCGCGGTTATATGATGTCATAACCATGTTGTGAGAGTAGCTTTATAAAATTAAATGCGGAAGTAAAGTTTAATGTTCTTAAAGGTTTCTTAAAAGTTTACAAGTTGGTTAAAAAGGTTACGGAAGGTGTGGAGTGATTTGCATCGGATGTAACCCGCCAGGGCGTAGGCTCTGGGTGCATATCATCCCTCCTTCCGGTTTATTATCAGTAGTCAGCAAGTAGGATGTTACATACAAAGGTAGCAAGGTTCTGAAATGAGGCTTTATCATGGAGTAGGATGATATGTAAATTGTCCGCTGTTAAGTCCTTGCCTAATATAGTCTTAAATTGTTGAAGGTGGTGCGCCGTTAGAGGGCATTCTAAGAGATAGTGAAGGTTGTTAGTTTCTAATTTTCCGCATTTGCATTTTTGCGCCGAGTGGATCTTGAATCTTTTGAAGTAAGCTGGAAATTTTCCGTGTCCGGTCCACATTTGGCTAAGGGCATGCGTTGTAGGACATATGTTTGGTAGGTTAATTACCGAGGGGATAAGTTTATATATCGATGAGGATTTGTCTTTAAGTTCTGTCCATTCGGATTGCCATTGTAGATGTAGTTGGTGGTCTAAGTGTTTTTTAATGAATTTCGTGGATTTGGGTATCGGGACAGGGGTCCCTTCCAAGCGTGCTCTATTGGCTACCATATCCGCCAGGTCATTCCCTAATGTCTCTGTGTGTGAATGGACAAAATGAAAAATTATCTTTGTTGATGCGCTAGTAGTTTGGATTTTGTTTCGGATGTTTGCGACTCTTGTATTCTTGTGTCTGGTTTTTGATAGCTTTTAGTACTGATAGGCTGTCTGTATAGATGTTTATATAAGAGGTTGTTGGCAAAGTTGGGATAATTTCGATGGCTTCCGTCAGTGCGTATAATTCAGCGCCAAAAATAGATGCGTGTGAAGGAAGTTTAAATTTGTATGTGCTATGAAGCTCTGTGTCGATTCGGACTACAATTCCCGCTCCCACGGAGCTACCGCATCGGCAGCCGTCGGTGGAGATTGTGGTTCCGGTGTAGTCCACTTTAGTGTCTAGTTGGAATGTGAAATCTTCCACCTCCGCCGGGTGTTTAGTCCAGTGATCATAATTTAGTTCGATGTCTTGTACGGTAATAACGCAGTTACCATATGAAATACCTTCTTTGGTATCGTAAAGTTGATGGAGGAGTAATTCCTTAGTTGCTTAAAGATGTAGAGGTAAAACGTTAGCAAGGACTAGAACGATCATTGTTGGCAGTTGTATGGTATGCCTTAGTAATTTTAAGTAGAGGTATCCTTTGGACAGAGAGTAGTTTATATTTAAGATGTGTATTTTCTTGTGTTCTCCACCAGGCAGGGGCTGCATATAAAATTATTTTTTCTAAGATAGTGAGGTATAATTTTCTAAGGAAATGATTTGCCATACCAAAAGTTGGGGAGGTGAGCTTGTTTAATTCCATAGTTGTCTTGAGGATTTTAGTTTTAATTTCGTCAAGGTGTGCTTTGAAGTTTAATTTTTGGTCGTAAGTTAGTCCTAAGATCTTTTAAAATGTATTCCCGTAGGGAATAGTTAGTTGGTAGCATTTTTTAGGGTTAAAAGTGAGACTGTTTGTTGATGCCCACAACTGTAATTCGTTCAGTGCGGACTGACCTCTTTTCTCTATGTCTCTTACTCTAACACCCATATATGACTAGTGCCACGTCATCTGCGTAGGCCGTGATAGAAATGTTGTCTGGGAAGTTGGTTTGTAGTAGGGGATTAATGACCAGATTCTATAGAAGGGGGCTGAGGGGCGAACCTTGAGGACAGCCCCGATCTAGCTTGATGGTTGTCTTGCCTTCCTGGGAGATCGTTGTACCAGTTCTATCTTTCAAGAAGTCTATAATCAGGAGATAACGATTTCTGGGGCATTTGATTCTGCCAAGGGCATTCAAAACAGTGGAGTGTTCCGGTCGGAGGGATGCATTAAATATCAATTGGATTAGGGTAGGATGGTGTTGAAAAAGAAGTTTGATTGTTTTGCATTGGAGCAGGTCTAACCCCGCTGCAGTTTTTTCTTTGACTGTGGCTATAGCTGCCGTAATTTCTCTTAAGGTGATTTCTTTATCGTTTTGACTTAGGTCTTCAATGTTTACGGTTTCACAACCGGTATGAGGGTTCTCCTCTTGAGGAAATAGATGCTTTAGGATTGTTGCAATTGATTCTTCTCTGGTTGAAGTTAGTAAACCGTTGTGTTTTTCTATTGGCGGGATATGTTGCGAGAGTTTGGGAGTGCCACGTACCAGCTTATAGGGTAAGGTATATGGGTTGGCAAGAGTAGCTTCCTGTCCCGCCTGCCAGAGGTAGCGTTGTTTTGCCTGCAGAATCCCTTTTTTATATATGGCAGCGGCTTTCGAGGAGGCTCATCGAAGGATAGGTTCAGTAGATGACCCTGTGCCATTCTGGAATCTTCTACGAGTCCGTTTGGCTCTGTCCGTAGTTCTGTTAGTTTCGGGGTCCACCAAGGGTTGTGGCCTTTTTTTATTTTAACTCTTGTTGTACAAAGGCGAATGTAGTATTGTAGTTGTCTTTCAATATATTGTACGACATGTTGTATAGGTAAGGTTAGTATGTTGTATAGGTAAGGTAACTAGCAACACACGTGTGTTGCTAGTTATTGTAAGATTGATCCAAGAATTGCCGTTGGTAGTTGAAAAGGTCGGTGGGGAGCTAGGGGTATTGAGCAAGACTAAGTCGTTTGCCATAAGGTAGTCTACGAGTGTTTTCCCGCGTTCGTCTCGTCTTTGGGCACCCCATAATGGGTTTCGTGCGTTAAAATCGCCACCCAAAAGGAATGGTTCGCGGGAATGAACATAAGGTGTGATATCGTCTATGAGTGAAAAAGGGGACGGGTGGGGGGGAGCATAGATGTTGATTATCAGGAAGGACATCTTCTCGTTGGTTAGTCGAATAATATTAATATCTCTCTCAATACTTATGGGGAAAATATCATAAAGCTTGAGTGATACAACAATGCAGGTCCTAGGGTGTTCTTTCACCGCTAGGCAGGAGTATGTTTTGGGGAGGCCGAGTAAATAAAGGTCTCCTTTGAAAGGTTCCTGAATACGTACTAATTGGACGTTGTTTTGGATTATGTGGTTGATCAGAGTCAAGGCAGCTGCCTTTGAACGTCCGAGGTTGGCTTGCAGCACATATATTGGGGGATTAGCGGCCATAATCGATCCTACTGCGCAGGTAGTTCACTGTCCTGGAAAAGATAGGGCAGCTCATGGTTCCAAATTCGTGATCCAATGTTAGGTGGTTGGCCTTCCTCCTGAGGTTTTCCTGCTGACAGGCCAGGCATTGGGGTCTCGCATTCGGGTGACACGGCCCTGGAGGATGTAGGCGGGTGCATCTGTAGCATGTTCCCGATTCCGCTTCTCGGCAGCGACGTTCATCGCGGGTATACGTCACGCATTTGAAGCATGTCCGCACGTTTATCGCTTCCTCCACCCGGCCCTACGCCACCCGATGTATAGTTGGCCCCTCTGAAGAAGGATAGCAAAGAGTCTCGACAATCCAAGTCGTTCCCCAGTAGTACTTGAAGCCTGTGATTATTTTGAATCCACTGTCTCCAAAGTCGAGGTCATTCTGGGATTTGACCTGTTCGTAAAGGTCCTCCTCCGAGACTCCGGGGCCTGCTCCGTGGATCCTCAAGTCATGGATTGAGTTTTTGCTCTCGCTTGGCTCGTAGTTTTCCCTTTAGTTCCTCGTTGTTGTTTATGGCGGCGGCCAACTTCTCGATGCCTTCCCCGGAAGAAGACTTCACAATTACGTCGCCCTTCCTTGTGGTGAGGATCTCTGGATCCGTGAGGCGCAGTTTGTGTGGGCCATAGGAGGCCCTGATAAGGCCCATGGGGTTGAATTTCGAATCGGTGGTGATTTTCTGAAACACGAGTGTCGCTTTGGACCGCGTGATGAGTCCAGGGGGAGGGGCGTCTGGGCCGCCGACAGCCTCCGCGTAGGTTTTCCCTACCACACACTGGCTGGCCTTTTGTTGGAGTTGTAGGTTTTCCTTTTGTAGGTGTTCCACTCTTCTTCGGAGTTCGTTTTTCTTGCCCCTCTCTTCCATGAATTTCATTTCAAGTTCTCTAATCAGCCGACTGTACTTTGGCGGGGCTGCTTTCAATAAGTATATCATCAAGATATACAAAGCAGAAGTGAAGGCCGCGCGTAACCTCATCG
This sequence comes from Ornithodoros turicata, assembly GCF_037126465.1. Classification (NCBI taxonomy): domain Eukaryota; kingdom Metazoa; phylum Arthropoda; class Arachnida; order Ixodida; family Argasidae; genus Ornithodoros; species Ornithodoros turicata. The sequence goes on along the minus strand of NC_088202.1, from coordinate 6,544,786 downwards.
ATAAAGCGATGGAACGTTTGGGCCGCATTACGCAGCCCAAAAGGCATGCGAATGTACTCAAACAAGCCGAATGGCGTTGTAATGGCTGTCTTGGGGATATCAGCAGGCTCTACCGGTACCTGATGGTAGGCCTTGATGAGGTCGATTTTGGAGAAGATGTTGGCACCGTGAAGGTTGGCAGCGAAATCGGAGATGTGAGGAATCGGATAGCGGTCCGGGATAGTCGCAGCATTTATGGCGCGGTAATCGCCACAAGGGCGCCAGTCCCCTGGTACTTTCTTAGGGACCATATGGAGTGCCGAAGACCAGGGGCTGCTAGAAGGTCGTATGTAGCCCAGAGAAAGTAGGTGCTCGAATTCGCGACGAGTAATGGCGAGCCGCTCAGGCGGAAGTCTTCGGGGGCGCGACTGAACCGGCGGGCCTTTGGTGATGATATGGTGCGTCGTGGTATGACGAGGCGGGGTGTCCGTGGGCGGCAATCTGATGACGTCAGGAAATTCACCGAGGACGTTACGGAATTGCTGCGAGGATGCGGGTCGGGCGAGAGCTGGGCTTATCGGCTTCGTCAGGGCGCGGATGGCATTGACGGATAATCCAGTACAGTTGTCGATGAGCTTGCGGTTCTTCACATCGACCAGAAGGCCGAAATGCCGCAGGAGGTCGGCCCCGACAATGGCGTCGGAAACGTCCGCAATGATGAATACCCATTGGAAATTTTGCCGCAGTCCAAGGTTTAATGTGAGGGAACGCTCTCCGTAGCATTTGATCTGTGAGGAATTGACTGCTTGTAGTATGTGGGAGGATAATCGCCGACGGTCGGAAGCACGGGGAGGGATGATACTAGCTTCCGCACCGGTGTCGACGAGAAAGCGAATATGGTTGATGGAATCAGTGACATAGAAGAGGCGGCGACCGTCGGACCCAGCAGCCGCTGCCGCCTTCAGTGGCTATGTCTGGGGTTTTACTGCCATGTACAAGGCTGACGGCAGTGGTAGGCCCGTGCACCGAATGTCTCATGATACCAACAATAAGATGATTGTGCTGGGGAAGAAGAACGGTACCGGCGAGGGGGAGCGGCGTCTGCGACGAGGGTCATCCAGGTAATAAAGAGGAGGAGAGCGATGGGGCCTTGATGTAGAATTGACAACAAGAGTTGTCATGCCGGACACTAAGTCAGTGAGGCGGTCTACGCTGGACTGGAGCGATGTGACGGTGGTAGAGAGGTTCGCGATGGTGGAGAGTAGCTGGCACCGAACTGGGCCGCTGAAGCTGGGCATGGTGAGCAAAAGGCAGGAACGTTTGGGTGGGAAGGAGCGGGGGCGGGTGGATCGGTAAAACCGTGAGATCGGGTGACGTTCGCCACCGACGGTTGACGCAGGTCGGCACTGCAGTCGGCGAGGGGCGCCAAGTCGTCGAGTGACATCTCGCCGGAGGCCGCGAGGACAATTCGAGCGTCGTGTGGTAATCGCTGGAAAAATAGTTCCCGCAGGAAGGCATCGTATAAACGTATAAACGGGTGTCACCCGTGAGCTGTCTCATGCCGCACAGCAGCTGTGAGGGTTTCTGGTCACCGAGCTCCTCAGTGCTGAGAAGCTGCTGGAGGCGCCGATGAGTGGAAAGTGTAGTACGTTCGAGAAGCTCACGCTTGAGGGTGTCATAGGGCGCTTCAGCTGGTGGATGTCAAATGATGTCGCGAATCGCAGCGGCGATCTCCACTGGAAGAGCGCTGACAGCGTGCCCAAATTTGGCGGCCTGCGAAGTCACGCGTCGTGCGTCAAACTGGCGTTCAACCTGGGCGAACCTGAGTTCAGGGTCCTGCGCCTAAAAGGGTGGAAATCGAAGGGAGCCAGGGGAATCTTCGGGCGATGCAGGCACCGCTGCTGTGTCGGTGCCGGACCGTAGCAGGGGCATGGTAGCAGGTGGTCGTGCGTCAGAAGAGTCAGGCATTCAACGTCCGGGTCACCAGTTTGTGAACGCGGCTAAGAGAGATAGGCCAGGAGCGTAGCGGAAGGTAGATGTTTATTGGGCGGTGGCCGCGGATGGAACTCCGGGTGGAGAGCGTGGGCGAGAGCACGCGCTTCTTCATCGTCGGCGGAGGCCGCTACAGTATTAAACATATCCCCCCCCTAATGCAGTGCCAGACGCAACAACAACGACAAAGAAGAAAGAAGAATGACAAAGAAGAATCGATTCTGATGCGAATTGCGCAACGTGTTAACAGCTCATATCTGCCATTTGAATTCAGTACGAGAAAGCCACGAGGATATGGCAGGAAAGAAAAAAAAATCCAAGATACAAGGGAGAAAAGTGGACTTGTACGACAATCTCGGGGAGTGGCAACACAGCGGACGCCTACCAGCTCTGGTGCTAAAGTCTGAGGAAAATATTCGGTAGATTAAAATTTGCCATCTTTCCGAAGCCTTTTGCATTTCACTGTTAATGATAATTAACTAATTTTTCTCGATGCGAAGTACGGCACGCATGGAGAAGTCCATGCTTCGTTTAAGGTTAACCACCACGAATTTTTGCAAGGAAGTTCGCGCAGTAGACTGTCACGCGCGTTCCACTGCTTGTTGTTTCCCGGCACCAGCTCCATGAGACGAAAAACCAGCGGACGACGTCGGAAAGTCATCTCTGCCCCTTATAAAAAAGTTTCCAAATTCTATAGGAATTGTTTAGAAAAATCTAGACAGGGCAAGTACAAAAGCTATAGGAATTCTATACAGCCTTTATCTAATCCTAATTCATTTCCAGTGAATATTTGATGACCAGTTTCTATAGAACCTGTATACAGGAAAATACATACAGGTCGTATACAATATGAATAGAATCTCCTTTCATTTTCGATACAGCTTACAGCTTCGATAACTTGTTGGCGACGCACGGTTTGCACCTTGCCGATGCAGTAGCTCGATAATCTTCTTTTGTACTTTAAAAACCAGGAATATTCCATTTGTTCAACCACGACAGCAGAGAGGGACATTCCCACACCAAACCGCAAAAAATTGAAAATAAATTCATTAATTAAACACAAACAACAGGAAAAAATCTTTGGAACCTTTGAAAGAATCTTTGGGGGAAAAAAACCGGAAACAGTACCGCAAGCGATACTGCCGTGGCGACGCCAATTGTAATCGGCCGCGCCGTGCAAAGAAACGGCCCACTCGGGGGCGGACCGCGTTATCAAAGGGCTACTCTCCGGTACATGAGAGGCCAGATCCCAGATTTTGTATTGCCAACTGTAGGATGGGGCAAGCGTAAGCTTGCCCACATCACGGTTCTTTTGTATTGCGGGGATTTGAAGGGAGACAGGCGAGACGTGTCCGCAGAAGAAGAGATACTTGGACATCACACAACGAAATGCCTTGGCCACATGTGGAGCCGTCTTCGCTTGAGATGCAACCCCACGGGTGAGGACAGCACGCATAGACCTTTATTTCGGTAGCGAATAACAGCCACTAAAAATATTTCCTCCAACTGGTTAATATATTACTGCATTAAGGACTGTGTTTACTGTTTAAATTACTCGGGAACTAAACCAGCACAATCTCCACACCCAATTAATGTGCGAAGCCGCGAGCAGACGACAGCATCCCATACCAAGAAGAGGAAAAAGACCTCTCAAGAAAGCAGACGACCACGTGCAGACGACAAGGCAAGGGGTCATGGGCACAGGTGGGGAAGTTACTTTTATTTTGTAGTGCACTACAGTTACTCACTACTTTTTCAAAAGCAACGCGTGATGTTATTCGTTATTGTTGCCGTAGTAGGTAACGCGCTACTAACGCCGTTACTTCTGATAAGTAATGCCGTTACTTTTGCATTACTTCACCAGTTGTCCTTATAATATGTACCATTTTTGGTTCAGTCACATAAGTGCATTCCGCAAATCAATACAAGCAATGTTGGGCACAAACAAGGGTCACGCATGAACACAACTGACATGTACGATTTATTGCAATGCAGAAGTAGTTGATACGCCTTTCTACCTGTATTGTAACAGAGGCGACCGCAAAAGGCGGCAGCAGAACCCATTACAACGGTTGAAACCCCGTGTGTCATATTGCAAAAGACATGTTCGCAACTGCTTACGTTAAGTCCTTGTACTGGGAGTGTAACAGAGACTACCGCAAAATCTGGAAAAAACGGCTGCAGAGCCCTCTAAAATTACTCAAATGACCTGTATCATGGTGTCAAATAGATCCCATCAACGGCTTATGTTAAAGTGACAGTCGCATCCGTTTCGTGCGATTTCGAAACTTTAGTGTCATTGTATTCCTTATGGAATGCTGAACACGCCATCGAAAACCCCACACCAAACAGTGGCGTTGTTCGGCTGTTATTCAATGGAATACACGACAAGAGCAGACGACGGATATTGTTGTATTCCGCTAATCCTTCTCTCAAAAAGTGTGGAAACGTATTTATCTAAGAACCAATGAGGGCGCGGCCTCCAGAATCTGGACCGAGACGCTTTTGATCCGCCGTCGTCTGCAAGTATACTGCAAGCTCTGCAAGGCATTGGATGTCAACATGTCCGACGCGAGCGAATGTTACCTGTCGTCGCTATCCAGAGATTTCCTCGCGAGGGCAGCAGTGATGCAGTAATAGAGGACGGTGATCCTTATTCTACGGATCCGTTGCAGTCGTGCAGTGGGCACGGTAGCGACGCTGTGCACTATTGCACATTGTTCTAGTGCATTACGGAGCATCCTCTTTTTTGCCCGACCTATGCTACCGGCTGCAACTTCCTGCTCCAACAGACAACAGATACAGTAGCATGTTTTTTTCAATTTATTTGGGGGGCGCTGATTGTCACTTTCAAACGACAGCTAGATTGTTAGAAATCTCGCAGCCACTGCTACAAATTCCGTATCAAATCTTGCGTCTATCTCTTCCTTTTGTGTTGTATTTCACATGAAATGCATGTTTCTCCACAACTAGCACCCCACTTTTTATCGCCTGAATTCAGAAAACTCTCATTTGAACCAGTCTCACCCTGCTTATTATATTACGTGAAACATCTTCTTGGGCTTGTTGGACTACGATATTAACTGTACAGGACAAACACTAAGAAGGGTCACACACACGCCAAACACACTGTAGCGGCATATTTTGTATATACGTTGCTTCATGTTTATATCCTGTGCAGAGCTTAGCTTGGTTGTCTTTCATGGCACAAGGTATATTTTAGTGCTTTTGTCCTTTTTAATTGACACAGCACATTTAAGAATATTTTTTTCTCACAGGTGTCTATCATTTGCCAGCTGGATCTGGGGCTACCTGGATGTGCTGTTGCTCGTCCAATCGCCATATGAGTGTACTAACAGATTCAGAAGGATAACATAGCCCATTTACATGTTATAACTTACCTTACTATGGATACCAATTTTTTTTACAATGCAGTATATTGGTCACACTATGAGTTTTGCTACTCGCCTGTATTTGGAGCAAACTTGCGAAGTGGAGTAGTTTGTACTGAGCTAACATCCTCCAACAGGAAGAGACAGGGACAGGAACACGCGTAAAAATAACTGAGACCCAATAACCCGCCTACAAAACATAGTTTAAAAGTACTGTAAAGCAGCTGAGATCGAACGTCATTTGACGTGGCTGTTCGTCCAAGCAATCAGTACAAAAGTGGCACATATTTCATTCCAATCGGCGGTGTAGTTAATTAGAAAATTAAAATTAAATATTACGGACAACACTGTATTTGGTATTCGGAAGTAGCCGTACCGCCCGCCGCGTACAGCGGCAACCACGTTGCATGCGTATAACATTGGGCTCGACATAACAATCCACCATAGAATCCGTCCCTGCAGTCCAAACAAGAATCCACATGTGTGCATAAACAAACAAATACTGAGCAGCTGAAATGTGCCAGTCGTTGAAAAAGCCAGATAGTGTCCAGATTTTCTTTTGTGTCCACTGTGTGTTTCATCCTCAGAACCATTATTGCTCTCCGTCATGGAAACCAATATGTGACTTCTCGCCACTCGGAAGACTGCATCGATGTCTCGTTGCTACGGACTACACGGTGGGAGTGGATGCATTCTGACGGAGTTTCTTTTAAGAAACTGGATCCACTCGACAACTGCACATGACTCAGGTGCGACTGCGGTAACTACAAAGAAACAGAAACAGATTTCAAGTGTCGGTGCTGTAGAGGGTTTCCAGAAATCGTCGTGAAGCAGCCCATAAACTTGCAATACCGGCCCTCCGCCTGTGGATGTCAACGTCATATAAAACTGTGTGTCGGCAGCGTGAACTTGTAAGCTATAAATAGTGGCTGGACTGCACGTGTGATGTGCAGGTCATAGTCCTGAATTTGTGTGGTGTACGCTTTCAAAATCACTTTGCCTTTCTCGTACTCAAACTGCTTCAATTCAACAATTTTGCGGGCGCGTTGCATTACAACTTCTAGCCACAGCAGCTATGCAGAGAGGGTGCAGTATGTAGAAAATACAGCAGTTTGGTACATGAACATGTGTAGTGAATCACAAAATTCAGCACAAGAGCAATCAAAAGCAAAATGGACAAGACAGTTAAATGAATTTTGCTGACCATTCATTAACAAAAGGTAATTAAAACAACTGCAACTGGATCAATCAGTGATCCCATGATGCGACTACCAGTAGCACACAGTAACACAGTTGTCATCTCTCAGGGTGTACCTTAATAGCTTATGAGTGACGTCCAAGCATCAGGCACTTACCAGACTTTTTGTTAGAGCTGAACATGTATATTCCCCACCCCCCTCCCAAGGACAATAGTGGTATCTCTCCACTATGGAAACACATCCAGTGGAGGATAGCTCTGCCATGGTCTTAAGGATCCAAACAATCATTCTCCCACAGTACAATGTTCAATTGAAAAATCCCTAAATATTTGCTTTATTCTATACATTTATTAAAGTACATCTGCTCATCACAGTTACAGGGAATCTGCATTACAGGAAATCATTACATAACAGATAAATAGGTTTCAATCGCATTTGACGTATAACGAGAGTATAGGCAGCTCAGGGCTGTGGAAACACAATATTGAAAAAGTTAATGTACGAAGGATGATTCAAATGCTCCTTCCCAGTCATGAACATGAGGCATTGCACGACAAGAGGTAAACAAAACAGGGTATGGAAAATAAAGGTGTTGCCAGTTCCCATCTTTGCAATGCTTCCTCACGTTCCATAATGTGATCTGAGTCATTGACATGACATGTTTCTGTGACTTAAAAATGTCTCTGCATGGTGGTATCAACAGAAAACAATCGGAGGAGAACTTGGTTTAGCACAACCAAGTCCAGACGAAAAAGAGAGGCAGGTCAGATGAATTCAAACAACTTGAGGAAAAGTGGTACTGACACCAGGAATAGGGCTTGGGTCTTCCAATTTTCGACCAGACACGCTAACAGTCACACCACATCAGCATCCGCTTACATGTTTTATGTCGTCCCTAATTGTGGTCTGCCTCAGCCGCATCCCAAACCAATAATAATTAGGAGTACACTGACACGTAAGGTGAGTCAGCCCATTTGTGTGGCGACATGCTTGTGCTGCAGGGTAGGACTGGGAAACGGAGTAGTGGGTATACCATTACAATTCTGAAAACCAGGAGCCCAAATTGCGGAAAGTACTCCACACCCTAAGAATTATGGTTTATTCACTCATGGAGCAGTCTGATTTTCCGCATAGCAATGCCTGGTACAGTTAGAGAGCACATTCTGAAAGCCTACTACGATAGAGGCTGTCTAAGTAATGTCGGGGCCTATAAAAAAGCTATATTATTGGGTGTAATCATTCCAGTGGTAGAAATTTCTGTCTAGAGCTAAATTTGTCACACTGTAAAGTATGATTCTGTGATACCTTTTACAGCATTCTATGTGTAAATAGTTTGTTGGAAATCTGTCTCCTTTTCCTTTCGTGAATGTTCCAGTTGCTGGATCCTTGTCCGTTTCAATTCAATAGACACCTCAACACATATCACTCCTTGGTTTGTTTGGTCTATGTCATAAGGGCAACTATCATGCGTTTGCGACTGTGTGTGTTTCTCTATTTGGGAGCCCGATATCATCACATGTCAACGTCTTTGTCTTTGCTGCGAATTCAGAACACATAACCTATTCAACCTGAGTAAGCAAAAAAAAAAAAAAAAAAAGACTGACAGAGTTTAATTGTAGCAACATTGAAAGCACTGTTTCTCCCGAAAGGATTTGTACTCATTGATGGCCTAGCAAAATTTTAAGTCCAGTACCTCTGAAAACCAATCCCTAACCATAGCTATAAAAGAAACCTGCGATTAAGACATTATTGACTATTGAAGTCGGTACTTTCACCAGAAGAAACCACAGCTTCTTGTAGACAGATATGAATATGGGAAAGTGTCGCTAAAGCGAATGAATTTCATGATCGTGTAAATTGCAAAGCAGCAGAAACTGCAAGGGAGTTAATTAAGATTCGTTGTATTAGTGTCTATCCTATGTATTTCGCCCATTCCTCTCATTCAAATCATTAAAGAATCACTGGCTCACTTCCACAATTCTTATTGTTCCTTCTTTTATAGGCAGCATGTACCGTGTTTTGAAGTGTGGATACGCTGCCATTAAGTTATTTCTCGGCTACACACACTCTTCTAAATATTGGGGTGGGTACCTGCACAGGTGACGGTAGTGACACATGTTTGGTAAAGCATCCATGACCTGATCAACATTTTATCCCAGGGGTATACGAACTCCTGCATGAAGGTTTGCCTACGCACCTGCGAAACAAAAAAACCATAAATTAACTGATATTGTACTGCAACGTATGCAAAGGTAATGCAGTTGGGATAAGTCCAGAATGATTTGGTCTTCTTTGAACGAGAGTATGCCATTGCACGGCCTGCAATGATATGGATTTCACATGCCAGGCTCTAAAAAAAAAAGCAGTTTTGAAAGTTCTAAGTCCATTCCCAACTGGTCCCCCCCCCCGCCCCCTAAAAAAGTGTTTCGATGGAACTTTGTACAGTAAATGTTCAAGGGGCGTTCTATCAAACGCAACTGGTCTCATATTCTTATCAGGACCATCTCAGTGTGCAACTGACGACTGCATATGTTTTAAAATACAATATTTCCGAAATTCATAATTTTCTTCTGCGTACTCTTCGAAGTCTGCGCGCCGCAAATATTTTTAACACGTTCTATATCTCCTAGACAACAGCGCTAAACAGTTTAAATCGCTCCATAAGTTGCAAAGTTCCGTAAGAAAAACTAAAAGCTCTCTAAGTTTTACAGCTTTCGCTGGGCATAAACTCTCGATAAAAAGCATCGACCAACCTTCAACTGGTCTTGACACGAAAGTCTTACGCTTTGCCGTCACACAGAAGAGGTCTCGTTGCAATTTGCAAAAAAAAAAAAAGCTATTTCGTTAGATTCTTTTTTATTCTTATTTTGTTCACCAGGTAAGTCGCATGGCGCATCGCAAGTCTTCAAGAGGTAACCACGGCGCGAAAAAAAAAAAATGCCGCAAAAATAAGCCGGGAGAGCATTGGGTGCATGGGAAAAACGGACCACAATAGGCCGTATGCAAAATGGGAAGCGCCATCTCGGGGACGCGGTTGCAACTGGGGCGGCCATCTTTGTGTTGTCGAGAGGCAAGTGCGCACTATGGCCTGCTGCTTGACGGGTCGCTCGCTGGCACGTCCTGAGCCTTCTTAATCCAGCAAAAATGCCTCTACACTGTTGCGTGCCAATGTGTAAACAACGTGGACTCGCAGACAGCGATGGCAACAAGGTATGTACCTTATTTTTTAGAATAAAAATTGTACTCGCTTCGTTACCGCTCACTGGCTGGCGTTTTTACGAATGGTGACTTTATACGACATGATTACGTGCTATATATGAATACAGAGAGGCAGAAACGTTTGCGGTTAAGTTTTGATACGTTAGTTCTATTAATTTATGCCATATTCATGCACGGAATGTAGTGACACGTGAATACAGCTGCGCCGATAATAAACGTGCAGCAGTGGCAGTGTATTGCTCCGCAGAGCCGCGAGTGTGTTTAGTACTGACCCTAGCGTTAATCATCTTTTTATTGGATGAGAAGTCATCTCGTGATAGCCAAGGTTACATTGTGGTGTCCAAGTATTCCCTCTTATCATCTTCACTGAGTACATTTTGTGTCCTTTTGCGATGCAGGTATCTTTTCATCGTTTCCCTAAAGACGGCACACAGTTCAAGAAGTGGATCATCGCCCTAACGAGAGATGAAGGCCCTGATTTTCGTGTGACCAAGTACACAAAGGTGTGCTCAAAACATTTTTGCACATCTGACTTTATTCGTGGTGTTGCCAGTGGTCACCGACTTCTCAGAGACACAGCTGTGCCATCAGTGTTTGCGTTTAACAAGCCGTGCAGCCTTCGGAAGCCACCAAAACAGCGTGCTGCACCACTGCTACCACGATCACCAGCCGCACAGTCAAGTCAAGCACAAGAGCCAACCGAAAGCGTAGATGTTCCGACCGAGGAATATGACATACCCATCACCGACAGTGACATGAATGGCGACAACTCTATCGAACCTGCCTTTAATGCCCCAAGCACAGAGGGGCAGGAGCATCTGCTATCTATCATCGTAGGGAAGGACCAAGAAATATTGAAACTTCGAGACAAGTGTGCTGCCTTAGAGGAACAGCTTACATCTGCCAGGGCAGCCATCCACGAACTGCGGGCACAAAATGAATCTCTAGCGTGCCAGCTTGACGAAGAAAAACAAAGGACATCAAATTTTTCCCTCGAAAAGTTCAAGCATTCAGATGAAGATATCATGCTTTACACCGGTTTGCCCTGCTATGAACAGTTCATGAGTTTGATGGAGTTCTTGGACCCAGGTGAACGTGGCTGTAATGTTTTGCGCACTGAGGGCAGCAGTAGTACAACAAAGTCTACTGTAGGCCGGAAAAGAAAACTTAGTGTAGAAGATGAACTCTTCTTGGTCTTAGTTCGACTGCGACTTGGTCTGCTTGAGGCTGACCTAGGTCACAGGTTTTGCATCACGCAATCTACGGTATCCAGGATATGGACATCATGGATAAACTTCATGTATGCCAAGCTCTGCACCCTGCCTCTTTGGGCCCCAAGGGAAGTCATCGATGCAACAATGCCGACCGAGTTTCTGCACAAATATGCTTCAACAAGGGTGATCCTTGATGCGACCGAAATACGCTGTAAAGTGCCTTCATCTCTGTCACTACAGTCAAGCACGTACTCGTCTTACAAGTCGTCAAACACATTTAAAGGCCTCATAGGGGTGTCACCAAATGGACTGGTCAGCTTTGTGTCCGAGCTGTTCACGGGATCCACGTCAAACAGAGAGTGCGTCTCACGGAGTGGGTTCCTGGGGCCAATCCCACTTTCGTTGGCTCCTGTCATCAACCAAATCTGGACTGTGACAGCTATTCTTACAAACTTTCAAAGCCCTTTAATTCAACACTGAAGTAGTACAGTTACAGAAGAAAAAAAATTTGGTGCACCTTTGAAATCAACAGGATGTGGCATATCTATGATGCCCTTCCATGTTATTTGCATCACAAGAAACAGCAAAATGAATAAGAGAGCTGATGTTTGACTGCTCTACAGGACATCCGAAGGCGTAGTGCACGGGAGACGCCTTTCACATCCAACCTCCTCCACAGCTGCGGAACTCTATGCCATCCTTTTCTTTCTACAACACATCGCAGATTTTACACCACGTGAATGGGCAGTTTTTACAGACTCCAAATCTGCACTTCAAGGAATTGAAAATTCCGGCATTCGAGGCCCATCCGCACCCCTAGTCACAGATGTGTTAATGGCTTACCACACTATCTACGCAGCAGGCCACAGGCTAGTTCTCCAGTGGGTTCCAGCCCATTGTGGTGTCGTGGGGAACGAGCAGGCCGACAGCGCCGCAGAAGCAGCACTCTCGTATCGGAAACAGACCGGTATTGTTCTGCTGAGAGGAGACCGCCGTTCAATTCTGCGACGCCTAGTGACACCCCTGGCTTCCCGCCAACGGACAACCGACATTCTTCCCCCCTCTATGTTGAGCAGAGTTGATCCAACGCTCGCTTTCCGCATGCCACGAAACACCTCTCGTCAAGATGCTGCATGAATCCACCGAATGCACCTCCATGTGGCCTTTACAGCTCAGTGGCGTTACCGCTTGAGACAACTTGACTCTCCCACCTGCTGCCACTGTGGTGCTCTTGAGGATCTGGAGCATATTCTTCTTCATTGCCCTCACTACCAACCCTCCCAAATCACACTCTCCGAGTCTCTTCGTCAGCTGTACTCTCGCCCCTTCTCCCTATCAAAATTGCTTGGTCCCTGGCCCAATCCAGCCCAGTAACGCTCTGCGCTCAAAGCTCTTCTGACATTTCTGGACACCATCGGACTTCGATCGTTATTGTGAAGGGGCTCGTTATTTTATTCCCCACATTCCCACCGCAATGGGGTAGAGTATCGCCTGTGGCGATGAAACTCCCCACTCTCCAAGGTCAAAAATAAAGTTGTTGTTGACTGCTCTACAGAATCGTCCATGGAACTGTGCTGAAGGCATCCAGAGTTTGTGCAGCACGTCACGAGGACTTTATTAATGCTTTGAAATGGTAGAGTAGCACAGTGGCATGGAAAGCAGGAGAAAATTAAATCACAAATTGACAATATCCCCATGGTGTTAGAAAGACATCAGCATTTGGACAGCACACAAAAGTAGGCAGGGAGAAGCGTTCATAGAGCATGTTTGAAAGCAGGGAAAACGCATTTGGTGGGATAGTCTAGATAACGCATTCTTTCATAAATGGCACAATTTTAGTGAGATTTTCACACTATACACATTGACACAAAAACGTGCCTCTTGTGGTACAGTTTGCATGGCTTGAGTAGCTGCATGCAGCATTCAGAGCCCGGTTAGCCAGGCCCTCCCACGAAGAGGGCCCGTTGCCCAGCTCCCACCACGAGGAGGAGAGGTTGAATGCTGCTGTTTATGGGAGCTGTGAGTCCGTAGTCAAAGATTCCGAGGGCAGGCAGTTGTCGTTAAGGGTTCAGGAGAAGTTGGATGCTGCTATTTATAGGAGGTGTGTGTCCTTAGTCAGATTCTCAGGGCAGGCAGTTTTCAGTAAGGGTTATCAGGAAGGGAATCTGCACTTGTAGTTCAGAGGGGGGAAAAGCACACTACATCTTAGTGAATACATAACACACGGTCAAGGCAGATGCTGCCGGCTCTTCACAATGTAGGGAAGCATATGGGAGAAATAAAACTTGTCAAGTTTTGACTTCATGTCCCTCCATGCATGTTCATCGAACCTGATGCGCTCGATAGCAATCCAGTTTTTGGAGAACACAACAAAGTCAGCCCACTGACATCCTGATAATGCTATTTGTCCGACTAGTACTTTGTAGTACTCGTGGTTCCTTTTGAGGCTTGGCTCCCCATTCTCACTAACACTCATGCACGATAGCTGCAGTGTATAGATATCTGGATCAGTGTCTTTCAAGGAATATGGGCACTTGATTTCCAGGACGCCATACGTGCGCTCCTCCGGGTCGTACACAAATCTATCAGGACTGGCACCTAGCCACGGGCACCCCGGATGGACGATGAGACCGCTGTGTCGCAGTGAGACATCGTGGCCACAGCGCTTCATAACTTCGGCATAGCGTTCTGCTGCCGGCCCTTCATTTTTCCGCCCGTACTCTATGGCACGTACTCGTGAGAGGTCCTTTGGCTCGATGAGGTTCCGCAGGCCTTTCTCGCTCCACTCTGTTCTCCTTGTCACCTGACCGAAGCACGATGACGTGAGTCTGTGTAGGCGCCCTTGATGCCAGCATGCACTAAGTGCCTGCTGCCTCGAGTTCTGCTCCAGCTCCCTGGCCTCTTCCACTGATGCACTATGTCCTGGCAAAAGCAAAAAGGGTGAATATCAATTTTGAACCAGACGTTGTGAAGAGTGATGTGTTAAAATTTGGGACAACGGCCATCGATCATCCTCGGGGCAAACAGCATAGAACATCGAGACCGAAGAGAATATCGTCGAGGGAAGGAAAGACAACCAGGCTCTACATGACTGTTACCATATTCCAATACTGTAGCCAGAAAAAAATGTCAAGCGGGGCTGTATGGGAGGTTTATATGGCAGGGGAGGACTCACCCTCTTTTACCCTTTCACAAATGCACTACCAAAGGTACGGTTTCAGGGGCCTTTTGACCCCAAAGCGCGCCCTCACTGCACACCTGCCGTATTTCCCCCGCATTAGCCGGTATACGCTAGGTTATCCAGGGAGGACAGTTTTTGTGACTCCGAAAGTTGGTACCTTACACCCGAATGCCATCAAATATGGGGTTTTGCAGCGTGCCAGTTCGTCTTGGCCTACTCCAGCATGCAGTCTGATGAAGGGGAATATGGTATCATTTGTTGTCACTTTTGCAGAGAGCATGACCCAGGTTATTGATACTGACAACGAGAACAGTCTCAAAGTTCTATGTGCATGGACCCATGGTGCCTGTGCGAAAGATCCGCACGGAGTATGTATCGAGGCGAAAGCATGTGCTTGACCCTCCGAATGACTCCCCTCCGAGGGTGGCCAGGTTGCTAAAAAGCACAGCCCTTGACCCGTAGCATAGAATATGTGGTTTGAGTCCTGCAGCTGGCTCAGTGACCATTCCTGTGGCTTCTTTCGAAGTGTAGAAGATTTCCTTCCACTGCATTGTGTTTGTTGTTATCTGCACAATTTCCAACAATGTAAGCACACACGTGATATGCAAAGATACATGTAAGGGTATGAACAAAGTCATACACTTACCATCAGTATACTTTGTTCTTCTGTGGCGAGCCCGTCCGGGAAGACATACTGTGTTGCTCCGCAGAAGAGTGGCACTTCCGGCACAGAGCTGACCATATTGGACCCTGCCGAGATGTCAGCAGCGATCCACGTCTTAAAGTTTGCAGGCAGGCTTGCCTGCAAACTAGGAGGTAGGTCAATGGTGAGGAAGGAGGCGCCACTCCAAGCTTCGTGTTGCAGAAAGGACTCCTTGCAGCCCGCAGCACAGCAGCGAAGTCATGGTTCCCAAGGCCAGCTTGACGTTCACTCAACTTCTGGAAAGACTCCAGCTTGTGCTGTTGGTCCATACTCCTGGCCTGAGCATCGAACAGCCGCACCGGCATTGGCAGAAGTACACCACCTTCACGGGGGCTCCTCCAATCTACGTCCTGTACCCTCATCGGTCCAATATTTTGACGACGAGGACGCCTCCACTGTTGAGGTAGCTCGGTACATGACAGCTCCGGTGGTGCCTCCTTGTACCCTTTCTTCTTCAACAAAATAAGCAGTCGTACTGCCGCAAGGACATGACTGCATGGGCTCTCCTTTCCAATAGCGCAGTCACAGTATGCATCGGTTACTGAACAGCTTTCAGCTGTACTTTATACTCCGGTCCAGTTTTCCTCTGGCTCCTGTAGCAAGTTGCCCGAGCATATATGATGCCACGACTGCAAGAGTGCAGATGTAATGTCTCAATGTCAAAGTCTCAATGAATCGGCGTTCAATGAAACGTCCATTTTTCGACGAAACGATGTTCGATGAAATGTCCCGGAACCATTTCGTCCACGTCAGAGGAACGAGGCGATTAGGCTTATCATACCTGCTGCTCAAAATGTTGACAGAAGTGGCTCTCCCGTTACGCAAAAGTGATGTCAAACGTGAACAAGTGAGCGAGTAAATTTTCACGTTGGGCGGATACCTCACACACAGGCATTTGCAAACCGCGCCTACTCCGTTGAAAATAGTGGTAGCAAAGCGGGACGTGTCCCTCCTTAATCGAGACGCTTCACACATATTGCATTGTAAACGAAAATATGGAACCATTCCACAGGCTTAATGTGCGCCTACGACAAGCAAGTAGCAGCAGTTATACGCATATTTGCTGAACCGTGCGAAAATGCAGGCTCTGGTCTCAAATATTCCCGCGTCGTCATGATCTACGAACGCTTAACTTCAGAAGAGCAAAAAACGTTACGTACCTGATGTCGCACGCGTTTGTAAATATCGACGAAGATTGGGCGTATACGCCTCGACGGTGAAGACGTAAGATTTCTTCTGTTGCCGGACCGACGGCTCTGCCAGCGCGCACAAGCCTCCCAGCGTATCATCTGACAGACAGGGTAGAAATTCCAAGTCGTTTTTCCACATGTCATGGCCAAAAGATGGAAAACGCAGTCGAGCAGTCATCGTAGAGCCGATAGACTGCGATAGAAGCACGTTTATCGGGACGATTGGGTCGACAACACAAAGATGGCTGACTAAATCTCGGCGCTCGTTGTTGCCAGACGCAGAGTAATTTTGCATAGCACCTATTTATTTGAAAGAAATCGGAGATAGTCGAGCACAATATCAGGGACGTTTGGTATGGAATGACCCATCGAAGACCTAACCGGGACAACAATGCACGCAGTGTACACAAATGATCTTGCTGACGTGATTTGCCAAAATCAGCAAAAGTGTAAGGCATTGATCGTATCATCAAAAGTGTTTCTGTGCTGTGTTGCCCATGTGTGCACTTTCGAGGGAGTGTAAAAGCATACGCCGAGTGTTCCTCTTAAATATGCGGTAGAATTCTTACACCAAAGCCTGAAATGCTGTTATCGCAGGTGCGTTATACCACGTGGTGGACAACTTGTGCGAGGTATCTTCTGACTCAAATTTGTCTCCTCGTCAGTCAGATTTTTCCTTCCGTGTGACGCTCCTTGCGATAAGGATGGGTGTACTTCTGGTGTCATTTAATCTGCAGTTTCGGTATCACTTCTACAAAATTTCAAATTTGGTAGACGAACAATTCAAAGCACGCGACAAAATATCGAACGTTGAATGAGCGCGAAAAATGATTTCGTACTATCCTGCTATTTCAGTTTTCTCAGAAAAGTCCTAATGAAAAAGCAAATTAATTTATACCCCTGTCACACGGGCGCTTTCGAACCGCATCGAGCCGATGCTAGTCGAACGCAATGCGGGCCCGACGCTGCCCACGGACACGATCGAGTAGGATCGAAATCCGATCCTACTTAACTCCATCCGGTCCCTAGAACGGGATTGAGGTCCTCGAGACGGATTGAAAACCGCCGTCCGCATTCTCGAAGGCAGAGATCATTTGCAGTACTAAATAAAAACGTATGAATTTTGCAAATGCTACTGCACCAGGCAAATGGAATTTCACGGTGACAGTATGACGGGCAACTGCGGTTGCCTTTCTTTCTTTATATATATATATATATATGTATATATATATTGAAGAAAAATAGCATAGGCTCTTTGGCTGCACGTTGAACATATGTTTATAAGTCCCAAACGTCGCCACACCAGCATTGGGCAGCTGTTTCGGCCTTATTGGGCCTTCATCAGCAATGCGTAGGTGGGCGACGTTTGAGCGAGTGGCGTCGCAAGGTCACGTGGAACGTGATGTCCTTCCGTCAGGGTGAGTGACTCACCTCTGAAAGCCCAGTGCGAAGCCAGTAAAGTATTAATTGAAGAAAAATAGCATAGGCTCTTTGGCTGCACGTTGAACATATGTTTATAAGTCCCAAACGTCGCCACACCAGCATTGGACAGCTGTTTCGGCCTTATTGGGCCTTCATCAGCAATGCGTAGGTGGGCGACGTTTGAGCACTCTCCCTCACTCGGGAGGAGCACTCTCCCTCACTTGAGCACTCGGGACAAAAGAACTCTTTTGTCCCGAAGAAGGCGGAGCTTCCGCCGTAACGTAGACATCCTCCCTAACTTTTATAATTTTTAAGTTTTAATAAACCCCTTTTTTGTTACTTCCCCTACTTTCGTCTTCTGTCTCCCATTTATTTCAACTATAATTACGTAGCCGTCCGATCCAACTCCAACTTTTCAAGATATATATATATATATCATCTCGACCACTCTCGACACCACGTACGCAGTTTCTTGTTTGCTTGCGCCGATCTGTTTGAGGGTACATTCTGCATTTGTTTTTTCTTTAACAAGCAGGAAGAAGTCTGTTTGTAATGGCATCAAAGAGAACTGCATCATCTGCACGGAATTTGTGGGCGGAGCGCGAAACGTCTGTCCTTATCGACATCTGGGAGGACCGACTAGACCATCCCAGGCGGCAAAAACGTAATGCCGTTTTAGGAACGGAACCTAGGACAGACATATCGGTAAGTTGTGCACTGTTTCTTGTTATGCCAAGTAGTTGGCCATATTGCTGTAGTAGTCACGTCGGTACCACTATGAACCGTGCGAATTCTTCAACACAGCTTCGTTCAGGGAGAGTGCTGAAATGAAGGATGAAAGCCACTTATCCAGATGAATGCATTACTACTGTGTGACATTGTGCTATCCATGGGAATAATGAATGAAAGAGTAGCGCCAACTTAACTTGGGTAACAAGCAACCAAGTGGACGGTTATGTGAGTGATGACCGATAAGGTTCATCTACTTGTTCACGCGAAATGATAGTCATACCCGACTTGACACTGTCAGACTTGCATCCACTAGGGCAATGAGACAATTTGCAGTCATTATATTAGCATTCTGACGGGAGTGCTTGGCTGCTTAAAAGCTCTTTGGCTGTTCCCGTCGGCTATGCATCTACTTTATATGACTACCTCATTCCAGGAAATATGTCAAGACGGGGCACTCAACTGGGTCTGGGGCCATTGAATGCACTCCTTGTTGGGAACTCTTCCCATAAACGATCAGACCCTTGTGGAAGAGACGAGCTGTAACAAAGGGACCTCTGTGGCAACGGTATGTGGCTTCCAGCCGAAAGTTGAAAGCTGATGTAGCTAGACCCACGGCACTTGCATGTATTCATGCCATGCATGCTTACTGCGCTGCGTTGTTTGTTTGCACAAAATACATTTTTACTCTTCATAGCAAAGCTATTACCACTATCAATAAATCATTCCTCTCCAGTGATCCACTGTTAGCTCTGAAATGATTCCAGAAGTAGGATGCATTCCGAAACTTCTTACTCAGGGAGAAGTCACTAAACGTTCATCTTCATATTTTTGAGATAGATGGATCGCAGCGAGACAAGCAGGTTGTTTCATGTTTTGGCCATAAATATGAAATAGACAGGACAACATATCTAACGAATAATTGGTTGTTGGGAGAGGAAGAGGTAACGTTAATTCATCCCCACGTAGCCTGTAGCGAGTAGAGCTCCTTGTAACGTTGATATATAATATATCAGAATATCTAGCATGTCGTTAAATAATTTATAAATGATGAGACTTATTTTACAGTTAATGAGTGTGTAAATGTAAAAAATACCAAGAAGTTTAATCGCGAATCTAACAGTTCCAAAGCATGGTAAAAACAGACAAATGTGGAATGCTATGTTTTGTAGTAAATATATTTGCCTTAAAGTAGCAGGATATGTTAGCCCATATGTTTCAATTGCATATATAATGTGAGAAGGAACTAATGCGTGATACACCATTAACAACCTCTGAACAGGAAAACTTTGTCTTAGTTGGAATGGACCCTCGGGGTATACCAAGGTTTGCCTATATATAAGTAGAACTCGTGTTACCAATGCCTACATATTTTCACTTAAATAGCTACCGAAAAGTTGCAATGGTGTACCACACACTCCATACCTTTCTAACATCATGAGTAGAAATCATATCACGGTTAATCGGATTGATATATTTATACAGTTTGTCAATGAGATGGTGCACGGCAGTGCAAGTGAAAGCTGCAGCAGTCCTGCTACAACATCGTCGTCCTCTGCGGATGGTGTTGAAGCCTCGAGGGAGGCTGATGGCAACACAGAGCTAACTATAGAAGGAGGCTGGATGACAGGGACGATGATTCACCAAGCCAACAGGCTCCACAACGCCCTGCCCGGAAACGGTGACGCACAACAGGGACATCAGACTTCCGTCAGGCTCTGCTAACAGAGCAAAAGCTCTTGCGGGAGAGTTTGGGGCCAGGGTGCCGGAGCGAACTGAAAACCAGAACCGAAAACAAAAAAACGCTATTTTGGTGCGAACCGGACCGGAATCGAAACCGTATACATTTTTTTCGCTCAGGAGGGAAACCGAAAAATTTATTGAACGGTTTTCGGTCCAAGAAAAAGCTTCGCCGGTTTGGACTACGAATGAGCGAATGAAACTGACGTCGTGTGTTCTGAAGTCATGTCACGGATACTTTACGAGGGTTACGGTTACGGTGGAATGTATGTCGGTATACTATGAACCCTTGGTAACGTTTTACCGTTCGCGCACATAGACTTAAAGGTACATGTGACCGGTTGTGACTCTCTACCAATGTGCCGTAGTGTTCGTTTTAATTTCATTCGCACAAACCCTCCTGAACTAAACACGACCCAAGGGAGGCTGCGTAACGGCTTTTCTATCGGTAATGTCGCGCAACGCGTCCCTTATTTGAGAACAGCGAAGTTAAATACATTTACGTATCCGCGAGGGCAAGCGCGTACGAAGTGACGCTTCTTTTGTGGACAGGACACGAAGAAAAGAAAAAGAAGGGAAAAAGGAAAGAAAAAGAAGAGGAAAAGGAGAGAAAACCTCGATTTGCGTCGTACTCGTGCGGTGGTGCTTGCTGGCTAGGAAGCAGCAACAGACATGCGGATGGGACGCGATCGCACCAATCCAGCAAGAAAGTACTTTACGTATGACATCGCGACAAAGAAGTCCGTCTGTATCATGGGCTTCAAGAAAGGGGAAAGCCTATTTGAACAGACAGTCACCTACACGAACCAGGAGCTACCAATTTCACAGCTGCCTATTAATATTAAATACCATGCGTGCGGAATAAACGGGTTTACATTTTGCAACATTGATTTTTTTTTTCTGGAAATGAATATGCCCACCAGAAGCGGAACCGGTTCAAAACCGGTATGAACCGTAATTTTTTGCTCCGGAACAGAACCGGTACCGGACCGTTTATGATAGAACCGGAACGAAAACCGGAACGAAAAACGTTTCGGTTCGACACCCTGTTTGGGGCAGCCCATGCCAGGGAGGTAGAACTAAGGGAACGTCACTTGCTGCTGCAGGAAAAATTCGCCGCTGCAATAACAAGGTTTTTTGAATCACCGTGAATGAAAAGCGCAGCTCCTTCTCTCACCTTATCGTTGTTCTCGCTGTTTATAGTAGTGAACAATTGCAGCCCGAACTGCATCTCCACTGGTAGTCCTTGCATCTGTAGCTCCATCTGGCTGCGCATACAAAATGTTGGTAATCTCAGAGTCTGAAGCCCACTGCTGCATGACAAGTTCACTGAATGCTTCACATATGTTGTTCAGTAGACAGCAAGTGCGAATGACCAATGGAACATTCTCCAGGTCACACTCCATCCGCTTCATAGTGCACCTGAATCGGGCCTTCATTCTCCCAAAGGCATTCTCCACTACCCTCCTAGCCTTTGACAAGCGGTAGTTGAACTCCTTCATGTCATCATCCAGGCGTGCCCTATGACTGAATGGTTCCACCAGGTGTGACGTCAAAGGGAGTGCTTGATCACAGAGGAGCAGTGGGGGGACTGGACTGCTGTTCCACTGATGATGGCAACGGGTGCTGCAAATAAAGGTCCTTCGACACACTGCGCCAGGCTAGACCGCTCGTAGACGTAGGCATCATGACAACAACCTGGTGATCAAACGTTGACATAAAGGAAGCGGTAGCGGTTGTCCACCACGGAAAACAATGTGATGCTATACCTGCATAAAGTAAGAGACTTAGGTGACATTTACAAGCCAGAGAAACCTACAAACAAAATTATTCACTGACTGTGTGGCAGCGTATGTTTGTACATCAACTATGACTGACCTTTTAGAGCACACACCCTGTTGTATAGTATAATACGTTATAATAACTTACCACCCTTTATAGTTATAGTAGTCAGTTGCGGTACCCTTAGGAGGTGAAACCGGGAAATGGCACCCATCCAACGCTCCCACAGCCTAAGGGAAGTCGAGGACTGCGCTGAACTCTCTGATGTGATCGGTCATTCTTTCTGCGGACGGCATCTTGACCCAGTCAGACTCAAGTTTGGCGATTACAGCTTCGAAAAACCCTTTATATAACGTGTTGACTGTCCGACGCCCGATGCCACACAGGTTCGCAATCGACCTGTCCTCGACAGATGAGCAGAGCTTGTACAGGCTCACCGCCACTCGCTTCTCGACAGAAATCGCCGAGCGCATTGTCGTGTGTTCACGCTGCAGGAGGGACCTGCACGAATCCACAATGTAGCGGAACGTACTGGGCGAGACGCGGAATGACTGCTTAAAGAACTGTTCACCAAGGTGTGGCAATGTGTCTTCGAACCAACGTTCGTTACGGTCCAATCTGCACCTTTCTCTCTGCACCGTCGGAGCACACGCAGTGGCGGCAGCAACACTTACGCCGTTAACGAAGAATAGCTGCCTGTTTATGTCGTTCGCTTCACTCTTTGCTGCTTCGACTTCAGATTTGAGGTCCGTCATCGCTACTATCATAAGTGGAATTTCTCTTTTTGCCTCGGCACTCATGATAACGAAACCACGCGGGAGAAAAAAGTTACGAGATCAAGGTTCGATAAACAAACAGCACAATGCGGAAGTGGATACGGCTATTCTCGACTTTTTGGGAACACATTAGCCAGCACCAGCGTAAATCCTCGGGGTTATTTGCGCCGCCTGTCGGCAAGTCAACTTTTCAATACGCATCGAGTTGGGCCGTGTAGCAACGTTGCCCACCGAACGCTCTTCAGAAACTCGATGCGGATCAGCTTCGATCCGCTTTGAAAGTGCCGTGTGACAGAAGTATTAGTCACAAAATTTCTTATGCAAACCTGCCAGGCCACGAACCCACGTGTGAATGCCACACCGCAGTGACACTCATAATTTTAGTACAAAAATGTTTTTGTTTCGCACACAGTGTAGTGGCACGTCATGTCTTGTCTAGTTTGCAGAATATTTCATTGCTGTTTTTTTTTTTCAGACTTCCTGTGTGTATATGTAGTCGTTGAACATCAGCTTGCAGCTTCAAACTGCATGGCCGATTCGAACTTGCCCGTGCTACCCTGCTTCTGCATCGATGGCGACGAGCAGGAGCAGTATATCCAGACATCGTTAATCCACTCGTCCTTCTCATTCGCTTCTTTAAGGTGATGACGCAGTCAACCACAAGCATCGCCCGACGTGTGAAAGCGGAGTGATGTAGCGCCCCTTATAGAGACGACAGTGTTTCTCTATTGCCAGTTGACAGCACTCCTGCAGCTTCCGACATTCCGGGATATTCCTACGACATCGATCAGGAACGCCAAACCCTCTACATCTTCTGTTTCCCTTCTGAGTCGATTCTGGAGCGGTCCCAATTTCCCCCTTCCCTATCGCGTCTAAAATGCTGTCACTACGGGGCGCCACCACCCTATATCCAGTTTGTGTCCAGCAGCAGTGGGCTCTCTCCCTAAACAGGTTCTCTACAAAAACCGTACTCCCAAAATAGCCCTTCGCACTTGGGTTATCCCTTAAGCCTATTATCCCTTCACACAGGCCAAAGTCAATGTTTGAGAGGTGGGAGGAACGTCTTCCGGAAGTTCGTATCTAGTCGTACCTCCTACGAGGTAAGCAACCAAGAAGGTTTTCGAGACCATGCAACGCGGTGGACAGGAGTACTTTACGCCGAGTCAGTACGACAGCATATGCCACGTGTAATTTTATCAAGTTCTAAAAAAGTAAATTTCATCACGATCTTCTATCTCTTTCCTTTCTTTTTCTTCTTGGCATAAAAAAAAATGAGTTGTTGTCCGACACATGAAACAAGGGACACACTCAATTTCGATACCTCCATTCAATGAGATAAGGCCACAATACGTGTGAATATATATATATATATATATATATATATGTTGCTACCACCCTGGACCATTGATGTCTTGCAGAGACACAGTGTTTGTGCCGACCCGAGAGCGCGTCACATCCCTACGCAGTGCCGATGAGAGCCAACAAGCCCAAAACGGCCGTCCACAGCTGGGATTGTGGCACGCTCGACTTGTAAACATATATATGCACTGCATATATATATATATATATATACCGGCCTCGGTGGCTCAGTCGGCAGCGTGTTCGCCTTCTGATCCCGAGATCTCGGGTTCGAACCCGGCCGAGGACGCCAGCAACTTGGTGGCCGGGTACAAGTTGCTTAGACACGCCATCTTCCGCGAGGGACGTTAAATACGGGGTGCCGTGTGATGAGCTTTCATCGCACGTTAAAGAACCCTCAGGTGGGCAAAAGCAATCCACAGACCGACCGCTGTGGCGTCGCTCATGATCTCAGTTGTCTCGCGACGTAAACACCCAATTATTATTATTATTATTATTATTATTATTATTATATATATGAGACAAAAAATGCGTAGCACGTCGTAGCTCGAAAAGCATGACCCATCCCCTCTTGGTGTTTTCTCTCACTGTTGTTTTAGACACCTGTTGTTTTGTTTGTTACGTTGCTGCCTTCATCATCTGAAGCATTGATCATTACGGGATGCAGCAAGCCGGCATTACATTAAAAGTATGTCACTCCGCATTCAACTGGTTCTCTCGCACACAGGATTCTACTGAGCATCGGAAAATACCAGGGGCCGCAACGTGAGACATGGCACAGCACAAGAAGTCACGATTAAATTGTTGTTTCCATACCCAATATGTCAGATTGGCTATTACCGTATTTTTTTAAGTATCACTAGCTCGATTGCTTCCGGCTTTCTCAAATGAATTTTGAAAATGAAATTCTAAATTGAATAAATGTTCACACTTCTCTCTATACTGAGTCCTGATATACAGCGCTCCTGATGATCAATTCAGGCGCGCACGATTGGCCCCAGATGAGTACTAGCGTGCAAACAATATACTCACTGGGCGACATCAATTACCATACAGCTTGCATATTCGCCACAATCAAAACAATAGCCGCTTTGATAACAACTGCTGAAGGCAACATTGTTCCCCGCTAAAGGCTGACACCCCTGTAGCACGAGTGTGATAGTTCAAACCATCTCTCTCGTTCTTTCCGCTGAACTCGGCTATGGTGGCTCTCCTCCTGATCCACAACGCGAAGCTGCGTTTATGTCAACCCTGGAGCAAGCAGCACTTGACATAGTTTTGGAATGTATGGTTTCCAAATAAACAAGGTGGCTGTTCGATGGTAGCGCTTAGACGCTATTTTCTGCACATGTCTACACGCCATAAATGGGGGTTGGACACTACAGTTGCAACACATTTATTTGGTCATTCTAAAAATACCTAGTCCGGTTGAATTTCTAGAAAGGGCGCGAATACGGAAACGTCGATACCGTCAAAGGAAAGAAAAGGGCAACAAGATCGCATTGACAGGTTGACCCAGGAACGATATTTATTATGGGACGATTGTCGTCGAATCATTTCCCGCCGACGTAAGCGGAGCAACGCCCAGAGCGAGGTGTGTCTCCTCCTTTTAATCAGCCTACGTGGATGGCACACCATAATATCCACGTTACAGAGCCCCCTATCTACTTTCGGAGCAAAATGAATTAGGCTGCAGCGTCATGCATCAGTGTCGCTTCGTTCCCTAGCCGGGAAGAATGCGCTAGGACACGGTTATGTGGATACCCAGAGAAAATGATTAGAAAGGAACGGCGTCACGCACTTTACTCCCTTCCATCTCGCTATCTCTTCCTTCCGAGCAATTAGTGATATTAAATTAAGCGAAAGCTGTTTTGGTGTCCTGAGATTCTCCGTAATGCCATATTAGGCTCGTGGCAAATTGAGCGTGCGAATTCCTGAATGACAACCTGGAGCCTAATTACAGTTCACCACACGCGTGGAACATACACTAACATAAATCTTCTTCACTCTCATTACGAAGGGAACAGCCGAATACTTTCGCTTAAATGGGAAATCCGTTATGACTAACGTGTTATTGCGTGTTCTTGCACACATAGAACGTTTGTTTTTGTATACGAGAGCTGATATATGTCGAAAAACACGAGTGTCATGCATCGTAAATGAAATACGAAATTTAACTGAGGTCCCCAAGTGAAAGTATTCGGCTCCACTGATGATTTTCTGAATCGAGTTCGCGCTATCAATCGTCGATCTTTTCCACGCAGTTCAATGCATTTTTCTTGCGTAAAGGCGGAAGAAAATAATGCGGGACATATAAACTTCATGTTAAAGCGGCTCTATCACGAACAAGTAAATAAGATAACAATAGACAGAAAGACACCATACGATGCCGAAGTGCGTGATTATCAAGTAGATGAAAGCATTTACCGGAGAGGAAAAGTTAGCGCAAACAGTAGAAAAACAACAAATCTAAACGAACGGTGTTAGTTAGCAGCGCATCTAAGTAGTTCGATATTTCCACCAGAGCGAACTCTACTGTACCTGGTGAACAAATATTAAACAGCCAATGTCGTCTTCCGCTCCAACACACGAGCACCGTAAAGACAGAATGGTGTTTGTGACAGCGGTAGAGCAGAGTGACGGTTTCCGCTCATTTGACTTGAAAGGAATTGCCTGGAATGCGGGGCCAGCGGATAACATACATGTTACGAATATGCCAGACCAAAACACATCATGCAGGAAATATTGATGGTGCGTCGTGGATTTCTGGGAGAGATGCTGGCGGCTAGTGGAGGGAGATGTTTGCAGAAGTGGCTTCTACTCCGTGTGTTCAAGTAACGAGTGCGACCGCCCAATTTCACTGTGATTAAGTTTGTCAGAAAATCCATGGCTAAGAGAAGACGTTCTCTTTTGTAGAACGTTTAACCATTTGTAAAAAGACAACAACTCTCTCTTCCGTCGTGGCTACGACAGGCATGTGCGTGCTGCAGGCAAGTGTGACTGCACCGCATTTCAATGACGCCAAAAAATGGGCTTCTCAATCTGTAACAATATTGCAACATTGTCGGCATCGTCACTTTCGTACACTGTAGCAGAAAAGTGTACGTCTAACACGGTCTGCGCTAGTCTTCGTGGAGGATGTTTCGGCGCCGGGACGCGCTGGAGCTGATGAGTTCCACGAAGGTGTCGCCTTTCCTTGTTTTTGGTATCCCGTACGAGAGACATTATTCACCCCAAGACACTGCTAGAGTTTCTCGCGCCCAACAAAGGATTCGGGGAATGTTTCCTCATGCCGACCGCAGGGATATAAGCGGAGACCAGAGTGGCCCAGCTGTCTTTTCTCTCAACCGATGATGAGCAGGCTGAACGGATCGCCGACAGTTCTCTGTAGCACCCAACTGTTGCACTTATCTGAATATTTAACTTCATTTGCTTATACCCTGGTCCTTTCATTGGTGTGTTGCCACGGTACCAGAGACGACACACGCAACATCGTGCACATGTCCGCGGACGGCAATAATAGAGAACTAATCAACAAGGAATTATAGGAATCTCAGTTTGAGTTGCCCCGTGCAAAAAGTGTTGCATATATCCGCACGTTTCGAAGGTGTGCATGTATTAGACATTTATTTTGCAGCGGTAGCCTATCAGAAGAGTCGTGGCCTTGGTTTACATGCTGACAATGGTGCTTTGTGATAATTCAGGACATTTCGTCGCTGTAGAATAATCGTAACACCGCAGTTTTCGGCAGGTGGAATAATTTTGCGTGCTTGAGATTTCTCTTATATGTGCGGAAATCTCGGCGCACGATATGCACATTACTTCGTTAAAATTGGCAATATATAATAATTGGGGGTTTACGTCACGAGACAACTGAGATCATGAGCAACGCCACAGCGGTCGGTCTCTGGATTGCTTTTTTCCACCTGATGGTTCTTTAACATGCGATGAAAGCTCATCACACAGCATCCAGTATTTAACGACCCTTCTCGAAGACTGCGTGTCTAAGCAACTTGTACCCTGCCACCAAGTTGCTGCCGTCCTCGGCCGGGTTCGAACCCACGATCTCGGGATCAGAAGACGACCACGCTACCGACAGAGCCACCGAGGCCGGTCTGGGCAATACTATATGAAACGGCGCAAGTAGTGCCTGTTCGTTATGAGGCATTGGTACTGTGTTCGTCCATCTGTGTTTCATTGACGTCACGTACTATTATATTGATATTTTTCAGAGCTGTTATCACAGCATAATATTTACCAACACACTGAAATCTTTTATTTATGTGCTTCATGAAAGACAATTTTATATTTTCTAAGTGACCCAGCGAATATTATCATTTAAAATGGCTTTTGTATGTTTGTACGCACGCTACAATTATGTACAGTCTGTTAAGCACATTGTCATAGCTACGAACCGACTCTGGTACTCAAACTTGAAAATACCAGTGTTGTGTGGGGCACTCGACATGAATACTGTGGGAAGCAGTTGACCTGTTCTGCCGAGAGCTGCTCGTTCATCAAGAAAACGGGGCATTTCTCATATGTTTGAGAGATTCCACTTCGTTTGGGAAGCGTTTGTACCAGGGGCTACCCAACACCCGTCTCCCCACACCCCTAAAGACGGCTACAATATCAGGTCACCGAAAGGAACATATGTCCTTCTTGGGACAACTTCGTAGCTTTTATAATTAAAAATTAATTAACGATTTTTAGGTACCTAGTCATTTGACGGTCGAGCAACGTATGGCCAAGAACGTGCGCATGTCTATAGCCCTAATAGGTTTTTTTTAAATGAAAAATCTGTATCGCCAAAAAAAAGACACCCTCTATATATAATCTCTGCCTTTCCTTGCTCAGGTCCCAGGAAGAGGATACATGCAGTAGGATTCGGTGCTACAAAAATGGTGCCGCAGCATTCTAAACCACCTCTACTGGTGCCCATGGACAAGCAATCATAATGAAAGGCTGGTCCTGGTAAAGTGGCTCACGATACTATGGCACGTCATGGATATTCGGATTGTGCTGTTGCTTCACATAATCATGAACATATAGGGCTTCATGAAGGATGTCAACATCAAGACATTGGAAAGCAGCTTTGGCTTCATGAAGGTGATTTACAATATTTCAAGGTAGCAGGGGTTACTAAGCAATTGTCCTGCATTTCTCACTTACAGGGACTGAAACATTCAAATAATAGAGGGGATAGTGAATGTGCCTCACCTTCTGAAAGACATCCCGTCATTGTGTGCACTACAGGTTTCTATGTCCCAATGCTGTTTCTCGGTCATGTATCTAAGATATCAGAGCACCACATATATCTTGTTCTTCTTATCTGTGTTCAACATATCTACAGTATCCGCTTAGCCAAGTTCCAATGCACTTCCGAAAAAGAGTTATTGATTTGGCTCAAGAAATTAGTTGGAAAAGCAATGTCCGGTCTAGTTCCCTGAACCAAGTACATAAGTTGGCCCCTTATGACTTTGGTACGGTACGTGTAGTGTCTCTGTGTTCTTCTGTGCTTCCTTTTTGTCTTCCTGCACTCTAAATCCAGCACCCGATATGTACCGCATGAAAGAGGACCCCCGCCTGGGCCAAGCGGTACACATGAGGTACAGTCCTAAACCAGCAGGTACAGTTCGCGACCACTGCGAAATTCAAATGGTACAAGGGCTCCAAGACCCATCCGTACCGGCTAGGTACCTTTTAAGCGCAGTCTATAGCAGCTGTACCTCATGTGTATACCGCGTGTTTCCGGCGCATGAGTACGAACGCCTTCTCACAATCTCCATGCGCTGCAAAAATATTTCACGTGATTCCGAATACCAGTCAATAAATTCCCTTATGCAGCAGTGCCGTAATGAATCAGCACTATCATTCCATCAAAGAAGTGCAATAACTAGAACCCGTCACCGTGAGGGATCGCTCATTTGGGAAGAATGCGTTTCTTGCAACCGCTGGCAAATCAGTTTGTTTGAAACGTCGGGGAGCGAGGATGAGTCTGCTCGGTCTTTGAAGAAACTCGTTCGACGCTTTCAAGATTGGAGTCATCTAAGGTGCGTATTATATCTATGAAGTAATTATTCGTCCGCACGGCGCATTTTCGTTCATCTTCGCTCTGATTCCCAGTGGTCCTGATCACCGGCTGGCTGGACACAACGACTGAGGGACGGACCTTTGCGCTTCATGCACGAACGTTGATGCGTGAATTAGAGAAGCCTAGATTGCACATTACACCTGGATTACACAAGCAAGTAGGAATGTTTTTCAGGCAAGCTATTTCGGTTGTTGGATTTTTTTACATTGTATTTTCTCCTAGGTTATGTCGAGGTGATGTCGTAAATCGGTGAGTCAATCATCTTCTGTGGTTGGTGTTACGTTCTGCGGAAGAAACGGAAGTTGGGGAAGAACATCAATCCAAAGGTGTGGAATACATAAAGAAGCGTGACCACAGAGCAGCAGCAATGGTGAAGGAGAGATGCAGTGGTCAGCGTCCATCCATATACGTTGTGCCCCGTGTGTTCGGCGTTTGTGCATCATGACAATGGATGTAATGATAATGGACAATGGTAATGGACAATGGATGTAATTTTCGAATAAAGGTATTTGTTCGTGATATTTATCGTACAGCGTAGCTTCCTGGGGCAGTTAATATATCGTAGAGGAGGGGAACCACCCCGACGGGTAGGCCTAAATCGCTGCGCGCTATCCGTTGCATGTACCGCATGTGAGGGCGCGTGTACCTCTTAAATTTAAGAGGTACATTTAAAAAAAAATGTACCTCTTGGCCAAGCGGTACTTAACCGTTACATATGCGTTACCTGGTTAAGAGTGTGTGCTTCGTTCTGTAGTAGAGATTTCCAGTTTGAAGCGTGCATTGGTGTTTTCACCGGTTTACACTCTTCCACGTGGAACTCCTTCAGTATGTCGTCTATCTGTTTTCTTGGACTGAGTGTCAACATATAAGCCTTTCTCCCTTGGTGAACTGCTGTACCTAGTATATACTTGGGTTCACCCAGGTCTTTTAAGTCAACGCTTTTTGCAAGTTCATCAATGGCGTCTTGCAACACTTGCTGCGTGTTTGCGAACATAATCATGTCATCAACGTAAACCCTTAGAATGACGCTCACGTTTCCTCTTCGGAGAAGGTACACACACCTGTATGACTCCAACCGTTTATAGCCTTGTCTAAGCAGGCTTACCTCCAACGTCTTATACCAGGTTCTTCCTGATTGTGTCAGTTCATAGATTGATCTGTTCAACTTGCAAACCATCTCATTTTCGTGGTTTCCAGTAGGTTGTTCCATGTACACCACTTCGTCCAATTTTCCTTGAAGATAGGCTGTTTTCACACCCAGTTGTCCCATAAACATGCCCTCTTCAATTGCGGGTGCAACATGTATACACAAGCTGATTAATTTCACTACTGGAGAGAACGTCCCAAAGTAGTCTATCCCTTGAACTTGTGAGCTGCCCACTGCCACGACGGGTGCTTTATATTTTGCAACTGTTCCAGTGGGACCTCTTTGTGTGCGAAAGACCCGCTTGGACTTTCATACCGGGTTCTCTCTTCACAAGAGTCTGAGTGCCCATTTTATGCAATGAAGAAAGTTCCTCTTCCATTGCCTGCTTCCATTCTCGTCGCCGCGGTAAGGTAATAGTTTCGTCGTAACTACAAGGTTCTTGAAGCTCTTCCTCGAGCAATTTACAGTAGCTCTTTTTCGATGGGTCTATTTGTATTCGTTGGGGGAGCTTCCTTTCTCGTGTAGATCTGCGTGGTTCAACTACTGGAGCTGCTGGAGCTTTCAGTTTCGTCCGCTGAATGTTCCTGTTCATTTCGGGAAACAATGGCGACGTCCTCGCAATCCTCCTAACTTAAATACGTAATTTGTGTGACAAGCAGGGTCATTTTGCAAGATTTCAACAGTTCGCAATCATGTCTATCTTCTTTAAGCTTTGCGTCTCGACTAAAGAAAATTTGTTACGTCCAGGGTCCTAAAATCTATAAGCCTTTCGATGATCGCAGTAGCCAACGAAAAATTGCTGGTTGACCTCTAGGAGTCAACCTGGTTGGGCCCATAACCTTTGTTGGCAGGACGGAAGTACGCACAGTCGTTCGGGGAACAAAGCCAGACAACGACCGTCTTCTTTCTCAGGTTTGATCAACTAAATCATTTTATTCTGAGACGAAGAAAAAACACTCGTGCCACGAAATGGGCAGTGATGCTGGTGATGATGAGTGATTAAGCAGACGCGGATTATTCGTACCCCAACAACTGCAGCAAATGCGGAATGTGTGGAAATGTTCATTGATACCTCGTTGCTGAAACCAACACCAAGACCCAGATGTGAGAATGACGTAGCCAGATGATGTATGCAAGTAACTCATCTTTGTTTCGTTTTTTTAGTGGCTGATTAACGTGTTGTTGCATGACTGCATTGCTCGTGTGAACCAGCGGAAGTGAGGTGCAAGAATGTCACTGATAATTACACTCTCATTGTGCACTTCTACAGTGCAATGTACTATGCCTTTATTTTTTCATTCTTTCTTTTTGAACTGTTCATGAGCTCTCATAAGCCATGTATGTCCATACGTAAGTATCTTGACTGTTCTTGATCTGGTGCTTGCTCTGTCGACAATGTATAATTTCGGCAAATACTTTCATCAGGAATCTGCCGCTAGAGCTGTCATTCATACCTAATTCTTAGATACATAACTACAGTGTGTATACCATACCATGGCGTTGCCAAATACTACTCGTGAACACGATTATAATAAGAGAGAAGCTGATGTTCTGAGGCTGGAACAACATAGAAGGGACAGATACAAACAAAGCCTCAAATTGCCTAAGAAATCAACGATGAAAGATGAAAGTCACTGAAAAGGTTAGCCAGCTGTAGGGATCGAACCCACATGTTCTGGATTACCGGTCCAGGGCTCTACCAATTGAGCTAAGCTAACACGCCTCTCCAGCGACTTTCGGGGTGCGTCATCTGAAGGGACGACAAACCAGCCACTCACTCTCACTCACCCTCCTTTCACTCTTACATTTTTTGCTCATTCATACACACATTCATACGACGGAAATCGACGCAAGGGGGACAAAAAAGTCGCATGTCCGAACACCCCTGGATCCGCGCACTTGCAAGCGCTCATTTCGAGGTGCTGCTCCGTTGCATAGAAGAGCACTGACACTTTCCAACGCCCTGCACATGCAGTGTTCGTGTCTCTGTTGTGTGCATTTTATAGATGCATCTCTCAATCAAAAGGAAAGCTATTGTCCTCCTCCGCGTCTCAATGGAACATCTCATTTTTGTACAAAAAGGAAACCACGTGAAAACAAGAGGACATCACGGAACCTGCAACCGTGGGAGGTACAGTGTGATACGTGCAGAACACAACAATCTTGTGGGCAATGATAGCTTTATCCGTGACGAGAAGTGCATCTTGCGTGAATCCTACACTCTCAGAACAGAACTTCACCGCATAGCACGTTGTCCGCAAACCATTGACCATGATAGGATTACCGCTTCTGATTGGAAGAGCGAGGGGGGCGTATAGCAATTTGTATATATGATAATTGCTATAAAATGCCTATGACCCCCACTCTCTTCAAATCAGAAGCGATAAGCCTATCATTCGTGGCTGTAGTTGGGGCGCAACATGTTATGCGGTGAAGTTCTGTTTTGAGGGTGTAGGCTATGCGCAAATGTTTTTTTTCAATAATTGGGGGT
The DNA here is from genome assembly GCF_037126465.1 of Ornithodoros turicata. Classification (NCBI taxonomy): domain Eukaryota; kingdom Metazoa; phylum Arthropoda; class Arachnida; order Ixodida; family Argasidae; genus Ornithodoros; species Ornithodoros turicata. Next base: position 6,511,177 of record NC_088202.1, on the reverse strand, counting down.
TTACGTCGCGAGACAACTGAGATCATGAGCGACGCCACAGCGGTCGGTCTGTGGATTGCTTTTGCCCACCTGAGGGTTATTTATCGTGCGGTGAAAGCTCACCACACGGCACCCCGTATTTAACGTCCCTCGCAGAAGACGGCGTGTCTAACCAACTTGTAACCTGCCACGAAGTTGCAAGCGATCTCGGGATCAGAAGGCGCACACACTACCGATTGAGCCACCGAGGCCGGTCTCTGCGCAAATGGTCACACAGCGAAGGAACAGCGTTCTTCGACAGTCGGTGACACTGGCAAAAATCCTCGTTTCGCATGTCAAACGATACTCATGATAAATGGGGAGTCAGAGGCGCAGTAGTAAGGGCACGACAATAAAAGCGGACGCAGTCTTTCTAATAAACTTCAAAGTTCGCCACTATCTTTCCTTGAACTTTTCTCGGTGGAAAAAAAGTTGCGCAACGTCATTTTGACGTCACGGAACTTCTGCCAAAAGCTGCAATTTCTCTCTCCTTGAACTTTGGTTTGATTGACAACACAGGCCGTCACGTGGGCCAGGGAAACTGTCCAACGGCTGTCGCTCCTGATATATCCCGATTTGTTTACATTGGTGAAATCTGCACAAGCACCATCCCCCCCCCCCCCGAGGGCAACCAAAACGTAATTTTGACGTCATGAAAATATTTCAAAGTGCGTGTGTCTAGGTAACCTTGACCTGAGGTTTGAATGACAGTCAGGAGCGCTCACGTGGGCCACGGAAAGCAACCGATGCTTGTCCTCACTCTCATTTCTTGAACGTTCTTCGTATTTCAAGATACGACGAGTCTAGCACCCTTGTGTAACAAAGAAAGAGAAGGGCCCAGCCTGGGGAATTCTACAAGCGTTCCACAGTCGGCGGTGTGCGTCGCAAGTATCCACATGATGATATAATCGATTTTCTCCTGTACGCATTTGGAGTAAAGGATAATCAACGAAATAGAAACATAGTCTCTATGAGGGTAACAAGTGACAATTGCACTATAGTGATTCGCTGTTTTGGTATGGTACCGTTTTAGTTTCTCTTGAGCTCTCGTGTTCACCGGCTTTGATGAGCCACATGACCTATTTGACAGAAGAGATTGAAGCTAGTCTAGTCATCACTGATCCGGACATGGGCCGTGACTTTTCGCTCTCGGAGTTAAAGAACGCTCTCCTCCTCTCACTGTTCGATCTTCCCCAGACGTGGACAATATCACGTACCGGTCTATCCGTAATCTGGATGAGCGATGTCAGAAGTGCCTGCTCGAGGTATTTAACACGTCCTGGAGAACCGGGAAAGTACCTGACAAGTGGGGGGGGGGGGGGGTTGGAAGCATGCGCGCGTTGTCCCACTATTGAAGCCGGGAAAATCGCCCTCTCAGCTCTCTTCTTTTAGGCCAGTGAGCTTGACTAGCTGCCTTGGTCGAGTGGTGGCTCGAGAGGCACTCCTTCTTCCCGCAGGAAATGTCAGGATTCCGCCAGCACAGGTCTTCCATGGACTCGGCTCTTGACTTCATTACGCCGGTGGAAGAAGAAAAGGCGCGTAAGAAGATCGTGGTGGCTGCGTTTCTTGATGTTAAACGCACTTACGACACCGGGAGTCACGCCTCCGTTCTCCATCCCCTCACCCAAGCTGGCCTACCCTCTAGAGCTCTCTCATGGATTAAGGACTTCCTCCGTGGCAGACAACTATTTGTTCGCACCCGTCAAGGGGATACAGAGCATGTATCGATCACCCATGGAGTTCCACAGGGGAGCGTATTGAGCCCATTTCTGTTTAACGTGGCCATGGCTGTTACGAGAAGGAATCTGCATCCCTTCCCTCTTTCAGTTGTTGGTGTACAGTTGAGTAGTGTATCTTTTCACCGCTTCCTAGGTGTTATGGTAGACGCCAGGCTGTCTTGGGTGAAGCACATAGCGTGCTTGGCTATGCCGGGGCTATGCCGTGGCTATGCTGCCACGGCTATGGCGCATGCATGCGGCATAGCATGTATGAAGCATCTATGCTTTCACGGAAGAAGCCAAGGTCCACCGGTGGATTGCGGTGATCAGGCATCTGGCAGGCATGAAGTGGGGCAGAGCCAAGGCGTCGCTTTTGGCCGTCCACCGAGCTTTGGTTCGCGGGTCAGTTGCATACTGCTTGCCTGTGTTGAATGGTCTTCCAGTTCATAAGCTTCAGTGCCTCCTGGCGCGCAGTCTCCGCGTGTGCTTGGGAGTCCCTCGGGCGGCAGAGACCCATATGGTCATTGCTGAGGCTAAGGAAGCTCCGCTTGAAGTGCTTCGCTTCGGGGAGACGTGTCGGCAGTACCTCCGCCTTCTAGCCCACCATCGGAGGCATCCGCTAGTTAGGAAGCTTCGAAGACGCAAGCCCAGCAGTGTGCACCCATGTGTGTCTCAATTGAAGTCTAGCATACCTGACTTTGTGGTCGCACCCACAGCTCCCAGCACTCCTCCTTGGACTTTTCCGATGTCCTGCATTTCTCTGTCGGTGCCTGGGCTATCAGTGAAGAAAGGCAGCGTCGCTGCATGCGTGACGAAGCAGCTCACTCTCGATATGCTGAGCTCGTGTTATGATGCTACCACCGCAGTTTTCACGGACGGCTCAACCACGAGGGGAAGTTCGTCGTCTGCCTTTGTCATTCCCTCCGAGTCAATTTCAAATGGCCATCATTTCTCACATAAAACATCGTCAACTTGAGCTGAACTTTATGCTGTTCTTTTCGCCTTGCGGAAAATTACTGACAGCCCCGTTCGATCCTGGGTCGTTTTGACAGATTCCAGATATGCACTGCAATAGGGTGCAACTATGGGACTTCGCGGCTTCCTCAGTCCTGTGGTCATTGGAAACACTGTGGAAATTTTACAAGTATACAAGAAAGCAAGCGCACAGGGCTACTCTATCGTCTTCCAATGGATCCCTGGTCATGTGGGTATCAGTGAAAACGAGGACGCTGATCGAACAGCCGCAGCCGCGCACCAGTACACCCGGCGTGTCCCCATCATTTTGTCTCGGGGGGATCGCCGTTGCCTCGTCTCCAGCCTCACTGGCCCCATGATGCAGTCTCAATGGCAACGTGACATCACCACCCACTCTCTGCTTTACTCCGTTGACCCCAGCTTGTCCCTTACTCTCCCCCGCCGAATGCCGCGTTTTTTTCTTTTTTCCACTGTTCCACCACATGAGACTTAATGTGGTGTTGACACCGTCCTTCAAACACCTCCTCGGTGTCGGGGCGTCCAGCCTCTGTTCCACGTGTGGTGTGCGTGGTGGCCTCCATCACGTCCTCCTGGTCTGCGGAGAGTACGATCGCGAGCGTGCCCTCATGGAAACTGATCTCCAACGCGTCGATCGACGCCAGTTCGACTTAGCCAAAATTCTCCGGCCATGAGCGGACCCCTCACATCTGATGCAAGGCCTACGAGCTGTAGCTGAGTTCCTCTCCAGCACAGGACTAATGGACGAACTCTAACCGGACACCTTTCCATCATCATCACTTTCTCATCCCTTCCACAAGCGCAATGGGGCAGTGTACCGCTATAACGGGGGAGAATGACCCAGCTCATCATCATCCCATTTATGTGTGTGTGTGTGTATGTGTGTTCTCTTGAGCTGTCTGAGGTCGTTTTTCTGCCAGGACAGAATTGTAGGGCTGGGCATAGCGAAAAGGCATCATGGAACCTGCGGGTGAAGACTTGTGTCATTCGTAGGTTGAATTTAGTGCGTATATCGAGCCAGTTAGTTGCGATGAAAGACATTTTACTGTTCGGTGCAAGCTATAAGGATCGCAGCCTAGAATCATGAGATGGGTCCCCGGAAATCAAGAGACTGTTCGTGCAGTACAACACCATCAGCTTCCGCTGAACGAGTGCTCAGCACGGCAAAAGATGTCCTGTCGCCGAAGCGGGCAAGGCTAGCGGATCACAACTTTGAGCATCAACTCTTATACTGTGGCGCAGCAAATCTTATCTATAGTTTTTGCCTATCAGCCTCGCTTCTGCGGGGTTTACTGGCACCGATTTGGGGGATACTCGGGTTGCTGTTGCCTATAACAAAAAAAGCAAGAAAACTCATGCATAGCATCTTTGAGGCTTACGCCCTAAAACGTAAATGTAATGCCAGAGTAACGCCATTACTTCGTTAAAGTAATGAGTAGTGTAATGCATTAGTTTTTTTATACAAGTAATGAGTAGTGTAATGCATTAGTTTTTATACAAGTAATGAGTTATGGTAATGCATTACAAAAGAAAAGTAATTTCCCCACCTCTGCAATGCGGGCATGCATTTCTTCTTATCTTCATATTTTAAACTTTATCCCAGAAAGTATGTGCAGCAAGAGAGCAAGCAGCACACGTGCTTTGTGGAGGAAATGCCTGCGCTGTGTGGTGTCGTCATCGTCGTCAGAGGCATAAATAAACTGAATTGCACCATATCGTAGAAAGCAAGGCATGTCAAAGGAATGACGCGCAGAAGTATATTGCACGTCCCACATTTTTTGTCCATCATTTCAGGCCATATTACCAACTCGCGTAAGTTCATCACTTTTTCTCGACTGCTCTCCGACCTAGAGCAGACGACGTTATGTGTATGTCCGCGTTGGCGTCTCGTTGGGTGCTAGAGTTCTACAAATGACGTACAATAGATAGATGTATCTGGACTGCGGTTCGTCTAGTCGCCCATACCCGCAAAAAGCGCGTTCTTGTATAAACGCTTCACCCGTTATGAAGGAAAAGTATTGGCCAAGAACGTGTAAATAAATTACGAAGCGTAGAAGAACAATATTACACCTATTACACCTGTAACGCAATAGCTGCAGATATGAGTTCTTACTTCCTTTAAGCAAAACCGTTCCGAAAGAAAGGAAGCGCTCTCGGAAGCGTCAATATGAACTTCCTTTATCTGGAGAGTACAAGACAAGAAGAAGAAGAAATAATAATAATAAAAATTGAGTGTTCACGTCGCGAGACAACTCAGATCATGAGCGACGCCACAGCGGTCGGTCTGTGGATTGCTTTTGCCCACCTGAGGGTTCTTTAACGTGCGATGAAAGCTCATCACACAGCACCCCGTATTTAACGTCCCTCGCGGAAAAAGAAGAAGAAGAAAAAAAAAAAAAAAAACAAGACACACATGAAGAGCACAGTTTGGGTGACACAGCCAAACATGGGGTTGTACATCGAGCAACATCTTTATTTCTTTTATGACGATGGTCATTCAATAGGAGGCAGCGCACAAGTGTCCATCCGTGGAACCCAGCCCTCCCCTTCCTATTTGTTTCGGTTTCAGTCTGTCTACTAACGCTATGATGACGTTTCTCGGGTAAAGGTCTCTTCGCACTGACTACATCCTTGGCTGCGCGCTCGACACGCCTATCACTCTAAAATCTGTACCTACTAAGTAGCCGACCAAATAAGCCGTTCATAAAAAGTGGCAGCTTCATAGACAGTGTGCCTTCGAGAACCGTCTGGTTCGTGGGTTTCACGCTGCGGCATGAAAAGTTTTAAGCGGTACATAGCGGGTTTGTTAAGTCTCCGATGGATTGAACCGCATAACTGCGCCGTGAAACCCCTGTTAACCTTCTCCTCTTGGCCACGAAAAGAAAGAAATAACTGTGTACCTTATGTACCAACAGAAGGAATATGTTGGCAGTGTTCCAGGAGCCGCCTGCTTACGTCAGTGTTCAGTCGTCTTGTTGAGCCAGCGTGCTTTGCGTGGTATCGTTATACGCGTTTCGCATTTCCAGGCCGCAACGTGCTTTTGTGGAAAAGCGTCGGTACGTATCTGAACCTACTGCTACTTTTTATGCACTATAGGGTCACCATTCATATTCTTTGTCGCAGGACAAAGGGAAAGCATGTGACCTCCGTTGATTTCCAGACTGCAACGTGCTTATGGGGAAGGAAATCGGTATGTACCTGAAACTATTTTATTCCTTACTCGCTACACGGTCACCATTCGTATTCTTTGCTTTGTCATAGGGATGAAGGGAAACGATGCAGCCTCCGTTGGGTGTTTAGGGTTAGCCTCAGGCAGCAAGTCTTTTGTTACACTAAAAAAAACAATAAAAAAAACACATTGATGGTGGGATAGCATGCAGCATTAGAAGAGTCTTTGGAAAAAACGGAATGCAGACAATAGGTGAGCGTGGAACTTTTTGGACCTCTGACAGGTGAGAGGAGAGTGGCGAGTTTTCTGATGTTACTTGTTTCTCGTTTCTGTATTGAAAAACTCATAAACGTTCACTTCATCGTTCGTTCAGTGAAGTTGAAGATACAGGTAGTTCGTCAGCTCGTTACTTGTATTTTATGTCATTTGCGCACGCATATGTCCACATTGTTTCATTTCTGGCTGTGAGACGGTGCTTTGAAACGTAAAGTTTCTAAAGGTTCGTTTGCTTCACCTTTTTAGTGGACAGAAGCAGTTTTTCATTTGTCTTTCGAAACTCGCAGGTCCCCGTGATATCTGCCATGCCGAATGACATGTGGAGATAACTCGAGGGGACAAGTGAGTGCAGGATTCTGCCTCGGGGAATGGCGTTTTTCATTTCTTCAAGTCTTGTTCTCTGTTACAGGGCTGAAGAGACCGACGCGGGAATCGAACATAATGTCTCATCTTTAACATATTTCCTGAGCTGCCTTAACATGTCGTGCGTCCCCGATCACTATATGTAAAGGTTTGCACTGCTTTCATTAGACTTTGCAGGTCCCTTAGATTGCGCGACAGGGTCATTTGGAAGCTCAGTGAATCACATGTAGTTTTGAAACCTGAACTGCTTGAGTACAGTTCTGATCTGAATATTTCGTCAGCAGGCGTTCCTGGCTGCCCGTTGTGTCTGCTTGACCTTTCGCGTGGATGAAACAGCTACTAATCCGCAGTGAAGCGTCACAGTGCACCGCACTCTGCCGAACCCGTATGTGTTTCAACGGAGTTTGCCAGAGAAGTCAAAGAATACTTCAACTTCTCTGCTTCGAAATTCGCTTTTCATGAATAATAACAAGCTGAGCATGCTCTGATACGTCGTATGCGCAACGATTAGTGAAGGAGCTGTTTACTCTGTATTTTTTCATAATTTTCTGTGTCTCAGCTGCTTGTATCCCCTTTTTTGTGCTTGATATCTTTTGGGAATAGCAAGCCTACACCCTGGCTAACCTTTCCCTTCTGTTTTTTTTTTACTTTGTATTAAACATATTCCCCAAGTTGGCCTACTATATGCTGCGCAAGCTATCATCACTCGCAACGTTTGACAGAACGTATTACAGTGTTACTGCCCTTAATGACTCATAGGAAGTCGCCTCAACCGTTCTACGAGACGGATGCGTTGAAACGATATTGAGTTAGTGAGAAATAACGGTCGATATTATTCGATTCGGGGGAATAACGTTTCTGCGACGGGCTCCTCGGAACAGCCGCCAAGGCTAACGACGCCTACGACGATGTATTGCTCGTACGTTCCCCGGATAACGAGCTGCAAAAACGTGCTATAGAGGACACCGTGCGGCTTAACGACATTGTCCTACTCCCTTATGGCGCTCCGGTTGTTCTCTGTTCGCGCGATCGATATTTTTCACTTTCTTTCAGAGTACTGAGACATGGGACGCATCCTTCAGGGTTGTACGAAACAGATATGCAAGAACAGGCGTAACGACGCGCTGTCGTAAATTTCAGCTATTGCAAGCCCCATTACGTTCCTCTGTGTGGAACAATATTGGAGGAAGAGCTCTCCTGCGTGGTAGACTGAAGCTGTTGCTGTACAAAGAACTGAACATGCATAAAGAGCCAGACTAGTACGTAACGTGTTACAAGTAATTGCGTTACTAGTAGCCAATTACTTTCTCGAGTAATTTGGCGAGTAATGGATTAGTTTTCCGGTAAAGTAATTTTTAAAATAATCTGATTACAATTTTGAGTAATTGGCTACAAGTAATCGATTACTTTTTGACTCAGCTTTATTCATATACGAACCCAACCCACAGGGTCCATCACAGTCTTTCCTATCTGCCTTGCTTTCCGCTACCATGAGTGAAGGTCATTAATATGATTCCGCGCATGTATTTTGAGTATCTGGGAAGACCTTAGCCCCTTCCGACCGTAACCTACAGGATTCTTTTTTTTTTCGAGACAGATTTTTTCATTAAAAAAAACTATAAGGGCTTCTTCTAAACTTCTATCATCTCTGGGCCGGCTGACGTTCTTGGCCATGTGTTGCTCAACCGACAAAATACTAATTACCTAAAAATCGTTAATTAACTTTTTAGTTATAAAAGCTACGAAGTTGTTCCAATGAGAACATCTTTTCCGTTCGGTGGCCTGATATCGTAGCCCTTTTAAGAACAAAAATCCGTTCGGTAGATCGTGCGCAAAAAATTCGTAAAGGAACATCATTTTTCTCTTTATTTTGTTCATTGCGCATCTTCGGAGAAGCGTCTTTTCTTCACCCCCAACGTGGGATGGTGAAGGCGCCTCATGCGTCGAAGATGAGCTTTAACTTGCGGAAACAAAACAAAAACACGTGTATCGGGTGACGCTATCGGAACTGCCCTTATCTTGAGTTGCATTTTCTTTTTTCTTTTAATCTTTGTCCAGGACGCAAGAGGCCACAGTGTGCTCTTTCACCCACTCACACTGGGGATGAAGGAAAGACGGGTCTCCGAAGATGAGCAATCAATAAAATGAAAACAAACAAAAAAGTGTTCCTTCACGAATTTTTTGTGGACGATCTACCAAACGGACTTTCGTTCAGAAAACGGCTACAATATCAGGTCACCGAAAGGACCAGATGTTCTCATTGGGACAACTTCGTAGCTTTTATAATTAAAAAGTTAATTAAAAATTTTTAAGTAATTAGTCATTTTAGGGTTGAGCAACAGATAGCCAAGAACGTCCGCCGGCCCAGAGATGATTGAAGTGAAAACAGCATGTCTATAGCCCTTATAGTTTTTTAATGAAAAATCCGTCTCGAAAAAAAAACCACCCTGTATAGTAGGTCAAGCGTCAGACATAGTGAGTCACCTCATCCGTAATTTCCAGGTTAGAATGCAGCGCAACTGAGAGCTTCTATGTGAAGACCTCCAAGTTCAACGCCTTGGCAGGACATCCACAAAGAGGTCGTTTTGAACAACACGAAGTACGTAGTTGCGGTTGTCCTTCCTCTTCGACACTGCCTTGTCGACTAGCTATCTTGATTTATCGCCATGCCCTCAGCTTCTCGGGTATGTTTATGGTGATGATGAAGAAAAAAGGCGAAAACAATGTGTTGTTTACATGAATAATGCGTTTACATGAAGAACAGCTCTTTAGAAAGTGTTATTGCTCCCACCCTGTTAAAAGGTGCGAACTCCAATCTCAGGAAGTGTGTCAAGGTATGTGTAAGTTCACGAACTTTGATTAGCCATGTGACGTATTGCTATCGAAACTAACGGTCAAAGGAACGCGTTACCTTTTAGCAGTTACGCTATTACAATTTTAGCCGAATTACTTTTGCCACCAAAGTAATAGCAACGGTAATCAATTGCCGTTTTTATGTAACGTGTACAAGCCTGACATGCTGCCGGTATAGGCGTCGGCAGAGGGGGGGGGGGGGGGGGGCAGAGCGGGCGGTTGCACCCACCCAAGGTCTGCACATCACAGACACCGATATGTACGCTTACTTTCGCTGGATACTGTTTTTTCGCACGTCACATGTACAGGGTGAATTTAGCGAAGGTTACACATCTTGAAAAAAAAAAAAAAAATGGCGGTTTGCCTGCAGTATAGGCCATAGGAAATGCATGGGGTGAGAATTTGCAGTGCTTCTAACCTTTTTTCTACAAATAGACAGCCAACTGAAAAAAAATAAAAATAAAACTTCAGGCGAATGGCTATCAGTCTGCAAAGTTTGAAGGGCCAGAACCATCATCTTCTATTTTTATGACGCGATCAAAATATGTAACCTTTGCTAGATTCATCATGTAGATGTGTTGCGATCGTGTAATGATTTCGTGCTGGAGACTTGTGTTTTGTTATTTCCTCGTCTCTAGCTTTAGACCTACGTTAGCAGATCGGTCAGTTCCTAAGCAGCGGTTTGACTTCCTGTTCCAGCTCGTCACCTCTCAAATCACGTATCGTGCACGCTGACGGGATCCGCGAAAGAAGAATTCGGTGAACGAAGAAAATAGGGTTATAAAACATCTGTGCTGCGTTTTGAACTCTCACATTAAGAAGGGTTCGAAGGTAAATGGAAAAAGGTATACACAAGAGGAGTAAAAAGGGAGAGAGAGAAAACACGACCAGAAATGATGCCGCACTCGTGGCCTTCGAGCATTTGCAAACTCCAGTCGTAACGGGGAAGGGAAGAAGGGGGTGCTGAGTTCTGCACGAATTCGTATGTCGAATTTGTGGGGAGAAAAAAGACAGTGAAGTCATCATCCTACGTGTAGGTTTCCATAGAAGCCCTCCCTAAGTATTTCGTATTTTACTTCGTATGATACTGCACTACACAGTCTTAAAATAGGAGGGTGCAGAATAGGTTTAGTCAAACAAAAATAAACAACAAAAACTTTCAGCCCTTCAGTTCTGCCAACTTTTGCTCCAGAGATGAGACGTCGTACGTCTTCATCATTGGAAACTCCAGGTGAGATACAGAGGAAAAAATTAACCAAACAATGAATATGCTTCGCCAATGGAGTAAAGAAAATTCAGTTAATTTTCAACCCTTATAAGACACAGGCAACAGTGATATCAAAGGGTAAAAGATATAGCAATACACCAATAGAGCAATAGATTAAACAAAATGTTTCCTGCTACATATAGATACTGCCCATAAAAAAAGTGACCGAATTAATCAGTAAGCTTGCATCTATTTACGCTAACGCATATAGAATAAACAGTGGAGATTTCAAAGCATTATATAGCAGAGTAATTGAAAGGATCAAAGCCTATGCGTGATTGGGAGCGGTTTAGTTCTGGATGCTTGTCACGTGAGCAAGGTCATGGACTATTCTCCCGAGGAGCTCCTTGACCTGGTGAAGGGGCAAAGCGCTGAACGTCCGAGGGTGATGTCCCTAACCATGAACTGGCGTGGACGTGGTCCAAGTTGAGTGCGATGGACCTTGTCTCTGGGTTTCACCTAACAAGCTTTGAAGCTACGGTGCGACGCCTACAGGGAGGTGCGAGGTTCTTCCTAATCTTCAATAGGACTACCACAGTTGTGCGTTTTGCACGGGGTTAATCTCTAGAAGGTGGACAGTTAGGATTTTGGTGCCGATATAGGAGAGGTACCTTTGGCTGCATTCAGGGTGTAATAATTCCAAAAAAAGATGACTGACGCAAAGAACGACCAAGGTTTATGCAATACACTGGTTCAAAAACGGGTGGTAGGTGACGGTAACAATGATCGCGTTTCTGTAGCTCGGTGACACGAACAGCGACAAATGTTTGTGTAATGCAGTCCATTCAAAAACGGGTCATCAGCAGGTGTAAGAATAAAGGCGTTTTCCCTTGTTCGCATGCATGTCCACGATGTTCCCGCTGCAAGCCGTCGTTATGCGCAATACATAGCTTCCCACGCGGAAATGGTCAACTTCGCCTTCTCGTTGGTGCTACCTGTTCCCCCTATGGTTGCTTCGGTGACCCATGGAACTAACGGAGCTCTCCTTGGACATTGGGGACTCCTCTCCTTGGACATGCCTTCCCCGATGCCCGTCATCCGCTGACACGACAATGAGAACAATTGAGCACTCTGGTGAGACTTTCTCTGAAGATCGGGCTCCTGCTGCGAGCCATGCTTCCAAAGCTTGTAATCCAGTCTCCACTTCGCCCCTATTGCCCTCGAACTCCAGTTGCTCACCTACAGGCACCCCTATTCGTAGTGGCAGGGCACTAGACCCTTTTCAGGGCCTCTGTTGTGGTGAACCCCGTTTTGGTAGGTGGTTCCCAACACTAAGTATGTCCCGACATCATCGATGGGCCTACCCCACTCGCCGTCCCGTGGGAACTCCTGCTGATGATGTTCCTCCTGCCTCCTCATTTCCGGAAACGGCTACATAAATGGGATACCTGACTACCCCAGACACTATAATGCCCCCCTATACAGGGTGTCCCAGCTAAATGTGTACATATGTTTAAAAAGTATATGTACCACTTTTTCCGAGATGAAATCGATCGCAATATATCATATGTTGAAGGGCGCTCCTTAGGAGGGCATAAAGCAACCTCCTGAGGCAATGTCTTAATTAACATTCAATAACCAACCTTTTAATTATAAAAGCTACGAAGTTGTTCCAATGAGGATGTCTGGCGCCTTCGGTCCCCTGATACCGGAGCTGTTTTCAGAACAAAAATCCGTTCGATAGATCGTCCGCGAAAAATCCGTGAAGAAACACCTTTTTTTTTCCTTATTTTGTTCATTGTGCGTCTTCGAAGACGCGTTTTTCCTTCGCCGCCAATGTGACAGGGTGAAGGAGCATAGTGCCGCCTCATGCGTCGAAGGTGAACTTTGACTTGTGGAAACAAAACTAATACAAATGTATTGGGTGACTCTATCGAAACTGCCGTTACCTTGGGTTGCATTTTCTGTTTTCTTTTAATCTTTTTCCGGGACGCAAGAGGCGATAGTGTGCCCTTTCACCTTCTCACATTGGGGGGTGAAGGAAAGACGCGTCTCCGAAGATGCGCATTGAACAAAATAAAGAACAAAACGGTGTTCCTTCACGAATTTTTTGCGGACGATCTATCGAACGGGTTTTTGCTCTGAAAACGGCTCCGGTATCAGGTGACCTAAAGGACCAGATGTCCTCAATTGGACAACTTAGTAGCTTTAATAATTCAAGAGTTAATTATAATAATAAGATAATTAAGGCATTGCCTCAGGAGTTTGCTAATGCCCTCCTACGGAGCGCCCTTGATTATATGCTATATTGCAATTGATTTGATATCGGAAAAACTGATATCTATATTTAAAAAAAATATGTTCGCATTTAGCTGGGGCACCGTGTATATTCGGCCGCCTTGGGACATGGTAATGGACTGAGCCCTAGGAGGGAACCCCGTATGACTCAAGGCGAAGACCAGGGCAAGGCGGAGCCAGCTTCTTCCAGTGCGATGTTCCTCAGTGCCTGAGAGCATTTTGTGCCACACAAGGATCGTGCAAACATCGCCAAATGAGACTATCAACGTGGAGCGTAGCAAAGCGCTGTGGTCCCATGAAGAGGCCCCGCTGCTAGTGCAGCTATTCTTGGCCCTACTCAGAGAAGGTGTAAGACCTGTACAAGTGAATCGTACTACATTTGAGACGCTGCAGACCCGTGGCCGCACCCGCGCGTAGGAAACGGTCAAGTGTAGGAGAATGGGAAAGCCGCATTGAGACCTCGTGGTGCAACTACAGGAAGCCCAGATTTTATATCGGAAGATACGTCGACGACGACTCCTGATTCCTCTTGTGAAGTCATGCGAGCTGCCATATTGGAGGTGCTCCCTCCTGAGTCCCCAGAGCGATAGTCGGGTGTCCTTCCTACAGTGGAGGATCTCAATCCTTGTGTCATTCCTACTCTCAGAAACGAAACGGATAAATTTATGCTTAGATCATATTTTATTCTTACTAAGCGTAAATTTCGACAAACCGACTGACGCCGTATCCGTCAAGCTGTGTTTTATTCATGGTACGCATCAACGTGTCCGCTGTAACGGTAAAGGTCGGAGTTTTATGCGTAAATGGCATGGAGAGCACGATTTACTCTTATATTCTCACGCATAAATTTCGCTTTGACGGATAAACTCAGGCTTCTCGCTGCAATATCAGATCTTTGAGGCTATATTGACGCATGTTGTTCTTCAAATGTTATACGGACCCTGCTGTCTGAGAGCGCGCGCACGTATGTGGTGTCGTGTGCAAACTGCCAAGCGTTTGCTGGGATAACCGACACTCTCTTGACGTTTGGCGTCTCATGGCCTCAATCATGCATTGTTCAACACCAATGTAAGTCGCCACGTTTTGGGCTCGGTGTCTCGAGTTACCTAAGCTTTACCGCTTTATAGCTTTATTATTTCATGTCAAACATATGGCGGGAAGAAACGGCATCGAGCGAGACAACTTGGCATGATTTAGTCAGCCGTCGGCCAGAGTTGTGATTGTCCCGGCTATCTCCACGCTGCAAATTCGTATGCGTACGCCCATTGTTCACCGTGCTGGTATACCTGTATGTATGGCTATCTATAAGCCGATCATTTTGGTACAGGAAACTCTTACCTCTTTCGTTCTTTTTTTTTTCTTTTTCGATATGCGTTTCCCGCCGTTGAAGCGTCTGTGTTAGTGATTCAGTTTCAAAATCTTTCTAATTGCAGTGCAAATTATTATTGGAGATTATAGCTGTGCATGATGTGTTGAAGTAAATGCATCCCCAGGAACAGGAGACACTCCTCGTAGCCATGCTCCACTGCTCAATACCTCGCATGCACCCTCAGCTGCCTTAGATCCTGCTCTTGAACAGCATGTGCATTGTGCAATGTATCCTGTGAACTTTCTTCAGCAATATACTGTACAGTACATTGCTAACGCAACGTAGCATACATGAACATTGTACGTACGTACATACATGTACATTGAGAAGCAGCTCGAGTATCGCTTTTTGTACGTTCATTTCAATTCTCGCAGTTTTTTTACTCCCTCCATCCGTTGCCTACTGGGTGTCAGTCTTCACGACGCCCCCCCCCCCCCCCCCCCTTCGCCATCAGACAACGCCCAAAGGGTTGTTCCGCAGGAACCGGAGAAGTTGGAGCTCTGGCATCCCGTGACCAGCCAAGAAGTGTTTGCCACCGTTCCAAAATCGGGCTCTGCTGCAGAGTCGAATGCTCTGGCGCCGATGGAGCTGCGCAAGATGTCCCCCAAGAGTAATCGCTTCTGTTTATAATTTCATAATGAAGAGTGCAATGCTCCATAGCTTCACGTTGGCTTCCACAGTCACGATTGTCAAGACGAAAGAAAAGTCAATCCTACCGGACGACTATCGGCCTATATCTGTGACTCGGTACTGCTACTACATCTGCATGTGATCTTGTCGGAAGACTGGCTCGACTGTGCCTATTGGATGAGCGGGAGCGAGGCTTCATCAGTGCAGATGGATGTACAGAGAATATGGTTCTCATTCAGGACACTCCTCACGGAATCCAGACGGAGATTACGCGCTGTTCATGCGCCAATGTTCATGGCGACCCTTGACCTGATGAAAACCTTTGATATTTATTTATTTATTTATGCGAATACCTCAAATGCCCGCGAGGGGCGTTGCATGAGGGGCGTGTGAAAGAATAATACAACAAGAACTATACATCACATAATGAATATGTTAATATAAACTAGCACGTGAGGTTACATATGTTCAGTAACACACAAACAAAATAATACAAGTAAATGAGACACACTTTATAATTCAAAAAAGAAACACAACTGTCCACGAAATGCAGAAAGATCAGAGATGGTGGCGGTGGATTGGGGAAGGTCATTCCAAATGTCAATAGCATGTGGAAAGAAGGAATGGAGAAACTGGGATGAACGACAATGGATATGCTCAACTTTGCATGTGTGATAAGTCCGGGCGGAGACGTAGTGTGCTGGTGCAATGAAAGAGGGTTGGATGACTTGATTGAAGTAAAACTTGTGAAAGAGACACAAACAAAAGTATCTTCTACGGAGTGCAAGAGGGGGAAGATCGATGGATGACCTTAACAGGGTAATACTAGACGGATATGAATAGTTGGACAAAATAAAACGGGTTGCACGATTTTGAATGGACTCGAGAAGATCTTTAACAGTTGAGTGGTAGGGATCTCATACGCTGCAGGCATACTCTAATTTGGGCCTAATTAGGGTTAGGTAAGCAAGACGTTTGACGTCCGGGGGAGCAGGCCTAAGGTTAAGGACGTATGAAGCCAAGTTTACGATTTGCATCCCTTACAATGGTATGAACGTGATCTGACCAGAAAAGATTTGATGACAAATGAAGCCCAAAATACCTGGTGATATGGTGACCACAGAAGCGGTGCTGCAGGCTGCACATAGAGCAAGATTTGATTCTTCGTTTCAGGACTACTTGGTCTACCTGTACTCCAACAACGAGGCTTAATACGGAAGGGATCCTTCCTGGCCACACCTGCACAACCGAGGGCGTTCTGAGCCCGAAGGCTCTACGTAACGACAGATGGATGGCCGCTCAGGGAGTGTAAGAGCGGCCCCCACGTCCATGCCTGGATCACGGACGGTACCAGGATAATGACAGGGGGCAGCCTTCATGGACGCCATTCGAGTGCGCATAAATGCGCTGTGATCTAGATCGAGAGCGGACGGGATCCATCATCAAGACAGGATGCCTCATCTAGGAGACAAGCGTCCCGGTGACAGAGACGCTTACCCATGTGGCGCTGCGCTGCCACAGAACTCATGGGGCTAGAATTCGACGTCAACACTTCATTGTTAACATGGTCCCATGGGGAAAATCCATGTATGACGGTAGGCTATTAGGTTCCGTCCGACCGAGGCAACTCACAGAGCTATTGTACGATGGAAACAACTGCGAACTCTTCTCAATCGCATTCTCGACGCGAAATTGTGAATATGTGCTTGAGGGGTTCGCACTTCAACTAGCATTCCCGTCCACCGGTTTGTTGCCTTGCAACTATGGGAGCGATTGAGCAACAGCGTGAGCAGTGGTGGTTGCGTGAGCACATACCCGTAGACCAAGAAGCGCTACCTTGTATCTGTGTGCAACTCTTGCGATTGCCACACTTCTTACACGATATCTATATATATACTACTCTACTATATGTACTGCTTATGATGGCCCAATAAGGCCGAAACAGCTGCCCAGTACTGACATGGCGACGTTTGACTTATTAACATGTGCTATATGTGCAGCCAAAGAGCTCCTGCAAATACCTGCTCCTGATACACTTGACTGGCTTTGGATTGGCCTTTCAGTGGCGTCTTAGCACACCCTGACGGAAGGAATCACGTGCCACGTGACCTTCTGACGCCATCCGCTCAAACGTTGCCTCCCTGCGTACTGCTGATGATGGCCCAATAAGGCCAAGCTGCGTAGCTCAGGCTTCGAATCTGCGAAGGAATCGTTCGTCATTTGGAAGATCAATGTCAAGATTGCCAGGCACTGCGCTACCCACCTTAGGAAGCAGGCCCCGGATTCGCCGTTGTCGTCTCCCGGGGCAGAATGACATCGCTTTTGGCGCCCAGCAAGGAATGGGCGTTCAACGTGAGTGTGACTGCTGGCACTTCCGTTGACGACATCATCGATGCAGCGGGAGAAATAGTGGGTGTTGACAACATCTACTGTGTTGAACATCTGGGAAGCACCGTTTTCTAGGTGGCAGTCTCGTCGGCCGCAGCCAGCCGTTTAGTCAATGAAAAGGGTCACCTGAAAATCGGAAATGAGCAGGTTAACATCGAAACCGTTGGACCACGTGTCGTTGTAGTAACATGTAGGTACCTGCCTGCATATGTCTCCTCGGAACACCTCACTCCGGGCACTGCAATCGCAAAGTACTTGATGTCGACTTTGTCATGTATAAGGACCGACCTAGCGTAAGGATCGGCGACAGAACCGTTAAGATGAAATGTTAGAAAACAACCCAGTCCCCAACTCCCTTAGGGTAAACGGACACCGCGTCACCTTTAATTACCGAGGAATGAGGAGGGTCTGCAGCAGATGCAAGCAGGAAGGTCACTATAAGGAATCGTGCACCACACCAAACTGTGACCGTTGCTTGGTTTTTGGTCACGCTGGAGAGGACTGTAGTGCCCCATGCCGACGGTGCGATGCCGCCCACGCGTCGGTAGACTGCACCAAGCATAAGGCGTACTCGGAGTGAGTCCAGGATTGCATTGGGGGAGGGGGTATATTTATTAGACGAAAAGAAAAAAAAAACGGGGAAAAGTCAGCCAAACGGGACGTCGGCTTGCTATTCCGGAAATAAATAAATAAAAAATATTAAGAATTAATAAATAAATAAGAAGGAACAAGAAATAAATAAAGAAAGAAAATTAGGAAATAAGAAATAAATAAAAAAGAAAAGAAAAGGAATTAGGAAATAAAGGATAAACTAACAGAGCATGAAAGAAGGATGAGGTATATTAAAGACAAATATGACCAAAAAAAAGATGACTAACAAACGGTGAAAGAATGATGAGATGGATCACAGAAGATGACTTTAAAAGGAAAGCATGAGGTTAATGCGTTGAGGGTGAGAGTGGGGCACAGAAGAATGAGATTGCACGACTGAGTTCACAGGCTGTTCATAAGACCTGAATCGCTCAAGAAAGTCAGAACTGCTTTGGTGACAGACCGCTGTGTGTGATGTCGTACTGGGCCGAGCAGAGTGGCCAGAGAAAAGTCCGTGCACCGCAGCTCGAGTAGGCGTCGTCTCAGGTCGTAGGCTCGAGAAGTGTCGAATCTGTGACAGTCGATGAGAAGGTATGGAATATCAGCTTCAACAGCGCAAGTGGGGCATTTGGGCGACTGGAGAAGACCCATTTTACAGAGAAGCTGATGTGTCCTGGCGGCAGTAAGGCGTAGTCGGTGTAAACTGGACGCTTCTTGACGCGAGCAGTGGTGTGTGGCGACGAAATCCTTCGATGGGTCAATAGACCGGAGATGGTCGTTCAGTCGGACAACGTCCTCTTGAAACTGCCGAGTGCCGTTATGACGGAGTCACTGTGTCTGTAACTGTCACGATGAGGCTGAAAGTGGTAGGTATTGGAGGTGCCGTCCCCATGTGCCGACGTGCTAAGGCGACTGCGCGAGTGTTTCCGTGCAGGCCAGTGTGACTGGGTACACATTGGAAACACAGGCTATGACCAAAGGATATAAGTCAGTTGCATATTGCGACTATCATGGTGTCTAGGTCGCCGATTGTTCTGGAACAATAATTTGCTACAGAGCCATTTATAGGGAGAGTTTGGCCATTCTTTGATTTTTTGCCGCCTTATGGGAGGAGCTTATTTTGACGTCAGAGTCGTCGTTGCGCCGCCCAAAAAGCCTGAATCCGAGCGGAATCCGCTTATCAGCCATCTAGTCCGCGCCATATTGATGCTGTCCGCCAGCTGGTCGACCCCTTCGCGGCCGTGTTGAATGTAATCTACAGGAATAACCGGCTTATGACCCGCTGGCGCAAGTGATAAGAGGGGCTTTGTTGCCGAACTGAAAGAGTTCAAGGACGAAAGGCTTTCGAAGCAAGAAGTACGCACGTGTCTTCTATTCTTGGATTGTAAACAAGGATCAGCATCAATATGGCGTTTGCGACCGCTTGACTACTGGATAACAATAGAGCACGACGAGAGAGGTCGTTCGGCCGTGACGTCGCATAACGCGCTTTAAGTTAGGCTCCTCCCAATGGCCAAACTCTCTCTATAAACGGCTCTGATTTGCTAGAACTTCTAGCGCCATCTTACTGTCCGTGAACACAACCCAAGCCCCAGGCGCTGATGCCGCAATGTGGTTCAACGCGGTCAGTATGGCGAAGAGCTCGGACTCGGTAGATGACGTTTCGTAGGGGAGCTTTTGTGCGCCACTTCAAGGTTTTCATGTGGCATATAAAAGGCTGCAGTGGATCCGCCTTGAGACACTGATCCACCAGTGTACATAGGGAGTCGTTGAGAGTACACTGAGTTCAGGTGCTCCAGTGTAAGTTGGTGAGCAACAACGGGAGGTACAGAGTTTTTCTTCAGAAGACCAGGAATGTCGTCACATACAGGAGTCCTGCGAAGAGTCCACATTGGCGGGGCATAGGAAAGCACTGATGGTGTGGTGGGGAGGTGCACTTTCAGGCGGTCAACAGCAATACCAATGCTAGAGTCCGAACAATCAATATCAATGAGCCGAAGAAGATGGTAAGGGTGCTGTGTGAGGTACCGCGCATATATCCGGAGTGTTTCCACGTCTCGTAGGACGCCTGCTGGTGTTTCGCGTGCCTCTGCCAGGACAGAATAGGTCTCAGTCGTTATAGGAACTCACAAACAGACGCGGAGGCTTCGGGCCTGAATATTGAGAAGCTCACGCTCTCCGGATATGCTGAGGCCGTGTAGAATAGGCAGACTGTAGCGCAATGTGCCCAGAATCAACACTGTGTGCACGTGACGGAGGTCAGCGCATGAAGGGCCCCACGACGATCCAGCAGTGCAACGTAGAGCATTTACAAAACCGCTGGTCTTGGTGGCTATTGTTTTCACGTGCCGGGACCACGTCATGCCTCCGTCTAATGTCACGCCAAGGTACTTGCAATGAGGCACAAAGTCCAGCGGTGTCCCACTGACGAACAATGGATACCTTTGGAATGAGCGTCGGGCTAAAGCCATGGCAACGGTCTTAGCAGGAGAGACCGATAAGCCTCGGTCGGTAAGGTATTCTACAATAGAATCCAAGGCGCACTGTAGCCGGCACTGGACGGTGCCTCGACGGGTGGCAGATGTCCATATGCAGATGTCGTCTGCGTACAAACTGATGCGGGTATTTTTTTTTTTTTTGATTGCGTGTTAGCGCCGCGAAGCAACTGTGGCTATGAGCGGCGTACAGATGTGGACAGATGGAGAGAGGACAGCAGGAAGGAGTGGGGGACAGGGGGATTAGTATGCGTCCTGGGCCGACTGATGCGGGTATGATCAAGGGGCTGGGCGGGAAGCGAAGCCATTATACCATTAAAGAGGAGAGGGCTCAATACACTTCCCTGTGGGACATCATGACGGACGGGATGGAAAGCGGTGTCACCTTCCGTTGTGCGTCCGAAGATGCATCGGTCAGATAGAAAGTCCTGGATCCATGAGACGGCGCAACCTCCTATTTCCGCCTCTTGTAGCGTCGCGACGATGGCGCTGTGCAACACGTTGCCATAAGCCTTCTCTACGTCGAGAAAAACTGCACCCGTCTGTTGTTTCTGCAAGAAACCAATTTTCGTTCTGTGAAAGATGTTGCGGAATTCAAGTCGCGTTTTGGTGTACAATGTTACTTTTCACTCGGAACAGCCAAATGTGAAGGCGTTGGAATGATTCTTTTTTCGGCCCACTTTGTTTTCCAATAACTTTGTGCGATGTGATGTTAACGGGTGAGTTGTCTGTTTTAGATTCCACTGTTCTCGGCTCAAGATATCGCTCCATCAATGTTTACGCCCCCGCTTAAAAAAATGCCAGTAACCCGATTTTTCGTGACGTAGATGACTTCATGTTGGATTCGCATCCCATCTTTTTCGTTGGAGATATCAATTGTGTCCTCGATCCGAGCAGGGATGCAAGAGGCCCTGGGTTGGCGAGCAGAACATGCAAATCCCGGGCATTGAAACGTATAATCGTTAATTAACGGTACACGTTTAAGGATGGCTGGGTATGCTTGAACTTGAACAGGTTCCAGTACACCTGGTCACGGCAACAGTCTCTCACGCGCCTAGATCGGTTTTATTTTCAAGCACATTGGCACTGTAGAATAGTGGACTGTGAAGTTCTACACTTTCCAGCTAACTTGGGGAGCATCTCCGATCACCTTCCCTTAAGTGTTAAGCTGGAACTTCCCAAGAAAGATAACGGCGGCCCTTTGACGTGGCGCCTTGATGTTGGTCTGCTTCGCGAGGATAGCCTGATGCCTGTGGTAGAAATAAAGATGAAGGAATCGTTGATCGATTCAGATCAAGGAAAGATAACTTGGGATGAACTAAAGAATAAGTGGCGAAATCTTTTGATCGATGCGGGAAAGCAAAAGAAAACTAAGGACACGATGCAGTTAAGGAGCATCTGGAAGAAAATGGAAATCGTCAAAAGAAGAGGGGCAGCGACCCTTGTTATGCAGGATTATCTCGAGTTGCTGCGAGAACGCTATTACCGAGTACTGAGGCTATCATCCCGAACTGCCGCAATTGTTTGTAGCAGGAACACACCAATCGGAACCCCGGAGCTGTTGAGGTACATTCGCAACGGGGAAATTGCAGGAAGTTCCGGCTTGCATGTGACTCAGATTCGTAAACCCAACAGGCAACTGTCACAGTCCCGTGCTGACATTGAGGACACATTTGTCAGCTTTTTCGAGAATCTCTTCTCTCGGGGGATTAGTAACCACACAGACGAATTTCAAACGCGGATAAGCTCGTTTCTGTCTAACTTACCCCAAGTTCCCGAAAAATGTAATGAAGAGCTGCTTCGAGCGGCCACTGCAGAGGAGGTGCGGATAGTACTTCAAGGCATGAACGCATCTTCCTCGCCGTGTTGTGACGGGCTCCCAGTTCAGTTTTATCAACGTTTCTTCCCTGTACTTATTCGCAAGCTGGTCGACCTAATTAACCAGTTTCTTGCAGTTGGGAATGTGCAACCATCTTTTTGTAAGGGCAGAATTGTGGATTGATCCCAAAAGAGGACCAAGCCGACAGTGGTGACCCACAAGAATGGCGACCCATCACTTTGTTGAATGTCGATTATAAAATACTCGCTTCCCTGTTACCTAGAAGGTTGAAAGAGGTATTTCCCTTTGCTGTGTCGCCATACCAAATCTCGTCAGTGGTGGGTAGAAACATTTTTTCTTCGCTTTCGCTGACACGTGACATAATAAAACTTACGAACAGCCGTTTCGTGTCAGGCATGGTCGTCTCTTTGGACCAGAAGAAGGAGCTCGATATGGTTGAGCACACTTATTTGCTAGCGGCACTGGGAAGCTTTGATTTTGCGCAACAGTTTCTAAATATTAAGGGTAAGACAAGGCTGTCCCTTGTCACCCATTATTGTTGCGCTTTGTATTGACCAGCTGTTGCGTAAATTGAACGGCAATGGGCATATAAAGGGACTTCACAGCCGGGGACGCACGTTGTGGCCGCAGCGGCATATGCGGACGGCATCACTCTGTACCTGAGGGACGCCGATAGCCTACTTCATGTCTTCCGCGAGTTCAGCGAGTACTCGATATGTTCGGGAGCGCTGCTAAATCATCAGAAGGGTAAGGCACTTCAGCTAGGGGAGGTACTGGGTACGCTGCCTACCGGACTTCAGAGCGTTCAAGGTTTGCGCATCTTGGGAGCTGTGTTTGATAACGAAGGTGTTTCGCCACCCCAAGCAGCACAATCTACTGAAAGTCGAGTGCAATAGGGGTGGACGGTATGTGTCTTATCAAAGTTATGTAATATCACGAGTGCGTTCAAGGCCTTCCACCTACCCGTCCACCCCCAATGCACTCGACTTTCAGTACATTGTGCTGCCTGGGTTGGGACAGAACTGAGAAAGCGGAACAACAGATAACGATTGCGCGGAATTGCCAACTATCGCTACAAGAAAAAGCGTATGTTATCAAATAAGTATTTTGCGCCAACACGTGGTACATGACAATGATTAGTCATCCCCCGGCACTCTGTCACTCTTTCTTCTGGGATGGGAAGACGGAAATTGTGGCGAGAGATGTGCTTCGGTTACCGACCTCAAAAGGCGGGTGGAGCATGCCCTGTGTTTCCACCTTTTCACAGTTGCTGTCTCTGCGACAAGTGCTAAGCACGCTCGACGACGTGGAGTGCCTGGCTCGTCCACTGGTACTCTACTACTTGGGACCGAATCGCCGCACTCTAGTGCCGCGTGGACTTGGAAACATGGGTCAAAGCGCTGAGATCACTCCTCCGTTCTACGCGAAGATCATCAGACTCTACAAAGAGATTCAACGAAGCTGCCCCGATATTGAGGTGCAAGGAGCGCCGGTGTCTCGTGTACTTTGCGAAGTTCTATGCACCTCGCGAGTGAATGGCGTCCCCAATGTCCTAAACGTAGACACGACGTGGGAACAGCTGGCGTCTTCGCACTTTCCTCGCATTGTGCGGGAGTACTGCCCACGCATGACAGGCTGTGCAGACGGGGAGTCACTGCAAACGTCAACTGTCCGAACTGCGGTCAGCAAGAAACAAACAGCCACGCCGTTGAAAGTCGTGTCCAAGTTAGAACTTTCCCTACGCTGGTGGGTAGGTCGTTCGGGTTTCATCCAAGGGTCCGTCGACGTAGACGGTGTCGGTTTGAGAACCTGCTTGTGGCGGTTGACTTATATGTCATTTGGCGTGGTCGATGTATCGCTTTAGCCCGAAATATACCTTATAGAGCAATGCACCCTGTGTTACTACGCCTGAGGAAGATGTTGCATACGCACCTTGAAACTCACTTGTTTGAATTGGGCGCAAGAGAGTTCTTGAAAGGTGGGGTACTCGCTACATCTCTGTAACTAATGGGACACTCGCTCTGAGAACTTCAAGAGTGATGTAGCATATGCATTGTAAAAAACACATTATGAACTAGTGTGATTAGTGAGAGCCAAAGGTGTGCTGTACATTTTTGTTGTTGGTGTAAATAAATATTCTGTAATAAGGCCGAAAAAGCTTCCCAGTACTGGCGTTGCGACGTTTGACTTACAAACATATGCTATACGTGCAGCCAAAGAGCTCGTGCTACTTTTTTTCCTGATACACTTGACTGGCTCTGCACTGGACTTTCAGTGGTGAGTGACCCTGAGCTCACCCTGACGGGAGGAATCACGTGTTACGTGACCTTCTGACGCCATCTGCTCAAACGTTGCCTGACTGCGTACTGCTGGTGAGGCCCACGAAGGCCGAAACAGCTGTCCAGTACTGGCATGGCGACGTTTGACTTACAAACATATGCTATACGTGCAGCCAAAGAGCTCCTGCTATTTTTTCTCTAATCTACTTCACTGGCTTTGCACTGGGCTTTCAGTGATGAGTCAGCTCACCCTGACGGGGGGAGATAAGTTCGTAGAGTTCTTGAAGTGGGCCCTCATAGTCGTAGGAACGGTTTGCGGGCCCGACGCTACGTCGACACGTTACGAAAGGACAAATCCACTGGGACTTGACGTAGAACACCAATAACATACATTTATATACAGGGAACTTCCAGTTACAACTGCTAGCCTAGGTGGCAGCGAGACCATCAGCAATCAACCCCGCTAACATACGCGGGTGCCTTCTTAGGTCTGGGTAAAGGGGGATCCTGGCCGTTGAGTGGACTCGAAGGTTGGTTTGGACCCTTCGGGGCCCCTCCGGGAAAACAACACACTGCTTTGGCCCCTGCTTCCCATAGACGGGTCGTCCTGGAAGGCCCGGCCAGGACTATTCAGCCAGTCGCCATCTCACTTTTCATTGCTTTCTCTTTATCCTCTCTCCTCCTCGCTCCCTTCCTCTTTTCACCTTCTTTGGCGGCAAGGGTCAACCTTGGGCAGTTCTTTTCACTCTCCAGAAAGCTGCACTTGGGTATCATGCAGAGGTACCTGCTACTGCGTGGTGTGCGGTCCCCTGGTTAGGCTCCGTGGTGGGCGGCTGGACGTCTGCACCGAATGTCATTCATTATTTTCTATGAACGCAATCACCTAAAAAAAACCGATTGGCGCCCCAAGAGGGGCCGCACCGAAGAACGAACATTGAATTTCACTGACCTAAGTTGTCCGGAACCTTGGTTTGCCAAGTTCCTGATTCTTCACTCAGATGACGAGACGAAACAACTATCTAAAGTATCTCCTTTTCTAGTTGCTAGGGCACTCGAACACGTAATAGGAAAGTCGTTTCAGGCCAAGAAACTGAGCTCAGGAGACATTCAGGTAGAGGTCAATAATAAACAACAAAGTACAGCACTGCAATCTCTAAAGAACATCGGGGAGATACCTGTTTCAGTTACAACCCACCGAACTCTGCACACCGTTACGGGAGTCATTTCCGAAGAAGAGTTAATCGAGTGCAGCGAAATTGAAATCGAAGAGGGATTGAAAGAGCAAGGCGTCGTCTCTGCCAAACGGATAATTATGCGGAGAGATGGCCACAGAGAAACCGCCACGGCCTCCTCTAAGGTCGATGGCACACAGTCAGTTTGGGACGGGGTCGTAAAAACCCCTTCCCAAAAAGGCACCCAAAGTATGAAGGTCGACGATGACGACTGTATGTCGCAGAAGTCATCGTCGAGCCTCCCCAGCATTCCTTCACAAGGGAAGGAAAAACGAGAAAAAGGACGAAGAAGGTGTTTCAAAGGGAATGGCCACCAGAAACAACCCCCGCGACGGGTCCAACCTCCATAAATGGTACAAGTATTTTCTATTCGGTGTCACCAAGTGCTGCGCTTTCTTTTCCTCCTTTTTAGTGTGACCGTTATGAACCACTTCCTCCAGTGGAACTTCCGTGGTTTACTTTCTAACTTGGACGACATTAACGATCTCTTCGACAAGTACAATGCAGCATGTTTCTGCCTCCAAGAAACATATTTAAGCACACACACACCAAATCAAATTCGTAGACACAATGTATTTCGAAGAGATCGAACAGACGCCACTCGCGCATATGGCGGTGTGGCTATCGTCACACGAGGAACTGTTCCGTCCAAAGAAGTCTACTTGGTTACAGACTTGGAAGCCGTAGCCGTGCAGATGTGTCTGGACAGAATTGTCACCATCTGCTCGATCTATTTGCACCATCAGGAAGTTTTGCACAGAGGGATATAGAACACTTAATCAGCCAACTTCCAACTCCATTTACACTCCTAGGCGACTTTAATGCCCACAATCTGCTTTGGGGCAGTGCAAGAACCGACAGCCGAGGGAAAATGTTGGAAAGTGTCTTGTTATCAACTCCCATCTGTCTTTTAAATACAGGAGCACCGACGTACGTCCACTGTTCAAGTCAGTCTTTCTCGGTCTTAGATTTATCGCTTTGCAGTCCATCTCTATATCAAGATATAGAATGGAGCGTGGAAAGCCCAGTTGGGAGCGATCACTTTCCAGTGGTCCTGAAATATATGTGTGCAGTCAATAGTCTGACAGCGTGCACCCCTAGATGGAAGCTCCAACATGCTGACTGGAATGCTTTCTCTAAAAAATGTGACCTGTCGTTAATCCCTGTGGAGAGGATGACGATTGAAGAGGCCAACAATGTAATTACCAACGTCATCCTCGATGCAGCAACACAATCCATTCCCCAGACTTCCGGTCGTCTACCGAAACGACCGAAGCCATGGTGAAACA
Organism: Ornithodoros turicata; assembly: GCF_037126465.1. Classification (NCBI taxonomy): domain Eukaryota; kingdom Metazoa; phylum Arthropoda; class Arachnida; order Ixodida; family Argasidae; genus Ornithodoros; species Ornithodoros turicata. The sequence continues at coordinate 6,484,169 of NC_088202.1, read as the reverse complement.
GCGAGTGCAAAGAAACTCGTAAACTTCAAAATCGTGCGTGGGGTACATTTCGGAGGTACCCCACATCACAAAATCTTCTTTTGTTTAAAAAGGCGAGAGCCAAGGCCAGATGGACGCGGAAACAAGCAAAGCGATCATCTTCGCGCAACTTCGTGTCCTCTTTATCTCGCAGTACCCCATCCAAAGTGGTGTGGGACAGACTTCGCAAAATCAGAGGAGAACACCATAGTTATACAATCCCTGTTTTAGAAGTCAACGGGCAGGTGTGCGGAAGCCTACAAGAACAGGCGGATGCGCTCGGACAACATTTTGAACGCATATCTGATTCATCCCATTACAGTCCCGAATTTCTTAGAGTAAAAACAAACGCTGAGAAACGAAAAATTCCAATGAGTGGTGGCGATGAGTACCTATACAACCAGTCGTTCACGATGGTGGAGCTTCAGCGATCTCTATTCGCTGCTAAAGCCACTGCCCCGGGCCCAGACAGAGTAACCTACTCTATGCTGTTCCACTTGTCTGATGACTCAAAAAAATTGTTGCTCCTTTTCTTTAACCGCATTTGGGCAGAGGGAACATTACCATTATTATGGAAAACTGCGATTGTCATTCCCATTCTCAAGCCAAGAAAGGAAGCCTCGAATCCAGCCAGTTACAGACCTATCGCCCTTACGAGTTGTGTTGGGAAGACGTTTGAGCGAATGGTCAATAACCGGCTGGTTCATCATCTGGAAGGAAAAAAATTGCCTTTCTGAATTTCAATGTGGTTTTCGAATAGGGTGCTCCACTATGGATCACCTTGTTCGGCTAGAAACCACCATCCGTGAAGCCTTCGTCAGAAGACAACATTGGTTATCCGTTTTCTTTGATTTAGAGAAAGCATATGACACCGCGTGGCGACACGGTATTCTGCAGGTTCTTTACTCTTCTGGCATAGAGGGCAGACTCCTTAGATGCATTTCAAACTTCCTCCAGCACAGAGGCTTCAGAGTTCGACTGGGAACTACTCTATCCCGCCCCTTCGTACAAGAGAATGGTGTCCCGCAGGGATCCGTTCTCAGTGTTGTCTTATTTATTGTGAAAATCAACTCTGTGACCAATGTCATCCCACCCTCCATATCTTTCTCCTTGTACGTGGATGACATTCAAATATCTTGTTGTTCCACGAACCTGTCAATGTGCGAACGACAGATGCAGCTAGGTGGCCATCAATAATATGGCCAAGTGGTCTTCATCAAATGGATTTAAATTTTCAGCTGAGAAAACTGTGGGTGTCCATTTCTCTAGGATTAGAGGACTGTTTTCACCACCTACGCTGCAGCTACCTGATTGTAGTTAAAAAGTAGTTATCAACTACTTGCAGAAATGTAGTGGCAACTACTAGTTAAACTACTATTTTAAGTAGTTAACTACAGTAGTTAGGTTACTGAAGGCGCCAACTACTTCCGATTTTGCCGCAACCTTTACGGCACGATTGTGCTTCCGACTTTTACCTTGAGCTACTCGTTTGATGAGAACGGAGGTGCAGAGCAATTGTGTCGTGCATGTGTACTAAATCTTCACTTTTAATGCTTTAAAAGAGGTTGCTTTAAAACAATGTTTAAAACAGGTTGTTGAACGTACACCATAGCTGATCTGTTCTGTTTCCCACCACTGTACTACCGCACATGCTTTATCTGTTGTTTTTTGTAACGTCCGCAGTTTGATGTCAAAGCATAAGGATTTGTGTAGTTTGTTGCAATCCTGTGAATGTGACCCTGTTGCACTGACTGAAACTTGGTTATCGCCAGATATAAGAGACAGTGAGCTGTTACCAGAGTGTCCTGGCTTTACCTTCTATCGTTGTGATGCATTCATCCCAGAATTACACAAATCACTACATCATATATTTCCCAAATTCCCAAATTCAAAGGTTATTCTTCTTCGTGATTTCAACTACCCCTCAATTAATTGGAGATCCACCTCAGCCTCTGGCAGTGAAGAACGTTCTTTCATTGATTTGTGTCATGTGTTTGACCTTCATCAGGTCGTTCATGAACCCACCCGTGTAACTCCCACCTCATCAAACATCCTAGACCTAATCCTCACTAACGACCCAGATATAGTAGGTTCTGTATTTTCTCCATGCGCCTTGAGTGACGACAAAGTACTACACTTAAACAATATCTGTCCCCAGCGTGCCCCGTCGTTCCTCGTACAAACGCATAAGAATATACGATAAGGGTAACTACGACCAAATAAATTCTGAATTATCCAATTACTTGGCTAACTTTCTCGCTAATTTTGAAGTACGGACAGTCGAGGAAAACTGGTATTTATACAAATCCAAGATTAATGCACTTATTGAAGCCTATCTACCCTCCATACTCATCAAGACACATTGTCATGCCCCATGGCACAATCATGAAATCAAACTGCTCGCCCGTAAAAAGAAACGTCTGTACAGGTTTGCTAAAAGCGCTCTAAGTCAGCATCATCTCTTCTAAAATATCAAGAGTGCACCCGGAAATACAAATCAGTGGTGACGTTTTCGAAACGCATATTCTATAGCGATGGCCTCGTTAACCTCTTGGAGCACAACCCCAAAGCATTCTACAAAGTGAAAAACCCAAAATCTCCATCGGTAAACATCCAACTGAAGATCGTGATGGTAATTTTGTTAGAGATAACCAATGTTGTTTTATCTTCAATAACGTATTTGCAAGCGTGTTCACCAACGAAGACACAACTCCCCCTGCCGCGCCTCCCACATCCATATTCAATAGCATGTCACCGATAGCGATATCTCCTGCTGTCATTGAAAAGATTATCTATTCCATCAAGGTTTCCTCCTCTGCTGGTTTCGATGGAATAAACAGCAAAATCCTTAAAAACACACAGGCTCACTCGAGCAGATTTCTTGCTGCAATATTCCAACAATCACTTAATAGTTCATAGATGGGTAGAGATCCAGCGAACCGGTAGAGATGTAGGAAGGGAGTTGCCTCAAGACAGAAGCCGCCGATATTTCGAACAGAGACTGTTCTTCTTCTGGGCACCGTCCTCATCATTGGCATGGTTTAAAGGGACAATTCGCATGAACCTTTAAACACGTCACACCTAGCCCTTTAAATACCATGCCAATGATGAGGACGGTGCCCAGAAGAAGAACAGTCTCTGTTCGAAATATCGGCGGCTTCTGTCCTGAGGCAAATCCCTTCCTACTTAACAGTTCAGTTCTGCCAGAAGACTGGCGTCGGGGAATGATAATACCAGTGCATAAAAGTGGTGTCACTCATTCACCGCTGAACTATAGACCAATCTCCATTACCAGCGTCCCCTGCAAAATCATGGAACACATTATATATTCGCAGGTAATCAACTTCCTAGAGTCAAATGCTTACTTTTCCCCCTGCCAGCATGGCTTCCGTAAAAATTTCTCGTGTGAAACACAACTACCTGGTTTTATCCACGATCTCCACTCAAATATGGACAGTTCCACTCAAACAGATGCCGTGTTCCTGGACTTTGCTAAAGCCTTTGATTCCGTACCGCACGCTAGATTAATGGTAAAACTCTCACAACTAGGCCTTGATGCACATGTTCTCTCCTGGATTCATATGTTCTTAACTGACCTCCTCCAGTCCACTTTCGTGAACAACCATTCCTCGTCCTTTTGTCACGTATCATCTGGTGTCCCCCAGGGTATGGCCTTTGGGGTATATGAATAAATAAATAAATATTGCTTGTCTAGTGAAGCCTCATTTGCTGTGAAATAATACTGCAATTTAGTTTATCGCGTAGGCACAGAAAGAATTTCGCCGCAAGCTTTGTATTTGACGATCGTAGCAATAGCTTGAGCCAAAGTTGATCATTGCTTGTGATTCATATTTAGGTGTCCAAGAACACTACAAGGGATTGGTGTTGATGGACAACGTTAAGTAGTTATAGATGTAGTTAAACTACATTGCAGTAGTTAAAGAAGTAGTTTTAACTACTCCCCTGAAAAGTAGTTGAACTACTAGTTAAACTACTCAATCGCAAAGTAGTTAGTAGTTATAGTTAAACTACTGTAGAAGTAGTTAGTGGCCATCACTGCTCCTAGGCGACTTTAATGCCCACAATCTGCTTTGGGGCAGTGCAAGAACCGACAGCCGAGGGAAAATGTTGGAAAGGGTCTTGTTATCAACTCCCATCTGTCTTTTAAATACAGGAGCACCGACGTACGTCCACTGTTCAAGTCAGTCTTTCTGGGTCTTAGATTTATCGCTTTGCAGTCCATCTCTATATCAAGATATAGAATGGAGCGTGGAAGAAAGCCCACTTGGGAGCGATCACTTTCCAGTGGTCCTGAAATATATGTGTGCAGTCAATAGTCTGACAGCGTGCACCCCTAGATGGAAGCTCCAACATGCTGACTGGAATGCTTTCTCTAAAAAATGTGACCTGTCGTTAATCCCTGTGGAGAGGATGACGATTGAAGAGGCCAACAATGTAATTACCAACGTCATCCTCGATGCATCAACACAATCCATTCCCCAGACTTCCGGTCGTCTACCGAAACGACCGAAGCCATGGTGGAACAACGAGTGCAAAGAAACTGGTAAACTTCAAAATCGTGCGTGGGGTACATTTCGGAGGTACCCCACATCACAAAATATTCTTTTGTTTAAAAAGGCGAGAGCCAAGGCCAGATGGACGCGGAAACAAGCAAAGCGATCATCTTCGCGCAACTTCGTGTCCTGCCTATCTCGCAGTACCCCATCCAAAGTGGTGTGGGACAGACTTCGCAAAATCAGAGGAGAACACCATAGTTATACAATCCCTCTTTTAGAAGTCAACGGGCAGGTGTGCGGAAGCCTGCAAGAACAGGCGGATGCGCTCTCACAACATTTTGAACGCATATCTGATTCATCCAATTACAGTCCCGAATTTCTTAGAGTAAAAACAAACGCTGAGAAACGAAAAATTCCAATGAGTGGTGGCGATGAGTACGTATACAATCAGCCGTTCACGATGGTGGAGCTTCAGCGATCTCTATTCGCTGCTAAAGCCACTGCCCCCGACCCAGACAGAGTAACCTACTCTATGCTGTGCCACTTGTCTGATGACTCAAAAGAGTCCTCCTCCTACAAAGATGCACGAGCACAGATCGAGTTCAGAAAGAAAGGAAGTTTTTCCGACGTGGTGCGCAGGGGAGTGGCACCACCGAGGAAGTCCGTGGAGACACAGACCTGTTTTTCGGGTTCTGAGTCCCCACTCTACACTCCCCAACCTCAGAAGGCTGGAGACACTCCGGTGTCTTCTGCCGTGACGGAGGCCAGCCGTTCAACTGGCCACAGAGAAACCGCCACGGCCTCCTCTAAGGTCGATGGCACACAGTCAGTTTGGGACGGGGTCGTAAAAACCCCTTCCCAAAAAGGACCCAAAGTATGGAGGTCGACGATGACGACTGCATGTCGCAGAAGTCATCGTCGAGCCTCCCCAGCATTCCTTCACAAGGGAAGGAAAAACGAGAAAAATGACGAGGAAGGGGTTTCAAAGGGAATGGCCAACAGAAACAACCCCCGTGACGGGTCCAACCTCCCTAAATGGTACAAGTATTTTCTAGTCGGTGTCACCAAGTGCTGCGCTTTCTTTTCCTCCTTTTTAGTGTGACCGTTATGAACCACTTCCTCCAGTGGAACTTCCGTGGTTTACTTTCTAACTTGGACGACATTAACGATCTCTTCGACAAGTACAATGCAGCATGTTTCTGCCTCCAAGAAACATATTTAAGCACACACACACCAAATCAAATTCGTAGACACAATGTATTTCGAAGAGATCGAACAGACGCCACTCGCGCATATGGCGGTGTGGCTATCGTCACACGAGGAACTGTTCCGTCCAAAGAAGTCTACTTGGTTACAGACTTGGAAGCCGTAGCCGTGCAGATGTGTCTGGACAGAATTGTCATCATCTGCTCGATCTATTTGCACCATCAGGAAGTTTTGCACAGAGAGATATAGAACACTTAATCAGCCAACTTCCAATTCCATTTATACTCCTAGGCGACTTTAATGCCCACAATCTGCTTTGGGGCAGTGCAAGAACCGACAGCCGAGGGAAAATGTTGGAAAGTGTCTTGTTATCAACTCCCATCTGTCTTTTAAATACAGGAGCACCGACGTACGTCCACTGTTCAAGTCAGTCTTTCTCGGTCTTAGATTTATCGCTTTGCAGTCCATCTCTATATCAAGATATAGAATGGAGCGTGGAAGAAAGCCCAGTTGGGAGCGATCACTTTCCAGTGGTCCTGAAATATATGTGTGCAGTCAATAGTCTGACAGCGTGCACCCCTATATGGAAGCTCCAACATGCTGACTGGAATGCTTTCTCTAAAAAATGTGACCTGTCGTTAATCCCTGTGGAGAGGATGACGATTGAAGAGGCCAACAATGTAATTACCAACGTCATCCTCGATGCAGCAACACAATCCATTCCCCAGACTTCCGGTCGTCTACCGAAACGACCGAAGCCATGGTGAAACAGCGAGTGCAAAGAAACTCGTAAACTTCAAAATCGTGCATGGGGTACATTTCGGAGGTACCCCACATCACAAAATCTTCTTTTGTTTAAAAAGGCGAGAGCCAAGGCCAGATGGACGCGGAAACAAGCAAATCGATCATCTTCGCGCAACTTCGTGTCCTCTTTATCTCGCAGTACCCCATCCAAAGTGGTGTGGGACAGACTTCGCAAAATCAGAGGAGAACACCATAGTTATACAATCCCTGTTTTAGAAGTCAACGGGCAGGTGTGCGGAAGCCTACAAGAACAGGCGGATGCGCTCGGACAACATTTTGAACGCATATCTGATTCATCCCATTACAGTCCCGAATTTCTTAGAGTAAAAACAAACGCTGAGAAACGAAAAATTCCAATGGGTGGTGGCGATGAGTACCTATACAACCAGTCGTTCACGATGGTGGAGCTTCAGCGATCTCTATTCGCTGCTAAAGCCACTGCCCCGGGCCCAGACAGAGTAACCTACTCTATGCTGTTCCACTTGTCTGATGACTCAAAAAAATTGTTGCTCCTTTTCTTTAACCGCATTTGGGCAGAGGGAACATTACCATTATTATGGAAAACTGCGATTGTCATTCCAGTTCTCAAGCCAAGAAAGGAAGCCTCGAATCCAGCCAGTTACAGACCTATCGCCCTTACGAGTTGTGTTGGGAAGACGTTTGAGCGAATGGTCAATAACCGGCTGGTTCATCATCTGGAAGGAAAAAAATTGCCTTTCTGAATTTCAATGTGGTTTTCGAATAGGGTGCTCCACTATGGATCACCTTGTTCGGCTAGAAACCACCATCCGTGAAGCCTTCGTCGGAAGACAACATTGGTTATCCGTTTTCTTTGATTTAGAGAAAGCATATGACACCGCGTGGCGACACGGTATTCTGCAGGTTCTTTACTCTTCTGGCATAGAGGGCAGACTCCTTAGATGCATTTCAAACTTCCTCCAGCACAGAGGCTTCAGAGTTCGACTGGGAACTACTCTATCCCGCCCCTTCGTACAAGAGAATGGTGTCCCGCAGGGATCCGTTCTCAGTGTTGTCTTATTTATTGTGAAAATCAACTCTGTGACCAATGTCATCCCACCCTCCATATCTTTCTCCTTGTACGTGGATGACATTCAAATATCTTGTTGTTCCACGAACCTGTCAATGTGCGAACGACAGATGCAGCTAGGTGGCCATCAATAATATGGCCAAGTGGTCTTCATCAAATGGATTTAAATTTTCAGCTGAGAAAACTGTGGGTGTCCATTTCTCTAGGATTAGAGGACTGTTTTCACCACCTACGCTGCAGCTTAACCGACGAGATATCCTTGTTCAACCAGAAGCCAAATGTCTTGGCATCACTTTCGAGTCGAAGCTGACCTTCAAGGCTCATGCCCAAAACCTAAAGATAAAGTGTGTCAAGTCATTAAACATTCTAAAAATCATTTCTCACAGATCTTGGGGTGCAGACCAGGAAACACTGCACCAAATGTATACTGCATGTATTCGCTCGAAACTTGATTATGAGTCCTTTGTCTACGGCTCTGCTCGCGAGTCGGTGTTGAAAGCCTTCGACCCTGTCCATCACCAGGGGCTCAGGCTCGTGCTTGGCGCCTTCCGAACGTCTCCAGTACAGAGTCTGTATGTTGAATCGAAGGAATGCTCCTTGAAAAGACGGCGTTCTTACCTCTGTACATCGTACGCACTTAGAGTATGTAGTCTACCTCAAAATCCTGCCTCGACTTGCGTCAAGCACACACGCTTTAAACAGCTGTTTATTAACAAGCCCTCTGTCGTCCCTCCATTCTCTTTGCGAATTGCATCAGAGTTTTATTGCCACGGTTTCTCGCCCTGTGACGTACAAGTTGTAGAGTGTAGGAGAAAGCTCCCACCCTGGGAACCACCTCCAAGGTCTGACATCTGTTTGGCAAAATACAAGAAACAAGACAGAGTCTCATCAGTACTTCGACAAGAGTTTGCACACTTGAAAGACAGCCTTGATAACCATACTGAGATTTACACAGATGGGTCCAAGTCTAGTGCAGGAGTGACTTGTGCCATGATTTGTGGCGCGCACACAAGGTCTCATCGTATAAAAACATTTGCATCAATTTTTACTGCCGAGGTTTACGCCATTATCTTGGCTCTCAACTACATCCTTCAAGATTCCATAAAGTCTTTTGTTATACAGGGTGTCCCAGAAAACGTGTCATTGAATTATAATAAAAAAAGCTACACGACCTAGAGTCATGCGGTCAATGGCATTTGTTCTTACTGGGTTTTTGCCACCTCCTCGTGTGAATGTCGTGTAACGCAAATTTAATTATGTAAATTTTTGCGAGCTCTAGTCGGAAATTTGCCTAGTAAAGGTCACTTTTTTACCCCACCAATGTGAAGAGCGTGTCTAATTTAGTCAAATTAATGATAATTGACAGGGATAATCAGAAGCTATCCCATCGGAAAAAAATAGCCGAACATCATGCTCTACGGAGGCCGCACAGAATAGCGCACGATGAATTTTTCAGCGCAATCTTTGTCAGTCCGACGAAAGGAGGTTGGAAACCCAGCCCTCCCCGACATCGCAGAAAGAGATAAAACAGGCACGGCTTATCACGTCCGACTTTCGCTGGGATAATGCTTTCCCTCTCCCAATTTTAGGAACTGTTACTTTTTCTATTATCACTCTGTGGGCTGGCTTCGGAACCTCCTTTCGTCGCACTGCGAGCGATTGCGCTCAAAAAGTCATCGCGCGCTATGGTCCGGTGCTCCGAAAAGCATGATATTCGGCTATTTTTTCCGATGGGATAGCTCGTGAGTATCACTGTGAATTATCATGAATTTGAGTGAATTCGGCACGCTCTTCATATTGGTGGGGTAAAAAAGTGACCTTTACTTGGCAAATTTCCGAGTTCAGTTCGCAAGTATTTACATAATTAAACTTGGAGTACATGACATTCACATTTGGAGGTGGCAAAAACCTAATAAGAACAAATGCTGTTGACCGCATGATTCTAGGTGGCGTAGTTTTTTTGTTATAATTCAATGACACGTTTTCTGGGACACCCTGTATATACAGACTCCTTGAGTTCCATTAACGCAATTTGTAGTCAGCACACAACAAAGAACTTTCTTGTGCAGCGAGCAAGATCTTTAGCCAGTTTGATAACAACAAAGGGGTACTCCCTCATCCTATGCTGGGTGCCCAGCCACGTGGGCATCAAAGGCAATGAGTTAGTAGATCAAGCAGCTGCAGCTGCTCTCCGAAATGACATCACACCTTTTGAGATGTCCGTGCAAGACATGAGATCCGCACTCATGAAATCACTGCACAGAATGTGGCAAGCCTTTTGGAGCACACAAGCAAATAACAAGCTCCACTTAATTAAACCTCACATTCAGGATACAGGAGACCGGCTGGAAAACCGCCTGTTGTGCACTTTACGAGCAAGGTTACGTATGGGCCATACGTACCTTACACACGGGTTCTTACTTCGAGGAGACGAGCCACCTCAGTGTGTGCACTGTGGTCAGCTCCTGTCTGTTGTACACATACTCATCACATGCACACATCATGAAATCCATCGCAAACATCACTTCAAGGTATTCTATACATACTTCTTACCTCTTCACCCAGCCCTATTGCTTGGTGACAAGGCTCTCGTCCCTTTTAGAAGCGTCTTCGATTTCTTGAGAGACGTTGGCGTTATTAGCCTTCTGTAGTCTTACACGTATACACTCATCTTTTCTTAGTCATCTTGTTTACTCTTAAATAACCATAACATCACCACCGTCTCAATCATACATCAGTTTATGGCGCATTATGATCTTTGTTGTCAATGCGCCATTAAACTCCCAATCATCATCGTCAGATAGATACTCATGGAACGATGCGACAGCACCTGAGGACACGTGTTTCGCTGTGTTTGCGGCTCGTCAGCTCTGGGTAGCTGTCATCGTTCGGAATTGGCAAACCAGGGGTCGCTCAACAAGCGATATACACCTGTGAGGGTGACTGAACACTCCTGAATGCCACAGTGCACGCCAGTGAATTATAATGCAGGAAAAAAAGCCATTACAGAAACAAGTAAATGACAATAGACGTGTTTGACACGTCTATTGTCATTTACTTCGTCGCACCCGGTCGCACCCGGGCTGGTTTTTGTGCTACGCTGTTTTTCAAGGGGATCTTCAGCCATAGACTGAACATCAGGCGGATCGGGCATGTTATGACGGATACAGGTAGTACAGTTTTGATATGTTTCTTTGTGTGTGGGTCTGGACGGGCTGTCACAAGTATGTCCAGAGTGAATAATAGTATTTTGGAGCTGGTCCCTTGACATTTTCTTAATTGTTTTGGAGGCTGCAGCTTCAGGGTCGGCCAGCAGGGGTCCGTTACTACAGGATCGTTGGGTCGTCGGCGAGGGGCTCGCCCGAGCAGCCATGGTAGGACGCTTCGGATGCGATCGCTGATCTGTCGGACTCCCTCGAAGCTTGGATGTAACCCATCTGCAGCGAGGAGACGTGTTGGGGGTTGGCGATGAAAGCCATGATTCAGGTAGTACAGGTCTGCGGAGCGCCGACACAGGTCCACCAACCGCTTGCTGCAAACGCTCGAGGATTGCATTGATACCCCCTTCGTCTGTCAACAAAAAGTCGCGTGCGTCTATTACAGGAACGGGGTAGTACGAGTGTACACACCACGATTTCACTCCCTCGGACCCTGAGGTGTTGGATGAGTTTGTCGTACTCCCTGTTTGCGGTGTCGGGGTCCATGTAGGGCATGTCGCTCGTTCCGCAATGTAGTACAACTACACGAACGCTCGGAGGAAGTAGGTCCACCTCCTCCTTGAAGTCGCTGATCCGTCCTCCACTCACTAACCTATCTTGCAAATTACAACAACGGCGATAGGTGACGCGTGGTGGGTCAGGGAATATGGACTGTCTGCGTTCGGATTGTGAGAGAATGGAGTGATGGCGTTTTAGATTGGCATTAATGTTGGGAATGTTGTCATGAAACGGTACAGTCATATTTATTACATTTGCCGACTGCGGCTTGCTTCCCCTGGTACGAAAGGATTGGCGATCGGTTTGCTTTGCTCGGGAAAGCGCGTCCTGAATTAATTTGGAGGGATAATTTAGCCTGACGAGAGTATTCTCCCCATTGTTTTGTCGCTCGACTTGGGCCAACTTGTTCGCTCAAGTTGACTAAGGTTCTCATCCAACTTATGGTCAACCGAAGAAATTCCGTGGTATCGAAATGCTTGGCTGTATGGTATCGCAGAGGATTCACCGATGCAAACTCACCGGATGCTAGTCAGTTTCGTCGGCCTGTAGACTGTCGGGGTCGTCGTCTTTGTTCTAGGCCTGCAGCTTCCTGCAGTAGTGGTACAGGTCGGCACAGCGCTGACACAGACCTATGCCACTACTCCAGGAAGCTGCAGCCCTTGAAAAATCCAGGTAGTACAGACCTGTACTACCTGGATCATGGCTTTCATCCCCAACCGCCAACACGTGTGCTCGCTGCAGATGGGTTACATCCAAGCTTCGAGTGAGTCCGACAGATCAGCAGCCGCATCCGAAGCGTCCTGCCACGGCTGTTTGGGCGAACCCTTCGCCGCCGACCCAACGAGCCTGTAGTAACGGACCCCTGCTGGCCGACCCTCCAGGAAGCTGCAGCTCTAGAACAAAGGCGACGACCCCGACAGTCTACAGGCCGACGAGAGTGACTAGCCGCCGCTGAGTCTGTATCGGTGAATCATCTGCATGACGTTTCCCCTAGCACAAGTACGTTCTTTAAATTGCCAAATATGTCGGACCGTTATAGATCCCACAAAGATACTCTAACTTACCATCGCCAACAAAACAAAATTCCAAAACACCTCGCAATCAACGTACGTTCGTCGCTTCCTCTAAGCGAGCAGCACAAAGATCATTGGCAAACCGTGTTAAAAAAGACATATAATTCGCTGGTAGAGGTTTTAATCGCGCATTGCGACGAAACTATTTCCAAGTTAAATACGGAAATTCAAATCATTCAGTCCCAAGCTCACTTATCATGTCAGCACCAGCTGGAACTAGAGCAGTTTATGAAAACAAAGGAGCATCAGTTGGCCTAAAAAAAGAAAGAAAATGTCAAGGGACCAGCTCCAAAATACTATTATTCGGTCAGAGACCCTCTCTGGACATACTTGTGACAGCCCGTCCAGACCCCCACACAAAGGAGCATATCAAAACTGTACTACCTGTATCCCTCATAACATGCCCGATCCGCCTAATGTTCAGTCGATGCCTAAAGATCCCCTTGAAAAACAGCGTAGCACAGAAACCAGCCCGGATGCGACCGACCGCAACATTAAAAGTAACGTTGTCAGCCTTTCATCTTCTGCATTAACTAAATCGGAAATGTCCCTTTTAGAACGCGGTTTGTCATGCTGTCCTAATACTAATAAAATCAGTGAATATCAACTTCACCTTGATCTCGATAACTTCGCAGGGCGCATGCGCCTTAAGAAATACTTCCACGACAAACCTAGAAAAAACTCCGACCCTTTCGCACCAAAATCAGAGTCCCCCCCCCCCCCCCCCGATAGTAACAGCGACGAAGCTTTAGACATCTATATCAAAGTAGTGCAGAAGGATATCCTTATGGCCTACCAAAATTCCAAAGCCAAAAAACAAAATCAAACCTCACTATGGAAGAACAACACAGCTTAGCAGAACTAGAAAATTGTGACGATTTGGTCATAAAGAGAACGGACAAGGGGCTGCAGTGGTTGTCATGGACTCATGGACATGGTGGACTATGTCAATGAAGGCAACCGCCATTTAACTTGCGATAAATTTGACAGAAAACTGGAGGATGACCCTACCCCACACATAGCCGTAAAAATAACTAAGGCACTGAAGAGCCTAAAAGCCAGGGGTAAAATCAATGTAAACCTATTAGAATACCCTATGCCTAGAGATCCCAAACCCGGTAGGTTCTACATGCTCCCCGAAATTCACAAAGCAGGTAATCCTGGAAGACCCATTGTATCCTGCAATGGTACCGCAACCGAAAATATGTGTTGTTTTGTTAACAATCTACTTAAGGATATCCCCTCTAAATTACCATCATACATCAGGGACACTAACGATTTTCTTGACGCCATCCAAGATATCGCACTCTTGGTACCGTGTTTCCATGTAACCTTAGATGTTACTTCTCTCTACGCGAATATCCCTCACACTGACGGAATTGATGCTGCTAAGGACGCATATTCGCGCTGTTCGTAAAGAGACTACGATATATGTGTTTTATCGGAGCTCCTACAAGTAATACTTACCAACAACAATTTCGAATTCGATAACAAACATTACATCCAAGTTAACGGCACTGCTATGAGAACAAAAATGGCCCCAAACTATGCAAACATCTTTATGGGATCACTAGAGGAAAACATTCCTCACTAAGAGTGAAAAACAGCCACTCGTTTTCGAACGATTTCTAGTCGGCATATTCATGATGTGGCCTCACTCCGATGATGATCTGTTGGAGTTCGTCAATAGCTTGAACTCTGTACACCATAGCATTAAATTCACTGTTGCTTTCTCCAGGACCGCTGCTACTTCTTAGATGCACAGATGAACATTGAAAACGGGAAAATTACAACCGACCTATTCCGCAAACCCACGGACTCCCAACAATACCTTTCATTTCGGAGCTGCCACCCCCAACGTACGAAGCTTGCGATACCAAACAGCCAGGCACTACGATACCGCAGACTTTGTTCGGATGACCATAAGTTGGATGATCACCTTAGTCAACTTGAGAATATTCTGGTGAGGCGAAATTATCCGCCCAAATTAGTCCAGGACGCGCTTTCTCGGGCAAAGCAACCGATCGCAAATCCCTTCGTACCAGGGGAACCAAGCCGCAGTCTGCAAATTTGATAAATATCACTGTATCGTTTCATGACAACATTCCCAACATTAATGCCATTCTAAAACGCCATCACTCCATTCTCTCACAATCCGAACGCAGGCAGTCCATATTCCTTGACCCACAACGCGTCACCTACCGCAGTGGTCGTAATTTGCAAGACAGGTTAGTAAGGGCTAAGATTAACAAACCACAAGATGAAGATGTAGGATGCCACCCCTGGAACGGAAGGAGGTGTCAGATCTGCAAATTAATGCAAACATGCCAACCAGTTCACAGTAGCAATTCACACTTTAAGACAAATGTACTTGGCAACTTGAATTGCAATTCTTCTAATATCATCTACCTCCTTTAGTGTAACACTTGCAATGGACCATTTCCATATTCGCGTCGCCTCTGGCGACGGAATGTCGAACGTCGTGTCTTTCCCCCAATAATGGTGACACTTTTCGGACTGGCACGTTGCGTGGGAAAGTATAATCAAGAGAAGATTGGAAGAAGAATGCGGAAAGGGTGAAAACGCATTGTACTCATTACCAGACCTCAAACGCCCGCGTAACCTTGAAACCGATTATCTCCCCACAATGAACATGACAGTCGCCCCCAGGTGGGTTCATAGCGATGTTTTCCGCTCAAAGGTGAGGGACACTGGGGCTGGGCATGCGCATACGCGTTGTCAGAAAAGGTCCATTCGCAATGTATCGGCCAGACAAAAACTTCATTCAGAATTCGGTTCAACAACCACAGGTCTGATGTTACTAAAAAGTCCAACCTCCCGGTCTCGCGTCACTTCAATCAACCTGAGCACTCAATTGGTGATGCATCAATTTTTATTCATGAATCTGGATTTCAGCCCGACCAATCAAGGAACAACGCGAGTCATTTCTCATTTACAAGTTTAAATCTCTGATAAATGAAAATCCAGGCATCCTCTCTACTGTTCGTAGCATCAATACCATACAGAAGAAGCAATGACCCTTCCCCTCAATTGTACAGTTCACTTGGTGTTATCTTCCTTTTTTTTTTTCAGATTACAACAAAGCCGGCCTTTACATTTACCTTGGAACGCAAAACGTCTCTACGCAATACCCCAGATTTTGTCAACCACAGGACAAGGACCCCGCACGTGACCTTCCCGGAAATTTCCATAACTTTGTATGACAGTCGCCAGGAGGTGGGGAGTTCTTGCTCAACTATGACGTCATTCAAGAAACCTACATAAGCCATTGCACAAAGTCATTTGCCTTTATCCAGAAGGAGGAGGAGCTTGCTTCGAAACGTCGATCATCTACATTTTTGTAACTTTTTAAATCTAAGAGCTAATTATTTACGTCAACTAATGCGTTAACTACTAACTGTTTTACTTTCTTTCATGTAACTTACGTTCCCAAGCAAGCGACTTGCGAGAGCGGCAGCGGCAGCGACAATTTTTCCATCCCTCGGCTTTTCGTTGAACGATTTATATGCGAGAGGAACCTAAAGCGATGTTGACAACCAAACCATACGGTTGCAAGAAACCTGTTGATGCTACGTCCTGCGCGGAACAGACTGCCTTCGCGGAACAGAAAAAAGTTGTCGCCGTCGCTGCACAAATCGTGCGCTTGGGAAGGCGTCTTTATTCGTTATTTTATATTACCTCGCGGCTTTCAGGCACTTTATCTTTGCATTATATCTATATATATATATGCTGGAAGAAAGGGGTTCAGGCGACCGCGAAATTAAATAGGTACTAACAAAATATGAGGCAGACAACAAAGATGTAGGAAGTAGGAAAAGGGGGAGTTATTTATTTACTAGTGGAAAGTTAAAGGGGAAGTCAACGTTGCGGCGGAAGCTCCGCCTTCGCCAGGCCTCAGATTTTGTTAGCACCTACATATATGTGACATATGAAAGAAGAGGCGCAGGGCGGGAGCGCGCACGAATTAGAAGATCCCCATAAGGTCCCCGATGCTCTCGAAATGGCGACGCTCAGACGTATCTCCGCGAGTCGAGAATGCATTGACTATGGGGTTTCCGAGAATGATGCGCATAGTCGGATACATGGAAGAAAAGTCATGTGTAAGAAAAAAAATCGCCGGAGCTTATTTGCTGCACCTATAGCATATATTTGTAAGTGGTCAAACGTCGCCATGCCAGTACTGGACAGTTGTTTCGGCCTTATTGGGACATTGTCAGCAGTACGCAGGCAACGCAAGGTATATCTAAACAGGTAGCGCAACTCCCATAAGCCCCTGTGTCTTCCGAATGACGCCATGATGGAGGCGGTCTGCGCCCCCCCCCCCCATCCGTTGCGCGGACTACTACGATTGTAAATAAATGACGTCAGAGATGACGTCAGCACTATGAATAATACGCAGTCCAAATTAGGTATGGCACGTTTACATTCGCGCACTTCGTTTGCATCGCATTCCCTTTTCCTCACCCAGGCAACAATACCAGTGAAGAACATAAAATAAGTCATATCAGGTTTAACGAAACACATCAATTCGAAATACATACAGTTATCACAGATTTTGATAACTCCAGACAGAAGGGCATCGTGATGACCACACAGGAATTAGGAAGGTACACCTAAACTCAATTTCTCACCTAGGCCTATACGTACACGTAGTGATTAGTCGTTTGCATTTATTCAATGAGGGGCCGTTATAGGTCCATCGCAACAAAACATGACATTGTTGGTGCACAGGTGACCCCTGCTAACACTCGTGCTATCATGGCTGCGATGACGATTCTTTTTTCAGCAGAGGATGCATTCTATACATATGTTCACACGTGTTAACCTTGGTCTATAGCTCCGATATGTGGATGTCGCTTCTTGCTTAACCCAAAAGTGTACGAACTCCGCGTTACAATGCACGGACACAATGCACGGATTCAGACATGCACGGATAAACACGCCCACTTTGGTACATGCGAAAAGGAGCAGGATAGGGAAATGTATTCGCGTGGTAGATGATTTCGTATATGTGCACGAGTGGGGCAACAGAAAGTTTTTTTCTACAGTGAAATAATTAACAACCTATAAGTACACACACAGGCCATGCCTATGTTGTAAATATCTTTTGTCTACGGTCGTACGGTCGTACTACCAACACCCAGGATCGCTGGCGCCTCATGATGGTAGCCTTGCCGATGGAACTGGTTTGGTATTTTCACTTGTTTTCGCTACCAATTTAGATATACCTTGGGCAACGTTTGAGCGCATGGAGTCAGGAGGTCACGTAGCACGTGATTCCTCCCAGCCGGGTCTGCTAACTCACCACGGAAAGGCCAGTCTGCAGCCAGTGAAGTATGAAATAGAAAAAAATAGCCGGAGCTCTTGGGCTACACGTATAGCTTATGTTTGTAAATACTTAAACATCGCAATGCCAGTACTGGACAGCTGTTTCGGCCACTCTTGCGCCATCGTCAGCAGTACGCAGGCAGGCAACGTTTGAACGGACGGCGTGAGAAGGTCACGTAGCACGTGATTACTCCCATCACGGTGTGCTAACTCACCACCGAATCTGCAAAGGAATTGTTCGTTATTTGGAAGGTCAAGATCGCAAGCCGCTGCGCTATCTACCTTAGGAAGCAGGCCCCGGATACGCCGTTGTCGTCTCCCGGGGCAGAATGACATCCCTTCTGGCACCCAGCAAGGAATGGCCGTTCAGTGTGAGTGTGACTACAGGAAGTTCCGTTGACGGCATAATCGATGCAGCAGCAGAAATAGTGGGTGTTGACAACATCTACTGTATTCAAGATCTGGAAAGCACCGTTTTTCAGGTGCTAGTCTCGTCGGCGGCAGCCAGCCATTTAGTCACTGAAAAGGGTAATCTGAAAATGGGAAATGAGCAGTTTAGAATCGAACCCATTCGACCACGTGTCGTTGTAGTAACATGTGGTACCTGCCCGCATATGCCTCCTCGGAACAGCTCGTCCGGGCACTGCAGTCGTATGGCAAAGTACTTGATGTCAACTTCATCATGTATAAGGACTGACCTACCGTAAGGACTGGCGACACAACCGTGAAGATGAAAATGTCAGGAAACAACCCAGCTCCCAACTTCCTGCGGGTAAACGGACATCGCATCACCTTTAACTATCAGGGAATGAGGAGGGCCTGCAGGAGATGCAAGCAGGAAGGTCACTATAAGGAATTATAAGGAATCGTGCGCCACCGTTGCTTGATTTTTGGTCACGCTGGAGAGGGCTGTAGCGCCCCGTGCCGACGGTGCAGTGCCGCCTGCGCGTCAGTGGACTGCACCAAGCATAAGGCGTACTCGGAGGTTGTGAGTTCAGGATTGTAGGATTTTCCGCCGCTACCGTCGTCTGTGCCGGCACTGGAACCAGTAGCAGCAGAAGGAGTCCACGGCACTCAGGTTACTTTTGCGTCCAGTGTCGTTCTGGTCACTGGGTCACCTGTTTCCCAAGAAGCCACCCAACCTCCTACGATATCCAAGGAGTGGAACAGATGCGAAGATGACGTCGGAACATAAGTGTTACGGAAACCTGGTATGCCTCTTGATTTGCGTGCAATATCACACTCTGACTGCGAGATGATCTGAGTGGGCCATCACCTCCAATCTATACGATGGGGAGGGCCAGGCTAACCTCCACCGGCAATCACTGCGCGGCTCCAACAGTGTGCTAACTATACCGTTTCCGACAATTCAGAAGAAGCGGGCAGACTGATCTATGTCAACTGACGTACGCACTGGGGCAACACCCAGAGACAGTAAAAGTCCAGGTGCTGGTAACAATAACGCTATTTACTTAGCAATCATAAATATGTTGTAACTCTCTGCTAAACAATTCAACAAATCAATGCTAGCGGCTACAGGGTAGCATTAACGCTGATCAAAAGATGCGCAAAGCATGGTAACAACTTAGGGGTAATGGGATTCCGGATAACGTAGATAGAGTTCCAAATTCAATTATAATCAAAGTTCTATGTGTTTCGTTGCTGGCAATGTTGTCTTCGGGTGCTGCAGCTGTCGTTGTCTTCCTGATGATGATCTTCCAGAGTGCCCAGTTGGAGATCGCACATCACTTCATTTCACTTCACAAACTCAGAACCACTTTTAAAGAAATGAAACTATTTCAACTGTAGGAGGCTGGCGAGTGGCCGACTGACTGGAAGCTACATGATGGTCCGACTGCCCACGAGGAGGTTTCGTGTTGGATTTTATTAAGCTCCTCGTGTTGTTTTCTTTTTACATTTGTTTTCCCCGCAGTGTTTTACAGGCAGCCTTTTAGGCCTCAAGGACCCTCTGACCCTAAAAGCTTCTCGATACGTTTGCAATTAAAGGGTCAGACCTGCTGTGGTGGTAATGGTATGCATCAACCACAGCACCTGTAATCATACAGCACCTGTTTTTTTCTTCCGTATTTTTTGTGTGTCTAATGGCACTTCACTTATGTTGATTATGCACGGTTATACTCTCTTTCTGGAAGACATACTCTTCAACAGGCAGTTTCACGTAGAGTTACTCAGCGTACACTCAGAGATATTACAATCTTATACCCCTGTCACACGGGCATCTCGAAGGCCCTTTGAGCCATTGTCAATTGACTCAGCTGGCAGTTGTGCGCTGCCACACGGCGTTTCGGGATGGCCTTCGGTCGGACTGTCAAGTGGGTCAAGGGAGAGTCAGAGAACTCCCTCGAAGTCTCGAAGGCCGTCGGGACGCAGATCCCTACACTCTCGGACACATTGTCTTCCCCCTAAATGCGCTGTGAACGAGATTTCTTCGCACTAGACTACAGTTTCAGACGCGGTTTATATTGCCTTTTGCTATTTTGCTATATTGCCTTTTGCTGCTTATTATTTCTTGTAAGCTTCTTTTTTTTTTTTTTCAAGACACGTTTTCGTATTTAGTCTTCATATTGTTTCATTTCGCTACTTTATTTTTCTAGTTTTCGCTACTTTATTTTTCTAGTTTTCGCTTCTTATATTCTTGTATTCGTGTACGGCTGCTTTTGTTTGAACTTTCACCGCCACGGCACGATGAGCGAAGTTTCGAAGAAGAAGACGTCAAAGCCCCGTCAGCTCTGGGGAGGAAAGGAAACTCATCAGCTGATAGATTTATGGGAAGACCGCTTGGCAGACTTGCGCCGCCAAAAAAGAAACGCGACTGTGTATGAAGAAATTGCTGCAGCGCTCCAGAATGCCGGCTTTGAAAGAACTCGTGCTCAGGTCCACACGAAGATTGAGAATCTGGTCCAAACGTACAGGTAAGGTACCTTCTCATTGCAGTCTTCCCGATCTTCAACTTGTCATTGCCACATAGCGCGCGTTAAACGCATCACATCGGCCCGTGATTCGCCACGCGCTTTCGCGCGAGTCTATCATAGCGGCTTTGGTGGGCGCGAACTTTAAATATGACGATAACGATCGCTATGTGGAAGCTTCGTTAGCGGCCTCATTCCTTGCTGATCTTCCAAGTATTAAACAACCTTACCTCATCTTTTTTTATCATCCTATAGTTCTATATACCTGTTAACACTTAAAATCTGACTATTCCAGATTTTGGCAAAAGAAACAAACGACAGGTGCTGGTGCAATTCCCTGGGAGTACTTCTGGAAGATCCATTCATTCCTTGGATCATTACCCGTCAATGACCCTTCAAGGGCTCAAGAGAGCTCTATCTCAGTTGAGCAAGTATGTGAAATTGTTCTGAGCCTGAACTGCTATTTAAAAGCCTATATTGTTCGAAACGAGTGTACAGAACGGCTTATAAGGAATATATAATGCACTGTATGTCATGCATGCGTACACAGTTTTATGAAAGCAAAATAGTAGTATGGAACAGAGAAGTAGGGTACAAGCGAGCTGGTGTATATATGGTGTAGGTATTATTTCCTGCCTGAGGGGGAACGTATATATATATATATACACACACATACATACATAAAAACAGACTGGAAGACATGACACAATGCATCGTGCAGTCAGTTTATGTATGTGTGTGTTTATGAGCATGAGCTCCTACAAAGGGTCCATTTTGAGCAGTGGTGGTTCTTCCAAATGGTACTATGAGCATGATGCTCATATTCTGATGCTATTACCTTTCATTTCACAATATTAATTATGGAATCACACACGTAACATGAAAAACGGTTAGGAGCAACTAAGATTTATTTGAACAAGAACCTGAAGAAGTGCAGTCTCTTGCACGAAAGTTCTTGTTCAAATAAATCTTAGTTGCTCCTAACCGTTTTTCATGTTACGTGTGTGATTCCCTCATCGTGGGCTCCTTGACAGTGTTTCTCTTTTCTTTTTGTTTCCCTTTCCGACGTATTAATTATGGCTTAGGACCAAGCAGCATGTGCAGTTTTAGAAGTCTGACAGAGAAACTGTTAAACTGCATATTTATGGTGTAATTTCTCATTGTATAACAGATAATACACAACATGGAGAATGGGGACAGCAGCTCTCCAGACGAGAATCTCACAGACATTGTGGGATTCCACCCCCCTGAATCGCATCCGGATGCAAACGTGCATAGCCCTTCAGTAGCTGGCACATCAGACGAAAGTACTGGAGAAAGCCCCAGTGAAGGGTGCACAATATCAACACCCAGACAAGAAGTGGCTGCAACACCAAGCACAAGCAGAAGCACAAGAAAGAGGAAGAGGCCATCCAGTATGGATGACTTTAAGGCAGCACTGCTGCAGGAACAAAGGCTTCTTAGGGAGAGCCTTGAGCAGGTCCGCGCAAGAGAGTATGAGCAAAGGGAGCGCCAAATAAAACTTCAAGAACAGCTTGTGTCAGCACTGACAGCTTATTTGAGAAAATAGTCACACATGATAATAAACGAATGGGCAACCTCTCTCTGTGTATCCTGTACATTCACTTAAAGTAGTCCACAATAGCTGCCCTCACTGCATGTCCATTCCCCTGTTCTGTATCAGCACTATGCTGCGGTTGCTCGTAGGCAGCGTTGCTGTGCTGAACTTCTGCATACCACTGCTGCAGAACGGCGTCACCAAAATGTTCACAAATGTTGTGCAATATGCAGCTTGCGCGGATGACAAGTCTAGCATGATCAACATCGCACTCCATCCTTTTCATGGTGTACCGGAACCTAGCTTTAAGCCTGCCAAAGGCATTCTCCACAATACGTCGAGACCGTGACAGATGATAGTTAAAAGTCCTTTGACTATCGTCCAGTTGTCCTCTGTGGCTGAATGGTTTGATCAAATTCGGTGTCAATGGAAAGGCCTGATCGCATAGGATCAGTGGGGGTACAGCTGTTCCATTGATCGTGGCAAGTGGGCTGCGAAACAACGGTCCCTGCACAGCTTCTGCCAGTTTCGATCTGTGATACACATATGAATCGTGACAGCGTCCTGGAGAGCCAACGTTTATGTATCGGAATCTGTACCGGTGGTCAACCAAGGCTAGCAGAATGATGCTGTACCTATAAGAGCATGGTGTTAGTGAAAAGCATAGGCAACATTTGTATGGAATACATGCAATGCTCTCTGTAACACACATTACGTACCATCCCTTGTAGTTTATATAGTCACTTCCGTGATCCTTTGGAGGGGAAACAGGAAAATGGCAACCATCTAGCGCCCCTACAGCCTGGGGAAACTGACATACAGCGAAAAACTCGCGTATATGTTCTGCCATTGTGTCTGTTGACGGCATTTTTATCCATTCTGTTTCAAGAGTCCCCACGACGACTTCACAGAAGTCTCTGTATATTTCATTTACCGTTGAACGCCCTACACCGAACACGACGGCCATGGTACGATCCTCAGCTGAGGATTGTACCTCAGCTTGTACAGTCCGATGGCGACCCTTTTTTCTATAGGAATGGCATCACGCATGTTTGTGTCCATTCTTTCCATTCGGGACCGGCACGCGTCCACTATAAACCGAAATTTGACATGGACACCCGAAAGTGCTGTTTGAAGCTTTCCTCTCCCTGTAGTGGTATGGTTTTCTCAAACCACTTCTCGTGGCGAGGCAGACACCACATTCGTCGCTCCACACTCACGTCGCACATCGCAGTGACAGTGGTAGTTAGACTATTCACACACAGAAGTTGTTCTTCTATTATGTCTGCTTCCTGTTTCGCTGCGTCTATTTCGGCGTCTAGCTGCGCTATAGAGGCTGCCTGGCACGCAACCCACAACCTGAAACTGGCGTCATTGCTGTCGTCGCCTTCCATATGCACGGGAGCCGTCAGATGCCACCCGATAAGTAGAATTCACGGACTGATTCACACACGCGACACCACAGCGAAACACCGTTTCGAACGAAAATGGGAAGATAAGCACAACGACGCGCCGGCGAGCGGATGCCCCAGGAAAAACCATAAACAAAACACAATGTGGCCAGACGACAAGAAACCGAAGGAGCTACATCGCGATTGATGCGCCGCATGCATCTTGAAGGCCAAATGCGGAAGCTTTCAAAGGCCATCAAAAACTTCCCGTGTGGCAGTGAGACAATCCATTTGAGTTCAAAGGCGATATAAAATCTCAAAGGCCTTCTAGTCGATCGTCATTTTACGTTGACCGTGTGACAGGGGTATTAGCAGCTGCGATGCCCGTCTAATCAGATGTGGGGGGAAAGTCGTCTCTCCGTCGTCACCTTGAGAAGCTCAAGTCGAAGGATTAGTATTAGTGGGGGCGGAAATCCGAAGTCAAAGAAGGCAAACAAAAGGTATTCATTGCACTCCTCAACACAACAGTAAGTTGTTGTTGAAGGACGGGGAAGCCTGCGGCTAGAGATAGCAAAATATCGGATTCCGTCACAGTAAGTCATGGAGACATCGGCCGCAAGCGAGTCGTCGTCCTCTGAAGAGGCTAGCCTCGCCTGTGTACACCGGGCGGCAACGGAGGCCGTGCGCCCTCTCCCGAAGCGGTTAGCAGCATCAGCCCCAACTCGAACTTCATCGCCACGGTTCCCCGGCATCAGCCTGCGTCGACAGCAGCGGAAAGCGAAGATGAACGGGATCTACACAATCGAGAGGAATCCAAACGACAATTGTCTTCGAGCGGTGACAACACGACGGAAGAACTTGAGACGATGTCAAGTAAGCGTAAAAAAGTGATCGCAGTTGTTGGTAGATCAGTACCTGAGAATGAATCTCAATCCGACTCGAACATGGACAAAGTCTCGCATGATTCTTACTACTATGAGTCCTCGCATGATTACGCTAAATGTTGGATGGGGGATATTTTTATTAAAGGTCAGCTATGCCGATATCCCAAATAGTCCAAACGGTTGTGATATTCTGAAAGCCCACATCCAGCTCTCCCCAAAATACACCTTCATTCTCTCAGTTCGGTACAGTACCATGTCAAAAAAATAGGTAATTCATTCCGAAACACACATCGGCGCAGCCATTTTTATGACGTAGATGCACCCGAACGGGCATTGTGACGTGTACGCGTCTTCGTACTTGTCAGTGGATTTCAGCTACGGCTTCTCGCGGCTTCACGTATCTGTGCTTGAAGATGGCGGACAGCCGGGTTCCACCGTTCCGCGATAAGTAAACAGTGCAGCAGCTGCGAACTCATTCGCGAACCAACCTCTGTGCGATGTTGTGACTGGAATTCGTCGTTTGTGTTTTGTGAGCACGTACAATTTGTATCAAGTCGCGTCTGCGTTAGCCCCTTTACAGCACTTGCCCATTGTAGAGGCTGACGTTTCGACAGCCGTGTCAGCAAGAAAATGCCGACAGCGTTTTATTACTGCAGGAAAATTGTGCTATGTATTTGAGAAACCGCATACTGCTATAGGACAAGTTTTACGTACGATTTATCAATGTGCAACAGTGTCGACGATGGTATGTAACGACGAAAGACGTAAAACGAAATACAAATCACATTTTAAACTTTTTGTGGGATTCTGTGCATTTTCCAGAAGCTTTCTTTGAATCACACACTCCCATGTCACGCTGCGTTGTGTGGTGCGCTACAAACTACTGCATTTTATGTCTAACATCTGGATATTGTTTGTAATGAACACTGTCGCACAAAAACATGCACACGAAAGCTCCAGTAGCCATGTGGTTACACACTCTGCAGACGCAAAAGAAGTACCAGAGCACATATTGCCACTTAGAAATGTGGTGTCGGAAGAGTTAGGGCATAGCATAGATCCTAGAAATCAGGTGCACCTTATCCTTCTGTAGAGTGCTCTTTCAATTCACAACTCAGCCCATGGGGTGTAAAAGTGTTAAAGGCACTTATGTGACTTGTCGTCCTGGGTGACATCACTGGCCAGCCTCGGGATTAATTCCGTGCTCAGGAATTATTGTACAAATCACTTTGTATGTAGGACGTGATAAGCAATATGTAAGTTGCAACCTTGTCTGCAGCATTCTCGATTGCCTCTTACCTTTACAGTTTGAGACACGTTACCAAACCATTTGCAAAGGGCACTCTTACAGGGGCCGTGTAACTTGAGTTTTTAATTTATAAAATTTATAAAAATATAAGTATACAATATGTAATATGAAATTGATATCAAATCAAAAATAACATTTATCAAAGGAATTTATAAAAAATAAATAAAAAGGCTTCATGGAAGCAATCCGTTAGCATACCCGTTGCACATGAAGCACAATTATATATGCTTGGACATCATCTAATTAATCTTCTGAACCATACGTGTGACTGCATACGAAATTTTTTATGCGCATCCTCTACCTTCCTATTCCTACATGTGCACACGAACAACAGTGCATATATGTGAAGTGGCAAAAAGCAACGCTAGACTCTACCATCATTGTGCCCCTTTAACTTTTCCACATTTATGTCTGGTGAACAGGGAATATCTCACTAGAAAAGAAGACATTTGTGCATTGTTTGGCAAGCAAATAAACATATTTAGTTACATTTTCCATAAATCAACAATGTTGTGACCTGGTGCAAACATTAATGTCAACAAGTAAAGTACTTACAAATTATTCCTATGTGCTCAAATGCAGATACGACAATTCTGTTTTTTGTACCTCAGCACAGTACAGTTTCAAAATTAAACTGCACAGCATCAGCAATCTTAAAGTATCTGAAGCGGGGAATCACATAAAGCTCCAATAATAGACTGTGCAAACAAAGCTAAAAAAAAAAAAAAGTACTTCAAGAAAAATCTGAATAATCGGTTGCCGTTGTGATATGTACTACTATGCACAGTTCATGAATGGAACATGTTACCTCATTGCATTCCCTCCATGTGAGCACTAGAACAGGCAGCTTTTTAGGTCGCTCTTTCCGTGTTTTTCTATTGTCTTTTTTTGTTTTCTATTTTTGCAATAGCAAGCATGGCCATAGTGAATCACAAGCAACCAAAGACAGGATGAGACATCTACAATGCGACTGCTAGCTCTAAACTGATATATTTATTAGCAGACTCTGGAATATACACACACATGCTGCTAAGAAAATGACAATTTAACTAATAGAATGACAGACAAGAAAAAGGGTTACATATCTTCTCCTCTCCTCATTCTATTTCACAGGCAGCCCTAGTATCATTCTGAGTGTGTCCGTGCGTTCCCTTTGAGATAACGTATCTCTGACAGAAGCAAATCCAACAGCGGACTGCTTACGGATGCAACTATCTTGGATTTCTCTAACCACTTGTTATTTAACAGCTGCCTTGAGCTGTGTGTTCTGGAAATTTAGGCAGCATCCAGAGTCCCTGCAATGTGTTGCCATGTTTCTCGAGGGCCTGTGTTTCACTATGGCTCTCAGATACAAACTACCCCATTTCAACACAGTAGAAAACACAGATTTGTAAATAGCATCTGTTGATTGCACTGTACATACCTTCCACATAAAGGATCATAGTGGATACTACATCTTGTGCGATAATGTCAGGAACACAAAAAAAGCTAGATTTGAAACCACTCTTATGTCGTAGTAGTAGTATTTGTGAGAAGCTGCGCAATTCCTGTCCTGCAAATAATTTAAACCATATGTTTCATCTGCCAGCGTGATGATCCCCTGAAAAGCAATTCACACTTGGCAGGAACTACCGGTTCTGAAACCTATCCCTGACATGTGTAGCCATCAGGGAGGAAACCCAAGGGCTGCGGTGGAAAAGACAAACACACACGGGCTATGTTCTCTCTGTGTATCAGCTGCTCTGGCTACTAAGAAGAACATGTTCCAAATTAATATAACATGGCTTGACATGATACGCCAGCGAAAGCTAACCAATAAAATTAGTAGTTAAATGTACAATACGTAAACACTTGCCATAACATGACAGTTTCCTTCCTGCATTCATGCGCTACCATTGAACCCACACAAACAGTGTACTGAATTTTTTTATAGCGTTACAGGTTGTTTGACAGAACTTGAACAAGTTTATATAGCACACGATAAAAGTAGAGTGAACATAATGTGCAGAAAAAATGGCTGCAAGCAAGCGAGCTGGTGAAGATGATGCATATGTAAAACCCCGAGACTAGGGAACACAAAGGGACATGTTTGTGTCTGTCCCTTCGTGTTCCCTAGTCTTGGGGTTTTACATCATGAATAATGTGCAGGTTTCTATTCACGCTTAATGGCCGTAGCAGTAATGCATGAAGACCACTGCTAAGTTGTGTTGAGAAACACCACTTTATGTTTGCCATGTCTAAATGAAACGTACCTGACCTGATCCAAATTAACCGTTCTGAGTCTGGAACACACAAAGAGAAAAACGCAACACACGCCACAACATTAACAGCTAGCAAATGAGCTGTAGCGAGCTCCACCTTGGGACAAAGTCAACAAGTAATTCACCAAAAGTCAATGAGCGCCTGAAATGTAACATCTCCAGTGGCGTAGCCAGACCTCAAAGGTAGGGGGGGCTCGATACGAAAACTCCCCCCCCCCGCTGATTCTGTGTCGACAACACACACATACTTGTGCACACTGCAAACTGAGGATTAAAAAAGGGAACGAAAATAGTTGATTTAGATGTTCACAGTACGATTACATGTATAGGCTGTCATGACCAATGAAGTGGTGTCACGAGATTGGAAGTATTTTGAAAAGCTCATACTTTGAAAACCATTCAAGAGTGCTTCTTAGATAGACACCATGAACTGCAAGAACTTTCGCGATAGTCACACTGGTCCCCCCCCCCCTATATATTATGTTCTCGGATTTGCACGATTTGTGTGGGTCGGTCCGTGGCAGGTAGGGGGGCTCGAGCCCCCCCTAGCCCCCCGTGGCTACGCCACTGAACATCTCTGACTGGTAGCAGGACGGTCCACGTTCAATTCCTGGTGCTAGCACTGACTGGCTTTTTCATGAATTATTTGTTGGAAGTTTCGATGTACTTGAGAACCATTCGTCAACCATTGTATCCTCATGAGGTGATGAGGGTTTGTCATCCCAAAGAGACTCCCTTTCTGGCATGTGTCCTTATGGATGCTCATCACTGCAGAAAAAAAGAAAGAAAGAAAGGAAAAGCATTTAATGACAAGAAATGGATAGTCGCATTTACTGTATAATGATTGTGCACAACAGAAAGAATACTTTTGCACAGAAGGCTGTACTTCTTGATGTCTAACATCAAGTTACAAAATTCCAGAATATATGACATGTTGTAAGGTAGAGAATAAGTAGAGTTGTTGAGTTGAGTTGAGGGGGGAGTTGTACCCCCTTTTTATTTTTTTATATATGTGATTATATAATTACCTTGATGTCTGTACCACTCCTCGCTCTCTACATTACAACATGTTTTATATATTCTGGGATTTTGTAACTTCATGTTAGACATTAACAAGAGCAGCCTTGTGCACGAAAGTCTCGTCTCATTAAAATTTAGATGCTCTCAACAGTCTTCTTTCTGTTGTGAATCTCTATCGCAGCATACCTGCACATTGCTGTTCTACGTACTGTGACTTTGCAGTAAGAGTATGGACTTTGGGTAAAAAGACTACACAGCACTGCTCAGGTATTTTTGCCTATCGAACAGTATGTACGTATGCAGTATGCACACAGTATTTGTGCACCGGACCCACTAAAAATGTAGTGAATGTGGCATTGCCCACGGTAATGCACCAAGTTGAACACAATTATTGTAGAATCCAGGTATTTTAGCTTACATGTCAAGCCAGTACCACTACCGGTATCCAGCGTGAAGTTGTGACAAATAAATAGTATCCATTTTTCTTAGCTCTCAGAAAACAGACAGTGAATTAATAAGAGTAGACAATGTTAACATGAATTCTGGGGTATTCTTCAGTTGAAGATTCACAGATAGTAAAGGCACCTTCCTCAATGGACGTTGATGACACTGAAAATTCTAAAACGTTATCAGAGGTGACATCAGCTTCGGTGTGTCAAAGGATTGTATGTCCAACAGTAATCCAGCTAACAGTAACAAATATGTGCAAAAGACAAATTAACTGAACTAATGTAACGTACCTTCTACATCAGACAGTGAAGCTTGTTACACCCCATCCGCAGGAACGAGTGTCCAGACACAAAAGTGCTTGAACTGGGAGATAGCAGCTAATCGGAATGGCGACCTTTGTTTTCCACCCTGAAAGCACAGGTTGTAACTTTGAGGGCAGATTTAAAAGTGGTGTCAAGATGTCTGCATGCGAGTGCACATGAAAAGTTGAACATAGATGAATACTCAAATTATAACATCACATTGTCATACCTGTTGGTGGAGGTGGACTGCAACTAACGTGTCAGCAATTTCTTCATGACCATATGCAAGCCAGATCATGCTTCATTTCAGCCTTCAGCGTGCACCTGTGATAATTCAGAAGTTAGATTATCAATAGTGCTATTGTGTTGTTAATCGTGGTTATATCAGAGTAAGCGCAGTAGGACAGCTGCACAATCGATTCATTAAGCTTGCTATTTTTTATATCTGAACCTCTCGTTTTTTGCCTTGATCCTCCGTGGCACGTTCAAAATGTTATGCGTCGGGCACCTCAGATTTTCATCAGACGATTTCGTGCCGAGATTCCAAATTGCCCCTGGAGTCGCGCGTAACCCATGATAACATTCGTG
The DNA here is from genome assembly GCF_037126465.1 of Ornithodoros turicata. NCBI lineage: Eukaryota > Metazoa > Arthropoda > Arachnida > Ixodida > Argasidae > Ornithodoros > Ornithodoros turicata. Next base: position 6,453,745 of record NC_088202.1, on the reverse strand, counting down.
GACGAAATTCTTGCAGTGGAAATTAGCAGGCACCACTGTCAGCCAAGAGCCTCGCACTGCTTGGTCTTTTGGCAGCTTATAATAGGTAACTCTTGAATGCTCCGATGAATTGTTCTAACAGCGTAGCACTGTCGCATCTTCGACAACTTCGCCGTGGCATATTCACGAATCATATCGCTCCAGCCCATAAAAGGCAAGGTCAGAACAAGGAAGTGCACTTTCCAAACGACGCTGCGCCAAAAAAAAAAACAAAAAAACATTCACATGCTTTGTTTCCGGCTTAGCAACAACATAACAGGTGTTCGCTTATGTACGATGCACAGAGGAGGAAACGAAAGAAGCCAAGCAGCCAAGCCAAGAGTCCACGCCAAGCCAAAGACAGATAAACCGAGAGCAGTGACGTCGGTGCGCCCGTGCGCAGGGTTTGCCGACGGTCTGACGGCCGGGCGTGGGAACTAAAAAAACTGTCTTCTAAAAAACTACGAACACTTGGAGCAAGATATTTCGCACACATATTCAGTGTTCGGTAATGAACACACAGCGCGAGCATCGCTCAGTTCTGCGGCACTTTAAAATCGGCATATCTGACCTTTAAGAAAAAAAAAAAAAAGGAAAGGTCAGCCAGAAGGAGGTCAGTTAGCTATTTAAACGAAAGAACGGACAAGGGGAACAAAAGAAAAGGAAATGAAAATGACGAAAACAAAAGGAAGAGAAAAAGAAGGAAAGGAAAGGAAAACCAAGAACACAAAACTAAACCTGAAAAATCACACACACGGTCACACAATCACAAGGCGTTGATAAGGTTCGAAGTGTGGAGAAAGTGAAGGAGCGCAGTGGTGACGGCCCACTGGGCCGGCTGAAGAAGGGAACTCAGTAAGGTGTCATAGTGCCGTAGCCAAGTTGGAATGGACTACGACGGCGGGCGTCACGGTGCAGAGGGTGTTGCCGGCAGTGTATGATGCATTGGGGAGTATCACCCACTACGCCACAGCTAGTATAGAGGGGAGTGCTAGAGTGACCCATTTTGAACACCTGCAGCGGTGTGCGGGCGACTTTTAGACGGAGGCAGTGAAGGAGCGATTCATCGTGTTGAGTGCAGCGACACGTAATAAAGAAGTCCACTGAGGGGTCGATTGATTGCAGGTGACTGTGTTTTGAGGCAGCCTCAGCTCTGAACGCTTGGGCGATGAGATAATATAATTACATATTGTGTCCAAGGAGCCTTGCAGACGACGTTGGATCGCATCTCGACGAAGAGCAGATGTCCAAATACCAATATCGTCCACATAGAGTGGAACGTTAGTGTGATTTGGCAGCAGTGCTGGCAGGGAGGCCATGACGATATTAAACAACAGGGGGCTGAGTACGCTGCCCTGTGGGACACCTCGCTGGACGTGATGCGAAGCAGTATCCCCCTCCGTAGTGCGTACAAAAAGATAACAGTTTGTGAGGAAGTCTCAGAGACATGGCGGGAAGAGAACGTTGGCATCCTGGAGTGTTCGCAAAATTGTATTATGTTGCACACTGTCATACGCCTTCTTAGCGTCTAGGAAAATAGCAGTGGACAGGAAGTCATCCGCACGAGCCTGCTGCACTTCACTGACGTGGGTAAGGACACTATGAAATGACGACTGGCCTGGGCGGAACCCCATCATTGTGTCCGAAAAAAAAAAAAACGATACTCTCTAGGTACCAGCTGAGCCTGTTGAATGCCATTCCTTGCAGGGTTTTCCCCACACGGCTTTCCATTCCTCGGGAAATCGTCCTTGCCGTCGGCTGTCATGAAATAGGCGTAAGTGACAAATTCGCCCTGCATAGGGGAGATGCTGAAGGGCTTTGCACGAGATCTGGTCCGCCCCCGAGCAGGTTTGCTGTGGTAATGCACCTAGTGCAGCATCCAACTCCATGAGAGTTAAAGGTAGGTATGGGGCTGCGTTTCTCGTACATTGCACTAGGTCAGGGACATTTTGGCTTGATGCAGACAAAGCGGTGAGGCGGGCACAGAAATCCTCTACAAGCATGCTCAAGATTTGCGGTCAAAAACTTAAAGCGTGCTTCGCCTGCATTACGCCCATAGACGCAATGCTTAAGAAACGTATAATTTCATTTTGGCGGAAAACGTCGACACTTTTCACTGGACCCGCACTGGATCCTGTGAGATCTATATACAAGAAATTATGCAAAAAAAAAATCGTATATCGATAACGGCTTTTGTTCCTCCGGCGCTTGAAATCTTACACATTGTACTCAATGGGACAGAAGTAGAATTCGCGCTCCATCGTGATCCCACAGTCTTATACATCAAAAGCTATCCGCTTTAGGTAATTTCCCACTGCAGTTTCACAATTAGGGGGACCATGTTTGGAACCTAAAGTTAATGTCTTGGTTATGTAGCGAGCCAATTTTGTTCCTGAGGGCATGAAAGTGCGACTCAAATGTGAAAGATCACACTTAAAGAGGGCTTAGCTTAACGACACTTCCGCATGTAGGAAAGCCGACTGTGCGTTTGGGCACTTGTAAATGGCAGGAGGAATGAAACTCCAAAGGAAGGGGAATTATCAGAGTTCAGCGCGCATTCTCCTCTAATAAACAGCTCCGCAAGACGGGTTTGATAAAAACATCTACCAAATAAAGGTGTACTTTCACGGCCAAAGATACTGAAGGTCATTTCTGGTGACTTCTGCTTTAAAAACAGAAAAGACAACGCTGAAGATACTGCGTTCCCCTGAGGTTCGCGTTTTGGGAAATCGAACGCTCTCTTCTTCTTAGTATAATTTTTTTTTAATATTTCTGACACTGTACTTATGGCGGTAAAAAGATGTACAAAAATTCTTATGGCTGTAGTGTACCGTTATTGCCACGTGATCTGTCCACCGATGATCCCATTTTAATCTGTACATTATCTGAGACCGTCACGATTTTTGCATGTATACAATGTATGGTTATTTTTATGTTTCACACTTTTTCTTAATTTTTCCTCGTAGCACCACGGGGAAACTTGGTTGCCATCAGTATGAAATTTGATGGATTTGATATGGCTGTGAGCTCGTATATTTTGTCTAACGACGTCATATACCTTTATTTAGGGGAAGCCAACGCAAGGCAATTTTTCTTTTTCTTTTCTTCATTCGCACACTTGTCTCGGCGATAGTATGCTTGAATTGTGCATGGCCGTGCCGTTGCGCCTGCGCTGTCGGGCAGCGTCATTCGCGAACAAAATGTAAATGTCATCTAAGTCATCTAAGTAAGACATATGCCTCTGGCGCATATAATCGTGTTGTGTCAATATTTTCTTGACTTGAAGCCGGTCATGGCGACGTACCTGTGCAGAAACCTGACAATACATTGCCAGAAGCGTAAGCACGCTTTTTGATCCTTCCTTTAAGCAAAGGTTCGCAGACATGCATCGCTCTGTGTAACTGCCTGCTTATTTTAGCGGCATGTTTTGCGCGTGAAATAGTGCACCCTGGGCGATTTTTTTTTTTGATAACACTCGAAGTGACGTTGTACTTCGCCTTCGACAAACTACCTACTTTCAATAGCCTAAGATAACGATACCGCATTATTCCCATCACCATGGCGATATCCGATCATCTTTCTCTCTCTCTTTTTTTTTTTTTTTTTTTTTTCGTGTACACCAGGGGTGCCAGACGCATTCGTATCCGCGGGCCGCATTGAGCCATGGAGGAACTACGCGGGCTGTATACGAGTGCTTTGGGGAAGCGTGCTTCTGATATAGATGCTCGAATTCACTCTGGAGATCACCAAGCTTACCGGTCCGTTTCTGGTAGCTTTGAAGGACTCGATATTACAAACCGGCCATGCAGGGTTTGCACAGAAATTTGGTAGGAATGTACTAATAATACTAATCGAGTAAAAATCTGACGCAGAAACAGGTTTAGAGAGTCATCAAAGAAGACGTCGAAAGCAACACAGAGGCAGACAGGAAATGTCGAACTTCCAACTTTCTATCATATGATTAGAGGTTGAAATCACTTTTCATGCGTTTCTGCGCTACAAAGAACGAAGAAATCGTTTGATTGTGAATCGTTTTTGTGTGTTGGAATCGTTTTGATCAGGCGAACGGAAAGGTTCCTTGAGATCGAATTTGTGCGATTCCCTCACGATACCTGTGTACAAATAATCGACGCGGGTTGTCGATGTGTAGCGCAAAGAGATCGTCATGTTGTATACCGTTCATAAACAACTTGGTCTTGTCTGATTCCTTCATAGCTCTAAATTATTCGGGTATTGTGGAAGGAGACTGTTGAGAGCGGTTTAGCACTGCATAGCGGTTTGTTTAGCGGTTTGCACAGCTAATATCGCAGTTGCGGAAAGCATTCGCACGGCTGCGTTCAGTGTGTTTTGCCCAGACCAACTCCACGCATGCGCAGATAGTGCGTTTTGTTTGTAAACAGTAAAGTGGTCTATATATTTTGAACAAACTAAGAGATCACTTCTTTCGGTGCTCGTTTGTGCTGCTGGTATTTCGAAACTTCAGGCGCGGTTTTATTTAAACCAGGAAAAAAAAATATGAACTGAGATGAGGTACATAACCACGGATAAGAGAATCGAAGACACGCTTCCCCCTCTCTAACTCCGCCATTGACAGTTTTTCTATAGACCCTGCATTTAAAGTATAACCAATTAATTTCAATTAACGAATTATTTAATTAACGAGGAAAAATAGACTGAGTATCTCTGGACCATTACAATACGCACTAAGTCTCTTTCAAATGCAATGCACAATTTTTATAAAAAGTTTGACTCGTTTTAAATGGAACGCCCTGCAATAATAGTGAAAACAGAAAGTGCCGGAGGTATGATGGCATTAGGAATGCCATTTGTACGAGGGATACTCGTCTAAAAAGAACTCTGGCATTTGAAAGCGATGAAACAGTTTGAAGAACTCTTATCAAGCTCTTCACGCAGTGCCCGTTATCACCAATCAAACGGAAGTGACCCGTGATAAGTGTTCGCTCTCATCTGTCCTCCTCCTTCCTTTCGGATTTCATGCCTCCTCTCACCTATACACGTGTACAAACGTAAAGTTGTCTTACTTACACAACACGTGTTATTAGGCAAAGCGCACTTGAGGGAAACGTGTCCGCGAATCTTGGGCATGTTGCAGTTCCGTGCGCGACATGGCCAAAGAGAGGGAGCGGAACGGGTGACGTTGTACTACAGGAGTCGATGGTCCCTTAAGTACGCCCCAGATCCGAGACAGAGGGGTAGAGGGCGAAAGAGATGACGTAAATCTCTCGCTCTCGCTACTCTAGATGACGTAAATCGATGCCAGCGGTCCCGTTTGAGCTTTTGCAGACGACGCTGGTATAGCTCTTTGTATGCGTTTCGCGGCCTGCGGGAGAGTGCGTCGTGCCCGCCGTTCGGCACGTCGTCGTAGGGCTCGAAGCCGCTCATATTACGCATCAACAGCTGAGAATTGAAGTGGAACACGGTAGGCCCTGCTAGCTGCTCGGGTTGCACTAGATACAATGTTGGAGGGTTTCGTAACGTTCATGCGCACTGTAGAATAGTGGACTGTGAAGTTCTACACTTCCCAGCTAACTTGGGGAGCATCTCCGATCACCTTCCCTTAAGTGTTAAGCTAGAACTTCCCAAGAAAAGTAATGGCGGGCCATTATCGTGGCGTCTTGATGTTTGTCTGCTTCGGGGGGATAACCTGACCCATGAGATGGAAATAAATTAAAGGAATCGTTGATCGATTCAGATCAAGGAACGATAACTTGAGATGAACTAAACAATAAGCCGCGAAAGATTTTGATCGAGGCGGGAAAGCAAAAGAAAACGAAGGACACGATGCAGTTAAGAAGTATCTGGAAGAAAATGCAAATCGTCAAGAGGGGAGGTTAAGCGACTCTCGTTATGCAGGATTATCGGGAGTTCCTGCGAGAACGCTATTACCGAGTACTAAGGCTATCATCCCGAACTGCTGAAGTTGTTTGTAGCAGGAACACACCAGTTGGAACCCCAGAGCTGTTGAGGTACATTTGCAACGGGGAAATTGCAGGAAGTTCCGGCTCACACGCGGCTCAGGTTCGTAAACCCAACGGGCAGCTGTCACAGTCCCCTGCTGACATTGAGGACACATTTGTCAGCTTTTTCGAGAACCTCTTCTATCGGGGAATTAGTAATCACTCGGATGAATTTCAAGCTCGTTTCTGTCTAACTTACCCCAAGTTCCCGAAAAATGTAATGAAGAGTTGCTTAGAGCGGCCAGTGCAGAGGAGGTGTGAATAGTACTTCAGGGCATGAAGGCATCTTCCACGACGGGATGTGAGGGGATCCCAGTTCAGTTTTATCAACGTTTCTTCCCTGTACTTAGTCGCAAGTGGTTGACCTACTTAACCAGTTTCTTGCATTTGGGAATGTGCCACCATTTTTCGGGAAGGGCAGAATTGTTTTGATCCCAACGGAGGACAAAGCCGACATTGGTAACCCACAGGAATGGCGACCCATCACTTTGTTGAATGTCGATTATAAAATACTCGCATCCCTGTTAGCTACAAGGTTGAATGAGGTATTGCCCTATGTTGTGTCGCCATACCAAACCTCGTCAGTGGTGGGTGGGAAAATTTTTTCCTCGCTTTCGCGGACACGTGATATAATAAAACATACGAACAGCCGTTTCGTGCATGGTCGTCTCTTTGGACCAGAAGAAGGCGCTCGATATGGTTGAGCATATTTATTTGTTAGCGGCACAGGGAGGCTTTGATTTTGCACAACAGTTTCTAAATATTATCCCATTTGCATACCGACGTAGTGAGTGATTTGCTGTTGAATGGTATACCTACCAGAGAGTTTGTTGTATCGAGTGGGTAAGACAAGGCTGTCCCTTGTCACCCATTATTTTTGTGCTTTGTATTGACCAGCTGTTACGTAAATTGAACGCCAATCGACATATAAAGGGACTTCACAGCCGGGGACGAAGGTTGTGGCCGCAGCGGCATATGCGGACGACATCACTCTGAATCTGACGGATGCCAATAGCCTACTTCATGTCTTCCGGGAGTTCGGCGAGTACTCGATATGTTCGCGAGCGCTATTAAATCATCAGAAGAGCAAGGGCCTTCAGCTTGGGGAGGTAATGGATACGCTACCGAACGGACTTCAGAGCGTACAGAGTTTGCGCGTCTTGGGAGCTCTGTTTGATAACAAAGGTGCTGGGGAAGCTTGCTGGGGAAAGCTGAGCAACAGATAACGACTGCGAGGAATTTCCAGCTATCGTTACAAGAAAAAGCGTACCTTATCAAATAAGTATTTTCCTCCAAGACGTGGTAGAGGTCCTGACAAAAGTTTACGGAACACGCAAGAGGTGTATTTCCCCCACCGTGCGACACCCTAGTGGCATGCAGAAGTGGGCTCGCTCACTCATTCAGAGGGATGGAGGAGTCTGCCGGCAGCGACACCAATTCAAACCACGTTTCGAGCGATACGGAAACTACCTCGTTGTGTCGCTACCAGTGCACTCGGTCACCCATGTGAACGTGTAAACGAGCCTGTTTCAGCTCGCCCGTAGGGTGTCGCACCGAGGAGGAAATACACCGCTCGCATGTAAATTTTTGTCGGGACCTGTACATGGCAAGGATCAGTCATCCCCGAGGCTGTTCTGCACGAGGCCTAAGGACGCTCTCAAAGAGCCCTTGCAAAGAGCTTGCAATAAATTCTTGCTAATAATTATTTTCTCTTACATACTTCACTGGCTTCGCACTGGGCTTTCAGTGGTGAGTTAGCACACCGTGACGGGAGGAATTACATGCCACGTGACCTTCTCAAGCCGTCCGCTCAAACGTTGCCTGCCTGCGTACTGCTAACGATGGCCCAAATGAGGCCGAAACAGCTGTCCAGTACTAGCATGGCGACGCTTGAGCACTTACAAACATATGGTATACGTGCAGCCAAAGAGCTCCGGCTAATTTTTCGATTACATACTTCACCGGCATTGCACTGGGCTTTCAGTGGTGAGTTAGCACGCCCTGAGGGGAGGAATCACGTGCTACGTGACCTTCTGACGCCATCCGCTCAAACGTTGACTGCTGACGACGGCCCAATAACGCCGAAACAGCTGTCCAGTACTGGCATGGGGATGTTGGAGCACTTACAAACATACATATATATTTGTAATTTGATCGTGCACTCCCAGCCGAGGACAGCTGTTTCGCTCCACTTTGAGCTCTTCAGACCAACGCAGGGAAGTGAGACGATGTTGGGTCGGCGCTAACAGTATGCCTCGGCAAGGCATCAGTGTTCCACGTCACAACGTGTCACTTCCCTGCCCCGGGCTGAAGAGCTCCAAGAAGAGCGAAGCAGCTGTCCTCGGCTGGGAGTGCACGATCAAATTACGAGCATATGCTCAAGGTGCAGCTGCAGAGCTTCGGCTATTTTTAATTTGTGTATGCACTTACTGGCATGCACCGCGGCCTCCACAGAAGTAAGCACTGACTACTGGCTGTTGGCAACGCACAGGGAATGTGGACACCATTAAATTAGCAATTAGACCTAATTAGGACCCCATATTAATTGGGACCATCCAGGGAGTCACCACTCTAATTGGGGAGCATCTAACTCGTGTCCACACTACCCTGTGCGTTGCCGACATGCAGTGGCAATAAAAAACGGATAGAAATAGAGTGGACAGAAATAATTTATTCGAAAATCAACAATGCCGTATCGAAGAAATCGCTCTGGTACTGCGGAGTAGAGGTGTGCGCCTTCGCGACGAAGCGCGGCCGCCGGATGCCTGGACGCTACCGCCGTCTCAAAACTGTCGCGCGCCGCCGCCGCCGATGTTGAAAAATCGGCGCAGTTGTTGAATGTGTCCATTTTGATCCGTTTTCCATTAAAAAGCTCTTTTACACCTAATCTCTTTGTTTGTTTTTCTTGCATCGTAGGTCCCAGGCTTCATTTGTGGTGTTTTTAGCAGTAAGAATTTCATCACTGATATGCTGTTTATGTTTCACAGTTGCGTTTCACAGTCCACCCTGGAGGCACAACTCCAGGGAAAGTTGTCATTCAATTCCTGCAGGTTGTTTGCCGGTCATCCACCAACGCACTGGTCATTATTCATATGCAGGGTCTTTTTTTAAAATTCGTTACAGGATTTGGCTAAAAAAAAGAAAGAAAAGAAAACTAGCGTTACAAAATGGATGCCGTTTTTGAGTTGGTCAGGCGAAGATTATCTCGAAGAATCTATGTAACTACAAGCTCATCAATTACCTAAAATTCATTAATTCTTTAATTAAGGAATTTCGCGCAAAAGCGAGATAGCAGGACGCGAAACATTCCTCGTTGAAAGCAATTCCATGTTTAAGAAATCCTTAAACGCGCACGTGTGTTGACATATCCAACGCTGAATGTCGCTATGCAAATGCGCCGAAACAAGAAGTAAGCACTTTCCGAGCGCAGAAATGACGAGACGTTCGCCTTATCTGGGTTGGAAAGCGATCTATCTGGCTAACATATTAGCGCCTACACCAATCAGCTCGATCGCTCCAAAACACGTGGTCCTCCCACGTGGATTGCTTGTCGCTCTTTCTGTGCTCGAAAAGTGCGTTGCACATAGTACGCTTTGTGTGTGCCGGCGACAACCCAGACGGAACATATTGTCCCCCGAGATTGATCCGTACGTCCGTGTCCGAGGCGCGACACCCGCAGGACGTCCATCGGAGATCAGCCTACGGACAACAAAATTTCGTTAGCCCACGGACGTCCCTAAATGGATGTAGAAATTTCGTGATCCATGGGACGTCCTTCTATGGATATTTGAACATATCTTAATTCATTGTCACAGTCAAAATTTGAAAGTCGATGTCCATGTGCACTGCTTGCAGCAAGAAAAAGAAGAAGGGAAGGCGCTTCTTGTTTTGCATGATAACGCACTACAATGTGCTCAATAGTGTCCATATTTGCGTTATGTGAACTGCGATAATAAAATCAAAAATAGTTTTCAAACTGTTCATTGTAAACTAAAAAGTACTTCAAATAACTTTATCGGAACCGAAAACCTAAATATTTGAACACTTATTTTGAAGAGATACGAAACCCGAGCCGATCGGACGGCTGCATCTGCATGGCTGAATCAGTCTAGTCCTGCGCCATCTTCGTTTTTGTGAGCTCGGTGAGCGCACCATAGCTCGGTGTTTGCGCGTGAGACACCTGTTTTTTTCGTACGCGTCTGGTTTCTCTGAATGTGTTGTATGAGATGGGGGATTGCGAAGCAGTGGGATATTTTCCCGGAATGGGCTGTAGCGGATCCTAGAGTTGGAGCGAGTCTTCTCACAGAATCGAGACAATCAAGGTGGCATCGAAAGGCAGCCCTGCCGCGTCCTCGCTGTGTGCTGGATAGAAGAAGAAACTGCAGTTGCGGACGAAATTTCGGTGAGCTTATATGAATATCGTGTCTTATCGACACCGGTGTGGGCGTTGCAATAAAAATAATCTCTCGTCCCAGTGTTACAGCGTTGAAGACGACGAATGCGTTGGGAGAACCAGGACGAGCCGTAACACGCGGGCAAGCAGTATCTGCTCGAAAAGGAGGACATAAGTTGCAGTGCAGGCCGCGACTTTTACTTGGTGTGTGTGAGTGTGTGCCTGTGTTGACGTCAACCAAAGAACTGCTCTGACACTATTCGTGAGAAAAGAACGAGGCGCACTGCAAAGCAGCTAGCAAGGGGAGTGTGAAATGTTAGGGTTTAACGAGGTATGTTTATTAATTAGCAGGTGTCGACTCATAACGGTGACGCCGGAAAACTTTGCCTTAGTGGTATGCTTTCAAACTGGCACAATGATATGCCTTTTAAGTTCGCAACCGTTCACGTTTTTCTCTATGTAACATATCTGTTATTTTCATGCTTGGACATGCAGAAGGTGTGCAGAAAAAGGAAAACCAGGTGCTGAAGTGTCAGCTGGACACATCGAAGAACACAATCAGTATGTGTTGTGGATGCAGCAGACAAATGTAGCAACATGTAGTGCCTTTGAATTTTCCTCACAGGTGCAGCCAGGATTGTAAACACATTGCAGAGCTCTCCTGTCTAAAGTTCAGCGAAGGAGCAGGAGGTGTCATTTCGTGTGACGAGGTACGTTACACTCATTAACATACTGAGTCACAACCTGGTCTCTATATGTAGGTATTATAGAAGTTGTAATTTAGCTATGCAATATGCGTAAGTTATACTGTGCTACTTCTCTGTTGAAGAACATTCTGATGAATCTGGTACACAGCATGTTGGGTGCCATACAGGAATTCATGACTACCTGTGCACATGGTAATCATGTACTAAGGTCATGTCCTGAGTATGGGACTTCAGTCAAACCGTTGCGTACTTCTAAACCCTGCATACATCAGAACCGCTTCACTTCAGGAGGTTGATTATAAACAGGTTGTTTAATTTCATGTGACACCACAAATGCTGTTTTTGCAGGTCTGACCTACGTGTAAGCAAATATTTTGTGTGAGATAGTATAGAACCACCAGACGGCTACCTAATTAAAATACATTGATTAAGTTTTCTTAGCTGCAATATTTATTTAAATTTGAGGTTTTCGGGCAGTACTGAGATCAGCAGAATGTGGGGAAATTCTTATTGAAAGGACCACGTGACACGAATTATTTCTGGTCAGATTTTTCTTTTACAATGACGAAAGCGAGGCAAAACTGTGGAAGAAGTGCAGGCACTACACTACCATTTCTGTTCGAGAGCCAAATGCTTCAACTAAAATATGCGCCAGATTGGTGTGACAGCTGACAGTGATAAACGTTGCTCTACTGGCTGCGGTCTATGCCATGGGGAGTCAAACTGCAATCAGCTCGATTAAGGCTTCATTTCAAATTTTGGCAAATTTCATCACAACACAATATCATTTGGTGTAGTGGTTGTTGTACTTCGATCACTTGTATACGTGTTCGACCGAGCCCAAGTAAATTAGTTGTAGAATTTCTGAAAAATTTGCTTACTTTAAACAAGGACTGCCTCCGTTTATGCTATCAGGGATTTGCTGAAAAAGCTTGAATTCTAAAATATTCATAAAGTTTCATTTTAATGACAGGGGGCATTCGACGTTTCGACAACGGCGATGTCGAAAGGTTGTCGTTGTTGGAAAGGTTGTCGAAAATTTGTCGTCAGGACAAAAGACTCTTTTGTCCTGACGAAGACAGTGCCACTGTCGAAACGTCGACCCCTTGCCCATTTACACTTTTTAACGTCTCCCTATGTAATTAACTAGTGTTTGTAACTTCCCTGAAATCTGTTTACAAGTCTTCTTTTTTTTGCAACTTCTGTAAAAATTCGTGGCCATTTGATAATCATTTTACCTCAACCTATATATATATATATATATATATATATAGGTACTAACAAAATATGAGGCAGACAACGAAGATGTAGGAAGTAGAAAAAGGGGGAGTTATTTATTTACTAGTATATTTATTTAGTTTACTAGTTTTTACTAGTTTACTAGTTTATTTATTATATATATATATATATCTTGAAAAGTTGGAGTTGGATCGGACGGCTACGTAATTATAGTTGAAATAAATGGGAGACAGAAGACGAAAGTAGGGGAAGTAACAAAGAAGGGGTTTATTAAAACTTAAAAATCATAAAAGTTAGGGAGGATGTCTACGTTACGGCGGAAGCTCCGCCTTCTTCGGGACAAAAGAGCTAAATGTGGCCACGAGGCTGATAAGGGGCTTGAGAATGACGTGTCGGTTGGGGGAAATTCCCGCCACCTGGAGGTTGTCAATTGGGGAAATTCCAGAGCGTTTTTGTGTCAGGTCCAGGAGTGGGGTCATCGTCCTTGTGGGTCAGTGGGGATTTTGATCTGATTTTGACGATCATTAACAACATACTTAGCCGCCACCACAGTATCCTTCTCCAGTCAGAACGCACGAAAAACATATTTCCTAATCCACCACGTGTCGCTTACAGACGTACACGTAACTTACAAGATAGCTTGGTACGCTCTAAAGTAGGCGAACCCACTAGCCATCCGGCGGGCTGTCATCCATGTAATGGCAGGAGATGCCAGATTTGCAAGATAATGCAGACCGCACAAACGGTCAGAAGTACGAATTCCAACTTTACCGTCAAGATCAACGCAGACGTAGATTGTAACTCATGCAACGTTATCTATCTAATCCAATGCAACACATGCCGGGCCCAATACGTGGGTCAGACAAAAACGTATTTCCGAATTAGATTCAACAATCACCGATCGGATGTTACCAAGAAACCTAATCTTCCAGTCTCACGCCATTTCAAACAACCAGAACATTCAATCAGCGAAGCCTCAGTTTTTATTCTCCAGTCGAACTTTACCTCCGGCCGCTCCCGGGAGCAACGGGAATCTTACCTAATTTACAAATTCCGATCGGCCATTAACGAGGACCCTGGCATGCTGTCAACAATAAGAAGTCTAACAACCTAGATAAGACCCTGTTGCCTTTTCTCCTTTCAGCCAGATCAAAATCCCGGCTGACCCAAAAGGACGATGACCCCACTCCTGGTCCTGACACAAAAACGCTCTGGAATTTCCCCAATTGTCAACCGCCAGGTGGCGGGAATTTCCCCCAACCGACTACGTCATTCTCAAGCCCCTTATCAGCCTCGTGGCCACATTTAGCTCTTTTGTCCCGAAGAAGGCGGAGCTTCCGCCGTAACGTAGACATCCTCCCTAACTTTTATGATTTTTAAGTTTTAATAAACCCCTTTTTTGTTACTTCCCCTACTTTCGTCTTCTGTCTCCCATTTATTTCAACTATATATATATATATATATATACGCTACAAAATTTAGGTTCGAACGACCAGGATGTTGAATATAGATAGGGGAGAAAAGACACCAGAGACTGAAGTAGGGAGTAGGGGAAGTTATTTATTAAGCTGGCATTTAAACTAAGGGTCTGGGGAAGTCTACGTTTCGGCGGAAGCTCCGCCTTCTTCGGGACTGAGACGAAAATCTATGTACAAGGTCTTTTAAAAGGTTACAAAAGTGTCGTCACAGTTGGTACAATTCCACTGCGAGGCAGTCCTCAGTGAGTCATGTTCTGGAAGATTCCGGAAGGTTCCTGGGTCATCGGCCGGGGAGATTACGTGTCAGAGTCTTGGGTCGCGCTCGTTGAAAACCTGTTGTCCGGGGTGTTCTTAGAGTCATTGTGTCCAACTGTAAAGAAAAGAAGAAAAGAGGCAGCGGGCACTCCGAGGACATACAGAAAAAAAGTTATCCGGATATGCTTCTTACAGTTGATAGCACTCCTTTATCCTCATTTATTAGAGATTGGAATTTGTAGATCAAGTACGATTCGCGTTGCTCTCTGCAGCGATCGGATGTGAAATTTGACTCTAAAATAAAAAGTGCGACGTTATTAATGGAATGACCGGGTCGACTAAAATGGCGAGAAACCGGGAGGCTACCTTTTTTCGAAACATCTGATCGGTGGTTATTGAATCGAATCCTGAATGAATTTTTACTTTGGCCTACATATTGCGCGGAGCATGTTGTACATTGAATGATATAAATAATGTTACTGGAGTTACAGTCAAAGTCGCCATTGATTTTAAGGGAGAAGTCGGAGTTTGTACTCTTGACCGCTGCCGTGCTTTGCATTGACTTGCATATTTGGCATCTTTTACCATTGCATGGATGGCATCCCACCGTAGGTGTTAATGGTTTGGGAACTTTGGAGTTGACTAGTCTATCTTGGAGGTTGCGGGCACGTCTGTAGGTAACTCGTGGCTTCTCGGCAAATATTTGTCGTGTCCGTTCAGATTGCAGAAGGATGCTATGGTGGCGGTGGAGGATACTGTTAATATTACCCGCGCCTGCACCAAAGGTAAGAACAAGGTTTACGCGGTCGCCCTTGGGTTCGTCGTTGCGTTTACCGAATAAGTTCCTCCGGTCTGTTTGTCGTGCTTTGGACAGGGCGTCTCTTACTAGACTGGGTGGAAAATTACGATTAACGAAGGTCTGCTCTAATTCCGCGAGGTTTTTGTTTAGAACATCGTCGTCCGAGCAGATCCTCCTGTATCGGAGTGCCTGGCTATAAGGAATGGCGAGTTTAGTATGGCGCGGGTGGCAACTGTTAAAGGAAAGGTACTGCTGAGCATCAGTTGGCTTTCGGTACAGGTCAGTGGAAAACCCCTTCTCGGTTAAGGTTACTTTTACATCTAGGAAATTAACAGTCGTTGCCGAGAAGGAGTGGGTGAACTTCATGGCGGGGTGTACCAGGTTGAAATCGCGAATAAATCCTGTGAGATCTTCTTCGGAGTGTGGCCAAACCATGAATATGTCGTCCAAGAAGCGTTTGTATAGACTAGGTTTTTTGTCGCGCACGGCTAGAAATTTTTCCTCTAGTGCACCCATGAAAATATTTGCGTACGTTGGTGCCATCTTGGTTCCCATAGCTGTGCCATTTATTTGTAGATAGTGGCGGCCGTCAAATTCGAAGTTATTATTTTTGAGGATCAAGTTGAGTAGAGTTGGTAATACAGATGGGTCAACCGCGCGATCGGAGTACTTCAGATACGCCGCCTTCGCTGCTAGCACGCCATCCTCATGTGGGATGTTAGTGTAAAGGGAGGTAACGTCTAGCGTTACAAGCAAGCTTGCATTGGGTGGTTCACATTTGCTAAGTATTTCGAGGAAATGGTTGGTGTCCTTAATATATGAGGGTAATCGGGGAGGTATATCTTTAAGGAGGTGGTCAACGAAGCTAGAAATTTTCTCCGTGGCGGTGCCGATTGAGGAAACTATAGGTCGCCCTGGGTTTCCTGGTTTATGGATTTTCGGTAACATGTAGAACCTGCCTGGTTTAGGGTTTTGGGGGGCTAGAAATTCATATAGGCAGGAGTCGATTATTTCACGCGCTTTTAGGGATTTTAGGGTTTTGGTGATTTCGGCAGCTATCTTATCTGTTGGATCACTGTCAAGCGGCTCATAGAACGTGTTACAGCCCAGTTGTCGGAACCCCTCGTTAAGGTAGTCCTGTTTGTCCATCACTACGATTGCCCCTCCCTTGTCTGCCCTTTTGATAATGATATCGCCACAGTTCTGTAAGTCGGAGAGGCTGCGCTGCTCAGCTGCTGTTAAATTTGGTTTAGTTTTGCGGTTAGATGGATTGTTGTATGCGTCAAGTACATCCCTTTGAACAGCCTTGATGTACATATCCAGGGCTTTGTCGCGGTTGGCATCGGGTGTGAAATCAGAAGTTGGTTTAAAGGGATTCGGATTGGAGTTAGGTTTGTCGAAAAAATATTCTTTTAGGCGCATACGTCTTGCGAAATTGTCCAAATCAAGATGGAGTTGATATCCATTTAGTTTAGCGTTGTTGGGGCAGAATGACAGACCCCGATTCAGAAGTGAGAATTCTGAGTCGGTGAGGGTGCGGGATGACAAGTTCACAACGTTTTGTGATACAGTTACACGTTGTTGGACGGAAGAGGCCGCACCGTCCAATTCACCATCATGATCACGTTGAAGTTGGGGCAGTAATAATTGAGTAGAAGTGACCGGGTGTTTATTTACCGAGATACTTTCTGGAGGCGTTTCATTATTATCAGCTAAAATAGGTGAGCAAACTCCGTCCCTGGCTAGCTTTTTGTGTTTAGTTCTCGATACGAGCTGTTCACGGGACCTGCAAAATTTTGACAATTCTTCTTGATGGGCGTCGGATAATGTCGTCGTATCGTGGATGATTTTGGCTTCTCGAGAAAGTTCGTTAATAGAGTCATCGCAATGAGAGATTAGTACATCTATTAGCGCAGTAGAGGCATTTTGAACGATGTTATTCCACTGACGGGAAAGTCTATCATCGAGGGGGAATGTCGGGTTCACTTTAATGGTCAACCCTCTAGGAGTTTTTTCTTGCTCTTTGTAAAGTTTGAGTGCGGCGCGGTGAGAATTGTAGCGTATTTTCTTATCGCATACTTGACGGAGCCTAAAGAACGCTTCAGTCTCGGGAGTTACGTCGCTATTTCGTTGGGAAAATTTACGCTCACCGGCGGTTAGTCAGTCGTGCTTCGATGTGGTGCTGCGGCCTCCTCGTCGCTGCCGTTGTTGAAGGAGGGAGTCTGCTTCCTGTGGTGTAGGCCACACCGGATCCGGCACTCCAGGGTTGTCCTGTCGTCGTCGTGGCAGTCGTCGGAGGAGCCGTGGGACGAGGTCCTGAAGATGAGCGCTGATCTGTCGGACGCCCTCGAAGTTGGGGTGGAGGCCGTCCGCGGCTAGCACGTGGGGTGGGCGTTGGTGTTGGAAGCCGTGGTCGAGGTAACACAGGTGCGGGGAGCTCCTGCACAACCTTACCAGTCGCCGATTAAATTCGAACGCCCGGGGGTTGCACTGGAACTCCCTGCGCCTGTCAATAAAAGGTCGCCGTCGGTTATAGGATCGAGGTAGGATCAGTGTACATACCGCCATTTCAATCCCGCGTCGGGCTCGGATCTTGTCGAGCAGTTGCTTGTAGTGCGAGATGGCCAACTCCGGTTCCACGTATGGCATGTCGTTGGTCCCGCAGTGCAGAACCACCAGCCTAACTGACCCCGGCAGCTGGTCTATCTCCTCGATGAAATCCAGGATCCGGCCACCGCTTCGGGACACAAACATCGTCGGCATCGAACGGGATCTGCAATCGAAATGGTGGCGCAAGTGCTTAGTCTGGGAGTCGCCAAGTACTGCGACTGTAGGGGCGTAAAAGGGATACTTCCTAACTATCTTCTCTCCGTGTCTTCTGCTGGCCATCGTTGGGTAATACGCTACAAAATTTAGGTTCGAACGACCAGGATGTTGAATATAGATAGGGGAGAAAAGACACCAGAGACTGAAGTAGGGAGTAGGGGAAGTTATTTATTAAGCTGGCATTTAAACTAAGGGTCTGGGGAAGTCTACGTTTCGGCGGAAGCTCCGCCTTCTTCTTCTTTACAGTTGGACACAATGACTCTAAGAACACCCCGGACAACAGGTTTTCAACGAGCGCGACCCAAGACTCTGACACGTAATCTCCCCGGCCGATGACCCAGGAACCTTCCGGAATCTTCCAGAACATGACTCACTGACGACTGCCTCGCAGTGGAATTGTACCAACTGTGACGACACTTTTGTAACCTTTTAAAAGACCTTGTACATAGATATTCGTCTCAGTCCCGAAGAAGGCGGAGCTTCCGCCGAAACGTAGACATCCCCAGACCCTTAGTTTAAATGCCAGCTTAATAAATAACTTCCCCTACTCCCTACTTCAGTCTCTGGTGTCTTTTCTCCCCTATCTATATTCAACATCCTGGTCGTTCGAACCTAAATTTTGTAGCGTATTACCCAACGATGGCCAGCAGAAGACACGGAGAGAAGATAGTTAGGAAGTATCCCTTTTACGCCCCTACAGTCGCAGTACTTGGCGACTCCCAGACTAAGCACTTGCGCCACCATTTCGATTGCAGATCCCGTTCGATGCCGACGATGTTTGTGTCCCGAAGCGGTGGCCGGATCCTGGATTTCATCGAGGAGATAGACCAGCTGCCGGGGTCAGTTAGGCTGGTGGTTCTGCACTGCGGGACCAACGACATGCCATACGTGGAACCGGAGTTGGCCATCTCGCACTACAAGCAACTGCTCGACAAGATCCGAGCCCGACGCGGGATTGAAATGGCGGTATGTACACTGATCCTACCTCGATCCTATAACCGACGGCGACCTTTTATTGAGAGGCGCAGGGAGTTCCAGTGCAACCCCCGGGCGTTCGAATTTAATCGGCGACTGGTAAGGTTGTGCAGGAGCTCCCCGCACCTGTGTTACCTCGACCACGGCTTCCAACACCAACGCCCACCCCACGTGCTAGCCGCGGACGGCCTCCACCCCAACTTCGAGGGCGTCCGACAGATCAGCGCTCATCTTCAGGACCTCGTCCCACGGCTCCTCCGACGACTGCCACGACGACGACAGGACAACCCTGGAGTGCCGGATCCGGTGTGGCCTACACCACAGGAAGCAGACTCCCTCCTTCAACAACGGCAGCGACGAGGAGGCCGCAGCACCACATCGAAGCACGACTGACTAACCGCCGGTGAGCGTAAATTTTCCCAACGAAATAGCGACGTAACTCCCGAGACTGAAGCGTTCTTTAGGCTCCGTCAAGTATGCGATAAGAAAATACGCTACAATTCTCACCGCGCCGCACTCAAACTTTACAAAGAGCAAGAAAAAACTCCTAGAGGGTTGACCATTAAAGGGAACCCGACATTCCCCCTCGATGATAGACTTTCCCATCAGTGGAATAACATCGTTCAAAATGCCTCTGCTGCGCTAATAGATGTACTAATCTCTCATTGCGATGACTCTATTAACGAACTTTCTCGAGAAGCCAAAATCATCCACGATACGACGACATTATCCGACGCCCATCAAGAAGAATTGTCAAAATTTTGCAGGTCCCGTGAACAGCTCGTATCGAGAACTAAACACAAAAAGCTAGCCAGGGACGGAGTTTGCTCACCTATTTTAGCTGATAATAATGAAACGCCTCCAGAAAGTATCTCGGTAAATAAACACCCGGTCACTTCTACTCAATTATTACTGCCCCAACTTCAACGTGATCATGATGGTGAATTGGACGGTGCGGCCTCTTCCGTCCAACAACGTGTAACTGTATCACAAAACGTTGTGAACTTGTCATCCCGCACCCTCACCGACTCAGAATTCTCACTTCTGAATCGGGGTCTGTCATTCTGCCCCAACAACGCTAAACTAAATGAATATCAACTCCATCTTGATTTGGACAATTTCGCAAGACGTATGCGCCTAAAAGAATATTTTTTCGACAAACCTAACTCCAATCCGAATCCCTTTAAACCAACTTCTGATTTCACACCCGATGCCAACCGCGACAAAGCCCTGGATATGTACATCAAGGCTGTTCAAAGGGATGTACTTGACGCATACAACAATCCATCTAACCGCAAAACTAAACCAAATTTAACAGCAGCTGAGCAGCGCAGCCTCTCCGACTTACAGAACTGTGGCGATATCATTATCAAAAGGGCAGACAAGGGAGGGGCAATCGTAGTGATGGACAAACAGGACTACCTTAACGAGGGGTTCCGACAACTGGGCTGTAACACGTTCTATGAGCCGCTTGACAGTGATCCAACAGATAAGATAGCTGCCGAAATCACCAAAACCCTAAAATCCCTAAAAGCGCGTGAAATAATCGACTCCTGCCTATATGAATTTCTAGCCCCCCAAAACCCTAAACCAGGCAGGTTCTACATGTTACCGAAAATCCATAAACCAGGAAACCCAGGGCGACCTATAGTTTCCTCAATCGGCACCGCCACGGAGAAAATTTCTAGCTTCGTTGACCACCTCCTTAAAGATATACCTCCCCGATTACCCTCATATATTAAGGACACCAACCATTTCCTCGAAATACTTAGCAAATGTGAACCACCCAATGCAAGCTTGCTTGTAACGCTAGACGTTACCTCCCTTTACACTAACATCACACATGAGGATGGCGTGCTAGCAGCGAAGGCGGCGTATCTGAAGTACTCCGATCGCGCGGTTGACCCATCTGTATTACCAACTCTACTCAACTTGATCCTCAAAAATAATAACTTCGAATTTGACGGCCGCCACTATCTACAAATAAATGGCACAGCTATGGGAACCAAGATGGCACCAACGTACGCAAATATTTTCATGGGTGCACTAGAGGAAAAATTTCTAGCCGTGCGCGACAAAAAACCTAGTCTATACAAACGCTTCTTGGACGACATATTCATGGTTTGGCCACACTCCGAAGAAGATCTCACAGGATTTATTCGCGATTTCAACCTGGTACACCCCGCCATGAAGTTCACCCACTCCTTCTCGGCAACGACTGTTAATTTCCTAGATGTAAAAGTAACCTTAACCGAGAAGGGGTTTTCCACTGACCTGTACCGAAAGCCAACTGATGCTCAGCAGTACCTTTCCTTTAACAGTTGCCACCCGCGCCATACTAAACTCGCCATTCCTTATAGCCAGGCACTCCGATACAGGAGGATCTGCTCGGACGACGATGTTCTAAACAAAAACCTCGCGGAATTAGAGCAGACCTTCGTTAATCGTAATTTTCCACCCAGTCTAGTAAGAGACGCCCTGTCCAAAGCACGACAAACAGACCGGAGGAACTTATTCGGTAAACGCAACGACGAACCCAAGGGCGACCGCGTAAACCTTGTTCTTACCTTTGGTGCAGGCGCGGGTAATATTAACAGTATCCTCCACCGCCACCATAGCATCCTTCTGCAATCTGAACGGACACGACAAATATTTGCCGAGAAGCCACGAGTTACCTACAGACGTGCCCGCAACCTCCAAGATAGACTAGTCAACTCCAAAGTTCCCAAACCATTAATACCTACGGTGGGATGCCATCCATGCAATGGTAAAAGATGCCAAATATGCAAATCAATGCAAAGCACGGCAGCGGTCAAGAGTACAAACTCCGACTTCTCCCTTAAAATCAATGGCGACTTTGACTGTAACTCCAGTAACATTATTTATATCATTCAATGTACAACATGCTCCGCGCAATATGTAGGCCAAAGTAAAAATTCATTCAGGATTCGATTCAATAACCACCGATCAGATGTTTCGAAAAAAGGTAGCCTCCCGGTTTCTCGCCATTTTAGTCGACCCGGTCATTCCATTAATAACGTCGCACTTTTTATTTTAGAGTCAAATTTCACATCCGATCGCTGCAGAGAGCAACGCGAATCGTACTTGATCTACAAATTCCAATCTCTAATAAATGAGGATAAAGGAGTGCTATCAACTGTAAGAAGCATATCCGGATAACTTTTTTTCTGTATGTCCTCGGAGTGCCCGCTGCCTGTTTTCTTCTTTTCTTTACAGTTGGACACAATGACTCTAAGAACACCCCGGACAACAGGTTTTCAACGAGCGCGACCCAAGACTCTGACACGTAATCTCCCCGGCCGATGACCCAGGAACCTTCCGGAATCTTCCAGAACATGACTCACTGACGACTGCCTCGCAGTGGAATTGTACCAACTGTGACGACACTTTTGTAACCTTTTAAAAGACCTTGTACATAGATTTTCGTCTCAGTCCCGAAGAAGGCGGAGCTTCCGCCGAAACGTAGACTTCCCCAGACCCTTAGTTTAAATGCCAGCTTAATAAATAACTTCCCCTACTCCCTACTTCAGTCTCTGGTGTCTTTTCTCCCCTATCTATATATATATATATATATGCATATGTATGTATACATGTATATACATGTCACAGAACAGCAAGGTCTGCCTTGACGTGGAGTTCACATGCAAACACTGCACCAGTGGTCTCATTATAGCTTTTAGATAAACCGCAACTGAAGGAAAATAGTCCTCTTAATTGAACTATGTTAAATAAAATAATCCTGTTAATAAAAATTAGAAATTTCATATTTTTGATCATGTAGTCAGTTCTTGTATAGTTAGAAGTATGTAGTTTTGTGACTAATGGGGCAGGACTGCATATTTCACACTAATATTTTAGTTGCATATTTTATAATGAAAAATATAATTTTCAGTACTACGGAGTCTGTCAACATCAGCCTCACCGGTTTGATTTCAAGAAACTCATGCCTCTGCTAGATTTTACCTTCCAGCGAAATATTATAAATTTCATCCGATATTCAAGGTGCAATTTTTGAGATACTCATACCATTCGTATTCGGAAATTTCAATATTTACACGTCTCTATTAGTCTGGTAGTACACCGGTGGCAGCAAAATGGTATTCTTACATTGCAAGTGTGTAGGAAAATAAGTCGTTTTGCTTTTTTTTATAATAGGTTATTGGAGAAGTTGAAGGTGAAACTGCCGTGCTATGTAGATCGCGTAAGGATGTAACTTTCACCTGAAGTGACCATCGAATAGTTCTAAGAGAATTGGGGAAACTTACTTTACGCTTAAGTATACTATACATTTAAGCTTCTGATCCAGATTGACTAACACAGGAATTGTGTTGTCTGCATTGTTCACAGTCGACTGTTGTCTTCCAGGTCTGGGTGAAGCACATTCCGGACGTGATTAACCAGATGAGGCTTAGTTATGGATCCTGACCATTTCACTCAGATTTAGTCCAAACAAGAGCTCCTAATTGTATACCCCAGGAGCAACAAGAGAGGTCATGTCTGAACGTGCACCTCAGAACCAGAAAGCAGTTTCAGCAGTGCGGCACAGGACAAGATGCTGAGGAGACAGTGACGACCCTGCAACTGAAGTCTTGCCTGTGTCCCATGTGATGAACAGTTGTCTACCCATAGTTTTCAACATTACATACTTTGGGCCAGTGGAACAGCTCAGCTCTTATGTACAGGGATCTGCACAGTTAACCAATCTCTCTGGCCCCAATGCTTCCGTGGCTTTGCCCCAATAAATGCCCAACTAACAGTTGACGACGCAAACACTAATGAACTCGTCCAGGGGTGGCTGGATTTTTCTTTTACTGTATTCCCGTGCGCACTCGTGCGATATGACGAAAACACGCACGCGCGCACAGAACAGCAGAAAAAAGATAAGAAGTCTGCAATCTGCCTCCTTTGTGTGTGTCTGTGTGTGTCATGCGGCATATCTTCGTTTGTAAGTGCGAGGTGGGCCCCGTCCTGGACGAGCTCTCTTGTGTTTGCGTCGTCAGCCACTAGTTGGGCACTTTTCGGAGCAAAGCCACGGGAGCGCGAGATCGGTTAACTGTGCGGATACCTGTACATCAAAAGATTTAGGACATTACAGCAAAAGCTCGGTATACTTGAGCAAAGCTCCCAGAATTTTTACAACTTTGCACTGATGAGAATTCAGTTAATTTAACAGCTGTGATATCTCAGTACTTGCATTTTCCCAAAGTAAAGCTTGGCCCCTGTTGCAAACGCCCTTGCCAAACAAAAGTGACATGTTCTCCGGTCCATAAAATAGTCTTATTACTGATGTGAGGCCACAGAGACAGTGGTCAGTAATTTAGACACCTATTTGTATTTTTACCTTTTATACCTTAGATATTTATAGATGTACCTCAGGTGCAAACAGTTATGCTTCTGGGCTGCTGCAGAGCGCCCTGTTGTGTTCCTATAGCGACCTTTTGATGGGCTTGCTGGTGCTTAACGAATTTACACTCCGTCTTCTGTGCTGCTGTGCACACAAAGGTCATGTGTCATTATGACATTATGTACAGCTTACATAAAGATTTTCCATTTTTGGAATATGTCCTGTGCACCTTAGCAAGCCTCACACAAATTTCGTAAGTTTTAGTGCTTCGAATTGCTTATAGTTTAGTTCCTCGTGTTTACAACTATTCATTTCGATTCGTTGTATTTGTCACATTCATTTTACCGGTGAATATGCAGAGCCAATTCAGTAACAAGCAACCTGTTTTGCGTGCTGTTTTTCGATACCTGTTGCCAAAAATCTTTGCCAAACAAGAGCATCGTGTACTATACAAGCACGGTTGTGTGAGAGACGCATGTTTTCAAAGTTTTATTGTCGTCCTATCCGTGTCCTATTCTTTGCCAAGATGACAATGGGGAATTGCGTGACCACAGACTGCAGCTTTTAGACAACTGTGTCCAGTTACTCTGGTCCATAAAAAGGCAGAGTATATGTGCAATTTTTTTACATCAGTGGTTTTTATACCCTTACAGTTTAGCTTTTTATACATGTGTATGAACTATTAGCATTTACCTAAAGGTACAGTTTTACCTCTGCCTTCAGGGCAAAGCAGAGGACTCTTTTTTGTGATAGCGAGTTTACCGATGATCTTGCCGGTGCTCTAAGTTCACCCTGTACGCAAGGCACGTTGACCGTCTTGATATATGTCTCACACAAGTTTTGTTTTGCACTTGACATCTTATATAAGTTCTTCGCAATATTTTGCTGCTTTGCCTTACATTTGCTGTTGATGTGTGAGGTTATTTTGCTTCCATCTACCGGAAGGTTTTTATGAATAAACCTTGTTACTTTTACATTTGCATCCAGTGTGACAAGTGGTTTCATAGTGAATAGATGCTCTAGTTGCAGGAACGGATATAATTAGTAATAACAATAAAAAAAAAACCTCTGAGTAGCCACGTCCGTGGCTCGTCCTGGAACGGACGTATTTCGGAATGTCCGCGAGGTGGCCACTCGGACGTCCCTAGGACGTCTGGTGGAAAATAGCTGATATTCCACGGACATCCGCATGTCCGGCTTCGGATATCCTGTGTACAACCGTGGGCTTTTTATTTCCGTCTGGGAAGTACCCCATCAGATGTTTTCAATCGCGAGATCGCGGGGCTTATAATGCGCGCGAAGCGTGCCAGCCTCAACCCACTCGCTCTGGACAAGCTTATACTGTAAAACCCCTTTTATTTCGGAGCCCTTAATTTCAGCGAATTTCGCGAGTCGGGAAAATTCGCGAATTTTAAGGGCACGCCAAAAATTTGAAAACAGAGAAGGAGGAACTCGAGGAGCGCGCGAAATTTGGTGGTTGCGAATATATCCCTGTTGATTCGCGAAAATTTAGGGCTTCGAAATTAAAGGGTTTTACAGTATTTATTCGTTATAACTACAGCCTCTGCACAAATACTATTCAATGACGTTATCGGTGCGCCTTTTTCATACCGTTTTCTTACGTTTGCATATTTACATATATCTACTATAATTTCGGAAAAAGGGCCACTGGATCAGTGGAACAAGCTTTTACGCGTCGTCGTCCTGTGATCGTTCGGCACTCGTTATAACTGTTACGTGTGGTTACCATTTTAAGGGTTGGCTCATCGTTCTAACTGTCTAGTTACGTTGTTTTCTCTAGCGAAGCCGGCCGTTAACGGGCCCTGTCGATGTTCTTGAGTGACGACCTTCTTGAAGTGCGTTCTCGTAATATTCCTTCGCGTGTTCTGGTTTTCTTTCATAATACGCGCTTATACAGTGCTGATGTACAGGGTTCGCCAGGATAAACTTCGGGGTTTGTAACGAAGATAAAACAAATAAGAACGATGTCGGAAAGCTAAAATAGACGTTAGAGGACGTATTATGCCCCCAAATTTTATGCCCATAATGCCGCCTAGTCTGTTACTCTGCGGATAAATCATGAAAATTAAAAAAACCGCCGCTGCCTAATCGGCTATACCTGTGTTCCAGCTACTTTCCTCAGATAGCGACACGGTCTAGGCAGCTAGCACGGTCTAGCGAACTAGTCTGCATTCAGTTCCAAATGCTCTATGTCGTTTGCAACGCCGCGCTCGACCGCCTCGCCATCTGACGGAAAGGAGCTGAACCTCAGTTTGTGTTTCAGCTCCTGTCCGTCAGATGGCCCAGCAGTCGAGCGCGGCGTTGCAGACGACATCAAACATGTGGCACCATGTGTGGAACTGAATGCAGACTAGTTCTCTGCGACGCCGCATTCGACCGTGTCGCTATCTGAGGAAAGTGGCTGGAACACAGGTATAGCCGATTAGGCAGCGGCGTTTTTTTTAATTTTCACGATTTATCCGCAGAGTAACAGACTAGGCGACATTATGGACATAAAATTGGGGGGCATAATACGTCCTCTAACGTCTACTTTAGCTTTCCGACACTGTTCTTATTTGTTTTATCTTCGTTACAAACCCCGAAGTTTATCTTGGCGAACCCTGTACTTGTTTGGCGCAAGGTGCAATAAATACTGCCATCGTCTCGGTGTCTATGATAGAGAAAATGCCCACGCCCTGAGGTGTCCCTGCGTCCCCGTCCGAGAAAAGAACAGATATTGACAGCTCACGGGACCCACGCCGATAAGACAGCATCAGCGCGGCTCCGCTGACGCCGCCGCCGCCGGTCCTTCAACGTGCTCTACGCCGCCGCCGGAAAAATGCTCACGGCGCACACCTCTACTGCGGAGTGACCACGGAGTAAAAGGAAGGAGACCGGACTCGACGGAAAACATGAGTCTGAATTCGTCGTATAATTACGGCCGTGTGGCGGCGCTGGCGCGCCCTGGTAGGCTGGATACCGAAACTAATAGCCTTGACAGAGCATCGTGTGTGATGTATTTTCTCGTTACGGAAAAAAAGAGAAAAGTGATCCGTGCCACGGACAGAACGGTTTTGTGTTCAGGATGAGCTTTCTTTAAACTTCTTTCTGTTTCTCTTAGCTGTAACATCGTCATCTTGACTGCTTTACGTGCCATGAGGGAAAGCCCACCTATCCTGTTTCGTCGTGTGCTGTTCTCGCGAAGTGGTGTTGTGGAAAGATAGAGAGTAATTTTGAATGTGTAACAAGATATATGCACACGGCAACGTTCTGCAACATCGTCGCTTCTTCTAAGCACTGCGGAGTTAACTTCGGTTGTGTTAATTTCACGTTTCCTTTACCGTTATGACGGAAAGATGTTCCAAATGCATTCCAAAATTGTGAAGGGACTCCAAGTCATATTACAGCATTGTGAAAATGATGTACTGTGCAATAAAATATGTTTCGTGTGCAAGCAGAATAAACAACCTTTCAGTCACTGATTGAGTCGTTTATTACCCCGGAGCCGGTTTTATGATGCGCACTACCAGTGCGTGTCAAAGGTACCCCGCGCAGTAGTGAAAGTTAAGTGCTCAGCTGTTCACCAAGTGTTTTGCTACACGATGCTGTGCTGAATTTAACAATGAGTAGAAACTGCTTCATACCTGGATGCGACACCGGAAATTCTCTTGCGAAGAAGAGAAACAAAGAAAAGGGGCAGAAAAATCCCTCTCTCTTTGGCGTGCCAAAGGTAAGAAAGTGAAACTAGTACGTGCGCATTTTATCGGCCTCCATCTCGGAGATACGGAAACCTCTAAGTAGATTTTGACTGAAGTATGGACTTATACGCGGTGTGATTTCAAAAGCAGGTCCGTTCAAAATAATCTAGGCAATATATCACATACGATATAGTTTTGCTAGTTTATTGAAAGTAAAACATCAAATAGGTTTCTTCTTCCTCCTTTGTGAAGTGCTCTTGTGGGCAGCCACTTGGCAGCACTATGGGCAGCTTGGTGCTTGACTGCACTTGGTTCTGGGCTGGAATATTGCAAAGGGAAGCAAGGCATACAGCACGTGTTACAATTATTCGGCACAAACTGTGCAAGAGCTTTTTTTACGCAAATTAATGTATCCAACATCAGTTTTGCTCATCATAAACTATCATTATAAAGTCAGTTTGCTGGACTCGTAAAAAAATGTGTGGTGGAGATATTTTCAACAATTCAAATTTATAAGAAAGAAAACACTCAATTTTGGGAAGTTCTAGTTATAAGGAGAAAAGTTGCGCCCTGAGGATATGCTCGTTTCATTTTTGTATCGAGATTGCCTGGCATTGTGGATCATCTGCTCCCAGAGAACACGGTAATGGTTTGTATTTCCTACGGCTATACAACTTTTCACTAACAATGTATAATGTTTTCTTGCAATGAGCATGCACTCTCTTTGAGAGAACAATTGTCAGACTGCTTCAGCAGTTACTTGCAATATTGGCTTCTTGTCTGTGAATTGAATTGAATTCTAGTCTGTGCCCTGTCCCTTCTGTTAGAGTATTTATATTGTGCTAAAGAACAAAACTTAAATGTATGCATGCCAATGAATTTCCCCTCGAAATATGTAGTGGAATGAGGCACAACATTTCCGTTTGCTTTGTCTTGGCTGTACTATTATTGTACTGCATTATACCACATTGTATTGCTGTACTGTATTGCATTATAGTGCAGAATGCCTCGTATCTTCCTCATGCTCTTTAGGACATTTTCTACTTGATAGTGGACATTTGTGATCTTATTTTCAGAATGAAGAACTGTTCAACAAATGGAAGACAGTCATTCCAAGACTTGACAAAACGCTGTCTAAGACTGATAAAGTGTGCATCCTTCACTTCAAGGAGAGTGACATTGAAAGGTACTACACCACCACTCTGAAGGATGGCACAGTGCACAAGCTGGAAAGAACAAAGCCAACGCTAAAGGAGGATGCTGTGCCTTGTCTCTTTCCGAATACCTCGGAAAGTAAACGGAAAGAAGGCAAACGTAAAGCTCCTGCTGAAAGATCTGTGCCTGTAAAGCATGCGCGTGGACCAAGTGACGAGCCGCAGCCTGGCTGTTCTCACCACCACCATGAGTTCCCTGTACCGACAGGTGATGAGGACGATCTCGTGGATGTGACTGCACCAATAAATCAAGATGACCACGACACCTTCACAAAACTGTTGGATGAAGTGACACAGATACAGAAACCTAACTCTCAGTGGGCAACTTCAATTGATGTGAAGAAAAAATTCATCGCTTTTGTTTACGTCGATGACATGTTCAATGTGACAAAACGTATCATTGTGAAGGCTGACCTTGAAATCTTAGTCTTTTTCAACGAAAGGTGTGTTCAGATGCCAGAAACAAGTGGAAAGAAAGCAGTGTCTGGTTCAGAGGTCACATCAATCTTGAAAACCATCGATGAGGCTTGTGTGTGTCCTGGAGTCAAGGGGTCCTCCAGGTGGGTAATTAAGGCCTCGTAATATATTTTATAAGACATCACAGGATGTTAATGTGCTGGATTTTGATAGAACTCAATCTTGATGCATAATGCTTTTTTCATTTTTCAATTTTTCATTCTCAATCTTGATATGAAATGTTAATGATTGCTTAATTTCAAAGAATTTCAGACAAGTGCACAGGGTACTACATGGGAGCGGAGAGCACCTCAAGAGGGCCAAAAATCGACAGATGCATCTATTGTCGACTGGACACCACTAAACAGAAAAACACAATGCGGCGACAAAAACATGCAGTGAAATCTGGACGAGGACGACCACCGAAATCCTCTAGAAAGAAGTTGAACCAGCAGAGAATACGCCTCCGGAAAACAGTAATATATGCTTGCCACCCCACTTCGTTGATTTTTTAGACCTATACAACAAAAGCAGCACCACAAAGGAGATATTAAGCATGCTTTCTAATATATTTTTTTGTTTGTTTACCAGGTTGTTAAATTACATCAGAAAGTCAACCACTTGAGGGAAAAGTGTGCCAACCTGTCAAATGAAACTGTGGAAGCTGCATTAACCTCTCTACCTGATAGTCAGAAAGAAGCAGTCAGGCAATGTTTTGCAAATGCCAAAAGGAAGGGTCCACAAGGCCGTCGCTACACTTTGGAATGGGTGTACGAGTGCCTTCTCATGAGGATAAAGAGCCCAGCACTCTACAAGCACCTGCGCTCCAAAGACCTGCTCCCACTTCCCTGTGTTGACACACTCAACAACTACATCAACAAAGTCAAGGGCATTTATGGGTTTCAGGAAAGCGTCTTTGAATGCATTAAAATTCGGTCAGCTGCAATGGCACCTGAAGACAAGCACGGTATGTTATATTACTTGCTCTATTATGGAATGGTGGTGATGGTGAAAGGGCTCGCCATTGTCGGCCTCACATATGTGGGCAACGACCGACGCCCTGCGGAATGTGCGTCCTGGGCCGACTTCTAAGGGAACTGTGCTGACATATGGCTGAAAGTGTCTGAGGAATAAAAGAGAGCCACCCTTTGCAGCAATCAATGAGGTGTCGAGAAAGCACAGATTGATGGCGTCCAATCAGACAGCAGATTTCATAGAGTAGTTCGTGCACTTTTCAGCAACAATACATGATAAATACTACCTTTATTACTACAATCCGTAGCTTACCATGTGCGGGATATTTCACCTCACAAATCTGAGCATAAACAGTCTATAAACACTGTGACGGATGTGCAAAAGAATCGAAGTGGGACACTCACCTGTTATTTTAATCATGTAGAGTGCAAGCAAATGTGTTCCTGATGCCTGGAAAAAGTATACACATGCATGTGTGTAAGAGCTATGATAGTGATGCTGGTTACTTTCAAGTCTTCCAAGGAAAAACATGGAGTACTGAATGGCAGTGGTAGCATTTTACTGAACTGCAACAAATGTGTGCAGTTTATCCTTCTTTTAAAAAATATGCATTACCTTCGTTGCTCGTACCCCATATCACTGTGTGGTAAAACTTGAACATACGCACTAGGGATTTACACTTAATATCGCTAAATTTCAGGAGCCATCCTCGTTGACGAGATGAAGCTGACAGAGGGTGTATCACTAGACCGGTCCTCATACAAGCTTCATGGCTTCACAAATTTGGGAAAATACACACCAGAGTCCCAGAAGAGCAAGAAGGGAGACCACGCCCTGGTCTTCATGTTCCAGCCTTTCAGGGGCAAGTGGGTTCAGGCCTTGGCATGTTTCCTCAGCAAGGGCAGTGCACCAGGAAATGTACTGCACAAACTTGTCCTCGAGTGCATCATCCTACTTGAGAATGCAGGACTCCTGGTAGATGTAGTGACCACTGATGGGGCATCGTGGAACAGGAACATGTGGTCTCACTTTGGAGTCAACACCAGTGAAGTCAACTGTACCCATCCATGCAACTTTTCAAGGCAGCTGTGGTTCACATCTGATTTCCCACATTTGATAAAATGCTTGAGGAACAGCCTTGTGAAGAAAAGAAAGTTGACAGTAACTATCATTACAGTTCTTATGCTTTACATCTCTTGGTAATGCCATTTCAACACTTCACAGACACCGGACGGAATAGTTGACATCAAGCACTGGAGTGCAGTGGTAGAAATGGATCGGCCCAGGGCGCACAACCTGAAAGCATGCCCTAAGCTGACGCCGGATCATGTAGATCCACGCCCATATCAAAAGATGAACGTGGCCATGGCATTCCAGGTGAGAGACATGAATAAAGTAACATATTCCTGTGATGAACGTCACCTCTAGCCTGATACCAAAGATGTAGGTATCGCACGGCAATGATTTAGGCTTCAAAATATGTGTGTACTTCATCCAGTTCTCTCAATCGGCATATTTGCCCATCGAGCAGAGACTGTATAAGAGCCACGGTAAAATAAGCAATATTAGCAATAAAAAGCAGCTATTTTCTATTGCTCACACAGTTGTTCAGCGACAGTGTTGCAAAGGGGATGAAGCATTATCAGCCTCATCACGACAACTTGACAGACTGCGATGCATCTATTGCATTCGTACAACGTGTCAACCAGCTGGTAGACGTCATGAATGCGAGGACTCCAAAAGATGCACTCACTACAGACCCACAAAAGCTACAAGTAATGAGTTTATCTAAACAAACTTGTTCCCAGTCTATCATACATATGCATACATTAGATAGAGTGTGCTGTATATTAAATGAAATAGCAGACAAATAATAATGTAGCTGCTATGCATATGTTTATGTAGCTTCCTGTAATTTATTTCTTCTAATTGTTTTTTTTTTCTATCTAGACAATCAAGAGCTTTCTTGCCTTCATAAGCGAGTGGGAAACAATCTGCAGCCCACCAGGCAATACAGAGGGCTTCATGAGCAGACAAACTTCAGATGGGCTAAAGGTTACATTGCAAGCAACACTACAGTTACATCAGTACTTGGTGTCTGAATGTGAATTCCGGTACCTCATGACAGCTCGCTTGAATCAAGATGCTTTGGAGGTAGGCATAACTTAAGTCATGAAGAGAACCATGGCTCAGTCACATTGGCTTTTACAGCGTTTTTTCGGCATGATGAGGAACTCCTGTGGGCAGAACCAACATCCAGACTCGACACTCTTTGTCCAAATGTTTCGGTTGCTTAGCACGTACTCCCTCATCAAGCCACCACGTGGCAGTAATGTGACAGGAGCTGAAATTTTGAAAAGCTTGATTGACTTCAATGCAGCTGATGCATCGCAACATGGACCCACTGAACTGCTACAAATGCTCGATACATTTATTGCCACAGTATCTACCAGAGAAGTGCCACAAGAAGTAACCGCAGGTCAGCATGACTACAGTGTGACCCAATCAAGAACAGATATTGTTGCTTATGTGGCTGGGTTTGTTGCAAGGAAGATACTCAGCTTTTGCACATGCCCGCTATGCTCTATGAGCTTTGTCACAAATGAAACCGTTGACGAGCGGTATAACTTTATATCGCTGAAAAACAGGGGAGGGCTCATGTTTCCATCGAGCGAATTTCTCGCCTTAATTGACCACTTAGAGTCTATAATAATGAGGGCACTTAGCAGTCCAATGCATGAAACGATCCTCTTTTCCGTTGTAGAAGAGGTATCCAGCACAACAGTCCCCTTTGTAGGATGTACTGAGCACAAAACCGATGTTACAAAGTCAGTTGTACACTACTATATTGTAATGCGCCTGCACATCGCATGCAAGATGGAAAACCGCATACACGGTGAGAAGGCAAAGAAATCTAAACTGCTGAGAAAACAGTCTCGCCTTCAATAAATGAAGCACTCTGCGTGCTCCCAAATCGATTGTCATCACTGGGTCGACTGCATGCTGATAGAGTTATATAGTTATGTGCCTCCCCGTTTTGCGCATTTGTGACTGCAAGAAGTTTCGAATACCTTCGGGGAAATCGTCGCCACACAGCTCGAAAGTACGTAATAAAGTCCAGAAAGCATTTCCTTCTCAGTTGCTCTTGGGTGCTCACAAATTACACACCATGGGCAGAGCTGCTACAAAGTACGCACTCGAACAACTCGCATTAGCAACTCGCGCAAGATGGCGGATACAGATAAAGGTAGGTTGGGCTTCCCCTCAGAGCAGAAAGAAAGTCTTTTTTTTTTCTCGGAGAGTATTCAAGCAATGCAAAATAAAACTCTCAGACATCACCGCGAATGTACACATATTAGATTAAAATATAAAAACATTTCTTAGCGGTGCTCCCTAGAATGAAATTGTTTGTGGAAGAATGCACTGTGAAGGCTACTGGTTTCGGAATCCAGCCTCCCAGGTCACAACAGCGCCGCGGCGCGGCCGAAATTATACGACGAATTAAGACTCAGATTCTACAGCAGGGGGAGCGGCGGAGATCGGACTCCTTCCTTTTACTCCGTGGGAGTGACCAACGACCGCCATGTTTCTTGTTGATGGCCAGTAGTTGCAGAGATTGACGACAGGTGGCCACCTATAGTTGCAAGGCATCACGTCAGATGGCGCCACCGTTATAGCTCTATGCGAGAAAGAGAGAGAACAACAAAATACGAGCGGCGCCTAAAAATTGCAGCTAGACACTGCTAAACAAGTCTAAACACGTGAGAGCACATACAAAACACCGGGGAAAAGGCCTAACCGCTACTGCAAATGCTAAACGTACGATAGCACGGAGAAAATGCTTAAGGGCCTAGCCGCATCGTCACCGCACTTCAGATGTCATATGCAAACGGGGTAATATGCATTGCAGCAGCTACGGGGGAATAAAGTAAATGTATAATGCCATAAATGTACACCAAATGAGGCGGTGATGGGGGACTTGCGGGTTTCATGCTTTGAGGCCAGAGAAACTGTTAGTAAGGTAACATATGAAAACAGATTCATTGACATGGAAGACCACATATGGCCACGGATAATCTATAAGACTACTCTTCTCATAGGAATTACGACCAGATGGAACCTTCGGACCCGTAAGCTCTCACAAGAATATCAGATTCATGTTATGTTACTAGATCGCGATGTACCAAATTGAACAATAAAGAACTGCGGGAGCACATTTCAGAAGTGGAAACTGCGGAATGGCGAAAACGGATGAAAAAAAAAAAAACTGCACTGGAACTGAACAGAAAAGAAAAGATAGGGATTGCAAGCGTCATCGATTTATACGACAACTCTTTCGAGGTCGCTCTCGAATGAGTCGAATGTGAAAGGCGCTAAAACCTGATGGGTATCATTTGGGTGCACCTGCGGATGTAGTTCCCTGGTTCGCGCAAGTTTAAAATCCTCTCTCGGCTCGTCCTTTGCGTCGTGTCGTGTTGTGTGGTGTGGTCTTTATTTCTCGGTTCTTGTCGCGTGCAGGTAGGCAATTTTGACTTTTCCGCTGGTGATAGTACGGTGATGGTGAAGTGTGATGTGGCAGTTGGCAACAGAAGTGTTTGTTGTGCGGC
Source organism: Ornithodoros turicata (assembly GCF_037126465.1). Taxonomy (NCBI): domain Eukaryota; kingdom Metazoa; phylum Arthropoda; class Arachnida; order Ixodida; family Argasidae; genus Ornithodoros; species Ornithodoros turicata. The sequence continues at coordinate 6,418,762 of NC_088202.1, read as the reverse complement.
TCAGTGATTCTACATATCGTTCCGATCATTCGATCGAATACGGAATAAGCGGGAAAAGTCGAGCTATGGTTACGATGACTTGAGAAATGAGACCGTTAGGTTATAAAAAGATGGGAAGGCAATTGAACAGAAATGATCCCCGTCAGGTTTTAAGCGTCGACGGAATTACAAAGGAAAATGTCGAGCTGTGGTTACGATAACTTGATAAGAAGATGGGCACGTGGTTGAACAGCAATGATACCCATCAGATTTTAATTAAGCGCCGATGGAATTACCAGGGAAAATGTCGAGCTGTGGTTATGATAACTTGAGAAATGATACCCGTCAGGTTTTAAGCGTCGACAGAATCAAAAGGGAATATGTCGAGCAGCGTAGTTGTCTGTTTAAATGTCTAAAAACTCATTGTTATTCGTGCTGCATTAAGTGGGAATCGTCTTCCCCATCAGTGTCTACCATTATCTGTGCTAAGAATTTTAGTGCTGTATTACCCAACCATCTTCTTTGTGTGTGTGTGTGTGTGTGTGATTATATGAAGTTTGTGTCTCTGTTTTGTTAAAAAAAAGACTGTATCCCTTCACAGCTGCAGTGTTATGTGCCTTGAGTATATTACAGATAAACCGACAAATCTGATTTCCAGGTGCAACTTCTGGTGGGAATACAGCACCTGACTGTAAAAGGCATTCACAGCATAACTTCGAAAATGAGTTGCTATACTAATGGCACTCTGCAAAAAGGTAATGGCACTGAAGATGACATAATTGGACATTTTGGTTTGTTTTCTCTTTCTACATGCATATCGTTCTGAACAATAAAGTATCACATTATTCTTTTAAAGAGTTGAATCCCTTGGTGCTAACTTCCTTCAGTTGACTGCAGCAGCAAGTACTACAATACTGCAATAATTGCAATTTTGGTGGATGAAGCTGTAAAACCTGGCTACTTTGGAAGCTTTAGAAACTGGAGGGCAATAAGCGTTGCATGTTGCACATCTTTTTTGAAGAAGATCTTTACGCTATCTTTAGTAGCTTTCAAAAGTCAAAAAGGCATTTACACTCAAAGCTGTAATTCCTGTTTTCATGCTGCAAGCTTTTTTGTTTTGCTTTTGCCTCAGACGAACATTCTCGCCACACAGAGGCGTCGAAAGTCCTTCACGGCAGGGGGGAGCCCTGACCCAACCCAACCTAACCCAACCCAACTTAACCACACCCAACCCAATCCCCAACCCAATCCCCAACCCAATCCCCAACCCAACCCCCAACCCAACCCAACCCCCAAACCCAACCCCAAACCCAAACCTCAAATCCAAACTCAAATCCCAACCCCAAAACCCACCCCCAACCCAATCCAACCCAACCCAACTCACTTCACCCAATTCACTATAGTTGCTCTCCATGCATATTGGCCGAATGCACCAAGTATTTAAAACATGAAGCCATAGCCTTCCCGAACACTGCCTGACCTTGCAACCCGCTCTCGTCATTTACAGGACTTCCACTGCGCACTTCCCTTTATGCTCTTTCAGTTTTCGAAGGCGTGACTTCTCATGTAGTACTGGTCACACCCAGGTCTTCTTGATGATGTAAGTTTTCAGGCGCAAAAACTCTCAATTCTCTCCTTCACGCAAAAATCGCTGGGTGCCGCCGCGCCTGTCACTTCTTTACAACAATAACTTTTTTCAGGATGATGGGTGTGGAGTTTCATCGCCGGGGGCGATACTCTACCCCATTGCTGGAGGTGAAGCGGGGAATGAAGGAATAGGTACCGTTACAATGAGGATCGTAGTTGGCGTCCAAGAAGGTGAAGAGAGCCTTGAGGACAGAGTTGGTGAGCTGGATGCGGCCAGGGGCCAAGCAATTTTGTGAGGGAGAGGGGACGGGAGTCTAGCTCGTTGAGGGAAGCGGAGAGTACGGAGCGGGAAGGGTGGTTGTGTGGGCAATGGAGAAGAATGTGCTCGAGATCTTCAACAGCACCGCAGTGACTGCAGTGGGAAGAGTTAACTTGTCTCAAGCGGTAGCGCCACTGTGCTGTGAAGGCCACGTAGAGGCGCATTCGATGAACTAATGCGGCGTCTTGACGAGAGATATGTGCTGGCATGCAGAAAGCGATCGCTGGGTCAACTCTGCTCAGCATGGCGGGGGGAGGGGGGAGGGCGTAGTATGTCGGCCGTCCGATGGCGGGTAGCCAGAGGAGTCACAAGGCTTCGAAGTATGGACCGCCGATCGCCTCTCAGCAGTGCAATACGAGTCCGTGCCCAAGACGAGAGAGCTGCTTCGGCAGCGCTGTCCGCCAGTTCATTGCTCTCGACACCGCAATGGGCGGGAACCCATTGGAGAGCGAGCCTATGTCCTGCTTCGTAGGCAAGTTTGTAAGCTGTTAACACACCCATAACCAACGGTGCGGAGGAGCCTCGGATGCCAGAATTTCCAATTGTTTGCAGCGCAGATGGTGAGTCAGTAAAGACCACCCAATTCCGGGGGGGGGGGGGGGAGGATGTGCTGCAAACAGCGATAATATGTATGCGACGTCCGAAAGTCCGAAAGAAAGCAAACAGCGAAAGTAGGCGACGTCCTTGAACTACGCCTTCGTCGGGGATGACAAATGCTGACGCGGACTTGCCATTTCGAGATGCGCCATCGGTGTAAGCGGCGCTAGAGGTAGGAAACTTCGCGTCTACGAGAGCATAAAAATGGGCTCGAAGGACGTGAGGGGGAACCTGAGCTCTGCGGACCTGGAGGTCAGGAAGGCGTGCGAAGATGGGTGGCACAAGGAGAGGCCAGGGGGCGTTCGGCGGTGTGACAGTCCTATGTGTGAAGCCGTTGAGAGCCTTGCGTGCCCTCTGTGCCACGCGATGGAAATCACTTTCAGGACGGTATCGAATTATCCTGAGGAGTGGGTGACAGGAAACGTTCGCGCGCAAGCGTAGGAAGTGTCGAGCCGTTTCCCGCTCACGGAGGAGCTCCACCGGGAGTTCTCCAGCTTCAGCTAGGACTTGCCGTGTTTCAGCCATTCTTGGAACGCCAAGGCAGCGACGAAGGCTTCGGGAGAACAGGGACCGAAGGGTATTTAACGATGTTGTAGAAACCCTATGCAAGACTGGAAGACTGTAAAGCACAGTCGCCTTCAAAAAAGCCGCGTGAACGGCGTGAGCGTTGATCACAGCCCCAGCCGAAGCCAGAAAGATGTTGAATGGCAGGAAGCCATCGCTGCACTTTGGTTTCAAGGTGCTTAATGTGGCGAGCCCAGCGCAGGTGGGAGTCAGGGACCACACCAAGGAAGCGATGGGAACGCACAGGCTCGAGCTTGCGTGCACCAAACCAAAGAGGGAAATTACTCATAGTCTTGTGGGTGAAAGGGAGCTCTGCGCACTTTTCGTGCGAAAGGTCCATTCCCAGTCGCGTAAGGTAGAGATGAACGTTGTTTAAGGCTTGTTGTCCTCCAGATCTTTGTGGCGGGGTCAAATGGTGAAAGATGGTGACAAAACTTACGCCAACGCTTCCGGTCCTCTTTTTTAAGTTCTCGTGTTACTTTAGCTTTCACCCGGCGGTACGCCACAATGTCAGGAAGTTGCCCAGTTCGGCGAGCCGTTCTCTCGGCTCGGCGACGTAACGCTCTGAGGTGGTTAATTGCCGGAGAATGACCGACGTGATCTGTGACCCGTTTAGACACGACTACCGCGTCCTGGAATTCTTGGCGAGAGGGCCTCTGAGGACATGCCGGTGTGCACAGATGTTCGGAGGCCAGCACGAACGAGTGCCCAATTTGTGAAAGGGACCAGTCCAGTAGTGGGTGACAGAGGCAGCCTTTCGTGCGAAATATAGATGGGAAAGGCGTCACTACCTCGGGTGTCGATATCGGTAGCGCACGACATGTAGCGAATTATGTCTGCTGAGCACCAAGAAAGATCTAGGACATCGATTGACGTTGGTGATCGCATATATAAGGAGGCACATGTGAGCAGTCTCCATTACTTCTAACAATCTCCTTCCCCGACCGTCCGTTCTACGGCTTCCCAGGCCGTATGATGAGCATTGAAGTCACCCAGTACAAGGGCTGGGGACTCCAGTGAAATGAATAAGCGGTGGAGGTCAGTCCATGGAGCCTGCACCGCGGGACGTAGATAGATACTGACGACGGTTAACAGCATGTGCCCAAGGCGGATCTTACAGGAGACATATTCATAAGATCGATGACAAACTGACCCTATGGGAGCAGCAACGAGGTCATTACGAATGTATAACGCTGTTCGGCTCGCAGAGGATTGATGAGATCGATAGATTGTATAACCATTAACGCGATGTGCAGCACCGATGCCATGTTCGCATACATCTATGAAAGGAAACTTGTACTGCTAAAGATGAAATTTAAAATCTGGGAGCTTGTTACGTAGGCAGCGAGGATTCCACTGCATCGCGATGGCCTGCATCGCGACGGATGTTGTTTGTCAGTTCGAATCGAAACTAGGGGGGGGAGGATATATTTATTAGAGCAAAGGAAAAAGAATGGGAGGAAAGGTCAGCCAAACGGGACGTCGGCTGGCTACTGAGCAAAGAAAAAATAAAAATAAATAAAAGAAGAATAAAATAAAGAAAAAGAAAAGAATGCAGAAATAAAGGATAAACTAACAAAGGGTGAAAGAAGGATGAGATAAATTGGAGAAAAAGATGACTCTAAAAAAAAAAAGACGAGGTCAATGCCTTGAGGGTAAAAGTGGGGGCACTGAAGAAACCACTAACTAGGGTTGCAGGATAGGCATTGCTGTAGTGAAATTATCCCGGAATCACACCGTCTGCATCACAGATAGGAATATAATGGTGGGAACCATTTAGGAATGGAATAGGAAATGCACATGGTAGTATTAATTCGTGGCTTCACGTCGGAGACAACTGTGATCATGAGCGACGCCACGGTGGTCGGTCTGTGGATTGTCTTTGCCCACCTGGGGGGTTCTTCAATGTGCGCCGAAAGGCACATGTTAATGATCGGAGGAATGGAATGCCATCGACATTTATCGAAAGGGACTGTGGAGTTAGCGTTTCCACAAAAAGGGCAGATGTTTTTTGAAGAAAGCAACATGCTCATATATGGACCTCGATTAGTCTTATTCTGTTTGTCGTACCTGGACCCCCAGGGATGCACGATCCAAATCACACACGTGTATTTCCTTTCAAGATCTGGCTCTGACGACTTTTGCAGCCTCACCTTCTTTAAGATAGCGTACTCTCAATATCAGTCGGTAGTGGTAACCTCGGTGAAAATTGTGCAAAAGGAATCCCACCGCAGCAGAGGCGCCATATCACAAAGATTTGTTCTTCTTTTCTGCACTTGTAAAAGTGCAGAAACTGACTGCTACATAACCCAGAGAAGTAGTAGGTAATGCGATAACTGCAGTTCCGAATTATGTAAGCTCTCGGCTCATTCCGGGTTGTCGCCCAGTACCGTAAGAGGCACACGGGCCTTGCGGCACTTACGAACAGTGGAGGGAGGGGTGCGTCGCCCCCTAGTTGTTGGTCAGGGGCGGCCGCCCCCCTGTCCCCACCTTCCGACGCCCATGTCGCCACATGTAGTGTACGTAATGCCTTTCATCATAGGTATTATGAAATGGGGTGAGGCTATGCAGCATGACTCAAGTCCTGACCGCCTTCGGTCATGAGTGGAATTTACTGGATCCAGTCAGGGAGCTTTACTTTGTAATATAGTGACGTTGCACATTTGTGCCCGTCAAGATCCGTGGAGGCTCCCAACACTGGCATGAACTGGTCATTGAATTTTGAAACTATAGGAAAAGAATTTGGGCATACACATCGCTTCAACAGCCACACAATTGCAATTTGTAGGTTTTCCACCCTACCGTCTTCACACCTATGATCATGCAATCATTACCAATATATTTACATACGTGCACTACCATAAAAAAGAGAACATTAGTGTACATATTTATTTACACGACTGATACAAGACAAGAGTGAGACATTAGCACATCTATTTGCACAGTACTAAATTCAGGGAGCTACACATGGGCAAATGCCAAAAGAGAGGGAGCAGTGCTCTATTGCAAGAGCACGAAGACCCGCCAGCACCAGCACTATCTCCTCTTTGGTGGAATGTCAACAAGGGAACAGTAGATGCATAAGAGAGACATTAGCACATTTAATTGCACAGTACTAAATAGTGGTAGCTACGTATGGGCAAAGGCCAAAAGAGTGGGCGGGGTGCTCTATTGCAAGAGCCCGAAGGCCCGCCAGCACCAGCACTAACTTCCAATTGGTGTTGACAGTAGTCGATGAGCCGTACTTACGTAACCCACAAAGTACAGCTAACATTGCAAGCAAGTCCGCTATCACATGTACACGTGGTTCATGAAGCAATTGTCACTTGGAACTACTCTGTACAAGGTGGTGCTAACTGTTTCAAGAAACACTTGCAACAGCGCATACACCTGGTGTGAGACAATAGGTGTTAACAATGTAACTCATGTGAATGGTCAGTACCAAAGGAACACAATCACAAATATACAAAGCCAACAGCAGTTAAATTATGTTAATGTATGTGGGTTTTTACCTAGGCAAGCATTGCAATGCCGCGGTTAGACCGATGAACCCGTTTGATAAAAGCGCACCGGTAATGGTACCATTTCTCGCAGGAGTCACATTGAATCATTGGAAGCTTCGTTTGTGGTCACGGTAGAAGAGTTACAAGCCCAGTATTTCTGCTTGGCGCCCAACACTTACATGACGCACTTGCCATCCTTCTTCAGTGAAATAACACTTAATGCGAAAAACGTCAGCTACATCATCCGGAATTCTGTCAGGAGCACTCTCAACGTGCTGTTCATCTGCCTTGTGGCCATGGAGTGTCCTTTCTTTAATGTCGCTTCCAGTGAAGAGAACTATAAGCTGTATATCTTCATCCTCGACTTCCACGTCTACGTCGGCCATCTCCGCTTCCTGTGGAGCTTCTTGAGGCTCTCTGCCCTGTGCATCAAGGTCGGTTGGTTTCCTTCTCGTCGAGCGTTGTGAAACATTTCTGCCTTTTCTGGCTTTGGTTTGCGGAGCGATTCTTTTGTTTCCCGGCGTATAATCGTGATCCGGATGCATTGGCATGTATTCAGGTATCAAAACACATTCGAGAGCCAATGCTGCCTTGATTACCTCATTCGCTGTTGCAAGTGTGTTTTCGACTGAGTTAGGCAACGGAATAGAACTTGAAGACACAAGTCGTGCTACACCAGGTGAAATATCATCCAAAGACTTGAATGCCTTGGCTAGTCGTGGTCGTATACGAGATGGGGAATGCTCATCAGATTCTTAACGGGGCTGTCGCTTGCTTCGGGGGAACTTGAACGGGGAACTGAAGATGGGTAGTTACTTGCAGCAACAAATAATGCAGTAGATGACACTGGAACGGAAGTGGGATGGCTACTACCAAAATGTAGGTGCACTGCATGAATGTGCTTGCACATAAGTGTACAAGGACACGAACAAATGTAGGCATGATCGCAAATATTGCACTCGCGGCATCGGAGCTGGCAAGGCGCATGGCAGGTGTTCGTGGCGAGTACTTTGTACTCTTTGGTGCCGCAAACTTCCTTCCACTTCCACTTGCCATTGTTGAGTGTGGTTATTTCGTGGACTGATATCTCTTTGCCCCTCATATGGGCATGGTAGATGGCGGTCATCGTCTTAGTCGTCTTACCCTTGCCTGAACCGATGAGGACGTCGAACTGTTTCCAATTGGAGTACGCCAACAAGGTGTCAGTGAGCTTATCCATACGTTTGTTGACTTTTTTGTCGAGAAATTTCGAGATGTCGAGAAGTATTTGAGAACCTTGTGAAATAACTCCAGCTTCATGTTTGTTGAAACATCGCCCTCCGTCCTGAAACAAGTCGCCCATGCACAAGTCGGCACGATTCATGTAATACGGTTCGAAGTATTGCAGGAACATATGAGTGGACTCATCTATCTGTAGCACCTCTGTGAAGCTCATTTTCTCATCGAAGGCATCTTCTGTCTTCTGTTGAAGGAGGATGTCGATGGTCCTCTCAATTTCCTTCCTCTTTCGCTCGTCCTTCACGGTGCTGTTGAGTTTCCTTGACTAGGCTCTGCGGATGTGCCATTTGCATAGTAACTTCCTTGGTTTGCTCTGGAACGCTTCGCACTATGCATGATAGTATTGCTTCGCATTGTCAGACATGAAAAAATCAGGAGTAACTTCGCCAACGGCTTCCTTAACTGTTTCGAGAAAGTGATACAGAGCGGTCTTATTTTCAGTGCTATACTAAGGCATCACGCAACAGGAACGCCTTCTCCCGCTATATCAAGCACCAACAAAGTAATCAGATCAAATTCATAACTGTTGGTACCGTGTGTTACATCTTTCGCTCCGAATAACTTCAGCACTGCCCTCTGAAATTCCGTCTGTAAAACAATCATGAAGTCCTTTGTGGGCAAAGGCTCGTCAGAGACATCGTGAGGGACATCTGTTAGATTGCAAATCAATACGCAATTCTGTGGACTTCCACGGAAAAGGTCAACCTTTTTTTTTCTCTCATGCTTGTTCCGTCGCCTTTCTCAAGCTTCCAGTCCGTGAGGCCTTCAGCATCTGCAATATTTCACACATTGGTAGTCTTTGTCGGGTGGGACCGCTTGAGGTCTTCCACACGTGCAGGCAATGTTGCCTCGCACATTCCGGACTATCCTATCATTCGGCAAGCCATGAACGTAGCCTTCAGTTATGACCGCTCTATCAGGATGTTGCATCCGAAGATGTTGGACATCAGTTCTGTGATAGGAGTGACTGAGGCATCCGCTCACCCCAACTTTGCCTGTTGTCAAAGATAACCTTGAGGTTATGAATGCCGTACACATGTTACCAATTTCGCAGGAGCCTTGGGACCTCATTTGTTGACATCTGTCTTGTGTCGCCAATTTGCTGTTGCATATTCCGGAGCGGTTACACACCTATGAGTAGACCGAAGCACCTTCAGTTGCAGCACCTCCCTTCTGTACACTCTTAAAAAAAGGGTGTACTTTAACTCATTTTTCTTGCGGCGTATATCACTCCCGTTTGCAGAGTAGAATTGCTCTCAAAAAGGAGTTTCCTCACTCCCTTCAAGGAGTGGGGTTACGCCTTAACTCCCTACTGGAGAGTAATATTACTCTCCAGGAGAGAGTAAGCGAGTAATGCCACTCCCTGGAGGGAGTGAGGAGACTCCTTTTTGAGAGTAATTGTACTCTCCAAACGGTAGTGATATACTAGTATGTGGCAAGAAAAAGGAGTTAAAGTACACCCTTTTTTAAAGAGTGTAGGCAAAACTTTGAGTTTGCGCTTGTTGTTAAGCCATCAAGCCACGTGCGGAACCCGTCCATGGAGTCGTGCGTGACTTTCACGACGTTCACATCGACGTTGTGCTGACTTGCACGGTGGCTCCGCAAGTCGTCTTTCCTCGTGGTAAAAAATGCGCATTCTTCTTCTTCGCACCCCAGAAGAAAACGGGACGACGTTATATTAGGAGCGGTATTATGCTCCATGCGTTTGTGACGCTAAGAGTCTTTTTTACGCTTGTAAATGTGCTCGGACAGCGAGAACACCTGCAAACTTTCGGTGTCGTTTCGGCCGGGGTCACCTAAGCCATGACATCGGCATAAAAATCGAAGCTGCGATGTCAGACTTACGTGCGTACACTATTCCTCAAAGAACGTAGGTAAAAAGTAAATGAAGATATACAACCTGGTTTTCCGAATATTCACAGCTCGCTTGATAGGGGCGCAGAAGTCCTCGATGATAGTCTCCAAAAGCAACGAGAGCTCTAAGCGACGCACTGATCACGGCAGAGAAGAACGCAAGAACATTCCGGTGATATGCGCAGTACCTTTTGCTCAAACGTCCAGGAGAGGCAGCCTTCTACAGTTCATTGAACTTCCACCAGCTGCATTCTTTTAGCCATCTGGACATATTGCACCCAAACAAAGGTCAAAGAAATGCGCAGGTTACGCACTGACCGTGTCTTTCCAATCTGCAGAATCCCAGCTGGCCGAATGCTTGGAAGGCCGGGAGGCCGCCTTGATCCTTTGAACAAAGTTAAAAACTGGGCTGTCTTGCACATCTGCCTTTTGTACAGCCTAATATGTGGAATTGTCATGCCAGGACTGACTCACCTCATATCAAGCAAGCAGGTGGTTCAAGGACATTCTGGGACCTAGAGCAACCTACACTTGCTTTGTTGGCTACAGCGTCTCGCCCTATCAAGGGAGCGCTGTTTGGATCGCCACAGCTAAAATTTCTCTGTCGAGAACGATTGTTTCTTGATCTTGACAGTCAGATTGAGATCTGTACATTTTCCATCCCCGGGCTCACAGTCGGAGAGGCTTCTTTCCGATTTGACCAGCTGCGGTGTGAGAGAATGGACTTCATCGTTGTTTACCTTGGAGGCGACGATATAGACAGCGGCCCCACGATGTTTGTCAACCACCTCTTGGTACGTATGGCCCTGACTCCCTTGATTATTTCCGTTTGAGTAGTCATCTCTAGTGCGCAATTACTAATTAATTAATTAACATTTTCACCCTTTCAGGAATTTGCTCACTTCATCCAAAGCTGCTTTGAGAATGACTTCCTATGACAGTTAATGCCCCGACTTGACGGTGCCTTGTGCCAGAAGCACAAACGCTTTAACAGGCGCCTGAAAAAAAGCGGCGGACATTACCATACACATTGTCGGGACCGAGGTAACCTCGTATTTTCCTTGCTACCTTTTTCGATGCGTGCTTACCTTGGTTCGTATGTGTTATACATCGACTGTAGCAAGCATCCAATTGTTGAGGAGAGCAATTGGAGGCATGCAAGCTAACGTAACGGTGTTTGTGGTTGCATTTTTTTTTTACATTGAGGGCGCACTAGGGACGAGATAAAAGCAGCCGGTTCCGTACTTCACCCCTGATGCACCCTCAAGCTCAAGGAAATGGTGCCATCAGTAACGTAATGGTTCTTGTGAGAGATTTCTGGTCAGCAATACATTATATACGATCGATACGTCAACGATCATGAAATTACCGCGTTGGTGCCTGCCTTTAACATTTATCGATGTGATCGCGCTCATCGTCGTGGAGGCGGTGTCCTGATTGGGGTCTGGCGGGACATTCCTTGTACGCCAGTTGATGTTGCATCCCAACTGGAAATGCGTTGGGTTCATATCAGGCTTGCGCATGTCAATCTACTTATCGGCGTGTTCTACAGGCCACCTGATTATTTGAATTTTGTACCGCAGTTTACCAATGTATTGTCTTCGCTTGTTCCCAATTTTCCTAACGCAAAGGTGTGTGTTTTCGGCGATTTTAATTACGCTGGCATTGATTGGTCTGTGCCTAGTAGTATTTCTCTTGAGGAGTCTAACTTTGTCGATGTCTGTGAGACGTTCGGATTGCTACAGTTAGTTCATGAACCAACCAGAGTCTCGTTCACCACATCATCAATTCTTGATCTAGTTCTTGTCAATGATCCTACCATTCTTGGTGATATCTCATTTCCACTGTCTCTTAGTGACCACAAGGCTATCCATGTGCCGTTGCGGTTATCGCGTTCATTACACCCATCCGTGCGAAGAACTATAAAATTGTATGATAGAGCAGACTTTCAATCTATCAATGGTGACCTTCTTTCTTATTTCCCTTCATTTATTTCCGGTTTTAACGCACGCTCCGTCGACGATAACTGGCACATATTTCGCAATAAATTGAACCAGTTAGTGGAAACCTACGTCCCTACAATTGTCATACGCCAGTCAACCATGTCTCCGTGGTATACTCATAACCTCCGGAAGCTAGCTAACTAGAAGAAACGCTTATTTCGTCAGGCGAGACGCACGGGCTCTGTTTCCGCCTCTTCGCGATATCAGGAGGTCTCCAGATCCTATACCATGGCTATACGTAGGGCCAAAAAGGATTTTCACTCGGTTCAGCTCCCCGGTATGCTTTCTGGCAACCCTCGTAAGTTTTGGAGAGCCATATGTCCCCTCGTACCGAGTCTGTATCTCTGACGGGAACAGATGGCTCTAACCTCACTGACGCTGACTGCGCGGTTAGATTTAACGAAGTCTTTGCGAGTGTTTTGACGCAGGATGCACGATTAGCAGACTCACGCGTCACCAACTTGCACAGCATCTCCGCTCCAATGGATAATATTGTGGTCACGCAGGCAGGGGTGATAAAAATCATTGAGCGTTTGAAGCTGTCATCCTCATGCGGGCTCGATCTCATCAATTCTAAAGTTCTTAAAAAACACGAAAGATGCGTCCTCATTATACCTGTGTGCCATTTTTTCGCAAAAGCCCTCGCTGCGCCCTCGAGCTTGGGGAAGTCCCGAGTGACTGGCGGCAGGCGAAGATCATTCCGGTTTTTGAGTGCGGAGACAGATCATCACCCCTGAATTACCGACCCATTTCTTTAACAAGCATATGCTGCAGGATTCTCTGATGAGGACATTCTGCACTCTCACATCATTTGGAATCTAACAACTACTTCTTCCCATTCCAACACGGGTTTCGTAAAGGTTTTTCCTGTGAAACGCAATTAGCCTCATTTATCTTTGATATCACATCTCAGATGGATAACTCTACGCAGACGGACTCCATCTTTCTTGATTTCCGAAAAGCTTTCGACTCTGTGTCTCACGCGGGTCTCATTCATAAGCTTTCTCTCCTTAATATCTACCCTGATGTCTTTCGCTGGATCCAGAGTTATCTATCCAACCGGTCCCAGGCTACATTTGTTAACCATACCCTCTCTCCTTTCATCCCTGTTTCTTCCGGGGTCCCGCAGGGTTCAGTTCTTGGACCTATATTGTTTCTCGTCTTTATCAATGATCTACCAAATACATTAACATCCTCTATTAGGCTCTTTGCTGATGACTGTGTCCTTTATCGTCCCATACGTTCTTCTTCTGACCGGATGGCTCTTCAGCAAGTTCTTAACTCAATCTACGACTGGTGTTCTGTCTGGCTGCTACCACTAAACGCTTCTAAATGTTGCTACCTGCCATTTTCTCGGTCCAGGTCGACTATAACCCATCAGTAACACATTGGTCCCTCCCCTGTCACTTTTTCTACCTCCTATAGATACTTGGGTCTTACTCTATCCACTAACCTTTCTTGGTCCGACCACATTCATAGCATCATCATTGAAGCAAATCGTGTCCTGGGTTTTCTTCGTCGGACTCTTAGACTTGCACCGTCCTCTGTTAGACTTCATGCATACCCGGCTTTGGTCCGGCCTAAACTTGAGTATGCTTCCAGCATCTGGGACCCATACCACGCTAATCATGTCGATCTCCTTGAATCTGTTCAGAATCGCGCCACCAGATTTATACTTTCTAATTACACTTATCCATCTGGTATCACCTTACTTAAATCGTCTCTTGATCTGCCTACACTCCAGCAGCGTAGAAAACTTTCTCGCCTGTGCCTCTTCCATAAACTATATTACGTATCATCGATTCGCCCTTCGTTCATGTGTCCAGCCAGTTACATCTCATCTAGATTAGACCATTCTTGTAAAATAGAGCCTTTTCCTTGTAACAACTCCTACTTTATGTACTCATTTTTTCCCCAAACTATCTCCGACTGGAACGCGACCTGCCTCAGTCACTCGTATCCATCTCTGAGCGTTCATCATTTCGAGACACATTGGCTACTTACCTTTTTTGTTAAATAGTGCAGTATTGTCAATTTGTTTCAAGTGTTGTAAGGATGCTTCCCCCCTCATGTATCGCCCCAGGAGGGCATTTGAGGTATTGACAATAAATAAATAAATATACGGATTTTAGGGACCCCTTTGAAATATATGTTTTGGTTTCGGTTCAAATTCGCACGGTCTTCCTGACAAGCGCCTCCTTGCTGCTGACGGCTACCACGTCGACCGCAAGCACGCAATCACCGCCCCGGCGTTTTGCATACCGCGGCCCTGCACACAGCGATAGGTATCCCATTGACACCTGCGCCACCACACCTGACGCCCAGGATCTTCAGGTGCACACGTTGTGCAGCTTGCGGCAAAACTGGCGCAAGGAACCTTCCTTGAGGCCATAGAGAGGGAATTTGCGGAGCCTTCCGAGCACACTAACAGAAGGAATGCAACTAGTAAAAAAATGGCCCTTTTCAGGGCCACCAAATATCTGCCACAGTGGCTAGCGTTCTGCGAGTGTAGAAAGACCCAGGATAACGTTAGCAATAAATAATAGCTCAAGGCCGATCAGTCACTGAAACTACAAACAGAGAGGTGGACAACAAAGTGCAACTCTGGCTCGTATTTTTTTCTTCCGACGGACAAGTTATCGTAACTTTTGCCCGTGTAAATTCGGTCGACGCTTAAAACTTGACGGGTATCATTTCTCTTCAGTCGCCTCCCCACCTTTTTGTATAAACTGACGGTATCATTTCTCAAATTATATCGTAACCACCGCTCGACATTTTCCCTTGTAAAATTCCGTCGACGCTTAAAACCTAACGGGTATCATTTCTGTTCAAACGCCTCCCTATCTTATAACGTCCCGGTACCATTCATCAAGTTATTGTAACCACAGCCCGAAATTTTCCCTTATAAATCCCGTCGACGCTTAAAGGTCAGATATGCCGATTTTCAAGTGCCGCAGATCTGAGCGATACTTGTGCTGTGTATTCATTAGCGAACACTGAATATGTGTGCGAAATATCTTGGTCCAACTGTTTGTAGTTTTTTAGAAAACATTTTTTTAGTTCCCACGCCCGCCCGTCAGACCGTCGGCAAACCCTGCGCACAGGCGCACCAACGTCACTGCTCTCGGTTTATCTGTCCTTGGCTTGTCATGGACTCTTGGCTTCTTTCGTTTCGTCCTCCGTGCATCGTACCTAAGTGAACAGCTGTTATGTTATTGCTAAGCCGGAAACAAAGCATGTGAATATTTCTTTGGCACGGCGTCGTTTGGGAAGTGCTGACATTGCCTTGTATGGGCTGGAGCGATACGTGATATGCCACGGCGAAGTTGTCGAGAATGCGACGGTACAACGCTGTTAGAACAGTTCATCGGACCATTCAAGTGTTACCTATTATAAGTTGCTAAAAGACCAAGCAGTGCGAAGCTCTTGGCCGACAGCGACAGCGGTGCCTGCTAAGTTCCACTCCAAGGATTTCGTCCACGAATGTTATCATAGGTTACGCGCGACTCCAGAGGCAATTTGGAATCTCGGCACCAAATCGTATGATGAAAATCTGAGATGCCCGACATACAAATTTTGAACGTGCGACGGAGGATCAAGGCAAAAAACGAGAGCAAAAAGGTAAGTCGAGGTTCAGATATAAAAATAGCAAACTTCATGAATCGATTGTGCAGCTGTCCTACTGCGCGTCGTATGATACAGCCACTATTAACAACACAACAGTATTTATAATCTAACTTGTGAATTACGACAGGTGCACGCTGAAGGCGGAAATGAAGCAGGATCTGGCTTGCACCTGGGGCATGAAGAAACTGCTGACACGTTAGTTGCAGTCTAGCTGCTATCATGTCTTTGGCTGGATACATGAACGTATTTGTTGAAGTACACATTTACAAAGAAAGACTGCCATGGTGCAGGTCAGGGTTAGCGCTGTCTTGGCGACAACCCTTGTGTGTATAGGAAGGGTCGTCACCACACTTTATGAGTGTGGCGCTAGTGTTCATACGGATACATAACACGCCCGTCTTTTTTTTATAATGGTGAGTGCGGTATCTTCAGCGGTATCTTGCTGGACGAACGATCTGCCGTCCCGTGCGCGTAGTGATGACTTGGGGGGCTTGATTAGGAGGGCGTGTCGATTGTCGGCTCGAGTTGCTAGTAGTAAGCAGGTCTTCTGACTGAGAGTAGTAATCCTCAGGCGTTCTGTTACTACTTCGCACCCAAACACCTGGTCTGATGTGGAACCGGTTTCTTCGGTATTGTCCTCCTCCTCTCGATTTGATCACGTAGGATCGTGGTTGAGGTCCAACCCGCATGACAATTCCGGGTTCCAATCTGTTGTTCCGGCGAAAATAAACTTGTTGACCTTGGATTAGAGTAGGCAGTGGCTTGGTGTGGTTGTGTCCACAACGATCTTGCAGACTTTGACGAGTGCGAAGACGTACTTGAGCTTCACTGCTCTGAGCTTTCTGCTGTACTAGAGCGGCTTTAGTTGTTGGGGCGCAGCGGGTTTGAGGGTTCTAATCCTGCGGCCCATCAGACGCTCTGCTGGAGACAAGTGGTTATCCACAGGATGGTTCCATGAGGACAAGACACAGGTCACTGCCGTCTTTGAGTGCTTTGGTCAAACTTTCTTTTACCGTTGGTACCGAACGTACTGCGAATCCATTGGACCTCGGGTAATGTGGGGAGCTTGGGTTGTAGGAGATGTCCCAACTTGACAAAAAGTGCCTGAACATCTCAGAGTTGAGTGGAGGCCCATTGTCTTCGGGGATGCCGAAGCGTGCGAATTATTGCTTTAGTGCGGTGATCACCTTGGTGGCTGAAGTGTCAGTCATCTGTTCGACCACTATGTACTTGCTGAAGTAGTCAACTAAAAGCAAGTAAGTTACACCATTGTGATGAAAGAAGTCCATGGCGATCGTCTGCCATGGTCTTGTGGGGAGCTGTCTGTCCAACAAAGGTTCACGCTGATTTGCTCGCTGATGCTGCTGACAGAGCTCACAGTTGGTGATCATTTTCTCAATGTCACTGTTGAATGTTGGCCAGTATATAGCGTTGCACGTGCTTTATTTTTTGTTGCTACTATGCCTTGATGTGCTGTGTGAAGTCGTTTCAGAGTCTGTTGCTGGCAAGATGCGGGAATGACAGGCCAGCCGTTCTGGATGTAGTGCGAAAGTTTCTGAAGGGCTGGATCATTCTTGGTTTGGAGACGTAACTTCTGTACCTTTGACGTTGAGGCGTTGATCAACGTCACTACTCTACATTGTTCTAAGTGTGCTGTTTCAGCATGCAGCGACGTATCTGGGGCACGTGAAAGGGCGTCCGCGACAGTAAGGTGCTTGCCTGGCACATAAACTAGGTGAGCGTCATATCTCTGAAGACGCAAAAGCAAGCGTTGTAGTCTTGGGGTGATTGCATCAAAGTCTTTCTTACACAGGCGATTCGAAGCGAAGCGATTCGAGGCGAAGCGATTCGAAGGATGTTTGGAGGGGGCAAAACAATTGTGGTAATCAACATGCAACGCGAATGTTTCTCTGTACACACACACACACACACACACACACGCCCTATCAAAAATGTGTCTAAGAGACCTTTCAAAATTTCCTGAGAGGTGTGAGAGGTCTGGTAGGACCTTTGAGGCAGCACAGAGGGGTCTGAGTGGACCTTTTAGAGAAAATTTGGAAGACGTTGTAGAATCATTCATGCAGCCCTGATGGGTTTGGGGGCCTCTCAGACAGCTTTGCGACAGTGCGTGGTGCAACACCTCCCAAAGCAAGTTGCTACATGTTTTCCGCGTCGCGGGACATGCTACCTCGTCCGCCTTGGAAAATAGTTCGCAAGATTTCACATGTTTGTGCATTATTCCTGCAAGGAACACGTGCCGTGATATCCTTGTATTGCCGTTCCCCCTTGAAGCTATTGTTCTTGCAATCCGTGCATTATTGCACTGCACGTAAGTGGAAGCGTTCCAGCCAGTCGCCAGCGGTTCAATCAGTCTGTTTGAAACGTTGAAGTGTGAGGACGTCGGCTGTGGATCTCAAGTAATTTGCGTTTTGTTTTGGGGATTCTAACTGTTTTCGAGGTATGTAGACGATGTGTCAAATATGCTTTTGTGAGTGACATGGATTCCTGTTCACTTTACGCTTTTACAACTGTTCGCAGACACGCATTATGAGCGCCGATAGGAAGATTACCAACCACGTTAGGTTACCAACGGCGCTTTGTGCCAAACGGTATGATATGTATTTCGATGCCTACACAGTGACTTACACTGACATTTTGAAATTGTATTTCTTACAGATGAATCTCATACAAAGCGACAGGTGGTGAGAACCCAAGGTGGAGAGAACCCAATCTCGCCAGTTAGTTGGCGTCTTACGCAAGCAAGGGAAACCTCCTTATCCTGGCGTTGCAGTGAACGGCAACGGGCTAGGCCAGTGGGCAGCCTGCTGGGACGAATGGATATCGAAGCACAAGGTGCAGAATGTAGGGACTCCTGCCGCATGAAATGGCACGTTAGAATCAACTCGTCGAACATAATCTTACTGTTGTGTATTCGACACTTTCGCATATTCACGAACCCGTCGAACAACAACAACAACTTTATTTTCGACCTTGGAGAGTGGGGAGTTTCATCGCCACAGGCGATACTCTACCCCATTGCTGGATGGAATGGGGGGAATAAAATAACGAGCCCCTTCACAATAACGATCGAAGTCCGATGGTGTCCAGAAATGTCAGAAGAGCTTTGAACGCAGAGCGTTGCTGGGCTGGATTGGGCCAGGGACCAAGCAATTTCGATAGGGAGAAAGGGCGAGAGTCCAGCTGACGAAGAGACTCGGAGAGTGTGGTTCGGGAAGGTTCGTAGTGAGGGCAATGAAGAAGAATGTGCTCAAGATCCTCAAGAGCACCACAGTGGCAGCAGGTGGGAGAATCAACTTGTCTCAAGCGGTAACGCCACTGAGCTGTAAAGGCCACATCGAGGCGCATTCGGTGGATCAATGCAGCATCTTGACGAGAGGTGTTTCGTGGCATGCGGAAAGCGAGCGTGGGATCAACTCTGTTCAACATAGAGGGGGAAGAATGTCGGTTGTCCGTTGGCGGGAAGCCAGGGGTGTCACTAGGCGTCGCAGAATTGAACGGCGGTCTCCTCTCAGCAGAACAATACGGGTCCGTTTCCGATACGAGAGTGCTGCTTCTGTGGCGCTGTCGGCCTGCTCGTTCCCTACGACACCACAATAGGCTGGAACCCACTGGAGAACTAGCCTGTGGCCTGCGGCGTAGATAGTGTGGTAAGCTATTAACACGTCTGTGACTATGGGTGCGGATGGGCCTCGTATGCCGGAATTTTCAATTGCTTGAAGTGCAGATTTGGAGTCTGTAAAGACTGCCCATTCCCGGGGTGGAAAATCAGCGATGTGTTGTAGAAAGAAAAGGATGGCATAGAGTTCCGCAGCTGTGGAGGAGGTTGGATGTGAAAGGCGTCTTCCGTGCACGACGCCTTCGGATGGAATGACGAAGGCTGAGGCGGACTTGTTGTTTCGGGATGCGCCATCAGTATATGCTGCCGTAAATGTAGAAAACTTCTCGGCTACCAGAGCATGAAAATGGGCTCGGAGGACTTGAGGGGGGACCTGATCTCTTCTTTCCAGAAGGTTTGGGAGGCGTACAAAAGTGGGCGGTACCGGTAGAGACCAGGGGGCTTCCGGCGGTATAGTGTCCTTAGTTATGGAGCCAGTGAGAGTCTGGCGTGTCCTCTGCGCTACTCGATAGAAGTCGCTTTCAGGGCGGTATCAAATTTTCCTGAGTAGCGGTTGGCGGGGAATGTGAGCACGCAAACGGAGGTAGTGCCGAGCCGTTTCCCGTTCACGGAGAACTTCTATCGGGAGCTCACAAGCTTCAGCCAGTACTTGCCGTGTTTCAGCCATTCTTGGAACTCCGAGGCATCGACGAATGCTTCGAGCAAACAGGGACCGAAGTGTATTTAATGAAGTTGTTGAGATCCTGTGCAGAATAGGAAGGCTGTAAAGCACAGTTGCCCTCACCAATGCCGCGTGAACCGCGAGCAGGGAACGCTGATCACAGCCCCATCCTGAGCCAGAAAGATGTTGAATTGCGGGGAGCCATCGCTGCACTTTCGTTTCAAGGTGTTTAATGTGCAAGGTGTTTAATAAACCCGTCGATGCTGCTACTGAGCGCTAAAAAGACGAGGATATAAGAGAGGGACACAACATATGCGCTAACTTCCAACACTCTAATGAAACTTGTCGCTCAAACACTTCTGGCCACCTGCCGCTTGTTCTTTCTACTCTTACACGTGTCGAGGTATGTCAGCTCCCTATCAGATAACGCCATTGAAGGAACACTGACACAGATGATGATTCAGTTTTAATGGCGCGAAAGCAACGAAGGGCATAGAGCGCCAAGACATGTGTTTATGAATGTAACAGGGTTAAAA
This sequence comes from Ornithodoros turicata, assembly GCF_037126465.1. Lineage (NCBI taxonomy): Eukaryota > Metazoa > Arthropoda > Arachnida > Ixodida > Argasidae > Ornithodoros > Ornithodoros turicata. The sequence goes on along the minus strand of NC_088202.1, from coordinate 6,398,617 downwards.
CAAACCGATTAGGTTAAACATAAAGCATGTAAAAGCTGGCATAAAACATGACCATATAAATTAAGAAGCAGACAATCATAGCGCATTTAAAATCAATTGTTTGGGCCTCTATCATCTCCCGAGTGGTTCTGTCTCGATTCCTTCCAGTGAATACACACTGGGTTACCACAGGATCACACATACACACCGTGCAGCGTTCCGCTGTGCCGCTTACAGGATTTGGGTCAGACCTGTGTCAGTGTTCCTTCTATTGCATTATCTGATAGGGAGCTGACATACCTCGACACGTGTAAGAGTATAAATAACAACCGACAGGTGGCCAGGAGTGTTTAAGCAGCCGATGCTGCAAGTTTCATGAAAGTGTTGGAAGTTAGCGCATGTGTTGTGTCCTCCTCTTATGTCTTACTTTGCATTAAACATATCCCCCCCCCCTCGTCCTCGTCCTCGTCCTTTTAGCGCTCAGCGGCAATATGGCCTCATACCAACAAGCCCAAATTTCGTCAGTCTTCCGTCGATGTGCCGGAAAACATCAACGCGGTATAGTTTGAGAACGTGCAAGGGTAAGCGTAAATCGTTAGGCGACCTGTTGTTTTTACAAACGTACTCATATGTTTACGCGTTATCCACCAGGACGCAGAATAACTTTCACAAAGCAGTTAGCGCAGGCTTTCCTTTGTTTTTCCACTATTGCGGGACGCTACGAATACAGTCACCCCCCCCCCCCCCCGAGTCATGAACACCCTTCATTTCTCGGAAAATATTTCATAAGTCGAGGGTTTCATAAATCGTGGTGCAAGGTGCGCTGAAGAGAAATGGACTGAAAAACAACAGGAAACGTACTAGATTACGTTTATTTTTGAAAATACTCCAAAATTGTGCTACGTACCATACATTCGGCTGTATTTATCATGCTCAGAAGAGACGATAGGAGACTGGCGCTCGTCCGCCTGGTCCTCGAAGTGCCGTATCGCACTGTGGATGTGATTCCACGCTGAGCAAGCTGTCACAACTTCGGAACAGTATTGCCAGTTATCTTCACAATCACTATGATCACCCGCGGGGTCATCATTTGACAACTGCAGTAAAGCATCATCATCAAGCGGCCCACATATGTGTTCGCCGTGAGCACAAGAAATGCACTCCTGTGTTCTCAATTTGTAATTCTTGTGGCCGTGGGGAACTGCGCGGGTTCTTGACCTTCATTCTTTGCGCATCATTAATGAGTCGATACCGGTACTTTCGCGTGCACCAAAGTACGGACGACTCTCGACGGTTCTGCTGTACCGTTTCATAAATCGAGTTCAGAACACACGCGTTTTTGCGGTTCGTTCCATAAACATCTCTTCACAGTTCGGATATCAAGGGTTCATAAACCGAGGGAATTCACAAGTCGAGGGTTCACAAAACGAAGGTTCACTGTATCACATACTTACACATACAAAGGCCAGAGGAAATGCGTAGAAAAAAGAAAGAAATCGCGAGAGCGCAGATATCAGGAAGAACCACAAAAAAGGGACATACATCTTCTGACTTGTCATTGTGAATGCGATGATAACAATACATTTCCGGGAGTCCGCACCTGCGATGCGAAATACGGTCTATCGAAACACATGTTGTAAAACAGCAGTCTAACATTCTGTCTACATTCGCAAAGAACCTCCAATTTATGATTGACTTGTGACTTCCTGTTCGGAGAAAAATGTTACGTGACAAGCATTGCTGCGTTTGTTCCATGGGTGCAGTTCTTTCATTTATTGTTTTGTGCAGATTTTCAGAGACAGAAGCACGTATTCCATGGAATAATGGCAAGTGCACGATTAGTCAAATGAAAATTTTATTTTCCTTGGTCAAGGTACCTGATTGTTGGCTATGGTATATCTGCGTACTTAAGCTCTTCCCGGCAGCTACGAAGGCACAAGACCGCTCAGTGCGCTGTATTTGCTAACTGTGTAACGCTTTCTGTAACCCAAGCCTCGCCACGCTCACACCACATCACGTTTTCGAGACAGGTGCGCGTAGAGTTGTAGTAAGACACTAGTAGAAGCTTTTGTTGGAAACCTCAAGTCCAATTCCACCCGAAAACCAGCCGGTACGGGAAAATCTGTCGGCGAATAATGAGGTCTATACGGCTCTAACGTAACAATGAGCCGCACCGCCTCCGAAGATGCCCGTTACTGCAGGGTTCGCAATCCCGAGCTGTTGTCACGAACCCGCGTTTCCAGGGTTCGTAAATGTGTATCCCTGGATCCCGGAGGTGCACGGGATTTGCGCATCGACGATCTTCCACCCAAGAATACAGTGTGCGTTCCCCCCTGTTTCGTGTGTTCACAGGAGCCACATTCACAACGGATATTTTAGTGAAAGAAAACACACAAAAAAATGCTTACGGGGAAGAATTTCTGCCCGGTGTCATGCGGAGCATTTGCACTGTGGCATAATGCGTCTTTTGCAGTTGTCTGCTACGGAGCCCTGCACGGAGGGGCATTACGTTGAGCGCGTGCGCTTACGTTGCGGCCACAGGGCAATGACGTTCTTCGATCATCCACTGGCGTATTCTAGGGAATGTCGCACGTCTGAATATACACATATTGATGCGCTTTGCTCTTCTCTCGTTTGATATCTACGTAGCACTGTCGTACGCAACGCAGCTACCGAAATCGTAACTTTTTTTTTTTTGTCGGCATCGAAATGCGGATCGCGATACTTTTTGAAATTCGTATCGGAAAGGTATTTTCGTTACAAATTTGTGGCAACACGATCTCTGTATCGCTACCCATACCTAGCGCTATCAGCTAGCGCGCGGAATAGTGACAAGTTCAGCTCTCCAAATGTTCGCCATCTCTTGGAAACAATGAAATTAACACTTCCCTCTAGTGCTTCAACAGGACGTCTGTTCAGTGTCGGTGCAGACATGCTCACAGGAAAGCGCACAAGTATGACAGGAAAGAAAACTTTGGGATAATCATCAATACACTATCGAAGCTGTACGAGAGGGGATCAAAAACTAATGCCCCCATGTCTGTACTTTCCTATGTACTGCAAAGTATGGAGGGGTTCATGTACAGTGTTACAGTGTTGTTCCTGCCCTACAATCTCACTCTTTTGCTTTTGAAATTGCATGATAACAACCGTAGATCAAACACTGGAACAAAGAGCTGTCATCGAATTTTCGGCAAAAGAGGGTTGTGCATCCCAGGAAATCAATAATCGGCTGCAGAACGTTTATCGACATAGCGTAGTGGACATTAGCGATGTTCGGTGTTGGACAAATAGATTTCAACGAGGAGAAATTCAATTCGCGGATAATCCGAGGAGTGACCATCCATCAACATCAGTGAGGGACGATAACCGACGAACGTGTGACGACACACATGGCGTTTTCCTCTTTGATTTTGTGAACGGATATTAGATTCACAATCAATAGCAAAACCTACGGCAGCACACACTAGAAGCTGAAGAAAGCCATTAGGGACCTCCCCCCCCCCCCGAGAAACATCAATGCAATGCCGATTCAACACGGCAATTCGCAACGACGCGCTTCATTATTCACAACCCACAGGAAATTACCACAGCGGGGTGTACCGACGTGCCACGTACACAAACCCAGGTTTGACAACCTGAGACTTGTACTTGTTAGGTCCGATGAAGGACATCCTGCGTGATTCGCTGTTTCAGGATTCGGAACAAGTTAAATCTGTTGTAGATACGCGGGTCAGAAAGCAACCTCCACACTTTTTCCAAGCTGGCTCCGACGCTTGGGTTCGACGATGGCGTAAATGCATTACACGTAACGGTGGCTCTGTTGAACAATGCCTTCATTTAAAGGGGACGGGTGTACGCCGAAATAAACACTTCAAAATAAACCATGAAAAAATCCATCCGCTGAAATAAGCAATTAAAAGATATACACCCTTAAAGTCCACACTTTCAAAATAAATCATAGTCAGATTAGCGGATAACTCTACCGTACGTTATTGTATGGGCAATACGATGTTCTGTTCGAGGAAATCCACAATATCGACGTTCTCCATTCACATATATACCGTAATTAGCTATTTGTCTTTCAATAATAGTTGAGGAAATCGAAATATCCCGCTTGAAAGTGCAGACGACGACGCGTATGAACACAAGAGAATAAAGCACACATTGTTCAGTTGAACTAATGGGCCAATGCTATTACCAGAGGCGTGAAGGCCTCATGGCATGCAGGGATTAGTGTCGTACGTTTGTTCTCCCCAAACTCAGTGATATGCTGCTTACTTACGTAGTCACGGCAAGTAGATGTGGCGGATGCATAGACCGCTACACGTTGGTTGAAACTAGGCTTCGAATCCGTCCCAAGGTATATCCAAAAGAGGTAGGGAAACTCCCATACGCCGCTGCGTCCTCAGCATGGAGGCCGTGAAAGAGGCCCCAGCGCCATCCGTCCGTTGCGCGGGCTATTACGATCGTAAATAAGTGACGACACATATGACGTCAGCGGTATGAATAATAAGCATCGCATATATAATTACCCATGACTCGTTCATATTCGCACATTTCCTTTGCGTTGTATTCCAAACAGCTGTAACAGACATCCCAAAAACGTTGGCTAACCAGCCTAACTAAAGTTGACCGAAACATATTAATCACCCAGGGCAACAATACCAGACGAGAATAGAGAAAACGAAATAATATCAGATTTGATGACATATATATCGATTCCGAATGCATACAGTTTTCACAGGTGTTGACTCAAAACAGCAGGGTATCAGGATGACCATACATAAATTAATTAATACGTAGGAAATGAAATAGTGGGCCTGCTGCAAAAACGTGACATCGTTGCTGCACAGGTGATTCCTCTAACACTTACGCCGACATCATGGCCGGTCTTGCAGAGATGAAGGCTCTTTTTTTTTTTTTTTTTTCACGGGGCCGGCAACAGGGGATACATTCCTTTGATATTCACACGTTCTCTCTGTAGCTCCCAGCTACGTCGCTCTACAGCTCAGAGATGTGCACCTCGCTTCCTGTATAACTCAAAAAGTGTACTATGCGTGTTACGATGCACACACGCACGTGTAAACAAGTTCACTGTGACACATGCGCAGGGGAGCAGGATACAGTAGAGTACTCGGGCGGTTGATGATTTGGTATATGTGTACGAGTGGAGCAACAGATAGCTTTTCGTACACTGGAATGATGAATGATGAATCAGTACACACAATAACCATGCGCATGTCCTAAATATTTTTTGTTTACGATAGTACCTCTGCTACCGACAGCCAGGATCGCTCGCGCCTGATGATTTGGTAATAATATGGGCATGATTGCATGATGAATGGTTGCCATGATTTGGCAATAATTAGGTATTCCCGCCAGCTTTCGCTACCAGATTACATTTACCTTGTCCGTCCCCTTCTTTACTGGTGTTCTTTGGAGTTGAAATACGAATATACGAAGTACCTAGTCACAGATAGTGTACGCAATCCACTTCCAGTAGAGCGAAATCGCCCTTCTCAGATGAATGCTCATTACAAGAGTGGATAGCGTGTTATTTCTCGACGTCGGCGTAGGAAGCGTCCGCTGTCCACAGGTTAGAGAGGATGGATTGTGAAAGGTTTCTTTCGACACGTTGGTTTTGCGAAGTTTATTTTTCAGAGCTTATTGACAACGTTAGTATTGCCACGAATCATCATCGCGAAACTTCCAGGGCAGGCACGAAACGGTACATCTCATCCCGGCGCATGCTGAAGAAGAAGCAAGAAGCTTCCAGACACATCGCCTGCTCTCTGGCAAGCGCACGTGCTGTTTCTAGACTTTTCGGCGCGACGCTTAAATGCGTGTGTGCGCCAAGCTGGAGCATTCATTTTTTGGATTCAGTTGTGTTCAAAGAGTTATCACTCTTGTGTTTTGCTACCAAGTAGTCTAATAAACCGTTCGCTGTTTATTCGACGACTCGACGACCCATTTCGCTTCGTGACATTTCTGGTGGAGATGCAGGGTGTCCCTTGTCCAACGGCCTGGAAGACCAACTGCGACAAAGCAGAAGACAGCTTGGTCTGCCTGCAGAATTCGGTCAATTAGAACCCCCTAACCGCAAGAAGAAGATAACTGCGGAGACCAGTACCCAAGTGGCGCAACCTGTTGCCACGCCCATAGCCCCAGCACGGTCGCCGAAGACATTCAGCGGTAGTATTACGACGACGTGGACGATTGGGTCGACCACTGCGAGCGGATCGCCAAGTTCAACAACTGGAGTGACGACCAGAAGCTCGTCAACGTCTCTTTCTCCCTGGAAGGCACCGCGAAGACATGGTTCGAGAACCGGGAGACTTCGCTCACGTCCTGGGACGTCTGCAAAAGCAAACTCCGCGAGGCGTTCGCTTTTCAACAACGAGCTGAACGCGCTGAACATCTGCTCCAGAGACGGATCCAGCTGCTAAACGAAAGCGTTACAGGCTTCGTCGAAGATGTGTTGCGGCTCTTCCGGCGTGCTGACCCCATAGCATCCGAGGAGAAGGAGGTTCAGCGACTCATGAGGGGCGTAAAAGAAGAAAGTTTTCGCACCCTGTCCCGGGATCCACCCGCCACGACCGACGCTTTTCTGGACGAAGCCGTCCGCATTGAGAGGACCCTGCTCTCTCGCGCTACCGTCGACCAACGACACCAGGGCTACGAGGCTTTCTCCACGACCGCTGGCCTCGACGTCGGATCGCTCAGACAGCTGATTCGAGAGGTGGTACGCGAAGAAGTACGAGCTCTCCTCTGTCCTGAGAAGGCTCAAGACCCTTTCTCTTCGATCGGTGCGGTCATCAAGGACGAGGTTCAACAGGCAATCCAGGCATCGTCAACCGCCAACCCCGACGCCGAAGTACCGAGACCAACCTACGCTGCCCTCAGGTACCAGCCCTCAGGTACTCCAGGTACCTGGTACCTGCCCTCAGGTACTCCACCACGGATGTTTGCCTGATGGACACTGCTTGCATCGCGGTCACCACGGAACACGAGGCCGGACATTTCGACGTAAACCCTCAACTCAATATAACTCAAAAGCAAACCCTTCTCCAGATGCTCAACGATTTTAGTGACTGCTTCGCTGCATCGTCGAAAGTAAGACAAACGCCCATTGCGAAGCACCGCATCATCGTCGACGAAAAGGCCCGTTGTTACGACTCCGGGTGTGGTAGCAGGCCGAAGGAGACTCAGCGAGGGAAGATAGAGACGTAGCAGTTTATTCACATGATGTCAGAGTAGAAATGAGAGAGATGGGCTGTAGTGCCCAATGCTATATAAAGTCTTTCACGCAAGGTCTACGTGGTTCTCACGCACCGCACAGTTCGGTTCCTTTCATCTTCAACTGGCGGCATACAATTGATCTTTGACGGCGAAGGTACTGGTGGATCTCAAGTGGATCTCTGTTTTCGCTGCAGCGAGTTTTCGCGTATGCAGCAGATCTGGTGTCGTCCGGTATGGCGCCAGTCGCCAAGTCATAACAGCACCCCCCGCTGGGTAGATCATCAAAAGGGGGAGCAATCCCTGAAGTTGCTCTGCTGCATTGAAGAGTCAGGAGCACATTTCCTTCGAAGATGACCATGCTTCAAGAAGTTGAACTGTGAAGCTGAAGATCTCAAGCTCTCTTGTGCGAAAAGCTCTGCCGTGCTGCGCCTGGTCTGCAGTAATACCCTCGCTGGTGTTGATGAGACCTCTGCCATGCAAATGGCCCTGTCGTCCTATCTGTGGCTCAACGTGACAACAAAGGAAGCAGAGTGACAGAACAAACAACCCCGAGACACAACCCCGGCACAGTCAAGTGCTGGCTGTCCCATATAGTGTGCCAGGCTTCCATTCTATAGGGCAATTCTTGTTCTCGCTCGAGCTATCCCAAAATCAGTAATTAGCCCCTTTTTTATGGGTTCTAGCCAACTCTTCAAGTGAGATATTTCACCTTCGTGGTTGCTTGAGCCAGACCTTTCTACAACAAAACAAATGTAACTAAAGAAATCAAGCAATTGATTACAGTATTGCTATTTACAAGTATAGAAGCATCTGAAGAGCTCATTTATGCAACTAGGAACAACGGCTGAGCCCATCAGTATTCCCATTTTCGCTTCCCTTTTTATACCTGATTTCAAAGTTATAGGGCTGTAATGCTAGGCTCCAACGGAGCAGACGTCCGTTCTTTGATGACATATTTTACAGCCAAGTTAATGGGCAGTGGTCGGTTTCAATTACGAATCTTGATCCCGAAAGGTAACACGACAGCTTCTGCACTGCCCAAATCATACATGCACATTCTTTTTCGGACGCGGAATAAGCTTCTTTCCGGCCAGTAAGTTTTCGACTTATGTACAAGATCGGCCGTTCTCGTCCTCCTTCGTCTAGTTGACAGAGAACTGCCCCGATTCCCCGGTCGCTGGCGTCGCACTGGACAATGAATGTACGATTATAGTCAGGCGCTTTTAGCACGGGCTTATGAGTAAGCGCATCTTTGAGTGTTCTGAAGGCTTTTTCTTTCGCGTCATCCCAATTGACTACACTCGGTTCTGTCTTTCTGAGTGCATCGGTGAGAGGACTGGCTATGTTCGAGTACATCTTAATGTAGTGGTGATAATATCCAGCGAGACCCAGAAACGCGTTTAACTCCGTTTTTGTGGTGGGTAGTGGATAATCTGCTACTGCAGCAATCTTTACATCAGCCGGGCGGCGATACCCTTGCCAAACTATGTGCCCCAGGTAGCTCACTTCAGCCTTCCCTATTTGGCATTTTCCGACTCGCACTGTCAGCCCTGCTTCACGAAGCCTTTTTAGAACGACCCGCAAATGGCGAATGTGATCTTCCCAACTGTCTGAGAAAATGGCGATGTCGTCCAAGTATGGGAGTGCGAATTCTCCCAGTCCGTTTAGGACGCGATCCATGAGACTCGAAAAACAAAACGGGGCGTTCTTGAGCCCAAAACTGAGCATTCGTGGGCGAAATGTACCCACTGGGGAAACGAAAGCGGCGAACCGACTAGCGCGCTCCGATAGAGGCACCTGCCAGTAGCCTCGAACTAGGTCCAAAGTTGAAATAAACTTTGCTTTACTTATACTCTCCACCCTTTCTCCGATGTTCGGTATAGGATACATCTGATCGCGAGTAATAGCGTTCAGCTTCCTATAATCTATGCAGGGTCTAGGGTTCTTCCCTGGCACTTCTACCAGTATTAGTGGTGAAGTATAGTCACTCTCTCCAGGTTCGATTATCGCCAGATCTAACATGCGTTTTATTTCCGCCTCCATGATTTGTCTTTGTCGGGGGGATACCCTGTATGGTTTGGAACGGATCGGCTCGTCACTAATGAGCTCTATGTCATGCTCCACCAATGTAGTTTTACCCGGTGTGCTCGAGAAAACATCCCGAAATTCCGCAAGCGCCTCCTTCACATCGGACAACTGATGTTGGGGTAACGAGTTAAAATCTCCCATCTTGGTGAGCAGTTCGTCAATTGTGAACCCTGGGATATCCCCCAGAGTAGGCATATCCTGGTACATCTCTTCCGGTACGTTTAGGGTTAGGTTCACGATAGCCTCTCGTTCCCTGTAAGGTTTCATGGTTTCATCATCAAGGTTTCATTTTGACGGCATAGTTTGTTTCCAAAAACTTATGTACAACTCGCGCAGGACCTTCCCAACGCACATCTAGCTTGTTCTGCTTGGAAGACTTTAAGACCATGACTCTATCACCTGCTTTAAATATCCTTGTTTTTGCCGTTTTGTCGTAGTAGGATTTACCTTTCTCTTGGGCGGCCTTCATGTTACTTTCCACTATTTCCCTAGCGTTATGTAGACGGTTAAGGAGATCCAGGACGTATTGCACCACAGTGGGATCCTCTCCTTGCCCTTCCCAAGATTCTTTTAACATGCGCAAGGGTGTACGCAACATACGCCCATACACTAGTTCGGCGGGACTAAAACATGTAGTCTCGTGGGCAACCGAACGAAGAGCAAACATGGCGGCTGGGAGACAAGACTCCGAATTGGTCTTGTGTTCAAATCACAAAGCTCTTAGTATCGGCTTTAGGACTGATTGCATTCTTTCCACACTGTTTGACTGAGGATGGTGGATAGAGCTGTGAATTATTTTCATCCCACACTTTTCTAGAAAATTATGTGTAAGATTACTTGTGAACACGCTGCCGTTGTCACTCTATATTTCCGAGGGAAAACCCACCCTGGCAAAGATCGAAAGTAGTGCGTCAACTACTTGAGCTGAACTGAGTTCCTTGAGTGGCACCGCTTCTGGAAATCTTGTTGCCGGACACAGCGCTGTTAACACATTACGATGTCCTTGCTGTGTCGCGGGTAACGGCCCAACAATATCTATCACCAGCTTTCGAAAAGGCTCAGTGATGATTGGTACTAGATACATCGGTGCTTTCAGTTTCTCATTCGGTTTGAATATCAGGTTTCTCTAACCTGTCCTGAATCCGAAATATGGCCTGTTCGGGAATGCATCGGTAAAACTGTCCTACCGCATTCAATGACCTTTCCGCGATCCTCGTAAGCTCCGGCGCTTTTAAGCCCCTCAACTAAGTTAGCTTTCAGCTGGTACGCAAATTCAGGATGCGACTCGTTTGCTTTTTTCGATGCGCTACGGAATCTTTGTCTGAAAGCTTCCGTAGACAAGCGATACTTCTTTAAGAGTGCAGACTTGGCCTTGTCATAATCTTCTGCGTCCTTCTTGTTCAGCCTGGCAGTTACATCAGCTGCCTCACAAGGGAGAAGTGTCAACAACCTTTGTGACCAAGATTCTTTCGAAAATCCGACCTTCTCACATGTCCTTTCAAAATTCACGAGAAAGAGACCTATGTCCTCTCCTATCTTAAAAGGCTGCATAAGATCCTTCATTTTGAAAGTTTCAGTCCCCCTCTCATTACAACGACCCCACGACCAGTACAACGACCCCAAATTGAAGACACTCGTCGACTATCTGCAGGGCCGCGCCCACAATGTTCCTTCCATCTTCAGAAGATCACTCTCAAGTTTTTCCCTACGTAATGGTGTCCTCTACAAAGAAAACCACGCACCACAAGGCGCTACGTGGCTTCTCGTTGTGCCTGGGGACATGCGCATCGAGATTCTTGAATCATGCCACGACAAACCGTCATCAGGTCATTTCCGGACACTGGCCCGTATAAGGGAAAAGTACTACTGGCCAAAACTGGCCAAGACCGTACACCACTACGTAAGGGCGTGCCGGGAATGCCAACGACGAAAAACGCTGCCGGTACGACCATCTGGGTATCTTCAGCCAATCGCACCGCCGTCGGCGCCGTTCGAGCAGATTGGGATGGATCTATTCTGGCCCTTCCCACGTTCGTCTTCCGGAAATCGTTGGATAATCGTCGCCACCGACTACCTGACACGCTATGCTGAGACTAAGGCACTTCCACAGGGCACAGCAACAGAAGTGGCTAAGTTCTTCATCAAGAACATCGTACTACGGCACGGAGCTCCGACCGCCTTAATCACCGATAGGGGAACGGCATTTACAAGCAGGCTAACACAAGAAATCCTTCGACTCAGCCACACCGCTCACCGGAAGACAACGGCGTACCATCCGCGGACGAACGGGCTCACCGAACGCCTAAACAACACCCTTGCCGACATGACTTCGATGTACGTCGACGTCGAGCACAAGACATGGGACGAAATACTGCCTTACGTCACGTTCGCCTATAACACGGCTGTCCAGGAAACAACGGGATTCACACCGTTCCGCCTTGCACACGGCCATGACGCATCGTCTATGCTGGACGCGATGCTTCCCCACGAACCCAGTGATGTGGAAAACGACACTCTGGACTTCACATAGCGAGCAGAAGAAGCCCGCCAGCTGGCCAGACTACGCATTGGTTAACAACAACGCGTCGATGAAAAAAGATACAATTTGCGCCGACGAGACATACGCTTCAGTCCAGCGACTTCGTATGGGTTTGGACGCCGATTCGACGACGAGGCCTGAGCGAGAAGATACTGAAGCGGTACTTCAGTCAGCCCCCAATAGACGGATTATCTCCGATGAACAGAAGGATTAGCCATTGTGTAGGGTACACCACTAGGGGGCGCTACGAGTGACGCCTCACCACTAGGGGCCGCTGCTGTCGCATTCCGCGGATGACGTCACCATGCTCCTTCGGGGAGCATGGTGAGAGATAGCGGGAGGCATGGGATTGCGATACGAAATAGAGCGCCCCCTTGTGCAAGGCTGTGGTGGCGCTGCGGGCGACAGGACAGACGCTCTCGATGGCGGCTCTCCGCGGCGTTGTTATGGTCTCGTGACCGCGATACGCGGCGTCGGCGGCAAAAGGGTTTTGGGTCCAGCGTTGTGTACGAGTCTCTGAGCGAGTTTATATTAATCTCACTCCGTTTATTGTTCAACTGATGGTTGTTGTTTGAGAGCTCAATTGCTATGCTGTGAGATTGGGGTGTACGGCACGCATACGGCATACGACAATATAAATAAATAAATATAAACAAAAGGACGTGCACGATAAAGTCCGTTCACAAACAGCCGTGTGCATCCCGTCGTGTATATATTAGACTTGGATACTTTCCTTTTAATTGCCTAATAACGCTTTTGCGAACTCGAGCGCGTATATTAGCAGGCTCCAGACTCGCGCAATATTATTTTGGTGATGGTGCATATGTTCAGACAAGAGCGGAGGAAAGTTGTTCCCCCCTATTTGCTTTATGTATTTATTCACTTCAGTATATCATTCTCACATACTAGTTTAAATTTAATTAGCGATTAGTAATATTGCAGTATAAGCAATTTAGCGCACTACAGTGCTGTAAGATATATTGTAAGCACCTTATGGCTGCAGAATCACTGGATGGATATCAGTAAAATTTTAGTGCCTTCTATTCTGTGGTGGTCACTGTCACTAATAGGGATTCAGTTAAGTGTTGTGGCAATTCCAATGTAAACAGTCATCTGCTATATTGGAAAGTGAGTGATTATGGTCAAACAAGTCTCAATAAACATGATACCTTCCACAATACCATCTGTGATTCCTAAATGTCAGTATGACAAGGTATGAAGAAATGTTGACGTAGTGTATGCTATCCAAAGCAAGTTCTTCCACATCCCCCCCCCCATCTACACACACTCAGAAAAAAAAAACGGGTCTTGGGTTTGCCTCTGGTAACATAATTTAACTACACAAATGCAGATATGTGCAGTCAAACACATTTGCAATAAGGAAAGCATGAAGATTATTGCAGTTGCAACAGTCATGTCAGTAGGTCATGTTCATCTTGGTATTTTCGAAATTTCTCAAACATTTCCATATCTTTTATATTCAACGTGCTGGACATCTATTGTGCAACACCTGATATCGAATCAAAATCTGAGCCAGTATGGGGTCATGAACACACCTGTGTAACCTGAGCAACAATAAGGTAGACGGCATGTCAACAAGTTGCACACTGCTGTTCCATCTTGCACATTTGTCATGCTCATCTAGGTATTTTTTGAAATTTCTCAAACATTTCCATATCTTTTATATTCAACGTGCTGGACATCTAGTGTGCAACACCTGATATCGAATCAAAATCTGAGCCAGTATGTGGTCATGAACACACCGGTGTAACCTGAGCAACAATAAGGTAGACGGCATGTCAACAAGTTGCACACTGCTGTTCCATCTTGCACATTTGTCATGCTCATCTAGGTATTTTTGAAATTTCTCAGACATGTCTATATCTTTTATATTCAACGTGCTGGACATCTAGTGTGCAACACCTGATATCGAATCAAAATCTGAGCCAGTATGGGCTCATGAACACACCGGTGTAACCTGAGGAACAATAAGGTAGACGGCATGTCAACAAGTTGCACACTGCTGTTCCATGTTGCACATTTGTCATGCTCATCTAGGTATTTTTGAAAGTTCTCAAACATTTCCATATCTTTTATATTAAACGTGCTGGACATCTAGTGTGCAACACCTGATACCGAATCAAAATCTGAGCCAGTATGGGCTCATGAACACACCGGTGTAACCTGAGCAACAATAAGGTAGACGGCATGTCAACAAGTTGCACGCTGCTGTTCCATCTTGCACATTTGACATGCCTCATCTAGGTATTTTTGAAATTTCTCAAACATTTCCATATCTTTTATATTAAACGTGCTGGACATCTAGACATCTAGACGAGCTGGAAGTCACTAGATGTCCAGCACATTGAATATAGAAGATATGGAAATGTTTGAGAAATTTCAAAAATACCTAGATGAGCATGACAAATGTGCAAGATGGAACAGCAGTGTGCAACTTGTTGACATGCCGTCTACCTTATTGTTGCTCAGGTTACACCGGTGTGTTCATGACCCCATACTGGCTCAGATTTTGATTCGATATCAGGTGTTGCACACTAGATGTCCAGCACGTTGAATATAAAAGATATGGAAATGTTTGAGAAATTTCGAAAATACCAAGATGAACATGACCTACTGACATGACTGTTGCAACTGCAATAATCTTCATGCTTTCCTTATTGCAAATGTGTTTGACTGCACATATCTGCATTTGTGTAGTTAAATTATGTTACCAGCGGCAAACCCAAGACCCGTTTTTTTTTGTTTTTGTTTTCTGAGTGTGTGTAGATGGGGGGATGTGGAAGAACTTGCTCTGGATAGCATGCACTACGTTAACATTTCTTCATACCTTGTCATACTGACATTTAGGGATCACACATGGTATTGTGGAAGGTATCATGTTTATTGAGACTTGTTTGACCATAATCACTCACTTTCCAATATAGCAGATGACTGTTTACATTGGAATTGCCACAACACTTAACTGAATCCCTATTAGTGACAGTGACCATCACAGAAAAGCAGGCACTACAATTTTACAGATATCCACCCAGTGGATCTGCCGCCATAAGGTGCTTACAATATATCTTACAGCACTGTAGTGTGCTAAATTTTTTATACTGCAATATTACTAATCGCTAATTAAATTTAAACTAGTATATGAGAATGATATACTGAAGTGAATAAATACATAAAGCAAATAGGGGGGAACAACTTTCCTCCGCTCTTGTCTGAACATATGCACCATCACCAAAATAATATTGCGCGAGTCTGGAGCCTGCTAATATACGCGCTCGAGTCGCAAAAGCGTTATTAGGCAATTAAAAGGAAAGTATCCAAGTCTAATATACACACGACGGGATGCACACGGCTGTTGTGAACGGACTGGTTGGCGAAAGCGCCTTTATAATGCAAAGTGTAGCAACACGGGAAGCTATAATAATGTGGCGTAATTTATCGTGCACGTCCTTTTGTTTATATGTATTTATTTATATTGTCGTATGCCGTATATGCGTGCCGTACACCCCAATCTCACAGCATAGCAATTGAGCTCTCAAACAACAACCATCAGTTGAACAATAAACGGAGTGAGATTAATATAAACTCGCTCAAAGACTCGTACACAACGCTGGACCCAAAAGCTTTTGCCGCCGACGCCGCGTATCGTGGTCACTAGACCATAACAACGCCGTGGAGAGCCGCCACCGAGAGCGTCTGTCCTGTCGCCCGCAGCGCCACCACAGCCTGGCACAAGGGGGCGCGCTATTTCGCATCGCCATCCCATGCCTCCCGCTATCTCTCACCATGCTCCGCGAAGGAGCAATGACGTCATCCGCGGAATGCGACAGCAGCGGCCCCTTGTGGTGAGGCATCGCTCGTAGCGCCCTCTAGTGGTGTACCCTACACAATGGCTAATCCTTCTATTCATCGGAGATAATCCGTCTATTGGGGGCTGCATTGGAAACAACACCCGCCACGTCTACGGAGGGGGCAATGCCACGAATCATCATCGCGAAACTTTAAGGGGAGGCACGAAACGGTACATCTCATCCCGGCGCATGCTGAAGAAGAAGCAAGAAGCTTCCTGTTTCGATTGCGCTGAGGGGTCGTTAATTAGTGAACACTATTGTGCCTGTGTGTGCAGCATATATATGATACGACTAAATACATTCCTGTCAGTTGGAGATTTATTCCATGTGCCATTGTTGTACGTTGCGTATGACCATTCAAAAAAGGAAACGCTTATTTGGCCATGCGTTTTGGAGTTTCCCACAGATTGCTAGCAGATGAAGTCTACTGACTTTATTTTGGTATCCATGTTTTTGTGCTTGTGGAGACGTTGCGCTCCTGGTATCAGTAAGATATGGTAAGCGCAATGTTACACAGCTATGCATTCATCGGTCTGCTCTTTCGCCAAGGAGATTCCAGTGTCCATGCGGTTCAGAGTGTTGACCACAACACGGAGAAGTCATGATGGTCGACGACCTCTTCAAATGAAAACACTGGTCACTGCGCCCCGTCTTCATGACTATGCATTTGTAACCAAGAAGAAGCACTATATCTCAATCCCAATGTTCGTTCACACTTAGCAGCATCACTTACCAGCCTCCGGTACATTCATGTGGCGAAATCGAAACTGGTGGAGCTTAGGCTCCAACTCCATAAAACGTTTAGTCAAGCAGAGCAGACGTGTCGCCTAAAGATTGTTCAGTTCATGACCTGTCCTTTCCACGACGTCCGATGAACGCCGCCGCTTCCTGCTCGGTCGGCTTGCTGGCGCCGCAAAAAAGAAAGAAGAAGACGGCGCGGCCAGATGATGTCAGCGGCTGGCAGGCGAGTGAGGGGGCATTTCTGCCGCGAGATTCAAAGCTTCCTCGCGCGCCAGGATTGCGCGCTACGCTCAAACGTTTTGCGCGAATATGTATCACAGGGCTCAGCATCGTAGTTTCTACTTCTCCCGTCGTATTTTATCCGATCATTTCCATGCTCCTTTAAAAAGGATGTATCGATATCGGTCTTCACTCAAGTAACAAGTATCGGTATCGCGATACCATATTTCAGTAACGGGTACAACACTTCTGCGTTGTAACTTTTGTGTTCTCGTCTGGAATAGCCGTGTCTGGTTTTCTAGAAAGACTGTTTCCATTTGCTGCTTCCACGTTCAAGTCAAATCAAGATGAGATGAAAAGAATAATAAGAGGGAGACACAGAGATCCGCAAAATGTTGTGCGGCCTCACAGATCGGAAGAACACTTGTGATTTCGTAGGAGTTTTAAATATACTTGATGGCCGCTCTCGGCTATGGGCTATCTGTTGAGTTGAGTTCTGTTTCGGATAGCAATTAATGTTTTTCGCGGATGGGACGCCTCCAAAAATAAAGGTCGGTATATGGTATCGTTTTTTTATTTTTCATAGCTATCACCGCAAGCATCCGTTTGTCAGAAACGTCGAAATTTATTATCTCGAAATCCTGGGGTTTACTGATATTAGCATATGCTGGAATCGTGGGAGCCGACGCCTGCTTACCGCGGATAGAGCTACGAGGTCCGCAAAAGGTCCACACTGCGGAGAATCAGCATGGCTAATGGTACCCCTAGCCCATCTGTCAAATAGGAAATTACAGACGTCTGCTCGGCGTTCTTACCTACCCTATGATATACTTACGATGGGTTCTAGAACGCGACAACCCTTTATGACCTGCTGTAAGAAAGATGTAGAAGTGATAGTAACACCTAATATTTAGATGTTCTATACGTCGCGAGATGGTGAGACGCATACAAAACTTCTATTGTCGTATATCGTTACGATCACTGATTTATTTTACCTGTCCTTTATTCTTGCCCAGGTGGCACCAATGTGCACGTTGTTTATCCAAAGCTTCTTCAAAGCCGCTCGGAAGAAGGGGAGCACGTGATTAAAGTGAAAGATGACCTCATCCTCACTTTGAGCAGGAGTGAAGTTTTCGCGGAAAATTTTGTCGTTAGAACGTTTTCCCACGGCATCACGACGGAGCACTATGTACGTATGAATCCTGACATATATTTCACTCTATTCCCTTTGCATGCACGAGTAATTTGGATAGAGAGCTGCGTCTTTCTCAGCGTTATAATGCAACGAGTGCTGCGTCGAAACTGACGTATTTCATGTAGCACGTTTTCCACCAGTGATTGTTCCGTAAGCACAAGACCATTACGCCATTAGAACTGTTTCTTTGTCCGGACCGTACTCGTGGATGATGCTCATAAATTTTCACTGGTTTCTTTAATTCGACAGTATAGCTATGGAACAATATTCGCCTGTATACGCGATAAGTGTTTCCGGCCGTTATTTCGCTATCGCTGAAAATCCCATAGACAGCTTGAGGCTTATCACTAAAAAACGGAAACTAAATAGTATGAACTCGATGTTTAGGTATTACACAATACAAGGCGCTTTGGCGGAAATTATGCCTAAACTAAGAGTGAAATTAAGGGATTCTGGCTTAACGTAACAATGTAACCACTTTACTATGACGTTTCGGCACCCATAAGTGCATCGTCATGAGACAAGAGAAACAATGATTTTGTCTTGTCTGATGCCCGTATGGCTTCGAAACGTCATGGTAAAATTGTTACTTTGTGACATTAAGCATGTGTACCTTAAAATTCATGTCTCCTGACTTATGGTCTCTCTTAAACCAAGAGTTCCTGCAAGCCAGGTATTGTTAAATTGTATCCACTTGAGTTGACTGAATAACCTGAATCCGTAAGAAAAAGTGTCATTAACTGAATGATGTCAGTTGAAGAAACGGCATCAGCAGTGGGATTGGAACCCAGATCATGTGATTGTCGGACAGAGATGCCACCAATTAAGCCATACTAGCTGCCGTATCTTCAACGTACCAAGCACCGCTTGGAAACATGGGTACACGAACTCAGCCTCAACACATTCTCGAAACAGAACGACAACACGACGCAGTACGGCGGCACCAATAATCGATGCAACTTTGCATTTGAATTACAATAAATCGCGATTGTATCAATAGATAGTTTTAGTACTCCGCTACTGGGAACCCGGCAGGTCGTCTATCCTACGCAGTCAACAGATGAGATTCCGAGTCAGACACGCTGTCATTGGTTGCGGTTGGTACGGTAGCTTGACCTTACCAACGGTACCCTGGTTCGAATCCCGGTGCCGGCTATGCTGTCTGGGGTTTTTCCTGGGTTTTCCTCAGACGCTTTCAGACATATGTCGGCACAGTTCCCTTAGAAGTCGGCCCAGGACGCACATTCCCCAGGGCGTCAGTCGTGACGTTGCCCACCTCTGTGAGGCCGACAACGGCGAGCCCTTTCATCATCACCACCACCATCACCACCACCAACGGTATGCTAAAACCCGCTAGTAGCTCCCCATTCCACTGAGAAATACGCTGAAACTGTTTGCCAGCTACATGACTTCACCGCGAGCTCAGTGGTTTCTATTGGTTCAGGGTTAGCGTTGAAATTGAAGCGTCAGTGGCGTGTGCAGATGTCCCCGAAATGTTACGTGGAATGCCTTCTCGTTCGGCTTCTGAGGTAACATGATACATTTAAAGGGAAAGTGCAAAAGTTTCTCCTCGCCGAACGAAAGATGGCATTACCTTGAAAACGACAGAAAAAGGAGAGGAGTCATTCGTTGAGCCGTTCGTGATTTACGAACTCTCCCTCTCCTTCTCAATATGCAGAGAGGTCTCGGATTGGTCTGTTCAAACGACTTCTCCCGATGATTGGACAAATCGTTTGAGGAGACCCATTCAGAGACCGCTCCGCATTGTCGAACTTCTTGAGAAGGAGAGTGAAAGCGAGAGAGATGTGTCTTTCCCGCATGAATCCCGAACGAGGCGACAACCTTCCTTTTGTGTTGGTGTCAAGGTAACGCGGTCTTTCATTCCGCGAGGAGATAATTTAATATCATCAAAGGCATGGCTGGAATTGATAGGAAGCGTACCAGGGTGGGCATTTTTGTCAACTCACTGCGCTGTGTGGGCGAGCAAGAATCACTAGAAAAACAGGTTATCGGTGCACCCATGTGGCATGTAGCTGTCGCTGTTCTCGGTGCATTGTAGTGTTTGTATTGATGCTCAATTGTAATTGGTATTTTGCCAGGTTAACGCGAAAGAAGTCGAAAAAAACTTGTACCACGACGAAGAGAACCTCGCATCGGTGACGGTGAAAACTGATGGCGGCTTACGTGTGGTGAGTCTACTGTAATATTCGTTATTTGTGGGCTGTACAGTTTGGTTTGCCAATTCAGGTGGCAGAGTGTACCCATGCTTCCTGTCATAAATGATTTCATGAAGTCGTATTACTTGTTCTGGGAAACATGCAATGCGAGTAATTTATCCAGGGATAATGGTTGACTCAGAATAACAAGTAAGCAGTGTGAAGAAGTCGACAAGACTACTATGTTTTAAAATTCTAGGGGATGGGCTCTGATGTCGCGATTGGTTCTAAACTTTTTCTCTCGGCTACCAAGTGCTATATTTACGGCACGTAATATTCATTCGTGTTGTTGTAATTCTTGAGTTATAAGCTTAAAGTTCCACGGAGCGCATTCAAGCGGGATTTCAACATAAACAAACTGTGTAAGACATTTGCCGGGGAGTGCAACAAAGGCGTGTGAGGGTTGTAGGGGAAATATTCCGTTCCACCTTCCATAGTTATAACCGACCAAGCAGGGATGGGGAGCAATACAGTACAAATTAATGCGTTAGTGGTAATGCATTACATATCCGTAGCTATAGTGACAAATGCAAGCCCACATTTAGTGGATGAGTAATGGGTGGTACTTGTCATTGCATTTCGGTCGTGTACTCGTAATTACGCGAGCTGAAAATTCAGGCATAAGTCCAGCAGTTACGAATCGCGCATGCTACAGGCAAGAACATTTCCAATCTGCTTATTCCCAACCACGTTTGTCACCTACCACGACACCAAGAAGAAGGATAGAGTGCAGAGTGCCGTTCAAACGGCAATTTCTTGTACGCTGCAATTAATCTTACCGATCGTTTCTCATTGATATTCTCCATATTGCCCTCATCCGTCGACGAAATCATTCATAGGTAGCGATTTTGTCGTAAACCCAGTTACCATCACCGGTAATGTGTAATGAACTTCTGGGAAAACGCAATGCCAAAGTAATGTCGTTTCGAGATTGCTAAGCATGAAGTCGCAATAATGAGTAAGGATGTGCATTACTTTACAAAGCTGTGATGAGTAGTAGTGATGCATTACAAAATAAAGTCCGCGAAAAGGTCATATTGGAAATTCCTTCGATCTATTGACAGTTCATCCCCATTGTCGTGGGAACACTGGGGTGTGGAACATTTTATAGGAACGATCGCATTCATTCCAGTCGATTTGCAAGCTGTGGTGTCATTTGATTCTCCGTTGACCACTGACCACGGTATCGAAAATCCCGCGCGAAACAGTGGCGCAGTTTGACTGCTATTCCATAGAATACACGACAAGAGCAGGCGCCAGGTGTTGAGAGTATGTCGGAATTTCCACTGTAGAAAACGGCGAAAATGACATTTCCTTCACCACCAATCAGAGCACGGCCTTGAGAAAAGGGCGGCGTCTCTCTTTTCTGGGCGATTGCCTCTCATTCCTTCTGTTAGGATGTCGCTTTCACGCCGATCTGGTTGACGCCGAAGCCTCCGCAGCTGCGGAAGCAGTGCTGATCTTTAAAATAATTTTAGTTACTATCTAAAAAATTTTTGGACAAAAAATTAGCCAAGTAGATTGTCAGCCGATTGCGAACATATTGGTACATGCTTCAGAGATGGGTTTCTTCATGCTACCGTCCCTTTCAACCGGATGACGTAGGAGATTGATCTTTCAGTATAGTTTTGTCATGGAGACAATTTGGATGCAAAATTATGATTACGAAATATGAACGCGCTAAAAATCTTGACAAAGGCACAAGCACGAAACGGTCCTTTTTTTAGGCTTTTATGTTTCACAATCATAATGTAACAACAAGCCCAAAGGAACGCTTTACGTGTATGCAAAAGCTCTTCATGGAAGTAATAATAATAATGATAACAATAATTCGTTTATTCTTGCTTAGGTGGCCAGTAACAACATCTAGGTTAGAGAAACGGTCCACCACCGAAGAAAGATCAAAACAGAATTACCATCAACAAACAGAAAAATGAGCTAACATTTTAAGCAGAATACATCACATATTCAGAAGAAATCACGTAACAAGCTAGACACTTAGGGCTAAATAAATAATACACACATAGACACACGTTTACAGATATAGACAACTTATGGACAATGAGATCCATATGTGTGCACAGCATACAAAGCCCGTCTCTTGGGTGGGTGAGCGCACAACCTGGGTTTATTGGGATAGGTGAAGAGACAAACATATACTGATTTTGTTAAGGTGACAAGTGCGTTGCTGCGGCCCTGATGGTGGATCTATTTTATTTAATATTATTTTATCTTCTCTCTCTCTATTTCTTTCTCTCTCTTTTTATATTTCCTTTTGTGACTGCTTTTCCCTGCGATACCATCGGGTGGTACAGGCGGAAACAGTTTGCTACACTCTTCTTTCGTCCCCTCCCCTACCTTACTACTGGGGGAGGTGACGAAAGAAGAGTGTAGCAGACTGTTTCCGCCTGTACCACCCCCACCTAGTACCACCCCCACCCCAGTAAGGTGAGTCCCCCACCTAACTACATCTTTCTTTGCTGCACTGTTCACGAAGGGCATTTAAATTGCCTTCCTATTTATAACTTTATGTGAACCCACGTATCCGTTTCTTGCCACTCCACGGGTGGGTTTTTGGCGGCGCTTGCAATTTTCGATGGTTGACTATTGCAAGTCATTACAGCCTATTGTGAGAAACACGATTATTCCTCAACTGTGCACACACACACGCATGACGGAAGGAAGCGAAATACAACTAACCACAGCACTACTGACGTGCGTAGTGGATACCGATGACCTTCGCTCAAGATGATTGAATATACTATCGGTCGCGTTAGACCTGGTAAAGCTCCTGTTGGTTTGGAAGACTCCAGGGAATGAAGCACTCGTCGGAATAAAACTTTAATATTCACAAGCTTTCGCGCGGAACCTGCACTGCATCAGGTAAAGGTGACCCGATGAAGTGCAGGTTCTGCACGAAAGCTTGTGACTATTTAAGTTTGATTCCAAAGAGTGCTTCATTACCTGGACTTATTGTGTTCCCTCTACTACCAGACTAGACTATGCATTTTCCCTTCATCTCCCAAGTGTTTAGAAGACTACTTCAACGAGTGATAAACATGTTAACGGCAATTTTTCGGCAATTTAGGCAATTTTTCGTAATATAATGGGGGCCTGCTAGTCATCCGCAGTCGCTGTGTTCGAGCGCTGCTTCCGCTGCTGCGGAGGCTTCGGCGTTAAAGCGACATCCTAACAGAAGGAATGAGAGGCCATCGCCCAGAAAAGAGAGACGCCGCCCTTTTCTCAAGGCCGTGCTCTGATTGGTGGTGTAGGAAATGTCATTTTCACCGTTTTCTACAGTGGAAATTCCGACATACTCTCAACACCTGGCGCCTGCTCTTGTCGTGTATTCCATCGAATAGCAGTCAAACTGCGCCACTGTTTCGCGCGCGATTTTCGATACCGTGGTCAGTGGTCAACGGAGAATCAAATGACACCACAGTTTGCAAATCGACTGGAATGAATGCGATCGTTCCTTTAAAATGTTCCACACCCCAGTGTTCCCACGACAATGGGGATGAACTGTCAATAGATCGAAGGAATTTCCAATTTGACCTTTTCGCGGACTTGCGGAAATTACTTTTATTTTGTAATGCATCACTATTACTCATCACAGCTTTGTAAATCAGAAGTCGCTGTGTTCGATCATCAGTCGCTGTGTACGGCATTTTGGTCTAAAATGAAAATCTACGTTAATGGAACGTCATTCCAGTAGGTGTCCTTCACCGGAAAGACCTGCAACCTGCCCGTGTGCCATGGTTACGAGACCGTATCCTAAGGCGTAGTAAGCCAAGGATTCTAATGAGGATATGTCATAATATTGTAGGGTAAACAGGCTGTCACACGTATTTTCTTATGAATGAACGCCATGTGGATATTCACATTTATCACTGTCTACCTCACTAGGCACTTTATGATGGGTGCGCATACTGTAAAAGTACGCAACAACAATCAGGACAGTTAGACAAATGCACATAAAAAAGGTATACCAAAGGTTACACGTTCTACTAGATTGTGAAAGCAGAGAAGTTTGGATTTGGCAGTATTAACAGTCATAATTTTGCGAAACCCATTTAGCATTATGTTTGTAATTGTACGAACAATAAATCCAATCTTAGCAATCTTTATGAAGAACAAGTCATAATGATTGTAGCGTCTCTTTACAAAGGCTTGACGTCTTTGTGGTAGAAAACGTGACACGAGAAAAATATAAAATAATAATAAAAGTCTAAATGTAATTCTCTCTCTTCTTCTGTCGAAATATTACCAATCGAAACAAATATTACAAGCAAGAAACACCAAGAGGAGATGATATTATGACCAGAACAGTGACTTGACAAGAATTGGACAAGGAAATATGCAACAAGCTAGAGCACAACTAATAGCATTCAAAAATCTGCCACACGGAAGAAATATGTCTACAGCATTGGTCTCACAAGGACTCTTCAAACATATCAGACGATTTACCCGTGATATCTCGCATAGACAGTCTACGTAAAAAAGAGAGAGAGAAATGTTAAATCTTCGTGAACGAGAGCGTGCAGGTGGTTCACCAAGTGTAATAGACGCGAGCAATAAAAAATGGGAGGTTATACAGAAAAGACTTGTGGGAAAGAAGGCTTATACAGAAAGCTAATGAAAGTTTATACAGAAAAAGCAAACAAAAACAAAACAATCTCTCAGTGTCCATGATGTGCCACTGTTGGCAAACCAACTTTGTCGAGGATAAGTTCGTAAGTATAGCAAGTGCAGACGGCAATGCGTCGGTTGCGGAGAACATTGAGCGACGTGTTGATGGATGTGTTCGGTATCTGCAGAAACAATGTTGTTGAAACAATCCCAAGCAACAGATGAAGCGAGGAAAACTAGCACAGAATAAGTTGAATACAGGCACATGTTCACATGTTCGAGGGCCCCGATATTCAACTTGTAGTTATCCCATAACGCGCGTTAATTGCAGCACTTCGACCCGTGATTCGGCACGAGCTCTTGCGTGAGCCTAACAAAGCGACTTTGTGGGCGCGAACTTCAAATATAACGATAACGATCGGTATGTGAAAGTTCAAGATTGGGGCGTCAGCGTGATGAAGCGTTGGTTATGTGCATGTGGAATCAGAAAGCTATGAAGAATACCGAGATACGTAGGAACAAATCCTCGTGTTGTATGGTGGAAGGAAGTGTGATAATAGTAATAATAATTCGGTGTTTTACGGCGCGAGACAAAAGTGATCAAAAGCGACGTCACAGTGGTCGGGTCTGTGGATTAATTTTGCCTACCTGAGGGTCGGAAGGAAGTGCGTAAGCGTTAACTGCAGGGAACTGCTAGCAGTAAGTGTAAGGACTATTTAACTGTGATGTAACTACGTGCCATGTGTCATACATGTGTCTTTTGTACGATGTTACAGGAGGGCGTTCTCGGCATCAATCGTCGCATTCGACCTGCTCCCCATCTCGGACGATCCGATGAGAGTCAGGTAGCTCACTTGATATACGAAGTCGACGAACGCATTGGCCAGGAGCGACACGAAGGTATGGGACAGACTAAAAATGAAACACGAGGCTGATAAAATGGGAAAGAAACGTAATTTAATGTCTCCGTTCCACCGAATTATGTCCTCAAAGCGGAATCCGTAATCATCATGCATCACCCGAGTATGCCTCGATACTTCGTGCGTGTCTCAATGAGAATCCATACGTCGTAACCACTTTTCTGTTTTCTCGTTTGGATAAAGCAATATATCAACTGCTCTTACATGTTGTACGTAGATAGAGTGTCTCAAGTAACTGGAACCATGCTTTAAAAACAAACAAACAAACTGGCCTCTTATCACTCGTAAATCACATTTATCACATAGGGTAAGTACACCATAAATTATCAGATAGTAGTTTGGCACCCATGAGGAACTGGGAGAAACGGTCCCTCTATAATATGATATATATAAAAAAAAATACAAGTTTATTTTGCATAGACCGAGAATAAATTCTGACGCTATACAGTCAGGCGCTGTTCATGTTCTTGCTGTGAGGGTTTTGAAGTTGGGTTCCACCTCAATGCACAGTAGGTGCTGTGCAGACAGCTAATTCAGAGGTATCTGAACGTGCTCTGCAACTTTCTTTTTTGACACTTACGGCTCTGATATTGTCCATCGAAGCAGTCCTGAATAAAACAATGTACTTCAGTCACCACCGTTATGTAACTTCTGTGTGGTGCCTTTCTGTGTAAGATTCTGTGTAAGATTCTGTTCTTTCTGTGTACGCAGGTTGTATCAGGTAACCTAAACCAAGTTATTAAAAACAAATGAGACGCGAATGAGATGGACTGCATAGTGTTGGCAGTCGTCTTAGGCAAGTGAGAGTATGTGGTAATATAATATCTTAATTGAAATTCATTTTGCATTTTTAAGTAGAAACAAGATGCCGATACATCGGTTCGCGAGACAGAGAATGAAACGAATGCATTTCGCAAGGTTGGCACTCGTCCATAGGCGCTCTCTCTGTGTTTTTGCGCGTGTTGATTAATTTATTTCAACCATTGTTATATTGTGTAGCGGACAACGGCTCTCATTGTTGCCTTAAACATATATCTCTTCGTCCTTCCCGCGATATTCCTCTTTCATTCATTCTTTTTCTCTTACGCAGTTGCTCCAGAGTCCAGTATTGATGTTGACGAACGTGACATGTTTCTATCTGATACAAGTGAGTTTACTCTTATACCGACCATACTATACTATACTACTACTACATTATAATAGCGATAACTATAACTGATCTAATATTAAGGACTGTGATATTTTTTTGTATTCATTGTTTAGCTTATCCGAAGGGTGCTTTTCGGTGCTTACTATTTTCGAAAAATTCGGAGATCGCCGATGGTGAAATACTCCGAAATCTTGAGAAGAAGCAGTGTTCCGAAACGACATGCCCACAAAAAGTTGCATTGTAAAACCGCTTCTTTTCATACAGCAGCACCTGCAGACAAGGACATTCGTGTCACGATCACACAGAGACGTGACGACGTCCTGTGACATAGTCGGAAAGATGCTTTCGCTTACGTCCCATCTTAGTGTCCGCATTACAACACGTATTTCGTATGTCATATATTCCCTCCTGTCCTGTTTGAGGAGAACGGGAAGCATGTCAGACAGAAAAAGGCCAATGAAAAACCCGTGCATTGTCTCCAACATTGCGCGGGGACTCCGACGCGCTGTGACGTATCACATTGCGTCAGCGTGATGTTGCGTCTCCAAAGAAACACAGGCTCTGAAGCGCCCCGTCCACCGTCCGAGGAAGGTAGTAACTCCGCCGTAGAACAGAAATACCTCCGGATGAAGGCACACTCCGCGTGTCTCTAAATTGGCCCTTACCGTATCGGGAGACGGGGTCGTTCCACACAGTACCTTGTACTCATGCGGTAAGCTTTTCCTGGTCGGACATAGGGTGCTCCAAGTTCAATCTCTCGCGTGAAGATCAAGACTGATCCTAACAAGACGTTGTTGCTCTATTTCTCTCTCTTTCTTCTTGTTTTCAGATAACAACCTTCCCGATGTCATTTATCCCGAAATATACATCATCTGCGATCACGCGCATGCTCAGACGTTCATCAACAGGACGGATATGGGGGTGGAATACATCGCCACATTCATCAATGCGGTTAGAAAAATAAATTGCTTTCAATTCTAGCAGAACATACCAGGCAATATACTACGTTGGCCGCTGAAGGCATCTTCTTTGGCCAATACTAATAGTATGCGTATAACGCAACGCACCACACCACAATCGTAAAGACGTCAGCTGCGCCTCCGAAGTAAACACTCCTTCACTTTTGGTTACATCATACCTTCCTAATAGGTTGCACGTTCGTAATTAACGTAGATAGCATTTAACTGCCGCCCCCTTCTGTGCGTCAAGGTGTCTCGCCACTCTCCAGCTCAGAAATGTGCTGGCTTATGCAGCACGTCTACATTATAAGAAACAACAACAACAATAAATGGAGAAGTGACGATGACATGGGATGTTTCCCCGTGGTAGCCACAGGACCCTACCCCACTTCACAGTGGTTAATATGAGAGGATGAATTATGGTGAGATTGAAGCGACGACAGGTCGGAGTTCTGTTTAGAGTTCTTCGAGGAATCCAGTGGCTTGCATGAAAGCAAAAAGGGAGCGAAGAGCCCGGCACTGATGCGCAGGGGAGCTCCATGGGCCAAGTACTTTGGACAGGCTGAATGGTCTATGGTCGAGGAGTTCAAGTTAGCGTCGAAGTACCCGGTGTTCACATGTGTACCGCTCACAGTCCTCGATGATATGGGGGATCGTAGCTGGGGTGTGGCAAGCTAGGCGTCTTATAAGAAAAGCTACAATCGTGAAATAGGAAAAGCACACTTCGTCGTTTTGAAATCTTGGGGGATAGTCAGCTTGCCCTGGTGCAAACACGTGACGGCAGCTGTGTAATACCGCGGGCAACAGTTGTTTTGCCTCGTTTTATTGAAGGGAAATAGAGCCGTACGATACTGGCTGTGTTTCGCACTCGTCTCTCTCCACCAGGGAGTTTTTATTTTTTATTGAATTTTATTTATTATTTATATTTATTATTCTTTTATATTCTGTGTTAGCGCCGCGGAGCAACTGTGACTGTGAGTGGCGTACAGATGTGGAGTGACGGAGAGAGAACAGCAGGAAGGAGGGGGGAGACAGGGGTTATTATGCGTCCTGGGCCGACTTCAAGGGGAACTGTGCTGACATTCGTCTGGAAAGACTACCACGAATCCCAGTGAAAACCCCTGACAGCACAGGCAGTGCGGGGATTCGAACCCGCGTCACCTCTCCTCAGTCTCCGCGTGGAAGGCGGTTATCCTGGAGCTGGATGGGGCGTTTTCACAAATTGAATTACGCAGTGACGATGTATGATTCGGTGAAAATTATTTGTACGGTCGTTTCTGAATGCTCTATGAAATAGGGGAGAACGATGAATGCCGTTTCCTGGCTGTATTGGGTGTCGTAAAACCACGACATGTCATTCACCGCCGCGTGCAGCTGAATTTAAATAACGCCCATACAATATCACCCAACTTGGGATGGACCTTTCGCCCAAAAAGTGCGTCAAGCTCCCATTCACACGCAAGGCTATGACATATTTCCCTCATTGCGTCGGCGCCAAAAGCTTGAGCTGGTACGTTTCCATCGCTTCCTTGCCGTGGTCCTGGACTCAGATCTGTACTGGGCTTGAAAACATTAATCACCTTCAAACTACGGTGCAACGATGGTTCCCTGCAATTCATTGTCCTTGTGGTTGAGGACGGGGCTGTGATCAGCACTCCCTTCTAGCAGTTCACAGGAGTTTGGTGAGGTTGTCTGTCATTTACAGCCTTCCCATCCTGCACAGGATTTTCACAACATAATTACGAGGGGTGTTCAAGTCAAACCGGGACTTTCGGTCTCCTGAATGTACAAATGGCTCGCGCTATTTCTTTTTCGTCATTTTCACATGGCCACTGCGTTCACCACGTGGTGGTCCAAAGTTTGTGCAAAACAGAAGACACGTGCTGGACCAAGATGGCCGACAACGAGGTGAGCGGGCACATCGAACAGCGAATTGTCATGAAGTTTCTCGTGAATGAAGGCGTAAAGTCATCTGAAACTCACAGAAAACGTCAGGCTCAGTATGGCCACCATACACTTAGCCGCAGCAAAGCGTTTGAGTGGTGCAAACGGTTCCGAGACGGCCATACATCAGTGCTGGGCGATCCCGGCCGGGGTGGCTCAGAGCCAAGTGCCAGTTCCAAGCCAGGTGTGAGTTCCTGAGAACATCCAACTTGTGGAGCGCCTGATCCTCAAGGACCGACGGATAACATGTCACGATATCAATAGTGCATGTAGTGTGATCAATAGTGCATATTACTGCCAGGTTCTCAGGGATGTGCATAAGGCGCTGAAGCAAAAGCGGCCGGGCCTCATCACCAAAGGAGTCCTCTTCCTACAGGACAATGCACGCCCGCATACCGCGCATCTCACGACACGCACCTTACAGGAACTTGGCTGGGAGTTGCTGCCGCATCCCCCTTACAGTCCAGACCTCGCCCCCAGCGATTTCCATCTCTTCGGACCACTGAAGGCGTTCCTTGGGAGCCGCCACTTCAGCTGCGACGACGAGGTCAAAAATGCAGTCCGATCATGGCTGCTACGCGCCGGTAAGGATTTATACGGTGCTGGCATTCAAGCCCTCGTGAAACGCTGGGACAACATTAGTGCAGCTGGAGATTACGTTGAAAAATAAAACTAATTTCTCGCCTATAAGTTCATTTTACTTTTGTGAAAAATGAAAAGTTCCCGTCTGATTTGAACGCCCCCTCGTAAATACCATTCGAAGGCTGTTTGCTCGAAGCCTTCGTCGCTGCCTTGGAGTTCCAAGAATGCTGAAACATGGCAAGTTCTTGCTGAAGGTGCTGAAGTTCCCGACTGAGGTTCTGCGTGAACGTTAAACGCCTCGGCACTGTATGCGTGCGCATATTCCCGTGACCCAATCCTCAGGAAATTTTGATACCGCCGTGAAAGCGACTCCTCTCGAAAGGGACAAAGGACACGGCCGAGTATCACTGACTTCTCGCTAAGGACGTAGCAACCGCAAGAAGCCCCTGGCCTCTTCCGGGACCACCCACTTTCATACGTCTTCCGAACCTTCTGGAACGAAGAGGCCAGGTTCCCCCTCAAGTCCTTCGAGCCCATTTTTATGCTCTGGGGGATGATATGTTGTTTACGCCTGCAGCTGCACAATCAGACGGCGCTTCCAGAAATGTGAAGTCTGCCTCGGGATTCGTAATCCCTTCGACGCCTTTCACATCGAACCTCATCAACGGCTACAGAACTTTCATTTTCTGAATCATTTTCTTTCAGCAGCACATCGTTAATTTAACCCGGCAGGAATGGGCAGTTTTTGTTTTCACTGACTGCATCTGCACTGCAAACTATTGCAAATCGTGGCATACGACGCTCATCCGCAGTCCTAGTAACGGATGTGGTAATGGCCTACCACGTTGTGTTCGAAGCATCGCACAGGCTGGTTCTCCAGTGGTTTCCAACCCATTGTGGTGCTGTGGGGAATGAACGGGCCCACAGCACCACAGACACTGCTCTCTCGTCTCGGAGATGGAGGAGTATTGCGCTGTTGAAATGAAGACCGCCGCTCGATTCTTCGACGTCATGTGGCACCCCTGGCTTACCCCATCTATGCTGAGAAGAGTTGATCCGCATGCCACGAAACACTTCTCGTCCGGCAGCTTCACTAATCCATCGAATGCGACTCGATTTGCCTTTTACAGCTCAGTGGCGTTACCGCTTAGGGCAAGTTGACTTTCCCAGGTGATCTCACTGCGATGCCGTCGAAGATCTACAAGTTTTCCTGCTCATTTTAATCCATTGGTCACTCAATTTAATCCAAGCGCTACCCAATTTAATCCAGTGGTGAACCAAATTAATCCAGACACCAACCAATTTAATCCAAGCGCTGCCCAATTTAATCCAAGCAACACGTGTAAATGTATTCCGTGTGTATTAAGTCATGTCATGAGTGAGACTCTCATGATTTCGCCAATGTATCACGAGTTTATGACTACTGATTCAATAACCCCTGGATTTTGCAGTGTCATGCGGTGGTTTATGACTGCGTTTGTGACTATTTTCATGATATCCGCCATGAATCAATTTTACGGGACTATTGCTGCTTCAAACAGAGTCATGCAGTGTTTTATGACCACCGACAGTCATTATGACAATACATGACGTTTCCGTGTAACGTTTCCGTTATTCCCCCCATTCCACCAAGCACTGGGGTAGAGTATCGCCTGTTGCGATGAAACTCCCCACTCTCCTAGGCCGAAAATAAAGTTGTTGTTGTTGTTGACAATACATGACTATTTTCATGATATGCACTATGAATCAATTTTTTGGGACTAGCGGGGCTTCGAACAGTGTCATGCAGTGTTTTATCACTACCGATTGTCATTATGACTTTTCATAACTATTTTCATGACATGTGCCATGAATCGAATTTATGGGACTGACACTGTTTCAAACAGTGCCATAGAGTGTTTTATCACTACGGAAGGCCATTATGACGTTCAGTGACTATTTTCATAATATGTACCATTAATCGACTTTATGGGACTACCGCTGCTTCAGACAGGGTCACACAATGGTTTGTGACTACCGACGGTCATTATGACATTCAATGAGTATTTTCGTGTTACGTACCATGAATCGGTTTTATGGGACTACCGCTGCTTCAAACAGTGTCATACAGTGGTTAGTGACCACTGACGGTCATTATGGCGTTCCATTACTATTATCATGATATGTGCCATGAATAGATTTTGTGGGACTACCACTGCTTCAAACTGTGTCATACAGTGTTATATGACTACCGAGGGTCATTATGATATTCCATGACTATCTTCATGACATGTGCCATGAACCGAGATTATGGGACTACCGCTGCTCCACACAGTGTCATACAGTGTTTTGTGACTGCGGGTGGTCATTATAACATTTCATGAGGACTTTCATGATATGTGCTGTGAATCTATTTTATGGGGCTATCATTGCTTCAAACACTGTCATATTGACATTCTCTGATTACTTGCATCATACGGGTCATGGCTCGACTTTATGCAGATACCGCTGCTTCACGCAGTGTCATGCAGTTTTATAAATACCGATGGTCACTAAGGTATTCGTAGATAGTCACAAAACACTGTATAACACGATGTGGAGCAGCTGAGTTGCATCGAGTCGGCCATGGTAGATATCATGTAAATATCAAGGGAATGTCATAATGAGCGTCAGCAATCGTAAAACACTACAGGACACTGTGTGAAGCAGCGGTATTCCCATAACACGTTGGTACCGTCAAAATTAGAATACGCAGCCGGTGTGCGGAGTCGTTAACCGTGATATTTGTATGATAGGTTGGAGCTTGTTCAGAACAATGCTATGAGGTTCATTTTCAATATACGTGATCGCACAGCAAGTATGTCCGAGATTAAAAGGCGGTATAAAATTCCGTTATTGGCAGTGAGCCGTAAGATAGCTAGGCTTGTTCTTATATATAAATATATATCATTCTGGTTCTTCTGATACCCCTGCTCATTTTTTCTCTCGTCGTGTAGAGCATCCATACAAGCTAGAATCAAAACTAAGTTACACAGACACACATAAATACTCCACACTGCGGCTGGGTATTAGCGAACGGAACGACTTGCCAGAAGATGTTGTCGCACTGCGAGATCTTTGTAGCTTTCAGATAGCCTGTGAGAAAATGTTCTTTCTTTCGATTGTAACACTCAAACGTGTCTAACAATTTCTATTTTGTGTTCCTTTTTCTCCCCCTTATGCAACGCTATTACGTAAAGGGTCTTTAAAAGGTCTCTGACCAGAAGCTGGAGGGACTTTTCCGCAGTGGCTACCGATAGAATACACGAAAGCAACTTCACATACGAAAATGCATGCCTCAACACCTCGTAGTTTTCGTAAACTCGAATTTTATACATCGCGGTTCACTCCGACGCTGGCACACCTAGCGTCAAACCAACAAAAAGTACGTATATATAGAAAACTCATCTGGTCATCCCACTGGGATGACGTCGACCGCCCATGCAATCAACGCGCAGAATACCGTCACGTGATCAAGCACCGTGATGCATAATGCACCATAATAACCGTCGGTAGTCAAAAAACACTCTATGACACTGAAACAGTCGTAGTCCCATAAAATTGATTCATGGAACATATCATGAAAATAGTCATGAAATGTCATAATGACCATCAGTAGTCATAAAACACTGCATGACACTGTTTGAAACACTGGTAGTCCATAAAATTGATTCATGGTACGTGACACGAAAATACTCATTGTATGTCATAATGACCGTTGGTAGTCATAAAACACTGTATAACATGGTTTGTAGCAGCGGTAGTCCCATAAAATCGATTCATAAAACATATCATGAAAATAGTCATGAGATGTCATAATGACTGTCGGTGGTCATAAAACACGGCATGACACTGTTTGAAGCAGCAATAGTCCCCGTAAATTTGATTCATGGCGCATATCATGAAAATAGTTATAAAAGCAGTCATAAAACACCGCATGATACCTTAAAATCCAGGGGCTGTCGAATCAGTACTCATAAACTCATAATACATGGGCGAAATCATGAAAGTCTCACTCATGACATGACTGAATACACACGGAATACATTTACACGTGTTGCTTGGATTAAATTGGTTGGTGTCTGGATTAATTTGGTTCACCATTAGATTAAATTGGGTAGCGCTTGGATTAAATTGAGTGACTAATGGATTAAAATGAGCAGGAAAACTTGTAGATCTCCGACGGCATCGCAGTGAGATCACCTGGGAAAGTCAACTTGCTCTAAGCGGTAACGCCACTGAGCTGTAAAAGGCAAATCGAGTCGCATTCGATGGATTAGTGAAGCTGCCGGACGAGAAGTGTTTGTGAAGAATGTGACAAGAAGTGAAGAATGAACACATTATTCTTCGTTGCCCACACACAAACCTTCCGGAACCTCATTATCCGGGCCTCTTAACCCATCTCAACCCTCATATACTCTCTCTATCAACATTGCTTGGCCGATAGCCGAATCCAGACTAACAACGCTCAGCCCTCAAAGGTTTTTGACCTTTTTGGACGCCGTAGGACTTCGATCCTTGTTGTGAAGGGGCTCATTGTTTCATCCCTCACATCACCACCTGTAATGGGCTAGAGTGTCGACCATGGCGTCTTGAAATAGCGTTGGTGTTATTGTTTTTGTGCTGGTAAGACATCAAAATTCAATCTCTTTACAACTATGAATTCAGATACTATCAGCATTATTATCCAGTATCGTTCCGACATTACGCATTTAGTACCCAAAACGCACTGTCGCACACGATCTGGTTCGACCTGCAATCCCGGTCGGCGCAATCCCGGTCGGCGCAATCCCGCTGGACACGTTGCGCCGTCCGCACTTCACGTTCGTGATCCAGGTCAGAGCCGTTTATAGGGAGAGTTTGGCCATTAGGAGGAGCCTAACTTGAAGCGCGTCATGCAACGTCACGGCTAAGCCACCTCCCTCGCCGTGCTCTATTGTTGTCCCGTTGTCAGCCGGTCGCCGACGCCATATTGATGCTGATCATTGTTTACGATGCAAGGAGGGAAGACACGTGCGTACATTGTCCTTCGAAAGCCCTTCGTCCTTGAACTCTTTCAGTTTGGCAACAAAACCCCCCTTTATCAGAGGCGGCTGTGGGTCATAAGCCGGTTATTCTTGTAGATTGCATTCATTGCGACAACAAAGCTGACGGACAGCATCAATATGGCGCGCATCAGATGGCTGATAAGCGGATTCTGCTTGGATTCAGTCTTTTTGGGCGGCGCAACGACGACTCTGACGTCAAAATAGGCTCCACCCACGAGGCGGCAAAAGATCAGAGAATGGCCAAACTCTCCCTATAAATGGCTCTGATCCAGGTTTTCATTTGACGCCGTCTGGTGAGAGCTTTGCACAATGCCCACTGAAGTTCCAAATTAAAAGAAAAGATTGGTCTAGGATATCTACTTGAAATATATTCACATTAATGCAAATGCTATTTCAGCTGTTTCAGGCTAGTTCCATCTCAAATCGAACAATCCGGTACACTTGATGTCTCGAATGGAGGGGAAAAAAATATCTGTCGAAGACATCAGTGAGTTAGGAGAAATAAACGCTTCGGAATTCTTTGCGCTGCACGGTTCGGGAAATAGAAGAGGAGGAAAAAACTGCCTCTCAGAAGACGATGTCGTCGCGCGCGGGTTTGAGCGTTCTCTACGAGGCTATTTCTTGTCGCATCGTAGTAATTTCTAGATCTGGCTTTAGACCACCTAGGGCACAATAGGCTTCTGGGTTGGTAGGGAAGTGTCAGTTTTTGTTTGTCTGCAAACAAATATCAAAGTTGACTCAAAGCGCCGAAAAGCACCATATTCACTGCAACTTTGCGGGCGATGTAAAAAACGCATAACATTGAGCTTTATGCCGTTTAATTTGTCATTCATGGGGCTATCGAATTATATATAATTTGCTACTCTACTCTCTCAAGAACGTAAGCGATACCTCTTTAAGTAGCACCATACCCCCGAAAAATGACCAATTTCGGAAGCCTTTATCTAAAAAACCCCACCAAGAACTTGTCTCGATAATTTTATATGTATTAGGTAGTTCCTTAGACTATGTACAGAACAAAAATCAAAATTCGGACTGATCGGTAGGCGCACTATGAATTTTTTGCCACCCCTATACGCGGGGCGCATTCAAGCAGTGGCACCTTGTCCCGCGTGTTGCGAAATCGAATTTTCCAAAGGGACTTTCAACTTCTGTCTCTACATGAAAGTAATTGGTACAGTTTGAAGCCGTTCTGATCGTTTATGTTCAGAATAGTGTTGTAATGAAGATGCTGAATGTAGATTGTGGAGCAACCAGATGTGCTAGCACTTTTTTGGGGGATGTCACACATTCATTGCAAGTGCTGGGAGCCCGTGAAGAACAGTATGCGTTTACATCTTTGTAAGAGCTACATCTGTTCAGGGTGATTATAAACAAGCATATTTACTGTACACATTATGGCAGGAGAGACGCAGTGCCTTCCAGCATTCTTTAAAACATTTCCTTTCCCACGGCTTGATGACCCCGGAAGGCAGAAATCGCACAGAGGAAAGTGTCGTTGTGTAGAGTCTTATGCACACATTCAAGGCCAATTCATGGTGCCTATTGTGAACCTTGCCTAAACAGCCCAACTGGCGCCGCTGTCCAATATGTTTTTCAGTTCGACATGCTGCGGTCATGGGAAGGTCCTAGTCGGATTAACTCCCTGAGGACACCTTGCGCAAAGTTTCGCATCATCCTCGACTACAGAAGTGCTCCGAGTGCCCTTATACAGAGTATGTGAAGACATCTGCATTACTGTACTGTGTCGTCCTGGCATCACACCTACCTGAATGGCCTCTTCGTTGTACAGCGGTGACCGTGTGTATTGCGCTGACTACCGCCTCATACACATGAAAAAAGTATTTCGGATAATGAACTTTCGCTTTGCTTTGGAGATCGGCGTAGCTGCCCTAAAGAATGTGGTTCCAGCGGATCAAACCGAAGGCGTAACAGAAATGGACTAGCTGTGCAGAAGCTGCTTCAAGTACTTCACAGCAAAGGTGGCTGAATCACAGCAAGCAGCAATGTCCCTCACATTTGAAGGAAGCTCACGGGGTGAGCCGTTTGTGCACCAGCCCGACGTGGTCCAGGAAATCATTGAGTATACATAATCTGAAGCCATGAACGTCACATTGCCGAAGCAAAGAAGGAAGTCGGTGGAGGCATATGCACAGCGGAAACACTCCCAAATACGTGCAGAAATGGGCAGAAAGACAGGCCGTAAACAGCATGGAGACTGATTTCGGTGTTGCCTCGCCAGGAACATCCAGGCGTAACTGCCAGGATTGTATCGAGTTAGCATGTAACGTGAGAAGGGTCTATCAAGAAAATCTGACAAGAACCCGCCATCAAAAGTAACATTAAGGAAAGTGGCTCCTACAACAGCCTAAAGCAGTTCATGACGCGAGCACTCTCATCCACCCGTGAGGTTCTGCATAACTTACGTCTTCCTCGCTGTGAAGTTGTTTTTGTTCTGTGTGCTGTAAATATGCTTCGATATGATCACCATCAACAAATATACCTCTTATAAAGACGCAAAAGTGTTCTAAAGCATTCTAAAGCAGCTCCCAACACTTGCAATGCATGTGCTAAATGCGAGCTAAACCCCGCAAAAAATGCGAGCACATCTGGTTGCTTCACAATCTACATTCAGCGACTACAACACTGTTATAAACATAAACGCTCAGAACGGCTTCAAACTGTACCAACTAGTTTCATGTGAAGATAGAAGTTGAAAGTCTCTTTGGAAAATTCGATTTTGCAACACGCGGGACACTGTGCCACTGCTTGAATGCGCCCCGCGTATAGGGGTGGCAAAAAATTCACAGTGTGCCTAGCGATCAAGTCCGAAGTTTGATTTTTCTTCTGTGCATAGTCTAAGGGACTACCTAATACATATAAAATTTTCGAGGCAAGTTTTTGGTGGGGTTTTTATATAAAGTCTTCCGAAATTGGTCATTTTTCGGTGGTATGGTGCTACTTAAAGAGGTGTCGCTTACGTTCCTGAGAGGGTAGAGTAGCAAATTATATATAATTTGATAGTCCCATGAATGACAAATTAAACGGCATAAAGCTCAATCTTATGCGTTTTTTACATCGCCCGCAAAGTTGCAGTGAATATGGTGCTTTTCGGCGCTTTGAGTCAACATTGATTTTTTTTTTGCAGACAAACAAAAACTGACACATCCCTGCCAACCCAGAAGCCTATTGTGCCCTGGTGGTCTAAAGCCTGATCAAGAAATTACTACGATACGACAAGAAATAGCCTTGTAGGCAACGCTCAAACCTGCGCGCGACGACATCGTCTTCTGAGAGGCAGTTTTTTCCTCGTCTCCTATTTCCCGAACCGTGCAGCGTAGAGAATTCCTAAAGCGTTTATTTCTCCTAAGTCACCGATGGCTTCAACATATATTTTTTCCCGTTCATTCGAGACATCAAGTGTACTGGATTGTTCGATTTGAGATGGAACTAGCCTTCAGCGTTTTTCCATGTTGTTTTCTTCGTTCGGCCCGCACGATCACCGCCATCTTGCCAGCCCGGAACCGGCGGTGCGAGTAGAGAGAAGACCAAGAAGTGAAATGGGAAGCCACTGCGCCTGTGCCAACCCTCCTTGAAGTGTGTAATCATGTTCGCGAACGCGGGAGAAGTGTCTGCGTTGTTGATCTCTCTCGCCGAGGCTCGCTTTGTCTGCACCTGAGGAAGATCGCAATCGCTGCCTCATCACGATTGCGCGCGATGTGGATCCTGCGTCAGTGCGTTTTGGGTAGAACTTTCTACAAGCATGGCTCAGTGAATCATCCTGCTGCTGGTAGATGTAAACTCATGTTGAGGTTGCCGGAATCAAATCTCACTTTCGGATGTACTGTCCGATACTTCGCCTCTGTTCTCCTGCAGACCGTCCAGAGGCGCAGTTCTCCCAGAAGTCCGCACACAACACACCTCTAGCCTTCCCTTTGTCCACGTGTGCACTCCACTCATAGCCATAATTACTTCCACGTGCTAACAAACTAATGAAAGACATTAGGCTCGTGCTGTGCAACCAATACCCGTGTAATCCCAAATAAATTTCTTCTGACTTTGCGTTGAGGGTAGACTAAGAAAAACATTGTCTACTGCTTGCAGCTGATAGTTCGCTTTGTGATGCTTTTTTTCTCGTTACATTGTTTTTAGGTGTCTTACCGTGTGTTACCTTTTCCAGTTTATTTGCTCAGTTTACGCTTCGTAAACTTGATATTTTTCCCTCGCGGTCCCTGAGAAATAATGTGTATTAGTAAATGGCTCAACCGTTTACTAGTAGTAATGTACTTAAGTCAGCTATAGAAACGCCCTGATTTTACTGTGTAGCTCAATGAACGTAAGTGCTAACAGGAACATGTGTCAATTTCTGCCTATTCATAGAAACTCGCAACGATAACTTGCAGACGATTGTCAACATGATTACGCGGATTCCTCTTCGTCCGCAGGAGACGTACAAGTTTCGTCCTTCGGAAAAAAATACTGATCTAGTGCAGTAAGCAAGTCGCGAACTCAGTCAAAATTGATTGTGGTTAAGAGAGCATGTTTATTCTGATGGCATTGAAGACAGACGGATCGCGAACTGCGCTGATGTTGCCCCATTTGCTATGTCTCTGCTTATGCTGTATCTGCTATGCTTGTCTCACTGCGGCTTATATTCATCGATGGCATCCCACTGCAGTTGTCGGTGGAGTTTACTTTTGTATTTTATTTTCGAATATCGGCTCAGAACGGGAGAGAAGCTCCTCACTCTACCGCTCCTTAATCTTTCGAACTCTGTGGATAGACCAGAGCCATAGTATCATCCGGTGCCAAGCGAATTACGCAAGCAAAAAGTGTGCAAAAAAGGTGGCTGAACCACAGCAAGCAGCAATGCCTCTTGCATTTAAAGGAAGCTCACGGAGTGAGCCGTTTGTGCACCAGCCCGACGTGGTCCAGGAAATCATTGAGTATACATCATCTGAAGCCATTAACGTCACATTCCCGAAGTAAAGAAGGAAGGCGGTGGAGGCATATGCACAGCGGGAACACTCCCAAATACGTGCAGAAATGGGCAGAAAGACAGGCCGTAAACAGCATGGAGACTGATTTCGGTGTTGCCTTGCCAGGAACATCCAGGAACATATCGTCACGGATGAGGCGAAGCAGACGACTCCATGAACGACCGACAAACGCTTTATTCAGCTGCTTTACTGAGACAAGCGCGAGAGCACACTTAACTCTTTGACTTTAGGCTTGACTTTAGGCTTACAATAGCTTTATACCCGGCAAGGAACAATCGAGAAGGGGCGTTGTCAAGGTTCCGGCGTCAGTCGTAGCATGCACAGATGGTTCCTGCGATAGACAGACTACTCACGAATTCACGAAGCGCTGTTTATCCTTGACCTTGATGCCGGCCTGCGTTACCGTCATTTATCAAACAACAAGCACGGCACTGTCCCCTCCGTATACGCGACATCGTCGTGATGCTGTCAAGTCCATTCGTTGGTAATGCTGAATGTTCTTCGCGGTACCTTCGGTCCAGGCTAAGGTGTAGGCTATGGGTGTCCTGGCGAGGGAGTCGGCGATATTCCTGTGGTCCGAAACCTTCAGGGGAACTGCTGTGCGAAGGACTCGCCGTTTTTTCCCTGGTTACACCTTTGGCTCGTCCTCCTGGCAAAGGGGTCGCCAAGAGTCCACTGGTTTTGTGAAGTCCAAGCTATAGTGAATAACTGCTTGAGGCGTGCAACGTGAACAATTTCCGAACATGGGGGCACCTAGAGGAAGCGGTGCCTTCCTATTTGTCGCAGCA
Organism: Ornithodoros turicata; assembly: GCF_037126465.1. NCBI lineage: Eukaryota > Metazoa > Arthropoda > Arachnida > Ixodida > Argasidae > Ornithodoros > Ornithodoros turicata. The sequence goes on along the minus strand of NC_088202.1, from coordinate 6,357,491 downwards.
CTCTGTATGGACGGAAGTAGCATTTCAGTACTTTCTCGCTTAGGGGGCGTTCACACGGGCAGATTTTCAGCACCAACTCAGACCAACTCGAAGCAACGTCTTTGGACAAACTTCAAGACGGTACAGTTTCCACGTTCACACGTACCGACTCGTTAGCTCCACCCACAACCAATCTTACGGCAATCGGGGTGTATGGGTTCAAGTCCAACAGCTGGTGACTTTTTTTTAACTGTCATTAATCAAAACGAAGCCATTTTACTTCGCCAGAAGGTCATCAGTATTTCAAAAAATGCCTATTGATATGTTTATATGGCGCTAGCAACCAAAAAAATTTTTTTTTAAATTGGCATGTACCCCTGTAGGATTTGAACCCATGCCAGGCAGTACGACAGAAACGAAATCGCTTGACGCCCTCGAAGGTCACGTGGCAATGCTCCCCGCGTTGATTGGTTAGACCATCACCAACTCTCCGAAGTTTTCGCTCGGCTACCGATTCCCACCAACTCGAGTAGGTCATGGTCGGTGTTGTCGGCCGAGTGCCACCAACTCCAAAGTTGGTCCGAGTTGGTGCAGAAAGTTGGCCCGTGTGAACGCCCGCTTAGCCCTCGACATCGAATGGGACGCTATACCCACACCAAATCTCCTACAGCCGATCCTGTAGGTCTCGTCGGCGTGAATTGTAACCCTGGAGTTGACACGGTGTTGCTGCGCGTACGTACTCTGGCGAGCTACCAGGCTTCTTCAGCTTGTTGAGTAATGTGGTAATGTCGTCGCTTTGCTCAGCATTGGGTTCGTGAGGCAACATCGCCTTTAGCATCGTCGAGACAGTACGTCCGTGCACAAGCCAAAATGGGGTAAGCCCAGTTGTTTCTTGGACTACCGTGTAGTAAGCAAATGTCACATAAGGTAGTTTTTGTCTCTGATCTTGTGCTCGACGTCAACGTACGTTGAAATCATGTCGGCGAGAGTCTTGTTTAGAGGTTCTGTGATGCCTTTCTTTTTTCTTTTTTGTGGGTGGTAGGCTGTTTTCTTCCGGTGTGAGGTATGGCTCACCCGGAAGAGGATTTCCTGTGTCAACTTGCATGTGAAGGCTGTTCCTCTGTGAGTGATTATGGACGTAGGGGTCCCGTGTTGAAGAACAATGTTCTCAATGTAAGTTTGCAACCTCCAACGCTGTTCGCTACGGGAGTGCTTTGATCTCGGCGTACCGTGTGAGGTAGTGGGTGTCGACAATTATCCAGTGGTTTCCTGATCTACAGGTCTACTCCTATCCGCTCCAATGGTGCCGACAGCGGCGTAATTGTTTATAGGCACCCAGACGGTCTTACAGGTGGGGTCTTTCGTCGCTGGCATTCCCTGCAGGTCCTCACGTAGTGATGAACAGTCATAGCTAACCTTTGCCAGAAATATTTTTTTCCCCTATGCGCGCTAATGTTCTGCTGAAACCTAGGTGGCCCGATGATGGTTCGTGGTGGCATGATGCGAGGATTTCAGAGCGCATATCATCAGGTACAACCAAGAGCCATGATGCGCCTCGCGGTTCGTGGTTTTGTCTATATTGGACGCCGTTACGTATCGAGAAGCTGTACAGTGATTTCCTGAAGACTGTAGGAACGTGGGTGGTTCTGTGCTGCAGGTAGTCGTTGAGGTTTTTCAGCTCGGGGTCGCTGTGCTGTCTGGAAGATGTGAACGTTGTATGTACTAGACCCAGGAAGGCGTCGTCGCCATCATCGTCAAGATTGTCGTCTGTTCGTGGCAGGGGTGTCCTCGCCGTGTTGGAAATTCCTACTTGACTCCATATGGTATTATGACACCAGGTCCTACATGATGAAGGAACCTACATACAAATATGATCCTGTTTAATTGTGGGTCCTACATGCAAATGCGATCCTACATATAAACAGGATGATATTTGGTTGTGGGACCTACATGCAAATGCGATCTTACATATAAACAGGATCCTATTTGATTGTGGGACCTATGTTGGGTCCTACATGCAAATAGGTTGCTTTATATACGCCCTAAAATGGCAGAATACCAAGTCTCTCGTGGTGATCCTGTATAACTTGTGCACCCAATTGTGTTGTGTATATATTAGGAACTAACAAATCATGCAGCTTCTATTTTTTTTATTATTGATATCGTTCATCATCACTCTGACATGTCTGTTGAACAATTACACTCTTTGCCTGATGTACAGCGTCTTCAGCACCTTTACAGATCATGCTAGATGATAGCTCTAAGATATATTTCTTGGAGGCATCTGAAACAATAAAGCGAGTTAGGAAGCTAGATTTAACAAGGGATAATACATTATGTGTCACATAAAACGTGCCAAAACTCGTGCACAGGTTAACCAGACTTCCCACATATGCTGTTACTAGAGGTCCAAAGACAATTGTTTTGTTTGTTAGCAGCAAGATCAATTAACTATGAGAACTGGGGCTACAGCAAGGGTGTCAGTAAGGCACTACCTGAACAGGGTGAAAACAATGCACGTTGAGTTATAATATCCGCGATTATTTACATTCTGTGCATATTTCTTCCACACTCGGGGAAAATATGCATGACCCAAGATGAGTTATTATGAATTAATAACCAAAAGAGGAAGATCAGTATCTTTAGAGCACCGGTACCCTGTAGCAGGGCCGCTGAAGCACACACATGATATCAACCTGATGTTAAGTGATGATACAGGTCAACCAACAGGGTAAGAGCACAAGATTACAGATGGAGGATAAGTCAATAGCTAACAATAGGGTAATAATCGCACTGGCGGATAAAGTTATAGGAACCCACACGCTAGGAAGAATACAAAGCAAAAGGTGCACGAAACATGGCATTACATGCACACAACTAACCTACAATTCACGAAGTCCAACAGCTTTCGGTCTTCCAAGGTACACACACAGAAACAGGTCCAGATACCACTAGTAAGGCATGAAATACAGTCACAGCACTGCGTGGCACCAAAACTACGACGAAAGACGCTTCCCGAACGAGAGTTCTCTGGACATGCGTCCGAACGCTTCTAAGATTTCGCATCCAAATGAGCTGGAGGAATTCCAAGCTCCAAGGGCTCCGCCTGGCTGCAACGGCTCTCCTCTATGCTCTCCTCGCGCTACATCCAGAAAGCAGAAAGTCGCGCGTACGGGCGACCAGTGCCATTGGAAAGAGGACGTTTTCCCCGTCAGAATAAGTCTTCAATCACATTTCTACGCCAACAAAAACCGACATCGAAAAAAATGCCCCCAGCCCCATGTATAACGAGCCGCTGTTGCCATGTTGTCCTCACTCGAGAATGGAGAGAGATAGAAAGATCCAGCAAGTTTCTAGCCGTTCGGTGTTCGGAGTGCACGAATCCGTCAATAGGTGATTCAGATCTCCCGCAGGGTTCAAACCTAAAAACAGGGACGAAGGTCGCAGGAGGAGAGTCAGCCTAAGGAATTTCGGGACTAACGCCATAACCTATAGTAAATAGACGGGGGGTGCGAATTGAAAAGTTGTAGAGCAAAGAACGAAGAACACGCATCCAAAATTTCCAGTAAATTGGACGTTAGGTAAGCGAGATTACGGCACTAAAGGAACGGCACCCACGGAAGCGTCTCCGAGCGGCGTCAGCCAGACTTGCTGGCGCTAGCGCCATGACCCTCCAACTCCAAGGCCCATATCTGGGGAACGGAGAATCACGCGCTTACGTGATTAAAGCGGTTGGAAAGAGCACGTCAAGAACTTCAAAACTATGTCAAACACGACTCCGTAGGTGCAATGGAAACAGTTGTAGAGGAGGTGGTGTTCCCCTACATGAGTCCTGACCGGCGATGATGGAATGTCCCAGCGGGCAGATGGTCATGGCCTCACGCTAGGACGGTGCCGGTAGAACTGCCGTGCCAGAGCCGTAGCGCGTGGCAGCAGAGGCACGTCTTCGTCATCACACACGGGCCGCCACATCATTCCCCCCCTCAGACGCGGAGCGGTGTAGAGCTAGCGGTTGGGGTCCGCGTCGATACATGAAGAGGAGGAAGATGGGCGACACGTGGAACAGGGACGACTTGTTCAGAAATCGCAGTAGCAGCAGAATGGTTGGTGCGAGCAAGCGCTGACCGGGCGGGTTCCAGGGGCGGTGTGAGGGCTGGTATGCCGAAGTAATTCAGAGAGGGGCGACAGAACCGCGAACGGTTCGTGAGCGCTGGGCTCGTAGTGTTGTCGCCAAGGAGACTGCGGGGAGGACCATCGTGAAGCACGGGGAGACCGGGAGTAAAACTCACTGTGGCCTCCGTGCGTGTCCCCGGTGGAACGTTGGTCCCGGAGCCTCTTGACCGCATCTGGACGAGCTGCCAGTGTCTTGTATGGAAGCCTGGTGGGAAGGCGAGGCGGGCAGGGTTCTTGGACCGCAAGCGTAGCAGATGCGTGTGGGGCGGTCGACAGCGGCGTACCGCGACCGGTACAGGAGTGTGATGCTCGGGAAGGTGCCGCTGGTGGAAGCCCGAGGAGCGCCATCACGAAGCGTGTGGCGACGTGCCGTGGAGTGTGGGACCATTGCGACGTGAGCTGGGTAGATGGGTACAACCACGGTGTTTCGCGGCCGGGCGTTGCGATTGAGTAGAGCCGCGGTGGATTGGCGTCGTCGCCTAGCGGTTCCTCGGTTGAACGATGCACCGCACCTTCGGAGATGACTTCAGAGGTGGGCTTGCAGGAATTTCGGATGGTATTGGGCCGAATTACGCCGAACATGGTGTTCATAGTTCGGGTCACCAAATGTAGAGGAGGTGGTGTTCCTCTACATGAGTCCTGACCGGCGATGATGGAATGTCCCAGCGGGCAGGTGGTCATGGCCTCACGCTAGGACGGTGCCGGTAGAACTGCCGTGCCAGAGCCGTAGCGCGTGGCAGCAGAGGCACGTCTTCGTCATCACACACGGGCCGCCACACAGTTTTGAAAAAAAAAAAAAATAGCCGGCGGTCCCATGTATTGGGAGGAGTGTAAACACGGAAACCGGTAGCTCGAGAACCAGAAGACTTTGACAGCTGTAGTAAATTTTGCCACGTTCAGCGAGTTGAGGCGAGTACACTCAAGAAAGATGAAAACTGTCCGACGCGGGCTTCCTTCCGAAAAAGGGCCTCAAAGTTTAAAAAAACAGAGTTACGAACGCGTCTCTGCCCACAACCCCCGAACCGCTAAAGACCGACCCATGGTTCCATTTGACCGATCGTAGAGCGACTCAAGTCCTACTACGACGGAAATTCTGGCGTCGACCTGACTAGCGGGGCGGATGTTACGGAGCTCCGAATGTATCGGAAGCGCAGACGGAGGCCTGGAATTTCCAAGTATCTCGACTACTTTTAGGATTTCCTGCGAGCCGTGAGCGTGCACGTGAAGGCGAAGGATTAGGGAATCCGTCACAACAAACCTCGTCCTGATAGAACTGGTTTAGTCCTAGATATTAGACCGAGGACCCCATCGACACCGCAATGTCGCTCGATGGGGTTCAACTGCCACCTCGACCGGTTGCGCACTGCTGTCGAAGTTTGTGCTTAAACAGCACTCAAAGGAATGCACGCATCATTGTATGCTTGATGTTTTGTCGACTAGTAATGGACATACTCTATGCATGTTCCATAAATGAATGCAACCCGTTCATTCAGTTGTTTTCAACCTAAAAAAATATATTCATTTGCAGTGGTTCTAATAGAATTCGCACTTGATAACCTGCCGTATGTGTGCGCGTTGGCAAACATGATTGAATATGACTAGTTCGTTCTGGGCCCCAGTTTTGAAGGACATATATATATATATAAGCAATCAAATAGTGTTTGTTGCTGTGTTAATATATCACTTCCATGTCTCAAAATAATTCCCCACGTCCTCCCCACATGAAACCAAACAGGTCACGTAAGATCTCCCATAGCTCTTTTTTGATGCCTTGTAGGATCCTACAAGTCTGCTACGTAGCCGGTTATAGGCAATGTAGTGTCCTACAACTCTCCTATGTTGCCGAATATGGGACAAGTAGGACACCACAACTCTCCTACATAGCCTAATATGAGACATGTAGGATCCCACAACTTTCCCACATGATACAAAATAGGACATAAAGGATCCTACATCAATTTGTATAGGATAAATTTGCGTTGGCAAAATAGCGTTGGCAAACATGATTGAATATGACTAGTTCGTTCTGGGCCCCAGTTTTGAAGGACATATATATATATATAAGCAATCAAATAGTGTTTGTTGCTGTGTTAATATATCACTTCCATGTCTCAAAATAATTCCCCACGTCCTCCCCACATGAAACCAAACAGGTCACGTAAGATCTCCCATAGCTCTTTTTTGATGCCTTGTAGGATCCTACAAGTCTGCTACGTAGCCGGTTATAGGCAATGTAGTGTCCTACAACTCTCCTATGTTGCCGAATATGGGACAAGTAGGACACCACAACTCTCCTACATAGCCTAATATGAGACATGTAGGATCCCACAACTTTCCCACATGATACAAAATAGGACATAAAGGATCCTACATCAATTTGTATAGGATAAATAGGATCGCATACAACCTATTTGGCTATTTTTCAACAGGGCGATAAGCAGTCTGCGTCTTCTTCCGGATTTGTACGTGACAGTAATGTCGTACTCACCTAGCCGGAGGCTGCATCGTGCTCGTCGCCCCGATGAGACCTTTTTCCTAGCTAGTCAACATAGGGCATTGTGGTCTGTCACAACTTTAAACGGCCGTTCGCACACGTAGGGACGCAGCTTCCTGACTGCCCATATACCTAAGTGCAAGACATTCTTTTTCTTTCGTTGCTTACTTTTTCTCAGCCTTGGACAGCGGTCTGCTTGCATAGGCTATGACATGCTCTATGTCGCCTTGGAGTTTGACAACAACCGTACCAAGTCCTTCGTTACATGCGTCTGTGTTACTTTCGGTGTCAGCGTTCGGGTTGAAGTGGGCTAGTACGAGTGCGGTTTGAAGCACGGTCTTGAGATCTTCGAAAGTTTGTTGCTGTGCTTCATTGCACGAAAAAGGAATTCCGTTCTTTGTCAGGGAGTTCAGTGGCGATGTCATCTTTGAGAAGTTTTGGATGAAGCGGCGACAGTAGGCGCAGAGGCCGACGAAACTGCGTACCTGTTTTACGTTCGCAGGTACTGGGAAGTTGGCGACAGCTGCGGTCTTTTCAGGATCCACACGCGTATCTTCACTGCTAGAAGATACCCAAGAAATACCTGGTAATCGAATGTCAGACTTACTGCTCGTGCAGCTTCGAGGACTTTCCGTAATCGTTCGATGTGCTCTTCGAAGGTCCTTACGAAGACGACGACGTCGTCGAGGTAGACGAGGCAGGTTTGGCACTTTCGGTCAGCTAGCACGGTATTCGTGACGCACTGGAAAGTCACCGGCGCTGTGAAAAGTTGAAAAAGCATTACGTTAAATTATATAGTCCCTGGGATTATACAACTCTGGACGCTTGTGAGAGGTACTGGGATCGTTACCCGGCATCTCCGCCAGAATTGTCACTGATGAAGCAGAGATGACGACTCGATGAGCGACTGACGAATGCTGTATTCAGGTACTTACTGATATAAGCATAAGAGCACAGTTGACCCTTTGAATGCCCAGGCTTGGGGCTTGGGGCCGACAAGGAATAATAAAGAAGGTACCGCGCGCGTCATCAAGGTTCCGACGTCAGTTGTAGTATGTGCAACGTAAATTGCTCGCTCAATAGACAGAGTGCTCACGAATGTTCAGGAAGCGCTGTTTCCTTGACCTTGATGCTGGCCGTGTGTTACCGTCGCTGTCAAACAAGAAGCTTGGCAATATGAGCGATCTGTTCCTACCCTAGGATCGAATGCATTGGTTGAAGGCTGGTTGAATATTGCTTTCCGTATTACTGTAATTTAATTGAGCTTCTAATATACAGTCGACCCGCGTTTATCCGGACTTCATTTATCCGGATCCTGCGCTATCCGGACAAAAAAGCATGGGGACGGATTTTCGTCCATGTATTTTGTTCTCGTTTATCCGGACTTCAGCTTCCGGACTCGGACAAGAATTCCACGGAACGAAAGCCGAAAATTCTTGTAATCCAGCTTCAGTTATCCGGACTACAGTGAGTAAGAGGAGACGCTGACCCCGCTTCGTCACCCTTTTCCCTGTGTTGGGGTTATTCCCGTCACACGTCAGGGACCTACATTCCTCCGTAGGGGAGACAACCGTGCACGATGACCCCCTTTTCTATTTGTGTGCGTTGGGTCATGTTGACCAGTCGAGCCATTTGGAAATATCTCGAGCAACTGTCCGGTTCTAGAGGGGAAAACTCCAACCCGAGGGCCTGCTGCTTACGGCCCGTTGGCCGATGAAGACATTCCCCTAGCTGAGCTGCGGTCCCTGATGCAGAGGCTCACTGCGACTGCCGTAGATGATGCTGCGGTTTCTGACTACGTTGACGTTGATAAGGATGATGACGCGTGTGCAGCTATGAGTGATGACGGTGTGATTGCTGCTGTTGCCTCCGATGATGTGCAGCAAGACGGTGCAGATGACGCCAGTGAGAAACAAGGCTCCGACATTGACACTTCGCGTCCGCACTGACATTCTTCGAGCAGCGCAACAGCGTGGCTCAACTCTATACAATTAGCAAAAGTTTGCAGGAATCGAGTGCCTACACTATCATTGACGAGATTTCTGTGTTTTAATTAAACCGTGCTCTGTAGGACGTTTCTATTCGGTCGTTTCATTTATCCGGATGCCCCGGTATCCGGACGATTTCGCCGGGAACGGCACCGTCCGGATAAACGGGGGTCGACTGTAATAGAAAAAAACTAAATTGCACAAGTAAACTTCAGAGTATCAAAGTTAATCACAAACACAAGCATGTCCACATGTAGAAACAGCGTAAACTATCAACAGTTATTTCGAAAATGTTCTTTCTGAATACGAACGCGGATCCTATCATGTCCTTTATGCAACCGACGCTCACCTTAATGCTACTCTAATGGGTCATCCTGCAGGTGAACTTGCGGTACCTCAGCCTACGAAACCCTAAAGTACAACTGCGTGTTGTTGGAGCATCGTTTCACACGGTAAGTTCTTTTTTTTTTCTGCTTTCAGTGCTCAAGTACTCCGATTGAGCTTGCAACTTTGAGAATAATAATTTACATATATGTATTCCTGATAAAAGATTCGATGCATATCCTGGATTAGTACGAAAAAAAAAGCGAGGAATTTAGGTGATGTTCTTCCATCTAGTGGTGGTTTATTATTTTATCGCGATTTCTGCAACTGATTGTTGGCTGTAGGACGGGTTTGACTCGTGTATTGACATTCACTCATGTGTTTGACTCGCTCACTCTGTTGTAGGACTGTGTTGTTTGATGACGCGATATCATAGGCTACGATAACGAGTCAAATTCTGTGCCATCTCCGTAACTTGGAGCATCACTCTTCTCTTTTCTTCTTTCTTTCTTTCTTTCATTTTCCTTTCTTTCCTTCTTCCGTTTTATTCCCCCTTTTTTTTTGAATAGCAAGGAGGCTCTTTGCCTGGCCAACCGTTCCTGTCATTTTTTTTTCTTGATAAGCATATACCCCCCCCCCCCCTTAAAACCAACAGCAACATTACTGTTGGTTGCGAACGGTGCTGCTGGTATATCGGTGATGGTTCAATCCCTCTGTCCTGACTCGAAGGTTTGCAGAGTGTAACTGACTCAAACTAAACCGTACTATGCCCAGTACGTGTAATCCTAGTTGAAGCATTTAGGGGTAGTTTCATTTTAAATCGAACAACGTGTGAAAGTCGTATTTTTTAATTCGCCGAGAAAAAATATATGTTAGAGGACAGCTCAAACGACGCAAATCGCGCCACGTGCGATGCTCGTGAGTATAGTAATTTCCGCGTAGGAGAGGGGGAAATTCTGAGGCTGCTTGAGCACGCTTTCTTCCGGACCGACTTTGACGGGATATAGCACCGCTAATTTTATCTCTAGGAACTGGAGGGTTTTTGTGATTATAGGCTATACCATAGACATTGTCGACAGTCATCCACAGAACTCTGAGAGCCATAGATTTTCTGTTAAAAAATGCCAAACTTGGCGTAAACGTTCAAAAAGGACAAACTTTGTTACCGATTTTCTTCATGACCGAACGTCTGAGAAGATCGAGCTTAGTGCCATTCGATAGGACATTGAAAGAGCTTTCGTACTGTATAGAATTCATTTTTCTCAGCCCAGTTGTTTCTGTGTTATTAGCTTGAGAATGACACATGGTAGGCGAAAATTGCCAATGTTGCATCTCAATTTTCTCAAAAATGCCATCTTCGATTTCCTTGATTATTTTTGAAAAGGTGGCGTCATGTCTCTACTTTAGACGCCAAGTGAGACAATCTTTTATTTTTGCCTGAGAGACGCGCAGCGATTTTTTTTTGTCAGGCAGGGTGCACGAGGCTGTGGCCTTGCGCGCCCCACCCACGAGCACGCGACCTTCAACCTTTTCATTGCTACATGTTTCCCGTTGACGGAGAAATCAATGACCACACTGCGTGAGCTTGTTGTAGTGTCCCCAGAGCATCACTTTACGTTTACCCAATGGTCTCTCAGTTCCGTCAGGCTCATTCAAACCGTGGGAGAGTACATGAGTTGCCTGTGCGCCCTTGACGAGAAGCCCCAGTTCGACGAACATACCGACAAAGCAGTGAGAAGAAACGAAGCGCTTCGTAGAGATCTTCATCCACTGGTAACATCTTAGCTTTTGTTTCAGGTTGCCGCCAGTCCCTCAGGCAGTGTGAAAGGCACATCCTTTTCGTTCTTAAAAGAACGAAAACCGAAAGTTTCGAAAAGCGTAAAATGTGCCTATTGCGAGATCCCTGCAGGTGGTGGCTGCCACCATTAAATTAGCATCATCCGATAGCTTTACACCTGTCCTTTCACATGATATAAAGTGAATGGGTTCAAGCGCATGGATGCCAGAAGGACTACTGAAGACCACGCCAAGGGTTTAAGGTACCTACGGCTACCGGAAACGAGGGATTTTAGTTGTGCGTTGTTCTGTCGGAAATTTTGATTCCCACGGTGACACTGACACATCTCGGTGAGGGCGAACGTGTTATACTTGAGAGCAGCAACTGTCATCACAGCGGTCTTACGGGTTTTGTACCACTCGTCGTGGTTCCGAAATAACGCTAGGGAGCATAGAACTAATTCAAGAGAGCATGCACACCTTCGGAACTATCACTTATTGCGCCCAAGTTAAGAGGCGACTGCAACCACGCGACCACAAATTTGTATTCTCAGGTGTTGTAACTTTCTGTCCCCTGTGGCCGTAGTTCTGCCTTCTTAATATTAACTCGCACGACAGCCTCATAGCGTGCGTATGTGCATTGCCTCAAGCACATGTGCGGGAGAATAGTGAATATGCGCACGTGCGTATACGCACACGTCGTGCGTGCGACTCCCATGAAAGTGCGTAATAGCAAGTTCAAGTCGCCCACAAAAGTATTGCCCTGCGTCTCCAAAGGAAAAAAATAAACATACGTACCATAAGTGCAAAAGAAATACATAACGCAACATCTGGGCATTAAATTACAAAGCAAAGACTACGAAGCAAAACGCGCTCGTAAACATTCGAAGAGCGCCTTTGTGTGGAAAAATCGCTTCGCGGAAAGGTAGCCCTACGTCTCAATCAAAAAGAGAAAAGGTACTTTACCAGCAGCGCAAAGTACCGGCATAGTTCTGCCCCTGTGGAATAAATCGTGAAAAATATTCCGGCTTTTTAGAAATAATTAAGATCGAACATGCAAAATTTTCGCGTACCATTCGTGGTTTTGCGATACTAGGCGGACAAAGAATGCGCTTGAACCCAGTCACTTTATATCATGTGAAAGGTCATGTCTAAACCAATCGGATGATGCTAATCCAATGGTGGCAGCCACCACCTGCAGGGGTCTCGCAATAGGCACATTTTACGCTTTTCGAAACTTTCGGTTTTCGTTCTTTTAAGAACGAAAAGGATGTGCCTTTCACACTGCCTGAGGGACTGGCGGCAACCTGAAACAAAAGCTAAGATGTTACCAGTGGATGAAGATCTCTACGAAGCGCTTCGTTTCTTCTCACTGCTTTGTCGGTATGTTCGTCGAACTGGGGCTTCTCGTCAAGGGCGCACAGGCAACTCATGTACTCTCCCACGGTTTGAATGAGCCTGACGGAACTGAGAGACCATTGGGTAAACGTAAAGTGATGCTCTGGGGACACTACAACAAGCTCACGCAGTGTGGTCATTGATTTCTCCGTCAACGGGAAACATGTAGCAATGAAAAGGTTGAAGGTCGCGTGCTCGTGGGTGGGGCGCGCAAGGCCACAGCCTCGTGCACCCTGCCTGACAAAAAAAATCGCTGCGCGTCTCTCAGGCAAAAATAAAAGATTGTCTCACTTGGCGTCTAAAGTAGAGACATGACGCCACCTTTTCAAAAATAATCAAGGAAATCGAAGATGGCATTTTTGAGAAAATTGAGATGCAACATTGGCAATTTTCGCCTACCATGTGTCATTCTCAAGCTAATAACACAGAAACAACTGGGCTGAGAAAAATGAATTCTATACAGCACGAAAGCTCTTTCAATGTCCTATCGAATGGCACTAAGCTCGATCTTCTCAGACGTTCGGTCATGAAGAAAATCGGTAACAAAGTTTGTCCTTTTTGAACGTTTACGCCAAGTTTGGCATTTTTTAACAGAAAATCTATGGCTCTCAGAGTTCTGTGGATGACTGTCGACAATGTCTATGGTATAGCCTATAATCACAAAAACTCTCCAGTTCCTAGAGATAAAATTAGCGGTGCTAGATCCCGACAAAGTCGGTCCAGAAGAAAGCGTGCTCAAGCAGCCTCAGACTTTCCCCCTCTCCTACGCGGAAACTACTCCACGCACGAGCGTCGCACGTGGCGCGATTTGCGTCGTTTGAACTGTCCTCAAACATATAATTTTTCTGGGCGAATTAAAAAATACGACTTTCACACGTTGTTCGATTTAAAATGAAACTACAAGCTGTCTACAGTTAATCGACAGTCAGTTCAAACTTCGCTCAGTTCAAACGCCGTTGTGGAGATTTCGCACAGCGTTTGACACTTGTCGTACGCGACCTCAGGGAATCTGTGGGACAGACTTCGATTATATAACATAGCGGTTCCGCGTAGAGCAGTGAAGCAGACAGTACGAGAGGTAGTGTTAGAATTCGAACGAAATTTGCTGCAAAAATCTACGTGGCTCGGCGCAAAGGTCGATATATTATCCTTGCGAGAGAAACCAGTTCTCCCTATAATTAAGTTTTGCGGTTGAAATTCGATCGGGCGATACTTATTGCAGAAAGTTGTTCCTGATAAACCAGGCTTACCCTTCCATTTTGCATGTCGTCAGCCCACTTTTAGTCGACATTGCATGATATAACGACATCGTCACGTTATTTCCCCGCTACTGGTTACTATGCAGTTTAAAGAGGATTCATTTCTCATCTATCACAACGGACGAGATGGTGGTCGTTATATCGAAGGAATTGGCACTCTTCGAGAACTGTCGAACTTCATAAATGCTAGGTGGGAATTCAATGAAGCTGACATTGTTCATCATTTCACTGGGTAAGTGAACATGCCTGTTCGCCGTCGTAGTCAGACGTCCAGGGTTAGCAAAGGGTTCACGGAATAGAAAATTAACAAAATCTCACACCATGCAGGCAATTGAACAGGTAGAGCGCCCACACCGCTTTATCCGCTGTACGGGGCGTCGGTCACCTTGCTCTGTGTACGTGTGTGCCCTGGTCGTTTGAACACACCTTGACGCAATATTGCACTACTTTTCTCTGCAATAAGGTGGGCAGTTGGGTTTGTTGGTGCAACATACTGAGCACGAGCGCGAACACCTAGACACAGGCCGATTTTGACTACAGACAGAGTGTCGTTGATCTCTGTCCGTGTCTAGTCTTTTTCTATTTATTTATTTTGAGCCCGCGTTTAGTTTGTCTAAACACGGTAGCTGACGGAACGTCATCGTCCTCCCGTCGGACAGCATGGGTTGAAGCCAATGTGTGTCCGTGTGTTCGTGAAAGGGGCCTCGGCAGTGATGGCCACTAACTACCAGGGTGTCGAACCGAAACGTTTTTCGTTCCGGTTCTATCACAAGCGGTCCGGTACCGGTTCTGCTCCGGAGCAAAAACGTAACGCTTCATACCGGTTTTAACCGGTTCTGCTTCTGGTGAACATATTCATTCCCAGAAAAAAATCAATGTTGCAAAACGTAAACCCGTTTATTCAGCATACATGGTATTTAATACTAAAGGGGCACTAAACAGCTTCACCAATATTATCCAATTATTATGCTCTACGAAAGAACGTGGCTCACCATATCCAATTATGAAATTCATTTACTTCTAGCGAGCGCATTTACCACGAAACAATGCCATTCAAAGAGCATAATCCGCGTGAGTCTCTCCTTCTTAGTCGGAGAACATCTACGTCACACGTCTCGCACGTGTAGCAGAGCTGCATTCCAGTCACTGGAGATAGGGGAGACTTCGGACTCATAGCCAATGACGTGCCTCGTTGACACAAGCAGCAGCGTGCGGGAAGAACCGGTTGTGAGAACATAGCTGTGACCTCACGGAGCAATACGGTGCTGAAAACATAGTGCGCGACATGAAATGAAGTATTGTGTACTTTTGGTACCTTTTGACCTGGCTACCTTGGGATTGACCAGTGTAAATATGATTAGAATTGGCCTCACTACCCGATATTAAAACAAAATCAATGTATAGGAGTCCCACATTTTGAATGGTTGATGGTGCGCGGCGTCAAAATAACGTGTGGCTATTGTCGCCAGGGCATAGCAGGGTGGGGCATGAGTGCGAAAGAGTGCAGTGAATATTCGGTTGGTTTGGAGTCATTATTTAAATTTTTGCGACAAAATTTTTTGCTAAACGTCACTGTAGGAAACTAATCACACTGCATTACAAAAAAAGTGCACCTTGCATACCTGTTTATTGCCCCGTTAATAGGCAGCTGTGAAATTGGTAGCTCCTGGTTCCTGTAGCTGATTCAAATAGGCTTTCTCCTTTCTTGAAGCGCATGATATAGACGGACTTGTTTGTCGTGATGTCATACGCAAAGTACGAGGGGTGTCCAAATCAAACCGGGACTTTCTGTCTCCTGAGTGTACAGATGGCTCGCGCTACTTCTTTTTCGTCATTTTCACACGTGACAGGCCTCCGCGTTCACCACGAGGTGGTCCAAAGTTTGCGCAAAACAGAAGACGCGTGCTGGACAAGATGGTCGACAACGAGGTGAGCGCGCACATCGAAAAGCGAATTGTCATGAAGTTTCTCGTGAATGAAAGCGTAAAGTCATCTGAAATTCACAGAAGACTTCAGGCTCAGTATGGCCACGATACACTTAGCCGCAGCAAAGAGTTTCAGTGGTGCAAACGGTTCCGAGACGGCCATACATCAGTGCTTGACGATCCCGCGGATCAGAGCCTAGTGTCAGAGTTCCTGAGAACATCCAACTTGTGGAGCGCCTCATCCTCAAGGACCGACGGATAACATGTCTCGAACTGGCTCGAAAGAACCTTTTCTGTGGGAACGTTGAACACTATCATTCATGAACACTTCCAGTTTCGGAAAGTTAGTGCCCGTTGGGTCTCGAGGCAGCTCTCCGTGTTTGACCGGCAGAGAAGACTGGAAATCTCCCAAGAGCTAAGGTACCGTTTCGACACTGAAGGACAGCCGTTCCTTGATCGGATCATCACATGCGATGAAACGTGGATGCACCATTTCACTCCTGAGTCATCAAAACAGTGGGATGAAAACAGTGGAAGCATCCGGGCTCACCAGCTCCCAAGAAGTTCCGAAGCACCACGTCTGCGGGTAAGGTGATGGCCACGGTTTTCTGGGACAAGGCTGGCGATGTTCATGTTGATTTTCTGCCGAGTGGTACCACCATCAATAGTGCATATTACTGCCAGGCTCTCAGGGATGTGCATAAGGCGCTGAAGCAAATGCGGCCGGGCCTCGTCACCAAAGGAGTCCTCCTCCTACAGGACAATGCACGCCCGCATGCCACGCATCTCACGACACGCACCTTACAGGAACTTGGCTGGGAGTTGCTGCCACATCCCCCTTACAGTCCCGACCTCACCCCCAGCGATTTCCATCTCTTCGGGCGACTGAAGGCGTTCCTTGGGGGCCGCCACTTCAGCTGCGACGACGAGATCAATAATGCCGTCCGATTATGGCTGCTACGCGCCGCTAAGGATTTCTACGCTGCTGGCATCCAAGCCCTCGTGAAACGCTGGGAGAAGTGCATTAGTGCAGCTGAAATCGCGTTGAAAAATAAAACTAATTTCTTGCCTGTAAGTTCATTTTACTTTTGCGAAAAAAATGAAAAGTCCCGGTTTGACTTGAACACCCCTCGTAGTATTGTATTTGGACGCGTTAGGTTTCAGGATATCAGCGCTTTTACGCCTGTAGAACTGGTTAACGTAACATGCATAGTAGGAAGAGGTAGCAATAGACAACGTAGAATAAACAGTAATTCACAACATTAGATGAACGTTGTATCAATGTAGAAAAAACTAACGGCAACGTGTAAATAACGTTATAAAATTATGTTGATTCTACGTGTTTTTGAGCGAACATTTTCTATTGGAATCAACGTTGCACACTATTGCAGATTCTACGATGCTGACGACGTTGTAGATTTATAATGTTATTTCAACGTTGATTCTATATTTCGTGGTTGACTGGGTAGCTAGCTAAGCCCTTCTAAGCTTTTGAAGTGCACAGCTAGCTAAGCTCTAAGGGTATAGTTAGCGAAGATACAAATGCACTTGCGAATGCTGGTTGCACTCCACCAGTGCAACTAGAGTTCCGTGAATTTTGGGAGCAAGACTTTTTTTCTTCAGAACCTTCCATTTTTGGGGTCAATACATTCAATAAACACCCTCCTTTTGGGTGTAACATGTGACATCCCTGTTACACCCATCATTGGGGTGTAGCATTTACACTCTTAAGGGTGTGCGTTATCAACACTCATTTTACACTCATAGGGGTGTAAAAATTACTGTGTACCCGCGGATGCAGCTGTAAAATATGTACCAGTGCGCCCACATACCTTTTTGCAAGCTTACTGGCCGAGAATTTGTGCTTGCTCCGATTGGTGGACAATATTTTGAAGCCGCATTTTGTACGCGCATGTGCGTGCAGCGTATCGTCCGCTTCAGCATATTTTCGAAATAGCATGGCCGGCACGGCGTCCTTCTGTGTTCCGCGTTTTGGTGGTGTCGATTGACAAAACGTTTTGTAGAAATATGTTCATGGGCTGGTTCGTGCGTCGGTGTGATTCTAAGCTTGTTGTGCAGCTTCTGGACACAACTATTGTCCCACGAATAGTCTGTTAACTGCGAAACTGGAATGCTTCAGGACTTGGAGGGACTGGAGCGTGAAGAACACGTTCGGGCGCCGTCTCGAGGACTGACAAGACAGGATCACGTGCACCACTTTGCCCTTTGCTGCACTGTATGATAAACTGCAGCAGCAAAAGAAGGTGTTCATCATGAAATGATACGCATTAATGAGACCGGCTTGGTATTAGGAATTGAACGGCGTGTTCTTTTTGCGTCAAGTTCGAACTCGGTTATAGTGTGTGAGCAACGCAGTGGACTTTGTATTCACCGTGCACCCATGTATCAGATCAGTGAATCGGTGCTTTGTGTGAATAAATGTTTGTTTTAGACAAATGTCGCTTCAGCTATTTTGAATGCCGAATAACGATGGCAGGCGTGAAATCCAGTAGAAGTCGATGGTAGCCAGATCCAGGTGGGGCAAAGTAACCGTCTTGCCATGTATTTCAGCCCATTCCCAGCCTAAAACACCGTAGGCGGCCTGTATGTGACCCAGCTGGCTGGTAGTGGATTATACTAGGCTACAGATACAATCCAGGTCCTATATGAGTCGCAGCAGCCGAATCCAAGGCCATAAAGCGTTTCACGCAGAGAGGAGCACGCCGTTTGTTCGCGGTGCACTGTTATTCGAAAAGGTGTTCTAATGGAGTGAAAAAGGTAGATTCCCCATTTATATTCTTTTCACGTCAGATTTACTTCTCACGAATGGAGAAAAGATGGTTCTTTCCCTTCATTTGAGAGGAAGGTGTATAGGAGGGGTACGAACCTCGCAGAGAAATGGTAACGCGTGCATGAGGCCCCCACAGCTCCCCTCTTCGCGGCTCTAAAAAAATGTTTGCACGTCATAAACACGTGGTATTGTTCCATCAGGCATCATAGTTGATACCCATTGGCCGAAGGGGATTGCGCGCTCCGCCAGTGGTTGGCAAAGTTTCAAAAGAGCATTCTTTCGCGGGCTGCCGTTCTGGCGGGCAGTTACGAGAAGAGAAGAGAGAGAAGTGGCAGCGGCGTCTCCACGATGTCAGTTGACAGCACGGTATGACCGCTTTGTTCAAAGAGAATCCGCCATTTTCACGAGTTGTGGCGCCCTCTAGCGTTCCGCGCAAAATCATCTGCTAATGGTTGAAGTCGTCTGCTGCCGGCTGTCGTGGCACGGTTCTTTTTCATTTTACACGAAGGGGGTTACTTAAAATGCAGGCTCCCGTAGTCCCTCCGTAAGTAGGGCCGAGCTCGCTTGAAGTTGTGACTTATCGACGTGAGGCGGCGCAGTGTGTTCAAACGCTGAAAGAAAAAGAAAGGAATAGATCATCAGCGCGCTATCTTAACACCTGACGCCGTCCTCACCGTGCCCGGATTGCATTCTGTCTGCGGGGTGTGGTCTGATTGTTGTATTGAAACTGACTGCGTGTGTTCGGTGTTAAGCATCGTACATCATTGTGTGCGGGACTCGAGCGACATGATCGAAGAGCCCGGCGTTCCCTTCGGCTCTGCTCACCTTTGCTGGGTCCAAGACGTCAGTGCTAAACCGAAAGTAGATCAAGTTTGGGCCTACCTTCGTAAGTCAACGCCTTGCATCCGGCAAGGACACCGCGGATGGAACTTCAAAAAAGAAGGCTACGTGCGGAACGTATTATATAATACGGACACCGACTCCGCATCAGAACATGTCACACTGGTGTGCTGTGTATACCTACCATCAATGCGGAAGGGTGGTTATACGACGACGGCGTGGTATCAAGACGACCGCACTGTTTCTGGTGCGCACTGTCAATGCGTTGCCGGGTGAGTACATACGTCCTAGGACTGTGGACATAGATGCTTGACAATGTCTGGTATATCAGTTTGTAAACACTGCGTGAAGGGCAGATAGAACTGTTGTAGTTTCTGTTGATCAGTTTGTTGGTTTGATGGTACTGTAGAAGCGCCGATCCGTGTCTGTGTCGCATTGGCAATCCCTCTCAGTGACTTATTCTGCGTTTCTAGCACAAAGTGACGTCTCTGCAACAGTTATGCAGTAAATTATAAGTCGTTGGCGGCCGATATGTGCACATTTTAATGTGGGGTGTTTGCTTCATGCTTTCAGGCTCAGTGGAACATGGGAGCATGTTGCCGCATTGCTGTTCCATGTTGGTGCCACGAAACAGACCCAAGTCTCCTGTACAGATGTGCCTTGTACTTGGATTGTGCCCCCTGAAGAAGGTATAGTCCTGCAAATCATTTGCAGAGCATGCATCGAACGAGAAGTATTTTTGCCATATTTTGTGCTTGTCCTGTGACACCTGCCTGAATTCTTTTGCAGCTAAAAAGCCGGCCCCAGTTACTCCGCTGCAAGATATAACTTCCCGGAAGCACTTGGTCAATAAAGTCACCCACGTTGAGACAAGGCTGCGCCTGTTTGACCCATGTGCGAATTCCCCAGATCGTGACAACACCGATTACACAAGGACTCTCAAACGACTGGAAAAAGTACGTCCAAGCTTGATGTTCCTGAGGTATTTCCCTGGAAAGTCCGTTCAGCCCACCCAGGCGGCGCAGCCGACACTCACAATAGGCGACGACGAAGACCTCTGGGGCCCCCACGTATCTCAGGAGGTAGACAAGTACATCACGTCACTCCCACAGCTGACTGTGAGTGAGAGAGAAAAACTGTGCGAGACTACCAAGGGGCAGGCGGACAATGCAAAATGGTACTCCGCAAGAACTGGTCGTGTCACGGCACCAAACTTTGGCAGATTGGTTCGCTGCACGAAACCTGAGTACCTTGTAAGCAAATACTTTACCCCAGAAAAAAGTGCCCATTCAGAAGCCATATCATACGGGAGGGAGCATGAAGATGACGCAGTGGATGCTTACGTGCACCTGATGCACCTGAATGACAGGCCAGTTGAAGTGATCGCGACCGGTCTCATCCTGCATCGGAAGTACCCGTTCATTGCAGCCTCACCAGACCGTCTTGTGAAGGAGGGAGACATGGATAGACTGCTGGAGGTAAAGTGTCCACTCTCCAAGAGGGGGATACCATCAGAAGAGGCAAGCAACGCAAGAGGTTCTGCTGCAGCATTGTTGACGGCGAGGTTCACCTGAAGCCCTCACATGCATATTTCTATCAAGTACAAGGTCAGATGGCGGTAGCAGAAAAAGAATGGTGAGACTTCGTTATTTGGACAAATGATTGTGCTGGGAACGGGTCCACGCATGTTCAAAGGATATACTTTGACCGCTCGTTTTGGGAGGAAGAGATTTTGCCTGGCATACTGCACTTTGTTAGGCACGCGCTTGTCCCCGAAGTGCTGACAAAAAGAAAATACAGAGGATAGGAAAACTGTACACCAAAGGTGGCTATATTCCCTTTGGCAAGTACAGGAAAAACAACAGCAAAGAAAATGATGGGTTTGACTAGTTCTGGTTGAGACATTTATTTTGCCCATCAATGTGGAGCGAATCTCTATCATAACACATCGAGTGTTTTCCAAAGACAAGTGGCACCACATGAGAAGTGTGTGAAGTAAAAATCATTTCATATACTGCAGTTGCTTTATGCGCATTGACCATGTTGCTACATACCTTTTAAATACATTTCAGCGTACCGTGGTATACAGTGAACCCTCGTTATTATGACCATGGCTGGAGGTTTGCTGAGGTTTGCACTACATGGTTCCCCAGGCGTTTGGTCATAAAGCGTGTATGTCAGAGTGTCAGGGGTCAGAGAAACCTGTCAAGAAGTCAGGTGAGGTTTCGTGTTGTGCTGTCCTCTGCATTTCTTAGCCTCATCTTCTGTTATGTTGTCAGGGGTCATATTAACAAGAGTTCACTGTACACCACAAGCAGGCCGCAACATATTCAACACACAGCTCTGATTACTTGATGGGCGGGTCCCTCGAGTTGGTCAAAAAGCAGCAAGTATGGAACACCTGCTCCGCAATGTCAACCATATTCAGTGGCAATGGCCTGTCCAGTATGTGGAATTCTTTCACTCGTCGTATAACGCGTTCAACATGAACCCTGGCACTGGCTATACTGCGATACTGCGATTTTTTTCCACGTCATTTACATTCATTTGGGCTTCTCCTGGGTTCCTCATTGGAGGCATATATAAACTTATCCCAGGGGGCAAATTCCTGAACCTAAACCCTTTGTCAATCCTTAGTGCATCTCCTGGCATTAGGCTACTAAACAAGCCTAGTAGCCTGGTAGTCCAGTGTAGTACATCGCATTCACCATTGAGTTACGGATATGCTCCACAGAAAGAAGTCGTGAATTGGCATTCTCCAGTTGGCTTCTCAGCTTATCTTTCTCCTCTTCCAGCACAAGGATCCTGGATTGCAGCGCAGCTAGGTTCTCTGCCGAGGTCACTGGAGGAGCATTCATATTTAGTGCACCTGAAATTGCAGAAAAGACTCATGTGGGGAAGAAAACAGCACTCATAGATAAGGCACTTCATTTTTCTGCTACGGCAAATCTGAAATTCTGTGGTCGGGGTTAGTAAAGTCTGCAATTTTATGCAGCAATTGCAAAAAAAGGGTACTTTTGGCTCCGATACTTACACCACCTTCATACGCAGAACTGTTAGAAATCAGAAACAGCTGTTAGACGACTAAGTTCGCGCTATCGAGCTACATTTCTGACTGGCCGAACACGTTAGCCGTCAAATGGGTAATTCCATGCCATGTTATACACATTCCATCATCATGGATTGTGATGAAAAATTCAAGGTGGTTTGCGGGCTCAGTAGAATGGCACACGGTGCATAATGTGTAATTAAAAAATCTGAAGTGTTCCCCCGCTAGAGGGTTCGGAACATGGCGACAGGTGCGACAACCAAGTTCTCTTTGCTAGCGTCTCATGGCACGTGTACTTTTTCCGAGTGGCCCACTTCTTGAAAAAAAAAAGGAAAGGCTGACTGATCAGACACGTGAATCGAGTGTGCACTTTTCCACCTATATGCGTGACCACGCACCTCACCTGGCACGGAATGATCAAATATATTAATAAAGGTTTCCTCTAAACAGAAGAAAAAGGCCTACCCTCAACTGAATTTAGTGGTCCTGTAGAACTTGAAGAGCAGTTCAGGGCCTCTGCATTTGATGACCCATGTGATGCTGAAGCTACAATAAAATGGACGACATTTGTATTTGGAACCAGCGCATCAACTGTGAACTACGAGGGGCGTTCAAGTCAAACCGGGACTTTTCATTTTTGCAAAAGTAAAATGAACTTATAGGCGAGAAATTCGTTTTATTTTTCAACGTAATCTCCAGCTCCACTAATGCACTTGTCCCAGCGTTTCACGAGGGCTTGGATGCCAGCAGCGTTGAAATCCTTACCGGCGCGTAGCAGCCATGATCGGACCGCATTCTTGACTTTGTCGTCGCAGCTGAAATGGGGGCCCCCAAGGAACGCCTTCAGTGGCCCGAAGAGATGGAAATCGCTGGGGGCGAGGTCTGGACTGTAAGGGGGATGTGGCAGCAACTCCCAGCCAAGTTCCTGTAAGGTTCGTGTCGTGAGATGCGCGGTATGCGGACGTGCATTGTCCTGTAGGAGCAGGACTCCTTTGGTGAGGAGGCCCGGCTTTCCGAAACTGGAGGTGTTCATGAATGATAGTGTTCAACGTCCCCACAGAAAGGCCCGTCTTTCGAGCCAGTTCGAGACATGTTATCCGTCGGTTCTTCAGGATCAGGCGCTCCACAAGTTGGATGTTCTCAGGAACTCTGACACTGGGCTCTGAGCCGCCCCGGCCGGGATCGTCCTGCACTGATGTACGGCCGTCTCGGAACTGTTTGCACCACTCAAACGCTTTGTTGCGCCTAAGTGTATCGTGGCCATACTGAGCCTGAAGTCTTCTGTGAATTTCAGATGACTTTACACCTTCATTCACGTGAAACTTCATGACAATTCGCTGTTCGATGTGCGCGCTCACCTCGTTGTCGGCCATATTCTCCAGCACGTGTCTTCTGTTTTGCACAAACTTTGGACCACCACGTGGTGAATGCGGAGGCCTGTCGCGTGTGAAAATGACAAAAAAGAAGTAGCGCGAGCCATTTGTACACTCAAGAGACAGAAAGTCCCGGTTTCACTTAAACACCCCTCGTATATACACACCCGGCTTTCTCTCAAGGGGGAAGGCTCACCTACCAACGTTCAGTTCCAGTCCAGACCAGTTCAGTCCAGTTCGAGTCCTCTGCGAACGTTGAATCACGTGATGTTGAAGCTACAAAAATGTTGAGGACATTTGTACTTGGATCAGTTGACATTACCCACTATGTGATATGCGGCACACAGGATGGCCGAAAGAAAAACTAAATTCTGTACCTCCAATTCACTTCAAGACGTTTTAGTGTCAAACCAGATTTCTCCCCGAATTGCTACCCAGCAATTTGCACCTAAGCTAGGCACCTCAAGGCAGTGACATTCTAATGTTTCACAAGATCCGCAGTTGACCTCTACTTCTGATACTTCTGACACGCTGGATAAATGGTAGAACGAACGTTTATCCTACAACGAAGCTCGATATCTGCCTGAATTCAGTCCGAGACTAATTTATCCACTCGAATTTGCATGAATTTTCGACCTTCAGTTATTGACTCGATTTTTACCCCCAATTTGAAACAGATAAAACCAGAGAACTTCAGGGTCTACATACAGGGTGTTTCACGTAAGGTGCTATGAAATTATATTTAATGAGATCGATAAAAGAAAAACGAGCGCCACTTTTCTGCTACGTAATAAAGCAAGTGCTACATCAGAAGTTGCACATGTTTCTTATTGAAGTAGCAGAAAAGTAGTGATTGTTTTTCCTTTATTGATCTCATTAAACGCATACAAATCCCAATAACCTGTGTGGGCACCTCGACTCGTAGTTGAGAGGAATGCATTACCGTTTGGAGTGTCTTCATGATTCGTATTCTCTGTGTCGGATACAACAGGGGACAGCTCGCTGAAGGATGAAAGAAACAGTGCATGATGCAAGCAATTCGCCTTGGTTGTCACCGCTGCCTTGACTTTGTTCTGCTGCATGTTCTGTGCACAAAGGAACATAAGAATATGCTATCACTGCCCTTAAGATGTTTTTACTGTGCACAGTGACATGCAACCAACAGGAGTATACATTACCATTTGCACCACTTTCATGTCCTATATCTGGCACGTCAGACGAGCACGCCTGAGAAGGCATCTCGCTGAATGAAGGGACACAATGCACAAGAAAGCATTCCTGTCCACTGCTGGCTTGGCTTTGCTCCATCATGGGCTCTATTTAGAGAATTTATTGCCAAGTATTATACCTTTTACACCACAAAACATCATACAAGGAAGGAATCTGTTCCTTTATCAGCTGGATGACAACTTTCACGTGCCGTGGGCAAGGCATGCCTTTATCGCTGCACAATGAGTTACAACGACAGGGGTGTATTACCAGTTGGGAGATCTTGGTCACCTTCCATGTCTTGTGTGTCACAAGTAACATGAGATGCTGAACTGAAGGGAGTGGGAGATGGGCCAAGAAACCAATCTGGTCCGCCGCTTGCATGAGTTGGCTCTGCCATGTGATATGTTGACAAAATTACAAGCATATTAGGCAACCATCCCAACCACTTCATCAGTACAAACAAGTGGTGAACAAAAATGGAATGTCGAACGATGTGGAATAATAATGGTGTTCTGCCTAAATTGAAGTGGGCGATGCCACGCATTAGACGACGTACCTTCCGTCACAAGCGCCCTTTATCTTATGAAGAGTGCACTTAAGCACGAAGACGCGACTTCAAAATTCATCCAAGGAAGTTTGGTGTGCAAACACCGTGAGATAGCGTACTGCGACCATAAAACTGTGCCTTTGCAGCAATTTCCAACCTAAGGCTGCAGGGCTGAATTTAAGGCCAATTTTCCCAGCAACCACTCGGTGCAGAACAATGAGGTTTGCATCCTTTTTTATAGGATTGTGTGCTCTTTTTATTTAACTAGAACTGCAGTGTTCGAGCATGCAGACATTGTTATTGTTAAATTTTTCCCCCACAAATTCGTCACCACCCCACCGAGCAATTATTGTAAACACGACGTTAAATGCCCCGTATAATTCTATTCCCATGAATTCTCAGGTCCACGTAGATCACAGAGCCAAAAGAATTATTT
The DNA here is from genome assembly GCF_037126465.1 of Ornithodoros turicata. Lineage (NCBI taxonomy): Eukaryota > Metazoa > Arthropoda > Arachnida > Ixodida > Argasidae > Ornithodoros > Ornithodoros turicata. The sequence goes on along the minus strand of NC_088202.1, from coordinate 6,331,927 downwards.
TCCCATGTGCTGTAGTCCGAGATTTTGGGACAAATCCACAAGAACGGTACATTTCAAAAAATGAGGTTTGAAGTGAGACAATGGATTTATTTCATTGTTTTGCTGCAAGTTTGGTTAGGTATAAGCACTCAATCGGCAGTCATCAGCCACACAGTCATCGCTGAGGTCATTGTTCCTTTTTTCTGTTTGCCGTCACACCGTCGTGGAGGAGACTTCAAGTGCTGTACTTGCACATAACTTCATTTTCATATCTCACATCTCATGTTTCGCGTGTAATGGGGTAGTGTACTGCTCTCCAGCGGTGAATCACTCCAGGCCATAGTCATGATCTATTTGTTGTTGTTGTTGTTGTTGGTTTTTATGAAGCAGGACCAGTTCATTTCTCGCTGGTAAATATGAAGTGGACCCGATAGAATAATAATTGAACATTTTAAAAGCGATACAACCCCAGAGCAGGGGACATGGAAGGACGAGACGAACACGAAGCTCGGTTTTCATCGCTTTTTATCGATTTCAAAATGTACCATCAAACAGTCCAGTTTTTATCGTACTCTTTTCATTCAAATGTAAAAAAAAAGTGTTTATCGCTTTTTAATAATTGAACCCCTGTTTGCAATAAGGGGATAAGTGGACCTACACCTTTTTGAATGTCCTTGGCGTGATGACATCTAACGACAATAGAGTGTACCAGCAAAAGAAAGTATAGAACTGTGTTGCATTTAATTGCTGCTACAGGAGGGTAACTTGTGTGTCAATGAGGTGAATAGTTATATCAGACCCCTTTTCTACCCACTTCCATCCTCATCCATCCACGTACCAAATCACAACCGCTACCTGCTCACTTCGACGGTAGCTTTGCCCGGTGGCAAGAAGCAGCCCCCATGCCAGACAGCTTATTTAGTGACTCTACACAGCCGTAACCCTCTACATTGTTTGCAACATTTTTTACCGCCTGGATAGCCCGTTTCTGTGTTTCAGACGACCTTGGAAGAGATTAACGAATTACTCGTAGCGGCAACTCACCTGGGAAAAGCGGCGTACCACCCTGTCAGCAACGGTAACGGTCTATACAGCAGGCGCTTATGGCCCGATGAAGCAGACCCGTTTGACTGAAAACTTGCCTTTCGTGCTCGTCGGCAGCCGCCGTTAAAGGTCAGCTACGCCGGTTTCCCGATGTGTTGAAACGGTTGTGATATTCAGAACGAGCATGTCCAACTGCCACGTGGATCGTAGATCAAGACCAAGTCCAAGAACGTAGACCAAGCGGTGCTACAGACGGCTCTTTGAGGACAATGAGCAGCAGGCCCTACGTGATGCCAACGTTTTCCTAACGTGGAACGAACTATACCTTCGAGCAGGCACTAATTCGCGAATTTGTTCACTAAAGCTTCAGTATTGTTTTAGCTGTTTCCTTGGTGTTCGATAATATGCACGATTCGGTTTATGGACGATTTTGTTCAGGGACGGAAGTGTCCATATAAACGAGGAACGACTGCCTATACTTTGTCACAAACTTAATAACCTAGGTGAAAATGGTTGGCGCTGTCCTCTGGCTTGTACGGCGCACTCCGTAGCAAAATACACAGAGTCCAAATGTTTTCCTTGTCCACTAATGCCCTGTCGAACCTGAGAGACCCTCATCAAAATGGGGAAGGCCGGGCTGCGTATTTCCAAATCCCTACCCAGTACAACGGATAGCGCTTTATCTAGACATGGCGGGTAGCGCCTCACTGGTCTGGCAACCAACGTTGTTGTTTAGTGAATAGTGATGTCTGGTCGTTCTTTTCTGCTAGGTAGGTGAATGCAGTTTATAGAACCAAAAACTGCTATTTTAGTCTAATGATTCTTAGAATCAGTAGAATCGTGTTGTAAACAAGAGTTGTGAGGCATTGGTGCGCAGTTCACACACAATCTTCAAGATTCTGGAATGCAACAACAATGCGATTAACTTTGTAGCTTTGTAGGGTATAAACGGTGCAATACTTTTGTACCGCAGTTATGAGACGTATGTTTCGTTATATGGGAGGTGGTGTGCGACACGTTTTCGCGAGTTACGTTGTCTCTTCTGCTGCGAATGAACAGTTACTCCAACCAGTTGGTAAGGAAGCTACTTTGGCTACATTTGTGCATCATTCTTATACGCAAATATCACAATTTTTCACTTTGAGAATAGGTTATTTATGGCATTTCAAACTTCCATACTGGTACATCTGTCATGCGTAGCTAAGAAAATAATGTATGTACTTCAAATGTATGTAAATGTACTTCAAATAATGTATGTATTTCAAAATAAATGCAGGCATAACAGTATACCTCTGTTATCACACACAGTCAATTACTGGGATGGTACCTAATGGCCATAGCCATGGGATTTAGCATGAGGCACATTAAGGTCCACATTCACACTTAGGTTGTGCAACCTTTTTGTTCCACGCTTGTGTATGGTTTTCTTTTGCGGACGGCCTGCTGCCACCCTGTTGGATCCCCTTGAAGATCCCACACGTCGTCTTGCAATTGAAGTTGACTGAACCCGAATCTTAGCACCACGTCGAGTTGCACTGGTAAGTGCGGAGGCAACAGTCATTGCCACCCCCGTCGCCATGCTCTCATTTTGGACCTTTTTAAGGCCTTTCAATATTTTCTCAAGGCACCTTCGATATGTAGCATTGCTCTCTCCTAGGATGTGTATTCTCTGTACTTCAGACTGAAGCTCATGACAGATTGTTGGAATTGTGTTGTTCTGAAACGAGGATAAGCATATCACTATTGTAATAACAGCTGTCACTCTAATCTTTTCATGCTACTATAAGGCACAGTTTTCACAGCTGTTCTATGATACTGAGTACTTGACCAGTGATTGGATTTGATACAAGCAGCAGCTTGCAATTATGCATGCTGAAAGTTATATTACCTATCTTTTAGTACAGCTATATATTGTTACCATATTTAATCACGAAGATGTATAAGTTAGCAGCAATTAATTATATGAGATGTACTACATACTGTTGCTGCAGACTGAGGTGATTCTGTTGATGCAGATTGACTGGTCTCGTCGTGCTCTTCACCATCGTTGTTCACAGTGCTGTTTATTTCCTCTGGCAGCTCAACCTCAGATGTGCCGTCAGATTGCACTGTTTCATGAAGCCCGACAAAGAATGTTGGCGAGGGACACTTGTCACCCAAAGCTAGTCTGCCAAGCCTGTATCTGTCTTATGAAGACAAAGCTGGAACATTTGGGAACGCACCTCCATATGTGTTGTGCACTAGTGCTTGGTGCTTACAGAATGCTCCTTGCATTCCAGCGACATTACGAACAGACAGCGACATTACATGACAGAAACCTAGGTCACTCCATGAACAGCCGAGAAGTCTGCGTTTAATTCAATTATGGTTGTAACTTGCATCTGTGAGTCTTTCAACCTGCATGGCTAGAGCATTAATAAAGCAAAAACAAGGCACAAACATGATTTCACTAGAGGACTTTTGAACAGGGGACATACTGAAGCACTCTTAACTGACTTCGAGTGACAACTGTTAAGGAGGAGAATGGGCTTTTCGTTGTCTTTCCCGTACTCGCAACTTAGGCCACCCTCCGTGCACATCACATCCAGCAATCTTAACTTTCCCGCTCCGGGGAATGAACCATTTCTATGTGCGTGCTACCCCTGGCGTCGGAATGCAAAACATCATGGTTTAGCACCAAATAAACAAGGGGTACTTTTTGGACTAGCATGTTGCATGGGAAGCTAGCAGGAGATTATTGCAAAAGGAATGTGGAAAGAGTGAAAGTGTATTGTGCTTGTTACGAGTACAAAGCGTCATCAAGTGTCGGCCCCGAACATCTTCGCAACCTTGACACCGGTTCCCTACTCCAAAACATGCTAGCCGGTTCTGAGAATGTACATATGCTTACTCGGGAAGTCATCCGGCCCCAGACTTGTGCGTAACGCATTACTAGTAATTGCGTTACTTGTCATCAGCTACTTTTCTGAGTAATTTTTCGAGTAATCAGCTACTTTTCCGGCAGATATTAGCTTATCTTTTAGATGTTCTGCCCCAAGTCAAGCCCCTGGTGCCGCAGCCTTTGTTGGGCTGTGTTCTACTATAGCAAGCGGAGGTCATTGCAATGACGTTCTGAAATTTCAGGGTCTCTCTCTCTCTAATCTCTTCCTGCACCAGTGTGATGGTACCTGAAGATTTGGAGGTTTATAGAGTCATGGGGAAGTTCCACGCAATGCTCTTCCACAATCGGATCAACATCTTCCCTTGCGATACACAGTAGACGTACAGATCTCCTTATCCTAGGCGTTTTTGTTTTTGTTGTTATCTCAGCTGTTCCGCTGTTGAACCTTTCTTTGTTTGTTCTTTTTTTTCTTTTTTTTTCTCGGAGGCACCCAAAGACAGTTATAATTTGCGTGAATGCAGAGTAACGATTGGAGTAACGCGTTACTTTTTTACTCGTTACTCAATTACATTTAGAGTCGAGTAATGGGTAACGGTAATCAATTACTTCCTTCGAGTAACGGGCACAAGTCTGTCTGGCTCACAAACCTTTGCTGTATTGCTTGATCTTAGTCACACAATTGTTCCGAATTTGTGACTTTCTTCCCACCTTGCTCTTCCTTCTTCCCCCCCCCCCCCCCCCATGCTGTGTGGCTATATCTGTATGGTTGTCTTGTGGATAGTAAACTTTTGCTGGTTTGAGTCGTGTGTTCATGTTGTCCCTCTGTGTGCCCAGGGTTTTACATTATGGAGCACATTCACCAGCTAGCCTGCATCTATGCCATTTTTTCATACTGACAGCAACAACGTAGATAGAAGAATAGTGCAAGCGAACTGCTGCAACATACTACGCTGAAGATTCAAGGGCGACAAACCTTCTGAAATGTTGCCATGAAGCTTTGTCTCTGGTCGTGTGGGACCATGTTTCTGCTAGCAGTCAGCCAGCGCCATTCTGCTTGTGCCACATGGAAGTGACACAATAGCTGCACCCCACTTGGCCAAACAATTCTGAGAGCCGCTTTCTCAGCGGCAGAATTATCAGTCATGAAGGCATTTGGCAGCTGCAAGGTATGTTACATAAAATATAAAACAGTCACAGTATGAGTAGGTGCCAATACTTAAACCCAGTCAAAGTTGATTGTCCATTACATAAGGTTGGTTGGCTTTGCTGCATGCAAAGTGCCTGCTGTTTGCTCAACGCTATGAATGGCAAGTAACCTTTGGTTATTTACCTATATTCATCGCTTTATAACATATATAGAAGGAGCATACCATTACTGAGTTACTATTATATCATATTCATATTGTAATGCAGTTTGAAGCTAGATAGGTACACACTTTCTTATGATGCTCAGTCACTGTGCAGAATATTTCTGTTACATTTGCAACAAATTATTTGGAATTGAAATTGGCAAGTGACTCTGTATCCTCATCTCTCTTATACTAAATATTCAAGCCACCAAATTGGGATAAAATGATGTTTTACCCCATCTCATAGCAGCCGTCTGTAATTTCTGTCTTGATCAGAACAACCTTGTGATATTCGTCAAAGACTAGTAGAACATAGTTATGCCATCATGAGACCAGCATGGGATATGATTGTGCATTTAGATTTTTCTTTTTTTCTTGCCTATCATAGCAGGTATGTATCTCACTCTGGTTGATTTGTGCATGCAACAAAGAGTGGAGTACAAGTCTAATCTCAAAATCAGTTGACTGCATTACCTCAGTAAAACAGCAGTCATACAAAAGGCAACTTTTTGTATGATTTTTGTCTCACAGTGACATCCTTTACAGATAATACGTGTAGTAGTGTTCTCTTTTGTAAGATGTTCGCTAAGCACATATCCTTACATCTTTTCCTCCGAAGCATAGTGGGAACACGTCTTTGAGGAGCTGAAAGGCGAGCCTGTAGCCATCAGCTGACTGTGAGTTGTGAATCAACACAGCAATTGGAATTACCCCTGCTTTTGTCGCTGCAAGAAGGATGGTGAGTGTGCTATGTGATGAGTCGCAAGATGATGTAGAATCAATAAATATCACTTCTTGGGCTTCACTTAGCGTCTGTGCTCGTTTCATAATCTTTGTTACAATGAGTATTGCCCAAAGGTCACTGTCTTGTCCGATCTCTATGGAGGTACCTGAAAATGAAATAATTTGCTCTCTGTTGATTTGATAACATATCTAAAAAAACCTGGTGCTTTGCTGCCTTGTTGACATGCAGCATCACACCGTATCGCGCTGTCAGTAAACGTAGCAAATATACTGTTTCTCATTTGATAGTGTTCTGGAAACCCTGACAACAGTTTCAAGATGCTGAAATCTCTCACCAGCATGTTGTAATATAACCTGAGAAGGTGGTACAAGCGGTACAAGGGATTCATGCAAAGGCAAATATCCTTCATTCCTTTTGTGTGTTTTGTATCACACCTGCATTACGTATCAAAGCTCTCAATCGGTTTTGCAATTTTGTGAAACAAACGAATCGTTCCTGTTTGAGACATTTGTTACATATTTTACGCAGTCATTACCTTGCTCCAGGTACGCAGGCATCTTTTGCCTTATCCTTTCGACCGGGTTAAGGTCCTTCCCAAAATTAACTGTTTGCCACTGGTCAAACCAGTAATAAACAGTTCTTTGTGTAGGGTTGAGGAGGCTGTTTGCGGTCATTTCAATACCATTATCTTGTGAAAGATGTGTTGTTTCATGAAAACATATGGCTTCGCACGGTTTCATGCCGTCTTCGAAATAGGACATGAAGGTGTCCTTTGTTTCTGGGAGACATCTTAGGAGTCTCATTCCATCAGCGCAGTTGTTTGCATGGTTGTGCGTTGTAATTTTGATGACAGCAGGCAGTGGTGTCTCTCCCCGTAGGAAAGGATCGTTGCGTTGGGTGTCTTCGTTTACTTTCTTGATCTTGATGTCAACTTTTGCATTGCAGCATGTGCTCCGCTTTGATCCAGGTTTCTTGTTGATGCTCGAAAACTGGCACTTCCATATCTTGTGGTATACCATTCTGAATATAAAATAAATGCATCATATATATATATATATATATATATAAGTACAGAAAAGGTAAAGAAGGGATTCAGAAGCCTTGAGGGAGAGTTTAAAAAATTTATTACAACTAATTACGGGAGAGAACTAAGGTTTATTTACATGTTACAGGGGTCGACGTTTCGGCGACAGCGTCGCCTTCCACAGGACTAAAGGGGATTGTAGTGGGTCATCGCTTATAGAAGGGCGGGAAGAGTTACGAGAGAGGAGGAATCCGCACGTGGAACGGGTGCTGGTCTTGGGGTTTTTTTATATATATATATATATATATATATATATATATATATATATCTTATTGTATGTTAGCGCCGCGAAGCAACTGTGGCTATGAGCCGAGTACAGATTGGACAGACGAAGAGAGGACAGCAGGAAGGAGTGGGGGACGGGGGATTAGTATGCGTCCTGGGCCGACTTCAGGGGGAACTGTGCCGACATTCGTCTGGAGAGTCTTCGGAAAACCCAGGGAAAACCTTAATGCATCATATATGTGCTATGATGTTGGAGTATTATTACAGGAACAAAGAAAAGAAAACTTGCCTCTGACATTCAGACTCCTTTTTTTCTTTAAACCAAAGCCATGAGGTATTGGTCGTCTTTCTGTACTGTTCTATCCACGCGTGAGCCTGCTCTGTACCATGGAGGTTTGCTCGAATTACATCACAGTCAGGTGTACATGACAGTTCGTCTCTTGCTTCAACGAAAGCAGTGAAGACACCTGACATGTTGTGATCAGCTTAGCCTGATGGAATTTGTCCAAATGTGTTAAAGTACTCTATAGTTGCTGTCACGAGAAATGTTATCCACATTAAAGATGCGCGCCAAGTTTCTGCGTTAAAGCCGCGCGAAACTTTACCCTTCAAGATTAACTCAAAGTTGGTGTCATAATTTACATTTTGCTCCTGTGCAATAAATATTAGTCACATGATTTTTAGGCCGCTGTAGCTGTTATTTCCATTTTAAATAGCCTACAAAGTACTGTGACTGCTGCCCAGCTGTACGTCATATTGTTATGCGGCAGCTTTACGTGTCGTTGTAGCAACATCTTTCCAAACGTTTACTTTCTTGAAACTACACATTTCATTAATATGGTAGTAGTAAAAGGGGGTATCGAGTGAGGCCAGATGTCAGTACGTTCCATAGGTGTCTGGTTCGAACCCCACAGCGTCTGGGACACCGTCGCGTGTGCGGAGGGCGTGGCGCCAGTGCGGAGGGTTGTCCGCGCGCTTATCGGTGAGGGGAGGGCTGCGTTCGCGTTTACCCTCTCACATTTTTCAGCCTGGGCCGACTTCTTTCGTCATTTTTCAATCTGCGCCGACTTTTTTCGCGACTTTTTCCCGTGCGCGGCAGGCGGCGCTCGGGTGGAGGGCTGCTGCGGTGGGTGGAGCGTGGCCGGAGGGTTGTGTGCGCGCTTACCCGTTCAGCCTGGGCCAACTTCTTTCATCATTTTTCAATCTGTGCCGAATTGAATCGCAATTTTTTTCCAGCTACAGCAGGTGTGCAGTAGGCGATTTACATGCAAAGGATAGCCATACACAAAAGTACAAGTGAAGATATATTTATTAAAGTCATTAGTGTCAGGAATTAGGTTATGACTTAGTGTGAAGGAGAAAAACTCAGCCAAAAAATCTGATGCAATAGCATTGAAGGGGTATTTTATTAGTGATAATCACGCAAGTTTTCAATTAAGCAGAAGGAGTAGCACATTTTATTCAAAGAAAATATTTTTAATCAATACGATTACAATCAAATTAAAAGTTTTATTATAAAAAGTCTAACATGACCAACCATAGCGGAGTTTTAATTACAATGTTCTGATATGTAGCTTCATGCGCAACAGCTAGTATTCCATTATGACACATTTAATCAAAGAATATATTTTTAATCAATATGATTACAACCAAAATTAAAAGTTTTATTATAAAAAGTCTAATATTCCTATACGTGAGAACCATCAGTGCAATAGCGGGAAGTTCTGACAGATGTATGTGAACAGCAGAGAACCTGGAAGACCATGGGACACGAACACAAGAGGAAATAAAATCTATAACAACACATTGGTTAATCAAAACAACAGAGGAGGAGACTATCATTTTAAATATCATAAAATCATTATCCTGACTTCCACAATACAATTTTCGTTCTAAGAGACACTAGAAACCTTACTTTGGTTTATGAATTCAATACAGAAAATACATTAAAAAATGAACTTCACTGCGTAGCGCGCTCATAGTCAACAACCAGAACAAAGAACGACACGAACACAAGAGGAAATAAAATCTATAACAACACATTGGTTAATCAAAACAACAGAGGAGGAGACTATCATTTTAAATATCATAAAATCATTATCCTGACTTCCACAATACAATTTTCGTTCTAAGAGACACTAGAAACCTTACTTTGGTTTATGAATTCAATACAGAAAATACATTAAAAAATGAACTTCACTGCGTAGCGCGCTCATAGTCAACAACCAGAACAAAGAACGACACGAACACAAGAGGAAATAAAATCTATACCAATACAAAGAAGATATTCCACTTCACCACATAGCACACTACTAGCCAACAAACAGAATAAAGAATGACAAGAACACAAGAGGAAATAAAATCTATACCACTACAAAGAAGATATTCCACTTCACCACATAGCACGCTGCTAGCCAACAACCAGATCTAATGATATCTACCCTGATTTGTTGAAGACGGGTGCCGATAGATGTATAGAAGACCGCGGAATACGAACGACAAGAACACAGGAGGAAATAAAATCTACACCACTACAAAGAAGTTATTCTTAATCAAAACAACATAGTAATCTATCATTCAAAAATCAGAAGAAAAAATCAAACTCATCAGAAAAATTAATATTCCTATATGTGAGAACCATCAGTGCAATAGCGGGAAGTTCTGACAGATGTACGTGAACAGCAGAGAACCTGGAAGACCATGGGACACGAACACAAGAGGAAATAAAATCTATAACAATACATTGGTTAATCAAAACAACAGAGGAGGAGACTATCATTTTAAATATCATAAAATCATCCTCGTGACTTCCCCATACAATTTTCATTCTAAGAGACACTACAAACCTTACTTTGTTTTATGAATTCAACACAGAAAATATATTAAAAAATGAACTTCACTGCGTAGCACGCTCCTAGCCAACAATCAGCTCTAATAATATCTGCACTGATTTGTTGAAGACGGGAGGCGTACACCTGACAATTATGAACATTTTCGAGCGCAATAGGGAAGATTATTCCAACATTACACAATTAATCAATTTATTATTAAGTAAACAGCATAGACATACGGAAATAATGAGAAAAACGATCAACAGCTAATAGAGAACCAAAACACATCACATAAACAACAGACACATGCAGGAAAATAAATGAAAAAGAATCTATCAAAACGATCAACATGCACGGATGAATGGCAGAGAAACACTTTGAACAGCACATGATGAATAATTTAATACAGCACAGAGCTAACGCTGAATAGCAGAGAAACAATCTAAACAGCGCATCTGCCAACGTGTAAACAACAGACAGGAAAATATTACTGAAACAGATAATAGAGAGCCAAAATCCAACACGTAAACAAGAGGTACACAAAGGATAAATAGTTGAAGAACAATCTAACAAAACAAGAAACATGCACGGATGAATAGCAGAGAAACACTCTAAACGGTGCATCTACCGACGGTAAACAACAGACACATGCAGGAAAATAATTGAAAAAGAATCAATCAAAACGATAAACATGCACGAATGAATAGCAGAGAAAGGCTTTGAACGATGCATCTGCCAACATGTAAACAACACACAGGAAAATAATAGCAAACATTACAATTTGAAATAATATATCTTTTGAACTATCATAAAATCAACATTGCGAGCTAACAATATCCTACTCAGGCACTTACCTCGAGGAGCTTTCCAAAACACGCACATCAGCTTTACAATAATTACAACCAGACTCGAGACACTGTGGGGCCACTCTCTCCCTCTATGCAGACCGGTGGGGTCACTCTCTCCATCTATACAGCCCAAAAGCGGGGAACCTGTTGTCAATCTGCAGGGGCGGGGAAATCCTCTCTCTTTTTCAAATTCTTTTCTCCAAAGGAAATATTCTTAGGATTGGTGTACAGAGACGAATTTTTTTATTGATCGCCAAATAGACATTGGAATTATTCAACTCTCAAGAACACAATAAGAACTCTATCAAAAAACAATAGAACACACACACAAAAAAAAAAATTAAGAATAGACTTTCTAAGCAAACGAGAAAATATTATCGGCGCAAACAATACTCAACGAGAAACGTTGCATTTAATGTATTTCAGATCAGACACAACTAATAGGCAATCATTATTCTCAAATTACAAAATATCAATCGAGTGAAAGTTAAGTTTATTCAGTGATAGAAACAATACTAATTCGAAAACGAGAAACAAATTTAATTACATAATTTTTAATGATAACTTTGCAATACACGCAGAAGCCACAAACAACTCATATGAAATGCAAAATTATTGTGTTTGCTATAGCGGAAATCAATGCACACAACATTCCAATCTAGTAGAATATTTTTATTATTATCAATCGAGTGATCATCTGAAACATAGTCAAAGCAGTAATTAATTTAGGCAAACATTTTCCTAACCAAGTGTGCAAATACATCACAGAAACACGTCTTTTTCATTCAGGACCAACTAGTGGAAACGAAGTGAGAGAGGGAAGCTGAGTTCTCGTACACATTCGTTAAGGTTACGCCCGCAGGGAGTAGGGGAATCCAAACAATGGTCTCGGTATACAAAGCCATAAAATCGCTCCCACAAGTCAAGTTAGGGAAGGAGGGTCTCTAGCGCTGTCTTGTACATAGAATCATTGAAAGCAAACGTTTTTTCCTTACACATCACATCTTTTTTGTAAATTGACTTTCATAATTCTAACGTCAGGTGGAAGATTATGAACCTGATAATAAAATTTTAATAAATAAAATTAGCACCAATATGATTTAATTAAATGTCGAGGCGCACTACAAAACAGAACAGACAACTGATATACATTGAAGAGATGGACAGATTTTGTACTCGTTACCATTCGTCATGGGAGGATCTGATAAAAAGTTGCTTCGAAAAGGAGGAGCCGCGAAACGATTCATTTATCGCTGCATTTCAATACGTCCTAGACATGGTCGTATTCGGAGATATGGCACAAATTATGGAATTCAAGATGTGAGAACTTGTATGCCGAATCTACAATAGTTATAAAAATATTTGCACGTCATCATCGGAAGGACCACTTGGGTTGATGGTGGAGTTTTTGAGGTTTGCTAACGAAGAATTGAAATACACTAGACCAAACGTAATTGTAATCATTGCAATGGGTATTGCATTAATCAAGAAAGCAATCAGATCAAATTATCATATACAAGCAGTCTATATCGCACGATTCATTACGGATTTGTTGAAATTACACCTAACGGTTGAAATGGAAAGTACATAAAAAATCTTATCACGTGATATATTCCACTAGAACCTCTATACATTTATTTTATTCTACCAGTCAAGGATGTCGAATGAACAGAAGTTCAATATTGTCGTGCAAGGTCTGATGTATCATCACTTATTGAAACTCAACAAACATATCAATTGCGGTGGGCCACCAGACGATTTTCATCTAATACTCTCTTGTACGCCATTCAAGAATCTTCATACAAAGAAAGGAAGCATCAATAAGAGACTGTGCAAATTCGTCGCAACAAAGTGCAAGTTGTTGAAGCAATACAAACACGGCGACAGCATATCACCTGCGTTAATCAACGCTGGATTCAAGCGCCCGATAATCAGAATAAATTACTTGATGTCTTCGGAATTCATCAATCAAGACAACAAACGAAAACTTCAGAGTTTGGAATAGAATTGTAATTTATCGAAATAAACAAGTCTATAATTGAAATAATAATTGAATTCTTTGTCATCATTGTAATGTATTCTACACAGCGCAACGAAAACAGCTTATGACCACGTTGAAGATTGCTAAGGAGACACTACGTACAAGGATCTTCGCATGGAATCAGCACTGGCAATCAAAGAGATTTTTACACGACCACACTCTACACAACACCGACACCCGAAGGAAAGAATTGTGGAAGAATCGATAATAGAAATTTAGAGGCATGTTACATCAATCTTTGTTTACAAAGAGGATCACTAATATTTTGCGAAAGCTTATTTTACGAATTAAATTGCACAGATGACGCAAATTATTATTATTATCAAATTATCAAATGACGCGAAGGTGGAGTCTACAATTCTAATCATAACATGCGGCACACAATTCCAATAAGATTTTGGGAGAATCGAATCACACAACTGTCATCAGAAATGTTTAATTGCTATACAATGAAGATGAGCACTATGCATAAGATATGTAATTATAATAAGTAAATATTCCTTTTGCAAACTTAACCAAAGCAGCACACATAAACGTAGCTTGAATTCACAGAATGTACCCGAGGTTTTTAATTAGCCATACTAAAAAACTATGAGTCTATTCGATATGTCACGGCATATGAGGCACTACAAATGGAAGGACATACATTAATTTTAGAAGATTTTAGCTCATAATGAATCAAAACGCAATCTTCAACACCAAAGGTTCGTGTTTAAATTTTCAAAGTCAAAACTGTACACTCTTTCTTAAATTTTTTTTTAAGATGTAGATTAAAAAGCTGCCTATATAGTCACACATTGTGTACAAGATATTTGTTTGTACATTAATTGATAAAATTTAGCAGATCACATTCCGGAGCAGTGGAGACTATCAGTAAGTGTTTAATTAAAATTTGAACTGCTACCGCAATTTACAAACTGAGTTGTAGAAAGCATAATTTCACAGCTTTAGCTGGCTCACTTTGATACGCGAAAGTTTTAAGAACTCTTTTGCGATGACAAAGAATTTAATCGAGTGTATTGATGTTTTCTATATACTCTATAAAGTAATGTGAATTCTCCATGATGCGGATAGTAAAAGTTACGAATATTTTTCGAACGAAATGGTCATCCGCGTCGACGAACCCGTTTCCGGAAGAAAGCAACACGCTCGCGTGGGGTGCCGCGTTAGCGCGTTGGGCGCCGAATCGCGTTCGGTTTCGGAAGGGTGTCCGAGAAACGCTGCCCGGCGTGTTGCCGAAACGCATTCGACGACGCGGATGACCATTTCATTCGAAAAATATTCGTAACTTTTACTATCCGCATCATGGAGAATTCACATTACTTTATAGAGTATATAGAAAACATCAATACACTCGATTAAATTCTTTGTCATCGCAAAAGAGTTCTTAAAACTTTCGCGTATCAAAGTGAGCCAGCTAAAGCTGTGAAATTATGCTTTCTACAACTCAGTTTGTAAATTGCGGTAGCAGTTCAAATTTTAATTAAACACTTACTGATAGTCTCCACTGCTCCGGAATGTGATCTGCTAAATTTTATCAATTAATGTACAAACAAATATCTTGTACACAATGTGTGACTATATAGGCAGCTTTTTAATCTACATCTTAAAAAAAAATTTAAGAAAGAGTGTACAGTTTTGACTTTGAAAATTTAAACACGAACCTTTGGTGTTGAAGATTGCGTTTTGATTCATTATGAGCTAAAATCTTCTAAAATTAATGTATGTCCTTCCATTTGTAGTGCCTCATATGCCGTGACATATCGAATAGACTCATAGTTTTTTAGTATGGCTAATTAAAAACCTCGGGTACATTCTGTGAATTCAAGCTACGTTTATGTGTGCTGCTTTGGTTAAGTTTGCAAAAGGAATATTTACTTATTATAATTACATATCTTATGCATAGTGCTCATCTTCATTGTATAGCAATTAAACATTTCTGATGACAGTTGTGTGATTCGATTCTCCCAAAATCTTATTGGAATTGTGTGCCGCATGTTATGATTAGAATTGTAGACTCCACCTTCGCGTCATTTGATAATTTGATAATAATAATAATTTGCGTCATCTGTGCAATTTAATTCGTAAAATAAGCTTTCGCAAAATATTAGTGATCCTCTTTGTAAACAAAGATTGATGTAACATGCCTCTAAATTTCTATTATCGATTCTTCCACAATTCTTTCCTTCGGGTGTCGGTGTTGTGTAGAGTGTGGTCGTGTAAAAATCTCTTTGATTGCCAGTGCTGATTCCATGCGAAGATCCTTGTACGTAGTGTCTCCTTAGCAATCTTCAACGTGGTCATAAGCTGTTTTCGTTGCGCTGTGTAGAATACATTACAATGATGACAAAGAATTCAATTATTATTTCAATTATAGACTTGTTTATTTCGATAAATTACAATTCTATTCCAAACTCTGAAGTTTTCGTTTGTTGTCTTGATTGATGAATTCCGAAGACATCAAGTAATTTATTCTGATTATCGGGCGCTTGAATCCAGCGTTGATTAACGCAGGTGATATGCTGTCGCCGTGTTTGTATTGCTTCAACAACTTGCACTTTGTTGCGACGAATTTGCACAGTCTCTTATTGATGCTTCCTTTCTTTGTATGAAGATTCTTGAATGGCGTACAAGAGAGTATTAGATGAAAATCGTCTGGTGGCCCACCGCAATTGATATGTTTGTTGAGTTTCAATAAGTGATGATACATCAGACCTTGCACGACAATATTGAACTTCTGTTCATTCGACATCCTTGACTGGTAGAATAAAATAAATGTATAGAGGTTCTAGTGGAATATATCACGTGATAAGATTTTTTATGTACTTTCCATTTCAACCGTTAGGTGTAATTTCAACAAATCCGTAATGAATCGTGCGATATAGACTGCTTGTATATGATAATTTGATCTGATTGCTTTCTTGATTAATGCAATACCCATTGCAATGATTACAATTACGTTTGGTCTAGTGTATTTCAATTCTTCGTTAGCAAACCTCAAAAACTCCACCATCAACCCAAGTGGTCCTTCCGATGATGACGTGCAAATATTTTTATAACTATTGTAGATTCGGCATACAAGTTCTCACATCTTGAATTCCATAATTTGTGCCATATCTCCGAATACGACCATGTCTAGGACGTATTGAAATGCAGCGATAAATGAATCGTTTCGCGGCTCCTCCTTTTCGAAGCAACTTTTTATCAGATCCTCCCATGACGAATGGTAACGAGTACAAAATCTGTCCATCTCTTCAATGTATATCAGTTGTCTGTTCTGTTTTGTAGTGCGCCTCGACATTTAATTAAATCATATTGGTGCTAATTTTATTTATTAAAATTTTATTATCAGGTTCATAATCTTCCACCTGACGTTAGAATTATGAAAGTCAATTTACAAAAAAGATGTGATGTGTAAGGAAAAAACGTTTGCTTTCAATGATTCTATGTACAAGACAGCGCTAGAGACCCTCCTTCCCTAACTTGACTTGTGGGAGCGATTTTATGGCTTTGTATACCGAGACCATTGTTTGGATTCCCCTACTCCCTGCGGGCGTAACCTTAACGAATGTGTACGAGAACTCAGCTTCCCTCTCTCACTTCGTTTCCACTAGTTGGTCCTGAATGAAAAAGACGTGTTTCTGTGATGTATTTGCACACTTGGTTAGGAAAATGTTTGCCTAAATTAATTACTGCTTTGACTATGTTTCAGATGATCACTCGATTGATAATAATAAAAATATTCTACTAGATTGGAATGTTGTGTGCATTGATTTCCGCTATAGCAAACACAATAATTTTGCATTTCATATGAGTTGTTTGTGGCTTCTGCGTGTATTGCAAAGTTATCATTAAAAATTATGTAATTAAATTTGTTTCTCGTTTTCGAATTAGTATTGTTTCTATCACTGAATAAACTTAACTTTCACTCGATTGATATTTTGTAATTTGAGAATAATGATTGCCTATTAGTTGTGTCTGATCTGAAATACATTAAATGCAACGTTTCTCGTTGAGTATTGTTTGCGCCGATAATATTTTCTCGTTTGCTTAGAAAGTCTATTCTTAATTTTTTTTTTTTTGTGTGTGTTCTATTGTTTTTTGATAGAGTTCTTATTGTGTTCTTGAGAGTTGAATAATTCCAATGTCTATTTGGCGATCAATAAAAAAATTCGTCTCTGTACACCAATCCTAAGAATATTTCCTTTGGAGAAAAGAATTTGAAAAAGAGAGAGGATTTCCCCGCCCCTGCAGATTGACAACAGGTTCCCCGCTTTTGGGCTGTATAGATGGAGAGAGTGACCCCACCGGTCTGCATAGAGGGAGAGAGTGGCCCCACAGTGTCTCGAGTCTGGTTGTAATTATTGTAAAGCTGATGTGCGTGTTTTGGAAAGCTCCTCGAGGTAAGTGCCTGAGTAGGATATTGTTAGCTCGCAATGTTGATTTTATGATAGTTCAAAAGATATATTATTTCAAATTGTAATGTTTGCTATTATTTTCCTGTGTGTTGTTTACATGTTGGCAGATGCATCGTTCAAAGCCTTTCTCTGCTATTCATTCGTGCATGTTTATCGTTTTGATTGATTCTTTTTCAATTATTTTCCTGCATGTGTCTGTTGTTTACCGTCGGTAGATGCACCGTTTAGAGTGTTTCTCTGCTATTCATCCGTGCATGTTTCTTGTTTTGTTAGATTGTTCTTCAACTATTTATCCTTTGTGTACCTCTTGTTTACGTGTTGGATTTTGGCTCTCTATTATCTGTTTCAGTAATATTTTCCTGTCTGTTGTTTACACGTTGGCAGATGCGCTGTTTAGATTGTTTCTCTGCTATTCAGCGTTAGCTCTGTGCTGTATTAAATTATTCATCATGTGCTGTTCAAAGTGTTTCTCTGCCATTCATCCGTGCATGTTGATCGTTTTGATAGATTCTTTTTCATTTATTTTCCTGCATGTGTCTGTTGTTTATGTGATGTGTTTTGGTTCTCTATTAGCTGTTGATCGTTTTTCTCATTATTTCCGTATGTCTATGCTGTTTACTTAATAATAAATTGATTAATTGTGTAATGTTGGAATAATCTTCCCTATTGCGCTCGAAAATGTTCATAATTGTCAGGTGTACGCCTCCCGTCTTCAACAAATCAGTGCAGATATTATTAGAGCTGATTGTTGGCTAGGAGCGTGCTACGCAGTGAAGTTCATTTTTTAATATATTTTCTGTGTTGAATTCATAAAACAAAGTAAGGTTTGTAGTGTCTCTTAGAATGAAAATTGTATGGGGAAGTCACGAGGATGATTTTATGATATTTAAAATGATAGTCTCCTCCTCTGTTGTTTTGATTAACCAATGTATTGTTATAGATTTTATTTCCTCTTGTGTTCGTGTCCCATGGTCTTCCAGGTTCTCTGCTGTTCACGTACATCTGTCAGAACTTCCCGCTATTGCACTGATGGTTCTCACATATAGGAATATTAATTTTTCTGATGAGTTTGATTTTTTCTTCTGATTTTTGAATGATAGATTACTATGTTGTTTTGATTAAGAATAACTTCTTTGTAGTGGTGTAGATTTTATTTCCTCCTGTGTTCTTGTCGTTCGTATTCCGCGGTCTTCTATACATCTATCGGCACCCGTCTTCAACAAATCAGGGTAGATATCATTAGATCTGGTTGTTGGCTAGCAGCGTGCTATGTGGTGAAGTGGAATATCTTCTTTGTAGTGGTATAGATTTTATTTCCTCTTGTGTTCTTGTCATTCTTTATTCTGTTTGTTGGCTAGTAGTGTGCTATGTGGTGAAGTGGAATATCTTCTTTGTATTGGTATAGATTTTATTTCCTCTTGTGTTCGTGTCGTTCTTTGTTCTGGTTGTTGACTATGAGCGCGCTACGCAGTGAAGTTCATTTTTTAATGTATTTTCTGTATTGAATTCATAAACCAAAGTAAGGTTTCTAGTGTCTCTTAGAACGAAAATTGTATTGTGGAAGTCAGGATAATGATTTTATGATATTTAAAATGATAGTCTCCTCCTCTGTTGTTTTGATTAACCAATGTGTTGTTATAGATTTTATTTCCTCTTGTGTTCGTGTCGTTCTTTGTTCTGGTTGTTGACTATGAGCGCGCTACGCAGTGAAGTTCATTTTTTAATGTATTTTCTGTATTGAATTCATAAACCAAAGTAAGGTTTCTAGTGTCTCTTAGAACGAAAATTGTATTGTGGAAGTCAGGATAATGATTTTATGATATTTAAAATGATAGTCTCCTCCTCTGTTGTTTTGATTAACCAATGTGTTGTTATAGATTTTATTTCCTCTTGTGTTCGTGTCCCATGGTCTTCCAGGTTCTCTGCTGTTCACATACATCTGTCAGAACTTCCCGCTATTGCACTGATGGTTCTCACGTATAGGAATATTAGACTTTTTATAATAAAACTTTTAATTTTGGTTGTAATCATATTGATTAAAAATATATTCTTTGATTAAATGTGTCATAATGGAATACTAGCTGTTGCGCATGAAGCTACATATCAGAACATTGTAATTAAAACTCCGCTATGGTTGGTCATGTTAGACTTTTTATAATAAAACTTTTAATTTGATTGTAATCGTATTGATTAAAAATATTTTCTTTGAATAAAATGTGCTACTCCTTCTGCTTAATTGAAAACTTGCGTGATTATCACTAATAAAATACCCCTTCAATGCTATTGCATCAGATTTTTTGGCTGAGTTTTTCTCCTTCACACTAAGTCATAACCTAATTCCTGACACTAATGACTTTAATAAATATATCTTCACTTGTACTTTTGTGTATGGCTATCCTTTGCATGTAAATCGCCTACTGCACACCTGCTGTAGCTGGAAAAAAATTGCGATTCAATTCGGCACAGATTGAAAAATGATGAAAGAAGTTGGCCCAGGCTGAACGGGTAAGCGCGCACACAACCCTCCGGCCACGCTCCACCCACCGCAGCAGCCCTCCACCCGAGCGCCGCCTGCCGCGCACGGGAAAAAGTCGCGAAAAAAGTCGGCGCAGATTGAAAAATGACGAAAGAAGTCGGCCCAGGCTGAAAAATGTGAGAGGGTAAACGCGAACGCAGCCCTCCCCTCACCGATAAGCGCGCGGACAACCCTCCGCACTGGCGCCACGCCCTCCGCACACGCGACGGTGTCCCAGACGCTGTGGGGTTCGAACCAGACACCTATGGAACGTACTGACATCTGGCCTCACTCGATACCCCCTTTTACTACTTATGGTTACAGCGCCTAGTGCTCACCCGCGTCATATAACGTTCATGTCAACGTAATGTTCGTAAGTCGTAACACAAGTATTGACAACAGAACATTTCAGTAATGAACACGTTTATTTTCAAAGTTCAGCACTTGTTGAAGTACACGATGCACACTTCCCCATATCATTACGGCGCATTATTGGCGAATGAATTGCTAACTTGTGATAAGCATTCAGTCCTTATATGTAAAATGAAACCACGAAAAGCGCAGCCCTCCCAGTCGCCACCACGGCGTACTATACGGCGTGTTCATCGCCACTGGCAGTGAAGCGCGAAAGGCGTCGCCGTTGCTATGGCAACGTTGGTTGCCAGACTGATGAGGCGCTACCCGCCATCTCTCGATAAAGCGCTATCCGCTGTACTGGGTAGGGATTTGGAAATACGCGGCCGGGCTTGCTTGTCCAGCGAAATGAACATGAAACTGCAGCGCTCAACATAAATAACTGCATGCTCAGCAACTGAAACTGGTGATGCGGAAGACCTAATTTCTAGGTTACAATGGACAAAGGAGCACTGCAGCGTATTAATGTTACATAAGAGGTATAACACCACAAAATTGGCGAGAGTCAGTTGTGTCAGAGAGTTCATCAGTTTGTGTATTTAATTATGTTGATTCCCTCCTGCACCAATTTATTAATAGACATCAAATGCATTTCCACCAACCAGGACCTAACCAGGGCCTAACCAGGACCTAATAATAATAATAGAATCTATCAGTGACCTACATGGACCTTCAACACTAGTTTCGCTATGCGTCACCCGTGGCTTTTAGTGAAATTCGAAGTTGCTCTGTAGAGTTGACAAGAGACTTGCAGAGTAGAGAATATGTTCATTTCTCTTTTCTAAAGAACATGTAAAAAACAGTGTGCTATACCAATTGTATTCAAACAAATCCAAATATAATTTGTTTTAGCCAGGTGCATGTTAGCAGGTTACAGGTGGCCGACCACACACAATGGACACTAAGGGTGAGAACAAAAGTACGCACACTGCAAGCACTGTCCTGAAATTCTAAGTCACCATATATAAGAAAACAATGAACACACACGGCCTAAAGGTTATATTGAGCTCCTCCCATTATTCTTTTTAGGGACAGCATGTTGGCTGTCATCCAGTTCATGAAAATGACCTATATCATCGAAAGAACGGTTCAAGAGTAAGCGACCTGGCGATAGTGTCCATGATGGTGAGACCCGAAGAGGAGATACAAGAAGGGACATACACACACAATGTGAGACATTGTGTATGCCCCTTCCTATCCCTCGTCTCACGGCTTTTGCCATGGCCCTTCATCATGTTTCCTTCCTTCAACCTTACATATTTTTATGTAGAATTTTGAAGGTACAGCCACGCGCCGTTAGCAAATCACAATACTTTTCTTGAAACAAGAATCCATAGAAGGTTCACAGTCCTCTTCAGCACTGCAGGTATCTATGGTACATGTCAGTCGCTTTGGAATGTCACAGCCATGACATGGAAGCCGGCGCATGATTAGTGCTGTTCAACAGACAACTATTTGTCATATCATTTTGAGGCACAAAAAGCAGTTTTGGCACCTGTATGTTGTAAAGCAGTATGGCACCATCTTTTAACCTGCAATTTCCCATAGTAACGAGAGGATAGAGAGGTAGCAAGTGAGCTGGTGGTATAGATCCATAACTTAAAAACCCGAGACTAGGGGACAAACCTTGTCTGTGTTTGTCGTTTTTTTTTGTCCCCTAGTCTCGGGTTTTTAAGTTATGATTCCCATAGTAGTTTACGATGTGACACAGTATTTCTAAATCTTTGCTGTAGTTTTACCGGCTGTAGCGGAAAAAAAGATACCATTGTTTCCGGTCACAGGACAGAAGCCACAAATGCTATATACGGCAACGGTACATCCTGACGTACAACAAACACGAACAACTGTTAGATCACATGATGTAGAAAGCTATATAGCATATGTGCCCCCTGTCCTGCGATCGAAAACAATAATATGTGCTTTTGTTCATGCTGCCCAGCACAGGCGATATGAGCAGCATGTGAGGATAACAACATGAAACCCGAGGCTCGCAGGAAGAGGCAAGACTATACAACCTCTGTGTCATTTGTTTCAAAGAGTGATATTAAACGCTAGGGGCAACTTATTTATTTTCACATGGCATACTGGTAAACAAGACTTTCGTGCACGAGACTGCAGTTGCTCAGGTTACATGTAGACACAGTTGACGGGGGAGTTTTGGCATGAGAGGGTAACAGGGTAATGGAAAGGATGTAAATACAGGTAAAAATCAAAAGCAATTTTGCGATTAAAAGGGATTCGTGACGTTTGTGCTGAATGTCACTGTTATAACCCGATTCAAGGATAACGATTTTGAGATCTGTACCTAAAGCGTGTCCAGGAAGGTTATGCGTAGAGCCGGGTCTTGGATGGTTGTTATCAATATCGGATTTATGGCCGTATAAAACCTTTCCATCATGGTGTTCGAGGTTTCTTCGATACACTAAATACAACATTTAGTGCACATGATAAGGTAACGTATGTTAAAAGAGTCTCAGTGCAATCCCTATCGGATTTCCAAAGTAAAAGAATTTGAGGTGCGCGAGATAAATGTACATGGTCTAATGAAATGACATGTTTGCCAGCGTTTGTTACCACAAGGGGAACACCCAGGATTTGGTCGGGATGGACTGGATAAAGTTACGAATGTTACGTGATCCACGGCGTGTGATATTGGGGGCAGCAGGAAAAATTATTTTAAGTCTTTCGTCGCTGTGAACTAGGTTGAGATGGCGGGTGAAGACGGATCCTGCGCTACTGAGTGCTTTGTTATAGGCCATAACGAAGGGCAAGGGATTTTGTTGCTTCCGCGGTTCATGTGAAAGTAATTTATCCCGATCTAGAGATTTGCACTTGGAGAGAGCATTGTTTAAAAGGTTGGGAGTGTAATTTCATTTTCTAAAATCGTTCGACATTTCTTCAGCGCATGCCTCAAAATCTTATGCTCTTATGCTCTTGAATCATATGCTCTATAGAGCATATGATCATGCTCTATCAGCATATGCTCAGCATATGCATCATCATCATATATCATCAGCATATGCTCTATGAGCGTATGCTCTATAGAGCATATGCGTTTTAGACGTGTGAATTGACCAAGGGGATGTTCCTTTTCTGAGTATTAGGATGGTACTTGCGTTTGTCAGTGGGTTTCTTGTATTGATTCGTGACCTGCTTACCAGACTGTATAGAGAGAGTCAGGTTTAGAAAATTCACTGATGCACGAGAAAGGTTACACGTGAACTTGATGGCCTGATGTACGGAGTTAAAATGCTCGAAAAACGCAATTAAGGGTGGTTCATCACCCGACCATACGATGAAAATGTCGTCGATGTACCTTGAGAAGACTAAAGTTTGATCAGGAAGGATGCTAATGTTTTTTCTTTAAATTTCCCCATGGAAAGATTCGCATAGTTAGGAGAGAGGCGTGACCCCATTGCTGCGCCTTGACAAAATGTTTCTTGTTAATACAGTTGTTATACATGAGCACAAGCTCCAGGAGCGACTGGACAGCTGATGTCTGGAAAACTTCAGACGGGAAAGATTCAAGCAAAACTTTCCAGGCATCGAGACCCTCATCGCGTGGTATGTTTGTCTAAAGAGATGTAACATCCATAGTAGCCAAAATGACATTGCTCAAATCGCTGTTCTGCTTATTAATCGAATCGACTTTGAGGAGAAAGTCATTGGTATCTTTTACGCAAGAGGGGAGAAGCGGAGGAACGTGTGTAATGCAATGATCTAAAAGGAGAGAAAGGTTTTCGGTTGGTGAGTTTATTCCTGATATTATAGGCCTGACGGGGTTATTTTTCTTGTGTGCCTTAATCAATATGTAAAATGAACTTGTAGTAGCATTTTTGGGTTTAATGAACTCCGCGATGTTACATGTAATAGAATCGTTAGAGATTAGCGCGCTCATCTTTTGGTTAATTGTGGGACAAAATAGTGGAGTGGAGTAAGGGTCAAGAGGCTTGTAAAACCTAGCATCACTGAGATGCTTATTTGTTTTGCTGATATAGTCTGAAGTATTCATCAAGACAATTCCTACGCCTTTATCAGCGGGCCTGATTATGATATCATCACGAGATTTCAGATTCCGTAGCGCTTCCCTTTCTTCCTTAGATAAATTAAATGATTCCCGGTTATCAAAAATGTTAAGAGGCCTTTATAGTCATCAGATACTGCCTCAATGTAATTGTCGATCATAGGGCTAGTTTTGGATTGGTCAGAGGTCCGGACAGAAGGTTTCTTAAATGGCGTTACTTCAGCGCGTGCACTGCCGTGAAAAAATGTTTGCAAATGCATTCGTTTACCTAAATTTTGGAGATCGTTTAGAATTTCAAATTCATCAACACCACGAGGAGTGGGGACAAAGCTCAGTCCCTTCGGTAAAACGCTGGTTTGAGCTTTGCTAAAAGTAACGTGCGATAGGTTAAAACCAACATTCAGCGGTGGACCTACAGAAGTCTGCGGTTGGTCTAATAAAGCAGTGCAAAGATTAAGGTTGGTAATGTCGGTAAGATGGATATTATCACGACAAGCTTTCTTACACTTCGTACGCTGTAAAGCTTACCGGAAGAAAAACGATTGAGTGTGAGCAACTCTTCTGGCGTCAGAGCGTGAGCTAGTTCACGGAGCTGGTTGTCTATGTCTGTCATTATGTAAGAACTTTCTATTCGCAAAATTCGATCAGTTCTATAGAAGCGTGCATTAATTTGTTACGCCATCCCTTGGAACTACACGGTGAGTGAGATTTAAATGTGGGGTGAACGTCAACCATTGAACCTTTGGGTACAACATTCTGTGCTATACAATCAGAGTAGAAAATAGAAATAGAAGTGAGAAACAAATCTAGTTTTTCTATCTAACAACTTACGTGCCCTAAGGAACGTTGTAGAGTTTATAATGTCCGCACATAGTCAGTGATAGCTCCTTGTTTTGTACCTCCGTGTCGCACGTCGT
The DNA here is from genome assembly GCF_037126465.1 of Ornithodoros turicata. Taxonomy (NCBI): domain Eukaryota; kingdom Metazoa; phylum Arthropoda; class Arachnida; order Ixodida; family Argasidae; genus Ornithodoros; species Ornithodoros turicata. Next base: position 6,306,612 of record NC_088202.1, on the reverse strand, counting down.
TGCTTCTAGGGCAGGCGTGTCCGATTTTTGATTTTTACATCCTTTCCATCACCTTGTTACCCCCTAATGCCAAAACTCCCCCATCAACTGCATATGTGTGGCTGTACCATTTTCATATGTTCACGGTTTTGTAACCTGAAGAATTGCAGTATCGTGCACACAAGTCTTCTTTACCAGTTTACCATGTGTAAATAAACAAGTTGGTTCTACCGTGCCACGGCCTATTTTTCTGCCTTCGTATAATTTGTTTCATGTTGTAATTGTATACCAGCTCGCCTGCACCTGAGAATAAGTATGATGCATTTTACATGCACCTTCGACATGCAGTGTGTGGTGTATTGTGATAGTAATGCCACTGCCAGTTGAAAAATAAGATCATACCAGATCATACGAACAACAGCACACGAGGTGCTCTGATATGTCCTCCAGGAATGTCTCTGTACTCGCAATATTAGTACAGTCGCTACAGAAATGCATAATACAAGTTTTTGTATACATGACACCACTCGAATGCAACACAAACTTCCGTTGCATTGCCAAAATTCAACAGCTGACAGCTTTAAATTAATTAAACCAGCTTTAGACAGCTTTAGATTCACCTTACTTAAACCTGAGTAAAAGAATGTACGTTACACTTTTTCAAAAAACCGCGAGGAGTTTGGGATAACTATTTTGCACACATAAGGCAGTGTTCCGTTATCAACACATCGTGTGAATTCCATTCCATTCTGCAAACCTCGAAAATCGGCGTAGGTGAGCTTTAAGCCAGACATTGCCCGTTCTCTCGGCGAGCTGGTCTACGGCTAAACACCCCGTGTTCCTGCCAACATTTCCAAGCCTGCACATCTGCCCAGCTTCGACACTTCGGACTACCTGTAACGGCTCAGCAAATCCCTCTCCCGACTTCGGGCAGCGCTGTTCCAAGTTCTACTCCATATGGTTCTCCGGACCTTCACACCACCTCGCAACTTTTCATGCCAATAAACCTTTGCTATAGTCCGGATGAACCCCGCCTACGTCGAATATGGTATTGAGCTCCCTCCGCTGCTCGCCCATTTCGCCAAGCCGCCGCCATCAAGCCCGTTTTCCGGCATTCCCGTTAGAACCAAACGGGTTACCTGGAGTGATCTCCCGAGGGGTGGGGGGTTAAACCTTGCTTTCTAATTCAAATATGTATGTGCTCTCGTATGTCCCTATTTTGTTAAAGCAGAACTTTCCCACACGCCATCGCCCAGAGCTAACCGCCATTTAGGACATTCCATCTCCTGACGTTTTGAAAACCGGAGGCAAAGTTGTCTCGCGACGGAAGGCCCCGAGTTATTATGAAAGCCTTAGGTATACGCGATTTTCGGCGACTGATGAGCGACGCAAAGTGCCCCAGAAAGGCACATGCCTGATGCTTCTCAAGAATCAGGAGAGAGCTCCATGTCATTCGGAACGGTAATCGGGCAGGAGCGTATTATGCGGTGAAGTTGCCAAAAACACGGTGCCAGTGTCGATAACCTCCCCTCTGCAATAACAGGCCGCCAACCTACCAATCATGTATTCTAACACCAGCACCAACCTTTATTACAACGCTGTATGTGTGTACCACACAGCTCCAGCAGTTGTTGCAGGTCTTTTGACACTTGAAAGCTCATGAAGACAGTGAGGCAGCACATGTAAAACCCTGTGGTGCAGGTCTACTGAAGCATCAGACTTCGCTCTTGTGGGCAGTATTACGACGGTGCACTCTCAAAACAACACTTCACAGCATAGCACGCTGCTACCAAATGATATTCTTCACTCTACCACTTTGTTGAAAACAGAAGGCGTAAGCATGTCCAACCACTTTGCATTCATGTGAATGGTGATAAGAAGTGGTACGCCCCTCACATTCCTGCAATCATAAGTGATAGCGGTATCATTCTGTGGTAGCCTTAGTCGTGTTACGTGGTGATGTATATTAAGAGAGTAGAGTTCACAAAAATATGTAATGGGAATCCGAACACATGGCTAGTGGATATTCAGTAATTCATCGAAATTGATCTACCTCCCGCTACTTATGAATATAAAATACATACCTTTATTCTGTGCGTGCACTGATGCTTACTTTTATCTTGTTGCAGCTTCGACATCGTGGGATACAACATGGGAAAGTTTTCGTACGGTGTCCACGGTATACTATTGCTATTACCTCGCACCCCACGTCGCGCTGTTGCGAGGCCAGTTCCTCAAAATGTAGTCCTCAGTGTAACTGTTTCGGATAGAGCTGATGTGCGGCCAAATGTCGAACACCTCTTTCTACTGTACATGGATCATAAAATCATGAGGCTGTGGAACGGCACGTCATAGTTGTTGCTAGAGGACCCATTCCACGCAGCTCGTATGGTACAATAGTAATCAAAGTTCCTTTCGAAAGGCTGCTTATTTCGCTACACAGTATCTTGTCCATTTGAGATTGAATCCATTACCATGAGCTTAACCAAACGAGGAGGTAGACAGCATGAGACGCTTCCTAAAGCTCAGGGTAATGGCTTGTAATATGAATGTCACACCACCTACTTGCTGTAGTCTTCTTGTCGATTTGTTTTGATGAGAATGTACGCTGTAATAACGAAGACGAAACTTTTAAAAATATATCTTCACCGCATGCATTCTACCGCAGGGTCTACCACATCGCAAATTGGCATTGTTGTTTGTTTTAAGTCGTTCATCTAGTACGCTTTCCTGTGAAACTTAAGGTTTGTGTGCAGCAGAGAGACAAGGACAGAAGAAACAGACATGAGGGCTGCGTACTCACAACTAAAGGAAAATTTTATTGTTGACACACTTAAATACGTAATTTCCACGGCGTAGGCATATCACAAACACGTGAGCACTAGGAACATTAGGGCTCGTGAAGACTAGGAATCATTATCGAGATACATTATCTCAGCTTGTTTGAGATCAATGGATGGTGTGCTTACACATTTATCACCTGCTTTGTGAATCAAGTAGGCTTCAAGGATCTCCGTATCCACTTGGTTTTGAAAAGTACCTGCTATTGTGTTTTTTTTTTTAAATTGTGGTTCACACCCACAGTTTTTTCAGTGAACTGGCAGATGACCAGACGGGCTGTTAGAATTTCGGGCAGCGGCGTGTTCTCTCAACCTCGTGTTTACACATCTGCCCGTTCAACTTATATACAGGGTGTCCCAGAAAACGTGTAATTGAATTATAGTACAAAAACTACGCCACCTAGAATCATGCAGTCAACGACATTTGTTCTTACTGGGTTTTTGCCAACTCCTGATGTGAATGTCATGTATCCTAAGTTTAATTATGTAAATATTTGTGAACTGAACTAGGAAATTTGTCAAGTAAAGGTCACTTTTTTACCACACCAATATGAAGAGCGTGCCGAATTCACTCATGTTCATGATAATTGACAGTGATATTCGCGAGCTATCCCATCGGAAAAAAATAGCCGAACATCATGCTTTTCATAGCACCGAACCATAACGCGCGACGACTTTTTGAGCGCAATAGCCCAGGCAGCACAATGTACTGAAAGTCGAGTGCAATAGGGGTGGCCGACATGTGTCTTATCAATGTTCTTTAGTTTCACAAGTCTGTTCAAGGCCTTCCACCTACCCGTCCACCCCTATTACACTCGACTTTCTGTACATTGTGCTGCTTGGGAGCTCTCAGTACGACGAAAGGAGGTTCCAAACCCAGCCCACAGAGTGATAGTAGAAAAAGTGACAGTTCCTGAAATTGGGAGAGAGAAAGTGCGATCCCAGCGAAAGTTGGACGCGATAAGCCATACCTGTGTTATCTCTTTCTGCGTTGCAGTTGTGGGCTGGATTTCCAACATCCTTTCGTCGGATTGACAAGGATTGCGTTGAATAATTTATCCCGCGCAAGCTCCGTCGAACATGGTGTTCGGCTATTTTTTCTGATGGGACAGCCCCTGAATATCCCTGTCTATTGACATTCATTTGAATAAATTAGACACACTCTTCACATTGGTGGGGTAAAAAAGTGGCCTTTACTTAGCAAATTTCCGACATCAGTTCGCACAAATTTACATAATTAAACTCACGTTACACGACTTTCACATCAGGAGGTGGAAAAAACCTAGTAAGAACAAATGCTGTTGACCGCATGATTCTAGGTGGTATAGTTTTTTTTATTATAATTCAATGACACGTTTTCTGGGGCACCCTGTAGATTTTGCTGCATGATAAAGGGATACTGTAAACAGCCCCTTGTGTACATTCTACCCATTTATTCTTGTGTTGTATCTGACAACCTCTAATCTTCTTGTCTGTTTTCTTTATGGCAGGGCATAGCTTGAGAAGTTTATTCTGGGCCGTGATAACCACAGGAGCTGAGTGCTTTTTCCTACTTTTTTTTTTAATTGTGCGTGATGCTATTGATGGAAGGTAGCTTAACAGGTCTCATCCTCCGTTTCTTCTGTTGTGCCTTATTCGAACCTTTTAATTTTTTTAGCATGGTTTCTCCTATCTCTAACAACAAGGTTTCTTGGTACCCGCTCCTTCTCATTCTGTCTAATTGCATGCAGAAGCTTTCATTGAGGGTATGCGTACATGGTTTGTCCAAGGCTGCCGTAAGTGCGGACATGATGATAACTCTTTTCACGATCCTTGAGTGGCCTGAGTCATGTGGAAGAATACCGTTTTTGGATCTTGGGTGATAGGTCCAGCACAGGTGATCAGCCTCCCGCATGATATTGATGTCCAAAAATTGAAGCTTACCATTGTCAGGTAACTCATGTGTACCAATGTACCGCTCAGGGTCATCGTTACAGAGAACGAAACTTGGCAAAAAGTAGTGTCTAGATTCCTTAAGAACCATCTCAGTAAATTGGAAATAGTGGACCCTTTCAAGGTCAAGAACTCTTCACCAGTTACTGATTTCCTACAACAAGAAGAGGCACGTAGGGAGTGGCAGTTCTTTTTCATTGATATAGAGGATATGTTTTATTCACTTCCCCAAAAGCCGCTAGTGCAGGCTGTACAAGCAGCTGTAGAAAGTGCAGGAGTCATTTCCTTTCAAAACAACGTGGGAATGCCGCTGTCTTCCTTTATGGAAATGCTGTTGAAATGCGTGTCTTCCACAGTTGTCGAAGTCCAACATCGACACTACATTCAAAAAGGAGGTACCCCTATCGGGTCTGCTGTGTCACCAGTTCTGTGTGAAATTTTTTTGGGACAGATGTACAATCGAATTGGGAACGCCCTGGGAAAAAAATGGAAAATCTTTCGCTATGTAGATGACTTTCTGGTGTACTGTGACACTTCGCATGCCAATTCAGACTGTGATATTACTTACATAATGAACCTTTTCGACCAGTATGCACAGGGAATGAAATTTACACATGAGTTACCTGACAATGGTAAGCTTCAATTTTTGGACATCAACATCATGCGGGAGGCTGATCACCTGTGCTGGACCTATCACCCAAGATCCAAAAAAGGTATTCTTCCACCTGACTCAGGCCACTCAAGGGTCGTGGAAAGAGCTATCATCATGTCCGCACTTACGGCAGCCTTGGACAAATCATGTACGCACACCCTCAATGAAAGCTTCTGCATGCAATTAGACAGAATGAGAAGGAGCGGGTACCAAGAAACCTTGTTGTTAGAGATAGCAGAAACCATGCTAAAAAAATTAAAAGGTTCGAATAAGACACAACAGCAGAAACCGAGGATGAGACCTGTTAAGCTACCTTACATCCATTGCATCACGCACAATTTAAAAAAGCAGGAAAAAGGCATGCAGTTCCCGTGGTTATCCCGGCCCCGAACAAACTTCTCAAGCTATGCCCTGCCATAAACAAAACAGACAAGAAGATTAGAGGTTGTCATATACAACACAAGAACAAATGGGTAGAATCCCTATATGATGCAGCAGAATCTATATAGGCCAAACGGGCAGATGTGTAAACACGAGGTTGAGAGAACACGCTGCTGCCCAAAAATCTAACACCCTGTCTGGTCATCTGCCAGTTCACTGCAAAAACTGCGGATGTGAACTACTATTTAAAAAAAAACACAATAGCAGGTACTTGTCAAAACCAAGTGGACAGGGAGATCCTTAAAGCCTACTTGATTCACAAAGCAGGTGATAAATGTGTAAGCACACAATCCATTGATCTTAAACAAATGAAATAAGGGTGAGCAGGCAAGCGAGCTGGTGAAAGTTCGACGAAGGCATGCCTTGAGCTTGAGGGAACGATAACACACGAAGAAGAGCCTCGTCTTGTCTACTTCTTCGTGTGTTATCGTTCCCTCAAGCTCAAGGTATGCCTTCGTCGATCTTAAACAAGTTGAGATAATGCACCTGGGTAATGATTCCTAGCCTTCACGTGCCCTAATGTTCCTAGAGATCACGTGTTTGTGATATGCCTACGCCATGGAAATTACCTATTTAAGTGTGTTAACAATAAAATTTTCCTTTAATTGTGAGTACGCAAGCTTCCTGTCTGTTTCTTCTGTCCTTGTCTCTCTGCTACAAAAAAACCTGAAGTATGACTTACCAACTACCCCGTTTCTCTACCTTAGTTTCCTGTGAAACTTTGCATACGGAGAAGAAATGCCATTATTCAGTGAAGTGATTGACTCTAACTGTGTTTAGCTGCCAAGTTGCCAAAAATCGAGCTCACATATAATGCCTACTCACGCTCAACCCTCACATAAGGAGCTACACGTACCACAAAGGCATCAAAGCAGAAGCGTCACCAAGTTATTGTCTAACTTTTTTCCGGATTGTGGGATAGATTCTTCTTCAAAGATCTCTAGACCAAACACTAGAACGTTCTTTTTTGGTATTCATTTGAAGTTAAGTAATTACATGCTTGACGATCTACAAATGACGGTATGATAAAATTAACATGAAGATCTCTGTCGAGGGTCAATAAAGAACGTTGAGCTGTCGTTATGCCCATTAACGAGTGACACGGTTACTACGATTCCTGGGCACGCCTTCCTCCGTTTCGCAATCTAGTCTGATAATAGAGAGGTTCTGGAAATCGTAAGCTTATTCCGATTCCGTATCGCTTTCAGCGGATCAGATATCAGCAACGTCATGTCACCCACTTCAAAGGCTTACCATGTTTTCGGAAACATTATCGTGAAACTTTACGATTTCCTAAAACTCCCTAATGACAATAGGCGATCTTACATGGTTACACAACTGTGATAATGACTAATTAGTGACGCGACGGTGTCCGTGCGTTGCTTTTGTCCATTTGAGGGTTATTCAACGTGCACCGAAATTTCAGCTGAGGGCACGTCATGTTCAACATTTCTCAAGGTGGACTATATCTCTAGGCAATTCGTGCAAGCAACAATGCCACCAAATTGCTGGAAGCCCAGCAATTCACCTTCGAATTGGGGCCTTAAGAACATATCTTTGAGGACCGATACAACGTTAGCCGCTTGTTCAAGCGCGTACGCAGTCGATTGAATGTTCATTCTATATATATACTGAGGATGCAGCAAAGCTGCAATAAGATAGATTCGTGTGACGATTCACATACTTTGGTTTCAGGCTACGGCAATCTTGGAATGGTATGCCTTAACTCCAGGACCTCAACGAGCGAAGACGTCGCAGGAACATACGAAGGCATCGTAGCGTTTGCACACGAAATCGGACACGTGTGAGTGCGTACACAGAAATAGTGTGTAACCGCGCATGTACGAATGCGCGCGAGGGACGCACCAGTTGTCGCATCCCCGCACACTTTCCAATCCAGATAAGCCTCCATTGCGGAGAGTGACGCGCTTCTCAAGTGCGCTTTTTCGGTTTCGACTCATTTGCATATCAAAATTCGGGGATGGATATTTGCGCACGATTTTCTAAACGTGGAATGGCGCTCAACGGGGACAGTCCCTCAGTCCGCTATCTCGGTTTTCCCCAAAATTTCCTAAATAAAGAGTTAATTAATTAATTTCATGCGATTAGTCATCTTGTAGGTACATACTCTCTTGCAGTGGATGTCCGACTGGCCGTATATAAATTCTGGAAAGGTTAAAAAATACACTCTGCATTCTATGTGGCCCGGTTACATTGACACACGGCTGTGTACAGGCTGTCCCGGCTTGAGGCATCACACGTCCCTCGCCTGCACTACCTAAGTGCTTGTCACCCATTACGCGTTGCCACCTTTTCCATCAACGCCGAACACCGAGCTCGGGGAGGAGGGGTAATTGATTCCAGCGACGTGAGGTGCTCATCACAATACAAAATAGTGTCCACCAAAGAGACTCGCTCATTATTAGGAATTTCAGAGCGTGTTCGTTTTCCAACTCCGGACATTGTTGCAGTGCGGTAGCCAAGCACACTCAGTGGGCTTTATATACATAAGTAGCATATGATCACCTCAACTATGCGGAAACTCACACAGAGGCCTGGACGCCATTAATTAGCAATTAGAGTAATTTGCGACCCCCCACAGTAATTAGGATCATTCAGGGAGTCATTACACTAATTGGGGAGGATCTAAGACGTGTCCAGACCACTGTGTGAGTTTCCGGCTACTTGAGCTGATAAAAAAAAATAGGCAGAAAATAAAATAGATAGAAAGAAATAGAGTGGAGAAAAACAATTTATTTGACAATCAGCGATGCCATGGCGAAGAAACCGCTCCGGAACACCCGAGTGACCAGCGCCATGTTGGTAGTTAGCACCCGGCAGTTGCAGAGATCGACGACAGGTGGCTACCTAGTTGCAAGGCATCACACTAGATGGTGCCACCATCATAGCTATATGCGAGAAAGACAGAGAACAACAAGATACTAGCGGCAGGTAAAAATGGCAACACTGCTCAACAAGTCTAGGCATGCGAGAGAGAAGGCCTAACCGCTACTGCTAAACAGCACGGAGAAAACAGTACACATCGTGGAGAAGGTGACCAGCTAGGCCTAACCACAGCGTCACCGCACAACACTACGCAGCTAAGACAAGGCGGAAACCACTAGCCACACGACTGTAAACGTGCACCAACAGGCTTGGTACGGGACACTGCTAAACAAGTCTAAACATGAGCACACGGCGAGAAAAGGCTTAACACGAGCACGGTAAAACAATGCAAAAACATCGGCAAATCACTCACCCTTTCCCCCGCGACGGTGCGACTGCTCCATCCGAGAGGCAGGCAGAAACAGAGTGGGCGCGGGGACTCCGGAGCGACAGAGGACACGTCTGCACTTCGCGAGATCCAGTGAGCAAGTGACTGGGGTGCCGCGCCGCGGCCGCAACGCATGCGCGCGCGCTCTTAGCGTCGTCTGCAGCGACCACCTGCGAAAGGCTAAAAGAGAAGAGCATTCCTACGCCCTCTTCTTGCGTTGCTCATTGGTCGTGACGTCATCCCATTGTCCCAAGGCTACACCATTCTTTTTTGTTTTCACACGGTCGACACAACTGGACAAGGTCAATCTGCAATGAAGCTCACCATCATCGGACATGTACACTACATTCCCTCATTGTAAATCCGCTCGTCACAAAATCCACCAGCATCATCAGACACCATTCACCAGTGACGAACCACACATCCGCACCCCATCAGAGGTAGACGGAACACCACCGAAGCTGCGCTCTTCCACTAATGGCCAACGGAATCGCTAGGAACAGAATTAATGCATCCACACCCGTCAGTGTCCAAGAGAGAAGTGAATCTTTGCGCCCCCTGCAGGCCGTGCTCATTGGTCGTGACGTCATCCTATTACAATGAAAAAATGGCTAGGAAGCAAGCGGTTATTACATTATGCGTCATCCTATTGTCTCAGGGCTACAATGTTTTTTTCCACTAATGCTCATCTGGACAAGGTCCACCTGAAACAATAGTGTCGCGGTATTACGTCATCTGCAGCTCTATAATGATTGCATAGGGAACTAGTGCAGAAAAACAACATACATGAGAGGTGATTGTAGGAATTAAGCATTTAATTCCCAAAGTCTTACTAAATTAGACTTGCAAAAGAACAAAATATCCTAACAACTTCAATGGCTACATAGAACGAGCTAATCGAGACATGTCCATCCCTTCCGAGAGCCAGGCAGCTAACTGAATAATGTCGCTTTGTTCCTCGACTGGATCAAGCCATGCACCTGTCCCCCTTGCGGTTACTCTCTTAACTAAATGAATCATAAAATTATTAAGAATAGCACTACTCCCATTCAAGGCAGCACTATCTTCAAGAACGTTCCTTGTCAAAAAGAAAGAACTACATGTAGAAGGAAAACATGACAGAACAGGTCAGGCCATGTCAGCGCATGTTTGTCAGACAACAAGGGGGAAAAAAGCAAAGATAAACACTTGAACAAGCAGAAAACAAACATCAAACTATTTCTAAGCACACGCATTGCTCTTATTCAAAAACAGTGCTCATCATAAATCTGTACAGGACAATACACACAATTTTTGTATTGCTAAATTTTTTTCCAGTAACGGTCAATGCATTGCTACAGACTGCGTGACATCATCACATCCTGTCTGGTAGATCAGATTTGGTGACATCTGGTCATAGATCTAGTGACATCATCACCGTGCGCTCACTCGGGGAATCGCGCGCGTCCCGTGTCCAAACAGCGAGAAGGGGCCCGCGTTGCGCTCCCACGGGGAATCGCGCACGTCGCGAGTCCATACCGCGAGAACGGGCCCGCGCGCGGCTCGCGTGGGGCGCGGCTCGGGCGCACTGTTTTATCACTTAAACAGCAACAGAGCTGATATTGTAGTACCCTCGCGATAAATTTTTTATTCCGGCGACAGCAGAATGTATTCAGAGAAGGCTTAGGGTGTGTAAGGCCAGCCCAAGGCGTGTTGATGGGAGCGCACTGCTCTGTTGGGTACGCAAGCTTGCAGCCGGCGATGGTGGATTGATTGTTTTATTTTATTTTATTTTGAGTCATTATCGGCTCACCTATTTAGTGAAGGCCTATGAACACATGTTAAGTGGTTTGGTTTTAAAATGATGAGAGCTACAGTGTGTAGCGAATGATGCTCACTTTTACCCGTTCTGCTCTATAGTGTTCTTGCAAAATATATGGGTGCAAGGAAATAAAAGGAAAACGAAGTGAATTCACTCCTGTATAATGATCGCTGCGCAGAAGCACGGCACTGTTTTGTTCGTGGATGTATAGCGAACATGCATTCCTGCGATGCTGTGTTTCTTTTTTGCTTTGCGACGGTCGACTGGTGATATCCTATTACATCCAGAAGGAAGACCTATTGTTTTACGTTCGCATATGTGCGTTCCCCCGTTTTGACGCTGGTTGGATAATTATTGACCTGAGGAATAATATGAATTTATGTGGCTGTGAATAGACTTTGTGTTTGTGAGTGTGAAAATGTGAGTGAGTGTGTCTGTGTGTGGTGTGTGTGCGCTGGGACACCACTTGACAAGTAAGTGTTTGACTTTTCGTGTGACACGAGTGATACATTTATGTACTATTGCGTGAAATAGTGGTTTGAAAAATATGGGTAGATGCGTTTGCATTGCTATCTGTAGGATAGGACGAGCGTTTTTAATGGAATTGCCTCGCGAACCTGGTGAAGTCTTTGTTTTGGGCAGGGTAATTTATGAGTGCCCGACGCCGGTCCTGTTGTTGTTTTTTTGTTAGTATGTATCTGTCACAGTCGTAGCGCTATTCAAGCTTTGTTATCTTTGCAAAAATTCAGACTTTATGGTATTAAGCTGTCCGAGTAGATGTGACTTTCCCTGCTCGCTTAAGATAAATTGTTTGTCCTTTTTCTGTGCTTTCTTCACGCGGGGACAATGCAAATGAGTATTTAGCATTATGCAATAATTATCTGATAGCAGAAATGGGTGTCTTTGTCACAGTTTATTAGCGAGTGCATCGTTTTGTTTTCTCTTATAGCTATGCGAGCAAAAGTGCGTATAGTTTTTTGCTGCTCTTTTCTTATTTTCTCTACTTTTACGGAGAAGAAAGCCTCCTGGTAAAAGCTGAATAGTGTTCTATCAGTAGGAGGGGGTTGTTTGTTTGATTTTGTTGGCTGTTTGATATCTTGATGAAGTAAGCAGTGCTTAATTTTGCAATCATGGGTTTTTCAGCAGAAATGCTGGTATCTGAGCACGGAGTAGAAATTCCTATATTTCTCTGCTGCCTAAGAAAATTTGTGCGTCTTTTTCCAAGCAGACCCCGTTTAGTTTACGCGAAATAGAAAAATGAAGTTGTTCTATGATTTTCTGTCGCAGGCTTAGGCCTTTTCCCCGATGAGCAGTATTTTGTATGCGATGGCGCATGTCTGGACTTGTTCAGTAGTGTTGCAATTTTTACCATTCGCTAATATCTTGTTGCTGTCATGTTGTGCTAGCCGCGTATAGCGAAAAGCAGTGATTCTCCGATTATTCCTGAGCGGTTCGACTTAAGCCTTTTCCCTGCTCACTTAAGGACATTTGTGTATCCCTGTCCCGTGCTTTCTTTGTGCAAGGGCAATGCGACTGTGTATGTGGCATTATGCAAGAATTATCTGGTGGCAGAAATGGGTGTCTTTTTCTCAGTTTATTAGCGTGCGCTACGGTTTCTTGCAGTTTCAGCTATTGGGGTGCAAATGCGTGTAATTTTTCGTGGTTATTTTCTTCTTTCACTGCTTTTACTCAGAATGTAGGTGAGGGGAAAAAGGTCAGCATCCAGGTAGAGCAGGAGAAAGCCGCTCAGCAGAGGAGAGTTCTGGACAGGGGAATTTGTTATATGTTGTTCAGTGTCGGTATTCACTTTGCTCGATATGTTGATGGAGTAAGGTGTATGCAGTTATAAGTATTTGTGCAGAAATGCTGGTATGTGAGCATGGAGGAGAAATTGCAATAAAGCACCTCTCCTTGTGCATTCCTGAGCTGCTGTGTGCGTGCGCGTGTTTTTTCCTGGTTTACGACGTCATCATGGCATGTTGGGGCTTGTTTAGCAGTGTTGCAATTTTACCCACCGCTATTATCTTGTTGTTATCTTGTGTTAGCCGCGTAGCGATGTCCGGTGACTCTGCTATTATTCCTGAGGTCTTAAGCCTTTTCCCTTCTCGCTTAAAGGAATTTGTGTGCCCTCGTCCTGTGCTTTCTTTACGAAGGGACAATGCGGCTGTGTATGTAGCATTATCTGATACCGGACATGAGTGTCTTTTTCTTAGTTTATTAGCATATGCTTCAGTTTTTGAAGTCAAGCACAAGTGCGTGCAATTTTTGCTGCTCTTTCCTTAAATCACTGCTTTTGCGAAGAAGAAAGTCGCATGGTAAAGCTGAAAAGTGGCTTCCTCTGCTTGTTTGTTAGATGTTGCTAGGAGCTCGGTATGTTGAAGAAGTAAGCTGTTATAGGTATTCGTACAGGAACGCTTGCATCTGAGCGCAGGATAGGAATTCCTGAAGCACGGCACCCTCAGTGTAAATTAATTATTTTGGATGCGAGTCTGCTTCAGTGCATGACAAGGCTGAAATGGGAAGAGAGAAAAAATTGGAGCCCTTCATTAATAGCGATCCAAGTAATAGGACAATTATAGTTTCCATAGAAAGTAGAATTTTCATACGCTCCTAACATCATAGTTTTGTAGTAGTAGTTTTCTTAAACTGCAATGCAATAATCATTAATATGGTGGGAATGCAATCATGTTCCCGTAAAGGCGTTTCTGTCTAGTCCTCCATTGAGCGCGAATAGAACTTTGCCCCCCTGCCTTTCACGCCTTTTTTAGCCTCAGACAACGAGTATACGAGCATAGGAAGGGTCATGTATTACATAAACCTGGTGATGATGTTGAGTTGTCTCACTTATTATTTTAAAAGAGCAGTGGTAGTTTACTGGTGTTGTGATTCTAATGACCATGATGAGCCTTTGGGGTGAAAATCGCTAATATGCACGGTGCTTTTTTGTTGAATTGTATTGTGAAAGTGAATGTCATTAAGAGTTGGACAAAGGAAATAATCTTGCGATTCAATAAAGAATAGGAGTTTTTGTCTTTGCCGCTGTCTTCTTCAGGCAGGATGTGATGACGTCACGCAGTCTGTAGCAATGCATTGACCGTTACTGGACAAAAATGTAGCAATAGAAAAATGGTATGTATTGTCCTGGACGGATTTATGATGAGCACTGTTTTTGAATAAGAGCAATGCGTGTGCTTAGAAATAGTTTGATGTTTGTTTTCTCCTTGTTCAAGTGTTTATCTTTGCTTTTTTCTCCCTTGTTGTCTGACAAACATGCGCTGACATGGCCTGACCTGTTCTGTCATGTTTTCCTTCTACATGTAGTTCTTTCTTTTTGACAAGGAACATTCTTGAAGATAGTGCTGCCTTGAATGGGAGTAGTGCTATTCTTAATAATTTTATGATTCATTTAGTTCAGAGAGTAACCGCAAGGGGGACAGGTGCATGGCTTTATCCAAAGTTACATTATTCAGTTAGCTGCCTGGCTCTTTTTTCGCCAGCTTTTCTCGCTGTACGCGGTGTTTAGACTTGTTTAGCGGTGTCCCGTACCAAGCCTGTTGACGCACGTTTACCGTCGTGTGGCTAGTGGTTCCCGCCTTGTGTTAGCCGTGTAGTGTTGTGCGGTGACGCTGTGGTTAGGCCTAGCCAGTCGCCTTCTCCCTGATGTGTACTGTTTTCTCCGTGCTGTTTAGCAGCAGCGGTTAGGCCTTTTCTCTCGCATGCCTAGACTTGTTGAGCAGTGTTGCCATTTTTACCTGCCGCTAGTATCTTGTTGTTCTCTGTCTTTCTCGCATACAGCTAAAATGGTGGCACCATCTAGTGTGATGCCTTGCAACTAGGTAGCCACCTGTCGTCGATCTCTGCAACTGCCGGGTGCTAACTACCAACATGGCGGGCGCTGGTCACTCCGGTGTTCCGGAGTGGTTTTTTCGCCATGGCATCGCTGATTTTCAAATAAATTGTTTTTCTCCACTCTATTTCTATTTATTTTATTTACTGCCTATTTTTTATTTTTTATCAGCTCAAGTACCCGGAAACTCACACAGTGGTCTGGACACGTCTTAGATGCTCCCCAATTAGTGTAATGACTCCCTCTATGATCCTAATTACTGTGGGGGGTCCCAAATTACTCTAATTGCTAATTAATGGCGTCCAGGCCTCTGTGTGAGTTTCCGGATACTTGAGCTGATCATATACTACTTGCATAGACGTTTGAATCAGTACGATGTATCAAATGACGTTTTTCACCAAAAGTTGATGTTTTTTAAATTCCGTGTTAGCGCCGCGAAGCAACTGTGGCTATGAGCGGCGTACACACGTGGACAGATGGAGAGAGGACAGCAGGAAGGAGTGGGGGACAGGGGGGTTAGTATGCGACCTGGGCCGACAAAAGTTGCTTTAATAATTTCAGAGTACTAATAACTGGGCGTCAAACGGAGAACACGTAGAAGTCGATGGTAGCTAGGAGAGAACACGCCGAAAGGCGAGACGAGCAGGAAGGGCTCTGTTTGGCCTTCTGGAATGCGCGCAACGTCGCTTTTTAATTGATCCAGTCAATTTCATTGCACTGTGCCCAGTGCTGTGTGAAATATCCAAACTATGGACTCTATATGCGCATGGGAAGCTGATACTGTTAGGGCATGCCACGATTACCTCCATTTACTGCATTGACTTGGACTGGATGAAGTAGAATTATAGGAACCGTACCAGATTGTTGACACTTGAAAGCTGACGTTTGCTGACAAATTCTGATTGCTCATTTTATCTATCGCTCAACCATTGGCGACGATGACGCAAACGAGAAACTGAAGTTGGTTGTATGGAGGGGGGGGTTTACTCCGACTTTATTCGGATCCGACGGATTCCACCTCTTTCCCCACCGAACCCAAGCCTTGAATTCTCGAACTGATCGGGTGAAATCCGGACAGGTGCCAATGTTACGATCATTGGGACATGTCTATAAAAAGGAAAAGGAAAAGTGGACTGGGGGTGAATCCCATCTAGCAAGACACGGCAAACTAATGTATTCTTCCGTATTTTTCAGACTGGGTTGTCCACATGACGGGGAACAATACTATATCAAGGGTGCCCCCGGATCCAAACAGTGTCCCTTCGGTGACGGCTACATTATGAGCTACATCAGGAACTCCACGAACCAGTTCAAATTCAGCGTATGCTGCAACATGATGATTAGGTACATAGCAAGGTGGGTACAGGTCCTGTAACCTAATAGTCTGGAAAATAATCGCGTTATCTAAAAGCGCGGAATGTGAGTTCCCTTTAAATTATGCGTATGTTACACAAGGCCGGTGCACAGAGTCAGTGCCAACCCCCTCATACTGAAGACCTTCCTAATATTTCAGGCAAGCTGTCCACAACTGTCTTTTACGAAGAAGCTCCGACAAAACGGGTATAAGTAGCACAAAACTTCCCCAGAATGTACCGATTCGGACGCAGTGCAAGCTGCTCAAGCAACGTCACCAGGTCACCGGGACGCTCATCATGGTGAGACGTCTGCTTCCTACCACGTGTGCACCGTGGCAAAGTTTTACAGCGACACCTGTGAAGGGCAGACCAGCCAGAGATCGCATGGCCGGCGTCCGCTCACAATGCGCGTCACGTGACCCCCGCAGAGTGTAATCCAAGCGTTCGAGGCTCATCGTATAACGGAAATACGCAATACGGTGGATTGGCATTTCTCTCTTGCTTCTTGCTGTAGGCAGATGAACCTTGGTACGCAGATTGGAAATGCCACTGGCTCTGGCCTCGTCGACAGGACAATAACGCGTTACGCGTATTGTGAACGGCACGCTGCTTTATGTAATGATGAAAGATGGAAGTCACTGAAAAGGTTAGCCAGCTGTAGGACTCGAATCCACATCTTCTGGATTACCGGTCCAGGGCTCTACCAATTGAGCTATGCTAACACACCTCCCCAGCGATGACGCACCCTTGGAAGTCTCCGGGGAGGTGTGTTAGCTTAGCTGAATTGGTAGAGCCCTGGACCGGCAATCCAGAAGGTGTGGGTTCGAGTCCTACAGCTGGCTAACCTTTTCAGTGACTTCCATCTTTCACCATTGATGTCTTAGGCACTTGAGGCTTTGTATGTATTTGTCCTTCTGTGTGTTGCAGCCTCTGAACATCACTTTCTCATGCTTTATGTAACATCCATAAAATCACGGCCGTTAAGCGGCCCCAAATGCGTTTTTGACGTCGAAAGACAGCAAATTTATTCCCCTATCACGTATAAAAATTTCACGCACCTCTTTCAACGTGTGCGGAAGCGATCGTTCGAAATTTTGACCCGGGTGTCATTTTACAGCGTAAGCTGAAAACGTGCGCGACGTGACTGCATAGTGTAATCCAACCAGCAACACAAAGCGGTTTAACCCACACTCGTAATATAAAACATCTGAGAAACAACAGGTTCATCCATCACGCCCAGTGTGCGAGAACATGAATTGAAAGACGGGGAGAAGAAAGAAGAAGGTAATGAAAGACGTCGCCGTTGTCGGCCTCACAGAGGTGGGCAACGACACGACTAACGCTAGGTGCGTCCTGGGCAGACTTGTAAGGGAACTGCGCCGACATATGTTTGACAGCATCTGAGGAAATCCCAGGAAATATATCATGCAGCCGGCACCGGGAATCGAACCCGAGTCCATCCAGTCTCAACGGGACATGGCCAGCACGCTATCCACTCAGTCACGCAAGCTGGTAAAAAGAACGAAGGAGCGAGGTTATGAAGGCAGGACCGGATTGGCCGATAGACATTGTATGATGATGAATCATTTCAACCATTGTATTGTAGGGACCATTCAGCACTGATTCACCCACAGCTGACGCTGAAAGTCGCGTTATATCCCCGTATTTGTAACCATCCCTTCAATTTGTTTGTCATTCTTTTTATTCTTTCGTTGCGTTTTACCGCCACAGAAGGAAGCATACCTGACGAGTGGTATTCTGATGATCGCGACAAAAGCGGGATATGACGAGATATTTTACAGCAACAGTTGTTATCTCGTTTCTCGTTGATCACTTGCGAGCTCCATTTTTCTGAGCTCAGGATCGTGGGTTCAAAGCCAGCCGAGGAAGGTAGCAATGTGGGGAAGGTAAACATTGCTTCCAGCACCGTGTGCCGGAGATATCCGAGGCACGTCAAAAGAACCTCAGGTGGTCGAAATTATCCGCAGTGCTATACCCTGTGGCACGTGCAACATGTCGCCATACTATACCCGGACGAACCGTACGTGTAACATTACGGCACCATTATTATTTGTAACCTCGATGACTCAGGCGGTATGATAAACGGAGCCACCGCCATCCTAGGGCGAAGAAGGTCTTCCGATGCCCCTGTGGATTCACTTGGACGGAGGCGCCATGGGCACATAAACATATCTGTCGCTGTCTTTGATTTCACGCCACTGTAATTTGCATCATATCTGCCAGTTTTTTGTCTTTTCACACTCTGGAATTCAAGAGTTATGGGGACTCCAGTATTTGCCCCATTGTAGGGGCGGAACTTGCATCAGACTATGCAGATTTCATCGAAAACATTCAGTAACAGAATATGAACACGCTCTGCTGTGCTCACCCCTGAAAACTTCCTTAGGAGGACGTCCGTTGCGTGCATCCCCAGTCACACGGCGTCCCATACGCAATCTCATGGGAAGATAATCCACGAAAAGTGGAGTAGTTAGTGAATTCATATTGGTGAACGTTAGTATGGAAGTGTTGGTGAAAGATGACAAATATTAGCTCAATCTCACACGAGCACCAGACGACGAGAACCAGATACTACGCTCACTTGCACCTAATGTTTACTGGCACAAGTAACTGTCTTAGTAGACCTTTGTCATCTTGTCGAAGGCACCGCAGGTCGCTCAACAGACGTTTCCAAAGATAACGCTACAAAAACGATATCCCCTTTTGAGGAACGTTAACCGATGCATTAACGATGTGTTAATGTTAACATTCTCCGATGCGCTTCACATTCCCTTCGATAGAAGCTTCCATTATCTCTGTTTCAGTTCGGTCTGCTTCTATATAGACGTGAGCATAGATGATCGGCTTTTACAGTAACAGACAAGACGGTCTGATGGCGTCCCCTATACGAACACCGTATGCCCCCCTCCCCTCCCTTCAACTCATATTAACGCACCTCTAAGCCTTACCACAACCAAGGGACTGTACCTTGTCTGAGGTCGAGTTGATATTTGGCACGTTTCAATCTCATTGGGTATGCGCTTTGCTATCAGGCTGCTTCATTGTCTAGTAGAAAGCTTTGGCGTCGCGTTCCTCGCTCTCTTGTCTCTATTTTGCCGTCCTTTGTGTGGAGATATACCAAATTGGAAGGAAACAGCGCAAGAAGACCAGGATAGAGGGACGCGATACAAGCGCTGAGTACAGTACACAGCACAGTAAATCGCGAAGAGCAGTTCCTTGAGTGACACTACCTTATCTTTGCACTACTATAGCATCCCGTTGTCCGGCGGGAAGTCGTATGTTGGACAAACGGGGCCGTGTGTGAACACAATACTTGGAGAGCACCGTGCTTCTCTGAAGGGTCCGCCATCTTGTCATCTTAGCGTCTATTGTAGTAGATGCGAGTGCCAACCTTTGTTCAATTCAGCGCTGATTGTAGACAGAGCTGGCAGACAACAAACTCGAGAAATAATTGAAGCCTATCATATCGCGAAGAAAAAAGATATGTGTGTGAGTCAGGCGTCTGTCAGCCTCTGTGATGAAGAAATTGAATTTTGTGAAGGGCACATGCCATGACGTGACCTTATCTGGTAGCATTTAAACGTTTTCAACTCAATGAACCTGTAGTTGCTAGTTAACGCTTGTATCGTGTCCCCCTGTCTTCGTCTTTTTGGGCTGTTTTCTTCCAGTCATGTCGTACCAACTAGCCAAACTCTACACCAGTGTAGAGATATACCATCAGTTCCTATTCCTCAAACTCTAGAATCTTCAGCGATGTGCTTTTTAGAGCATGTTCCTAACGCCGCATGTTTCCTCTGGCAGTCCCATGCCCCGACAGAAAACACAAATTGCACCGTCGACTGCGTGGTTAAATACAGGTTGAGTAGGACCAGCAAGGTATTCTACCTTTTCGATGGAACGCCATGTAACAGTAACGGGAAGGTAAGACTCTACTTTTTCTGCGTGCAGTGACATTGAGAACACAAAGGCTTAGACTCCACTTAGGTGCCGACAGAGTTCTGACGGTGATATGTTTCGGCCTGAGAATCAGGTCACGTGCTTGTGATCTTTCGAGTCCTCTTGAAATTCTGTGATTCGTTCTAGAACGCAATAAGTCATATGTGCCGAGGAGCACACGATACTGTGTCGCCCGAACTCCGAACAAGAACAAAATGCCAGAAGGGTTCGGCGGGACACACCGGGAAAAAACTTCAGGCACACACAGCGCATTGATCTGTTTCTCAGTCAGTTCGTGTCAACTTCTATATTGACGACGTGTAAACATGTCGAAAAGATATAAATGACTGGTGCTCTATAGGAGAAGGAATTTGACAATCTGTTCTAAACGTGCAGTGAGGATGATTCCTAAAACCGCAAAAAGCATACTTAAGTTAAATTAGGTGACACGAGTTAACGCCCGTGGGAAAGGAAAAAAAAATCCACTATTTCATAAAGCAATCTGTTCTCTGAAGAGTATCGGGGACAACGCAGTGAAAGGGAAGCTTACATTGTGACTTTGGCCCAAGGCCAAAGTATGTTGCTGTTGTCCCCATTGTTAGGTTTTAAGTGGACATATAGATTGTTGCAGAATTGCAACACTTTATTAGCAAACCTGAATGCATGGAACAGTGGTGTTGTACAACACTTAATGAATCGCAGATCGTACGTCGAGTCGACCGGGTCCTATTCTACTGTCACATCTTCCACATTCTTATAGATGACTCCATTAAACGTCCTAGCTGTTCATGAACTTATCAACGTTGCCGTGGAAGGACGAGACAAAGATCCGACTGGTTTCTCAAATAAGGGAGAGAAACAGGAGTAGTTGGCGGCTTAGGTACGGTTATCTTAGCTTTTCACGTTTCCCCCCCTAATTTCAGGAACTAGTCGCATCTTCGTTAACTACCTGTCGCTGATTCGTATTCAGCATGAAAGTCACCCTCTGAGAAAGACTTATGAATTACAGTTACTAGTTAGTTATTTAGCAAGCGACTACTAAAAAGTTACTTTAAAAAAGTTACCTGGCAGGACTGGCTTGAACTATATTAGCCGACGTGGTTACAAGGGCACACGGCTATGGTACTGGAAGCAGTCTTACATTCGCCACCGAGACTCAGCAATGCAATACAAGCTACCCGTTACTGCATTCAAAAGTAGCACAAACTTCGCAGACACACAATTGGCCGCTGTCCCCAGCCAAGATGTGGTTTCGAACCTTCACATCATGTACATTCATGTCATCTTACGCAATAACATTTCAAAACAATTGTGCTGCGAGATCAGTTTTGTGTTTACAATATTCGCATTCGCCAACCCCGAGCATTTTTCTCCACTTGCTGTCACCGGATTGTTGTTTTGGTCTTTTCTCTGCCTAGAATAAATACCAGGAAGGTATAGTAAATAACCTGAAACATTTTAATGACAGTTAATCAAACCTGACGTTCTGGAAAATAGGGCATCAATTTTCAACATAGTTTCCCTGCTTTTGAATGCAGATGCGCCATCGTCTGGAAGCCCCTGTATAACAACACAGAAGGTGTATATTGTACATTCTCAAAAATATTCACATTTTAAAGGGGCTGTAAAACCATCTCCAAACTTTTGAAGAAATAACGGTGCAATATTGATTGATGTAAACTAAACATGCACATCAAAATGTTCTGTTTCTGAGATCTTGCGCTACGAAACTTCCGAAGGTGGCGCGCTGGGCGATCTCCTCCGCCGCTCTCAACTCATCACCTCCTCGCCCGTTGTTGGAGTGACGTTTTATGGTGGAGAAAGCAAGTGCATTCCGTTTGCATGACGACGCAGGCGGTTCTAAAGGAAGTCTACCACCGGAGAACGGCCTTCGTTATGGTGACCAAACGATGGGCAGTAACTACATTTTTGGTGTATAACGTACAACTACTAACTGCCTCTTCAAATTGTAGTTTAACTACTAGTGTAACTGCATCATAGCACCGATGGTTAAAACTACTTTGTAACTACCGGGACGTAGTTCGTAATAGTTTAACTATATTTTTAACAACCTTGGCGTTTTGTGCGCGTTGGTATATAGTGTGTAAAGCCTATAAAGTAAACCGACGGTTTAAATAAGACGATGCGCTGTACGTGAAGCAGAACTCCAGGATAGTATTTAGAGCCCTGTGTTTAGATCGCCCGTCATTTTTTTTTGTCTATTTTGGGGCTCAATTAAGTTTTTTTTTATTGACTTCAACCACGAGGAGGAAATTTGAAATTTGTAGAGCGTGCCAAGAAACAACTATCGCA
The DNA here is from genome assembly GCF_037126465.1 of Ornithodoros turicata. Taxonomy (NCBI): domain Eukaryota; kingdom Metazoa; phylum Arthropoda; class Arachnida; order Ixodida; family Argasidae; genus Ornithodoros; species Ornithodoros turicata. The sequence goes on along the minus strand of NC_088202.1, from coordinate 6,284,221 downwards.
TCTCTTTCCAGCAACGTACGGCTGACGTAGATTTTTTTTTTCTTCTTGGAGACCGTACAAACCGGTGAAATACGCGTCATCAGTGGTTACCGTGCTGTTTTTCTTTTTTTTTAAGAGGGGATGTACCCCGCGCCGTTTCGTCGTTTCTGGGCACGAGATGGCGCCGGGGTCTACCAAGCCACGAGGTGGCGCTAGGGGCGCCGAGTGCTGTAACTAGTGCCGTTGTTCAAGAAGCGCGCGATACAGCGCGGGGGCATGTAGTCCCCACAGCATGCGTGACCTTGTTGTTTTTGTTCGCCCCGACTTCGCTTGGGATGCGCGGTTAATCTCCTAAGAAAAGAGGGGTTCTTGAGGAGAACGCAGGCTTGGGGAACAAACGCATCTATTCATGTGTCTGTCGGCTGCTTCGTGGGTTTGCACTCTGTTCGACTTGTGTACCGTTTCACTGCTTCACCAAAATCTCCCGGCTGGAAGAATAGAAAACGGTTCACGATGGCGAAATAATTTATTCTGTGTTGGCATCAGTGGGGCTGTACTTATGCTATGCAGTGTTCGTTTGCAATACCCTCACCAATTAAACAAAAATTACTAACTTGTGAATTTAGCATGTGATGGTACCAACTGTCTACTCCATGAACGTGCACCTTCAGCAACTACATTTTTGCGACAATCCCCAAATCGGCACCTAGTGGCGGGTGGCAATCATAAGGCCTAAACTCATAAGGCGGAATTATCAGAAGGCCGAAAATCAAAAGGCCGAAAAATCAAAACACCGAACAATCACAAGGCCTAAAACCAGAAGGCCGAAAATTCAGAAAACCGAATTATCGAAAGGCCGAAATATAAGGAACCCAGGATACGAAAACTTTTATTCCAACTGCGATAAAAAGTTAGCTCTACAAATTAAGTAGGATAGACTTGCTGTGAATTAATACAGCAAATAAATTATTTCACCGAACTTCACGTTAATAACGTACTTTCGATCACTTAGGGGAAAACAAGAAAAGGAAAAGTAGACATATGAACCACTGTGTTATTGTATATGTTTATTTTACACAATGAAAAATGAAAAATTACGAGCTATGCGATGACATCTCCCATTCTCATCCCATTTTCAACAACAGCTTCAACGTCGGTCATTCCTAAAACCACTTCCCTATAATCAGCTCTGACTCAAAACCGCACATAATTGTTCGGCCTTTCGATAAGTAGGGTGACCATTCTGGAAGAAATCATATATGTTCTCCTGTGTCAGGGGACGAGCGCGGTCATTATACAGTTCTTGAAATAGAACGGTGCAGAAAGTTGCAGGCGAAGCAAAAAGAAAAAAAAATCCTTTAGATCTTGTCATGGATATCCTATGTAGGGGTAAATTCACGATGGTCATTAACTGGATTTAAGTTATTTCTGTATAGCAAGCGATTCAGACGGTTGCCTGTTCAAATCACGTTCCGGTCACCAAATGTAGAGAAACACCATCTCCTCTGCAATCCATTCAGTGGGTGATACAAGTCATTCACTGGTATTCACCCACGAGGCACATTCTTTTTGTAGTAAACATGTTGTAGATTTTTTTTTCTCCAGCCAGTCTATTTCTGAGCACCAAATGCTACGCATTCCAATTATTCGATTTCTGATACAAGAGCCAGGAAACATTTTTATAATCTTATGACAAGAACAGTCCCATTCAGGGTCTTCTGTCTCTTTGGCCTTTCCATTTTCGGCCTTCCGATTTTCGGCCTTTTGACTTTCGGCCTTCTGACAGTTCGGCGTTATGATTTTCGGCCTCTTTGCTTTCGGCCTTATGATAGTTCGGCATTTGTTTTCATTGCTGAGATAAGATGACATTGTTGAAAACTAAGCAACATACTGCAGGAGCACAACGCGATTCATACTCGCAAACGAGCAGCGCATAGCAATGGTCAATGCTCTTCGTTACATCTTTATTTTTCTTTCCTGCCCCCCTCTCTTTTTTTTGTGTGTGTGCGTGGGCGGGCCTGAACCGTACCAACGTTGTTATCTGTGCCAGAACGCGATATCTTATACATACAGAGGTCGCGTCCACAAACCCAGATAGAAATGCTTCGAACGTGAAAAGGATCGGTGGCCGTCTACCATTGACCTGTTACCAACCTTACAAGGGGATTCCCGACAACAAAGTGAGACCAACAAGAGAGAGAGCGAAAAAAAAAATCCATTTGGGAGACCGCAAGACAATGGCGACGTTGTGCTTATCTCACTAGTATTTATTATCATCATTATTTTGGCGGGTGCCGAATTTTCAGTTGCTCAGCTCATCATCGCCGCTCGTCCCTGCGCCAAACATATCTTTCGACGCTTCCAGATGTTCGGAACAAACACGCACACAGGAACCAAGCGAATCGACGGGACAGTCCGAACTGCAAGGACGAGCCCAATACCGAGAATAGCATGCTGAGTACATGCCCACTTGTGCCCGCTTTTCAAACGCCGGCACGGATAAGCCACACAGCAGGAAAAAGAATAGCCCCGCTGTAGTGGAGCTTTGCGCCCTTCCCCTTTTTTTCGTGGGAAAGGGAAACTCGGATAGTATGCTGAGATAAGGGTCACACTTGGCGGATAAATACCTTCTGAACGTAAAGCCTGCGTCGTGGCAGCACCGGGCGGCAGAAAAAGTTGTCCCGAGAAAGCGCTGTACATACCCTCAGATATTCTCATTTATCTCAAGAACGGCTGACTTTACACGCGAGATAGTGATACCAAAACGTTCTGGAGACATTTTAGAAGAAAATGGATTGAGCAAATGTCGCCTAGGATGATTTGTTTTTCTGCTATTCGCTTCAGAAGTCCAAGGTCAATTTTTGGCTATTTTCCACACGTTCTATAACGTCTCAACAAAAAATCCAAGCGAAAATTGAAAATTTTAAAAATCCATTTTCTCATAATTGTTAAAAGCTATCAAATGAGACCGATATCGTGAAGATCGGACGAGTATTTATCGAGAAAAATGGAAAAGTTCGCCCCTAGAAAATACATGGGGCCGCGACGGGTGATATCCCCTCTTAAATACCGGCATGTACGCGCAAAGCAGAAATTTTTATTTCGTCCATCTCAAACAATCGTGGGAAGAGCTGCGAAGCAGATTGTATACAAGTCATAAAATGCGAAGTAGTTGTAGCCCGTAGTAACCCAGCTACAGTATTGTACAGAAAAATGTAGTTGAACTACTAGTTATAATTATGTTCCCTGATATATTTTCTAACACTTTTTAAATACTATGCAGTAGTTTAACTACGTATAGTGAACTACTTCCCATCACTGTGGTGGCTTTTGGGTGCTTCGAGCGAGCGTGCACAGCTAAAACGTCCCGTCTGTCTGCCGACTACTGATGCAAAACAATCGATAAATTGACTATGGATACTATCGATAGTTTTTTAGAACTATCGAGAACGTCGAGAAACGATCGATAGTCGACTATCGATAGTGCAAAAACTATCGATTGTTGACTAACGATATTACTATAAGTGAACCCTCCTTAGTATGACTCCCGTTGGTAACAATTTCACCACCACGTAAGTCCCCCTCGTCAGTATGACAATTCGCTTATCCGACAATGACCAAGACTTGTGCCACGAGTAGGCTCAAACACACATATTATCGTCACGTTTATTTGACTGCTGCATTTGACCCTCAGACTAGCAGCAGGGAGCGGCTACCTCTACCTCCGGTAGAAGGCAACACGTGCTAGAGTAGCACAGAAGTTAGTTTTAATACCCTGTTTTCTTTGTATAAAACTGCTAATCAGGCCAGTAAGATGCACCATAAGAATTAATTCACACCACAGAGTCATAATTATCGCAGAAATTGAATGGCTATGAACTATACCAGGCTAGCCCGTCGACTGCGTCGGGTGTAGAAAAAAATGTCCCCGGAAAAAAATGACCGTTCCCAGCCCCACAGGTAGGATTATAGCGCAAAACAATGCACCGACTTTGATTTGATCACACTAAAGAAGTAAATTCAACTACATACCTACAACTTCGGGTGGAATAGTGTAAGTTACAAGAGTGAATAAGGGATATTATTCTCAATAGGCTCGAAAAAACGGTGAGGCGAGTAGAAGGAAATGCCACCCATTATATTTCTGTATTTTTTTTTCCTGCTATTCTATATTTATTCACGTACTTCCTGATCCACATGTGTTCGGCTGACGTTAAAACCGTATCGCCCGCCCAATGCCGCGAAGAAATTGCTCCAGGCTCTAATCTCCCGGTGTGTACCGCATACAAAGATTCCGATGCCGCATTCGCAGATTCGCTGTCGTCAGCTTTACACGCTTTTTCGGCGGTATTCCTATTGCCTCTTGATCAATGAAAGCAGACTTGTGTGAGTATCATCATGCAAATGCGACAGCAAATAAATCCCTGGACGGTAATTGTGAACAGGCTTACGTTCAACTTACTCCTTGAAACACGTTGGCCCTTACTTGTCAGCACAGAATAAGCATTAGCAATGACAGGACGATCAATAAATGTACGGCAACAAACTGCGGCCCAAATACCATGCGGTCGTATCCTCAACGCCACGTTCCGTTCTGACGCCTGTTCTGTCTGTACCTTATGTCCTCGTCTTTCGCGTCCCCAAATATAGACCGGTTTCGAAATACTGCCACTTAGCGGCCGTTAGCAGATGCGGCCGCCATGTTGCGGGAGACGGAGCGCATCAGACACACGCGCGCGAGAACGGCGTATGCGATTTATGCTCGCCGCATGATATATGTGCCTGTTCCTTCTTTTCTTTTTCGTCATGTCTGTGGAAATATTCCTTGTGGCTGGATGGGTGATCGATCTATCCAAGTTGCCAAAACTTTCGGAAGAAAGCATGGTTTTGCTTGTCACAGCGAAATTTGAGAAGTTACAACTTCTACATAGAGCAGTTTTTAGTCGCATCTTCAATTCAAGGAAATTACACAAGGGGAGTGAAGACAGTATTTGGCTCGCAGCATGCGTGTTCACATTTCGGAGAATTCAGGTTTGTGTTCAGGTTATTCACCTGGATCAGATTTTGACAGGACCATATATGGGGCGCTTTACACTAAGAACAGTGTGTTAATTTGTTCATTCGTTCGTGTTTTTTTCTTTACAAACAAGCAAACAAACAAACATTCTTATTTGCAGGCAAGGTGTGTACTTCATCAAGGCACCGTGCTAAGAAAGTAAGAAACAGGCTCATGACCCCTACGTGTCGCTGATCTGTTCGGGTCAGATACAACTGTTCGTGATGGCGTGCGTGTCTTCGGTCTTCTTTTTTATTGCTTAATTATTCAGGCATTTTTATTGCCTCACATGATTACGTTATTTTATTTTATTTTTTTCACGTATGATTACGTTACGTTATTACCAAAATTTTCTTCTCAGAGCGTGACTGCGCATGTGCAGAGCCTAAGCTGCCACATTTTGATTTTCAAACACTGTTGCCTACATTTTCTGATTCTCAAGTACAAAACAAATAAACACTTGAAAAGAAAGTTTCAAATGTATACTTTTTTACATCATTTGCACATTTCAACGAGGAGAAAAGGAAAGATAAATTCACAACAGCTCATGGGTTGATTTAGTCTGCAGTCTGCTGCAGTGGGAATACGTAGTAAGAAGCACAACGTGTCGGCTTCTCCCGCAACATGGCCGGCGCAGCGCAGTTTGATGAAAGCGCAACAGGTGGCGCTCATTTCTTAAACGGGTCTATTGCAGTATGCTATCCCAAGAACGAGCCCATCTTTCTGGAATTGTTCAACACCCTTTTTTTTGGGGGGGGGGGAATCCGAGTAACCCCTCCACAGGGAACACTTCCGGGACCTTCAGCTTATTGCTTGGAAATACGTTGAACCTCATTTCACAGCACAGAATAAGCATTAACAATGACAGGATGCCCAGTAAACGTGCTGCAACAAACTGCCGTCCAAATACCATGCGATCCTAACCTCAACACCCTTATTTTGTTTCTTTCGGGAGCTCCCGGTAGCCTTTATACAGGGGACATTTGTACCGGGGACATTCTTTCCGGGGACGTTTTTTCCGGGGACATCTTTTCCGGCTCCCGACTGTTTCGTCTCCAAACGGCGATTTTAACTTCTTGGTTGTGACAGCTTTTGTATAGATGAATCCGATAGGTCCCTATCTTCACCACATATAGCACGCTTCTAACCGACCATCATCCCGAATGACGAGGTTCTCGACCCTGATTTGTTTATAACGGGTGGCGGAGACTATTATGTATTCATTATGTACGGCTACAAAATAGGCGTCACCTCCCGTTTTCAACAAATCAGGGACGAGAACGTTGCGATTCGGGATGATGGTTGGCTAGAAACGTGCTATGTGGTGAAGTTCGTTGTTAATAGTGTAGAGCAAAACGTTATGTGTATCTACGCGTTGGCGTCTGATTGGGTTCTACAATTCTTCAGATGACGTAACAATGGATAGAGGTATCTGGATGGCGTTATGTCTACTCGCCCGCAACCGAAAAAAAGTGCGTTTTTGTATTAACGCTGCACACGTTATGAAGGAGAATTATTTAACAATAAATTGTGAATTACGACGCGTAGAAGAACAATATTACACGTATTGCACCCGTAACTAAATAACTGCAGATAAGAGTTCTTACCTACCGTGCGCAACGGCGGTGGAGAGCAGTACCAGCCTGTGATCGGCCTGGGACATCGCGCTGACGCTAAAGGGGACCTCTCGCTGATTGGTCCAGAGAAATGTTGTCTGCTACTCGGCTGTCGTCTGCTACTCGGCTGTTCGGGGGTCTGAAAAAGCATTGCTGCTAGCTGGGTCATGATTCGGCCGATCCTTCTGTCCCTAATTCTCTGGGGGAACTGGCAAAAATGGTTGATGGCGGCGAAAGGACAGGGCGCTGACCTCCACTGACCAGCGAACCAGAACGAGTTGCCCCTGTAACGTCATCGGTGCCGTGGCGGTGGCATCATACTTCTTCTCTTCGTTATACCCGGAGTGGCGAGTCAAGGGTGAACGCGCGGAACCATGTTTATGTGGATTTTTTTTCTGGGAAAAAAATTGCACACATGAAAACCTTTCGCGCTATTCGGTAAAATGACACACACACACACTCTCATCAGACGTTTTAATCTGATTATTTTTTTTTAATGGACCGCTGTATTCCTTTAAAGTAGGCCGAAGAGGTTTGGGGTGACTTCTGATGTTGCTAACCTCGAGGTTACGCGTAACGCTTTTTGAATTGCCAAAGCGCTGAAGTGCAGATGGGGTGCCTGATGATGAGCTGAGTGGGCCTCCGCACGTCACTGCGAAGGAGACAAGCGAAGCACTAAAGGTTGCACTGTTATTCTTTGAGCAATAGAAGGACATCAGGACATTTATAACGAGCGTGCAACTGATGGTGCTGTTGTCCATTTAGAAAATTGATAATTACCGGGATCAAGTTGTCAAACTTCGTTCGACAGGAGTTAGAAAACTCTTCTCGTAGTCGTGCCGATTGAGGATGACAGTTGAGTTCCCTTGCTTTCAACGCGCATATAGTACCTTTGCGGTTCGTTATATAACGAAATGGGCCTCCATTATTCATATTACTCAGTACCTTCCTAGCTTTATATATTTTCCTTTTCTAATCCCATCTGACCGTCCGTCCCCCTCAGTGTCATATACCGGCATGTGTTTCGAAAAATGCTGCATAGTGAGCGGATGCACGCAACAAAATACAATTGGATGGATTCCGACGTACTAGAGGAGAATTGCATTAGTTTTCATTATATTCACTGGCGATTAATTTGTGAGAGTGGTTGAAATCGAAGAGAGGATGTCCAGACATTTTTTTTTTAATAAAAGAAATAAGATGTAAAAATTGTTTTCCCGGTATCTCGCTTTTTCTTATCTGTTCCCAGTTTTCCATTTAATGAAAAGTTGGGGTAACGGAGAAAGAGCCCTCCGCTACCCGAATTTGTAGCGGAAATACGTTTTCTGCTAATAATTTGCGATGCAACGGGATCGGTACTCCACTGCTGAAAAAGTGGCGAATTTTGTAGTGGCACGACAATACCACGCTCTTATTTGTGATTTCACTTATGTCATCAGCTCTGTTACTCTACTGACACTTACTTCTGTTTTATTATCTCTTAGGTTTGCGTCACCGGAAGATGCAGCGAACCACCAAATATAACAAACACAAAATAAAATTAGGCCTGCTTGAACCACTTTGTCTCTAATTTGTTAAACATAATGTCCCCATATAGTGCAGGAACAGCACGAAGTTAGAGGAGTAAAAATAAGTAAGGAATGTCCGCGGAAATACAGCTCGACGACGCTGGGACTTGCGACTTACTACCGTGCTACCGTCCATACGTTTTTCTGTAGTTCACCTTTTCCAAGGCTGCAGTATCCTTGTGCAATATGCAAACTAAGCCGTTCCTGTCAACGTCGGTCGAAGAACGCAATGACGGATTGCGTCTTGGTCACTTGGCACTGGCACCTTACTTTGTGGAACAGGACATGAACCCCTGAAAATGTACACCTCTAAAGCGAACAAATGTTAAAGTAAAACTCGTGTGATGTTTCGCTTATTACGATATGTAGCAGCAACGGGTCGTTGTAGAGGCGTCAGCGGCGCGGCGTCTTTGCCAATGTTGTGCTCATACCGAAGTAGAAGATAGTTTACTTGCACGACAATTTTCGCCATTGTGTATTGTTACCGTTCCTCTCAAACGTGTGGATAAACGTACTGTACTGTATGGGTACGTATATGACTACAATTCAGCAGATGGCATACGCATAGTATACTAAAAGAATCTGATGTCATAACGTCAGCCCATATTCACCAATCTGGAGAGAAAGCTGAGTGTTATAGTTGTAGTCCGATTTCTTTCCTCTGCCTGTTCCAAAGTTATGAGGCACGTGCTGTACAAGCAAACGGTCGAATTTCTCGAAAGTAATAAAATATTAAGTGATGATCAATTCGGATTCAGGTACGGGGCGTCAACAACACTACCATTGAAGCACGTACTTAATAAAGTGCCCCATTCTCTGACACGCAAGTGTACACTACTTGTGCCGTCGCGCATGCTGCTTTAACGTCAACCAGGGTTGCAGAATCGGGTCTCCCATTCCGTTCCATTATCATTTTGAGGAATGGAGATTTGCGGTAATTCCATTCCTTTAAATTCCCCGGAATGAAAGCTATGGTCAGTTCCCACTCCTGGATTGGCTTGGCAGCACAATTCCATTCCGTTAATTCCCTCAATAAAAGAAAAGGAGCGGTAACAATACTGGCAAGTCCAGCAGTGCTAGAGGAGATTGACATTACCAAGCACGGAAAAAGCACAAAGACAAGGTTATTTCACTCTTGACCGTGTGCAGGTGCGGTGCAAAGAGTGCGAGGGCAGAAACCAGCACGTTGAAACCAAAAATGACACCGGGGCACCCAGACCACTCCATTCCCATTCCTAGGACAGTTTCCGCCATTCCGTTCCAATTCCATTCCGGGCTCTGCTAAATCTAGAATGATTCCGGAATCATTCCAACTCCGGAGTGGCAACTCCGCAACCCTGATGTCAACACTCACTAATCATGTTTCATAAGGTGGATCTATATCTTCCTCTGCTAATACCCATGCTCAGAGTTAAGAAGGAAGGCTGGAATGGTGTAGTAAAAAAAGGTGGCAGAGGTGCCACAGAGGCTCATGTGCCTCCATTCAGGGTTTTCAGACATCTTAGATGATTACATCTTTTGGACATCTTAGATCATTAGATGTTATTAAGGAGGACATATCACTTGTTGGCCAAGAAGAGATTAATCATTCTTTAGTGCATCAAAAAGTAGATGGCCTGATCGACACATTTAGCTGTGGCGGTGCTGGGGGCACCTTCTTTGTAAGACGCGGGGATGAAGTAGTGGGCCGGCTTCGCCTTGGTAACGCCAGCTATCCCACAGATGATTTAGAAGATCTCCAAGTGACCTCCAGGCTGCGATTCCAGACATTTTGGAGCACTTTCATTGTTCACCAGACTGCGTTGAAGAAATTGCAGAGGTTCTTCCGTTCCTATACTTGACGCAGCGTCCAGCCTCGTGTCCAGAAACTTTATTCGAAATATGTAGTGACCCTTGGTATGAACACGGAAAGCAGCAGGATTTCTCCGAATTGCGGTTCTTCCTCACTTACCGCTCCCACGACGAGCAACGGAACACGATGAATGAGAGCGAGCAGACAGAAACCGAAGGTGTGCAATCCCAGGCACTGGTGCAGAAAGATGTTTAATGAACCAATTGAGCCCGCACAAGTGCTTGTGATTCAATCGGTGAACAAGGAAAACATCATGGACTTGCACTTGGCGTTCGCGGAAGGATTCGGGTGGAGGAGGGGAATTACTACACGAGGTAAACCGCAACGTCTGAGCAGGGGAAGATAGAAAATAGAAGTGGTTCGGATGATGAACGTACGAACCCTAGTAGCACAAAAGGTCGCAAAAACGTATTTTTTTTTGTTAAATTGGCATGCAAGATGATCAGGACGTCAACGCGGCGTCTAGTAGGTGGAATTTAGGAAACGTTTCTAAGACGTACCAATTGTCCGTTTATAATACGTCTTCGGCATCTCTGTGAAAGACGTATCCTAAAGAAAAACTTGCTGCAAACGTCGTCCGTTTACGTTTGCAAGACCCATCGTTTTATCCCATTATAATACGTCTTCGGCATCTCTGTTAAAGACGTAAAGACATATTAGTTCAAGAAAAACCTCCTGTAAACGTCGTCGCGTTACGTTTGCTAAGCGCATCTTTTTCTGTTCCCCTGCTGGAAACAGTCTCATTGAAAATCCTCTGAAAATCTCATTGAACCTAGTAGACACCATGTACACAAATCTCATTCAGTGACCAGGAAAATTCTCATTCCCAATAGATGATTTGGGACAAAAATAATATTGAAAATGGTGCAATATTCAATGAGTGTCAATGAGAAATCAGAGTAAGTGTGAATGAGATGCAATGAGGTGCAATGAGAAGTTGTGGTTGAAAGATCATTAAATATCCCCCTCACGTCTCATTGAACCAATGAGCCACAGCGGCAGATTTCTCATTGGAGCAGGCCTCCATTTCTATTTGCCAGTGAGTTTTTTGTGGTATATTCACATTAAATGTGCGCAGCTTTCCAATGACTATAAATGATTTCCTGCAACAACGAATTACACTCAATGTGACTTCAACTTTATTTGCTTTATTTGATCAAGGCATTACATATGGTATGGTATGGTATATATTACAGCACATATATCCCGGCTTGGGTGTCATAATCTGAATTGCCCTGTACCTTTACAGATGCGCAATGTTTGACTAGAAATAGCGACTATGGTGAATTATTTAGGGATAGATACAATTGCATAGCGAAATTCCGCGACAGATATTTCCACGCACGTGCGCGTTTGTGTTTTTTTTTTTTTTTTTCAACATGAAATTACTTTCGACGCCGAATAGATCCCGTTCTGTTATTTCGCCTTTGCGAGAAGTCCCCTAATTAAAAAGCTAATGAACTTTAGGTAATTCGTGATCATATAGTTGCATGATTTTCTTCGAGCGAATGTTCGCCTGGCCATATAACTCAACTGAAAAATGGCATCTATTTTGCTCTACTAGTTTTTAATAAAAATGTTGTAGCGAATAAACAGAAACACCCTGTGCTTGAAAGAAACAAACAATAATCATCATTAGCAGAAGAATAATGATGGCCACGAAGCTCTTTATCGAAACCACCGAAGGACTTCAGAGAATATAGCTCTTGGCAGCCCTCAGAATGGAATGGTTGGTTACTTTTCTAAGTTCACCCATGTATATAGGGTATCCTTACTGAAAACTCACATCAGATCTCGTATAAGCAACTGATTCAAGATAAACTGTTGCACGAGGAAGCTGAAAAGGCTGAAATATGCCGAGAAAATTATGAAGTGACAATGAGCAATAAATTGGAAGATTTATTGTAAGAATGTGAGACAGTTTGGCTGCAAATGAAGACACTATCTATGCGAACTCGTTCAAAAGAAAGAAAGGTGCATGAAAAAGGAAGCTAAAACAATGAAAACGCCACTCTGCTTCATTAATTTCTTATCCAAAGTTGATCCACACTAACAGGTAAAAACAGACATACTACAAATATCCAGTGTACATACAGCAAAAGTGACAACATTATCAGGAGATAATGTGTGACACAATTTGAAGCAGGCAAAATCTGATACATGCATACGAGAAATCACGAACGTCACTCATCCAGTAGCACCTTGTCATCTAATTGTCCGACAAAGTAAGTCCGTCTAGTGCAAGCGGGATGATGGCACATCATGAAGGCACTTCAGAGAACTATGGATAAATATCGGTTCACTAGAACACCGAAAGACGCCGTTTAAAAAAGTTCGAAATTAAAGAAGTTAAGTTCGTTAAGAAAGTCCGAAAGACGCCGCTTACCTTTGTGCTAACAGAGCTCGTGCACGGGTTCAGGAACAAAATGCGTGACGGAGGACCTCACTACACAAATGCAAAGACGTTCAGATTTTTATACGGTCGGCGGAGCTGAGGGGCAGGAAGCACCATCTAATTTAGCAGACTGCATCTTAGATCCTACACGCCAACAGACGTTTCCAAGTTCAAAACATATTCTGAATTGATGGCGATGGCGCTCGGTCGCATACGACGACGAGACCATTATGGCTGTAGTTTCGTTTTGACAGACTGGCAAAGCTGAAGCGTCGCAGGATAAAGCTGTCGCAGTGAACAATCAGTTTTGTGCAACCTACGCAGGAACGCGGAGTTGTGTGCATAACTTTGCACACGTTTCGGTCTTTATTTATTTTATTATTAGAATTATTATTCTTATTTCGTTTATTTTATTATTTCACCAATATGTTTTATTGTATTTGAGCATAATTTAATATGTACACGTTGTGCAATTAATTTGGACAGTTATTTTCTTTTTCCTATTTTGTCGCTTTATGTAAGCCCAACTCATCTTCACAGCCAGGAATCTAACACTATCTGGCGTAGTCGCTGGAAAATCCCACAAGGATCCCACAAGGATGCATCCCATTTCCAGCTCGAATCCAGCATTGAACTATTCTTGTTTTCGAATGGCAGTTGGATGGTTTCACAACGTAAATTCAACCTGCACTGACCCAGCATAGAAACTGCCTCGACAGTCTTTTTTTTTTTTTTTTTTCTAGGCTCATTCTTATGTTTGCGTGCGAAATAGAGCTCCTCTATTGCAAGTCGTCAGTGTCCTTCAGTTTTCATTGTTTGACTCACATTGCAAAAACAAGTGTTTTTAGTTTTGGACCTATCGGTGCCCTATTTCAATAGCCGCTTTAATTATGCTGCGCAACTGTTTCATAGCCATTTGCTGCAACATGATTTGAAAGTTTTTCGTTTGCACGGGCACTTGGGAAAGGTGTAGGGCTTGAGACAGTTATCATATTTAAAAAATGCAAGCGCAGTATCGCCTTCATCATCCACCGCTTACGAGCGAATGATCGCCAAAGGATTCGTGTACAATGGCACTACATATCATATTAAATGTCAGAGGACAGAGAATAAGATGGTTTGTCTGGACGACGGGTCATATGCCGATATTATTCGCATTAGCTTTCGCCAAGAGGGTTAGCAAACGTTAAGTTCACTGACACATTTGGAATACAACAGTGTTCGGAACACACGTAACAATATGCTATGTTTCGCAGTGAGTAAGAATACCTTCACCTGTAGTGTTGGCATGTAGACGTATGCGCATGGCACTAAATGAGCAGTTTGTGGTGACCAAGTTGCCAGACAAGATTGAATATAAGTGATGACTACCGTTGCGAAAAACTGCTTTTCCTTTCTTGGTAAAATTTTTCATTGCATGTATCATTCAAGTTTTTAATTGTATTAGTAGTGCGACAATCTTGAGGTAACCATTGATGTCTTTTCTAGCAGTTCCTTTTTTTCTGAGATAACGTAAGCTATAACCATCAATCTTTCTTACACGATGTCATGTACCGTGTTTTTGAGATTTTCTTGTTTGAAGTATATACTTCCAGCTGTCACATACAAGCGCACATTATTTGTATATGTTTTGCTATATATAGTTTACACAAGTTTGTTCAACACTTGCAAACACAATGTGCAAAACTATGCATGGGTAGAGAGCATACTTCACTTGATGCACTCCTGCGTATTTCTATATGCGTGCTCATGGGGAAAAGAATATTCTCTTTCACTCTCGTGCAGTGCAAAAAAATATATGGATTTAAATGTAAGCAATTTAAAACTCGTCAGTTGCGTAGTTTGTGCCAATTTAAGTGTGTAGGAATTCAAACACGTTTCGAATAGAAGATATTTTAAATTAGAATGATTGACTTCTGTATTCAGTGTACACCAACTTGCTCTATCCCTCGAATGTGTCTTTCACGATCCTAATCCTTTCATCTATGCATGGAGCAGTCCTATCCGCACAACATGTTTGCTCACATTAATTCAATTGACACAGTGATCATGATGGTTCGATGCTAAACCAATTCCCCAATTCGCTCTTCTTCTGTGAAGGGGATCTTCATTGCACAACACGTCGGTTCAGATTGCTCAACTTTGAAATCATTTGTTTCTCATTGGCACCCGATGAACTAATTACTTGATTTGGTTCTTGATTTCCTATTAATCTTCTTCATCACAACACCTGTTAGAGCGCTAAAACATGAAGCTATCTTTCCAAAATTTTACCTTTACCTTACAAAAATTTTAGACCTTTTCTGTGTCTGTGCACATCCATCTTTGCAACACTTTCTCAATTTCTTAGTATAAATTCCCCATGTTTGCCCTCATACCAGTCCAATTGCAGCCGTTGGTGTGGGCTCAGGCCATTTGCAGACCGCTACTATTTCACTGTAGCTCACATCTTTGCAAGTTGTTGGTGTCACACTCAGGAGGTGATCTACATCCTCTGCGAAGATAAGGTATGGTCATGGCTAAGTGTCTTGCCTATGCTGTTTCTATCGAAACATGTTCCCTCATGGCTGTTGAAAGCGTGCCAGGTCAAACCTAGACACATTATCTCGAAGCTTGTATACATTGTTTCCTGAACGACAGCTGATTTGTATACGTAAGCTCATACTTCTCCACATGCTAAGTAGAAGCTCTGCATTTCCTTCAGAATCGAAACTACACCTGTAAAGGTGGTTACAAGTACGCTGCATCCACGGGTTTAGCTCAGCAAGTGCACGGAACTTGACCGCAGATTCAAGCTTTTTCTTAACCCTCTGTTAGAAGATCCTCTTGTGGACTACATGGCCACTAAGCATTCCCGAGCATGGCATTTGCATATTGCAATTGTACAAGCTTGTTCTTTTTACCTTTTACTACGTGTACCTTTTATGTCATTGTTGCAGATAGAATTATTGTAACAGAAAATTCAACTACGCAAAGCCTGTGTGCCTTGTTTTGTATTATTTTTTCGTGCCCTCAATACTTTCTAACAAGAATTTGGATTTCCTCCTCACTACATTCGTTGTTCCCTTTCTCTAAGGTACATCAGTATAAATATATGTACCACGTATGTCTGTATCATGCCTAATGAAGGACAGACTCTATTCGAAAGCTTGTGTTTGAGTAAGATTATTTGGATGTTTCAGTCTCTCATGACCGTGAGTTCTGATAATCCTACCTGTGTCGGTAAAGGGAGCCAGCAACCTTTCTAGTAGGTGTTGTAGGTGAGGTCTGTTGAGGAGACTTTAATATTAATCAGCTCGAGTAACCACGAAACCTGGTCAGCAGCAAATACTACAAGGTGTCATTTGAATCTGTGAAAACATAAGGCGCTATGAATTCACACCATGGCTGCACTGGTCCCATTGAAAAGGATTGTGCAGGACAGCAGGATGTTCCCTGCAGCCATCTTGCACTTCTGGCCGAAGTTTCCAAGATAAATTGTGTTCACTTGGGCACTCGGCTTTTGTGGTGAGAAGCGTGATGCGAACATCTGTGGCCACTTTGTGAGATGCACCGGAAGTTCTGAATATGATGCACATTTGATGTACTTCTTCTGGTCTGGTGAAGCAGAGGGCAACAACACTGCAAAGTAGAAGAGCTTTTGGTATCTGCAATCTTGTATCAGAATGCTATTCAAAACTGTTGTCTTCAGATTTCCAGAATTACTCAGCAGCTGGTTCCACCAGTGGTGCAGATAGTGTCATATCATGCACCTGCAAGGCATGCAGAAGTTAAAATGTTAAACAAAACAAGAGCTTGACCCACCTGTGAGCATGAGTGTATATGAACAATAGGTGCTGAATTCATCACTGGATAAAGGTTGAGAGGTGTTGACGGTAAATCATCCATTGACACGCTTTTACTTCTGAGTTTCACATTCTTGTCAGTCACGATGGAAGCCTGTGTCGTTGATATGAATGAAGAATGCGGTCAGTGTCTATAGCACATTTTGACACTTGTATTCTCCTGCGAGAGCTCAGGGCTCCCCAAGGGAAGGGGGATATTTTGTTTGGTACATTACGCAGCGTAGGCATCACAAAAATCGACTTGAATTTCAAGTGAACCACATATATGTATCATTCCTGTGTATCGGTAAATACATACCTCGTCAGCACTGGTGTTCGCATCGTCAGACGTCACACATTGAAACACTGGTGTCGGGACTGCCGTCCGTGTGAGAAGTTTTCGACCGTCCGCTGCTACCAGTTCGTACAACTCGTCAGAGAAATGGGTTGAGCAAATACGGCGTGGCTCACGAATGTCTTGACCAAGCGCTTGCAACAACTTTCGTTTCCATGCATTTTCCGTTGGAATCTTGTGGAACACAACGTCCCTCGTTGAAAGAGCACACTTGGTGTATCTCCGAACATTACAGTAGATACCTGGCATAGCTGTCAGGTGAAGCTTTGTTCAATTTCGGCAGGAAATTAACTTTTTTGCGTACACAAACCTCGCAAGGCCGCAATAAACGCCGTCGCCGTGCAATATGGTTGGGAGGAGGACAAAGAGAGGGCGCTGACCGCGCTGACAGCATTTTGGTATACTGTTTCTTCGATATTTGGAAGAATTGTCTCAGTAATTTTTGTGATTCTAGAAGTAGTGTTTATTGGAGATTAGTAGCCGGTCGTAAGTTCATTGTGTATTACTAAGGTATCACGTGACAGGAGTACTCCCATCATGACTTTTTTAGCTGTTACAGGGCGCAACCTACCGTCCGATTTAATTTTTCTAATTTATGTTGTGCAATAATTATACCGCTTTGAGTGCTTAGGCTCTATGTGAGGCATCACACAGGCAAACACTACCAGGTCGCACACAGAAACAGGGGGGTCAAATTTCACTTTACAGTTCCTTTAATGAGATCGGGTCTACTTTTTCCAGCAGGATAGCAGGGTGTCGAACCGCAAAAATACGGGTTCGGTTCGGGTTCGCATTGCTTGGATTTCGTTCCTGTTCAATTCCGGATCGGCCACGCCAAAAATCGAACCGGTTCACAAACCGGTTCGCAGCCCCGAACCGGTTCGCGAACCGGTTTAACACTTTCATTATCTATCTCCCATCAAACTGCTTTTATCAAGAAAAGCATGACTAATAGCTTATTACGGCTCTTGTCTGCATTGACGTTGCATAGTAGTCAGGTATTCCCTTTAGCGAGAGAAAGCAGAATGGATAAACATTTGCAAACAGCGTCCACGCTAATGAGGCGGTGAGTAGAGGTGAGTGCGAGTAAGCAAACTTTGTCCCGCTCCCGCACAGTACCCGCGCGTGTGTGACCCGCACCCGCAGTGCTGTCTGTATACCTGCATACCCGCATTGGGACCCGCAAGGGGAAGTGAGCGGTATACATGCGCTCGGTCGCCAGCAAGAACCCCCGTTTTCTTGTTCACCCCCTGGGTGATGAAGATGACGATGCGGGCACGATACACCAGCCTTATCCCAAATCAATAGTTGCGTTCCTTCCGTTCGTTATTGACATCGGTGTTGGGGATTGAATATCCCATTGAATTACAATTTACTGGAGTTATAACCAACGAATAATTGTTTAGTAAATACCGTAGGCATGTAAAGTACAGAATGTGTCAAGACAATTATGGTATCACTGAAACATGGGAGCATAGCATCGACAATGCCGGGGGGTGGCCTGTCCGCGGTCCGCTTGCTGAAAAGGCATCACATTAGTTTGTTAATTGCATTCCCACCGCTACAGGATTTAAGACACGCGTTATTACTATCGCAGACCACTTTTGTTTCTCGTCCACTTTACCGTTGTTTCTATTTTTTTCTTAAAAATGGAAATTCTGAGTGCTGGCTACGTGTCTCGGACTTCTTCAGTCGTATGCCAATAAAACTGCAATTCAACAGAGAGCCATATATGTCTACATTAATAATCGAAGTCGCCCAGCCAGCACTTGCCTGGTGCAGTCTGGTACATGGATCTCTACGGCCAACGAAATAGGGCACTGCTGAGCTCGCGTGTGACAGAGAGGGATCACTTAATTGGCCATGGAGTGCGGGTAATGCGGGTTTACCCGCATTACCCGCAGTCGCATTGCGGGTACACCCGCATTTTACCCGCTACCCGCAGCGATCGCGAATTCCTACCCGCAAATCATGACGATGTGAGGGTAACTGGGGGTGCCCGCGCGTATATCCGCACCCGCGCTGAGCTCTAGCGGCTTTTTTTCACGCCCACAGTGCCAGCAAGATACACTTAAAGAAGCTTAATAAGATGGACAGCATTTTACATAGACGACGGTACTTTCCGGCACACTGCATTCGCAGCGTGAATTGATAGAAACCGTACTCAAGCATGTCGAAAATAAGTCTGCCAGCCTTGCTCTGTCCGAACTCACAGCAGTGTACCAGTTAAGGCCCGTTCCGACATACAGCGCTTTGCTTCACAGCGCTGCACCACAGCACTCCAAAACAGCGCTGTATTTCCACTGTGGGGTTCGCACTTGCAGCGCATGTCTCAGCGTGCAGAGCAACGTGCAACTAGGCCTACGTGCAGTCACGGCGACAAGAAGCGAAAAAAAAAAAAAACGGCAGCCCCGTCACGTGAACGCGGCGCCGCGTTCTCATTGGTTCAGGGAGCCTATCGCTGGGAGACAGCGATGGGAAAGTTCACCGAAGCTCAACTTCGCCAAGGGCTGTTTTCCATCGAGTCGCAGCCGGGAGAAGAGGGAAAAACAGCGCTGTTTTCCAGTGCTCTGGAGCAAAGCGCTGTATGTCGGAACGGGCCTTTAATCCACAACACAAAGGCAATGTATCACAACACAATTGCGCTACCAGTAAAAACTACATTTACTTTTCGAACCACAACCAACCAAACTGTTCTGCACACGCATCTGCTCCACTTCTCATGTTTCTGACTTGTTAAATATTTACTGCTCAGGTGTAAAATGGAATGTTAGGCGCTTGCTTAGTAACATATTCGTCCTCTAGAGCTACGCAACTGGCCTACTCCATTCCTGCTTCATTCGTCGGCGTGCGGCGCTAGCCGCTGCGCTCACAAAGACAACTGCGCTTCAACGTGTTAAAAAAGTCCGTCCTCGTTCGACTCTTAGGCCGGAGTCACACTGGTTATACATTATACACAAAGATCCCGTCATACATGTATGACGAACATGTATAACAAACGTCCCCCCAAACATGTATGATCATACAATGGTGGTCACACTGCTTATACACCGGCAAAACATGTTTGAAAACACGTGTGTATAACCAGTGTGACCGTGCCGGCATACAAGCAAGCGCTCTGACTATGTTTGACAACACGTTGTCAAACACACGACGATGTATTTGGGCACTGCCGAAAAACGGTGATGGACAAGCTGTATAAACGGGCGTATTCGCCACGACAGTTTTCGTTCGCACGATTCAGTGTCAAAGACATCGTCATGCGCGTGAGTTATTTTGCACGAGTAAGTTGTAAGTCAGTGTTCGCGACATTGTGTTGCACGTACGTTCAAAATGGCGAGCTCTTTGCCTGCGCACGTGGAGCATGAAACAATCGAAAATCAGCAAGTGCAGCCCCGTCTTCGTCGTCTTGAATAGCGATATCCGCGAAAGGAAGCTATATAAGCTCATAGGTTGGTTACTGTGACACTGACGTATGCCATAGATCACGGTTTAAGCCACTCCCACTGTTTCCCAGTTAAGTTGTATAGCCAGTGTGACCGATGTTTCAACAACACATGTTCGAGACTATGTATAATCATACAAACGTTTGGACCAAACGATGTTGTCAAACAAGAATTGTATAATCAGTGTGACCGAGCATTATACATGAGCCATACATGTTTGAAGACATGTTGTCATACATGTTTGGAGCACGTGTATAACCAGTGTGACTCCGGTCTTAGGTGAAAATTTGATTATTTGAGATTTGATCTCCATGATATGGAGTCCAATGTGTCCTCGTTAGGGGATTGAGAGGTACTTGAACTTGCTGACTTTTTATGTCCGAATCGTTTTGTTGCGAACCCGTTACCGCTATTATTTTTTCGGTTCTGCTCCGGTTCGGGTTTAACACTGTCATGAAAATTGCGATTTTGGTTCCGGTTCGGTTCCGGCAAAAATAACGGTTCGGGTATGGTTTTCGGTTCGGGTTCGGGTTCGGTTCGACACCCTGGTCCATAGTACGTCTTCGCCGTCTCTCTCAAAGACGTGTGCCAAATAAAATAGCCAAGTTGGCGTTAGGTGAAGCAGAACGGTTTTTGCGGTGCTAGAAAAGGCGTCCCGTGAACAGGGATTTAAATGAAATTGATTAAAATAAAGAAAGTGCCCCGACGCGGTCTCGAACTCGCGTCTCATACATGATGCCGACGCGCCACCTCGTTTGAGCGCTGCGAACCACTGCTCTATCTGGTGGAGCTGCGGCAAACCTTCCCCCAAAACGGTGGAAAATGGTGGGTGCTCGCTGTTACAGCGGATGTTTTTCTATGCTCTCAGGGACTGGACACTGTTTTTTGTGCAATAAGCGTTCTGTTCTCGAAAGGAAGAATATCGGTCGACAGTAAGCAATAGAGAAACAAGATACACGTTCAGAACGGTACCTTAAACACGCGACTTATGTTAGGCCAGATTGGGTTCTGCCATTTTTGAGCCAGAAATAGTTTGAAAATGTAATTAATTATGCCCGATCATGCAACAACAACACATTCATTTCAACGTGATTAAAGTGACAGTCGCATCTGGAAACGGGTCTATCAGATTGATACCATGATGTTGGGCATCGCTTGTTGGTCTACTTGGCCAATTTTGATGACTGGGAGCTGCTCAGACATTAAATAAACGAATTATAAAGATCGGACCCGCCTCCGCAGCTGTGGAGGCTCCAGCGGGACCTACATCAACTTGAACCTTTTATCTAAGCGAACCATAGGACTGCCCTGGGTTCGCGCAATCGACCGCCGTGTTATTGTCTCCAAGTTGTCCGCTCTGCTTTCGACACTTGCGAATAAAGGGAAATTCGCTGACATATCTTTCACTTCTGGAAGCTCCGAAGTGATTATGTCAGGCGGTGCACGTTGTTACGTTCCAGGCTGTATGAAGACGTCAATAGCTATCCCAGAGATCAGTGGTGGGCAGTATCGCAGATACATGTATCTTCGATACAATCTTTCGATACATTTTGTGTATCGGTATTAGGTATTGCGTGCCAAAAATGAGAGTATCGGAGTATCGGTATCGAAAATACATTTTTAGTGCATCGTGTATTTTAACGATACTCGATACTAAAAAAAGACGCAAATATTGAGGCTGTTGTGAGACTTAGGGTCGGCGGCGCTCGCTCAGGCGGTAGTACAAGCCAGGCCGCAGCGGCGTAGACATGTCGACCATAAATTCGTTCGAAGTTTACGCCGCGCGCGCGCTCCATCGCCAAGATCGCCCGGAGAGAAGGCCCTGGGACGCGCTCGTGGGCGCGCGCGGCTTCTATTTGGTTCCAGAAGAATCTCTTCCGTCTCTTTCTACAGCGGGCGCGCCGAAAAAGCCTTACACGGGACCAAGGGGATGAAACTCGCGAGTTCCTTTGCGGACTAAAGTGAGGCGCTGCGAGCCTTTCGCGTCATCAAACGTCATGAAACGTCAAAATTTTCACGTCGAAGCACGAGTTCTCTACCGAGAGCATCCCATTGGCTCCTGCGGCCGCTCCTTTGGTATGCGAGCGCTCATTGGTCGGTTTGAAATTATAACCTTTCCGTGGCGCGGGAAAGCGGGCACCGCCGTGTCTGGGGTGCCGGAGCAGTTCGCAGTTCGCCGTGAAGTTTCGAAATATGGTGCAGCAGGGACGCACGCAAAGCATCGTTGCCGG
The DNA here is from genome assembly GCF_037126465.1 of Ornithodoros turicata. Taxonomy (NCBI): domain Eukaryota; kingdom Metazoa; phylum Arthropoda; class Arachnida; order Ixodida; family Argasidae; genus Ornithodoros; species Ornithodoros turicata. The sequence goes on along the minus strand of NC_088202.1, from coordinate 6,261,899 downwards.
TACCGCTTTGGATGGCTTTTAGTGCCCGTCGATACCGATTCTGCAAAACTCGAATCCTCTTGGATACTTCTGCAAGTAAATTCAGTGATAGATAAGTGGAAGGCGCAGGTCTGCTTCGCTTGCTTGGCGCGACAACGATTCAAGGAGGATCAATACTGTGTTTTTCCACTCGATGGCAGGTAAGTCAGTTCCTATTCCATTCTGCCGCTTAGCGTAGCATAGCATAGCACCGCACCTGTGGCATATACTCAGCATTTCGGCCGGTAGAATTTTTAGTTTTCACGTTTTCTGATCCCTGTTCTGGTCTTTCTTGCTCAGGTATCAACTAGGTACTGCTCAACTCATATCTGCTTCAGAAAAGCATCGGCATGGACGCAATAGAATGGATATGCCACTCTGAGTGGTTGGAACATCATCTTTTGGCTTAGCAGCTGCACAGGTTCCTTTGTGACGGGTCAGCCTTGACATGTGACACTATACAAGCAGCAAAGGGATATGGACATGTTTCCTGTCATGCTGGATTTGTGAATGTGTGTGCCTGTGCAGTGAATTTACTGATCTACTGTGAAGTCTTCCACTTGAGACATCAGCTAACAGTGAATGTGAAGTTGCTTCGGCATATTACTCGAACTTCAGAAACAATGTTCATGTCAAGTTCGTGTTTGGCGCAGATACAGAAGACTGCATATGTGTGATTTGGAAATACCAGTCCCTAAAAATAAAGCACCTTGTGCAACAGAAAGAGCCAACGCTTCCGCGTTTTATTTATTTCACTGGATGCGAACGAAAATCCAGAACCGCCAAAGCGGGGAGAGAACAGACGGGAAAGGGAAAGAGAACCCCTCGGCAGCGTCGCTTTACGTCACGCGTCACCCATGGAGACAAAATAAAACAAAGCAAAAAACTACTCTACCGAGGCCCAACGATTGGCCCGACGTCTGAGGTCACGTGAGTTTTTCCCGACAATAGAAATATACTACACGTTCATTCCCCTGCACGGGACCAACCTCACGGCTTCTGGAACTGCGCTGCCCGATGTCCCCCTCCCCAGTGCGCATGAGCACGTCCACTTGACTTGAAGTGTGGATTCCGCGTCTGCCATGCAGAAAGAATAACCGCCGGCTTAGCTTGAGCACTGTAACCCGTTCTACAGCTCACAATTCACAACGGCCAACTAAGAAAATCAAGTCAGAGGCAAAGTCAGAGGCTACCGGGTAAGTACTGAAGTACCAAACGATAAAAGCAGCAGAAAAAAAGTTTCAGGTTTATTCGTATGTATAGTCAAGTGCTCACAGGCCTGTACGCACGAAGAATATTGTCTTAAAGAATTGTTTTTTGCTAGGCTGCTTATTGATGCGATCGTTTCAACGTACCCATGGCTTCAGTCTAAAGTTCTAACAAGACTAGCTGCTTAGACAGTGCAGCTTCATTAAATCTGTGCGGTCGGAAACGTTCAAGCCCTGTCAGAAAAAGTGCGCTATAAAAATACACTAAAGGCTCTAGAAATAACGAATAAATGTTTTTACTTCCCTAATCATATTACCAGCTTTATTATATTGTGATTTCAGTAATATAAACTTCGCTAATCATAACACCAGCTGTATTATATTCGGGATTTCAGTTATGTATCGAAGTATCGACGATACAGTACCGAGTATCTGTATCGAAAATCAATTTGGGTTCTGTATCTTATATCGGTATCGGAAATACAATTTTTGAGGGTATCGAGTATCGGCATCGAAGATATTTTTTTTAAGTATCTTGCCCAGCCCTGCCAGAGATGCTTCACGAATCGAAGGAACGCGAGACGAAGCGAAAGTGGGAAGATGCAATTCCCTGTGCAAACCCAAACATACGAGAAAAACTGCACATCTGGGTTCTTCACGTTTTTCGGACAACGTCTACAGGTTCGCTGATATTAAACGAATGCGCGCAGGGATTCCAGTAAAAAGGAAGCGTTTGAGTTGACGCTGTGCCGACAATATTCACTGAACAAAGGCAACTACACAGCATGTCATTGCCCGAGGTAAGTGACATTTGTTTCGCAGCCTCAATGCGCTAATGATTTGAAGATATGCTACTACGACGACGCTTTCGCGGAATTTGTGTGCGTCAGCTTGGGTGTACGGGCCGTCGTAAAACAATAAAATGAGCAGGGGCTCAGCCACAAACCATGCGAGAAAGATATAGCTGTTCCAACCAGCGCACTCAGTAGTACTGCATGACGTTATGCCAGTTGCGTGAAATGTAAAACATTGTATGTGTACACTTGGAACACACCCACAGGTTCAAATCAGTGCAGAATAAGTTACATAATTTCAGCTGGGGGAGTTTGATCTTATTTACCGAATAAAATAAGTTGATCAGATTAGAGGGAACTTTTTCCCAGAATAAAAAGTGTTTCAAATTCAATGGAATTCTATATATGGCGCAGAGCATAAATAGTACCTTATTAGCATGAAATAATATTTCTTGTTCAGAACAATATCGAATTATCGCTGCCTTAACGAAGATTATAGACTGCATAAGGCAATATCTCCACTGTAGAAAATGACTCATTCAAATAGTATTACAGCGTCATTTTGTCATTTTGTCATCAATTGATGCAAGATTACGATACAGTTACACTTTTCAGAAACCCGCAACTGTTTGCAACCTTGCCTTGCAGGTATTCAGACCCACTTCCTGATGCCAAGTAATCTCCCCTGGTGCAGCCCGATGACCCTCAGGATCTGAGCTTCCCCCTTTCCGAAATAACAGAAAGATCAGATTCTGAAAAGCAAGTTCAAGTCCTGTGCTGGTAGATCTCATATCTGAATGCACCTTGTCTATTGAGGAGTACAAAGCGAGATCTCATGCGCATATGACGTAGTACGCACTTTCCACAGTGTGCCCATGAGCTATACAGATATTCATCTACATTTTAGATTAAATTCAGAAGAATGCTTGTATCTCATGGCTGAGTTGACACATGTGCCGTTGGAAGTGCAATAGCACATGGTTGCAGTATATTCTCACACAAGAATAAGATGCAATAGTGCAATAGTGATATAGATAGAATTACATTATCTGGCAGAGCGATCGAGCGTAACCTCTCTGCATCCAACCATCCTATCAGTAATATTTTGAGAGCTGACGAACTAAATTTCGTTTCCTTCTTAAGACGAACAAGACTATACAACCCTTGTCGAAGGGCGAACCTTGCGCCGACAGCAATGCTCACATCATAATAACAACAAGAGGCACATGTCAAGGCACATGTTAAGGCACAACAACAACTGCCTGCTGTTGAGGCATCCAGAGCACATGGTCAATCCAGACCTGGGTAGAAAATAGGCCAGTGGAAAGCATCCTTCAGTGCTCAGCCATTCTCTTTTAGGGCACGAATGTGGCAAAGGCGCTTCGCCTGTTTGAAATTGTCTAACCTGACGAAATCACTGTATTTAAGCGCACAAAAGCAGCATTTTTTATTCCTTGCTGTTAATGACATGAGTACATTAACGTGGTACAACTTTGGACAGTATAAGCCTCATTCTTGTAACAGTTTCTATTTCCTATACATAATTAAGCACACTGAGAGGCCAAACTTTGATGCTGTCTTATGTGTCTTGTTGAGATGTCTTCATATTCTGCACAGGGTTGTAATCCTAATCTCCCGTTATAGTTGCCCATTACCATGCCATTTAAATACCGTGGAAATGATGAGGACAGTGCACAGAAGAACAACAGTCAAAATATTCGTAGCTGTCCTCGAGAGGCACTTTCCTTCACATTAGCTAACCAATTCGCTGGATTTTCTACCAGTTTACATTGATGGACAATGATGTGCAAAGTGGTATTAGGGAGAAATTGTTTCAGAAACTACTTGTTATTGCAGACATATTTTGTGTGGGTTAGTTGCTGTTTCATTTGCCTCTCACTTGTGCTGCTGTTGCATTTCAGGGATGCGTTATGTTGAACCTTCCCTTGTGCACATCTGATGTCCACCTTGGATCTACTGGCTAGGCTGCTAGCACTTCATACATTAACCCATCCCACAAGCAAATGTGAATACAGGGCCCTGCTTCTGAATGCATCACTGTGAAGCTGAACATGATGAAGAACGCACAGACTCAAACACAACAAACACACACAGTGCTCAACTAGCATCTGATTTATTTGGACAGACAACCCTAGTCCAAATAAATCTGTTGCTAGTTTGAACGCTCTCTGTGTTTGTTGTCCTTGTCCCTGTCCATTCTCCAATATGTTAAGTCCAAACAGACATGGTCTATTATTGAAATGTTGAGTTCACCAGATCAAGCAAAATTTCACAGTCACGCTTCGTTTATCCTTTTATTGTGCAGTTCAATGTACGTCTACACCACATTACAGAGCTGAAACAAGAGACACTGGCAGCAGGAATGAGACAGGTCTCAATGTTATCCTGCATGACATGAGTTACAACTAGACTGACCAGAAAGATTTACTTGCAGCTTGTTAGTTTACAACATCGGATTGCTGTAGAGCTAAAAGACGCAAAGAGCAGCGATTTATATGAAAGATGCCTGCATGAAATAGAATAAGTGTGCAAACACATGTACGCTCACATAATTCCCATGGCCTACGAATACAGGCAATCATCTTCAAGCAGCAACAGACAGGGAGACAAACATGAACAACAAGACTATCTGCTTTACTATAGCAACTACGTGACAGAATAAATCAGACATTCCTTTTACATGAAGAACAATTTAAGAACACATGCGCAAGGTCAGCACACCCTTCCGGAAAAACTGTGATCAACTTCTTCTAGTAATATTTTACTTAGTTGCCAGAAAAGCAGATTGTCTTGTTGTGCGTGTTCGTGTCCCTGTCTCTTCTTGTTGGAAGATGCTTGCTCAGTACAAACTACCCACTTCGCAAGTTTGCTCCGAATACAGGCAAGTAGCAAAACTCATGGAGATCACAAGGTTTTTCTTTTTTTTTTACTGCATTGAATATACGACATTTTAAAAAATTGGTATCGATAGTGGGGTAAGTTATAACATGTAAATTGAATATGTTATTCTTCTGAATATGTTAGTACCCTCATATGGCGATGGGAAGAGCAACAGCACATCGAGGTAGCTCCAGATCCAGCTCATGAACCTCAGACACCTGTAAGAAAAAACAATCCTTAAGGCTGCCGTGTCAATTAAAAAGGGTAAAAGCACTAAAATATACCTTGTGCCATGAAAAACAACCAAGCTAAACTGTACACAGGATATAAACATGAAGCAACATATATACAAAGTACGCCACCAAAGTGTGTTTGGTGTGTGTGTGTGTCCCTTCTTAGTGTTTATGTCCTGTACGCTATTAGCACTATTACCCTTTTTAGTATCGTAGTCCAACATGCCCAACAATATGTTTAACGTAATATAATAAACAGGGTGGGACTTGTTCAGATGAGAGGCTTTTCTGAATTCAGGCGATAAAAGGTGGGGTGCTAGTTGTGGAGAAACATGCATTTCATCTGAAATACAACACAAAAGGAAGAGATAGACGCAAGATTTGATACGGAATTGTATCACTTTTCGACACCACGTTAACGTGGTACTGGTATATCTGTACAATTACATCAGCGACGGCAGCGTGATTTCTAGCTATCGTTTGAAAGTGATAACCAGTGCCTCCTCTAAGAAATTGAAAAACTACGTTACTGTGCCTGTTGTCTGTTGGAGCAGAAAGTTGCACCCGGTAGCACAGGTCGGGGAAGAAAGAGGAGGAAATGCACTAGAACAATGTGCTAGTGCAGAGCGTCGCTACCGGGCCCACTGCACGGCAACACAATACACGTCCGGCTCTTGTGACTGTAAAACCCGCAGAGGCAGCTGTTGGGCTGTTGTTTTTGAAGTGGGCGTCTGTTAAAGATCAGCTATGCCGATATCCCCAATAGTCGAAACTGTTGTGATATTCTGAAAGCCCACATCCAGCTCTCTCCAAAATGCACCTTCATTCTCTCCGTTCGGTACAGACACCATATCAAAAAATAGATAATTCATTCCGAAACACACATGGGCGCAACCATTTTTATCATGTAGATGCACCCGAACGGGCCTTGTGACGTGTACGCGCCTTTGTACTTGTCAGTGGATTCCAGCTACGGCTTCTCGCGGCTTCACATATCTGTGCTTGAAGATGGCGGTCAGCCGGGTTCCACCGTTCCGCGATAAGTAAACAGTGCAGCAGCTGCGAACTCATTGGCGAACCAACCTCTGTGCGATGTTGTGACTGGAATTCGTCGTTTGTGTTTTGTGAGCACGTACCATTTGTATCAAGTATCGTCTGCGTTAGCCCCTTTACAGCACTTGCCCATTGTAGAGACTGACGTTTCGACAGCCGTTTTAGCAAGAAAATGCCGACAACGTTTCATTCTTGCTGAAAAAATTGTGCTATGTATTTGAGAAACCGCATACTGCTATGGGACAAGTTTTACGTACGATTTATGAATGTGCAACACCGTCGACGATGGTATGTAACGACGAGAGACGTAAAACGAAACACAAATAACATTTTAAACTTTTTGTGGGATTCTGTGCATTTTCTAGAAGCTTTCTTTGAATCATAAGTCCCATGTCACGCTACGTTGTGTGGCACGCTACAAACGACTGCATTTTATGTCCTACATCTGGATATTGTTTGTAATGAGCATCGTAGCACAAAAACATGCACACGAAAGCTCCAGAAGCCATGTGGTTGCACACTACGCAGACTCCAAAGAAGTACCAGAGCACATATTGCCACTTAGAAATAGTGTTTTTAGAAATGTGGGGTCTGAAGAGTTAGGGCATAGCATAGATCCTAGAAATCAAATTAGTGGGCGCACTTTATCGTTCTGCAGAGTGCTGTTTCAATTTACAACTCAGCCCATGGGGTGTAAAAGTATCAGAGGCAATTATGTGGCAAAAGGGCAAGGGTGCAGGCCAGCTGGTACATAGTGAAAAAAAAAAAAAGGAACCCGCAAAGCAATTATGTGACTTGTCGTCCTGGGTGACATCACTGGCCAGCCTCGGAATTAATTCTGTGCTCAGGAATTATTGTACAAATCACTTATCATGTAGGACATGATAAGCAATATGTAAGTTGCAACACTGTCCGCAGCATTCTCGGTTGCCTCTTACCTTTACAGTTAGAGACACGTTACCGACCCATTTGCAAAGGGGACTCTTACAGGGGCCGTGTAACTTGAGTTTTTAATTTATAAAATTTATAAAAAAATAAGTATACAATAAGTAATATAAAATTGATATAAAATAAAAAATAAAATGTATAAAAAGAATTTATAAAAATAAATAAAAAGGCTTCATGGAAGCAATGCGTTAGCATACCCATTGCACATGAAGCACTATTATATATGCTTGGACATCATCTAATTAATCTTCTGAACCATATGTGTGGCTGCATACGAACTTTTTTATGCGCATGCTCTACCTTCCTATTCTTACATGTGCACACGAATAACAGTGAATATATGTGAAGTGGCAAAAAGCAATGCTAGACTCTACCATCATTGTGCCCCTATAACTTTTCCACATTTATGTCTGGTGAACAGGGAATATCTAACTAGAAAAGAAGACATTTGTGCATTGTTTGGCAAGCAAATAAATATATTTATTTACATTTTCTATCAATCAACAATGTTGTGACCTGGTGCAAATATTAATGCCAACAGGGAAAGTACTTACAAATTATTCCTATGTACTCAAATGCAGATATGACAATTCTCTTTTTGTACCTCAGCACAGTACAGTTTCAAAATTAACAAACAGCACAGCATCAGCAATCTTAAAGTATCTCAAGAGGGGAATCACATATAGCTCCAATAATAGACTGTGCAAACAAAGCTAAAAAAACAAAGCACTTCAAGAAAAATCTGAATAATCGGTTGCCACTGTGATATGTACTAGTATGCACAGTTCATGAATGAAACATGTTACCTCATTGCATTGCCTCCATGTGAGCACTAGAATAGGCAGCTTTTTAGGTCGCTCTTTTCGTGGTTTTCTATGTTCTTTTTTGTTTTCTGTTTTTGCAATAGCAAGCATGGCCATAGTGAAACACAAGCAGCCAAGGACAGGATGAGACATCTACAATGCAAGTGCTAGCTCTCAACTGATATATTTATTAGCAGACTCTGCAATATACACATATATGCTGCTAAGCAAATGACAATTTAACCAATAGAATAACGGACAAGAAAAAAAGGGTTATATATCTCCCCCTCTCCTCATTCTATTTCACAGGTAGCCCTAGTATCATTCTGAGTGTGCCCGTGCGTCCCCTTTGAGATAACGTATCTCGGACAGAAGCAAATCCAAAAGCGGACTGCTTACACATGCAACTGTCTTGGATTTCTCTAACCACTTGTTGTTTAACAGCTGCCTTGAGCTCTGTATTCTGGAAATTTAGGCAGCATCCAGAGTGCCTGCATTGCCATGTTTCTCGGGGGCATCAAAAGTCTGTCCTTGGCTGCCTGTGTTTCACGATGGCTCTCGGATACAAACTACCCCATTTCAACACAGTAGGAAACACAGATTTGTAAATAGCATCTGTTGATTGCACTGTACATACCCCCATATAAAGGATCATTGTGGATACTACATCTTGTGCGATAATGTCAGGAACACAAAAAAGTTAGATTTGAAACCACTCTTCTGTTGTAGAAGTAGTATTTGTGTGAAGCTACGGAATTCCTATCCTGCAAATAATTTAAACCACATGTTTCATCTGCCAGCGTGATAATCCCCTGAAAAGCAATTCACACTTGGCCGGAACTACCGGTTCTGAAACCTATCCCTGACATGTGCAGCCATCAGGGAGGGAACCCAAGGGCTGCGGTGGAAAAGACAAACACACACGGGCTATGTTCTCACTGTGTATCAGCTGCTCTGGCTACGAAGAAGAACATGTTCCAAATTAATATAACATGGCTTGACATGATACGCCGCCGAGAGCTAACCAATAAAATTAGTAGTTAAATGTACAATACATAAACACTTGCCATAACATGACAGTTTCCTTCCTGCATTCTTGCGCTACCATTCAACCCACATAAAGAGTGTACTGAGTTTTTTATAGCATTACACGCTGGTTTGAGAGAACTTGAACAAGTTTACAGCACACGATAAAAGTAGAGTGAACATAATGCGCAGAAAAAATGGCTAGGAAGCAAGCGAGCTGGTGAAGATGATGCATGATGTAAAACCCCGAGACTAGGGAACACAAAGGGACGTGTTTGTTACTGTCCCTTGTTTACATCATGCATAATGTGCAGCTTTCCATTCACGCTGAATGGCCGTAGCAGTAATGCATGAAGGCCACTGCTAAGTTGTGTTGAGAAACACCTCTTTATGTTTGCCATGTCTAAATGAAACGTACCTGACATGATCCAAATTAACCGTTCTGAGTCCGGAACACACAAAGAGAAAAACGCAACACATGCCACAACATTAACAGATAGGCAAATGAGCTGTGGCGAGCTCCACCTTGGGATAAAGTCAACAAGTCATTCACCAAAAGTCAATGAGTGCCTGAAATGTAACATCTCTGACTGGTAGCAGGACGGTGCACGTTCAATACCTGGTGCTAGCACTGACTGGCTTTTTAATAAATTATTTGTTGAAGTTTCGATGTGCTTGAGAAGATGAACCATTCGTCAACCATTGTATCCTCATGAGGTGATGAGGGCTTGTCATCCCAAAGAGACTCCCTTTCTGGCATGCGTCCTTATGGTTGCTCATCACTGCAGAAAAAAGAAAAGAAAAAGAATTTAATGACAAGAAATGGATAGTCATCAAGAGAGAACTGATGTTCTGAGGCTGGAACAACATAGAAGGGACAATCACATACAAGGCCTCAAGTTACATACAAGGCCTTCATTCATGGATAGTCATATTTACTTTATAGTTATTGTGCACAACAGAAAGAAGACTTTCGCACAGAAGGCTGTACTTCTTGAGATATAACATCAAGTTACAAAATTCCAGAATATATAAGACATGCTGTAAGGTAGAGAACAAGTAGAGTTATTGAGTTGTCGAGTTGAGTTGAGGGGGGAGTTGTACCCCTTTTTATTTTATTATATATGATTGTATAATTATTTTTATGTCTGTACCAGCCCTCGCTCTCTACATTACAACATGTTTTATATATTCTGGGATTTTGTAACTTCATGGTAGACGTTAACAAGTTAACAAGTCTCGCCTCATTAAAATTTAGATGCTCTCAAGAGTCTTCTTTCTGTTGTGAATCTCTATCGCAGCATACCTGCACATTGCTGTTCTACGTACTGTGACTTTGCAGTAAGAGTATGGACTTTGGGTAAAAAGACTACACAGCACTGCTCAGGTATTTTTGCCTATCGAACAGTATGTATGTATGCAGTATGCACACAGTATTTGTGCACCGGACCAACTAAAATGTAATTAATGTGACATTGCCCAGGGTAATGCACCAAGTTCAACACAATTAGCCATGTAGAATCCAGGTATTTTAGCTTACATGTTAATCCAGTACCACATCCAGTGTGAAGCTGTGACAAAATTAATAGTTTCCATTTTTCTTAGCTCTCAGAACAGAGACAGTGAATTAATAAGAACAGACAATGTTAACATGAATTCTGTGCTATTCTTCAATTAAAGATTCACAGATAGTAAAGGCACCTTCCTCAATGGACGTTGATGACACTGAAAATTCTAAAACGTTATCAGAGGCGACATCAGCTTCTGCATGTCAGAAAGGATTGTATGTCCAACGGTAATCCAGCTAACAGTAAGAAAAATGTGCAAAAGACAAATTAACTGAACTAATGTAACGTACCTTCCATATCAGACAGTGAAGCTTGTAACACCCCATCCACAGGAACCAGTGTCCATACAGCAAAAGTGCTTGAACTGGGAGATAGCAGCTAATCGGAATGGCGACCTATGTTTTCCGCCCTGAAAGCACAGGTTGTAACTTTGAGGGCAGATTTAAAACTGGTGTCAAGATGTCTGCATGCGAGCGCACATGAAAAGTTGAACATAGGTGGATACTCAAATTATAACATCACATTGTCATACCTGTTGGTGGAGGTAGACTGCAACTAACGTGTCAGCAGTTTCTTCATGCACCAGATGCAAGCCAGATCCTGCTTCATTTCCGCCTTCAGCGTCCACCTGTGATAATTCAGAAGATTATCAATACTATTGTATTCTTAATCGTGGTTATATCAGAGTAAGCGCAGTAGGACAGCTGCACAATCGATTCATTAAGTTTGCTATTTTTTTTTATATCTGGGCCTCGACTTACCTTTTTTGCTCTCCTTTTATGCATTGACCCTCCGTGGCACTTTCAAAATGTTGTGCGTCGGGCACCTCAGATTTTCATCACACGATTTCGTGCCGAGGTTCCAAATTGCCTCTGGAGTCGCGCTTAACCTATGATAACATTCGTGGACGAAATCCTTGCAGTGGAAATTAGCAGGCACCACTGTCAGCCCAGAGTTTCGCACTGCTTGGTCTTTTGGCAGCTTATAATAGGTAACACTTGAATGCTCCGATGAATTGTTCTAACAGGGTAGCACCGTCGCATCTTCGACAACTTCGCCGTGGCATATCACGTATCATATCGCTCCAGCCCATAAAAGGCAAGGTCAGAACAAAGAAGTGCACTTTCCAAACGACGCCGCGCCAAAAAAAAAATATATATATATATATTCACATGCTTTGTTTCCGGCTTAGCAATCACATAACAGCTGTTTGCTTATGTACGATGCACAGAGGACGAAACGAAAGAAGCCAAGCGGCCAAGCCAAGAGTTCATGCCAAGCCAAAGACAGATAAACGGAGAGCGGTGACATCGGTGCGCGAGTGCGCAGGGTTTGCCGACGGTCTGACAGGCGGGCTACAAACTGTCTGAGAACTACAAAAAATGTTTCCTAAAAATCTACGAACACTTGGACCAAGATATTTCGCACACATATACAGCCTTCGCTAATGAACACACAGCGCGAGTATCGCTCAGTTCTGCAGCACTTCGAAATCGGCATATCTGACCTTTAAGCAGTGAGTCGAGAAGCTGCTCGTAATTGACAAACGCCGTGATCGTCGCGACCAGTTTCGTCTCCGTATCTCTAATATACAGTGGCGTTGCAACGAATCCGTAGAATAAGGATCATTGTCCTCTATTACTGCATCACTGCTGTCCTCGAGGAAATCTCTGAGTTCGACGTAACTCGTTACTGTAACTAAGTTCATTTTTTTTTGGTAACTTGTAACTTAACTCGGTACTTTTGCGCCGTGGTAACTTTCAGTGGATCTCGTTCCTTTTTCAGGTAACTTTGCCAAAGTAACTTATGTTAAGTTCCAAGTTACTTTTAACCAGGGTGTCGAACCGCAAAAAATACGGGTTCGGTTCGGGTTCGGGTTCGCGTTGTTTTGATTTCGTTCCGGTTCAGTTCCGGTTCGGCCACGCCAAAACTCGAACTGGTTCGCAAACCGGTTCGCAGCCCCGAACCGGTTCGCGAACCGGTTCAAAGCTTCCGTTTTATATGTTACATAAAACTGATTTTATCAGGAAATGCGTGGCTAATAGCTTAGTGCTGTTGTCTGCATTGACGTCTCTAGCGGTGATGTAGCCCTTTAGCGAGAGAAATGAGAAATGGATGAACACTTATTGCAAATAGAGTCCACGCTGTTGAAGCGATGTAGTCCTGCTACTTTCTGTTTCCAAAATCTCTTTTTTCACACGCACAGTGCCAGCAAGATACACTTAAAGGAAGCCTAAAAAGATGGACAGCGTAACATAGACGACAGTACTTGCCGGCACACTGCATTCGCAGCGTGAATCGACCTGAAACCGTACTGAAGCATGCCGAAAATAAGCCTGCCAGCCTTATACCTAAGACACACGGCCGCTCCAAAGGAAAACGCTCGTTGCGCCCGTTATCGTCTAGCAAGCGAACCTTCTGATAACGGCAAAATGGAGTGCTGTTTTCATGGTTCGCTTATCAAACGATAACTGGAGCCACGTGCGATTTTCAGCACCCCTTTTGCAGAAAGGCCCTTAGAGCGTGCCGTGCGTCTTAGGTATTACTCTGTCCGAGCTCACAGCAGTGTACTAGTTAATCCACAACACAAAGGCAATGTGTCACGACGTAACTGCGTTACCAATAAGCAGAATCACATTTACTTTTCAAACTACGACCAATCAAACAGGCACCGTTCTGCGTACGCTCCTTCTCTACTTCTTATGTTTCTGACTTGTTTAATTTGTACTGCTCACATGTAAAGGGAAATCTTGGGCGCTTATTTGATCACATATTCGTCCTGTAGAGCTATATAACTGGCCTACTCCATTCCTGTTTCATTCTTAGGCGTGGCACCTTGTCTCTGAAGAGTAGACGCCGCAACGCGTGCGGGGCGCTAGCCGCGGCGCTCTCAAGGACAACTGTGCTTCAACATGTTAAAAAGACGCTGGAAGTATACTTACTATACGTCGTCGTCTGACTGCTAGGTGAAAATTTCGGAAATCTATGATATAGGCGCGTGATGATGATACCAACGTGTCTTCGTTCGGGGATAGAGAGGAACTCTTATGCTGACTTCTTTTATGTCCGAACCGTTTTGTTGCGAACCGGTTACCGCTAAAATTTTTTACGGTTCTGCTCCGGTTCGGGTTCAACAGTGTCATGAAAATTTCGGTTCGGGTTTGGGTTCGGTTCCGGCAAGAATAACGGTTCGGGTACGGTTTTCGGTTCGGGTTCGGGTTCGGTTCGACACCCTGCTTTTAACTTGCTTTTCACTCACGTCCACATATTTTCTTGCTTTCTCTCCGGTTCGTTCATGGAATTTTTTTGCCATAAAACGCGATATTCAATCAATTACAGTAGTTTATTCAGGAAGTAAGAAACGCTGCCATTGAAATGAAGCTGAACCATTGTGCGCCCACAGGAGTAAGACGCAAAGCGTTCGAATAGACCTCCACCAGAAAAACGTCATTATGATATTGGTAGACACAGACTGAAACCGAAACAAATCGGAAGGAGAGGGCTGGGTTCCACGAAGGGCACTTGTTCGCTGCCTCCCATTGAAAGAAAAGCAGGACCGAGGGTCGCGTCCCCTTAAGGGACCATATCGTAATTCCCTGAACACCGTGGCGTTCGGGCGCGACCTTGTTCAACGCTAGCTTCGAGCGTAGTTCAATTCTACCAAATTTTGGAGGCTGTCGAATACTATGACGTCATTTGTTTACAAACAGGGAAAGGTCTATTGTTGGACATAAAAAAAAAACTATCTAAGCGTGTTGCTCCGCATGCAACTCAAGGTCTAACTCAACTGCTCACGCGCGCTGCACCTGCGTAATGCTATTTTGCGTCCGAAGTAACTTGGAAGTACCTGGTTCTTTTTTTTTTGTAAGTGACTCAGTAACTGCGAGTTACATTTCAGGCTGAACAACCTCGTTATTAACTTAGTAACATTTTGCACACGGTAACTTTACTTGTAACGAGTTCGTAACATTCGCTCCCGTCGGACATGTTGACATCAAATGCCTTGCAGAGCTTGCACATGACGGCGGGTCAAAAGCATGCCGTTCCAGATTCTGGAGGCCGCGTCCTGATTGGTTCTTAGATAAATACATTTCACGCTTTTTGAGCGAGGGATTAACGTAATACAAACAGCTTCCGGCGTCTGTTCTTTGTCGTATATTCCATCATATAACAGCCGAACAACGCCACTATTTCGTGTGGGGTTTTCGATGGCGTGATCAGCCGTCCACAAGGACTAAAATGATACCATACTTTCGAAATCGCCCAAAGCGGATGCCACTGTCACTTTAATGGGGAATTTCATCTCTAGGGTCGGCACTGTACCTCACCCTAACGTGCGTTTATGTGGCTCTGATACGTATTTCGGTACTAGAAGCATTGATTTTTAACGTATTTATGCGAAGTCGGTGGCGGATCCATGGGAGCGGTTGTGCGATCGTCCCCAAAATGCTAGTTTATACTATTACGAGAAGGAGGAAGAGGTCCGAGGAGAAGGGCGCGTCAATGCTCTGGACGTTCCCGGCCTATTGTCGTCCACGTTGACCGCCTAGCCCCGTATCGTAGACACTTGGATTCCCCAGACCCACATCAACTCTCGTCAGAACACCCTGTTCAATCTCAAGAGGAAGGAGGGGGCAGTGTTACGAGAACGAGGAAGAGATCCGAGAAGGGCATGAACACTTCAACTTCTTCGGTTCTAGACTGAGGGATCGGAACCTTGTAGCAATACATTGGATTTCCCTCTCTCCTCTCCCCACTACGCATTTCAAATAGGACTCCCCCCACCCCAACACCAGGATCGGGATCCACTCCTGTGCGGAGTACACGGATAGTCCACTCAGGGCTCACCATGTACCCAACTCTGTTGATGCAGTAGTGAGTCCTGTTGTAGGAACGGGTGTCGCTCGATGGGATTCAGGGAATAATATCTCCGCCTACACGCGGTCGTATGGAGACGGGGTTTGTTGTGACGGATTCCATAGGACGTTCCATAGGATTCCGTTCCTTCCCCTTGATGTACACGAGAAAGGATGCTCGGGAGCCTGCTTAACGCGCCCGATGTTACAGACCGGGTGATACACCCACACCAAAGTTTCGGAGTGCATGCCGCTGTATGATACTGTCCCTTTAAGGTACGATCCCTTTGTTAAAACAATGTACGGTAAGGAAACATCAAGTGTAATATAGCGGAGACAAGTAGAAGGTATGTCTTGGTTGTTTATTCTCCTTACATAACTAAAACAATATATTTTGACGCAAGCATCAATATCACATTAAATGCTGCACGAGGGTACATCAAATTTGTCAGTCTCACAATATAACGAAGTGTATAGTACTGTCTGCGTTTTTGCCTTTATCGTGAGCACTTTAGTGAATATGCATGGGCCACATCACCAAACGTGTAATTATTTTCCGTGTAACTATCCAACAAAATCTCCACCGATGTCTTCCACTCATTCATGCTGGGTGACTCCGAACATGTCGAGGAGGTAGTCCACGACTAGGTGCTTCCTTGTAGCCTGCGTCGGAATTATTGCCAGCTGCTGTAGAAATCGTTGCTTTAGAAGCAGTTTCCCATTCGTCTTGGTCCACGGGGGGTATTTGAGCCAAGCGCTGGCGAGCGTATAGGTCGTGCGCCGTGCTCTGCGAGGTTCTAACCGTGCAAGCAGTGCTGAAACTCATATTATAAGTCAACAGCAACATGAGAGGCGCTGTTAGAAGAACAATGCAACAGGCAAGTAATGCTAGGCCGAATCTGGTTGAAATAAATTCCCAGTTCGTGTAACCTGCAAGCCTTGAGAGACGTCGTTTTCCTTCCGATAGTAACGGTTGGGCAAGCGGACGTACCGGAGTCTGTGGAATCGGAGTCGGAGTCTTATCTTCCTCCTGTGCCATCGCAGTATCTTTCGTCGTGGAAAACTGCTATACGTTAACCGATGACCATGCGAATCCCAGCGCTCGTGATTTCTTGGAGAGTCGTTGTCGTCGTCTCCCCTAGCGCAGCCTGAATGACAGCCGAAAGTGTTTGTGTTCGCCGAATGTTAGATTACTAAACCGTAAGATTAGTAAACTAGTGAGATTCGCGCTTTTAGGGGACCTTTTACTGCATAAGTAATAATCCCGGACATCACATGTCATGCAGTTCCAATCAAGAGTTGCTGAAATATTTCTGTGGCCTCAAGAATGTCGAAGACTTCTCGAATGACCACTGCAGGCAGAACGGTCGACAACAATATTGCTCCCAACCAGCCAACCAACAAACCACAACTGCTTCCTGTCATGCATTTACTACGTTTCTTGCGCACCTCACACTCTCTACCGCGGAGGAAGAAATGAGAGGAGGATTCTTTCCTGGATCGCGAGCGCACTTTCTCCTGCCACTTAAGGCCCAAACCACGGAGGAAGGAAAGAGAGGAGGAGCCCTACTGCTCCAAGAAGTGAAGCCGAGATTGGGGGCCACTCCATTGACATCACCGCTCGCTTTCCGGTTTCGGTTACATACATCTCTATGAGAGCCCCCAAGTCATTGTTTCGGAATACTTGGGGAGGTGTGGTGATAGCGCGCCGAAGCAGCACCCAAAGTGGCGTGTGCAAAGCGACCTCATTGGGCTATTCAGGTAACGTGACCCTCCCGCGGCTCCAAAGAAGCTACAGCTCATCTCCTATCTCCACGTCACTTGCCCCACACTTCTTTCTACTGTCGAAGAGCCGTTTTCTTCTCTCGGGCCGCCTCCTTTTCTTCTTTCCTTCATGGCCCAAACGCATGGGATGTTTCTTCAGCGTCAAAACTGCGTGTACAAGCGTCGTCCTTGTACGTGCGCGAAGAAACCGCCGTGTTTGTTGCCTGCCCAAAACGCATGGAACGCATGTGCAGCAGCCGACACGTACAGTGTTGTCACACCTATCTTCCTGTATATTGGACTGGCGTTACGTGTAACATAGCGACGTTGTTGCTTCGTTGTGCTTTTGCTTTAATCCCCTTAAAAAAGCCCAGAAACAAACAAAAATAGAAGAGTACGATTTCTTTTCAGGGTTTTTTTCTTTTATCCTTTTTTTACGAGGAATTGCTCATACACAACTTAGCGAAAGCCTGGTCGGCTGGCTCTCAGCTGAACACCGAAGCTGTTTCTACTCTTGTGTGTTGCTGATTTTTCGCGGTACAAAAAATGCACGAGGAAGAGCTTCTTCTTCTGAAGAAGAAAATGAAGTTGATGCAACGGAGGAAGATGTGGTGGGTACGACCGCTGTGGCTGAACAGGAAGCACGAGAGCGAATACCACACAGGGGTGAGTATAAGGGAATCTAAATGTCAGCATATTTTCTAAAGCATTCTTTGTATAACGATGGGGTGAATGCCACTAAGAAGCCTACATGTGCACTTTATTTTATTCTAGATGGCTGTTATGAGACAAAGTGGCGACGTCACATACTTTGTGGAGTATTTCCGGATGACCCCAGATAAATTTGACTATTTGCATAGCCTCGTGGGGGAAGAGTTGGAAAAGCAGCATCTGTGCAGGGAGCCGATTTCACCGGCCGAGCGCCTGGCACGGCCATTGAGGTAATAACGCAAAATGTTTACACAAAAGTGCACCTTGGACATTAAGCATTCTGCACAGACAAAAGTGCACGAAAACGTCTGCTTGTTCACACTATCCTTTGTGTTTATATATGTGATTTTTTCTTAATATGATTTTACAGGTACTTCTCATCCGGGATGGCAATCAAAGATGTGGCCCTGGGATTTAGAGTGGGCATACAGACCGCCAGGGAAGCAGTTCATCTGACACGCTCTGTCCTTTGGAATACGCTCAAGGTCCTATACATGAAAGTATTGGGACCGACAAGATTACAGTTCTTAGCAGTTATCTCTGGCTACTTTCCTGTCTCAAATGGAATTGCAGCCCCCCACAGAAGCTGGATGGAAAGCCATTGCAAAGGAGTTTCTAAAACGATGGTGCTTTCCCAACTGCGCTGGAGCAGTAGATGGAAAGCATGTAAAAATCACGTGTCCAAAGAAGTCAGGCAGCCGGTTTTACAATTGCAAGGTAACCAGATAAAGCAATGTAAATGTGGACACCACTGGTTATGTAGCATCAAACACTGTTGCAGGGTACATTCTCTATTGTACTCATGGCTGTCGTTGACAGTCAGTACAAATGTCTACTGATCGATGTGGGAGCTGAAGACCGGCAGAGCGACTCAGGGGTCTTGAAAGCCTCGGCTATAGGTCACCACCTGGAAGCTGGGACTCTCGGACTGAATGGAATGTCACTGCTACCTGGGACAAGCAGTGCAGCTCCCCACGTTTTGATTGGTGACGAAGCCTTTCAGCTACGGACAGATCTCATGAGGCCCTATTCTGCCCGCGAGCTGAGAAACGAGAAGAGAGTCTTCAACTTTATGCTCAGCAGTGCAAGGTACGAAATAGTTGTCATTTTAACAAACTGAAGATGTATGTACTTCTAGGGTATAATGACAGTTTGGAAGAAACATCCTTAATTCAAAATTTGAATACATGAGTATTCGTTTTGGTATTATACGGAGTCTGACTGTGCAACATTGGTTTTTAATGTTAATGTTTTCTTATCTTGAAAAGACCCCTATGCAGTGCAGTTTTCGATAGTGCTTCTTGACCTGATAACATCGAAAGTGGTATTGCCTCTGTGTTTTGACATTGTCAGTATTATTCAGATTTCGAGGTAACTCGTGACAAGTAGCTCGTTACTGTAACTAAATTCCTTTTTTTTTTTTTTGGTAACTTTTAACTTAACTCGGTACTTTTGCGCCGTGGCAACTTTCAGAGGAACTCGTTCCTTTTTCAGGTAACTTTGCCTGAGTAACTTAAGTTAAGTTCCTAGTTACTTTTTACTCGCTTTTCACTCTCATCCACATATTTTCTTGCTTTCTCTCCGGTTACTTCATGGCATTTTTTGCCATGAAACGTGATATTCAATCAATGACAGTATTTTATTCAGGAAGTAAGAACCACTGCCATTGAAATGAAGCTGAACCATTGTGCACCCACAGGGAGTAAGATGCAAAGCGTTCGAATAGACCTGTACCAGAGAAAGGTCATCATGACATTGGTAGACAGACTGAAACCGAAACAAATCGGAAGGAGAGGGCTGGGTTCCACGAATGGGCACTTGTTCTCTGCCTCTCATTGAAAGAAAAGCAGGACCGAGGGTCGCGTCCCTTTAAGGGAACATATCGTAATCCCCTCAAGACCGTGGCTTTTGGCCGCGACCTTGTTCACCTCTAGCTTCGAGCGTAGTTCAATTCTACCAAATTCGTGGCCCTGTCGAACACTATGACGTCATTTGTTTACAAACAGGGAGAGGTCTATTGTTGGACATAAACGAAAACGATCTAAGCGTGTTGCACTCCTCCGCAGGCAACTCAAGGTCTAACTCAACTGCTCATACGCGCTGCACCTGTGTAATGCTATTTTGTGTCCGAAGTAACTTGGAAGTAACTCGTTCTTTTTTTAAAGTAACTGAACTGCGAGTTACGTTTCAGGCCGAAGAACTTCGTTATTAACTTCGTTACATTTTTCACACGGAAACTTAACTTGTAACGAGTTCCTTTTGACGGGTAACTTCTCAATCTATGCTATTATTGCCTATACTGTGTAGATATAACACATGCACTTTAGTGTATACTGTATACAGTGGTGCTCAACATATTTATGATCGCTTTCTTCCCAGGAACTTCGCTGAGAATGCCTTGGGCATTGTTGTCAAGGCAAGCTGTGTTGTTACTACACAACTTCCTCCTGGAGCACTCCCAACTTCCCGGCAGTTATGGGGATGAGAGGGACTGCTTTGGAAACATTGCCAACGGCGAATGGCGCACGGAAGTGCAAGGGTGTTGAGCTCGACTCTTTAGCTCCAACACGTGCCAGGAATCATAGCAGAGATGCTGTCCCCTGCAGGGGTACTTTTGTCAAGTGTTTAAGTAGCCGTGCTGGTGCAGTGCCATACCGCTGGGTAAAGGCACATTGTAGCCCTCCAGACTGGAGCACCTAATTGGGACATATTTGTGTGAGACTGTGGAGCATAGTAATCACAGTGTCACAGGAAACACTTCATGAATACAGTAGTGCCTCATTAATATGCACCCAGTTAATATGAACAACTGAAATTATGGATGACTTTTGTGGGAAACAAACTTTTTCAATGCATTATCGTCTCGTTAATATGGAAACTCTGCTTTCGGACATTAGACAGTTCAACGAGGTACAAACCTTATGGAGCCCATGCATTTTTGTCTCGTTATTATGTACGGGGGTTATTATTACAGTTGTGGTGAGCAGCAGGCTCTACATGTTGCCGATGTCTTGCTAAACTTCAATCGATGTGCAACCAAGTATGCCTACAAACAGGCCTAGTGCGGGAGTTTTTCAGTATAATTTCATCGTTGTTTTCGTTATTTCCTTGGAATTCGATAATACGATGATTTGCTTTATGAACAATTTTTGTCTGGGATGAAAGTGTCCATATTAACGAGACACGACTGTATACTGTGACTGTGCGACAAACTGGTGGCGCCGCGATGCGGCCTCCGGAGAAAGTACCCTGCGTGATAGCCGCCGGGTAGCCGGCTTTGTTTACATGTGAAGTGCGGGCATCTTTTTTTTTTTTTTTTTTTACCACAGCATCGCTAACTGTGCCAGCACCTAAAAGAACTCTTCATTAGGGACCAGATGCTTCATTTCGCGTGATTTCTACGATTCCAATACCACCGAGGTCACTAGACTCGCAGCGAGTAGCGTTTGTGACGCGCGTTCGGCCATTGCGTGAGGTGTGCACAACATGAGCGAATAGATTCTATTTCTTTTGTTCTAGTTTCAATGAAACTGAATGAGGACCTGCAAAATGATCAATGATTTACAGTTGCCACTTTCGTGACGGTGAAATGCCGCTGGATACTGTATCGCCGTCAAATGCACCGACCAAACGGCAACCTATTTCGAGGTAATGATTAAGGTGTTTCATCGCCAGTGCCCAGAGCCGATATTGCTCCCGGTATGACGAGTCTTACAGTAAGAACAGAAGTTCTACGTTGTCCAACAGGTTTAGTATTTACGCACCGACCATTTCACAGCTGTCATATCGCAAGCCTACGGCGGTAGCCGAGGTAGAACTCATACTTTCTTCTTTGAGGATCTCTTTAGCGTTATTGTATCTGAAGATACTAGAAAAACTGCAGTAGAAGTTCAGGCAATAAGTTGTGACCCCACGTGTTTATTTGTATGGATAAAACGGACGCACGATGTAAATTTCAGTGACGAAGCTATGTGTGTGCAAAGACGACGAAAGGAATACAAGACTGTCAAAAACATGATATTACAAATGGCTGGAGTCAGAGGAATATACGTATATAGCCTTCGCTAGCAAGCCAGGATTTTGTGAGGAGTCAAATAACCATCCTCTCGACGTGTCACTTACAGGTGTTTTGACCGGACACACGCGAGTGGCTGTTCCCCTTCCGTACTGTTAGACGCATTATAAATACGGTGGTTGCTTCTGTGCAGTTTGTTTCCATTCTCTTCGTTCGCGTCCCAGAAAGGTTCTACATTATTTGCACTTCGAAAATTAGCCCTTCTAATTACGACGGTCGCCACGCAAGCTACGGTTCCACTTGAGAATGCATAGAACGGGCGGCATGGTATCACGTCGGATACGTCCAAGACCGCCACTGGCGGCGCTGTCGCGACGAAGCAGCGCGCCCCCTTTAGGTGTCGCACGGTCCCTATATATATTCAACAGGAAGGGCATACTGCAACTGTATATGATGTATTTTTATAGTGTACAGTGTTTTGGTGTCCATTTTGTTAGTTTCAACATTATCAATGCACGCTTTGTTTGTGAATGTGATACAAAGTTTCCTGTATATACGTTGACTTTTCTCTTTATTTGTCAAATTACCATTAAACATTGACAGATTTTTCAGACTAGATTATGTGGCTGCGCTCCCTCCAGACCAAATGCCTTTACAATTTTCATAGTTTCACATAACTGCCCATAACGCAGAGTGTGACACTATCGTCTTCGAGGAAAGGGCACACACACTTTCCGGTCAATCAATTCACTTATAGTGTGATATTTTCTTCTAGACTGCGGCCTGTGAACTGACGCACCATTCTCATTTCAAATACGGCACCATGTAGGCACTTCTTCATCTCGGCGCACAGTGAAAGAGCAAAATGCTCATGGTCATCTGGTCTTTGTATAGTTTGTAGCCTCTCGCGTACAGTTACCAAATCGCTGTCTACCTCATCCTCTTTCCTTTTTCTTTTTCGCTGCCCTGAAAAGGAAGAGTGTTGCGGACGGACTGCAGCTGTGGATGATTGGGGTGATGCCAGTATTGTGGTGAGAGTGGAGTGTTGTGGATTGGTCGAGGAAACTTGACCAGGAAACCAAGTGTATATCTCCCGCTGAGCGACCCCTGGTTTGCCAATTCCGTACGATGCGCAGCTACCCAGAGATGACGAGCCGCAAACACGGCGGAACACGTGTCCTCTGGTGCTGTCGCATCGTTCCATGAGTATCTGTTTCTCTGCGTGCAGCCATAGAAGCCATCTTAATTTGTAATTTTGAATTTTCAAACACGTCTAGTGTGATTTACTTGTTTCTTTAATGGCTTTTTTCCCTCATTATAATTCACCGGCTTGCACTGTGGCATTGAGGAGTGCTCAGTCACCCTCCCAGGTGTATATCGCTCGCTGAGCGACCCCTGGTTTGCCAATTCCGAACGATGCGCAGCTACCCAGAGCTGACGAGCCGCAAACACGGCGAAACACGTGTCCTCTGGTGCTGTCGCATCGTTCCATGAGTATCTGTTTCTGTGCGTGCAGCCATAGAAGCCATCTTAATCTGCAATTTTCAATTTTCAAACACGTCTGGTGTCATTTACTTGTTTCTTTAATGGCTTTTTCCCTCATTATAATTCACTGGCTTGCACTGTGGCATTGAGGAGTGCTCAGTCACCCTCCCAGGTGTATATCGCTCGCTGAGCGACCCCTGGCCTGCCAATTCCGAACGATGCGCAGCTACCCAGAGATGACGAGCCGCAAACACGGCGGAACACGTGTCCTCTGGTGCTGTCGCATCGTTCCATGAGTATCTGTTTCTCTGCGTGCAGCCATAGAAGCCATCTTAATCTGTAATTTTGAATTTTCAAACAGATCTGGTGTCATTTACTTGTTTCTTTAATGGCTTTTCCCCCTCATTATAATTCACTGGCTTCCACTGTGGCATTGAGGAGTGCTCAGTCACCCTCCCAGGTGTATATCGCTCGCTGAGCGACCCCTGGTTTGCCAATCTCGAACGATGCGCAGCTACCCAGAGCTGACGAGCCGCAAACACGGCGAAACACGTGTCCTCTGGTGCTGTCGCATCGTTCAATGAGTATCTGTTTCTCTCCGTGCAGCCATAGAAGCCATCTTAATCTAATTTTGAATTTTCAAACACGTCTAGTGTCATTTACTTGTTTCTTTAATGGCTTTTTCCCTCATTATAATTCACTGGCTTGCACTGTGGCATTGAGGAGTGCTCAGTCACCCTCCCAGGTATATATCGCTTGCTGAGCGACCCCTGGCCTGCCAATTCCGAACGATGCGCAGCTACCCAGAGCTGACGAGCCGCAAACACGGCGGAACACGTGTCCTCTGGTGCTGTCGCATCGTTCCATGAGTATCTGTTTCTCTGCGTGCAGCCATAGAAGCCATCTTAATCTGTAATTTTGAATTTTCAAACACGTCTAGTGTCATTTACTTGTTTCTTTAATGGCTTTTCCCCTAATTATAATTCACTGCCTTGCACTGTGGCATTGAGGAGTGCTCAGTCACCCTCCCAGGTGTATATCGCTCGCTGAGCCACCCCTGGTTTGCCAATTCCGTACGATGCGCAGCTACCCAGAGATGACGAGCCGCAAACACGGCGGAACACGTGTCCTCTGGTGCTGTCGCATCGTTCCATGAGTATCTGTTTCTCTGCGTGCAGCCATAGAAGCCATCCTAATTTGTAATTTTGAATTTTCAAACACGTCTAGTGTGATTTACTTGTTTCTTTAATGGCTTTTTTCCCTCATTATAATTCACCGGCTTGCACTGTGGCATTGAGGAGTGCTCAGTCACCCTCCCAGGTGTATATCGCTCGCTGAGCGACCCCTGGTTTGCCAATTCCGAACGATGCGCAGCTACCCAGAGCTGACGAGCCGCAAACACGGCGAAACACGTGTCCTCTGGTGCTGTCGCATCGTTCCATGAGTATCTGTTTCTGTGCGTGCAGCCATAGAAGCCATCTTAATCTGCAATTTTCAATTTTCAAACACGTCTGGTGTCATTTACTTGTTTCTTTAATGGCTTTTTCCCTCATTATAATTCACTGGCTTGCACTGTGGCATTGAGGAGTGCTCAGTCACCCTCCCAGGTGTATATCGCTCGCTGAGCGACCCCTGGCCTGCCAATTCCGAACGATGCGCAGCTACCCAGAGATGACGAGCCGCAAACACGGCGGAACACGTGTCCTCTGGTGCTGTCGCATCGTTCCATGAGTATCTGTTTCTCTGCGTGCAGCCATAGAAGCCATCTTAATCTGTAATTTTGAATTTTCAAACAGATCTGGTGTCATTTACTTGTTTCTTTAATGGCTTTTCCCCCTCATTATAATTCACTGGCTTCCACTGTGGCATTGAGGAGTGCTCAGTCACCCTCCCAGGTGTATATCGCTCGCTGAGCGACCCCTGGTTTGCCAATCCCGAACGATGCGCAGCTACCCAGAGCTGACGAGCCGCAAACACGGCGAAACACGTGTCCTCTGGTGCTGTCGCATCGTTCCATGAGTATCTGTTTCTCTCCGTGCAGCCATAGAAGCCATCTTAATCTAATTTTGAATTTTCAAACACGTCTAGTGTCATTTACTTGTTTCTTTAATGGCTTTTTCCCTCATTATAATTCACTGGCTTGCACTGTGGCATTGAGGAGTGCTCAGTCACCCTCCCAGGTATATATCGCTTGCTGAGCGACCCCTGGCCTGCCAATTCCGAACGATGCGCAGCTACCCAGAGCTGACGAGCCGCAAACACGGCGGAACACGTGTCCTCTGGTGCTGTCGCATCGTTCCATGAGTATCTGTTTCTCTGCGTGCAGCCATAGAAGCCATCCTAATTTGTAATTTTGAATTTTCAAACACGTCTAGTGTGATTTACTTGTTTCTTTAAAGGGAGGGTCCGCAACGGTTGTGCCCAAAATTAAGTGAAAGTTGATTTCAGCAGAGACCACCCCCCAGATGCTGACAACAGCCTCCGTTTCGTATAAACGTGCGCGTATAATTTACAAACAGCGAAAACGATAAAGCGAAACCGAAACTATGAGAGCAGGCGGTGGCATCGGAATCGAGGAGCGCCACGCCGTGACGTCAGTCGCGAGATTTGTCTGCCGTGATTCCCATGTGTTGTATTGCATTGAAGACGCAAGGAAGCAAGTTACGCTCAACGCGCAGTCATGGAAACCGACTCCGCATCAGAATAGAACTCCACGGGACTTCGGCCCGATTCAGACGTGTATTCTAATGAGGAGAATGACTTGACCGCCACCATAAACCACAACGACTCGCCGTATTCGACGGACCCTGTACCAGTGCGCGCGTCACTTGAAACCGAGGCCTCGGACCCATACACTGAAGACTGTCGAACTCGGAGTAACTAATGATGAGTTTCTAATAGGTTGTCGCACATTCTTATACAGGGTGTCCCAGAAAACGTGTCATTGAATTATAATGAAAAAATTACACCAACTAGAGTCATGCGGTCAATGGCATTTGTTCTTACTGGGTTTTTGCCCCCTCCTCATATGTCGTGTAACGTAAGTTTAATTATGTTAATTTTTGCGAGCTTAAGTCGGAAATTTGCCTAGTAAAGGTAACTTTGTAACCCCGCCAATGTGAAGAGCGTGTCTAATTTAGTCAAATTAATGATAATTGACAGGGATATTCAGGAGCTATCCCATCGGAGAAAATAGCTGAACATCATACTCTACGGAGGTCGCACAGTATAGCGCAATCTTTGTCAGTCCGACGAAAGGAGGTTGGAAACCCAGCCCTCCCCGACATCGCAGAAAGAGATAAAACAGGCACGGCTTATCATGTCCGACTTTCGCTGGGATTTTGCTTTCCCTCTCCCAATTTTAGGAACTGTTACTTTTTCTACTATCACTCTGTGGGCTGGCTTCGGAGCCTCCTTTCGTCGCACTAAGAGCGATTGCGCTCAAAACGTCATCGCGCGCTATTGTCCGGTGCTCCGAAAAGCATGATATTCGGCTATTTTTTCCGATGGAATAGCTCGTGAATATCACTGTGAATTATCATGAATTTGAGTGTATTCGGCACGCTCTTCATGTTGGTGGGGTAAAAAAGTGACCTTTACTTGGCAAATTTCCGAGTTCAGTTCGCAAATATTTACATAATTAAACTTGGAGTAATGACATTCACATTAGGAGGTGGCAAAAACTAATAAGAACAAATGCTGTTGACCGCATGATTCTAGGTGGCGTAGTTTTTTTATTGTAATTCAATGACACGTTTTCTGGGACAAACTGGATAAGTGCCACGGGTGCACGCGTAATATGAAACGTTGCAGGTGCACATGCGGTCGGTGCCTCCCGCAGGTGCCACTCCGAGTTCCCGCATGAGCCGTCTTTTCGTGTCGAACATTCCTGGCTCAAAATGATGAGAACATATCGTTCTCGAGCTGGTCTTCCTCCACTTGATTTTGCGCAGCGCCATTTCCCACTCCAAACGACGTTGTTTGGCCATCGGAAACTGGAAATATGCTACGTCTGTTGTTGTATCCGACCTGTTGCCACAACTGATTATACAGCATGTCTTACCGGCCATCGTGGTGGGTGTAGGATCAGTGTGAGACGTAACGAACACAATTGCTACGGAAAATTTCCTTCGTCAAAACTGCCAAAACACACAGCAAAGCAAGGCGGACGGCGCGGGATATCTCGGGACTTACATCACGCTCGGTGTTGCTTGCAGAAAAGCGCTCGTGGCTCGCACTACCCTGTCACCGAGCGCGTCATAGAAGTAAATCATTTTTATCAAGTTTGACTCAGTTTTCGAAGGAGATATTTTACAGGCATGGTCGTTGATGGCTAAAGGTGACGAATACTCGAAAATCTCGGAAGGGACCTTATGCGGATTCTCCCTTTAATGGCTTTTTCCCTCATTATAATTCACCGGCTTGCACTGTGGCATTGAGGAGTGCTCAGTCACCCTCCCAGGTGTATATCGCTCGCTGAGCGACCCCTGGTTTGCCAATCCCGAACGATGCGCAGCTACCCAGAGCTGACGAGCCGCAAACACGGCGAAACACGTGTCCTCTGGTGCTGTCGCATCGTTCCATGAGTATCTGTTTCTCTCCGTGCAGCCATAGAAGCCATCTTAATCTGTAATTTTGAATTTTCAAACACGTCTAGTGTCATTTACTTGTTTCTTTAATGGCTTTTTCCCTCATTATAATTCACTGGCTTGCACTGTGGCATTGAGGAGTGCTCAGTCACCCTCCCAGGTATATATCGCTTGCTGAGCGACCCCTGGCCTGCCAATTCCGAACGATGCGCAGCTACCCAGAGCTGACGAGCCGCAAACACGGCGGAACACGTGTCCTCTGGTGCTGTCGCATCGTTCCATGAGTATCTGTTTCTCTGCGTGCAGCCATAGAAGCCATCTTAATCTGTAATTTTGAATTTTCAAACACGTCTAGTGTCATTTACTTGTTTCTTTAATGGCTTTTCCCCTAATTATAATTCACTGCCTTGCACTGTGGCATTGAGGAGTGCTCAGTCACCCTCCCAGGTGTATATCGCTCGCTGAGCCACCCCTGGTTTGCCAATTCCGTACGATGCGCAGCTACCCAGAGATGACGAGCCGCAAACACGGCGGAACACGTGTCCTCTGGTGCTGTCGCATCGTTCCATGAGTATCTGTTTCTCTGCGTGCAGCCATAGAAGCCATCTTAATTTGTAATTTTGAATTTTCAAACACGTCTAGTGTGATTTACTTGTTTCTTTAATGGCTTTTTTCCCTCATTATAATTCACCGGCTTGCACTGTGGCATTGAGGAGTGCTCAGTCACCCTCCCAGGTGTATATCGCTCGCTGAGCGACCCCTGGTTTGCCAATTCCGAACGATGCGCAGCTACCCAGAGCTGACGAGCCGCAAACACGGCGAAACACGTGTCCTCTGGTGCTGTCGCATCGTTCAATGAGTATCTGTTTCTGTGCGTGCAGCCATAGAAGCCATCTTAATCTGCAATTTTCAATTTTCAAACACGTCTGGTGTCATTTACTTGTTTCTTTAATGGCTTTTTCCCTCATTATAATTCACTGGCTTGCACTGTGGCATTGAGGAGTGCTCAGTCACCTTCCCAGGTGTATATCGCTCGCTGAGCGACCCCTGGCCTGCCAATTCCGAACGATGCGCAGCTACCCAGAGCTGACGAGCCGCAAACACGGCGAAACACGTGTCCTCTGGTGCTGCCGCATCGTTCCATGGGTATCTGTTTCTCTGCGTGCAGCCATAGAAGCCATCATAATCTGTAATTTTGAATTTTCAAACACGTCTAGTGTCATTTAGTTGTTTCTTTAATGGCTTTTTCCCTCGTTATAATTCACTACCTCGCACTGTGGCATTGAGGAGTGCTCAGTCACCCTCCCATGTGTATATCGCTCGCTGAGCGACCCCTGGTTTGCCAATTCCGAACGATGCGCAGCTACCCAGAGCTGACGAGCCGCAAACACGGCGAAACACGTGTCCTCTGGTGCTGTCGCATCGTTCCATGAGTATCTATATACATATATGTATCCAGTATGAGATAAACGAAGATCCAGGAATCCTTTCTACTATTCGCAACCTGCATTCCTAATCCAGCACAATACATACGCTCTTTCGTCTCTTTTTCAGGCTCACGGGTATTTCCTCAAGGTCCTGCTGCACAGACCCGGTCATTCCCCTTTCACTTAGTCACCAACCTGTGTTAGTCATGACAAAAGCGCATGCGCGGCTCTCTTTCCCTTGTACATAACCCTCTCCCATATATAAAGCTTGTTCTTGTCACCAAACCCCAATCCCGTCGAAGGCAGCGCAGACTGCCGAAACGTCGACCCCTATCCCTATATGTGTTAATAAACTCCCCTTTGTGTTTTCCTGTAAGCTCTTTGTCGTCTTTTGATTTTTCCTGCTTATTTCATTCTCGTGGTCAACCGCCCTCCTAAGCTTCTAACGATATACTGAGGGGAAAAGAGCCATTAAAGAAACAAGTAAATGGCTCTTTTCCCCTCATTATAATTCACTGGCTTGCACTGTGGCATTGAGGAGTGCTCAGTCACCCTCCCAGGTATATCGCTCGCTGAGCCCTGGTTTGCCAATTCTGAACGATGCGCAGCTACTCAGAGCTGACGAGCCGGAAACACGGCGAAACACGTGTCCTCTGGTGCTGTCGCATCGTTCCATGAGTATCTATGTATATATACAGGGTGTCCACGCTAAATGTGAACAGATTTTTTTAACAATAGATCAATCACTTTTTCCGAGATGAAATCAATTGCAATATAGCATATGCTGAAGGGCACTCCCTAGGGGGGCATTAACAGACTCCTAAGGCAATGTCTTAATTAACTTTCAATAATTAACTTTTTAATTATCAAAGCTACGAAGTTGCTCTAATGAGAACATCTGATCTCTTCGGTCACCAGATACCAACGCCGTTTTCAGAACAAAAATCCGTGCGATAGATCGTCCGCAAAAAAATTCGTGAAGGAACGCCATTTTTTCTTTATTTTATTCATTGCGCATCTCTACTGACGCGTCTTTCCTTCGCCCCCAATGCGAGAGGATGAAAGAGCACATTATCGCCTCTTGCGTCCTGGATAAAGATTAAAAGAAAACAGAAAATGCAGTCCAAGATAAGGGCAGTCGCGATAGAGTCACTCGATAGATTTGTGTTTTTGTTTTGTTTCCGCAAGTTAAAGCTAATCGACGCATGAGGCGGCACTGTGCTCTTTCACTCTCTCAGACTGGGGGTAAAGGAAAGCCGCTTCTTCGAAGATGCGCAATAAACCAAATAAAGAAAAACATGGCGTTCCATCACGAATTTTTTGCGGACGATCTACCGAACGGAGTTTTGTTCTGACATTGGTTTTGGTATCTGGTGACCGAAGAGATCAGATGTTCTCATTGGAGCAACTTCGTAGCTTTTATAATTAAAAAGTTAATTATTGAAAGTTAATTAAGACATTGCCTTAGGAGTCTGTTAATGCCCCCCTAGGGAGTGCCCTTCAGCATGTGCTCTACTGCAATTGATTTCATCTCGGAAAAAGTGATTGATATATTTTTAAAAAATCTGTTCACACTTAGCGTGGACACCCTGTATATATACAGGGTATTTCAGTTAAATCCCCGGGCTAAATAATTCGTGAACGGGTGCACCAATCGAATAACTTTCTTTTTTACAAGTATCTGTCCGATACCACCTACAAGCTGCGCACCGTGTGAGTGAGTGGGGGGGGGGGGGGAGCTCATTATTTAAATAAAAATTCAAATGAGTTTCGTGAAAAAACGTAACTTCTAAAGCAGGGCGCTATCGGCATTAAAATGGGTACTACTCCTTTTGGGACCTTCAGTGGACACCTTTTAGAGAAAAATCTGCCACCGGAGCGGGTCATTTGTTGCAGTAATTAGTTGGTTTCGGTTTACATATTTTTGTCGCGGCTCGATACTGACCATATTCTTCATTTATATCAACGACACAGCATTCCATCGTGACTGACAAGAAAGTGAAAATCGGAAGTAAAAGCATGCAAACGGGTGATTTACCATCAACACCTCTCAATCTTTCAACACCTATTGTCCATACACCATCATGCTCATACGTGGGACAAGCGCTTGTTTTGTTTAAAATTTCGACGATATGACAACATCTTCACCACTGGTGTAACTCGCTGTTGAGTCATTCCGGGAATCTGAAGACAACAGTTTTGAATGGTACATAGCATGCTGATACAAGTTCACATATACGAAATACTCTTCTAATTTGTAGGAAGGGAGTTGCTTCAGGACAGAAGCCGCCGATATTTCGAACAGAGACTGTTCTTCGCTGGATTTCTACCCATCTATCTCCTAATTTGTAGTGTTGTGGCCTCTGCTTCACCAGACCAGAAGTACATCAAATTCAGAACTCCACTATTAGAACTGTTTGAGAAATGCAGGACTTACGGTGCATCGCACAAAGTGGGCACAGATGTTCGAGTCGCGCTTCTCACCGCAAAAGCTGAGTGCCCAAGTGAACACAAGTTACCTTGGAAACGTCAGCCAGAGGTGAACAAGATGCTGCAGGGAACATCTTACTATCTGGCACCACAATCCTTTTTAGTGGGGCCAGTGCAGCCAAGATGTGAATTCATAGCCTGTTATGTTTGCGCAGATTCAGATGACACATTGTAGTGTTTGCTGTTGACCAGGTTCTCTGGTTACTCAAGTCGATTAACATTCAAGTGATCTCGCCTACAACACCTACCAGAAAGGTTGCAGAATCCCTCTCGCGACACAGGTACGATTATCAGAACACACGGCCGTGTTGCAGAGCATAGAGTGGAAACCAACAGGCAAACATGGGAAAAGTTTAGCACTCGCAAGTGAATAAGATAAGTATTTAGAGAGACTGAAACTTCCAAATAATTTATTTTACTAAACCACAAGCTTTCGGATGGAGTCCGTCCTTCATCAGGTACGATACAGACAGACACACACACACACACACACACACACTTGGTACAGACATTTATACTGATGTACGTCAGAGAAAGGGGACAAAGAAGGTGGCGAGGAGGAAACACAAATTCTTGTTAGAGGGGATGGAGGGAACGAAAAAAATAATACAAAAGAAGGCACACAAGCTTTGCGTACTCAAATTTTCTCTACCTGCAACAATGGTGTAAAAGGTATACGTCGTAAAAGGTAAAGAGAACTAGCTTGTAGTTACTTATAATAACTAATTGCAATGTGCAATTGCCATGCTTGGAAATGCTTATGGGCCATGTAGGCCGCAAGAGGATCTTGTAACAGAGGGTTAAGTAAAAGCTTGAAGCTGCAGTCCTGCTGAACTCCCGCGCATGTGCTGAGCTAAACCTGTGGCTGCAGCATGCTTGTAACTGTCTCTATTGGTATAGTTCCAATTCTGAGGGAACTACAGAGCTTCTGCTGAGCATGTGGAGAAGTATGAGGTTACAAACGAGCTGTCATTCAGGGAACACTGTATAATAATTTCGAGATAATGTGTCTAGGTTTGACCTGGCACGCTATCAACATCCATGACAGCCAGGAGGACCATGTTCCGATATAAAGAGCACAGGGAAGACATATTATACCATATTATCTTTTCTTGGCAGAGGATGTAGATCATTTCCTGAGTGAAACATCAACAACTTGCAAAGATGTGAGCTACAGTGAAATAGTAGCGGTCTGCAAAAGGCCTGGGCCCGCACCAATGAATGCGATTGAACTGGTATGAGGGAAAACATGGGAAATTTATAATGAGAAATTGAGAAAGGGTTTCAAAGATGGATGTGCACAGAAAAGGTCGATTTTTACTTCACATGCTTGCGGAGTCAATGATAGGGATGCCTCTGAAGAGAAGCCTCTGTTGAAGACATTGGCATGTCCTCACCTGAGGCCGTTCTTATACTGATGAAGAAGTCATGAACTCACGTGATGTTTGATAGGCAAGGCGACAGCCTATGTTCTCTTAGAGCTTGTGGAGTGGAACGTGTTTGTAGGAAACACCTGTGCACTGAAAAAAAAAAAAAAAGAAAACATGCATACATTGCGTTACTGGTTGGTGGGAGGTGAAGCACTTGCAAATTGATATGGACACAGTACGGGGATGCTCTCCTTCTTTCCTTGTTTGTTTACTGCTATCACTCATATGTTCATTCATAAGCACAGTGGTCAATATAATCAATGTATACAAGCTTTGATGTCCGTAGAATGTATTTAATTGTGTAGTGGCTGCCTGGTTACTCCAGAAAGGTATATGGCAGACCTCTATTGTGCATGAAAGGGATGCTGTTGTGATCTTGCAGTGTTCACGGCCAAACCATCCAGTGTACCTCTGTCAAGATGGCAGGCATTCAATGCTGCCCACAAGCACCTGAAAGAAAAGTGAGAGCTTCACCTCAGTGAAAGCGAATAAACATACACATGGTCAGACAGCACCTACTGCATCACACGTCAAAAAGTCAAAAATCTTTGTATGATTCAGAAGGAAAGTTTCTCTTATGGCATGTACAGCACATGCTTTCAGGACTTCCCTGCAGTGTTTCATTATTGTCCCCAGCGCCACCTGGTAAACTGTTTGTGGGCAGTACCGAAACTTCCTGCATGTACCATAGACAGCGTAAAATTATGATATGTAACTTTATCGATAACAAACTGAAGGCACACGTGAATGAACTCACTTCTTCACTTCGCTGTTCCTGATAAGGGCGTCGTCGTCGCTTTCTCTCACGTAGCAGTAGGACACCTGGAGCACCTCAGTGTCCAGCCACAGTGATTTCTTGAAATGCAACCATTGCGTTGCTTCAGTAACGTCTCATTTCGGGGCAACAAAGGCATTCCTCTGCCTTCGACATCGGCACGCATTTACCGCAAGGACACCTGAACTGAAGGAGCAATACCACATTTCTCGACATTTTCATTACACATGAAGACTGTTTCCCACGCAGCCGGCGATGACGGCCAGTCATCCTTCGTCGACGATTCTGCGGATGGCATCGTGCCATGCTGTGTCTCCGGCGTGCCCTCGCAAGCACAGAAGTTTTGCGGCGTGACTGCTGGATTATCCGAAGCTCGAGGGTTTCGTAAATTCGACATCGCACGATCACACGGCGTGTACCCCAAAACATTTCGGACATTATGGTTTTGCCGCAGACCGAGACGCGGATGAGAAAGGCGAGACTAGCCATAGCCGACACGAGCCAACCCAGTGTTGTTGCTCTGGGAGTACTCAGCCTTGCGCTCGAATGCAATGCTAGGTTTTCATAAAATCATAGGGTTACCCTGGGTTGAAATTCACTTTACAGTTCCTTTAACGTATCATTACCGACATGTGTCTAAAGCTGAAGTAGCAAGGAGCACCATGTAAGGGTTGCACAGGTAAAAAAGTTAGGGGGTTGTCACCATACGTGGGGGTGTTAGGTGGCTGTAGGGGTTCTGGACGAACCACTGTCTTGAAGAATGGAGGAGGTTGACTCAAATGAAAAATCGCGTCCTGTAAGCTGGAGATTACGCCTGTGCTCGGCATTTCGATGCACGGTTCATCCGCGCACATTACTATGCAGAGTACATTGGGCACATGATATTAAATGAAAGACAAAAACAAAAAAAAAAAGACTCCCCCACTAACGGCGGACGCCGTACCGATAATATTTGACACTACCCTGCTTACTTAAGCAAAACGGTTCCGAAAGGAAGGAAGCGCTCTCGGAACCGTCTATTTGAACTTCCATTATGTTCTGGGGAGCCTAAGAAGAAAAAATAAGAAGACAAACATGAAGAGCATAGTTTGGTTGTACAACAAACAACAACTTTATTTTATGATGATTGGGGAGATTCATCGCACGGGCGATACTCTTGTATCGGGCGTGCATGGTATCGAGGTAACTCTGTGCAGTGACTTTCACGAACGAAAATTATTGAAACTTGGAGCGACGGAGAGACTTCGCACTGACTACATTCTTCGATGCGCGCTCAACACGCCTACGCCATGCCTCAATGCGGTCACGCCATCTATGTGTCACCAGTCGAACAGGCAACATTAAGTGTTAAGAGGAAAGCGCGCAGACGAGCTTCCTCTCAGTTCTTCCTCCGTGCTCTCTACCCCTTCGTGTACTCGTCCGACCCTCCTCTCCACTTGCTATACATGGGTACGTACGTGGATCTATACGGTCTGTCAATATCTATCTGTACGTGCCTGTTCTATACGGCCTTCGCGGCGAACATTATTATGTTAGCTGTCCCTGCTCCTCAACTGGGGATGGCGCTGGTGCGGAACAGAATAAGTGACTAAAGGCAAGGACAAACAACATTGCTTCGCTGCTCACCTGTGGAACTAAGTGTCGCTCCTCTGCGAAGCGAAGCTTATTTAGTGACTCCAACAAAAGACACAGATCCATGAGTTCACTGTATTCTTAATCACCAAGAACTGGATATTTAATGTCGAACGTAAAATAAAAAGAAATACGAGGGCAATTCAAAAGGTAACGATAAATAGTTTAATGACAAAAATGACAATTAATATTCGGGGATACAAGTTTAATTTTTCTACGTAGTCGCTCTGCTTTCCATTACAGGTGCGCCAACGTGTGGGAAGCGCCCGTATTCCAGCGGAGAAGAAGTCTTCTGGGCAGGTTCGCAGCCATCCATGCATCGGCCGCAAAGATATCCTTGAGCCGTTCAACAAGGTGGCAGTCCGATGGCGCAAGGTCAGACGAATGTGGACGAAGTGGAAGGCAATCAAATCGAAGATCGCAAATTATCGAAGTATTCATATGAGACGTATGCGGATGGGTATTGCCATGTTGGAGAAGAACCCCCTTGCTGAGCTGCCCGCGCCATTTTGTTGTTGTAGTGGGCTACATGTGCGTCAATAGCAGATCACAGAATGTTTAGGCGTTGGCTGTATGGCTCGTAGGCATATAACGCGCAACAATAGTACC
Source organism: Ornithodoros turicata (assembly GCF_037126465.1). Lineage (NCBI taxonomy): Eukaryota > Metazoa > Arthropoda > Arachnida > Ixodida > Argasidae > Ornithodoros > Ornithodoros turicata. The sequence goes on along the minus strand of NC_088202.1, from coordinate 6,225,564 downwards.
TTTGTGGTCCCATGACTTCGCACATGGCTTCGCCGTCTGCACATGGGATCACTGAGCGCTGCATCGCTGTCAACAGTGGCTACGAGGTTTAAGGTGTGCGCAGCGCACCGCTCATGCTTCGTAAGGAATGGCACCATGTCGGCGTCTTCTTCCGAAGAGCAAGGCTTGCGGCTAAGGACGCTGTGCATGTCTTCGCCGATTACATCGTCGTCGTCACCCCCAATCCCTTCATTATGTCCGCCGAATACCCTACATGAAAGTGAAACCAAGGGGTCTTAGACAAATGATCTTACACAGAACTCTTAGCATTCTCAAGTAAAGATCACATGTAATAATATAATCTACAACTTACCTGAAGGCCTTTGCAAAATTTGATGCATTGTCGGTGACGGTTCTGAATACTTTGTTGAGTATTTGGTACTCTGCGAAGATATGATGCAACGCGGTGGCTAGGACGCTGAAAGTGTGGTGTCCTGTTATCCGCCGGCATGCCAGCACTGCGCTTTTTCTCTCTTGTTTCGCGCGCAGCCAGTGCACCGTCACAGCTAAGAAGCTCCTACCAACAGCGAAAATAACAGTTAATTGGTATAGCTGTAGCGTCCTCTTTACAACATAACCACGACCATGCCACCACGACATAACCACAAGTCCGTGACGGAACAACCTACTTGCGAAACGATGTCCAACAATCGGCGGTGCAACAAACTACATCAACTTGCTGCAATTCGTCCCGTAAATTATGCTGCATGCTGAGGAATGTTGCAGAAACACGCTCGGCCAGGGTTTTCCTAGACAGCACACGAGCACCAGGTTGCAAGGTCTTGATGAGCCGGATAAAGTCTTCGTTCTCGACGAGGGAAAACGGCTGGAAAGTTCCAATCACGAAGGCTGTAATTGCGGACTCCACTTGAGCCCTGGAAGGCTGCCGTGCGCCAGGGACCTGCAGGCTCTCAGCTATAGTCGCCTGCTTCGCTAAATTCCCTTGGCCTTGCGCTTTATTCGCTGTGTACTGCTTCATCGCTGTTGGGTGAACTGTCTACACACAAGAGGCAAACAAGGGTTTTTAAAATGCGATATAAATTCCCCCTTGCAACCAATAGTTTAATTGCAAGAAAATGCTGTCACGACAAACGGGTTGCAGAACAGAGGCACATAATGAACGTCAAATACACTCTTACCTGGAGATGTTTTTTCAGGTTGGAAGATGCTCTGACACTAGTCGAATATGTCTTCTTTGACGGGGCACATAATTTGCACCGAACTGTAAAGTTTTTGCCATTGCAACTAATTGGCTCGAAATATGCACCCAGTTCGGACCACGGAAGACCTAAGTCTCCTTCCGCCGGCTCCATGACGGCCTTTCGCTACAACCAGATCAGCACTTCTGCAGAGACCCCTGACAGTAAATGACAGCCTAACATAGTATATGAGGAAACCATCTAATCACTAGTGGAACTGTCACAAGTTATCTGCATGCAGGCTATGGTTCTGTTCGCTTCATTCTGCTTTGACCCAAAACCACACAGAACAGGAGAAAGAATGTGATATCACAATGTGGACACTGATGACGCACACAACTGACTGTTGACCTGGAAAATTCCAGAGGCTTGACCCTTCTCCGACTTTGCTGCCTCTTGCTTATTGTTGAAGACGGGATGGAAAAACCTGATCCCGGCTTTCATGTGGCAGTGAACATTCAACGAAAGTAATGAGTAATGCTACCCTACATTACTCGGTCAAAATGTAATGCATTACCATGACTCATTACTTGTTGATAAAATGTAATTCATTACCATTACACATTACTTAAAAGTAATGCATTACCGGTAATGCATTACTTTGTAATGCATTACTCCCCACCTCTGATCGATAGTTTCGATTATAACACGCCTAACTTACATTGCATCAGAGACGTCAACATGCTTTCGCCCCCCCCCCCCCCCCCCCTACGAATTTCAGTCTTCGTGTTCATGTTCAGTGGGCACGCTTGCTCTATCGGAAGCACCACGCTAAGGAACGTCTGCTTTGCGTTACAGGTTGGTAAAAAGTGTGGCTGTTACAGAAATGATAACATATTCTTGTTGGAGCTGCCGTGCCCAATGGCTCTGAAGTCTATGCTGTTATTATCGTGTTGTACATATATAAGTGAGACGCTGTTGCGCTTCATGAGATCGCCACTGTTAAGGAGCGCGAACGTGGAAGAAAGCCACGGCATGCAGGGGCCATGCAAAAAGTCTTAGATGCGTTATCTAGACTATAGAACAATGAGAGGTTTCCCTACTGAAAGATATTCGGGGGAAAAGTACGGAAGCCCACCTTGTGGCTATACCAGTGTTTCAGAGTTACAAATGAAGATCCTACAAGAGTTACCTCAACTTGTGGGCGGGGGGGGGGGGGGGGGGCGCTCGCGTTATCAAGCGAATGCATCGAGCCCTATCCCTCTGTCCTGATAAACGCCGTCGCAGCGGTAGAGCAAAGAGAGACGAAATAGGGGAAGAGACGGCATCTGAACGGAATCAGGAACCCCCGAACTAATGTAAGAAAGTAAATGTTCTTTTTTTTTTTGTGCTATTCACGTAGGCTCTTCGTGCTCTTGGGGTTGCGGCGGTGTGGGACAGACGAGTGGGGCTGTACTCCGGGTTGAATTTAGGACGCGGAATCCCACAAAGTGGCACTCAAGCGTTGGGCTCGACCAGACTTGCCGGGGAGCACGGACAGCTCGTGTTTCGTTCGCTGTTGTAGCACTTTCTGCCAGTGCTTTTGCTTGGTGTCGTCTTGTTTTTTAGTTCGGCTGCGTATATTCTTGCCGGCCATGCTCTCAAGAAAAAGCCAGAAACCGACAGCCACGAGGACAAATCTGCACCAGTGGCAGAGGACCTACTTTGGCATATGGCGGCCCTCTGCACTCTACTGTCGCAGTGGCTTGGTAGCAGCAGCTCAGCCGCCCAGTCGTCCTCGGAAGCCCCGCTACGCCTGAACCTGACGGTACCGACTTTTTCAGGCTATATCGACGCCAACTGCGTCGAAGACTTTCTTGCGGACCTGGAGGCTTACCAAACAGCCGCTGGAGCAACCGACGAAGCTGTCCTCCGCCGGATACTTACCACAGCATTGGTAAGCTCAGCTACGTTATGGCGCCGGTCTCAACCACCATTTCCGTCCATGACAGAATTTAAGCGGCTGTTTCGGGAGGAGTTTTCGGCCCCGGATTACGTAATGCGTACGCGTGAGGAACTTATGGCCCGAACGCAACACGCTGAGGAGAGCCTGTTGGGCTATACCCGGGCAATCCAAGAGCTGTACTGCACACTCTTAAACCCGTACCCTTTATTGTAACGTTTATATACGCGTAGATTTCGAGATTTATTATAGGTTACATCACTGCTACGTATATTTAGAGGTTAAAAACGACCGTAGCCATGTCATTACGGCACCAGTAGAAGTTACAGGTAGGAAAAAACAAAGACAGCTTGTTCTAACCTATAAAGGTTCCCCTTACTCTGACTGTAACTTCTAAGCAAAACCTCGGGCGGCTATTTCTTTGTTAGCGTCTCTTCGGTTGTTTTCTTCTGTGTTGCAACATAAAGCCGCGTGCTTGATCTCGGTTCAAAGTTGACTAGCGTAGGTGAAACCGGGCCATTGCATTAAAACAAATCCCCCCCCCCCCCAATATACCGTAGGAAAATGTTTATATATCCATTTTGTAGCGTTCATGGACCTGGCCACCAGATCACTTGCGAAGCTTTTCAGACATTGTTAAACCGCTTGTAAATGGAGTTGATATGAGTGACCAACAGCACAAAAGACTCAGCCGTCAGTTGCGAGATTAGCTCACCATGGACCTCGAGTAAGTACCAAGGCCACTCTCTTGGATGTCAGCGATTTGTGTTACGTGCATGGTCTACAACAGGGTTGCGGAATGGGGCCCCACATTCCATCTCAGTTCCACTCCGAGGAGAGGAAACTTGTGCTAATGCCATTCCTTCCTGTTCGTCAGAATGGAGAGGTATGGCTAGTTCCCGTCACTGGCGAACCCATTCCATTTCTCACATTCCAGAAACAATAGAAATGAGGTAGAATAGCGAAGTGCTGTTGTGTACCAGAAAAGCACATTGTAACATAGGTAATTATAGTAATGGTAATAATACAAATGAGCTCCGAAATTAGGTGCATTTCGGACCTGCAGCAAGTAGGGAGAGTGGGTGCGGTTGCTTCAGGATTATTCTTTTTGAACTGCTGAAGCGTTCATGGGGCTCCCATTTACGTAATTCCATTCCCACTCCATTCTGAGCAGAAAGGGAATAAATTCATTCCCATTCCAAGCCTACTATCGTGGTTTCCATTGCATTTCCACTCACTGAAAAAAGAGGGAATGGTTCCGGAATCATTCCAACTTTGGAATGGCAGCTCCACAACCCTGGCTTACACCAACACTTAGGGTGCTCAGCGTTCCAGTTAGTCAATGAACTGACCATACTCTGACCTAATACTTGTCAAGATATCAAGATGTCTCAGGACTCACAACATGTGTTCAGGCGTTAACCTAAATTAACTCTAACTCAACTGTAACCTAATTCTATTAACATATGTGTTCAAAGAGTCACCTTTATGCGATATGTGTGTTTCCAACTGCAGTGAGAACAATTTGATAAAACCTGGGTCAAGAGGGTCAAGACTGTGGGAATACAAACATTTGGGCGACGCACCGGTAAAAAAAAAAACCCTTTCTTGCAATGGAAGAATCCCCCCTCCCTCGAAGGCACACACATATACGACAAGAGGAGTCGAGTCTATAAGAGCACAGATTTGCATCTTTTTCTTTTCTTTTTTACCCGGAACTCCAAGCAAATGACTTGGGATTCCTCGAATTCCTGTGACACAACACCTCATGTCACCTCTTGTTCCCTCATAGTTGTTTATTCTATCGCCTCAGAGTGTATTCATGAAAAGGATCTCAACTGCAAGAAAGGTACGAAGATACAGGAGGATGGAAAGGACCATTGCCACGGTATCTTCTACTGAAGAGGAGGAGTTGAGTCAAGAATATGCCATGGCAGAGTTCAAGGTAGAAAGCCTTTATCTCACATACTGTCGTGTTGTGATGTGTATTCTGCTCTTTGCTCAACATTTTATGCGTTCTGTAGCATTGTGTTGCGTTCTGTAACCTGGCCAGGCTTCTCAAGGCTAGTATAAGTGAACACCGACTTAGACACCCGGATCCTCTTCCTCAGCCCTTCTTGCCGGGGAGCGTGGTATATGACTTATTAAATTGTTGAAGCCACTAGAATGAACACTGCGCGCTATCCACAAGCAGTTTTGGGCTCTTTGTGTCTGTAAATGGTACAGCATTTCTATTGACAAATTATATTCGACTGGCAGAACCACTAAGATACTATTAATATTGAATTTTGAATGTGTGTGTTTAAGTATGAATATTGGGTCCATATTTTAATTGACTTTAAGCCTGTGCATACAATTACAGCTAACTGTGGAAACAGAGCTTCGATTCGGCCTTCAGATATTTGCGATCGAGATGACGTTTAGCAATGTTGCAAAGGAGATTTCAAGAGTCCAGGTGAGGGGGCTCTCGTTCGTCGACATTGAGCATTTAGTGCAGCCTGCCAGTGTCGAGTATTCCTGATCAATAAGGTAACATGCTTGTATTTTTGCAGTTTTCCATTCCAAGTGCTGCTACCTGTGTGTGTGTATACGATGTGGTCTGCTTTAGAGATTTTAGAGTAAGGACAAAAATAATGAAATTATATATTTTATTGTGTGATGATTGAAGCTCCTGATAGCCCAAACAAAACTCTGGTCTCCTGGAGTTTGAATTAACGATAGTCACATGGTTCCGCAGTGAATCACATTTTAAGTGCAGTCTTCAGCCTAAGCCACCTCTAAGTGGTTTTGTTAGGTCGAATGATGAAGCATCACAAAAGAAGGGGCCCTAAATGTGCTGCACTTCTCATAACTTTTGAAGGTGGTGTCATGAAACGATAGCTTGCTACGGATACTTCATCTTTCATCGCAGGTAGCTGTCCCAGAGCAGATTGAGCTCCCTGTTCCACATGTATATTACACTAATGAAAAAAAAAAGCTGTATGTGGCGGAAAATCTGCAGAAATCATCACGGTGCATCCTGCATGTAGCCTGGAAATGTTATTAGCACTTTGTCTAGAACTGCATTGAATTAAGAACCTGAAATGCCCTCTCGCATTTGCACAGACACTAGTGCTTCCGCAAAAGGTCCTGCTGCCACACGACTCTGCACCAAGAGGGCTGATGAATGGAATGCTCAAATACATACTAGGCAAACTCAAGCACGTAAAAGTATAAGGCCTGAGTTACATATTCTGGCGAGGGCAAGGATGATATCAAATGGCAGCTGCATGTTACCGTAGTCCGAGCAGGACGCAAAGTATTTTAGAGAATTTTCTAGCATTATCTGCCGGTTTGCAGCTTCTGCAGGTTTGTTAAACAGTCAGGTGGAAAACTTGTGCGAGATGTTTCGTTTTTGTACTTTCCAAATTGCATAATTGTCAACAAATCACTGTGTGTTTAAGGCTTTTCTGGAAAAAACAGGAACACGAGAATTGTAGGCGATAATTTTTGTGCCCATTACACATTTATAGAACTCTTCTGCAACACAGGTGCTTTGAATTTATCTCCCAAATTTCCCAGAAATTATACAGAAAGCACAGGAGAAATAGCTCGGCAGCACGAAGTATACATACCCCTAGGTCAAAATGTCACGTGAAGACACGATAGTAGAGTAAGTATTTGAAATCTTACCATGACGGAGCATTACCTTCTGCCAGTGTCGCTTGTGAGTGGCTGCCATGCTCAGATGGTGTTTAAAATCGTGACGCCTTATCGAAGAGGGTACGCATACTTCTTGTGCTGCTTTAGAACAATTTACGCTGTAGTTTCGGTATCATTTCGCGGAAATTTGGGAGATGCGTAATTCAAAGCACGCGTCTCATTGGAGATTTCTAAGCTATGCAATGTAACTCTGTTTTATTAACTAAAATTGTGCTCTGGACAAAAGCACACACTGTACATAAGGCAATAAGGCTTCTGCTGAGGGCAATGCTGACACTGAAAAGCATCTTTCTGTTACTGTAGTCAAAGTAGGGCACGGTTTATTTGCTACTCAGTTACTCGTCTTTTTCTAATGTTATCTAGTCATGAGGTGTGCCCGGAGCGATATCTGCCAGGGTTACCGTATGTTAATTTTATAGTAGGTTATTATAATATGGTATAGTATTTCATGTATATTCTAACATAGTTGTATAATCTACACTCATGTTTCCCAAGGTTGTGTGCGTTTTACATAATACTGTATCGCCCTTTTGCGCTTATCTCTGCAACACCAATGTGGATTTTTTTTTTTTTTTTCAGCTGCAGTTCTTCGTGTCGTAGTGCCTGTTGAGCTCAGCAAAAGTACGTCAATTGTTTTCACTGGCTACCTTTCTGCACACTTCCGAGCATTACTTAAAAGATAGCTTTTATTTCCACATATCTTTCTAAAGTATAAATAAACATTCTGTATAAAAAGCCACATGTAGGCGTAACCTTTACGGGCAGGTGCTGGATTGATGGCTGTAACTTCTAATCAATGGCCGTTTTTTTTAACTTTTATAAAAGGTACTGTTAAGAAGGAACTAGGTAACATCTGAAATAGAGGGTAAAATATTGCGTTTTTTTTACTCTTTACTAAAGGGTACCAAGTTAAGAGTGCAGAGCTGAACCGCTCGCGAAGGAAAGCGACAAAAAGCCCGCGCTGTCCGGCAATGCCACCCTCGCTTTAAGCCTTATTTGCGAGGACGAAGCTTTCCTTCGCTCGATGACCTTGCGGTACCACCTTCTACCCATTCACGGAGTGGACGACGCCGGAAACGGAGCAGAACCGGACTGGGGAGGAGACCCAGGATCCCAGAGCTGGACAATCGACGCCCGGTTATTTACTGGAGCAGAACACCTAACAGCCACGGTCGTACCCGCTGACTTGTACGACGCCCTGGGACTATTTCCAAGAAGCACACACCAGCGATGCATGCTCGCTAAAGCATTGCGGCCATTCTCCTGTATGTTCACAGAGAGACCAGGTCTAACCTGTTTCTATCTGGTGCATTAGAGCACCGGATAGAAACCGGCGACGCAAGGCCCTGGCGATGTAACCCTCAGCCTTTGAGCTTTCATAAGCGCAAGCTCCTCGGTGCTGCGCTGGCAGAAATGATCGAGACTAGTTCTGTGAGACCTTCTCGCAGCCCATGGGCTTTTCCGGTGGTTCTTGCGCGGAAAGAGGATGGAACGATTAAGGTTGTGCGTGGATTATCACCTACTAAACGAGGTAACGGTAAGAGATTCGTACCCTTTTCTCTCGATAGACTCTCATGTATTCGTTGGGATCAGCCCACTTGTTTACATCTTTGAACTGCAGTAGAGATCCCGATAGCGCCGGATGATGTTGGGAAAACAGCATTTACCTGCCACAGGGGGTTATTTGAATTTGTCTGGCTACCCTTTGGACTGTCTAATTCCTCGGCTGGTTTTCAGCGAGTGACGGGCGAGGTGCTTGGCGATGCGAAATATAATTTCGCCATGGCGTGTATGGATGACGTGGTAATTTTTCCAGGTACATTTCAGGAACACCTTTCTCATTTGAAAGTGGTGTTGGGACGCATGCAACCTGCAGGATTGACTGTCAATCCCCTGGAAGATGCAGTTGGCTACCAACCGCATCGATATCCTCGGGTTCAAGGTGGACTCCGGCATGGTCAGGCCGAACGAGGACAAGCTAAAGGCTATCCTAGAGTACCCTCGCCAGACGGATGCTAAAAGCTTGCAGCGCTTGGTCGGTATGATTGGCTTCTATAGACAATTTATACCGCGATGCGCAGACATACGCAACCGCTAACTTAGCTTTTGCGGAAGGGAGCACGATGGTCGTGTGGTGAAGTGCAGGAGCAGGCATTTACCTCTCTCGCTGAAGCGATTGCGGAAACTACCCGCTTGTATCTCCCATTGACCTAAATCGCCCATTTGTACTCGAAAGAGACGCGAGTGATTACGGCCTTGGTGCAGTCTTCTTACGAGAGCACTACGGTGAACTCCAGCCCGTGGCATTTGCAAGCGGCAAGTCTTACGGAGCTTGGCTTTGCCACTCGTACGACGGAAAATAGGTCGACAGGATTTACCCCGGCCTATTTGAATTTCGATCGGGAAATTGTGCTCCCCCTGGAAAACACATTGCGAACACGGCACGCAAGGGCTGGTCGTTCGTACGCGAAGTATTTTATTTATTTATTTATTTACTCCCAAGAGTCCCTCGGGAGGGCGTAAGTATGCTAATGATCTGCGCTATAGAATTTCGACTGCCATTCGTTTGGCACGGAAAAGTCTTGAGGTCGCAAGATTGGAGCAGTGTTTCCACTATAACAAAGGTCGACACCAAGTCACTTACCGCGTAGGAGACCTGGTTCTAGGACGAACGCATCACCTTAGTGATGCAGCGAAAGGCTTTGCTGCCTTTCTCGCTGATCGGTGGGACGGTCCTTATCGGGTAAGCGCGCAGCTAACTCCGGTCACTTACAGGCTCGAGCGTTGCAGTGATGACGAGGAAACGGGCCCCGTCCACGTACAAGACCTCAAGGACTTGCGTCAGCGCATCTCGGACCACAGCAGGTGGGAGGAGGATCCCGATCTAGCATCGGAAAGTCCGCCCTTCCTCAAGTCGAACCAGGCTTGGTCATCAATCCCCTGAAGAGAGTACTGCCCAGGGCGCTCGCGGATGCGTCGAACCGTCTCCCTCGGTCCTGATAAAAGCCGCTGCAGAGGTCGAGAAAGGAGAGACGGAGAAGGAGAACGGACGGCAGCGGAACGGAATCAGGAACCCGCGAACTGATGAAGAAAATAAATGTTCCTTTGGTGCTATTCTTGTTGGCTCTTCGTGCTCTTGGTGTTGTGGCGGTGTTGGTCGGGCTCTATCCCGGGTGGGATTTAGGGGGCTCACAAACTTCATACAGATCTTGCAGGAATATCGTTAAAAACGACATCGTTAAAAACTAAATTTTATAACTTGGGAAACCAGCAAAGGCGTAATAATTTAATATTTGCTGGTATTTCAGACGAAGCCACTGAAACATGGGAGCAGTCGGAAACTATTGTTCGGAAACTTTGTGATACACATTTGGGTATTCAGCTAGGTCCTCATGACATATATCGTGCTCACAGGCTTGGTAGCTTCACGGCAGACAAGAATCATTGTATTATAGTTCGTTTTTGTCATACAAAGTGAAAAATCAAGTGTTAAAGGTACTGTAAAGCAGCAGACATACAATTTTATACTGCTGGCTCATTTGACAGCCTGGGTGCTCAGTATACAAACGCCACGAATTTCGTTCAAATCCACCTCGTAGTTTATTGGAAAATTCAGATTTAATATTACGGGCAACCCTGTGTCTAAGACCAGACACGAATTCCGCAGTTCCCCGTTGTAGGGCGGCGAACCTAAACATGCCAATAACAATGGGAGCGTACAGCGGCATCTGTGGACCGCTACCATCACCACGTCGGCTTGCCTGACGTGGTACATTTTTGCGTGGGTGACTCTCATCGTGTTTCTGCTCACAGTTTGTTACCCATTTCCACGATATACCAATGTTCTTGCATTTTGAGATAATATATGTCAGGAACTATCTCGTTTGAACAAACTTTTCGAAGAAAGTTGATGAAGCCGGCTACTTAGCCAATGACTTAGCCGATACAAGGTTGGCGACATGTAACACTGTTGCTCGACGAATAGGTGATTGTTTCCCACCAGGCGTCGCCCCTCGTCTTTTCACCGTAATTTCAGTCGTGATTAAAAAACATTTAAAGTTTTTTGTTGTACATAAAATTTGCAGTATAGATTTCTTTCGGAATGAGCTTTCAAATGCCGCTGCCAACATTAACAGCTTGCCTGCTGCTTTACAGTACCTTTAATCAGTTCGAATAAGGCTGCGTGGTACAAATACATGCATCAATGAGGACTTTTCGTTGGCTGTCCGTGCGCAACGGTCTGAGCTTCTTAGGTATGATAAGGAAAGTGAGAGCTCTATTGACTACGATGTAATAAGCTCTTCATACATGGAGAGCAATTCACTTACGACTCGCGGTCTAAAAGTGTGAAGCAAGTAACATTCACGTCCCTCGTTGAAAAAAAGAAAAAGAAGAAGGAACTAGTCTCCTCACCAAAGTTATCTCTTTTGTGCGTAAGCGCTCGCAGTATTATCAGTAAAAAGACCGAAATTGAATGTTTGTTGTTAGAACGTAGCAGTGACTTAATTCTGAAACTTGGTTAAGTCCGGAGATTGACAGCCGTGAAATATTTCCTGACAACTCTAATGTAATCAGGAAGGACAGAGCTTCACAGGGCGGAGAGGTGTCGCAATTCTTTTAAAGAAGGGTTTTCAGTTCTCTGCTTTACCCCATGTGGACTGTGAGAGTGTATGGTGTAAATTGTTCAGAGATAAAGGTGATGTAACTTTTGGGGTGGTATATAGGCCCCGGGTGCTGATGTTCCGGTAATGAAATCACCAATTGATTATATGAACCACACTGTTAAAAAAAGGTAATTTTATGTGGCGACTTAAACCTACATGGTATTGATTGGAACTGTTTCAGTTACCATGCATGTAGAAGAAGTCCTAGTGCAGAACTCCTGTGTGTTATGGTGTTTCAGTTCAACTTACTCCAGATAGTGGGTAAACCCACTAAGGTGACATCCACTACAGCATCCCTCTTAGATGTAGTGTTTGTGAGCCAGAATTTATCTATGATTTCCTGTGATTTAATTGATGGCGTTTCGGATCATTCCATTCTTTTATGCACCTGTGAGTTAGTTCCTAAAATTACGCGTAGTAGACGCTTTATCACAATCTACGACTTTGATAAAGCGGACGATGTTGATTTACTGGACCACCTAGCTTATGAATTTGATTGTTTCTCTGACACCTCTTGGGGCTGTGATAGTAATGAATTGTGCACACTTAACCCTATTGAAAAACTCTACAGAAAACCTCACAAAATATCTCTTGGGCTATTCTAAGAGATTTTATGTGTGATAATTGGACATTCTCACAGAATTTCTTACAGAGTTTCTCACAAAGCATTCTCTCAGAATTGCCCCCTTCCCCAGTTTCTTACAGACATCTTACAGGATTTCCTTTAGACTTCTTACTAGGAGAAACCAGGAGAATAAGAGCCACAGAATCCATCACGTGTGCTTTCCATTCTTTATTGATATCACTTGGGAAGCTCTCAATACGAAACACAGATGAATCAAGCCATCGCTAGATATCCCACAAATAATAAACCAAGGAACTTGATTCAGTTCTTATGTACTTTTGAAATGGCATCCGCGCGCCATCCACGCACACTGCCGTAAAAGCGTTCAATGCATTGTACACATACTTGAAATCTCTAATGCGACGACCAAAACATTTCTTCATGTGACTATGCCAAGTTCATGTTTTGCACCTTTGGAACGCGTTGGATTTCTTGCGTAAAAGCACCATCCAACTTCCTCGAGACGAGAATGGGTTACGACCACGAACTCGCATCCAATGCGTGCTTGCCGCTTCTTACTTCTAGAAGAAAAAGCATTTCAAAAAGCACGGTTACAACAACATGTGTGTGCGTGAGAGATAGGCATAGAAATACGTAACATACCGTTTGCCCAAAGCACAGTTGCTATACGCTCTGTAAGCGCGTGGGGTCACCGCGCATGACGCAGGAGTGACGTTTCAAGGACGTCTTTGATTGGCTGGACGAAACATGTGCTCGCTCCTAAAAGGTAAACAATGCAGCGTCTAGCCGAAGCTGAACTGTAAAACAGCGAATACGGCTCTGATATCGACATCAAAAGTGTGTTTTTTTCTTTCTGTGATGATCTTGGCTGTATGAACAAACGTGAAAAGAAAGTTGAACGTAGGGAACGCGCTTAAGCGTGAATTCCTGGACGTCTGTATTAGTTCGAATGCGCGTGCTTCATTCAGAGAGCGTTCATACAGCGTCAGGGTTACGCTGTCAACCTATGGACGGATGCAGTGTGCTTTGTGGGAATGCCCCAACGGAAATGAGAAATGTAGTCATGCCGTTTGCTGCCATCAAGTACGTGTCAAAAACTAACGTACCGCAACAGTAGAAACGCCGTCCCAACAGTACCATACCACTAGACATGAGGAGTGTATTTAAGTGTGTTTTTAAAAAGGCAAAATTTAGTAATCGAACTTGAATACTTTTTCTGTACTTCTACGCATTTTTTATGTTGCACTGAAAGCACTACTCTGTGCGTCACCCGGATGTCAAGCGAAATATTCCCTTTTGTCGCAGCAATGCATTATGTGTGTACGAATGCTTCAATGACCGAAACAAGCGGGACATCCATGTCTCTCTTTTGAAGGGGTAGCATACTGTGCCTCGGGTTTGGGCGGTTTGGGGGCACGCAGGAAGCGATGTGAGGTCCTGAACGGTATGCGGTTAAACTATCCAAACCCTGTCAGACAGGACTGATGTCCGCCGGAATGTGACATCAAAGTATATAGAAAGTAACTCGTTACTTTTAAAAGTCCTGAAGATGGTGCCTCGGAACTGTGGCGTCAAAGTAACGACTACGAACAACTCTGGTAGCTGTATCTTGCCAGTATTTATCACAACACGAAATCCACAACACGTATTTACCATTTTGTCGCTTAAAAACGACGTAGAACACAACAAACTGACAGTGTGAAAGCGTCCGATCCGTCTTGTTTACCTTTTTCGCTGCTCGCACGTGGTGCAATGGGCTTCTCCACCAATAGGAGCTCGCCACATCACCGCGCGCGTCACTCCACCCTCTCCCCCTCCTCTTCTGCGCAGAAACTCATTTACAAAGCGTATAACGATCACACAGCATTCTACCTTCCGACCCACAAAATACCTGCAAACAGGGGCAAAGACTCATAAAGAATGGGAATACACAGCACCGACGATTATATACGACACGCACACGTGCTACATACCTCAAATGCGACGAAAATCCTGAATGTCATGCGGTATTTGCTTGAGATGCATAGCTGCGTCCATGCGCTTCCTCGTTTCAAAGCAGACTAACTAGCTTGCTGGCGGTTGGAACAACGCTTCTACTAATGTACGATGGAATATCATAATGGGTTATAAAATTGATAGTTTCACTAGGAACGACAAAACGGAGCAACCATGGCACTTCTACCTAACAGGGATTATTTACAAACATACGAAATCGCACGAACTACTTTCCAAGACGGACGACATATCACTCTCTGCGGCCCGTCATTTCTTGCTTCATGTTCATCCGACAGGGAAATATCCTTCAAAATTTCTCTTAAGACTGAAGCGAGGTGCGTGAGAAAGTCAGTCCTGTATGAATTGTTTTCTCATCGAAATCGCAAGGCCAGACCCTGAATTATCCCACAGGATATTTTTTTCATTGATGTGCCTGTGAGAATATGTATTCGAATCTGTATCCTCTGTAGGAAATTCTGAGAGAACAAGCCGGGGCTTCTGTAAGAAATTCTGAGAGAATGCCATGTTTCTATGAGATTATCTGTAGTGTTCTTCAACCGGGTATTTCATATCGTTAGAAATTGCGTACAAGTGTTGGTTCCAGTAAAGAAGAAACAGGTTGGTAGGAATAATCCTTGGATTGAAAGAGAAATCATTTGTCTGAAGCGTCGCTTAAACAGGTTCACAAAGCGGCCATACTCCAATGTCCAACCGTCTATTAAAACTCGGAGAATGTTGCAAGAGAAAATCGGTAACAATCGACTTCGTTTTTATAACCAGACCTTAAGCAGACTTTCAGTGGAATCACCGCGTAAATTTTGCCGCTACCCCCCCCCCCCCCCCCCCCCATCTTACCGCCTAGAAATAATTCTGACTCTTCCGACCCAAAGCCTAACGCCAACGATTTTTTTCTTTCGCATCGGTATTCACGCAAGATGATGCCATTGTGAGCTCCTTCAGCAGTTATAATGATGTATTGGCTATATCTGACATCCACTTTACGTCCACTGACATGTTATTGCACATGAAAGAACTGACGTTCTGAGGCTGGAACAACATAGAAGGGACAAACACAGACCAGAAGATGTGGGTTGGAGTCCCACAGCTGGCTAACCTTTTCAGTGACTTTCATCTTTCATGTTATTGCATTTCATTTAATAAGACCCTTAAATGGGTTGCGACAGGTCATCCCATGTTATCCCAGATAATCGTAGAATACGGTTCTTTGTATCGATGTGATCCTGCATTGAAAGTTTCACAGCGAAGAGGGTAATAGAAGCGGAGAAAATGAGCACCACGAATACCGAAACTCATGCGGCTCTGACATCACAGCCCTTGACACCACCAATGAGGCAGCGCACGAGAAATCACGTGCGTACGGCTGCCAATAGGAATGAACGCAACTCTGAGCTCTGTGACGTCTACGCTTTGCTCGGGAGTGTGTTCGAGG
Source organism: Ornithodoros turicata (assembly GCF_037126465.1). Classification (NCBI taxonomy): domain Eukaryota; kingdom Metazoa; phylum Arthropoda; class Arachnida; order Ixodida; family Argasidae; genus Ornithodoros; species Ornithodoros turicata. The sequence continues at coordinate 6,210,047 of NC_088202.1, read as the reverse complement.
GCTTGCATGTCGCAAAGTACAACACTTAGGAGAATAAACGTTTTTTTTTTTCAATATTGTGGCGTGCAGTATAATGCGTCCATAATGCAATGAACCACATAAATGAAAGTCTCCCAATCCCTTTAAAGGCTCGAAGGCGTATTCTTTCGTTGTTTCTGAAACATGATGACAGAAAAAGCGTAGGAGCTGATGATTTGCCGAATGCTTTTTGAAACGTTTTGCGAAGTGGATATCTTTATACTTACAACTTATACATAGAAAAGCTTATGAATCTCGTATGGTCCCTAATGCCTGGAAAATAGGTAAGGTTGTCCGGTACCTAAGAAGGGCAATCAGTCTAAGGTGTGAATCCACCTACCTATTTCTTTAACTTCAACACGTAAGATTTTTGAACATATTCTCAGTAGTCATGTGTCAGCCTTTTTTTGAGGAACACAGTATTATCAATGGTTGTCAATATGGGTTCAAGAAAGCTTACTCCACCATTTTTCAATTGATTAAGTTTGTACATGACTTATGGATGTTCATCAATTCGCGCAAACAAGTTGATGCTGTTTTTCTGACTTAAAAAAGGCTCTTCCAATCCAATACAATGTTACTGCATAACTTAAATGACAAGAATAAAATTGGTAGGTTGTCTTTCGTTATATCTAAATGGCCTCCTGCAGTTTGTTGAGTTCAACAGGATAGCAACTGCTCAGTTGCCTGTTCATTCAAGCTCCCCTCAAGGATCTGTTCTAGAGCCTTTGTTGTTTTCAATGTATATAAATGATATGGTCAGTGCTATAAACGTTAATATAAAATTACTTGCTGATAATTGTATTCTGTACAAGGAGGTAAGATCGTGAGATGATGCAATCTGTTTACAGAATTATTTAGATGAGATAACGAAATCGTGCAAAAAAACGACAGAAGGTCAACAACGAGCAAAAGTGTGTCAAAGTGATATTCACTCGAAAAACAAAACAAAATGTACTTGTAACCAACTATATGACTAATGACACCCGTCCAGTACAGCTGAAGCATTTAGGTTTGTTGTTTAGTGAAGATCTTAGGTGCAACCATTAAAAAATGACGTGCTAGCAAAAGCAACCGCCAGGCTGTGCTACCTACGGAGAACGCTGAAAGATGCTGACAATGATACGAAGCTATTTGCATATAAATTTTTAGTTCGATTCATATTACATTATGGTTCCGTAATATGGTATCCAGCAGCCCACATAAAAATTAATGACCTCGAGCAGATGCAAAGAAAAGCAATTCGTTTGGTCTTTAATAAATTTTACCGATATGACTCACCGTCACAGCTATTGGATGTGGCCGGGATTCCCACGTTCTCTCACACAGTAAGGGTTCAGCGTTTGAAGAGCAGTTGGTTAATTATGAATCATCAAACGTGCATCAATCCTTCGTTGTATATCAACATGGTGTGTAGAGGAAGCTCCCGCAACAAACACACTAAACATATTGAACAGTACCGTTTTCGATCGAACTGTTAAAAAAATATATTTTTTTAAAACTTCGATAACCGACTGGAATTCGTTACCAAACGAAGCTGTTGAATATGAATCGTTGCCCTCTTTCATCGCCTTTGTTGCACGATTTTGGTGTTGAGTGTTTCATGCGCCTTGTTTGATTTGTAAGGTTTCATAAGTGAAGTTGTGCCCGTTGTTTGTGCTGTTTATCGCCCCCCCCCTTCTACGGAATTTTTAAAATGCCAGAAGTATTCTAAATAATAAAGCGTACTCGGCCATTTTTGCGCTTGTACTGGTAAGCAAGCACTACCCATGTTGCTCTTCCATCCGAAAGTGGATGTGGAAGGGTTTCATCCCTTTACTAATAAAAAAAAGGGGATGGCCGACCGTTGCTCCTCCCTGGTGCAAACCTGAAGCGTGGCAGCCATCCTTAATCAGTTGTCGCGTGCCTGCATGTAGCACACGGAGGTCGCAAAATAGGACATGCAAAGAAGAAAACCTCCACAACTCCGCGCAGCAACAATATTACCTACAGTTCCAAATTTTAATTAATGGTTTGTGGTTACTTATTAATCTCGTAAACAACGGGAATTATCTGAAGCAGGCTCCATTTAAGGACAAACACAACACGTAAGCCTCCGAACGCCGAAGAATCAATGGAATCAAACAACTCAGGAAACAGGAGCTCATGCCAGGATATCTGACAGCATATATGACCTAGAATAGGAAGGCCTATGTTCGGATCCTGATCTCAGGAACTTTTTCCTGGGTTGTTTGATTTCATTGATTAATCCCCCTCGTACAAGTATAAAATGGATCTAGCATGTTTACCTCTACCTGCGTTTCAAGGCCAAGAACTTTTGCGAAACGGAGTAATCGATGGATTCACTGTATCCTTAATCACCGGAAAGTTTACGTAACGCCATATAAATAATAAAATAGAACTTCAAAATGAGGCTGGTTGATTTACCTCTACCTAAGTTACAAGGCCAGGTACTTTTACCAAATAGTAATCTACGGGTTCACTGTACCCTTAATCACCGACAAGTTAACGTTAGGTCAGACTCAAAATAAATCCGAAATGAGACTGGAAGTTTTACCTCTGCCTACGGTAGAAGGCCAACGGCTTCTACGAAACACACGGATCGATGGGTTCACCGTATTCTTCATCGCCGACAAGAAAACACAAGTATAAATACAAAATGAGACTGGAAAGTGTATTCCTAGACGAACGTCTCTCAAGTCCGGCTGTTGACCCGTGATATCGATTGCAGTTTTTAGGAAACTTCTTCTTGGAACTGTAGTACATGGAAAGAACAATACAGAAAAGAGGGATGAGCATAAGTTGATAAATAAATTAGAAAAAAACATGAGGGGAATGAGGAAAAATAGATAAACCTTCGGGTTCCATTTAAATTTTATTACAGGCTTTTGTAAGGTCCATTTTCCTGAAAAGGGTAGCGCCAGCGAGGTTGGCAGAAAAGCGTTGAATATTGGGTACCTTTCCCGCATTCTGTCAAAGTTGAGTGCTCGCCCGATAATGCTGTCATGGCCTCCCGTCGCTGGTCTTCTGAGGGACCACATGAAGTGGTGCCGACCAGTGAGAGTACGCCTGAGAAGCAACACCGGTGTTGACCAGGTGGTCGAATTCTTTTCGAGCAATATGGCAAGTTTTTCCATCGCCAAACGACGTGGATGTGTAGAAGCGGACCGCGGGTAAGGACACTTGGCAGGCCTGGTCCAGTCGAACGAACGAGTCAGTGAGGGGGCTCCTTCAAGATGTCGCTGTGTTTCGACTGGAGTTAGGGAAGGGTTGTACCTCCAACACCGTTAGCAATGAGGTAGATTGTCGGCCCTCTCGATGAAACTCCCTATTCATCATCTTAAAAATAAAGTAGTTGTGGTACCTCCAATCGTCGGCAGTGCGATGATGTAATGCAGCTTTGGCGAAGTGAGTGGTCTGGTCTGAAAGGCGTTGACGATATACGTAGTTGGAGATAATATACGTGTGTAAGAAATCGGATCCCATGGCCCATATCTTCAGCTTCACGGTACCTTGTAACGCGCGTTAAAGAAACTGTAAAGTGAAATATAACCACAATGCTTCAAGATACCACCATTTAGAACTTGACTGTGTGATCACACACACACACACGTCATCACCTCTCAGTTCTTCATAGTACTTACCGCACTAGTTAATTTTGAACACTTTTAGACACTGAAAGGTGGCAACCCTCAACTTTCGCAAAAAACAAAGTTGAAGTCGGCCCCGCATTGGCTCCGACGACTTGCTGGCAGGGCTGGGCAGGAATACTCAAAATTTGTATTATAATACAAATACTTGCTAAAAATGGTATTATAATACTAATACATAATACATTTTATTTTCAAGTATTATAATACGTAATACTATTACGTCCCTGTATTACTCAAGTAATACTGTAATACTTTTGTGCCGTGGCAGACAGTTATTAGAAAACGAATCCCAGACATATTTCTGAAGCCACCGGTCCGGTCAACGCATGTTTATTTGAGTTGATTGCACTTAAGAAGAAACATCTTTTCAAATACGCTATCTTCTAACGATCGCCCGTTTGGTTTGAGTAGCAGGTTCGCAGGTTCATAGCAGGTGTACGAAAACAATCGTTCAACCGGCGCGGACGAACATAAATTAGTGTTGAACTTTAAGTCTACGCGCTTGTCATCGGGGTACTTGAGGACTTCCAACTTCGCATGGCACAGTGCACAGCTCTCAGGGCACTCTCTCGCGGGACGCAGGTGTGTGTGTCTATAATCCTGCCTTATTTTCTGACGCACCGACCCTGACTCCGTTCTATGATATGACTCCCTAAGGGCTCCGGGTTGTTCACCCAGAGTGGAGAAGTTTCTCAGAAATTTGAGTCAGCCAGCTCCTGTAGTCGTCCCTTTGTTGCACGTTGAAGTGTGACCCTCTTTTGCAGAGCTAGGTCGTGTTCGTAGGACTGGAATAGTACCGAAAGCATACACGTGTAAGACCCATCATCTCAGGCAGGACATGTCATAAGTATTACGAGTTTTGCAGTAATACAATGCAACTAATACTCAATTTTTTGTATTATAATACGTAATACAAATACTCTAAAGTATTACAGTAACGGTATTATAATACAATGTATCTGTAATACTGCCCAGCCCTGCTTGCTGGTTATTAGAGTAAAATTTAATATGACTTGGTACTAACATGTACACAACAACGGCGACCCCTTTCACAAGCACATCAGCACGCCAGCACATGTACACAGGGGTGACAACAATAACACAAGACCAGTGAATAAGAGTATGTACAGTTCAGTAGATGAAGAAGACTACGTACAGTCCCGAACATGTTACCTCTACGCCAGCGAAATACAGCGGGAAAACATTCCGCCAAGTTTTTGGAAGTACTAGGTCGTTAGCAGTGGCGAAGCCAGACCTCCAAGATAAGGGCTCGATACGAAAACTCGCCCCCCTCCCCCGCTGATCCTGGGTGCGACAACACACACATACTTGTGCACACTGCCGGATGAGAGAAAAAAAAAAAAGATTTGGGCGTTCACAATACGATTCCATGTAGGCTGTCATGACCAATGAGGCGGTGTCACGCGATTTGAAGTATTTTGAAAAGTCGATACTTTGAAAACCATTCAAGAGCGTTGCTTAGATGGACGCCATGACCTGCAAGAACTTTCGCAATCGTCACACTGGTCCCCCCCCCCCCATATATTATTTTTTCCTCGGATTTGCACGATTTGCGTAGGTCGGTCGGTAGCAGGTAGGGGGGGGGGCTCGAGCCCCCCCCCCCCCCTACCTGCTACCGACCGACCCACGCAAATCGTGCAAATCTAGCCCTCCCGTGGCTACGCCACTGGTCGTTAGTAGGAATTTTACATGTTGTATCGTTTTGCAGGTTCGAACTTACATTGTGTCACCAAGCGCAACGCAGTGGGGTTTGTACGTATTCACGGTGCACACATGTGTTTAGCATTTGAATCAATATCATGCATCAAATGGATATACGAGGTGTGTTCAAAAAGTACGCGGACTGACGTCATAAAACTAAATGTACTTTATTTCGAAGTTACATGTCCGGGTCCCGTTCAAAGTACTCCCCTCCAGAACGGACACACGTATCCCAACGATGTTTCCACTTGTTGAAGCAGTCCTGGTACGCTTCTTTCGTAGCTTGCTTCAGCTCCTTCGTCGCATTTGCTTTAATCTCGGGAACTGTCTCAAATCTTCTTCCTTTCAAGGGTCTTTTGAGTTTTGGGAACAGGAGAAAGTAACAAGGAGCAAGATCAGGTGAGTAGGGGGGTGGGGAAGAACAGTGATCGAGTGTTTGGCCAAGAACTCCCGAGTTCTGAGGGCTGAATGGGGTGGAGCGTTGTCGTGATGGAAAAATCAATCGCCACTCCTCCACATTTCTGGCCTTTTGCGACGGATGGCGTCCTTCAGACGTTTCAATACTTCAATGTAGTAAGTCTGATTCACTGTGGAGCCTTGGGGGAGATACTCGTGGTGAACAACACCCTTGGCATAAAAGAAAACCGTCAGCATAACCTTGACATTGGATCGAACTTGGCGAGCTTTTTTGGGTCTGGGGGACGTTTCACTCACCCATTGGGATGATTAGACCTTCACTTTCGTAACCATAGACCCATGATTCATCACCTGTTATGATCCTTGAGAAAAAGTTTTCATCTTCTTTTGAACGATCAAGCAGTTCCTGGCAAACCTGGACGCGATTGGCTTTTTGATCGTCTGTCATCAGGCGTGGCACAAATTTCGCAGCAACGCGGTGCATCCTCAATTTTTCGGTCAAAATCTCGTAACAAGATCCTACTGATATCCACCACTCTTCAGCAAGCTCTCCGATGGTCAGACGTCGATTTGCCCGCACCAGGGTGTTGATTTCGTCGACGTGTGGGTCGTCAGTTGACGTGGAAGGACGTCCAGGACGCTCGTCGTCTTCAATCGACTGTCGACCACCCTTAAAACGTTCAGACCACTTGAAACATGCCGTACGCTTCATAGCAACATCACCGTAAGCCGTGTTGAGCATAGCAAATGTTTCAGTCGCAGATTTTCCAAGTTTAACACAAAATTTCACAGCAAGTCGTTGCTCCTTCGGGTTATTCCTTCTGAAATCCGACAAGCGAAAAAAACAGACTTCACTAAACACCGCGTAGCTAACCAACAAATGAAGATATCTCCAATCGGAAAACGGCGTTTCATCAGATGATGTATAGAAACATAGCAGCACCAAGCGGATTGCCCTGGAACCAACTAGAGCCGTGCAATTAAAGCAGTCCGTGTATTTTTTAACACACCTAGTATTTTAGCCAAAAGTTGCTTTAGTTTGGAATATCGAATAACTCGGCGTCAGGCATAGGCAACCAGTAGAAGTCTATGTTAGCCAGAATAGGCCGAAAGGCGAGCCAAACAGGAAGGCTCGTTATCAGCCAATTGGTATGCATAACGGTGTATTTTCATTGGTCATATGCCCAGTTTTGTGCAATGATATCGAACTATGGGCTCTATGGGGAGTTATTGGGGCCTGGTCTCGGCTCATACTATGACAGGATTCTTCAGAGAAGCGTCACCACAATGGAGAGAGCAACCGTAAAACTTTCAGTTTCGATTTCACTTTCAATGCACCTACAGCCGTCCCTTTTTTGGAGCAGACATGGCGGAATAAGTCAGGAAAAGACGGGTTATAGCAGTATGTAGCAGGATTCGCTTCTTGGCGCTGTGTGGCGCAAATGGCGCACCAGTTCCATTACTGCACTTCATATGTACGAGTTCAAGATTGGGAGTCACTCAGACGAAAATTTAATATGACATGGTATCACCGTGCACACAAGGGCGGCAACAAGAACACAGAAGCAGTAAACAAAACTGTACGGTTCAATATGAAGAAGGCTATGTACAGTTCAGAACATGTTACCTCTACGCCGGCGAAATACAGTGGCAAAACATTCCGCCAAGTTTTAGGATGTACTAGGCCTTTAGTAGGAATTAGACAGTGTGTATCGTTTTGTTTTGCAGGTTCAAACTTACAATGTGCGCACCATGTACCGCGCACCAATGTGCGCACCATGTACTACCAAGCGCAACGCAGTGGGATTTGTTCGTGTGCACGGTACACACATGTGTCAGCCATTTGAATCAATTCGAGATTGTGGCGCAGGATGGTGTCGGAGGCAGCCGCTCCAGGAGCGCCCGCGTGAACTCGATCGCGACGACGACCTTGGTCAGGGTTAGAGAGCGTTGGGCAAAGACCGTGGGTGTAAGTGTGTTAACGGCAGTCAAGTCGCAGAGTGAATGACACAAGTCAATGCTCCCATACACCGCTATCATATCAGATATCGCGTCACCCCCCCCCCCCAACTATACACACACAAACTGCCGCTGAAATGTAATTTGACAGTTAGTGCAGTCACAGAAAATCGGCTGGGCAGTAAACCATAGCAAAAAAAAAAAACAAAACAAAAAAAAACAACAACAAATGCATGCCGGCAGGAGCGGCTGTTCCTATTCACTACAGTGAGCTTATTTGTTAGACCTCAGGGCTCGCTACTTTCGCGAGCTTTCTTGTGACGCAGAATAGTGGGAAGAGCACGGTCGAAGAAAATTATGTGATGGAACAATGTGAAAAGTTGATCTGTTCCGTGATCTATGGATGACAGTGCGTCGTCGTATAAGCCTTTTTTTGGGTTTCCAAGCACTGGAGTTGTGAATACTCTCTATGAATAATTTGGTGACTTTTTTTGTACGTTTCCGAATCAGGAGAGACAGGAAGAACGCTGGCTTCTGCGCAGGTGTCCAACAGGAACTGGAACTTAGAAGGCCTGCCAACATTGACGAATGAGCATGGAGTGGTAATCGCGGGAACGCTCACCGCTAGTGATCCCGGTCCTGCTGCACGGTCAACAACAGAAAAGATACTTGTATTTATTTGTTTTAAGCTTGTGTCATATTTTTTGTTTTCTCATTTGTTTTGTATTTTGATCTGATGCAAGAATTTAGGGACACTTGGTGTTTTTAGAGGGTGTTCATTTTTATCCGTTACATATGTTTTATGTAAAGGAATGAAAGCAGCATAGATGACATTTTTGCATGTGGGTCTACTCTTCGGCCAGGTGGACATCCTAGATGAAGGTATCTACTTGCCCAGAATTCATTAGATAACTCATTAACTACGAAATTTCGGGCATACTCGAGCTAGCAGAATGGAAGACAATGAAGTCGAGCGGGAACGAGTCACGGGAACGAGCCCGTCCCGTGAAATATCCACCGCCGAATTTCGATATGCAAATGAGCCGAAACCAAAACCGCGCCACACAGCAGGAGTGCACGACCTTCGCCGATGGCGGCTTACCTGGGCCGCACAGCGGTTCATCTTGCCGGCAGATGAGCACCTACTCCAATCATGGATGCGAAGCACGTTGCCTTCTGACGTGGTATGAGTGCTGTCCTCTCTGTGCTCCCGGTCGGCGCTCGCATTTGCATAGCAAAATATTCGGCGATCGATATTTCATCTCACGTGCGCGTTTCACGATTATTTAAAAAATGGAATGGCTTTCAACGACGATTGTCTCTCATTCTCCTGTCTTGCGTTTGCCCGAAATTTACTGACTAAAGAGTTAATGTACTTGAGGTAAGTAGACATCTTGTAGTTGCATGATCTTTGTTCAATGTTTTCCAATGGGTATATGCCAGGGCATTTGACTGGCAAAAGCAGGACAGTGACTTCGTTAGTCCCTAGATATGCTCGGGTGGGTTGGCTCACCTGTATTGGAGCATAGGCTTGCTGGTAGACCAAGCCCTGGCGACGTCAACGACGAAGGAAGGAAGATGATGACCCTGGAAGACTGCCTCATAGACACTCAGTCCATTCTGCAGCTGATCAAAGCGACCTTAAGCACCTCCGTGATGTAGGAGGCGTCCCAGACCATCATTGATCCGCCAACCGAAGTTTCGTTTAGAATGGTCAGGCGGGTCCTTGCGCAAATACTTCATGTGGTGAAAGCAGCCGTCAGGACTGTCCTGGCTAAACATCTTACGGCTGAAGAGCACATGAAATGTGAAACTTTAGAAAGACACACATATGGGAAGAGATATTGGCCATTGTTCAGTCGGTGCTGACGTGCTGGATGACAAAGTTAACTCGAGTGCGCTTGTGTGAGTCAGTCAGCTTCGGAGCCCTCTTCATGACTTCCCGGACGATGTGTTACGGTGAATGACCCCCAGAATTTTCCACTTTGAGGCAGCGAGGGCCATTCCTTCTTTCAGCTGGTTTGCGGGTATGGTACAGTTTGCGACGCTTCGTTCTAACCTGGCGTCATCACGCGTGGACAGCTTTCTGGGCCTTCCGGAACTGAACTGCCTATTTTTACAACCATTCTTGAAAACACTGTCGGATGCAGTTGAATAAATGATGCAGCTGCGCAGCGATCTGCCGAAGACTGTGACCGGCTGCATGAAGGGCACGTGCTTGGCCTTGCTCATTCTCTGACAGACGGCGTCCGCCGTGTATTTTGGCATACGTATATGGATGACCGACGTGCAATACCATTACATAAATTCAGAAGACCCATGCGTAAACATTGCGCGTGAGGGCACATGTTATTCACCTCAATCGTAAATAGGCCCGTGGGAGTGTTTTCCTATCCACGGATGCTGTTGACCTATAATACTCAAGCACCCTTTCACACGTCATAGCTAACTCTTTAAATACCATGCAAATGTTGAGAACGGTGCCACAAGAACAGCAGACTCCGTACGAATTACGAGCGACACCCGCCGAGCGACACCCGCCCTGCGACTCCTCCCGTAATATTAATTCCTTAATGTTTGTCGATGAAGGTACTCTACGTTTTGATATGTAACGGGCGCTTTATTCGTATTGCGAATATGGCGAAGAGGCGTGTTGCACATCGAAGCTCTTTACGGATGACTTCTTTCTGGATGAATATTATGCAGCATCCTGCAAGTAGCAATGTAATTTCATTTCCACACAGTCCAATACGATGTACTGTGGTTTTCCATTCGAATCATACGGGGATTCAATGCCCGACCTGTCCAATACTCCAGCCGGAGGCCATAGAACACTAAGTCGGCGCGTTCAACGCAACAATAACATACAGTTTGCCCCAGAAAACGTGTCATTGAATTATAATAAAAAAACTACGCCACCTAGAATCATCCGGTCAACGGCATTTGTTCTTTCTAGGTTTTTGCCACCTCCTGGTGTGTTGGAAGGGTGTGGATGTCATGTATCGTAAGTTTAATTATGTAAATTTTTGCGAACTGAAGTCGGAAATTTGCCAAGGAAAGGTGACTTTTTTACCCCACCAATATGAAGAGCGTGCCGAATTCACTGAGATTCATGATAATTGACAGCGACATTTACGAGCTATCCCATCGGAAAAAAATAGCCGAACGTCATGTTTTTCGGAGCACCAGACCATAACGCGCGACGACTTTTTGAGCGCAATCGCTCTCATTCCGGCGAAAGGAGGTTCCAAACCCAGCCCACAAAGTGATAGTTCCTGAAATTGGGAGAGGGAAAGCATGATCCCAGCAAAAGCCGGACGCGATAAGCCATGCCTGTGTTATCTCTTTCTGCGATGCCGGTGTGGGCTGGGTTTCCAACCTCGGACTGACAACGATTGCTGTGAAAAATTCGTCGCGCCCTATCCTCTGGCAGCTCCCTAGAGCGTGATGTTCGGCTATTTTTTTCGATGGGATAGCTCCTGAATATCCCTGTTATTTATCATTAATTTGAGTAAATTAGACAAGCTCTTCACATTGGTGGGGTAAAAAGTGACCTTTACTTGACAAATTTCCGACTTGAGTTTGCAAAAATTTACATAATTAACCTTACGTTACACGCTATTCACATCAGGAGGTGGCTAAAACCTAGTAAGAACAAATGCCGGACCGCATGATTCTGGGTGGCGTAGTTTTTTAATTAGAATTCAATGACACGTTTTCTGGGACACCCTGTATAAGCGTAAGAATTGGGACTTATCGGTTGTAATTCATGATTAAGAGCCGTACAAACATTTCAGAGCAGTCCTAGTCCTACGATATACGTTTATTTCAGAAAGGTCAGCCTGACCGAAGGTCGGCTTGGTATTCCTAAAACAAAAATATGATGAAGCAAAATCAAATATAAGATGACGAAGGTGGGGTGAAGTGTAGATGACATGAAAGGTCAACTCATAATTTGTTCATGAGGTCTGTCGTCTGAAGGAAGTCGAGCAAAGCTGGAGTGACGCACCACTGACGGGAGTGTTGCACAGGGCCAAGTAGTACAGAAAGGTCTATGTGCGTGTGTCCCAGAGCAGTCATGCGTCCTTTGAGTGTCGTAACGTCTGCAGTGCAGTAGTAGATGCGCTGTGTCTGCTTCCACCCTGCAGGTTGCGCATGATGAGGAGTTCAGTTGGCCCATCTTGAATAGCAGTGACGGTGTTCGGGCTACGTTTAATCGTAAACGGTGTACGATAGTTTCTTCCATTCGGATGAGCCGCAGAGTGGCCGTGTCATCTTCGGGTCGATGGAGTGCAGGAATGTGTTTTCAGGCACAGCATTCTCTATGAAGTGTAGTGTGTTGCGGGCGCAGAGCCGCCGCACCTGAATTCTGCTTGCGGACGACGACATCGGTACTGATGCAATTACCTCACCTTCCTCATGAGCGCCGCGTGCAGCGTCGTCAGCATATGTGTTCCCGTGCAGGCCAATATGGCCTGGCACCCACTGGAACCAGACACTGTGACCTGAGGCGAGTAATTCATTGTAGCGCTTTGGTGATCCTTGTGCAGATGTCGTTAATCGTATTAGCAGAGTATGAGGCTATCATCTGTAATGCTGACTTGCTGTCAGTCAGGATCGTCCAATTGTCCGCCAATGAGCGCGATATGCATGACAATGCTGCGTAGATGGCGTAGAGTTCTGCCTCACTGGAGGATGTTTCACGTGGAAGCTGAAATCCTTGCTGGATGTTATAACTCGGCAAGTAGAATGCGGCCGTTGAACTGCCTGGCACCACAGATCCGTCAGTGTACACTTCCCTTCGTTGGTAGCGTGCAGTGTCTAAATGTTCCAGAACAAGTCGGTGCGCGATGATAGGGGGCACGTTACTCTTCTTTGCTAGGCCAGGGATGTCCGTATGTACTGTAGGGGTGCAAGGGGTCCACGTAGGTGGTGCATAAGAGAAGTGTGCAGTGGACGATGGTATGCAGCTTTTTAGACAGGAGATTGCAGCTCCGAACGTAGACGATGGGCAGTTCGACTCGATAGGCTGTAGGTAATGTGATTGGTGCCGGTTGAGAAATCGCGTGTAGGTACCGAGTGTCTCTCTATCTCGCAGGATATGCGCCGGTGGTTCCTTCGCTTCAGCTAAGACGGAGTATGTCTCAGTGGTCCTAGGAACTCCTAGGCATACTCAGATTCGTAGGAGTTCCATCTCTCATCTTCTACTGAGGCCGTGTAGGGCCGGCAAGCTGTACCTTAGGGTTTCTATTATGAGGGAGCTGTGTAGTTGACGCAGGTCAGCAAACGTCAAACCCCAGGATGCTCCAGAGACGTGTCGTAGCACGTTGGTATAGTTGTTGGTTTTGGTCAAAATTGACTTGAGGTGTTTCGACCGTGTCAACCCTCTGTCTAGGATGATACGCAAGTATTTATAATGCGGGACAAACTTCAGCGGCAGACCCCCAACATGTAGAGGGTACTTGCTTAAAAGAGCGGCGAGTAAAACCCATGGCTACCGTTTCGCTTGGTGAAAGCGAGAGCCCGCGGTCGGCGAGGTAGGATACAATAGTGCCTAGAGCGGGCTGTAGACGTTGTTGGATCGTATCGCGGCGGGCAGCTGAGGTCCAGATGCACACGTCGTCAGCATATATTGTTATGTGGATGTGTTCACGTAACTGTAAGGGGAGTGAAGCCATAATGATATTGAAGAGCAGTGGGCTGAGTGCGCTTCCTTGTGGAACGCCACGGTGAACGGGATATGTGGTCGTGTCTCCCTCTGAAGTGCGCACAAATAGGAACCCCTCAGAGAGGAAATCTTGGATCCATGATAGCGGCCGGCCCCCTATTACAGCCTTTTGGAGTGTGGCGACGATGATGTTGTGCAGCACGCTGTCGTACGCCTTCATCACGTCGAAGAAAACGCCAGCTGTTAGCTGTCCTTCAGTCCGAGCTTGCTGGACGCTGGAGACAATGTCTATGACATTATCGCCGATCTTCCTTGGCGAAATCCTGCCATGGCTTCTGGGAAATAGGCCTGGTTTCAAAATACCAGTTTAAGCACGAGTGGATCATGCGCTCCATGATTTTGCCTATGCAGCTGGTAAGGGCTATTGGGCGAAATGGGTCGATGTTGTGCGGAGACTTTCCTAGTTTTAAGATGGGAATTACCATGGCGGTTTTCCATGGACTTTGAACAGTTTTCGTGCACCAAGAGTGGTTGATTGTATTGAGGAGTGTTTGTCGTCCACTAATTCGGAGGTTTTGAATGGCTTTATATGTGACTTGATCTGCCCCCGGGGAGGTGTGCATTACGGAGTGTTGAACTGCGGAGCCAAGATCTTTGACCGAGAAGAGAACGTCTACAGACTCATCAGTTGACTCCAGTACGGTGGGAATGTTTTTTGCAGCTGCCAGTATGAGATTAGGAGTTGCAGTTAGGCGAGCACAGTACTCATCTGCAATCTGTAGCTCTGTGCGTCTCAAACTAATATAAGATGACGAAGGTGGGGTGAAGTGTAGATGACATGAAAGGTTAACTCATAATTTGTTCATGAGATCTGTCGTCTGAAGGAAGTCGAGCAAAGCTCGAATGACGCACCACTGACGGCAATTAATTACACTGACGGGAGTGTTGCACACGGCCAAGTAGTACAGAAAGGTCTATGTGTGTGTGTGTCCCAGAGCAGTCATGCGCCCTTTGAGGGTGTCGCGGGGGTGTCGTAACGTCTGCAGTGCGTCGCAAATGGAACACTCAGAAGCCTCGTGATGCGTACCGCAATTACAGCATATTTTCCTACTGGTGCAACACGGCGCTACATGGCCGTATCTCATGCAGTTATTATACTGTGTCGCTCGTCGCAAATAATTCCTGACTTCCATTTTCAGGTGGTGAAGACAGCTGCTTGGGAGGCGTGTGGCCGAGGAAAGTGAGCCTGATCGCCCCGGCGTCCTTTCGTATTATTTGCGCTGCGAGAGTGGGCGGAACAGACATAATTGCTTCCATTATTTGGTCGTCAGACAGTGATGTGTCTACTGCCATGATGACTCCATAGCACGAGTTAAATGGACGTGGCACGTAGGCGCGGGCAGCGGTTGAGCATATACGGTCCAGCTTCAAGAGGAGTGTCTTTGCACAAGGGGCAACAACGTCGACCGCAATTATATTTTTGGAGTAGTTTGGTCGTATCTCCTTGATCCTCCCAAGAAGTTCTGAGGTGAGGAACTGGGAAAGGTTAAGGTGGTTGAACTTGGCCAGGTTGGAATTCCGATCCACGGGGGCGAATATCACCGTAGTTCCTTCCAAAGAATTGGTTCTTAGCTGCGGTTGCTTCCCTTCCGGGCACGTTTCGGAACGGCTTGGAACGGTTGTTCCTCCTCCGAAGACGAAATCGTATAGTCGCCAGTTCGCACAGTTAAGGTCACCCCCGACCTTACTGTACGATTGCTTGCAGAGGAATCAGTGCCAATTTCACTTGCCTCTTCTGTGGAGGACGAAACGACCTCCATGGCTTGGTGGGATGAACCTGCCTTATGGTGCCACCTTCCGTGTGCAGCACCACGCAGTCTCCCCAGAGCAAAGATGTGTTTGAAAGGCAATTACTTAAATGAAAGTAATATGTAGCAGGAGCAGAAGAATCGTGCGAGCGTACATGTAACTTCTTCAGGGATCACTAACTGGAAGTACGAAGGGCCGTTACATAACACTTACGCTCGTCGTTGCACCATTAGGACGGTCTAAAACGATTACACCGCGAGACACTTCGACCGGCACATGAACGGTGTCAGCAAGAAACAGAAAAAATAAAAAAAATATACGAGGGAAAGGAGATCCCCTTGTCCGAACGTTCTCATATAGGTCTGACAACGCATGCGATTTGGAACAGTTTCTTCTCGCGTCCAGTTCGTCACGAATCCGAACTCATGGGAGGTAAGATCTGCACTTCTAAGCCTTGATTTCTACACTGCATCTAGAAGAGAGAGAAAGGAGGAGACGAGTGGTTATGAAAAAATATTGTGAATCATTACCCGAAAGGCCAGATGAAAAGAGATGGAGTTATTTTACTTCTAGTGTCTTTGGGAGTATCATTACTTGGCTTTCCATTATCGGAGAGATGGGAAAAATTACAGCATCGTATCAGGGGAAAGTAGGCTAGCGAGCACTGTAGGATGCAGTCGCTGCTTTATCCGACAGTGACAGCTCTGCGAAAGGTCGTAGAATTTAAATACCTATTTGAAAAATGTGCAGGAAATTCCTATGTCTCCGGGACCAAATCGCTCTTATGGAGATTACATCCCCTCGTCTAAGACGTCACTGTGCAATTACTGTACACCGCCATTTTGTCATACGCTACACATATGGTTTGGTTCACATGGAATTTAATCTTTATTGTCATTATTCGTGTCCTCGTGTCGTCGTCAGTCGTCGTGGAGGCCGAGGTGTCCCTAGATATGGTTGCGTACCCGCTCGCACTTCTTACGCATTTTTTTTTCTCGAATACGCGGAACGGCTACGCTGCGTCTAGAAACCTTCCAAATGCAATGTGGTTTTTATATTCGATGAAATTCAACGCTGCAAATATTTATCGTGCTCGCAGAACTTCTTAGGTGTATTTCAAAGATAATCTGGGAAGATGTTTTTGCATATGTTGCTGTTGTACATGCATTGAAGACAAAATTAAGCCCAGGTGAATCAGTTTGTAGCGGGTTCACTCACTGGTTCCAAGGTTGTGTATTCGAACCTGGCACAAACGGTACAGTCGTGGTAAACCGGCCCAAATTAATCGAATATGTCATCTTCCGCGAGACAAGTTAAATATGGTTTGCTGTGGTGGAAATTTCAGTGCACGTTAATGGCACTCAGAAATGATTTGTCTCACAGAAAAGAGGTTCCTGAACACAGACATCCAGAAGTTAATTGTTCCGCAAGCGCACGGTTTTCTAACGCGTTGACTACAACGAAGTACCGAAGTTCAGATGAAGTTGATACACACACGATGAGCAGCAGCAGCAGCAGGAGTGTCGTGTGGAGAAACTTGCTCATGTCACCGCTGTGCCTGATTATGTCACCGAAACTGTCACCATTCACGGAATGGTACGCCCATACGTTTGGCGGACATTCGCTGTCCGAACAGTGTGCAAACCCTACGGGAGGTGGCACTAGGAACACTCGTGTGCCGTCTAGTGGTGAAGAAGCGAGACACGCAAGGGGAGGAAAGAGGAACGTGGAGGGGAGTTCCGGAGGTGATTTCAACCGGAGGTACTAATTGAGAGACGACATACTTTAGCGAGGTTCCGGGGAGGTGTGTCACACCCATATCAGCTCCTTTTCTGGCAGTGTTTTTTTAAAAGTTTTTAGAGTTTTTATTTTTTTTATTTATTTATTTGTTTCCATCAGGTGATGGGTGGAGCCGGGCTAAAAGCTCATGAGAGCTTGAAAGGTATTTGGGGGAGTAGAGGGTACTTGCAAAGTCCCTCTCCACATTACCCCACAGAGCCTATAGTATAGGATAATTCACACAACACCTTGCACACAAAAGATTTTATGCTCAGAATGAGTTATTCGCTCTGTTAAACGGCCAATTCATACCACCAGCTGCGGTGTCTCAGGTCTTCCCAGGGTTTTCCGAAGGCTCTCCAGACAAAAGCCGGCACAGTTCCCCCTGAAGTCGGACCAGGACGCATACTAGCCCCCGTGTCCCCCACTTTTTCCTGCTGCCCTCTCTCTATCTGGTCACACCTGTACGCCGCTCATGGCCACAGTTGCTTCGCGGCGCTAACACGGAATTAAAAAAACGACCAAATCGAGAGTCTTCCACTTCGGCTGGTTCTGGCTATTCTTCGCGAGATCGAACAGAGGCGCCACCACGCGGCTGCTCCATGAATTGTCCTTAGTGGCGATGCGTGGCTGGGGGTGCGCTTTCGCCTTTGTTGTACTCCTCCAAAATGTGTGCGGAAGGCTGTATTTCTAGGTAAGCGAGTGTTTGCAATCCTTTAAAACGAGTGCAAAGGACGAGGACGACATAATCAACTTTTCAAATTTCCTGCGAAGCACTGAACATGCATTTCTTCCAATATGAAGATTTCATTCTTTATCACGTTGGCCACTTCGCATCTGCGTGTCAAACAAAATTTACCTAGAGGTGAGGTAATATTGTAACAGGATTGTTTCATCGAAAGTAGAACCATGTCACTGACATTTATAGAATTGTCTTTCTGTAAGCACTTCGACTCACTTCAGAATGCAGAGCTACGATATTCTACACGCGCTAAGCACAACTGCTATCGAATATATCAATATATGGAATGCGCGGAATATATTCGAATCAAAAATTCGAATTCGGAAGCTTTTCAACTCGTTTCATCTCACAGTATGGCAGCATTGACTTTTGGCTTTCACATGGAACGCGGGCATGCACTTGCTGCGCCGGATCATGCCGAATCCACACTAGTGGTGGTGGTGGTGATGGCGATAGGGCTTGCCGTTGTCGGCCTCACGTATGTGGGCAACGTCACGACTGACGCCCTGGGGGAATGTGCGTCCTGGACCGACTTCTAAGGGAACTGTGCCGACATATGTCTGAAAGCGTCTGAGGAAAACCCAGGAAAAACCCCAGACAGCACAGCCGGCACCGGGATTCGAACCCGGGTACCTCCCAGTCTCGACGTGACATGGCCAGCACGCTAACCACTGAATCCACACTAGCGCTCCACTGCAGCGCCACCTACAGTTGGATCTCGCGGCGAATGACTTTCATGCACGCGCATGCACGCTGGCTTTCATGCACGCCGTCCCGTTTCTATGCGATTCCAAAATAACTTTGATAGTTCCGACGTAAATAGGAACTCTCTTGATGCGTCGCATTGGCTCTAGGACGTCACACAAACCTGCACTGAGCCCTTGCCCTGGTGACACGTTGCAACTATGTCAAAACTTGCAAAGCACACACTGAGCCTATTCCTAATAATGAACAAGTGTCACATGAGTACGCACGATCTCGTGATGAGCATATTCTTTCTATGCGTGCCATACGTTAAACTGCGAGTGATGATGATGCATGCAAAAATTTGACAGCCCCAAATCAGTCGTTAGGCGAAGCGCGGTCGCTGATAGTAGAGAGTTTTAGTACATCGTACGCAAAGGCGATAGCGATATAGTACCATACATATAGCGTTGGTGATTCTGCACACTGCGCGAAGCTCTCTTACGGTTATGGGCGTGCGCAGAACCATGAACGATATTCCTTACGTACCCAAAGGCGATAACGTATGACCCACTAAAACTCTCTATTCACGTTTGCGGAAGTGTTGGCTCCGTCCAAATACTCTCCCTCCTGTGCAAGAAGAAATGAAATCACGCCACAATCACACATCTTGCCTTTATCAAGTGTCTGTCATGGGCTGTCAGTCACTGATAATAGCGGGATGCGTGACAAGGCCCTCGACCGTAATAAAACTGCTTCATTCTTTTCCACTTCCCCTCGATAAGGGCAGAGCCAATCGTAAATTTCACCGGACATGCTTGGCCGAGCGAGCGGTTTTCGCCTGTCATTTCTTTTTTTCTTTTTTTGCAGAAATCTTGTGGGAAAACGCGTGTTTTCAATCGGGATAGTGTGTTACAGTCATGGGGGCTTCCGAATTCATGGAGAAAAATGCTGCCTTTGCTTCGCAATTTGTCGAGTTTAATTATGCAAATTAGCTTAATTAATGCGTGACACGAATACAAACGGCCTCAGTCTGTGGCAAAACTTGTGTGAGTGTGTTCCAAGAAGTTTTATAGTTCTTTGAAGTAAGATCTATTTTAGGAATAGAGTTGACGTTCTCTCATGGGACACCCTGCATACAGGATGTCCCAGAAAACGTGTCATTGCATAATAATAATAATAAAACTACACCACCTAGAAACGTAAGTTTATATATGTAAATATTGGCGGACTGAATTCGGAAATTTGCCAAGTAGATGACACTTTTTTACCTCACCAATGTGGAGAGCGTGCCGAATTTACTCAAATGCTGGATAATGGATATTCAGGAGCTATCCCATCGGAACAAATAGCCGAACATCACGCTTTTCGGAGCACCTTGGCATGACGCGCGACCTCTTTTTGAGCGCAATCGGTGTCAGTCCAACCAAAGGGGGCTGGAAACCCAGCCCACAGAGTGTGTGGTGTACGATAGCTGCACAGTAAATCCAAAACACCCTTGTTCACAAAAGAAGGGTGTTTGGGAACATAAACACCCTTTTTCATTCCAAAAGTGTGATCAAAAGGTGTAAAAAGGGTGTTACAAGAGGTGTACGACGAACTACACCCACTTTTACTTACGGGTGTTTTCAGAAGGGTGTATATATATTTTTACACCCATTTTGTTCATTTTACACCCTTAAAGCAATGACGTTGACTAAAATGGTGTTTGAAGATGATAATTTCATATGGGCTCCGACACATTTGTTGGAATGCTTTACGCTTTCCTATGGTATCTGGATATAGTTGCAATGGAATGGGAGGAGCAAATAGACACATCAAGGTACAGTTTGCCTGTCTGTTTCATGCATCACATGTCCCACCTTTCTACCATTTGTTCTGTTGAGATTTCCCCCAACACTAGCATGATACCAGTGAACTTCAGACCAGGAGACTATTTTACAATTTCCGAAGGCAATAATGCGTAGCAAGTTGTGAACAAGGTGGTTAAGTCCACCGGCATGAAACCGCGGCATATTTTGCAAGGAAAGCATGTAAGTAACTTAATTATTTGAGCAACAACTTTGCTGGAGAAATAAACATGTTCCTGTACCCAACAGGCTTACATTCCCGTGTCAAATTTTGAGCCTTATGATAAGTCAGGTGAGTTCTTTTCGGAAGAGTGCTGTGAGTACGACACCAATGCTCATGTGCCCCTTGTATACACTCTAAATCCTGTGACGGACACGTGCCGGTTAAGAAAGTTTCCTCAGAAGTGCCGACACACAGCCGGTACACAGCCATAACCGGTCCATGTCTAGTTTAGCGGCGCCACTCGATTTCAAACTTCTAATCTACATACCTGGATAGAATTTTGCATGGTGCATCGTAATCCAAAATAATCAAGCGGCGGTCGGTTCCACGAATTCCTCCAGATATCAGTTTCCCCGGGAAAGTTTCGGCAGCGGCGACCAAGAATGCACGATGAAAGAACTAGATCTCGACGGGTATCATTTGTGGTACTCCTACGCATCAGCCATAGAGCTTGGTTTTCCTACATTTCCGATATTACACGCGGGGGGGGGGGGGGTCCGGGGGAGGCGGTAGCCCCCCCCCCCCCCCCCCGCAGTTTTTCGAGACTGTGCTGGCAGAAGACAGTGCCAATTTTGGCGCGGAGCAATTGCGTGAGGAGGAGGCCGACTGTCGTCCGATAGCCGAGTTGCTGTGCGTCTTAGCAACGAACAGGCGAAAGGCATGCTGGGAAAAGTGCGAGGTGTGCGTAAGCTATTGTAGGTAGCGTGTTCCAGGAAAGAGACAATGTTCTGGCTAATCCACGGGAACAACTGGCCGAGCGGCCCGTGCGCCGTGCATTTATTAGCGGGACCAATTTGAACGAGCGCTGATGGCGTTGCAGATTGGGCTGCTCGCTACAGGGCTACCCCTCCCCTTCGACTGGCTGAGGGGGGAGTTGGAGACTGGCTGAGGGTGGTGGCCCAAGAGACTGTACGACAGAGCCTGGGGTCCTGGTGCGGAGGTCGTACGTGGAGCAAGGAAGTGGTGCAGGAGAGTCGGACGCCATGTAAGCAGGCTTCACCCGGTCTAACGACTCCACCTGTTGGTGTCCGGCCATGTCGAGGATAAGCGTCTTGTCAGACCGGCACAGCACACGGAAGGGGCCGTCGTAGTGAGGGGCCAGGGGACGGCGAACGGCGTCACGACGCAGGAAGGCATGTGTGCAGGACTTGAGGTCTTGTGGAACAAAAACCGGGACAGTGGTGGGCAGGCGCGGAGGGGTCGGAGCAAGCTGACGGAAGAAGCGTCGGAGGCCGTGGACATAGTCGGCCGGGGGAACAGGCTGCTCAGCTTGACCGGGGCACCAGAAGTCAGCGGGGAAGCGCAGAGTCGTGCCGAAAACCAACTCTGCGGCAGAGCAGGCAAGGTCGTGCTTCAGGGCGGAGCGAATGCCCAGCAAGACTAGGGGCAGATGGTCGACCTAATGAGTCCCGGCCTGGCGACCGATGAGAGCGGTCTTCAGCTGGCGGTGAAAACGCTCCACCAGACCGTTTGCAGCGGGGTGGTAGGCTGTGGTCCGCAGATGGTGAATGCCGAGGAGCGCCATGAGTCGCCTGAAGAGGGCACTCTGGAACTGCCGTCCCTGGTCGGTGGTAATGCGGGCGGGGCAGCCGTACCGTGCGATCCAGGCAGAGAGGAGGGCGTGCGCCACGGTATCTGCAGTCGCATTGGGAAGGGGAACAGCTTCCGGCCATCGTGTATAGCGGTCCACGATAGTAAGAAGGTAGCGATGGCCGTGGCACGGGGGTAATGGACCAACGAGGTCGACATGAAGGTGCTGAAACCGTGCGTCAGGCAAGGTGAAGGGGTGTACGGGTGTCTTGGTGTGACGTGTGATCTTGGCCTTTTGGCAAGCGATGCAAGCCCTCGTCCAACGTCGAACGTCCGTGTTCATTCCCGGCCACACAAAGCGAGATGACAATAGTCGCTGCGTGGCACGGATCCCAGGATGGCTGGTGTTATGAAGATCTTGAAAGGTAGGGAAGCGTAGGGAGGGCGGCAAGTAGGGACGGGGAACGGGGCCGGAGAGGTCGCACCATATGTCAGACGACGAAAAGGGTAGAGGCGCCTTCTGAAGCTGTAGGGAGTGCTTGGACGTGTCTGAGAGAAGGTGACTAAGCGTAGGATCTCCCGCTTGCGTGGCGGCCAGAGTGTCGAAGGTCAAGGCAGCCGAACACGTGGCACCCTCGAGGCGTGACAGTGCGTCAGCCGGAGCGTTCTGATCACCACGAACGAAGCGGATGTCGGTGGTGTACTCCGAGATGAGAGAGAGACGACGGAGGTCGGTCGGGGAGTATGTGTCACGGTTGGACTTGAAGGCAAACGTAAGAGGTTTATGGTCCGTGAGAACGTAGAACCGCCGGCCTTCGAGGTAATGCTGGAAGTGCCTCACAGCGTAGTAGATGGCGAGGAGTTCTAGGCTAAAGGTGCTATACCTCTCTTCGGATGGCTTGAGCCGCTGAGAGAAGAAAGCCAAGGGGGCCCAATCATCGCCGGACTGCTGCTGCTGGAGAACGGCGCCAACGGCATGAGATGAGGCGTCCACCATTAGGCGTGTAAGGGCCGAAGACACCGGGTGTACGAGCATGGCGACTGAAGCAAGGGCCGCCTTGATGGTGTGGAAGGCAGTGAGAGCCTCTGAGGAGAGAGTCAGAGGGGAGTTCGCCTTGGTGTGCGTACGAAGCAGGTCGGTCAAGGGCCGCAAGAGGTCGGCACAGTGTGGGATGAAACGGCGATGGAAGTTTACGAGGCCGAGAAACTCGCGGAGCTTCCGCAGTGAAGAAGGCACGGGGAAGTCTTGAATGGCTTGTACCTTGGACGGGAGCGGTGAAATGCCGTCCGCCGACACGCTGTGGCCGAGGAATTCCAAAGACGGAACGCCGAAAAGGCATTTGCCGGGATTGATGACAAGGCCGTTGTCGTGCAGGCGCTGGAACAGCTGGCGCAGGTGTGCTTCGTGTTCCTCAGGAGACTTGCTGGCAATGAGTAGGTCCTCCAGATACGCAAACACGAAAGGAAGACCTCGTATGACTTCGTTCATAAAGCGCTGGAACGTCTGTGCAGCATTCCGAAGACAGAACGGCATTCGGACGAATTCGAAGAGGCCAAACGGTGTGATAATGGCGGTCCTCGGAATGTCCTCGGGCGCTACCGGGATCTGGTGGTAGGCCTTGACCAGATCGATCTTGCTGAAGGTGGTCGCACCAGCAAGGCCACTGGTGAAATCGTGGATGTGCGGCAAGGGATACTGGTCTGGTACTGTGCGGGAATTCAGGGCTCTATAGTCGCCGCAAGGCCGCCAATCGCCGGGGTCCTTCTTCGGTACCATATGTAGCGGTGATGACCATTGGCTGGACGATGGACGGATGAGCCCCAGCCGCAGCATGTGGTCAAATTCACGGCGAGCAATCTGGAGACGCTCACCGAAGAGCCGACGGGGGCGTGATACTGCGGGTGGTCCGGTGGTCTGGATGTGGTGCATGACTGAGTGCGTGGGCGTAACCTCAAGGTTGCACGGCTTGGTCACAGCGGGAAAATCAGCGAGAATAGCGGCGTAGCGGGACGCAGGCAGCACAGTACGAATGCCCGTAGAAGTCTGCAGCGCGGGCGAACCAGACACCGAAAGGGTGGTCAGGGTGTCTGTCAATTTCCTGCGCGAGAGACTGATGTCGAGTGCGAAATGCTGGAGGAAGTCAGCGCCGAGGATAGGGTGGGGTACGTCGGCGATTATGAAGACCCACCGAAAGAGTCTTCGCAGGCCGATGTCAATGGCAAGGGACCGCAGACCAAAGGTAGAGATCGATGAGGCGTTCACGGCTTGGAGGGTGGCGGAGGACTTGCCGTGGACTCGGTCGGCCCGTGTAGGAGGCACAAGGCTGACCTCGGCACCCGTATCCACCAAGAACCGATGGCCCGCGACCCGGTCGGTGATGAAGAACAGATGGCTTGCCGGTGGGCCAGAGTCGTAGGCCGCCGCTATCGACTGGCCCCCGAGTTTCCCGTCCAGGAGCACGGCTGAGTGCACTTGAGGGCACGGTCGCCAAACTTCTGGTGATAATAGCATAGATCCCCCTGGGAGGCCGGGCTGCGGGAAGGGGATCGGCGCCGACGAGAATGAGAGCGTCGGTACCGTGGGCGACCAGAAAGGTCTGCGCGCATAGCGGCAACAGCGTCCGTAAGCTCTTTGACTTGCGCTTGTAGGGCAAGGAGCGTACGATCAGACGGGGAAACAGCCGCGATGTTCTCAGCCCGTGTGAAAGGTGGCGCAGATGGGGCGGAGTAGTCGATGATGCGGTCCGCCAACTGGGCAAGGTTATCGAGAGAGACCTCGTCAGGTCCGGCCAGTACCAAGCGGACTTGCTGTGGGAGCCGCTGGAGGAAGAGCTCCCGCAGGATCGAGGGCTGAGCATCAGCCGAGTCTCCGAGGAGCTGCTTCATTCGGTGCCGTAATTGGGTTGGCCGCCGATCACCCAGTTCTTCCTCGGATAGAAGTTGGCGGAGCCGGGATTGCTCGATGCATTCAGTGCGGGAAAGAATAGCCTCCTTCAGCCGATCGTAGGGGTTGTCAGGCGGTGGCGAAGCTAAGAGGTAATCAACCTGTTCGGCGATCTCCATGGGCAGCGCGGACACAACGTTGAGGTACTTGGTAAGTTGGGACGAAATATGCCGAAGTGCAAATCGCGCCTCAACTTGGGAGAACCAGGCCCGGGGATTCTTGGTCCAGAAGGGGGGCAGCTTAATCTCACCGCCGACGGCGGCGATCGACGGATGGTCTCCAGCATCGTAGACTGGAGGGGACGTCGAAGCTGATGACGCAGTCCGTGGAGCGTCCATCGAGACGTCGGGTCACCAGTTTGTAGGTAGCGTGTTCCAGGAAAGAGAAAATGTTCTGGCTAATCCACGGGAACAACTGGCCGAGCGGCCCGTGCGCCGTGCATTTATTAGCGGGACCAATTTGAACGAGCGCTGATGGCGTTGCAGATTGGGCTGCTCGCTACACTATCATACGTAAACAATGGGCGCATGGAGATGACATGGTCGCCGCTGCCGAAACTTTCCCGGGGAAACTGATCTCTGGAGGAATTCGTGGAACCGACCGCCGCTTGATTGTTTTGGATTACGATGCACCGTGCAAAATTCTATCCAGGTATGTAGATTAGAAGTTTGAAATCGAGTGGCGCCGCTAAACTAGACATGGACCCGTTCGACGTTTGGAGGACTGTCTGGTGCATCGGATGGGTTGTGTGTCCGTGCAACGTGTGCACTATATGTGTGTGTTGGAATTAGTGAACCGTGTATGCTTTCCATTCGGCAAACGATGATGTACTGGATGCAATTTAAAGGTATGTTCAAGCCAGTAAAATTTGGTGTTTCAGTTCGACGTCCTTGGAGCATTTTCTTCTTTTCTTTTTCTTTTTTTTTTTTGCGAGGCCTGGTGGTCATTTTGCTGTTAGGGAACTCGAGAGGCACACTGTCTCGCGTATTAAGTTAGGCCTTTTACTTTTTTTTAATATACATTAATGACATAACGAGTAACATTGAATCCAATATTCCCCCAAGAACACGTTGACACCCCTTCACTCACCCTGAGGATGTCAATGTGGGACAGAAATGACATCCTGGGAATATCTGCACTGGATCCTCAATTTGTTAGAAAAGTGTTAGAATGAGACGCCAGAGATGATCCTAGGGACAACATCTGGGGACAAAAATGGGATAGTCTCAGGAGCACTACAGGATCATGTTCATCTGCATGTAGCTGTCGTTTATCTTCTTTCATTTCTCTTTACTTAGACGTTTACAGTAGAAACCAACTCTTTTTTCTTCTTTAACCTCGGCCACCAGCTTGTCATTTTCAGTTTGTCCTCCACGATTGTTTTCGATGACGAAGAATGGGCACAATGAGTGCCGCGGTATAAAAAGCAAAAATATAAAAGGTCCTGTGCCACTAAGGCAGCCCACTTTGAAAGAAATATGCAGCAGTGGCATTTCCTTTCGCAGATAAAACATATACCGTATATTGCCTGTCTTGCAAACTCCCGCATGTGCGAGCATCTCTAGCATCTCGGTAAAAACGGAGGGTGAGGTACCTAATTTTAATTCAATTTCATGTATAAGCAACACTGCATTGACGAATTCCTTGGAGTGTTAGGTTACAATCAAGGAAGTGTCCGTGTTTCCAACTTAGTTGATTTAAAACATCAATCAAAAGTCAAGCACGCGCTGTAACATGCCATCACTTTTCTGTATCTTCCACGGAAATGCTCCGTGTTGCATCCCGTCAGGGACCTTGCACGGATGATCATGGCAAGAAGATCACAATGAATGATCTAGCAAGCTATATTTTATCGCACATTGAACCCAGTGTATGGAGTTTCCATTGAAATCATTCAATTTGTATTTATACCCCTGTATTTTGATATTTTCTCTTTGTCGCATTTTTTGTAGTTTGCACCGAAGCAGCTTGATCACTGCTGCTTCAGTTGAATTTGGTTATGACAAACAAATCCGAACACTAACTAATGCGTGTAGACATTGCAATGCACAACGCAGTATTATACTAATTTACTTCTCCTATATGTGTCCTCTGGCTGACGGCCGTAGGTCGTACGCAAATGACTATTACTGGAAGATCCAATGATGACACTTTGAGGACGCCCTGAGGATCGCGGGTGTTCTTGGGGTCGGTTGTTTGCAGACGATTGCATCGTATATCGCAAAATTAGGGACGGCAATGACAGAAGAATCCTTCAAAGTGACCTTGACCGCCTTTGCGAGTGGTGTGATAGGTGGAGATGACACTGAATGCATCAAAATGTAATGTAATGCACTTTAACCGCCCCATCGCTCAATTTGACATACTTACGTTAGATCTACCCCCATTTCTGCAACCAGTGAGTACAACTATCTGGGTATTTCGTTTCAGTCAAATTTGCACTGGGAGGGACAGGTTAACAAAGTTGTTTCCAAGGCCAGCCGTACGTTGTTTTTTATCCGACGCAACTTTAAAAATACTCCACCAATAGTAAGGGAAACAGTTTATGCAGCATACGTTCTTCCTATTTTAGAATATGCTTCTTCTGTGTGGGACCCGGACCAAGAGTATCTGCGTAAGAGAATTGAGTGTGTACAGAATATAGCCGCTAGACTTGTTACAGGCAACTATTCTATGAAGATTCGTTCCCCTGGGTTGGTTAAAGCATTAGGCTGGGAGTCATTAGAGCTGCGTAGGAAGCACTGCCGGCTTAAATTAATGTTTGACATCCACAGTGGCGACACTGGCCTCAATGCAATTATGTTTCTTCGTTCACCTGTTTTCATGTCATCGAGGGTTGATCACTCCAAAAAGATAGAGCCGTACCCGTCTGTCACATCTGTCTTTAAACAGTCCTTCTTCTGTGAGACAATCCCACTATGGAATTCACTGCCGCGTAAAGTTGTGTCTGCCCAAAACGGCTGTGTCTTTTTATCTAAATTGAGATCAATGCGGGATTAGTGTGTTTTCTTCATTCTGTTCACGATTTCTGTATTCCTTTTTTTCGTGATGTATGTCCTCATTCCTCTGCTCTAATGCCCCCCGGCGCTGCAGGGTATTTTGCAATAAATAATGGGTACAAGTAACCCCTCAATAGGTCCGGTACATTGTGGCTCCTGGCGTTAGCAGGGATGTCGCACCAGTTGTTTCAGGGGGCACAGGGCACCTCCAGCTTTTGCAGGCACCGCGTGCCTCTTGAAATCATCTGGCAGCATCTTGATCAGACGGTACCTATCTGTCACTGGGTTTAGAGTGCAGGGCATGTAAACCTGGAATGTGGAGGTGCATCACATGCGTTACAGCATTCCATCACATCCTTTTGAAGGGCATAAAAGCTGCAATACACCTCCATTAAATGGCGTTTGAGGGAGTGCCACAAAAGGTGTTTCGCATGTACGCATGGTGTAAACTCATTTACACCCAAAAGGGTGCTTTTCGATTTACTGTGTGCCTGTTATCGCGATCAAAAACGCCCCAACACGTGTCGCTTTTGCTTTGTTGTTGATATCTTGTCATCTGTTCGCAAGCGGATCTATTTATGCGATCTCTGTCGGTATTCGGCAGGCATTTGCTCCGTGAGCCTGCCGGTTGTATTTTGTTCATGGTCTCGTACTGGAATAAAGCAATTCCGTCTCCACGGCAGCTATAGTTCCTGCATGCAAACATAACAGAGTCATAGTAGAAAAAGTGACAATTCCCGAAATTGGGAGAGGGAACGCACAATCCCAGCGGAATCCGGATGCGATAAGCCATACCAGTGTTATCTCTTTCTACGATCCTGGTGTATAGGCTGGGTTTCCAACCTCCTCTCGTCGGACTGACAACGACTGCGCTGAAGAATTCGTCGCGCGCTATCCTCTGGGAGACCGGTAGAGCATGGTGTTCGGCTATTTTTTCCAGTGGAATAGCTCCTCAATATTCCTGTTAATGATCATCAGTTTGAGCAAATTCGGCACGCTCTTCACAACTGTGGGGTACAAATGTGACCTTTACTTGGCAAGTTCCCGAGTTCACTTCCCAAAAAAATGCATCATTGAAACTGTGTCACATGACATTCACATCAGAAGGTGGCAAAAACCTATTAAGAAGAAATGGCGAAATTAGTATAGGTGGTGTAGTTTTTGAATTCTAAATAAATGACTCCTTTTCTGGGACACCCTCTATATATAATGTAGTGACGACAGCAGCGTTGCAGTGTTCAATCTCTTCCACTGATGCCCCTTTCTCTCAGTAGCTTTCGGTAAGTATTCTACTGCAAACACTTCCAATCAAATACAGTCACAATTCGCGCTTAAAACCCTTTCGGTCTCACTTTCAAAACTGTTGTCCATCTCCAGATGACAGGATCTTGAAAGTGCCGACTTGATCGCAGTCGTTACGATGCTTTTTACAGATTTTGTAATCTTTGGAATTGTAGGGCACCAATGGCTACTGGCACCTCTGTTGGTACTTTCAGCACAAGCGTCTCCCTCAACTTAAAATTCAGAAGTCTTTGACCTGACGCATGTAATAATTCATGTCATTTGTGGTGAAATCGAACGGGGCCGAACTCCTGACTTGTGCTATCTCGGCATCAGTCTTTCGTCCACGTATCGGAAGATCTTCCTAATTTCAAATCTATTTTTTTTATCAGCGCATACTCGACGCTTCGGTCGACGTTTGCTAAGACTTGGTGACTA
This sequence comes from Ornithodoros turicata, assembly GCF_037126465.1. NCBI lineage: Eukaryota > Metazoa > Arthropoda > Arachnida > Ixodida > Argasidae > Ornithodoros > Ornithodoros turicata. The sequence continues at coordinate 6,180,331 of NC_088202.1, read as the reverse complement.
ATGTACGAGATATCTTCCAGCCGATGCACACATCCTTTCAAAGCAAAAACACGTTTCGTCCATATGCAACATAGGTGGACTCAAGGTATATTTTTAATGTTTGCCTCATCTGTTCAATACCACACCCTATTGCATTTTGAAACCCTGCGTCGCGAAAGCTTTCATGGTCTGACGATTCGACACAAATTTCGCCGGTTGGCAAGTTAAAATAGGAGCCCTTGACATTGAGAAGGGTCAGCTCCCAATAGCCATGTGAGAATGCGTGCAAGAATTCCAGTTCATAGTGAATTCCACTCACCATGAACATATGCAAAATGAATATGTGCATGTTGCAAATGAGGAGTTACAACGTTGCATGAGGAGTGCAAAGTAAATGTGTGCATGTAGTACCTAGGGAACAGATATGGTACGATATCTGTGTCGCTAAGTAGTCGCTACCAGAAGGAGACTGGTGTAAAGCCCAGACTTGTCAAGTTCTAAAAAAGCTTTTTTTTTTTTTTTTGCCCTTGGTGGCCTCCATCATGGCGAGCGGAGGAGAAACACAGTTCCATTTGCTTATCTAATTGCTAAAAAAGTTTATCTTGCCGCTGGTGCATTACTTATTGCCCTACGTCGCCGTACCACGCCCCGAGGGGAACATAAATTAGCAGTGTACATTAGTTTCCCAAATTATTCGGTTGCCGAAAAAAATGACGAGCTATTCGAAAACAATCTAGTCAAACTAGTCCGTAATAGTCTTAGTGATATGAAAACACGTAGGCTATGCACTATCTTTGTGTCTCATTGTTCGGTCTCTATATATTTTTATTTAGGAGCCTGTGGAAAGAGTAGGGAGCAGCTGGTTCACCCAGTACACGTGGACCTACTAAGTAATACTTTGCTAAAAGGTAATTAGATTGCAGTTGGATTTCCTGGATTCCAGGGCAACATATTGGAAATTTGAAAATGGTTTATCTGTATTGCCAACTGTAGGACCCAACAGTTGGCTATACAAATCAATCATTATCAATTCATTTGCCAGCTTCGTCAATAATCGTTCGCCTGCGCTGACACCAATAGATTCAAGATCACAATAGGCAATATATCTACTTTTTGTCTTACAAAGGCACATTGGCTCCGCTGGTTTACTGTTCAATTATGGCTGCCATTAGCCAAGCCGCCAGTCAAGCCGTCGATTATCGTAGGAAGCAAAAGAAAACGCTGGACTAGGGGCAACACGAAAAACGCACACGAACACCGTCTTGTCGTCAGTTGTCTGTGTTTCTTCATATATTTTCTTTTTTGTTATGTATCTACAACAACACCGTGCTTCGCACTTTAACAATCTTCGAGACCATTTCGTATTTGCCCAAACGTGTGATATTTGTTCAGAACTCTTTCAGTTCCAGGCTGCGACAGTCAGTGTCCCTTGGGATACGCTACGCCACTGGAAGCCATGAAAGGCCCTCGAGAGCGGATTCTGTACGTTCCCTGCATCGTGCCTTCGAAGGAACGCCCGGATTATCTGGCCACTGTGTGCATCGATCCCATGTCGCCTCTATACTGCAAGGTAGCGCACACTTTTGTTGGCTACTGCACAACAAGTGCGCATGCGTAGCTTATAAAACAAGTGTACCAAGAAAACAGTGTCACAGAGCCTTTCCACAGGTAGCCAGAGATAATTGCACGTCCGCTGAAAGGATGGCATGACTGGATACATTCTCAGTGCATATTTTAGGGTCCACGTTCACGAACGGAAAGGGGGAACAAAGAATGACGAGCACAACTTTAGTTATCGTTATGTTCAGAGTTGGCGCGCAACGAACGTTACAATACGGCACACGAAACCCCCGTGGGCAAGCCGTGATCGTAAATAAACATTTCGAGTGGGCATTCTCAAGGGGGCTCGTGACGAATGGAGGAGGGGGGAGAATTATGCATTTACCGCGTTGGTGGAATATCTTAGAAGTTCCAAATCAGTGCCCAGAACCTGCAAGTGCTTGTGTCCGACGCCAAATAAGCTTCAGAAATCAAATCGAGAGACCAAGTAGAACGAAAAATGTAGTGATGTCCGCGCATTGGTACGGTTCACTAGCACAACGCTTTTGTTTCCTCGGTTAGCCCGTCGTGACCACTTCCATTAGAAGACAATGCCGATTTGACCTGTTCATCAGAAGATGAGATGAAACTGTTGAGTTATGGAAGAAAACACCTGTATAAGTATAGCGCGTACTGGAGCATAAATGTTGACGTCTACATTATTAACTCATACATGCTGATGCATGCAATGATGCTAAGGTTCTGAAGTGTTTCGTGATGAAATTTCGTCACCGTCTGTACTGGCGCTGTCCTGAAGGCTTTCAAAATGTTTTTGTGGCTTTGTTTTGCGTTTCCGTACTATCCACACGATGTGACCGTGGCGATGCACAGAGGGATGGAGAGAGGACAGCATGAAGGAGAGCGAGACAGGGGGTTTTGTTGTGAGTGAATTTTTCTGGGACACCGTGGCGCTATCTTTGTTGGTAATGTGGTGGAAACCCGGAAAAAGCCTCGGTCACCACAACCGATGGTGAGGGTCGATGTTATTACACCATTCAGCGTGAGCTTGGAGGTATGACCAAAGAGGTGCGTCGCTGATACGTTCAAAACCAATCTCGGCAGGGTTCCCACTGGCGCACCCCGAATGACACGCACTAGCCCTTTCACTCCTATATTTGTACAAAGACAATTTAAACTCTCGGAGAAGCAATACTTAGAAAAAGGTTGCCGTTCGCTTAGCTAATCATTGACAAACTCCTCATACGTAGCAAATGCTTCCCTCCTTTGAAACAACAAGTCCATGGAAATCGCCGTGGGTATTTCGGAGAGGACGCCTCTCTACTAATATATATTGTACCCTTTTACCGCGGCCTTCCTGAGTCGCATTGCCGTTGGTTCTTGTTGTGACGAGGAGTTGAGCCCTATGGCGTTAACCCCATCACGCGACCACACCGCCTCACCTTCTAAGCGCACATTACGTGCTTATGCTGTGTCACTTCATTTAAAGGAGATGGGACATTTCGTCTCAAGTTCTTCCGGATAAATGTAAAATGCTATTAGTATCTGCATGGAAATAAACCTGCTTTCTAAGTTATACAGCAAATGGATAATAGACACGTTCAAAAACCAGCGCCGCGAATACCAAAACTCATGCGGCTTGACGGTGTGGCCATATAGGTCTGCATTTTTTTAAGAATTCATTCACCAGCACATCATGATGGGATTTCTGCACAGCCCATCATCCAACTTGAACTTCGGAACCCATCGTACACATGAAATGTCATCATCGGAATTGAACTTCAGATCCCGCCACTGTTTTCAACTTAAATTCCAATGATGGACTGTAAAGTCCGTTGCATCCTTTGCAACGCCTACTCTTTGTTTTCAGCTACGCAGTGCACGCTTAGGGAGTCATTGCGTTAAATGAGCATGTAAGGCACTTGGCACATTTATTTATTTTTATTACCGCTTGATATGAACACGTGTACAACCCTCAGGAACCGCGAAATATTTCTTTTTGGGAAACGGGAACCTTCAATGATAATTAATTTTAATTATCCTAATTATCTAACCATCATAAACTAAATATCCTCAAGCCGCAGCGACGTGGCCCAGCTACCCCATCGCGTGGTGATGTCAAGTCAGCGAAGCGCTTTTCGTTGGCTGCCAAGAGTCATCTGGAAGCGATAACGACAACTCGAAACGCGGGTCGTGCGGCGCGCAAAATACAACTGCAGAAAGTAGGAAAGAGAAAAGAAGGCACACGAATCATTATTGTGTGACTGACAGCCGAGGGAAGCAGCTTTTCTGACTCCCGAGATTGAAAGCTCTCTTGCGCGACAAGATTGCGCTCTGCAATCCTACTCGTTTTTGCGGATATTTCCTGGAGCTTGCAATCCTAGTATCTACTCGTCCTGATACATATATTTTTTTAGGAAGGGAGTTGCCTCAGGCAACTCCCTTCCTACATCTCTACCGGTTCGCTGGATTTCTACCCATATATTTTTTTAGTCCTTCCATCCTCCTTCAAAGTATTCGAATTCAACGTTCGTTCGCGCCGCCGTCACATAGAACCCAAATAGGTGCATGCTAGTCATCGATATGTTTGATGACCCGAGAATCTAGACGGTCATTCTGAAATTGGACAGGTACTTCGAATGAGCACAGCACACTGTCTCGGGGGTAGGAATCGTAGAGCATGATATCCGTGTTCCGTGATCAATAAGAGATTCGGAACCAGCGAATAGCGTGGAGGACAGTGATGGGCAAAGTACCTCAAAATTATACTTAAAGTAAAGTACCAAGTACCTGGCATCATTAGTACTTCAAGTACAGTACAATGTACCCAATTCCAAATGTACTTGAAGCAAAGTACCAAGTACTAGGCAAAGTACTTCAAGTACTCATCAAGTACATTGCCAATTTAATTTGTATCACTTTGCATTTCGCTGTTTAGTATCTGTGTCTTGCTTTTCTTGGTAAAACTTTTGCGAGCATTCTTGGAAAAATGCTCTGAAGCTAAAAAGTCCTAGGTTAAGTGCTAACCCGCGATTATGAACTTAATCAGATGACATAATTTGCTGTTACATTAGAGAGGTAATCAGCCAGCTGTGCTGTGATTATACAAAATAGTATTATACCCTGACGGATCCAAGATCACCCGCCAAGTGTGGTGTTCCGGTACTAATCTTCTGCTAGAACAGGCTAGGAAATTTCAAGAAAAAAAAAGTACAAGCCAACAGAGATTATATATTTCTGGGCATTCCTAGCTGCGTTTTGAGATACAACATGTTAAAATAAAGATTATGAAGAAAGTTAAACGGGATGAAGCACGATCTAAGCCTTCGCTTTTATACGACTGTCGAATGTTCATCACGTAATGCAATCACACATTGTGATATAAAATGATTAGTAATTGCTAATGAAGGAAAAAAGCATAGAACATTGCATTGGGAGAACCCAAATGACAACTGACCAAGTCATTGTGCTGCCGGTTGCAGTGTCATAATGTGTGCGTGTCTTTGCATTCCATTCGTTTTACATAATCATAGAAGCAATGGTACTTTTTCAACATTTCAAGCCTCTCAACAATAGGTTTGCTTCAACAAATATGCTCTTTGAAAGCACAAAAATCCTTTTTGGTAACATGTCAGACTGGGGCTGTTGATACTGCATCCCACTAAAAGCGCAAAAGTGATGGCAAGAACACGAAAACACACAGAGAGCGCTATCTGTGTGTTTTCGTTTTCTTGTTGTCATTTTAGCGCTTTTATTAGGGTGAATTTTTTATAATCTTGTGATTTTTTGTCTGGAGTCCAAGTTTGGGTACTTGAGTACTTGATAAGAAAGTACTTGGAAAAAAGTACTTTAAGTACGGTACAAAGTACACGGTTTAAAATGTACTTAAAGTAAAGTACAAGCAAACAGAAATGTACTTAAAATACTACTTGAGTACTTGATACTTCAAGTACTGCCCATCACTGGTGGAGGATAGCTAGTTGACCAACAGGTGAACGCGAACACTTGTTTCAGCCAACAAGGAACGAACATTTACTGCTACGAAGAAGCTGGAAAACGGTACAGACATGCTTCACATGTGAGGGAGCTGCACGTTTCACTGAACTCAACAAAGGACAACTGAAACAAGCCACACATGCGAAATCAACAGCAAAACCTAGACGCCCTAGAGGTGATGACGGTGCATTCATTGAAGATGCTATACTGCTGGACTCATCCCAAACAGTGGACTACAGTCTCAATCACGATGAGCTTATGGTGACCCTTGAACAGGACAAGACTCCATTCAACATGATGTATTACAAGCAAAAAAGGAAGTATGGCATACCGGTGCTCTTCCGCCCCGCGTACCCAGACAAACCCCTTTGGTCCGTGAATCCGAAAATGTTAGCCCAAGAAATCGTCGCCAAACACCAAGAGAAGGTGCTGTCCCATCGTTTCAACAAAGATGGCAGTGTTGGTGTGGCTGTGCTATCACTTGGAGCTGCTTCAAGTATTTTTTCGTTGGGTTCCCTGGTCGAGATACCAGTACAACCAACCATCATGCAGTCGTATGCGACGAGCAAAGGAAAAATAAAGGAAGTTCAAGGCTTTATGAAGAAGCAGCACTCCTGCAGTACCTACGAGACTACGGGGTAATCTGTGCTAAGCGTGAGAAGGCATTTCATCCCCGGGAAGACGGAACAGTAGATCATCGGGTACTGTCATGTGTGCTGTTAATATTCCGTGCAGAACTATACCTCTCCTTTCTTCGGTAAAACGAGGCTTCGACTTCTTCGCAGTGCAGGAGTGCATTGAAGGTCCTCCACGGTTTCAAAAGTGCCAACGTTTCGGATATTTCTCTGAGAATTGTAGAGGTAACCTACGCTGCCGAACATGTGCCGACCCCCATAATTATCGGGAGTGCATAGCTCGGAGGGAGCCCATATGCGCGAATTGTGGCGGGCCCCCCATGTAGCATCTTTTGTGAAGTGTTCAGTGAAAAGTTCCGCTGCACTCAATCGGAGGCTCGAGGTTCCGCAGGGCAAAGCAGTCCATCGACACGCTCCCCCATTTAACGACGACATGTTTGGTCCACCTATCACGACTACGGGATCCACCACCGCATCCTTCACCGCAAAAATTCAAGCATGCCACCAAGCAAGCGCAATGAGACATTTTCGGGAAACGTATGCTCACGGAAGAAACTGACAAAACAATCTCGCTGTACAGGGAGTGCCGGCTGTCCGGCGAGCCGAATGTCAACCTCGACAGAAGCTTCCTGGGCCACACTTCTGTCCTCACGACCAACACCTATCCCGGGAAAGAAGATTGGTTCGAATCAGTCCCAAAAGACTTGCTCAGAGAATCAAGTGCCTCCTGTGTCGTTCTCACAAACCGTGGAATTGCAAGGCAATTTCCTTCATCTTTTGTAACAAATGTTTGACATCGCTCTCCGTTCTATTCTGGCTGCTTCTCCAGCTGCGCAAGATCTACAAAAAAAAAAAACACGCGTTTCTGGCCATGGAGTCCGTGTTTAACAGGCAAGTGTCACTTCAGGGCACAGTACCCCACAATAGATAAAGTGTACAGGTCTGCTACCATTGTGCAATGGAACACTAGAGGTATGTTTGGCAAACTCAGTGGTTCACGTGATTGCCTTTACACTTACCAGTTTCCAACCTTCGCCATCAGTGCGGCAAGGGTAACAGGAACATTCTGTATCTCGCGGTGTGCTACCTACACCTCTCAGCGGCAGGTAGGCTTGAGCCGCACAATGCTTGGTGTGCGGCAGGATCTAGCAGCGATATTAGTCACTCAGTCACGGAGTCCTGCGAGTTCGTGCAATGCAAAGTGTGCGTCGGCAGCGCTGTGCCGTTGACCATAGTGACTGTTTATCTACCTGCAGCTACCGCAATTTCCGAGAGTGATTTGAATGGGATCTTAGCCGGACTGGTCCCTCCTTTTGTAGAGTGTGGCGACCTGAATGCGCACAATTCTTTGTGGGGCAGCGTTGCAACTGACTACAGGGGTAGAGAGCTGGCTCACATCATGGAGAACCTACGTTTGTGCATACTTAAAGACGGATCGCCTACTTATCTGCAATTCCTCTAGCTCATGCTTGGACTTAAAATTTTGCTGTCCGTATAACCCCACTGCGTCAGTAGATGTGGAGACGTGGCGAAGAGACCACGTCCCGGTACTGATATCCCACTCCCGCTTGATGACATCTGGGACGGGAAGGCAAGTTCCGCTTACTAGCTGAAAATAATGTCGCAGCTTCATCAAGGCTAGTTCTGCAGCGAGGTTCAACGGTGACAGCTTGGCTGGCTCTGTCCGTGGCTATGACAGCACTACTACGTTGGTTAATGTCCCAAAGGCACTGTACTGTAGATCCGGAGTTCCAGCTACCTTGCGCGCTCCGAAGACGAACCGAGAGAAAGGCCCGACGCTCTGGTCTTCTGGAAGATATACTAGAGTATCGCAGAACACATTCTATGGCAAGGCGGCACATGAACTTCTTAGATTGCAGACGATGCCGGAACTTCTGCGCCTCCCCCACACCGTTGACGCCTAGGTCTCGTATCTGTATGGTGGTCCAAGGTCTGCAATCGCAGCCAGCGCACAGTTCTCCGTTCAAGATTCTAGCTGTGCATCGTGGGGTACCAGAAAACTTGGTCGCCAATGAGCTCTGCCGCTACATAATGCACCCTTCGGAAGTTGCCCTTCAACCCCGCTGCAGAGCCATCGTTGCTGATATGCGGACACATGATCCCACAGTGCGTTCTGCTCACCCACCTCTGAAGAAAGCCTTTTCCATGGCTGATCTACGATCTGCTCTTCGCCACTCGCAGAATCGCACTTCAGTGAGACTAGATGGCATCTCCTACGCCATGCCGAAGAACCTAAGCCAGTATGGTATGCGCTATCTGTTGCCTATCATCAACCAGTCATGGTTTTCTGGAAAGGTACCTGTGTCATGGAAAGACGCTATTGTCACTCCTTTGTGAAGAACATGGAAATCAACTCTGGCTATGGCCTCCTTTCCACCAGTCAACCGTGCGTCCGTGACAAAAAAACTCTCAACGTGTCCCTACTCTGGCCCTGTTTTTCACGCCTATGGCTCGCCGTGTAGGTGCGCCTTTTCACACTACCGAATTATTCGTCCGTCTGCATCCTGATACTGATAAGAATAACAGATAAATGAAGAAGGGGAAGAGAGTGTTCTTCGACGTAGGCCACCGTCAAGGACAGCGGCCTTACAAGATAACCGAGAATGCAGTTCCTGTTGTTTCTGTAGAATTGTAAGGTCCGTCTTTTTGGCATGCGGTTTCGCCATTCCGTGATTTCAAGCTATGACTCTCAGACCTGCTCACGTCGTCATTTTTGCCTGCCGTTTCTGTGACGAAGGATTTACGACAACAAACGTTGCAAGGAGGGAACGTTTCTTTTATTTCAGTCTTTTGTCAACAGAGCCAAAAATACAACTTGTGCATATGAAATATATGTAAAAAATATCGAAATATTGCAATATTCATGATATGACCGCTAATGGAGCAACAACAATATGCACTTGAAACAGAGAGGTAAACAAAATTCCAACGTCCTGATATCGTTCAGGAGCGGGAGCGACAGAAGATGCAACCAAAAGGAGGGGGGGGGGGGCGAGAACCACGGGCAAGAAACGGACATGCAGTAATTTTCAAGGAGATGGCACACAGGCTCCGGCAGCAATGCTGGTCCGTTTTGCTACCCGCTACAAATTTCGATATGGCACGGAGGAAAAACTCTGTAGTCTGGAAAGGCACGCAGTTCATGACGAGTTTGTTCCGCGAAATCGCTTAGAATGGGGCGCGGGGGAAATGTAATGTCGCGATCACGCTACCCGCGAGGAAATACTGTAGTGCGTATGGCCTACATGAACACGAGTGGAGCCTGTGAAAAGTGAAAAAAAAAAAAAAGGAACGGACTCGGTCGTGTCCAAGCCGTAGTGTTTTACATAAAAACGTCACTATCTCCGATTCCTTTGCTCGGTTCTGACTCCTCCACGGCGCTAAGCTCCCCTCACCCTTTCTGGATGCAATCCATTTATTTTTGAAGTCACTTTCACACTCTCACAAGTCGAAGTTACCCAGTTGGTAGAGGATAAGGGCTCGCTGTGAGCCTGGCAATTGAATTTGTATTCACTGCTAATGTACTTTGGCGCTCCCGTAACTCTCTCGATCGCACGGTGCCAGATTTCGGGGGCTTTTTGGGTTCCTCTCTAGCCGCCCTTTCGTCTGATTGTCGTTTCCATCGATTTTGATCATATTTTGTTTTGATATATGCCGACATTCTGGCAAAAGTTCGATATTTCAAATTTGCAACTTTATAAACTTTTGGTTATTGTTTTGATTCCAATGTCGCTTAAGGCCCAGATAGAACCTCTCACGCGCTGTGCAACGACACATCGATCGGCGACCTAGCTTCACGCGTTCGCGAGATAGTACGCGTACCCCAATAATTCCGGCTCTCTCGCAGGCGCTCGCCACGACCACAGATTGTGTCACCAGTCACAATGACCTTGTTTGCTAGAATTTTACACGTGTAAGCTATCTGGATTTAGCCGGTTATCTCATACCGGTTCATTATTCACCGAGTTACCGGCGTCATGAAATTGGGCATGATATCGTTGCATCGTAAATTTTGACCTGATTACCAAACCGATCTTACAGACGTTTTCACATAAAAAAATAATCAGTCTAACTTCATTCCATGATATTTCGCTACACTTGAATGAGACATAAGATACGTTCATCGCTGTGCTGTGGGGGTTGCAAGCATTTATTTCACACACGAGAATTTTTTCAGTACCTTGAATGGGAGTGGAAGCATTCATATCTGGGAATAACATAAACAGTTCTTCGCTTATTGGGTATTCCGCAATATGTGAAGCCCGTAAAGAGGGAGAGGGCAAAGTATATGAGGCTTTCTTTTGTGGGAAAGCGCTATTGCTCATCTAGTGTTCGTGTTCGTGACGTATTTTCAAGTTGTGCAACAATCCACACTCTACTGTATGTTTCCCATCCAATCAGCTAATTCCGTTTTTGCAAATTCGACTGCAAACTATCGCAGGTGATCCACCGCACGCCCTTGCTTTACGAAGGTGACGAGCCACATCACATGAACTGGAACACGTGCAGTAGCTGCTATGGCATTCCGGGAAAGCGAAGGGACAAATTGATACTACCGTGCATGGCTACCGACAGGATTTATGTCTTCGATCTAAGCGTTGACCCTCTAGCTCCCAAGATTCACAAGGTATGTCGTTCCGATGCACAGTTTTCAGGCTTGTACAGATTGAAACTTGTGTGTATTAACTGCAATGTTATCAACTGTTTTTATCAATAGCGATGTTAACTTACCGGCAAGGCACCATGTCGCTTTGGTATCATTTCTAAATAACATGCTGTTAATTTTGTTTTCTGTATACTCTAGCGCCGAAACCTTTAATCCTGATGCTATATACCTGATAGTAGTGCATATGGTCACATGCTCTCATCAACAATGCTACTATTTGTTTTTGCCGTGGCGGTAAAACAACAACAATTACAATAGGCATACTATAGAGAGAAGGAACCTGAAGCACAATTGGCTATATACGCTTTGTATAATATACATAATTTGTCAATGTGCACTTTCGCAATCCGATATGCGTGTGGTTCGCTGCTGTAAATTGTACCGCCACAATGCTTCACACGTCACATATGCCAAGTCCTGCGTTGAAACCTAAGCGTTGTAAACATAACTTTAAAAAATCTGGCAGACATAATGCAAGTGATAGTGGCATCAAGTGAACGACAGCTACAGAGCTGTATATGTAACCGTGGCGTCTCCCTCGAGGTGAAGCCAAACGCGCGTCGGTAGAGCCTCTTCGTCAAGGTCGATGTGCTTCAGGATGGCGGTGGCTACGTTTACCATCCCGTCCGAGACATCGAGGTTGTAAGTGATCAACGGTAAACGAGATAACAGCTGTCGCTGGAAAATATCTCGCGATATTTATTATTTCGTTTTTTCGCTTGATCTCGTAGGGTTTTCGTCGAAGTGACGTACAAGACGGTATCTTCACGAAATTCAGCCCTTCACAGCTGCCGCTATAAAAGTGATGGAATAGGTGACTCGCGTAACGGCATGCCCGACGAAGCACAGCAACTCGTCCTAGAATCGATTCCACGAATGGACAGAAGACCTACGAAGTGATGCTCGCCCATGCCGTATTGATTGCTGCCCGCAACTTATTTGCATCGGTTTAGGTACACAACCTTGGGTACTAAAAGATCTCTCCATAAATGTTCAGTTGGGATCATGTCGAGCGATTGTGGTCGCCGAGTATTCGTCAGAGCTCAGCGGAGTGTTCCACGAACCAGTTCTCTGCAAATTAGGCCTGAAAACACAGTAGAATTTCGTGCTGGACGACCGTTCTGGGACCACGATCTGCAAATGGTCAGCGAACAGTGCAACATAGCGGTTACCGGCGAATGACTTATTTTGGCAGAACAGCTCACCAAATCCATGTCATGTAAACGCGCTCCCACACCTGCATGGAACCATAAGCCTTGTACAGTGCCTCGGGGACAACCTGTGTCCATGGTCTCATGGGGTCCACGCCACACTCGAACCCTGCTATTAGCCCCAAAGAACTGTGACCGTGACACATCGGACAACGCTATATGCTGCCAGCAGAGGTCAGGACTTCTGTCTCCCGCTCACTGAGGCCCACTCGCTTGCCGCTTAGCTCTCTGTCTGCTCACTCATGCTAACCTCGTTCACGACATTAACGATGAGCGAGCATACTGTTGCGACATGGGTTCCGAGTCGACGTGGTAGCGAGCCGACACAGCCAGGGAAGGAAAACTATACAGGTTTATTTACAGTGACATGTCAGTATGCGAGTGAGCAGTACAAAATGGCGCGTAGCGCTTTTAAAGGCTTGAACAAAGGAGCCACCGTTGACCTTCGCTGGATATGGCACCACGGTTTCCCAGAAATCCCTTGGAGCTGCGGAAGCACTTAGACTGCGTCCCTTTCTTTCCAACTTGGGGTAGGCCTTTGTTCCTGCGTTGGTTTGGATCGTGCAGATTCCTCAATGGGGATTAAAAGCGTCTGGCAGGTGTGCGTCCTTGTCGTCTGGCCGAAGGTTCGAAGGACCTCTAACTTCTATTCGTTTCACCTTGGCTCTTTCGTAACATCACCCCGCCGCCGGGTGGTCCATCAAGAGAAGGAGCGATCTTGAGTCTTGCTCCTTTGGATTGATGCAGAATCGCAGAAGCGCACTCTATTGGCCAGGACGTCCAATCGTGGCACGAAGTAATTGGATGCTCTGATGCCGTGCTTTCAATTTGCAGAAGTGTTTGGCGTCGGATAGGCCAGACCAAGAGACCTCCCTGCTGTTTTCCTTCTTCGAAAGGTGACCCACTTATATAGTAACTGCAGGTAGAATGAGCACACAACAAAGGTAGAACAGTGACAGAATCGACCACTCCAAACCACAATCCCAACACAGACAAGTGCCGGTTTTGTCGCATCGTCTGCCAGACTTAACAACATAAGGACAAATCCTACGATTTATTCCCAGCTATCCCAAATAATCAAGAATATGTCCCATCAGTGCAGATCACAGCCAATCCTCCCAAAGTGAGACAGTTGTCTGTCAAAGCGCGTCCATGCTGGATCCTTTTCACGCAAATGCAAAAATACAAACATTTCCTCAGATATTTACAGATTTTGGTCCACTTGGAGCACGTCTTTTGAACTAAAAAGAGCGACTTAACCCGTCAGCGTTACCATTGTCAGCTCCCTTCTTATACTTTATCTCGAAATTATAAGGCTGTAACGCTTAGCTCCAGCGGAGCAGTCGACCATTCTTCGCGGACATGTTTTTCAGCCACGTTAGCGGGCAGTGGTCAGTCTCAATTACAAATTTGGACCCGGACAGATAGCAAGAGAGCTTTTGGACTGCCCAGATCAAGCATGCGCACTCTTTTTCTGTGGCGCAGTAGGCTTCTTCTCGCCCCGTCAGTTTGCGACTTATATACAGAATTGGTCTTTCACGACCGCCTTCATCTAACTGACAAAGGACTGCACCAATGCCACGATCGCTGGCGTCACACTGCACGAAGAACGTGCGGTTGTAGTCCGGGGCCTTTAAGATAGGCTTGTGTGTGAGTGTCTCTTTTAACTCGCGGAAGGCCCTTTCCTTTGTGTCATCCCACTTGATGACATTCGGTTCAGTCTTCCTCAAAGCATCGGTTAGGGGACTAGCGATACTGGAGTAACTTCTGATATAATGCTGGTAGTACCCCGCGAGTCCTAGAAACGCTCTGAGCTCGGTTTTGGTAGTTGGTCGCGGGTACTCTGCTACAGCTGCGATCTTCACGTCGGCTGGACGGCGATATCCCTGTCCTATCACATGCCCTAAATACGTGACCTCGGCCTTCCCGATCTGACATTTTTCCGCACGCACCGTGAGTCCTGCGTCGCGAAGCCTTTCCAGTACGGTTCGAAGATGCCGAATGTGTTCTTCCCAGCTGTCCGAGAAGATGGCGATATCATCTAGATACGGGAGTGCGAAATCTCCCAGCCCTTTTAGCACGCGGTCCATAAGGCTCGAAAAGCAAAAGGGAGCGTTCTTTAACCCAAAGCTGAGCATTTTTGGGCGAAATGTTCCCAACGGGGAAACAAAGGCGGCATATCTGCTTGCGCGCTCCGTTAAAGGGACTTGCCAGTACCCGCGAACGAGGTCTAGGGTGGAGATGTACTTCGCCTTACTTACGACCTCCACCCTTTCCTCGATATTCGGTATCGGATACGTTTGATCCCGGGTAATGGTATTCAACTTCCGATAATCTACGCACGGTCGGGCGTCCTTTCCGGGCACTTCTACTAGTATCAGTGGGGATGTGAAATCGCTTTCCCCAGGTTCGATGATACCTAGATCTAGCATGCGCTTTATCTCGCTCTCCATGATCTCTCTCTGCCTCGGCGATACTCGGTAGGGCTTGGAACGAACCGGCTCATCACTAAGTAGCTCGATGTCGTGTTCCACCAAATTCGTTTTTCCCGGTCTGCTCGAGAATACGTCCTGGTATTCTGAAAATATCTGTTTTACGTCTCTCAACTGGTCTTCAGGAAGCGTCCCACTGTTCACTACCTTTCGGAGGAGTTCTTCAATGGTAAATTCTGGGCTACCAACTGCCGTGGGTATGTCCTGTGACATCTCCTCTGGCGCGTTCAGAGTTAGATTTACCACTGCCTCGCGCTCCCGGTACGGTTTCATTAGATTACAGTGAAACAGCTGGATGTCCTTACGCTTGCCTTCCATTTTTACGGCGTAGTTGGTCTCAGAAAGCTGCTGTACTACGCGAGCTGGGCCTTCCCATCTTACATCCAATTTGTTTTGTTTAGACGGTTTCAGAAGCATGACCCTGTCGTCTACTTGAAAGGTCCTTGCTTTTGCCGATCTGTCGTAGTATTTCTTTGATTTCACCTGAGCAGACTTCATGTTTGCTCTTACTACTTCTCTAGCTCTGTACAATCTGTCGAGCAGATCTAAAATGTACTGGACTACATTTGGGTCTTCTCCTTTTCCCTCCCAAGACTCCTTCAACATTCGCAAGGGTGTTCGTAGCGAACGCCCGTACACAAGCTCGGCCGGACTAAATCCCGTGCTCTCGTGTGCTACAGAACGCAGCGCGAACATCGTTGCCGGAAGGCATGACTCCCAGTTAGTCTTGTGCTCGTAACATAATGCTCTCAGCACTCTTTTGAGGACGGAATGCATCCTCTCCACGCTGTTGGATTGAGGATGATGCACTGAGCTATGGATTATTTTCATGCCACATTTCTCTAGGAAGGTAGTCGTGAGGTTGCTCGTGAAAACACTGCCATTGTTGCTCTGGATTTCTGCGGGGAAGCCCACCCTAGCAAATATGGAGAGGAGCGCGTCTACCACTTGCACGGAACTCAATTCCCTTAGAGCTACGGCCTCGGGGAACTTCGTGGCTGGACACAGCGCTGTTAGAACGTAGCGATGTCCTTGCTCTGTCGCGGGTAAGGGACCGACAATGTCAATCACCAGCCTGCGGAAGGGCTCGGTGATTATTGGCACGAGACACATTGGGGCCTTTCGCTGATCTGTCGGCTTTCCCACGCGTTGGCATGTATCGCATGATTTCACCCAGTTTTCGATGTCTTTCCAGCAACCTGGCCAGTAATACTCCGCAGTTAGACGAGCCTTAGTCTTTCGAACGCCTAAGTGCCCTGACCACGCATTGCTGTGAGACAAATGCAGGAGATCTTCCCTGTACTTTTGTGGAACGACTACTTGGTCAAACACTCTACCGTTTTTATCCCTGTATCGCCGATACAGCAAGTTCTGTTTTTCGTAGAATGAGATGTTCTTTCTAGCAACGCATTCTTTAACGCTATCACACATGTTACGTATCGATGGGTCGCTCTTTTGCTCTGCTGCCAAAGCAGCTTGATCTACTTTCGCCAGTGATTGGAAACTGTTAGATACTGGCGCCAAGATTGCCCCGCACTCTGAATTTTCAGTATCTTTACTAGACTGCATGTCCGAGTTTTTCTCGCTAACTTCGATATCGCTGGTCTGATCTGACTTCGGCGATTCGTCTGACGTCACGGCGTTCGCATTTGTCTCAGGAGCGCTTTTGTCGGCGCTGTACGTCATCTGTCCGGCTAGCTCTCGCGCCTTGGAGCGTGTCAACGCATGCACTAGTTCTAGGGAAAAGCACTGTCCCCTATCCCGCAGCAACTGATCCGATTTGTTGGAAAAGAGGTACGGATAGTGCGAAGGGAGGTTCGCGGAAACGGCTGCTTCTGTTGCAAGTACTCCGAAAGGTCCCTCAATCGTCACTCTGGCTACAGGAAGGCATACACTATTCTCCTCTACGACTTGCTTAATCCACGCACAATCACCTGTTAGGTCGTCGGGGCGAATGTACGAGGGATGGATTACGTCCATCGTGGCAGCGGAGTCACGAAGTACTCTGCATTCCTTCCCGTTTACTCTAAGGGTTTTCGTGTACGGATCCAAGAGCTTTATGTTTTCCTCGCTCTCGCTCACATAGGAAAATACCATCTTTCTCTCACACTGGGCTGCCATGTGACCCGGTTTCTTACAGTTATAGCAAACTTTAGGCTTTCTGGCTTCAAATACCCTGGTGTTCTCTCGACTGGGTCTAGTCTCGACTTCCCTTTTCGTGGCTACCGTTTCGTCCGTCAATCTCTCTTTGCTTGACGATCTACGCCCTTCTTCTTTAGCACGCTCTCCTCGTTTGAGAAACTCTGTCCGGTTCTCCCTACTGTTTTTAGACCGAACAACTTGGTCCTCTTTAAGACCTCTCCGAGTCGCGTATTCCTCTGCGTATTCGGCCGCCGTTTGGATATTAGGTTCTTTTAGCCTGTCCTGAACCCAAAATTTGGCTTGCTCCGGGATGCCACGGTAAAATTGCTCTAAAGCAACGCACTCGACCACTTTGTCGTGATTCCCGTACGCTTCCGCACTCTTGAGCCATTCGACTAAGTTGGCTTTAAGGTTGTACCCGAACTCTAGATAGGACTCACTCGTCTTTTTCGTCGCGTTACGAAACCTTTGCCTGAACGCTTCCGTGGACAAACGATACTTCTTTAGGAGCGCTGACTTTGTCTTATCATAGTCGGCTGCATCCTCTTTACTCAGTCTGGCGATCACATCGGCCGCTTCGCACGGGAGTAGGGTTAGCAATTTTTGAGGCCAGCAATCTTTCGAGAAACCGACTTTTTCGCACGTTCTTTCGAAGTTGACGAGGAACAATCCAACGTCTTCGCCTACCTTAAACGGTTGCATCAAGTCTTTCATCTTGAAGCTCTCTGTCCCCCTCTCACTAGACGGGGTGGTAGCACCACTACTCCCTTGGACCTCCAGACGTTTCATTTCCAAGTCTATCCTTTTTGCTTCGAGTTCCTGTGCCTTTACTCTTTCCTCGGCCTTCTGCCTCTCTACCTCAGCCCTCTGCCTCTCTTCCTTTTCCTCCCGCTCACGCTTCTCTACGATTAGCTCCCAACATTCTAATAGCTCAATTTCCTCTACGTCTGATCCGCGAATGAGCTCTATCAAATGTGGTTTTCTTTTTGCCTTCTCTATGTTGATTCCCAAATCATCACATAGCGCTAGTAGGTCCGGCACGCGCAGCTTATTAAGATCCATGTCTCACTCAGAACTGGCTACACTCCGCACTGTACTTTTTCCTGACTTTCGGTTTCACACAGTAATTACCACACAGGTACTATCACACAGCTATCACAAAGTTACCACACAGGTATCACACAGAAAGTTTCCAACTGCCGCTACAATTTCACACAGTCTATGCAGCTAACAGCCTGGCAAACGAGCGCATAAAAACCAAGCACTCACCCACGCTAGAAGTCATGGCCCGACGAAGTCAATCCCGACGCTGCCAACCAGTTGTTGCGACATGGGTTCCGAGTCGACGTGGTAGCGAGCCGACACAGCCAGGGAAGGAAAACTATACAGGTTTATTTACAGTGACATGTCAGTAGGCGCGTTTACATGAAGGCGATAAAAGTCGACTGGACGAGACAAGTCGATTGCTCCTCTGCATATAAACCGGCGTACATCGACTTAAAAGGGAAGTCGACACAGAGGAAGGAAGTCGCTACGATGGGGTGGTTCAGACGACAGCTGTCGACTGAAACCGGTCATGCAACTCATCCATCAGGTTCCACTAAGCTTCAGTCGAGCGCTGTGTGACCTTGGGAGTCCCAGCCGATTGTCATGTACACCTTCGCCATCCGACCTTGACGATTAGTCGACTGGGGCTTTCAATCGATTTATCAGTCCATGTAAACGCAGTTAGTATGCGAGTGAGCAGTACAAAATGGCGCGTAGCGCTTTTAAAGGCTTGAACAAAGGAGCCACCGTTGACCTTCGCTGGATATGGCACCACGGTTTCCCAGAAATCCCTTGGAGCTGCGGAAGCACTTAGACTGCGTCCCTTTCTTTCCAACTTGGGGTAGGCCTTTGTTCCTGCGTTGGTTTGGATCGTGCAGATTCCTCAATGGGGATTAAAAGCGTCTGGCAGGTGTGCGTCCTTGTCGTCTGGCCGAAGGTTCGAAGGACCTCTAACTTCTATTCCTTTCACCTTGGCTCTTTCGTAACAATACTCATGAGTGTGAGCTTTGTCAAGTAAGCAGTTACGGACATATTCGTCGGGAATGCCGTGTTCCTCCGCGTAGCGGAGCTCTTGGCGCTTTGGCCATGATACTGCCCTTTGCCCACGGTCTTATGCTGCCATTGTAACTATTCAGGATGCCCGGAAGGACTTAATGCGCTACGATGACAGGAAGAGAGGGACTCGCTTAGTGGCCCTCGTCCGTTTGGTCTGCATAGCGCTCGTAATAATCGTTTCTTTCGTCACCCCTCACCCCAGCTTTCCATTTGTTCATTCATGCTCACTCACGTGCCGCTCTACTCTACGTTTGCTCACGCATTTTACGCCTCCCCAGCTCTCTGTTTGCTCACGCATGCTCAATCATGCCTTGCGCAGCTCTCCATTTGCTCACTCATTGGGGGGGGGGGGATGTTTATTATAAAAAAAAGAGGGAAAGGTTAGCCAGCTCTACGGCGGCTTGCTATTCCCAGCACGGAAATAAAAAAGAAAAAGAAAAGCAAACAAAAAGGAAACAACCACGAAATTGATCACAGTATACCCAGAAGGCTTCATATCCTCAAGAACTCAAGAACTGAACAAGTGCCTTGTCACCTGACTATGTTGTGTGGGGCCTAGCAGCGTGGCTAAGGGAAAGTCCGAAATCCTGAGGCGAGCGATGCGCGACCGTAGGAGAGGACCATGTTGGCGGTAACGGGTGCAGTAGAGTAGCAGGTGCGGGATGTCTCCTTCGACATGGCAGGTGGGGTAGTTGGGTGACGAAAGGTGGCCCATCTTAAAGAGGAGCAGTGGAGTCCGCGCCACATTCAGTCAAAGCCTGTGGAGCAATGACTCTTCCCCCCTGGGATAGCGGCCTTCCACTGTGTGGGTCATCGTAGGGTCAATGGAGGGCAGAAAAAAGTTCGTCTTGACAGCGTCTTGGAACAAAACCTATTTATGCAGTATCGGCGAATCGCTAGCCGGCAGACAGACGGGGTAAGCAGGGCAGAAGTGATAGACCGGGAGACTCTTTTCGGCTGTAGTTCGAGTCACACAGGCTCCGCCTCATGGCGTGCGTCATATGTCACGTGAGGAGGGAAAGAGAGAGCAAGGGATGGAGCAGGAAGACCAAAGACGGGGAGGTCAGATTGGTATGTGCCCGGCGGAAGGACTGTTTGCAAGTAGGGCAAATTATGCGATTTCTTTGGGAGCTTTAACTTTAAAAAGGTATTGAGAGCGGTTATATGTACGCAGCCCGTCAGACTGAGAACAGGATAAACATTCCGTTAAATGTTCCGTTGAAACAGTCGGCACTTCCAGCACGTCATGAAATATTATTTACGCTGTTGCCTTTGCACTGCTGTCCGAGGCATGTTATCCATTACAGCTTCTCGAATTCAGCATTATGTATTCGATGCGCGGCGATTTTCACATTTATTTTACTTTACAAAATAGTATAGATTATCATATCTATGTGTAACTTTTGTACGTGTTTCCTCTCATACTAACCTCTGTGAAGGTCCTGTGGCTACCAGGGGTAAACAACCCATGTCATCATAACTTCTCTATCATTTGTTGTTGTTGTACGTGGTTCCGAATTTGGAGATATAGATATTAACAAGAACAGATACAGAGAAACTCTTTCATTACATGGGATACATTAATCATATGTATCTGCCTCTCAGTCTATTCTTTTGCTATTTTCTTTTATTTTATGTTTCCAGCGATTTCAGCACACATTTGGATCACACATCACAGGCCCAACTGCTTGCTCACACCTGTCGCACTTAGTCTAAATTTTATTATGCTGCAGCCGTGCGGGTGTTAAGGAAACGTGACAGAAGACGAAAGTTCAGGGAGTTCAGAACAGTCCTCTTGCGAGTTGTAGTTGTTGATCGAAGTTCAGCAGCCGGCACTTGTGTTGCCGTTCGGCAAACACTAATCCCCATCTTGCGTTTCCTCCGTCTTTTTTTCTTTGGTCTGATACATATATATCCCCCCCCCCCCCATCTTGGCTGCGAAGAAAGGACTAGTCAACGAGTAACTCTTCTTCTTACAATCTGGAATGATATGCTTGGTTTAACAAACGAACAAAAGCTTTCCTTGCCATATTTTGAGCGCCAGCTACCCAGCGCTGTCGCCGATCGGCTTCCCTATTTTGGCCGGGGCAATGCCGTGTATTACGTCTCTGGCCCGGGGAAGCGGTGAAACTTCAGACACTTCTCAGTTTCGCTCGAGAGGAAGAACCAGCTGAATGCACCCAGTGTAGCGAACCTCTGTCGGTATTACACAAACTCATCTCATGTCCATTCAACAAGGCTATGCAGTACTACGCATTTACCACACATTTACCTTATAAAACTGCGAGGACATGTCCACATTCCACATCTCTCCGCATCTAGAAGAATCCCCAGCGGCCAGCGCGCGGGCAGAAGCGACCTTCTCACGTGATATATGACGTTCGCCGAGAGGTGGAGCTCGTGTGACTCGAACTACAGCCGAAAAGAGCCTCCCTGACAGACCCAGCTGCACGAGCACACCTGGCCGCAGAATCGGCGAGGGCATCCCTCGAGATACCAACGTGGCACGGAATCCACTGGAACCAGAGACTTTGGTCTAGAGACGACAGTATGGCGTGAAGGCAAAGGATTTCCGCGTTGACCACTTTGGGCGAATACGATGCCAGGGTCTCCAAGGCTGACTTAGTATCCGAAAGAATAGTCCACGCTCTTGGTGTCAACGAAGAGATGTACCGCAGAGCACATAATATAGTACACAGAGTTCAATTAGCAAACAGGTTTGCCACAACGAAATCCTCAAAAAATTGCCAGAGCACAGTCAAAATCGCGCTAATTTCCCTTCTGCATAGGTAATTGAAATCACAAAAATTCGGGGTAGGTAGTAGTCGGGCTACTCCCGCTAGGTTTTTCCGTGAATACGTCTGGCGTAAGACAGTCACGCGACAGATATCGGCTTACAAGTGTGCCTTTATTTCACAGATATGTTATAATGATCCCTTGGAAGGTAAAAGTTAGAATTGAGACTGATAGACAACAGTCGCGTAACGGTTAAGATATCACAGTTACAATGACATCTGTAGAGGCGGTGCACCATACTCACTTAACTCTTAAACAATAACTGAAGTAGCTTACGTAAGGTATGCTGCTCCCATTCACAGATGTCACAAATACCATGTCACCATGTCACAGATGTCAAATACATTCGAGTATTTGCAAGCGTAATCAGCGGGGTCTCTATATGTCTTAGACTACGGAGCTACAGCACACAAGGACAACAGGAAGAGGACACCACGCCGCTCCGGTGTGGAGCGGTGTGGTGTCCTTGGTGACGACTCGAGCATACTGGCGTCGTATGGCCAGTGTACTCGAGTCGTTCTGCGAAGCCGCTCTGGTCCATGAAGCCATGGTGGCTATCATGGTCACCAGCATGAATGTGCAGAGTCAGTAGCACACAGCAGAGACATCTGCACAGATGTGATACTCCGAAAGTCTGAGTACCTCATATGCAACGAGACTTGGATGTCCCACGAATACCCCATTAAGCTTGACGGATTCGAGAGCAGATGTCGAGAAGCACTACAGCAGCTAAGAAGTCGTCCACCTCCTCCGGAAGCGTTGGCAGCTTGTAATTCAGCAAACGGCAGTACTCATCGTGTACCTCTTTAACGTTGGGAGTCGTACTGCTGAGCCTGTGGTGGAATCTGAAGTCGCCTTTTTGGTTGTTGAGATACAACCCGCCAATGGATACCACTCTGCTCAGGGCGACGTACACGGGTTGATTATGCTGAGACTTGTCGTATTCAAACACGATATCGCCGAAAGTGCCACCCTGCAACATCTGTATCGTTATGAAACAAGGTGGAACCAGAGGAAACTGTGCCCGTCTGCACTTGACGTTGCCGTAAAGCGGTATGTTGGCAGTTCGTCTGGCTCCAGGTTGGATCCAACGCACCAGCAAAGGAGAGCACGAGCGATCGCGCTTTCACTCTGACCTCGGCACTCATAGTGGCATCTGGGAAGGCAGGCCACAAATGCATCAAGCAGTCACCTTCGTATGTGTCGCCCCATAACGGCACGGTCTCGATGTGCTTGAGAGTACCGCTCGCTCCGCTGACCAACTCATCTCGACCTCTATGTTAACGGTGATCATGTACGGAAATCCGCTGGCTACGGTAAGGCAACCCGCCGCATTCTACCACACTCATCCCGTGCAGTTTGCAGTGGTGTGTAGCCGCCTGAGCAGAGAGAACCTAGAGAACGCGTCTGCAAAGTTTGGTCAAAACCAGACATTTGGAACGGTGCGCATCGCTGAATCATTCAGCTTTTGAACATATGTGCACTATGAGGAATCAGCGCGCTATTAGCTGAACACGGGCGCGATCTCTACTACAAAGGTGAGCTCAACAAAGGTGAGCTAGTTTATTTATTTATTTATTTCAAAAAACCCCAAGGGTCCGGAGGACGTTACTGGGGGGTGGGAACATTTGAGGCAGTTAGGGTGGGCGCAGAAAGAAAGATGTGGTGATGTTGACTGCAGTCATCTTGCCTTCACTACCCCTGTGGATTTTTGCTACAACCCCACGAAATTTATGAGATTACCGATACATATGCCCCCATGGAAGCTCAACACCCTCCTTTTCTCGCCTTAGAGGTCTATTACTGGGGGAAATTGCTGGTTGATTGTTCACCAAGGCAAGTTTAAAGAGCATGATACCCACTTTGTGCTTATGTGTCCTTCTTTAGCGGGATTTGTCACTGCAATTTTTTCATAGCACATAACTTTGTCGTCTTTTGTTTTTATGTGCTCCCATTGCAGGTAATTGAGCCAAAGGAGCTTCATTGTCTCGATGTCTGCGCTCCCCATACGCCGCACTGTCTGGCAGACGGACGTGTAATGATCAGTACCATGGGGGATGGCGATGAAAATGGAAAAGGTAAGGACTTTAATGCATCATCGTAGTGATACACTGTACGTTTATGATTTGTTAGTGTATTTGTAGGTGGTGTTTTCGTTGAGCTTGGAGAGAAAACACAGAACGCAATAGAAGAGGATGACAGCCAACGCAGGTCCTCTTCCTTCTTGTGTTGCGCTTAATGTTTTCTCTTCAAACTTACAGTGGTTGTGACATGTGGCCTCAAATTGAACCAGTTAAATCAGAAAGACGTCTGTCTATTCCCATCGATGTTCCACGTTCATCATTTGAACGGGGTTTTTACCATGCTTGTTTTTAAAATGCGATTTTTTCGAGCCACCGTCGACGGTGGCGGCGGACATCGCTGAGAGACGCGGCAGATAATTGTGAAGTTATGTTTCATTCGTGCACGCTTGCGCGAAGTACCCGAAGGTCACCATGTTGAAGACGGTTCTCCGTGGGCCGGCTCCCTCTTTACAACCTCCTACGTCGTCATAAAAAAGGAAAAGTACGCACTTCCTTTCTCCACGGTAAAACGTCCCCCCAAAACCCCTGTTTGCAAGTTGAGTATGGGTCTCATACTCAATCTCTATAGCCTTGGCAGGGCATTGAGCACGCACCCGGTGCTCGCACAGGAAGCTCAGCCAAGGCTATTGGGATGAGACTGAGACTCGTGCTCAACTTATACGCAAACGGGCAAAGGTGAGGAGTTGAGAGTAACGGAGGAGCTCGCCCTGCGCGTTACCTTCGGAGTGCAATAGCTTCGTAACGCGGAATCGCAAAAACATAGCGTTTTGATGTGCATGTTTAGTACACATAAATCAATATTCACAACGCAACGTTATTTCTGGAAAAGAAAATGGTTTCACAACCCCTTTAAGGTAATAGGTAGTCGTAGTAGACTCCTCCGCTGAGACATCACATCTTCCAAAACGTAAGCAGCTTTTAGTCATTTTCCACGATTTTCCGGAAATGCATATTTTTTCCAACTTATGATCCTTCATATCCAGATAGGAAGCGTCTCAGTATAGACTCGTTCGGCTGCCCAGGGGGCGCTCCTGTCTTCTGCCATCAGCGCCACTTCTAGCGGTAGCGATAAGCTTTTTAGAGTAGTGTATCCTCTTATCGCCTATGATTGCCAGTGGTGTGTGTTCGTGTGCGCTGTTGTGAAGATGATTAAACTTTACTGCGCCTTCAAGAAGGTCAATGAAATCGAGGATTTTTTCCCGGTCTCATGTTTGACAAAAGGCAATCGTCTACGACCGCATGTTTTCGCCGTAGAACAACATGTTTTCTCCGACAGGTTGGTCGTACAAGGCAAATGTGTCTCCCAGGTGCGGGACAACGTGGTGTACGACGTAAACATTCTTGTAAGTGGTTACTGTTCTCCATGTATTTCGCGAATTAATCGGAGGGCATTGAGATTCGTTAGTCCCTTTTTGTGCACTTTTCAGCTTGACAACGCGAAGCAGACGATTGTGTCTGGCAGGTGCACTTGCAAAGCCGGCATCGCGGGTAGATGCAAACACGCTGCCGCACTTTGTGCCCACGTGAATAGTGCAGACGACGAAACATGCACGACAAGACCACAACGGTGGGGAAAACCCAATGGGAAGCCAGAGAGCCACAGAACCGACGCATCGCGGATCTTTTCCCAGGTTGTAGTACTGTGTTTCTTCGATCAAGTGTCACGATTCTCAGATTTTTTGAACACGCTAGCATCCC
Organism: Ornithodoros turicata; assembly: GCF_037126465.1. NCBI lineage: Eukaryota > Metazoa > Arthropoda > Arachnida > Ixodida > Argasidae > Ornithodoros > Ornithodoros turicata. The sequence continues at coordinate 6,154,951 of NC_088202.1, read as the reverse complement.
TAGTGGAAATGGTCTGCAATCCCAAGTGGTTTATGAAACCATTTCCGCTTTACACCGCTTACGTACAAAGTGGTATTAAAAAAAAGAAAGTATAAAGTAAACCACTTGGTATTAAAGACCTTTTTCACTTGGGATGGACGCTGTAGAATTGCTGTAGAGTCGAAACTGTGCCTGATGCAGGAGATACGTCAGCTAAAATTTGGGTGAACTGGATATAAGCGCACAGTACTGCGAGCCTAGTTTCACAACATTACTTTCCTTGCCATTGCAGCTAATCTCCTATCATGCAACAGCAGCAACATTCCGCCTGCACCAAAAGACACCATCATGAAAGGTTATGGAGAACTAAACTGCTCAATGATGAAGGTTTTGAAGGCTATGCAAAAGACTGAAGTTGAGTGGGAATGTGAGATGCTCTTGGAAGATATAGTCAAGCAAGTCGCAGATAACCATGAAGAGGAGACTCTGAATGACATCCTTGGCAGAATGCAGTGCAGACGTATTTCGAGGTGTCTAGAGTATAAGCAGACTAATGGGGCACTGCAGAGTGTCCTTGCACACAAGGACTTTTTTGTTCACCTGGAAGCAGAACTACTGCAAATTTACAATGAAGTCGTGGAACTGAAGGGATCTCCATGCCAACTGGCACTTGAGACCCGCGGACAAGCACAGAACAAATGGTAATTAGTGAAGCTACCAGTCACTATTCCTAAGAATATGTCATGCCATTCTACAGAGTTTCCTTAAGTTGCATGACTGTACACATTCATAAAATACAGTTCAATTTATTACATTCTACATACAATCCTTGCAGTTGGACAGGCCACGTTATGTAATAAAATGGAAACTGCATTGCCAGATTCTGCTGTTACGTTGGCTTATTTTACTAATTTGGATTTCCTATGACTACAGATGACATGCAGAACGAAAAGTAAGGATCCCCAGCACAAAAGCTCATCAGATAAAAACAAGACGTGACAACTTCCAGGCACTTGCTCTAAGAATGGCACAAAGTAAGCCATTTAGTAATGAGGCAACGCGTTATGGTAAGTCGATACATAACCGTCATCGTGGACAGGTTGTTTGCACATTGTTTTGTGTGCAGGGCATTTTAAATGTGAAGCATTGCATATGAAAATTATATTAAATTGTTTACATCTTAAACTACCCTAAACAAGGAATTTCCAGTGAGAACCTGGCTCGTGAAGCTCTTCAGAGTGAGTACAGGGTACCAACTCTTCAGGTATGTCCAAAGTAATTAAGGTCTTCTTAGACGATATGAAGTTCACATATGTCACTGTACCTACTAATCATGTTCTCCACATTCTAGACTGGCCTCATAGTCATGCCAGAACAGCCGTGGCTATGCTGTAGCCCTGATGGTATGATAAACCTTGGTAATGACACTCTTCCTATAGAGATCAAGTGCCCGCATCGCTGTAAAGAGTCACTGCTTGTGGACGAAGACTCACAAAAGTGTTATGTCGAGTACCTTCATTTCCAACGAGGGGAGCTGTGTCTCAAGCAAACACACTGTTATTATACGCAGCTGCAGGTACAACTATACATTCTTAACGCGACCAAGGGATTATTTTTCGTGTACAGCCCAAAGCAAACAAAGACAATTCTAGTGCGACGGGATGATGCCTTCCTTGCAGTGGTGATCCCTAAGTTGGAATTTTTCTATTTCACGTACTTACTGAAGGAGATTGCTAAAATGCTCAGATAAATGAAATTATGGTACATAATGCTAACACCTATTTGTGAACAATATATGAGCTTGATTTTCAGAGTATAAATAAATTTTACTATGCAACTCATGGTTTGTCTCTACCTAACTCATCAAAATGATTGATAACATTATAGCACAGCAGTGGTGTCAATCAGGTGTTCACATGTGGAGGGTGGACTAAAGTGGTACACAGCACAGTACCTCGTCACCTCACGCAGATCTGTGAAGTTTCACAAAGTTCTTTTGTTCTGAAGTTTATCGTGACCCATACACACAAATACAAACTAGAATACAGTAAGTGAAAAAAGCGATAAAAACCGGGCTGTTTGGTGCTTCGTCTGTGTTGTCTCTTTGTGTCCCCTGCACCGGGGTTTTATCGCTTTTACAGTAAGTGGACATATGCAAATAACCTGCAAGTGAGTGACACATCAAGAAGTTCCGGAATTTATAATGGGACTCTGGGGATTTACTATGCATGCACAAATGTGCACAACTTTGTCCATATAAGGGATGAGTGTCAAGGACACAAGATTGTTCAATACATTGAGTAGCTTCAGTCTCCGTATAGCCCGTTCAACATGAACCCTAACCTGAGCAATAACAAAAGTGCTCTCCATGTCTTTCACAGAAAGCTGACCCCTCCTGTGTTGAATGGTGCCCCCCCCCCCCCCCCCATGACAAGCACAGCTCCTTTCTCTGCAATTGTCGTTCTGATTTGGGGGAACCCCTTGTCACTTAGCACAAGATCTCCTGGCAAGACATGTTCGAGGAGTGTGCCTTCCTCCGTAAGACTTTGACAAGAAGGAAATCATGCCGTTCGGTAGGATCCCTATAGGCCACTTCAACGTGTACCCTCCTTTATAGTGGGAGTACAGGTAGTGCTGCTGCTCTGGGTCCGAAGGCGTCTCTGTTTTTACCTCGGTACAATCAATTATAAATGCACAGTCAGGATAATTTTCTCTTTGATGCACCTTCGGGGTGGCACAAAAATCCATTCTTTCACCCGGGCACTCAATTGATCTAAAGTGATGTGGAACACGCGTGACGCTGTTGATTTTGTTACTCCAAAAAGTGTGCCGACAGCTGTTAGGCTGACTCCTAGCTCCAACTTCATAAGGAACATAGCAAGCTTGTCCTCTCGAGAAACATCTGATTGCTTCTGAAGCTGTTGTGGGAGAAGGTTCAAAAGAATAGAAAATACAGTCATTGTCACTCCACAGAGATCTTGCAGGGCTTTTTCTGAATTGGTCAGGGTTCTAAAACCTTCAAAGCCGCACTTTCTTTTCCATGACTCTGGAGACGTCACCTGAAAGGACATACACAACTGCTTAGTTATGACAGATTTTGATAAATGTACATAAAAAATAGCAGTGTTGTTTATTATGTTTCACTGGACCACACCACATTTGTGCAATATCATTTATTTATTTATTTATTTATTTATTTATATGTGTCTACTAACACCCTAAAGCCTTACCAGCAGTACACAATAAAAACACAACATAGGAATGTATTAATACAATAAAATTAAACGTTCATAGCACAATGAAAAAGCATGCAGCTCGCATTGGCCGTACTTATACAAACATCACAGTTCACATGTGCGACGAAGAGCTGATTGGACACTTCTCATATTACTATTAAACAAGTCAACGCAAGCAGAACTAAGGTTACTTAAAATCTGTATTCTTAATGAGGGACATTTTATAGTTTTAACCTATGAATTTGTGGTATGAACAGTGCAGGTAAGTCATAAGAGATCATGCTGGCTATGCATGATGAAAACCAGAGACCAGGGGAAATAAATAAAAGGCGCACACCAGCAGAATTTATTTACTCTCGTCTCTAGTTTTAATCAAGCAGTAAAAGAGTTGACTGGCTGTACTGTGTCTACCAACCTGAACAGCTTCTGGGACACTGTGTTTCTCAACTTATTTGGGATGGGTGCTCGTGGGGTCATGCTCATCAGTATGATCAACCTGGGTTGCTCCATGTTCAGAGTCTGTGACACACAGAAACAGCTTCAGCGCTCCTGTGCCTCCTAACGCATCCGTTTGTGTTTCCTGCGGTAAAGAGTACCACTGTAATCTGTATACTCAGATACAAAAAGTACCTTCTCAGTTTACACACCATATGTACATGTGTAGGTACTTTTTCAGTCTCTGCTGCCAAGTTGGCAAGCAGAACCAGACTTATGTTGTCTTCTGCCATCTCCGAAAGAAAAGAGTTGTCCATGGAAGGCACATTCTCAGAGCTTTCGTTCCTTAATGCTTGCGTATCTTCCTCTACGGTCACATTGCTTGCTTTCGTGGCCTGCCGTTTTGTCCACCTGGAGTTCAAAATTCGTTCATTTGAACAAAAGTTTTCATGCATATGTAACAGTAATCAGTCGACATCTAATCCTAATGACAAAGGCCCTAATAAATGTCTCTGAATATAAGCGAAGCAACGTATGATCTATGTTACAAGTGTACATTGTTCTTATGAATGAGAATTATGTTCTACAGTACGGCTGAGTGCGACACAGTCGCGCATCCCGACAAGTACATTGCGAATTTCCTATCCACCTTTTGTTTCTTGAACCGTCAGGAGCTTTCCGCTTGTAGATATCAGGAAAGATCGTTGGTACGTATGATGGACTGGGACTGAACGTTGCTCACGTGGCCGTCGACAAAGTGACGGCTACATATCACCGTATACTTCGTCGGCTGCCACGGCGTCCCGTCCAGACTGTGAAGCAAACAACCATGATTACAATTCCGTTTATTGCGCCCCTTCAACAGAATGAAACACTGACAAAATACACTTACTTTACACGACGAACAGCAGCAATCCATGCTTTTCTTCTGTCCTTTTCGTACCACTTACCCGGAAACGAATGGAACGTAACGGGAGGACTCTGGCCAGCTGTGTTTTTTGTGCTGTTTGTACACTTTACAACACAACAGTGCTGCGGTCCCGATTTTTGTTTAGCCGGTTTCCTAAGCTTCACAGTTTCGGACATGCTGAGGCAGGACAAAAGCAGTTGAATCACATGGAACGCGTTAGCGCTTCATGCACGCGTGAAGGAGCAACGGACGTATCTACTCGAGGACTTTTCCATCGCGTGCCACCAGGGCAGAGACGCGGCGCTAGTATCGCCGGGCCAAACTCTAGCCGAACGTCCCTATGAGGCACTGAAAACAGGTTACAACGAAACTGCTATCTTCCAGCTTATGTTTCCTAACAGACGGGTTCTCTGAAGGAAACTCGAGACGTTTCTTTAGGTCTATCTTATTTATTACACTGTCAGCATAAAACTACTAGCTTATAAATCAATCATCAGGCTAACTCTTGAGTACGCGAGTCATGTTTGGCACCCATATAAGAAGATCCACGTCAAAAAAATTGAGATGATTCAAAATCGCGCTTTGAGATTTATACAGGGTGTTTCATCTAAGGTGATAAAAAATTCTAACTGGCGACGTACTCGCCGGAGGATTGTGAGACTTTCGGCAGTTACCTCCTAGCAACTTTTGCCACCATTTAGGAAGACTTTGGACAATTTTTAATTCAGGGGAATTTATTTTGTTCAATTGAACTTTGAAAGTTGCCAAGCGAACATCACTTTTTTTTAACAGAAATATGAAGTGCTCCACGGATAACCGCAGACCCAACAAAAACTATGCACAGTATAGCAACAGAAATAATCGAAAAAATTAGTGAAAATTACGCTTTAGCCCCGCCTGCTTGATTTTCGCAAAGAAGAGCGCGCCGTAGGTGCGTGGAGAGGAGGAAGTGTCCCCGCCTCTTGTTTTAACTTTCGTTCCCCCGCTTTGACCTTGATGCTGGTGACTACCGACTTATCATAAAGAAAACAAAATAACCGTCTTATCACAAGGAAGGAAAAACAAATGAAGGCGGGGACACTTCCTTCTCTAGACGCACTTATCGCGCGCGCGTTTTTGCGAAAATCAAGCAGGCGGGGCGAAAGCGTAATTTTCACTATTTTTTTTCGACTATTTCTGTCGCGATATTGTGCATAGTTTTTGTTGGGTCTGCGGTTATCCGTCGAGGACTTCATATTTCTGTAAGAAAAAGTGAGGTTCGCTTGGCAATTTTCGAAGTGCAATTGAAAAATAAATTTCACGCAATTGATGATTGTCCAAAGCCTTCCTCAATGGTGGCAAAAGTTTTCAGAAGGTAATTTCCGAAAGTTCCAGAATCCTCCGGCGAGTACATCGCCAGTTTGAATTTTTTATCACCTTACGTGAAACACCCTGTATACTCTGCTTATGGCAGACACGTTTCAGTAACGGACTTAAGACATCAAGCAAAACTTGAGACGTTACAAAAATGTAGGAAAATAGAGAGATTAAAAACATTTTGTAGGATAATGAGCGCTCAATTAGGGATTGAGGCAAATCACTGCACTGTTCCTGAGGAACAGGGAATGGCACTGCGGTCACGTCACCACTATTCTTTAAACCCTTCCAAAGCCGAATAAATATTTTTAAACGTTCATATTTTGTTCGTACTCTAGAATATTGGAATAGGCTTCCAGGAAATGTAGTATAACACCTACACAATTTACCAGCTTTTATTAGGGCATTAGAGGGCTTTATGTGACTCTGCATCCATGAGCTCCATTTTTCGTTTGTTTGTTTGTTGTTCTTCCCTTGTTGTTTCTCCTTTTCTATATTGCACGGGTGAGTGTTTTTGGCGTATGCAGGAACTGCAGGTTTTGTATTGACTTTATTTGTGTTTGACACTGTAGTTACTGTACTTAATATTTACTGTAGTTAATATGTATGAATTGTATCTCTCCTGCTATGGCCCGTCAAGGGCCAGCAGTATTTATAAATAAATAAATAAAGACCCTATGGTCGATACACGAGTGGGATTCCGGAGAAAATGGCCCCGAAAAAAAAAATACCAGCAACCAGCGGCAACCAGCAGCTCCCCGATTGGACTTGTCCGCGCAAAAGGGCGCTCTATGATTGGCCTTGTCCGAGTGGCGTTTTCTCCGATTTTCAGAGAAGGAATTCTGCAATACTCTCAACATCCGTCGCTGCTCTGAACATGCGTTACATAAAACTGCACTGGAACAACTCCACCAACTATGTACTACTATACCTCACGGAGCGATGGATGGATGCCTCCCCGGAGAAGACAGTCTACTTATCCTTTACTCGCAGGCTGCTACCTACGTTCCACCTGTATATAAACGGTGCCGCCTTCAGAACAGTGAGCCACCCTCGGTTCCGTGGCGTTATTATGGACCGCGCGTTGTCCTGGAACGGTGAAGTCGGGCTCGTAAAAGATCGTGCAAATCCGAGACTAAACTTGCTTCGACACCTTTGCGGAACTCGTTGGAGCTCGACGTCCCGCGCTCTTCTCGGTCTTCACTCATCCCTAAAGGCGCAAATATAGTCCAAGGTTTACGGCGTCACAGTCAGCGACAGCCGAAGTCAGACACGCCAAGCAAGCGATCCGCGAAATATGCTTTTATAGTCAGACGCGCGTCAGCAGTGGCCTGCGACCGTTGTGCATGCGCAAAGTCGCTCTGAATGCAACAGCGCGACTGCGACTGCGCTGATCTGACTGCGCGAGCTCGGTCGGCGAAAAATAGAACATGGTCTATTCTGCGCGGCCGCCGTCCTAGCGCGTTGAATGCCGCCGGCCGCGCTAGCCACTAGACTATAGAGGGTGTGATTTCCCCCGGTGTAGTGCAACTGTGCAGCGCGCGTACGCGCAGCACAGTTACGTCGGACTATATCTTCACCTTTATTCGACATATGCTGGCGTATCACGTTCCTATCTTGACTGGCTTGTGCCCCTCTGCTGAAACTATTCTGCAGCGGGTCCTCACTAACAGTGTAAAGCTATGCCTCTGAGTCCCTACCGCAACGTCCAACGTTACAGCCTTAGCCGAGGCGAGGGAACCACTCATACCTACACCTGGAAATCTTGAAGCCCCACGCCATTGGACATTGCAGCTCCTCTAATTTTTTAGACTTACTGATGTTTATTTCCAAGTGTTTTGGAGTAGCCGGCTCGTGTGTTTTGTAGAATCCACCATATCCATATTTTTTTTTTCTCTCATAACCACCCACACCTACACCTGGAAATCTAGAAGGCCTGTGTCATTGAACATTGCAGCACCTCTAACGTGTTAGACTTACTGATATTTATTTTGAAGTGATATGCAGTAGCCGGCTCCTGTGTTTTGTAGCCAGCCACCATCTCCATATTTCTCTTTCCTAACTACAACTGTCGTCTTGTAACCCGTCACCGACGTCACCCGCTTATCAGGCCTATCCTCCGTCGCACTAACCCTGGGGTATATAGGCTCGTAATCCCGTAGCTTCATGAAATTCCGCGCCACAAAGCGTTGCGTATCCAAAGCTGCCCCATTGGGTACCACCAATACTACAGGATCTTCTTGTGCGGTCGTCTTCCTGGGCTCCAGTGTCCACCATGCTGTGCGGTATCGCACCAGACGTCTTCAACGGCTGCAGAGCTGTACGCTGTTCTGAATGCGGTCTGGTACATTGCCAACCAAGCCACACCTGGTGTTTGGTCAATCCTTTCTGATTCCAAGGGCGGCCGTCATGTACTACGCGCACCTGTGGCCTCTAGTGCTCTTGTGGTCACAGTGTACGACATTATCTTATCGCACATTGTCGCTCTCGCAAAAGGGCGCACAATCGAGCTCCAGTGGATCCTCGGTCACATCGGCATTGCTGGGAGTGACGCTGTTGACAAGCACGTGATGCTCGCCAACGCGGTCCCGCACAAAAGATATATTTCACTTCTGAGGATGCACAACATGTGTTGTGCATCATTGAGCGTGGTTCATTTTGGAGCCAGTGGTCGAGTTGCGCAGAGCCGACGTCGCTGCTGCGCAGAGTTGACCAGTACCTGTCATACCGAATCCATCCGTGGATGTCCCGGCTGCTCGAAACTTTGCTGAGTATACTTCGACTCTATGTCCAATTTGCCAATTGGCATTTCTGCTCGAGATAGGCGCTCAACATTCGTCGTTGTACAAGAGATAAACTGATGCTCTGATGCTCTGGTAGAGCCCTGGACCGGTAATCCAGAAGATGTGGGTTCGATCCCTACAGCTGGCTAACCTTTTCAGTGACTTTCATCTTTCTTCGTCGTTGTGTTCAACATGTGGTGTGATTGAAGATTCGGAACATATTCTCTTCAAATGTGCGCGGTTTCACACTGCCCGTTTGGAACTTCAGAGATCCCTGGACAGTCCCTCGTCTTTTTCGAAGTCTTATTTTTCTTTTTTTCTCTACTAGATCTGGAGTAGTTTGTCCCGCCGTGAGCGGGCTCACATCTCCTTATTTTTTCTTCTGCCACCATCATCATAATCATCCACTAATTGGCGTCGGATTTTGGCGTTATTGTGAGTGATGAACGTCGAATAAAAAGGCACTATAGTTTCGGAATCGACCAAGACGGATGCGACACTCTCTTTAAACGTAGTTTAACCGTAGTGTAGTCATTAAACATAGTATAATATCAAACGCTTAGTATAACGCTTGGTAGAAGCCGTCGTGTGACTAGAAGAATGGAAGCAGGGGTTGGCTACAGCAGTAACTCCTAGTGCCTGTGAAACCTCCAAGATTTCGTATAGTACACATTCAGCACTCAGAAGCCTGTCTATTCTTCTTGAAGGTGTTGGCTTTGGCGAAAGCATGGTCAAACATTATGCCTTCGTTTCATCTTTTTACCACATCGTAGCTAGTTATTGATGACTCGATGAGTGGTCGCTTACGGTGGCAGTTGCGCCACTTGATCATAGGGAAAACTGCTCAATCCGTCGCGAGTAAGCCGACGGAAAAGTTTGACATTGGGATTCGCGAACATACCGAACAAACTATACTGTTATTGAAACAAAACACACAAAAAAACAGTATCGTGTTCGAAAACATTCGGAGAGGAAAACAATTAAATAGACAAATGGCACATATGTATGTGCTATGTGTATTAAATTGTCCTAAATGCGCATCATCTCAAGGTCAAGTTCAATCTGGAATAATATACCTTGGCTGTAAGCAATGGCATATTGTATACTCCAAAAATATTCCACAATTTTAGACAAATTCAGCAAGGAGATGCCTACGGTAATGTGTCGCCTGTAGAGAAGGTTATGTAATAGCGGAAAAGTAGTGGCATTGTATCTACGCTACTTTTATTTGGTAGCAGTAGCAGTTTCACGTTACTTTTTCAAATTTGTAGCGACGCTATAGTATTGCGCATACTTTTCTGTGCAGTAGCGGTATTCCGTTACTTTTTTTTTTCGTTACGTTTTGGTAGCGGGTACAACACTGTATCTGGTACACACGGCACACGCACGCTATCCGATCGGTTAACTCCGCATATACAGCTGTTGTTGCAAATGGTCCCTGGTTGCGTGGGCGGAAATAATGGTCCCGTAAGGTTCCGTGAACCCAAAAATACGAGAGCGACGATGAAACGGATCACAGCCGAGCAAGCGCTATCATTTGCCCTCCAGGTTTGTTGAAATTGGGAGAGATAGGCTTTTTGTGTGAATAACGACAATAAAAGCATCACGCCATTCAATGATGAACATAAAAGAGATATCATTTGTTGCACCTGTTATATTGAGCGGATTGCGTCTGTTCCTTCTCTCTCTCTCTCTCTCTCACTTTGTAAATCCAGTGGAGTACAGAAAACGCGAGAAATCTAGGAAGAGATTCAAAAAGGAACTGCTACCTTCTGCGTATTTGTGACAGATACGTTGGAAAAATGGTCCCCGCGTTCTTATACAAAAGGAAATGTTACAGAAGTGTGAGCAAAAGAATGGCACCGTTTCGTTCTGTATTCGTACCAGTCAAATAAAACGCAAAATAAACGCTTGAAACTGGGCTCACTAGCTTGAGGCTCCGACATCATGATCGCTGTACGGAGGGGCGCCGGATGTAATTCCCAAGGGGACCTGGATGCTAGTATTTTTCTATTGTTGGTCAGACACAGACGTTACAGTTGTTCTCACATATTTTCTATGTCGATGGACCTAATCTTCAGCAGAAGCGGAGTTGTCAGGACAATGAAACAATGAATGATAGTGCGTGCAGCTTTGTTCTGCATAAACATCGACACACAAAAACTGCAAGGGACAACTGACCCGTGTCTGACCAACAATGGAAAAATACTAGCGTCCAGGTCGGGTGCAGCGAATGGCATCGCTTTTATGGTCCTCATGGAATGGCGTGCAGATTTTATTAGCCATTAACAGATAAAAAAAAACGTCTCCCAATTTGAATAAATGAGGAGGGTGAATGGTAACACTCGGTCAGCTGTGATATGTTTCCTCGTCTATCTGCAACCATGTCCTTGTATTTTGGGGCGCACAGGACCCTGTGGGACCATTTCTACCGCCGACACAACCAGTGACCACTTTTTCCGGGACCATATTTTTCCTACACCACGTCTGCTGCGCTCAAATGCACAGTTTCTTGGGAAAGGCCGTTCCATTCTCTTGTGGTCTTCGGGAGGAAATATGTCCGCGTGCACTTGTTCAGCACCGTTCGGACTTTTAGAAGGGGAAGGGGACTTCTATAGGGGAAGAAATATAATCGGGAATAGGAAAAAGGTTGACCTCACGGTGTGATTGTAGGGAAATATTTTATGAAACAACGCTGAACGAGATATCTTATGTCGAGCAGATAGAGGTGGGAAACCCGTGGAAGCTTTCAGGGATGACATACTTGAATAACGTGAATACTTGTGTACTGTGGCAAATGAACGCGCCGCTCTATTTTCGCGGCCTTCAGGGACGCAGAATGAAAAGCTTGAAATAACTCAGCCTTATTGAGGTTTAGCATGAACAAGTCATAGGATGAACAGGGTCGATAAGTGTTAAATACTCCAAGCGGTCAATCCAAGGGAACGGCTCGCGTCGGAGGTAACCTTGTTGATATGGGCGTTCCAAGGAACATTGCTGGATATGTGAACACCTAAACACTTGTGGGAGGCTATTGTTTCTAGTGACGGGTTGAGATTTGGCCTACTGACGAGTTGAGGGGGAAGGAACATTCTTCACAGTTACTTGTTGAAATCAGGGAATAGGAAACTACAAAGCCATGAAAAGAATTGAGGATCGAGAATCAACACGTATATACAGGGTGTTTAAAAAAACGTGTCATTCGGACTTTATAAAAAAATGGGGCGACGGAAAAATACGGGGTAAAGGGCACTTGTGTGGCAACTGAATTTGCCATCTTGCAAAAATATTTTCATTTGATTTTAATTAAAATAAATTGAGTTTCTTTAATTGAACTCGAAAATTTCACAAGTCAACCTAACGTTTTTTTACAGAATTTGAGAGCCGTAGCGAACTTAGTCAGATGCACCTAGAAATCTGCTCGATATTGCAAATGGAACTGCCAAAAAAAAGTCCTGAAGTTGAGGCTTCAGAGTTTCGGGTATTCAAGAGTGCACCAAATCAGTCGGAAAAATGCGCGGAGGGCAGGACATGCTCCTGCCCCCATGAAGCTAGAACAGTTTATCGCCAAACCGGCGTGCAGCACAAGACGCGCAGATAACAAGGCAGGTGACATTCCACCATACGTTGATAAGCGGCAAACAAAAATGATTCCGCCTCTTCTTTCCCGCCCTGTGTTTTTTCGACCTTCTATCTTTCATGGGGGCAGGAGCATATCCTCCTCTCCACGAATCTTTGCGTCTGATTTGGTGCGCCGTTGAATACCCGAAACTTTAAAGCCTCAATTTGGGGACTTTTTTTGGGCAGTTCCATTTGCAATATCGAGTGGATTTCTTAGTGGATCTGACTAAGTTCGCTACGGGATCTCAAATTCTGTAACAAAAACGTTAGGTTGACTTGGGAAATTTTGGAGTTCAATTAAAGAAATTCAATTTATTTTAATTAAAATCAAATGAAAATATTTTTGCAAGATGGCAAATTCAGTTGCCACACAAGTGCCCTTTACCCCGTATTTTTCCATCGCCCCGTTTTTTTATAAAGTCCGAATGACACGTTTTTTGAAACACCCTGTATGTACTAGTACTAGTAATAGTAGTAACTCTTTCTGCGATGCCAGGGTGGGCTGGGTTTGCAACCTCCGTTCGTCGGACTGACAAAGATTGCATGGAAAAATTCATCGTGCGCTATTCTGTGCGACCTCCGTAAAGCATGATGTTCGGCTATTTTTTCCGATGGTATAGCTCCTGAATATCCCTGTCAATTATCATTAATGTGAGTAAATTACACACGCTCTTCACATTGGTGGGGTAAAAAAGTGACGTTTACTTGGCAAATTTCAGACTTAAGCTCGCAAAAATTTACATAATTAAACTGATGCTACACTACATTCACATCAGGAGATGGCAAAAACCCAGCAAGAACAAATGTCATTGACCGCTTGACTCTGGGTGGTATAGTTATTTTATTATAATTCAATGACACGTTTTCTGGGACACCCTGTATATGTGCTAGTAAAATATGAAACTAGTAATATATTCCAAACAGATGGTGATAATCATGCCTCCGCAGGAAGTTTTATACTTCTCGAAGAAAGCACATTTAACCTCGTCGGTACCTGGCAACCTGAACCCGAATCTGCGCCTTTCGGCTACGACTTCTGGTACCAGCCACGGCACAACGTAATGGTTAGCAGTCAGTGGGGAGCACCGTTAGCATTCCGCAAAGGCTTCAAGTTGGAAGACGTACAGAAAGGTGAGTTCGATCTTCTGTCTCTTATTTTTATAGTTTATAGCTTCTGCGGGCGCCAAAAGTGGTGGTTATACAATTATTGTGTGATTATATAAAATATGATTTTAGTAAAAGAAACTGGTTAAACGGTTAGGAGCATCAAATTAATAACAACAAGCTTTCGTGCATCAGTGTGCGCTTCACCAGGTTACAGAAATAGTTGTCTGGAACGCATATATACTAAGACATCAGGGAACGCGAGGAATGGAGCTGTCATTGCTTGGGCTAAGTGAAAAAGGAAAAGAAATATACAAAAAAATAGCAAAAAAAGACACACACAGGCAAAAATGGGCAAGACGAGGAACATCAATACCTCTACGTATACAGAGTGTAACAAAAGAGACAGTATATGAAAAGGGGTAACCGGACAATATAAGGCAAATCGGGGCGCAAGGAAGGCCCAGATGTGGGCCCAATAAACATTGAATAATTGACTTTATGACAGGGTCCTCTTCGAGTATTATATGGCAACAACGTGTGTACTTTTGTCTCTCATAGGTAAAGAAAGAGGGACGAACAGTGGGCCGGACGGGGGCAGACGTCTGCCCAACCAAAAATAATAGGCATAGATGAAAAACGCACAGCTGTCAATGGGGACGACGGAGTAGGATTAGAAGTTGAACGACTGTAAAGCCTAGCAACGTAATGTGATTTTGACAACGTTTACTAATATGGTTTTAGGCAAATATGGTACCAGTCTTGTTGTATGGGACTGGACAACTCACCTCAGGATTCATACCCTGGACTTGGGACCAGATGGGCTGATGCCATTAGAAGTCAGATTCCTGCACAACCCTAATACGGCGGAGGGATATGTCGGCTGTGGGCTGGGAAGTACCGTCTACCGTTTCTTCAAAAGTGAGGTTCGTGATGTTTATACCTTGACTTGTTGAACCACTAACAGCATCACTCAGCAGGGTACTGCCACCATGTAACGGTACAAGTTGATGATCATGACGAGCATGATCAATATGAAGATGGAAGGTGGGATTACGCGACGTTTTTCCGAGTGAAGAGAATGTAGAGAGCCTTTTCTATCAAAAGATCCGTACCTTATGCCGCGAGAATGTGCATGCTGGTATCAGTTGTTTCCTGCAGACGTCCCTGTAGAAGCGACCACTGCTCCTCTGCTAATCACAAGGACATGTCATCTTCACGGGTGCTGACACGAATATCACACGGAATAGTCGATTCCGCGGCTGACACAACAAGATGCAGAGGCCCAGTAGCCCCTTTTGGGAACTCATTGCATCCTGTATAAGAGGAGCATGTACGGCATGACCGCTGCTAACAGTGTCATATGGAACATGGCGATTGTCATCCCCCGTCTACCTGTTCCATCACAAACTGGTGACAATAAGCCAATAACGTTATCATAGTTCTTTGAGCCTACTAAAATTCTTGATAAAGCAGAGTGGGAGCTTAAAGTAAGAGCACCCGTCCAATCTCTCCAGCATATGTCTTTCCATTGCCTTTTCAGTAGCAGTATTTGATGCTGGTAGATGAAAAGATTCAAGAAGATTGAAAGGGCTTGGGATTACACCTATGTGTATGATACATTAAAGTGCCACTCCGGACTCGGAAAACGGCATTTATCTTATTTAGTTCAGGAAAAGTGTATCTAGTTATTCTAGTGTCTCTTTTCTTCTTTCTCTCTCTTCCTTTCTTTTCTTCTTTTTCTTTTCCCTTTTTCTTTTCACCTTTTTCCTTTTTTCTCGGAATAGCAAGCCGTCTCTTTACCTGACTAGCCATTCCTTTCTTATTTTTCTTAATAAACATATATCCCCTCCCCCCCCCCCCCCATGCAAATGAAGTACCCCAAGGATCCTATACGCGAAATTTCAATCCTGTTTGCGAGAGTTGTGCATTTCTGTCAAATTTTGAAGATCTGCTGGCCTCCACGAGTTTCGCTGACGCGAGGAGCAGGTGACGTCATGTTCTCGAGAGAGCGCTCGTCTCCTTGCAACGACGCCTGCGTCGGGGGGGTTGTGATGTGGAGAAGTCACGTGAGGCTGATGGAAAGACAGGGAGAATGGGAGAGATGCCTTCCCACTCCTCGCGCTTTCTCGAAGGTCGGAGCGGTCGGAAGATATGTCACGTGGGGCTCCGCTAACTGAGTGCAAAAAGTACGGAGGAATGAAATAGAGGAGGGGCCCTTTTGCACCGAAAAGTGGAGCCGAGATTGGGGGCCACTCCAGTGACATCACCGCTCCCTCTCCGGTTACGGGTACATGCATCTCTATGAGAGCCCCCAACGCATAGTTTCGGAATACTTGGAGAGGTGTGGTGGTAGCGCACCGAAGTGGCTCCCAAAGTGGTGTGTGCAAACAGACGTCATTAGGCTATTCAGGTAATGTAACCCCGCGTGGCTCCAAAGCAGCGACAGCTCATCTCCTATTCTTACGTCACTTGCCCCACACTTCTCTCTTCTGTCGAAGAGCCGTTGGGGCGCCTCCTTTTTCTTCTTTCCTTCATGGCAGAAGGTTAGCCCCCAAGGAAAACGTGTAGGGCAACAACGTTGCCACGTGAGAGCCGGGCAATCCCTCGGAGCATAACATGACGTCACAGTTCTGCACCAAAAATTAATTTTCTCAAACTTTCTTGTCACGTAAAGCCAAAATATTTTGCAGGAATGTAAAGTGAGCCAAGATTTCAGTAACATAACTTTGGTAGGGTTCTGAAGACACGGGATTTAGTCCGTAGCGGCACTTTAAAGCGCTCACAGAACAATGTAAAAACTACGATTAGCAAGTTGAAAATTGCTTTGTGTATGACGCCATTCGGGAATTGGCTAACTTGTAACGCGTTAAGTTGCCTCTACATGGCAGTGACCAGAGCAACTACTGGAGTCGGTAAAATATGTCTCCTGTATAGTTGGTGCAGAGAAGAGGAGCTGGTGTCTGAAAACCACTCATATAGCTTGAGCAGAAGTTTGTGCGACCATGAGGAGAATGCTTTATACATCCTAGTCCAACTTTACAGCATATTTTAGCTTTAGAAATTCACTACTGCTCTTAAAGGAGTACAGAGGGTCATCCAAAATATTTTCAGTTTAAGGCGGCTGGTGAAAGTATGTGCGTCAGTTTGAAGGATATCATAAAAGTTTTTGATGTATGCGTTTCTTTCCCAGGAAAAAAAAAAATGTACACAGCGGCGCGCGTTCGCTCTCGACTCGTCCCACGACGCGTAACGAGGAAGCAAAGGACAATGAGCATGTGACCAATAACGGCATAATGTCAGCTGTTCCCTTTCACTGGTCAGTCGCACAGCCGATGTCAGAGCCTGTCCTTTGCTTTTCGTTTTGAGGGTTTTTTTTTCTCCTTTTGTAGTGAGTAAACCACGTAAACCTGTTCCCTCCTGGGGATTCGGGTGTGAAATGGTGACCTTGCGCATGGAGGGTTTCATTGTCCCGCCGGAGTTTCCCTGAGGGCAATGCTTCTTGAGAGCCGTGAACAGATAACTATCAGACGACGTCTTTGTGAACCGCATATGACGACAGCGCTAGAGCCCTGCACGGACACGGGCCCCTTACTGGCTGTGCTCTCGGGTCCGGGCCGAGACCAGGCCGACGGAATACATCGCGAAAAAACAGGAATCGGCTCAGTCGTGTCCAAGCCGCAGTGTTTTACATGAAAACGTCACGGTCTTATTTTCTTGATCGGCTCTGGCTCATTCACTGTGCTCAGCCCCCCCCCCCCCCCTCCTGGATGCACTCAGTTGTCTTTGTAAGTCACTCTCACACCCGCTCGAGGCGAAGTTGCCCCGCTGGTAGTGTGTAAAAGCTCGTTGTGCGCGCCGGCAGTTGAATCTGCCTCCACCGCTAATCTTCTTCGGCGCTTCCGTAGCTCTCTCGATCGACCGGTACTGGACGTTGGGGTCTTTTTGGGTTCCACTTGAGGTACCCTTTCTTCAAGTTTGATATTTTATGTTTGCAAATGTATGCAATTTTTGTTATGTTGTTGAAGCCGACATTGTTAAGGTCCAGGTAGGACCTCTCAGCACTCTCCAAAGTTACATGGATCGGCGTCGTAGCTTCACGCGTTCGCTAGATAAATTGCTCGAAAGGTACGCGTACCCCTGTATTTCCGTCTCTGTCGCAGGCGCCCGCCACACCCACAGATTGTGTCAGCCGCCCCAATGACCCTGTTTGCTTGAATCTTACACGTGTTAGCTATGTGGATTTGGCTACTTGGTTGCTATAGGTTTATTACTAACCGAACTATTGCGTCATAGGCATAGATTCGTTGCATCGTAAATTTTGGCCTGCCTACCAAACCGAACTTACAGACGTTTTCACGTCACAAAGAAAGCAGCAAAAAATACCGATACACGAGATACACACACAGACACACGCACACACACTGCTGCTACTCACAACTGACAGAATGTTTAACACATATTCAACAAACAGGGGTGGTAAACATCACAGATAACTGGTTTTCAGTTAACTGGGTGTGTGGGACGCGATAGCGCCCACCTTGTACCCCAAGCGCACTGACGCAGGATCCACGTCGCGCGCAACCGTGAGTAGGCAGCGATTGTGATCGACCTCATGTGCGGACTAATCGAGTCTTGCTGACAGAGATCAACAACGCAGGTACTTGTTAGAGTCACTAAAGAAGCTTCGTTTCAGGGTATCGACACTGATGTACAAGGGACAACAGGAACGCCATCATGTTTCCGCACCACACCGGTACCATTCCCATTTGAGGATCAAAGACGGCTAACATAATGCTCCCTGTGGGCCAGGGAAGCGTGAATGATTGTTGCGCGATAATCGATGTATTGTCAACCAGAGTGTCCCGAGGATGTCAAGGTCAGCTCGAGGCCCTCAATTGCTGCTTGTAAATGAAAGTAACATTTCACCCGTGCACGACAGATGGCATCGTGCGCTAACGTGCACAGTGCGCGTGCGTGTGGGTAGCGTGGCGCAGAAACAAGATGGCGCATGCTCGCTCTTCGAACTCAGTGTTGATACTCTGAAGCGTAGTGATTCTAGCACTTGTCCCCCGTTCGCGAACATGATTGCACACTTCAACGAGGGTTGGCGCAGGCGCAGTGGCTTTCTTTCACACTCCGCTTCCCGTTACTCGCACTGCCGGTTCCGGGCTGGCAACATGGCGGCGATGGCAATCGCCCGCCCATGCTGCCCATGCTTTGCGGAGTTTTTTAGCCTTGTGGGAATCTGTCTTACTTTACTGCCCGTCCCGTTCCACACTTACCCGTCCCCTCATTTTCTCACCGGACGCACAACGCTGTGGCATCAAAAAAATTTATGAATGTCACTGCAGCTTGAACGCAGAAACACTTTCGGGTACTAGAAGCGGCCGCACTAAAACCGCGCGGATGACAATTCGAAACGGGATTTCGTTTTGAAACCAAGAAAGCAGGGCAACCGGAAGCTGGGAGATTATCATGTATATTTACAAAAACAAGCAAAGGACACGGGATTATGTGTATGATCCGACCCTCTAGAACAGGGGTGCCGAAGTGGCGGCCCGCCTGTGGTTGAAGTCCGGCCCGCGTGGCCCCTGAGCAACAAATAGTAAAATATGACTAACAAATAATCACTTTCACAAGATGTTGACACAAGTTGAAAAACAAAGGGTGCCAA
Source organism: Ornithodoros turicata (assembly GCF_037126465.1). Taxonomy (NCBI): domain Eukaryota; kingdom Metazoa; phylum Arthropoda; class Arachnida; order Ixodida; family Argasidae; genus Ornithodoros; species Ornithodoros turicata. Next base: position 6,135,850 of record NC_088202.1, on the reverse strand, counting down.
GTTTCCTCATGACACAGCAAATAGAAGGGATAGCCGACCCTGTGATTGAGCAACGTTAAGTATCAAGAATATGTACGTTTTATGTCGTTTTATGTTCTGTGCTGTGTGGTCTATATCAGAAACAGGCCACCCAAGGCCGTGGTATGCGGCACGCATAGTTCCTCCATGGCTCAATGCAGCCAGCGGACATGAATGAGTTCGGCACCCCCTCCCTAGAACCTTCTCAAGAACCTTCTCAAAGCCACTTCACATTGCTCCTGACTCCTCCCATCTTTTAGAATCACGTTCCCAAATCTTGGTGAGAGGGGTAGGGAATGGGAGAAGGAGTTTTGTCGAAACTCTATCTCCACAAAAACTTGTACTGTAACGATAACGAGCTCGCCCGCGTGCGTTCTGGATTTAATTTGGTCTCGTGTTGTTGCTATGTTAAACCGCCAGTTCTTGTGTGTTTGTGACCTTCTCTTCTCTTCTTATCAATTTACTTAACTTGCTTGATAAGCGCTCGAACCGCGTAAGTCACGGCTGGAAATACTACGCCGAGTTACCGGGGCGGCCGCATAAAAACAGGAAGGCCCGGGCCGTGTCGGCCAATTTTTCCATGCACCCGGGCCCGATCATGGCCGGAAAAGCCGGCCCGTGCACAGCTCTAGTCAGCGCAAGCTCAGACAATAGTACTGCTCTCCACCACTCTCGCGCACGGTCGCTTTGTGTGACGCAATACGCTCTGCAAGTAACCGAGCGTTCTGCGCATATCTCCTCTCCCAGTTACTCCACTCGGGAAGCCCCATTGGCTAAGGCGCCGCCGTCCCTCTTCCCTCTCACTGCCTCCTCTCATGCGCAGAGACGCACTTGCACAGCGTATAGACCTCTACCTGATTGTAAACAAATGACGTCATAATGTTCGACAGCGCCACGAGTTTGGTAGAGTTGAACCACGTTCAATGCTAGTGGCGAACAAGGTCGCGCCCGATAGCCACGTTCTTGAGGGGATTACGATGGTCTTTGAAAAGGACGCGACCTTCTGTCGTACTTTTCTTTCAATAGGAGGCAGCGAACAATTGCCCATTCGTGGAACCCAGCTCTCCCCTTCCGATCTGTTTTGGTTTCGGTGTGTCTCCCAACGTCATGATGGCGTTTCTCGGGTAGAGGTTTATTTCCACGACAGGAGGTTTCCACGACAATTATGACTCTGTGGGGTGAATTCCTTGTCATGGTGCATTTTAATCGCCTGCTGAATAGTGTTACAGAAAGAAGAGAGCGTGTTGAAAATGACCTCTGTGCTACTTTAAGATAAGAAACAAACAAACGACTCTATTTTGGGATGATGAATGGGGAGTTTCATCGCAAGGGGCGATTAAGCGACTTTAGGGCGCTTTAGCGACAGGGGTGACTTCAAGATTGACCTACAAATATGCAGTTCTTTTTTTTTTTCATTTGTAACTGTTACTTTGCAACAACAGATTACAATATGACAAAAACTCTCGCTCTTTTCATCATAACTTGTGATGTCGTGTCCTGCGCACATTGCAACACACATACTGTAGCAGAAGCTGTCTTCTCTTGGCACCTCTTAGACAATGCCTCCTTTTGTGCGCAGAAAAACATTTGGGAAGCAGAGAAAGTGATTAGCATTCCATCAAAAAAGGTGTCGGGGTGGATAATGGACACTATGCCAGGTAAGTGCTGAATGAAAGCAATTTCATGTCACTTTAAGTGCACGTGAGGAGTAGTAATAGGGGGTATCGAGGGAGACCAGATGTCAGTACGCTCCATAGGTGTCCGGTTCGAACCCCACAGCGTCTGGGACACCGTCGCGTGTGCGGAGGGCGCGGCGCCTGTGCGGAGGGTTGTCCGAGCGCTTATCGGCGGGGGGAGGGCTGCGTGCGCGCTTACTAGCTCACATTTTTCAGCCTGGGCCAACTTCTTTCATCATTTTTCAATCTGCGCCGAATTTTTTCGCGACTTTTTCCCGTGCGCGACAGGCGGCGCTCGCGTGGAGGGCTGCTGCGGTGGGCGGAGCGTGGCCGGAGGGTTGCGTGAGCGCTTACTTGCTCACATTTTTCAGCCTGGGCCGACTTCTTTCATCATTTTTCAATCTGTGTGCACTTCAATGGCAATTTATTTCCCGCTACAGCAGGTGTGCAGTAGGCGATTTACATGCAAAGGATAGCCATACACAAAAGTACAAGTGAAAATATATTTATTAAAGTCATTAGTGTCAGGAATTATGTTATGACTCCATGTGAAGGAGAAAAACTCAGCCAAAAAAATCTGATGCAATAGCATTGATGTGGTATTTTATTAGTGATAATCACGCAAGTTTTCAATTAAACAGAAGGAGTAGCACATTTTAATAAAAGAAGATATTTTTAATCAATATGATTACAATCAAAATTAAAAGTTTTATTATAAAAAGTCTAACATGACCACCATTGCGGAGTTTTAATTACATAGTTCTAATATGTAACTTCATGCACAACAGCTAATATTCCATTATGATACAGTTAATCAAAGAATATATTTTTAATCAATATAATTACAATCAAAATTAAAAGTTTTATTATAAAAAGTCTAACATTATTATACGTGTCCACCGTAGTGGAGCTTTAATTACAAGTGCCGATAGATGTATGTGAACAGCAGAGAACCTGGAAGACCATGGGACGCGAACACAAGAGGAAATAATATCTATAACACTACAAAGAAGATATTCTTAATCAAAACAACAGAGGAGGAAAATAATCTATCATTTTAACTATCATAAAATCATCCTCGTGGCTTCCCCATACAATTTTTGTTCTAAGAGACACTACTTTGTTTTATGAATTCAACACAGAAAATATATTAAAAAAATGAACTTCAACACATAGCACGCTCCTAGCCAACAATCAGCTCTAATAATATCTGCCCTGATTTGTTGAAGACGGGAGGCGTACACCTGACAGCTATGAACATTTTCGAGCACAATAGGGAAGATTATTCCAACATTACACAATTAATCAATTTCTTATTAAGTAAACAGCATAGACATACGGAAATAATGAGAAAAACGATCAACAGCTAATAGAGAACCAAAACACATCACATAAACAACAGACACATGAAGGAAAATAAATGAAAAATAATCTATCAAAACGATCAACATGCACGGATGAATGGCAGAGAAACACTTTGAACAGTACATGATGAATAATTTAATACAGCACAGAGCTCACGCTGAATAGCAGAGAAACAATCTAAACGGCACATCTGCCAACATGTAAACAACAGACAGGAAAATATTACTGAAACAAGATCAACAGCTAATAGAGAGCCAAAATCCAACACGTAAACAAGAGGTACAGAAAGGATAAATAGTTGAAGAACAATCTAACAAAACAAGAACATGCACGGATGAATAGCAGAGAAACACTCTAAACGGTACATCTACCAACGGTAAACAACAGACAGGAAAATAATTGAAAAAGAATCAATCGAAACGATAAACATGCACGGATGAATAGCAGAGAAACGATTTGAACGATGCATCTGCCAACATGTAAACAACACACCGGAAAATAATAGTGAAACAAACTATCAAACATTACAATTTGAAATAATATATCTTTTGAACTATCATAAAATCAACCTTGCGAGCTAACAATATAGAATTTTCATCCTACTCAGGCACTATAAACATTACCTTGACAGAGCTATCCAAACATGCACCACAGCTATGCTTTACAATAATTACAACCAGACTTGAGACCAGGCGGGGTCACTCTCTCCATCTATACAGCCCAAGCATGGAACCTGTTGTCAATCTGTGGGGGTGGGGAAATCCTCTCTCTTTTTCACATTCTTTTCTCCAAAAGAAAATATTCCGAGGATCGGTGTACAGAGACGAATTTTTTATTGATCGCAAATAGACATTGGAATTATTCGACTCTCAAGAACACAATAAGAATTCTATCAAAAACAATAGAACGCAAAAAATCTAAGAATAGACTTTCTAAGCAAACGAGAAAATATTATTGGTGCAAACAATGCTCAACGAGAAACGTTGCATTTAATGTATTTCAGATCAGACACAACTATTAGGCAATCATTATTCTCAACTCACAAAATATCAATCGAGTGAAAGTCAAGTTTATTCAATGACAGAAACAATACTCATTCGAAAACGAGAATCATATTTAATTACGTCGTTTTATGTTAACTTTGCAATACATGCAGAAGCCACAAACAACTCATCTGAAATGCAAATTATTGTGTTTGCTATAGCGGAAATCAACGCACACAACATTCCAATCTAGTAGAATATTCTTATTAATATCAATCGAGTGATCATCTGAAACATAGTCAAAGCAGTAATTAATTTAGGCAAACATTTTCCTAACCAAGTGTGCAAACACATCACAGAAACACGTCTTTTTCATTGAGGACCCAATAGTGGAAACAAAATATCAATCGAGTCAAAGTCAAATTTATTCAGTGATAGAAACAATACTAATTCGAAAACGAGAAACAAATTTAATTACATATTTTTTATGATAACTTTGCAACAGTAATTTCTACATGCAGAAGCCACAATCAACTTTTCTGAAATGTAAATTATAGTGTTTGCTACAGCGAAAATCAACGCACACAACATTCCCAACTAATAGCATATTTTTATTAATATCAATCGAGTGATCATCTGAAACAAAGTCAAAAGCAGTAATTAATTTAGGCAAACATTTTTCGTAATCACGCAGCGCAAATATACATCACAGAAACACGTCTTTTTCATTCAGGACCCACTAGTGTAAACGAAGTGAGAGAGGGAGCTGAGTTCCCGTACACTTTCGTTAAGGTTACACCCGCCGGGAGCAGGGGAATCCAACAACGGCCTTGGTATACAAAGCCATAAACCGACTCCAGCAAGTCAAGTTAGGGAAGGATGGGCTCTAGCGCTGTCTTGTACATAGAATCATTGAAGGCAAACATTTTTTTCCTTACACATCACATCTTTTTGTAAATTGAATTTCATAATTCTCACGGCAGGTGGAACATTCTAAACGCGATAATAAATTTTGAATAAATAATATTACCACCAATATGATTTAACTAAATGTCGAGGCGCACTTCAAAACAGAACAGACAATTGCTATACATTGAAGAAATGGACGGATTTTGTACTCGTTACCATACGTCATGGGAGGACCTGATAAAAAGCTGCTTCGAAAAGGAGGAGCTGCGAAACGATTCATTTATCGCTGCATTTCAATACGTCCTTGACATGGTCGTATTCGGAGATATGGCACAAATTATGGAATTCAAGATGCGAGAACTTGTATGTCGAATCTACGATAGTTATAAAAATATTTGCACGTCAACATCGGAAGGACCGTTTGGATTGATGGTGGAGTTTTTGAGGTTTGCTAACGAAGAATTGAAATACACTAGACCAAACGTAATTGTAATCATTGCAATGGGCATTGCATTAATCAAGAAAGCAATCAGATCAAATTATCATATACAAGCAGTCTATATCGCACGATTCATTACGGATTTGTTGAAATTACACCTAACGGTTGAAATGGAAAGTACATACAAAATCTTATCACGTGGTATATTCCACCCTAGAACCTCTATACATTTATTTTATTCTAACAGTCAAGGATGTCGAATGAACAGAAATTCAATATTGTCGTGCAAGGTCTGATGTATCATCACTTATTGAAACTCAACAAACATATCAATTGCGGTGGGCCACCGGACGATTTTCATCTAATACTCTCTTGTACGCCATTCAAGAATCTTCATACAAAGAAAGGAAGCATCAATAAGAGACTGCGCAAGTTCGTCGCAACAAAGTGCAAGTTGTTGAAGCAATACAAACACGGCGACAACATATCACCTGCGTTAATCAACGCTGGATTCAAGCGCCCAATAATCAGAATAAATTACTTGATGTCTTCGGAATTCATCAATCAAGACAACAAACGAAAACTTCGGAGTTTGGAATAGAATTGTAATTTATCGAAATAAACAAGTGTATAATTGAAATAATAATTGTATTCTTTGTCATCATTGTAATGTATTCTACACAGCGCAACGAAAACAGCTTATGACCAGGTTGAAGATTGCTAAGGAGACACTACGTACAAGGATCTTCGCATGGAATCAGCGCTGGCAATCAAAGATATTTTTACACGACCACACTCTATACAACACCGACACCGGAAGGAAAGAATTGTAGAAAAATCGATAATAGAAATTTAGAGGCATGTTACATCAATATTTGTTTACAAAGAGGATCACTAATATTTTGCGAAAGCTTATTTTACGAATTAAATTGCACAGTGTATATATTTTCTCAAACTATTTGACAGTTGACAATACTATATTGAAAGGAATCTATTATCAAATGACGCGATGGTGGAGTCTACAATTCTAATCATCATAACATGCGGCACACAATTCCAATAAGATTTTGGGGGAATCGAATCACACAACTGTCATCAGGAATGTTTAACCGATGAAGATGAGCACTATGCATAAGATATGTAATTATAATAAGTAAATATTCATTTTGCAAACTTAACCAAAGCAGCACACATAAACGTAGCTTCAATTCACAGAATGTACCTGAGGTTTTTAATTAGCCATACTGAAAAACTACGAGTCTTATCATTATGTCACGGCATATGAGGCACGACAAAGGACATACATTAATTTTAGAAGATTTTAGCTCGCAATGAATCAAAACGTAATCTTCAACACCAAAGGCTCGTGTTTAAATTTTCAAAGTCAAAACTGTACACTCTTTCTTACAATTTTTTTAAGATGTAGATTAAAAAGCTGTCTATACAGGGTGTTTCAAAAAACGTGTCATTCGGACTTTGTAAAAAAACGGGGCGACCGAAAAATACGGGGTAACGGCATTTGTGTGGTAACTGAATTTGCCACCTTGTAAAAATATTTTCATTTGTTTTTAATTAAAAGAAATTGAATTTCTTTAATTGAACTCCAAAATTTCCCAAGTCAACCTAACGTTTTTTTTACAGATTTAGAGAGTCCGTAGCGAACTTAGTCAGATCCACCAAGAAATCCGCTCGATATTGCAAATGGAACTGCCCAAAAAAAGTCCCGAAGTTGAGGCTTCGGAGTTTCGGGTATTCAACGGCGCACCAAATCAGCCGCAAAGATGCGCGAAGGGCAGGACGTGTTCCTGCCCCCATGGAGCTAGAACAGTTTATCGCCGGACCGGCGTCCAGCACAAGACGCGCCGATAACAAGGCGGGTGACATTCCACCATACGTTGATAAGCGGCAAACAAAAATGATTCCGCCTCTTTTTTCCCGCCCTGCTTTTTTTTCGACCTTCTATCTTTCATGTGGGCAGGAGCAAGTCCTCCTCTCCACAAATCTTAGCGTCTGATTTCGTGCGCCGTTAAATACCCGAAACTTTGAAGCCTCAATTTCGGGACTTTTTTTGGGCAGTTCCATTTGCAATATCGAGCGGATTTCTTGGTGGGTCTGACTAAGTTCGCTACAGGCTCTCTAATCCTGTAAAAAAAAACGTTAGGTTGACTTGGGAAATTTTGGAGTTCAATTAAAGAAATTCAATTTATTTTAAATAAAATAAAATGAAAATATTTTTGCAAGATGGCAAATTCAGTTGCCACACAAATGCCGTTTACCCCGTATTTTTCCATCGCCCCGTTTTTTTATGAAGTCCGAATGACACGTTTTTTGAAACACCCTGTATAGTCACACATTGTATACAAGATATTTGTTTGTACATTAATTGATAAAATTTATCAGATCACATTCCGGAGCAGTGGAGACTATCAGTAAGTGTTTAGTTAAAATTTGAACTGCTACCGCAATTTACGAACTGAGTTGTAGAAAGCGTAATTTCACAGCTTTAGCTGGCTCACTTTGATACGCGAAGGTTTTAAGAACTCTTTTGCGATGACAAAGAATTTAATCGAGTGTATTGATGTTTTCTATATACTCTATAACGTAATGTGAATTCTCCACGACGTGGATAGTAAAAGTTACGAATATTTTTCGAACAAAATTTACTTAAAACTCGAAGAAAGGGTCACTCGCGTCGTCGAATGCGTTTCGGCAACACGCCGGGCAGCGTTTCCCGGACACCCTTCCGAAACCGAACGCGATTCGGCGCCCAACGCGTTAACGCGGCACCCCACGCGTGCGTGTTGCTTTCTTCCGGAAACAGGTTCGTCGACGCAGGTGACCCTTTCGATTTAAGTAAATTTTGTTCGAAAAATATTCGTAACTTTTACTATCCACGTCGTGGAGAATTCACATTACGTTATAGAGTATATAGAAAACATCAATACACTCGATTAAATTCTTTGTCATCGCAAAAGAGTTCTTAAAACCTTCGCGTATCAAAGTGAGCCAGCTAAAGCTGTGAAATTACGCTTTCTACAACTCAGTTCGTAAATTGCGGTAGCAGTTCAAATTTTAACTAAACACTTACTGATAGTCTCCACTGCTCCGGAATGTCATCTGATAAATTTTATCAATTAATGTACAAACAAATATCTTGTATACAATGTGCGACTATATAGAGAGCTTTTTAATCTACATCTTAAAAAAAATTGTAAGGAAGAGTGTACAGTTTTGACTTTGAAAATTTAAACACGAACCTTTGGTGTTGAAGATTATGTTTTGATTCATCATGAGCTAAAATCTTCTAAAACTAATGTATGTCCTTCCATTTGTAGTGCCTCATATGCCGTGACATAATGATAAGACTCGTAGTTTTTCAGTATGGCTAATTAAAAACCTCAGGTACATTCTGTGAATTGAAGCTACGTTTATGTGTGCTGCTTTGGTTAAGTTTGCAAAAGGAATATTTACTTATTATAATTACATATCTTATGCATAGTGCTCATCTTCATTGGTTAAACATTTCTGATGACAGTTGTGTGATTCGATTCCCCCAAAATCTTATTGGAATTGTGTGCCGCATGTTATGATGATTAGAATTGTAGACTCCACCATCGCGTCATTTGATAATAGATTCCTTTCAATATAGTATTGTCAACTGTCCAATAGTTTGAGAAAATATATACACTGTGCAATTTAATTCGTAAAATAAGCTTTCGCAAAATATTAGTGATCCTCTTTGTAAACAAATATTGATGTAACATGCCTCTAAATTTCTATTATCGATTTTTCTACAATTCTTTCCTTCGGGTGTCGGGTTGTATAGAGTGTGGTCGTGTAAAAATCTCTTTGATTGCCAGCGCTGATTCCATGCGAAGATCCTTGTACGTAGTGTCTCCTTAGCAATCTTCAACCTGGTCATCAGCTGTTTTCGTTGCGCTGTGTAGAATACATTACAATGATGACAAAGAATACAATTATTATTTCAATTATACACTTGTTTATTTCGATAAATTACAATTCTATTCCAAACTCCGAAGTTTTCGTTTGTTGTCTTGACTGATGAATTCCGAAGACATCAAGTAATTTATTCTGATTATTGGGCGCTTGAATCCAGCGTTGATTAACGCAGGTGATATGTTGTCGCCGTGTTTGTATTGCTTCAACAACTTGCACTTTGTTGCGACGAACTTGTGCAGTCTCTTATTGATGCTTCCTTTCTTTGTATGAAGATTCTTGAATGGCGTACAAGAGAGTATTAGATGAAAATCGTCCGGTGGCCCACCGCAATTTATATGTTTGTTGAGTTTCAATAAGTGATGATACATGCGCTGTGGGGTTCGAACCAGACACCTATGGAGCGTACTGACATCTGGTCTCCCTCGATACCCCCTATTACTACTGTGAGGTTAGTTCACACTTTAGTTCATGTTTTGGCTCACACAATTGGATAAACTTTTTTTCGCAAGTCGACCATCTAGAGGTTGAATATATTTCAGTTGGAGCTGACCAATCGTGTTCAGGGTATTTCACATCTCTCGATTTAATGAAACTTATGATGTCGCATTTTGCGGGGATTAATGTAAACATACTATATTCTACAGGGTGTGTTTTGTTCGTTACAACTCTCTTCGAGAGAATGTCCGCTTGCCCGTACAAATTCAATTGCGAAAACGGTGCCTAGGTAGACACCTCGATAACTTTTGCCTAAGAAGACTTGAACGAAAAAAAAAACTGTTTATTGTGTAGTGCATGTCATGTATATATAGCAGTATATAGACGTCTACCTTTTGCATGAGCTATTTTATATGTCCACTGGTAAACATGGTGAACATAATGGTAAACATCCTGCCGAGCGGAAGGTCAGTTACAGCAAGAACGTATTCTCGCTAATCATTACACTGCTCCAGATGACAAGCGTTTGATACAGTGGCGTTGCATGCGCGCAAGACAGCTGCACGAGGAAAGTTCCACAGAAAAGCTTTGTTACCGGTTTCAATGTGAAATTCTGTCGTCCGGTATATTTGTGGCGTAGATAAAGGTAAACTAGTTTCGTTTGGTTCGCCTACATTAGGATGGAACAGTTTCAAGCAATCGACGCGAACACAACACCAAACTTCTCATATTTCCTGTCCTTTCCTTTTGGCCCAGCCTTCTCGGCGCGAAAGGTACGTCGCAGCGGTTATCCATGAGAACGGAGGCCACCTGTCCCACAGAGAGCTGTTGAATGAGTCATGTCTCAAATCATTAGATGAGAAGAAGAGTGAAAGGAACCCTGTGTATATATAAAATACGATTCTGCACGCTTCTGTTAGAATGCGCACTAAGAAGTACAATGCACGATGCGTGACCTCCAGGGAGCAGCGTTGGTACCTCATGGTGAATTCCACTGGTCGATCTGGAGCGAGCACCTGAATCACCTGAACCTGAGCACCTGCATGGGCTACCGAAATCCACCCGCGAAAAACGCACTGGACCCTGGCAGAACTCACCGCCTGCATCCGGGAAAGTTCGCGCATCCAACGCTCGCTGTTTCTCGGTCTTGCAAGATATCGGGCGGTTTGCATAAAAGAAAACGGAGATGAGAACGGTCTCACGGTGAGTTCGTACTCAAATGAGTAAAGTCTCAGATTTGAGGCAGAGACGATTTATAAACAATTTTGTGACTATTCCCGTCTCATACTCACATGAGACCGAACCTGAGATCGGCAGCACGGCAACTGGCGAGTGGTACTGGCGTCATGTGCTCAGCCGGCGTTCACACGGCGCAAACCAAACCAAACTCAAACCAAAGTCTTTCGAGCAATTACGAGTCCGCGTTCACACGTAGCAACTCTGTAGCTCCACCCACAAGCAACCTTATGGCGACCGGAGAATGTGGGTTCGAATCGAACTGGTGGAATCTTTTCTTTAGCTGCTGTTTATCAAATTTCAGTCAGTTTTATTGCCCCAATATATCATTATTACCTTCTAGAAATGGCAACTGATATGCTTACGTGAAGTTCGTAAAAAAAGAAAAAGTTATTTCTCAGCTGCACCTGCAGGATTTGAACCCATAAATCCACGAACAAAATCCACAACGCAATCGGGAGTCACGTGGCAATGCTCCCCTCGCTGATTGGCCGGTGCACGAGCAACTTCTCAAGTTTTCGGTCGGCAAGCAATTCGCAGCAACTCTGAGCAATTCGAGTTGCTGGAGGTTGCCGGCTGACAGCAACTCCAAAGTTGCTCATAGTTGCTGGAAAAAGTTGCCCCGTGTGAACGCTGCCTCAACGGTCCAATGTCATGAAGGACAGATGTGCTCCGTACACTCGGATGTCGGAGCGGGTTGCTTTTACGACACTCGGAAATTGTTTACTTCTTGTGGTTGTCGGTCGTCGTCTTTTGCCTCTGAGTGTCAGCCGCGTCAAACTATAGGAGGTAGGGTCAAATATTACTGTATCGCGCATCTGTGCAGTGCAATATGTTCGCGCAGCATCGTTTCATCTGCGGAAGGCATATATATATACAGCTCCGCTTTTCGAAATGGTGACAGGTTCTGTCGTCTGCGTTTCATTCAGTGCGTGAGTTGATACAACATCGTGAAGATTTGCATTGATATTTCAGTAGCTTCACGAGATTGTAACGTAGTTCTGTTCAATAAAATGAACACGAAGCTTCGTGTGCTCTGTTATTTTGCATTTTGCAGACGGCAACTATATGCGTCTGTACCTCATCGCTGTCTCTCAGCGGTTGAACAGCGGTGAAAGGGAACCCGAATAAAACAGAAGGAAGGTTATAACTGTCAGGTGAAGTTGAAAAACGAATAGGTCAAACATTTCAGAACATATGCGACGAAGCACCATGGTCCATTACAAAGCAACTGGCTACATGCAAGTGACAGATCAAGAAGGTGTACCGCCTATCCACTAAGCAGAGTGGTTATTCTCAAGTTGAGAACGCATTTGAGCGTGGTATGTACCTGTGTGAAAATCTGAGAACGCTATACACGAGAACGTGCTCATGCGCGATCTCAACTTTGCTCTCAAAATTGCTTTATGCGACCGGCTCAGACGATGAGTACGAGCTTGAGATCAGACTCAAGTGTGAGACCCATCTCAACGGGTCCTGGTAATGACAACAGTGTCTCTCTGGTGTTCATGCTGAACCTAAGCTCCCTTGAAACGAAAACAGGTTTCGAAAAAGAGCGTCTGTCGTTGTGCGAGTGCATTGGGAACATGTCCCTGAGCCTGGGGAAAGACAATCAGGCAAAATACACATATGAACAGCAAGTCTTGTGCTTTGCGATTTATGTTTTGTCTGTTTGATTTCCCCCAAGCTCAGGGACATGTTGCCAACCTCAAGTGTACACCAGCTCGCTTGCATTTTACTTCTTTATTCAATGCTACACCAGGTCCAAGTTCAAACTGATGTGCGAGAAGCACGTAGGCTTTATTTTGGACGCATACATCGTGATTTCTCGTCTGGAGGCTTCAGACACGACTGACTCAACAACTCCCTGTGCCTTCATTCTCGCGGATAGTGCGGCTGTTAGGGCATTTGCTGAAGAGGTTGAGCGACAAGGGAAGACGACTAGTTTGTGGGAGCGAAGTCGCATGCTTCAAGAAATACTCTAGTTAAACTTTGCAGGTGAAGTTTGAGAAGTCGACGGTGAGAAATCTGGTACATAATGAATAATTGCAAAATGATTTCTTTCTGGTCAGGACGTTTTCTAAATTTTATGGCGCTGATGAACACGCTTCTACAGATGAGGCACCGTAAGATGCGCCCCGGTAGTATGCTGATCAAAAATATTGCCTGCACTGGACTAAATCATGTAGGGCGGTCGTCGAGAACCGAGAACGCTCACTTCGCCACCCGTTCAAAATAACGAGAAAGATTAACACCGGTTTTTGAAGAATGCTTTTTCAGATCTCTTTCCCTCGTACGTCACAGGAAATTAAAACCTTAAACATAGATCTCACAAGTGCATGCCAACCTAATTATGTTATTCTTTTCACATACAGGCGTGATCACAGACATTCTGATCTCTTTGGACGATCGCTTTCTCTATCTTACATGCTGGCTGTTCGGTGATGTCCGACAATATGACATCACCGACACAAGACGACCTCAACTAGTGGGCAAGGTAAACGGATCAACTATAGTAGTATTGCATGTTCTTCGATCGAGCTGTTCGTTATGAGGAATATCGCTGCATTTTAGGTGGATACAGGCGGTTGCATCTACAGGGGAGGTGCCGTAACTGTCACGGAGGACCAAGAACTTGACGTAGGCCGACGATTTAATGGCATGTTTTTCTCTGTGGCGCGCATTAAAACGTATCTGTCTGGAAACCAGGTAGACATATGCTGAGGCCTTTAGAGCAACCATGTCGCACTTTCAGGGATGGTAGCACTCATGTTGACTGCGGTTACAATGTGAGAGCAGTACTTTGTGACACTGCGAGGTCGGGATGAACTACTGCAAAGAAGGATAGAGTATCAGTCCTGATTTAAAGAAGCACGGAGGCGCTCGAATAGAGTTGTCAGGAGATGTACAAACTAGGATTACAAGCACTTTGATGCATATTAGCACATAAGGTACGAGTATAGCCTACCGTACAGCCTACCGTACAGGGATTGCGTAACAAAAAGCTTATTTTTGCAAAACGAAAGAAACAACCCAATCAAAATTTATTTTTGGACAAATTTGTTAAGACAGCGCTGATTTGTATAAGAAAGACGTAGGGATTTTTGGCGTGATTTACTGGTACTCTCGTCCACAGACTGCCCAGTAGAGTTCGTAATCCACTTCGCGGCAGCCATATTTGTTGACATTGCACGGTGGTTAAGTGTTACCGGCGAAATCGCGAAATACTCGCAGTAAAGCACTGAATAATGGAAGACAAAAAAGACAGGGCATCGTGGTCTGAGATAGAAACCTATGCTATCAGAACATGGGAGGACCAAGCGAAACGCGAAAGTGTATGCTGACATCACGGGCCAGTTGCACGCGCAAGACGTAGTAAACACCACCAAAGAGGTGAAGAAGAAGATTGAAAATTTGTCAAATAAATATACTTGTGTTGGTTCGCAACAATTATATTTATGACGTTCAATCGACTTCAACTGCGAAGAAAATCTTTATGAAATGTTTCTGGACGTAAGAAAAATGATTTTACCAAGAAAGCATGGCGCACTCCCCGATGTTAGGTGGGAGTTCAAGCTCGCCCATCGTCATCATCATGACTGCTTAGTGACACTTACTTATGCCGTGTAGCAGGAGTCTAGTGAAAGTGACATTACAGGACGGAGTGCACTTCAAATAAGTGACACTAAATTAGTACGTCTGACAGGGGTATTAGTCAGCTAAGCAGCTAGAATAAAGCGTTCGCCGATTATTCGCCGTCTTGGTCGTCTGTTTTCATCCGTGACATTATGATAGTCACATTACCAAATAGTGTGATTGCGAGATGTATGAACAAGACCACAAAAAGAAATCAATGAGGTCGAAAGATAAGAGAATTTGGAACGTCGCGCTTCAACGGTCTATTCCAACTGCGACTGCGCGATGTAGAAATCACATGGTTGTATCAGTGGAGTGCAGCTGTAGCTTCCACAGTTTCGCCACGAAAACCACCGCCCCCCTTGGCCACGTGATCATCCGTAGCGAACCGCGAAGAAGTAGCCGGAAAACGGCGCCAAAAAGCGCGCGCTGACTGATCTAACTGCGCATGTGCACTGCGTACGCAATCTATACCCTCTCACTCGGATTCTCCCTCCCTCCTCCTTCTGTTCAGGGCGCTTCGCCAGCCGATCTGCTAATATTATCGAGGAGGAGTGTCGTTGGGAGGAACCCGAGAGGTCTGCCTGCCTGATTAGGCGGCATGTTTCTCGGGAAGGGAAAGGTGGTGGAGAGGAAAGGGTGAAGTGGAAGACCGAGCGGAATCCGCTCGGGGGGAGGATAGCTGCGTCCATGGGCCGACTTCAGGGGAACTGTGCCGGCATACGCCTATTACACATGTGAGGGAAACCCAGGAAAAACCCCAGACGGCACAGCCGGCCCGCGGATTCGAACCGCGGACCTCCCAGTCTCCAAGCGCACGCGTTACCGCTGCGCCACCGGAGCTGGTGCTAATATTATCGGGAAGCAGAAAACGAGAATCCAGAAGACGAAGGAATTCACATGTACAAATTTATTGACACGGTAAACATATAAACAAGAAGCAACATTTGAATGCAAGTAAATCTACACGATTATTACAGAATACTGCAGAATAAATACAGAAAAAAATACTGCAGAACAACAGAAAGCGTGACTATCATATAATCCAATCTTTAAGGGAAACTATTCGGTTTGGAGAAAGTAGATATTATTATACACATATATAGCACGTAATGAGACGCAGGAGTCATTCGCTTCATCCTAGCACAACTGTATAATTTTCAGGTGACAGGGGCCACATGCTCTCGGGAATCGCAGGGCCACGAACAGCTGTCGGTGTCTGAACGCAAAAAAAAAAAAAAAGGAACCTATTAATCATATGGTAAACCAGAGTATAGGTAACGCTAATTGGCTTAATACGCTATGTAAGACATGCTATCGTTACGCGCCAACATGTCGACTAATGACAAAATTCAAGGAGTCCGGCGTACGCGATACATGCTGTTTTCCTTTTCATGCACACCAGTGTATTACACATCAGACATATTCAAATAGCGGAACAAAACGCAACTACAGCTTTTTCCGCCGTTATTAAGCCTTTTGTCGTACATTTTAATCCTTATACCATGACATTTAATCCATTTGCCATCGGAATTAACCCTCCTTTCATTAATTTTAAACCTCATTTCACATAATTTAATCAATTTCTCATGCAATTTAATCCACGTGACTATGTGTGGGCTACGTGACTTTTTTATTTATTTTGGGACAGTTCCCATGTCTACGGGTATTGCACATGTTTTTCATTATTAATGTGGGTTTCTGCACCCTAATGGGATACTGTGGGACTGTCAATCTGGATTATTGTATTTTGGGACTATTCCCATGTGTGCGGGTATTACCCATGCTTTTCATTAGATATGCGGGTTTTTGCACTGTGATGGGATACTGTGGTACTGTCGATCTTGATTACGATATCCTGGGTCTATAAGGGCGTCTACGGGTATTCCGTATACTTTCATTAAACAAGCGGGTTTCTGCACAGTAATGAGATACTGTGGGACTGCCAATCGCATTTACGATATTGTGGTACTATTCCCATGTCAATGGGTATTACCCATGCTTCTAATTAAAAACGCGTGTTTCTGTACTCTAATGGGATACTGTGGGACTGTGTATCTGGCCTACGTTTTGTGGGACTATTCCCATGTGTGCGGGTATTACCCAAGCTTGTCATTAAATATGCGGGTTTCTGCACTGTAACGGTGTACTGTGGGACTGTCGATCTTGATTACTATATCCTGGGACTATAAGCATGTCTACGGGCATTCCCTGTGCTTTTCATTAAAAACGCGGGTTTTTGCTCTCTGATGGGATACTGCGGGTCTGTCAATCTGGATTACAATAGTGTGCTACTATTCCCATGTCAATGGGTATTACCCATGCTTTTCATTAAAAACACGGGTTTCTGTACCATAATGGGATACTGTGGGACCGTGCATCTGGACTACGATATTGTGGGACTATTCCCATGTCTACGAGTATTACCCATGGTTTTCATTAAAAACGTGGGTTTCTGCATTGTAATAGGATACTGTGGGACTCTGTATATGGATTACGATATCGTGGCACTATTCCCAGGTGTACAGATATTACATATGCTTTTATTAAAAATGCTTTTCATTAGATATGCGGGTTTCTGCACTGTAATGGGATAATGTGGGACTGTCGATCTTCATTACGATATCCTGGGACTATAAAAAAGTCTACGGTTATTCCCAGTGCTTTCCATTAAAAACGCGTTTTTTGCACTGTAATGGGATACTGTGGGACCATCAATCTTCATTACGATATTGTGGGACTATTTCCATGTCTATGGGTATTACCCATGCTTTTCATTCAAAATGCAGGTTTCTGGAGTATAGCGGAATACTGTGGGATTGTCTGTCTGGTTTAGGATATATTGTGGAACTATTCCCATGTGTGCGGGTGTTACCCATGCTTTTCGTTAAATATGCGGGTGTCTGCACTGTAATGGGATACAGTGGGCCTATTCCCATGTGTGCGGGAATTACCCATACTTTTTGTTAAATATATGTGATTCTGCACTGTAATGGGATACTGTGGGACTATTCTCATGTGTGCGGGTATTACCCATGCTTTTCGTTAAATATGTGGGATTCTGCACTGTAATGGGATACTTTGGGGTTGGCAATCTTGATTGCGCTATCCGGACTACAAGATATTTATGCGTATTCCCCCTGTTTTTCATTAAAAACGCGAGTTTTTGTACTAATGGGATACTGTGGGACTGTCAATCTTGATTACCGTATTTTGACACAATTCCCATATCTACGGGTGTTGCACATGCTTTTCATTAATAATGCGGGTTTCTGCACCATATTGGGATACTGTGGGACGGTCAATCTGTATTGCGGTATCGTGGGACTGTTCCCATGTCTACGTATTTCACCCATAGTTTTGATTAAAAACACGGGTTTCTGTACCGTAATGGGATACAGTTTGACTGTCGATCTTCATCACGATATCCTGGGACTGTTCCCATGTCTACGTATTTCACCCATAGTTTTGATTAAAAACACGGGTTTCTGTACCGTAATGGGATACTGCGGGTCTGTCAATCTGGATTACGATATTGTTGGACTATTTCAGTGTCTATGAGTATTACCCATGCTTTTCATTCAAAATGCGGGTTTCTGCAGTATAACGGGACACTGTGGGACTATCTATCTGGTTTAGGATATTGTGGGACTACTCCCACAATAGTCCCATGCGTGCGGATATTACCCATGCCTTCATTAAGTATTTTTAATTTCACATTAATTTAATTTCAGGAATTTCTGCACTGTAATGGGATACTGTGATCCAGATCGACAGTCCCATAATATCCCATTTTAGTGCAGAAACTCTCATTTTGAATTAAAAGCATGGGTAATACCCGTAGACATGGAAATAGTCCCACACTATCGTGATCCAAATTGACAAACCCACAGAATCCTAGTACAGCGCAAAAACCCGCGTTTTTAATTAAAAGCACGGGGAATACCCGTAGACGTGGGAATAGCCCCACAATATTGTAATCAGGACTGACAGCCCCAGAGTATCCCATTACAGTGCAGAAACCCGCGTTTTTAATGAAAACCATGGGTAGAATCCGTAGACATGGGAATAGTCCCGCAATACCGCTATCCAGATTGACAGTCCCACAGTATCCCATTAGTGGAAAAACCCGTGTTTTTAATGAAAAGCACGGGCAATACCCATAGACGTGCTTATAGTCCCAGGATATCGTAATCAAGATTACCAGTCCCAAAGTATCACATTACAGTGCAGAAACGCATATATTTACTGAAAAGCATGGGTAACATACGATAACATGGGAATAGTCCCACAATATCCTAAACAAGATAGAAAATCCAGCAGTATCCCGTAATACTGCAGAAACCTGCAAAGACACGGAAATAGTCCCACAATATCGTAATCCAGATTGACAGACTCGCAGTATGCCACTACAGTGCAAATAACCACGTTTTTAATAGAAAGGAAGTGGAATACCCGTAGACATGCATATAGTCCCAGGATATCGTAATCAAGATCGTCAGTCCCACAGTATCCCATTATGGTGCAGAAACCCGCATATTTAATGAAAAGCAGAGGTAATACCCGCACACATGAGAATAGTCCCACAATATCGTAAGTGAGGTGGACAGTCCCACCGTATCCCATTACGGTACAGAAACCCGTATTTTTAACGAAAACCATGGGTAAAATCCGTAGACATGGGAATAGTCCCACAATACCACAATCCAGATTGACAGTCCCACAGTATCCCATTATGGTGCAGAAACCCGCATTATTAATGAATAGCATGTGCAATACCCGTATACATGGGAATTGTCTCAAAATACTCTAACCAAGATTGACAGTCCCGCAGTATCTCATTAGTGCGAAAACCCATGTTTTTAATGAAAAGCACTGAGAATACCCATAGACATGCTTATTGTCCCAGGACATTGTAATCAATATTGACAGTCCCACAGTATCCCGTTATGGTGCAGAAACCCACAATATTAGTGAAAAGCATGTGCAGTATGCATACACATGGAAATTGTCCCAAAATAGACAAAAAAGTCATGGCACACACACTCAGTCACTTGGATTAAATTGCATGAGAAACTGATTAAATTATGTGAAATTAGGATTAAAAATAATGAAAGGAGGATTAATTCCGATGGCAAATGGATTAAATGTCATGGTATAAGGATTAAAATGTACGACAAGAGGATTAATAACGCCGGAAAAAGCTGTAGTACAGGGTGTTCAAAATTAATCTTTCACGAGCGCTACGCAAACACAGCGATGACACGAAACCGGATGATAACTTTACGCTACTTGTGTAAGAAACAGGTGCTGCTAATTATGTAGCACTCGTTTCTTACTCAAGGAACGGAAAAATAGCAGCCAGTTTTCTTTTGTTCGCCTATTTATAAAGTGCTAGTGAAAGCTTAATTTTGCACACCCTGTAGGCAGTGAAATAGTGCCACAATCTCGTAATCCAGACTGACGGACACGCAGTATTCTATTACAGTGCAAGGAACCGCGTTTTTAGTGGAAAGCGGGGGGAATATCCATATACATGGATATAGTTCCAGTATAGCATAATCTAGATCGACAGTCCCGCAGTATCCCATTACGAAGCAAAAGCCCACACATTTTATGAAAAGCATCGGTAATACCCTGACACATGGGTGTGGTCCCACAATATCGTACTCAAGGTTGACGGTCCCACAGTATCACATTACGGTACAGAAACCCGTATTTTGAATGAAAAGCATGCGTAATACCCGTAGACATGGAAATAGTGCCAGGATATGGTAATCGATATTCACAGTCCAACACTGTCCCACTATAGTACAGTAACCCGCAATTTGAACCCGTAGACATGGGTATAGTTGCAGAATATCGTAATCCAGATAGACTGTCCCATAGTATCCCATTAAGGTGCAGAAACCCGCATATTTAATGAAAAGCAGAGGTAATACCCGCACACATGAGAATAGTCCCACAATATCGTAAGTGAGGTTGACAGTCCCACCGTATCCCATTACGGTACAGAAACCCGTATTTTTAACGAAAACCATGGGTAAAATCCGTAGACATGGGAATAGTCCCACAATACCACAATCCAGATTGACCGTCCCCATAGCTGGGCGGCCTCACTCATGAGGACCCTCATGAGGACGCCTCACCCTCACCTCACGACGATGAGGTGAGGGTGAGTGAGGCCAGACCACGCTGAAAGTTCCTCATGAGGACAGTCGTGAGGCATTGTCCCTCATGAGGCCCACCGTGAGGGACCTCATGAGGCCAGTCGTCGTGAGGCCATCAATATGTGAGGGTACAACGTATTCCGTGAGGAGCCTCACGGTTGAGGCCGTGAGGCCCTTTGTGAGGAACCTCGCGGTTGAGGGCATGAGGTCCTTTGTGAGGAACCTCACGGATGAGGCCGTGAGGCCTTTCGTGAGGAACCTCACGGATGAGGTCATGGGTCCATTCGTGAAGAGCCTCACGGATGAAGGGGAAGCCACTGTATCCCCTCGCTTGGAGAAGGTGTGCGTCAGATGACATCACTCTGCGCGAAGGGCCAATGGAAATTCGAAGATCTTCGAGGATCGCCATGTTCCGTTCTTAGGTTTCATTCCTCCACATACAGGGTGGTCCACCAACCATGATAGAAATTCATAGTAAAAGACGTTGGCCCGGGATGAACATGCGGTCAAGGGATTTTTTTTTCTGCCAATAACTTCGTGCCTGCCACATATTGGTATAATAACTATACACAATAACTGCCACATATTGGTAACATTTTTATTTCATTTTAATTTACGGAAAGTTAATTTCTTGAATTGAATTCCGAAATTTTCCAAGGCAACCTGTCGTTTTCTTTGCGGAAATGGGTTCCCCGTGGTCATTTTTCTCAGTATAGCACATAATCCCACTCGTAATGCAATGGCAATTGCCGAAATAAATTCGTCGAAAATTCGTGGAGATGAGCCCTTGGCTCCGCCTCTTTTTTGACGGCTCTAAGTTTGAGCGCAAAGCTGCGAAGAAAGGAGGTTACATTGACACGCCACACGAGGGGGGAAAGGGTTACAAGCCTTTCCCACGGAACAACACCCGCGCTGAGTGCGGGAATCAGAGCTATGTTATCAAACATGAGGTCACCCAACGTGTTGACAGGTAGGGAAGGAAATACATTTTTGGTACGTTTTGCACTCCGGTCTCAGTGAATGCAGTGAACGAGTAAACGGCAGCGATGGCAAGCACCGTGTATTCCAACCAAGAAAAAACAAGGATGATCATTGCTCTGGGGTCTGCAGGTAGGGACTATGACAGAGCAGTCCTCAAATACAGTGAAATGCTTTCAGGAACTAGGGTGGTGAGCTCTTGTACCATAAGGCGTGCATTTGTGAGACTGTCCACAACAGGAAGTTTCCATTCAGGTACCCAGAGCCGGTCCCACCCAATCTCTGCCAGTGAGTCGACACAAACAGACCAGGCACTGAAAGAAGTAGGAGATGATCTCCACGTAAAGTCTGCGCACCCTGGCAAAGTGAGTACAGACATCAAAGTCAAGTGTGCTGAGGATACTACACAAGCACAAATTCCACCCATACCACGTGAGCCTTCATCAACATTTCCAGCCGGGCGACAACCAGAAACGGCTGGATTTCAGTAACTCGATCCGATGTCGGACCCAGGAAAGCAGAAACTTTGTGAACAGGGTCATTTGGGCTGATGAGGCCCACTTCTGCCATAGCGCTCAAGTGAATCGACACAACGCGCATTATTGGAGCCAAACAAACCCACACTGGCTACGGGACTTGAAGCATCAGTACGAGTGGGGATTGAATGTATGGGCCGGGATTTATAACGGAGCCATTATTGGGCCAATCTTTTTCACGGGACCCCAAAATGCCAACCGCTACTGTAGCGAAATTTTAGATGCCGTGTTCAGCTTTATTGATGACGTGCCTCTTGCTGAACAGACCCGCGTGCGGTTTCAGCACGATGGGGCTCCACCTCACAGCGCGTGGCGTGCAGTACAGCTGCTCCGTCACATGTTCCGGGAGAAGTGGGCTGGCCGATTTGGTCCAGTGTCATGGCCCGCCAGGTCTCCTGACTTAACGCCGATGGACTTTTACCTCTGGGGTCGCATCAAAGACGAAGTATACAAAAGCGAACCACGATCGCCGGCTGACCAGCAGGGGAAAATCATTGCTTTCTGCTCGTCGCTTTCCAGATCCGAAATAAAAAGGACCGTGGAAGATACAATTCGGAGAGCCCACCTGTGCATTGCAGCAGATGGCGACGCTTCGAACACTTTTACGCTAATGATAACCTAATCAAAGTACACAGGAGGTGTGTCGAATGTGAAGAAATCCGTAGCATGTTGAAACAAACGAATTGAAAAAAGAAGAGAGCTGACAGGCGTTCGCGCATACAACTCTCTCTCTCTTTCACACACATACACAGGTTCATGACAATAAGGTGGTGTAGAAAAACTACGAGACCGCTATCAGCGGTCAGAGTGAAAACGGCCGCATACGCACCCAAAAGCAAACAAACTCACTGAGCAAAACACGAATAAAGGAAAAAGAGCGCGACCCTGAAACTGACGTGGGCAAAGCTGATACCTGGCAGCGGAACTCTTCTGTGGGTTGGGTTTGTAGCCCTTTCCCCCTCGTGTGGCGTGTCAATGTAACCTCCTTTCTTCGCAGCTTTGCGCTCTAACTTAGAGCCATCAAAAAAGAGGGGGTACCAAGGGCTCTCATTTCCACGATTTTCGGCGAATTTATTTCGGCAATTGCCATTGCATTAGGAGTGGGGGTTATGCGCTATACTGAGTAAAATGACGACGGGGAACCGCAAAGAATACGTTAGATTGCCTTGGAAAATTTCGGAGTTCAATTCAAGGAATTAACTTTCCGTCAATTAAAATGAAATAAAAATATTACCAATATGTGACAAAAGTTACTGGCAGAAAAAAATCCCTTCACCGCATGTCTCTCCAGGGCCTACGTTTTATACTATGAATTTCTATCAGGGTTGGTGGACCACCCTGTATGAAGGCTACCATGAAGAATCTCACTTCAAAGGGGCATGCGACTTTTTCATTAGTGACCTTACAGACAAGTCATGACTCTCTTAGTCTACAGATAAGTCATGACTCGCGGTCACATTATGCTGTTGCATAAGATAAAACCCCGAGAATAGGGAACACGATTTCGAAGTCGTGTTTTGAGCGCCACACTACCTCTTGTGGATTCGTTTTTCTGCCTGTTCACTGGAATAGCAGCCTCGTTTGGGGAGGCCCTGTACCGCGTTTTCGAAAGCGCGTGCAGCTGCTTTCCCCCGCTAATTTCGATTGATTGCAACTGGACACACGCGTGCTGTGTCGTGCCAAAGGTGCCATGTGCAGTGTTTTGGTATTTTCTTTTTAAACAAACGTTACCGCTGCTGGGAATGTAACGAGGCTTTCTTTTAATTTTGACATCTCTTGTTCTTAACAGCATAAAGCTGAATATAAAGCAGCCTTTACCGGGCTCCCCAAAGTCTGTGCGACAGCAATAATGAAGGAAGTACTAAGGAAGGAACTAACAAAGCAGAGCAATCAAATAACAATAAAAAAGATCTATGATGAAAAACCCGAGACTGGGGAAGAGACGAAAAACAGACGTTGAAATTGAGAGTTTGTGTGCGTCGTCTGTTTTTCGTCTTTTCCCCAGTCTTGGGTTTTTCATCATGGACTTGTAAGAATTTTCAAAATCTTTTTTTGTCTCCTCAAAACGACGCCAGGAAAACTGGAATCCCCGCGACTGTAGCGCGCCTTTGAAATGTAAAAGAAGGAGAAGAAAAAAACAACAATAAAAAGGCACGACCTGATTGCAGGTGCGATTAAGTACTATCGTTGTGCCCAAACACTTCAGCTGTGAGCGCATCCTCCGATTCTGGCAGCAGCGTCATACGGTTCTGAGAATCGAGTACAGGATCTCTTCAAGCACTATTCCATCACCCGATCATTTCCGTAACGGTACATCTGCACTGTAGTATATCGGGCTCCACTTTACTGATACCAAACACTAACGTTAAACCTCACTGTGACAGTAACAACTGTCGGCACATTTATCCAAGCACAGCACGAAACCCTGTAAACAGTTTAATGCCGCGCAGTATCATTAGTACCAACTACCGACACAGTAGATAAACGCCGACGTCTCATGTGAACATGACGGAAAGTTCTTTTGAGGCTCACGTACGTGTCTCCTAGTGACCTGAACACACATGAGGCCATGTGGGCCCTCATCAGGCGAATGTACGTGAGGCGCCGTGAGGACATGAGGGTCCTCATGAGGTGAGGGCACGTGAGGATGAGGACTCCTGAGGCCATGAGAGCCCTCATGAGGTGAGGACAAGTGAGGATGAGGACCCTCATGAGGTGAAGATACGTGAGGCCATGAGGGTCGTGAATAGCCTCATGAGGTGAAGGCATGTGAGGATGACGATGGTGAGGCCTTTCGGGATCCCGATGCCCTGAAGTGAGGTTCGTGAGGGAAAAATTGGAAATGGAATGTGAGGGTGAGGGCGACTGAGGTTAAGTTACTGGTGAGGAAAATTTGGTGAGGGTGAGTGAGGCTGATAAAGTCCGTGCTTCGTGAGGTGAGGATGAGTGAGGCCGCAGGAAAATGCCCACCTATGACCGTCCCACAGTATCCCATTATGGTGCAGAAACCCGCATTATTAATGAATAGCATGTGCAATACCCGTATACGTGGGAATTGTCCCAAAATACAAAAAAAGTCACGTAGCCCACACATAGTCACGTAGATTAAATTGCATGAGAAATGGATTAAATTATGTGAAATTAGGATTAAAATTAATGAAAGGAGGATTAATTCCGATGGTAAATGGATTAAATGTCATGGAATAAGGATTAAAATGTACGACAAGAGGATTAATATCGGCGGGAAAAGCTGTAGTAACGCCATACAGAATAGCACATCAACCAGGTCATGACTGATAACCGGCAGAAAGTGATGTAATACAGGACAAGGCGTACCTCATTTATGCACACTGTTAGGCGGCAGTATTAAACGTCTGATCATTGACGTGCATCATACGTTTGTTTGCTTAGCTTTCATTCCGGCGTTCGTGTATGTCTCGAACATCTTGGAAATCCACGAAACGAAATCACCTTTTGCCCACGCCAGCTGTACAACGGTCAGACGGGTCGGCGCCTCAGAGGAACGCACGCGAGCGAATCAACCGGTTAAATGAGCCTCAGCCAATCACGAAGCCATAGAAAAGTAATAGCCGGAATTTGGCGGGAAATGCCAGCGGCGACACTATTTTCGTGGCGGCGAAACTCGCTTACTGTGCCTCCTCTGGTTGTATCCTCTTCGCGGCGGCATTGTCCTGTGCAGGAACTCCACCGCAGCGCAAGAGCGTTTGAGAGCGCGGGCTGACCGGCGGTGCAGGTCAGGAGAGAATCCCATTTCTCCTCACTCTCTTGTTTCTCCTCACTCAAGCAAAGGGGAAGCAGTCGGGAAAATGTTGGCGATATCCGCCAGTTCTTAGCCAACGGTCCCATTGCTTCTCCCGGTCGGCTGTGCTGCTTGGGTTGCATGCCAGCGCTGCCTTGCGTGGATGTTGGGGCGAGCTGGGGTGGAGACGCTGAGGCCCTGCTAGACGAGCACCCCCTCTCGATGGGGACTCGGCAAGCACGCACGGATCACCTACTAGTTACCTACTCTGCAGACATTTCAGCGATAAGAAAATCAGTATGCCAGTAAAAATATCAGTGTGCCCTTGGAGTATTTGCATCCACACAACCACATTACCAAATCTTCCCTCACCACCATGAAACAAAATAAAAATGTCTGTGATAACATATATCATAATGAACAGAACGCTCAGAGCATACATGGGTGAGCCTACAGCGTTTGCATACGCCTCAAAATTATTCCATAATATTGTGCCCCTCAAGCTCGCCCTTCCAGAAACCGGCATTTAGATAAAGCGTGGCAGATAACGCACACACGCGGTTACTACACAGCAGGTGATCCATCCTACTACACCGAATCTCCGAAGCTCATGCTGTCGAGAGGAGGCGCTCGTGTACCATGGCCCTACAGTCTCCACCCCAGCATCGACACAAGGCGGCGCTGGCATGCAAGCAAGCCACGCGCTCCCGTATTAGTCCCTGCAAATCACAAACGGCAGCCGATGCAAACTTGTAGCTGAATTTCAGTGTCTACGTATAACTTAGCAAGAAATCTGAAATTCTCGAAACACATGGGAAATATATGTTCTAAGGCTATAGAAGAAAGCTCTGCGCTATCCGAAGAAAACTTATGCTAGCACCGATAACCGTGAAGTTAAATGCATACAAAACACTAGTTAGACCAGTATTGGAATATGCATCTGTGGTCTGGGACACATACGCTAAAGTTGATATCACAAAAATAGAGAAAGTTCAACGCATGGCGCTACGTTGCATTTATAATAATTGCCGTAGGACGCAGTCTGTCTCAGAGCTATTAAACATATCTGGTCTTTCACTCCTGGAATATAGAAGGAAAGAGCATAGGTTAAGGGTTTTACATATATAACATAATCGAAGGTTCCTCTTAGATCCCGAGCGCTGCATTACGCAGTGGCATCGTCGTCCTGTGCGGCAGTCTCGTTCGCACGAGCTGACACCTTTTCAGTGCAAAACAGATGTGTTTACACGATCTTTTTTGTCTTTCCAGAACCGTTATGGAATGGAACGCCTTGTCGGAGAATTATTTCCAGCTTAATTTTGTCAACTTAAGTTTGTGTCTTGCATGCACAAGCACCTGCATATGTATTGCGCTAAAGTGTCCTTTTTAGAAGTCAAGACAGGCTGATGTTCATTTTTTGGAAGACACGTTTATTATGTAATTTTTTTTCGAACAATTGGTACGCAAGACATCACCACTTCTGCTTGGTGGGATGTAACAAACGCCGAGAGTAGCGTACGTACCAAGGCACACACGACGCTTGATCCCAACAACACAGAAGAACTGAATAAGTACAATCACCGTAGAAGGCAAATCTTAGCATCCACAGGCTCGTGAACAGCCAACTCAAGCTGATATCCAACAGGGTTGTCAAACATGGCTGCCCAAATGGCAAGCAAAAAAACAATAAAAATCAAGCGCTTCGTGCCGTGTTGTAGGTTTTATGTTGGATCACACTACAACCAGCAATGGGGAGCGTGTCGCCTCTGCGCTGAAACTCCTAATTCATTATCTCAAAATAAAGTCGTTGTTTGATGTTTTATGGAAAGTATCGGAAGGGGTGGCGGTACTCGAGAAAGTGTCTGCCGGTGGGAATTTGTAACGCTAGTAGCTTTTCCGCTATCAATTTAAAATCTAGCAGAATCGCTCCTCCGCTCCTGAAAAAATGAAGCGAATGATTCAACACTGCTTTATGTATTTACCATTTCGTCTGCAGAGCCATGGTTTCATGTTATCTTCGCGTGTCGATTGCTGGCGTCCCTGAGATAAATTTCGTGATAATTTTGGACTGATGTGTGTTGCACTACGTTTTCCAGGATCAACCCGTAAGACTGGTTCTGAAGAAGAGGCCACTGCAGGGGGCACCTCAGATGCTACAGTTAAGCTTAGACGGCGAGAGATTGTACGCTACCACGTCACTTTATGCAGCTTGGGACACGATATTCTACCCAGATATGATACAGTGAGTGACTTACCTTATTGCATAGACAGCCACGCCGACCCCAAAAATGTAACATGCGATTACTGACACTCGTGAGTATCGCGCGAAGTATAATGCAAGCGCAAACCTTACAAGAGCACGACGAATTACAAAGACCGCTTGATTACCTTGCCCCTTGGCACCAGGTACACTCATGGTTTCACGTCAACCGTCTGAGTGAGAATATGATGCACTGGTAGAACGTAGCGACTGAACAGTAGTGCACAAACGCTAGACATGCAAATGCTCGAAAAGAAACTAAAAACAATGAAAAAGACTTCTTTGCCTCTTTGTCCCTCTGCGTCGTTATCATTGCCAAAAATTTCCTACCCTCCCTCACAAAAAATCTGATTTAAATTTCCGCAGCTTTTGCGTCTATAGCACGGTATTTCTCAAATTCAAGATGTATTTGTCCTACGATCGGCGTACATAGGGTTGTCAATCGGGATATCCCGAATACCGAAGTCCCGGGATCCCGGCCAATCGTTGACGTCCCGGGATTTCTTCCGGAAAATCCCTGGATTTCGTGAGACTGACAGGAAAATCAAACACTTGTAGGCCATCAGTCACAGACTCACTCCTTCGTAAGGAAATGGCACTTTTTATGACTGGAGGTGGCAGAGGACAGCTGCCTGCACGCGCGTTCAGATATTTGCTGACTGTTGTTTCTTCTAGCACAGGAGCTGAACGGACCTTCAGTTCGGCAGCCGTTATTGGCAAAAAAAGTTCACTCCGAACTCGGAGACACCACCCTCGACGTTCTGTGCTTTCTCGGGTTGCGTGTTAATCATCGTACAATGTGATAAGCACGCAACGACGGTGTTGGAAACCGTTTAGTGTTTCGTTTCTTTCCTTTCGTTTTTGTTGTTGTTGTTGTTGCTGTTCTTCATTCAAGCGGAATGTTACACCGTTTGAGAGAATTATAAAGTAATATTTCTTGCTACTTCAACCCAAGCAGCACAATGTACTGAAAGTCGAGTGCAATAGGGGTGTGCGTTATGTGTCTTATCAGTGACTTCGTTCTTTCATCATTATCAATGTTGTTTAGTTTCAGGAGTCTGTTCGGGGTCTTCGACCTACCCGTCCACCCCTATTGCACTCGACTTTCAGTACATTGTGCTGCTTTGGAAGTGTAGCGGGACTCGCCTTCTTTTCACGCGCAACAGTGAATTGCAGATGACTAAAAAAGGAGTGGCATTATCATAGCAGGAAAAAAGTGTAACCATTTCGCCGTCACTGGTTACGCTGCAATTTTCGAGTGCTTTCCTTCAAGAAAAGGTAGAGTTGACAAAGCGCACGTGAACTGCGCACAACACGCCGATAGAGTCACTTGAGCTGGGTAAATTGACTTGGAAGTAGAGCGCTGCACGACCCGTGGGACTTGCAGGTGACCCTCACGTTGTTGCGGCTGGCAGGTCTAGGTTTTTGGTGTCGTGCGGGTAGCGGGTCGGGTGCGGGCGTCATTGATGACGGCGGAGCGGGCAGCGGGTCAAGTGCGCTCAACTCATTTTACAAAAAACACCATTAGAAAGTACACAGAGTTGCTCAATTACTTACACGACTGTACTGCAGTCGCTCAAAATATGACGTTAAACGTCGCTGACAAGAGCGGAGCAAACGCTCACACCATTACGGTGCAACAGCGCCTGTATGTCCTTCTTTGTCCATGTCGCGCTACGTATCGTCATGCACAAACCAACACACGTTTGCACCTTTTTACCCCCTGCGCTGATGTCGAACAAGACATCATACACACAAACACATCTAATCACGAGACATAAAATAGGGAGTATACTCTCAGTTTACTCGTCAACGTTCATCGCGTTGCGGGTAGCGGGTCGGATATGGGTGGGCATTCCGAAAAAATATGCGGTCTGCGGACGGATGCGGGTCTGAATTTGTAACGGGACGCGGGTTGCGTGTCGGGTGCGGATCTGAACATGCGTGTACGGGTCCGTTGCGGGTTAGATAATTCTGACCCGCGCAGTACTATACTCGGAAGCACCATCTGAACTCGTCCCAATCCCGAAATCCCGCCCCGGGATCCCGGAATTGACACCGAAAAATCCCGAAATTCCAGGACTGCAAAAATGACTTGGGATTGACAACTCTAGGCATACATAATCATTGAGGTGCAACCTTGTGTACAGCACTGTGCACACTTAACAGTAACACGACCTCCGTACAATCGATGGCCCCAGTAGAAAGTGCGCAATAGTTCCCGACAATGCAAGTTGCAAACATGAAGGTCAGGTTTCGACTTACATGTTTACTACTGCGAACCCTTGCGCACTTTCTATTGGGGCCACCGATTGTACGGAGGTCGTGTTAGTGTTAAGTGTGCACAGTGCTGTACTAGTAGGTATTGATTACGACATTGACTATGATGTGTCCGAGATCCCGTACGTGTATCTCGCAGCATACAGGTATGCGGACGCGGTGGAGACAGGTTTGCGGAACCCGCGCTGCGAGCGGTGTACATTTTAGCGCTGCACCCTAGCAGCGGGCGGAAGCGGTCTTGTCCACAGACGATACCACACCCGTCCACCCCTTGAACGAGTGAGCGAGTCCGCTGCCGCCCGCAGCTGCGCTGGAGGCTGGAAGAAAAGGTGCATTGCTCGCGCGTTCCGTAAACTTTTGTTGGGATCTGTACGATTTCCCCCTTGACAGGAGTGCAGGAACATTGGCATCTACGGTAAGATAGCTCTGTGTTATCGGATATTGCCATACATATCTTCCAGACTAAAATATTGTGAAAGTAACAGAAGCTCGTAAGTGGTCGCATCTTGCAGCTTGTATTTTATTCAGGTGTTATAGCATGTTTTTCACTACTCTTTCCTGGAAATTTTGTGTTCGAAAAGTCATGTCAGTGTCAGGTGATAGAGACATCAAGCAGATACCTTTGCAGAGATTTTGACTATTCTTAAAGAGCTTTCCCAAATTATAATTGTGACATGAGTGCTTTTGTTTCGTTTTTTGTTTTCAGGAAGGGAGCCATGCTGATGCAAATTAATGTGAATACGAAGACAGGCGGATTGGATGTGAATCGAAACTGCCTCGTAGACTTCGGTGCAGAACCGGAAGGACCAGTGCTCGCCCATGAAATACGTTTCCCTGGCGGCGATTCAACGTCAGATGTATGGATTTAAGAACGAAGCATCATTACGCATTGTTCCAACTTATAAGAAAATGACTGTATAATAACTCTCTCAGAGCGAATACAAAAATCATTTGACACGAACTGCAAAAATATCTGCGTCAAAACGATGTCCAGCTCTGAGCTGCCAACGAGATGTTGTGCAATATCATAGCTAGAGAACGGATGTCCAAGCACAAACGGACTTCGTTTTAGCCACCTATAATGGGCAATAAAAGTGTCAAATAGGCACATTTACTGCTCACATTAGGAACGTCTACGGTGTATTCAAAATGTGAGCAACGGCAGAATAAATACTAGGGATGGGCGAACCGAATCCTCGAGTCCTAGGCAGGGATTGGAGATTTGGGGACCCGAATCCCAGTGCCAAAAACGCTCAATCGACTCTTCCGAATCTACTAACCACGTTTGTTTCTGTCTTCTTTAAATTGGCGCCACCGGTGTCCGCCGAAAGCCTGGTTGGCCGGCCTGCCACGGGGCTCGCAAAAACCACAGCATAAAGCTCTGACATTACAAGTTTAGAAGTAACATGGTTTTGCTTTTAACTGTTTCTTATATATTTGGAAAGAATTCAGCCTCGAGCGTTTATGTACTTCCCGTGGCCGATGAACAACATGTTAAATAAATTACACTTAAGAAGAACTATATGGATATGTTTTCTTCTGAAAACAAACTGTTAATTAATTTGTTGTTCATAAAACAAAGGTATCAAATTCTCCTTCAAAACACTTTTCGGTAGAAGTGTCTTTCTCCTGGCTGTTTGGACTCTTTATTAAGAAATGATTCGAAATATTCGAGATTCTTAAGATTCGTGAATCCGCAGAACCTTCCTTGGATTCAGATTCGGGAAATTCTGGATTCGTCCCATCTCTAATACGTACGTTGTGCACTGTCATACCTCAATTTCTTCAGCCAAAGAAGAGAAGGCAAAAAAAAAAAAAAAAAAGCCGGAGGTCTTTGGTCCAGTACTGGCACGGACGTTTGTGCACTTTCAAACAAAAGGAAGAGGAGGAGATTCACAAATTAGGCTCAGTTCGTTGACGTCAAACCTACTTTAGGTCTCCTTTCCAAGCTGTCGGGTTGTAAGTTGTGCCTCTTGTCACCCAAAATGAAGGGTCAGCGTCCACTGACATTATTGGTGCATATGAGACCGTCGGTTATGGTCGCGAATCGTTCGTTCATATCAGGTCGACGTTCGCGGTCAGTGCAGTGACACTGGTCTCAAGTTCCCGTATGGTATTGGTCACCAATGTGAAATGGCCGCTCAAACGCAGGGTCCCCTCTAAGACGTTGTCCAAAAAAGAAAAAAAAAGAAGCCGCTTTTGTCTTTGGTCTGTTCAGGTCTCTTGAACGCCCTTTAAATTTAAGAGACTACCACATCCATTTCGGTCGATCCCTGAAATTCAGTACCACGATACTCCTTGGTGATCTCTGACAATGGCAGGGAAAGCCCAAATGAATAGGTCGTGAATGGGTTTTGGGTCGCGTAAGGTCGCTGAGCAATATCTGATTAAATACATAGTAAGAGCAGATGACGCATTCCGGAAACCCCTCTTCTACGAAAAACCCCCAAAACCCCGAAAACGTCACGCGCAATTGCACCAATGAGAGCACGTCTTCCCGCGCAGCTCATCGGCGAGTGTCGAAAAGGCGAGCAAGCCGGCGAGCGCCGGTTATGTCAGGATCGTCCGAATCTGAAGGTGACTCCGCTTCCCTTAAAGGGACTCTGACCAGAAACTGTGGGAGCTCTTTCGTACTTGTAGTCGATAAAGCACCCAACAAGGACTCTCCATGTGAAAATTCACGCATTAAAACCCCACGGTTTCTCTAAACTCGAATTTTAAACATTCGACTTCATCCGAGTGCAGCACGCCTAGCGTCAAACCGAGAAAACATACGTTTATATAGAATATCCACCCCGGCCCACCATAAAGATGACGTCAACACGGGGGCCACTCGCAACACCCACAATTGGCTCAAACGCGTCACGTGGTCGCGCAATATCTGTCAATTTCCTTCATGAAATGGCATTTCTACGTTAATATGTTTTTGTTACAGAGCCTCAAAAAGAAAAATATACCCTGCATTTATCACCTGCAACAGTTTCTACGATTTTCTTTTCAATCTGTACACGGCGTTCGATATATGCTTCCGTATCCGGTCAGCTGTAATGGATGCTGTATGCCGAGCTTGCGAACTGCGAACTTGTGTGACTCCCGGTTCATCCTCTTTGTTCGGGTCATTGGGTTGGTGTTCGAGTTGGTCACCATATTCTGAACGTTTCACCTATCGTTGCGGTGTACTGTTCTTGATCTGCTGCGAAGCGACGAACCGCAACGGCAGTCACTCGCCTCAGCGAAATTCTGTCTGCTGCATCTCGAAGGAGCATGGGGACCGGATGATACCTTCAACTAAAGAAACCAAATGTGCTCTCGTGTGGTCCTGACGGAAAAGTAGCATCAACAAGGTTAGCACATTTATTTTCAGTTCCAAGTCTACGTACTGAAAACCATGCAGATGCAGCCGATCATTCTCGTAGCTGTCGTGTAACGCGTATGCTTTCTTACATATCCCACAGAACCCTCCACTTTTTCAACCAAGTTATCTTTATGAGATCCTTCTGATGGCTTCTTACTAGGCTATGCCGCTCCGAAGCATTGAGATGACGAAGCGTCGTGGTAGCTGCACCTCTGCCTTCGAAAGATGAATCAGTCATTCCACACTGTGCTTACTGGCTTTGTATAGAATCTGGCAGATCTGACAGACTTTGACTGCCTTTTTCAAGAAAGTTTAAAATGTAAGTATGTGTATATTGGTTTCACATATCCACCACATATTGAGCGTGTGTATGATTGCATTTTATATGCTACAGCGTACATTATTATTCAACACGTAGTATGGCAAACTCCACATCAGTCACACAAAGCCAACAATTGCCTTTTCTTCCATTGCTTATTTTTATCATATCATGTTTTTGTCTATATCTCAATTTTCCAACCAACAAAGTTTATTATTTTAGTATAATTATCTGATATTTAACAAGTCACAGTTTTACCATGGTTTTGGCGCACTATAGCCCGAGTTGCTTATGCGCCATTAAATTGGATCATCATCATCTTCAACTGCCATTATTCAATTGAAGTGCCAGGTGGATATAATGATATGGCGAGATATATATTTTGCTGTTATCCTGGAATTGCTCATTTCGAAAGAATAATCACCGTGAAGTTTGTTTTCATTTTCGGAAACATTAAGAGGACTAAAACCAAACACTTTTCTTTCAGAGCATCCCTTATGCACCTGCATTTCAATTCCAATCTGTATTACAAGAACGACAGACCACTCAACAGAGATGAACGTCTGAAAGTGAAAGAGCTGGAACGAAGATACGTTAATCTGTGTCAAAGGTTCTTAGTATGTGTGCGAGTCGAGGACATAGGTCTCAAGCTAATTCCTGTCTTCAGAAGAGGTGACAACTATGCTCCTTCTATCTATTAACCAGCTCCACTTTTTAGGGTTCCCTGTAAACTAATGGAGCACATCCTGTACTACCACGTTGTCAAACAAGTTGAGTCTGTCGATTTTTTTTTTTAATTCCAGCATGGCTTTAGAAAAGGGTATTCAGGCAAAACTAACGTAGTGGGATTCGTTCACAGCATTTCAAACTGTCTTGATTTCTGGGTCCACGTAGATGAGGTATTTTTTTATTTTGTAAGGGCTTTTGACACTGTGCTCTATGCTCGCGTGTTGGCCAAAGTAGCGTAATAAAAATTTGTTCCTGTTACCTGGATATGCAGTTTCTCCGCTAACCGTAACCGTGGCGACAACTCGTGAGGAGAACCTATCATATCGCCACCATGCAGCATTTGTTATGTTACAGTCGCTTCACATTTTAATCTAGCCAAAGCAAGGCCTTTTGGTGATCGGTCTTGTATGATTACGTGCCCCTCCGTTATGTAACACCACACTGGGTTCTTCAACCTATGAGATATAAATAAATATATTGCCAAGTAAATTGTCTACAAGGCTCGTTATTCCATTTCGCCACACTACCACAAGCAATTGTTGTTAGAGTAGTGGCCCAGGGTATGAAGCTCGCCACTAATCATCATTCAAACAAAGTTCATAATGTAAAATCCTTTACTCAGAACACCGGCTTAACACAACAATTAAGAATAAAGAGAGTAAACATTTCATTGCCTATCCAGGTGGCATCATCCCTACAACAGAGAACAATCAAAAACAACATCAAAGGAGTCAAATCGGTGGTCCGCATTCCTTTCATCCAACGTATTTCATACGGTATTTGGAGGGCACTGTGCCCATCAGGCATTTTGACTCTGCATATCAAGTTGAGTGCATAGAATGTGATGCAACCTACATTGGCAAAATAGACAAAAGATGTGGGACAAAACTAAAAGAGCCAGTTGCCAGGGCTACTAATGCTTAGCTTAACTAAACAGGACCGAATCAGTCTACCACTGCTGTCCTAAGGAACATATATTTTGATGGTGTAGTAACCTTTGCTCATGACTAGCGATGGGGCCCTAGACAGTTCTTAGAATCCTGCTTTATCAGGCGTGATGCTTCGGCCTGTAATACATACCGTGGCCCCTA
This sequence comes from Ornithodoros turicata, assembly GCF_037126465.1. Classification (NCBI taxonomy): domain Eukaryota; kingdom Metazoa; phylum Arthropoda; class Arachnida; order Ixodida; family Argasidae; genus Ornithodoros; species Ornithodoros turicata. The sequence continues at coordinate 6,099,715 of NC_088202.1, read as the reverse complement.
TCGGATGTGTAAGATTCCCTCTTAGATAGGCTGATGTGCTCATCTTTGGCCTCTGTTGTACTGATGATGCCACCTGGACAGGCGACAAAACGTTTACACTCTGTTTTTATTCGTTGTGTTGAGCGGTGTTTGCAGTAAAGGACGCTACATGATGAGGTTGTCACCCGGATTTTGGAATATATTTTCAAATAAAGTTGTTGTTTTACAAAGCTCAATACATTGCAGAAATCATTCTCATTGCCTATTGTTTTGGGGGTGCCATTCTTGCAGTCACATGAAGCACTGAAGGGCCAATTTCAAAAGTAAAGGCAGTCTGATTTATGTTCTTGCCGACATGGCACAGCGTATGTACGAGGTAGCTCCATTTCAGAAGCCTGAGAACACTCAAAGCAATTAGTGTGCTAGCATCAGATATGGTGTACAGCATTACATATTTGCTGTTGCTAGGGCAACTAAGAAGGGTGGATAGAAAGGCAGTTACAACCTGTTTCCACAAAAGACACTCAGATTAGATAGATAGATAGATAATTTATTTCACACTCAAGGTGTTGGAAATCAGGGCAAAAAAGCCATGAGGCTTGACTAGGCCCTGACTCCCTTACATTACATTCAATACTTCATGAAAACAACAAAGAATCGAAAATCCAAGCAGTCTAAATGACAAAAATACAATGAAAATACAACAAAACTACAATGTGCAACCAGAAAAAAAAAATTATACAATAAAGAGCTGTTTCATAGATTAGATTTCATAGTAAAGATTCATTAGCAATTTCCTCCAAGAGAGCCAAGGCTTTCTCTAGATTACTAGAACGTGGGTACCTGGTTATAAATAACAAGAATTCATCTACCAGAAGTCAGTGTTTCACACACCCTGTTTTCCATGAACAACCTGCTTTCCTGCAATCAAGGGAATCTATCACTGAGGCTCAGAAAAGCTGTTTTCCATCGGGATCCAGCACTGAGCCGTGAGTAGCCCCGTGAAAGCACCAGGGTTTCTTCGAATTTTAGATGTGCCAGCGTTTGTTTTCCTCCCCTCCTTCTTTTTATGTAGTAGCTGATTACTTTAGCCTTGTACTGCTTTGGAGATTGACGATGTGGAGATGATGTAAGAGGTTGAACGAGGCTTTATGCAAAATGAGGCAAAGTGTGACTATGTACAAATCTTCTGAGAATGTTTAGGTATCATTCACACAAAGAGAGGATACGTGTTACATCTTTTTCCGGTTTTGATATTTATTTATTTATGAATATATCTCAAAGGCCATTGCAGGCATTATATGAGGGGGGACATCAACATGGGTCACTTAACAAATACGGAAGTTACAAGGAACATACATATTTGGAAGACAAGACTATTTTTCGTTCGTTCATTAGTCTTGCTCAAGAAAGCGTTCACTGTAGCGATGGTACACAATGTCACGAAAGGAGTGCTCATCTATCGTTCCGCAAGACTCATTAAAAAGGACTAGTGTTGTGTTTCAACACAACATATTGAACTGATGAGCCATGCATCATCCTGAGAGCTATAGATCATCCTAAATACATATGCTGAATTATTTTAAATGTGATAGACGAGCTGTGCGAAGAGGTACCCCCAGTTAGGATCTTGGGTACTTGAAGCCTGTGGCATTTTCTGTGGGAAAGGCTTGCCAGACCCTCTTCACTGCACAGGCTGGGATGACCATGATCTTGTTTTTCCCAAGCTTGTGCCATACTCACCTTGCAAACTGGCGATACGCAGTGTATCTGCATCGTCTACACAGATGTACATAAAATATAGTTTAGGCAAATAGGTAACCGGTTACAGTACAGTGTGTGTGCAATGTCATTTCTACATGTACCTGAGAGCAACTGCAGTTTACCTGCCCACACCTTATACATTACTACACATGCTGTGTTCTTTTAGAACCCAACATTGTTTTACTTTTCACTGAATCGACAATCAAGAACACTCAATATCGCTAGAAACCTACGCTAAAACCTTATGCTCAGGGCAATACATAAAAACGTGACTCAGGACAGCACACTGACAATTACAAAATTGCCTATATTGGTTTTCTCCAGTTTAGAGTTGTGTACTGTATAGCCTTTTTATGTGCTGCGCCCTGTACTGGAGTTTTTAACGACTTTATTGCAGCACCAAACCAGTTTTGGGCGCCCAAATTTTAACATCGTTCGACAAGGACACATGTGACTTACTTGTGAATATAGTCGCACATAGGTTCGCGCTGCCCACGGAAGTTCAATATGCGACCTTCAGGACAGTCATATTGAAGAATAGAAGTTGGAAATCTTTGTGGGTTGTAATGCACTCATACTGCAGTCATTCGGAAGTGTTTTCGAGCTCCTTGCAGCACAAGCATTCGATCTCCTTCGGCATTATGACACACCAGCCACACCGGCACCATGAACAGCAAGTGCGCATGAGATATCAGAACACGAAATTTCAGAGAACGTTTACATGTTCGATCACAGTGTGCGTTAAAAAGATCATCGCTTACCTGAAGACAGGCGACTCATGCTGTTTGCTTCATCTGTGACTGATGTTCGTATAGCTCTAACTTCGTCTCGCATTCGCGGTATCGGCCACGTTTCGAAAGCCTACCGAGCTGTTCAGCACGCAGAATTTTCTTCTCGATGGCAGAAAGGTCAAAAAGAAGTTCCGGGCTCGAAGTCTCCGCATTTCTTCCTTCGACATCCATATTGAAGATCGCTTTCCGGACGGATGCCGGCGCTCTCACAAACTCACTAACAGCAGAACTTCCGGTCCGGGCGCCCAATGAAACGTGACCCTCGTGCTTTCGTCACGCACACAGAAATTGGCGGATGTCCACTGCAAAGAGGCTAGATTTCGGCCCCGATTGCGCGAGTTGAGGGGGAAAAGCGAAGCCGGTTTTCAGCTCCCCGTTTGGCAAACTTTGCCTCCGCGCCCAGCCAAAATATTTCGCGTGTGGCTTGGAGGCATATTATACCTTCGTAATAGATGCAAACGAAATATTTGTCGAACTTCTGGTCAGAGTCCCTTTAAAAGCGATTCGGGGAGCACAACAGTAATGAAATTGCGTTAGATGATGACCCTTCCCTCTCCGACACCGTCCTGTCGCAGGTGAAGGTGCAGGTGAGTGCGCGAACCAACTCTCCTAGGATAGGTCGTGTCCGCTTCACGTCTGATCGCTTATGATTGTGCACAGTCAGCAAAGCGTGTTTACCGTTGTCCACTCGAAAGTGAAAGATGCCTGTGTGCCCCAGTGGAACCTTACGAACACCTATGCTGTAGTTCTTTTAGCTACGTGTCAGATGTATTTGACGTGTACGCTACGCACCCATCTTTTGTTGCGATGACCGCAGCATGCATCCTCTTGATCCACTTGGGCGATTTCACGCGAAATGATCCAGCGGACCAGGGCTCCGATCTTCAACTTTCACATAGCGAGCGTTATATTTCAATTCGCGCGCTCCAACACCGCTTTGATAGGCCCGCGAGAGAGCTCGTGGCTGGTTAGCGTGCTGGCCATGTCACGTCGAGACTGGGAGGTACCCGGGTTCGAATCCCGGTGCCGGCTGTGCTGTCTGGGGTTTTTCCTGGGTTTTCCTCAGACGCTTTCAGACATATATCAGCACAGTTCCCTTAGAAGTCGGCCCAGGACGCACGTTCCCCAGGGCGTCAGTCGTGACGTTGCCCACATATGTGAAGCCGACAACGGCGAGCCCTTGCACCATCATCAGTACCACCACGAGCCGAAATGATGCAATTAACGTGCGTTATGAGAAAACCACAAGTTCAAGATTGGGCCCCTTGTCGGCCCTCACAAAACTATCGCGATTTTTTTACGAATTTCTTTTTAGCAGTCTCGAATCCCGGTTGTCATGCTGAAACCGGTGCTGGTATACACAGGCCGGAAGTTTCGCAATTTTGCTCCTATTTCGCGATTTCTTCGGAAAACCAGTAAATTTTAATGAATATTTTTTTCTTCCAAGGTCTCATGGAATACTTCAACAGGAAAAATCGCAAGACACGTAACTTTCGTAGTCATTGCAGGAAAAATAGGGGAAGTGTGCGATTTTTCCAACATTCGCTACACTCGAGCATAAAACACGCAGTGAAGAGGTCGGATGAGACGTCTGAAACCAACGCAGTTTTATTGAACGAGCCTTCCTCGACAACACATTAAAAAATCTCTAGTTTTTTGTTTTTTTTTCGTATGCAAGAGAATTTTTAGTAGAGGGTATTACAGCCACACTGACCCACGTTGCATGTATCCGTTGGGGCGCTATATTTGTTTCTTGGACTCCTGATTTAATTCGTATAGTATTTTCGATTTTTTGTGGTTGGTTTTCAATATGACAACAATTCTGACCAAAGGAACATGGCTTCACCTGAGCGCTGTGGAGGTCCAATTCACCAGCATGTACATGTTTAGTTGATCAAAGTTTCCTTTAACTGTCACATTTAAATGCTGAACAATTCAGCAAGAATATTAACCACGAAAAGTCTAACAAATTATAACGCAAGAGTAAAAGACGAACATACAAAAACGTCATTTACATGGCTGAACTACTGGAGGCGACGGAATCTCGTGGTGGTGGTTCTCGTCCATGTTGTCCTAGGCTCCAGTGAGGCTAACAGCTATAGAAAGCCTTGCACCATCCGCGAATGAAAGCGTATACCCACGGATATCCGCAAGAAACATGCGTGTTCGGATGAAATATGGACGCTTGTTGTGATACGTGGATCGGACGCGGATGGCGCCGGATCAGGAGCGGGTTCGAATCCGGAGCGGGTTGGATGCGGATAAACCGCGAGATTGCGCCATCAATTTTCTTCACGCCAGGTACCGAACACAGAGTACAAGGTGTTCGCAAGCTGCTCTCGCGTGTGCGAGATCTCTCTTGCGTCTCGAGTCGAGGTGCGCGTTCGGCGCCGATCGTGCGTTTCACTTGCAATAAACTCTACCTATTCTGTTTGTTGCAAAATGTGCTGCTGTGCTTGGTGCCGTGTATTCTTTCGTGTCAGCTAAATCTGTGCTTCCTGTCGTGTATCCTTTGGTGGCATCATGGACGCTCAGGACCTGTCCTCGCTACAAAAGCTATGCCACTCCTGGGTTTTCACTGTCACAACAAGAGAGAGGAAGTCGCCCATGTGGATGAAGTTCGGTGACAGCTATTTCTGTTAGCCTTTTTTCTGTGCTGCGTTGTGCTGAAGAAAAATAACGTTTATTTCCTGGAAAATTGGCTCAATATGCCGAGTCCAGAAACTGAACTATGCCTGCGTGCCGTTGGGGCCGCGGATTTTTCGGATGCGGATGTCAAAAAGCTCATCCGCGCAGGGCTTTAGCAAACACGACAAAAAATTATTACTTAGACCTGGCCATCACCGCTAATCCCCAATCTACGTTGCCGGCACCGTGCACACCGGAAACATCGTCATAAACTTAACCACGCAGGATTGCAATACGCGCGTTATGCTACAGAAGAAAGGAGTGTAGTAACCTTGCAGAAGTCTGTGCCACAGCACATTGCTTGCACATTAGACCCAACCAGACCAGAAAAAAATTGAAATGAATAGAATGAAAACAGGAGCCCAGGAAACAAATATAGCTTCCCACCGGATTCATGCAGCGTGGGTCAATGTGGCCGTAATAACCTCTACTACAAAAAAAAAAGAAAAAAGAAAGAGAGAAAAAAAAACGCGGCGACGGTGATCGAGAAGTTGTGGCTTCAAACCCACTGAATGTCCTCACCTGTCTCGTTGCACCAATGAGCCACAGCAGCATATTTTCCATTGGAGTTGTTCTCCATTTCTATTTGCCAGTGGTTTATCTTCATTTTTATTTTGTGGCATAGTCAGACTACATGTGTACAGCTTCCTGACTTCCTGCAAAAATAAATTGGACTGAATGTGACTTGGAAATTTATTGGATCAAGGCACTATGACATCACAGCACATATTCCGGCTTGGGTGTAATATTGTCAATTGCACTATGCCTTCACAGATACGCAATGCTTGACCAATAATAGTGTCATCCATCATACAGAGATGGATAAAAAATCTAAAAGATGTAATTAGCAGTAGCTGGAGCCGCAACCTCCTTCACTCCTGCTTCTCCTCCGGAGAGCAGCTCATGACGTCATATTCCAGTGTAAGCCGGACACTAGATAAGAGGTTGCCAGATATCGTGGTATGATAAATGAGTTGCCTTCTTAATTTCTTAATTTCGTGTTAGCGCCGCGAAGCAACAAAGGAGTTGCCACCAAGTCTGAGGCAGACATGCTTTTATCTCAGCTTTGGTGTGGTAAAGGAAAGCCGGACATGAATAACTTCCTTGGAATATTTGTAGATGATGCAAAGGCTACTTTCACTGGCGTGACATCGAAGACCAAGTCGGGAAGCGTAGTTAAAAGCAGATTTATTCGACTGTGCTGCTGTGTCGACTCCGTAGCTGGACCTCCCATGCAAAACAATGTTGCGTTTCGCGGGTACTACGGATGTAGTTGGTGCTGCCATAAAGGAGTTCTATGCCTCAGTCATGAACCCTATCGCCACTGACACCCGAAGAGGACTGAACGGACTGATGAAGCAGGAGTGAGAGAGATGCAGCAATCATTAGACGATAACCACCCCGTCTCCGAATTTAAAGGACCAGCTTCACTAATAAACATGCCATATCTTGGAATCGGGTTTGGATTTGTTCCAGATTACATGCATAACGGTGCTCCTGGGCGCTGCACGGACGGTCACAGGTGCGTGGCTGTCTGAAGCCAAAGAAGCATTCTATATTGGCAAGAAAGAAACAATCAGCATCATCAAGAGAAGAATAATGCAGACTACTCCATAGCTATTTATCGAGACTACCTTGCGACATCCGTGAATATCGCTTTTAGAAGGCCTCAGAATGAAAAACCTGGATATTTTCCCGCGGCCTTCCATGTCTGCAGAGTATACTTGCTGAAAACTACCTGAAACAATTTGCATTCCTTTCAACTGATATGTTCACTCTCCTCAAAAACTGTGTGACAAGGGCACGGCAGACTATTTCAGCCTAGTAAAAAAAAAAAAAAAAGAAAAAAAAAAAAAAACCAGCTGGATCCACCTGGAATTTCCAGGCTGTTTTATTGGACTGGATCCAGTCTTGACTAAGTGGATCCAACCCGGAAACAGGCTTGGCCCTGGGTAGAAATACGATGGAACCAGTTCAACAACGGACGGCGGCTGGCAGAATGTTTGCTACGCGGCCTGTTTCCAGTTGGATTTTCGTATCACGATGTTGGTGGCTTCCGCAGGGGCCATTGTTGCCTTCTGCCGGAACCTACGTTCCCAGACCGAAGGCGACATCAGATCACGTTGAAGTAACTGATGCAATATAAATTGCTGCACGAGGAAAGATAAAAGGTTCAAATGTGCTACGCGATTAACAAGTGAGAATGAACAACTAATTGAAAGGTGTATTGTAACGTGATACTGTTTGGCTGCAAACGAAGACACTGTCTATGCAAACTCGTCTAACAACAAGAAATGAAGATGTATAAAGAAGGTAGCCAAACCAATGAAAACACGCAGCCCTCTGCTTCATTAATTTATGATCAACTCTAACACCCCATAACAGGTATATGATACCAGATACTGAGATGTGCTACAAGTATTCAGTGTACCTGCAGCATCAGTGACAAAACTATGAGAAAATAATGTCATATGCTCTTTTTCAAATTCTTCCACAATCTCCAATTGCACCCTAACTTCATACAACCTGCCTCATACATTTCCGCAGGAGTGGACCATACCTTAAAAGTCACCCTACTCCGGTGTAGATCGCTTCATTTCTCGTATTCGTTTTTCCCAATGACCATAACCGAATGGAACTCTCTTCCCCAGGCGCTGGTCACCATTACACATTTTTAAACCTTCTAGAATATACTTTCTCAATACCTAGGTTTGCAAACGCTGAGGTTCATTTTTATTGTGATTTCTCATATTGTAGCACATTGCTCTCATTGTACTCACTGTAAATATCTTGTTGCTTTGATGTGATTTTCTTCTTTTTTGCCTTCCCTCCCGCATGTAACGCCCGCAGGGCCTTTGAGGTACAATCATAAATCATAAATAAATAAATATCACCCAGTTCGATGAAAGTCTGACACATTCATGTGCGAAACCAGAGGCCACTTATCAGTCGCTCTTTCTCATTTTAATTGTCCGACAAAACAATTGCGTCCCATGTCACGGTCCCATGGGACGCATGACACATCATGAAGGCAGTTCAGATAACTATAGATAAATATCGGGTCACTCTTATACCTATTGGTTCAGATTTGGGACTCGAGGATCAATCGGTACTACACTCTTACAAATGAACTTCACCGCATAGCACGCTCCTAGCTGACAATCATCCCCAATGATATCATTAACTGCCCTGATGTGTTGAAAACAGGAGGCGTAGGCCGTTTTGTGATACTTATGCTGGGATGAGAGCATTATGATAATAGTTTCCGTTTGACAGACTGGGAAAGCTCAAGTCTAGCAGCGCAAAGCCAGGAGGTATTGTATCGCACAATATTTTTATTTTTATTTTTTTTGTAAAATTTTATTATTTTATTATCTCATTTATTTGTGTTGTTTTGTTATTCGTTTATTTTATGATATTTGAGCATAAATTATTTGCGCAATTCATTTTGAAAGTCTCTTCTCTTGTTTTTCTTCCTTCATATAAGCCCCTCTCAGCCTATATCTTCACAGCCTGGAATCTCGCACAATCCTGCGCACTAGCTGGAACATCCCATTTCCAGCTCGGCTCCAACATGGAACCACCCTGGTTTTGGAATGGAAGCTGGATGGTTTGAGAATGGAAGTTCAAACTGCGCCAGACCCAGAATGGAAAAAGCCTCGTTCTACAGTGGATCCAGGCTGTCTTTTTTTCTTCCTTTTTAGTAGGGTCAATCTTAAGTTTGTGTGTGAAATGGAGCTTCTCTATGGCAAGTCGTCAATGTCCTTCAATGTTCATTGTTTTACTCACATTGGAGAAAGTGTTGTGAATTTTCGACCTCTCTGGGCACACTCAGGGTTGCCATATGAAACTGCGAATGCGCTGATTTTGGACTTGCTCAAGGGAACCAAATCTGTAACCCTTTAGGTGGCTCAAAACTTCATGCTGTTTAGGAGGGTGCCCTATTTCCGTGGCCGGTACAAAGTACAAACATTTGTCTTTGATTATGCTGAGCGTCTGTTTCAGAGGTAGAGCATGTTGTCGACAAAACTGCTTCTCCCGATACCTGCTCCTCTCAAGAAGCTTTGGTAACGTGATCGCGACATACAGGGTGTCCCAGGAAACGTGTCATTGAATTATAATAAAAAAACTACGCCACCTAGAATCATGTGGTCAACGGCATTTGTTCTTACTAGGTTTTTGCCAACCCCTGATGTGAATGTCTTGTATCGTAAGTTTAATTATGTAAATATTTGCGAACTGAACTCGGAAATTTGCCAAGTCAAGGTCACTTTTTTACCCCACCAATATGAAGAGCGTGCCGAATTCACTCAAGTTCATGATAATTGACAATGATAATCGCGAGCTATCCCATCGTCGGGGCGCGGAAAAAGCTCACCGGACAAACGCACACCGGAGAAAAGCTCACCCATTCAGCATCGAAGCAGGACAAAAGCTCACCTCATTTGCAACGGCGCTTTCTCCCTGTGCGATATATATTTTGCAATTGTATTATGAATGATTAATAATATAAATTGATAAACTACTCTTCAATTGAGGTTTTCCTGCAAAAACTGAAACAGCAGAAATGTGTATTACGTTTATTATTTTATTTGTTATCTTTTTTTACGCTTCAGAGGCGGATGCAGCTTCCCACCGCTTCCAGGTGCCTCAGGAGAACTCCATGGTTGAAATAGTCCTAGCGAAGGTGCTTGAGTCTCGCTTGCAGGCGGATGGTCTCTCGCCTCACCCTCTTTGCTGGAGGATTTCCGATAGTCGCTTGGAGCGGTGTTGTGTCGGCAACAGCCCGATCGTCTTGTAGGCATTCAATTAACTTTCAAATGTGTGGGTGAGATTGTCTGACTAGCTTTGCGAAGCCCTTGTTCCAAGCTTTGCAGGCGTTGTTTGTTGGGTCTCCATCTTGAAGTCAGCCAGTGTGTGATACTTCTGCTCCTGTGGGGGAAGTGCGTCCTGGGCCCACTTCAGAGGGAACGGTGTCGCCGACATTGGTCTGAAAGCGTCTGAGGAAAACCTGGGAAAAATCCGAGACGGCGCAGCTGGCGAGAGGGATCGCCTCCCAGTCTCCACACGGCGGGCCAGCGGAATGAATAACACAAGATAGTTCTCATTTGTGTTAAATGGGCAGTTACAGGGCATAATAAACAAGGTCAAAAAGGCAAACTTACGAGCTGCATTTGAATATTACAACTTAAAAGTTGTCGTTATAAAGGCTAATTGTTTGGTTCAAATTTTAGATGGCTAAAAAATTCCTCGTCATTGAAACATGCACATTTTGTCTTTCAGTTCGAGCCCGTAGTCTAACACGCAAGCGACTAGCGTTCGAGGGGCCCCACCTTTGTTCGCGACCCCAAGTGATCGCATGCATGTAGTTGAAGGTGTGACCGGTTGTCCAACAATGATCAGACAGTTCTGACTTTGATCTTGTTGCGTTTGTGGCTCTTTCTCCGTTGCGTTTGTGCTCCGTGAGTCGAGTGCCTCTTTCCGGCTGGTTTCACCTATGTAACTGACGTCACAATCATTGCATTTCATTTTGTAGACAACTCCACTTTGGGAATCAGGATCAATGGGGTCCTTTGGTTTCGACAAGAGGTCCCGGAGTCTAATGTGTGGTTTGTAGGCTGTTTTTACACCAAGTGGGTGGAGGATACGTCGGATTGATTTTGACACACCTTTTATGTACGGAATGGATACGGTGCCCCGATTCTCAGTGGTTTCTTCATGCTGTTTCTTTTCACACATGAGTCTTCTTGTTGTTTCAATGAACTGTATTGGATAGCCACGTTTTCTGAGTAACCCGTGAATGTTATTTTCTTCCGCGGCACGCTGTTCAGGAGTGGAAGAAAGATGCTCATCCCGGTCGAATAAAGTCTTTACAATAGTCCGTTTGTGCTCTTTTGGGTGGTAGCAACTGAAATTGAGGAGATTGCCCGTGTCACAGGGTTTCCGAAATACACTGGTCATGATTTTTCCAGCCTGATCCCGATGTGCCGTTACATCCAAGAACGCTAGGGCGCTGTCTTGTTCAATCTCACGGGTGAATTGAATAGAAGGTTCAATGCTGTTTAATAGTGTGGAAGTGCTCTAGGTGGTGTCGGTTCAGGATTACAAACGTATCGTCAACGCAGCGGCGATAGAATTTCACGGGGCAAGGCGCCTGTTTTCGAGCAGTTTCTTCAATGTGTTCCAACACGAGGTTAGCCATAGGACACGGGACTCCCCATAGGACACCCTCTCACTTTATGATATATGTTACCTTGGAAACTGAAATAGCTCTGATAGAGGGAAAAACGTAAAATAATTATATGAGAGAAAAGTCTTCCACGGTTAGTGATGTACAAGAAGAGATGGTGTCATCAATACGTAGCCGTGTTTCGGCCACTTTTACAGCAACAGTTGCGGGTAATATACATTCGAGAAGAGGGAAACCACATCAAACGACACCATCAAGTCATCTTCCTGCAAGGTATAGTCCGTGACGAGTCCCACAAATTCTCGTGAGTTGCGCACAGTCAAGCCGTTTCTCCTGTCAATGGGGGAATGATTTCGGTCAGGTACTTGGAAAAGTTGTAGGTAGGAGAACCAATGAAGGATACGATCGGGGGGCGGTGTGAGCGTTCCTGCTTATGAACCTTAGGGAGTCCGTATAATCGGGGAGTGCAGCCATCAGATGAGAAGAGGCGGCGGTATGAGATGTGACCTAGGTGGCCACTATTTTTTAGTCGTCGGAGGTGGTCGACTAGGGACCGTTCAGATTTAGGTGTCGGGTCGTTGGGAAGTTTCACGAAACTCATTGCGTCGTCCAGAACTGTCTGCATCTTAGCGTCATACTCTTCTTTGTTCGGAATTACGGTACCTTTCCCTTTGTCTGTAGGCAGGATAATGACCTATGTGTCCGACTTCAGCTCCTTCAAGGCTACTGTAGAAGCTATCATATCACGTCCATGACGGTCTTCTTATCTCGTAGCACGTAAACACCTGCTACACGTGTCATGTCGTCTCCCTTTCTGGTATCGTAGTTTCTGCGCAGCGCGCCGCCGCTATCTACTTAAAGAAATGCCGAGTGTACCCGAGAGTGTGTTTTTGGTTGTTCTTTGGAGTTGCAACGTGTTGCTGCCGGACGTGTTGCCTCACCGGCTTGTGCCTTTACGGAATAAAGCTTTTCCGTTTGTTACTTCCTCTGGGTTAAGTTCCTGAAGACACAACAGCTACTCGTCCTTGATGGCTCAAATTCGAGGCGGTCCGCTTGGGGTTAGCTAGGGTGGTTGCAATGCGGCTGCGTGCCAAATTGATCCCTGTTGTTTCCTTGAGATGGCGAAGTTTCTCCTTAATCTCTATTACAAACTTGCCGTTGGGGAACGTACCTGGCGTAATCGCCAAATTCAAGCCTTTGGCGAGGAGACTTACATGTTCATTGGAGAGTTGTTTCGATGAGAAGTTAAACACCGTAGCGGAGTCAACATAAGAGGCATCACGTGGAAGTAGTCGGGAGAGATTGCTGTTGTGCACCTGGGTGCATGTTGTCTTTTCTTGATTTCCGCCCGCTTCCGCGCGTCATATACCCGGTGCATGTCTTCTGCTCCGAGTGTTCGCTGAAGTTTCCTCTCAACTAGATCCAAACGTTTTCGATGATCAATCAGTTTGGTTTTGTTGTCAAGAATTCTGGCTTTTACACACTTCATGCTGAAGTCATGGGCAAGTGTACGGCCGAAGGAGGTATTCACACGGGGCCGACATTGGAGGCCACGAGGAAAGACATTGTGTGTTACACACTAACGGTTGAACATTTGGTGGCATTCTAGACGAACAATCCTGGTCGACTGGTTGACGTAGTCCCTAATACCCCTGTTACACGGGCAGCTTTAACCGCTGTTACGCTTAACAGCAGTTAGTCGACCAAACCGCAGTTACCGTGAACCACGGTTCGCTGCTGTTACACAAAAATCAGTCAGACCGTTGACGAAGGTCACGTAGTTTTCTGGTGGTTTCCTACCTCGTGCATTTAATGCCGTCTTCCTCAACTGACTTTGTTGTTAGCTCGGAATTGATTGACGATGTTTGCTGCATGTTCTATTAAGATCCTCAGTGTTATTGTCTGCATCATATTTTTGTTTCTGCATCCTTAATTTTGTGAGTTAATGTGCTGCACTGAAAGTAGACGTGCGGGCGTTGCAACACAGCGTGAAAAACGACATTAATAGTGATAAAAGCGCACACAAAATGACACAAACGCTTGTCATTACGTCTGTGCTTTGAACACTTTTAACACGAATTTGCACCGACAGGCCCAATGTTATGTCCTTAAAGGGGTTTGGGCACTTTCATGGATGTGGTTCATTATATCTTGGGTGCATTGTGCTGCACTCCAGAATACTTCAGAAAAGAATTATTCTTCTACGTGTCGTACTTAGTGCTGTACTCAGATGGGTAGAAATCCAGCGAACCGGTAGAGATGTAGGAAGGGAGTTGCCTCAGGACAGAAGCCGCCGATATTTCGAACAGAGACTGTTCTTACTGCTGTACTCGTGCGTTGCCTCACTGGGGGCAGCGACGGCTGTGATGTCGGAGTCGCGTGAGTTTCGGTATTCGCGGTGCTGATTTCCTCCACTTCTATTGCCCTCTTCTCCGTGAAACTTCAATGCACGTTCACACCGGCACAAAGAACCGTCTTTACGTTTAGCTGGCGTAATCTAGGATGATCTGTCGCAACCCCTTTGAAAAACGATGGCGCAGAGCACTTTGCATGACAGCGCATATCAGGATGACGAAAATGAAACCGTGAACCATATACGGCCCTTCACCGGGAGGCAGCCCAGCATTTAACAGTACTGCCGTTCGAGTGTGATTACGCGTTTTATGTGTTGGAGCGTAGCGCCGATAACTTATGTTCCCAAATGCGTATAAATGCTTCTGTCGTTGCGACATGTCAATTCACATGATTTGGGGAGGAAGACTCACCGGACTCACACACGGTCGACACAGATACTGCCATATTGTCGGTTACCCAGAACAAACCGAGCTTGCCAAGTGAGGTTTACGCTTAACGCGGCTAATCGGGTAACTGCCGTTGCGTTCGCCGTGTAACTGCGGCAAACCGTAGTTACCCGTAACCTCGGTTAGCTTAACCGCTGTTAAGACTGCCCGTGTAACAGGGGTATAAGAAGGCCTACGGCGACATCACCGTACAAGATGCGTATCGATGAAAAAATCTTATAAAAGTCGGGATTCATCCCGAGTATAAAGTACCTGACCAAGTACCTGACCAAAATCACTACCCCATTGACAGGAGAAAACGGCCTGACTGTGCGCAACTCACGATAATTTGTGGGACAGGACTATGCCTTGCAGGAAGATGACTTGATGGTGTCGTTTGATGTGGTTTCCTTCTTCTCGAATGTACCTATAACTGTTGCTGTAAAAGTGGCCGAAACACGGCTACGTAATGATGCCACCATCCCTTCTCTCATATAATTCTTTTACGTTTTTGCCTCAATCAGTGTTATTTCAGTTTCCGAGGCCAAATATATCATCAAGTGAAAGGGTGTCCTATCGGGAGTTCCGTGTCCGTCCCTATGGCTAACCTCGTGATGGAACACATTGAAGAAACTGCTCGACAACAGGCGCCCTGCCCCGTGGAATTTTATCGCCGATATGCTTGTAATCTTGAACCGACACCACCTAGAGGACTTCCACGCTATTTTAAACAGCATTGAACGTTCTATTCAGTTCACCCGTGAGATTGAATAAGACAGCACCCTACCGTTCTTGGATGTAATGGTACACCGAGACCACTCTGGAAAAATCATGACCAGAGTATTTTGGAAACCCTGTGACACGCGCAATCTCCTCAATTTCAGTTCCCACCACACAAAAGAACACAAACGGACTGTCGTAAAGACTTTATTCGACCGCGCTGAGCATCTTTCTTCCATTCCTGAACAGCGTGCCGCGGAAGAAAATAACATTCATGGGTTACTCAGAAAACGTGGCTATCCGAGACAGTTCATTGAAACAACAAGAAAACTCATGTGTAAAAAGAAACAGCAGGAAGGAACCACTGAGAATCAGGGCACCGTATCCATTCCGTACATAAAAGGTGTGTCAAAATCAAACCGACGTATCCTATTGTATAACTTGCGCGAATTTTGGCCTTTGCCTATGTATCTGTATTTTGTAATTTTGACTGGTGCACTGCCTAGAAGGCCTCTGGCTGTTGGCAGGTACCGAACAAAAAATAAACTCACTTATCACTTATCACTTATCCTCTACCCAATTGGTGTAAAAACAACCTTCGAACCACGCATTAGGCTCCGGGACCTCTTGTCGAAAGCAAAGGACCCCATTGATCCGGATTCCCAAAGTGGAGTTGTCTACAAAGTGAAATGCAATGATTGTGACGTCAGTTACATAGGTGAAACCGGCAGGAATCAACGCACTCGACTCAAGGAGCACAAACGCGTCGGAGAAAGAGCCACAAACGCAACAAGATCAAAGACAGAAGTGTCTGATCATTGTGGGACAAGCGGTCACACCTTCAACTACATCAATGAGCTCACTTGGTGTCGCGAACAAAGGTGGGGCCCCCGCAAATTCTTGGAGTCGTGGTACATTCGGGATGGCAAGACTGTATGTAATGTCAACCGTGGCCCACTTCTCGAGGTCTACGCTGACCTTAAATGAGACGACTGTTTTTTTCGAGGAAGCTTGGAGAAGGGGCAAATGCCGAACAAAGCATTGCTGCCATGCTCCCGTACGTTCACGAAAAAGCCTGGTCTATCTAGTGGACCGGTAGAAATCCAGCGAACTGGTAGGGAAGTATGAAGAGAGTTGCCAAGGACAAGGGCCACCGATATTTCGGACAGGGACTGCTCTTTTTCTATAGGCACCGTCCTCATCATTGGCATGGTACTTGAAGGGTTAGGTATCATATGTTCAGGTTCGAATTGTGGGTCAACACCAAGGGAGGGGGGGGGGACAAGGGTCAGTACAGGCTATTACGGCCGTAGTGAGGCCTAACTAGTGTTCTACAACACTGGATATGAACAAGTGAAGCGACGTACTGGAGGTATAATGCTCGGTCTCTCAGCGTCCATAAACGCATGATGCGTCATAAGCGCTGTGCGCGGAGGAAAAAAAAAAAACACGCTCCGCAAAATGCACTAGCTAAATTAAAATTTATATGTATGTACTGCACGTTAGCTACATGCGAAGTGCTCACACTATGGCTTTATTGGTAGAGACACAACAAGACAAGTTTTGTCTCGGCAGTCGGAGTGAATTACTCCCTCTTCGGTCTTTTCTCCTTCTTTGGCTTGTTCGCTGCAGTGCGAATTCTTTCAGATGGTTTGATACATTTCTCTTCAATACACATCTGCATAGAAAACAGGGGATATGGATACATAAAGCACCAGTATTTGTTAGTGGTTGATAAATGAGAAGTAGAGTTTCTGGTTTTAGGAGTTTACAAGTGTTTTTTGAACATATCTGGAAACGTGTTTTTCGAAATCTTTTATTCCAGAATTCTAATTTTTTTGCGTTTTCACAACTGAGAAACCCGAAGAAAAACAGACGGCTGTGAAACGACATACTCAGAAAAAAAGTGAGGAGCTACCCTGCAGAAACGCTCATGGCATGCGCCAGAACTTTCAGACCACACTCGTATTAGAATCACCTGGCCTCGGGAAACCCTAGGCGAGGAACGCTTTCCATGTACACATCGGAAACTACCACAGCGACCACAAAATGCACTTAGGTCGAGTAGGGTCACGAAACAGACCGTCCTGTTTGGTGACTCCAATACGGACTATTTGCGCAGTACTAAGTGAAAGGGAAACTAAATAGGCTAGGCACATGGTTACGTTGTCTCAAATTCCACCTCCACTTAACCTTGGGCTAATAATCCTGTTGAGGCTATGAAAGAGACGAGTTAGCTCTACGATGTATGACGGTTTAATGATAGGGAATGGCGATGCAGCCGAAAACGAAACCTCGCGCCGCGGGGCAGGTGCGCAGGAGGTATTGATGGTGATGGTTCGTGTGCTGAAGATGCCGTGATCGCTACATGGCTCCCCCCCCCCCCCCCGGAGAGGAGAATGGCGGGACGCTTGCTGGACGAGGACAGGAGACCAGCGTACGTGGCGGAGGGGTCTCGTCGCGCTGGGAGACTGGGGTGCTGAAACGGTGTCGGCTGAACAGACTCTACCGAAGGAGACGGGCAAGGGTCCAGGTAGGGTGGCTTGAGGCGGTCGACCGCAACTGAGTCCGGACCTCGGGGAAGGAGCAGGCGGAAGTGCTTCGGCGACCGCGACAGGACATCGTGAGGCCCGCTGTAAGGTGGCTGGAGCGGTGGTCGCACGGCGTCCAGGCGCAGAAACACGTGCGGAGCCGTATCAAGGCCGGGCGGTCTAAAAGTCAGGCGTGAAGACTGGTTCCGGGTCGGAGTGGCCAGGAGGTCTTGGAAGGTGGACCGCAGGCGTGCGATGTAGGACGAATAGTCCGGTACAGCGTCAGCGGGGACTGGGGTAAAAAAGGAACCGGCCAAGCGCAGCGTGGTGCCAAGGGCCAACTCGGCAGGGCAGCATCGCAGATCCTGTTTAACGGCCGAACGCAGGCCCAAAAGGACCAGCGGGAGACGATCAGGCGGTATCACACATTGCAAGTTGTCCTATTTGAAAGCAAAGATGCATTGTATGAAATATTGACAGTGTTCAGGGAACTCAACCTGCAGTCAATTTTCTTTTGTAGTCGTAATCCCTAAGGTGGAATACCTCACACTGTCGTGTAGATCTTGTTGTTGCTGGGAATTGGAACATCCAAACCCCGAAAGATGAAGCTGTGGCTTATATGAGTGTCTTCTAACTGATTATTAATCATTTATGTTAAATGTAATTAACGTAAAAACATCGTCCTACACGCAATATTAAACCAGAGACATATTTCACAATGTGTACGAATAACGCCCTCCTCAAGTAGATCTGTACATGAGCATTCTTTATTATTCTAACTACATGAAACAAAATACGCACGGCGTTAGGGAAAGGTGACCTATGCACGTGCTAATTTTTATTGGTTAGCTCACGATGATGCGGGTTTGCCAACACTGTACGCAGAGAGAGAATGAAATTTGTGGCGTACATTACTGAGGTGACAGGGGGCTTTCCTTACATTGACCAAATTGCAATTGAGGCATGTAAAGAATATCCGGTTCTTAGAACCATCAGGCCTCTCAAATGAAGCCGAAGCGGTGATTTAAGATATGTTAAATGATTATTTTGTTTATTTATGTTTTTATGTGCCCTGGTGAAAAGAGACCAAACCCCCGTCGAGTCACTCGATGCAGATGCACAGAGTATTTTATAAATAACGATAAAATTGCAACATTGTATCGTGAAACAGTCGATTGAAACACCCTAGAAACCTCCGAACATGTTGGCGAAAGCTTAGTCACACATACTAGAAACAAATAAGCAGACGAAAACATGTGCAATTGTATGGAGGAAAGTGACACAGTGTCTCTCCTTGAAGAGGTCCATATTCCAGGTTATAAAATACATCTAGATAGCACATCGATAATCAGCCGCTCCCAATGTGTCCCTGCGACCTGTCACTTGCAAGCGTTGTGGCAGTAAGGCAAACCACCACAACTTTATTTAGAGATGATGAATACGGACTTTCATCACCAGGGGCGGCACTCTACCCGATTGCTGATGGTAATATAGGACGTGAAATAATGAGCCCCCTCACAATAAGGATCCAAGTCCAAAGAGCTTTGAGGCAGACCGTTGGTGGGCTGGATTTGTCCAGGGACCAAGATATTTTGAGAGAGGGGGGGGGAGTCCAGCTGATTAAGAGACCCGGAGAGTGCGGTTCGGGAAGGTTGGTAGCGTGGGTATTGAAGAAGCATGTGCTCTAGATCTTCTAGAGCTCCGCAGTGACAGCACCTGGGAGAGATTCAATTTGTCTCAAGCGGTAACGCCACTCAGCTGCAAAAGTCACATCCAGTCGCATTCTATGAAATAATGCAGCATCTCGACAAAAGCTGTTTTGTGGCATGCGGAAAGTGAGCGTTTGATCAAACCTTCTCAGCATAGTTTGGGGGAGAATGTCAGTTGTCCATTGGCAGGAAGCCAGGGGTGCCACGAGGTGAAGAAGAATGGAACGACGGTCTCCTCTCAACAGCGCAATACTCATCCGTCTCCGAGACGAGATAGCTGTTTCTGCAGCGTTGTCGGCCTGTTCATTCCCCCACGACACCACAATGGGCTGGAACCCACTGGAGAATCTGCCTCTGCCATGCATTGTACACAGGGTGGTAAGCCATTAACACATCTGTCACTATAAGGGTGCGGATGAGCTTTGTACGCCAGATTTTGAATAGCCTGCTGTGCAGGTTTTCAGTCAGTGAACACTGCCCACTCGGGGTAAAATCAATAATGTGCAGCAGAAAGAAAAGGATAGCATGGAGATCAGTAGCTATTGATGAGGTTGAATGCCAAAGGCGTCGTTCTTACACTACGCCTACGGATGGTGTGACGAATGCCGAGGCGGAGTCGCAATTTCTGGATGCGCCAGGCAGCAATGCACAATGCCATATGAATCCGAATTTTCCATGAACGTACAAGACTACGAGACTGCACTAATTAACTTACAAACAAACAAACTTTCTCATTTCTTCGTTTGTAAAAGAGCACCCGCGAGCTGGTGAGGATTAGATACATTAGAAATCTTCTGGCAGGCTTTTACGCCTCCAGCGGAGTTTACTTGAGAGTGGACTATAAAAACCATCATGCTCTTTGAAGAAAATGCATAGTCGCTGGTTACTTTAGTACATGACAGATTGCCTAAGGGAATTAGGGATAACAATTAGCGACATTTAAACGTAGAGAGCCTCTCCTCCTTACACGCTGGCAGTTCACCCCTGTCGAACTCATATATTATACCGTAAGCTTTGGGCCATCGTCATCCATCCAATCGTCATGCATGCAGCTGTCGTCGTTGTTGGGTATTGCAAGGTCAAAAAGATGACGTCATGGCTTATACGAGGCTGCTTGGACTGGTTATTAGCGATTCCCCTAAATACAATTAACGTGAAAACATTAAATCGTCAGAAGTACACACAATACCTCACAATGAAGATGCATCACTATATGCACAAATAAGGCATTCCTAGAGCATGAACATTCCATATTACCTCACACGTTGAGAAATTCGTATTTCCGTTTGCGAACGCCCTGCAGTATTTGTCATCTTCGATAACTTCTCCAGGCTTCTCCAGTGTAACGTTCTCGTAGATTGGCTGCAAAGACCTCTGCTCACATTCCAGATATTGTTTGTACTTGCTCGTAGGAGACAGTGACATTTTCCATCATCAAATGACAGCATGCATTCTTTTCTTTTCCGTTCAGCGAAATTATATGTTAGACGTTATTTGGTGGATGAGCTCAATGGGCTATTGACTACTGGAAAATGTAAGATACACGAAAGCCAAGCTCTCACATGAGGTTGTTGTAGATACCGCCACTTTTCCTTCCCCGGCTGAAACAATCAACATTCAATACCGTAAAGACCACGAAAAGTGTCGGAGTAATCAGACATCACATTTGCCCTCGGCTTGGAACAGCCTCGGTGGATCAGTCGGTATTGTGTCCGGTTAGTGGTCTCAAGGTTGCGGGTTCGAAAACGGGCGTGGACGCAAGCAACTTGGTAGGAGCGTACAACTTGCTTGAACAAGTCGGTTTCAGCGAGAGACGTTACGCACTGTGTGCCGTGCCGAAACGCTTCGGACAAGTTAACGAGCCGTCATTCGAAAATTGCTTTTTGGACTCGGATTATGGACCGCTGCGTTGTGAACTGCGTCAGTAATCCACAAAGTTATTTGATTCCATATGCTTCACATGCACCTGGTATTCGATGTCAAAATACAGTACCGTGTGACACACGCAGAGTGTTCCGAAACGTTATATGCTTTCTTGATTTTGAGAATGACGTCATTCTCCGACCAAGGCCAGCCCGTCCCATTGAGTTTTTTCTCTCGCAAGCTCACGGCTGCAGAGAAACGATGCAGCACTTTCGGCCGCGAGCTGCTTGCCGTCTACCTAACCATAAGGCACTTCCGCCATTTCCTCGAGGGACGACCCTTCACCGTTTTCACGGACCATAAGCCGCTGACTTTCGTCATCAAATCCTCCAGCGCCTCGCTTTCACCTCGTGAGATACGGCATCTCGCTTTCTCGCTTTCATCAGCGAGTTTACAACCGACGTTCGCCACATTTCTGGCCAATCCAACCAAGTAGCCGATGCACTGTCGCGTCTCGATGTATCGGCGGTCACATCATCTCCACCTCCAGCCATTGACTATGCTGCCCTTGCTCTGGCACAGGCTGATGATCCGGAACTCAAGCAACTCTGCGCGACGCCGAACACCCTAGCCATCAAAATGGTCCCAGTGCCTGTCAGCGCTCAACCCCTTCTCTGTGACACTTCAACGGGAACGCCCAGACCGCATGTCCCTCAGGCCTTTAGACGCCAGGTCTTCGACGCGTTCCACTGCCTCGCCCACCCCGGTATACGCGCCACGCAGCGTCTTATCTCCACCCGTTTCCTGTGGCCCAGCATGCAGAAGGACGTACGTCACTGGACCCGCACGTGTCTGGCATGCCAACGAGCCAAAGTGCACCGTCACACGTCGACGCCCTCCGCTGCCTTCCCCGTACCCGAAGCCCGTTTCCGGCACATACACATCGACCTCGTCGGGCCCCTTCCACCTTCTTCGGGTAACACCTACCTTCTAACATGTGTTGACCGGTTTTCCCGATGGCCAGAAGCCTACCCCATTCCCGACATTACCGCCCCTACTGTCTGTGGTGCATTTCTCACCACATGGGTATCCCGGTTCGGGGCGCCAGCCACTATCACCACTGACCGCGGACGCCAATTTACTTCCCGCCTTTTCGCCGCGGTATGCAGATTCCTGGGAGCCCAGCACCGTCTCACCACTGCATACCATCCCTGCTCTAACGGGCTCGTAGAGAGGCTCCATAGACAGCTCAAGGCAGCCCTGAAGACCTCGGAGTTTCCGGAACGTTGGTCCGAGCACTTGCCCCTGGTTCTGCTTGGTATCCGCAGCGCCATCAAAGACTGCGGTGTTTCTGCAGCAGATTTGCTGTACGGCGGCCCGCTTAGCCTCCCCGGTGAATTCTTCGCTCCCGGCGCAACTCAGCCCCTGCCCGACCCGCAAGATTTTGCCACCCGACTCTCCTCATTCTGTGCCACCCTGCGGGCGCCGTCTTACCGACCCTCATCCGATCGTCGCGTCTTTGTGCACCCCGACCTGGCAACCACGACACATGTCTTCGTACGCCACGACGGCCACCGGCAGCCCCTGCAGAACCCATATGACGGTCCCTACCTCGTCCAAAGTCGCCGACCGAAATCCTTCACACTCCTCATCAATGGGCGCTCCGAGGTGGTTTCCACGGACCGCATTAAGCCTGCATACATGGACATTCCGTCTGGCTCAGCGTTTTCAGCCCCCGTCTCTTCGGTCCCCTCCCCCGTGACCCCGGTTTCCTCCCCGTCTCGCCGGGTGCACTGGGACTCGAAACCGCCTACCTGCCTTCGGCCTTAGACTCTTTATGTGTGCTCGCTCTCCGAGCTTCTAGAGGGGGGAGCCTGTAGCGCCACCGCCATCTAACGATGGTCACGGTCCTCGAGGACTGCTTCTTCCCTCTTGAGCTGGCAGTTCCTTTCGCGCAGTGTCGAAGTGGCATCACGCAGTAAAGACCCGTAATGTGTGGACACGTTTCCTTAGACTTCCACAGTATGAAAACATGGCAGCAGGAAATAAGTTCCCGTTTGCTTTCGCAAGGAAATTTGCTTCAAATTGTTTCCAACAACAGGCATCATACAGCGACATCATGATCAGTGCATTGGAATGAAAAAAAAAATTGTGGAGCATACAGATTTTGCTTCATGATGTTCAGGAGTTCGTACATATATCACATTCAACTGCAAACCATGTCTTTACATGTGCCTCTTTTCTAGCTTTTTCAACAAAGCAAAGTTACTGAAAGGGATAGTCACATGTGCAGTGTAATGTTTCCATTCATTTTTCGTAGTTTTGTGCAAGTGTGATGCTCCAGCTCTTAATGTCCAGTGCTCTGTTTGTATATTACTGGAAAAACGAAAAATCAAATTTGATTAAGATTTCAGAATTTGCAGGCTCTATAAGACCATCCCCCTAATTAAGGAAATAAAGAACACCATTGCCCCATACAGCTCATCCATTGTAACATAGAGGTGAACGAAAAATATTCTGTGCCCTTCACAGGTAACTTAAACTTTCAGCACTTTTCGTGATTGAGGCTTCTTTGCAAGATTTTTTACTTTTTCATTTGCCTCACTAAGTCGCCTAGTTTCATTGGTTAAGAATGGTCTGGTAAACTTCCGCAGGGTTAGACGTACTAATGCTTCTGTGTGCTCCTTGCTACCACCACTGTGAATGAATAATGGGTTGTTCCCCACCACTGGTACCAATGCATTTACAAACTGCTTCTGTGGCTGCTTAGTCAGTAACATTTTTGCAGCCACCTTTTCTGCTACCAAAATCAGTGTCCCCACAAAACCTACAAACTGGAGGTTCGGGTATGAGAGACCTCCACGATCTAAGTTCCATATGATGGAGGTTGTAGGAGACTGTGTTCTGGGTGCTTCCATTTGCTGTATGCATTTATGGCAGGCTATGTTGTCAGAAACTGCCCGCACTAAGTATCCGGCAATAAGGATGATGGTGGTGGCCTTAATGCCTGGCTCTGGGGCAACTGCAATTAAAGAGTTAGACTTAGTTTTCGAACATACTGTGAAAAGAAATAAAACTAAAGTGGCACTGTACTACATGAATGAAAATATTTAAAATTTTACCTGGTGGAGCTTCCAATACGGGAAGGTACATGGCAAGGGCCTGATGTAAGTCAGCACATGCTGTTCCTCTGCCATCATTTTCTCTATTTGTTGTCCTTGTTTCTGACCTAGAGCTTCCTAGAGGGAACACGTCAGGACCGGTGTTGCTGCTGGCTGAGGAATGTAGAATGCCCATCGTCAGAATCTTCTTCAAAGCTGACAGTGCAGAGTAAGCGTTTGTTTGGTCGTTTGCACTACAGGAACAGGGTGTTGTTAAGCATGTGCTTTGCTATATGTCGGAGCAAGTCCTGATATTTCTGCACGTACCCATTCACTTGTCGGATTGTTGAGAGCAAGGCCTCAACACTGTCACTTGAGAACTTGGCCGTGAGCACATACTTGTGGCCATCACTCAGCAGCTGGCGAGTACACTTGGCAGTTGAAATGCTTGTGACAACTAGGGCCTCATAGGTCTCTTCTGTTATAAATGCAGATTTGTCAGGAGCTACCTTTCTCCAATTGGTAAAGTCGTTGACGAATTCCTTTTCCAACCAGTCGAGTCTTTATAGAAAGAGCTATAAGTACTAAGAAATTCTAATATATGTTTAGGATTTGCACCTTTCATCCGTGCTGCTACTGAAAGGCATCCGTGCTGCTACTGAAAGGCATCCGAGTTGGGTCCCGGGTTACAACATGAAATGTGGTGTTGCGGATGTTATGAATGGTGAACCATTTAAACACCATTTCCATGAAGCTCACTGTAGGGAGGCAATCCTGGAACCCTGCAATGCCAAACCTAGGGCCATACTGGTGTAAGTACCGCAGTGCTGATGTCACCTAGTGAAAGGTAGTAGGTCAAAGGGAAGATGTTTTCTCTTGGTTGAAGTGGTCACGGTCATGAATATCACCATACATTTACACAAAATTCATATTAAACTGGTCTGGTACTGGTAAGCTGCTACACAGTACAGATCATAACATTTGAAAGCACTTACTTGTGGGGAGAAAATGTCGATAGCTCTCTTGACATTCATCTTTTCAAAACTGGTCGGGAAAACGTGCTTCCTAGAGAGGCACCTCACCAGCTTGAACGCCCCTTGTCGTTTTGTGATGTCGTATAGGGCCCGGACATATTTAGGACTGATATATTCGCCATTATTGTTGAGCAATCGCTGTGATGACAGAAACTGGTTACGAAGGTTTTTGAGGATGTGGCAGTGATCGAAGGCCAAATATAGGCTTCGTTGGTTTCCTATAGGGTGGCTGGTGGAAATGAAAAGCATAATAGTTCATGTTAAGTTTGTTTCAGGCTTGTGGAATGTGACCTCGCCTTGTGACAGGAGCGATGCTTCCGCCACCCCAAAGTAGCGAAAACATCTTGCAGTTAGATGCATGGTTGTCGGCAACAAGGCGTACAACTTCAAAGCCTGCTTCCTCAACTGCATTGATGACTTTTAAAGTGAGCTGGTGCAACTGATTTCCTGTAAGGCCTTTTGTAAAATAATATCCAACAGGGAGCCTGTGCAATAAATTGTATTTTTGTAAATACAACAAAGTATAACTTGAAATGAAAATGGCTTAGATGAGCTATTTGTTACCTGTAATGTGTTGAAAGCCCCACGTAAACGAATGCTAGCAAGTGTGTTGCAATTTCATTCTCAAGGCCACACTCGCGTTCGATGCCCCCAAGTTGCACGAATCCATGAATTCTGTCACTGCCACGGTCATAGCAGGTCTTTGGTGCAATGGACATGTCATCCACGACAAGTGATCCTTTCCGGGCCTGTAAGTGGAATGAGTTCAGGCCCATTGCATTCTTGTATTGTTCAGTGCACAATACCTGATTGCAAGTATGTAGTGCAGCCTCTTGTAGCAGGCGTTGCTTCATTAGTTGGGAAACAGCCTCGGCAGAGCATGCTCCTACATATCTTCTTACGGTCCTCCCACATGGCAGTGTGACACAATTGGATTCCCTGATGACATTGTAGCAGCATGACGACTTAGCGTTCCAGAGATTGCAGTTTCTGGTTGTTGCTTCTGACCATTCATGATGAGTCTTGCCAAGGCATACAAGCTGCTCAAGCAGGAAAGCAGCCTTCTCATCATTGTTGTCATGAAGCTCCTGGAACATCAAAGCTTGGACATGGCTACAGTACATAAACTACAAGATGTCTCAAACATTCCTTATATCAGCCACACTCATTTTCTCTCTTGGCTAGTAACCCATAGGCACAGACGGCAGCAGAGCGTGCTGTACTTGCTTGATATCTAGAACTTTCTATCATGCCCCCAAATTCGATTGACCCGATTGACCACACCCTTATAAGTTGTAGTTGACTTGTTAGAAATATTGGACAAATACACTAGAGTGAAACTGCCTTTCCTGCCTCACTTGACAAAACCACATAACAGGGTTTCTACAAGCCTATGTGCCCAGAACATGCTCCATTATCTTCCCACTTAGACAAGGTATTGCATGTCTAGTTCATTACTTATACGTAAGAGCTGGAGGTCTGACCTGTAGAAATGAAACATTAATACAGCTTAACAACAGCTACAACATTCTATGTATACACACCCAAAGCCGGAAATTCCTGGTAAAATACAAACAACCCCAGAAAATTTTGCCTTTGACACTTCACTTTGTGAATGCATATCATAGCATTTCTACAAGTCTGCATGTGCTTCATATTTTATTTCTACTCAGCTTCAGGCATATTGTGCCTACGTATATACTTACGCATGTAAGCTGCATGTCTGCCTGTCAAAGCACAACATTTTAATGCTTACCAAAATCTGCAACTTATCAACTTGTATGCATGAAATGTTATGCAGGACAGATGTCATACCTGAAGTGTTTGTATGTTTGTCTTGTCCACAATAGTCTTCAGGTGCACTACATTTTTCCGTAGTTGTGCCAGCTCCGTGCGAAGGGCCACATTTGATTGTTGCCACTTTCGGCATTTTCTTTGGAAGGTTCGGATTTTTCTTGTCAGTCCATTTATATATTTTGAAGTTGTGGTGGTTTGTGCAGAGACACATCGTGTCTTGCGATTCCTTTGGTGTGCTACTGGGGTGACTGCTGGACACTGGTGAGGGACTGGTGGTGCTGGAGATGGGTGAGGGACAAGTGGTGGTAGTGGCTGGTGAGATACAGGTTGTGGTGGTGACCGGTAAGGTACTGATGACTGATGAGGGACTAGTGGTGGTAGTGATTGGTGAGGTACTGGTGGTGGTCATGATGACCTGTAAGGGACTGATGACTGGTGAGGGAGTGGTAGTGGTGGTGACCAGGAAGGGACTAGTGGTGGTGGTGGGACTGGTGTTGAAATCCTAAAATAGATTAATAGATAACTTGGAAGTACCACTTCTGTTCATGGACAGAATATAATACCTTGGGCTACCACATTGCAGGGTGTTGCTGTCAGAAGGTTCTTCAATTGAGTTTTGAGGGAGTTTTTGAGGGAGTTGAGTACATTGCAGTTGTCTGCCTGAACTGAGAATGGCGATGCTCCCACAGTCACTAGTGGTCCGTGCTGTTGCGGACCTCATTGCCTTTTGGGATGGTTCACATGCGTGTTCCCCTAGCTCTATGGGCAGCCTACGTTTCTCAGGGTGACAGTGGACCTCAAAGGGGTCTCCTGAGACTAGTGCTGAGGGAACAGCAGTCTTCTTTAGCCTCTTGACAAGTGCACCACTGCGGTAGTCATCCAGGCGAAAATGCAGGCTGCACACCAGGGATCGGTCTCGTGGCCTCCACTGTGCCCCACCCTCCTCTACCGTATTTTTAGTTAAAATGAAATTCATTCAATCATCAATATAGGATTATACAGACTCTTCATTTATTTACATATACTGCAGCCGCTACTTGAGGCTGTGGCAGTAGCGGATCCTAGGGACTAGTGTTGCTTGGGCAATCGCCCCCTCAAAAAAAAAAAAAGAAAACGTCAGCTTATTCATTGGTTTTCTCTCTCCCCCCTTCGAGACTACGCGCTGAGATAAAGGACCCCCCCCCCTCCACTATCCCCCCAAAAAGAACAAAACAAAAAACCTGATGGTCTGGATCCGCCACTGCATGGGCTGTGGCTGAGTTCTATTGTCAACTGTAGGATGGGACAAGCAAAAGCTTCCCACATCACATTTCAAAAATAATACTGCTCTCGCCCTAAAAACGACGAGCAGGCAGGCAGGCAGGCAGGCAGGCAGTTGTTGCTCAGCCAAGTATTCTTTCTTTAGTGCACCATTACTAAGACGTACTGCTCTTCAGAAGCATATAATAGAGTTTCAGATTGACATTCTTGTTGGTGTGCAAACACCGCACACGCACCATGCAGTTGTGGGTAACTTAATTACTGAAGATGCAACTAAGTTACAACAGTTAGCCCATAGAGACAGTAAATGTTACTCTTGTAAAATGTAGATAGTGACAGCTATGGTAACCAGGTTAAAGTATAGTCATGTCGCAGTTATTAAAAATGATAACGTGAGGATTGAGAGGTAGCAAGCGAGCTGGTGGTATAGAGCTGGTATAGGGTGGTATGGAGCTGATATATAGCTGGTATTTTGAGACCCTGTCTGTGTTTGTCGTTTTTTTGTCCCCTCGTCTCCGGTTTTTAAGTTACGGATTAAAAATGAAACTGGCATATGAAATGAAAAGCGAGAATACAGTAGTATACGAGTGTCAATTAATCTTGTACAGAAGTAACTATATAGTTCCTGAAAAGTAACTAGTTACAGTTACAAGATACTTCTAACTGTAACTGCATGAGACTTCAATTTGTCAGCCCGTTGGACCTCAGAGAGTCTCGGTGTGTTTTGCTATAAATTTTCCAAATTTTTTTCTTCAGCGGCCTGAAACCACGTGCCTGAAACAGCGCTATATGACACGAAAAGTTAATTAAATGAATGGCATACCTGTTCGAGAAATGGCCTCTATCCATTTTTCCCGAATTTTTGTTGAGGGAAATTCGTGAAAACTTAGTCCGATACTCCTGCCTTTTACAGATTTGCAGCCTAGCACACAACAGTGCTCCATGTTTGAGAACAACACTTTCTTCTTTTTCGTTCTTTTCTTCTTCTCTAGCCACGATCTGAATTCTTATCGGGTTCAGGACACGAGGTTCAGAAGCGCGCAACATCTTTTTCTTCATCGTGAGCGATGCGGTGGTTTCGGTTTCGGTTGGGAAGTCACGTGACAAGCAATAGTGCGAACTAGCGCCAAATGCTATAGCCTGGCGGCAACTGTCGGTACTACTACTGCGGTGCTGGGACACTAGCGGCTGTCCAGGTCTCTAGTATAGAGTAGGTCGTGGTTTTGACAGACACATCTGTGCATGATGTCTACGCGGAGGGCCGTTCAAAAGGCCTCTGTGAGCAGTTTGGTGGAAAGCAGTTACGCGACCTTTCCGATGCTTCTTAGTGTGATTCACGCGCGACTTACGGAAGTACTTTCGGTGGCACACGAGTCTTAAGAATCTTAGGTAGTATCGAAATGTTTTTAAAAGCCGTCAACTTTAAAAGTCGTAGAATCCCATTCCACTCCAGCTTTACTCACAAGGAGGTTGGGGGAAAGAAGATCTGACTGAATACAAAATAAAATTCTAACAGTGCAAACAGCCCCATAACGGTTAACAGAACTAATTGTTCATGCGATTTAGGTAATTATAGTGCTGTACAAACAGTCCGCGTGTAACATTCATCTCCCTCATCCATTCTATACGCTGAGCTCTCTCCGAGAAAAGTAAATATGTTGGAAATACTTACAGCCTCTTCAGACTGCGGAACATGTCACCAACTTTGGAGTAACCCCTGTTGTATATAGATGCGGCTAGGCCTTTATGGTATGTACATATACCACCGTAGCCAGCGAAGGCTGCATAGCGATTCAAATTCCATGACGCCAAACCTCAATTTCCACAAAGGCACGCAAGAGTATTTTAGCGCACTGCTAATTATTCAATCGTTCATTCAAGAACGCGACCTCAATGTCCTAAACGACGGCTCCCCAACGTTTGTGCAGTCGACTCTCCTTTCGTCCTGCTTGGACCTGACTGTGGCCTCGGCCTGCATTGCGCGGATCCTGATCAACATTCGGCACTCTAGAACGGAGCGGTGCTCCGCACGATGCGTCAAGCGTACTGACTGGGCGTTCTACAGATCTACTCTGGAGGCCGACTTCGCAGACTCCCGGCCGATGAATGACAGGGACTTCTGTCAAGCAGTCGTTCGTCCCGCGCAGTCCTCCACCAGCGTTGCGCGGACACCGGAAAAGTTCACTGCCGTCGATGCTGAGTACGAGAGGCTGCGCGCGCTCCGCCGCCGCGCGGAAGGACGCATTCACTCTTGACCTGTCCAAGATATGCCGCTCCTCGGACTGCTCGCACGCACCGCCTATCTGCCCTGGGGCACAGAGACCTCTCTTTGGCCACCCTACTGGGCCCTGTAGGGCAGAAGCAATGGGCTGTTACCAGAAGCGCTATTATGCTTCCTGGGTGACTCTGAGCTCCTAGAGTGCCTCTGAGCGATCGTGCATTCATGACCCCCTGGTGCCCATGTGCCGCTTGCGTCTTTTTCTTTTCTGTTTCTGTTTTTTTTTAAGGAATAGCAAGTCGACTTCTGTCTGGCTGACCTTTCCTTTTTGCTTGTCTTTTTTTTTGTAATAAACATATTTCCCACCCCATTCATTGATCCTAATGAATGGCTTATTTAATTCGGGACTCAGCTTCACGCAACCGAACATGTGTATGACGCCAAGTGAGGTACAAGACATCATTGTTTAACTACTGACATTCCATGAGCGATGCGAGTACTATAGTTGTGAGTCACGTGCCAATTCACCCAATGCGACTTTGAGAACTCCATGCGTCATCCTACTATCCCATTAGGGCCTGACACTTCGTATTCGCGCGTGACCGACTCAAATGGGGATTGCAAGTTGTCAGACTGTTCAGACGCAACCAAAGATGTAGCGCTAGCAGGGTGTGAATGTTCCCAAGAGTTTTATTCTTTTTAATCAAACGAAAGCGAAAAGAATCGTGTTGTCCCTTAATCGCAGTCAAATCAACAGACTGTTTGCTACGTGCGTTCTTGCATTAAGTAATGTGCCAACATTTTCGTGCAATATCTGAACAAAAGAAACGCTGATAGCTGAAGGGCGTAAAAAAGGGCAACCGAAGTTGCGCGTATAAGAGGAAAGGTTTTATACGGTGTACGCACACACCCTACCTTCTGAAGCAACCATCTAATGATATGCCTAATACATTGCCTTGTACAGCTCTCGTCAACCTTAATAATAAGACTGGAATAAATATCGTCTCGTTTGCGAGCGCCATTACAGCAACGCCTGGGGCCACAAGGAATTCTTAATTGAACAAAATTAATTTTAATGCAAGGATTTTGTTCACTTGACATTCCGCCAGTACCCCCCAGGGTGGCAGTTATCACGCTCGTAAATGAGACCAAATTTGTACCACTGTTATTATTAAGGTTGACGGGTGCTGCACCTTATGATACGAGGCGGCCGACTTTGTGGAAACCGGTACTTTATAATGCAGTGAGGAAAATTGCCGGGTCTACATTGTATTTGTCGGGTACAATTTGATAAGGGTAAGGTACGTTATAAGGAACATACCTTAAAAGAGAACTGAGGGGACCTCCAGTTTTTTTTTAAGTTTTTCGCTACGGCGTGTTCTACGAATCATGTTCATCAATCAATTCTATCAACGAATAAAATGAGCTCCTGCAAAAGAACGATGAGCGCAGGCGACCTACAGAGCAGGGCCTCCGTTCCGCACGCCTTTCAAATATCCTCCCCTCTTGAAAAGAGCGCACCGCAGACCGTGAGGACGTCCTGACGCAAAAGGATCCCCTGGCACGTGAACTGTGACGTACAGCGGCACAGCTCAAAGCTATATAAGCGGCGCGTGAGCTCAGAAGAAAAAACAAACAAGGGAAGGCTAGAGAATCTCTCTCCCCGTCATGCGAGGACCGTGCCGGCGTCCGCGGCTCCTTTATCCGACTGTTTTTGAAAATTTGATTGCGCAGCTATAATACACCGCAGAGCTGAAATATTTCGCATGGTCACCCCTGGTGGACAGCTTGACAGATGAGGCAAAGTTTCGAGCCACGTTAAACGTCGCCTCATTGCACACTTAAGAGTGCAGAACCTACTACGTATCATGGAACGTACTTACACGTATAGTAACGTCCGTCTTCGGGGAACGGATCTGTGCCAAACTTGCTGTTTAAGAACAGGTAAACACATTTTATTCTCACTGTCGCGCATTGGTTATGAAAATTTAATGAACACTGCAGAACTAATTCATATCTCTCCCGGATACGAAGAACACGACATCTGTTTTGTTCACCTCGGTAGTTGTGTTTGCAAGAATATAGTGGGACATAGCCGTTGAAGCGACTTGAGGCCACAGACGGGGTTTACTATTGACGCTCGTCGAGAACCTTGCATCGGACTTCGGACATCGGAAACGAAAATACGATGAAAAACGAATACTGTCTTTGACGCTTCCGGTATTATTAATATCCTTTTAACATTTGCCGGCTTGCCCCTAGTTAATGAAATGTGTAACTGCTTTCGATTACTCGCTTTTCGGACCGCATGGTCTGACCAGTAGTCTGTAAATTATCAAAGGGCGACACAGAGAATAATAATTACAGTACGATTTTGTATTTCTAGAAACTGCAAGTAATAACTAGGAGGAGAAGACACCGTCCGAAGTATCTCGTTTCTGCCCTCACATGCTACTAGGGCTGTGTGAACTGTCATTTTAAAACTAGCGAAAAGGAGCGAGTACATACATAGCAGGAGCAAATAGGAAGCGAATAGGTGAGTAACTAACTTGTACACATACACAGTATGTGCGCGTGATACAAGTATGGAGACATTTGCATAAAGCAGCACTCACTTTGGTGTAAATCTGCCTTCTCGCGCTTGCGGGCACACGCGTGGAGCTTTGAAAGTATTCGAACACATGTATTCAAAGTTCGAATGCAGAATTCGATATTTGATTGGGAATTCGAATAGAATACACATCTATACGTGAAATAAATAAAGGTGAACGAAGCACACAAAGAAGAAAAATAATAATAATAACCAGCTTTCGTGCAGACTCTGCTCTTCTACAGGTTGTAAATTACTGGCGCAGCAACAGGTCCATACGGAGGCACATTGTGAAAGGGGAAGTACACGCAGAGTGTTTCATATTTGTACCGATTTCTTTTTCTTTTTTCTCAAAGCTATGAAAGGAGAACTGATGACATTTTTGTAGGCGGCTATGCTGACATCCTCTGGAAAAGCGCATGTAACTGCTGTACATACTAACCTAAAATTCATTCATGAACTTTTCAATTAGATATTTGTCGGGAAAGTGCGACACAGCAGAATTGGGAGCAATCTTTATTTGAATCCACCCTCTTTTTTTAAAAACAAATTGAAACGGGCAAGTGCTTCGATATATAAACCGTAAAATCTTGAGAGGCAAATGAGCTGAAACCAGAACCACGCACTTCTAGTGCACAGGAACGACATGACATTCGGCTTACATGGGTCGGAAAAAGGTGGTGGAAAAAAATGCTGAAAAAGCTCGCCCTTGTCGGCCTCGTCACGACAAAGTTGCTGGGGGGAACGTGCATCCTGGGCCGACATCTAAGGGAAACGATCTACCTGCCCATCACATCAGCGTCTTCTCCAATCAGCTCTGTCACCACAAAACACAGGGCCCTGTGATGCGAACGCCCGTCTTTCGTTTTGCGCTCGAGAAGTGCGAGGTTTCGAGATTACGGTTTCGGTTGCGAATTTGTCGACTGATACTTCAAAGTACGTGTTTGTTTCAGGCTGTTTAAAAAAAGAGGGTGGACTTGCCGAAAAAATCTAGTTGCAAGGTTAATTAACGAGTTTTAGATAATTAGACGTCCAGTAGTCACATACTCTTTCTGATAGGTTGTATGCCTGGCCGCATAACCCACCTGTGAAAACCGCATCTACGTAGCTCTCATAGTTTTATTATGAAAATTATGCATATGATGTAAATGATAAGAAACTCTCTGTATATATGAATAGAGGCAAGAAATACGAACTGCAGATGGTGCTGCTCCGTTTTTCAATTATTTGAAGCTTAACTTTTTGGTCTTGAGTGACTTGTGAGCTTTTACCTGCGTTACTCCAGCAAGATAATTTTCCGTTTCGACAATCGAAAAATCATAATCGCAAAACGTTACGTACTACCCACGTACGCGTGCCAACAGCGTTGCTACTACGACACTCTTTTCTTGCGGGGGTTTGCGTCAGAACAGTATCCGTTCCGGCAGTGAGTTCGTTATACTGTAACGGCGGAAGCGTAGCAGTATCACATGCATCTTTCCCACTGTGGTTGGTCTAATGGAGAGGGTTAACCCAATGTAGGAAATGTAGCTTGGTAGCAAAGGTGCCCGTTAGCGTCGCTCGATGCACGTCTCTATTTTGACAGTCTCTCGTTCTTTTCATTTGTTACTTCTTCGTATACGCAAGTCTAACGTTTGTTTGGAGGCCTGTGTGCTGCGTAAGACGAATAAAGATACACTCACAGGCACCGGTTCAATTTTAATGAGGACAAGTTGGATGGTCATGCTTCTAAATTCCGTTGCCAGTCTGGCATTCACCTGAAACGAAGGAAAGTTGTAAGGAGGTTTCGTGTAACAGATTAGTGAACAAAACATTTATGTCGGAAGCGCAATACCAAGGAAAAAAAAAAACAAAAAAAAAAACGAAACGCGTATTAAGTGACCCCCCTGATACCAATACCTCACCACTTCTATGCAAATTACAGAGCAAGCCGTCTCTATCTTTGGCGATCTGGCTGTGATGGTAGACTTTGATGAGCGGTTGCGAAACCTTGGTCTGTATTATGTTGAGAGAAGGTTTATTACTAGTTTCTTGAAGACAACATGCTGGGCTTGGGCAGCAAACACGGAAAATGCGGACGAGAGCTCGAACCAGCAAAATGAAGCTCAGGCTCCTCATTAAACCAGCTTGCCTGCGTCTATACTATTTTATTCATGTGTCAATGTATCAATATGGATGACCAGTAATATTTTGTTTGCATTATGGCGGACGTGCCACCGTTGAGGTAAAAACTAAAATGATAAAAAGGCGCAAGTACCATACGATAATGCCATGTTCAACCATGTCTAGATAGAATCACAACGGGTGTTCGACACGATCTAGACAGATACGTCGCAGATACGTCGCGACAGCCACGTGCGCGCCAACTCTCCCTCCGTACCTGGGCTTTCTTCTCGCGCCAACATGCAATCAAGAGATAGGTGTGCAGATGAAAAAGTTTATTAAATAACTACTTTTGTATTCTACGCCCAACTACCCGACACACCAGGTAACACTTTTTGTTATCCTAATGGAACTGAATTCACATATGCGATGACCTTTTAAAGCCCACACAGAAAGGTGTAAGGAACAAGTCATAACAGGCAATAATTATTCTTTGTTACAGCGCTCGCCACAAAGTTTGTATTAGCTCCACATTATTCGGTATAACAGGAACACAATCATAGGAAACAATAGGGCATATCGCAACCTTCACTACAAATTATATACTATATTTGTGTGAACCATTGTCTGGAGGTACACAGCCGAAGTGCCCAATAATTTATCTATAGCATAACACTCAGCACGAGTCTTACACTATGTTAATATCAACGGAAATCAGTATCAAAGCGAGGAGTAATACTTTATTTACAAGGAGCGTGTTATTCCATGCAGGATTTTACTTATAAAAGGGCTATCAGAGCAACGTAGATGTCGTTTTTGTAGCTGAGTTATACGGCCATGTGGACATCCTCTCGAAGAGGGCAAGTAACTACAACGCGACTAATTATCATTACATTCGGGTCAAAAACGCTATAGTCACAATGGTGGATAATCCTGACTCCTTGAAAGTGAAAGTGAAAGAAATAATCCTGAAACGCGCGCGCGGGCGTACGTTGCAATATACATAGCAGAATTTCGCTATTGAAATGAGCCGAAACCGCAGTGGTCGGGACAAGCTTTGAATAGACTATACCGATGCCAACAAGGCGGTCTCCAGAAGAGCTGTATGGAGACACCGGTAGGGGCACTACCGATGAGCATCCATATGAAACATCCTTGAAATCCAATATTGCTCGCTATGATTCTGTTCCTCTGATTTCGACTAATATGAACTTATGTTTTAGTTACATGTCAGCGCCGCGAAGCAACTGTGGCTATGAAAGGCGTACGGACGTGGAACAGATGGAGGGAGGACAGCAGGAAGGAGTGGGGGCTAGTATGCGTCCTGGGCCGTCTT
The DNA here is from genome assembly GCF_037126465.1 of Ornithodoros turicata. NCBI lineage: Eukaryota > Metazoa > Arthropoda > Arachnida > Ixodida > Argasidae > Ornithodoros > Ornithodoros turicata. The sequence goes on along the minus strand of NC_088202.1, from coordinate 6,063,261 downwards.
CAGGGGGAACTGTGCCGCCATTCGTCTGGAAAGTCTTCGAAAAACCCAGGGAAAACCCCGGACAGTGCAGCCAGTGACAGGATTTGAGCTCATGTCAACTCCCAGTCTCGCCACGGAGAGCGTTCCTGCTAACCACTATGCCACGGGAGCTGGTAAATATGAACATAGTACACAATCTGCGGTGAGTGTTGTGATATAGAGTAATCCTTGCACCAATCTGTGTTGGTTAGACGAATTCTATTGTGTATGTGAACTGAATTCCATCAGGATAATAAAAAATAGTTTCCGGGGTCATCTCCTGTCAAAGTTAATAATAACACTGGAAAAAAATCTGTCTAAATTCCGGGCGTGATAACAGCAACCCTGGGAGCACTGGGGGAATGTTAAGTGAACAAAATTCTTGCGTTAAACTAACGGAATAATTTTATTCAATTACGATTTCCTGATTCCCCAAGGGTTGCTGTAATCGCGCTCAGGGAACGAGACCACATTTTTGTTCCAGTGTTGTTATTAACTTTGACGTGAGCTCTCCAACTGTTCATGTCTATTATTTGTATGTATATAGACAACCGGGGTGGCGGGAAGTTGAGAGTAGAATAAATGAATAGAACTTTAATAAACTATTCTCAAGTGTACACGTGAGTCTTGGTTGCATGTTGGCGCCGGTGGGAAGCACAGGTGCGGAAGGGAAGTCGAGGCGGGCGTGCCCGTCGGGGTGATGTAGATCGCCCTGAACACCTGTTCAGGTGCTAGCTAAACACAGTTAATCCTCAGCAGTATCGCGTAGTACTGGCGGAAGTGGGAAACTTCCTTTTGATTTTAGTAAGTGCCCGTGTGTAACATGTTAGGTGAAGAGTGCGCCAGAGTCAGCTGATGCCCATAGTTGTCTCGCGACGCAAATGTCTGAATTATCACTTATTAACACTTTTTATGTGTGGTTTCCATGCTTCGCACGCAAAAAAGACAACTTTCATGCGCGGATTGCATAATTGCTAGTTTTATACGAGTTTCCCTTCTCTTTTTCTTTTTTACTTTGCATTAAACATATTCCCTCCCTCCCCCTTAAAAGTCTGTAAATGTTTTTGTAGAAGGGACTGTCATGCTAAATCCAGTTGGGCTTGTTTTTGATTATCATGCAGAACTGGTCGTTGTCATGGCGTACAGATAACATACCTCTTACTTTTGCGTAGTTCCATACAAATTCATTTCCAAGATTCATCAGTGCCCACAGATGGCCGCGGAGGGAACCATAAGGATGCTGCCCGGAATCAGCGTGCTAGTGTCACGTGATATTAAATTATTTTTTGACGCATTTGATGCCGGTTATTAACTGCTCTTACGCGTTCCTTCAAGAATGCACGCGACAATTTAAAGATTTCCATCAATTTGGACAAAATAGTTGGATCCTGCAGGAACCTGCGCCCTCTGGTTGTCTCTCGCTCGCGTCCTCTTCTCCCGACTGGCATGGCTTTTCTTTCTGAGCTATGTTTGTTCATGAGAGTGCTTTCCTGCTACTCCCGTGTAGGCGAGAAAGCGCGAGACCTGTACTTTTTGCAACATGAAGGCGGCCGCGGTCAAAATGCGGCGTATTCTTGCGTCCGACGACTCAGTCATTTTGCCAGAGGTGTTACTTCCTAATCAGTCTCAATGGGCTGCAGGAGCCACACACGTGCAGTGTTCGACGACCGAGTCACATTCTTCGCTCGTGGACTCCAAGAGCGACGTGAGGTGGTGATGCACTAGTTTGTAAGAGATCGCAGCGCTTCACGTGTCTGCTTCACTTCCCGTTTCTTCGCTTTTTTTTTTTTTTTTTCGTGGCAGGTTAGATTTTTTTCTGCTTTGCTGTTACTTGATCAGTAAAATTTGTCTTAACACTATTACCAAACGAAATACTCTTCTGAAACTCTGCTTTTGGAGCATACTTATATTACGTATTCTCACATCATATCCGAAATCAAACTGTTTGTGTCTTTACATGCAGTTGCTTTTCGTTTAATGCCTCCTTACTGCATGCTTAGAGTGACTCGTCCGTTCGATAATTGAAAAGCTCTTTCGCTACCTCTTGTTCATAAAGGGAAGTTCTTTTATTGTTTCTCAACGTAGACGTGGTGCTTTTATTTCGTGCGACAGATTGCGCGACTGTGGTTTGCGTAAGTGCGCACGCAGCTGGCACAAAAACTCCACGAAAGTGTCGAGGTTCGCTAACACGTAGCTACGCTAGCGTTTAGTCGCTATACTAAGCCTCGCTGATAATAACCATACGCGTTTGATGATGATAATGAGTTGGAGTTTAATGGCGCATAAGCAACTATCGCCGACCGTACGTATTTACTCTATCGTTCTGCCATCTCGTGTTTCCCAAATTTATGATTTACCAAATCCAATACCCATTTATGCGGGCAAGAAATGTGTTTGTGCATACGGAAATAATCCGGAAGTAGTAGAAGCAGCCGAACTATTTTGTGGAAATGCAAATACGCAAAACGTCCACCTATCTTATTCTTATTCACGAAAAATAAGCGTCACTTACCGAATTGAGTATGTATTTTACGAATGAACCCACGTCTCCTGCTTTTTCCACTTTTGTCTTGAATTCTTCATCATACCACACGAGAGTCTCCAGCTGGACGCGTTGCAGTTTCGCCACGCTGCTTCCTGTTTTCCAAACAAGTACAGAAACTAATATTAATTTTATCTGATTGTAATAATATGAATTTAATTTAATAATTTCATATTTAGTATGTCGAGGACGTCGGTCCTCACTTTGAATGTCGTGATTATATTTTGACCCACTTGCGTAGGGTAATGGGGTAGACTATCGCTTGTCGCGACAAAACAGCCCGATCCGAAAGACCAGTATACGAATTACCGTGTATTCACACGAGCGTGTTTTCTGACGGCGTAGTGACTGAAGGAGCGAGATGGTACATTATAAGGCGCTGAGGCTACGCCCCTCTGGAATGCCTACACAGATAGTGTTCCAATGTTCTGTCAGCTCAGATGCCGGGGATAACGTTCGCGCTCCGGTTGAAGGTTCCAGTATTAATTTTATATGCACGGCGCTTGGTACGCAATGGACGACAGAAAGCGAAAATTGGTGGCTTTTGCTGTTCTCATTGACGATAGTGAATGCTGCCATGAAAAGAAGTGGTAAAGGAAGATATGGACGAAAGAATGGGTGTTGAGGAAAGAGCACGGTATGCAAAATAGCCTTCTACGGGAGCTACGAGACGAGGACCCATGTGCCTACCGCAAGGTTTTGAGAATGGATGCGGCCGCTTTTGAATACATTCTGCTCCGCATAGCAAAGCGCATAAGGAGAGTATAGAGATGAATATGCGGGACATTATACTAGCCAGTGATCGTTTTTCCGTAACCCATCTGTAACAGGTTCCTTCGAATTATGTGCGCTTAAACATGCCTCTAAATGCATAAAGCGTTCGTAAATAAGACTGAGCGGGAAAGAGTGTAGGAGAGTGTTGGGAAAGAGTGTACACTCTAAACCCAGTGACGGATAGGTGCCGTCTGATCAACTGGCACATTTTTTAAAGAATGTGCCAGATGTCTTGAAGGGGCACGCGGTGCCTGCGAAAGCTGCAGGTGTCCTGTTCCCCCTGAAACACCTGGTACGACATCCCTGCTGACGCCAGGAGCCACAGTGTACCAGACGTATTGAAGGGTTACTTTTACCCACTAATACGCGAAACACATTGCGCCTGTCGAGTTCCCTAACAGAAAAATTACCTCCACGCTTCGCAAAAAAAGAAAAAGCAAGGAGGAAAATGCTCCAAGCACATGGAACATGAAACACCAAATTTTATTCGCTTGCACATACCTTTAAATTGCATCCAGTACATCATCGTTTGCCGAATGGAAAGCATACACGGTTCACTAATCCCAACACACGCATATGAAGCACACATTGCACGGACACACAACCCATCCGATGATCCGATGCACCAGGCAGTCCTCCAAACGCCGAACACACAATCCTCGAAACTTCGAACAGGCTCGAACTGAAAGCTCAATGAAGATCCTTAGTGACGAACACGACGGTTCCTCAAACGAAATGGCCGAGGAACAATTGTCCAACAAGTGGCAACAGACACCAATTCCATGTGAGAAGCAGTTGCAATCTTGCACACGTATGTGTGACCGTTGAGACAGGAAACAACCTGTAAAGAAACCGAAGTGAATATCACGCTGGTATTCTTCCAACGTTAATGCTGGAATAGTACTCCATTTTGTAACTCACCTCCTCGCAATCGATACAGTCCCACGGTCACCTATAACGAAAGAATACAATTAACCTCGCTTGTAATGTACATCGTCGCTTCACCGATGCAGCCGATCCTCTCCTGCCGCCATTTGCAATGCGTCCACCGCCTGCAACAGAATGTACTTCGATTGTTAAACACGAGTAAAACGCAGGCGTCGTACGATGCATCATAGCTAGGTTGGCTTACCTTAAGCAAACATTAGACCTGTACTTAAAAAGCAAGGTGTCATCTTTCTCAAAGGCGCGGTTGCAACGCAGACAGCGGCAAGAAAGCGGGAAGCGGGAAGGAACGTACTGCGGGAGAATACGTTGTGCCATGTCACTCCTCACCGGCGGAGCGCTTAACAACGTAGTGCGCTCCAACGAAGGCACGCATATTCAGCCGGCACACGCATTATTCAACAAGCACGCGGGTACAAGGTTCAGGAGGCACACATATTATTAAGCGAGCACAAAGCCGTTTCATACCCACGTGACGGCTTTGTACTTGCTGAAATTTGGCGATGAGGATCGCTGTGCTTGCTATTTGATAACCGTTATGGCTGCTTCCAGACGGTTACGGCTGTGTACCGGCTGCACTCTCTGAGGGAACTTTTTTAACTGGCACATGGCCGTCACAGTATTTAGAGTGTAGGAGTGCTATGAAGGCTGTGTGTCTTCGTTTTCTACCGTGACGCCGTAGCAGTGTGACGGTGATGAGTGTGATCTAAAGCAGAGACGGCTGTGGCGTAAAGGTCGCACTTTTAGAATACAGTAAAAACAGCTTCATCGCATCGCACTCTCTGCGCCAACCATTGCTGCGAATAATAGCCCTGGCTCACTTCTGAATGGAAGACGCAGTGGAGCGTACACCTTTTTGTCTCAACATTTGGTGTGTGTGTGTGGTATTTCTGCCGCACGTTCTGCTAAAGCAAGAAACCTTGTCCTCTTTCTGCAGAAAGCAGGTCTTGCTCCAAGACACATCTAACAGTTTCCTCCCCCCGACGAACTCATGCACCCTCTAGGCACCTCTATCATCCATCCGGCTTGCTTCTTTTCTTCCTTTTGCTAAAGTCGTGACGACGCCCACTTCTGTGTGGAAAACAACGGCGAGTCGATCCTGCCATAACCCATCTCTCTTGTGTCAATTCGATTATATGATAAGTGACACAAAAAACCGTTTGCCCTCCTCTCTTTTCGAATTAGAAGCGATGATCCTATCGCTCGTGGTCATGGTTGGAGCATAGACTGCTACGCCCTGAAGTTCAGTTTTCAAAGTGCAGAAATGGGATGGTTCAGGTACGATACCGTCCTCTGGGAACTTCCAATTCCTGCGTTTCATTGGCCCCATTGCTTTAGGCGTTGGACAGGCCATGTTTTTGTGTCTACTGCCTTCGTACACTACTCATTGCAGTAAGGGGTTCATCGCATATACCGGTGGCATAGCGAGGTCGAGGGCGCCACAATGAATCCGCACCGTTGGTAGTGCAATTAGAACGGGAGAAGAACCTCTCTTGGATATGATCCTCTCCTACTCAAACAACCCTTATGATCTTTCCTGATCTTTTCCTTTCTTTTTCTTTGGGGGGGGGGGTACGTTACCGTTAAATCCATACATATGAAATTATGGGACAAAACGAAATTTACGAATTCGCACTTTTTGCATATCGCGTTGTATAGGAAGCTTCCCCAGTGAATAATTACGAAATAATGCTATGGCAAAGCGAGACGCTATAACGTAAGTTCGTCAATATGTTGCATTTTTAGCACTGGCTTTATCCAAATTTAAAACACGTTACTTTGAAGCGCTGTGGCAGTTCCCGAACTTTGTGGCCTCGTTGGATGGCAAACACGCAAAAATAGTGGAACCGAGGAAAACTGGCTCCGTTTATTACAACTGTTCGTCCTAGTTGATGCTTGTAAGGACATAATGTATGCACACTGTGGCCTCCCGCGAGCGCACTGCAAGACGTGATGGTGAACACAGGGTGCTACCTGTAAGCTTGTGTAATTACAGCCCTAAAATATTATACCATTACACGGTTAATTTATGATGCAAGACACCTATGAATATGCGCGGCCCTCGCAGTGGCCTGTTCGTGGATTAAATTTTGAGCCCCTTTGGCTTACCTGGCGTGCGACATACTGCTCACACATTTTCTCGTTTTTAGACGAAACTACCAGCATCCTGAGCCGATACCCTTTGGTTTGGAATGCGAGCATGCAGCCAACTCATTATTAATAATTAACGCGTTCTTAACTGATACAACGACTACGCCGTGAATATGGGGACCGAAAAAGTGCTTTGGTGTACATACATACCGTTGCTTCGACATCCAGGTGTCTCTTTTTCATTTCAAAAACGATCTGTTCTCACATGGCATGTTTCCATGGTACATTTCGGTATTGCTCATCGGCAAGTTTACACAAAATCGAGTGTTGCTCTACCAAGTCATTCCAGGCCAAATCATCCAAAGGTCGTGCTCGACCTCCCTCAATTTTGCTTCCAAAAATTATCATGGACTCCTTATTGCAAATAAAGACATTTTCCCGAGTTTTACTGGACAATGTTGGAGTTGGCACCGCAGCTCTGCAATGTGGCACATAGCTAATCCATTTCTGCTTTTTATGCAGCTTTGTTTGCACTTGGATCCTCAACCCGTGCTGTCTTCTGGCGCGTTTCTTCACGGCACCATACAGCCGTCAATCATCGACCTTTCGCATCTACCTTCTGATTGTGATCCGGTTTTCGGTACGGACGGCAACGTGTTCCTGAAGACGAAATCTACGACAGTCGCCCCAGCTCACACAAGATCATTATCTGCGTCTTCAGTGCTCTGTGATTATAAAAGCGACGGTTTCCATCACCGTGGCAGTGGGCACCGCAGCTCTGCAATGTGGCACATAGCTAATCCATTTCTGCTTTTTATGCAGCTTTGTTTGCACTTGGATCCTCAACCCGTGCTGTCTTCTGGCGCGTTTCTTCACGGCACCATACAGCCGTCAATCATCGACCTTTCGCATCTACCTTCTGATTGTGATCCGGTTTTCGGTACGGACGGCAACGTGTTCCTGAAGACGAAATCTACGACAGTCGCCCCAGCTCACACAAGATCATTATCTGCGTCTTCAGTGCTCTGTGATTATAAAAGCGACGGTTTCCATCACCGTGGCAGTGGGCACCGCAGCTCTGCAATGTGGCACATAGCTAATCCATTTCTGCTTTTTATGCAGCTTTGTTTGCACTTGGATCCTCAACCCGTGCTGTCTTCTGGCGCGTTTCTTCACGGCACCATACAGCCGTCAATCATCGACCTTTCGCATCTACCTTCTGATTGTGATCCGGTTTTCGGTACGGACGGCAACGTGTTCCTGAAGACGAAATCTACGACAGTCGCCCCAGCTCACACAAGATCATTATCTGCGTCTTCAGTGCTCTGTGATTATAAAAGCGACGGTTTCCATCACCGTGGCAGTGGGCACCGCAGCTCTGCAATGTGGCACATAGCTAATCCATTTCTGCTTTTTATGCAGCTTTGTTTGCACTTGGATCCTCAACCCGTGCTGTCTTCTGGCGCGTTTCTTCACGGCACCATACAGCCGTCAATCATCGACCTTTCGCATCTACCTTCTGATTGTGATCCGGTTTTCGGTACGGACGGCAACGTGTTCCTGAAGACGAAATCTACGACAGTCGCCCCAGCTCACACAAGATCATTATCTGCGTCTTCAGTGCTCTGTGATTATAAAAGCGACGGTTTCCATCACCGTGGCAGTGGGCACCGCAGCTCTGCAATGTGGCACATAGCTAATCCATTTCTGCTTTTTATGCAGCTTTGTTTGCACTTGGATCCTCAACCCGTGCTGTCTTCTGGCGCGTTTCTTCACGGCACCATACAGCCGTCAATCATCGACCTTTCGCATCTACCTTCTGATTGTGATCCGGTTTTCGGTACGGACGGCAACGTGTTCCTGAAGACGAAATCTACGACAGTCGCCCCAGCTCACACAAGATCATTATCTGCGTCTTCAGTGCTCTGTGATTATAAAAGCGACGGTTTCCATCACCGTGGCAGTGGGCACCGCAGCTCTGCAATGTGGCACATAGCTAATCCATTTCTGCTTTTTATGCAGGTAAGAAATGACGTTTCCCTATTTCGTAAGAAAACCAGCGACTTGTTCTTTGTAGAGCTGCCGTGCCCACATGTCGTCGTGAAAATGCTTGCTGAATGTGCTCATGTAATTTTGCAACTACTGCTCCAGTGTGGTGACGTCGAAACAAACCCAGGTCCTATTCAAACTAAGCAGCTAGAGACCGTGTTGCAGGTGCTACAGGACTTAACTAATCGATCTTCTGCAATTGAAAAAGGCCAGGCTGAGCTTATGAACGCCGTAGCTGAAGTGCAAAGGTCTCAGAGTGAAATGTCCTGTAAAATTACTGATATCTGTGGACGTTTAGCGGCAGTTGAAGCCAATGTTTCTTCTTTGGAACAGGCGAAACAAGATATCGCTAAGCTTAAGTCAGATAATCAGTCGCTTAGGGCACGTCTTTCTGATTTCGAGGACCGTTCCAGACGCAATAATCTTGTATTTTACGGCATACCCGACGACAAATCTGAAACGTGGACCCAATCCGAGACAAAGCTACTGTCTCTCATAAATGATAACTTGGGAATCCATGTCTCTAGTGATTCAGTCGAGCGCTGTCATAGAATCGGAACGTACACTGATTGTAGGCCAAGGCCAATTATTGCGAAGTTGGCGTCATTCAAAACGCGTGACACTATTTATCAAGCTAGGCATAATTTGAGGGATTTGAAGATTGCTGTGTCCGAAGACTTTAGTACCGATACCAGACTTGCTCGGAAGAAGTTAATCGAATATGGCAAATCGTGCAATGCCCCTTTTAAGCTGAAATACAATAAGTTGTATATCAATATGAAATGTTTTTGTTATGACCCCGTTAGTGACACTATTTCTGAAATTCATACGTACATTCAGAATGGTTCAAGTGTGCTTGAGAGGTCCAATATCTCAACTGCGCGAAGTACAGAAAGCCATGCTTCAACCCAGGCAACACAGCCTTCCATCTCCAGTTCACGTCAGCTTCGATCGAGTCGATAGGAAATCCCCAGGGGCACTGAAAGGTGTCACGGCACGCGCCTATCTATTGTATATACAAACATTAGAAGCTTAATAAACAAACGTGATGAACTCAGCTCATTCATCGACACCACTGAGGCCGACGTAGTTGTCCTTACTGAAACATGGCTCTCAACCAAAATATCAAATTGTGAGCTGTTTAATTGTGAGAAAGTGTTTGCGGTGTATAGAGCCGACAGAGGATTAAGGGTTGGTGGCGGAGTACTGACCGCTGTATCAGAGTCTTTATTATCTGCTGTTGTTAATGTCCCTACCACGCTGGAGATGCTTTGGGTCTCAGTTGGTTCACATCATAACAAAATCATTGTCGGCGTGTGTTATCGTCCACCATCGTCTGATAATAACTTTGTTGACAATCTACATGACGCACTAAATATTGTCACGACGCGATTTCCGTCTGTACCAGTGTTTCTTCTTGGTGACTTCAATTATCCAGGAATCGTATGGAATGTTGAGCCACCTGGCGTCCCATCATCCAATGATGCTTGCGCTTTTGTTCGCCTGTGTGATGATTTCCATTTTAACCAAATTGTTCTGAACCCGACTCGCGTTACTGCTACTACTTCAAACATTCTTGATTTAGTCCTTACCACAACTCCTGACCTCGCATCACCTGTAGTACATTCCGATGGTTTAAGTGATCACTCATTACTGCATTTCTTTGTACAAACTCACTTACATACCCATAGTACACGCACGAAACTCATTCGCAACTATAAGAAAGCCAATCTCGCAGCTATCAATGATGAACTGTGTAACTTCCTTGATTGCTTCATAGATGGCTTTGATGATCGCTCGGTTGAGTCGAACTGGTTGATGTTCAAGACGAAATTAACGCAACTTATGGATAAGCACATTCCTGTAAGCGTCATCCGCATACGAAATGAATCACCATGGTACAACCGCACTTCAAAACGACTAAAAAACAAGAAGAAGCGGCTTTATCGTCAAGCCAGAAGAACGTCATCTCCCCAGAAGTGGGAGCAATATACCGCTTTTCTGAACGCTTATAGTGCTGCTCTTAAAAATGCGAAGTCCAATTTTTTTTCAAATCAGTTACCCTCCATGCTAGCCGAATCTCCCAGGAAGTTTTGGAACACGGTAAACCCTAAGAATAAGTTGCAGATTTCCTTGCTTGATTCAGCTGGCAACCTACAGTCTGACCAGAGGTGCGCAGGCATTTTGAACATGGCTTTTTCTAACTCCTTCAGCTCAGTTTGTAACATACAATACCCTCCACTCAGTATGCGAAACATACCGCCCATGGACCCCATCATTGTCGATGACGTGGGAATTGGCAAGATCATCGATTCATTACCATTGTCATCCAGTGCGGGCAGTGATTTGATTACTCCACAACTTCTGAAAAGCACTATTGTCTACTCATCAATTTTTCTCTCTAAAATATTTCAACAATCATTGCTTGAAGGACAAGTTCCCATTGACTGGAAGTTGGGTAAGATCATCCCAATACACAAATCAGGCGATAAACAATCCCCCAATAATTACAGACCTATTTCATTAACATCCGTGCCGTGTAAAGTACTTGAGCATATCATCTACTCTCATTTAGTGCGTCACCTAGAAGAGAATGCTTTCTTCAGCGATTCCCAGCACGGGTTTCGCAAATCATTTTCCTGTGAGACGCAACTTGTTTGTTTTGCTCACGATCTCCACATATATAGCGTTAGATCGGTCCTCAGTTATAGATTGTATTTTCCTTGATTTTAAACGCGCCTTCGACAAGGTTTCGCACCAGTTACTGCGTCATAAGCTCAACTTCCTCAATATTAATCCCCAGGTCCTGGAGTGGATTCGGTCTTTCTTGAGCGATCGGTTCCAATATGTAACGGCTAACAATTACGATTCCAATCTAATCCCAGTCCTTTCCGGTGTTCCCCAGGGTTCGGTGTTGGGCCCACTTCTTTTTCTCATATACATTAACGATTTACCCAACAGCCTTCGTTCAAACATAAAACTGTTCGCTGATGACTGCGTGCTATATCGTGAAATTACGAAGAGTGACGACGCCGGCATTCTCCAATCTGATTTAGACCACGTCCTTGATTGGTGTAACACATGGCGTATGGAGCTCAATATTAATAAATGCAAACACCTTAGAGTTTGCCGCAAAACCTCAAACTATTCAGAGTACAGCATCAACAACACCATACTTGAACACGTTTCATCATATAAATATCTAGGCGTTCATATCACATCGGACTTATCTTGGCGCACGCATATTGAACACATTATCAGTAGTGCCAATCGCACTCTGGGCTACATCAAACGTAATTTTTATCTAGTACCTCTTCATCTAAAGTTAACACTGTACAAAACACTCATTAGACCAAAACTCGAATATGGGGCAGCTCTCTGGGACCCTTATCAAGAATCGCTCGTTCACGCTATTGAAGCTGTTCAGAATCGATCAGCACGGTTCATTCTCGGCAATTACAATCGCACCGCTAGTGTATCATCAATGAAAAGTAGCCTCCATATCCCACCTCTGTCTGTGCCCCGTAAATTGAGTCGCCTGAACCTCTTTCATAAAATCTATCACCACAACCCTTCGTTGAAGGAATCGCTCATTCTCCCACCTCATTACATATCGCGTCGCGTCGATAATAGCCAGAAAGTGGGTATTCATCGCTGTGCAACTACAACGTTTTCTGAGTCCTTCATACCTAGAACATCGCTTCAGTGGAACCAACTGCCATCATCATTAACATCAATAACTGACATTACACTCTTCAAGAAATCAGTAGCAATTCATTACTCTGCCAGTGATTAGTTTTGCTATGCCACCTTGTCTGCGTGTTTTCTTTTTCTTTTTTTGCATTTTTATGTTATGATTGAAATTGCCTTGTATGTGCCTGTCGTTTCTTCTTTAGTTTCTTGTCCCACTCCCCTCTGTAAAGCTTATGCCCTGAGGGTACCAAAATAAATAAATAAATAAATAAATGTTGAACTGTTGTCGATTGAGGCGGGGTCAAAGATCGTCAGAATCGCGAAAACGAAGCTACGAAAAAAGTTACCTACTGAGCAGGGTGTTGCGGCTAGGTGGACTTTAGTGACATAGAATGAAAGAACGTGGCCCTAACATTCTGCCAGTATCAAGTTCTTCCCTCGTGTTTCATTTTCGGCCAGCGAAACAGGGCTGCTTTTTGGCGCTATTTCTTACAACTTTGCGCCTTGCTAAGGGCACTTTTCGCACAAACTGAAAGGGACAAATACATTCAGCGTGTTCTGTACCTTCCATACTTCAAAATAACATTTTTTGAAGGCCGACCACAGAGTACTTTTTGCCCCATTTAATCCCAAATGCCGTACTTTTGGTAAAGTTGGCCGTTTTCAACGCCGTTTTTGAAAATGAAGCGGTCGGCCGAGACCAATCCGAATAGATGGAGATGACGGATCAATATCTCTACTAAATTATATAAAAAAAATGAAGAAGGTACCTTTTGATAAGGGCGAGAAAATATTTTTTATGTCCCACATGGGTACGCGAGGGCCGCACGAGACGGCTCCCTGTGCTGTGAGGAGCGCGAACAGATCGCGTGCCTAGGTTTCACAAGCCGCGTCGTGCGGCCGGATATGAGCATTTCCTCTTTTTTTGCCAGCTCTTTTGTTAATCAAATGTGTACTTTTTATTGTTATCAGTGCATTGGTAAGCATTGTTAGTAGGTGTTTCTCTGAGTCTTTCATTCGCGGCGTTTTAAAGTGGTAGTCATGAGAAACGACAGCGATGCTTTCACACTCACAAGGAACATTATGAGCAAACCATACTATCCCTTCAAATGCGCGTTTCTTATGATTAATAGCAACGCAGATCACATTGTGAGCGGATAGCTTTTGCTGCATTGTAGCGTCCAAAAACGCTCTCGTACATCAACGTAACCTTTAACACATGGCCTTGAAATCGGCTTAGGAGAGCTCATCCGCGGCTCAGCTGATTAGTTTATGATCGTCTTTCTCACATGTGATGCATGCCGGGCAACCAAAAAGGTTGTTATTGCTCCAAGTTTCTTGCTGAAGTCGTTGTGTTGAACAATGGCCGAAGTAGGAATGTCAGCAAATGCGCGCGTGCAAAATGAAGGACTGTCGTATGAAAGTGCGTGGCACGCACGGAAACTCCAGTCGGAGCAGCGTTCAACACCTATCTTTTCCCCGTACAGAGGAAATTGTAGTGGTCACTTCTAATGAGATACCCTACCAATGGTCGCCTTTGCTTTTTAACGTTTGAAAAGAAAATATGAAATAATAATGAAACCGTTGTGCATTCCTTTACGTGGGTATCTTTTTGCTCTTACTTCAAACTGTTACAATCTCGAAAATAAAATATGTAGACAGTCTGAATTGCAAATAAACTTTTTATAATTCCAGTCTGCTTGGGTGATCATTAGCGGCCAGCTAGTTCAGTGTGGATAGATTATCAAGCACCACATGAACGTCTCGGGCTAGTACGCGGTAGTAGCATAGATGTGACTTAGCTGAATATAATGTCTGTTCTGGTCCTCCATAAGGGATAGGGAAACTTCACCACACGGAAAAACGTTATCCGAACCAAGCATCGCGACCCACCCGTGCGCCGTTCAGCGTAACTATGTGTAGAGTGGATGGGATATAAAAATTATTTTCGCACCCTAATCAAAAAGTACCTTCTCAATTTTTTTTATATGCTTTATTATAGATATTGATCTGTCATCTCCATCTATTTGGATTGTTCTCGGCCGACCGCATCACTTTGAAAAATGGCGTTGAAAACGGCCAACTTTACCAAAAGTACGGCATTTGGGATTAAATGGGGAAAAAGTATTGTGTGGTCGGCCTTCAAAACATGTGATTTTGAAGTATGGAAGATACAGAACACGCTGAATTTATTTGTCCCTTCCAGCTTGTGCGAAAAGTGCCCCTAGCAAGGCGCAAAGTTATAAGAAATAGCGCCAAAAAGCAGCCCTGTTTCGCTGGCCGAAAATGAAACACGCGAGAAAAACTTGATATTGGGAGAATGTTAGAGCCACGCTCTTTCTTTCTATGTCACTAAAGTCCACCTAGACTCAAAACCCTGCTCAGTAGGTAACTTTTTTCGTATCATGGTTTTGGCAATTCTGACGAACTTTGACCCCGCCTAAACCGACAACAGTTCAACATTGTCCAGTAAAACTCGGGACAATGTCTTTATTTGCAATAAAGAGTTCATGATAATTTTTGGAAGCAAAACTGAGGGGGGTCGAGCACGACCTTTGGGTGATTTGGCATGGAATGACCCAGGTGTATTAGATAAAAACAAAAGAGCTTGTCACATTGGCAACGGAAGGTGGCTTTTTTTTTTCGTCTGCCCGGAAGGCTGTGCGCGTCAGTCGTCAGATTCTGTGCCCCGCGAACAAACTATCCGCGTGGTTCTTTCTGACGGACGGAGCTGCCGAGCGCAGTGATGTTGCACAAGGCTCTTTCATATCTCGCCAAAAATGAGATAAAAACGTGCGCGCTTCCTAGATTCTGCTGTACGATAAGCCCCGCCCGCGACCGAATGGTTGGATGATTGGGTGATTACGCTGATACCTCCTTCTCCTCCTACAGTCGCTGCGCAGTCAGAAAAGACGCGTCTGAATACACGGTTACTCCGTCCGTCAGAAAGAACCACGCGGATGGTTTGTTCCCGGGGCACAGAATCTGACGACTGACGCGCAGAGCCTTCCAGGAGGACGAAAAAAAGAAAAAAGAAAAAGCCACCTTCTGTTGCCAATGTGAAGAGCTCTTTTGTTTTTATGTAATACACCTGGTAGAGCAACACTCGATTTTGTGGAAACTTGCCGATGAGCAATACCAAAATGTACCATGGAAACATGACATGTGAGAACAGATCGTTTTTGAAATTAAAAAGAGACACGATGGATGTCGAAGCAACGGTATGTATGTACACCAAAGCACTTTTTGGGTCCCCATATTCACGGCGTAGTCGTTGTATCAGTTAAGAACACGTTAATTATTAATAACGAGTTGGCTGCGTGCTCGCATTCCAAACCAAAGGGTATCGGCTCAGGATGCTGGTAGTTTCGTTTAAAAACGAGAAAATGTGTGAGCAGTATGTCGCACGCCAGGTAAGCCAAAGGGGCTCAAAATTTAATCCACGAACGGGCCACTGCGAGGGCCGCGCATATTCATAGGTGTCTTGCATCATAAATTGACCGTGTAATGGTATAATATTTTAGGGCTGTAATTACACAAGCTTACAGGTAGCACCCTGTGTTCACCATCACGTCTTGCAGTGCGCTCGCGGGACTGGCCAGTGTGTGCATACATTGTGTCCTTACAAGCATCAACGAGGACGAACAGTTGTAATAAAGGGAACCAGGTTTCCTCGGTTTCACTATTTTTGTGTGTTTGACATCCATCGCGGCCACAAAGCTTGCGAACTGCCACAGCGCTTCAAAGTAACGTGTTTAAAATCTGGATAAAGCTAGTGCTGAAAATGCAATTGACGAACTTACGTTATAGCGTCTCGCTTTGCCACAGCATTATTTCGTAATTATTCACTGAGGGAGCTTCTTATACAACGCGATATGAAAAAAGTGCAAATTCGTTTCGAATAAATTTCGTTTTGTTCCATAATTTTTTATGTATGGATGGGACGGTAACGTACCCCACTCCAAGCCATCCTCCCCCCCCCCCCAAAGAAAGGAAAATATGAGGAAAGATCATAATGGTTGTTTGAGTGGGAGAGGATCATTTCCAAGAGAGGTTCTTCTCCCGTTCTAATTGCACTACCAACGGTGCGGGTTGATGGTGGTGAATTCTACCTCACTATGCCACCGGTATATGCGATGAACGTTTTACTGCAATGAGTAATGTATGAAGGCAGTAGACACGAAAACATGGCCTGTGCAACGCCTAAAGCAATGGGGCCAATGAAACACTGGAATTGGAAGCTTCCAGAGGAGGGGATCGTACCTGAACCATCCCATTTCTGTACTCTAAAAACTGAACTTCAGGGCATAGCAGGCTATGCTCCAACCATGGCCACGAGCGATAGGGTCATCGCTTCTGATTCGAAGAGAGAGGAGGGCGAACGGTTTTTTGCGTCACTTATCATATATCCGAACTGACACAAGGGAGGGGGGTGGGGGTATGGCAGGATAGGCTCGCCGTTGTTTTCCACACAGAAGTGGGCGTCGTCACGACTTTAGCAAAAACAAGAAAAGAAGCAAGCCGGATGGAGGATAGAGGACGTGCGTAGAGGGTGCATGAGTTCGTCGGGGGGAGCAAACTGTTAGTTGGGTCTTTGAGCAAGACCTGCCTTCTGCAGAAAGAGGACAAGGTTTCTTGCTTTAGCAGAACGTGCGGCTACCACACACACTACCACACACACTCACTACTACTACAACTATGACACACTACCACACACACACACACACACACCATTGAGACAAAAAGGTGTACGCTCCACTCTGTCTTCCAATCACAAGTGAGCCCTATCATTCGCGGCAATGGTTGGCGCAGAGTGTGCTATGCGATGAAGCTGTTTTTACTGTGTTCTAAAGGCGCGACCTTTACGCCACAGCCGTCTCTGCTTTACATCACACTCATCACCGTCACACTGCTGCGCAGTCACGGTAGAAAACGAAGACACACAGCCTTCATAGCACTCTCACATACACTCTTTCCCGCTCATTCTCATTTGCGAACGCTTTATGCATTTAGAGTCATGTTTAAGCACACATAATTCGAAGGAACCTGTTGCAGATGGGTTACGGAAAAACGATCACTGGCTAGTATAATGTCCCGCAGATTCGTCTCTATACTCTCCTTATGCGCTTTGCTATGCGGAGCAGAATGTAGTCAAAAGCGGCCGCATCTATTCTCAAAACATTGCGGTAGGCACATGGGTCCTCGTGTCGTACATCCCATAGAAGGCTATTTTGCGGACCGTGCTCTTTCCTCAACATCCTTCCTTAACCACTTCTTTTCATGGCAGCATTCACTATCGTCAATGAGAACAGCAAAAGTCACCAATCTTCGCTTTCTTTCGTCCATTGCGTACCAAGCGCCGTGCACATAAAATTGATGCTGCAACCTTCAACCGCTGCGCGAACGTTATCCCCGGCGTCTGAGCTGACAGCACATTGGAACATTATCTGTGTAGGCATTCCAGAAGGGCGTAGCCTCAGCGCCTTACGATTTACCCTCTCGCTCCTTCAGTCGCAGCGCCGTCAGAAAACACGCTCGTGTGAATACACGGTTACTTGCACAACCGCCGCACCAGCAAAACTAAGATAAGTAGTATAGAGATAGACTGCATAATATTGGTGCGGCATAAGAACCGAGCGGCATAAGAACCGTGCGCTATAACGACATCCTTTTTCTAATCCAAGATGGCCGATTCTAAGCCAACACAATCCAGTTCTAAGGCAACACAATCCACTTGTAATCCACGCACAAGCCAAATCCAAAGCCATCTGATTGGTCGCCATTAGCTACGCCCACTTCACATTGATTGGCCCACGCTAAGCCCCACTGATCGTCGATTGGTTGACCGTAGCTCCTTTATGCTAATTAGTCGGCTCAGCTCCGCCCCCACTTCACACGCTGATTGGCTCATGCTAAGCCTACTGAGCATTGATTGGTGTACCGTAGCTCCACATTTTATGCTAATTACTTGGCTCCGCCCTCCCACTTCACGTTGATTGGCCACCGCGCTAAACCTACTGATCGCGCGTTGATTGGTTCACCATAGCTCCGCCCCTTTTATGTTCATTACTTGACTCTTCCCCCCCTGCTTCACGCTGATTGGTGCACGTCCCGGCGCGCTAATTAACCGGCTCCGCTGATTGGTCCATTCTAAGCCTACTGATCACTCTCCCAGCCCCCCCTCTGATTGGCCGCCACCGCCGCCGCCGATTGGCCCGTTCCAGGTCCACTGATTGGGGCCCGCTGAACATAGCCTTCATTAGCGCCCGGCAGCGACCCCGCTGCGGCTTTATCTCAGATGTCCAAACTTACCCATCTCTTCATGCTGATTGGTCCATTCTAAGCCGGTCCGCGCTAATGAGCACTCTCCCAGCCCCCTCTGATTGGTCGTCCCCAGTCTAAGCCTACCAATTGGCCCTCGTTCCACTGAGGGCGCAACTCTTACTTACTGGCTCCAACCACTTCGCGGTGATTGGCCCATTCTAAGCCTACTGACTTTTAAGCTGAACCATGCTAAGCCTGCTGATTGGGTCTTCACACCGATGGCTTGCCCCTGATTGGTCCGCGCAACTTACCTTGTGGCGCAACTCTTTACTGGCTCCACACACACACTTCGTGCGGATTGGTCCATTCTAAGCCGAACCACGCTAAGCCTACTGATTGGCTCTTCATAGCGAAGCCTACCGATGGCTGGCCCCGACTGGTCCACGCTAAGCCTACTGAACACAGTGGTTGGCTAGCCTGAATTTGTCGGCAGCTGCTTCAGACAAGACACACACACACACGACAAGTGTTGATTTCAATCTTTATTTGGTACAACAGCCGGCTGTGGGTTGGTTCAGTTGCATCAGAGAGATCGTTAGTTCCTTGCGGTCATTGGTCACTCAGCCCTCTCGGTAGATGCCATATGGCACTGCAAGTGGTCATTAGCCCATCACTCATTGGTCACTTATTTGTAGAGCGCCCTAACAGGCTCGAATTGGTCACTTCCACTCCGCGCTAGACCCGACTGCTACCCCCTCTAATCTCTAGATGAGATAATATAAGTTTAAATGTGGGATATTGGAACTTTTGCCATAAGATAGGTTTAGCCAGGCTCTAACTGCCCATTCCTCCATCCGCGGCTGCTCACTGGTTCCCAATGAAACTCTTTCACATGCTCTGCCCTACACATACAATAGATGGCGCCGCTTGTCTTTCCAAAGAGGGACAGCTGCGACGCGGGTCCATTCTAACTGCAGTGGTCACTCCTTTCTATCCGACTGGTTCATACATCTTGCAAGAGAGCCGGCATTAGAAGCCAAATCTGCTGCTGAACATTACAAAACATGAATAAAACAGCTTACATCAATATGTTCGGTGCTGCCATCTGAAGTCAGCCTCCTTCATGCTATCCATGCCCCCTCACAGCCACGGTTGCCTCGCGGTGCCAACGGTAAATAGTCGGGGTACGATGAACACATCTTAAAACACACTCTACCCATCGCTCCACAGAACACGAGTAAAGTGGGCTTAACCACGTTGTATGCATGCGTAGGGGGAAGCCCACCTCTAGGAGCAAGCTTTCGTTCTTGTGATAGTGTGCTTTGCACTTCAACATCAAAATATACTTCAGTGTTTATCAAGCAGAATGGAGAGGTAAAAAACATAAATAATGCTATAGACTAGTGAAGCGCGTTCATTCTTAAAAGCTGAAGAACGGATTTTGTCGCAGATAGTGTGCTTCGACAACAAAAAAAAAAGTTTTCAATGTTTAATAAACAGAGCGCAAAAAAAAAAAAGAAAACACTCATCGTGATGCCAAGCAGTGAAACTCAGCACGCGTTCGGACTAAAGAGCTGAGCAGGAAGACGCACATGACAGAGAAACATGGATAGTTGATGCTGTGCAGAGATGCTCGTCTTAAGAAAAACTATTTCAATGTCGATTGAGCAGATCATCAAGAAACCCTGTAGAGCTGTACCTGCAAGGAAGCTTAGGATCGTTTTGTTTCAGACAGTGTGCGTTGCACTTGAACACAAGAGACTAATTAAATGTTCATCAAGCAGAATGGCGAAGCATAGTAATGGTGAAGCTCAAGATTGTTTCTCTCACTGACGCTCCAATGCTTATTAAACAAAGTGATCGGGTAGACTCATAGTGGTTGGTGCTATGCAGTGAAACTCTGCACGTACTCAATATTAAAATGAAAACTCAACCCAAGCTGAGTAGCAAGAAACACAATTTCAGATTGCTTTCAGAGCTCTCACGGAGGCATTCTGTGGAAACGTATCCAGCGCACGCCTAGCGCGCGTTCCTTCAAAACAGTACGCAATATCACTATTAGACAGTAAGAAGCATCACTATAAGTTAAGGGTGATCACACAGATTCAAAATGATCATCACATTATAAGCAAATTCATCTCTGAATAAATGTGTTCACTTTATCATAGTTACAAATATGACAGGTTTTACGCCACATAGATTCACCGTGCGACACGAGCACCATACAGCACGCAATATCTGAAAGGCGTGGACAGCTCACGCGATTTTAGCCTGCCCATATCCGCGTATATTGCAATTTTTCACCTGAGAGGCATGCTGACACCATTATCACGTAGCTATGAATACACACACAATACAATTTTGAATGCGTAATCTGCGCGACGCTCGAGCTCAACACGCGCCGACACACCAAACTATCGCGCGCCTTCCAGGTTTACATCACGCCGCAAACGTAGCCAGCGTGTAGTTCACGCGACACACCTCCGCGTTCGCACGAGCACTACTGAAGAAACATAAATTTAGGATGATCGCGCTCAATCTTAAAAGGCAGACTCAACCCAAGCTGAGTATGAAGAAACACAATTGCTCCCCCAGAACATTACGTGCAAACATAGCGAGCGCACGCAGAGCACAACTGGAAGCACCATTAGAAATAGTAGGATAGTCGCATTATGAACAGGTTCATCTCGGAAAAAATGCGCGCTCACCTTCGCAGACGGCATGCAGCAATATCTGAAACGCGCGGACAGCTCACGCGACTTTAGCCTGCCCATGCGGTTTCAGACTTCAACATAAGAAATTAACTAAATCAAGCACAAAGCACAGTGATGCTATGTCGCGACTGACGCTTATTAAACAATGCTATGCAGTGAAGCTTCGCACGTACTCAATGTTAAAAACGGACACTCAACCCAAACTGAGTATGAAGAAACACGATTTCAGATTGCTCTCTTGCCGAACATCCCGTGCCTCCGCGTTCCTTCTCTATACTGGAAGCACCAATATTAAGATCGTCGCACTATGAACAAGTTCATCAATAAAATTGGCTCACCTCATCACACCGGTATGACGCACGTAGATTCTTGTTGCGCTACAGCAGGGCACTAACTTCGGGCGCGTGGACAGCTCACACGATTTTAGACTGCCCGCGCACACAGGCTCAACATGCGCCGACACACCAAAATGTCGCGCACCTTCCAGGCACCACTTACCATGCCAGCCGCACGGAAAACTTGATAGCCGAAACACAGGCGCACAATATAACCCTCCGGTTGGGACCATCTCTTTTATATCAGGGCTCGCTCGTTTCCGCAAGGTTGCAAGCCCGAGAAATTGGGTCACCTTGAAGATGTGTTGGAGCCATCTGTTTTATATCAAAACGCACTTCATGGCCAAACTCTGCGGTGGACCCTAGCGAAAAAAAAAATGTTGCGTCAAGGTAATGTAAATAGGCCTTCTCCGAGAAACTGGGTCACCTCGTAAATCATGTTTTCCGAGGTCGCACGTATTAAAACCAGTGATCACACCACACTATGCGGAGAAAAAAAAAAATCCCTAAGAGCCCACCTGCTCATTGCCGAAACAAGCACCGAGAACAAAGGGTTCGCTTATGCAGTTTCCAAATGTCCTTCGCAGCTAACGGGCGCGATTGTGTAAACAAAATCGCGCCACCCTCCAAGGGCGCATTTGAGTTCCGTCCGTCGGTCGACTCTGGGTCAAGCGCACAACGAGGAAACTTCTCATTTTCAGTTCATTCGGCGGTAAAATAAAAGTATTTCCTGTTTTTAGGGGGGGAAATTCTGTGTTGTGTGATGGAGAAGCTATACAGATAGGTGATAAGAGAAGGATTATATAGCAGCATACTCATCGATTAAGCGAGTATATAGTTTGTGGAGAGCGCCACGCTATTTTAAATTTTATATCATATCCCAAACGTTCTGCGCGATCAAACAGCATTATGGAAAGAAGAAAACCGTTTCACGCATCACGGTGCGCGCGCGTTTCAGCGTGCTCAAATGGAAGCCTGTCAAAAGGCCGAAAATCATAACGCCGAACTATCATAAAGCCGAAAGTCAAAAGGCCGAAAAATCAGAACGCCGAACTATTATAAGGCCGATAGCCAAAAGGCCGAAAAATAATAAGGCCGAGCAATGAGAAGGCCGAAAGTCAAAAGGCCAATGATCAGAACACCGAACCGAACATCGAAATAAAACGGCCAAAGAAACAGAAGACCTGGTGTAAGCATCCCAATGAATGACCACTGAAAGGGAATTGCTCTTTTCATTAAAAAAAAGCAACAAACTATAACCTCGTATTGCCAACCTAATCTAGCAATAATCTGTAACATGTTTACCACAGAAAGAAAGTGTGTGGTAGGTGAATGCCAGTGAATGACTTGTATCACTCACTGAATGAATTGTAGAGGAGATGGTGTTTCTCTACATTTGGTAACCCGAACCTGATTACCACCGTCTACAATAAACACACAATGACACAGTGGTTCATATCTCTACTTTTCCTTTTTGCTTTCCCCTAAGTTATCGAAAGTACTTTATTAATGCGATTTTCGGTGAAACGATTTATTTGCTGTATTAATTCCCAACAAGTTTATTCTATATAATCTGTAGAGCTAATTTTTTTTATCGCAGTTGGAATACCAGTTCTCTATCCTGGGTTCCTCATTTGTCGGCGTTTCGATAATTCGGTTTTGTGACTTTTCGGCCTTCTGGTTTTCGGCATTATGATTGTTCGATGTTTTGATTTTTCGGCCTTTTGAGTTTCGGTCTTTTCATAATTCGGCCTTGTGAGTTTCGGCCTTATGATTGCCACCCTGCTCAAACAAGTTCTGGCTATTAGTAAAAGGTTTCCAGCGCATCAGGCGACAACGTAAACTGTTCTGCGCGATCAAACAAGTCCCGCACCCACGCGCGTGCCATATCGTAACTTGTTTCAGCGTGCTCAAACAAGTTCTGGCTATTAGTAAAAGGTTTCCAGCGCATCAGGCGACAACGTAAATTGTTCTGCGCGATCAAACAAGTCCCGCTCCCACGCGCGTGCCATATCGTAACTTGTTTCAGCGTGCTCAAACAAGTTCTAGCTTTTGTGGTCGTATGATGGTGCAGATTTGTAAGAAACACTGAAGAGATTCAAGGGCACACACTATGGAAATCGACAGCCGAATTAGAAAAGGTATTGCGATTTTATCCTCGCTGTCTAATCAAAAGCTCTATTTTCAGCAGGGCGAACGGTCCTCGATGTTTTGACGGTGTTTTCCGGTTGGATTCCGGAAGATGTAGTACCGCGGGGTCTCTATGAAGCTTTCATCGGGAAACGATTCACCACCATCGACAGGGCAGACGATGGTGTGGACGAGATCCTACGAGTATACCACGAAATTGAGCTAGAAAAAGGAGATGCGAACCTATTCATGATATCACGCGATCTCGGCGAAGTCCTAAAGAGATACGGCTACAGAGACATCGTGGGCATAGATATTCTTCAAGCTCTCCATCTGCTGCACGTCTTAGTTTACCTCTGGAATGAATGCTCTCGTATGATGTACGAACCGGATGGCTGTCCCCTAAAGATCGAGTGAAACTGCTGTGTAATCCTCACGTAAAATAAAGGTCTTTCTTCCGCACAAAAGATTTTTGAATGCATGAACAGACGGTTTCGAACGTCCAGCCTACCTCATTCGACGCATTTTTTTGAAATTGCCACGCGGGCGTTTGACATCGCGTATCTTTATAACCACCCATGGAGTAACCCTAAAACAAAGTATGGGGAATAAGGTACTTTCGAAGCCTGATGTGCGAAAATACTCTCCCTCTATATCTGTAAATAGGCAACACGCTGAGCAATTCGAGCTCCCACCGCACACCATTCGGGATAGCACATCGACACAGCATGATGTTTGATAGAAGAAGGGGTAAATCGATTTCTTGCCCTCTCTTCACAGAACTGACGAAAATCACATTTTCTGTAGGACGCGCGGTCCTCGATGTTGTAACAACCTTCTTCCAATGGATACCTGAACAGGAAGTGCCGGAAGGAATATATGAAGCTTTCATCAACAAAAGATTCAGCGCAGATGACAGGATAGACAGCGCCGTGGACAAGATCTTACGCATGTACTACGTAATCGAGCGAAAGCAAGGAGTCTCATTTCTATTCAAAATATCATGTAATCTCGATGAAGTCCTAAGGAGGTCGAGCTACGAAGACATTGTACCTGTAGGTATTCTTCAAGCTCTCCTTCTGCTACGCATGCTGGTCTATCGGTGGAATCAATGTTGTTGTTGTACGATTTACCAAGTGAGCGGTCGGTTTATATTTCCAAGGATTGAGTGAAACAGTACAGGCAAATAAACGTTTCTTTTCATAAAAAATCTATGGGTGATCTCAATGTGCGTAAACAATGAATATTTCGCGCTGTCACTAGATATCTACTCAATGGGTGGCAATACCCCTGCGTAGTTCGCGAGGTGGATTTGTTTTACATCATAAAACTATAGTGGTTGCTTCATTCCCGCATTTATTTCGTGCGAACTTTATGTCACAAACAATAAAGATTATGAAAAATTTTTTTGTGGTAAACACTGTATTCACAACACTTTAGCGAGGACGTCTTCTAACGTGGAGACAACACGTTCCTTTCCCTCGACGACGGTAATGTCAAAGCTCGTGTGGCTCTTTTTCCAGTAGTCACGCACCACGGGGATGGAGAACCCGACATTTATGATTGTCTCGCTGATGGGTTCTCCGTTTCTATATCGCTCCAACAGTTCCAACTTGTATCTCACAAACTGTCTTATTTTATGAGTACTCCGCACGGGAATAGCTCTCAAAATGTCGCTAAAATCACTCTCTTCTCCGTGTCCATTTAAAAAGTTGTTTAGACGTTGTAAATCTGCCAGCATGTGCTTGCATACGAACTGATCCATCTCACACGACACACTGAGGCTTCGCACTTTCGCGGTTGTCAAGTCGCTGCTCATCACTTTTCTCATGTCGGAGGATCATCCTTGAATCTCTTCAGTGTTTCTTACAAATCTGCACCATCATACGACCACAAAAGCCAGAACTTGTTTGAGCACGCTGAAACAAGTTACGATATGGCACGCGCGTGGGAGCGGGACTTGTTTGATCGCGCAGAACAGTTTACGTTGTCGCCTGATGCGCTGGAAACCTTTTACTAATAGCCAGAACTTGTTTGAGCACGCTGAAACGCGCGCGCACCGTGATGCGTGAAACGGTTTTCTTCTTTCCATAATGCTGTTTGATCGCGCAGAACGTTTGGGATATGATATAAAATTTAAAATAGCGTGGCGCTCTCCACAAACTATATACTCGCTTAGTCGATGAGTATGCTGCTATATAATCCTTCTCCTTATCACCTATCTGTATAGCTTCTCCATCACACAACACAGAATTCCCCCCCTAAAAACAGGAAATACTTTTATTTTACCGCCGAATGAACTAAAAATGAGAAGTTTCATCGTTGTGCGCTTGACCCAGAGTCGACCGACGGACGGAACTCAAATGCGCCCTTGGAGGGTGGCGCGATTTTGTTTAAACAATCGCGCCCGTGAGCTGCGAAGGACATTTGGAAACTGCATAAGCGAACCCTTTGTTCTCGGTGCTTGTTTCGGCAATGAGCAGGTGGGCTCTTAGGGATATTTTTTTTTCTCCGCATAGCGTGGTGTGATCACTGGTTTTAATACGTGCGACCTCGGAAAACATGATTTACGAGGTGACCCAGTTTCTCGGAGAAGGCCTATTTACATTACCTTGACGCAACATTTTTTTTTCGCTAGGGTCCACCGCAGAGTTTGGCCATGAAGTGCGTTTTGATATAAAACAGATGGCTCCAACACATCTTCAAGGTGAGCCAATTTCTCGGACTTGCAACCTTGCGGAAACGAGCGAGCCCTGATATAAAAGAGATGGTCCCAACCGGAGGGTTATATTGTGCGACTGTGTTTCGGCTATCAAGTTTTCCGTGCGGCTGGCATGGTAAGTGGTGCCTGGAAGGTGCGCGACATTTTGGTGTGTCGGCGCATGTTGAGCCTGTGTGCGCGGGCAGGCTAAAATCGTGTGAGCTGTCCACGCGCCCGAAGTTAGTGCCCTGCTGTAGCGCAACAAGAATCTACGTGCGTCATACCGGTGTGATGAGGTGAGCCAATTTTATTGATGAACTTGTTCATAGTGCGACGATCTTAATATTGGTGCTTCCAGTATAGAGAAGGAACGCGGAGGCACGGGATGTTAGGCGAGAGAGCAATCTGAAATCGTGTTTCTTCATACTCAGTTTGGGTTGAGTGTCCGTTTTTAACATTGAGTACGTGCGAAGTTTCACTGCATAGCATTGTTTAATAAGCGTCAGTCGCGACATAGCATCACTGTGCTTTGTGCTTGATTTAGTTAATTTCTTATGTTGAAGTCTGAAACCGCATGGGCAGGCTAAAGTCGCGTGAGCTGTCCGCGCGTTTCAGATATTGCTGCATGCCGTCAGCGAAGGTGAGCGCGCATTTTTTCCGAGAAGAACCTGTTCATAATGCGACTATCCTACTATTTCTAATGGTGCTTCCAGTTGTGCTCTGCGTGCGCTGGCTATGTTTGCACGTAATGTTCTGGGGGAGCAATTGTGTTTCGTCATACTCAGCTTGGGTTGAGTCTGCCTTTTAAGATTGAGCGCGATCATCCTAAATTTATATTTCTTCAGTAGTGCTCGTGCGAACGCGGAGGTGTGTCGCGTGAAATACACGCTGGCTACGTTTGCGGCGTGATGTAAACCTGGAAGGCGCGCGATAGTTTGGTGTGTCGGCGAGTGTTGAGCTCGTGTGTCGCGCAGATTACGCATTCAAAATTGTATTGTGTGTGTATTCATAGCTACGTGATAACGGTGTGTGCATGCCTCTCAGGTGAAAAATTGCAATATACGCGGATATGGGCAGGCTAAAATCGCGTGAGCTGTCCACGCCTTTCAGATATTGCGTGCTGTATGGTGCTCGTGTCGCAAGGTGAATCTATGTGGCGTAAAACCTGTCATATTTGTAACTATGATAAAGTGAACACATTTATTCAGAGATGAATTTGCTTATAATGTGATGATCATTTTGAATCTGTGTGATCACCCTTAACTTATAGTGATGTAAAGTATATTTTGATGTTGAAGTGCAAAGCACACTATCACAAGAACGAAAGCTTGCTCCTAGAGGTGGGCTTCCCCCTACGCATGCATACAACGTGGTTAAGCCCACTTTACTCGTGTTCTGTGGAGCGATGGGTAGAGTGTGTTTTAAGATGTGTTCATCGTACCCAGAATATTTACCGTTGGCACCGCGAGGCAACCGTGGCTGTGAGGGGGCATGGATAGAATGAAGGAGGCTGACTTCAGATGGCAGCACCGAACATATTGATGTAAGCTGTTTTATTCATGTTTTGTAATGTTCAGCAGCAGATTTGGCTTCTAATGCCGGCTCTCTTGCTAGATGTATGAACCAGTCGGATAGAAAGGAGTGACCACTGCAGTTAGAATGGACCCGCGTCGCAGCTGTCCATCTTTGGAAAGACAAGCGGCGCCATCTATTGTATGTGTAGGGCAGAGCATGTGAAAGAGTTTCATTGTGAACCAGTGAGCAGCCGCGGATGGAGGAATGGGCAGTTAGAGCCTGGCTAAACCTATCTTATGGCAAAAGTTCCAATATCCCACATTTAAACTTATATTATCTCATCTAGAGATTAGAGGGGGTAGCAGTCGGGTCTAGCGCGGAGTGGAAGTGACCGATTCGAGCCTGTTAGGGCGCTCTACAAATATGTGACCAATGAGTGATGGGCTAATGACCACTTGCAGTGCCATATGACATCTACCGAGAGGGCTGAGTGACCAATGAGCGCAAGGAACTAACGATCTCTCTGATGCAACTGAATCAACCCACAGCCGGCTGTTGTACCAAATAAAGATTGAAATCAACACTTGTCGTGTGTGTCTTGTCTGAAGCAGCTGCCGACAAATTCAGGCTAGCCAACCACTGTGTTCAGTAGGCTTAGCGTGGACCAGTCGGGGACAGCCATCGGTAGGCTTCGCTATGAAGAGCCAATCAGTAGGCTTAGCGTGGTTCGGCTTAGAATGGTCCAATCCGCACGAAGTGTGTGTGTGGAGCCAGTAAAGAGTTGCGCCACAAGGTAAGTTGCGCGGACCAATCAGGGGCAAGCCATCGGTGTGAAGACCCAATCAGCAGGCTTAGCATGGTTCAGCTTAAAAGTCAGTAGGCTTAGAATGGGCCAATCACCGCGAAGTGGTTGGAGCCAGTAAGTAAGAGTTGCGCCCTCAGTGGAACGAGGGCCAATTGGTAGGCTTAGACTGGGGACGACCAATCAGAGGGGGCTGGGAGAGTGCTCATTAGCGCGGACCGGCTTAGAATGGACCAATCAGCATGAAGAGATGGGTAAGTTTGGACATCTGAGATAAAGCCGCAGCGGGGTCGCTGCTGTCTGCCGGGCGCTAATGAAGGCTATGTTCAGCGGTGGGCCCCAATCAGTGGACCTGGAACGGGCCAATCGGCGGCGGCGGCGGCCAATCAGAGGGGGGCCTGGGAGAGTGATCAGTAGGCTTAGAATGGACCAATCAGCGGAGCCGGTTAATTAGCGCGCCGGGGCGTGCACCAATCAGCGTGAAGCAGGGGGGGCGGAGTCAAGTAATGAACATAAAAGGGGCGGAGCTATGGTGAACCAATCAACGCGGTTTAGCGCGGTGGCCAATCAACGTGAAGTGGGAGGGCGGAGCCAAGTAATTAGCATAAAGGGGTGGAGCTACGGTAAACCAATCAATGCTCAGTAGGCTTAGCATGAGCCAATCAGCGTGTGAAGTGGGGGCGGAGCTGAGCCGACTAATTAGCATAAAGGAGCTACGGTCAACCAATCGACGATCAGTGGGGCTTAGCGTGGGCCAATCAATGTGAAGTGGGCGTAGCTAATGGCGACCAATCAGATGGCTTTGGATTTGGCTTGTGCGTGGATTACAAGTGGATTGTGTTGGCTTAGAACTGGATTGTGTTGCCTTAGAATCGGCCATCTTGGATTAGAAAAAGGATGTCGTTATAGCCGCTCGGTTCTTATGCCGCACCAATATTATGCAGTATCTCTATACTACTAAGATTCTTTATAGTGGTATGCCGAAACGAAATGTTACACCGACAGGATGACACATGCTGAACGAGATTTCCCGATCTTGTCGACATATTGTACCTGTGACGAAACTATTGTATTAAATCTGTTATCCGTGAAAAACAAAGAGAGCGTGTATTTAAACAAGGCAATAACAATTTGATGATGATTGACGTTTTTGTGGCGCAACAGCAACTACGGTTAAAAGGCATTTTGAAAAATATGTGTGCCTGCGCATTTTTTCAGTGCTTACAGTCACTGTAGGTATTTGTCGCCATCATTTTTTTTTCTTCTCGCGGCATCATAGCCGTCAGTGCCATATTTACTTTTGTGTTTATTGTAAGCGTGCAGTACAAGCGTCTACAAAAATACGGAACGGGTGTTGTAGCATTGCTGCGTCTTGCTATTTTTGCGCGTGTATGCAGGAAGCATGCTGTTGTGTGTCAAACAATCTGCAATAAGCCTATTCTAAACAGAAACTGCCAGTAAGTAGCGATCACTATGATGGTGATGAGGATGCCAATTTAAGTGTTTCCGATACCGCAGTGGTCGCCCTGGGGGTCAATGCTTTTCACCTCATGCCCTTTAATTTGAGGAGCTGTGTAAGCAATTCAATATCATGCATCAGAATAACGAGCTTCATCGACCACGTTCGATCGCAAAAAGTTTTGAATATTGGCTGATGGGCCAATAAGTCACGGTTACTGGTAACGAGACCACGGTAATCAGAAGGTAAAAAATATAATATAACAGTGTATGTAGGAATCATTTTTCCTTGCTGAGAGACAAACAATAACACTGGGTTTCATTACAGTAGTAATACAGCAGTTGAATAGTAGAAGTTAATCTAGATCTACACGCGGAAGTCTACGACTAAACTGTTTCGTAAAGTTATATTTTATTCGGGATATTCCTGCACAGTGCATGTAAGAAAAATGTAGAAAATCCACTGTAGGACAAGGGCTCGCTTCGGAATTACAAGAACACTCACTTTTTTCTTCCTCATAGCTCTCGTAAAAGGGACTATTCGGGAGAATAAGCAGTTGATGTTACGCTATATTTGCCACGGTGTAAAGAGCTGTCTGTGAAGGTTACAGCACATTATTTTACCTTGAAGCCTTAATGTAGAGGTTTTATTTGCACGGATTTGATTGGTCAAAGTCGTTTTGGGGCGCTCAGTCCCCATGCCGTTAAAGTAAGAATACTGCGACGCCAACGTGGTACTTTGAGCTCAGTGTGTATATAAGAGGAGCATGATCCACTGTAACCAGCTCTTGGAAGGTGGCATTAGACTCTATTTTCGACGCAGTTCTGAGTTCGTTAGAAGCAATATAAGCTCAAGAGGAAAATGTAATGAAGCAAGTTTGTTTATTGCAATATGACTAGCCCTTCAAATTCTGCAAGATAATAAATATATTGGAACATTTAAATGGTTCAGTACAATTTATTGATTTCATAAATCCTCTGAGAGCTGAACATCGCTACACATTCGGGATGACCTCATTGCTGCAACCATAGGGTCAGTTTGTCATCGCTCTTACGATTATCTCGAGGAATGCGCGGGAGCGTGTTCCGTAAACTTTTCTCTGACACTGTGCGAGAAACTGTGTGAGAAAGATAACGAGAGACAGATAAGCGCTCTAGTGAAAGACCGCGTTCACTACTGGAAGATTCAGTGGGAATGGGGGGATGGCGCGCTAGGGCACCCCCGCCTCTCGCCAAATTATTAGGGTAGATATTAGGTTAACCCTTGTCCCACGCTACGCCCTTCGAGAAGTCCCCCCTCCCTCCAAGGTTAGGGTCCGGATCCGCGCCTGGTGCCCATCTTCCTGTCTGCTCCAGAAAAAGCGATTCAACATAAAGCATGTGGGGAGTTTCTTGGCTCGATCACGTTAGTAGCCGTGTGAATAACAAAAATAAAAATAAACGAATGTGTGAACAGCACGATAGACAAAAAAAAAAAAAGAACGTATTGAACACGTTCAGTATGTCTTTTTTGTAATCCAACGGGCTCTTCTTGTTTTGTCTCTACCATAGACATTGCTGAGTGTGCTGCCCGCTTCAAGAACCAATAGCGCTCGGGCGGAAAGACCTTTCCGTCCAAGCTGGTTATCGTTATCGGTCGATAGACTCTACAGGGGGCCTATTCCGATCTATGTCGGTAGCGCGAACGTGTCGTTCGGGAGCGAGAACACGTGGTATGTGACGCAACGTAACGCTATCGAACAGAATTTGGTATTCCCAACGCTCCAAACACGTCGCCCGTAAGCGACGGTGTCGCTCACGGGAACGACAGCCTCCACCCTGTCGATATGGTGGGTGATACTGTCGTTAAGCGGAGCGAGAGCTGTCGAGACGGCTGCAAGTTACTTCGCGTGGCTAAACACAATCACGGTTGGCGCCGGTGATTATATCGGGCGACAACGGGTTTGTATCAGATGAAACGTCTTTATGGAAACCACTTTGCCACAGAGACAATTCTCCACTGTCATACATATCAAACAATACACAAAGCTCTGCCTAAAGCTTACATTTCTCCACATGTTCACTGTCCTGACAGCTCCTCCTCTGGGAATTTAATATCGCGACTGGTTCTGCCCACTGATTCTAATTGCGTGTAGGTCGTCAGCAAAATGTCCGTGACTAAACTGCGGTGCTCTATCACGAACAGTAACACAAAGCGCATTCTTTTCACTTGCACTGGACTGAACTACCTTGGACTCCACGCAAGACATGTTTTCGGGAGCTGCACTTTCCAGCTGAAAGGAACTTTATTACTAATATCTTTCTTTTCAACAGGAAAGTGCAGCACGCAAATAACCCAGTTCAGATCTGGTGCAGGAGGTGCAAGCGAAAAGAATGCGCCTACAATTTCATGTTATTCGTGCGTTGGGCGAGAAGCGCGCGACTTCTCCATCGTCAACGCGTCGTCGTCGTCGTCTGCTTCCAAAATAAGGCATTCCGCGTGATTCTCCTCCTGCTACACTATTGGCTCAGAGTGCGACGTCTCGTTCCCAGACGTCTTAACCTATAACGACAGTCAACAAACCAAGCGCACTGTCGTTATAAAAGCTACATGGGAATGCCAAAAGTGGCAGTTGTCGTTTCCGGTGCTCGTTATCGTTTTCTACCGATACTCCTCTATCGACACCGTCGCTGCCGCTCGACAGCGGCTCGGAATAGGGCCCCAGGTCTCTTCTGACATTCTGGACGCATCGCTGTATGAAGTGCATACTGTACATCTGTCGCTTTTTCTTAATTAAATAGGCTATTTTGTCCGTGGATTGGTTCACGCTTACCTGCTAAACAAAGGATGGCGAGGATAACGACCGGTGTCATAGCTGTAACATGTACGGTTCCTGGCAATAGCTCGTCTGTGCTGCTTCTATGACATCAGAATTGGAATCAAAATGTCAATAATCAAGTATCCTGAGCTGACACATCAATACGAATTCTACGACGGCTCCTCACAACCGCGTATTATTCTCGAAAACATTTCACCTTTTACTTGTTCGCTAGCAAGAGGTTCGTTTGCAATCAGTTACGGCATTTGGTTTGAAATGTTTTGGATGAAAGCTGTAAACGAACTCCGGAAGTTTGTGAGAGAAATGTCACGACATCCCGTCCCATGTATAGCACATGTCACGAAGTACGCAACATCCGAGTGTGAAGGCAGGTACGTCGTAGCGGACCTTTTTCTTCATTACTTGTGCTGGTTCACTGACTTTCTTTATCATGACACGCTGACAGTTATATCAACATGTTATATTTACTTAAAGTACCACTCCGGACTCGGAAAACAGCGTTTATTTTATTTAGTCCACGAAAAGAAAGGTGCCTCAAAGATTCTATACGGGAAATTTGAATCCTCTTTTACGAATGTTATGTACTTCTTTCAATTTTTGAAGATCTGCTGAGCCTCCAAAAGTTTCGATGACGCGAGGAGCGCGTGACGTAATCATAAGCCCACTGACTGCAGTGATGCCATGTTCTGGAGAGGGCACTCGTCTCCTAACGGTGACACCGGCGTCCGGGGAGGGTCACGTAGTGGAGAAATCACGAGACACTGATCGAAAGAGGGGAAATGCGAGATATGTTTTCTCGATGGTCGGAGCGATCGGGTGATATATCACATGGGGCTCCGCTAATGGAGTGCAAAAAATGAGCCCCCAGAGACCGCGAAGGACAACAACGTTGCCAGATGAGAGCCAGGCGCTACGTCGGAGCCTAATGTGACGTCACAGTTCTAAAAAATAAAAATTAATTTTCGCTAGCTTTCACGTCACGTAGAGCCAAACTGTGTAAAGTGAGACAAGAAGAGTTCAGTAACATAACTTTCGTAGGATTCTGAAAACAGGAGATTCAGTCCGTTATATGAGCACTGAGATGACCCCCAATATATGTTTGTTTTGTTTTTCGCTGCGGCGTGTCCTCCAACGAATAAAGTGAGCTCCTGCGGAAAAAAGATGAGCGCAGGCTACCTAGCGAACAAGAGCGAGTCCTCTGTTCCGTCCCCTTTCAAAAATCATCACCCCGTGAGTGAGTGCATCGCAGAACGAGAGCACGTTGAGACAAACACGATCCCTGGCACGTTATCTGTGACGTACAACGGCTCATCTAAGCGGCACGTGATCTGAGAATGAAAAACGAAAAAGAAAAGGCTTGGACTTTGTCCACGTCACGCAAGGATTGTGTCGGTCGTCCGCGGCTGTTCTCTCAGACCGTTCTTCTGAATACGTTTGCGCAGCTAGAATACACCGCAAAGCGGAAAACTTTTGCATGAGTGACACCTGGTTGAGAGCATGGGAGATGAGGGAAGGTTTCGAGTCACGTTAAATGTCACTTCATTCCTCCTTTAAGTGAACTCGGATGCCAATTGTTACGGTATGAAGACTATGGGGAACTTTCTCACTCTATGGGTCGTACCCGCCCGTCCGCACAGCCCGTGAAGGAACAGAGACATTCAGCCAATTCAACAAACAACCAACGTTTATTTCACTTGTGCTTATGTGCTCCCAGCAGCCACAACCGCTCGGCGCGGATCCCCACCAGTCTGCCGGACTCCCAAGGAATGGCCTTCCTAGGAAAAAGACCCTCCCCCTGTCCTTGACGTGCCTTTTTATGTACATCATGCATCAACAACTGCGCCCTCCCGTGTTAACATGGGTAACCATACAGTACATAGTACATGGCGCCTCCTGCCGAGCGTCCCCCCTCCCAAAACCCGGTGCAAAAGTTCTCTTTTCTCACAAGTCTTCTTCAGGATCAAAGTCAATGAGAATCTCTTCTTCCGCCGGGATCGGGACCGGAGGATCCGGGCCAACCGCAGCCTCAGTTTCACGCAATAACTTAGGGCGGGACTGTCGTGGAGGAGCGAGGGCGGCAGCGACGTCGACAGTTTCCGGGCGGGCTCACTCCGTACGGGACCGATGCAAGTCTCCTCGTCGGTGTGTTCCCCGGTGCAACTCCGGCACTTGACAAACTGGGCATAGAAGTCGCTGCTCATCGGGTGACAGGGGCTGCAGCGGGTCTGCCGGGTGCCTATCCGTCAGCGTTAACCCCCGGAAAGGAAATGGAACTGTAGGTGATTCGGCACCTCTGAGTGGACGGGGCTGGGCCGACCATCTAGTGTGGGATGCCCACGATACGGGATAACCCCGGTTTACGACGGTCCACGTATCTGCAGACTTCTGTCTCTGGACAAGGGATCGGGAACGGTCTGTATCTGGGATCCGTGACAGGTGAAAACTTCTTGGTGGTTTCCCACGCCGTTGCATACTGAACCTAAAAAAATATAAAGGAAAAAGCAGTGAGAGGGAAACTCCACACTGAGAGCGCCTGGAAAAGCACTCTCCAAATATACGAGTGGAAGACCGCGTGACGAAAATCTCACTAAAATATACTACATTGCGAGCACCAGGTTCTAGTGACCGAAGTAGTGACTGGTAGGTGCGCATACTGTCGTAGCTGAAAGCAGGTCCGGAAGGATGCGGGCCTCTCTAGGTTCCTAACTGCGGTGATCGACATCTGCACAATTACGAAGGGATCAAATGCTTGGGGGAACAACACATTAGAAGCATGGTTTGCTCATCCCAGCTAGCTAAAAGCCGGTACTCAGTCGAGTAGACGCAGAATTTGCTAGGAAGATATCGTGTAAGTACGATCTTCCCGCGCTATCGCTTCAGAACTATCAAAGTTATAAGCTCGGAGATACAAGCAGAAGGGGGTGGCACTTGCGGGAATAGCTCGTGCGACACATCTGATATCAGTGCAACCTACAGGATGCACGTGATTGTTACATCATTTACGATGCTCAAGACAGTCTGATAGGCAGTCATGTTTATATGAGAAGCGTAACGGCGCGTGCCGCTGTGCCTGCTGCGGTGGAACCAACCAAGCATGTAGTCGCAACGTCATTAGCTTGCCGGCACTAGAGGTCGGCAAAATAACTCATGATCGCGATAACTCACGATATGCACAATCACGATCACCGATTGCGTGAGTTCCGCGTGTTTTCACACCGCGTGGCAGCACCTCTGCGATAATTTGCCGTCACGTTGGCATGAAAACGCGAAGGACCGCGATTATTGTGATCGCATTCACGGTGCACTCAGATATCGTGAGCTCGCTTAGTGCACTCATACTGACGCGTCTCTCGGCGGTAATGATGGGAACCACTGTGTACGGCTTGGAAAGAAATTGTTCGCTTCAACGCTGTTACCGCGTGAGTCCGCGATCACTGTCCTTGCGTCGCAACGGCAGTCTGACGTTGATGTTCAAATTGCTGCTGCACATTCGCGCTTGCTTTCTACATAGAACGTTTTGCATTAGTGTAGCTTTATTTTAATTTTTCCCTGCCATAGGCAAGAGGGCACGTTGTAAAATTAGCCGATGGGGTACTGTGTTTCCGCATCGCAACCGCGCATGCCGCTTACTCGCACATTTCTTTTCTTTTTTTTTCAGTCAAGCAGGCGTATCATGCATCATAATTGCATTGTATGCATTATAACTTTGCGAAAGGTCCATTCTCCCCGTGTGTTTGGATTGGATTATTTGTTGCAGTAATTTATGTCAGCAACAACGTACATGACGACGATGTATGAGGAACTACGTTTAGTGATTTGTGGCCCATTGTCCCTGTGAAGTGAGCCTCAAATGACATGCGTGTGCACTGATTCTTGGGTTACTGGTAGGATTTGTGGTGTTTGATTCTGGTTTTCACACGTTCGGCGTGCAAAATCGGATCTGAACGGTGATTATCTTGCCCGGACACTACCTGTCGCTGGCTTTTGACGGTGGCGTTTTAAATTGGAAGACATTTGGTGGAAAGCACTGCCTCGTGTACATAGTGAACGCATTGCTCCAGGCTCTAGATAGGCCGCTCCTTGATGAAGCAAGACTAAGGTTAACCTGGACATATCCTAAGCATAGCCCTTGTAGTCTGACCCTGTGAGAGGTGGGAGCACAGTTGTTTACTATTTTTTCTGGAAATGATTTCACTTCTTCTGTCCATTGTACTTCCACATGAAGCCAAAGGAAATAAAACGGAGCGAGTGGAAGCGCTCATTCCGGAGATTAATGGTGCACTAATCATTTCCATCCACCGCGTGAAGATTGTGGTGGTCTACGTTTATCTCTGCTGCTTTTCGCTAAACACCGAAAACCAGATACCCTGTACCAACTGACCCAACCTGTATGCAAGGATATTTCAAATTGCTCAGCACTTATTTCCTCCGCCTTTCCAGTACACACTAGCGACTTTTGTATTATGCAACAAATTTTATTTGCTTTGTCGCCTTCTCACTCGGGCAGCTACAACTGGCAATGGGACCAACCCACGAGGTTCCCAAACCGTGACCTAACAATTTAGAACAGAGGAAAATAAACTTAATTAGCTATTCACCTTTATTAATCTATTATGTCGCTTACGCGGTCAGGCGGACGAGCGCGTCCCAGAACTCGGGGCGTCGCCCGACGTCCCCCGGCACTGTAGGAACCCCGAAGCCACCTTGAAAAAAACAAAAAAACAAAATAAACCACGGGAGTTTCCGGCCATGTTGTCTCCAACACAAGCATGCCAACCGCCCCGTCACAGGACCGCAGCGCTGAGCTGTTTTTTAACGTCCTAATAGAAAAATGAACACTTACAAAAAAAAAATAATAAGAGAAAGGCATACCCTGAGTTCATGTTCCCCGCAGCCGGACAGACGGGTTCAGCAGATCCAAGTTGGGCGCCAGTTATGGGGAACTTTCCCACTCTCGGGGTCGTACCCCCCCCCCCCCCGTCCGCTCACCCCGCGAAGGGACAGAGACATTCAGCCAATTCAAGAAACAACCAAAGTTTATTTCACCTGTGCTTATGTGCTCCCAGCAACCACAGCCACAACCGCTCGGCTCGGCATCAGAACAGTCTGCAGGACACCCAAGGAATGACCTTCCTGGGGAAAAGACACTCCCCTTGACCTTGACGTGCCCTTTTATGTACATGATGCATCAACAACTGCGTCCTTCCGTGTTAACATGGTTAACCATACAGTACATAGTACATGGCGCCTCCTGCCGAGCGTCCCCCCCACCCCACCCCAAAACCCAATGCAAAAGTTCTCTTTTCTCACAACTCTTCCTCAGGATCAAAGTCAATGAGCCCCCACAAGACTTACACATCCACAGCCTCGGGAACGTATCTTCGTCTCGCACTAAGTATTGGTGCGTGCAGTGGTTTTACGCAGCCAGTTTTCTACATCCATTGGTACAACCGGAGCTATTGAGCAGGGATGGGCATAAATACACACAACTCTCCTGCCACACCCTATATTTCAACATCGGTGTGAGAAGGGTGCAATTCCATGTCTACTGGATTACAATTTGGTGAAATTTGAGCAATGGCACATCAGTTATGCATAAGGACCTCTGATGCTGGGTGAGACCCTACAAAACCCGCTTTTGCCCTCCGACATACGTCGGTACAATTCGGGTGACACCTGGAGCAACCCGTAAGCCGGGCTGGCCCGGCTTACTTACCGCTGCCCGGCTTACTTACGTCAGAACCTTCCCTTTCTTGTGTCTTTATTCCCACAAATAAAAATGCTTTTAGCCAAAGGCAGGCATTGGAAATCAGTGCTCATTGGTGAAGTCACAAATTTCCTGGTATATCCCTAGAGCCTGAAGTTTTCGGTTAAACCCGGTTAAACCTCGATTTTCCCCCGAATTTACATCCCGAATCGAGGTTCACCGGTTTAGGGTTAAACCCGATTTCTACCCGCAAAACTGTGCTTAAAGGTGTTGTGACAGTTGGTTTCCAGCTTTCCCAGGTAAATACGAAAAACTATTCTATCACCCGACATCACCCCATATCCAAGTTTTCAGGTCCGTGACTTGAGCAGGTACGGAGAAAAACGGCCCCGAAGAAGCAACATCCGTGACGTCACAGAGGCGCACCGAGGGAAGAAGCGCGTCTCCCAAGTCAAATGGGGGAGAGGGGTCAGTAAGGACACACCGTGGGTCGTCGTTTTGTGGCTGCGCCTATTTTCCGAAACCAATCTCGCGAGAGGAAAAATTCTTTTTTCCACGGTGTTCTCATGATGAGTACGATGCATATATATTATGCTTCAACACATCAGAGAAAGTGTCGCAACACCTTTGAGCTAGTCGCTTTAAGGTAGGGACATACTAATTGTTCACAAGATACATGATCGACATCTACTTCATACACTATGGGTAAACTGTACAACTAATGTTTATTCTACATTAGAGCACAACTTCTCCCCGAATTCGGTCTGATGGTAATATTTCTGCCCCAATTAACGTGTATTTTCTGCGTCAAGTTATTGACCCGATTTTTACACCCCGAATTTGGAAAAACATAAAATCCGAGAACTTCAGGGTCTATATATCACCTCTCAGGTGTCCT
Source organism: Ornithodoros turicata (assembly GCF_037126465.1). Taxonomy (NCBI): domain Eukaryota; kingdom Metazoa; phylum Arthropoda; class Arachnida; order Ixodida; family Argasidae; genus Ornithodoros; species Ornithodoros turicata. The sequence goes on along the minus strand of NC_088202.1, from coordinate 6,023,806 downwards.
AATTAACAACATGCACAATGCAGCATAGCAGCACATTGATCTGCTTGATGTATGCACGGCAAAGACTGGTGAAGTAGCACATTGTTAGCGAATTCCAAGTAATATACACAGCACGTAGAAATCTGCAGCACACATGCTCACACAGTTCACAGTTCAAGGTTCACTGCACTTCACACACGCTACCTGGCTCTCTTGTTAAAAGCGAAAATCACAAAAGAGCTTCACGGGGTTAACCAAGTCCCTTTCTGTGCACGCTCAGCTGGTCAGAGATAAAGTCAAAAAGTCTGTCCGTTACAAATGTCTCCATGGTGCGGTGCACAACATATGCATGAAGGTGTTTTTTGAATTCCACTGTCAGGAGCATTCTCAGTAGCAAAAGTATGCGACAGTTTACGGAATAAATCTCAAGGATTTCGAGAAACTCTGGCATATTGTCCTCACACACCGGTGGGGTCACAACGCAGTCCATGGTATATGTCCTGGCTTCACGGTCACGCTTTTTATGCAGAAAATGTCCTGCCCCAGTGTTAGTCAGGTGTCAGAGGAGTTCCTCTGCTGCGTGCTCTGGACGAATGCGCTTGCAGCAAACGGTGGACATGGCATCATCTAACGTTTGCTGCGTGTACACGAACATCTGATAGAGTTGATGGCGGTGTTCGAGACAGAGTGCAATATTCTTGAAATTCTTGGTCTTCCTTGCGATATCTTTAAAGTACTGATGTTTAGCCTCATACCTGATCGACCAGAGTGCAGTGAGTGGACCATACTTGTGCACAAATGCCGGATAATGCAATATATATTGTGCATTTTGCACGGTATCCGAACTCCAGGGAACACAGCTTCGAACTCCCGTTTGAAGAGCTCTATGCGGCGGTACAGGTAAGGTATGTGATCGACAGGTATGTCCTTGCACATAATGAGGTCAACGACCTCCCGGAGCAGTAGATATACAGTCCATGCACTGTTTTCTGAGGGAACACAATCCCCCACATACAATGCTATATACCTCAGCGCGCAAAGCTTCTGAGAAGCACTCCCCTTCAGTGCGCCTTGACTGCCTAGTGCTGTCCGTGAGATACACTCCGGTTTGTTTTTGGCATCACATGGGTCGTGTGAAAAGGTTCCAATACAGCGGTTCAAGTCCTCCAAAGTGAAGCACTTGTCATTGATAAGTCTCAAAATAACATGTTTGAGAACAAAAGGGACAACTCCTTCGTGTATATCGTGCAATACGTCCGGGGCATGTGCTCGGAGGGCTCAAACCCCTGGAACGTTAATGCACAGCGAGACTCCGTAGAGAGACAACGCCGGTAGTCTTTTTTCTAACATTTCCACGTGGTATTTGTGGCCCTCTGGATTCCGCATTAGAAATTCTGTTTCACTGTGCTTCACAGAAATCTCGTGGTGTTGGGCCATGCAAAACCGACAGATACGGCCGTGGCTGAAGTTAGCTGTAAAGCCACCCGCACGATGACTTGATAGATTGTCCCCAGTAAGACAGAGCACTGATCCAGTGTGCCTCACACCATTCACGATGATGCCTTCAGTCTCCAGCTGCGCGATATCGTTCAGTAATGGTTCTAGAACACGGCTGAGACCACACTCCTCCATGTATTTTTCTTTTACGATCAAGGGCAAATTAATATGCTGAAGAAGAGAGCGGTATCCGTGGGGAATGTTCAGAAGAGAGTAATAGACAACCATCATCTTGTTCTTCCCTCTTTTTGCAGCTAACGGGTCGCATGTCTCGAACTCGTCCGTATACAAGTGGATGCACAGCTTACTTTCGTCCTCTTGAAAGTATGTGTGGTTCCTCAGTACAGAGCCGTCAAACACTGAAGTCATGCGGCCCTCTCTGGATTGGTGCTGGCAACTGTACAAGGAAATTGGAGACTCCAGGTACTGCTTCAGGACTTTCAATATGCTAACATACTGAAAACTCACAATCTTCCCATTTGGCTTTTTGTCCAGCAAAATGGTCTTTAGCTTCACGTGCTCTCCCAGTACGTTTCACGGCTGGTCTTTGTTCGCAGCGCAGGAAGCTCTTCTACTAAATCTTCAATGGATTTTCCGTTGGGAAGATCAGACAGTTGGTGTGCGAATTGCTGAATGTACAATATGATATCGTTAGCAATTTCGTTAAGTGCAGACCATGGAAGTCTTTTTCCTTCCTTCCATTTCAGCAGTAGTAGACTCAGGCTCTTTGTTGGATCAGGCATAGGTGGACATGGTTTGTTCCTGTCCAGCTGGAAGGTCCTGCTCCCCGATAGCTTCGCCTGCACCAGTACCTGCATTTGCAGCATCTGAGCTAGTGGGCTGTGGCTCCTCTCTGAGCTGCAGATCATCTTGATTATCCTGTGATGTCCTTCCTTCTGGATCATCGCCTCCGAGTAGCCTGCTGTGTTTTTTGGACACGTGTCTTCGGTAGGTAACATATGACTGATATGTAGCCATACATCCTTGTAATCCCCAGACCCAGTTCTTTTCATGGGCATGAGCAGCACGTAGGTGGCGGAAGAGGGACCTGAGAGTCAGCGAGGTCCACCGGCATCGTGGACAAGTGAAGAGTTGCGCCCTTGGCATCTGAGGAAGAACAGGAGCAATACAACTCAGTACAATGCTAAAACACAAGCGGTTGACAAAGTGATATGTCATAGCAGAGATTTTTGCGTTCATATGATAGTATAATAAAACGAAGGATAGCACTGGCTTACAAAACAAACAAAGTAACAAAATTTGTCTGGACGTTTCGACGTCTATGCAGACGTCATCATCAGCAAAGAAACAACAGCGCGCGAGTCCTTAGGTCTTATAACAATCTGGCAGTGGCCCCTTGTGGTTGTTACAGGAATTCTTCTCATGGTGCATGTGCCATGACTCAAGGAATCTTCTCACTCCCCATCTTTGTTCACGTGCCAGAGTGGTGACATTGTCGAAATTGAATGTGTGCTGGTTTTTTATCGCATGCTCCACGAGTTCTTGAAAGTGAACATATTCGACACAAGTGTGTCTGGTTGGGTGAGAACTATGATAGTAACGAAAATCTCCAACCAAGTTACAGGACGGGGATACCCGACGTTTCGGAGCCAGTTCGGCTCCTTCCTCAGGGGTGACTGTAGCGACCGTTGGCAGCAGCGTTCTTGCCGTGGTTCGAATTTCGTGATTCGCCGGATTGTTTTTCAGTCACGTGACGGAGGCCGCTGACGTATACGCTGGGTAACGCTCCAACAGATCGGTTAAGGTTTCCAGGTGTGGATTGTATATGCCAGGACACGAGTACTGTGCGGCGATTATCAGCTGGAGGCTTCTTTATCTGAGCTTCGTGTTCTTTCAGTCGTGTGGCCAGCTTTCTTCCTGTTTCACCCACATAATACGTATCGCAACCGTCACAATCTATTCGGTAAACGACACCCGATTGGTACAAATGGGGCACAGAGTCCTTGGGGCGAGAAAGCAACGTGCGTAAAGTATGGCGGGGTTTAAATGCAGTAAAAATGCCAAGTGGCTTGAGTATCCTCCGTACTAATTCAGAGAGTCCGCGTACATATGGGATGCAAATAAAATTGTCACGGGCGGCCCGTTCGTCGTTATTACAAGTGGACTTGGACACTATGTCAGAAACGAAGCGATGGGGGTAATGATTTCTAGAGAGAATGTCACATGTCAAACGCTGAATCAGTACGGAGGATACTCAAGCCACTTGGCATTTTTACTGCATTTAAACCCCGCCATGCTTTACGCACGTTGCTTTCTCGCCCCACGCCGAACGAAATTGTCATCAATCCGTCTTCGAAACCGTTAACCAAAGAGCAGGAGTCACTACTTAGCAAAGGCATGAATTTCGCCCCCACCACCACCAAGATACCCTGCAAAGAAATCATTGCTGAAGTTGAAGATCAACTTCGCTTTGTGAAGAACCCTACCGCGGTCAACCTTGCCAGAAACCGTTTTCTTAACGTCATTTCAAAGAAGTGGGAGGCACCGCCTTCCAATCTGACCGCCGGCGAGAGGAATGCCATGAAGAAACTACAAGCAGATTCGGACATCATTGTGCTCCCTTCAGATAAAGGGAAAAGCACTGTGGTCTTAGACAGAACTGAATATCTGCAAAAAATGCACAACCTTGTTGACGACGAGTCCCGCTTCACGAAACTTGAATCTGACCCAACAACAAGGTAGGAACGAGCCCTGGTCAAACTTCTTCGCAAATTAAAGGACATCGGAAGCATTTCGGACCCTGTTTACAAGCGCCTTTTCTCATCAGACGGACATATACCCAGAGGCTATGGTTTACCAAAAGTGCACAAGCCTGGTGTCCCTCTTCGCCCCATAGTGTCCTTTGTTGGAGCACCTACGTATCAACTGTCAAAATTCCTCACTGAGCTCCTGTTTCCCATCATGAACAAGAACGGACATTCGGCGAAAAACTCTCGTGAATTCTGCTCGTCTGTGCTAGACTTGGTGATCGAACCTGATGAAGTGATGATATCTTTTGATGTTGTCTCTTTGTTTACAAATGTGCCTGTCACACTCGCCATTGACGTCGCGACCAGCCGTCTTTCTAACGATGCTTCCTTCCCTGATCGTACTGCGCTTTCTGTATCGGAAATAAGGTCACTTCTTTCATTTTGTCTTGATGAAACGTATTTTAAGTTTGACAACCAGTTTTACAAGCAAATAGAAGGCTGCCCGATGGGGAGCCCTGTTTCTGTTCCCATTGCAAATCTAGTTATGGAATTCATCGAAGATCAAGTGTTAACATCCAACAACATTTCTGTTAAATTTTACAAACGTTATGTTGACGACACGTTTGTTGTTCTAAAACGTGATGATGTCGCTCCTTTCCACGCATCTCGATAGGCCCGTTCATGGTGCATAACCATGAAGTTCTGATGGTTTGGCTTGTATCTCAGGCACGAGAAGTGTTATAAAATTATGGAACATCAAATTGGAGAACATATAATAAACAACGAAACTGCGATACCCAAAATAATAAAATATTATTTCGTTTGTTTTCGCTCATGTTGGATACGGTGTGGCGCTTCGCGCTGCAGTGTTCGATATTTTTGTCTCTTTAACGTGCGAATCCAATCCAATCCGTTCCTCGATAAATGGCGGTAATGTACTGCATCCCGACAAGTGCAGCAGCAAGTACAAACGGTATTTCGACGAACATTCAACTGCCAGTTAGTCGTAACAGCGGCAGGTAGATCTCCGTTGAAGATCTCAACTACGGCATGCTTGGTGGAACTAGAAGGGACAGAGATAAAACGGAAATTCCAGTTCCAATTTGGCAACGCTACGCTCAAGGCGCTCAAGGAAGCAGTTCAACATTGCAGCCTGCTCAGCAAAAACGCATCAGCCACGGATGCCGCGTTCAAGGTATTTTGCAGTCTTGTTGTAATGTCATTTCTGCATGTAAACAGAGAGTAAGAGAACCAAGGCATGATGGACGGCGGTAGCATGTTGCCGGCGTCTACTTTCGGAAAACTGTGCCGATATGCCACGATATCCCCACGTTCAAAGCCTTAAAAATCGCTTCCCGTTAATTACTCCTTTTAGTGTTACCTTTGTGATTAGCTTTTCAAGTTCAGTTACAACCGGACATCTCCAGTTTTGGCATGTGACGCAAGTGAGGTCGGGCACAGTATGTAATTTTATTTTCATTCCGTTTCAGAAATCAGCTACCAGCTGTTAAAGGGAGGCTATCCCGTATACGTGGAATTACAATCATTCACATTCTTAATGCTTCTTCTTCTTCCTTTTTTTTTTGTCTGCTAAAGTCTCAGCTATGCTATTTTTATTTATTTTTATTCCGGACCTAGCTTCTTTTAGGTTATGCGTGGCAAACTGTGATCAGTCAACAGCCTGCCAGGCCATACATACGTCATGCTCGTTACCGTTAATATATGTCGTATTAATATGGTTCGTGCAGGTTGCATGCTCACCCGGGTTTGGCTAATCTATTTGATTTGGCATATTTTCCGGTTTGATGACAATGAATGTGGGAGTGCTATTGATTGATTGACTGATCGTTCACAATCATTCTGTTAAAGTATCAATGTTCTGCTTACAGTTATTCGACAAAGATTTCGATTGTTTTGTTGCCATTGCTGATGAGGACGTAATACCCCAACTGTCAACTGTGCGAATGTGTCCAGGCTCGACACAGCTAAATAACACACAAAAGGTGTTTTTCTGGAAGTGAACAAAAGTGTTTGTCATGTGCTCATTTTTCGTCCAGGACCCAACATTGGAAGACATTACATTAAGTGCCAGTTTGGAGGAACCGGGGCCATCCATGTGCAACACCGCGTCAGAGGAAAGGTAGTGGTAGCTGCCTCATCATCAGAGTTGAAGACATGCAAAGTTTGTTGTAGCTGTTCCTCAATTTTTCTGTATAGGGTGCTCATGCTCATGACCATTATGCTCAAAGGATGTACTGACGTTGCATATCTGAAACCTTGTTTCAGCAATCACGCTGATGACCGTGATGGCAGGGGATATAGCCTTCCAGAATTTGGTGTGCTGCATTCGCGTATTGTTGCTGTGAGCAATGGAGAGCCACTGACATCCTCTCTCGAAGTTAAAATCGTTGAGATGTTATATCAGTCAGTGGTCACCTGCACACTGTGAGCATGATGTTTATCATCAGTTAATCAAATTACGCCTTGCTTTTCTCAACCTCTTGTCACTTTTACTGTTGCACCTACCCATCCCGTCGTTTCTACTTCAAGGTCGTCAACCTTCTACTGGAGCGGTACTCCCAACTAACAGATGCCATCGGCTCTGGCTTTTTAAGTCTCCAACTTGCTCTTTTAAATGTTATTATGAGCTCTGGACACAAAACCAATTGCTGGTATGCTAGTGCAGTGAACCCTTGTTAATAAGACCACTTCCATTCCTGCGGAGTTTGATTTTAAGGTGAATTGTTGTACTAGCAAGGGAGGGGGGTCCTATGTGATCAAACAGTTCACTTAGCAGAACAGAAGCATACACCATGTGATGCTGTATGTTAATTTATTTTGTAACAAAGTTCCAGCACTGAGAGGTCATCTGTGTCCCCTTCCAGCAATGTGCAGTAATCAGGCCTCCTAAATACACAGTGGAATATTAGTGAAGGCCACACGGCCTCCCATCCTTAGGTTCCTCGTAGTCCACAGCCAACTATACAGGGTGTCCCGCATAACATGTCACGAAATTATATTTAAAGAGGGCGATCAAATGAAAGCGATTACTACTTTTCTGCTGCTTGAGTTAGAAAGACATGCTATGTGAAAAGTGGAACGTGTTTCTAATTCAAGCACGAGCAAACTTGCACTCTTGTTTTTCTTTTATTGGTCTAAATAAATATAATTTCGTGACACGTTGAACTCGACACCCTGTAGATGTCAAGCCCACTAGAAGAAAGTGGTGCATAGGCATGGATTTAGGGCAGGGGCAAGTTGTCCTCTCCCTCTTGCTTGATTCTGGACTTCAACATGGGGTTCAATGGACCAATGGACCAAAAACTGGCATTCGCATGGGTTAAAAATGGCAAAGTCTATGTTCGTAAGTCAGAGGGTGAACCTTCTGTATATGTCTGCCATCCCGACGATGTTATCAAGGTATCTGGATAGATACACATGCACGAGCCATACTTTCTGATGTTGACGTTTTTGACTTATGTATGATACGCCTGAAACACTGACTAAGCCACGTAATGCTCTCACGTTCTTTCACCTAAATGTTCGTGCAGCGTACAATAAATCCGATGATCTTATAGCATTGTTCCAATCCATGAAATTTTCCTTAGATGTAATCATGTTCTCTGAAACGTGGTTTGATGATAATCATGTATTTGTTGTACCAGGATATCAGAATATTTGTCTGAGTAGGAGCAATAGAAAAGGAGGTGGCTTAGCTTTGCAGATGACGGGAAGTCTTCTTTATGAACAAATAGATGAGTTCTCTTTTATTTCACAAGACGTAGAAATGTTATGTGTAAAAAATGACTCCCGCATTTTTGTTGTCGTATACCGTCCTCCTTCAGGAAATGTTCCCATCTTTCTTAACCTGATAGATAAGTTACTTGATTTTGCATCTGAAAACAGGTACACGCTCTACATGAGTGGAGACATAAACATAGACCTACTCAGTAATTCCACTGCGGCTATTGAACTATGTTTGCCCCTTGACGCCTCCGGGTTTGTGAATGTGATAAGAGTTCCGACAAGAATCACTGTTTGTACATCCACACTGATTGATGTCTTCATTACTAACAAGAACGAATCTGATATAGTTGCTGGTGCCCTCTCATGCGACATTAGTGACCATCTTCCGATTTATGCATTTGTTGCGCCCGCGTACAGACGCAGGGAGATGCCTGTTTACTACACTTCACAATTAATTACTGCCGAATCGCTTGGGAAATTTCGAAATGATATCCAGAGCGTCGACTGGTCTTTCGTCACCACGAAGCAATGTGTGAACGAAGCCTATGACGAATTCCTCTGCCTGTTTAAACGTATTTATGATGCTAACTTTCCAGTTAGGGCTAAAAAAATAAACCGCCGCGTACGCAAACCCTGGGTGACCCCAGCATTACTGAAACTTATTGCAGAAAAAAATAAACTCTATCATGATTTTCTTAGTTCTAGGGACAGCAATGTCTTTAAAACTTTTAAGAGCTTTCGTAATCGCGTCGCAGCATGCGTCAAACGTGCAAAGGCGATCTATTTCAGGAACTTATTTGCAAATGCACATGACTCAGCAGCTACATGGAAAGCGATAAGAAACATCACAAAAATAGATCGCCGTGAGGTTACTCACGTAAGCGTTGATGGCGTAACCTTAACTGGTGAGAGCCTATGCACAGAATTCAATCAACACTTTGTAAATGTTTCCAGGCAATATTCCGCCCCATCTCTTTCCTGCACAAACTATTACAGAACTACCCCGAGGAATATGGACTCCCTCTTCCTTGAGCCAACGACTGAAAGTGAGGTCTTTACACTATTCATGAATAGTAAAAACAGTAAGGCATCTGATTACGAATCCTTCCAAATTGGTCCTGTTAAATTTGTTATTGACATCCTTGCTCCTGTGCTAACCCACATATACAACCTCTCCCTCTCAACTGGTATCTACCCGCAAAAAATGAAAACATCCAAAGTCATCATTTTACGTAAATCGGGTAAACAACATGATGAGCTTGGGAACTTTAGGCCAATATCAATATTGCCTGTTTTCTCCAAAGTGCTAGAAAAAATATTTCATTCTCGAATAACGAAGTTCTTCTCCATACATAATGTCATTTCAGATTCACAGTTCGGTTTTCGTAAGAAATACTCAACCGAGGCTGCACTTTTATATCAAAAAGAATTAATCATTCAAAATCTTGAAAATAAGTTCTATACATTAGGTATCTACATTGATTTTACAAAGGCCTTTGACCTTCTAGACCATGGCATACTGTTAGAAAAACTCGAACATTGCGGCATACGTGGGGTGGCACTGTCTCTTCTCAGGTCCTACCTGGAAAACAGATACCAATATGTGTATAATAATAACTGTCATTCTGACATGTTACAGCTAATCGCGGGTGTACCCCAGGGTAGTAGCTTAGGGCCGCTTTTATTTAACACGTATGTAAATGACATTACCACAGTCACTGAACTCGGGCAATTTTTCATCTACGCCGATGACACTACCTTATTTTTCTCGGGAAATGTAATTGACGACCTTATTAGGAAGGCGAACAGAGCCCTGGCAGATATCGGCACTTGGTGCGCAAAAAATCGTTTAATCATAAATGCGGCTAAAACAAAGGCGATACTTTACAGGCCGAGAAATAAGCCAGAACACCACTCGCTTAACATTTCCCTGGGAGATGAGGCTATTGAAATAGTCAAAACTGTAAAGATACTGGGAGTGTTTTTCTCCGAACACCTCTCCTGGGATGCCCATGTAAGCTATCTAAAGGGAAAGATAAGCAAAGCGATAGGAATCTTGAGTAGGCACAGATACTTATTACCTAAGTCTGTTAAGTTATTGATATTTAATTCCCTAATCATGTCTCACTTCAACTATTGTCATCTCGTATGGGGCACGACAACACAACAAAACCTAACTACTCTTCTCCTACAGCAAAAACGTGCAATACGGTATATTGCTTGTGTACCAGCTCTTTCGCATACTGCTGACATCTTCCGTAGCCTCCATATCATTAAAATAGACCGTTACTATGACTATCATCTTATCAAAGCCTACCTCACTGCAGTTAGACATGATAACCAGTTAATCTTATCACTGTTCAAACTAAAACAAAATCTTACCAAAAAAACTCGACAGGCGCAGCTTTGGCAAGTGCCTCGATCGCGTACAACCTATGGTGACCAAACTGTATCGTATCATATCTCGTCGCTTCTTAACAAATATACACTGCATGGGCTAGACATACAGAGCTTCTCATTGAAAGATCTGCGATTCTATGTTTGTCACCTGACTTCACCTGCTTAGAGTCTATGGTTTCCATTTGTACTTTGACTCACTTGTTGTTCATGTTGTATTTTCCTGGGTTTCTTTCTTTTTTTTTTTCAATTAATATTTTTTGCTCAAAGTTACATTGCACGAATCATATCATATTGTGTATTGTCGTCACGTGTGTATTGCTTGTATGTACTTTACTGCCGTTGTGCCGAGTATCCTCTTGGGGGTGTGCCCTCGTCAAGCAGCAGTCTTGTTGCTTTTAGGCCATCCCTTGTACATAGCCAGTGCAAGTTACATTCCCATCTCTTGAATAAATTCAATTCAATTCAATTCAATTCAATCCCAGCACTTGCACTTGCCCATAGCCTACCCCCTCAGAAAAGTTCGCCCCTGGCTATGCATTTCCCTTCCAGACTCCATGCTGCCTAACCTGTGCCTACATAGGACACACCAGTTGTCTCCAACAGCGTAACGGCCGTTCCATTGAAGCCTTGGGGCAATCCACATGCATATCCGCCAACGTGATATATGCTATTTTTTGCAGTGGTTACTTTGTGCAAACTTGGGACAGCTTCCTTGGGACAGCAACCTTCGAACAAACCTGTTTCTCGTCACAAGCTTTTGACATGCTAGATGAGACAACCCCAGATTAGACAAGATCAGACATTAGATGAGACAGCCCCAGCTGCTGTATTGGCATAGCAGGATGCAATTCTGACTGTTTCATCGTCTTCACTTCCAGAGCTCGTGGATTGTTGCCCTGCGCAACAAATTTAAGAACGAACGACGAAAAGTACAAAACAATGCGGAAGTAGCGGAACACCGCGTGAAGCTTGGAAGCAGGAGACGATCAGGCAGCACTGAGCAAGCGGAGCTACAGCGGACTAAACGCATGGTACACGTATGCACTGATGTGTTAAACCCTGTAGGGGCCGTCTGGCATCCTAAATTTCTGGGTTCCTCATGGATTTTGAAAATATCCTTTGTTTTGTATATTAATGCACATTGTGGAGTCTTGGAGCTTGGACTTAACACCACACGCACTTAACACCACACAGAACAAAGAAAGTATCGTGGTGTAAAATATATTAATATTAATGTGAAATCAAAGTTACTGCCAATTATTCCGGAACATGTCAAGCAAGGCAAATGAGGAAGGCCGTCTACCGTTCTTTTCCCTATTCATGACAATGGAATATTTCAGGATGTTATTTTGGCATCTGCACTTTTCCGCATGTCGTTTCCCGTGCGCAATTGTGGTGAAGGCATTTAGTAACGAAAGGAAAGTTATGTAGCAAGCGAGCTGGTGGCGACGATCCATGACTTGAAAACCCGAGACGAGGTAGAGGACGATAACACACAAACACAAACACGGTCTCAGACTCAGCTGAGCTGAGTTTGAGACCGTCTTTGTGTTTGTCCTGTCATGGGGCATTTAGTAATTCTTGTATTATCGTAGGTCAACAACATCTGATTTGCACTTTCAGCTATGAAGCATCTTTCATTTGTGATGTCCATGCACATAAGGCACCTGTGCATTCAGCAAGCTCTCGCACTATTCGGAAAAGCATATGGTACATTTAGAGCAACATTCTTGACCCCGACAGGCATATGGTGTTCCAATAAATTTTGGGAAGTGGATACAGAGGTGATATCTTGCAGTGGGGCCAACGGCGTGATGCGGAGTCGTATGGCAGCACCAGTTCAGTTTGGAATTGGGAAACCTGAACTGTCCCTTGAAAAAAAAAAAAAAAAAAAGGCCTGCAGGATTACGTTTTCCCTGTTTTGTTTTGAAAATATTTGAACTATGAGTCTAGTTAATTTCAATCATTCATGACTGTAATCGTCTCTCAAAATCAAATTAAATATTAAGGAAAAGAAACAGTGCTGAACAGACGAGGACACAGAACGAACGGCACGGGCGCTGACTAGCAACTGAATTTTATTTCAACATGAAAAGAAGGATCAGGAAAAACAAAGGGGGCTTGAGGGAGGGGATGGAAGGAAGAGGGAACCGGCTTCCTTCCACCCCCTCCCCCAAGCCCCCTTTGTTTCTCCTGATCCTTCTTTTCATGTTGAAATAAAATTCAGTTGCTATAGTCAGCGCCTGTGCCGTTCGTTCTGTGTCCCCGTCTGTTCAATGGTGTTTCTCTTGTTTCTTCTTAACATGTGCCAGCTCGCCCGAATAGCCGCTGTTACTCAAGTTATGTATTTTGATGTTGCCATGCCTGTGTTTAGTGGTCTGGCCTTCTTAAAATTTCTTGGCTTGGCAGATTTAATCCACCTCTGTCCTGAGCACAGTGATTTGACCAGATCTCTTTATTCCACTTAGGATGTTATTTCCCAAAATACCTGCCTGCCATGCTTACATTTCTGTGCACAAAACTAGGTGATGGTAATACACAGGGTGTGCCATTAGAAACTGACCAGAGCGCTTCAGAAAGAGTTTGACGCACGGAATCCGGAGGCTAAGCTTGTGTATTTGAGTCTTATACAGGTTGTTCAGTATGAGGGTGTCCAGCTTAACGTATCAAAATTTTCAAATAAAAAAACATTTTCCGGAAGGCTACGCAGCAAATGGGACTTAACTGGATAACTTTTGTGGCTGATTTACGTCATTTGGGGAAATTTTCAATTGAGGGAAATTTAATTTCTTGAATTGAACTCTGTAAATTGCCAAGTGAATCCCAGGATGGAAAGTTCTCCTGAGGCTGGGGGACACATAGGGGGCAAACACGCATAGAGCCTCAATGCCTACAAGCTCAAGGGTAGCTCAATTGGTAGAGCATCGGACTGGCAATCCGAAGGTTGCGGGATCGTATCCTGTTCCTGCCTGACCACTCGGCCACTGCCAGCTTTCCAAGTGAACCCCATTCATCACAGAAACAGAAAGCGCTTCTCGAGTTAACTCAAATTCACCATAAAGTATGTTCTCCCCTATACCAGAAGTCACTGAACATAATTAGTAAACGTAGATGAAATTGGCTACTTGGCCCCTCCCATGCTCTCTCGAGCGCAAAAAAGCCAGCTGCGAAAAGAAGCTACGACAGGAGGATGATAAGGTCGCATTTTCTCAGCCTCCTTGTTGTGAGAGGGAAACATCCAATCGCTATCAGAAGGTGGAATGAAGCGTTGCATGACGTTATCGCCATCCATTGAAAGCATGTGTGGCGGCGACATCTTTGTGCTGCAGAGTGGGAGGGTCTATGTAGCAAATTTTGTCTACTTTTACTAATCAATTTGAGTGACTCCTGGTATCGTGTGGAATGTACCTTGTGGTTGATTTGGCTTAACTCAAGAAGCACTCTCTGTTTCTGTGAAAAAAAAAGTTGGGTTTACTGGGACATTTTCAGAGCTCAGCCCAAGAATTAAATTTCCCTCAATCGGAAGCTTATCCAAATTACATCAAGCGTCAGCAAAAGTTGTTCAAAGTCAAACACCGTTTGCTGCATAATTTTCTGGCGAATGTTTTTTTATTAAAATATTTTGACACATTAGGTGGGACACCATGTAGAAAGAAAGTTTGCCCATTATCTATGAGCAAGGCATAGGTTCTTCTCATAGTAATGTAAGGTTGATTCTGGCATCCTCTAGTTTTATCTAACATCCAAAGATGTCCAGTTCAATTGAAAAAAAGTATCACGGGTGAACTTCTTAAAAGCATTTAAGTTTACCAACCCTTCTGATGAGAGATGCAACAGTAACATACTAAGCAAAAAACTAGATGATATTGATACAATGGTTAAAAAGCAAGCGAGCTGGTGGCTAAGATCCATGACGAAAACCCGAGACTGGGAAAAAGACGAAAACAGACGACACAACACAAAGTCTCAAACAGTTTGAGACTTTGTGTTGTGTCGTCTGTTTTCGTCTTTTTTCCAGTCTCGGGTTTTCGTCACAGATGATATTATGTGCCATGGGAACAAAATGTATGATTTAATCGATTTTTTAAACGTTGCTACAACAGGCTTTACAGGTTAGTGCCCAGCACGAAGAGGCTGCATCTTTGGAAAAACACGAGGGAGGACCGAGTGCAACAACAACAACAACAAAAAACCTTGATGAGGCGCAAATCAAGATAGGCTGTAACCCATACAACAAGAAGTGTGGGTCTTGAAACCTTGCCTACGCTGGTAGCTTTGGTGAAGTATCCTTACATCATGCTGTCTGATCGGGTAACATGACTGTTCTGCTGCCTTGCTGCAAAGAGTAGCTCATGTTTCCAACATAACTTCCAGTTCTTCAATGAACTTGAAAATGCCACCGGAAAAGAAGCTCTGCAACCTGTACAGCGTGGTGTTATAGAGGTGATGAACCTTGCACACAGTGGCACGATCCGTACTAGCAGTGCTTTGCTGGAATCGCTGAGGCAAACTCCACATGAAGATACATGTGCCAGGCGAAAAAGACGTAAGTCATAGGAAGACAGCAATTTTGTAGTCCAGATGCAGCACTGCTATGCACCAGTGATAAGAACAGGCTTCTGTGCAAGCTGAAGCTGACTGTGGACGCATCTTTGTCTTGCAGACCTCATTGCTGTGGCTGCTCTACAAATTATGGGCGGATGCCTCCGTGAAAAGAGTGTCCTGTCCTATCTTTTTGTCCAAGAGGTGTAAGTTTCAGTTCCGCTCTTTTGTGTTCAAATTGAATGCAACTCAAATGGTGTGTTTTCTCATATTATGGGCTCTCAGAATTGGACAAAGCGAAATTTATGAACAGCTGAAACGCTCCATGATGTGCCTAGTACTGTTTTTTCCCGTGTAAGACGGATTTAATAAGTAAAGTTACTGCTTTACTCAAACAAATAATGCTGGATGCTGGGTGTTTGAGTTATTGAAAGTTTATTGTAGTAGCAGAGTATTTTGAAATGCCACCGAAATACAGGATTTGTTGTGCTATAGATCAAACGTGTCTCTGTACCTGAATATGACACAGTGGTTCTATGATATTTGCCTAGAAAGCCTGCAAATTATTTTAGTAATGAACACTAGAGCCAAGGGGACAGGGTCAGCTAGCCTCTGATGTGGATTACTGAATGAATCATGTTCGGCTATGTCACAAACAGCAAAACGATCAGTATGCTGAATACGTGCTGGGTAGCGTTACGTGAAGACTAGTCATAGAATGGTCCCATCCAAAGATAGCTTTAGTTCAAAAGGAACGAGGGCACTCAGTCAAGGCATCCAAGGAATGAGCCAAGATAAGACAAGGTGCGTGCTGTAGACTCCCATTGCATCTTAAAGTGTGTTACAGCTGATGCTTTGAGGCATGGGAGCGAAGCTCAGTTGCGCAACAGCGATGCCCAGGTGTGTACCAAAACGTGTGTCGAACAGAAACCTAACCGATCGTTTTTGCCACCTTAGAGCTGACATACTGTTCGACACAGCAGGACATACAGTTCGGAGCTTTCCTTTTTTTTTTTCTTGTTGTCCGTCTTGACGTGAATATTTTTCAGGGACAAAGATTCCATACTTCCTGATGTGTAATCACGGCTTTTACATCTTGGAGCCGAACCCAAACTGAACCCCCCAAAATTTGGTTTGCATCCTGGTACCAACCTAGAAATCAGGGAATAGCCGGAATTCTGAGCAGACTGGAAAAGTCAGCATGATGAAGGAAACTGAAAATGCCCTTGAACTTGGGGAAAATTGCCAGTGGTGGCTTGTAGTCAACATACACTCCAGTGTTGGCCTGCGGTGTCTAGTCCACTTTTCTTTGATGTTTCCTGTAGACACAACTTTAAATTTTGGAGAGGCAACAACAGTTAAAACTAACAAATTTGTGCACATCATTCAAGACTAGTTGACACCATTGATGTGTGCTTGGCAGTGAGGGAATTTTATTGAAATGTCAAAGAAAATCTGGAAGAGTCACACAATTGAACCGGCGCAGTTCGGTAGACACCTTGGGTGCCAGGGATGTCTGTCGCAGATTCAAGATCCATCTGTCGCAGGTGTGAAGGATGTCAGTTTTACAGCTTTCTATTGTGTTGCCTAGAATTTCTCACAGGATGATGCATACCAAAGAGCAAGATACAAAAATAGAGGAAACAGACAAAATATATTTTTTTGTGGTGCCTAGGGTTATTTGACTATTCATGAGATGGCTATTTAACCCAAATACTAATTGTGAGTAGTCATTGTAGGCATTGTTACTTTGTGCAAATATCAAATGCTATGGACATTAGCACAGCTCTCTGTTTTATGCTTGTGTAAGGAGGTATTGTTAACACTACCCGTTTTCTGCGGCGGTAAATCTTCGGTAAATTCCGTGCCATGAATTCCTAAATTCTGCAGTTATCTGCGGCAAAAGCAAGAACGTGTGCTTGTTCAAGCATTCCTCCTCCTTTAACAGTAATATTTCCCTGACGAAACATGCGCCAGAAGGCTAAATGGTGCACTTTGAGTTACAGCAGGATGAGCGTAAATAAGTCACGGACTGACTGAGCAATTTAACTCCACGCTTCATGACTGCTAGCCAGTATCATGCACCAAAATAATAACAAAAAAATACAGCTGAGCAATTGCTAGTAAAGTATGAGTTGACCAGCTGTAAGTCGTTCTGTAGAGTAGGGTTCCCACAACGCTTGCATTCACACTGCTTGTGCGCTGACTCTGTGTCTGGTGAACATTGCCAGTATCGAAAGATGGAGATCGACTGGGTGTAACAGCGGCAGTGGTTGGAACGGGACTTGCTCTGGAACCGGCAAGCTCGTCACAACCTGAACTGCAGGGGACTACATTATCTACCTCAGCTGAATCAGGAAATGACGAATTTGAAGGACGAATTTCGCTTGTGCTCGAAGCGAAACAAGCATTCCGACCGGCATCACTTACAGTTTGAGGAACAACACTACCACCAAAGGTTGAGCCTACAACGGTATCTGCGCGATGTGGAGTCGTCGAAGTGCAACGATCACTCGGAACAGCACGGCTGGAGCATCCTGCATTACCAAAATCTCTCAAATCCGCAGGTTCCGTCACATGCCTGCCTCTACCACGTAAATTCGCAAAGTCCTTCTTCTTACGTTTCCGTTGTCCGTAGACGTGACTTCGAGCCATAATGGGTAAATATGATGAACACGCAGAAAACACAGAAGGACAGAGAGCAAATGAACAGGACAAGAAAGTGAAAAAAAAAACGCGTAACTTAGCCACGAATTGGTCACTTCAGGACGAACCGAAACCACGGACGACGATCAGCTGCTGCGCAATACGCGGATGTTTACAAGCGGACTACGTTCGGGCGCTACGAGCGGACGGCGCCATCTTCCGGAATCAGTGGTAAACGCCTTGGATGCATGCCTGTACTCACTTTTAATTCTTTTTCGGAAAAACAGAATGCTAAGAACGCACAAAAAAGCGCGTCCTTTGAATCCTGAAACATGTCCCCGGTTAACCTCAGAAGCGGATTGTTTTTATTTGCTTTCATTCATTTATTTGGATTTTTTGAAGCTGGGTAGCGACAAAATTCGTTTCTGTTTCTTTTTTAAAAAAATTACAACGCTGGAGCGATATTTCAGTTCCCAGAGTTAAGAGATCTTGACGTCACCTTTCCGATGAAAGTTTCCGCATTCCGATCTGTCTCGTAGTTCAGCCACAAAACCTATGCAAAGTTCACATAGAAAACAGAGGGGTGAGGTTTTCTTTTCTTTTTTTTTTTGTAGGTTCTATAAAGCGGAAGAACTGTTTCGCATTCCGACATTTGCGATCAGGTCCAAAACACTGAAAAGGCTGTGCAATTTGAGGTAAAACCGCAGTAAAACAGCAACAGCAGCAACGCGGAATCACGATAGTGAAAGCAGTACCGACAGCCATGATTCCGGTTTCATAAGAGCCGCACTTGCGCATTCTTTCATACCGATTTGGATTATTCCAACCCTGTAAATATTATGCAGTGTACAGCAAACCATGCACACTCGTTTGACAAACTTGTGTTGTGCAAATATATGTATATATATAGAGAGAGACCTTAAAAAGTGCAAATATATTGCATATCGCCACGAATTTATTTTCTCGTGTCGCTAATCCACAAAAAGCCAAGATAATCAAGCTTTTGTTCCTCCCTCGTGGTGCGCAGTTGTGGTCGCAGGTTGCAGTTGTCCAGCGTCCAGCTACAGGTGTACGTCCTTGCTTGTGTTTGGCTTCGTGCCGCCGCTCAACCTGTTGATTTGCATTTAGCTAGCTGCTTTGAACACGCTGCACCAAGAATGTCTCACATTCTTGTAAAATGGGTATCAGCTGAGGCATGGGAAGTCTATTCCACAAGAAGATCCATGGTGGACGTAGCCACTGCATCCCCCATAATGAATGAACCCACGCTGGTGGAGACATATATTGGACGGACGTTCGAGATTCTGTGGAAAACAGGGGAGGAGCCAGCGAAGGCTTATTTGGTGCAGGCAGGTAAGTGATGGCGCTTCCACAATCTTGTTAGATTGTAACGGGGTTTCTGGTTATGTTAACTGGGTTTGAGACCCGTCCGTCTTGGAATGATCATGTCACTTTATTTCCCCTCTGCTATTAGTGGGGTGTTTTGCCGTACTGTAGACGTAGACGTTTGAGGAGTTGTAAAAGCTTAATTGGCGTCATATTGAATTTACAGGCAATCCTGCTAAGCGTGAAAGGAAAAGACACAAGCTTGTGCCTCCCGTAACGGCAACTTTGACTGTCATAATGATATAAACAATATCATCCG
Organism: Ornithodoros turicata; assembly: GCF_037126465.1. Lineage (NCBI taxonomy): Eukaryota > Metazoa > Arthropoda > Arachnida > Ixodida > Argasidae > Ornithodoros > Ornithodoros turicata. Next base: position 6,004,639 of record NC_088202.1, on the reverse strand, counting down.
GATCCTCTTCGTGTGACAGGTTTCGACTGTAGTCATCCTGTTGTCAAGCCACGTCTCTTGGTTTTCCTCGCTTTGTCTTCCCTTGAAATCTTTTTGCCCTTTCCTGGAAGCAATCCTGGGAACGCACGTGCTGTCTGGCTACCTTGTTGAGAACTTCAAGGACGCAGTGTAGTGATATAACATGCTTCAAGTGACTAACGTACCTTTTAGTGCCAGTTGCTAAGGGTGCTTCTAGTCGGTTTGGCAGGATACGACATTGGATGGTGGACGGTCAGTGTAGCTTCATATTTGTTCATGTTTGGTGATACATTCACATCAGACAATTATTTTCGCATTTACGGGTGACTCCATCTTGAGGAAGGCTGGGTGAGTGACGACAGAGAAAAACAAATACTACACAGCGGATCAAGCGACCCATCGACCAGGATTCCTCAACATGAGATTTCTCCACCAGTTCGCCTGCGTCTACGTCATAATATCTACGGCTACGAATGACGACGTAGGTAACCTAGAACGAGACCTCACAACCGTGAGTGAACTAGCCCCTCCAGGTGTCTTCCGCACAAGAACTTACATGAGCCAGTTTATTTTAACGTTTGCGCGTCATATTAATATAAAATATAGTCTTCACAATGTCAGTAACAATGTGGAATGTTCAGGTTCATGGAACACACTGCATGCCGCCGAACCGCTCACGGAAGCGCGCTCGGGAGTAAAGGAGCAGGAATCCAGAGATTCCCTTTCACAGGAACAAAACAGACTGGGCTGCACTATCTTAAAACCTTCTATCTAATGATAATGTAACCTGTCCATTCAACACCCTCCCGCCCTCATTCTGTTTCATTTTCCACAGAGAAACCTAAACGATGGCGATGGTACAGTGCGTGAGATGATGTCAGTGCTCATCAGCACAGACACAGTATTTTCTGAAAAACTGCGCATCGTTCTTGGAACACGTTTTCTGTTTTTGTTTTCTCAGTACTTTGGGAAGGCAGCTTACTTATTTCTCCTTGTACGACAATGTGCTTTAAATATTGTATACAAACCGGTCGTGCCTTTTCAATGCGTCTATTCGTGACATTGTCGAAGATTAACGCCGCGAGCGACAGGATTTGCATTTGAGGCCGCCCGCACACAACGATATACTTGCTGTAATTTCAAGTGTTGTGCGAATAGGTCAACCGCAAGGCATTGTAGCACTAGAGCGATAGCAGGGCATCCGGCAGTTCTTGCTATACTTAGAATTGCCGTATGATATCGCACTTCCTATGTAATTGACGCCCGGTGGCTGCCTATGAGACTAAACGTCTAGTCGCTACACGAAGATGAAAACGACTTTGGTTACGCTCACCGCTGCCTTCTCGATGTGGGTTCTCCACGCTAAGGCTCAACGTTGTCCTGACGACCAGTTTTTCTGTGGTTCGACTGGGACGTGTTTACCTCGAACAGCCGTACCTAACGCAGTGCTCGAGTGCAGCAGTGGATCCAACGAAGACCGCTGCGACAACTGTCCTGATGGGTTTCCCTGCAAAAACGGAGAAAGCGTAGAGAAAGGATTGACTTGCGATGAGAAGTTCCACTGCTCTGATGCTCAAGACCAGCTGAAAGACTGCCTAGAGCCCAAATGTGACGAAGATGAGTTTTTGTGCGAGCCAATGAGAAAATGTTTGCCAAAAGAGTTCGTCTGCGATTTTCGTGTGGACTGTCCCGATGAATCCGACGAAGTCGACTGCGAAACTCGTCCGTGCTATGGCTTCAAGTGCAGGAACTACAAGTGCGTAGCGAACCTGTTCAAGTGCGATGGCGAGGACGACTGTGGAGACCAATCAGATGAAGAGAACTGTGATGGAGACAGATGTGGTGAGGAGCAGTTTATGTGCGCAAACCGGGATTGCGTTAACGCAGCTTATAGGTGCGATGGTGACAGTGACTGCAATGATGAATCAGACGAGGAAGGTTGCCCGCTTCCAGAGTGCGACGATGAGAGATTGCTATGCAAACCCACGAGGGGCTGCCTCTACCACAAAGATATTTGTGACTTCAAGCAAGACTGTCCCGACGGGTCTGACGAAGAGAACTGCGAACATTACGACTGTGGCGCTGACAGCTTCAAGTGTGCCAATTACAAGTGCATCCGGTTTGCATTCAAATGCGATGGTGAAGATGATTGTGGAGATGGTTCTGACGAGAGGGGCTGCTCCCTTCCAGATTGCTCGGAAGCACAATTGCTTTGCGAACCTCGAAATAAATGTTTAGACAAATATGAAGTTTGTGACCTCCAAGAAGACTGCCCCGATGGTTCTGATGAACTTGACTGCGAGAACTACGAGTGCGATGGATTCAAGTGTAACAATAATATGTGCATCAGACATGATTATATCTGTGATGGAGTAGATGACTGCGGTGATCGTTCAGATGAGACAGGATGTTCACACTAAGTTGATTGAGCTGATTGTTCGCCAAAGGTGTCGTGGTAATTGAGAAAATGAGGGAAATGATTTCGTGGAACAGAATTTGTGCAACTTTTATTTGTCATAGCCACATTTGCTCTGGGTAAAAATACCCGACTTTTTCATTAAAATCAACTGGAATGCTTTCCTCGTTGATTTTTTTTCGCGATTCTTTAAATTGTCGTTGGATGACTACGAACTCCCAGCAATTCAAAAGATCAATGCAACATATTACGCTCATATTATACATGACAGAAGCTTTCAGATGACAAACCAAATCAACAGGATGGTAATGAATTCGATTAAGTTTGTAGCGAGCGATACGCAAAGAGCAACGTTAGCTGGCGAAACAAATAGCTTCACTGACGGAGTTCTCCGCGCAGTCGAAGAAGGAAACGTCGAACAGATTACATAGTCGAACGTGTAATAGAGCACTTATAAATTGTTCGATTCTGAGAACGTTTTTAAATTTTCCGTTAGCACCGCGAATCTACTGCGGCATTGAACAATGCGGACACTTATACTCCTGTTAGACTGGCAGCCTTCAACTCGATGAAATCAGTTGCCTTGAAAAACGCGCGTAGCCCCAGCAAGCGCGTTTTGTGTTAAACCGTCAAGCAGCATTGGACGCAATGCCCTTTGGGAAGTTCACACATTTCACGCTTACTTGCACGACGCGCGTCTTTGAAGGCAGTTGCTTTCAGCGGTCGTGTAAGGCTGCCCGTCTAACAGGTGTATTAGACAGATGGAGAGAGCTGGAATGATAGAAGGAATAACTAGGATTTTTTTTAATGTGAAGCTCTGGAAGCATTGCTGATTTTGGAAGGCGAACAGCCCTTATTCAGCATCGCTTTCACTAATGTTGGCGTACCGGTTCGTAATTTTCACCCAATGACACCCCCACAGTTAGGTCGCAGGCAGCTCCTTAAGTTTAACTCGGCTTGAGCAACTTACAGAAACAGAAGTTCCAGAAAAACAAGATCCAGTTTCATAGATGTCGTTCACTACAACATAGCAAATGTGCTGAGGGTATGGCAGGTGAATGGATAGAGGCCTTGAGTCGGGGTTTTCGTCAAGCCCGAGTTGATGCGTTAAAACAACTCCGGGACGTTCTCACGTTTATGGTCATGAAGTGTGGGCGATTTCACTGAATGTTCATGTATCAAACCTGGGTGTGTAAACATTCTAGCTCACCGAAGTTCGGGGTTGCAAAGTGTCCCTGCAGCGAAAACCTTTCTAACTGTACCCAACTTTAAGCCTTTCTGTACGTCCACCCAAGGTAAGTCGTCCCCCGTCGGCAAACAAAAACAGAAAGGAAAAATGCAAACCATTGGGAAAAAATGTCGCCTTTCCTTTTCTCGAAAGGCTGTTAAGGTCACCATCCAAAAGAACATCACTGAAGTCAAGAAGACGAGATCTCGTACCAGCAATTGCACAGAGTATTGCCCCTGGCGATGAAACTCCCCAATCGTCATCATCAAATAAAGTTGTTGTTGATGAGGTCTAGAGACATACGTGAAGTATACATCGGAAGCAGACTGCAGCTATACTTTAAATCATGTGACGGACACGTGCCAGTTCAAAAAGTTCCCTCAAAAAGTGCAGCCGGTACACGGCCGTAGCCGTCTGCAGACAGCCGTAACAGTTTTCAACACAGCAAGCACAGCGCTCCCATCGACAAATTTCAGTAGGTGCTAAGCCGTCACATTTCCATGCAACGCTTGTGTGACTCTTGGATCCCGCTTAAAAATATGTGTGCCTCATGAGCTATCTACTCGTGTGCCCGCTGAATATGTGTGCCTCTGTTGGAGTGAATATGTTGCTCCGCCGGTGAGGAGTGACATGACATCGCGTATACTTCTTTAGTGCTTTCCCAGCTTTCACGCGTCACGCCCGTTATCAGCGTTGCAACCCCGCTGTTGACGGGTGCGCCCCGTTACCCACTCTTAACAATACAACATTTCAAACCCACGCTAAGAAAACCACCCTTCAAAATCCATTCCTTTGAAATCCACGCTGTCAAAACAAATCACATTGGGTCTATGCTCTCCATTCTTGAGCATAATTGTTTCACGTGAGAAAGTCAGTGTTTGAGAAGGTCACACTCCAGAATAACGAGTCTTCATGCAATTTTGTGTCATATTCAGCATGTATCTCTCAATTATTTTAATGAAGTTATGGTCGCAAATAACTACGCGTATGAATGCAAGAAAAACAACGCTTCTGCGGTTCGGCTACCATTAGGAACGGGGCTGTCTGAGAAAGTGAAGTAAGGAAGGAGCGGTACGGCGTTGCGGATGTGCTGCATAAAAGGGATAATCAGTGCGAGCTCTTAAAAAGCATATGTTTCTTCTGCCGCTTTCGTCAGGTATTCCTCAGACGTGTAACGAATTGGTGTCCTAACTCGCGTGCAAGTGCGGTGAAGTCATGAAGGAAATCACGGGTGGAGTTCAGGGAATCCCGTAGTAAAAAATTCCCAGGGTATAGGCAACGTATAGAACAGAACACAAAACTGAGCTGTGTCAATCATTTATCACGACGGTAATCTTGTAACTTGTCCCTTGTCCCTTGCTTCCCTCTGTCTCTGCCTACGAACGACTATTTAACATTGCATTGTGGGAACACACTTCCGAGAATGTTATCTTTTGATAAGAGCCGCGACAAGTGCTTCCAAGGTAAAACTGTGTCATAACCCCGCTCCGACGCTGCCTTTGTCATACCGGAGGAGTCACTATCATGTGGGTTCCGCCTGTCACATCGCACTTCGTCGACTTCTGCGGAGCTGTATGCCATCTTGTTATCTCTAAAGTCTGTCTCGAAATACCCTCCCCGCTCCTGGGTGGTATACACTGACTCAAAACCAGCCCTGCAATGTGTAGGAACCATGGGCATCCGCGGCTCCTTGGCCCCGGTGGTAGTTAGTATCCTGACGGCGCTCAAGGTTCTCGGCGAACAGGGACACCGGGTGACCCTACAGTGGGTCCCCGGCCACACCGGCATTCAGGGCAACGAAGAGGCAGATTTGGCGGCTGCTGCGGCCCACTGTATCTCCAGAGCCGTGCCCATTATCCTCTCCAACGGAGATAGGCGCTCCTACTTGTCTGCGTTGGTGTCACCCTTGGCCCGCCAGCAGTGGCTCCATCACTCAATGGTCGCTCCTCCATGCAGTGGACCCGTCATTATCATTTAGGATGCAAGGTGGCTTCCCTCGCAGCTTTACGACACTCCTGCGGCGTCTACAACTCAGCGTCGCCTTCACCCCTGTGTTCCGTCTTAAGCTGGGTTACAGTAACACGGCGCTGTGCCTAGCTTGCCGCACCCCAGCTACGATCCTCCATATCATCGAGGACTTTGAGCGGTACACGTGTGAACGCCGGGTACTTCAACGCCAACTTGAACTCCTCGACCATAGACCATTCAGCCTGTCCAAAGTACTTGGCCCATGGAGCTCCCCTGCGCATCAGTGCCGGGCTCTTCGCTCCCTTTTTGCTTTCATGCAAGCCACTGGACTCCTCGAAGAGCTCTAAACAGAACTCTGACCTGTCGGCGCTTCACTCTCACCATAATTCATCCTCTCATATTAACCACTGTGAAGTGGGGTAGGGTTCTGCGGCTACCACGGGGACACATCCCATGTCATCATCACTTCTTCATTTATTGTTGTTGTTGTTGTGTCATAACGTAAAAACGTCATAAGAGGGAGGGGTTAAATTATATAACAGTGAAAGCTAGCAACACGACTGCTACTAGTCATGTAGAAAGCAGATTTCCTTGTCCAACAAATGAATTGATGGTAGGGCCAACAAATAATAGGATAATAATAAGATAGGAACACAAATGGCTAATAAATATGCAACAGAATCTAGTGCAAGAGGATAAATACTCAGAATGATGTACTACTTTTTCTGAATTAGTTGCAATTACTCTGTAGCTACATAGGCAGCAATTAAATTGGTACTTACAACTGCCAATCATTGGGTATTACGAATATGCATTGACTGAGACATTAACCACTGAAGCTCGTACCCCAAGTCCTCCACCCGTCAGCAATAATCTATCACATTTCCCAGAATATAGTTTTAGTGCATCGTTCGGTACCTGTTACACACGCAAAGGCGATAGCATACGATGCACTAATACTCACAAATATGTAGATGTTCTTATGCGTCAGCCTTTGCCCAGAGCTTTTTGCCACCCCAGCGTTCAGTCAGAAATCTCTACAGCACCTATTATCTGTACTAGAGCAGCAAGAATGCTGAAACTTAACAGGAAACAGTTCAATTCATTTTATTTCCCATTTATTGTAACACTTGTAACACGTAAGTAACACGACAACTTAAGAAAGAAGACCTGCAGCATTGTCGTAAGTTTTGTCAACACCTTTCACTGTCTGACCAGCAAGGACCCGGAGGACAATTTGAGCTCTGAAGGATGAGCCCCCACAAAAGAATCCTCTCGCGGCATTGGCTATCGTTAAGGGTGTAGACGAAAACACGATAACGACTGGGAGGTACCCGGGTTCGAATCCCGGTGCCGGCTGTGCTGTCTGGGGTTTTTCCTGGGTTTTCCTCAGACGCTCTCAGACATATGTCGGCAGAGTTCCCTTAGAAGTCGGCTCAGGACGCACATTCCCCCAGGGCGTCAGTCGTGACGTTGCCCACATACGTGAGGCCGACAACGGCAAGCCCTTTCACCATCACCACCACCACCACGCTAGCGACAGATTTCTCCATCGTACTAACGACGACTGCGGTACACAGCAGTTTTGTACAGAGCTTGAGCCATAATTGACCAAGACTGGCCCCGTCCACCGGGTGTTATGGACAGCGACTTCACTCTAATCGAGCTGAAGACGGCGTTGAAACTTGTGAATGTGGGCTCATCCCCGGGACCTGATAACATCACATAAGCCGCACTGCGAAACCTTGACGGCCGGTCACTCCAAGTTCTCCTTCATGTTTATAATACATCTTGGCAACAGGGATCCCTACCATCTACCTGCAAGGAGGCGTTAGTTGTTCCCATCCTCAAACCAGGCAAACCCCCAAATGCCGTATCCTCTTTTCGCCCTGTGACACTGACAAGCCGTGTGGGAAAACTGGTGGAGAGGATGGTTTTCATCGTCTCGACTGGTGGCTCCATAAGCAAGGTGTGTTCCCTCACGAAATGGCAGGCTTTCCTCGCCATCGAAGCTCCATGGATCAAGTTCTCGACCTCGTTTCTACACTCTTAATCTGGTTGCCCCTAACGTTACTCTGAAACGCATCTAACTTGTGAAATACAAGTTATTTGTGATCAATGTAAAGGTTACAGCACATTTAAAGGTTACATGTGGACGTGCGCTGCCCTCTTACAGGTTACTTTGCGAGAGAAACAGTGGCGTTACCCCTAAGGACGGCGCTACGCTTTTGGAGAAGTTACCAGCGTTACTTATAAAAGCGATGTGGTCCGCCGTTTCGCGAAAGGTTCGTACTTATGTTTGCGAAGAAAATCTACTAATTTGCTCAGTGCAAGCATTAATATTTTCCATGCGGATTAAGTTGTTTCATGGTTCAGTAAGGTAACAGTGTGAACTCAAGCGGCAATTGGAGTGGACTTATAGTGCAGTGATTATAAAATATGTGCTCCAAAACAATTTTAAACCGCATAGCTATAGTGATCCACTCGAGGGCTTCATTCAGGGATTCCGCTTGCTAATTATTGCGCCATGTACCTGATGTGTGGAGAAGCTAAAGTCGGCAGGTGGCGGTTGAACGGCAAGTGGCAGTTGGTAACAGCGTGTATCAGAAAAAAGCGGGAAAAGCGTTTCGCTTGCTGTGTGGTACCTCGCCGCTTCGACATCCGTTGCATTGGAAACAACGGAATTCAAAGTCACATAGTAAGTAACCTTCCGTATCTGCTATTAGTTTCCTGCGTAGTTCGCTCTCATGTTAGTGCAATGTTGCATGGGTGAAGCTCGCAGGTGGATACATGATGTGACGGACGGACACAGACATTGGAGGTTTCACACGGGGACGTTGCACGGACGCCGGCTGTGATTGTGATGCATTTATTGGAGACATGGATGAAAATGGACATGCAGTGGAAGTAGCATGCTGTTACTGTCACCATGCACGAGCCAAGCATGCAGCACCGACTGAAACAGATTAGTAACACGAGGAACGTGTATGAGCAGTTAGCTTTATGCATGCGTTGAGCAGGTGATTACGTACGTTACATTAAGAAACTTCTGCATGCATTCGCTTTTAGTGATCCCAAAGACGCATCATTCGTCCTGAATTGTTCCTTCTCATCATGAACTATTGTTTAAGTGGATTCCTAACCAGTTATTTTAACGGTCGCTTACTTGTCGTTTTTTTTTCCTTCTTCTATCATTGCACTGAAACATCGGTTATCATCACTTCGTTGTGATAAGCGAGCTGCGCGTTTCCACGTCAGACTTGCGTAACCGTTAACATTTGGCGCTTCACATGTCGTTGTGAACTTGAGACGTCACGATCAAAGCATTTTTAACGTTACAATTGCATTCGGTGCAGTAGTACGGAAAGTGGATAGACTAAAAGCACCCGACATATTAAGGCCTTGCAATTTGTGCAGAATATTGCAGTAAAAAAGATTATTCTTTGCAGGTAACCCATAGCGCAGCTCCACTGGTACTAACTTTGATGGACACAGCCATGAGTTTTCTGACGGTATTGTGGCAGATAGTAAGGAAATAGTGTGGGTAATAGTTCCTGCATGTAAACAGTGGGGATACGTGTAAAAATAAAATAATCAGCGAGCCCCCTTTTGACGTTGCGGTTTATATTTAGGTATCTCGTGCCACAGAAGTACATACGAACAGTCCAGCAGAAATACAGCAGCAGCCCAATCCCAGTCTATAACTCTGGGGAGGCTCAGAGACAAAGCAGCAAACCAGGACTTTCCCACAACTCTCTGCAAGCTCAGGATTGATCGCAAACCCAGGCAGCCAGCCAGCCATGCACGAACCCATATTTGCCAACATTGTAGATTGTCAACCAGGTATTTCCAGTGCTTTCGTGACCACGTTGTTCAGTGTGTTTGGCCTGGCTTTCTGCCTTCTTGTGACAACATTTGAAACCATCTAAAGATACAGACATCATTTGAATTTTTTGTATTTAGTTAAGCACACGAGTACAGGATGACAACCAGCCAACAGAACGTATAGGTGAGCTACTTGAGGAGATGTTAAGAACATATCAAAGTTCGCAGAGTAATCTGAAAAAAAAAAAAAAGGCTATAATAAATGAGCTGGTTGTCGATTGCGTTGTAAGCAGCATAGAGGAATTCTTTCGGGAAATGGGTGTGCAGATTGACACCACTTTGTTAAAATCAGATCAGGTTCGGAAGTTGCATTATGAGGAACCCGATTTTTTGTAACGTGCCTTAAGTGTAAAATGCGTTGGGGTTCTTTGTCTCATTAGACTTTAATTTAGATGATTTTTCCACACGTCATGTGAGGATGACTACGAATTACCTATTTTGCTATAGTCAAAAAGTGACTTGTCAATTCAGTTCCTTTGTATGTACATTCAGTGCAAGGTGTTCTGCACTTTAGTAATGCTCATATTTCACATATGCCTTTTTTCTACATGATCCTTCGAGGATATTTTGCTCCACTGAAGAGGAGGTCAACTCGATTTTGACTTCAGTACAAAGTGTATTGCATCTTGAACTTTTAATATTACTCCTATTTAATATGTCACAATTCATTCTTTGGATGGTCTTTCCATGTGTCATATGAAGATGATAAAGAATTTTACCCTCTATTTTTCGAGTATTTTGCGTAGAATACTATGTAATATGAACCCTTGATAATAAAGTAACTCTGTGTTTGCAAAGAAAAGCTTCATATTTTCGTTTAGCGTTTCCTACGTTTTATAGGGCAATGTGTCCTTCAGAACGTGTCACAACATTTTAGTTAATTAAATACTTTACATAGCGGCATGCAGTGAACGATATTTAGTTGCACGAATCCTAACTGCACAAGTGGTATCAAGTGCGTGTTTCGGTATTGGCAGATCATCCCAGAAATAAACAACGATGCAATCAAGAAGCCTACGTCGATCGAGCAGAGGCTCCCTGCCACCATCGCCTGTCTACATTCACGTATGCTTCGTAGAGAGGGAGGGATGTGTTGAAGAACACCGATATCACTTACGTCAGCAGTATAGACCGCGTGAACAGCTGCCGTTATAAAAATGGCGGCCCCCATGTCTGTTTCGAAATAGTTAATTTACGATTTTTTAAAATATAGGGATGTTTTGTGGAAATGAAGGGTGGTTTCAGACACAGTTCGATATGGGCTTCCTGAATATTGTTACACTTTCAAGAAGTCAATGTACCCCGGAGCTGACTTTTAAGATTATTAATTTTGCGTTTTTCCAGTTGTCAGGGAATTGTTTAAATTTTACTATGGAATTGTATAGGCATGTGAGGAAACTGCATGTGAGTTGTGCAGTGCCCGGAGAGTAGGAAGATTAATATTATCAAGTCCAGGAGCTGTGTGGGGTTTAAGTGAGTGTAAAACTCTGTTTTTTTTTTCTTCAAAGGTAACTTCAGACAAGCTTTCTTCTGATGGTAATTCTTTATGAGTTTGTGATGGTTTAAAGTTTATGATGCTTTTTAGCGTTCCCTTAATTATGTGTTCGATAGATTTGGAGAGGGATTTAGTAATTGCATTTTCTTTTTTAGGGGGAATGATAAAATTCTGCTTTACTTTAATTGTTTGTGGCAAGTTTGTACAGGACAGTCAAAGGGTTACTGCAATTGGCTTCGGAACAGATTTTTTGGAAATGTTGAGTTTTGGCATCTAGTATTGTCTTCGGAGATGTATTTGTTTAGTGCTATTTGACTGTTTTTTGTTAATCTTAGTTGTTTTTTGTTTTTTGGGAGTGATAGTATTAAAATCAATAAATATATGGCCGCCAAGTAAAAGGAGGTCAAGAACATTCCAGGTTGAGATTTTCTTAAGGTGTTAAGGAGGTTATTGTCACGTCAATCCATGAGCGACCATTTGTTGTCTCAAGTGGGTAACGAATAGGGATGATTTACTGTAGACAGATTCTTTGTAATTAGAAAGTCTAGGACTTGATCGCCTCTTTCGTCATTAGAATTGCCCCATAAGGTGGACTTTGCGTTAAAGTCTCCTGTAATAATGATTGCGGAGTTATTATTTTGTTTCATAATATGTTCTGGGATCCTTAGGATAGTGTTTAAATTGTTCTTAGGACGGGCATAGACATTGGTTAATAAAAGGTTTTCCGACTTATTTGTACGTCTTATGGAGATGATTTCTTCAGATATGGTAATTGGGAATATATCCCATTGACTGTTTAGAGAGATGGTTCCTACTTTTGTTTTTTCGGTGTTGCGAATGGAGTGAATAGATGGGTTGGGTGCATTATAATTATGTCCTTCGTATGGTTCTTGTAGTAGGAGAAAATCAGCTTTCCTGTTTAAGGCTGTGTTGAGAGCATGTAAATTGGCTGCTTGTGAGAGTGCGAAGATAAGCTGTAGAATTTTGACCATGATGCGAATAAAACAGTGATGCGCTTCTCAGCCATTCCTGAAGTGAAGATTCCTGATGAACGTCGTAGACTTCGTTTAGGACGAGTAGTTGATGCGGGATATGATGGTTTCTTCACATGTCTTTAGGGAGGGACAGACAGCGGTTGCAAACACGTGATGAAGGTCGTGCCTGGTCTTGTACTTTAAATTTGCGTGTTGGCAGCATAGACAATGGACGTTGCCGACTGATGCTCTGCACTCATGTGCGGAATGAAAGCTTCCGCATTTGTAACAATTCTGGTTAGGGAGCTCCTTGCAATTTTTAGTGTTATGTCCAAAAGACAGTATAATTTTCTGGTTTCAATCGATTATCAATTGTGGCACGAAGCCACCCGACGTAGATGGTTTGACGTTGCATGAGGCGTTTGAAAAGTTCTGGGGGTTTCGAAGATTCATGTTTTGATTTCACGTTGTCGGAACGCAGTTTTGATTTTGGGGGTATCCTTTGTCAAGTTTAAGTCATTCTTTTCATTGATTCCTTCAATCAGATCATCCTCAGATATGCTTGGGTCTGCTCCAGAGATTTTTATTCTGGGATTGTTTACTTTGCGGACTTCTGCAGTCAGTTTTCTAGTCTTTGGTTCTTCCTCAAGAGCGGAGGCGAGGTCTTTCAAGCCTTGCTCGTTTGATGCCTTTACAATGACGTCACCCTTTGCAGTCTTTTTCAGTTCAGCATCCGTGAGGCCGAAAAATGCTGCTTCAAAGCTGACTGGATGTCTTCCATAGGATTCTTGGTTTTGATGAAGAGGGTGTGTTTACACTTAGGTGTTTCGTCTTGTTTACAGGCTTGTGCATAAGTTTGAGAGTGACTGTCAGTTGAGATCTGTTGCCGTTGAATAATGTCTTGTTGATTCCCAACAGTTTCCTGAGCTTGTTGCAGCCTGTCTTGTAGTAGACGTCTTTTGACGTCAATTTCCTTTATTAGTAGCTCGTAATCGTCCATAATGCAATGAATTTCTTTGAAAACTTCGGATTCGAGGAGCCTGTCGCAATCCCGAAATCTGTTTCTTAATTTCCTGATCTTCTTTTCCAGCTTCTTTCGGTCTTTTTCTTCAGAATCAACAGACTCTGTAGCCTGGGAGGCAGTTGAACATGCAGGTATTCGTCTTCTATGGTGACCGCAACTTTCAAGTTAGATTTTTTTGGGGGGGGGGCGGAATATGTTTATTGAGAAAAAAAAACTCAAGGAAAGGTTAGTCAGGCAAAGACCGACTTGCTATTCCTTTCATAAAAAGGAACGAAAAAAAGGAAAGGGAACGAAAAGATAGAAAGAAAACGAAAAAAGGAAAGAAACCAAAGAGAAAGAAAACGATTTGTGGGCTAGCTGCTGATCTGTCAGCAACTTCGTTTTTTTTTTTGCCTCCTTTACTTTCTTTTTAACTTGGCTTGCCAGGGGGCCCATCAACCTTCGGCGGCGGCGCCGTTCTCCTAGCTCAAACGGCGGCCGTACTAAGATGGCGGCGCCCAGCACTCGTATCGAGTGTAGATCTTCGGATTTTTTTCGAAAACTACAAGTCCAATTTTCGAAATTTTTATATGTTCGTGAATCAGAAGATGAGATCTGTCACTGGACATTTAGATCATCGACCTAGGTACTGTAGCTAAAGAGTTAACAGTCACATGGTTCGTAGTTAGGGTTAACGACTTGACGACGGTTTTTTACAGTTTTTATGAAAATTATGCGTTGTGGATTGCAAAATATGTTCACCGGGTAGTCTTGAGATGCTTATACAACCATAGTCAGTTTTTGAAGATTCGTAAAGGAGAACAGCATCTTCGCAGGTGCCCATGAACAAATGCTTGTGAACAAATCTTTGCTGCTGCATAGCTCTACTCTGCACCTCTTCAGACAGGATGTGATAACGTCAGGCAGTGGCTCTATGTTTCAGGTGTCTGACGCAATGCGTTGACCTTTAGTGGAGAAAAAGTGTAGCAACAGAAAATGGAAGGTTGGCCGATGGTGTGCGTTTTCCTGGACAGATTTACGATGGGCATTGTGTTCGAATAAGAGGAGTGCGTGTGTGTGTGTTTAGAAGTAGTTTGACGCTGGAGAGTGTGTTCTACACTTTGTTCCAGTGTTTCTCTGTGCTTGCTTTCCCTTCCGAGTCAGAAAATTCTGTCCCACGGATGACCATCGGATATCCCTGCTGGAAACAGTCTCATTGAATATCCTCTGAAAATCTCATTGAACCTAGTAGACACCATGTACACAAATCTCATTCAGTGACCAGGAAAATTCTCATTCCCAATAGATGATTTGGGATAAAAATAATATTGAAAATGGTGCAATATTCAATGAGTCTCAATCAGAAATCACAGTAAGTGTGAATGAGATGCAATGAGAAGTTGTGGTTGAAAGATCATTAAATATCCCCCTCACGTCTCATTGAACCAATGAGCCACAGCGGCAGATTTCTCATTGGAGCAGGCCTCCATTTCTATTTGCCAGTGAGTTTTTTGTGGTATATTCACATTCGATGCGCGCAGCTTTCCAATAACTATAAATGATTTCCTGCAACAATGAATTAGACTCAATGTAACTTCAACTTTATTTGCTTTATTTGATCAAGGCATTACATATGGTATGGTATATATTACAGCACATATATCCCAGCTTGGGTGTCATAATCTGAATTGCCCTGTAACTTTACAGATGCGCAATGTTTGACTATAAATAGTGACTATGGTGAATTATTTAGTAATAGATACAATTGCATAGCGAAATTCCGCGACAGATATTTCAACGCACGTGCGCGTTTGTGTTTTTTTCAACATGAAATTACTTTCGACGCCGAATAGATCCCGTTCTGTTATTTCGCCTTTGCGAGAAGTCCCCTATTTAAAAAGCTAATGACCTTTAGGTAATTCGTCATCATATAGTTGCATGATTTTCTTCGAGTGAATGTTCGCCTGGCCATATAACTCAACTGAAAAATAGCATCTATTTCGCTCTACTAGTTTTTAATAAAAATGTTGTAGCGAATAAAAACAAACACCCTGTGTTTGCAAGAAACAAACAATAATCATCATTAGCAGAAGAATAACGACGCCACGAAGCTCTTTATCGAAACCACCAAAGGACTTCAGAGAATATAGCTCTTGGAAGCCCTCAGAATGGAAAGGTTGGGAAAGTTCACGCATCCATATAGGGTATCCTTACTGAAAACTTACGTCATAACGCGTTGAAGAAACTGATTGAAGATAAAATGTTGCACGAGGAAGCTGAAAAGGCTGAAATATGCCGAGAAAATTATGAAGTGACAATGAGCAATAAATTGGAAGATTTATTGTAAGAATGTGAGACAGTTTGGCTGCAAATGAAGACACTATCTATGCGAACTCGTTTAAATGAAAGAAAGGTGCATGAAAAAGGAAGCTAAAACAATGAAAACGCCACTCTGCTTCATTAATTTCTGATCCAAAGTTGATCCACACTAAGAGGTATGAAAACAGATATACTACAAATATCCAGTGTACATACAGCAACAGTGACAACACTATAAGGAGATAATGTGTGACACAATTTGAAGCAGGCAAAATCTGATACATGCATATGAGAAATCACGAACGTCACTTATCCAGTAGCACCTTCTCATCTAATTGTCCGACAAAGTAAGTCCGTCTAGTGCAAGCGGGATGATGGCACATCATGAAGGCACTTCAGAGAACTATGGATAAATGTCGGGTCACTAGAACACCTCTTGGTTCGCTTGGGAGTTGAGGATCAAGCGTCCGAAACACGCAGCTTACCTTTGTGCTAACAGAGCTTGTGCACGTGTTCAGGAACAAAATGCGTGACGGAGGACCTCACTACACAAATGCAAAGACGTTCAGATTTTTATACGGTCGGCGGAGCTGAAGGGCAGGAAGCACCGCCTAATTTACCAGACTGCATCTTAGATCCTACACGCCAACAGACGTTTCCAAGTTCAAAACATATTCTGAATTGATGCCGATGGCGCTCGGTCGCATACGACGATGAGAGCATTATGGCTGTAGCTTCGTTTTGACAGACTGGCAAAGCTGAAGCGTCGCAGGGTAAAGCTGTCGCAGTGCACACTCAGTTTTGTGCAACCTACGCAGGAACGCGGAGTTGTGTGCATAACTTTGCACACGTTTCGGTCTTTATTTATTGTATTATCTTATTTATTTATTTATTTATTTATTTATTTATTTATTATTAGAATTATTATTCTTATTTCGTTTATTTTGCGATTTGATCAATGTTTTATTGTATTTGAGCATAATTTAATATGTACACGTTGTGCAATTAATTTCGACAGTTATTTTCTTTTCTCCTTTTTTTTCGCTTTATATAAGCCCAGCTTATCTTCACAGCCAGGAATCTAACACTATCTGGCGTAGTAGCTGAAACATCCCATAAGGATCCCACAAGGATGCATCCCATTTCCAGCTCGAATCCAGCATTGAACTATTCTTGTTTTCGAATGGCAGTTGGATGGTTTCACAATGTAAATTCAACCTGCACTGACCCAGCATGGAAACTGCCTCGGCAGTCTCATCTTTTTTTTTTCTTTCTAGGCTCATTCTTATGTTTGCGTGCGAAATAGAGCTCCTCTATTGGAAGTCGTCAATGTCCTTCAGTTTTCATTGTTTGACTCACATTGCAAAAAAAAAAAAAAAAAAAAAAGTGTTTTCAGTTTTGGACCTACCGGTGCCCTATTTCAGTTGCCGCTTTAATTATGCTGCGCAACTGTTTCAGAACCATTTGCTGCAACATGGTTTGAAAGTTTTTCGTCTGCACGGGCACTTGGGAAAGGTGTAGGGCTCGAGACCGTTAACATATTAAAAAAAATGCAAGGGCAGTATCGCCTTCATCATCCACCGCTTACGAGCGAAGGATCGCCAAAGAGGTCGTGTACAATGCCACAACATATCATATTAAATGTCAGAGGACAAACAATAAGATAGTTTGTCTGGACGGCGGGTCATATGCCGAGATTATTGGCATTAGCTTTCGCCAAGAGGGTCAGCAAACGGAAAGTTCACTCACACTTTTGGAATACAGCAGTGTTCGGAACACACGTAACAATATGCTATGTTTCGCAGTGAGTAAGAATACCTTCACCTGTAGTGTTGGCATGTAGACGTATGCGCATGGCACTAAATGGTGACCAAGTTGCCAGACAAGATTGAATATGAGTGATGACTACCGTTGTGAAAAACCGTTTTTCCTTTCTTGGTAAAATTTCTTTCATTGCATGTATCATTCAAGTTTTTAATTGTATTAGTAGTGCGACAACCTTGAGATAACCATTGATGTCTTTTCTAGCAGTTCCTTTTTTTCTGAGATAACGTATGCTATAACCATCAATCTTTCTTACACGATGTCATGTACCGTGTTTTTGAGGTTTTCTTGTTTGGAGTAATAACTTACAGCTGTCACATACAAGCGTACATTATGTGTATATGTTTTGCTATATATTGTTTACACAAGTTTGTTCACCACTTGCAAACACAATGTGCAAAACTATGCATGGGTAAAGAGCGTACTTCACTTGAGGCACTCCTGCGTATTTCTACATGCATGCTCTTGGGGAAAAGATTATTCTCTTTCACTCTCGTGCAGTGCAAAAAATATATGGATTTGAATGTAAGCACTTTAAAACTCGTCAGTTGCGTAGTTTGTGCCAATTGAAGTGTGTAGGAATTCAAACACGTTTCGAATAGAATATATTTTAAATTAGAACGATTGACTTCTGTATTCAGTGTACACCAACTTGCTCTATCCCTCGAATGTGTCTTTCATGATCTTCATCCTTTCATCTATGCATGGAGCAGACCTATCCGCGCAACAAGTTTGCTCACATTAATTCAATTGACACAGTGATCATGATGGTTCGATGCTAAACCAATTGCCTAATTCGTTCTTCTTCTCTGAAGGGTATCTTCATTGCACAACACGTCGGTTCAGATTGCTCCAGTTGGAAATCATTGTTTCTCATTGGCACCCAGTGAACTAATTACTTGATTTGGTTCTTGATTTCCTATTAATCTTCTTCATCACAACACCTGTTAGAGCGCTAAAACATGAAGCTATCTTTCCCTCAACACTTCTCATTACTTCAATGAGAAATACCTGCGTTATTCACATTAAATGGATTGGGTGTCCCAGTTCTCATTGAAAGTCATTGGTTCTCATTAAACAAATTAGATCCGGGTTCCCTGGAAGATTCTTTCTCCACAACATGCATTAGAGCGCTCAAACATAAAGTCAGCTTTCCCGCAATACTTCTCATTACTTCAATGAGAAATACCTGCTATATTCACATTAAATTAATTGGATGCATAAATTCTCATTGAAACTCATTGAAATTGATGCGGGCGCTTAATGAGGTCGGGTCTATTTTTTCCAGCAGGGATACTTTCACGGAGATACGGATATCCGCAGAATAATGAAATTCCTCCAGTGTGCATACTGAAGATAGATCAAAAGCCAGGGGGCATCATCAGGAAAACTTAAACACACTGGCTTGACGTAACAATGAAACAAAATATAATATGACGTTTCGATGCCTGTTCGGGCACCATCATCAGAATGAAACAAGAAACAGTACGCCATCCGAGTTCTACTTATAGCCTACTATAGCTATAGGTAGAACTCGGATGGCGTCCTGTTCCTACGAACATCCACTTGGCGGACATAACCAGGAGATACGGACGCAAGCAGGAGCGCTCTGAGATGCAGCGTGTATCTCGAGCGAGTGTTACTTTTTTATTTTTTAGTATACTCTTTGTAGTAGAATATAGAGGGTCTTTCCGCCATTTTTTCACACCTGCCACCGTCGCTGGTGGTTTGGTTTTCTGTTGCTCCGCTTTGTTCCCATGACGGAAAATAAGCGCGACCTTTCTAAAAAGAAAAGAAAAATAAACAGCAACGAGAGGTTGGGCCACTCAGCTGCAAAACTTTGGAAATGAAGTGACATTCACTTCCAAACATTAAAAAGGCACTGTACTTTGGTGTTCTTGGGAGCTTCTATACATTCGAGAGCCCTGTTCGCCCGTGAGTCGGAATGAAGGGTGAGATGTCTCAGTTTAATTTGATTGCGTACGCAAACAACAGTGAAATGAGAAATTGCTTTGCGTATTAAGTCACCGTGGAGATAGTGTATCTGTTTCTTACTCATTTGGTTTGAGAAAATGAGTTGGTTCATAGAAAGTCGAATTTGTGCAGTGCTACATCATCGCGCGTTTCTGTCTCTCTTGCAATACATGGTCCATACAGGATCCTATCACGGAGCTGATTTGGACAATCCGCGAAACAGCCGTAACAGGATCTCCTGCCTATATACGGCTATGGATATCCCTCCATAAATATCCCAGGGGAGTCCCACGGAGGTCCACTTTTGGATATGAACATAGGAATCTATTTCGGACGTCCGTGGGAGATGGTGTTCTGTCTGGGTTGTTGTCTGGCAAACATCTGATTTTTCCTCACATGACAGTGCTCGTTGAGAAATGTCCTGACACCCGTAGACCTGTTCTGTCTTATGATGCATGCTTTCGTTTTGTTGACGCATGTAGTTCGGTATTTTTTGTTTTTGACAAGAAACATTCTTGATGAAGCAGTATCACAATGATGACGATAGTGCTACCATACCCTTGACATGAATGGGAGTAGCGCTGGCATGATTCTTAATAACTTAACGATTAAATTAGTTCAAAAAGTTAACTGCAAGGTGGAAAGATGGATAGCTTTATTCATGAGGGAAAAAGCATCATTATTCAGTTCCCTGCCTGGCTCTCGGATGGAACGTGACATACCTCACTGAGCTCCTTGTATTTAGCAATTGATGATGTTACTTGTTAGGATGTTTCGTTCTTTCCTGATTTTTCTAAGACTATCTAGCCCTTTAGTAAGTCTTTGGGATTCAAAGGATTTATTGTAACGGTCAGCTTTCATGCATGGTATTTTGCGCTTTTCTGCAATAGTTTTTCTGTTTCTTATGCAATCATTATAGTAGAATAAAGGAAATAATCTTGGGATAGTGATTTAATAAATTACAGGTCCCCTGTCTAGAGCACAGCCGTAGGCATCCTTGAACCATGCAGCTGCATGCCCGGGTGGTGACATCATGCCACGGCTGTATTGTTTTAGGTGGACCTTGTCCATAGTAGTTGCGTTGGGATTTGTGAAAAAAAACACTAACTTTGAGACAATGGGATGACGTCATGACCAATGAGCAAGGCCCACAGATGGCACAAGTATTCACTTCTCTCTTGGTCTCCGGCGAGTATGGACGTGGCACGCGTTGATTCCGCTCCTAGCAATTGCGTTGGCTGTTAGTGCAAAACTGTAGCCTAGGTGGGGTTCAGTTTGCCTGTGACGAGATGAGTCCATTGTTCAGTGTCCATTCTGCCTACGGATTGTGGCTCGTGACTGGTGAATACGTGCGACGATTCTGGTGGATTTTATGTCAAGCAGAGTTACAATGAGAGAGTGCAGAATACGTAAAAATACTCTGATGCTGGTGAGGGTCTTTTTCACTCTGTTCAAATGTTTTGCTGTGTCTGCTTTCCTGTGTTACCCAGCAGTCGTGCAATTTTTTCTTGTGTAACAGCGCTTGATGAGCAATGTCCTGACATACCCTGACCTGCATGTTTTCCTTTCTTGACACGTCCAGCTCTGTATTTTTTTATTTTTTGGACAAGAAAGATTCTTATTGATCGTTCTTGTCTTGACGATGGCGCTAGCACTGCCGCACCCTTGATCTGAGCGGGAATAGTGTTAGAGCAATTCCTAATAATTTTGCGATTCAATTAGTTCACAAAGTAACCACAAGAGGGACAGATGCATGACTTTATAGAGGCAGAAAAAGCATTACGATTCAGTTCTGCGCCTGGCTGTTGGACGAAATGGACGCATCATTCTGCGCTCCTCCTGACTGCTGTTGTGGTGGATAGTGGGCTGATTTCTTGAGTAACTAATTCTTTCGCAAATGATAACTTTGTCCCCGCTTCGTTTGCGATTAGCAGTACACGTGCCAATGCATGTTGGGCGCTGGTTGTTGTTGTCCGAGCATCCCAGCCATTTTCTATCTTCCTCAAGAGCTGCCTTGGCCTTGGGAACGAGAGCAGCACTGGCGTGATTTTTAATAATTTTGTCACAAAATGTTTTCAAAAATTCACTGCCAGGGGGTGCAGATGTGTGACTTTATAGAGGAGAAAAAAACATCAGGATTCAGTTCTATGACTGGCTGTGGGATCGAGCGGACGCATCGTTCAGGGCTCCCCATGACTGCTGTTGCAGTGGACAGTGGGCTGATTTGTTGTGTAGCTAATTCCTTGTTGTTATCTATTGATGGTGTCCCTTGTTAGCATATTTACTCTTGGTTTCACAGTAGTTTGCATTCCTCTGTCTCGATAATGAGCGTTTCATGTTTCCTGTCCAGAGCTGTCCTAACCTGTCGAGACAAGCCATGATGACGTCACACCTGACGTCCCAGGATGTCCAGAACTGGTGGTCACAAGAAGGACGGTGGCACCGCCTGGTGCGATGCTTTGCCACTGGGGAGTCACTTGCCTCTGCGCTCCGTTGCCAAGCGATAGTCTGTGGCCGTTCCGGACCGCTTTCCTCAAGATGGCGTGGTTGCTCTTCAACAAAACTACTTCTCTCCACTCTATTTCTGTCTGTTTATATATTACTTTTTTATGGAAACTGGTTTCCGGCAACATACGGTGTGGTCAGGACACGAGTTAGATGCTCCCGAATTAGCCAAGTAACACATGGTGCGCTAGTATACGCCTAAAAATGGGAAAACTTGAGACTTTATATAAATTTAGACGTCTAGAAGCTGTCCATAGCGCTATCCATTATTTAGACGTCTAAAAGGGGTGGTTTGCGAGACATGGTCGAGATATTTGACTATAGACGTCTACTGTTAGACGTCTAAAAGCATGCCATATGTTGGTCACATTTAGACATGCAGCACAAATTTATGCAACGATATTTTTACAGGAGTTGCCTTGTGCTCCGTGAAAAATTATCAAAGTCGTTCGTTTTTGCTGCTGTCACGACGGTGACTACAAACCGTGTGTCTTGCAACAGTGAGGTTCAACGTGGTTAAATTCAATTTTTATTTGCACGGACCCCATGAACAACCTAGTCTGAATGAATGGAGATAGTTACAAGCAGGCAAAAGAAAACACGACTGCGTAACAGTGCTGCAGTGAGACGAAAATAGGTGCGAAGCCGTCGGCGCGCCAGTTTGGAAAGGGCGTCGGCAGAGGGCGCAGCCACCAGCCAGCGCAACCCCACAACAGTCAGTGTTCAAACTTGTTCACTCGGATTCGGTTTGTTGCTGGGAGTTCATGCTACAGAGGTGTTTAGAAGTTTAGTAAGTTTATTTCTTGCACGCCGTCGTGCGTATTTTGCTTTGCAATCCTTGGGTCAAGGAGGCAGTTCCTGCATCCTGTTCAATGCAATGAATGATGGCGTAACAACGAGCCCTGTTGTAGCAGGGAGGCAACGTCCTTTTGTTCTCTGGACTTCTAGTTTCAGGGGTGAGTTTTCTTTCTTTCTTGTCCTTCGCTTTCATATTTGGTCCTGCTTGTGTCCACAATCGCATGTGGTAGAGCTGTGGAGCACAGCAGCTGAAAATCGTTTTCTTTGTCTGCAGAATGTGGTTGCATATGAGTGACGAACACAATTGAGATGTGGGACTGAAACAAATGTGTGGTAATAAAATTCAGTCATTTGATTACGCTCAGTGCTGCCTGTGTTGCAGTAAAATACGGGTTCAGTGAACACTTTGCTAGGGGCAACATAATTAAGATTGTTGCATTTGTTTCAAAACAGTGCGTACGTTGAGCAGTTCTTTCATTTGATAGCTGGCTGTATAAAACCGCACACATCATGTTGGCGCGGGTATCTCTTGGTTTCATGTCTTTGTTATTTATATAGGTGCTTGCAGACTCATGAACTGGAGGTGACTAACACAACGCCTGTCCTGTGAGTCATTTGTTGGCACTTCACCTTAGCTGCAGCTACAGTCACATTTCAGGTAAACGAAAACCGTTACCTTTTCAGATCTAACTGTGCTGTTGTTCAATATCACTGGATTTCTATGTGCTGACTAATCTGACACTAGTGTCAGTTGCAGTTGGAATATTTGAACTGCACGGTGTTGATGTAATTGATGCCATTTAAGTGCAGGCTGTCAGAATGATTACTTTTCAGGATTCCGTAACACCATTTCCTTTTTAGTGTGTGCACATTTTGATTTGCAGACTACGATGTGTCACGTCACGGTCTCTTTAGTAACGTCGACGTCAGAAAGTACCAGAATGCTTAGCATTGCCTCAAACATTGGCAACTTGCGTTACATCGACGTAGACGAAGGTCTCCAAACTACTTCAGTTTCTCGTCTTTCAGCCCATGATCCATGCTATGTCAAAGTCAGCAACAATAAAGCATGGACTACTATCCCTTCCCCCATGTGAGGAGTGCTGGAATTACCTGATGTCGCCCATTCTCTAATTTTGCCATGGCACATCATAACTGTTATGCAAGTGCCTTGTTATGCAAGTAGATAGAAAAAGGTTTCGTCTTCAAATTGTCAGTCGGGAGTCAAATGGGTTCTGCACAAGCAAAATATGATACGACATGTGGATAAGGAATTACTTGACACTTGCATAGTGCCTGAATAAAAAATATGTACAGTCGACCCCCGTTTATCCGGACGGTGCCGTTCCCGGCGAAATCGTCCGGATACCGGGCCATCCGGATAGATGAAACGACCGTATAGAGACGTCCTACAGAGCAAGGTTTAATTAAAACACAGAAATCTCGTCAATGGCAGCTGTTACATAGTAGTGTAGGCACTCGATTCCTGCAAGCTATTGCTAATTGCATAGAGTTGAGCCACGCTGTTGCGCTGCTCGAAGAATGTCAGTGCGGTCGCAAAGTGTCAATGTCCAAGCCTTGTTTCTCACCGGCGTCATCGGCACCGTCTTGCTGCACATGATCGGAGGCAACAGCAGCAATCACATCGTCATCAGTCATAGCTGCACACGTGTCATCATCCTTATCAACGTCAACGTAGTCAGAAACCGCAGCATCATCTACGGCAGTCGCAGTGAGCCTCTGCATCAGGAATCGCAGCTCAACGGGCCGTAAGCAGCAGGCCCTCGGGTTGGAGTTTTCCCCTCTAGAGCCGGACAGTTCCTCGAGATATTTCCAAATGACTCGACTGGTCAACGTGCCCCAACGCACACAAATAGAAAAGGGGGTCATCGTGCACGGTTGTCTCCCCTACGGAGGAATGTAGGTCCCTGACGTGTGACGGGAATAACCTCGAAACAGCGAAAAGGGTGACGAAGTGGGGTCAGCGTCTCCTCTTACTCACGGTAGTCCGGATAACTGAAGCTGGATTACAAGAATTTTCGACTATCGTTCCCTGGAATTCTTGTCCGAGTCCGGAAGCTGAAGTCCGGATAAACGAGAACAAAATACATGGAGGAAAATCCGTTCCCGTGCCTTTTGTCCGGATACCGCGGGATCCGGATAAATGAAGTCCGGATAAACGGGGGTCGACTGTATAAATTTCAGTTCTTCAGTAAACAAGCTGCATCCAACATTGTTACAGACACACATTTATAGCTATATCATATAAATTGTTTCTATCTTCAATGTATCTTGGAAACGTTCCTTCCTGCTACCCACAGTCGTCTACCACCCCACACGTGTGTAAAGTACTGGTTGCCTTTGGAGCAATCAAGATCAGTGCATGGACCCAAAAACAAAGGCATTGCGTGCAGCTAACAGTGATACAAGTACTGCGATTTGTTGGTATGTCATTGTGCAAAGAGGGGAAGTGCTCACGATGCCTGGTAACTTGTCCGCATGTTTGTGCCACTAGTCAGTGTTTACCCAGTATATTAATAGAAATAAATCTTATACCAACATCCATGGTGTCTCTTTGAATTGTATAGACATACTGTGCATGAACCACACATACCTGCATGGGCATGTGAGGGACATCCCTGTTGGAAATTCCTACTTGACTCCATATGGTATTATGACACCAGGTCCTACGTGATGAAGGAACCTACATACAAATAGGATCCTGTTTAATTGTGGGTCCTACATGCAAATGCGATCCTACATATAAACAGGATCCTATTTGGTTGTGGGACCTACATGCAAATGCGATCCTACATATAAACAGGATCCTATTTGACTGTGGGACCTACGTTGGGTCCTACATGCAAATAGGTCCAAGTCTCTCGTGGTGATCCTGTATAATTTGTGCACCCTATTGTGCTGTGTATATTAGGAAATAACAAATCATGCAGCTTCTATTTTTCTTTTTTTATTGATATCGTTCATCATCCCTCTGACATGTCTGCTGAACAATCACACTGTTGTGTTGCCTGATGTACAGCGTCTTCAACACCTTTACAGATCATGCTAGATGATAGCTCTAAGATATATTTCTTGGAGGCATCTGAAACAATAAAGCGAGTTAGGAAGCTAGATTTAACAAGGGATAATACATTATGTGTCACATAAAATGTGCCAAAACTCGTGCACAGGTTAACCAGACTTCCCACATATGCTGTTACTTGAGGTCCAAAGACACTGATTTTGTTTGTTAGCAGTAAGATCAATTAACTATGACAACTGGGGCTACAGCAAGGGTGTCAGTAAGGCATTACCTGAACAGGGTGAAAACAATGCACGTTGAGTTATAATATCCGCAATTATTTACATTCTGTGCATATTTCTTCCACACTCGGGGAAAATATGCATGACCCAAGCTGAGTTATTATGAATTAATAACCAAAAAAGGAAGATCTGTATCTTTAGAGCACCGGTACCCTGTAGCAGGGCTGCTGAAGCATCACACATGATATCAACCTGATGTTAAGTGATGATACAGGTTAACCAACAGGGTAAGAGCACAAGATTACAGATGCAGGATAAGGCAATAGGTAACAGTAGGGTAATAATCGCACTGAGCGGATAAAGTTATAGGAACCCACACGCTAGGAAGAATACAAAGCAAAAGGTGCACGAAACATGGCATTACATGCACACAACTAACCTTCAATTCACGAAATCCAACAGCTTTCGGTCTTCCAAGGTACACACACAGAAACAGGTCCAGATACCACTAGTAAGGCATGAAATACAGTCACAGCACTGCGGGGCACCAAAACCACCAAAACTACGACGAAAGACGCTTCCCGAACGAGAGCTCTCTGGACATGCGTCTGAACGCTTCAAAGATTTCCCTTCCAAATGCGCTCGAGGAATTCCAAGCTCCAAGGGCGCCGCCTGGCTGTAACGGCTCTCCACCATGCTCCTCGCGCTACATCCAGAAAGCAGAAAGTCGCGCGTACGGGCGACCAGTGCCATTGGAAAGAGGACGTTTTTCCCGTCAAAATAAGTCTTCAATCACATTTCTACGCCAACAAACAACCGACATCGAAAAAAAATGCCCCCAGCCCCATGTATAACGAGCCGCTGTTGCCATGTTTTCCTCACTCGAGAATGGAGAGAGATAGAAAGATCCCGCAAGTTTCTAGCCGTTCAGTGTTCGGAGTGCACGAATCCGTTAATAGGTGATTCAGATCTCCCACAGGGTTCAAATCTAAAAACAGGGACGAAGGTTGCAGAAGGAGAGTCAGCCTACGGAATTTCGGTAATAACGCCATAACCTGTAGTAAATAGACGGGAGGTGCGAATTGAAAAGTTGTACAGCAACGAAACGAAGAACACGCAGCCAAAATTTCCAGTACACAGTCGACATGACTAGCGGGGCGGATGTTACGGAGCTCCGAATGTATCGGAAGTGCAGACGGAGGCCTGGAATTTTCAAGTACGTCGACTACTCTTAGGATTTCCTGCGAGCCGTGAGCGTGCACGTGAAGGCGAAGGATTGGCGAATCCGTCATAACTAACCGCGTCCTGATAGAACCGGTTTAGTCCTAGAAATTAGACCGAGAACTCCATCGACACCGCAATGTCGCTCGATGGGGCTCAATCGCCACATCGACCTGTTGCGCACTACTGTCGAAGTTTGTGCTTAAATAGCACTTAAAGGAATGCACGCATCATTGTATGCTTGATGTTTCGTCGACTAGTAATGGACATACTCTATGCATGTTCCATAAATGAATGCAACCAGTCTATTCAGTTGTTTTCAACCTAAAAAATATATTCATTTGCAGTGGTTCTAATAGAATTCCCACTTGATAACCTGCCGTATGTGTGCGCGTTGGCAAACATGATTGAATATGAGTACTTCGTTCTCGCACTAGTTTTTGAAGGATATTCATATATATGCAATCAAATAATGTTTGTTGCTGTGTTAAAGGGGCCGTAAACAGGTACAAAAGGTGCACATTTCTTTGTGTTATATTATTGGAACTTAGTCAGTGAAAACTCCTTGCAATTACTAACGCTTAAAAACAAAAGGCACTTGCATACGGATGAAATATTCACTGCACTCTTTCGCATTTTAGCTCCGCCCCGCGCTCTAACTTTACGTCATTTTGACGTAGCGCTTTCCCCACCAATTACGATTGAGTGTTCCACGTATGATTTTATTTCAAATGCGAAATTTGACTAGATGAACGTGAATCCTCTTCTATTCAAAATCTAAACAGTTGCAGCCTCAAACTGAGAAAGAAATGCGTTTAATTTAGGTATCATACGCGCACTACGTTTTCTGGGTAGTAGCAAGCAGCACACCACCTGCGCGAATGAATATCCGGGACTACAGTTCCGGAATCTTAGGTAGGTGCGCGATGGAACATCTTCGTCATCTTCGAATGGTTCCGACAACTGGGCTGCCGTACTTTGGTTTGATCCACGCGGCATCGCGTCACCAGCTCACGTGGTACAGTGGATAGCGTGCTGGCCATGTCACGTCGTGACTGGGAGGAACCCGGGTTCGAATCGCGTCATGTGATAGCAGCCTAGCTGTTGACGTTTGCGCCAGCCGGAGATGTTGAAGATGTCATGACGTTGAATTTCGGAACCACGGAGCGCAAAACGTCGTTTCACACAAACTGAGCGCTCCGACTCACAGCTGATAACGAAATATGTTTATTGGCTGGTAATTTGAAACGTCACGAGCGCTGCTGGGCCGCCCGATTGGACGGCAAAATGCTACGTAGCCATGTGACGTATCCGTTGTGGAGAGAGGCTCGCTGGTTACTCATCTTTGAAAGCAGTTGTACGGGTCAATGAGCTGGCACGAGCCAAACGAAATGTATATTTGGGTATTATGAGCTGCGTTCTTTCATGGGGTATCATTATTTCAGAAATGTTTGGTGGCCTGTTTACGGCCCCTTTAAAGGCAAACTGCCAGCAGACAACGGCCAGCCGGAGGAGACGATGGGGGATGATCCTCGCCTCATAGGTTGCGGCGTTGCCCGCCGGCTGGAGCATTTCAGAAGCCAGGAATTCGAGCACGGCAACGAGGTAAACCCGGGCGCCTGCTCCCAGATGTTCGGCAAAACCGGCGTTAGGTAGGACGCTATAAATACGACCGAGGACGAACTCGAGCTCTCCTCTGATTGCCCGGCTCCTCCTCTTTCAGTATCTAGTGGAAGCAATTTTACGACTTGATAAGTTGTTGCTGGAGATGTTAAAGACAAACTGCCAGGAGACAACGGCCAGCCTGGCGAGACGATGGGGGATGATCCTCGTCTCATAGGCTGCGGCGTTGCCCGCCGACTGGAGCATTTCAGAAGCCAGGAATTCGAGCACGGCAACGAGGTAAACCCGGGCGCCTGCTCCCAGATGTTCGGCAAAACAGGCGTTAGGTAGGACGCGATAAATACGACCGAGGACGAACTCGAGCCCTCCTCCGATGGCCCGCGCTCTCCTCTTTAACTAGCTAGTGCCAGCATTTGTACGACTTGATAAGTTGTTGCTGGAGAGGATAAAGACAAACTGCCAGGAGACAACTGCTAGCCTGGGGAGACGATGGGGGATGATCCTCGTCTGATAGGCTGCGCCGTTGCCCGCCGACTGGAGCATTTCAGAAGCCAGGAATTCGAGCACGGCTATGACGTAAACCCAGGCGATTGCTCCCAGAAGTCTGGCAAAACCGGCGTTAGGTAGGACGCGATAAATACGACCGAGGACGAACTCGACCTCTCCTCTGATTGCCCGGGTCCTCCTCTTTCACTATCTAGTGGCAGCAATTTTACGACTTGCTAAGTTGTTGCTGGAGAGGTTAAAGACAAACTGCCAGGAGACAACGGCCAGCCTGGGGAGACGATGGGGGATGATCCTCGTCTCATAGGCTGCGGCGTTGCCCGCCGACTGGAGCATTTCAGAAGCCAGGAATCCGAGCACGGCAACGAGGTAAACCCGGGCGCCTGCTCCCAGATGTTCGGCAAAACAGGCGTTAGGTAGGACGCGATCAATACGACCGAGGACGAACTCGAGCCCTCCTCCGATGGCCCGCGGTCTCCTCTTTAACTAGCTAGTGCCAGCATTTCTACGACTTGATAAGTTGTTGCTGGAGAGGTTAAAGACAAACTGCCAGGACACAACTGCTAGCCTGGGGAGACGATGGGGGATGATCCTCGTCTCATAGGCTGCGGCGTTGCCCGCCGACTGGAGCATTTCAGAAGCCAGGAATTCGAGCACGGCTATGACGTAAACCCGGACGATTGCTCCCAGAAGTCCGGCAAAACCGGCGTTAGGTAGGACGCTATAAATACGACCGAGGACGAACTCGAGCTCTCCTCTGATTGCCCTGGTCCTCCTCTTTCACTATCTAGTGGCAGCAATTTTACGACTTGATAAGTTGTTGCTGGAGAGGTTAAAGACAAACTGCCAGGAGACAACTGCTAGCCTGGGGAGACGATGGGGGATGATCCTCGTCTGATAGGCTGCGGCGTTGCCCGCCGACTGGAGCATTTCAGAAGCCAGGAATTCGAGCACGGTTACGACGTAAACCCGGGCGATTGCTCCCAGAAGTCCGGCAAAACCGGCGTTAGGTAGGACGCTATAAATACGACCGAGGACGAACTCGAGCTATCCTCTGATTGCCCGGGTCCTCCTCTTTCACTATCTAGTGGCAGCAATTTTACGACTTGATAAGTTGTTGCTGGAGAGGTTAAAGACAAACTGCCAGGAGACAACGGCAAGCCTGAGGAGACGATGAGGGATGATCCTCGCGTCATAGGTCGCGGCGTTGCCCGCCGACTGGAGCATTTCAGAAGCCAGGAATTCAAGCACGGCAACGAGGTAAACCCGGGCGCCTGCTCCCAGATGTTCGGCAAAACAGGCGTTAGGTAGGACGCGATAAATACGACCGAGGACGAACTCGAGCACTCCTCCGATGGCCCGCGCTCTCCTCTTTAAGTAGCTAGTGCCAGCATTTGTACGACTTGATAAGTTGTTGCTGGAGAGGTTAAAGACAAACTGCCAGGAGACAACTGCTAGCCTGGGGAGACGATGGGGGATGATCCTCGTCTCATAGGCTGCGGCGTTGCCCGCCGACTGGAGCATTTCAGAAGCCAGGAATTCGAGCACGGCTATGACGTAAACCTGGGCGATTGCTCCCAGAAGTCTGGCAAAACTGGCGTTAGGTAGGACGGGATCATACGACCGAGGACGAACTCGAGCTCTCCTCTGATTGCCCGGGTCCTCCTCTTTCACTATCTAGTGACAGCAATTTTACAACTTGATAAGTTGTTGCTGGAGAGGTTAAAGACAAACTGCCAGCAGACAACGGCCAGCCTGGGGAGACGATGGGGGATGATCCTCGTCTCATAGGCTGCGGCGTTGCCCGCCGACTGCAGCATTTCAGAAGCAAGGAATTCGAGCACGGCAACGAGGTAAACTCGGCCCCTGCTCCCAGATGTTCGGCCAAACCGGTTCGGTCGACCGAAGAATTCGAGCTATAACGTAAACCCGCAACGAGGTAAACC
Source organism: Ornithodoros turicata (assembly GCF_037126465.1). Lineage (NCBI taxonomy): Eukaryota > Metazoa > Arthropoda > Arachnida > Ixodida > Argasidae > Ornithodoros > Ornithodoros turicata. The sequence continues at coordinate 5,973,674 of NC_088202.1, read as the reverse complement.
CGGCCCCTGCTCCCAGATGTTCGGCAAAACCGGTTCGGTCGACCGAGGAATTCGAGCTATGACGTAAACCCGGGCGATTGCTCCCAGAAGTCCGGCAAAACCGGCGTTAGGTAGGACGCTATAAGTACGACCGAGGACGAACTCGAGCCCTCCTCTGATTGCCCGGGTCCTCCTCTTTAACTAGCTAGTGCCAGCATTTGTACGACTTCATAAGTTGTTGCTGGAGAGGTTAAAGACAAACTGCCAGGAGACAACTGCTAGCCTGGGGAGACGATGGGGGATGATCCTCGTCTGATAGGCTGCGGCGTTCCCCGCCGACTGGAGCATTTCAGAAGCCAGGAATTCGAGCACGGTTACGACGTAAACCCGGGCGCCTGCTCCCAGACGTTCGGCAAAACCGGCGTTAGGTAGGGCGCGATAAATACGACCGAGGACCAACTCGAGCACTCCTCCGATGGCCCGCGCTCTCCTCTTTCACTAGCTAGTGCCAGCATTTGTACGACTTGATAAGTTGTTGCTGGAGAGGTTAAAGACAAACTGCCAGGAGACAACGGCCAGCCGGAGGAGACGATGAGGGATGATCCTCGCGTCATAGGTTGCGGCGTTGCCCGCCTACTGGAGCATTTCAGAAGCCAGGAATTCGAGCACGGCAACGAGGTAAACCCGGGCGCCTGCTCCCAGACGTTCGGCAAAACCGGCGTTAGGTAGGGCGCGATAAATACGACCGAGGACGAACTCGAGCACTCCTCCGATGGCCCGCGCTCTCCTCTTTCACTAGCTAGTGCCAGCATTTGTACGACTTGATAAGTTGTTGCTGGAGAGGATAAAGACAAACTGCCAGGAGACAACTGCTAGCCTGGGGAGACGATGGGGGATGATCCTCGTCTGATAGGCTGCGGCGTTGCCCGCCGACTGGTGCATTTCAGAAGCCAGGAATTCGAGCACGGTTACGACGTAAACCCGGGCGTCTGCTCCCAGACGTTCGGCAAAACCGGCGTTAGGTAGGGCGCGATAAATACGACCGAGGACGAACTCGAGCACTCCTCCGATGGCCCGCGCTCTCCTCTTTCACTAGCTAGTGCCAGCATTTGTACGACTTGATAAGTTGTTGCTGGAGAGGTTAAAGACAAACTGCCAGGAGACAACGGCCAGCCGGAGGAGACGATGGGGGATGATCCTCGCCTCATAGGTTGCGGCGTTGCCCGCCGACTGGAGCATTTCAGAAGCCAGGAATTCGAGCACGGTTACGACGTAAACCCGGGCGCCTGCTCCCAGACGTTCGCCAAAACCGGCGTTAGGTAGGGCGCGATAAATACGACCGAGGACGAACTCGAGCACTCCTCCGATGGCCCGCGCTCTCCTCTTTCACTAGCTAGTGCCAGCATTTGTACGACTTGATAAGTTGTTGCTGGAGAGGTTAAAGACAAACTGCCAGGAGACAACGGCCAGCCGGAGGAGACGATGGGGGATGATCCTCGCCTCATAGGTTGCGGCGTTGCCCGCCGACTGGAGCATTTCAGAAGCCAGAAATTCGGGCACGGTTACGACGTAAACCCGGGCGCCTGCTCCCTGACGTTCGGCAAAACCGGCGTTAGGTAGGGCGCGATAAATACGACCGAGGACGAACTCGAGCACTCCTCCGATGGCCCGCGCTCTCCTCTTTCACTAGCTAGTGCCAGCATTTGTACGACTTGATAAGTTGTTGCTGGAGAGGTTAAAGACAAACTGCCAGGAGACAACGGCCAGCCGGAGGAGACGACGGGGGATGATCCTCGCCTCATAGGTTGCGGCGTTGCCCGCCGACTGGAGCATTTCAGAAGCCAGGAATTCGAGCACGGTTACGACGTAAACCCGGGCGCCTGCTCCCAGACGTTCCGCAAAACCGGCGTTAGGTAGGGCGCGATAAATACGACCGAGGACGAACTCGAGCACTCCTCCGATGGCCCGCGCTCTCCTCTTTCACTAGCTAGTGCCAGCATTTGTACGACTTGATAAGTTGTTGCTGGAGAGGTTAAAGACAAACTGCCAGGAGACAACGGCCAGCCGGAGGAGACGATGGGGGATGATCCTCGCCTCATAGGTTGCGGCGTTGCCCGCCGACTGGATCATTTCAGAAGCCAGAAATTCGGGCACGGTTACGACGTAAACCCGGGCGCCTGCTCCCAGACGTTCGGCAAAACCGGCGTTAGGTAGGGCGCGATAAATACGACCGAGGACGAACTCGAGCACTCCTCCGATGGCCCGCGCTCTCCTCTTTCACTAGCTAGTGCCAGCATTTGTACGACTTGATAAGTTGTTGCTGGAGAGGTTAAAGACAAACTGCCAGGAGACAACGGCCAGCCGGAGGAGACGATGGGGGATGATCCTCGCCTCATAGGTTGCGGCGTTGCCCGCCGACTGGAGCATTTCAGAAGCCAGGAATTCGAGCACGGTTACGACGTAAACCCGGGCGCCTGCTCCCAGACGTTCCGCAAAACCGGCGTTAGGTAGGGCGCGATAAATACGACCGAGGACGAACTCGAGCACTCCTCCGATGGCCCGCGCTCTCCTCTTTCACTAGCTAGTGCCAGCATTTGTACGACTTGATAAGTTGTTGCTGGAGAGGTTAAAGACAAACTGCCAGGAGACAACGGCCAGCCGGAGGAGACGATGGGGGATGATCCTCGCCTCATAGGTTGCGGCGTTGCCCGCCGACTGGATCATTTCAGAAGCCAGAAATTCGGGCACGGTTACGACGTAAACCCGGGCGCCTGCTCCCAGACGTTCGGCAAAACCGGCGTTAGGTAGGGCGCGATAAATACCACCGAGGACGAACTCGAGCACTCCTCCGATGGCCCGCGCTCTCCTCTTTCACTAGCTAGTGCCAGCATTTGTACGACTTGATAAGTTGTTGCTGGAGAGGTTAAAGACAAACTGCCAGGAGACAACGGCCAGCCGGAGGAGACGATGGGGGATGATCCTCGCCTCATAGGTTGCGGCGTTGCCCGCCGACTGGAGCATTTCAGAAGCCAGGAATTCGAGCACGGTTACGACGTAAACCCGGGCGCCTGCTCCCAGACGTTCGGCAAAACCGGCGTTAGGTAGGGCGCGATAAATACGACCGAGGACGAACTCGAGCACTCCTCCGATGGCCCGCGCTCTCCTCTTTCACTAGCTAGTGCCAGCATTTGTACGACTTGATAAGTTGTTGCTGGAGAGGTTAAAGACAAACTGCCAGGAGACAACGGCCAGCCGGAGGAGACGATGGGGGATGATCCTCGCCTCATAGGTTGCGGCGTTGCCCGCCGACTGGAGCATTTCAGAAGCCAGGAATTCGAGCACGGTTACGACGTAAACCCTGCCGCCTGCTCCCAGACGTTCGGCAAAACCAGCGTTAGGTAGGGAGCGATAAATACGACCGAGGACGAACTCGAGCACTCCTCCGATGGCCCGCGCTCTCCTCTTTCACTAGCTAGTGCCAGCATTTGTACGACTTCATAATTTGTTGCTGGAGAGGTTAAAGACAAACTGCCAGGAGACAACGGCCAGCCGGAGGAGACGATGGGGGATGATCCTCGCCTCATAGGTTGCGGCGTTGCCCGCCGACTGGAGCATTTCAGAAGCCAGGAATTCGAGCACGGTTACGAGGTCAACCCGGCCGCCTGCTCCCACACGTTCGGCAAAACCGGCGTTAGGTAGGGCGCGAAAAATACGACCGAGGACGAACTCGAGCACTCCTCCGATAGCCCGCGCTCTCCTCTTTAACTAGCTAGTGCCAGCATTTGTACGACTTGATAAGTTGTTGCTGGAGAGGTTAAAGACAAACTGCCAGGAGACAACTGCTAGCCTGGGGAGACGATGGGGGATGATCCTCGTCTCATAGGCTGCGGCGTTGCCCGCCGACTGGAGCATTTCAGAAGCCAGGAATTCGAGCACGGCTATGACGTAAACCCGGGCGATTGCTCCCAGAAGTCTGGCAAAACGGGCGTTAGGTAGGACGCGATAAATACGACCGAGGACGAACTCGAGCTCTCCTCTGATTGCCCGGGTCCTCCTCTTTCACTATCTAGTGGCAGCAATTTTACGACTTGATAAGTTGTTGCTGGAGAGGTTAAAGACAAACTGCCAGGAGACAACGGCCAGCCTGGGGAGACGATGGGGGATGATCCTCGCCTCATACGTTGCGGCGTTGCCCGCAGACGGGAGCATTTCAGAAGCCAGGAATTCGAGCACGGCAACGAGGTAAACCCGGGCGCCTGCTCCCAGATGTTCGGCAAAACCGGCGTTAGGTAGGACGCGATAAATACGACCGAGGACGAACTCGAGCACTCCCCCGATGGCCCGCGCTCTCCTCTTTCACTAGCTAGTGCCAGCATTTGTACGACTTGATAAGTTGTTGCTGGAGAGGTTAAAGACAAACTGCCAGGAGACAACGGCCAGCCTGTGGAGACGATGAGGGATGATCCTCGCGTCATAGGTTGCTGCGTTGCCCGCCGACTGGAGCATTTCAGAAGCCAGGAATTCGAGCACGGTTACGTCGTAAACCCGGGCGCCTGCTCCCAGACGTTCGGCAAAACCGGCGTTAGGTAGGACGCGATAAATACGACCGAGGACGAACTCGAGCACTCCTCCGATGGCCCGCGCTCTCCTCTTTCACTAGCTAGTGCCAGCATTTGTACGACTTGATAAGTTGTTGCTGGAGAGGTTAAAGACAAACTGCCAGGAGACAACGGCCAGCCTGTGGAGACGATGAGGGATGATCCTCGCGTCATAGGTTGCGGCGTTGCCCGCCGACTGGAGCATTTCAGAAGCCAGGAATTCGAGCACGGTTACGAGGTCAACCCGGCCGCCTGCTCCCACACGTTCGGCAAAACCGGCGTTAGGTAGGGCGCGAAAAATACGACCGAGGACGAACTCGAGCACTCCTCCGATAGCCCGCGCTCTCCTCTTTAACTAGCTAGTGCCAGCATTTGTACGACTTGATAAGTTGTTGCTGGAGAGGTTAAAGACAAACTGCCAGGAGACAACTGCTAGCCTGGGGAGACGATGGGGGATGATCCTCGTCTCATAGGCTGCGGCGTTGCCCGCCGACTGGAGCATTTCAGAAGCCAGGAATTCGAGCACGGCTATGACGTAAACCCGGGCGATTGCTCCCAGAAGTCTGGCAAAACGGGCGTTAGGTAGGACGCGATAAATACGACCGAGGACGAACTCGAGCTCTCCTCTGATTGCCCGGGTCCTCCTCTTTCACTATCTAGTGGCAGCAATTTTACGACTTGATAAGTTGTTGCTGGAGAGGTTAAAGACAAACTGCCAGGAGACAACGGCCAGCCTGGGGAGACGATGGGGGATGATCCTCGCCTCATACGTTGCGGCGTTGCCCGCAGACGGGAGCATTTCAGAAGCCAGGAATTCGAGCACGGCAACGAGGTAAACCCGGGCGCCTGCTCCCAGATGTTCGGCAAAACCGGCGTTAGGTAGGACGCGATAAATACGACCGAGGACGAACTCGAGCACTCCCCCGATGGCCCGCGCTCTCCTCTTTCACTAGCTAGTGCCAGCATTTGTACGACTTGATAAGTTGTTGCTGGAGAGGTTAAAGACAAACTGCCAGGAGACAACGGCCAGCCTGTGGAGACGATGAGGGATGATCCTCGCGTCATAGGTTGCTGCGTTGCCCGCCGACTGGAGCATTTCAGAAGCCAGGAATTCGAGCACGGTTACGTCGTAAACCCGGGCGCCTGCTCCCAGACGTTCGGCAAAACCGGCGTTAGGTAGGACGCGATAAATACGACCGAGGACGAACTCGAGCACTCCTCCGATGGCCCGCGCTCTCCTCTTTCACTAGCTAGTGCCAGCATTTGTACGACTTGATAAGTTGTTGCTGGATAGGTTAAAGACAGACTGCCAGGAGACAACTGCTAGCCTGGGGAGACGACAGGGGATGATCCTCGTCTCATAGGCTGCGGCGTTGCCGCCGACTGGAGCATTTCAGAAGCCAGGAATTCGAGCAGGGCTATGACGTAAACCCGGGCGATTGCTCCCAGAAGTCCGGCAAAACCGGCGTTAGGTAGGACGCGATAAATACGGTCGAGGAAGAACTCGAGCATTCCTCTGATGGCCCAGGTCTTCCTCTTTCACCAGCTAGAGTCAGCTTTTGCACGACTTGATAAGTTGTTGCTCGAGAGGCAAACTGCCAGCAGACAACGGCCAGCCGGAGGAGACGATGGGGATGATCCTCGCCTCATAGGTTGCGGCGTTGCCCGCAGACTGGAGCATTTCAGAAGCCAGGAATTCGAGCACGGCAACGAGGTAAACCCGGGTGCCTGCACCCAGATGTTCGGCAAAACCGGCGTTAGGTAGGACGCGATAAATACGACCGAGGACGAACTCGAGCACTCCTCCGATGGCCCGCGCTCTCCTCTTTCACTAGCTAGTGCCAGCATTTGTACGACTTGATAAGTTGTTGCTGGAGAGGTTAAAGACAAACTGCCAGGAGACAACTGCTAGCCTGGGGAGACGATGAGGGATGATCCTCGCCTCATAGGCTGCGGCGTTGCCGCCGACTGGAGCATTTCAGAAGCCAGGAATTCGAGCACGGCAACTAGGTAAGCCCGGGAACCTGCTCCCAGATGTTCGGCAAAACCGGCGTTAGGTAGGACGCGATAAATACGACCGAGGACGAACTCGAGCACTCCTCCGATGGCCAGCGCTCTGCTCTTTAACTAGCTAGTGCCAGCATTTGTACGACTTGATAAGTTGTTGCTCGAGAGGTTAAAGACAAACTGCCAGAAGACAACAACCAGCCTGGGGAGACGATGGGGGATGATCCTCGTCTCATAGGCTGCGGCGTTGCCCGCCGACTGGAGCATTTCAGAAGCCAGGAATTCGAGCACGGTTACGACGTAAACCCAGGCGCCTGCTCCCAGACGTTCGGCAAAACCGGCGTTAGGTAGGACGCGATAAATACGACCGAGGACGAACTCGAGCACTCCTCTGATGACCCGGGTCTTCCTCTTTCACTAGCTAGTGCCAGCATTTGTACGACTTGAGGTTAAAGACAAACTGTCAGGAGACAACGGCCAGCCGAAGGAGACGATGGGGGATGATTCTCGTCTTGTAGGCTGCGGCGTTGCCCGCCGACTGGAGCATTTGAGAAGCCAGGAATTCGAGCACGGCTACGACGTAAACCCATTCTGAGTACAGTCATTTCAAAACTTGCACTGATCTGTGTCTGACTGACACGGGACAGAAATAATAGGTGTAGTTGTTGTAGGAGGAGTCTAGTACTGTCCCTATAAAGACTAGAGACAGTTGTATGTGAGTCGCGCAATTTTTATTAGATTTATACACGGAAATCGCGAGTCAAACGAAACTCAGACATTGGGAACAATAATTCCTTCGCCGTGGTGAAGAATGCGTGCCTTCGTACTGCGGACCGTTCTATGAACTCGTCTGCAGTGGTAGCAAGGTTTGATCTGTGGGCGAGCCATTTATGGTCGTGTAGAAGTGGCGCGTGGTTCACTCGGGCTTGGGAGGTTATTTATCTCAAATATGTTTTGATCCGACGTAGACAGGAGAACCATAGAATGCGGAAGAGTCCGGTGAACAGTAGGACACATATTGAAGAAAATGACCTCAATTTGGGAACAGCCGATAATATGTGCTTCTTCAAGGCACCCTTCTCATTGCATGCGACATATTTGAAAGGAAAAATTTGAAATGGGGTAGCCATATGTGCGCGAAAGCCTGTGGATGCTGAGAAGGAAATTTCACCATGAGAAAATATATTAAATTAACAGCCACATAAAACTTCAGTTCAAAATTGTTTAGTTGTAGAGTATACATCTGCGGTGTGGGATCGCTGCAGATGCACGCTATCGAATAAAAATAGAGAAAGTACAAAGATCTGTTCCCCGGCTTATCTTGTCTAGGTTTCGAAGGATTACTTCCGGTTACATGTAGGCTGCAAGGGCTATATTTAGATTCACTTTCACGTGGGTGCAAAGTAAATAAACTAAAACTACCGGCCTCGATGGCTCAGTCGGTAGCGTGTTCGCCTTCTGATCGCGGGTTCTAACCCGGCCGAGGACGCCAGCAACTTGGTGGCAGGGTACAAGTTGTTTAGACACGTTAAAGAACCTTCAGGTGGGCAAAAGCAATCCACAAACCGACCGCTGTGGCGTCGCTCATGGTCTCAGTTGTCTCGCGACGTAAACCCCCATTATTAAAAATAAATTAAAACCGTTCTTTCTCTTATCAAATGGTCAGTTAAATACAAACATTAACGGTCCATTGCGAATGCAGAAGTGCACATGGTTCAGTCACACACCGATCACACGAAGGAAGCCTAGAGCGCGCTGCGTGCCAAATTTTCGGAAGCTTGCGTTTCCGTCTTCTTGTTCACACTGTTGGAACATCTGGAGGCGGTTTGGAGAGGACATGACGAAGTTTGTCAAGTCTGTTTGAAAGCGTAAGAAATCATGACACTTGTCCAATTCCTGGCTCATGTCCTGAAGGACTAAGTGAGGAACATGCGCCAGTGATTTTCCCAGGATTTTCTTCTAGGGGGGGTGTTGGAAATCTGTGGGGGGGGGGGGGTGAGACATAATACCTGACACTGTCACATGACATCCTAATCTATATCATATGACGTCACGTATGATGTGACCCAGTGGCTTTTCGCAAGATTTCCGTTTTGGGGGAATCGGGATTTGAAGGAGTGGAATGGGGGGTACAAATGTGCCTTAGAGGACTTGCCCATTAACAACTGTGTTTCTAGCTAAATGTAGCGACATTCAATTTTCAAACAGTAGCGCTTTATTACGGCGAACATTGTTTTGCTGCTCTCAAAATACCACCTAGGTAGCTGCGAGCATCATTTCTGATAAAAATGTTGTGTGACATTAAAAAGAGAAAACGAGGAAAGATCACGAGAAACGCAAAAAAAAAAGGAAAAAAAAACACAAGCAGGCACGACGCACAGCAGTTCTCTACATGTGAAGCGGTAAGTTTCCCCTTCATAGCCTCCTTGGTTTCCTCTTGGTATTTTTCAAAAGCTTTATCCATTAGCTCGTGGTACTTGTCAGCGCTGCCATGAGGCGTAACCTGCTGTCGCGGAATCTGTGATCGTTCGATGGATATCTTCATCAGAGCGTCAACATGCACTCTAAGAAAGAAAGGAGAAAAAGGGGGAGTAGTAGCAGCTTCTACTCCCCTAGACTGCAATTACTCCCCATTTTAGTCCCGTAACCCGACATTTTGTCCCGACATTTACTCCCCAGGACTGCAAATTGTAGTAGTACTGTGTCTGGCCGAGGGAGGCCGGGGGCGAGTACATTCTATGGAACCCTGGGCCCTGCCCTGAGCCCTTTGCGTATTTTTTGTGTGGAGGGTTGTCCGCGCGCTTATCGGCGGTGGGAGGGCTGCGTGCGCGCTTACCCTCTCACGTTTTTCAGCCTGGGCCAACTTCTTTCGTCATTTCTCCGTTTGGGACGACTGCCCTCAATTTTTTTCCGACACAACAGGTGTGCGCGGTGGGCGGTTTACATGCAAAGGATAGCCATACACAGAAGTACAAGATGAAATTTATTAAAGTCATTAGTGTCAGGAATTATGTTATGACTCTGCGTGAAGGGAAAAAACCCAGCCAAAAGCATGAAGCAGAAGAAACACAATACACATGACAAAGGATATACTTATTACAGGTATGATGCAATAGCATTGAAGGGGTATCACACATCATACACAATATTTTCTATTAGTGGTAATCACGCAAGTTTTCAGCTAAGCAGAAGGAGTAGCACATTTAATCAAAGGAGATAGTTTTAATCAATATGATTACAATCAAAATTAAAAGTGTTATGATAAAAAGTCTAACATGACCACCTTAGCGGAGTTTTAGTTACAAAGTTCTAACAGACGTACGTAATTTCATGCACAACAGCTAATATTCCATTATGACACATTTAATCAAAGAAGAGATTTTAATCAATATGACTACAATCAAAATTAAAAGTTTTATTATAAAAAGTTTAACATTATTATACGTGACCACCATAGTGGAGCTTTAATTACAAGTGCCGATAGATGTACGTAGTTAATTGTGGACAGCAGAGAACCTGGAAGACCATAGGACACGAACACAAGAGGAAATAAAATCTATAACACTACATTTAACCAAAGAAGATATTCTTAATCAAAACAACAGAGGAGGAGAATAATCTATCATTTTAACTATCATAAAATCATCCTCGTGACCTAATCTAGTCGAACCCCATACAATTTTTATTCTAAGAGACACTACAAATCTTACTTTGTTTTATGAATCCAACACAGAAAATATATTAAAAAATGAACTTCACCGCATAGCACGCTCCTAGCCATGGCTAGGAGCGTGTTAACAACCAGCTCTAATAATATCTGCCCTGATTTGTTGAAGACGGGAGGTGTATACCTGTTTTGTGACAGTTATGAACATTTTCGAGCGCAATAGGGAAGATAAGTTGATTATTCCAACATTATATAATTAATCGATTTCTTATTAACTAAACAGCATAGACATACGGAAATAATGAGAAACACGATCAACAGCTAATAGAGAACCAAAACCCATCACATAAACAACAGACACATGCAGGAAAATAATTGAAAAAGAATCTATCAAAACGATAAACATGCACGGATGAATAGCAGAGAAACACTTTGAACGGCACATGATGAATAATTTAATACAGCACAGAGCTAACGCTGAATAGCAGAGAAACACTTTGAATGGCACACCATCCACACGTAAACAATAGCACATACGCAAGGAAATAATGAGAAACACAATCAACAGCTAACAAGAACCAAAACCCATCACATAAACAAGAGGTACACAAAGGATAAATAATTGAAGAACAATCTATCAAAACCAGAAACATGCACACACTTAACACTGAATAGCAGAGAAACACTCTAAACGGCACATCTACCAACGTGTAAACAACAGACAGGAAAATATTATTGAAACAAGATCAACAGCTAATAGAGAGCCAAAATCCAACACATAAACAAGAGGTACACAAAGGATAAATAATTGAAAAAGAATCTATCAAAACGAGAGACATGCACGGCGGATGAATAGCAGAGAAACACTCTAAACGGCGCATGATGAATAATTTAATACAGCACAGAGCTAACGCTGAATAGCAGAGAAACACTCTAAACGGCACATCTACCAATGTGTAAACAACAGACACATGCAGGAAAATAATTGAAAAAGAATCCATCAAAACGAGAAACATGCACGGATGAATAGCAGAGAAACACTCTAAACGGCGCATCTAGCCAACGTGTAAACAACAGACACGTGCAGGAAAATAATTGAAACAGAATATATCAAAACGAGAAACATGCACGGATGAATAGCAGAGAAACACTTTGAACGGCACACCATCCGCACGTAAACAATAGGTACATGCAATGAAATAATGAGAAATACAATCAACAGCTAATAGAGAACCAAACAAATGCACCAAAGCAAACAAGAGGTACAGCAAAGAAAATAATTGAGAAAACAATCTATCAAAATGATAAACATGCACGGATGAATAACAAAGAAACGCTTTGAACGATGCATCTGCCAACATGTAAACAACACACAGGAAAATAATAGCGAAACAAACTATCAAACATTGCAAATTGAAATGGAAATAATATATCTTTTGAACTATCATAGAATCAACCTTGCGACCTAACAATATAGAATTTTGATCCTACTCAGGCACTATAAACATTACCTTGACAGAGGTATCCAAACACGCAGCACAGCTATGCTTTACACAGTACAACCAGACTCGAGACCGGTGGGGTCACTCTCTCCCTCTATACACCCCAAAAGCAAAGAAACCGCATATCCTTTGTCAATCTATGGGGTGGGGAAACCCTCTCTCTTTTTCACATTCTTTCCTCAAAAAGGAAATATTCTGAAGACTGGTGTACAGAGACGAAATTTTTTATTGATCGCAAATAGACATTGGAATTATTCGCTCCGGAATGTGATCTGATACATTTTATCAATTAATGTACAAACAAATATATTGTATACAATATGTGACTATATAGACAGCTTCTTAAGGCGGTGCATCATAGCCGGCACTTCGTCGTCTACAGTCGAGGGATGGCGCAGCGAGCGAAATGGTTTACGCAGTCACCGCTTCATAACATTTTGGCGCTTGCTTGGAAATGCAGTACCGCTGATGTAACGTCTTCTTTTTGTGTTATTTTTGTTTTCTCTTGGCGCGCGACGGGTCAAACGAAATTTTGTGCAAACATATGACCGCTCGTGCTCACCCATGCCAAGTCCAACACTGTAAACACGCATATTGCGCTCAGCCAGACGGAACAATTAGTGGCGCGGCTTTTGAATGCGCACAGGCTGTCCAGCTGTCTCCTCAACTTCTTCGTTGATCTGTTGCTGTTCCGTGCTGTGCTGTTGTCGGGCGAAGGGTTAGTCACCAGTCGTTTCGCGTGATTTCTGCAATGTTTGCGCATATAATAAACGAAATCTCTCGTAACACAAAAAACCTAAGTTGGAGAGGACGCGGTCGAAACAAGTTTGTGTCGACATGTTATAGCCTACCGACAGTACTCGGAAATTGCGAAACGAAACCGCAACCTGTTTTCTTTATTTCCTGTCACCCTGGGCTTACAAATTTCAGACCACGTTGTGGTGGTGCAAAACGCTTCATTTACTTGCACAGTCAACGGAAATGAAATAAAACTGCAAAGAGGCTGCATAGCATTTCCCATATCATTAGACATCAGTGGAGGAGGAGGAGAAAGGCAAAAGAGAAGAAGAAAAGGGAAGAAAAGCAGGGTAGAGGAGAAAAATGTGTGTGCGTGGACCATACAGCTGCTTGGAATGTAAAGTGCGAATGGAGGTTTCTAGTTTCGTCGAGTATATAATTCGGGTCTGTTGTGCTCATCCTGGTCGTCACTAACCACGGCCCCAGACTTCGCCCATGTACAGATCAGCACACCGTGAACTGGGTCTTTGATGTCCCATTCGTCTGGAGATGACCTTCAGCTCGTGGATCTCGGAGTGGGAGCATTTCATAACAAATTGTCATTGTGAGTGTCACCTTGCCTATCCGCGCAGGAACTTTCCAGAAATCCACTCTAGCTTTCTTTCTCGTCCTCGTCAAGGCTGCCGACATTCACATGAGCTTGTCTCGATTAGCAAAAGGCGCACGGTACACTGATTACAATTCCTCTGGCTTAGCGTACTTCCTTCTGTAATCCGGAGCCCTAAATCGCATGCTTCGAGGATAGCGAGGGTCAACAGGCTCTGGCAGGAGGTAGTCGTTATAAATTCGGCAAGGTACACCACCCTTTTCTCGTTCCGAAAGGCGTCGTCCAGTACCTACAACGAAGAGGCAGTACTGCCGGTTGGTTATACGTGGAGTTGACCGTGGATCTGGTACCAGTAGACATGCGCGCACTTCCACAGACCGCACTTCCTCAGTCCCGGTACGTCACTCTGTCCTTGCTCTGACGCTTGCTACCGTCCGCCAGTTGGTCCTGATATTTCGCGAATGTTCCGGTCACCATACACGGCATGCTTATTGCGGCACATAACTGATCATCGGGTCAATATGCCGTTCCACTACAGAGGACTCCCCAAACAGTTTGGGGAGTCCTACAAACTACAGCGGTGTTCACGTCCATATGATCTTGTCCGATGCTTGGTGGAACCTCAATGTCAAGCACACCCTTTAGTGTGCACATTTTGCACTGCAGTGTTAGTTCACGGCGCAGTCCTTTTCTGCGTTCAGAAACGACTTCCATGTCTGAATGGGTGATAGATTCCGAGCGCCTTGAAGCTAGTGATCCGCATGTGAGCATCCAGGTGTTGTAATCTTTACTTCATCGTGCGAGCAACCACACATGTATAACTTCCTGGGGTACAACTAAGGTATTACTGGCATCATATGCTCACGTTCATCAGTGTCCGCCCTGACACCCTCATTGTGTAACGGTGTGAGGAAGACGGCACTGTGGGTTTGCCGTGCCGCCAGTTTTTGACACTTCTGCATCCCAGTGCTCGCTCATGACGTCGTAACGCTGATATTCATTTCCCAACCTGAGGGAGCCAACATTTCTATCCATTTATTCGACCTGGGTCCCAAATGCTCCGATTCCATTTCAGCTTCCATTCTGATTCAACTTCGATCGTGAATAACTTTTCTCAGCCGAAGCATATATGCACACTTGCCCATCAAATTGTCCGCTGTACCTTATTGTACACTAAACGATATGGACGTGTCTGAAATCTGCCCCAACCAGCTCCATCCGCCGCCCGAAATTTCAAATGCTTAGAGTCTAGGGGACCACACTTGATCCGCGCTCCCAACCACGTCATCGGACGAGGGGACACCCAGTGCGGCTCAAATAACTATTGTAAAGTTGTCCCATGAAACAATAGACCCCACTTCCTGATGACATCCTACTGGATGAGTGCTAAAAGCGCTGCCAGGTTTCCGGCATCCACTGTAAAAGAAAAGATTTCACTGTATAACCTATCCAGCGCCACTATTTTTTTTACAAGCATGATCGTTCCACATTTCTGTGGCTGCGACTGGGAATTCCAAGACAAATAAGTTTCATCTACTGTTCCCCGAGAAAATGAGCGTCGTTGAACAAACAATAAACAAAATTTTGGGGCTGGGCTACGCTGCCCGTGCTCGTGCTCCTGCGTAATGGTCAACGTCGGCCTCCTCGTCTTCCGGCCACGCGCAGCGGTATATCATTTCCAGCGGTCAGATTGTTGTTGCTTGTGACCACACACTCGATGAGAGATGGCAGCACTGCGCTTCCCATTCTGAAGGGACGTACTCCACGGATGACCATACCTGACAAAAACTCGTGTGCCGAGTCAACGGCTTAACATAGATGAAATCTTTTTATTGGTATTCGTTCTTGATATGTTTGTCTAGTGCGTGATCGAGCCAGATTTTCAATTTTGGGCGGTTCTATTTTGTAAGCGAGCGGAAGCTCGAAATATAGCTTTTCCCAAACCTTTCGACGATGATATAAAAATTTCTCAGTCTAAAACCCAAAATCTGCTTCGATCATGCACTAGATCTAAGCCTCCTCTTCCATTTAAAAGCAGTTGCACGGAGATCAACCAAATTTTCGCGGCGCTACGAGAGTTGAAAAATGTATGGGGGTTCCCATAGAGCGTCGGTGCTGACGCACCGCCTTAATCCATATCTTAAAAAAATGTAAGAAAGAGTGTACAGTTTTGACTTTGAAAATTTAGACAAGAATCTTTGGTGGTGTAGTTTGCGTTTTCTTTCATTATGAGCTAAAATCTTCTAAAATTAAAGTATGTCCTTCCCATTTGCAGTGCCTCATATGCCGTGACATAATGAATAAACTCATAGTTTTTCAGTATGGCTAATGAAAAAGCCATTTCCAAAAGCCATTTACATTCTGTGAATTGGAGCTACGTTTATATGTGCTGCTTTGGTTAAGTTTGCAACAGGAATATTTACTTATTATAATTACGTATCTTATGAATAGTGCTCATCTTCATTGGTTAAACATTCCTGATGACAGTTGTGTGATTCGATTCTCCCAAAATCTTATTGGAACTGTGTGCCGCATGTTATGATGATGAGAATTGTAGACTGCGCATCATTTGATAATAGATTCCTTTCAATATAGTATTGTCAACTGTCCAATCGTTTGAGAAAATATATACACTGTGCAATGTAATTCATAAAATAAGCTTTCGCAAAATGATCCTCTTTTGTAAACAAAGATTGATGTAACGTGCCTCTAAATTTCTATTAGCGATTCTTCTACAATTATTTCCTTCGGGTGTCGGTGTTGTATAGAGTTTGGTCGTGTAAAATCTCTTTGATTGCCAGCGCTGATTCCATGCGAAGATCCTTGTATATAGTGTGGAATAAACGTCTCCTTTGCAATCTTCAATCTAATCATAAGCTGTTTTCGTTGCGATGTGTAGAATACATTACAATGATGACAAAGAATACAATTATATTATTTCAATTATACACTTGTTTATTTCGATAAATTACAGTTCTATTCCAAACTATTCCAGTTTTCGTTTGTTGTCTTGATTAATGAATTCCGAAGACATCAAGTAGTTTATTCTGATTATGGGGCGCTTGAATCCAGCGTTGATTAACGCAGGTGATATGTTGTCGCCGAGTTTGTATTGCTTCAGCAACTTGCACTTTGTCGCGATGAACTTGCACAGTCTCTTATTGATGTTTCCTTTCTTTGTATGAAGATTCTTGAATGGCCTACAGGAGAGTATTAGATGAAAATCGTCCGGTGGTCCACCACAATTGATATGTTTGTTGAGTTTCAATAAGCGGTGATACATCAGACCTTGCACGACAATATTGAACTTTTGTTAATTCGACATCATTGACTGATAGAAGAAAATAAATGTGTAGAGGCTCTAAGTGGAATATATCACGTGATAAGCTTTTTGTGTACTTTCCATTTCAACAAATCTGTAATGAATCGTGCGATATAGAGTGCTTATATATGATAATTTGATCTGATTGCTTTCTTGATTAATGCAATGCCCATTGCAATGATTACAATTACGTTTGGTCTAGTGTATTTCAATTCTTCGTTAGCAAACCTCAGAAACTCCACCATTAATCCCATTGGTCCTTCTGATGTTCACGTGCAAGTATTTTTATAACTATTGTAGATTCGGCATACAAGTTCTCACATCTTGAATTCCATAATTTGCACCATATCTCCGAATACGACCATGTCTAGGACGTACCGAAATGCAGCGATAATTGAATCGTTTCGAGGCTCCTCCTTTTCGAAGCAGCTTTTTATCAGGTCCTCCCATGGCCCATGGTAACGAGTACAAAATCCGTCCATCTCTTCAATGTATAGCAATTGTCTGTTCTGTTTTGTAGTGTGCCTCGGCACTTAATTAAATCATATTGGTGCTAATTTTATTAATTAAAAATGTATTATGTTATCGCGTTCAGAATGTTCCACCTGTCGTGCGAATTATGAAAGTCAATTTGCAAAAAAAGATGTGATGAGCGAGAAAAACCTAGAAGAACCCTCAATTCCCGGCTTGAGTTGTTGAAGTTAGTTTATGACTTTGACCACGACCATTGTGGGATCCCCTTCTCCCTGCGGGGGTAACCTTGGCGAAAGTGCATGGGAGCTCAGCTTCCCTCTCTCACTCGTTCTTTCTCTTTTTTTTTTGTTAGTGGGCTCTGAATGAAAAAGATGTGTTCCTGTGATGTATCGCCCTGCTTGGTCAGAAAGTGTTTCCCTAAATTAATTACTGCTTTGAGTTTGCTTCAGATGATCGTTCGATTGATATTAAGAAAAATGTTTATGACTTTGACCACGACCATTGTGGTTTCCCCCTAATCCCTGCAGGGGGTAACCTTGGCGAAAGTGCATGGGAGCTCAGCTTCCCTCTCTCACTCGTTCTTTCTTTCTTTTCTTTTGTTAGTGGGCTCTGAATGAAAAAGATGTGTTGCTGTGATGTATCGCCCTGCTTGGTCAGAAAGTGTTTCCCTAAATTAATTATTGCTTTGAGTTTGCTTCAGATGATCGCTCGATTGATATTAATAAAAATATTCTACTAATTGGGAAAGTATTTTTAAGTTGTGTGCGTTGATTTTTGCTGTAGCAAACACATTAATTTGCATTTCAGATGAGTTGCTTGCGGCTTCTGCGTGTAGAAGTTACTATTGCAAAGTTATCATAAAACGATGTAATTCAATTTGATTCTCGTTTTCGAATGAGTATTGTTCCTATCATTGAATAAATTTGACTTGATCTTTTTGCTTCAGATATTCACTCGATTGATATTTTGTTAGTTGAGAATAATGTATGCATAATAGTTGTGTCAGATCTGAAATACATTAAAATGCAGCGTTTCTCGTTTTGGTTGAGTATTGTTTGCGTCGATAATATTTCTCATTTGCTTAGATAATGTTTCTCGAAAACCAGTTTGCACTGACATAAAAGTCTATTCTTAGATTTTTGCGTGCTATTGTTTGTTGACAGAATTCTTATTGTGTTCTTGAGAATCGAATAATTCAAATGTCTTTTTGCGATCAATAAAAAATTTCGTCTCTGCACACCAGTCCAAGGAATATTTCCTTTTGGAGGAAAGAATGTGAAAAAGAGAGGGGGTTTCTCCACCCCATAGATTGACAAAGGATATGCGGTTTCTTTGCTTTTGGGGTGTATAGAGGGAGAGAGTGACCCCACCGGTCTCGAGTCGAGGTTGTACTGTGTAAGGCATAGCTGTGCTGCGTGTTTGGATACCTCTGTAAAGGTAATGTTTATAGTGTCTGAGTAGCATGAAATTTCTATATTGTTAGGTCGCAAGGTTGATTTTATGATAATTCAAAAGATATATTATTTCCATTTCAATTTGTAATGTTTGATAGTTTGTTTCGCTATTATTTTCCTGTGTGTTGTTTACATGTTGGCAGATGCATCGTTCAAAGCGTTTCTCTGCTATTCATCCCTGCATGTGTATCATTTTGATAGATTGTTTTCTCAATTATTTTCTTTGGTGTACCTCTTGTTTGCTTTGGTGCATTTGTTTGGTTCTCTATTAGCTGTTGGTTGTATTTCTCATTATTTCTTTGCATGTACCTATTGTTTACGTGTGTATGGTGTGCCGTTCAAAGTGTTTCTTTGCTATTCATCCATGCATGCTTCTCGTTTTGATAGATTCTTTTTCAATTAAGCCTGTAACCACTAGTCACTGCTAGTCACTAGGGCATCTTTTGCATGGGTAGTCCACGAGGATACGCCACTACCTAGCTTTTTTCTTTTCATGTAGCACAATCATTGTCAGACGAGTCGAAGCCGTGTTCTCCTGCAGCACAAGTTGAAGTTCCATTTGGTATTGTTATAACCTTGTTTTCCTGCAAACATAGTGACTATGTAACCATTTAATTATTTAGATGCAGCAAATGGGCAAACTCATTTTGACAGTGCTGGTACGGAAGACCACAACACGACACCTGAGCCTCTACTGCCTGAGCACGGTAAGTACTTACTCGAGTTTCTTTGTAATTCCTATATATGTGTTCTCTAATGCGTTTTCAAATTGATTTCTAGAATTTCAGCGGCAGGTTCTCAGGAATTTGAACATAATCAGGATGACGTTGCAGCAGCAAGGAGACCTGATTTCAAGCTATGCACCCCTTCAGAACTCCACCCCATGTACTCCTCTATTTCTGCAACAGCCATTGACATCTGTAGAGGAACTACAGAAGTTTGAGCAGAAACTTACCCAGCAGAAAGAACAACAGTTTGTGGGTGC
Organism: Ornithodoros turicata; assembly: GCF_037126465.1. NCBI lineage: Eukaryota > Metazoa > Arthropoda > Arachnida > Ixodida > Argasidae > Ornithodoros > Ornithodoros turicata. The sequence continues at coordinate 5,954,341 of NC_088202.1, read as the reverse complement.
ACTGCAGTTATTGGTTTATCAATAGTAATGCCCAAATTACAGGAACCATTTTTGTGTACTCCTTAAAGTAAACTTAACATAAGTTGTGCTTTTCTTGCAAAAATGTACTTTACATATGCCATTCTGCAGCTTTATTGTCTGCGAAGTAGTTGCCGTTACTAATTATCCAGGGAATTTTTAGTACTGCCGTCAGTGTTTGTAATGTTGAGAAGAGTGCCTTCGCACGTGGGCTATGCAGTCATACGGACATTTTTTGCAAGATACCATACAACTACTAGATAAATAATTAGCCAAAATGTGTTAAATAACATGTTAGTGAGGGAATTTTGTAACAGTAGAACAAAATCAAAAACAGTAGAAAAAAATAGAACTGAAGCGAACCGGTTGTTCAAAGGCACTCTGGTCGGAAAAAAAATCGGTTTTGGCAGACGTACATGCGTCGCATTATCCATTGCCACATTTTGCCGTCATGGATACTGAAACTCACGCGAACCCGCGTAGCTTCCTAACCTGTGCATTTACATCGGAGGACCATGCCACATTCTATATGAGGCGCTATGCCATTATTTGAATGTTTCAAGCAGCTCTGTCATGCCGCAACTGGGAATCCTGATACCTTTTAGGAACAATTTGGGTCTTAGGTGGTCTTCAAACCTAAACATTTGTTGTACTTCTGCTTCATACAGTTGTGCTCTAGTTGTCGCATCTGTCACACCAAAATTGCGAAACAGAAAACTCAAAGATCGTGCTTCCTCCAGGATTTTTTTTTTAAAACCAAGGCAGCTTTCAGTGCCGATTGCTTCCAATTCTGCTAGCTCACTTTTAGTGAAAACTCTAAACAGTAAACTAATAAAAGTATTATTATATATATTTTTAGTTTATTATCTACATTGGAGTTACGTGGCATGTTCTGCAAAATGTTTGCCTTATCACGTAGCCCACCTGCAAAGATAGCACCTCCGTAGCTCCCATAAAGTTTTTGGAAAACATCTGTTTCGAGTGAAAAAAAGAAAAAGCTATACACGGGTTTCTTCTTAGCTGCAACAACTTTTTATAAAAAGGGAAGTTGCCAGGACGTTTTTACTTTTTCCATCTTGGATTACTCGACGGGGCTGCTACTAGGAAATATTTGTTTTTGACAACTAGTGCACTAATTAACGGAAAAATTTAATCAGCTTCTTAATTATTGACTTTAGGGAGCACTATGCAATTGTGATATTAGAGCACAATCTCCACATGATCCGCTCGAACTACTGATGAAGCACAAAAGTAATTGCAACGCTCACTACAGATATTTGACGTCTGGTGTCTGCTGCAAACTGCAAGTGGTTCGCAAAACAGCGGCAATCCTGTCGATATATCCGCCCTCACTTCATGAAAACGTCATACGCGATACCCGCAAACCTATATCATGGCATGTTTCACTATGTTTTGTTTTCCTTCTTGGCTTGCAAGGGGCTTCGCGCATTGTCACTGCACACATTAGCGCTTGTTGTACCAATGAAGGGCAAGACCCGTGTCCAGCATGATGAAAGGACTGCTACGGCGAGTGACTGCGAAAAGCGAAGCCTGTAGCGCGTGGTGCGATTACTTTTGTGATTCATCAGCAGTTCGGGCGAATCATTTGGAGGTCAGACTTTAACATCACAATTGCAATGTTCTCCCCAAAGTCAATAACTAAAAAGATGATTAAAATATCTCTTTTAGTTAGTTCCCTAATTGAAAAAAAATGTGGTTTCCTAATAACAGCCCCGTCGAGTAATTCACTGACGAAAGTAAATGTATCCTAAGGCATCTCCCCATTTTTATGAAAATTTGTTGCAGCTAAAAGTAAACACTGTATATTGACCATCTACATTTGTGTACAAATATACTTAACAAATTTTCTCCTACACTAATGTCTTGGCGGTTATACGGTGTATCTGCCACAGAGTCAAGAGCTTGCAGTGCATGATGGGGGATCTGTCAAGACGGTAGTGAGGAGAATACTGTGCCACCTGTTCATTGATGACGTAGCAGAAAAATTCAGCTGGGAGGGGAAGAAGGGAAAACTCATCTTCAAAGAATTGAAATTCCCTGGCATCATATCACGTAAGTCCACTTTATACACATTCTTAGTTGCAGTTAGAATGCAGTGCAATTACTCTGATGAGCTAAAATATTTTACTTATAATTCTACGTGTAACTCTAGAAGTAGAACTAGTCTTCCCCATAATGTAAAAGCCTGAGTCCGGGCACACAGAGGGATGACACAAACACACGACTCAAGGCTTTTACTCGGGCAAAACTCAGGCTTTTACGTTACGGAGTGCATCCACCAGGTAGCCTGCATTTTGTTGCCATTTAGTCAGAAGTAGCCATTTAGTCAGAACTAATCTGGCATCTTGAAACAACAGGTACAGATCAAGACAAAAGTTCATGGAACACCGGAGTGGCATATAACTTCATCAGCGCAGCACTCTAGCATCAAACAGGAGCATATACGCTTACCGCAGGTGACATGACACTCCATGCACCTCTCAGTAAGTGTGTTGACTCCCGTTCACTGCTTCGCTCCGACCGAGAAATATGTCGCTATAAAGATCCGACATGGTAGAATGCGCACAAAAACACGGACTAGAGGAAGACAACACCAGCGCAACTAGCCAAACTAGCCCAACGTTGTTTGTTATTGCTATAAATATCTTTTCATCATGCGATCTTTGCGACGGAGCTGAGTGTGACCTACTGTGTCCTGCCACAAGATAAGAGGAAAGAGGTCGAGATAATGTTAAGAGAAACGGAGGTGACTCAGTCTGTTTATTATCGGGCCAGCACGAGAGGAAAAGACCGCCACCCGTGCCAGAGAACGTCTTCGTCCTCTCACGCTCGCCTATTACCCGTGACAATACCCCCCCGCTGAGGCGTGTGATCATCCTGATCACGGCGGCAGTGGGGCGCTGTAAGGTTTCATCCGGGAGACATGTACCACCTCTTCGACTTTACGCTGACGGCGACGGCCGGGAGGAGATGCGCTTGTGGGAACGACGACGTAATTGACAGCTGAGGTCTGCTTTACAACCTCGTAAGGGCCGAAATAGCGACGGAGCAATTTTTCCGCCAGGCCAACCTTCCGTTCCGGTTTCCAGATCCATACCAATTGCCCCGTCGCGAATAGAGCGGGCGTGTGCGTTAAGTCGTAGCGGGTCTTCTGCTTATCCTGGGAAAGCAGCACATATGTGCGTGCAAGTTGCCGCGACTCTTCAGCCCTGGCCAGAATCTCAGTGACATAGTCGGTGGGGCAGTGGTCAGGAGCATACGGAAGCACTGTATCCAGCATGGTCTCGCATTCCCGGGCGTATAGCAGAAAGAACGGAGAAAAAGTAGTAGTGTCTTGCCGGGAGGTGTTATACGCGTAGGTGACATACGGGAGGACATGGTCCCAGTTGGAATGAGAGGCGTCCACGTACATGGACAACATATCACATAGCGTCCGATTCAGTCTCTCCGTGAGGCCGTTACATTGAGGGTGATATGAAGTAGTCGTCCGATGGACAGTGTTGCATGCACGCAAGAGTTCGGAAATGACTGTGGACAAGAAGACAGCTCCACGATCAGTTAAGATTTCACGAGGGGCACCATGGCGAAGAATGACCTGATGCAGCAGAAAATTGGCGACGTCTGGTGCCGTTGAGGAAACAAGAGCGGACGTTTCGGCGTAACGGGTGTGATGGTCAATGCAGACTATGATCCACTTTTTCCCTTCAGAAGACGAGGGGAACGGTCCCAACAGGTCAACTCCAACACGGTGGAATGGGGCTGGGGGCGGCGGGATGGGCTGCAGGAGACCTTGAGGGGCAGTCGGCGGGTGTTTGCGACGTTGACATTCTAGGCAGGTGCGGACATAATTGGAGACGAATCGTCGCATGCCTGGCCAGAAGAAACGACTGGTGACGCGGCCGTACGTCCGGGCAAATCCAAGATGTCCGGCACTGGGGTCATCGTGAAAGTGCTGCAAGAGCGGTTTTCGCAGGTGGCGGGGAATAACCAACAAATACGGTCGGCCGAAAGGGTTAAAGTTCTGCTTATAAAGTATGTTGTCACGAAGGACGAAATTTCGCACCAGTGATGCTTGCTGCTTTGTCACGGGCTCACCACTAGAAAGGATGGTAATCACTTCCATCAGATCAGGGTCACGGGCTTGTTCTGTGCATAGATCGAGGTTGTCAATGAATGAGACCGTTCCGCTGCTTCCGCAAGCTGGTAGGGGGGACCGTGACAGTGCATCCGCATCTTGATGTTTGAGTCCTGCTCGATACCTGACATCAAAGTCGTATTCTTGAAGCTGAAGGGCCCAACGAGCGAGCCTCCCAGAGGGAGACTTAATGTTGACCAACCAACAGAGCGCGTGATGGTCAGTGACAACCGTAAAATGTCGTCCATATAAGTAGGGTCTGAGTTTTGTAACCGCCCAGACAACAGCCAAACATTCTTTCTCAGTAACACTGTAGTTCGTCTCCGGGCCAGTCAGGGATCGACTCGCGAAGGCAACCGGGTGTTCTACGTTCTCCCAGCGTTGAGCCAGAACTGCACCGAGTCCCACTCCACTAGCATCCGTGTGAAGTTCCGTTGGTTTGTCTGGGTTGAAGTGCCATAGTAAAGGGGCGGAAGAAAGTTCGCGTTTGAGGATCTGGAAGGAGCTCTCGTGCTCGTAAGTCCAACTGTACAATGAGCCTTTTTTTAAAAGGGCATGAAGGGGGTGTGCTTTTTTCGCGAAGTCCTTGATGAACCTGCGGAAATAAGAGCATAACCCAAGAAAACTCCGCAAAGACTTAACAGTGGTTGGACAAGGAAATTCTGCAACTGCGGCGATCTTCTTAGGGTCAGGCCGAATACCGTCGGCAGACACGACATGGCCGAGGATCGTGAGTTCTTGTGAACCGAACCGGCACTTCTTACTGTTCAGCGTGAGGTTGGCGCCACGCATGCAATTAAGAACTTGGCCGAGACGCGCATTGTGCTCATCAATCGTAGATCCAAACACAACGATGTCGTCTAAGTAGCAGAGGCAAGCGGTCCATTTCAAATTGCCAAGGACGTTGTCGACCATTCGCTCGAAGGTAGCTGGCGCGTTGCACAAACCAAACGGCATTACTTTGAACTCGTAAAGCCCATCGGGAGTGACGAAAGCTGTTTTTTCACAGTCCCTAGGGTCCACTTCAATTTGCCAGTATCCAGATCGCATATCGATCGAGGAAAAGTATTTTGCATTTTGTAGGGAATCGAGTGCGTCATCAATACGTGGCATCGGATAGGTATCCCGCTTAGTGATCTTATTGAGTTTTCTGTAGTCGACACAAAAGCGCCATGAGTTATCTTTCTTGCGTACTAAAACAACTGGTGCAGCCCAGGGACTGCAAGAGGGCTGGATAATGTCGCCTTTCAACATCTCATCGACTTCTTTTTGAATGACCTGGCGTTCAGCGAAGGACACTCGATACGGCTTCTGTCTTATGGGACCCTGACCCTCAGTGTCGATAGAATGTTTGACGACGGATGTGTGTCTCAGGGGCCTCTTCTCGAAGTCAAAGATAGTACCGTAGGGATGCAGAAGTCGCATAATTTTCACTCGGTTCTCGTCGTCGAGCGCACCGTCGATCATGGACAGAAGGCGCTCCGAGAGTATGTCTTCAGCTGGGTCAGGAGGCGGTGATGTAGGTGGAGGTAAGTCGTCAGAGAGACAGGTGACATCGGCGCAGAATATCGGCATTGTAAATGAAGCGACTGTTACGCCCTTAGGAAGCGTTTGTGGAGAGAAGCCTGGGTTAACGAGCCAAAGAGAAGTTGAGCCGTTTGCCAGCGTCACTAGGCTGCGGGGAGATACAATCCCTTTTTGAAGCATGAGGCGATCATTTGGTTCAGTAATAACGTCTTGAGGGTTCGTCTGTGCGGCCATAAGGGATGATGATGCTTGTACACAGAGAGCCGCCTGTGCGGGAAGCACGGTAGTACTGTCGAGAGTGAGCTGGTATACATCACAACCTGCGCGCTTAAAGTCGCTTTCGTATTCCAGATTAGAAAATGGCGATATTTCCACCTCGTCCGAAGCACAATTAATAAGGGTTCAGTGTGCACGCAGGAAATCTATTCCTAGAATGATATCATGGGAGCAGTGTTCCAGAATGACAAACTGTGCGGGTACGACGTGCGATGAGATGGTGATACGTGCTGTGCAAAGTCCTATTGGGTCCAATAAGTGCGCATTAACGCCTCGAAGGCAAGAACTGGTCCATGGGGTCACAACCTTGTTCAACTTTCTCCGCAGCCGATCACTGATCACGCTAACCGATGCGCCTGTGTCAATGAGAGCATGAATGTGGGTACCGTCAATGTGGATATCAACAATGTTCTTGGACATGCGAAGCACGTTGCTGAGGGGCACTTCCTGGTCAATACTTGTAGCGGCCCGGCCCCCGAAGGTCGCTTTCGTTAGTTTCCCGCTGGGGACCTAGAGCGCCGTGACGGTGACGGAGAAGTAGGTCGGTAGGGAGCAGGCGAGGGCGGCGGTGGAGAGCGGGACCGACGTCGTGGCATGCTGCGAGAAGTGGACGACGGGTTTCCCGAAATGCCTCCAAAAGCTGTAGCGTCATACCAAGCGTCTTCACGTGGGTTCAGAGTATTCCAAGGCTTAGGCGGAGAGGAGCGGCAGTACTTCCGAATGTGACCTACACGTCCACATCCAAAGCAAATGGGGCGGTCGTCGGGAGTGCGTCCGTAAGTACCGGACCTCCTGTAGTTTCCATATGATGGGTACTATGCAGAAGGGGTCCAAGGGCCGTTAGGAGGAAAGGACTGATATTGTGGCATAGGGACCGGGAAGCTCGATTGGACAGGAATTGATGTTGGGGGCTGCCAGGCAGGTGGTCGAGGTTGCTGTTGCGGAAATGGGCCTGGAGACGGTAGCTCTTGGTTGTGGGTGATATGGGGACTGATGTCGGCTCCAAACTCACGCATTTCTTCATTCACAACTTGTCGGCAAAGGGGAAGGGGTACCGTGTTGGTTGCGGAAGAGTGCTTGTAATTCTTGACGAATGACGGTACGCACCATGGCCTCCAGGTCAGGACCGCACTGATTCACAGCGGCGATGTTGTGAACGTTAGGCAAGCGCTCGAAGGCCGGGCTTCGTATACGATTTCGCCGCATCGCCTCGAACTTGCGTGTTTCCGTCTCTAGCGCTTCGACAGTGGTTACGTTCCGCACCGAAAGAAAATTAAATACGTCTTCTGCAATGCCTTTTAACAGGTGGCCTACCTTTTCTTCTTGTGACATTGCGGGATTGCTGATTCGACAGAGCTTCAGGACGTTTTCGATGTAGTCTGTGCAGGTCTCCTGGGGCTGCTGGGCCCGAGTGGCAAGTAAACCTTCGGCCTCCTTTTTTTGGAACTGAGCGTTTCCAAATATGGCCGATAGCTGGGTTTTAAATGCATCCCAGGACGTGATGGAGTCTTCATGGTTTTCAAACCACACCTTTGCTGTTCCCGCCAGATAAAAGATGACATTGGCGAGGCGAAACGAGTCGTCCCACATATTGACGTCACTGACTCTTTCATATTCTTCGAGCCAGGTGGTGGGGTCTTCGCCTCGTTTTCCAGCAAAAGTCGAGGCTTCTCTATCCCGCCTAGAGAAGACATAGTTCACGGAAGCGCTGGTTGGCATGGACTGACCATTGGCATCAGCCGGCATGGTGGTGTCAGGAGACAAGCCGCGAAGGCGACGGCTGTAACGTACTGGGCAAGCTGTGGGGAAGGAATCGCACCTCCACCAAATGTTAAGAGAAACGGAGGTGACTCAGTCTGTTTATTATCGGGCCAGCACGAGAGGAAAAGACCGCCACCCGTGCCAGAGAACGTCTTCGTCCTCTCACGCTCGCCTATTACCCGTGACAATAAGACGCGACCTTCTGTCACACAGTGTAGCAAATGACACTTGCATGAAACTCGCTTCCTCAACGCGTGATTTTTCCTAGTTGCTGTGTCTGCCACCGCAGAAATTTGGTAATGTGTAATTTAAATTCGATGCTCATTTGACGATTTGAGTGGAATGACTTTAAACAAAGATTGCCTCCTAATGGTCATCAAGTGACAACGCATCTAATTAACTCCCCTCCTTAACTCCCCTCTTTGTGAAAATTTGGTGCGTCTCAAAAATACACTGTGTAGATTCAAGGCATCTAGGAAAGGATTTTCAGGTCCCGTCCTTTTTATATTTTAGAGGCAGTGCACTCCCACAGGAAGCTGACACAGACCACTACTTACGAGATAGAAAAATAAATCAAGGAGTGGCTACACCATGCCAAAGACAGAAAGGATCGCTGTACAAGGGCATCTACCTAAGTGGTAATTCAGTGACATCAACAAAGGAAACTCCTAAAGAATTCTGTATCTGTTATTGAGACATTTCATTTTCTGAAGAATCGAGTTCATTGCATCACTTGTGCTCGACTTCTTTTAGTCGTATACCCTTACTGTTGCTCGTTAGCAACCGTGCTTGAGAGTAGTAGGGAATGGACACTGGCTGCCGGCAATGCACAGATGGTCCGGATACCATTAAATTAGCAATTAGAGCTAATAGGACCCCCACAGTAATCAGCACCCTCCATGCAGTCACCACACTACCCAGGCAACACATGGTGCACTAGTATACGTCAGTAGTGAATAGATTAACCCTACAGCCAGGAAATGACGTCAAACAGGAAATGACATCATCAAGGACGTATGACGTCACTCCGCCCTCATATCAGTGAGGTCAGTGGATAAGATAGTTAATCAGTGACGTCACATAGTTAGTGATATGATATCAATGATAAGATTAAGTAACAATAATGACGTCATGGTGAAACACACTAGGAATCGAACTTGGGTCCTTTAGGTTGTCAGACGAGCGTCTTAAGCCACTGGGCCACGGGCTCTTCATGTTTACTTTCGTCGCTAATCAGGATAGAATTGTGTGGGGTGGAGAGGTTGTTTGATTTCTTTTACGCCAGGTGGCGTCATGGGGAGCTGAGTTCGTTCATCTAGAGATGGCAGCACTTCCAGCAAATTTACCGCCGTTCAACAGATGGCGCTACCTGCGCCCCCAAATTTTAAATTTCGTGCCCATTTGACTTCGCTCTTGGTTTAAAAGAACTCCTCACGATCATGTTGTTTTCATTTTAGAAAAAGAAAAACAATGGCGAGCCAGTTCTATGTCAACTTACTGTCAAACGCCTCGAGTGATGTATTTCCTAGTAACACAATGAGCAAGTTCAGAGTTAAACTAGCTCAGCCAGTGCAATTAGATGGAAAGTGGGAGGTGAATATCCCATTTGCAATTAATAATGTCACAGATATCGTTAATGGTATATCGGAGACTAGCCTCTTCGGTGGCGTAACCACGACAGAGCAAGTTAAGTTTCTTGCGGGAGAAACCATTATTGTACCTTTTCGTCAACTTCTAACGAAACACTTCAAAAACCAAGCCAAAATAATACGAGTCAGTGGTCATTATGAAATACAACTTCCACTAAATACTGGTCTGGAATTAAGTTCAACTCTCTCTGCTAAGCTTGGCCTTCCTGAAAAGATTATCGGTTCTTCGGAATTGGATGAAGGCCAGCTAGTAAAAGTATTGAAGTATCAGGTGGACACTGAAGAGAAAGTCACCCTAATCACGTATCGTTCACGTACAACCAAATACGAAGTTCCAGAAGGGTATTATGAGTCAGGGAAGGACCTCGCCGATGCGATAAATCACGCATATCGAGCAAACTTACACCTACCAGAAGATGCTCGTCTCATATTTTACAATCCCTATAATGGAGTTTGTCAACTGGAACGTCAGGTTACGTTACATGGTTACATGGTTACGTTACATTTCACCCATATTTAGCTCTGATGCTTGGATTTGGAAAACGAACAACCTTCTCCAGTTTCACAGTTGCTCAGCGTGATGTCTGCCTCTTCCCAGCGCAAAATTACATTTTTGTTTACAGCGATATCATCGAAAGTGAAGCTGTAGGTGATATAACCACACCCCTTCTTCGACTTCTCCCATTTAGACTGCAGAGTCGGAATAAGGTTATGTCCTACTCTTTCACAAATCTTTACTATAAATATGTGACTGTCAAGGAGCTGACTAGCATTCAAATCGAACTGGCAAACGAGATAGGTGATTTCATTCCCTTCATTGCTGGTTCTGGTCGTGTGGGAGTAACATTACATTTTCGAAAATGCATATAACTCAGACACCCTGTTGTATATCGCATTTCGGCAGCGGTAAACGAGATCAACCATTGCCACATTACTCAGCTCCTCTTTATCAAGTTGGATCTGGCTTTTTTTCTGAGTTGGTGCAGCGGTTTATACCTATACTGACTAAACAAGTAGCGCCCTATGTAGGTCGGAAACTTCTTGACACAGGACGTCACATAGCGGAGGAAGTGAAACAGGGAACAACGTTTGGAGAGGCACTAAGGAAAGGGGTTGGTCGCACCATCCATTCAACTCGTGACGAGTTGCTGCATAGACTCAGAGGGAAGGGTAGGAAACGTAATAAAAGCAAGGGCAACAGAATTGATCGATCAGTAAAACCAACGAAGAAACGAAGAAAGGTTGACTTTTTCACCTGAGGAAAAAAGATGTCTACCATCGCCTTAGTACATAAAAATTCTTGCTTCTGCACAACGAATCAGTTGGACCTGTTTTCTGTTCCACCGACAAACTTTTCTCTGGAGAAGTCAGAATATGTGGAGTTTTTCCCCATTTCTGCACCTACCTCGAGCGGTGTGATTGAACATAATGTTCCAGGTCTCGGTGGCGGCTTCTTTGATCTCCAGTCGAGTTTCTTACACATTCAATGTAGAGTTGTGCGTAAAAATGGAGACGCAGCATTGACTACAACTGGCAGTACAGTGACAAATGACAACGTTATTCCTGTACAAGCATTTGCATCTTCTCTCTTTCATCATGTCCACATTTATCTTAATTCGACTCTGGTATCTAATTTCGAACATTATGCCTATCGTTCTTACTTGGACATTGGTACAAATGCAAACAATGTTACTCAAACTCACACCTTGTCTGCAGTGCTTTACGAACCAGATCCTGTGGGAGAATCTGAAAATTTTGCTATCCCCAACGAAGCAAAAGGACTTTTCGCACGCTATAAACGCACCAAAGGATCTACTCTCTGTGATCTTTATTCTCCTATCTTTAGCGACATCTGTCAGCAAGAAAAATTTGTCCTTAATAACACCGATATTCGAGTGGTGTTGAGACAATGTACTGACGAATTTAGACTCCTCTCTGGTCCCAGCGAGACTGAAAAGCATACAATAGAGTTTTCTCGAATTGTGCTCTACCTCCGACGTGTGCAGGTTTCTCCAAGCGTACTCGTTGGCATTGAAAGAAGACTTCAAACGACACCCGCCACATACCTTCTTCGAGGTTTAGAGATTAAGTATAGGACAATCGCTCCAAACCAATCTCAGGTGATATTTGATGACCTCTATAGTGAACGAGTTCCTTCTAAGTTGACCGTATTGATGGTCAAGAGTGAAGCATATCAGGGTCATAGAGAACGGAACCCTTTTAAGCTTGAAAATTTTAAACTCAAAAGAGCAGTGCTCGACGTTGGCGGTCAACACTACACCGACGACTTCGACTTTCAACGAGACATCTATGCAAAGGGATACATGAATTTGCTTCACAAACTTAAGAGCAAGGATATACCTCTAGCTCCGGCTGCATATGCAAAAGAGACATTTATGCTTTATTATCACCTCACACCGGATGTGGAACTGCAGTCACTAAGTCCAGTGCTTCAAGCTAATGTTCGTCTCACATTGACATTTGCTGCTAACCTTACAGAAGCTGTCACGGTGCTCTTTGTTTCCGAGACACCTCGTGTTCTGGAAATAAACAAAGACAGACGCGTTAAATTCGTATAAACGAATCAAAATGGAAGAATGGGAATTTTATGCAGCTTTTGCTCGGAACCATTGCACAAGGACATGCTTTCGTGGAACTTTCGCTCGCGATGAAATTGCATTGCAAAAAGCTGGACCGGGTCTTTATGTGGTGAATACAGCTCCAAGATCTTCCCCGGGAGAACACTGGACTCTATTCCATATCTCTAACGATAGGAGCATTTCTTATTTCGATAGCTACGGAATGCGACCACTATACAAGGAGTTCTACAAATTCATACACCCAGCATCTTCATTTCACTACAACAGGAAACGACTTCAGGGATACGGCTCAGCCACATGTGGACTTTATTGTCTCTATGTAGGTAGTCTTCTCTGCTGTGGGTTTCTACTTGAAGAGTGTACTCGGAGGTTCTCACACACCAACTTTAAACTCAATGATAGGTTGATAGCAATACTTGTGCGTAAACAGATACCACGAAAAACAGATAACATGTCATGTTGTAGTGTACTCTAAAAGTGAATAAATTTGTTTTTGAAAAGAAAAGAGCCTTTATTTAGTCATCTTAGCAAGAAAAGTAGGATACATTACATCAGACAGCTCACAAAAATGGCGAAAAGTATTATACAGTCACAATTTCATCATCACTTTGAAAACAAGAGAACTGAAACAAGCTGTTTTGCAAAGTACATACTCCACTTTTTTTTTGCAAACACTTTGAAAAAGTTTCATTATTTAAGGAAGTGTCAACTCTCTCATTCACATAAAAAAACTTAGGAAAAAAGGTGCACTGAATAAGTTAATGAAGATATGTACAATCAACACTCCTTTAGTGTTAAACACTTGTTAGAAAAAAACACAAGAATAAAGAAAGGGTAACATCTATATTGATGGTAATTGGCTTTTCCATCATTTACCATCCTGTTGCTTCCATCTTTGTTTACACTTGTCCGATGCATACATATGATTAGGTGTGAAAACCAAAAGGGAACGTTTCAATTCCATCTGCACAAATGTAACGCTTTGTATCCAAAGGGTTGAGAGCAATCTTTGTCACTGAGACACTTTTGTTTACATTGTCTTTGCGCACGATCAGGTTCTGTTTAATAGAGTGTATTCTGCCATACTCAAGAGCGTCGGTGTACAGGGAATAAAGAAGCTTCTGTGCTTCAGAATGTTTCACACCTTTCGCACGGTTGTACTGCTTTTTGCTACTCAGTTCGAGAGCGTACAGTTTTGGTTTTAGACAACAGAAACCGAGAATGTGATCACAAGGCATCTCGTTTTTAAACATTCCCAGTACCATCTTATTTTTCGCGGAATATAACGGATGATCGGGGTCATAGCTAGAGTTATCCAGATGCTTGTCAGCTAGTTCGAGAAGCGCTTTCTCTTCACTCAACTTTATGATGAAGGAATCTGTGTCCATATACAACAGTCTAGTATCTGGAGCTACACGAAGAAGGTGGTTGTGGTAAAAATCAAACATCTTCAGCTTGGACAGTTCCAGTATCGCGAATCCTAGGTACAGTGGCTGTCTCATGCGAAGCACAGATTGAGAGAATTGGAAGAGGATAACATGAGAGCTCAGTGGTCGGAACTCCTTTAGGTTTGGCTTGCGTAGGAGTCTGAGCACTTGTTCGTCGGTTACTGTGAGACGACAGTTTACAAACTTTCTAACCTGCATACACGAACGTCCGTACACGCTATTAATTGCAATCTTAGCTTGGGAGCTTTCGAAGGCATTCGTAGCTCGTTTTCGAAGATCGTGATTGAAGTCCACATAGGATCGGAGAAAGGGCTTTTGATTGAACTTTAGAACCCTGTGAACTTTGGTGAGACGCAAGCCCAAATGCATATACAACTGCAGATTGCGATAGTGTAGAAAATATCTCTCTTTGTCGAATAATGTCAACAGTAATTTTGCATCGGTAGCTTTCTCAGGAAGGTGAAACTTCTTCATCAATTCCTTTTGATACTCTGACAGCAGATCATAGGGAACTGACATTTTCTCGGGGGCAACTGGCAGATCTCTGTGACGTTGGTGGATTTCTTTGTCATATGCTAGATCTACCTCGAGGAAGTAACCCATAGGTGCGTCATCTGGGAGGTGTGTTATATCCAAGTTCGTGATTTCATCCTCTGTGAGCCACTCGAAACCTCCGTAAGGTAGTGGTTCTCTCATTACTGAACCGTAAAGCCCATTAACGTCTATGTAGTGGATCAAGCTACTTGGGCTTTTGGGGTCAAACTGCTCTGTTCCTGGTACATTTGCAGTCGCTTTCCTCAGCGAACACTGTGTAATACCTCCTCGTATGCCATTTTCAATCAGCAGGTACGCGTCAGGGTCGTGAATCAACTCTAGCTCTACCTTACTCATTTTTAGAGCGCAAGACATGCTTAATCCGGGCAGAGACACAAAGTGAAAAGGTTCGATCTTGTGAAAGTCAAGTGTCCACTTACGAAAGCCCTGAAACACGTCTGCTAAAAGCAGTGCGTCTGTGAGTAAATATAGGTCTGAATACTCTCCCAGATTACGGAGTTGAAATTTTTCAAAGACCCTCTGTGCATGACAATAATCTTCTTCACTTACTTCTGTCCCATTCAAAGTGTTGAAGAATAGATCCCGAGGAGGTAGAGAAAGCTCATTGTAGGCTTCGAAAGTGGTGACAAAATTGTAACAAAACACTCCTTTGCGAACAACTAGTTGAAAGTGTTCTTCGTTTGGAAAAAATTGACGAAGACAACGAAAGTTGTCTTCACCTTTCTCACGTAGATTTTTCACTAATGTTTCGAGACTTGCATTCAAGAAGTTTAAACTATCTAGGAATCGATAAGAGCCAACGTCTATAGCCTTGAATTTTTGGGAGCTACTGGCAATCACCTTTATGTCTACTTTCTTAAGCAAATGCAAGTGAGACAAAATAAAACTCAAGTCATAGTTGGCATTGTGTGCAATGATTGGAACCTTAGGAGGCACTCTCAGTTTCAAGTTACAGGTGTTACACAAAGTTTGTCGAAATTTTCCACTTACATGGTCATGGTCACGAACTTTTTGCTTCTTTGCAAAAGATTCCTGGCAAACGTTGCAGTGACTTGCTGTGGCATGCTGCTGCTCATTTTCTGCGGTCATTTCTAGAGGGGCAATTGTACGTATCCATTCCAAAATGTCGTCATGGAGTCTGTGCAGTAGCTCCATAAAGACAGTGACACAATTAGGTCCACGATACAGATGCTTTTGGAGGACATATGAGTCGGATGCGCGTATCACTAACAGACAAAATGAAGAGGGGATGTGATCTTCATACACATTTCCTGAATCCAGACATGGTGACAGCACACTTTCAAAGTCATACACACAGTAGAAGGGAACTTCTGACATGAGATGTTCCCCTGCAAATGCTAATGTCTCTCCCTTCTTTGGGTAAATGGTCTTGGCTACTTTCTGTTGCTTACACATACTTAAATGACACTTCAGACTTCCCTCTGAGCAGAAGCCCATTGTACATCTTTTACAATGAAATTGTCCACGTGGAACAAACAATCCATTAAAATTTGCGATGAGCACAAAATGAGAGTCAACTAGTAACAAGTCCACATGTTTCTGACGCTCCTCATCAACAACTTTGATGGGGTAAATGTAGTTTTCTTCCTTTTCGTACGCGTACACATTAATGCTAATTTCATTACGTTTCTCAAATATCTCTACATCTTTTGGGAAAGCTACGGGAAATGTATCAGGAAATACATACTGTGTTATGTATGGTCTGTAGGAAGATGCCCTCCGCCTGTGATGCGAGGCAGGATGTAGTCCAGCAATCACGGAGAAGACAAAACACATGTTCTCTTCATCTTCATGTAGTCCGTAATCCACATTCAACAGGGAACGATACTTTCGTTTCAATTCACTCGGTAACTCAAATTGGGAACATCCAATTAGTTGAGGAGCCAAACGTCCAATGTTTAGAATACAAGCAAGAATGCGAAAGAGAAAAAAACCGGAGCCTTGAATTTCTAAGTTTTCTAATGTTTGTGCTATCTCACTACTCGTCTGTGCAATCGAAGGCAGTACATCTCCCTCTGACCAAACAGTTCTCACTTTAGAAGGTACAAAATGAATCTCAAGTCGTAACTCCTCATCGGGCGTATGTCGCCCAAGTTCTACTTTAAGAAATGTGAAGTAGCGCAGTGGGAATCCAAAGTGTCGCAATACATTAGCAAGATAGTGTTCATACTCATGAAAAAACGTTGTCACTCCCTGCTGGAAATAGTCCAATTCAAAATAGCCCAGAAATCTCATTCGGTTTAAGTGGATATCACATTTACAATTCTCATTGAAAGAGGCCAAAATTTCCCATTCCGAATCGACAATTTTGGACAAATACCATATTGAAAACTACTGGAATTTAGTGGGTTTCAAAGAGAAATCACTGTAATTGTCAATGGGGATGAAGTGGAACAACGCTTAATCACACCCACTGGAGGCCAGTCTAGTTTACCATTGGCCAATGTGCTGTAGCCCAGATTTTCCCATTAAAGTCACATGGAAATTCTCATTGACGATTCACCTTTTGAATGTGTAATAACATTCGATTCTGCTGCATCGAATGAGCAGAACGCATGTTTTTGCTGTAGAAAGGAGTTACACTGGATGCCGTTTCTGCGTGCATATTTATTTCTTCACACATCACAATACAGTAGATATTAAAATATTACAAGTCGGACATATAAAGGTGAAAGTTATTTCAAATGTTCAAAAGTGTGAATATTCACCAATCAGTTAAAAATCGCTAGCAAGACAGTGAACAACAAGAGTAAAAACTCGATTCAGCACTTACATGTTTTGAAAGCATACTGTCCATCACCAACACACACAAAATAAATCCACAATCAGTAACTGCGTAGTGATGTGTCCCCAACGTCCGTACAGCGTCGACGAACAAAACAGAAGGTCTTGAAGCACTCAACCATCATGGTCTTCTGTGCTTCGTAGGTGATTCGCGATGTCCCGTCCAGCTTGCGTTTCATGAGTGAAAACTAATCACATCTAACTTCGGTAAGATTCCGTTCTGGTCACCTGCTGACAAATGCCTATGCCAGCTGCGTCACACCAGCCTAACCTTCGAGAAACACAATTTTTAAAAGATACAAGAACAGCAGCATGTCAGTGTGAGTGGGTGTCAAATATATTACATACCGTTGCTCACAACGCGGGAGGTAACACTGACTGCACATTTCGCTCTCCTCCCATCACCGGTTGTAATGCCTACGAACAGGGACAAAAACATGTGAGACTGTGTAGAAAGAACGGGTATGTTTCTAACATCGATTACATACCTTACAAAGGGGAAAAAATCCTCAAAATGACGCCCGAAATACGCGAACTGCTTGTGAACTAGGAGGAGGAGGAGGAGGAGTGTCGTTGGGAGGAACCCGAGAGGTCTGCCTGCCTGATTAGGCGGCATGTTTCTCGGGAAGGGAAAGGTGGTGGAGAGGAGGAGAGGAAGGGGTGAAGTGGAAGACCGAGCGGAATCCGCTCGGGGGGAGGATAGCTGCGTCCATGGGCCGACTTCAGGGGAACTGTGCCGGCATACGCCTATTACACATCTGAGGGAAACCCAGGAAAAACCCCAGACGGCACAGCCGGCCCGCGGATTCGAACCGCGGACCTCCCGGTCTCCAAGCGCACGCGTTACCGCTGCGCCACCGGAGCTGGTGCTTGTGAACTACGGCGGGGCGGGACAAGGCGCGCATTCGAACACCTCGGCATTCCGTAACAGACTGACTAATCTGTTGAAGATTTGAGGAAACGCATGGACTTCCGTGCACTAGAATGTTATACGAATGCAAAAACAATAGCTTAAAGTGATAGGTGCGTATGAACTTAGCGCGGCACATGTGCTTTTGAGTATATGTTCACGAACATTTGAAATAACGTAGCGAACTATTTTCAACGCAGACGAGCCACTATGCGGTGCGGCACGGAAATGTGTTACAACGCGCCCGCTTCGGACTCTGCCTCTGCGAGCGGCGACATTGGCGAACGGCTTTCTCAGTTGATTCGTTCGGAATAAATTTTCATTTGCTTTATTAATTAATTTATACTATGTCTGATTGTCGTTCAATTTTCGCTTGCAATATATGTCGATACGGTGCGTATTCTGGAGTTTCATTTGTTTGAATCGGACGCGTTCCTCGAATTAGTTCATGTTCTACACGGACGTACGGCGTTCTTCCTAATTTTATTATAACTTAATTTGAGAGTGATGATGTATAATTGGTCACCATTACGCTCGTTCCTTCAGCAACTGGCTTCTCACTTATTGTATTGGCGGCCATGCAACATGTTGGATCCCACTAAATCAATTGGAAAGCAGTTTCTCATTGGTACACATTAGCACAATTCCTCATTCCTTCTATTGGTGCAGACTGTAATACACAACATGTTGGATCTCATTAAATCAATTGGAAGTCAGAGTTTCTCACTGACGACCATTAAACCATTTCGTTCAATTGGTTCCTTGCTTCGTGACGTGGTCTTCACCACACAACACGGCAGAGCCCGGTTTCGTGAAGGCAGCTTCCCTGCTTCACTGCGACTTTAGTCAATGAGAAATAGTCGTCTTTTACACGTTGAACGAATTCGCAGTCTGATTTCTCATTGAATCTCATTAAAATGGCGGGAAGAAGTCAATGAGATCATGCCGAGTATTTCCAGCAGGGCTTCATGCCCCGCCTCGTCTCTGTCATGTAGATGCAACTCGAAGCGTTTCGTGTAGTTCCGTAGTGTGCAGAGAGTCTCACAAAATGGTATGCAGGGTGTCTGGAGTTCGTGAACGTTTGCCAGATGAATTTGGAGTCCCTCTATTGATGCATAGTACTGACGTTCGTGTTGAGGACATAAGTGACAGGTCACCATGATGTGGAGAGAAGTGTCTCAGGATGGGAGCTGCCGATATGTCGATGTATCATCACTTTTTCTTCCCATGAGTGAATAGAATGTCGGGCGAAGCAACTCTCTTGCCATCTTTGAATCTCTCCTTTTTCTCAATTTTAAGATTTGGCAGTTGTCTCATCTCCTCTAGATCATCCTCTGTCACACGCTTAAAGCGACTAGGAAGGTAGAACTTTACACGTTTGTCATTCTCCATCAACACTTCTACATAGACCGCTTCGCCGTACACCGTGTCAATCTTTCGCAAATCCAAGACCTCCAGCTTTTCATTCTTCGGTAGGGTACTCATTTTCTGAATATCTCCATCTCCAGGTTTCTTGAGTTTATCGAGCTTATCCAAAATAGATGTCATACCTTTCTCTTGTGGTGACTTCTCACTCTGGCTCACTTATTCTTTTCTACACACAGAGTGAAGCTGAAAATAAGAATAAATATAAGCACACTTTCCCACATATCGGAGCGAAAGGAAAAAAGTGTAACGTACCCTTCCTCCTGTGAGGATCTGTGCGAAGAATCGTCATGGAGGGCAGTCTTATATAGCGCTTTGCGAACAGTGCATGCATAGACATGTTTGACTTTGTTGGTTACCTTCTCTGACGTAACCAATCACGTGCTCATCACATGTCTAGACAAGTTTGAACAGGAAAAAGTAAGAAAAAAAAAACGTCTAGAACAGACTTGTTCCGAAAAAAAGATACAGTCACAGACTCATATTGCATGTTTGCACAAACTGAAAGTGCTAGAACTTGAGAATTCTACACTGACTTGCTGCACAAGATATACAGATATGAGTTTCTCAGCTCCCATATCCAACATTGACAAACTAAAGGAGTGCATAAAGGGTGCATAAGTGTTGTTTGCCATTTATCGTTTTCATAAAAAAACACACATGCTTGAAGAAAAAAAGAGTAAAAGTCTTATGTAATGTGCTATTTATACCAGTCTTCATTTACTTGGAAGAGATGACTGAGGTTAGACCTTATAGGTTTATCACTCCTGTCTCAATGACTATATCTGGACAAAGTCAAAGTGGAAAGACGACACTCGTTACACGTTTGATCAAGCATAGAGCCACTGTCTTCGATAAACCTTTCGATCGTACACTATACATATACTTGTACAAGCAACCTATTTTTGACGATTTTCCCGAGGTAACTTTCAGTCAAGATATTCCCACTAACCTGGAGGATGTTAGAAATTTTTTAATCATATTTGACGATTGCTTGGCTGACAAGAAAAGGCTAAAAGAAATCTGTAACTTCTATGTAGCTGGATGCCACCATCTCAACTGTTCGGCCATCTTCATTACTCAATATTTATTTGTTAATGATCCTCTGTATAGACGTATTCAGTTCAATAGCAGTGCTCTAATTCTATGTCGTTCTGCTCGAACTGTGGATCAATTACAAATACTTTCACGACAATTGTTTGGACGGAACAAAAGCGACTTATTGACAAGCATATATAAGGATGCTTGTAAGAAACCGTATTCATACATCGTAATTGACTTGTCTCAAAATTGTTCAGACCACTATCGAGTGTGGACGAACATATTTCCCGACGATCATCGCCAAATAGTATATAAAACATGAAACGTGTAAAGAAGAATATTCATTTTCTTCACTTGCTCGCAGAAACTACGTCACCCGAGCAACGTTATTATCTTTTGGAGCATGCTACAAAGGATCAGTTGAATACGGTCAGAGAAATTTGTATGAACCTTTGTGAAGGAAACGTCACAGTAACTCCGAGAGTAAGAAAGCAATTAAAACCTTACGCAGCATCAATTCGCATTTTGGCAAAACGAGACGCAATGGGGGTCAAGAAAGCTAAAAGGTCTTGCAACAATCAGGTGGTTTTCTGCAGTTTCTATTGCCACCTTTGTTGGGTCTCATCTCCTCATTGGGTGGAAGAGCGATTGCAAAAGCAATCGGAGTATAATCGATGCAGAAATACGAACTTGTACCTTACCGAGAAGATCACATCCCAAATATATTGAAGAAAGATGAACCGGATGACATCAAGGCAAAAGAGATAATTCAATATCTTCACTCTTTGCTACATTCAAGTAGAGCTGCAAAACAACATACAAGCGAAACACTTCCTGGATCGCGAGAAGAAGGAACACAGACCGAGGAGGGGGAGAAAAGTGACACAATTGTTGGTTTTATGAGTAGTGGTTATAAGGTCAGAGCAAACCAACTTCTGCAACTTCTACAACCAACAATCTCCTGGAATGCGCAAACCTTCGAAGTAATCGTTGATGGTCAAACGTTGGAGAATAGTAATATAATCGATCTCGTTTATTATCTTGTCTCAAGAGCGAGAAATGTTCCAACTCCTCCTTACTTCGATCGCATCTTGCCGCTATTGGTCAAACTGAATCGACCAACACTTATTGTGCATCCAAATCGTTTAAAAAAACACAGAGTAACGGGAGCATCGAGCAGTCGAGCATCGCCTGTTACAAGTGAAGCAAGCACACCTGAAGGTGCCTCGCCAGCAATCACACGTGCTGCAAAGCGTGCCCGCCGAAACCTAACATGGACCCCATATTGAAGCCTGTGCAGGAGGAACAGAAAGACTATTTTCAAGATGAAACCATATTGTCGCACTTCCCTCCAAGGCATCATAAAAAGGTATTAGCAATACTCAAACTGATAACAACTGTTCTAGCTTACGACGAGTATGGAAGAGTTATATGTCACGGGAAGGTAGTGCCACACTCGTCCATTGTCGAATTGCTGAAGTATGAACTTCACAACAGACAACCTTCCTGGATGAGAGGAGACGTGTCAGCTACAATAAATGCCTATCTATCCCTTGACGCTCTTCGAGTTCGCAGCAGAAGAAAGCACTAATGGCCGCCTATTACGACCCAGAACATGCCGGCAGTTTTGGTGGAGTGCAGAGACTCGCTCAAGCCATCGGTGAAAAGAAGGGCAGAGTTGCTAAATATCTGGAGACAAGTGATGTTTACAGCTTACATAAGGAGTACAAGCGACCCAAGACCTTTCGGAAAATAATTGCACTCGGAAAGCAGGAAATGTTCCAAATCGACCTAAAGGACATGCAGTCTCTAAAAGGGCAAAATGATGGTTTTCGCTATTTGTTCTTCTGTATAGATGCTTTTTCCCGGCTCCTCGCTGTTGTACTATTCGCAATAAAAAATCTCCTGAGATTCTTCGAGCACTTAAAGTTGCATTTAAGAGGATCGGTACTCCCCGGCTGATACATAGTGATCGAGGAACAGAGTTTACGAACAAGGTAGTGCGAGAGTTCTTGAAAAGAAAAGGCATAACGTTATATCATTCTATGTCTATTTATAAATGTGCGATAGTTGAGAGATGTCAGCGAAGTATTGTGTCTACACTTTACCGTATCTTTACCTATCAGGGTCATAAACGTTATGTGAAGATTCTACCTCAAGTAATCAAAGTGTACAACAATCGAGTGCACAGGACTCTCTCTGCGAGACCTGTGGATGTAACCAAAGAAAACGAGCACATTTTCCGAGAAAGACTTTATCCCACCCCAACTGAACCCCCAAAGAAGCCAGTTTACAATCTTGGTAATTTCGTTAGAATTGCCAAATATAGACACCAGTTAACAAAGAGATATTTACAGTCATTTACGAAAGAGATTTTTTCGGTGAGAGCAATCAAAATAGGTTATCCTAATACATACCTACTGCGTGACCTTAACAATGAAGATATCATTGGTAGTTTCTACGAGAGTGAAATGGTAAGAGTGAGAGAAGTACCGAAAGTAGAAAAGATTATAAAAAGACGAGTTAGAAATGGAAAGCTCCAGTATTTAGTTAGATTCAGTGGAACTGCGGACAAGCAGTGGATAGCAGAAAATTACCTTGGTTGAAAAAAAAATGACCAGTACAGCATGGTCCGACGTTGAAACCCAGCCTGGCGATTCATGGTCCACAGACGACGAAACAGAGCAATCGGAAAAAGGAGAAGATGAATGCGGTAAATGGAATAGGAGGTCCCACATATTTCAACTCCATCTGCCATGTAATGAGAAACATACCTCTTGGAAGCAGCTATCAAATTGTGGGTTAACAACGGTCAAGAGGACGCCATTAGCGGAAGCTTTTCAAATTGTGACGAACATTGTGCTGTTTCGAGCTCTACCGAATAATCCTCCAAATCAAGTCATTTGGGAAACTGCAAAGGAAATGTATTCCATGCTTCATACAGACGATTCGTTTTTAACAAGTTCATCATTCGTTTTACTAACCGAATGGTCACGGCAAATGAGTGAGCTATTTGACTATTCGACTCGTTTCGATGCCATGCAACTTGCTACAAAGAGTCTGTGTTTTATCGACACTGCCATAAAGCATGGATTCCATTCAACTGCCAAGTACATAACTTTATTTACTCTGGACCTTTTGAAAAATCGACTTGTCTGTGAATAAGAAAAATGTATCGTCAATAAGAAGTAAATTCATCCTCAATACTAAGACCTTCTCACTTCATCATAAAAGAGCGAAATGGATAGGGTGTGTTTTCTATTTTGTCTTCTGTGTCACATATTCTTTCTCGTCTTAGTAACTTTTGAGTTAACGAAGTCATCATCTTCACTTCGACAAGGTAACTGTAGCAAAGAAGTTGAGCTGGAAGAATACGTTTATGCCCATACGTGTCCTCCTAATGCATCACTGCTGGCGTTACGACTTTGGGACAAGACTGGTCTTCCAACACGCTATGGAGTTACTCTCACACACAATGAAACACAACAGCTACAGATGTGCTTGAGATTGGTGAATGTCAGTCATAGCTTTTACGATCAGGAATGTGTAGAAGTATGTTGTTTGTGTGAGGATCGGGAGCTAAAAGTTCACCGCTGCCCACAAAATGTATACACACTCGGTCGAACACATGGCCAACATCATTCTGGATATGGAATTACGCTGTCGAAGAGGGCTGTTATATTGTTGTTAAAGTATCTCAATAAAAAGATTTAATCGGAGAATCTCTAGTTTATTTTATTTTGTTTTTAAGTGAGTAGAAATATGTACATAATAATCAAGCACTCTTTGAAGACATTACTATTTCGTTTCAACTTGTTTTTTTTTTTTGTTTTAGTTCTTAACATGTGTCGCTATCATTCCATGCTCGCCTCTCTTCGGAAAAGTGATGAAAAGCAGACGACGCTGGATCTCTTCCTTTGCGAAAGCAGATTTCGAAAGTGCTACCCACGCTCTACTTTGCAAAGGAAAAAAGAAAAAAAAGGGTTAACGAAGAGTTTGCGGACCGTGAGTAACGAGGATGTTGACTGCAACGATGTAACACGAAGCCATATGCATGGAGCGATCACGTGGAAGGAAAAGATGTAACACGATGTCGAATGCGCAAAAGTTGTCAAGCGGAACGAAGTGAGATTAGGCTAGCGATGAGTTTGCGGAAAGAGGTGATTAGTGTCTATGACGTCTACAAGGCACGCTGTTGTCACGTGGAAGTTGTCAATAAAAGTATGGGAAAGAAAACCTTGACATAAAGATGGCTGAAACATTCAACAGAACTCCTAGCGCAGCGTCGAATCCAGAGAGGGGGGGTCATGTGGTCTGCCTGTCAAATCCGTATGTTTTCGCCGTCACTGCGAGCCCCTCTCTGGTGAGACTGAGCTGGTGAGACTGAGCGGGTCAGACAGTTGATGTACGAGTGGACTCTGTCGTCTTCGAGCGTAATCATCTGAGGCTGCTGTATGCGAGTTCATTGTAACATTCACGGAAATGCAGTACGAACGGTTCATGATTGTCTCCGTCACTTCCCCATACCGTCTGGCTCACTGTAGAAACTTCAGCGACTCGTCGGCATCATGTGTAGAGCGACTTTGCTCCTCATCGGAGCGAGACAGCCTTTCTAAGACTCTCTCTTGCAACGGGAAAGTTGTCCTACATCTTCATCAGTCAAGACTTGAGTGTGATGACCTCCTTTTGTCGGAAAAATCTCCGCAAAGAGACCAGTGATCTGTTGGACTTTCTGTTCGCTTTGGATATCACCAACACAAAATCAACATTGCCTCATCGTCGTCCTCACACGGTATGTGGATCGACTTAATTTAAATGTCGATTCGATGCTGTGTTAGGTTGACTGTGTCATGTAACGTCAATAGAAGGAATATTTATCCCTACAGCGAGACATGTGTGTAATTGTCTTACAATATGCCCGTTATTTACTTTGCATAACACAGTGAATTAGAGTATGAAAATTCAAATGTCAAGGAAGCTCAACTGTTTTGTAAACTAGAGTAGCACTATGCTTTGCTCATTCTTTGAAATGACTATAGACTTGAAAGATAACTGTGATCTAACTGTTATAATAAAAATAAGTCATGAAAAAGCGAATGAATTTGTTCTTTTTCTTATACTCGTTATTTTTTACTGTTTTGTTAGGGATGGAGAAAAATTTACAATAATGTTTTCTCCCACATTTTGCTTGCTCTCTCATGCTTACAGTAATGAGGAGGGGCTCTCCTCGTGTTATTGTTAATTGCAAATGGAATATTCATCTCAGTCAGAGCAACCTGCCACTTTCGATCTAATTGCACTGAGTGAGCGAGTTTCATTCTAAACTTGCTCCTTGTGTTACTAAGAAATAAATCACTCGAGCCGTTTGACAGGAAACTGACGTAGAAGTGCTTCGTAATTTTTTTTTGAACGAAATCGCTCATTGTGTTACTAGGAAATACATCACTCGAGGCGTTTGACAGTAAGTTGACATAGAACTGGCTCGCCATTCTTTTTCTTTTTCTAAAATGAAAACAACATGATCGAGAGGAGTTCTTTTAAACCAAGAGCGAAGTCAAATGGGCGCGAAATTTAAAATTTGGGGGCGCAGGTAGCGCCATCTGTTGAACGGCGGTAAATTTGCTGGAAGTGCTGCCATCTCTAGATGAACGAACTCAACTCCCCATGACGCCACCTGGCGTAAAAGAAATCAAACAACCTCTCCACCCCACACAATTCTATCCTGATTAGCGACGAAAGTAAACATGAAGAGCCCGTGGCCCAGTGGCTTAAGACGCTCGTCTGACAACCTAGAGGACCCAAGTTCGATTCCTAGTGTGTTTCACCATGACGTCATTATTGTTACTTAATCTTATCATTGATATCATATCACTAAGATTAACACTGTGACGTCACTGATTAACTATCTTATCCACTGACCTCACTGATATGAGGGCGGAGCGGCTGCGGCCTGGAGTGATGTCATACGTCCTTGATGACGTCATTTCCTGTTTGACGTCATTTCCTGGCTGTAAGGTTAATCTATTCACTACTTACGTCTAAAAGATGCCTAAATGTAGACTTTGGGAATGTCTATTAGACGTCTAACAAAGTAGCTCTATTGTTCCGTATCCGTGGCCTAGCCTTCCCCTAGCCCAGCTAACGTTAAGCTAAATTACGGCTATTCGCCAGATAAGTATAGCATTGATTTAGACCTTTTTTTGGACCAAATATCTAAAATGCGACAGCACTTATCTATCCACTGAGTTGTCATATAGACATGTATTAGCCATGATGTCTAAAATTATATATAATTTCTACCTAAATTTTGGCACTAGTGGCCCATGTATTGGTTCGTCCAGGTATATCCCTGTTGAAAAAAAGCCAAATAGGTTGTATGCGATCCTATTCATCCTATACAAATTGATGTAGGATCCTTTATGTCCTATTTTGTATCATGTGGGAATTTGTCCTGTGGTGTGGGATCCTACATGTCCTATATTCATTCACGTATAGGTGAGTCATAGGATCCTACATGTCTCATATTAGGCTATGTAGGAGAGTTGTGGTGTCCTACATGTCTCATATTCGGCAATATAGGAGAGTTGTAGGACACTACATTGCCTATATGCGGCTACGTAGCAGACTTGTAGGATCCTACAATGCATCAAAAAGGAGCTATGGGAGATCTTACGTGACCTTTTTGGTTTCATGTGGGGAGGACGTGGGGAATTACTTTGAGATATGGAAGTGATATATTAAAGGGGCCGTAAACAGGCCCCCAAACATTTCTGAAATAATCATACCCCATGAAAGAACGCAGCTCATAATACCCAAATATACATTTCGTTTGGCTCGTGCCAGCTCATTGACCCGTACAGCTGCTTTCAAAGATGAGTAACCAGCGAGCCTCTCTCCACAACGCATACGTCACATGGCTACGTAGCGTTTTGCCGTCAAATCGGGCGGCCCAGCTGCGCTCATGACGTTTCAAATTACCTGCCAATAAACATATTTCGTTATCAGCTGTGAGTCGGAGCGCTCAGTTTGTTTGTGTGAAACGACGTTTTGCGCTCCGTGGTTCCGAAATTCAACGTCATGACATCTTCAACATTTCCGGCTGGCGCAAACGTCAACAGCTGGGCTGCTATCACATGACGCGATTCGAACCCGGGTTCCTCCCAGTCACGACGTGACATGGCCAGCACGCTATCCACTGTACCACGTGAGCTGGTGACGCGATGCCGCGTGGATCAAACCAAAGTACGGCAGCCCAGTTGTCGGAACCATTCGAAGATGACGAAGATGTTCCATCGCGCACCTACCTAAGATTCCGGAACTGTAGTCCCGGATATTCATTCGCGCAGGTGGTGTGCTGCTTGCTACTACCCAGAAAACGTAGTGCGCGTATGATACCTAAATTAAACACATTTCTTTCTCAGTTTGAGGCTGCAACTGTTTAGATTTTGAATAGAAGAGGATTCACGTTCATCTAGTCCAATTTCGCATTTGAAATAAAATCATACATGGAACACTCAATCGTAATTGGTGGGGAAAGCGCAACGTCAAAATGACGTAAAGTTAGAGCGCGGGGCGGAGCTAAAATGCGAAAGAGTGCAGTGAATATTTCATCCGTATGAAAGTGCCTTTTGTTTTTAAGCGTTAGTAATTGCAAGGAGTTTTCACTGACTAAGTTCCAATAATATAACACAAAGAAATGTGCACCTTTTGTACATGTTTACGGCCCCTTTAACCTCTCGAGCAACAACTTATCAAGTCGTGCAAAAGCTGGCTCTAGCTGGTGAAAGAGGAAGACCCGGGTCATCAGAGGAGTGCTCGAGTTGGTCCTCGACCGTATTTATCGCGTCCTACCTAACGCCGGTTTTGCCGGACTTCTGGGAGCAATCGCACGGGTTTACGTCATAGCCGTGCTCGAATTCCTGGCTTCTGAAATGCTCCAGTCGGCGGGCAACGCCGCAGCCTATGGGACGAGGATCATCCCCCATCGTCTCCCCAGGCTAGCAGTTGTCTCCTGGCAGTTTGTCTTTAACCTATCCAGCAACAACTTATCAAGTTGTACAAATGCTGGCAGTAGCTAGTGAAAAAGGAGAGCGCGGGCCATCCGAGGAGTGCTCGAGTTCGTCCTCGGTCGTATTTATCGCGTCCTACCTAACGCCGGTTTTGCCGAACGTCTGGGAGGAGGCGCCCGGGTTTATGTTGTAGCCGTGCTCGAATTCCTGGCTTCTGAAATGCTCCAGACGGCGGGCAACGCCGCAGCCTATGAGACGAGGATCATCCCCCATCGTCTCCTCCGGCTGGCCGTTGTCTGCTGGCAGTTTGCCTTTAACCTCTCGAGCAACAACTTATCAAGTCGTGCAAAAGCTGGCTCTAGCTGGTGAAAGAGGAAGACCCGAGCCATCGGAGGAGTGCTCGAGTTTGTCCTCCGTCGTATTTATCGCATCCTACCTAACACAGGTTTTGCAGAACGTCTGGGAGCAGGCTCTCGGGTTTACGTCGTAGCCGTGCTCGAATTCCTGGCTTCTCAAATGCTCCACTCGGCGAGCAACGCCGCAGCCTATAAGATGAGGATCATCCCCCATCGTCTCCTCAGGCTGGCCGTTGTCTGCTGGCAGTTTGTCTATTTGTTTATTTATTTATTATTTATTTATTAATCATACCTCAAGGACCCTTGCGAGCGTTACATGAGGGTACATAGTTGGCATACAGAAAAAATGAAGTGATGCACAGCAAACATCAGGAGAACATAAATGTACGTAGATGATTTCGAAATGTGTCTGTATTATCGATGATGGCCAAGGCTTTGGGAAGGTCATTCCAATCTTTGCTGCTGCGGGGGAAGAAAGATTCCAGGAAGTATGACGTGTGGGCGACATGCAGCTGTACTTTCATAGGGTGATCTCGACGCCGAGAGATGTGTGAAGCAGGTGAGATGTATGTGCTGCTCATTGGTGGAGAATGTATGAACTTATGAAAAAGACAAAGACGGAATAATTTATGACGCGGAGCAAGTGGTGCCAGGTGGAGGGAACGTTTGAGTGATGTGACGCTAGAGTGAAAAGAGTAATCGCTAAGAATAAACCGTGCGGCTCTATTCTGAACTGCTTCTAACTTGTCACAACGGTATGCTTGGTGTGGATACCAGATTGAGACAGCACATTCCAGCTTCGGTCGCACGAAGGTGGTGTAAGCTTGCAGTCGGACAGAAGGAGGAGATAACCTAAGGTTGCGCCTAATGAAGCCAAGGGTTGAATTAGCGGAGCATGTGATATTTTTAATGTGTTCATTCCAAGACAGGTCAGAAGAAAGAGTCACCCCTAGGTACTTGTATGACGAAGCCATAATAATGGGGGTGCCGGGGAGGAGGTACACGTTTGATCGAACGGGGGGGTGCTACGAGAGAAGGGCACGTAACAGCATTTACCTACGTTAAGCTGAAGTTTCCATTTAGTGTACCAGGATGAAATGACACTGAGGTCCTCCTGTAGAATGGCAGTGTCTAACGAGGAGTAAAGATGGCGATACAGAACGCCATCGTCAGCGGATAGTCGTAAGCGGGAAGATACGTTATGCGGAATATCATTAATGAAAATGAGGAAAAGAAGAGGACCAAGCACCGAGCCTTGCGGTACGCCCAAAGTGACAGAGCTCGGAACAGACTGCTGTGAGTGTACAAAGCACAACTGCTGTCGATCCTTAAGAAAGTGCGCAATCCACGCCAGCAAGTTGGAAGGCAGGCCAAGACGGGATAATTTATGTAAAAGCTGGGAGTGTAGGACAGTGTCAAAGGCCTTGGAAAAATTTAAGAATATGGCATCGGTTGGTATGCGGTTATCCATGTTGCACTTAATGTCATGTATGAAGCAAGCCAATTGTGTCTCCCCATGAATAACACTTACGAAATCCGTGTTGGAGTGGAAAGAAGTATGTGTTAGATTCGAGAAAAGCAGAAATGTTTGAGTAAATGATGTGCTCCATAATCCTACAGGGCACAGAGGTGAGGGAAATTGGACGGTAATTGAGGGGGTCATGCTGACAACTTCTTTTATAGACAGGAATGACCCTCGCCAAGCGCCAGAGTCTTGTCTTTAAGCTCTCCAGCAACAACTTATCAAGTCGTGCAAAAGCTGGCACTAGCTAGTGAAAGAGGAAGACCTGGACCATCAGAGGAGTGCTCGAGTTCGTCCTCGGTCGTATTTATCGCGTGCTACCTAACGCCGGTTTTGCCGAACGTCTGGGAGGAGGCGCCCGAGTTTACGTCGTAGCCGTACTCGATTTCCTGGCTTCTGAGATGCTCCAGTCGGCGGGCAACGCCGCAGCCTATGAGACGAGGATCATCCCCCATCGTCAACCCAGGCTAGCCGTTGTCTCCTGGCAGTTTGTCTTTAACCTCTCCAGCAACAACTTATCAAGTCGTACAAATGCTGGCACTAGCTAGTGAAAGAGGAGGGCGAGGGCCATTGGAGGAGTGCTCAAGTTCGTCCTCGGTCGTATTTATCGCATCCTACCTAACGCCGGTTTTGCCGAACATCTGGGAGCAGGCGCCCGGGTTTACCTCGTTGCCGTGCTCGAATTCCTAGCTTCTGAAATGCTCCAGTCGGCGGGCAACGCCGCAACCTATGAGGCGAGGATCATCCCCCGTCGTCTCCTCCGGCTGGCCGTTGTCTGCTGGCAATTTGCCTTTAACCTCTCGAGCAACAACTTATCAAGTCGTGCAAAAGCTGGCTCAGCTGGTGAAAGAGGAAGACCCGGGTCATCAGAGGAGTGCTCGAGTTCGTCCACGACCGTATTTATCGCGTCCTACCTAACGCCGGTTTTGCCGGACTTCTGGGAGCAATCGCCCGGGTTTACGTCATAGCCGTGCTCGAATTCCTGGCTTCTGAAATGCTCCACACTCTAAAAAAAAAAGGAGTCGAAAGAGAGTTTTATGCAGTTCTACACCCCCTGCTGTGTATGAACTCCTATTTAACACCCTTGTAACTCTCAGACTGTATGCTCTTAAATTTATACTCCCTCTAACTCCCTTCCACTGATGTTTTACTCTCTCTCCATGACTGTCGGGTTCAGAGATAAAGACCTGTACTTGAAGCGCACACTAAGCAATAATTTGGTATATATTTTTTATAATTATAATTTATTGAGATTCATTGTGTGGTACTATAATACGATAGTATGGGCAATTAATCTTCTGTTAATAGTACGCGAGCAAAACCATAACCTCAATTTCTTGTTTGGGATTATTATATCTTTCCTTTTACATTTTGCTGCATACATATTCACTTGATGTAAAACATTTAGCAACCCACACTTTAATCAACTTTTTATTAAGAACATTACATACATATTCAATTGGAAGAAAAAAGAGAAGTTCTAGTGAGGCAGTAGTTACTCAGATGTGTGTATTATGCCGAGAGAAGCTGATGTTCATAGCACTTCATTTTTTTTAAATTCAACAATAGACGAGTTGAGAAAATCCCAGTGCTCTTTGCGCACACATTGCATCCTGGGCGCTTGCTGAGCGGAGGAACGAAGAATAATCCTTCACATTTCGCTTACCTTGACACGTCGTGGACAACTGACCGGTAGGGGAGAAATCGGAACAGTTTGGAGGTCACCCGTTTCTTTCGTATTAGTAAACTCCCACAGTTCAAAGCGACGCTAAGCACTCTGGGATTTTCTGAACTCGTCTATTGCTACATTAAACGTATGTGATCCAACATCTGTAGCATAGGATCATGTGGGACTGAGAGAAGAAGATATATGTACGTACGTAGCCTGTGTACCACTGAATGAAAGTCCCGCAACAGTGCATAAACAAGTGTTACATGAGACATGACCACAGGTGTAGAATGTGAGTGTGACTACCCTGAGTAAGCCTTGTCATTAGCAAGTCACACTCTAATCTTCATAGATTTCGAAGTACGGAATAATCTCGTACTTGTCTTGGAATTCGTACAAGTCCAAAGCGTTGTACTCCAAATGCTGCCCTGGAGGTAACAGATTATATACACCTGAGTGCTGCACTTCATAGCTGTGTCTGTGGTGATTGAACTGCAAAGTGTCAAACACTTGAACGAATATGAGCAGTGTTCCCCTGTGAACAACCATTAGATATACCTGCGCAAACAATGGAGCTTCCTCTTTCCAGTCAACACAATACATGTCCCCAACTCTGTATGAGCTAGCATCAGCACTTGCGGATCGCACACTGTACAGTGTTTCATCTTCACCAACTTCAGTTGGGAAAAGTGGCTTCACACAATCGGGAAGCTCTGACCATTTTACAGCCTTCTGAGTGCTCGTGACGAGAGGCTTTGAAAAGCATGGTGCTGAAAACTGATAGCACTGCAACAGCTGCCCCCTTGTTGACATTGTCTTGCAGATATTTCTGAAAGATTTAGATTTGATGGCAATGTTCTTAAAATATGAGTGTTTGGCCTCAAATCTCATGCTCCAGTACATTCTTGGTGGCCCATAGATACGAATGAAGCGTGGATAGTGCACAAGGAAATGCATTTTTGGGATCAACTTTTGGTTTGGAAACAGTTCAGTGAACTTCTCCAAGAAAGCATCTATTTGCACACGCAGGTACATTATGCTGTCTACAGGGACTTTGTCCGCCAAAATAATGTCCACAATGTGCCTATAGAGCAGATACAATTCCCAAGCAGAGTGTCCTTCGGGCAACAGGTGACCAATCATTTGAGGCAAAAGGCGGAAAAGGCACCACTTCTGGCTTGCAGTTCCTTTGACACTAGCACTTGATGAGAGGAAAGAGTCTGGCAGTGGAACAGGCTTATTTTTCATGTCACGAAAACCGAACCTGAATGTTCGTACAACGTTGAGGCTTGCAGCAGTAATTATACCTGATTCTGCAAGGGACTTCAATACATGTTTCATAACGAAAGCAACACCACCCTCAAGTATGTCATGCGGTAATATGAACGCGGTAATATGAATAATGCGGTATGTCATGCGGTGTCATTGAATCCGGTAATAACTGCTGTGTGATGTCAAAACCAGGAATTTGGAGCAATGGTGACTTCGTGATAACACCGTAAAGTCGTGACTTTGAGTGGTCAAGCTCAACAGCTGCAATATGGCTTTCATGTATCAAATGTGTTCGTATTTGGCACTTGTCCTCATTGGTCACCTCATTAATGTGCTTAGAGTCTGTCAAACAAAAACGACAGAAATGACCACTTGCGAATGAGCTACTGAAACCACCAATCCGATTAAGTGACAAGTTGTCGCCAACGATGCCGAGGAGGCAGACATTGACTTTTCTAGTATGCCCATTATTCGAAATCTGAAGTCCACTGTTGGTTAGACTTGTAATTTCCTTAATTAAAGGATCAAGAACCCTTTCTAATCCAAAGGTTTTCACATGTGAGTACTTTAGAAGCATCACCAGATGAATGGCACATAGTCGCGATCGATACTTGGGGTGCAAGTTGAGTACACAAAAATACGCAGCCAGGATCTTGTGAATACCAGCAGCAGACCCGAGAGGATTGACAAGTTCTAACTCATCAGTGTACAGGAGGACTACTATTGTTTCCGTATCACTGTTATGCAGGATGGCCTTTCCACATTCACCATCAAGAACGTCAGAGAGGACGCAGGGGTTACCTTGTTCACGGTTTCCACTGAGTATATGCTCAATTGTATCATCTGCAGTTAGCATGTTTGTCAACACTGTGCCAATGGGAACATAATATAGCACAGAACAGGGGGCCGAAGGCTCACTCAGGCGAACCTCCTGGGGTTCTGTGTACGGTAGAGATTCTTTTACATATTTCATGAACATATGATCGCTTCGTATTGGTGCCCACAGAACGTCCAACACGTCACTAGAGAGAAACGTCACCAGTTTCTCGTACGCATCCTGGGGCGTGCTTTGCTCAGCAAGTTTCTTCAAGTGTTGTTGGAAAAAATAAAAAAACAGTTGCAGGAAGCTTTGAATGTCGTTGAAGATGTTGGTCATTACAGTTGGTCATTACTCTTCCTTTGCTTTCATGAACAGCATAAAGAGATGCTTCTTCATCACATCCAAGAATACGATCGGGTCTGAGATGTCCTCTTCATTTTGCTTGGGAGGGGTCCCTTCCTCGATTCGCTGTTCCCTACTCGACGAGGCTTCTTGCACAGGCACCTGTTCAACATCGTCCATGTTTTCAACAGCGTCAATGCTGCCTCCTTCAAGCGCATCGTTGCTTCTATTTCCTTCGCGTAAATTCACTAAGTGGTCACGTTTCACATGTTTTTGTAGCGCCCTGTACCTGGTGAATATTTGAGAGCATCCATGGAGGCCACATGTAACGGTGAATCCAAGTTCATGTGCATGGACGTAACCTATGTGGCGCAGTACAACTAAATAATCCGGAGCAAAGAACGGGCATTTAGAGCAGTAGAACACAGACATCCTTGCATTGCTCGACTGACAGCTACCACGGAGGGACCGTGCAGCTACTAAGCGCACACAACACAGAGCAACAACGAACTTCTATAGGCTACGGCTACGGCTAAGTATGGATTTTTTTGCAGTGACTACACGACGGCAATGCTACAAAAGCCGCTGTTATAAACGAAGCGACGAAGCCGTACCACATTTCAAGGCAATTATAACACCACAAATAATAGGACATATGATAACAAGTCGCACGAAATATGCTTTGACACTTTACGACAACCACAGCCACAAGTCACAACTTTACACCAGTGGAAGCCGCTACCGCGATAGCCATTTCCGTTTCCCTTTCTATTGTCTTTGTTCCTCTGCTCGTACCGCTGATGTTTTGCTCTTCTGGGTAGTGTGTACATAATCAATCGTGATCTTGGAAATGGGAAGCGTCGATTGCCTTTTGGTATGTGACGCACATAAAAAGCTAGTAAATGTTGGCGGTGATAGGAACATCGAAGCAGTGAGAGAAGCGTTTTTCAAATCTGACCTGGGAAAGACAGTGCCATGCTCTTCATCGCTGATTCTACAGGTAAGTTAGTACAACACTATACATTTATATATGTGTGTGTGTCAGTGTGGCTTAGTTGGTTAATATTTTGTACACATCGATGGCGTAAAGTAACGTATATACGGTTATGTCTTGAATGCGCTAAGACTTCAAACTTTATTACCGTGAAACGCTCACACAGTTAGGCTCATAGTAATTTTGACTCTTACAGTTGTACAGCAAGAAATTTGCAGAATTTGTGGGCATGGACAAGGACGACCGTGTTGAAAACCTTGACAAAGTTAATATTATTGTGAAACGTGGTGCACAGTCAGAGGCAGATGGTCCTTCTGAGGCCTTTCATGTTGTCACGTGAGCATTTAGATTAAAGCATGAAATAAAGCTGACAAAGGCTTGTCTAAGCCTGCTATTGATCTGGGTTCTTGAAAAAAAAGTTGTAAGGTTATGAACATAGAACTTCCACATGGTGGGCCTCATTTTATAGTTGACTCTGTCCTTCTGCAGTTTGCCCCATCTTTGTCATTTGTTTATATGGCTTACTTCTTTCTGCAAAGGGAACCAGCACTCAAGCAAGCCACCGGACCCTACAGGCTCCCTCAGCCAACACACGATGTTCTTCTACCTGTGCAGGATTTACGCCACTCAGCAAACATCACCTCTGACTTGCGTAACCGGATTGTGAAGTGGCTTCATGCCGATATTTTGAGATATGACTTGTAATTACCCAGTTTGAGTTTTTAAAGTGAAAATACCCATTTAGCTACGTTATTGATCCTTAATTGTTTATTGCGCTTTCATGCTTTAACACAGGTATCCTGGGCGCAATTACCTGTATTATGAGGCAGCCCGCCAGTTAGTCTACACGTACCCGATACTGAAGGACGCAGCGGGGACTGGTTTTGTAAGTTCAGTGTTTGTACGTAAGGTTCATCATTATTTGGCGCTAAAAGTTACAATCCTTTGTACTCCTGATACTTGCACTTTTTGAAACTGTGACTTTTTCTTTTCTACCTTCATTCAGATCTTTGCCATCACCGACTTTTACTGCTTGCTCACATTGTTCATGAGTTAGTATCATTACACCACTTGTTGTATGCAGGAGTCATGGCAGCGTGCTTTCAAATTCAGAACCAAAAACCAACGAAGAAAGCTGTCGGGTATACCTGCAGTAATTGAAGAACGGGAAAAATTCCATCTACGCAGAGAAAATGCAAGACCTGACTGTGGTGGGACAAAGAAGAGATGCTTTCACACAGTGGTGCGTTTGTATTATCTGACATCTGTAGGAGCGCTGTACTTCTCTCCACATGTTTTTTTAAAGTGCATGGATTGTGAACTAATGGTATTACAGAACGATATGTCTCTGGAAGCAAGGTCCATAGATGATGACACATTTTCTGAGAGGGTCATGTGGCTGAGAAATGATGCACCTGCTGTGCAGGAGGCCGTGAGAAAGTAC
The DNA here is from genome assembly GCF_037126465.1 of Ornithodoros turicata. NCBI lineage: Eukaryota > Metazoa > Arthropoda > Arachnida > Ixodida > Argasidae > Ornithodoros > Ornithodoros turicata. Next base: position 5,917,742 of record NC_088202.1, on the reverse strand, counting down.
CCAGTGCTAGGAAGTTGCAAAGGGGTTGGTACCCTTTGGTGACATTGACCCTTTGGTGTTATTTCTTTTACTTGTGTTTTGCAGGTATGATGGCCTACAAACTTCTGTATTAACCATTGCATGGTTTCAGGTGCACGAGGGGTTCATGCGACTGACTGGGAAAAATGCTGAAAAAGAGCTACTCGAACTGTTCAATGTAAAAGGAGAAGCTATCATGAAGATAGCACGAGGGAAAAAAACTGCAGCAAGGGTGATGGCACTCATTAACGAGAGGCTTGGTAAAACTGTCACTGTCAATGAACGAAAGTGTAAGTACGATTAGAGCCCAATGTAGTATAATGGAGGTGTTGTTCAGCTATGTTATTTTAGTGTAATACTAAATTCAAAATTGGAAAGTACTTGTTGCAGATTCTAGCATACTAGCATGTAGTTTGCATTACTCCTACTAAGTCGAGGCATGTTGAGGCAATATTTTGACTAGAAATATTGCAACATTGAGATTTGTCTAACTAGCTCTTTTTCACGGTCAACTATCTGGATCATAGTAGACACTGTGAGTAACTGTCAGCTCATGCCTACAACTGTCAAGATTTCTCAAATAACGTTTTAATGAAAGGTTAAGCGCAAAAACATGCCTATTGCGTCATTGCTGGGTATCATATACCGGATGACACTGTTGGACTCTTGCCATCTGTTTTTCTGTTGCAGATTGCTACTCGGTGGGGATCATACACGCCCTTTCACAACTTTTGAAGGAGAGTGCAAGCGACATGTTTGCAACAGTAAGTACTCACGCTCTAATGGCATTCTGTGCGAAGTTGACGGATAGATATTCAATAACATCATGATATGCAGCTCTGATGCCGTTCTTTACTAACTTTATCCAGGACAGCAATGCAGTCTACCCAACAGTGATAACAGAGGACCCCTTCAAGTTCCAGCCTTGTCAAGTCACCGTGGAGGGGAGCACCTACGATGCAGTTGATGTCATTGCAGCCATTAGTACTGGGTTCGAACTCTACTGGGTTTTTAACCTTAAATATGCACCATCCCTTGCAAGGACATTTGCAGCTCTTGAGCACTTTTTTGGACTCGGAGGGAAGAAGAAAAATAGCATCCTTGTGTCACGACTAATCTCTGATCTTTCATAGTAGTTCTGGGCACAAGACGTAAAACATTAGCTCGCAAGCACTGTAGTCATGTTCATCTTTAGAACAGTAAAGAGTAGTTTTGCGGTGTTGCAGAGCTGCTTTGTCTTTCAAGATATGCACACTGCAGTGTCACCAGGTGCTCTCTGTAGGATAGCTACTGGGTCTGTCCTCAGGGTATTTGCTATGTCGATTGTTTCTCCTGGAAATCACGAGTACTAAAGCTTAAAAGCTTGAAATCAACTTGGGAAAAGGTGCCGATGTCAGGATTCCAGTGGTAGCATATCTGACCAGGAATCGGAAGGCCTTGGTTAGAATCCTGACGTCTGCACCTTTTCCCAAGTTAATTTCAAGCTTTTAAACTTTAGTACTCGTGATTTCCAGGAGAAACGATCGACATAGCAAATACCCTGAGGACAGACACAGTAGCTATCCTACAGAGAGCACCTGGTGACACTGCAGTGTGCATATCTTGAAAGACAAAGTAGCCCTGCAACACCGCAGAACTATCTTTACTGTTCTAAAGATGAACATGACTACAGTGCTTGCGAGCGGCTAGTTTGGGAGTATTTACTGTATAAACTGTTTTGTCAGTTACCACAATTTCAACAATGCAAATATGCTTTTATAACTGGAATAAGCTGAGGAACGCTACATTTATTGACTAGCATGTAAGCCTGTAAACGCCCCAGAATAAATGAAATCAAACGACTTTGGGGAAAGGTGCTGATACCAGGAGTCTAACTCAGGCCTTCTGACTTCCGGTGAGATGTACTACGTTAGATGTAGCTGTCATGGTGTAGTGGCAGCATATCTCACCAGGAATCAGATGGACTGGGTTATAATGCTGGCACCAGCACCTTTTCCCCAAAGTTGTTGGATTTCATTTATGCTTGGGCGTTTGGAGGCTTACATGTTTGTTGATAAACGTAGTGTGCCTGCGCTTATTCCAGTTATAAAAACATCTTTGCATTGTTGAAATTGTGGTAACTGACAAAACAGTTTATACAGTAAATACTCCCAAACAAGTATTGGAACTACAGTGTGCACGTGGTGGCTCTGTGCTATATTATCTTGCCCGGCAGAGTAACACTTGAGCTAACGGACTACATTACTTCCTTATCTAAGGTCGGCCATAGATAGAGCACTCAAAACAAGTTATGCTGTACTGAGAGGAGTGCCCATTTACAGTTGATTTTAATTACATTTTATCTTACTTTTTATGAACCAAGCTTTTTGAGGCTCAAGCTCTTAAATTTTCTTTGTGATATTTTTTGTTTGGAAGTCAGCTAGTCACCTTGGTTATTAGTCTACACGTTTTGAATGTTAGGGGTTGAAGTATGAGGCATACAGCGCTTTGTTTGCTTATTGTTAGGTACAAGTAATACCGTACGAATATTCATGTATACCCATCATTTTTAACCGGTTTGGAAAAGTGCAAAGCAGAAGCCAGCTGATATGGCTTTCTAGAGTGATATAACTGTGATATCTTTCTTTCCTTTTTCTTTGAGTGTTACGTGTTGTCAGTGTCTTATTACTCTTAACGAATGTTTTTTTCTAGCATTCTACCTTTGACATCGTTTGTGTAGTTGACATATACTCCTAAAACAGAACTTCACAGCGTAGCAAGTGCTTAGCCGATCATTGATCTTGGGGGATCTAGTTGTCTCTTGACTCAAGGAAAAAACAACAGGGACTCCCCGTTGTTATTCCCGAACAATGATTGGTTAGGAACATGTTGTGCTGTGAAATTTTGTTCTAAAGGTGTAGGTGCAAGGCACTTTATAGCATAATGGGGATATGATACCCTTCATTGAGTGGTATGTCATTTTTCACATGGAAGATGTAATAAATGTGCATTTTACAAATTTGCTGCCAAGAATATTTTATTGCATGATCCTTTAGGGGAAGGGTGACAACTGGAGTAGTTTATACCCTGGGGATCGAGGAGTATAATTATACTCCTCACAGGTGGTGTAGAATGACCCCTTTTCATCCCAGTATTTACTCTAGGTGCTGTGGTGTAAATAGGAGAGTTTTGCTAGAGTAATATTAGCTCTACGGTTGGGGGGTAAATTATACTCTCTCACCCTTGGGGTTCCTTTTACCCCTCAAAAAGACTTTTTTTGCACATGGGAGTTAATGCATTTTACACTTCAAAGGTGTTGGATTGACTCCTTTTTTTTTAGAGTGCAGTCGGCGGGCAACGGCGCAGCCTATGAGACGAGGATCATCCCCCATCGTCTCCCCAGGCTAGCAGTTGTCCCCTGGCAGTTTGTCTTTAACCTATCCAGCAACAACTTATCAAGTCGTACAAATGCTGGCACTAGCTAGTGAAAGAGGAGAGCGCGGGCCATCCGAGGAGGGCTCGAGTTCTGGGAGCAGGCGCCCGGGTTTGCCTCGTTGCCGTGCTCGAATTCCTGGCTTCTGAAATGCTCCAGTCGACGGGCAACGCCGCAACCTATGAGGCGAGGATCATCCCCCGTCGTCTCCTCCGGCTGGCCGTTGTCTGCTGGCAGTTTGCCTTTAACCTCTCGAGCAACAACTTATCAAGTCGTGCAAAAGCTGGCTCAGCTGGTGAAAGAGGAAGACCCGGGTCATCAGAGGAGTGCTCGAGTTCGTCCACGACCGTATTTATCGCGTCCTACCTAACGCCGGTTTTGCCGGACTTCTGGGAGCAATCGCCCGGGTTTACGTCATAGCCGTGCTCGAATTCCTGGCTTCTGAAATGCTCCAGTCGGCGGGCAACGCCGCAGCCTATGAGACGAGGATCATCCCCCATCGTCTCCCCAGGCTAGCAGTTGTCTCCTGGCAGTTTGTCTTTAACCTATCCAGCAACAACTTATCAAGTCGTACAAATGCTGGCACTAGCTAGTGAAAGAGGAGAGCGCGGGCCATCCGAGGAGTGCTCGAGTTCGTCCTCGGTCGTATTTATCGCGTCCTACCTAACGCCGGTTTTGCCGAACGTCTGGGAGGAGGCGCCCGGGTTTATGTCGTAGCCGTGCTCGAATTCCTGGCTTCTGAAATGCTCCAGACGGCGGGCAACGCCGCAGCCTATGAGACGAGGATCATCCCCCATCGTCTCCTCCGGCTGGCCGTTGTCTGCTGGCAGTTTGCCTTTAACCTCTCGAGCAACAACTTATCAAGTCGTGCAAAAGCTGGCTCTAGCTGGTGAAAGAGGAAGACCCGGGCCATCGGAGGAGTGCTCGAGTTTGTCCTCCGTCGTATTTATCGCATCCTACCTAACACAGGTTTTGCAGAACATCTGGGAGCAGGCTCCGGGTTTACGTCGTAGCCGTGCTCGAATTCCTGGCTTCTCAAATGCTCCACTCGGCGAGCAACACCGCAGCCTATAAGACGAGGATCATCCCCCATCGTCTCCTCAGGCTGGCCGTTGTCTGCTGGCAGTTTGTCTATTTATTTATTTATTTATTATTTATTTATTAATAATACCTCAAGGACCGTTGCGGGCATTACATGAGGGTACATAGTTGGCATACAGAAAAAATGAAGTGATGCACAGCAAACATCAGGAGAACATAAATGTACGTAGATGATTTCGAAATGTGTCTGTATTATCGATGATGGCCAAGGCTTTGGGAAGATCATTCCAATCTTTGCTGCTGCCAGGGAAGAAAGATTCCAGGAAGTATGACGTGTGGGCGACATGCAGCTGTACTTTCATAGGGTGATCTCGACGCCGAGAGATGTGTGAAGCAGGTGAGATGTATGTGCTGCTCAATGGTGGAGAATGTATGAACTTATGAAAAAGACAAAGGCGGAATAATTTACGACGCGGAGCAAGTGGTGCCAGGTGGAGGGAACGTTTGAGTGATGTGACGCTAGAGTGAAAAGAGTAATCGCTAAGAATAAACCGTGCGCCTCTATTCTGAACTGCTTCTAACATGTCACAACGGTATGCTTGGTGTGGATACCAGATTGAGGCAGCATATTCCAGCTTCGGTCGCACGAAGGTGGTGTAAGCTTGCAGTCGGACAGAAGGAGGAGATAACCTAAGGTTGCGCCTAATGAAGCCCAGGGTTGAATTAGCGGAGCATGTGATATTTTTAATGTGTTCATTCCAAGACAGGTCAGAAGAAAGAGTCACCCCTAGGTACTTGTATGACGAAGCCATAATAATGGGGGTGCCGGGGAGGAGGTACACGTTTGATCGAACGGGGGGGGGGGGGGGTGCTACGAGAGAAGGGCACGTAACAGCATTTACCTACGTTAAGCTGAAGTTTCCATTTAGTGCACCAGGATGAAATGACACTGAGGTCCTCCTGTAGAATGGCAGTGTCTAACGAGGAGTAAAGATGGCGATACAGAACACGATCGTCAGCGAATAGTCGTAAGCGGGAAGATACGTTATGCGGAATATCATTAATGAAAATGAGGAAAAGAAGAGGACCGAGCACCGAGCCTTGCGGTACGCCTGAAGTGACAGAGCTCGGAACAGACTCCTGTGAGTGTACAAAGCACGACTGCTGTCGATCCTTAAGAAAGTGCGCAATCCACGCCAGCAAGTTGGAAGGCAGGCCAAGACGGGATAATTTATGTAAAAGCTGGGAGTGTGAGACAGTGTCAAAGGCCTTGGAAAAATCTAAGAATATGGCATCGGTTGGTATGCGGTTATCCATGTTGCACTTAATGTCATGTATGAAGCAAGCCAATTGTGTCTCGCATGAGTAACCCTTACGAAATCCGTGTTGGAGTGTAGAGAAGTATGCGTTAGAATCGAGAAAAGCAGAAATGTTTGAGTAAATGATGTGCTCCATAATCCTACAGGGCACAGAGGTGAGGGAAATTGGACAGTAATTGAGGGGGTCATGCTGACTACCTCTTTTATAGACAGGAATGACCCTCGCCAAGCGCCAGAGTCTTGTCTTTAAGCTGTCCAGCAACAACTTATCAAGCCGTGCAAAAGCTGGCACTAGCTAGTGAAAGAGGAAGACCTGGACCATCAGAGGAGTGCTCGAGTTCGTCCTCAGTCGTATTTATCGCGTGCTACCTAACGCCGGTTTTACCGAACGTCTGGGAGCAGGCGCCCGAGTTTACGTCGTAGCCGTACTCGATTTCCTGGCTTCTGAGATGCTCCAGTCGGCGGGCAACGCCGCAGCCTATGAGACGAGGGTCATCCCCCATCGTCCACCCAGCCTAGCCGTTGTCTCCTGGCAGTTTGTTTTTCAGCTCTCCAGCAACAACTTATCAAGTCGTATAAATGCTGGCACTATCTAGTGAAAGAGGAGAGCGCGGGCCATCGGAGGAGTGCTGGAGTTCGTCCTCGGTTGTATTTATCGCGTCCTACCTAACGCAGGTTTTGCCGAACGTCTGGGGGGAGGCGCCCGGGTTTATGTCGTAGCAGTGCTCGAATTCCTGGCTTCTGAAATGCTCCAGACGGCGGCCAACGCCGCAGCCTATGAGACGAGGATCATCCCCCACCGTCTCCTCCGGCTGGCCGTTGTCTGCTGGCAGTTTGTGTTCAACCTCTCCAGCAACAACTTATCAAGTCGTGCAAAAGCTGGCACTACCTAGTGAAAGAGGAAGACCCGGGTCATCAGAGGAGTGCTCGAGTTCGTCCTCGGCCGTATTTATCGCGTCCTACCTAACGCCGGTTTTGCCGAACGTCTGGGAGCAGGCGCCCGGGTTTATGTCGTAGCCGTGCTCGAATTCCCTGCTTCTCAAATGCTCCACTCGGCGAGCAACGCCGCAGCCTATGAGACTAGGATCATCCCCCATCGTCTCCTCAGGCTGGCCGTTGTCGGCTGGCAGTTTGTCTTTAAGCTCTCCAGCAACAACTTATCAAGTCGTGCAAAAGCTTGCACTAGCTAGTGAAAGAGGAAGACCCGGGCCATCAGAGGAGTGCTCGAGTTCGTCCTCGGTCGTATTTATCGCGTCCTACCTAACGCCGGTTTTGCCGAACGTCTGGGAGCAGGCGCCCGGGTTTATGTCGTAGCCGTGCTCGAATTCCCTGCTTCTCAAATGCTGCACTCGGCGAGCAATGCCGCAGCCTATGAGACGAGGATCATCCCCCATCGTCTCCTCAGGCTGGCCGTTCGTCTTTAAGCTCTCCAGCAACAACTTATCAAGTCGTACAAAAGCTGGCACTAGCTAGTCAAAGAGGAGGGCGCGGGCCATCGGAGGAGTGCTCGAGTTCGTCCTCGGTCGTATTTATCGCGTCCTACCTAACGCCGGTTTTGCCGAACATCTGGGAGCAGGCGCCCGGGTTTACCTCGTTGCCGTGCTCGAATTCCTGGCCTCTGAAATGCTCCAGTCGGCGGGCAACGCCGCATCCTATGAGGCGAGGACCATCCCCCATCGGCTCCTACGGCTGGCCGTTGTCTGCTGGCAGTTTGTCTTTAACCTCTCGAGCAACAACTTATCGAGTCGTGCAAAAGCTAACTCTAGCTGGTGAAAGAGGAAGACCTGGGCCATCAGAGGAGTGCTCGAGTTCGTCCTCCGTCGTATTTATCGCGTCCTACCTAACGCCGGTTTTGCCGAACGTCTGGGAGCAGGCGCCCGGGTTTATGTCGTAGCCGTGCTCGAATTCCCTGCTTCTCAAATGCTGCACTCGGCGAGCAATGCCGCAGCCTATGAGACGAGGATCATCCCCCATCGTCTCCTCAGGCTGGCCGTTCGTCTTTAAGCTCTCCAGCAACAACTTATCAAGTCGTACAAAAGCTGGCACTAGCTAGTCAAAGAGGAGGGCGCGGGCCATCGGAGGAGTGCTCGAGTTCGTCCTCGGTCGTATTTATCGCGTCCTACCTAACGCCGGTTTTGCCGAACGTCTGGGAGCAGGCGCCCGGGTTTATGTCGTAGCCGTGCTCGAATTCCCTGCTTCTCAAATGCTCCACTCGGCGAGCAACGCCGCAGCCTATGAGACTAGGATCATCCCCCATCGTCTCCTCAGGCTGGCCGTTGTCGGCTGGCAGTTTGTCTTTAAGCTCTCCAGCAACAACTTATCAAGTCGTGCAAAAGCTTGCACTAGCTAGTGAAAGAGGAAGACCCGGGCCATCAGAGGAGTGCTCGAGTTCGTCCTCGGTCGTATTTATCGCGTCCTACCTAACGCCGGTTTTGCCGAACGTCTGGGAGCAGGCGCCCGGGTTTATGTCGTAGCCGTGCTCGAATTCCCTGCTTCTCAAATGCTGCACTCGGCGAGCAATGCCGCAGCCTATGAGACGAGGATCATCCCCCATCGTCTCCTCAGGCTGGCCGTTGTCGGCTGGCAGTTTGTCTTTAAGCTCTCCAGCAACAACTTATCAAGTCGTATTTATCGCGTCCTACCTAACGTAGGCTTTGCCGAACGTCCGGGAGCAGACGCACGGCTTCATGTCGTAGCCGTGCTCGAATTCCTGGCTTCTGCAATGCTCCAGTTGGCGGTCAACGCCGCAACCTATGAGGCGAGGATCATCCCCTATCGTCTTCTCCGGCTGGCCGTTGTTTGCTGGCAGTTTGTCTTTAGCAACAACTTATGGCTGCCGCTATCTGGCTATATATGGCTGGCTATATATGGCTATATATGGCTGGCGCTATATGGCTGGCAACTTAAAAGCTGGCACAAGCGAGTGAAAGAGGAGGACCCGGGCCATCACAGGAGAGCTCGAGTTCGTCCTCGGTCACACATGTCCATGGCACATGTTCAGAAAAATGTAGAACCGGAGACACACACAAAAAACTTACAGCATAACACAGTCCCAATAATGTGGTCGTGTCCGTTTTCTGTGTCGTCTGTTCTAGATTTGTTGATTTCTTCTTTTTTCTTCTTCGTGTGATGATGCGACCCTTTCTTTCTTCTTTCTTTATTTCTGTATTCTCATATTGGTAGATGTTGTAGCTTTTCCTTACCATTGCCATATGGAGGATAAACTAACTCCCAGAGCTGTGTATGTAGTATGGTGCTAGCTTGTTTGTAGAGGAATGCGGATGAGACGAGGAAAAAGGACGCTTTGTTTCACTTGGTTACCTTTCTCTTTAGTCGTGCCCTTCCACTTCTGCTGTTAGGGTGCGGCCTGCAGATCAGTCACGTAATTATACTATGAACAGGGGTCGGAACTGAAACTGAAACTGAACCCGAATCGAAAGCCCTAGAAATCTGTCTTTTTTGCTGAACCGGAACTGAACCGAACCAAGTTTTGTTTTTCTTGCGTTGAACCAAACGGTAACTGAACCGAAATAAATTTAGGCGGTTATTGCTTCACGAAATAGTTCAGGCTCAATGTGCGTTGTGAAGATCGGAACTACGATATACTAGGTCACTGACCTTTGCCAGTATAACCTGTACGTGAATAAGTACTCCTTTGAGTACAACCTGTTGGATTAATGTGAAATTCAAATTTCAGAGTGTGTTTATTCAGTGACTCTCCCAGAAGCGAAAAATGCTAAGCTTGAGACGCGCTCAGAAGGAACATGTGCGACACGCAGACAGCTTTGCAGGCGTTCCAACTGAGACAGGAGGCGCCATTGTGGAAAGTCTCGTTGATGCTTTGAATTCAGAATATGCTCTCAACGAGTTAAATGTAAGCACTCACTCACGCACCTTTTATATTTCGGCAGTTCTGGCTGAAATGCTGTGTTTTGAGCCATATTGCAAATCTCATACTGTTGGTGTCATTTTTTATTTTTCACAGAAGGCACAGCATGATCTACGCATGACATGTGAGCTCTTGTTTGTCCCAATGACACACCAGATAGCACTATATTTATGTTGTGATACAATTTTACAAAATGTACCTTTTTATTAGACTATTGTTGCTCACTGCCAAGGTTTTCTTATTTTAAATTATTTTCTGATGTTATAGGGGTATTATGATATTCCTACAGTCATAAAAGTATTTTAGTCCGCCCTCATCTTGGAGGCTTGAGAAGAACTTGGAGGGATTGTACATCTTGATGTGCCTCGAATGAGGCTGCTCCTTAAGCTAACCTTCAATGTTCGGCAATTTGAACATCCTGAGAGGCTACCAGTTTACTTCCTTAATGAGGATGTTGTAAGTCCTGCAACTTGGTGCAAACTGTTCTAGGTTTAGTTTCCCCTTAAATCCAGTCTTACCTTTTGAACCCTTTTTGCAGCTTTCCTTTGAAGCAAAACTGAGATTTGGGATACCAACAGAGGAAATGCTATAGAGGCTAGATCGCGTGCGACAGGTGTACACAAATCTCCATGGTGAGACAACTTTTGCAGATATTAAGAGTTTGAATATCTCTGTGAGCCTATTGCACCTGTAGTTGCTGTATTATATTTATTGTCAACAGAGTACATATACGTTGCCCTTTTTGGGAGTCATTAATATTTGCCATCTAATCAATATTTACACTTTTGCGTGGGTAGCTTCGTCACAATTGATAAGTAACAGTAATTGTAACTTAGTTAGACTGTGGCTTCAGTAAGTGTAGCTCAATTACATTTTGCAAGAATCATCGTACGCGGTTTAGCTGCTTGACACGCATGCTCTTGAGCCTTTGAAGTGAGCACTGCGAGTGTTCTTGTTCTGCCATCATTCCACCTAGGCTGGTGACATAGTCAAAGCAAGCATCTGGCTTACTTTGACGAGGATAAGTCCCCGGCTTAAAGCTCGAATTGCACTTAAATAGTTAGCTCCATTAACATGAATGTAACATAGTTGTGATCCCTCGACATCTGTTGTGCTACTAGTTTGCATGCAACGGGTAGCCTTACGATATCACACTGAGATGATTATGCAAACAGTTTGGCTGGACAATGATAATTTCTCCCTATTTTATTTTACAGGAGGACCCTCCAGAGGGATATGCTCATGGACCCAAGGTTTCCTCTGGGGGGGGGGGGGATATAGGTTTATTGAAAAAAAAAAGAAAGAGGGGAAAGGTTAGCCTGGCTCCAGAAGCCGACTTGCTATTCCCGCTTACAAAAAAGGAAAAGTGGCACGGGCAGCGGCGAACATGACAAGGGAGTGCGGGAGTCGTATTTATCGCGTCCTATCTAACGCCGGTTTTGCCGAACATCTGGGAGCAGGCGCCCGGGTTTACCTCGTTGCCGTGCTCGAATTCCTGGCTTCTGAAATGCTCCAGTCGGCGGGCAACGCCGCAACCTGAATGGGACAAACTTTGGGACAAGGAAACAGATAGCGACAAGGAAAGAGGTTGTCGCCTTAAGTGATAGTTGCAGCCTTGAGAAAGCTCTTGTGCTTGTTTTGTGTATATACTATACAAAGGACCTCGACTATCCCTGTGCATTCGGCCAGACGCTTGGCTTGATCCAAACTGTGTTGGTTAAACAGTCACCCTTCCAGCGTTACCTGCACACACACCGCCTATCCGAGCTCCTCAAGGCCATCTAAAAGCCATTGCTGGAGACAAGAAACCAAGTTAAAAGAAACAAGATGGCTTCCCATGATTTCATTATACCAGCTGTTTCACAGAAATCTCCGAGCTGTGTAACCTAAAGACCGTTGGAGCTTGTCGAAAAATTATTCCATTGTCATTTTTCCATTAAGCATTTTTGACATGTCTTGCAAGTTGTGTAGTATGGAAATGATTTGGAGGGGCTTATTACTTTGATAAGAATTCTAACTTTTAATGTATGCAATCCACGGCTTAAGCTAAGCTATCCAATTGACGAAAAGCAACTGTTACAACAGAAGGAAAAACAATAAAATTTATCTGTGTAATGAACACGTTTGAACTTGCCAATTTCATGTTCGTTCCTCCACCCAGCCTCCCCTATTGTGTTTACCTTCTTGGGCCGCAGTGGACACAAAATTGGAGGCCGGACGAAGGAACAAACCAGAGTTTTGCTGCTCTGCAAACGGAAACCTGTGCATTATCGGAGAAAATCAATTGGCAATGCATTTTTTTAATGCCTCGATACCATAAGATGCGTGCATTCTCGGATTGAGTGTAGTTGGCCTGAAGCCGTCTGATGCATACTTTGACAGTTAGAATCCTTGTGCAATTATGAGGAGAAACAAATGAGCATTATCTGGCACAAATTATGGTCGGTCCCAGAAAAAAAAAATGCTGCTGTTAGTTTTACCGACCTCCAAAGTGTCAGTCAGTGGGATCGCACCGAAGCATCTGATATGTCAATACGATCTCAGACACTGGCCACAACACTTGTTTTTTTTTTTTAACGTTGTGAGCTTCTTTGAAATGCTTAAGAAATATGAAGCATACAAGAAAACGCAGATTTGCTCTCCACCACAGAACACTGCCGCGTTTTGGTTAACGCAGGGAAGTATTCGGTGGAAGGTCTTATCCTGCATCCAGGAGTTCGCTGGTACGTTTGGTGACTCGTGAAGATTGTCTGGCTGTTTTTGACTGAACCGTGGCTAGATTAATCGACAGAGCCTATATAGTGCAGCAATAAACACCATTTGCCGAAGAAATAAATGTACTTTTGACGATAACAAAAATATTTAAAAAATGAAGAAACACGCCATCGCTCGCTTACTTCTGTAAACTAGTCTTACCGCCTGTAGTGAAACTATCAACAAGCAATGCAGTTTTTGCTTCTCTAGCACGAGCTTTTTCGCCCCTGCGGGTAATACCAGGGTAATACTGCGGGAACGCTACCAGGTTTGAGCGATCACGAGCTAATCTTGGCTTGTGTATTGCCTGTATTTTCAATATCTGATGCAAAGAGCGTCTCGTTTACCGCTATGACCTCAGTCACTATGAATCAATGTCTTCAAGACTTTCAGATTTCTTTCCCCAGTTTGTTGAAATGTCCAGCAATACTGACATCAAGTCTTTGTGGAAATATTTTCATTTGTTAATATTAGATTGTATAGCAATGTATGTCCCTAGTAAGACTCTTAGTCACAGGCGTGAGGGAGACAAACCCTCGTTTAACTCGAGGTTACGCTCACTTATTAGGAGGAGGAACGCTTCATACGTAAAATATCGTAAACATAATACCCCTTTATATTATACTCAATTCAAAGAACTAAGTGTTCTGTTTAGTGTTCAAATGAACGAAGCAAAACAGACATTTTTCAATCGGATCTGTAAAGACAAAAGATGGAAGAAAGGAATTTTGGAGGTTCGTGAAAGTGAACAGAAGTGATACAGCAGGCATTCCTGACCTTTCAAATCAAGGTATGATTGTATCAGGTAGCGCTGAAAAAGCTGAATTGTTCAATACTTATTTTTCATCTGTGTTCCAAGTGCTTGAGCCCGGTACACTCCCTGATGTCACCAAATGCATTAGGGTTTCAATGGCTCATCTATGGGCTCATCTATCAACGTGGAGTTAGTTACGAGGGTACACTGAACCTATTGGAGAATGTATATCATTGCATTCCAGGGTTTCTTCAAGAGAAGAACACCTCTTTCAGGCTTTTCTTTTTCTTCTTTTTTTTGCCTAGCACAAACACGGGTGAACTAAATACACTTTTGAATGTACTTACAGTGTATAGTAGGTGAGGTGCGAGATAGATGGGCCCCTAATGTGATAATATTTTTGGAGCACTGGGAAGTCAAACCTCAGTACAGACATACCATTTCCTTGGCTGTGCAACAGTGAAGGTGAACAATGGCTTGAACCTAAAGTCCACAACCACAATCAACAACGATTAGCATTGTTAACACTTCGTTATACTACCACCACAAAATTGTAATTGTCATACTTTTGCTGCTTGTGCCACTTGAGCGATGTGTAGACGCTACAATATGGTCAGCTGCAAAACGCAGATATAGATAGGTTACAGGCTCAGAAAGTTGCACCATCGATGATGCCACATGTGAACGAAATACATTTCTGAATGTACTTACAGTGCACAGTAGTTGAGGTACGAGATAGATTGGCCCCTACAATGATAATATTTTTGGATCTCTGGGAAGTCAAACTTCAGTACAGACATACCATTTCCTTGGCTGTTCAACAGTGAAGGTTAACAATGGCTTGAACCTATAGTCCACAACCACAACAACAAAAAGAAAAAGAAAAAACATTACCATTGTTAAGCCTTCGTTATGCTACCACCACAAAATTGTAACTGTCATACTTTTGCTGCTTGTGTCACACTTGAGCGATGTGCAGACGCTACAATATGGTCAGCTGCAAAATGCAGACATAGATAGCTTATATGCTCAGAAGGTGCAACATGGATGAAGCCACTCAAATGTAAATAAGCATGTGATATTTAGTTATTTTTCCACATATGTGTGCTCAGAACCTGTAACATTCTATTAATAAAAGTACTGTTCAGAACTATTCGGCTCAACGTACAGCTCACAAAAAATATATAACCTCACGTAAATACACATAAAATCAGGCATTTCTATTGAATAAGCATGGTCTAGTGATCTATAAGCATGCAGTGTTCTCCTTCATCAGTTCACGGGTTCAATGAACACAAGACAGAACGACACACAAATGTGTCTTGTGATGTCCTGCCAACATGCCCCATATGGCTAGTACGATTTCACAATTAGAACTCAGTGTACAAATAAAGAAGAAAAAATAATAAACGCAATGTTTTTTTCTTACAACTTTATGCACAATGAATCAGCTAACTTAGTCAATGTGTACGTCATCGAAATTAGCTATTTTGGTGCAGATGTGTTCTGTTACTAAAACTTCTAATTGTTTCACTTTTTTGTTTCATTGAATACACAACGAATCCACAAACGAATCCGAAACACATCGCGGGGATGTCAATCGGGGAACGTTGGGGACATCCCTGGTACGTCCGAATTCAATCCCCCAGAAATCCCAAAAACGTGCGAATGCAACACCGAAGTGCATCACAGAGACGTTCAGCGGACGTAACTGCGCGATGCCATTCGGACGTGTTTCAGCTCTCCATGGGACATATGCCGGGAAGCTCCTTCCACTTCGTTTTTGTGTGTGTGTGTGTCTTCGTCCATATTACAGGGTGATTTCACGCTGAATCAGGTATGGTGGTCCGGTCGAACTCTCTAATTTTTTTCTTTACAAACATACATTAAAGTCTCGTCCCTATGAGGCATATTGGCGCTGAAAGTAGTTGAAAATAATTGATGGTTATTTTTTAATGAATTATGATTCAGATTTGGGCCTTTCGACCATTGCGCTTCCTACGAAGTTTGAAGCACCGTATCTTCTTCACTATTTAACATATTCAGCTGAATTTGTGTGTGTGTGTGTGTGTGTGTGTGTGTGTGTGTGTGTGTGTGTGTGTGTGTATTGTCAGGAGTGGATAGCATTGCATCCTAAGTTCTGAGGATTCTAAGGTCTGCCTTTGAGGAGATAAAAAGCCGCAAAGTTGCCTCATTTTTAAAATTTGTCGTCTCCCAGTTGTGATCCCAGAAGTTATCTGCACCGAAGAGAAATCGAATGCCCGAATTGACGAATCTCAAAATGTCCTTTCTTTTTATAGCGAGTACATCGTATTGTGATTTGAGGCAACGCGCCCAACACTCTTTTTCTGAGGGGTGTCTACCGAAAACGCGTAAATTCGACAGCGCGCATCCCACATCTTCCCACTCGTGACATGGTTCATTTTACTCACAAACGTTCTTCATGGCGACTCAAAACAGCATATAAAAAAAATTGCTTCAGAGATTGTCGAAGTTAAGTTGCGAATGACGCTGCGTTACGAACGTAACTTCGCCCATCTCTGAAGCAAATTTTTTAATGTGATATTTTGATCGTCGTGAAGGACGTTTGTGAGTAATATGAAAGTTGTCACGAGTGGGGATGTATGAGATGCGCGCTGTCGAATTTACGCATTTTCGGTAGACACCCCTCACAAAAAAAAACTGTTGGATGCGTTGCCCCAAAGCACAATACGATATACTCGCTATGAGAAGAAAGGGCATTTCGAGACGAACACAATAATGTAGATTACTTTCGGGTATCATATTTGCGACACGACTAGTGAGGTTCCAAAACGTACCAAATTTTACAAATGAGGCAACTTTGCGATTTTTTATCTCCACAAAGGCGAGCCTTAGGATCTTCAGAACTTAGGATTCCCCACCCCTGATAATATCTAAAAAAAAAAAAAAACAAATAAGCTGAATACGTCGAATAGTTATGATGATACGCGGCGTCAAACTTCGTTGGAAGCGCAGTGCTCAAAATGCCCACATCTGAATCATAATTCAGTAAAAAATAACCACCAATTATTTTCAACTACTTTCAGTGCCAATCTGCCTCCTCGGGACAAGGGTTCAATATACAGGGTGTCCACGCTAAGTGTGAACAGATTTTTTAAAAATATATCAATCACTTTTTCCGAGATGAAATCAATTGCAATATAACATATGCTGAAGGGCACTCCCTAGGGGGGCATTAACAGACTCCTAAGGCAATGTCTTAATTAACTTTCAATAATTAACTTTTTAATTATAAAAGCTACGAAGTTGCTCCAATGAGAACATCTGATCTCTTGGGCCACCAGATACCAAAGCCGTTTTCAGAACAAAAATCCGTTCGATAGATCTTCCGCAAAAAATTCGTGAAGGAACGCCATTTTTTTTCTTTATTTTATTCATTGCGCATCTCTAGAGACGCGTCTTTTTTTCGACCCCAATACGAGAGGATGAAAGAGCACACTATCGCCTCTTGCGTCCTGGAAAAAGATTAAAAGGAAACAGAAAATGCAGCCCAAGATAAGGGCAGTCGCGATAGAGTCACCCGATAGATTTGTGTGTTTGTTTTGTTTCCGCAAGTTAAAGCTAATCTTCGACGCATGAGGCGGCACTGTGCTCTTTCACTCTCACACTGGGGGTAAAGGAAAGCCGCTTCTTCGAAGATGCGCAATAAACCAAATAAAGAAAAAATGGCGTTCCTTCACGAATTTTTTGCAGATGATCTACCGAACGGAGTTTTGTTCTGAAAACGGTTTTGGTATCTGGGGACCGAAGGGATCAGATGTTCTCATTGGAGCAACTTCGTAGCTTTTATAATTAAAAAGTTAATTATTGAACGTTAATTAAGACATTGCCTTAGGAGTCTGTTAATGCCCCCTTAGGGAGTGCCCTTCAGCATGTGCTATATTGCAATTGATTTCATCTCGGAAAAAGTGATTGATATATTTTTAAAAAAATCTGTTCACACTTAGCGTGGACACCCTGTATGTTTGAAAGAAAAAAATTGGAGAGGTCGACCGGACCACCTTGCCTGATTCGGCATGAAATCATCCTACAGCACCTTTACAGTAAAAAGACGAAAACTCCCTAAATGCAGTTTGCGTTGGTGGGTTACCCGGCCTGAGGCTGAACTTGTGCGAGATATTCCGCGGCAGTAGCTGGCTTAGTCATTTAGAAAATAGATATCAGATCTGTAAGCCACCTTCTATGCCTGTTCTGCCCTTGAGAAATCATTAAGTACAATTCTGCACTCAATATAATTAACATTCAATTATACTGCACAACAAATCTAAAAAAATACATAAAGATTTATTTAATTCCAACATACATATATCTCCTCCATCAGTAAAACAGGGAGCTGTTGCTATACTGTGATAGTACTTTGCAAAGTAGTTTCATTCAAAACTGGAGGCACGTTTCTGCATGAATGAAATGTGTACCATTTTACAATAAATGGCAATACTTTCCATCTCCCATCTGCTCTACTCCAGAAGCAGTACGGGGAGTTCGTAGCAAGTCCTCGCACAAACTGGAACCCCGCAAAGACAGGGAACCGTTCGTAATACTTTCAAAAGTTTAGTTAAGTCCAAATGTGTAACGGTGGATTCGAGCGCCCACATGCTTTCAGTTGTTCTTCGAAGCTTGGCAGCGAAGAAACGCTAGCTACCGCACAACTTTCCTCGTTCTCTTGAAATGAGAAAAACCCAATTCCACTGCCGTATCATCAAATGCAGAGCGATCGCAGCGGGAAGGTAAGGGCAGTAGCGTTGACACTCCAGAACCATACTGAGACGAAGCAATAGTGGCAATAGTGTCAACATTATCTATGGACACAGGACGAGGTTCATCTTGAAGAGGTACACTGAAGGTGAAATCGTGTGGAGGACTTTATGACGGGTGAATACGAGATAGGCTTTCTTGAACTGCCCGCTTTACTTGACGATGACCTGTATGCATACACTTCTTGGTGGCAGTTATAGCAGCTTCTTGTGTAGGAACGCGTGGGTGGTGTGCGTCACAGCCCACAGCAAGAAAAAACGCGTTGTATTCCCTTGATTTGAAGTGGCCAGTGTTCAACAATGCAACGGTGTACAACGTAACGTATAGCAAAGGACTCAACATATACACTTACTGCACATCACTGGAACTTGCTGCACTTGCAGATTGCTGGAACACAACCTCATGAGTCACGATAGCTCTCCGGTTCAAACGACTGGCGCGGAGCGAAGCAGCGTTTGCCTTGCAGACATATGCACAGCTCCACATAGATGGCGCTACCAGGGGAATGAACGTGTAGTATAATTCTATTGTTGGGAAAAGCTCACGTAACCTCAAGCGTTGGGCCAATCGTTGGACGTCGGTTCAGTAGTTTTTTTATTTGCCTTTTTTTTTGTCTCTCTGGGTGACCTGTGACGCTGGCGAGGCTTTCCCTTTCCCATCTGTTCTCTCCCTCTCCCCCGCTTTGGCGGTTCTGGGCAGTTCTGGGTGGTCGTGGATCTCCGTTCGCGTCGAGTAAAATAAATAACAAAATGCGGAAGCGTTAGCTCTTTCTGTTACACAAAGTGCTTTATTTTCCGGGATAGGTATTTCCAAAGCACAAATATGAAGTCTCCTGTAGCTGTGCAAAACACAAACATGATATGAACATTGTTTCTGAAGATCGAATGAAATGCCGAAGCAACTTTGCATTCACTGATAGCTGATGTCTGACGTGGAAGATTTCACAGTAGAACAACAGTATATTGGCTGCACAGACACACACATTCACAGATCCAGCATGACAGAGAACGTGTCCATGTCCCTTTGCTGCTTGTGTATAGGCGCCTGGTTGACCCGTCACAAAGGAAATTGTGAAGCTGCTATGCCGAAAGATGATGATCCAACCACTCCATCCATCCAGTGGAGTGTCTTATCCATTCTACTGTATACATGCAGATGCTATTCTGAAGCAGATATGAGTTGTGTGCTTATACCTGAACAAGAAAGATAGGGTTCAGAAACGTGAAAACCAAAAATTCTACCTGTCAAAATGCTGCGTATATGCCACAGGTGCGGCGCTATGTTATGCTAAGCGGCAAAATTGAATAGGAACTGACTTACCAGTCATCGAGTGAGTAGCGGAAAAACACAGTATTCGTCCTTCTTGAATCGTTGTCGCACAAAGCAAGCGAAGCGGACCTGCCTTCCACTTATCTACCACTCAGTTGACTTGCAGAAGTATCCATGAGGCACCGAGTTTTTCAGAGTCGGTATCGACAACATGCTAGGGAAGGACACTAAAAACCATCCAAAGCGGTAACGGCATAAATGCTTTGCTTGCGTCCCTGCTGCACCCAACACATTTCGAAACTTTGCGGCGAGCAGCTCCGGCACCGCCGACACGGTGTCGCCGGCTTGAGCGCGCCAAGGAAAGTTCATAATTTCAAACCAACCAATGAGCGCTCGCATACCGGGGGAGCGGCCTCAGGAGCCAATGGGCTCGTGACGGTTGAGAACTCGCGCTTCGACGTAAAAATTCTGACGTTTCATGACGTTTGATGACGCGAAAAGCTCGCAGCGCCTCACTTTAGTCCGCAAGTGAACTCGCGAGTTTCATCCCCTTGGCGCTACCACCGCTTCCCTCTCTCTCACACCCTCTTCTCCGACAGCCATTCCCGTACTCCCGTTTACGTGCCTCCGGGGCCGCGTGTAGGACGTCTTACGAACGCACGTCCGATGATGTGCTTTGAATGCCCCGGTGGAACGAAGGACGTAGAGACGTTTTTGGGACGTCCCTGCGACGATACGTGTTGTCTGTGTGTTACATTACACCATTCACCACTGACTCCAAATGTTAATCACTTATTTCACCAACTTATTTTAGCTAATTAAGAATATGAAACTCCCTTGATAATTCAGATGTGGCTACACAGGCTTTTCATTACTTATTTTTTGTATAGAGCGCAGGCCAAAACAGTACTTGAGCCCAGTACATTTGAAGCTGTCTGGTATAGTCGGGTAGTCGTCGTCATCGTCGCTCTCGAGTACCCTAGGACGACGGATCCTCTTAGGCGGCAGCTCTGTTGCAGCACTAAAGTTAGATGTGTATGGAGACATCGCGAGGTTCTCTCTGGCATCCCTGTAGCATGCTGCAAAAGTCAACCCTGAACTGTGACGAAGAATCCCATTGCAAAAAAGAAAAAAAAAGGACTTACAGAATATCCCCTTCACGACAACTTCAAAGTTGTCGCAGTGATCGCCAGGAGAGGACCCCTTTTTTATCATTCCACGAACCTTGCTCGTGGGAAGCTTGGGCCACTTACGGACGTTTCGTGATACCCATGCACTTCGACCTCTATGCGTTCAACGAAGTGTGCTATAGCATATGGTATCTGATATGCAGGCTCAAATATCTTTACAGTATTATACAAAAAAAAAAACACTGCACAACAGACACAATTTTACGAGGATTGTGCATAAGCATTGCGTCAAAATACTAGTTGAGACAGAATGTCATGGTTGCAGGTTCACCAATCTGCATGGTTGCAACATGAGGATGAATGGTAGGGAAAGGAGGTGCATTGCTGGCAAGCAGTGCTTATGCAGGCAGCTGAATGTGACAATCTGTAACTAGTAAATAAACAGCAGGAAATTAGCCGAGGTGGGGTAGAAAACGACGACGCAGGCACATAAGCTTCTAACGTGAAGAATCAATTAAACCGAACCACTCAGGTGTCAGCACCTTTTTCTGAGTTGCATGTTTTCGTGAATAAACTTGGACAATATATAGTGCATGGAACTGATGCAACTTAACACGTACACTAAGAGTATAATATTGAAATATATATGATGCGGGGACATTATAGTGAAATACAGGGTACATGTGAAATTCTTGGGGTGTTTTGCTGCAGACCAACTCATCATTAAAAAGAAGTAACTAAAGTAGACTGGAGCTCCTTGCATTGCATGATACGCAGCAACACAATCGCTGATTGTACCATTGTGGTTCTCAGGGCAATATGCAAAGTTACATTACTGTGAACCTGCAGGGTGTCATCCTACTGGGTATCCTACTGGGTCGTCCACTTACTGGGTATCGACCCTCATCGGTGCATTTTCGACAACTAGAATGCAAGTGTGCCCTTTAATACAGAATATGTAAGAGCGAGCCGGGGCATCACATATTATGCTGTCGAATTCCTCCTTTATTAGGGAGTTGTTTACAATGAGCCCTGTTTGTAGAAGTTCATGCAGTTCGTCAACAAACTGTCTTAAAAAATCATTGGGGCATGGGTTAGAGACTCCACAGTATTACAAAAGGAAAACTATTGCTGACTCCGTTCACCTTACATTGAACTGGCAACAGTTCAGTCTTGCAACTTTTATACAGGGGAAGTCCATCGACGTTAAAGGCAAGGGCAACGAATTCTGGCGTCTCATCTACATTTCGTAGAGCTGTTTGTCAGTTCGTAGAGCTATTTGTAGGCCAGCACTCAAACCAAAGTGACAGTACATGCCAGGTGGTATGCTGAGGACACGAGTTGTACTGTTCCTGTGAGTTTGCAGGAGCGTCCGGGCATCACGTAGCAGATCACTGTAGCAGCTATGCTGCCGAAGTATGCAAAGGAGCCGCGTTAACGCACCCTGAGTAATGTTGTCGCCAGCAGCCCATGTCCTCAGGTGATGCGATAACTCATTAGTGGGTAAGTCCGCGTCACTGTGTTGGTCGACGCCGTTGCTCGAACTATCATCTGCTTCCCTTCGTCTTCCGTCACAACCTCTAACGGATACGGGTAGTGCGGCCCACGATTCATCACCTGAACTTTCCGAAGCAACGCTTTCGTCACACTGATTAGGTTGCTCAACTGTGGCAAAGGCAGTAGAAGGAAGCGTCGCGGAGTTGGGCTGAGAGGCAATGGATTGCGTAGGACACGCGTTCACAAAAGGACCCAATTCATTGCTGGGAAGTCCAGGTTCACTAGACAGCGATATTGTTGCTTGCGCCTGTGCAGACGCTTTCTGTTTAATGTATTGTTCTTTATGCTTCGACATCGCGCAAAATGATACCAACTAGCAGAACGAGAGTAGTGTCCTACAGATCGCTTTGTTAAATAACCTCTGTTGGGAACAAATGGAGAATATTTACATTTGTTGTCGCCAGCTTCATCTCACTGGTACACAAGATAGCTGCTTGTTCGTCGACTTTGTACAAGACACTGCCTGAGGGACATAGGCGTTCACGTTTGAGACCACCGAGTGAACGCCGTGAGCCCGCCACGAATTGCCCGAGCGGATATGCCTTCGGATTTGGATTTTGATACTCATGACGATGGCCCAGATGGGCCGCGTCTTGCAGGCGTTAGGGGGAAGGGTTGGCAGCATAGAAATCATAAGGAGAGGCTAGAAGCAAAGGTGGCGCTGGCTCTGCGTCAAAACGAGGGATGCGCCATATTGTGGCGGCCAGTGTTGCCATGTGCCAGTGCTGTCTGCGCGCTGTCCTTGGCAGCTCGGTTTCGATGGCGAATATTGGTACTGTAATCAATTTACGAGGAAATAAATGTGCAGTAAGCATAAAATAAACAGGAAGTAAGTAATACTGCGGCCTCCCCGTGCTGGTAATCACCTGTTGTAGAAAGAAAAGGCGGCCTTGAGTGGAAGGGGAAGCTAGGGGTGTTGTTTCCAATGCAGCCCCCAATAGACGGATTATCTCCGATGAATAGAAGGATTAGCCATTGTGTAGGGTACACCACTAGAGGGCGCTACGAGCGACGCTTCACCACTAGGGGCCGCTGCTGTCGCATTCCGTGGATGACGTCATTGTTCCTTCGGGGAGCATGGTGAGAGATAGCGGGAGGCATCGGATGGCGATGCGAAATAGAGCGCCCTTGTGGAGTGGCGCTGCAAGCGATAGGACGGCCGCCCTCGGTGGCGGCTCGCGACCGCGATACGCGGCGGCGAAGGGTTTTTGGGTCCAGCGTTGTGTACCAGCTGTACAGTCATTGAGCGAGTTTATATTACTCTCCCTCCCTTTATTGTTCAACTGATGGTTGTTGTTTGAGAGCTCAATTGCTATGCTGTGACATTGGGGTGTACGGCACGCATACGGCAATATATATAAATTAATATAAACAAAAGGACGTGCACGATAAATTATGCCACATTATTCTTCCCGTGTTGCTACACTTTGCATTATAAAGGTGCTTTCGCGAACCAGTCCGTTCACAAACAGCCATGTGCATCCCGTCGTGTATATATATATATACTTGGATACTTTCCTTTTAATTGCCTAATAACGTTTTTGTGACACGAGCGCGTATATTAGCAGGCTCCAGACTTGCGCAATATTATTTTGGTGATGGTGCATATATATTCAGACAAGAGCGGAGGAAAGTTGTTCCTATTTGTTTTATGTATTTCACTTCAATATATCATTCTCACATACTTTAAATTTAATTAGCGGTTAGTAATACTGCACTATAAGCAATTTAGCACACTAGGGAAGAAGAACAGTCTCTGTTCGAAATATCAGCGGCTCCTGTCCTGAGGCAACTCCCTTCGTAGCACACTACAGTGCTGTATGATATATTGTAAGCACCTTATGGCTGCAGAATCACTGGGTGGATATCAGTAAAATTTTAGTGCCTTCTTTCCTGTGGTGGTCACTGTCACTAATAGGGATTCAGCTAAGCGTTGTGGCAATTCCAATGTAAACAGTCATCTGCTATATTGGAAAGTGAGTGTGATTATGGTCAAACAAGTCTCAATAAACATGATACATTCTACAATACAATATGTGATTCCTAAATGTCAGTATGACAAAGTATGAAGAAATGTTAATATAGTGCATGTTATCATGTTATCCAAAGCAAGTTCTTCCACATCCCCCCCCCCATGTACACACACTGAGAAAAAAATGGTTCTTGGGTTTGCCTCTGGTAACATAATTTAACTACACAAATGCAGATATGTGCAATCAAACACATTTGCAAGGAAAGCATGAAGATTATTGCAGTTGCAACAGCCATGTCAGTAGGTCATGCACACCTTGGTATTTTTGAAATTTCTCAAACATTTCCATATCTTCTATATGCAACGTGCTGGACATCTAGTGTGCAACACCTGATATCGAATCAAAATCTCAGCCATTATGGGGTCATGAACACACCGGTGTAACATGAGCAACAATAAAGGAAGACGGAATGTCAACAAGTTGCAAACCGCTGTTCCATCTTGCACATTTGTCATGCTCATCTGGGTATTTTTGAAATTTCTTAAACAACTCCACATCTTTTATATTCAACGTGCTGGACATCTAGTGTGCAACACCTGATATCGAATCAAAATCTGAGCCATTATGGGGTCATGAACACACCGGTGTAACATGAGCAACAATAAAGGAAGACGGAATGTCAACAAGTTGCAAACCGCTGTTCCATCTTGCACATTTGTCATGCTCATCTGGGTATTTTTGAAATTTCTTAAACAACTCCACATCTTTTATATTCAACGTGCTGGACATCTAGTGTGCAACACCTGATATCGAATCAAAATCTGAGCCATTATGGGGTCATGAACACACCGGTGTAACATGAGCAACAATAAAGGAAGACGGAATGTCAACAAGTTGCAAACTGCTGTTCCATCTTGCACATTTGTCATGCTCAGCTGGGTATTTTTGAAATTTCTTAAACAACTCCACATCTTTTATATTCAACATGCTGGACATCTAGTGTGCAACACCTGATATCGAATCAAAATCTGAGCCATTATGGGGTCATGAACACACCGGTGTAACATGAGCAACAATAAAGGAAGACGGAATGTCAACAAGTTGCAAACTGCTGTTCCATCTTGCACATTTGTCATGCTCATCTGGGTATTTTCGAAATTTCTTAAACAACTCCACATCTTTTATATTCAACGTGCTGGACATCTAGTGTGCAACACCTGATATCGAATCAAAATCTGAGCCATTATGGGGTCATGAACACACCGGTGTAACATGAGCAACAATAAAGGAAGACGGAATGTCAATAAGTTGCAAACTGCTGTTCCATCTTGCACATTTGTCATGCTCATCTGGGTATTTTTGAAATTTCTTAAACAAGTCCACATCTTTTATTTAGCTGAATCCCTATTAGTGACAGTGACCACCACAGGAAAGAAGGCACTAAAATTTTACTGATATCCACCCAGTGATTCTGCAGCCATAAGGTGCTTACAATATATCTTACAGCACTATAGTGTGCTACGAAGGGAGTTCCCTCAGGACAGGAGCCGCCGATATTTCGAACAGAGACTGTTCTTCTTCCCTAGTGTGCTAAATTGCTTGTACTGCAGTATTACTAACCGCTAATTAAATTTAAAGTATGTGAGAATGATATATTGAAGTGAAATACATAAAACAAATAGGAACAACTTTCCTCCGCTCTTGTCTGAATATATATGCACCATCACCAAAATAATATTGCGCAAGTCTGGAGCCTGCTAATATACGCGCTCGTGTCGCAAAAACGTTATTAGGCAATTAAAAGGAAAGTATCCAAGTATATATATATATATACACGACGGGATGCACATGGCTGTTTGTGAACGGACTGGTTCGCGAAAGCACCTTTATAATGCAAAGTATAGCAACACGGGAAGAATAATGTGGCATAATGTATCGTGCACGTCCTTTTGTTTATATTAATTTATGTATATTGCCGTATGCGTGCCGTACACCCCAATGTCACAGCATAGCAATTGAGCTCTCAAACAACAACCATCAGTTGAACAATAAAGGGAGGGAGAGTAATATAAACTCGCTCAATGACTGTACAGCTGGTACACAACGCTGGACCCAAAACCCTTCGCCGCCGCGTATCGCGGTCGTGAGCCGCCACCGAGGGCGGCCGTCCTATCGCTCGCAGCGCCACTCCACAAGGGCGCTCTATTTCGTATCGCCATCCAATGCCTCCCGCTATCTCTCACCATGCTCCCCGAAGGAGCAATTACGTCATCCACAGAATGCGACAGCAGCGGCCCCTAGTGGTGAAGCGTCGCTCGTAGCGCCCTCTAGTGGTGTACCCTACACAATGGCTAATCCTTCTATTCATCGGAGATAATCCGTCTATTGGGGGCTGCATTGGAAACAACACCCGAAGCTAGCAGAGTTTCGGTTCCGGAATTGCCAACAGCCGGTCGCGGTTAATTACGCGACTTGGACGCTCGCTGCATCACAAGAAACAATGCGGCTGAAACAACTGACCAGACATCCTTGACTAGAACGTTAGAACATTCTCAGGTTAGGGGAATTAGGGGAAACTCCGACGGAGTAATAAAACGATTGAAAGACTGTTTTGACCCCGGGGGTGGTAATTCTGGCGGTCCCTCCTTTGTGGGACAGCCGCCACAGCCGAAAAATATTTGTCTCTACCGGAAGAGCCTCGTAAGCGCACAAACAAACATGTCGCCTCAGGTGCATTCTGTCGTTGCTAAAGACATGGGGCCTTGACACCACAGAAATCATAAGGATGATTCCTCATGATTTCTATGCCCGTCACACTTACGTTAAACTTTTGGGTGCGACGACTTGTTTTCTTTTCTTTTTACACAATTAATACACATTGAAATGACAACATATGAAAAGGGGAATGTCACTGGAATAGCAAATACAGCAGAAAGCTTACATAATGTGAATTGAAATGATTTACGGGCTCGGCGCCCCCGGGGAAGAGGTGGTACCTCACAGCACAAGCTCGCCGAGAATTCTTCGGGGCTCTGACTTTCTTTTCTTTTTAATGTAATGGCCTGCTTCCTGGAGATGGGGATTACAGTTTTGAAGTTAGTGCAAGGAAGCTTCCCAGGCCGCAGGATCGTGGTGAATATTGTTCTTCAATGTACACCGGCAATACCCACTATTCCCACTGTTGTCATGTCAGCATTTCTTCATTTGTAATAAGGTGTTTGGTGTTGGCTGGTGGACTTGCGAATCTTGCTGCACGGTATCTGGAGTTTTGCTTCCCGAATTGTGTTTGTGCTTCGGGCACAAGTAATGCCCATGTCACGCGCGCTTCCAAGGTGTCACACAAGACATTCTGCCATATCTGGAGTATCTTTCCACAAGTGAGTGTAATTATTCACTAACATTCCCTAACACCTTTATTGGAGACATAGACATAATCAAATCATTATTTCTATTCATAGGCGATGGGAATTGTTGAGGTGCCATAGGTCGTACTTCTGTCAATATTACAGGTTTCCCCACCATGACTCCATACTTTTGAGACAATGGTTTCAAAGTGTACCTGAGCAGTCTTTTCACCCTTCTCAGACTCAAAGCATATATTCCAAACACTTCGAGCCCTCATGCTTTTACTTTAGCTACAACAAGAAATGGCTGAAGCCAGGTGCTATCCCCACTATTTTCTCCTGGAAACAGGACAGCAGCATGGTAGTATATTAATTTAATTTTGTGATGCAGAGAGTTCAATACACACTTTCGGGGTATTGGCAGCGTTTGCAACTAGTCGGGGGCCCATGATGTTCATTCTACACTTGTCCATGAAATATGCAGGAATGACACTCGAACAAGATGTGGTACATTACAATTTATTTCATATGCAAAAAGTGGTATGGCCTTTGAATAACAGGACAGCCTGTTATGAAAGCTTGACAGCCTGAAATGCCTGTCAAGAAAATAATTACTTACATTTGTTTTCTTACTTACTTACATAATTACATCTTGTCAACTCTGGCAGGAGTAGGCAGTAATAATCAAGATTTTTATTATAGTACAGGTAAGTAACAGTTCCAGAAAAGTACTGTCAGAGATATGCAATAGCTATGACTGAGGTGTAACTAACGTGCAAGTTCAAAATCAATACCTCAATTTCAAGCATTATACAGTGAATGCTCTTTCAGTCAAACGTCACATTAGCTGAAACTTATAGTCAACTCAAACACACCATGGTGCACAGGGATATTCACTCTATTGTAGAGTGCAGTCCACTAGTCGAATTACTGCTTTGCTCAAACAAGAAGTGCTGGATACTGGTTGTTGCAGTTACTAAATGTTTACTGTTGCACACAGTAAAGTGCGCCTAAGAAATAGATATTACAATGAATAAGCAAATACTGAAAATTGTTTAGTTGTACTGTGGTACAAAGCTTTACTATTAATGCTTGGCTCCACACTCTGGCGATACCTTCTCCTGAAGGTGATGAGCGCTTTCACCTGTTTGCGAGGCACGGTGCCACATTCATGTCATTCCAGAGCAGATGACTGCAGTGTCCACAGCCTGTGAAATCATGATTTAAAAAATTGTGAAAATGAGAGCGCGCAAGCAACAGATTTGAAAACACAGTCTCAACATGCATATATGTGCAGTGAAGTTTCTTCAAGTCAAAATGAATTGAGCAGAAGTCTGTTTTGGTTAATCACATTGTCATGAAGAATGTAGCATAACTCTACCATAAAGTCCACTACATACCGCAAGAACATCTATTGGACTGGTACAGCTCTGAGCCCGCTCTGACCAGTGAGGCGGAGGTCACGACAAGACCAATAAACGAGTTCAACCAGTCATGTTCGTTACATGTGCAAATTCTTCTTTAATATTTAGGTCGCCAAGCGTCCTACCTTTACTCAAAATTTATACTACAACTATGACAGCACCTATCACCTTTAAGGCCTCCCATTTTCCTGTTTCTGTGTGTCTGCTTAGTGAAGAACGCCGAGCTCAATGGAAGTCACATATCAACCCAGATCACCGTTCATGCATTTTTCAATATGACAGAGTAGCTTACAATATCAAACTTCTTGCACAGAACAAGTTATATCGGTAACACGCACTGAAAATTTGAGTATTGACGTTCCATCCCCGTAAGAAATTACGCAGCGTACACGTTTACAGACAATATTTGTCATGCTAGCACAACCTGCGGTTGAAACAGGTATACCAGACCTGACATAAAAGACTAGCATGACGTTGCAGCGTACAATATTTGGAGAGGTACATTCGGGAGGCAGAAAAACGAATACGTACCTGCACCAGCTGCCATTTTTGTTTTTGTGGATTGGCTTGGTTTTCTGGCGCTCATGCACTTCCGGTCGGCTTCGGCTACTACAATATGGCGAAGCCCGCGCTTTGCGGTTGAGGAGGAAAGTCCCTCCGTTCAACTCCTTTGTTCTCTCCCATTTTCCTCCTCAGGCCTTTGCTTAACTAGTCTCTCCTTATGGTTTCTATGGTTCGCAGAGAAAAGGTTGATACTGTGCGAAAAATGCAGTGTATGTTGATATCTTCATTTTAGCCTTGATTACGCTCTGTGTTGCTACAGCAGGACAAGGGCCGTATTTAACAAATATCGTGCCGAAAATTGGATGCATGAATTAAATTTTCCGCAATTCGATTACTTATGTGCTAGGAAGGTTTGTTGGAATTTAGTTCTTATTAGTTTACTGTACCCTTTTTACTGCTCTCGAGCGCGAATTAATAACACTATTCGTAATGGATATTTCCATATTTCCTCTCCGTGTGGCTACCTATGACGACTAACATAGCGCACCCTCTGTACGCGTAGTAGGCCTGATTCTGAATCTGTTACAGTACATGACGGAGCCATTATTATTTCTCTTATCATCTATCTCTAACATTTTTCTTATTAGGAATAAATACTAAAGCCACGAATCAGAAGTCTGCTGGTATGTTTGCGCACGTCTGTTGCAGTGGGAGTGCACTGGGAGTAGCATTGCGAGGGGCGATGCTCTACCTCTTTGCTGGTGGTGACATGGGGGTTCTCCGTTTTCGGGTTTTATGATTTTTCAAATTCGGGAGGGAAAAATCGGGTGCTATTTATACACGATAATTCTGGGAGAAATCAGGCGCTATGACCTCTGTTTGATATGTCAGCGGGGAATTTTCGGGTGAAACGAAAGTCATATGGAACAAACCACAGCTGTGACACTGGGACGAGAAATAATAATCTTTATATTTCCGCTCGGAACTGGGATAGTGAATGACAGCGGTGTTCAAGCACTTGCCCGAGCTTCACAAATCGTTGACTTCTGCAGGAGGGGATAATAAACAGACAACAAATAGGTTGTTTCACATACCTCTGTTTGCTGATATTATTATTCACTTTTCCGACGGTTTACCGAGGACGACAAGTTGAAGGACCGCAAGGATTTCGGGTAGATATCGGGTTTTACCAGAATTCTTGAAAATTTGTTCGGGGGGCAGGTGATCGTGGAAAATCGGGTTTAATCAGAAAACGAAGAACCCTAGGAATGAAATAGTAAAACCATTCACAATAAGGACCGCAACGTCCAAAAAGGTAAAAGAGCTTTGAGTGCAGAGCGTTGGTGGGCAGATTTGGCCAGGGTCAAAGCAAATTTGAGATAACGATGGGGCGACAATCCAGCTGACTAAGAGGCTCAGAGAGTGCGCTTCAGGAAAGTTGGAAGTGTTGGCAATGAAGAATGTGCACTCGATCCTGTAGAGCACCGCAGTTACAGCATCTGGGAGGGTCAACTTGTCTGAAGCGGTAACGCCACTGAGCTGTAAAAGCCACATCGAATCAGTTGCACTTGAGAGGCACTTGAACTGTTAGGGTACATTTATGCTGCAGCATCGCTGCTCGCTGCTCGCTGCAGCTTCAAGCACATCGCTGCTCGCATAACCGCTAGGGTGCGTTTACCCTGCAGATTGCTCAAGATGCTGCTCGCTTTCGCTATATCAGTCGCCTAGCAGCGTTCACTGTGGAAGGATGGAAACGAGGAAAAGTGGGAAGGAGGAAACCGACTTCATCACAACCAATCGCAGGTCGGATTTCAAGACGCCAGTCATCAATGATACCAGGAAGACAAACATGTTTACATTCCTAGGTGCAGCGAGCAGAGCGGCAAGCAGCGGCGAGGATAAGCGAGCAGCCAGGCTGCAGGGTAAATGCACCAACAGAAAGCTCTGTGTTTGACCTGTCATCGCCAGAAGTCAGGTAGTCCCCGGGCATGTTCAAACATGTTTGGCAGCATTGTTGTGGCGATGATCATGGCGTGCATCTTTGGCAAGCAGCGATGCTGCAGCATGAACGCGCCCACAGAGATACATGTGTTTGTTTCGTCATCGCCAAACAGCGATGTGCCATGTGCCAGCAGCGATGCTGCAGCATAAATGTACCCTTATGCTGCAACCTCTTTTATGCCTGAACCATTTTGTTGCGAACCTGTTACTGCTGTTTTTTTTTGTTTTTTTTTTTTTTCAGTTCTGGTTCAACAGTGTCATGAAAATTTTGGTTCGGGTTCTGTTCGACAGCCTAGTTGCAAATACCACTATGTTCCTCATCAGGTGGGAATCACAAAGTAGGTGGTGTTAAGAAAGCTTAGTTGCTGTGCTGTGTGTGCCCACAATTTTTACATCTTATCCTGCTTCCTTGTGGTATTCTGAGCTTTTTGGTTAGATTGTCTTAATGCATGGGGCTGCAGTCAAATTTTGTTGCATCTAATCTGTGCGTTCAGGGACGATGCCTGATATATGTAACCCTAATTTATATCTTTTGAACTCACATGAAAGCAGCTATACGAACATGTGGTTGAAACACACAAGTCAAGATTCGCAGCCATGTAGAAAGACACACGACGAGTGCTGGCTTTCAACTGAGGTTTGTCCAACACAGCTTGGCACTGCAAAGCACCCACTCCACCACAGTGCAGAAAGAGGTCAAAGGACAAATATGCTGTGCACAAGCTTCATGTTTACATTTGACCTTTTTGCAGTCTCTGGGAGGGGCATTACAGGCAGAAGAGGAGCGTTGAATAAACCTCACTTGCGAGTCGGTACTTGTGATACATCTGTCTATAGGTCTCGGTCTTGTTTACATGCGTACAAGGTGTTTTATGAATATCCTCCAACTGGTCAATTAAAAAATGGCTGATATCCAAGACTTCATTCTCTGATAGAATCCCTGGGAGGACTGCCACAACCTGGCTATATTTTTAGCTTTTATCGCCATTGCCATAGAATATCAGTTGCAGCTATTGCACCTCGGAACTTGTGTGGACCCCTAATGCTTATTTATATATGTGAGCCGGAACTGATTAATAACTCGAAAAAGTCACCATGGAGCCACACGTTTCTTTTCCTCTTTTCAATGCAATAGCTCTTACTAAACGTCCCCTTAACTATAGCATAGATTCTAATTCGAGTGATGTAAAATTCACAAGTTCCGTATTTTATTGAATGAATAAACCTATGCAAATGGCAAACGCAGTAGTCACGTCATGGAAGATCATCCAGGGATGCTAACCACAAAAGAAAATTCAGTCTTTCAGTGTCAGCCTTTTTAATGAGTCAGCTGGGGGATTTCTGTATACAGGGTGTCGCAGAAAACATGTTATTGA
The DNA here is from genome assembly GCF_037126465.1 of Ornithodoros turicata. Lineage (NCBI taxonomy): Eukaryota > Metazoa > Arthropoda > Arachnida > Ixodida > Argasidae > Ornithodoros > Ornithodoros turicata. The sequence goes on along the minus strand of NC_088202.1, from coordinate 5,885,180 downwards.
ATTATAATAAAAAAACTAAGCCACATAGAATCATGCATTAACATGCAGAAGCATGCTGTTAACAGCATTTGTTGTTACTAGGATTTTGCCACCTCCTCATGTGAATCTCATGTATTGTAAGTTTAATTATGTGAATATTTGCGAACTCAACTCGGAAATTTACCAATGAAGGTCACTTTTTTACCTCACCAATGTGAAAGCGTGCCGAATTTACTCAAATTCATGATAATTGACAGTGATATTCATGAGCTATCCCATCGAAAAAAATAACCGAACGTCATGCTTTTCGGAGCACTGGTTCATAACGCCCGATGACTTTTTGAGCACAATCGCTCACAGTCCGACGAAAGGAGGGGAGGAGGAGTGTCGTTGGGAGGAACCCGAGAGGTCTGCCTGCCTGATTAGGCGGCATGTTTCTCAGGGAGGGAAAGGTGGTGGAGAGGAGTAGAGGAAAGTGGAAGACCGAGCGGAATCCGCTCGGGGGGAGGATAGCTGCGTCCATGGGCCGACTGGGCCCTCAGGGGAACTGTGCCGGCATACGCCTATTACACATCTGAGGGAAACCCAGGAAAAACCCCAAACGGCACAGCCGGCCCGCGGATTCGAACCGCGGACCTCCCAGTCTCCAAGCGCACGCGTTACCGCTGCGCCACCGGAGCTGGTCCGACGAAAGGAGGTTCCAAAGCCAGACCACAGAGTGATAGTAGAAAAAGTAACAGTTCCTAAAATTGGGAGAGGGAAAGCATTATCCCGGGGAAAGTTGGACGCGATAAGCCATGCCTGTGTTATCTCTTTCTGCGATGCCGTGGTGGGCTTGGTTTCCAACCTCCTTTCGTCGGACCGAGAAAGATTGCGCTGGGAAGTTCACTTTGCGCTATCCTGTGGGAGCTCCGTAGAGCATGATGTTCAGCTGTTTCTTCGGATGGGATAGCTCCTGAATATCCCTGTCAATTATCGTTAATTTGAGTAAATGAGACACGCTCTTCACATTGGTTGGGTAAAAAAGTGACCTGTACTTGTCAACTTTCAGATTTAAGCGCGCAAAAATTTACATAGTTGAACTTACGTTATACGACATTCACATCAGGAGCTGGCAAAAATCTACTAAGAACAGATGCCGTTCACCGCATGGCTCTAGGTGGTGTAGTTTTTTATTACAATTCAATCACACGTTTTCTGGGACACCCTGTATATACTGTATTTCTGTATACAATCCTGTATATCCGATGGTTTTTGTTTGCCTAGCTAGCAGCATTAAAATGGTTTAATGGACTTCACATCTCATTGACCACTCACACGTCTTGTTTGTCTTTCAGCTGCCTTTTTTGCTAGTTCTGACAAGAAAAGGGATGAACCGAAAAAGAGGCACCACAACATCCAAACAACACTATATCACTCAAAAGTGCTGGGGTTTGAGACTTTAAAACGGTAAGATATGATTCAGATATCCTGATATTATTACTTTGTTGTAGTGATGGGCAAAATGACTATTTTTATTGTATCGATGCATTTGATTCAGTTCGTTTTCGTTCGATTCGTTCAAAAGATTCGTTCAGTGATTCAGTGATGTCACGAGACCACGTGACGCGATGACGTCATCAAGTCATGTGATGAGTGACCACATATTTATTATAAAGAAAGAGTCAAGAGAAGAAAGGCGCGCTTCCGGCAGTCTCGCGTTGCTCTGGTTATCTCTGCTAGTTATAACACACAATCAGCTCGGCAGTCACAAGAAATGAACAAATACGAAATAAAAAAGCGGACCTGCAGTGAACAGTTTAGTAATGCGTCCCCACGTGCACATTGAGCTTGCATCGACTCACCTATGCTTGCTTTCACGCCCTTGTCATACGTACCAGTATTGTATCACACAGTAACAAGGAATCTGGACGAGCCAGCAATTATGCCTAGTAATTCAGAAAATCGACATATGCCTACTAGCGCTCACAGTTCACAGCCAGCACGACCACCCTGCCTTCCAAACATATGCATGAAAATTCAGTCCGCCCCACCGGCGCAAACGCGTCGCTGAGAGCCCGGCAGTTCACAAAAGATAGCACACGTCGAGGAACATACCCCAACCTCGAACTTCAGCCTGGGACTAGCCAACACCAAGTCCTTCACATCGAGCACGGCAACGGTTGCACCTCCTTTTGAACGGACGCGCCAGGGCTGCTATCTAATTGAGACCGCTCAATGAGATAATTAACACGTTAGGTGCCGAACGGATCCATCCCCTGTGAAGGATCAGCCAAGGAACACCAACCAATTCAAGCCCCATTCTCACACACACGGTCAGGAGCGTCCAGACCATCCCGTGGATCACGCCAGGAAGCGCAAATGAACAGTCCCCAGAATAGCCCGAAGAGAACGAAACACGTCATGAATCAGCAACTCAGACTGAGAATTGTTCCCCAGCGGCCGGCGCGAAGCGAACGGATCGGAAAACTATTCAGTCACCTCTACGAGTACAACGCACAGCCGAACCACCAAATCGACTTCCATGGCAAATGGATCACTCAATGAATCGGTGAGCCGCACAAGCACAACCATACAAAGATTCTTCCTCGAACTCGGACTGTCCGAAGCGAACGGACTGCTACATGAATCAGTGATCTTACACGCACAGCAAACGAGTCACTTCGACTCAAGGGGAGCAACACAGCAGCCAGCCGTGATTCATACGACTCAAACCACTCAAACTGAATCAAAAGGCGCAGACCGATTCAATTGATTCAGTCTCGCTTGCGCGCTGCCGTGCCGTGCCCTCACTATTCGCCTCCAGATCTAACAGCGTCGCCACCATGCGGCTGCTCCGTGAACTGCCTTTAGTGTAGATGCGCGGCTTGAGCCGGTGCTTTCGCTGTGGTCATCGCGCTCGAAAACGTGCTTGGAAGGCTCAGTTTCGTGTTTTTTGGGGTATGAAGCACGTACGTGTGCAACAGCGTGTTTCAGAATATATACCTGCCGCTAGAACAAAAAACTTAGTTTATATGTAGTTATTACGTGACCGGTAGCACCCCAAAGTGAAGTCCACCACAAAGGTGTGGTAATGTCGTAAGATATTTTAGCACCATTTAGTAAATGCCCGCCCAGGAGACGAATCAAACCTCGAACCTCTCCCGTACTCGCTCGACGCAAAATTGCAAAAATTGTAGCGAGTGGCTTCAATACTTACTGGGCCATTCTCCCCTTTTTGTTACATTCTTGCACATTTGTACATTTAGATTCATTGTAATTGTTGATTAGTACATTGTACATTTAGATCAGTGGAGACAGGAATTTTGAGTGAGTCTTTTGTTTTTAAATCCTTGTTGTTTCGACGTGACAGCAATACACAAGCGACGAATAAATATTCGAGCGAGAGCAGCAAAAGACTAAAACAAAATCACGCTTGGAACAAAGGAGGCAGTGTTTCCCTTCAAAAGCACACAGGACATTTTCTTTTCACAACTTCGCGACTTGAGCGTTTCGCAGTGCAGCAGTATTTGTCAGCTTTCACACCTTATCAGCGTTCTAAGTATCGCATTTCAACACATCCGCAATATGTGAGGCACTGACAGCAGCATTTCATCCAGAAACACTGCGATATCTGCGTAGAAAAGCCAGAACCTGCTGCGTCCGATCATGCCGTATCCCCACTAGGGCATCCGTCGCAGCGCCACCTACAGTTGGATCTCGAGGCGAGGGAATGCGCACGTCACTGTGGATGTGTGCTGTGATTCCAGTTCGCATTCTGAGATGGTGCCGCGCCGACCTCTGTCATACGTTTTGAAATCAGAATGTTTCCCCTTTTTCTTTGTAGTGTTTGAGGACCCTCATTGAAGGTGAATCAATGAACGAATCTTTTTAGGGGAGGTGAATCGATTCACTCAGTTCAAGCTACTGATTCGTTCACCAAGAACGAATCATTCATTCTCGGCCCATCACTACTTCTTGTCGATCCTCAGCTGTCTGACTTTTGTTGCTTTCCTCATATACTATGATACTGATGTAGTCTTTTTGTTATTTTTTACAGAGCCCCTGCTGGAGAAGACATATCCAGCTGAAAGTTAAGAAATAATAAATAGATGTACACTACTTCATACCCAGGTTTTATGTCATCTTGTATGTTTGCATGCAATTGCACGCGACAGACATGTACAACCGAAGACATACAACAGGCGACAAGGTCGTAATATACGACAGCCTTGTTGTTTGTCCCATATTTTTCTGTAATTTTCTTTCTTTCTTTTTGTTTCGGCTATATATGTCCATAGTATATCCATGGAACATTGTATGAGGGACGAATGGGATGTCAATTTTTGAACATCCAGTAAACGTCTGCAGGACTTGTGTGACATCCACGATGTTTGAGACCAATCTGGTACGTCTCCTGCACATTAGTGGTTTACTGGGAAAGGAGCAGTGTATGGATTTTATCTTGGTTGCGGCGTCTCGTTCCCGCAGCGGACATCTTTCGCAAATGCACAATACTCGCATTTAACGCATCATTTCGTTTATCAGAACACAAATAACCAGGTTGTTGCACCGAAACCGAACAGAAAACCGTGCTCGAATCGTTATTTTTCCGGAACCGAACCCCAACCCAAAACGAAATTTTCTTGACAGGGTTGAACCCGAACCGGAGCAGAACCGAAAACAATAATAGCGTTAACCGGTTCGAAACAAAACGGTTCGGGCATAAAAGAAGTCAGCGTAAGAGTTCAAGTGCCTCTCAATCCGCGAACGAGGACGCATTGGTCTCCACATTATGAATTCTGCAAATTTTCACCTAGCAGTCAAACGAGGACGTATAGTAGGTACGCTTTCAGCGTCTTTTTTAACATCCTTTACAAAAATATTTAACTAGATCCTATAGGAGTTGTATAGAAATGCCTAGATAAAGCAGATTGAATTTCTATAGGAATACTATACAGTTTTTATGTACTCCTAAATATATTTTCTATAGATAATTGGTGACTGGTTTCTATAGAATTTGGATACAGGCGGGTGGATACAAATCCTATACAAAGCAATTAGGAACTGTAAAGAAACTGAATAGAGATTGTATTGAGTAGCTGTCCGAATTCTATACATTTCTTGCTCGATGTATATGCAGCACGTATACGTTGTCTTTATTTGTGATGCTTGGTGTTTGACTGCATAGCCCTGAGGAACATGCAACAGTGACGAGGTTGTAAGGTAAAACACACTCAGATTTATTTACATTTTATGTACAAAATCACTGTTGTGAGTCACTCAGCTCAGGCAGCATAGAGGCGAGGCTCCTCTTTATAACAGCAACTGATGCCCCATACTTACTGGACGTGTAGTCTGGAACAAACAAAAATCACTTAACAACATGGAGTCACAAGGCAGTAATTCCCAGCAGAAATTGGCTGAAGGCTGCGGACCCAGAACACTATGAACAACACTGTACAGGAAGCATGTCCAATTAAACCAGATTAGCCAGTAGAAAGCTGAACAAAGCAATTGGGATTTCACAAAGCTCAATCCGGTTCGTCCAAAGGCCCTTACTCCACCATAACTGCATGTGCCAAACCAGCATGATTGCTGGCAATGATGATTATTACCAGCCAGTTTCAACACTGGGGGTCATGGTACAGTAAGCATGTAACAGTGCTCTACCTTATGCAAGATGTCCCAGAAAAAATCTAATTCAATTATTAATCAAATATGCCACCTAGAATCACATGGTCAGCAGAATGTTTGTGCTACATCCTTTCTCCTCCTTATGTAAATGTAACCTAACTCGAGTTTTATTATGCTAATTATCTATGTGCTTCATGTATATTATGAAGTAAACTCGAAAATTTGTCAAGGAAAGGTCGCTTTTTTACCTCACCAATGCGAAACACGTACTGAATTTACTCAAGTTCATGATAATCGACACAGATATTGAGGAGCTGTCCCATCGAAAAAAATAAGCAATTATCATGCTTTTTAGAGCACCGAGAGCATAATGCTGGCCAAGTTTTGGTGTGCCTTCGTTGTCAGCCTGACAAAAGGAAGTTGCTACACCCAGCCCACACAGGGACAGTAGAAACCAATGAAACAGGAATAGCGTATTGCATCTGGATTCTGCTGGAATACTGCTTTCTCTTCCCCAGTTTGAGCAACAGTCACTCCTACTATCCCTTTGTGGGCTGGGGTAAGAGCAACGTACTATTGTCCGACTGCATGAACGCACTCAAAAAGTTGCCGAGCACTACACTCTGGGGGCTCTGGAAAGCACGATGTTTGCTATTTTTTCTGATGAGATAGCTGCTCAATGTCCCTGTCATAAACTTCAGTAAATTCAGCATGCACTTCACATTGATGGGATAAAAGAAACGGCCTTTACTTGACAAATTTTCAAATTTGTAACAATTAGCATAATAAAACTTAAGTTAGATGAGATTCACATCAGCAGGTGCCAAAAACCGAGGAAGGACAAATGCTGTTGACTGTGTGGTTCTCGGTGGTGTATTGAAATATAACTCGATGACATGTTTCCTGGAATGCATACCCTGTACGTGTGAACTACACTTCAATCCCTACAAATATGAATAAAAGGGGGTACCTACTCAGTATAGCCTCTAGTCGTGTGCCGTCTAGTGCCGGCTTGACTTCTACTTCCTTCTTTACATTAGACTTCCTTCCATACAGCGACCTATTCTTCAATTCCTCACTATGAAATAGGGCACGAGTGAGATTGCGTGCGAATTTGCATGCATCATTCTTAAAGGTACTGTGCAGACAGCCGAGGACATCCCTGTTGATGAGGACACCATTTCCTAGGTCCTCCTGAAAGATCAAACATAAGTGGGTGTGAACAGAAATTAAGCACCAGGTGTCTGAAACCAGCGCGCACTGTCAATCACAGGGCAGAAAGCACAAAGGACAGTTCTTCCGGTATAGCCTACCAATGTTGTCTGAACCTCATACCCTGTATGTACCTGAATATGAGTGTATTGCTCCCAAACGTTCAACTATCTCAGGCACACGCACAAGGAAAAAAGAAGAAAAGAGACAAGAGTGAAGCCGGGTAACCCAACAATTGGGATATGAAATGCCGTTTCTACCAAGTGCCTTCTAGGTGGATCAGTGACGTTTTCCCTGTACAGTGACAACCAATTATCACTCCGTTATAACTGCGAGCTGTACTGTGGTTGCCAGTATCTTCACGGAACATGAAAAAGATTAAAAGAAAACATACCAAACAAAGTATGAATGACAATTGCCAAGTGGTGGTCGCTGACGTGAGGAACAGGAATCCAATTCACAGAAACCAGGAATCGAAAAGGGTAGCCAGCGGTGGGAATCCAACCCACATCCTCAGGCTTTTTAAGCTAGGATGTCACCGTTGGCCCACTCCACTGTGAAAACAAAACATACAAACAAAAAAGAAAAACAGAATGAGAAGAGAGAGAGAGAGAAAACAAAAACAAAAACAAACCCACCCAAACTTCCCACACCACACAAAGAATTGCAGGTGCAGCCATCCCATAGTAGTACTGAAGGCAATAGCCGATGAGAGTTGTGCCTAATAAAAAAAGTATACCCACATCACTGGATAGTGAAGCATCTCCTTGCACCTGCACCTTGCTTAGGAGCCGATCCAGCTTTTTAACTAGTTTGGACGCGGCTACATGAAAAGGGAAAAGGAATATTGTGGTCATGCTGCAATGTACATTTCAGCCATGTTATATGTATTGATTGGTTAATCTGTGCATCCAAAAAACACTTGGGCTAGCACATTATGTCAAGTTATTGGCTCATTTTGCGCCATATTCACCTTCCAGGTTTTCAGCCTCTCTAAGACGGGCCTCCAGAAGGGCATTGTCTTTCTTGAGGCGCTTAACTTCCTTCCTGTGCGAGCAGCAGGGTGCGCTCTACATGAAATTCAAAATACCAAATTAGGGCCTAACACCTGTGCAAAGGTTACAGTTTTCCCATCCATATTAGTCCAAGAGCCATCTAAAGTACTCCAGGTGCTGTTAAATTTAATCCGAATTAATCTGAATCAATATATGGCGTTTTACGGCAATCTGACCCTGTATTCATATGAGTGACATCACCGTAGAATGTTCTACAGACATGTACTATGTATTCAGACGAGCGACATCCTCATGGAAGGTTTTAGTGGAAGAAAAAGCTCACAGCTCGCAGAGACGAAGCTCCATCCTAAGAAGACCACAGCACCAATGGTGTCGTTCCCTCTACTCCTTCCTTAACTTCCAATGCATAGGCAAACTGCGAATGCTCAGCATAAGACATGGCAGAACATCATTTCACCTGTAGTTTTGCTTCTGTTTTTAAATTTTCCTTCCACCAGACCATTCTGCAATGACGTTCCTGGTGTGATAATACAGTTATAGTGCTTAAAACCGCTATGGATTAATTCAGGTGGCACCTGGATTCAACTGAATGGGGCTTGGAATATGACTATGGCACTTGGACTAAAATGGACGGGGGAAACCTGGGCAGGTGAAGGAAAATATCTGTGCCAGCAACACCTTCTGTATAAGGAAAGTGTCAGCTATCCCCCACTTCACTGGTCAAATTTGATGCGGGTATGCATTGTGTCCCAAAATGAGTTGACGGGTTTAAGTCTTGAGACAACAATGATCATGAATGCAAGCTGTACAGTGCATACATTCAGTAAAAGAAGAAGAAAAAGCAAATATGTATGTGCAGTGCAAAATGAATACATTTTCACTGTATGTAGTACACATCAACAGCCTTACCCTTTTCTGACTTGCGGCAAAGCTGTCCCCTGAATCTTCCGCGGCATGGTCGGAACGCTCAACTTCGGCAAGGTCAGAACTCCCCTGTTCGACGTGGTTGACACAACCACTTTCTTGTCCTGCTAATTGCGTCCGTAACTTCTCCATTTTTGCTTGGTCCCCTTAAAGAAAATGGGCAGTTTCAATGTGTAGTTCTACTGACAATGCAAAGCTGCTTTCTACTAAGCAGCAAACACATGGTACTAATGCAGTGACTATCCTGTAGACCAGACCACATGATAAGCATCGATTTTGTTAACGGTCCCATTAGCACCAAAATAAAAAAAAGTGATGCATTTTTGTTACAAATTAGGTTAGGGCCGCAACACCTTTCTTATGTTCTAGAATTGGGTTAAATTAAGTGTGGCATAGCATTTTTCCACAATTCAGGCGGACGATTTAAGAATACATTGCAACCATTCTCACTTTATCATTGTATCTAACTTTAGATAAAATGGAAAATTTCGACACTACGACTAACGCCTCATCTATAAATTTATAGATGATTTATAGAGGAGGCATCGCTACGACGATGTTGACAGCCACCAACAAGCGTCCGTTTGATTAAGCGTCCAGTTAGCGTCCATTTGATTACGCGTCCGGTTATCTCCAAAACAAAAAAAGGTGCTGCATTTTCGTTAAAAATTAGGTTAGGTTAGGGCCGCAACACCTTTCTTATGTTCTAGGTAGTATGGCATAACATTTTTCCGCACTTCAGGCGGACGCTTTAAGAATACAAGCATTTTCACTTTGTCATTGTATCTAACTTTAAATAAACAGGAAAATTTTGACGCTACGATAATGTTGACAGCCACCAACAAGCGTCCGTTTGATTAAGCGTCCGGTTAGCGTCCGTTTGATTAAGCGTCCAGTTAGCGTCCATTTGATTACGCGTCCGGTTATCTCCAAAACAAAAAAAGTGCTGCATTTTTGCTACAAATTAGGTTAGGTTAGGGCCGCGACACCTTTCTTGTGTTCTAGGTAGTATGGCATAGCATTTTCTGCACTTCAGGCGGACGCTTTAAGAATACAAGCTTTTTGACTCTGTCATTGTATCTAACTTGAAATAAAAGGGAAACTTTCGACAGTGCGATAATGTAGACAGCAACCAACTTACCAGCAGCAACCAAATATGCTGGCGAGGGCTCCTCCGACTTGTCCCACTTGATATCAAATGCCTTTCCTGTGTAACCTGCAACCAGGCTTGGTTTCTTCGCAATAAGTGCCGCGGTTTTGACGTCCACCAAGCGTCGGATAGGATAAACATCCCACGTTTCCTCAGAAACCCACTTAACCAAAATATACGTCATACTGTAGACGTATATAACACGGAAGGCTAATTTCAAAAACGACTTGGGACAGGAACGCGACTGTTTGCCGCCGGCAGTTGAACTTGACAGATGACGGATGTGGCTACGGCTTTGGCTATGTTACTGCAGTAGCTTGCGCTAGACGCGACACCTTTCGTAATTAAAAAAGCTAGAATATGCTGCAAACAATCAAATATTAGGCAGAAAAACGACAACACATTGCTGTTACTGTGGTTTTGCTAGGAAATTTGACATTTTGCACGCAAAACAAATAACGCCAATCGCCAATACTGACATCGGCATAAATTTCGCGGGCATCTGTTGCCGTTGCCGCGGACATCTGTTTTGTGCCACTGTATAACCGCTGTCGTCTCTAGTTTATTGTTTTGGTTGGTATTTGAGTGAATTATGTTTGGTACGGCACTCTGGGTGGATTACGCGTGACCAGGACAACTGTGACGAATTACTCGCCGAACAGATTGACCAAAATGGATCCGGCTGCGCCCGCAGCCAAGAGGTATAGGCCGTGGCTCTTCGACACCAACCTGTGCATCCCATGGAGCACACAGTCTCGACTGAAACAACGATCTGGAGCTGCTGACACCCCATTTAGGCCAAGTACGTCACAAGAGCATGTACCACACAGCACGGATAATTCAGCGATCTGCACCGATTTTAGCACTGTAAGCATCCTTGGCAATCCTTGAGATCGATTTATTGAGTGAACATAGCAGATTAAACCTTACTTTATCACTCTGGCCCTTCATTGTTAAGCAGCGCAACAGCCGGCAATGTGGGTTGCATTGCTTTGTCATTAAACCTGTAGCTTTGAGAGCGCAAGGCGCACCGAGATTTCCATTTAGCCACAAGTGCACGTTGTCATGCTCCTGTAAAGGGACACAGGAACTTGGAACGTTTAATTCCTGCATGTTCTGTACAATGCGAGCAGGTACAAAAAAGGTTGCGCTGAAGTAGGAATTTTGTTCATGGTAATAATGCCGAAATATTTTCAGAATTGCACACAGGATGTAGACTCAGTCAGACAACACATTGAATCAGAGGATGCAAGTTCACGTACTACATCAGATGAGGAATCCTCCTCTCAAGAAAGTACCGATGATGACGATTCTGACAATGAGATGGGCCAGCCGACTTCTCATGAAGGTCAGGAACACAAGCCCGAACTCGTAAGTGTAAGCAGATGTTTGCATGAGTGGTTCACATCGATAACATTTCTGACATTTCATGATACTAAAATTGCTAAAGATGTTGCACATCTAATAAATAAGGAAAGTGACTGGTGTCCTTTGTTGACATTAACATCTACATATGCCTGAGACTTCTTGCTTGATTTTCAGAAAGAAGAGCTGTACAGCAATGCAAAACTGACAAAGGGAGAAAGCATGCTCCTGGTCATGACACATGCTTTGAGATACTCCTCATCGAAGCAAGCTACAGAGGACCTTATCAAGCTAATTGAACTTCACCTGCCGAAGGACGTCACAATACCACTCTCCAAGTACCACTTTTTCAAGGTGTTCTGCGAATCAACTGATTCCGCAACATCATACATTTACTGTCCAGCCTGCAAAAGCGGCCTTGGCACAGCAACAGGTGCTCAGGTGGTGAACTGTCCGAAATGTGGCCTTAGCCGAAGTGCCTCTGAGCTTCTGAAGGATGGTTCTTATTTCCTATTGCTGAATATCGAAGCCCAGCTGCGCTCTGTGCTTGAACACTTTGGCATTGTGCGGAAAGAACTACGAACTCCAAAGTGGGACGTTGGCGATATAACTCAGAGCACTGCATATGGCAATCTCCCGTTGTCAGACTACGACCTCACAATGTCTTGGAGTACTGATGGCGTCCCCGTCTTTGAAGCATCGAACTATTCAATCTGGCCATTGCAGTTGCAGATAAATGAATTGCCGATTAAAGATAGACAGAAGAATCTAGTCCTTGCTGGCCTCTGGTTCGGCACGTGCAAGCCAGAGATGAACACTTTTCTCCAGCCATACGTGGAAGAAATGAACCGCTTGTCAAGACAACCTTTTTCGTGGACGGATCCATCTGGAGAGAAGATTTCGTCCAGGGTGTTTACGGGACCATGTGTTGTGGACAGTGTGGCACGGTGTGCCGTGGCAAATATGGCTCAGTTTAATGGGCTACACGGGTGCCTGTGGTGTGAACATAGCGGTGAGGTGATCGAGAGCGGGAGAGGTCACTCAAGGGTATATCCAGTTGGGGACAAACAGCCAAAGAAGAGAACCGACGCCTCATTTCGCAAAAATGCTGCTGATGCAGAAGCCAGTGGGGATGCTGTGCCAAAGTGTGGCATAAAAGGAGCAACAGTCCTTCTGCAGCTTGCATATTTTTTATTTCCTCTCAATTTTGTGGTAGACCACATGCACGCTCTCTGTCTTGGATTTGTAAGAAGCACTGCAAGGCTCTGGTTCGGACAGAAGAGAAGGACACATCCCTACCAGATCGGTGATAAGGTGGCAGAAGTCGATAAACGTCTTGCGTGCATAGAGGTTGTGTGGGAGGTGACACGTCTTCCAAGGTCAATCACGGACTGGAAGCACTGGAAAGCGTCCGAGTGGAGAAACTGGCTTCTGTTCTATTCACCAGTTATAATGAAAGGTCTGCTCCCCAAAAAATACTTCATCAACTGGATGAAATTTGTGGAAGTGATGCACATTCTACATGGAAAGACTGTAGCCATTGACAGGTTGCCCATGGTTCAGAAACAAATGGTGTCATTTCTGAGAGAATATCAAAGTTTGTATGGTAGAGGTGCCATGAAGTACAACACTCATCTGCTGTTGCACCTAGTTGATTGTGTTTCAGAATGGGGCCCACTTTGGGGTATCTCGTGCTTTTGTTATGAGGGCATGAATGCTGAGCTCCTTGGGTATGTCAATGGCACACGTTACGTTCACACACAGATAGTAGAGAAGTACCTTATACGTCAGTCATTGCGAACATTGATGGGAACCTTCCATGTAGACACTTCACACACAAGTTACTCTAAGGACTTCATCTCTGACCTCATTCGAGGACACAAACTGCGCAAGCTTGCAAAAAACATCTCAGGAGCTATCCTCTTTGGTAAGGGGAAGCGTGATGGAGAAGGCATGCACTTTCACAAAATAGGCATAAGTAATTTCAGGTTCTGTACAGCAGCTCTTGATAAGTCACGAAGAACAATTCATACATTTTTGCTCAAGGGAAGTTTGGGCGCATAGTAGATATAATTGTCTGTTGTGAACAGGTGGGATCTTGCAACTGTAGTCGACATGCTATGTTCAAGATACGTGTCTTAGAACCAAAAGGGAATGTGTTAAACCTCCTTACTGCTCAGAATGAAAGATGCGGATTTGTTGAGGTTGTCCCAACTGTAGATGAGGTCTGTGTAAACGTCTTTGATGCTGAAAAATGTGTTACACTGACTGTGAACGACAAGACATTCCTTTGTATTGTGCACGTTCAGTGTGTTTTGGAATGTTTGTAGTTGTTTGAAGACCTCCTTTTGTTGCCTTGTGTAGTTTTAAGGCTACAGCGTAACTACATGCTTTGATTAATACCCCTGTCAGACCGACTAATTTTGTGTCACTTTCACTGAGCAACAATTACACTTAGTGTTATCTTTGCACTGTCACACATCATCTTTAGGGTTCTTCGTTTTCGGGTTAAACCCAATTTTTCACGATAGTTCCCCCTCGAACAAGTTTTCAAAAATTCGGATAAAACCCGATATCTACCCGAAATCCTTGCGGTCCTTCAACTTGTCGTTCTGGGTAAACCGTCGGAAAAGTGAATCATAATATATCAGCAAAGAGTGCTATTGGTGACAACGTATTTGTCCTCCTTTTATAATCCCCTCCTGCAGGAATCAAAGACGAGCTTTTGTGGAGCTCCGGCAAGTGCATGAATACCGCGGTCATTCACCTGCCTCAGTTCTGAGCGGAAATATAAAGGTTCTTGTTTCTCGTCCCAGTGCCACAGCAGTGGCTTGTCTCATATATGCCTTTCCTTTAACCCGAAAATTCCCCGATGACATATCAAACAGAGATCCTAGCGCCCGATTTCTCCCCGAATCCTCGTGTGTAAATAGCACCCGCTTTTTCCCTCCCGAATTTGAAAAATCATAAAACCCGAAAACGAAGAACCCTCATCACCTTTTAGTGACACTCGACACAACGTGCACTAAAGCTTTAGTGAGTTCCCCAAACTCACTTCACTTCCCTGGGGCAGACCCGAGTGTGTAGCCTCAACGGCTTGCATGAAGGTACAGGTAAAAATGCTGTGAAAAAGTAATGGACCCTGACAGCCACAACATTTTTAAACAAGTATTTTCAACAGCTCATAATCTTAGTTTAGTAGAGTGTGCCAAAGAAAAAAGTATTTTACTCATCATTCGCAGTTTCTGTGGCATGGCAGCGGGTATTTTTGTCGTGGCACATGTTCGAGGCTAATTTGTTTAATGTTGGAGCAAGGTTTACAGGAAGTGTTTCGAAATAAAACAATTTTTCGCAGGACACTATCGTGTCACACACATAAAAATTTCGCAGCTGTTTATCTTTGTCTATTGTAATTGCCATCATCGCTTAGTGACACTTACTTAACCCCATGTAGCAAGCACATACTGAAAGTGACATTTGCTTTGGATGAGCGCACTTCACGAAATTCACACTAAATTAGCCAGTGTGACAAGGGTAAAACTTTCACAGCTCTGTATGCTTTGGTCTCTCGTAGTCTGTGGCCCATCACATGACATCTTGTGTTTGCATCTGGTGATACGTGTTTATTAAGTACGCCTGTTGTTTATCCTGTACTTCTGTCCCGCTGTGATTTTGCATGATGCTACCCTTACCATTTACATATTATGCTTAACATTATACCACTTCTGTTAGAGTTGAGGGTAACGGATCACCTACAGAATTATTTGTGGCCAACAATGTAAATAATTTGAGTTTTTCAATTTTGTTCTGGAAGTTTTTATTTTCATTTTCACTAATTTATTTTGTGAAAATAAATCAATTTGATAGCTGCAAAGACAGTTACTGACTGCTGTGCGGGTACTGAGCTACGTAAGCTGAGAAAATACGTTTCGATAGGGGATATGTCTCTGTACAGAATGGATACAGAATATATACATTCTGGATTGAGATGTCTCCACAGAAAATAAATTAATTTGATAGCTGTTACTGATAGTGCGCAGGTATCTAGCTACATAATGGTGAGAAAATAAATGTTTCATGGATGATTTATCTCTATAAATAATGGATACAGAATATATACATACTGGATTCATATGTTTCTATAGAAAACATATAGAACCCACTAGTTAAGCTCTCTACATAGATCCTATGCAGTTTCTATCTACAAGATAGACACTGGATACGCTAGATAGGCATTCTATAAAACCCCTATAGAAACTAGAAATTCATTTTTGTAAGGGATGTTGAAACGCATTTGTCCTTCATGAGCACCACGGCTAGTGCCCCACGCAGGTGCTGCGGCATCTGCTCTTCAGAGAGATGCCACGCGGACGAATGAATCAGGAATGGGGTAGCCAGCTGTGTAACTCTGGGACGAATATGTGATTAAGCAAGCGTCGAACATTTCACTTTACACGTAAGCAGTAAAAACTGAACAAGTCAGAAACATGAGAAGTGGAGCAGGAGTGTACGCATAACGGCGCCTGTTTGATTGGTCGTGGTTTGAAAAGTGAATGTAGTTCTGCTTACTGGTAGTGCGATTGCGTCGTGACACATTGCGTTTGTGTTGTGAATTAACTGGTACACTGCTGGGGGGTGAGCTGTGAGCTGAGGCTGGCCGTCTCAGTTTCGACATACCTCAGTACGGTTTCAGAACGATTCATATTGCGAATGCAGTGCTTCGAAAAGTACCCTCGTTTATGTAAAATGCTACTCATCTCATTAAGCTCCCTTCAAGTGTATCTTGCTGGCACTGTGCGCATGGAAAAAAAACGAGATTTTGGGAAGAGAAAGTAGATGGCTACGATACACCGCTGCATCAGCGTGGACGCCATTTGCAAGTGTTCATCCATTTCTCCCTCGTCTCACTAAAGGGAGCACCTGACCACTAAACACGCCAATGCAGACAACAGCAGTAAGCTATTAGCCACGCATTTCCTCATAAATACAGTTTTATGTAGTGATGTAACGAACTTTTCGCGAACCTTCAGTTCGCAGTCGAAGGCCGCTGGTGCGCGAGGTTCGACGAACCTTCGAATTTCAAGCCATATTCGCCGAGGTTCGCAGAGGTTCGCAGACTTGACCTTTCTAATGAAAAGTTTGAAAATGCTCTGACTGATACATAGCTCTTAAAATTGTTCGTCATACATGAAACGACATTTGTTTGGGCTGGCTGGTCGGTACAAGTTCACGACACCAATGACTGAGTAAGGCAGCACGGAGACGGACCGAGAAAGAACGACACCACACAGGTGCTCACTAGCAACTACGGAAAGTTTACTGAAAACGTCCGCATCAGTCCAACCGACCCCTTATGTCGTCTATCTCGGCCTCTTCCATGAATAGTTTTTAATGGCATGTTATCATCTTATTAAGACAAACGAGTCACGGGAAAACACGGTAGTTTGTAAGGCAGCGTCTCTTTGTCGGGCCACAAGGTGACTGGCTTTTTTTCCTTTCCAGGTTTCCAACCCACCTTGATAGTGTAATAAATATACAGGGTGTCCCAGCCAAATGCGAAAAAATATTGTTAAAAGAAATACGTCACTTTTTCCGAGATGAACTCAACTGCATTATATCATAGGCTGAACGGCACTCCGTAACTTGCACTATTGCCGTTCTTCCGGCCTATAAACTATCTGGGAGGAATAGAATAGTGGTGAAATCGCAAAATGTGGTACAAGAACACGAATGATGAGCAGTATATTTTCTGTAGAAATTATTATGTTCATTCCTTCAATGAACTCTGTCATTCACTTAGATGAACAACATCGCTGTTTACGTTATTTCCCACAACTCAGGAACTTCTTGATCCAGAATTATATTTGCATATATTATTTCTGACAAAATTTGTTTAATATTACGGGCGTGTCTTCATGAGGTTTCTGCTGTTTGCACAGATTTTTTTTAGTTCCCAAATTAATTATGGAATTCATGGATAGCTGTGTTGCTGAAACTTACATCAGTCGAGATGTCATTCATTTGACTATACATTTTCCAATATAGCAACACATTTAGAAGTGATAATGTCAGGCACAAAAATATATATTTGTCAAACCACACAAAAATAAGGATATTTCTGCGGTAAAGGAAGAGTTAAATGCATATCATCTTAAGGTCAAGATCGATGTGAAATGATATATCTTTGCTGTAAGTGGTGGTATACTTTTTGCTGCATGCTGGCTCCGTGTGGGAACATAAATATTGCATCGTCTCTACATACACACATGGCAAAGATATACTTACGGTAAAGCGTTGCTGGATCGAGATAGGTACCGGTGGAAAAGCAGCGGTATAATATTTACGTTGCTTTTGTTTGGTAGCGGTAGCGGTGTGGTGTTACTTTTTCACATGTGTAGCGACGCTAGCATCGTGCTACTTTTTTTTGTAGTTGCTGGTAGTGGTATTCCGTTGCTTCGTTTTGGTAGCCGGTACGACACTGGGCGTAATGAGACAATTTTGAGAAATCTGAAATGTCGAACATAATGATCGAGGCACATGGGGACTAATGATTTATGGGTGGAATGAGGCTTTTCACCATGATGGTACAGCCGCCGTAATGATATGTTGACCGAAATGTTCGGAAAAAGCAGAACTCGCTCAAGCCGCACAAAACGCAAGGTAGCAAAGTAATGCCAAACGCGCAGACTTTTGCAGGAAGGAACTGGGCGTCTGCTTGTTTGTGACCCTGTGCGGCAGACAACTGAAACGTGCAAACTATACTAGAGCTCGCTTATCAGACAGAAATCAACTGGTGTTCCCTTTGACAAGCTGTAAGCACACAACTCACCGTAGGTGCTCACTCCAGAAGAGGCCTCGTTGTTCCGAAGCTCATCCAGCTAGTTTAGGAGTTCCTCAGTGGTAATTACATCTATAAGTGGAGTCACGAATAAACGAAGCCGATCACTCACGTATAACCAGTATCATCAACGCCATCGTGTCAGCATGTGAGTAAACCAGCATATGGAGCCGCTGGGCAATCTCAACCTGGACTGCTTGCGCATCTCTGTTAAAGTTTTCACCGAGAAGTTCGTTGGGATATGTTAGGGAGAGGTCATGGACCCTTACTTGTCGTGTAACGGCACTTGTTTTTGTTATGGTTTTTGAAGTGCGACCGTTGGACCAGGACGCACATTCCCCCAGGGCGTCAGTCGTGACGTTGCCCACCTGTGTGAGGCTAACAACGGCGAGCCCTTTCACCAGCACCACCAGCACCACCACCACCGTCGGATATGCCCGTGCAAGAATACAGTATCGAAGAAAACGTCAAGGTTAAGTCCGCGTGCAGAGGAACGTCGAGAGCCAGTTTTATTTTTACACTGGTTGCGACTACGCCAGAGTTACGGCCTTCCTGTTGTGTCTGAGTAAGGATTTTTGGATGATATGCTTTTAATCTAGCATTTTTATTTGTAATGCGCATAGCTAATAATGATGAAAAATTCCCACTGCGAAGTTCTCTGTCGTGCTGTGAATTTCATATCATGACTGTAGTTCATGCGTCCCATTTTGCTGACGTGTTGTTGACCTTCTCTTGCCATGGGCGCGAAGCTGAGCAGAGGTGTCTGTTCGCATATTTTCGTAGCAGCATTGGAGGAATCAAGGTAGTTCCAGTAACGCACGAATAATTTTCAGGTTTTGTCCCACAGGTTTCCAACAAAGGACCTGAATGGTATAGGCGTGACAAATGCCGCCAAAACCACAGAAACAGCAAGGACACCCTAAAGGACCTACGCAACAGCAGCAAGGGCATCAAGCGGCTCCAGCCCGCTCTAGATCAAACACCAACTCACCCTCGGGCTTGGAGTACCTGGGAGCTCTCGACCAGCTGATCATCAAGCAGCAAGTGGAACTACTTGAAGGTACATACGAGGATAATTTCTTATTCTTCTGGAAACGTCTTGTCAGAAGGGGTGTATAGGCGATGGCAGCCACGGGGGATTTTCGTACGAAGGATTCGAAACTATGTTGTGTCAAGAATGACTAAAACAGAGAACATGTACGTGTTTTCGGCAAAGACAACAGGGTAATACGAAATACTGTTCTGACCCCGTTGTTGTAGTATGTGGTTGGGTTGTCATGATGGAGAACTGCCGGGCCTGTCGCGTCCCTTTTACCGTTTCGTGGTTGGTCGAAAAAGGACAAACGCATTACAACAGTCATAGAATGCTCTTAAATTTGAAGGTTGAATAGCTCGAGCGGGAGTCGTGGGTTTTCCACCCATCAGTGCCATATCTGGCGCAATTGTCCAGCGGAGGTCCGTTGGAGACGTAATAGAACGTGTCGCCAAGAATGACGTCATGTAGACGAAACACAACCAGGGCGTTCGCACAGAACTTAATGCAGTCACTCATGGCTTTAACCTTTGTGATCACATGACAACCGAACACGAAGGCGGCTTCGGAAAGGCTTCCGCCATACAGAATTCGGCCACTTGTGTTAATGACCACTCTGTTCCTACTCACCATTCAAACGCCTTCCTTCTGTGACTCCTTACTTCGATTCACCTTGTTCGTTCTCCGGAGTATTTCTACCTATTCTTATAGAAGTTTCATTGTCCAAGCGGCGAGTAATTGGGGCGGGGCCAGGAGAAAAAACAATGTATAACACTTGAAACAGGCATACGCGTACGTCTTGCTGGTACAAAGTGCTCTGCTGCCGCCTTTCCCAACCTTTGGTGTCGCCTGTTACAATTCCAGTAGAAGGGCATAGCCATAGCATAGCCGTTGACATCTCTTTGGCACCGTGATATATGTCGTTTCGGTCGCTTTGGACAATTTCATTATATTTTTATTTCACATCATACCAAGCGCAAAAGTTGATGAAATTGACCATTTGCGCTTCGTGAGTGCCGTTTTAGAAGCGGTTGGCAAGCGCGACCTCTCGGGTGAAGCAGGGGAAGGGGCATGACACAAGGGGTTTCACTCGTTTAAGAGGTATCCGTGCCACATTTTCCGAATTTGGCGACCGCCTGTGTTGTAATCCCAGCAAAATGGCATTGCATAAGCCAGCGATAACGTGTCTTTCGCGCCATGATACAGGGAGTGTTGCCCGTTTCAATGTGCCCTGCTGCCACCCTTTCCCAATTTTGAGATCGCCTCTTTAGCAGTTCCAGTAGAAAGGCATAGCATAAGCCGCCAAGAATTTGCCTTTTGCACCATGATACAAGGGGTTTCGTCCGTTTTGAAGGACTCCGCTGCCGCCTTTTCCAAATTTTGTGGTCGCTTCTGTTACAACCCCACAACCCCAGTAAAACGGTTCCGCCCGTCTTAAATGGATCTGCTGTCGCCTTTTCCAAATCTTGCGGTCGTCACAGTTAAAATCCCAGTACATGAGCCTAGTATAAGTCGTTGATAATAGTTTCGATATGCAGGACACACCAGTGACCCTATATTGTGTATTCCTTGTACGCATCTGCCCTCATCGGTGTTGCGGAAAGATTCTTCTTCTTTTTTTTTTAATTTTGCAAAAAAGTTGGTATGTGGTGCAATGCTTCAGTTGCAGTCTGTGGCTCATCTTTGACGTCAAGGTCATTTCTTGCACGCAGACGTGTAAGCGAAGCATGGACCTCTCCATGCGTGCTGCACTTAGAGAAAAATTGGTTGATTACCATGAACAGTGAAATGCAAAAGTCATCGTAAAGATGTGTATTTTCATGAATGAAGTATTTTCCACAGAGTTCAGCACCAGCGCTGCTAGGTGTCTGCTGCCGTGTAAATGTTCTCACTGCCGAAGATTTGCCGTGCAAGTTCACTTTTCTGCCTCGTATCTTTGCATTCTTTTTCCTTGCATCGCGGCTCTCTCATGCTGAATTCAAATGTCACGTACCAGCTTTTAGCCCGTTGCGCAACCGAACAGCAGCAGAACCGAACAGCAACAGCAACTTCTTTGTCATTGTTTTTGCGGCTGGCACTGCACTGGCATCAATGCCCATAGAATCCAATATACGGGACAGGGCGTGATAAGATATTTGTTTTTGTTTTTTTAATTCCGTGTTAGCGCCGTGTAGAAACTGTGGCTGTGAGCGGAGCACAGACGTGAACAGATGGAGTGAGGACAACAGGAAGGAGTGGGTGACAGGGGGGTTAGTATAGTATAGTGCATAGGTAGTGTAGTCCTGGGCAGACTTCGGGGGAACTGTATAATAATAATAATCCTTTATTGACAGTGTACCTGCAAACAGACAAGCCACAGTAGCAGTGCACATCCATAGGAGGTGACGAAGCACCTCCTATACTAAACTGTTACGGCACCAACCCAATTATCAATTTCCTATGTCTTAGCTCTTAATAACTCTCAACTTGATGTTGATGATATCCTCATGTAATTACGTAGTCTGTATACCATTTGCGGACCAAAGCTGTTTCCCTTGCTGCACCCTTGATTAATTTGTCGTCCGGAAGCAATCACGGGCGCCAAGCTGCCAATTTCATCGGGCCATCTTCTGATATCTGGAAAGTGTCATGTTCGTTTCCACAGTTATACATTACGTCATTCTTTCACCTAACTCCCATACCGTAACTCCCATAGGCCCCTCTGTCTTCAGAATGACGTCATGATAGAGACGGCCAGCGCCATCCATCCGTTTCGCGGACTATTACGATTGTAAATAAATGACGTCAGACATGGCGTCAACAGTATGAATAATAAGCAGTGCATTGTTATCCATGGCACGTTTACATTCGCGCGCTTCGTTTGCAATGTATTCCTTTGACTGACCGAACCACACTAATCACCCATCGCAGCAACACCAGACGAGACCAGAGAAAAATAAATCATATCAGGCTTAATGACATATATCAATTCGAAATACATGCAGTTATCACAGATTCTGACAGCCCCAAACAGAAGGGCATCGTGATGACCACACAGAAATTAGGAAGGTTAATAAACAAATATGACATCGTTGGTGCACAGCTGGTTCATGCTAGCACGCACGTCTTCACGGCTGGTTGTGCCATGCCGATTTTTTTTTTTTTCGCGTGGCCAGCAAAATGGGTGCATTATATTTTCTTCGGAAGGGTTAATCTTGGTCTATAACTCTGAGAAGTGAACGTCGCTCCTTGTTTAACCAAAAGAACGTGTACGAACTCCATATTACAAATTTACAATGCACGGACACACGGCACGGATACTGAGATAGATCCCAGTTTTCTCGCGACGTAAACCCCCAATTATTATACAGAGATACACGAATAAACAAACCCACTGCTACACATGTTGAAGGGAACAGGATAAGGAAATGACGGAAATGTACTCGGGTGGTAGATGATTTCGTATATGTGTACGAGTGGGTTTGTTTGTTGCACCTCTACTACCAATACCCAGGATCGCTCGAACCTCATGATGATAGCCTTGCCGATGGGTGTGATTTGGTATTCTCGTTTGTTTTCGCTACCGGTTTAGACATATCTGGCAAGCTGCCCGGGCATCTCATGCCACAATTCAAAAAGTATAAAATTACATCTTGTTAAGTACACTGTTAAACTTGTCTCAAGAGGTAACGCCACTGCGCTGTAGAACCCACATCGAGGCGCATTCGATACACCAACGCGGCATCTTGACGATAGGTATGTCGAGGCACGCGGAAAGCGAGCGCTGGATCAACTCTGATCAGCATAGCAATAGAGAACGTAAGCGGCCAGTAGGCGGGAAGCTGGGGGAGTCCAGAGGCGTCGAAGGACGGAACGATGATCTCCTCTCACCAGCACAATACGCGTCTGTCTCTGAGACGAGAGAGCTGCTTCTTCGGCCCTGTCGGCCTGTTCACGCCCTTCGACATCGCAATGGGGTGGAACCCACTAGACAACGTGCCTGTGCTCTGCTTCGTAGATAACGTTGTAAGCCATTAACACAGCCATCACCAGTGGTGCGGATGAGCCTGGGATGCCAGAATTTAAAATTGCATGGAGCGCAAAATTGGAGTCAGTGAAGACAACCCGTTCCAGCAGTCGAGTCATTGATGTGCTGCAGAAAGAAAAGTATGGCATAAAAGTCCTGTCGTATTTGTTTAACCTACCTGCCCGCGTCTCTTGCTCCATTTGCAATCAAATATGCATAAAGTTCCGCAGCTGTGGATGAGGTTTGATGCGAACGGCGACGTCCTTCCACTACGCCTTCGGATGGGATGACGAATGCCGAGGCGGACTTGCAATTTCCATATGCGCCATTGGTGTATCTTGCGGCAGAGGTAGAAAACTTCGCGTCTACCAGAGCATAAAAATGGGCTTGAAGGACTTGAAGAAGAACATGATCTCTTCGTCCCAGGAGGTCCGGAAGACGTACGAAGGTAGATGGCGCAGGCAGAGACCAGTGGGCGTCCGGTGGTGTAACGTCCTTAGCTATGAAGGAGGATGCGAGTCTGGAGTGTCCTTTGCACTGCTTGATGGAATTCACTTTCAGGACTGTATCGAATATTCCTGAAGAGTGGGTGACCGGGAATGTGCGCGTAGAAACACAGGAACTGCATAGCCGTTTCACGCTCACGGAGAACCTCCACCTGGATTTCACCAACTTCACTTGTGTTTCAGCCATTCTGCGAACCCGAAGGCAGCGATGAAGTCTTCGGGCAAACAGGATCCGAAGGACATTCAATGACGTTGTGAAAATCCTGTGCAAGATTGGAAGGCTGTAAAGCACAGTCGCCTTCAACAAAGCCGCGTGAACGACTAGAAGGGAGCGCTGATCACAGCCCCATCCTAAGCCAGAAGGATATTCTATTACAGGAAGCCATCGCTGCACTTTGGTTTCGAGGTGCTTAATGTGATGGTAAGGAAGGATGGAAACGTAGAGACTCGATCTTCTTTGCACAAACCCAAATAGGGAAATTTGTCATAGCCTTGCGGGTGAAATGGAGCTCGATGTACTTTTCGCGCGAAAGGTCCATCCCGACGCTGAATGGCTTGTCGTGACTTGCTTACTGTCCAAAGGGAAATGTCATCGGCATACACAGAGAATGCTACTTTGCGGTGAATTATCGATTTTAGGCCCGCCATTACCACATCAAAGTGTAAGACTCTGAATGCTTCCTTCGGGTACGTTTTGATGAACAGGATGCTTAGGGCTTTCACCGTGGGAGGTGCGGACAGCGACAGTTCGGTCCATGAGGAAATCGTCAAGCCAGCTGAAGAGTCGATCAGGCACGCCAAAAAAGCGCAAGACGTGCAGCACTCAAATGTACGAGACGGTATCATAGGCGCGCCTGATATCTAGGAAAACTGATGTTGGACTGTAGAAATGAGGTCTAGAACTGGATCCACAGAGCTTAGGTGGAAAAGAAAGCCTGCCATTCTGTGAGGGTAACGAACCTTGCTTTTCGAGCCACCAGTCGAGACGATGCAAAACCATTCGCTACATCACTTTTCCTACGCATCATGTCAGGCTCACAAGGCGAAAAGAGGACAGGGTGGAATGACCGCCTGTGAAGGTTTCGCAGTGCGGCATAGGTGATTTTATCTGGTCCCGGGGACGAGTCCACATTCACAAGTTTCAACGCTGTCTTTAGCTTGAGTACAGTGAATTTGCGGTTGACGGGGCCAGTCTTGGTGGATTTTGGCCATCAAGTTCTGGGCAAAACTGCTGTGTACAGTAATGGTCGAGGCATCCGCCGGTATCGATAGTATGACGAAGAAGTCTGTCGCTAGCCTGTTTTGGTCTACACCCTTAGCGATAGCCAATGCCGCGAGACGAATCTTTTGCAATCCTTCAGAGATCAAATTGTCCTCCAGATTTTTGTCGCAGGGTGAAACGGCGAAATGTGTTGACAAAACTCACGGCAACGGCTTCCGGTCTTCGTTCTCAAGTCCTCGTGTTACTGTAGCTTTCATCCGGTGGTACGCTACAATGTCAGGAAGTTGCCCTTTTCGACGAGCCGTTCTTTCTCCTCGGCTACGTAATGCCTTAATGTGGTTAATTGCTGGAGAATGACCTACGTGATCTGCTATCCTTTTAGACAGGACCGCCGCGTCCTGAATGGTTCAAGAAACGGCTTGTGAGGGAGCCTTTGGAGACATAGTGGTGTGCACAGATGTTCAAAGGCTGGCTCGAAAGAGACTCCAGTTCATAAAAGAAAGCAGTCCAGTAGGGGCTGAGAGAGGCATTCTGTCGTGCGAAAGATATAGAGGAAAGTAGATGTATTGTATAGTAGATATAGTAGATGTATGTATTTCTTCGTCAAGAATGATCGATGTATAGCACGTATAGAGTAGGTGCCTGTCATTGCGCCAGATATTTTCAGATTATTAACACGTTCCACGTGACCTTCTGGCGCCGCCCACTCAAACGTTGCCCACCTGCACACTGGTGAAGCGGCCCAGGAAGGCCGCAACAGCTGTCCAGTGCTTGTGTGGCGACATTTGGGAATGGTAAACACGGGATTCCTATAAGTACGTCTTTTGAAGTCTCATCTGTCTACGCTGAGATAAAATCACTTCGTAGTTTTATCTCTGTTCAAGTTACAACTAAGTGCTACAAAGAGAACAAGAAAATTATGGGTTTGGAAAATTTCGCCGGCAGGCAATAACCTCGGAAAGCGTCATTGCCTTACAATACATTACTGTTTTGGGTGATTGCGTATCAAAATGCACCAATATGTTTCTCGGCCCTCACTGAGAGCCGTGAGCGAGAGAAAATAAAGTATGCACATAAAGTATACCCACACCGCTTTGCATGCGCAGATGTTGGTATACTTTGTCTGCACCCACCAACTTCATTGTGTTTTACCATCTGCAATCATCTGATTAGAGCTGCGAGTTTAAGTCAATATAGGTTCCACTTGAGGAAACTTAATCTGCGCGTTGAGTCTTTTAAAATCTCTGTGGTGTTCCTCCGACTCAAGTTTCCCGTATCCTCTGTTGTTCCAGCATTCACCGGTTTCGAGACTGGCAATAAATACATCGCCTGCAACAACCAGGGTCAGCAAGTCTATTTTTTAGCCGAATGTAAGTTATCCTACCTCCACAACTGCTAACACGGAAGGTGGTACATGAGGAATAGAATAGGAAGCCAAATGGCAGTGTGTGTGACAAGTCAAGCGGGTCTTGACAGTTCAGCGTATACACTCTTAAAAAAAGGGGTGTACTGCCGGGGAGTAATATTACTCTCCAGTAGGGAGAAAGGTGTTATGATACTCCCTTGAGGGAGTGAGGAGACACCCTTTTGAGCGTAATTGTACTCTCCAAAAAGGTGTTATATATGCGGCAAAAAAGGGAGTTAAAGTACACCCTTTTTTTAAGAGTGTACTACCCGATCCTTGCGATTTGCTGCATGGCGCACGATTCAATAAAGTGTCTGAAGCGTTTGCTTTTTACGGAAGAAAGGACCAGTTTCTCCTGGGTCCATTCGTTTTGAGTTATAAAGGCTACATTCCTCGAGTTACAGCAACTATACCTCCCTGAAGGAATATTGCTTGCACTTTCGAGGTATAAATGCACGCGCGTGCCGTTAAGAAACCAGAACACGCTGTGCTGTAATGTGGCGTAACGCGGAACCATTGACATTTTCACCGCCGTGTTGGAGCGATATTTCCCGAGTCAAGTGTGTTACCATTTTAAAAAGCTTAAATAAGAAGGTAGCCACTAAAGAAGACATAGCGAAATGCATTAGGACACTCAATTTGTACGTAACGTAAATACTGTAATAAAATACTCTATCTACTCATTCTATATTCATTTAAATATCAGCATTGAGAGTCGTCGTCTATATATTTTTAAAACACTTGTACTTCAACCACCGTTATAAGCGCGACAAGACAAGAACTGAATCAACACGGACGGGCACTAGTAGGCAGTAGTGTCTGTCTGTTTCTAAGTGTGTGTCGCACTTATAACCATGGTTGCTTCTTGCCAACTCATCGAAACCATTTTGTTACTTTTGCTTATTTCTTGTGTTAATCGGAAGGCACGCCTTGCCGTTGTTTGTTGGATAGCAGGTCGAGGCAAACACGACACATCGCTAATTCCAAGGGCAGATTAACTTCGCGGTGCACCCACGACATTCAGCGGCGTAGCCTGCAGAGTCGTGCGGCGCTTCACGATACACGGGACAAATTGCTGGTCTCAAGGGCGCTCTGCTGAATCATATCACTTAATAGAAGCCAGACCAGGAGACCGGTGCTTCGTATAGCCATAGCGAGCGCAGGCGGCCACGCATGTTCATAATTGAAACGAAAAGGTCATTAAAACAATAAATGCAGCCTAATTCGGCTTGCTCGCACGCGTTCCGTTTTCTCTGTATTCATGCGAGCGACATCGTCACGGAAAGTTCTAGTGGAAGAAAGAGAAAACACTGATCAGAGACACAGAAGTTCCGTCCCCAGTTCTGTTGAGCATTCACACGGCGTGGAATATCAGGAGTGGCGTACTGCGCACTTCACAGACGACACCGCCAGCGTCTTTCCTGTCGTCTGCTACAGAATATCTTGTGGCTGTGTCGCGGGATATTCCCCACGGTTAGCAGTGCACGTGAACACTGGACATTGAGCGCTCGCGCTTAGGAGGCTATGACGTTTTTTCGCGTCTTCCGCGTGCGGGAAATGTCGCTCCTGTAAAGACACGGCCTGTGTAGCTCTTCCTCCTCCTCGGGTGTCCGCGTAACGGGATCCAGAAAAAAGCCGCAGTCACCGACGGGAAAAAATGTCCCTGGGTAGCGGTACCGGGTGCGATGCAACGCGCTACTAAGCGTGTGTCCGGCAAGTTCCGCTATGTTAATTCTGGAATATCTGGTCTGGTACATGGCATTGGCTTGT
The DNA here is from genome assembly GCF_037126465.1 of Ornithodoros turicata. Taxonomy (NCBI): domain Eukaryota; kingdom Metazoa; phylum Arthropoda; class Arachnida; order Ixodida; family Argasidae; genus Ornithodoros; species Ornithodoros turicata. The sequence continues at coordinate 5,857,138 of NC_088202.1, read as the reverse complement.
TTCCACCGTACCGGATGTATGTATGTCGCGAATGGCGTTGTTAAAATGTTTCATGTGGCTCCTGTCGTGCACTGGGGTTTCAAGGTTCAAATTAAAACTACGCTACAGATTTACGTCTGAGAAAAGCCGGGCTTAACACTAACGAGACAAGTATGAATTTGCAGGGTGATCATCGAATAAAAGGCGGCAGTTTCCGTAAACATTATTCTTTAAAATTGAAAACAAGGTCAGTGGTGTAGTATATAGCATTCGCTCTGGAGATGAGTGAACAAGAATAATGAGGCATCTGAAAGACATCGCAAACTCTTTTATGGCTCACACGAACAGCACGAAACGGTTACCCTTGTAGAATGTCCACAACGCTACCATGGCCACATACACACACACACACACACACTAAGAGAAACATTGGGGAACGGAGTACCGACGATACGGAAACGTTTTCTGGCATGGTCGTCCAACTATGATAGTAACGAAAATCTCCAACCAAGGTACAGGACGGGGATACCCGACGTTTCGGAGCGAGTTCGGCTCCTTCCTCAAGGGTGACTGTAGTGGCCGTTGGCAGCAGCGTTCTTGCCGTGGTTCGAATTTCGTGATTCGCAGGATTGTTTTTCAGTCACATGACGGAGGCAGCTGACGTATACGCTGGGTAATGCTCCAACAGATCGGTTAAGGTTTCCAGGTGTGGATGCCAGGACTCTACAAACATTCTTTTCTGATTACCCTCAAGGTCGATGATGCAGGCGTTTTGAAAGTCGATCGGGTGGTCTCGAACTTAACAGTGTTCAGCGAGAGCGCTTATTTCGATGTCTGACTTCCGTCCATCATTCTTATGTTGCCGTAGCCTTTCGGGGAAGTTCTTTGTCTCGCCGATATATGATGCGCTGCATTTGGTGCTCCGCGTGCACCAGCTCTACACCGCTCCGCGTCTGAGTGATGGGCGGCTGGGGGCGGAAGGCGGCAGATGGGGATCTGATCTGAAGGGGAGTGATGTGGCGGCCCGTGTGTGATGATGAATGCGTGACGAATGGTGACGATGCCACGCGCTACGGCGCTGGCACGTCAGTTCTACCGGCACCGTCCTAGTGTGAGGTCACGTCCATCTGCCCGCTGGGACATTCCATCACCGCCGGTCAGGACTCATGTAGAGAAACACCACCTCCTCTACAATAGACTACACCTTGTGCTTTTTCTTTCGGTGGGCGATCTTTCGGCCGTGGTATATAGTGTCCGATTGTTGAGACGGGTTTGTGAGACACACGTATTCCTTCCCTCGTTAGTATACGTGTCAGAGACTCGCTGATTCCCTTCACATATGGCATGGTGATTCGTCTAGTCTGACAGGGCTGGTCGTAAGTTGGACGTGGTCGGTTTCGGAGACCGCGAGCTTGACGACGGGCGACTCTCTGAACAAAGCTACTTGTGTATCCGTTCTTTTTTAAATCGGAAGTGATTGCTGCTTCTTCTTTTTTCCTGTCTTTCTCCGACAAACAAATCTTCTTAGCTCTCGAAAGAAGGGACGAAACCACCGAAGCCTTGTGACACGTAGGGTGATTGGAATCAAACCTTAGATATCGTCCCGTATGAGTGGGCTTCCTGTACACGGTGAACTTTAGGTCAATTCCTTCTTTGTCCGCGAACTTTTTGACTATTTCGGTTTGGAATCAGGTGTCGTATGTCCACCCAGTTCAAATAGAAGTCCTTTACGTTTTCAAATGTATGGACCAAATCAGCAGCTTTACACGTACGAACAAGGCTACAGTGTAATTTGCTGACCACGAAAAACCCTGAAAACTGCTGAAGAACAAAGGCACTAGTGTGTCTAATTCATTGGCAAATGGGATAGGGCGCCGACTAACCGTGCATGAGTATTAATAGAACGAAAAGCCGAGAGACACTGGTGACGTACATGTTGAGAGCTTCGTGTTTGTCTACGTGTTCCGTGTCTCTCGGTGTTCCGTTCTATTAATCCTTGCGTAATTCATGACAGTAAAATACCGAAACTAGGGACGATGAAAAAGGCCACACACAGAAAAAGCCTCCAAACTTCGTCTGCATGTGTCTGTTCCCGTCGTCCCTAGTCCGGGGGTTTTACTGTCACGGATTCTCCAAGGCGCCGGCAGAACATCCGGCTTTTAATATGAAGAAAAAACAACAGGAAACAATGAACGCAAATCCAAGAAAACCAAACTGATGTCTGGCAAGAGGTTTTGTTTTATTTTATTTACATAGAATGGAGGCCGATATTTCTCTTGTGCAATAATGGAACAAATAAACATGCACCGGAAATGGAAAGTTCAACTTGCAAACGTCTTAGATCGTGAAAACAGTGCTAAATAGTGTTTGTAGAGCGATTGGCGACGTCCAGAATTCGTATATTCAAACACGCGCCAGAAATGGAAACGCAAATGCAAATCTAATATCTAAAATGTTAAACGGCGGTAATATCCACATGGAGCCCTTCCTGGCCTTCGCATTTGAGGAAATATCTAGCTCTCAATTAGACCAAAAATTGTGGCGGGCAGCCCGAATTAATGCTGCCAACCAGGAAAAGTTTGGAGTGCAGCTCTTAGACGCCGTTCTTAGGTTGAGCGGCCTTGGCGTTGTGACCCGTAGAGCGAATGAGGAGCCAAGGATGAAAGTACGGTAGAGTTTGAGGAGGAAAGCAGCAAGGGAACGTACGGTGACAGGGAAGACGGCGCGAGAAGGTAGGCGAAGAAGGGCACGACGAAAGCGAGAGAGGGGACGAGAAGGAAAGTGAAGGAGAACGGCGCTACGACGGCAGTTAAATGAGCCACGCTCTGTCTGCGTCTTGTGCCTCAAGGTGATGCAGGAGGGAGTGACACCTGATTATTTTTAAGAAAATGTACGTGAGATACAAATGGCAAAGCTTCTGCATGACGCTTGTGAAGGTTTTTGTCGCTCAGAAATGCGGCTTGCATGAGTGTACCTGGCTAATCGTCCTAATTTAACTCAAAAGTTTGCCAAGGAACGGTAACGATCTTTCCTTTGCGTTAATTAAAAAGTCCGTGTCCACAACATAATATCCCAATCGGAATTTACAGTTTCTTCAACTTTTCCCAAATCATGCAGCACTCGAAAACTTGCCATCTCTGCTAGCGCGGTCTCAGATTTCGTCAGTGCCGGCGCAATGGGCAAGGCCGAAGACACTCCCACAGCGCATGGAAATAGCATGAGAACAACAGCAGAAAAAGGGTGGGGGGGACCGTCCCAATAACGAATTCGACGACATCGAATGTTCTGTGCTGGTTTATGTGTTGTCCTTTCCTCCTCCTCAAACTTTAGACGGGGAAATTTGAACACGCGAGCGTTGGTGAGCGACGGTTTTTCAGGAGGTTGTTACCTGTTTTCAGTTGTCAAATTTTTGTGGAAACACTGTGAATGTGCCTGTATTTTTGAGCGAAATGGTGTTTTGTGGCCATGGTCTTTTTTAATGAACCCAACACAAGGTACCTTTCGTTGGCAAATTATTCAGTTCAATTAAGTTAATTAAACTAATTAATAAGGTAGACTGACTGAAAACACCTATTTGGGTGGCAAAAGCCTTGAGAAGTGTCGTGCACAAAGTTTTCAACTTTTATCTCTTTTTTCATAATTAAGGGTCCGTCACTCGTGTGACACCCTGTATAAACCCGATAAAACACGGTCATGACCATGATCATCACAGCAAACTGGGATGGGAGTGCTACCTGAAGAAAGTACTGCGAATCAAAAAAAAAAAAAAAAATTGAAAGCTCGACTTCAAAAGCTGCGCTCACATTTCGCATTACCGATTATCGTAATCGTCCAGATATTTCATGTTTCGGGACAGTATCGGGATATTTCTTCCAGGGACATCTTTTAAAGTGACATTCTTTGCCACACATTCACGCAAGCGACATTAGAGATGTCCGCTCAGATAACCAAGGGTATGCAGCAAGCAAAACAAGAGTATCCATTTCATTCACTTATCGTCATATTCATTTTATCCTCAAGTTGTTTTTATCTGTTTCACAGTGGATTTTTCAAATTGTAACATGATAGTGTGCTGCAAGTGCCGACCTGCTTTTGTGATCATTTAATAATCCACGCAAATTACTCACTATATATATATATATATATATATATATAGGGTGAGGTAAAAGGATTATCAAACGGCCACGAAGTTTTACAGAAGTTTAAAAAAAGACGCGGAAACAGATTTTAGGGAAGTTAAAAACACTAGTTTATTACATGGGGAGACGTTAAAAAGTAAAATGGGCAAGGGGTCGACGTTTCGACAGTGGCACTGTCTTCGTCAGGACAAAAAAAAGTCCTGTCGAAGTCCTGATTTTTTGTCCTGACGAAGACAGTGCCACTGTCGAAACGTCGACCCCTTGCCCATTTTACTTTTTAACGTCTCCCCATGTAATAAACTAGTGTTTTTAACTTCCCTAAAATCTGTTTCCGCGTCTTTTTTTAAACTTCTATATATATATATATATATAATGTTTTTGGGTAACTTGTGCGTGCCCGTGACACATCAGCATAGGAAAAAAAACATATCAACTCGCAATGCGGGTTTTGCGGGTTTGCACACGCAGATTTCCCGACACTCAATTTAGGCTGCATAGATACGGGTGTGTTCGGTATTTGATGTAAAACGAACAGTGATGAACGTGGCATTTCCCTGGACCTGAGGAAAAGGACATCGGCATCAGGGCGAAGACACAGAAGGAATAAACGCGGATGCACTGAAGAACCAGCAATGCAGTATAATTAGCACAAAGAACAAGGCTCACCAAGCGACCAAATTCCAAGCAAAATGCAAAATAGTATGATAAACAAAATGGACAAAGACAACGAGGCTAGAGATTTACAAAATGCGCGCAAGAAAGACTCAAAAGACCCAGTCAGTCTGTGCGAAGAAATTAGGGCATCGCGTTCAAAGATACCATGATTACCGGTGAAACTCTTTGTAGTGACAATCATTTCATTTAACGTGTGTGACTCATTCATTTGACGTGTGATAACGACTTTTGTGATCGTTATTTTGAAGGGGCTCGTTACTTTATTCCCCACATTCGAACTTCCCCACATTAAAACGCGATGAACCTCCCCACTCTCCAAAGCCAAAATAAAGTTGTTCGTTGACCCCACAATCCCACCAGCAATGGGGTAGAGTATCGCCTGTGACGATGAACCTCCGCACTCTCCAAAGCCAAAATAAAGTTGTTGTTGTTCTTTGTAGGGACAATCTAGCGTGTTTGGAAGAGGGCGCTAGTCAGCTGGCAGGTGCAGGTTGGACAGGAAACTAATCATGACGTCAACAACTAGTATAGAGATGTCATCTGTGTCGTCCTGATTTGTTTCTTTGGGTTTGTTACCCCGTACTTCCAGGATAACAATCCCGAAAATACCCTAAACCGATTGGGCTATTCCTTTGAGTTGGTCGGCATCACATTGCTCAAATTGATTTCACGTGTTTGATATCTTTTTTGTGGATAACTTATATCCGATTTGCTACAACACTAATTATCGATCTTAGCCTGCCCTCTTCTCAAGGCAAAAGCAACTGCGAATGCCATTTGACGGGTGGCAAGGTACCTCAGCTACCGTTTCTTTGAGATGAAACCTTAAGCAATGTTTCATCCATGCTAAAAACCCTGAGATTGAGTCACATACATCAGGAAATTTTCATCGTGCTTGGATGATGGAGGCTTTCGCGTTCGTGTTTGTCCAGAAATGTCTGCCAACGTATCATCTTTTGCAGCAAGTAACATCTGTACTCGATGCTGCTGTGATGAAGGCAGATGCTTTAGTATGAACGTGATGGACACTCAGAAGAGACAGGTGATGAAGTTCATTCGACCACTTCGATGCCAGAGCAACTACCGAGGCCTTTGCTGCTGCTGTTTGCAGGTTTGTATACAGCTCTACGCATTTAGTCTCAATGACTCGAAAACAGACAATGGCCTCTTTGTGCGATTTTGTTGGATCAAAAAGTTCCTATGCGGTTTCATTCAGTGCCACCGGACGGCACTCTTTCGATGTACTTTACAGGTTATTGCGCGAGGCTTATTTCACGGTTATTCCTAGTTGCTGGCCATGCAGTTATTTGCCAGCAGCTAAATCACAAAACAATCGGAGGCACGAGAAACCTAGAACAAGATAAATTATGAAAGGGAACTATGACCAGTTCTTATCACTTTCCACGTGAGCAATATATCTGGCACCAGTGGCCATGTGAATTGCTTAGTGTAGGTGGCTGAAAGAGCAAAAATTTTATAATACATTTTCGGGCGAGAAGCTCTGCACGGTTCTCATCGCGGGGTACAGCGTGACCTACCAGCATCAGGGGACATTGTTCATGGGTTACTGGACCTTAGTGACAGAAAGATGGGGTTAGGCTAGAAAACACACTGGAAGTGCATCCGATGAGCTCCATCTTTGAGGGAATCGCAATCCAGTATACTTCACAACATACATATAGTCGCTAAAAGCAATAAGAGGCGTGTATCCCGTCGTAAAAAGTATGCATTGTAGAGCGAGCCACATTGAATCATGCATAGTGGGTGCTCAATGTGGGCCCATTCACTGAACATAGACATCGCATCAAGGGAATAAAGGCGTTGTTCAGTTCACAGAGGACCGGGCACCGTTCTTTCTTCACCGAACAGTGGGAAAAAAGGGTGCTGTGGTAAAAAAAAAGAAAAACACATCATCCGCCTGACATGGAAACGTCTCAAAAAAAAAAAAAAAAACGCTCAGAGCGTTTTTTTTTTTTTTTTCGTGTTAGCGCTGCCATGCCATCCGGATGTGAGCGGATATGGATAGGGCAGCAGAAAGGAAATTCGGGGGGGGGGGGGGGGTTACTGCGCGTCCTAGGCCGACGTCAGGGGGAACTGCGTCGACATTCACCATTCGGAATGAAGTCTTACGAAAACCCAGGGAAAACCTGTGACAGTACAGCATCATATGAGAAAAGTCATGGCGACCTGTGAAGCAAAAGTGTACAACTTTCACAAGCGAACATGAAGCTTTGAGGCTTTGTATGTATTTGTTCCTTCTATGTTGCTCCAGCCTCAGCACATCAGTTCTCTCATGAAGCTTCAGCCCCCAACCCCACCTCGGTACATTCATGCCTACGCCTTAGTGGAATTATAGCTACATCGAGAAAGAGTGATATCCGATGTGCTTAACACTCAGCACGAAAATCCGTGTCAGTTTGTGGAACATGAGAAACATGCACAGGAACCTGCTTATGAAGAACCGCAGATCCACCCGGTGTACGACACGTCGCCGTCTGGGGAGCAGGCTCTCAACTGCTCACTGCTATTTGATTGTTTCCACTGCAGGAACCGCACGTTCCGCGTTATTACCCTGGGCTGCAGTGCCCACCCACTTATAGAAATTTACCGCGATTGAATGTCCTTCAGAGCTTTCTATGTAGACAAGACTATGTGCAACCTGTATTGTGTGACTGTCGAGGACAGCGCATCGCAGACATGACGGACATGGCTACTGCCAGGACTTCGCTGATCTCTGTGGTGGGCAGACGTCGTACAGGTCCCGACAAAAGTTTACGGAACACGCGAGCGGTGTATTTTCTCCTCGGTACGACACCCTAGCGGCATGCGGAAGCTGGCGAAATCAGGCCAGTTCACTGGCTCAGAGGGGTGGACGACTGCGCTCTCAGCGACACACAGCGGTAGCTTCGGTATGATTACTGTTGTATGTGCCGGCGAAGTGAGTTGGATTAAACTGTAGTGCTCATCAACTCGTGACTCAACATCAGCTGTTTATCAATCAATCAATTATCAATGCCAGAGTTCAATTTTTATCAGCTCGTCATGCGTCGTCCATAATAAAGTAACTGTTTACAAGATATATTTCTTTCTCTTGTCTACATATCACGGCTTTCCAATAAAAGCAATACACCGTAAAGTGTTGCCACCATGATTCATCCTTGTTATCACGATGACAGCAGCGAGCTCTCTCTCTCAACAATCGTTGAATCACGTCTTGTTGGCAAGCACAGCAGTAAAATCGAACTCACTTTGGGGGCACATAGGCACATACGACAGTAGTCATACCGAAACTACCGCTGTGTGTCGCCAAGAGCGGAGTCGGCCACCCCTCTGAGGCAGTGGACTGGTCTGATTTCGCCAGTTTCCGCTTGCCGCTAGGGTGTCGTACCGAGGAGAAAATACACCGCTCGCGTGTTCCGTAAACTTTTGTCGGGACCTGTACACACAAGTGAACTATTTTGCCCTCTAATCAGTCGTCAGATAAAGAAAGGCAGGGAGAGGACAGATCGCAAAAACAAGAATGAGTCCAGTTGCGTGCTTCCGTATGTTTTCTACAAAAAATTCAAGGTGTAGGTGTAGGTTCCAAAATACAGACATGTGAGCTAAGTTACACGATGGAAATTCATGTTCTGTGTTCCAGCCCTACAGAACATCAATTTCCACCGTGTTCAACAGATACCGCTTGCGTCGATTCCCGTCGTTTGAATTTGCGTGTGAGTGAGAAAACATGAGTGAGAGTGGAATGAGTGAGTGACACGACGCGACCTTGGAAGTCAATGGGGAGGCCTGTAAGCTTATCTCAATCGGTAGAGCCCTGGGCTGTAGTCCAGATGATGTGGGTTCGAGTCCTACAGCTGGCTAACTTTTCAGTGGCTTCCTACCTTCCTGAGCTAAGTTAGCACAGCGGGCGACGCATCAAACCGAACAAAGACATAACTATCGTCGGTCACAGCGACGGTGAGGGCACAGCCATTCAGCTCGAACTTGAATATGGCCACTGTGACCAATTGTGTGCTTCAGTGAACTGTGAAGGGAATATGCATATTACATAAAAAACTATTACGGCAGATTACACTGCAGAAGACATTCGCATTATTTTATTTAATCGCCCGCTTTCGAGGGTTCCTGGTGTACGGTGATACTTGTCTATAATATTGGCGGTCAAAGCTAACGGTAGCGAACTACAACTATTACGTCTGTGTGTCATGCCTCCGCGCACCTGTCTGATATGTATTCCATCTCTGCGCAGTGATCGACCGTTTTCTAATGACACCCAGAAGCGAGGGGCTCCAGTTCCTAAAGTTTCGCTTAAGTTTCCTTAAACATTTGCACGCAGGCAGTGCATTTCATCCTACCTATAATTTGGAAAAAAAGTTATACAGGGACGCCTTTAATAATACAAAAACTGCAGACAAAACCAGGACAGGTGTACTTCTCTCATTAACACGCGCGCACAACACGGGAAACATAGCGCATGGCAAATGTGGACGTGTTTACCGTTGTGTCTGTATTTTGGAACCGACACCTACACCTTGAATTTTTTGTAGAAAACATACGGAAGCACGCGACTGGACTGATTCTTCTCTTTGCGAACTGTTCTCTCCCTGCCTTACTTTATCTGACGACTTGTGTGTACAACGTCTGCACACCACAGAGGTCAGCGAGGTCGTGCCAGTAGGCATGTTCGTCATGTCTGCGATGCGCTATCATCGACAGTCACACAATACAGGTGGCACATGGTCTTGTCTACATAGAAAGCTCTGAAGGACATTCAATCGCGGTAAATTTCCGTAAGTGGGTGAGCACTGCAGCCCAAGGTAATAACGCGGAACGTGCGGTTCCTATAGTGGAAACAATCAAATCGCGGTGTTGCGAAGAGTCGCAGTGGCAGTTGAGAGGCTGGTCCCCTGACAGCGACGTGTCGTACACCGGGTGGAACTGCGGTTCCTCAAAAACAGGTTCCTGTTTTCACTTCGCTTTGCTGCAACTCCCATTTTCTCGCTAAACGAGCGACGTACGAAACGAAATTGCCAACATAATTAGGGAGCGGCAATCACAACACTTATCGTCTGTCTGATGAAAGACAGTGAAATAACATAATACAGGGACGTCTCCGGCAAAGCGACACCTCGCTGCCTGGGGAGCAGCGTCTCAACCCAGGCAAAAACCTAGAGTGGGAACAGTTCACAGTGGTTTTTGAGACAGGTCTCATGCTAGTACCGATTCCCATGTGGTCCCTGTAGGGAACCACGCTATAACGAGGACCGCTTGGGACCTGGAACTAGTCAGGAAGTGGGACCACTTGACGGATGGGATTTCAGTGGGACTGGATTGTAGAGCTAAAATAAGCATCCAGCTGGCTCACAATCAGCTTCGAAGTGAATTCAACAGGAAGATGTTTGATGTCATTCCATCTCTGAAGCCACTCTGAAGAAGAAGCTGCACCTTTGACTACTAACGCCATCACAACCTCAGTCAAAGTACATACTGTAGGGAATATGAATATCTCACTTTACTACAAAGCACAAAAATCGTTACCTATATTCGAGCATATTCGAAGCACAGCACATACTGCTACAGGACAATGCAGTACAGTGGGTAGTGGTGGTCTGTTGATGGTGTCTCACTCTGAGAGCGTTCTAGAAGTAACTCAAAGTTCAAGAACTGGATTACTAGGAATGCCTACTATCGACACATTGGACTGAACATACTTTTTTGACATCTCAGAAAAATATTTGTTCATGCTGTCCATCCTAAAAGCTGCAATACAGGACACAAACGACGCGTGAATAGGCCAGTTGCCTTTTCACTCGTTGTTCTTGTCCTGTGTTGCACATTTGAGATGAATAGTCAACGCCAACTACCCCACATTGCTACTTCAGTACCTGCGATCTTGTTTTGTGCAAAAAGGGCACTTCACAACATCATGTTACCCTGACAGCCAGTAAATAGTGCTGCTGTCCATACTTCACAGTGAATGAACTGAATTCTGTTTCATTGAGGAAACATGTAGAAAACATGTTGCAAAAGTACACACAATGCCGTGCATAAAATGGTAAATGTTTTGCTGGAAGAATCACGCAACATACCTCACTTCAGTCGCTGGCCCTTATTCTTAGTCAGTGGTCGTTAATATTATTCTTATAAGCATCTTGCAAGTATCCCCCATTTGCATGACAAGCCAGCTAAAAGATAAGACACATAACAAAGTCAGTTATAAGCCTGAGCAGGAGCTCTTAAGAGTTCGCCCTCTAGCTAGCCTGCACTTACGCTAGTTTAAACAGCTGTAATAACGGAGTAGATTTACACATTCAGATAAACGTTCATAAATATCAAGTCACTATACTACTCACCAGCGTAATTGCTGTCCTATATGGGTCGCTAGTAGTTTCTCGCGATTTAGCTGGTGCAGAAATTGCATGACAAACATATGTAATACAGCGCTTGAGGATCGAAATTAAAACACATTTACGTTTGCTTGCCTGTTTTGAAGAGTTGAAAGACGGGAACTATCGACGACTAACCGCCTACCGCAACGACATTTCAAAACACATACTGATGCATATGGCGCTTATTCTGCTCCCCTTGTCGACGACGAGGCCATGAAAGTTTCGGCTTCAAACTCAAGTGAAAATTACGCAACGTTTGATTTCGGTATGCTGCGCAAATGTTTCTGGTATATTTACCGACGAAAATGTCACTTGGGCGAATTGCGGTAGGACCATAAACGATTGATATATCATGAGATATAAATGAAGATTTGTCTCTCAAAAACGCACGGTGAACATATCAGCACATACCATTTGAGCAGCTGCAAGGAATGCAGAGCATCTTCAATTCACCCCGGTGAAGATTCACGTATTTCTAGGGCAGGTGTCAAAATTACAGTGACTCATACGTGGTACTGGCTTCAAGGCTTCAAAGTGGTTTCTAATATCAGGTGCGATGGTGCGACACTGGAGGCAGACCCCCCTATCAAAAAAGGAACATGGTTTCAAGTGGGCTCGTGGGTTGTACTCCCAGGATGGACACACAGTGGTCAGGGCATCCCACTTTAAGTACCACAATGGGTGATGAACAATGGGTGGAGGGTGCAAGTGAGCTGGTGGAACGGTGAGTGCGGCAACATTTCCTTGAACATGAAGACGAAGTGGACGACACGGGACTCGAAGTCGTCCCGAGTCGTCGTCGTCATGTCGTCCACTTCGATCCGTGTTCCAGCTGTGTTTTGTCCTTCCTCAGACTCAAGGAAATGTTGCCGCTCTCACCACAATGGGACCTAACTTCAAGTGGGATGGCAGGACGGGGCCCAGCCTAGAGCCACACTGCAACCACTCATGCTACCCAAGGACCACAGTGGAATCTGACTTCAAGTGGGATGGCAGGACGGGACTCGGCCTGGAGGCACACTAGAAACATTCGTGCTACCCAAGGATTCACAATGGGACCTGAGTATACCACTCTGGAACTGGCTGGGACCATCCTGAACCCAACTGGAACAACTGTGGTGCCAATCTGGGACCATCCTAGCTTTTGCCAGGGAACTGCCGTTCACAACACAGCCATCTTGATTTGTTAACTTGACTGTTTTGACTACGGGATCGCGCGTTTAGTGCTACGTTGCGCTAAGTTTGCGCTACGATGCTCTATCAACCCCTTTTACACATCAATCGGAAGTTTCCGTGATTGAATGTTCTTAAGAGTTGAAATGTAAACAACACAATGTTCCTGAGTAATTGGCGAGCGTGGTATGCCGGCGAGGGCAGGCTTCTATAGGGTGTTACTCCGCGTAGATATGTGGGGTGGGGTGGTGCCTTGATTCCCATGTAATCACCTATGCGGTTGGGGTGCGAATGTTTTTGCTCCGTGTCACTTGATACGATGGCTTATAGGTACAGTGTATCAGCACCACACGCTGTCGAACAGCACAATCTGTAGGCCTGACAAGTGCAGAGCAGATGTCGAAAAAAATATCTAATAGAAAAATTCTCGCTTCAGCAAGTGGAAGTGCAAGCACCACCCGAACAGACGATAGGCTTCGTGAAAGAAGGGTGTTCTTTCTGCCGATCATCATTCTATATCTGCGACAACGCCGGGAGCCCTTTGGTCAGAGTGCAGGGACCATGCATCACCCGGAGCTGCCCCTGCAGCTGTGACGTCAAGTTTGCGGTAATGTCTACTGTGAAAATCGTTAAAAATTGGGCTGTTCGGTAGTTCATACTTTAAGAGCGTGTGTTGTGGTTAAACATGGGTCGAAACCCTGCCTCATCTGTGAAGCTGTCCACCAGGGGTCATCATGCAAAATATTTCCGCTCTGCGATGCGCAATCAAATTTACAAAAAAGTCTTGAGAAAGCAGCCGCGGCCGGTCGGCACGATCATCGCGTGACAGGGAGAGAGCCCCAAGACTTTCTCTTTGTTATTTCTTCTCAGCTCACGCGCCGCTTATACATGTTTGAGCTGGGCCGCTGCATGCCGCGAATCGCGTGTCGGGGGATGGCATTACGTCGCGACGTCTTCTCGGTCTGCGATGTGCTTCTTTCACGAGGAGAGTAGGTGCGTGGGAGAGATGCCTCGCGCTTGCTCTTTAGGTCACCTGCGCTCAGCGATAGTTTCATGAGCTCATTTTATTCGTTTCAGTACACTCCACAGCGCAAAATAATGATAATAATATTGCGTCACCACAGCACCCCTTTAATATAGCAACTAGGTTACATTTAACTGATTTATTTCATGATTCCGCCTTGGTCTATCCGACATGCTCAATGTCCCTACATGGGCTGTCTTTGGAAAGTCTTCGCGCGACTCACCGCCCTTTTCCGAGTGCCGCGTCGTCCATCCGTTGGCGATGGGGCTTCCGCACACCCTTACAGTTGGCTAGCTCTGAAGAAGTTATTCAATACATTATTTTTCGTGTTCGCCGGGACGTACGTTAATGCACTTACAGGCTTGCACGATGTAAGGGGCACCGCATTGAAGGAGGATTGATGGACTACTGACCTTTTGCAGTTAACATAGCTATATGTGAATGAGAAATAATGGTACAATTTTCTTGCGGTGGTCTCAAGAAACGCGTCAAGCTTGAGAGTGTTTTTTTAAGAGCGAAAAGGCTAAGCTACCTTGTGGTTTTTGTTGTGGACGCTAACAACGCGAAAAATGAGAAATTATGCGAAAACAAAGACTGAACGGTGTAGCGCGAATTGTGATGCGAAGCATGCGTGACTACTCTTGGGGAAAATGATATGCGAAAGGAATTTATGGATAGGCCCGACTGGTAGCCAGCGTCCAAGAGGCGTGATATCGGTCTGTTCACCGCCGGTGCAACGTAATGAATGCATGATTTCTTTAAAGCTTAGGTTAGAACCGACTATATAATTGCATTCAACCTATTTTGGATGACAACCATTTCGGGGGATAAGAGGTTTTGCGACCTGCCGCCCATGTTCCCAACACAACCCGGAAGATGTGCGAAGTGAAAGTGTTACAGCGTGTCCAAGGGGGGAGTGCGCTCCGAAGGCTGGCCTGTAGGGATACTAAAGCATTACAAAATTTCACTAGAGTATCTTTTAATGCTCGGGACATATATATGCGTGCAAACACGGCAAAACTGAAACACTTGTACATGAGAGAACTAATGTTCTGACCTAACCTTTTCAGTGACTTTCATCTTTAATGAAACACTTGTATTCAGGGCCAGATTTTTCTCGATTTTTTGCGCGGAAACTCATTATTCAAACATTTTTCCGCTGTTGATCATCATGTATGATGAGCTTCTAAATATATATTAAAAAATGATAATCCAGGAGATCGACGGGACCTCCCTGTCTGAACTGACGTAAAACCGGCCGTATGTTCACTTGGCCACGTCTCCTGACGCTCAGCTCCCTTTGCCAGCTGCACAGAGTTCTGTATTCTTCCTTTCGCGGACGACTGTATGTTGTTTTCTGTAATTCCCTGTTCGGAATTACGGAAAACAACATGCAGTCGTCCGCGAAGGGCGAAAATTAATCTCAATATTGACAGATATGTCATTAGTATAGAGAAGGAGTAATAGTGGCCTTATATGTCGATCCCTGTGGGGCACCTGAATTAACAGTAACAAAGGTATAGATCTGCCATCACCAATCTGTACAAGCTGTTGTCCCATATTCAAATAATTCTAGAACCAAGTACGTATTTCAGAAGTGGACGAAACGGCATATTATATAGCAGTTCACTCTGCATTAGTTTTCTTATTCTGGTTTGATTTTTGTGTTGTCCTCTTCGTCAAGCGCGTTCCTGAAGCTCTATGAAATGTTATCGCTTTCTTAAGCGATCATCTTAGCCTCAACGCCACGCGACCTGGTGCCTCTAAAGTTATAGAACAAAAAATAAATGAAAATAAAATAAATAAATAAAAAAGGAAAATAAAACTAATACTCTAGTTGGAGGCGCAAGAGACCCCCCATAAACACACACTTATTCTATAACCTGCACATGTTTTCATTCTCGAACGACTCATTTCGCAAGCAATAGTTGTAACAGTAATGAAACAATTGCAAATATAGTGGATTCCACACCCGTACTAAACTTGTAGACGACACGACACAGCTATCTGTTACGCAGACCAAGTAGGATGGGTGTGACTTGGGAAGCGCGAGCATCCCAACGTTGATTGCACTCTTGGGACACGCTTAGAATAAGTTTATTGACGCTTATACCTGTTACTGTTCACAAGATATGATTTCATTCCTACTGATATAATCACAGGTGCTGACGCTGGCAGGCAAGGAGATTGGCGTAATCACGAAACAGTGGTCTGGGGCAGTGAAGGAAATGTTCACGGACGCAGACACATTCAGCGTCACTTTTCCTCTTGATCTAGATATTAGAGCCAAAGCATCCATCGTTGCGTGCTCAATACTAATTGTAAGTATACATACGATGAAGTAGTGCTACTCTCTCTGTGCGAATTACATGCAGACAAGAGTTATGCTATATTCTGTGAGCGAGAAAATCCTCTTGTGAGAAGTGGTGCACATGTCTGAACATGGTCCATGACTGCAATCATTGTTACCCGTGCACAAACAGCTTACGCGTATGAAGGGAAAACTAATTCAAAGAGCAAACACCGGGCCGTCAGACGTGGTGCCCATCATTCATCACGATTTGCATATGTATCCCAAAACCACGTCTGTCATTTTCTTATATATTACTCAAGTTATATATTGTTTTAAATTAATTTAATATATCATAACATAAATTTTCCTATTCCACGAGTTCGCAGCACACAGGTCAATACAGCAGTGCTGGCTGGCACTGTGTCGAGAACAGCCATTGCCGGTTGCTAGCATCTCAGTTAACTATGTAACCATGTCTCCTGAAGCTAGCCTTGCGGCCTTGAGTGGGGTAGCTAGGGTGCGTTGCACATAATATACAAAAAAAGCTAATATTTGTTGTATAGTTTACGCCACGGATTCATATGTTATGACCAGTTAAGCATCCCTTTTTATGTACAGCGCTGTGTTGCAAGTTTATGTTCGAATGTACCCTCTTTGCCTGAACAAACTGCCGTGAAATGCTACACAAATGCACGGTGATAATGGACTGCCTCGACAGGATTGAAATGCATGTGGTGATATTACCAGTTTTGGTTCTACACGACGAATGTGTTTCAAAGTGTAGTAAAGCTTGTGTTGCATTTTAATACTATGTTCGTTTTAAGCCAGTCGCATTGCTACAACTGCATCGAAATCTATTACAATGAAACCTCACTAGTGCGGACACGCACGAAACCAGGTTTCTTGTCCGCTGAAAGGAAGTTTTTTTTTTCTTTTTGTGCACGAGAGGTACCGAAGTGAGATGATTGAAGTTTGCCAGGGAAAATCCACTAAGGAAGCTCCTACCGGGAACGGTATTTTTGATGGCAGGCTTCACTGTATATTATTCACAATGTGTTCATGTTTCGTGAAGTGCGCGTTGCAATCTGTAAGTCCTAGCTCCCCGACTCTTTCCTACGGAGTCAGAAAAGCATGGCAGAGATAAGTTCGAGAACACTGTGAACTGGAAAACTTGCATTTGGAATACGGATGTCAGGATAGTAGCATTTGATCCTTACGAAATGGAATCTTACGGCACTAATGTTGATAGTGCTACAAAATTGATGCAGAAAACTATTCACTACTTTCTACGTGATTCCATATATTGGATTCATGACAATGGGTGAGATCTTATTGAGGCCTACTAATCGTGCATCCTATCTTTTTCTGTAGGACTACATGTTCTTCGAAAAAACGCAGTAGTGCCGTGCACCCGAAGAACGCTTCTTCGCAAGCCATTGCAGAGCACGCTAAGATCAACTTCCCTCGTCTCAGTAGCATGGCAAGCATGGTGCGATATCTGGAAACTCGGTCCTACCGCTCTGCTTCCTGGACGTGTGTCGACAACATTGGAAAAACATGGATGCGCTGAAGTTTCACATGATTATTCGTGGCTCGGCTGCATTAGGAGTGGCAAACCCGATGTATATCGACTGCATGCGCATGCAGGCCTCTGGTTTGCAGACTACCATTCAGCTTAAATTATTCTCGTTAATATAAGTTGGGAGGTTGTTTCAATACACGATATTATGAAAGTCAGCTACTGTTCGTAATTATTGCATGTGGTTTTCAGCCTAGAGCGCCAGCCAGCCTAGAGCGCCAGCCTTTCAGCCACAGCCTAGAGCGCGCCAAAGTTGGCCCGCATAATTGGTTCCGTCGTCACATCGACCTCGACTTCATAGGCAAGAAAGAACGTTTAAGGCCAAGTTCGAAATTTATGTTAAGTGATGGACAATAATCAACAGTACAACAAACTGGCACTGTGCAAAACTGGGATTCCTGTAAAGGTGAAGTAAGTCGGAGTGCGAGGGAAAGTCATCTGCTATTCACATATTAAGTGCACAGGCGATCGCACAGCATTACCGCAACTAAATCAAATCGAACGCCATGCAGTATGATATAGATCCAGTATGACATTATTAAGCTGAAACTATGACGCTCTCGCCCTGTCGTTACTCTCATAACTCCCGCTATGAAAAAAAAAGGAAGAAGAAAACTACGCAGCCCGCGTATCGAGCCACGGCCCTCGAAGGTTGCGACCAACGGCTTTACCACTGAGCTAACACTGCCCGTTGATATCGCATTCAGGAATTAAGATACAGACGCTACGCAAGCCACACTGAGTTCGTCAACATTTCTTTTGTCGTGCGAACAAAATTGGAGCGTCCCACAGTTGCGCACAAAGTTGCAAAGCGTACAATACAAATTCAACTTTCATGTCTTATATGCACATTTTCTGCAGAGCCCATTGTTTTGGCCAAGTACAACAAAAATAGCACACCAGTGCATTCTGCCATGAAGCCAACAGGGCGAAAATAAGTCCTCCAGGAACAAAATTGTGACGCTCTTGCGCTTCCATTCCACTAGTACGCCATCGAAGTGCCTCTCACAGCAACACCCGTAGTCAACTTCTTCCTCGGGTCCCGGGGAAGAGAGTTGTCGTGAAGGGTGGTGGTGGGACGACGCGAGTCCGGTCCGCGGAGAGAGCCAGGCCAGTCCAGGTCGTAGCGGAAGAAGTTTATTTACATCTATGTACAGCAAGACGACTTCCGAAGAGAAAGTCCGACAAAGATCAGATCAAAGACTCCTACACATGGGCGACGGGCCTTTTTGTTCAAAATCAGGGTGCCGCCCACAAATTGCACAAACAAAATCAAAGATGCAAATTTCACATTTCTCAGCCCCAGGATTGGTCCGTTACCAAAGGTCTCCAAAATGTTCCAATCCTGAAGCGAGCAAATTACAAAGGATAGTTCCCAGAATTCGATAATTGTCACAAATAAACAATGTTACAAATCCAAAACCCATTAGTGGCTCAAAACGAAATGTATACAAAAACATAAAAGGGCTCGAAGGAAACGAGTTCCCTACATATGGCAAGTTTGGCCTCAATTCATGTTTCTCGAGTCCCCGAGGGAAGACAGACGCCAGTGTTCCACATGTCACAATGCCCATTCATACACGTCTGGAGATAATCCGCATCTATTCACGGAGCAGTGTATCAATGAAAGTCACTTTAAACAAAACCCCCTGGAAGGAAATAGGCGACTGAGTAAACCGGGTTCTGGAAAACAAAATAAAAAAATACAACTAGAGTCAACAAACGCTTCTTAATTAGTGACTCAATACAAACTGCACAGAGAGGTGCTCTCGATGATCATAGAAACTTAACACCCGTGTTTGTAGATTTCTCAGGGTCAACAGGTATTCTAACAAAACCAGATGGTATGCATTGCTTCCATGGAGGGCAGCGAGTACGCCGGTCAAGCCAACTTTAAGAAACTGTGTCCCGCATTTCTGGGAATGAGAAGCTGCTGACGCCAGGGTTCAAACCTTGCCCTTCTGATTTCCGGTTATTTCAAAGTCATGCTGTCGGAGTGTAGCGGACCCAAAAGACCCAGGTTCGAATGCCTGCGTAGAGCTACGCGCCACGCCGTTCTCGCCTTGCGCTCCGCCCTCTTCTGTGGCGGCGCCGCCGCCTGGAGTGGCTCTACATAGCAGTATATCGATTTTGAAACTAATACCCCTGTCACACGGGCATTTCGATCCTTCTCGAATCCGATCTGCATCGAACTTCCCGAGCACGCTCGAGTTATGACGCTGCTACACGGCCACTTTCAATGCGCATTGAATGGTTGACTTGTGCAAATGAATAAACGGGACTCATTAATTTCGCGTTTCCTATATAACAGCGATATTAGTGGTAATTTATCGTATACCGATGTAAGCATCATTTGTAGCTCCGCGCGCATGTCCGTCTTAAGTTATGACAGTTCACCGGGGTCGAGGATGCAAATGGCGGCCGTCGAGCTGTCTCGAAATTCTCAATCCTGTTATGGGAACTGTCTTGAGTCAAGCAGGATCAAAGTTCGATCCTGCTTGGAAGCGGCCGTGTAGCACCATCCGATCTGCATTGGGTTCAAGCAGGTTCGGTCGAGCAGGATCGAAAATGCCCGTGTGACAGGGGTATAAGTGAAATAGATTAATTTTCTACAAAAGTGAGACAAATTCTGTCTTCATCTTCCTTTCGAAGAGGCGTCTGACCTACACTCGACCCCCTTCCTCCCTCCCTCGAAAAAGAGTATATTAACTAGACTCCTCATTGTAGCTCAGCCGGTGCCTGCGAAGGAGTCTATGGCGGCTCTACGCTGCATAGGTGGGGAAGTTACTTTTATTTTGTATTGCACTACCGTTACTCACTACTTTTTCGAAAAGTAACGCCTTACGTTATTCGTTACTGTTGCGGTAGTAGGTTACGCATTACTAACGCCGTTACTTCTGATAGGTAATGCTGCTACTTTTGCATTACTTCACCAGTTGTCCTTATAATATGTACCATTTTTGGTTGAGTCACATAAGTGCATTCCTCAAATCAATACAAGCAATGTTGGGCACAAACAAGGGTCACGCATGAACACAACTTACACGTACGATTTATTGCAACGCAGAAGTATAGTTGATGTTCAAAATTTTCATCGGTGAGCTTCGCCCGTTGGGCTGAGAGGACGCCTAATGACCGGTGAGTGCTCCTTGTCAAGGTTGACAGAAACGGTGACCTTTTATCTCATACAGTACAAATCCATACAGCCAATTCCTTGGTACTTTGTTACTTGTTCAGAGGATAGAGGCTATTTTTCTGCCGCCTTTGCCCCATTCGTCCGAAAAATACCAGAGGGAGTGAAAAACAGAGGTGGTAAACAAAGGTGACACCTCAACCAGGGTAGGTCAACAACCCTTCTTTTGCGTTCTTCGTGGGCGTCGATGTGACCTTCTTGTCATTGTTGAAGATGAATAGAAAAAATCGGGGATTTTCCCGGATTCTGCAGGCACGGTCCTCGCTCAAGCTTTCAAGTTCCCGAACACGCAGTAACGCATAACGCCGTTACGCGTTAGTTGTTAAAAATGTAATGACGTTACGTTACTCATTACTTTTCTCCCAAATGTAATGCGTTACCGTATTTCACTACTTGAATGTAACACGTTACCGGTAACGCACTACTTTGTAACGCGTTACTCCCCACCTATGCTACGCTGTAACGTGATGTGACAGTGGAGCGCCAAGGGGCCCTAAAAAAGTAAGGGGTGGGATCTCTCAGACTCTCTCATTATTGCCGTACATTCTGGTCATCTGGATGCTCCTCGAATGGGATATGAAGCGCAGGGGAAAAGCGGGCACACTGAAACTTTTCTTGTCTCCTTTTGGCGCAAGCAGATCCACCTTTCGATGTTTCACCCATCCTTCTACACTTCTGCTGCATTTAGAACAACGACACAGTGTTGTCTAGAACGGATCGCCCCCGAGGTAATGAAAACTACTGACTCTAATGAAAACTGGTTCCAGGCCTCAAAAGCAAATTTTCTCTGACACTTGTTCTGTGCGTACTTCTAGGTCCTCCTTTTGTAGTCGTAGCTTCCCGACCTCTGGTAGCTTGTGGTGTCTCCTTCGGCGGAAAAATGCGCTTACCGGTGCCACTATGCGGTACATCACATCTGTAAAGTGTACATGGCAGAAACAATCAAGAGACAGCGAACATTGAACAGATCATAGCCTAGGACGTCCAGGAATAAACGGCGCCCAAATACTGTTATGGATGACTCCATGGAATATTACTGTCTGGTGTGACGTGAGGAGTACGAAGCTAGCCAGGAGTGGGCTCAGTGCAAGCTCTGCAAAAGGCTGGTCACATTGGGAGCGTAGTAATAATATACTATACCTATACTATACGTTTGCCATGAGTGCACTGCAAGTCCGTGGTTACTGCCTCGTGCAATACCTAATTGGTTGAACATACCCGTAGCCTGGTGCTACGTGTCCCAAGGTTGCAGCATGTTTTATTTAGTTTGTTGATGAATTTTACTTATTTATACTTACGAAGGAGCCGAATATTGAAACCATCTGCCTCCTGTTGCATATTAAAAGTTTTTGGCAATATTGTCTTGAAATATTGGCGTCATTTTTATTGTACAGTTTCCAGACGGATCAACAGTGTAGCTAGAGCACTGAAATATCTGGTTCTACGTCAAAAATCGCGACACGTCGAAATTGCGACACGTTAAAATCGCGAGATGTCAAAATCCCTGGAATATGGCGGCACGTCAAAAGCGCGACACGCGGCAGTGTTCGTTTTTGTTTGTGTGTGTCTGTTTCAGTGTGTTTTCTTGCGTTTTTCTTGTTTGTTTTTGTCTTTTCTTTTGTTCCTTGTCGTTTGTTTTTCTTTTCTTCTTTTGTCTTTTCCTTGTTTTCTCTAGGGCACCCTGTGCCATCAATGGGATTTAATTACCTCTTTGTTCTCCGTCATGCACCCTGTGAAGATACTGCCTGCTTGGCAAACTTCTCTCGTTGGTATTATGTAAATCCCCGAATTATTATTAGCATGTAATTACTCCCTGTTGTGCTGCCCCCCGTCGGGAGAACGCTAAATACAGGCTGTAGAAGTCTTTTTTCTTTTTCTTTCGGTCAGTTGTTTGTTGGTACACATTAAAAGTAGTCACGTACAGTACCGAGGTTTCAGTCTCGTCATCAATTTGCAGTTCGAAAAATGAAAATGGGGTCAGGGACGATGAAGGTGTAAGGCCGTGTGATATATACCTGCGTTTTTGGCATGCAAATGGCTTCATTCATTCCTGTAATTTGAATTTGACGATACCGTCATCCACCCTGAACCCTCTACAACCTGCCGGCACAAGTGACCTTCCTGTGCCACTCGCCGTTTTTTCTTAAGTGGTGAAAGCTTAATTTTGATCTCGCTAGGGTGCCCCAGTGAAAATAGATCGAATGTTAAAGACTAAGTGCTCTATGCGAATGAAACCAGCTGTACGTTGATCACGGTTGTGTGAACCATCCAAAAATATTTGTTTCGTCGAACCTAATCAATTAATTAGTGATAATTAATTTTCTAATTTTAAATTCTAATTTTTCTAAGGAAAAGCCGAATGAGGAGGGGAGCGCTCTTTCCTCCGCGGGGATTCTGAAACCCGACATTGAACTCGGGAAAAAGTAATTGACTAACTAAAACCGACTAATTGACACCATGGCACTAGGACCAATAGTTCAAAAATAAGAAAATTAATTATCATTAATTAATTGATTAGGTTCGACGAAAAAATATTTTTGGATGGCTCACACAACTGTGAACAATGCACAGCTGGAAATTGCGGAAACAACATTTTGTTAACGTGTTCTTACCACGCTTGCGGCTGTCCGTTCAACAGAAAGCAGCTCTGTCTGTCACGGGAATAACGTTTCATTCGTAGTACGTACTTGATCGGTTTGTTTCGTATCCCTGTCTGTGAGAGAGTCATCTTGAATCGTTCGTTTGCAAGCTGGCGCTGTGCTACAGCTGCAGATTCATCTGATTTCCTTCATCGTTGTATAAGTTTGATTACTGGCATGCTTTACCACTTCAGCAACAAACACAAAACGTGGCCACGTCGTCACACAAACGCCATTGCCACGAATGATGTTTCTAGCACTGCCCGCTTGTCCTGCAGACCGTGACCGGTCTTGTAGTATAAGGGCAAACCAAGATTAAACCTCCGAACACACACAAATAAAACTGGACGCGCGGCGCTCATCACAAGGCAGATACCTGAGCGTCTGAGCTGCAATCACGACTCCCGTACCCGTCGTCTGCTCAGGCAGCTGGCCTGCGCATGCTCTTGGGGTCAGGTGAGCGGTCACATGGTAGACAGGAGCATCCCAGAGTGCAATGCGAGGCTGGCACGCCCGTCCCATGGCAAAAACTTGGAAGGGCCGCTCCTGTGTTTCCTTCCTCCATGGTGTTAATACATTATTAAGAACACTGAATAAATATTACTAATATTCGCTTCGTACAAGTGACAGTACGTTAATAATAAGAAAACATGACGATCGAACAGAATGGTAGTTGGCTACCCGCAAAATAAATGAGTATGGAGATGTTTCCGAAAGACAATGGGTCAACAATATCCACTATTGACTGGGGTAGGCCGTTCCACTCGACTTCGGCTGATGGGGAAAAATGACTTTCTGGAGAACTCTGAGTGACAAACGGTACGTAATACTTTGAAGGTGTGGTCGATGCGTGGAGATATAAAACTAGCCCTGGTGATGTACAATTGCTGTAATGAAGTTGTGTGGAAGAATTTGTGGTTGAGGCACAATTGAAAAAAACGTTCTTCTTTCACACAACTTTGGAAGAGCCAGATGACGTTTCATGAGGGAAACACTTGATGGAGTCGAGTAGTCTGACATTATGAAACGTAACATCTATTCTGTACCGATTCGATGAGGGATGTTAGGTAACTTTGATGGCGATCCCATACTGATGATGCGTACTCTATCTTGGGTCGAATCAAGGTAGTGCAAGCAAGAAGTTTGACGTTAGCAGTAGCTGGACGAATATTTCGACGAAGAAAAGCGAGTGAATTATTAACTTTCTTGCAAATGATCGACATATGCTCCTTCCATGATAAGTTGGATGTTAAGTGTAGCCCGAAGTACGTATATGCCCCAGAGATAGTATAACCAGAGATAGAATATGTCGTCGAATCAGAAGATAGCGATAGTGAGAAGCGAACGAATACGCATTTGCTGACCAACCATCCATCCAACCATCCAAGTTCCATCAACCAGGTGTTACACCATTCATCAATTAAACTAAGGTCGCTCTGTAGCGAGAACTGGTCCAAAGAAGATGAGATTGCACGATAAACGACACAATCATCAGCGAAAAGGCGAATTCTGAAATGAATGCTGTTTGGAAGGTCATTCATATATATACTCGTAGATGAGAAAAAGCAGCGGGCCAAGTACTGAGCCCTCAGGTACTCCAGAGGTAACGGGACAGAAGGAGGTAACGTACAGTTAACTGTTGTTGTCTGTTTGCCGTTAAACAAAACAAAACAAAAAAGTTCTATCCGGGTTATCAGGGACGATGGTATGTTAAGGCGAGATAACTTGAGGAGAAGGCGGATGTGGGGTACCTTGTCGAAGGCTTTTTTTTAAATCTAATAAGATTGCGTCCGTATGAATGCGCTTATCTAAATACCCCATCTTATTATACCCATTTCTGTGTGCCTCAGAAAAAAATAAATAGAAATAAAAATAAACAGGGGAACAGCTGAAATAACACGAAAAAAAAAACGAGGATAGGTAGATCTCTACGTCTACAGTATTTATCGCCCGGAAGACGTTGACCCCATTGTGGAAGCTTCCCAATGACTCACTAAACCTCCAAATCTTCAGGTACCACCACACTGGTGTAGGAAGAGATTAGGGAGAGAGACCCTGAAATTCCAGAACGTTATTACATTGACCTACGCTTGCTATAGTAGAACGACCCAACAAAGCCTGCTTGCACGAGGGGCTTGACTTGGGGCAGAACATCTGAAAGATAAGTTAATGTCTGCCGGAAAAGTAATGAATTACTGGGTAATCGATTACTCAGAAAAGTAATTGATTACTCGAACAATTAGTTTGACAGTAATGTAACTGATTACTCGAAAAAATACTCAAAAAGTAATTGATTACAAGTAACGCAATTACTAGCAACCCGTTACGCGCGATTTTGACGTGTTGCGCTATTCACGTATCGCGATTTTGACATCTCGCGATATTGACGTGTCGCGATTTTTGACTCGCGGATTTGACGGGACACCGAAATGTCTACACCCCCAAAATACTGCTCGTGCTACGGTTGTCTCAAATTAGCGTCCCGCTGTTTACCCCATCCTAAATCACCAGGTGTTGCAAGACCATTCGCTTGAGTATGTGTATTCGCTTTGTGCATCACGTGGCCTACTTTTAAATACAATATTGACACAACATTTTAGAGGACAACCGAATAAGCGCGGAGTGCAGACACACTGATCGGCGATTTCAGACAACCGTGTAGCGAGCAGTACGTTCCGAATTAGGACGGCTTCCTAAAAAAAAATGTTTCAAGTAGCCCATCCGCCTGCCATAATGCGTATATTGCTCATCTTGCTCACGCAGGCGCCGCACAACGCCGCCACGCCAGGTGACGGCGTGAGCCGCCGCCGCCACACGTGCAAGGGTGGCGCGCCGCCGCAAAAACATCTGCCTGGCCCCTAGCTCTATGGTGGCCTCAGCACCTTTTCCATAGAACACGTTGTTGGCCATGTCGTCGCAGCGCTGTTCGTCACCGTGACCGCAACGCTGGGAAGATGACGACATTCACTGAGTCGTTAATAAGGGCCAGTTCTCACTTTGCGACGCCTGACGCGGCGTTGTGAGCGGGCGGCGGAAACAGACGCGCATTTCCGGTGTCGGGAGAGGAGAGACGTCGAGCCAAAAAAAAACTGTCATTACGACCCTCTTTCACGACGTCGGCGAGAGGTGCCGAGAACGACAGCTGTCGACCAATTTGGTGACACAGAAAGGTCACACCTCCTGATTTTTCGTATGCTTTGGACGACGGAATGCCACTGAGGTGGGAACATGAAAATCGTGATCGATAGAAGAGACAAGGCGCTGACAAGCTGGTGTATGATCAAGGAAGGGAACCCCGGGCAGGGATGAAGAGACGACACAACAAATTCTCAAACACAGCAAAAACTTTAATACACCTGTGCCCTATATATTCAAAAATCTCCGGATAGGAGGAACAGGAAGCATGGATGGCTTTCTCACACAATTTCCACGTGCAGCAATCTCAACCGGCTCCCTCAACAACCTTCGCCAAACATTCTTTACAAAGTACCCTGGTTTCATGAAAAACAGGTTTGCAATTGTTACATTCACGAAGGTGCTGGATGAGTTCACTTGATACAAGACCCATGTTTTTACTATTGAGACAGTGTTCCCTGGTCCCTCGCTGTTTCCAACGTTCAATCAGAATTGCATAGCTCTAATTTAATGCTTCTTAGTTGTGACAAATCTGGTAAATTTGGTGTCCTTTCCTTACCTGATTTTCATTCTAAGGTTCAATTTGCCCCTTCTACGCTTTTCAAGCCCTTTGAGGGTTCTCTAAAAAAATCGAAGGCTTCTGTACTGTCCAAGAATAGTCATTCCTTGCACAAACTTTAACAACTGCCGTCATGATTCCCTAGCAGTTAAATTAGTTCTCAAGGATCACAAACCTGACATGCCTTTTCGTGTTGTTGTTAGCAGCGGGGGGCATGGCAGTGATGTGTATCAGATTTCCTCAACACGCACTAAAAACGCTACCTTGTCCAGGTTCCCTGTGTCTGAAAAATTATGTGGAATTAATTGATTCCCTCAAGGAATTCCACGGTATGTTCCTTAACATGTTTTCCGTTGATATCAAGGATATTTATTACTCGATGAAAGTACCGCTTCTCCTTGAACGGGTCTCTGACTTAATTGACAACATTATTAGCTTCCAGAGTTCTGCCGGTATGTCTGTATGCGATTTCTTGGCTATCCTTCGGATCTACTTATGCTCCACCGTCATCAGTTGGGAGAATCATCCCTACATTCAATGTGAAGGCGTTTACATTGGTTGGTCCGTTGCACCGGTTTTGGCTGAAATTTATTTAAATGTTCTCGACAACGCTATTCGCTCTTTTATTTCCTGAATTGGTGGGGGCATGTTGGTCCGAAGGTATGTTGATGACATCATTGTGCTTTTTTGTTATAATGTGGCTTCTACTGAGAGCTTAGTTACCACCCTTACTTCGTTTGCCCCTGAACTTAGTTTCTCTGTTGAACATCCTTGGGGGGGGGGGGGGAGCCCAGGTTTCTTGACTTAACTTTGTTTACCCTTACAGGTTTATGTTGGTCTTATGGTAGGGACGATGCCAAGCCTCTTTTGCCCCATTCTAGTTCGCATTCCAAAATTGTAAAATCTGGTAGTATTTCTTCCCTGTTAAATGCTTCTGTCTTCAAAAGTTGCATCCACCATATTAAGTTTAGTGTGTCACGGCAGTGTTCTAGGTTACGTTCTGCTGGGTTCAATGATTGTATTATTTCTTCTAGAGCCATATTGTTATTTCGAAAACTATTTCACCTAAACCTTGTTCTGCGATTGATCAGGTTGCCATTATTCCCTACCACCACTCCGTGTCGCACAACATATATGCTGTGGCAAAATATTTGGTATCAAAATTGTTTTTTCTAATGCCCTTTAAAATTAGTAGATTAACGCCTTTCTCTTTCGTTTGCACTGGTTGCCCCACAAAACATCGTAAACTCTTTGTTCCCGGCAA
The DNA here is from genome assembly GCF_037126465.1 of Ornithodoros turicata. NCBI lineage: Eukaryota > Metazoa > Arthropoda > Arachnida > Ixodida > Argasidae > Ornithodoros > Ornithodoros turicata. Next base: position 5,829,097 of record NC_088202.1, on the reverse strand, counting down.
TCACTCAGTTGTTTACTCCATTCCCTTGGAATGTGGTTTTCGTTATGTAGGTCAAACCAGTCGTTGTTTGAATGGCCGTCTACGGGAACACTGTCTCGATAGTAAAAACATGGGTCTTGTACCAAGTGAACTCATCCAGCACCTTCGTGAATTTAACAATTGCAAACCTGTTTTTCATGAAACCAGGGTACCTTGTAAAGAAAAGAATGTTTGGCGAACGTTGTTGAGGGAGTCGGTTGAGATTGCTACACGTGGCCATTGTGTGAGTAAGCCATCCTTACTTCCTGTTCCTCCTCTCAGGATTTTTTTTAATATATAGGGCACAGGTGCATTAAAGTTTTTGCTGTGTTTGAGAATTTGTTGTGTCGTCTCTTCATCCCTGTCTGGGGTTCCCTTCCTTGATGAAAATCGTGCCCGCTGACGGGGCGCGGAAATGCCCCTTTAAGGCGCAGATATAGTCCAACGTTTTTGGCGTCGCAGTCAGCGACAGCCGAAGTCAGACATGCTAAGCGAAGCGATCCGGGAAATATGCGTTTATAGTCAGACGTGCGTCAGCAGTGGCCTGCGACCGTTGCGCATGCGCAAAGTCGCTGTGACTGCGGCAGCGCGACTGCAACAGCGCTGATCTGACTGCGCGAGCGCGGTCGGCGAAAAATAGAACATGTTCTATTCTGCTCGGGCGACGTCCTAGCGCGTTGAATGCCGCCAGCCGCGTTAGCCACTAGACTATAGAGGGTGTGATTTCCCCCGGCGTAGCGCAACTGTGCAGCGCACGTACGCGCAGCACAGCTACGTCGGACTATATCTGCGCCTTTACTTCCGCCGCCCACTCACGACGCCGCGTCGAGCGTCGCCAAGTGAGAACTGGCCCTAACGCGCTTCAAACACGTCGTCGTCTGCTGCGCTTCCGCTCCCCACTTCCAGGCGTAGCTCGGCGAATTCACTGATGATGGCCATCACCGACATCATTCACCATCATATCACTCAGGATGAGGTGGTGTTGACTGATGGGCAATGATGCGATGTGCGTTTGGTGTTGAATGATGGGTAACTATGTGATGTGATTCTGACTTTGATGTTGAATGATGGGTAATGATGTGATATCATGTTGAAGTTTGATGTTGAATGACGGGTAATGATGTGATGTTGAGTTTGAAGTTCTTGTGATTAGTTTTTCAAGTCGATATCGTCGTTGTCTGTAGGTTCTGATGTTGACAGCTCCGGGGGCAGCTACCTAGAAGCATGCTTTTGACTAAACATGAATATGGTGTTCCACCTTCTGTGTTTCAGTTAACCTGACTTTACTGGCAGCGGGAAGCTAGGTTCCAGTCGTATACGTGACGTTGCTTCCGGTGTTTGGGATGAGAGAAGAGCTTGCTGTACAGGGTTGTAAAGCTCGGTGGCGCTCTGAGGGGGGCAGGTGTCCTCACAATCTTTGCCTCACCTCAGTTTTCGTCCCGGATGTTTTCCTCACTTCACCCCACTTCATATTTTTCTCGAAAAGTTTCCTCACCTCACCTTAATTTTGGGTTTTTTTCCTCAACTCACCTCAATTGCGGGGGAAAAGTTTTCCTCACTTTACCTCACCTCACGATATCCTCTAGAGGATTTCCTCACCTCGCCCTCCTTTAAAGCCATTTTCCTCAACTCACCTCAATTTTTGAAAAAAAAATTTTCACCTCTCCTAAACATCTTCCACAACACTTTTTATCTCAGCCTGCCTCCCCCCCCCCCACAATTTTCAGCTCACCTCTACTACTAAAGGCTCAAAACTGTGGCAATAGGGAAGATATGCACGTATGTGCGCTTAGTATTATTATTATTATTTTGCATTTCTACATCAACTTTTTTATTTTATTTACTGACACATTGCTCGTACACTGATGAAATGTGGGACTACGAGGCCGCAGCCTGTTATGTAGTCCCGTGTGGGCAAACAATATGGAAACTGCGTTACATGTCTTGTGGGTCAGCCTATCAGAACAAGTGTAATAAAGTGAAACCACAGGTATGTAACAGATCTACAACAAATTAACAGCATCAGCAATACTTATCTCAACTACAACGCTAACACCTAAAGTAAAATGACTAGCCCTAGTAATACTAAATGACATATGCATCACTAACGACAACAATAGCATACAGTAAAACCGTGACAAAGTGTATCAATGCCCAGTTGAATGTGCTCGTAGTCGCTGTCTAAATAAAAAAATTATAAGGTGCATGTATGTTCTGCGCGATGAATAAGTTGTGTTGTAATATGTAAGAGAAACAGAACCAAGTACACAAGTGGAGTACACCAAACTGTGCACTAGTAAAATTAATTTGTATCTGATAAGTGTAAAGACATCTATAATCGAAAATAGGGAGAAGGCGTGTGTGATCGAGTCCCTGGGACCCTTGGCCAGTATGATTCTCAGTGCACGCTTCTGAACTATTAGCAAAGGCTGAAGTACACTGCTACAGGTTAGTTCATAGTTTAGGTTAGCTGCATAGTTTAAGTGTGAGTGGATCAAAGCATTGTAGATATTGACCGGCATGCGTGCGGGAAAACAGGTTCTGGCCTCCGACAGTGCCTGTAGGCCGCAACACATTTTCCCTCTAATGTAACTAACATGTTCTTACCAATTAAGGTGCTCATTAAGTATGACACTCAAAAACTTTACCAATTCTCGACAGCGCGACTGCAACAGCGCTGATCTGACTGCGCGAGCGCGGTCGGCGAAAAATAGAACATGTTCTATTCTGCTCGGGCGACGTCCTAGGGCGTTGAATGCCGCCAGCCGCGTTAGCCACTAGACTATAGAGGGTGTGATTTCCCCCGGCGTAGCGCAACTGTGCAGCGCACGTACGCGCAGCACAGCTACGTCGGACAATATCTGCGCCTTTATTTCCGCCGCCCCGCCGCGAGAGAGCCTGTGACAACTAAAATACACACTTGAATTCTCAAGATCAAGTGACCTCTGTATTAGTCGAAACACTACGTAGCTAGTTTTTGAAAAATTCGGAACTAACTTATTTAAAGACAGCCAGATTGACAGTCTGTTAAGAGCTTGGTTAGCTTCGTGGTGAAGTGTTTCTAGGGTTACGGCATCGACAAACACGCTGGTGTCAATGAGAGTGGCTGGATTGTCCCTTCAGATGACGCACCCTTATCGAAAGTCGCTGGGAAGGCGTGTTAGCTTAGCTCAGTTGGTAGAGCCCTGGACCGGCAATCCAGAAGGTATGGGTTCGAGTCCTACAGCTGGCTAACCTTTTCAGTGACTTTCATCTTTCAACGCTGGTGTCGTCCGCGTAAAGGGTACACTCTGCTGACAAGACCTCTGGCAGATCATTAATAAAAACTAAAAAAAAAACAGAGGGTCCAGGGTCGAACCCTGAGGTACCCCAACTATGTTTTGTAGGCTAGTACATTTAGCATCGCCTATTGATACGTACTGGGTTCTGCCAGTTAGGTGGCTTTTTAAGCGTTGGTGTGGCGTACCTCTTATTCCGTACAGTTCTAGTTTCAGCAGTAATCTCTCATGATCTATGAGGTCAAACGCCTTCGTTAGATCTATAAATATGTCCATTATTATCCTTTTTCTATCTATGGCTGTTCTAACTTTCTCAACAGTGTTGAGTAGCGCTAAATCTGTAGATTTACCTTGACGATACCCGAACTGACATTCCAACAAGAAACTATGTTTGTCAAGGTACTTTAACAGTCTACGATGGAGAAGCGTTTCGATCACCTTACTGAGTGAACTCAGCACAGCTATATGCCTATAATTGGAAATCTGGAGCCTATCCCCTTTTTGTGTACTGGTATGATTTTAGCGACCTTTAGTTCCACCGGAAACACTCCTTCTAAGAAAACGTCATTTATAATACAAGACAATGGCCCTGAAAGATAATGTCGAAAATGTTTCAAGAACCTGGGTGAAATGTTGTCGTACCCAGTGGATTTTTTTTTATTTTCATGTTTTACATGATAGTTTCCACTTCCTCTGCACACGTTGGGTCCAAGAAAAATGTTGGTGAGCGCCTCTCTGGTAGCATAACTAAATCATTTCTCGCTGGAGGTATATACTCGGCTTGGTCTGTGATGCAACAAAAGTATCGGTTAAAGAGGTTACACATATCGGACACATTTGTTATAATGTTGCCGTCATAATTTCGCACCGCAGACCGCGAACAGTAATGCACCTTAGCGTCCCTCGGTATTTTGCAAAGAACATTGTTCTATTTTGTATACCTCAAGTATAGTGCATGGTTTCCTAGACCGATGGTTTTTATAGAGATTGTATTTATGTTTGATTGGCCTCAGGAGGCCACTCGTGATCCACGGTTCCTTTCCCTATTTCGTTTAGTACGCGTAACATAGAAAGTTGACTTTGTGATAATAGTTTGCAAAACATTGTGGAAGCATCTAAACTTGTCTTCAACGTCCAGGTTGTCTGGGAACTCCCACACCTGTGCAGACGATTGTGCTTCAGCAATGGTGTAATCGACGAACGGGTGCCTTACTCTATGTATTTCCCATATGCTTCGAGCTGCACGAGACACATACACGAGTTCGGGATCACTGATGTCACATGCAGCAACACCATAAAGCAAATGGTCCTCCCTGAGGTTGGTAAGAATATGGTCTATCAATGTTGAAGATTTTGAGCTCAATCTTGTCGGCGAAGTTATAACTTGCTGAAAACCGTAAGAACAATAGATTTCCTTATACGCTATCGAGTAAGGGTTGTTGCTCAAAAGATCAATGTTACAGTCTCCCAGAAGAACCACATAGTACTTGTGTGATTGACAAAAGCGCAATATTCTCTCTAATTCCTCTACAAAATGAGGAATTAAGTTCTGGTGCGACCTGTACACTACCCCAACTAGCAAAGGCCGGGACATGAAGGATAACGCTTGTTCCCCACATTGATAGAACACATGAATGGCGTCAGTAGGAAGCTCAATAAACAGGCTCCTCTACAATTCCACTAAAAGCGTGTGTTGTTGACCCAATTTCTTACATCAGTCTCTGATAAGGTCATTGGTTGTCATATATTTAGCATTATTCCAAATAAGTAATACGTGAAATATATCTTGTTGCATAGTGAATACTTTGCCTTTATTGGAACAGAAAACTTGTACATGCGAGATGCGAGTAGTACAACGGACTGACTTGTGTGATGCCACTGAAATTCAACTTACAGCATCGTCATTTTAGTGCGGGGAGCCTGTGCTCACGCTATAAAAGCATTTCTGCTACCTTGGCTATTGACAAGCTGGCTCTCCGTGCCCTTTTAAGCGATCCTACTGTAGAAAATAGCTGCCCCACATCTCCAGACGATGCAGGCAATGCAAGAAAGCATCGTACTGCTTTGGAGAGCGCCGAAAACCTGGCCTCATTGTTCTTCAAGAGTTCTAATGGGTTATCAACCTGTGTTGGTTTCTGCTGGTATTGTTCCACTTCTGACAGGGAAGTATACATTGTAAAACGGCGATAAAACCTGAGACACGGAACAGAAAAGAGACAACACGACACGGTCTCAAAACAGAACGTGTCGTGTTTTCTCTTGTCTGGTCCGTGTCTCAGGTTCTATCGTCGTTTTACAATGTACCAGCTCGCCTGCACCCTTGCACTTCTACCAAGTATTCATTGGCTTCGACACTTCATCTAGGAAGGCGAAGATGTTGTTTGAGGCTGCTCTGTCCTGCTTCCATGCTTCTGAAAAGCCACTATGACGAATGCAAAGAAAATTGACTACAAAATACCATTTCCATTTTAATGTAGGGAAAGAAAAGGCATTTTTAGATTGTTATATCTGCAGCAAGGAGACACGGTGAAGCCCTCTTGATGGACTCACCTGTTGCTTGTTCACTCACTCTTGTTGACTCACCTTCCCTGTCCTCGTCCTGTCACGTAGCAAGGTGACAAACATCTCTCAATTAGCTTTCTTAAATCGGGGATGCAAAAAGTGAGACAGCAGAATTGGGAGCAATCATTGTATGAAGCCTTTTCACATTAAAGAAAACGAAAACAGAAAACACCTTGCATATGCAACAAGTTAGAGGGGAGAGATTTGAATGGTGCCAACAGAAAGTGCTAGGTGGCGGCAGGTGAAAAGGCTGTCATTGACAATCAGGGAAAGGGCATCAAAGTAAATGTGTAGAGGAGGGCGATTTAAAGAGAAATAACAGGAATTGTGGCCCAACTAGGGTGAAGCCGGTTACTCCACTTGCACACTCGCAGTCCACATGGTACTGCATACCGCTGTGTCGAAAAAAGAAGGAAAGAAAGGAAATCATATTTCAACAATCCACCGGTTAAAAAAGAAGCCGTAATGTGCCTAGTCACCACTTGAGCGAGGCACACTTCAACAATGCAGAATCTGATGCAAACTAATCAATTTCCCTACATTAGCAAAGGAATGATCCTTTTACTGACAGAATGGCGTAAATGCAGGCTAGATGGTGGATAAATTCCATGATAGGCAAGCCTGAGCGATGGGCAAGACACGTAAACAAACACAAACACGAAGGCTTCGTGTGTTTGTGTTTGTTTACGTGTCTTGCCCATCGCTCAGGCTTGCCTATCATGGAATTTATCCTTTTACTATTGGTACATGCGTCATCCTGGTTCCTACATGTGGCATCAGTACTTCAGCAGCAATTCTTTGTACATAACTTATTACCCTACAAAATAAAATAGCAGACACTTCCTGGCTGTGTAGGCACGGGGGAGGGGGGACTTGATCCCTACCTGCCACAGGCCGATCCACGCTAATCGAGCAAGTCCGATGAGAAAAATAATATATATATGGGGGGAAGGGGGTCCAGCTTGATGATCACAAACTTTCTTGCAGTTGCTGGAGTCAATCTAAGCGGCATACTTGAATATTTTTGGCCATGGACAACATGCTAAACACACGACCTAGGGTGAATTAAACACTATGTGAAGATAGGGATTGAGGAGAGGGTCAGGACATCCGGTCTCTAAATCCACCACTGATGACACCCCATCTGTAGACGCATTATTAAACGTTCGAATGTTCTCTCAAATCGCTGTATGCATATAATCTGAAGTTTTAGGGTTTAACCCCATTCTCCGCCGAATTTGCTCCCCGAATTGAAGGTTGCCTCTTTAGGGTGACACCCGATGTTTACCCGGCAAATTGCACTCACTGTGAGGTCTGTAGGAATGCACACTAACTTGTTTGGTAGCAAATGCAGTTACATTACCATTTGTACAAAACCAATGCAGTTAGTTTGAGTAACTGATCCCGATTTCGCCCCGAATTTGGCAAACTGAAAGTTTTCTTTTTTTTCCTTTTCACCCGATTTCGCATGAATTTAGAGTACATTTTCATTTACCCGATTTTACCCCCGAATTCAGACAAAAAAATGTTTCCCGAAAACTTCAGGCTCTATGTATGCATAGGATGCGTGCGTGGAGATACCCAGGATAGCGACATGGAAGGAGGGGGGGGGGGGGAGAACTGGGTTGTTGTATCGAACCCCCTACTTTGGATGTGTGGCTACGTCACTGCTCCTGGCCACATGTAAGAGCCCCAAAGGATAGCGTGGACCTACTGAAAATGATGCTGACCAGCACCAAGCATATGATTTTGGCCAATTTCCCTGAAGGATATTTGTGGCCTCCTCGAGTGGTTTGAGACACTTTGCAAGGCCTCTGATTGTGTCCTTGGTGAATGATGAAGGAAGAGTGAGTTTCCCCTTGGATGTCCTATAGCTGCTCTCTCCTCTAATACTGCATCTACGGCATCAGAGACGACATCCTATACTCAGAAATAAGCTGCTGAGAACATACATAAGCCAAATTCCAATTATCATACTTCGGACAGCCCCTCACCTGCGTGCGGGAATGAATTCCGCCTAGTGATGCAGGCGAGGAGTAGCGCCTTCATGCATCTCTTCTTGAGCTGTTCAGTTCCGTACGGTGACCTTCGAAACGCAAGCGCCACTGATGATATGACCTTAGAAAGCTCAAAGGCTTCATCGTCTGCTTTCAATGCTGCATTCACAGCCAGTTGAAGAAGGTGAGCGCATTATGCCATCCTCTCGCATTTCAAGCACACCACTGACAAGACCTCCTGGTGGACAACATCATCGTCCAGTGCACCACCAGGCTGGTCGGACTCAGTCTCATCATCCTGTTCCTCCTTGTGCATTTCAGGCGATATAGGATCTGGATCACTAAATGCTTTTGTTATGTTGGCTGCATTGTCCGCCATGATGTAGCCAATATTTCTTGGCAGCAGGCCATAGGAACTCAAAAGTGCCTTCATTTTTCTTTCAATGTTCGGCCCTGCAAGATAATCATTAAAATGAGCGAAGTCGACATGCCTTTATTGCAAGTTAACTATGAAGCTGAGAAAAGTGCTTTGGCTATTTTATGACGTATATATAATGCAAAACAACTTGTCAAAAATGAAACTGTTTTTATCATGCACCACAAAACACCACAGCTTTTGCCTTGATGATGGGCAGGCCGCAATGGCACGAGGACGGAGTCATTAGATCAAATAAATTGTTTGTGAAAAAATCACAGTATTATGTCATCTCACCTGTATGAGACTCGAAGATACTGAAAAATCCAATCACAACTGACTTTGCTTGCCACTCGTCATTGATGAAGAACACCTTTAGGCCAATGACAGCTTCAGAAGCAATACTTGTCCACATATCCAGTGATATATGGAAGCAGCCTGGGTAGACACTCTGGACAGTCTGGATGGCAAGTTTAGTATGACGCGGATGACGACTGTTAAATGCTAGATGCTGTTTAGAGTCCGTAGGTTTACGAAACAGGTTTGTGGACAAGACCCCATTGGTAAACTTTACTTGGACACTTATGAAGTTAACAGTTAAAGCGGAATACGAATGGGTGAACTTGATGGCCGGATGTGCTCGGTTAAACTCGTTGACAAATATAATTAGGTCATCTTCTGAGTGTGGCCACAACATGAAAATGTCGTCGAGGAACCACTTGTAAAGCGTGGCCTTCTTTACGCGCTTAGACAGTAATTCCTCCTCTGAGCTTCAATAAAAATATTGGCGTAGTTAGGTGCCATTTTGGTACCCATAGCCGTGCCATTGACTTGCAGGCAGTGCTTGTCGTCGAATTCGAAGTTGTTATTTTTGAGAATAAGGTTGAGAAATGTGGATAGAACGCACGGATGGTAGGAGCTTTCAGGATATCTTGAAAACACCCTTTCAGCTGCAGCAATGCTTTGTTCGTGGGGATGTTAGTATACAGAGAGGAAACATCTAACTTGACTAGCAAACAGGAAGAAGATGGATGACATTCACTTAATACGTGACAACAGTGCATGTGGAGTACCACCACTGTGGCAAACGTGACATTATAGGCGTTTAGTGACGTTATAGATATTGGATTCCAATCGAAGGCACTCCGCGGGCTTCGACCCACACCACCTGTACAAGATATGAAGGGAACCGAAAGACGACGACGGATGCCCTCGCGGGCCCGGTTACTACAAAGGACAAGTGTTACTTTTGGCAAGTAGTGGAAATATGCATATGTATTTGCTTTTCATGTTCTTCGTTCGAATACTAACGTTTCAGCGTCAAAGGAGGGACCTAAACAGAAAATTGCAAAAATCGGATTCAGACACCAATAGCTGTAGACATCGTGTCAGACAGCGGTTGGGAAAATACGCAGGCCAGTAACAAAAGAGCGAGTAGCGAAATATTTGCCCTGCCCTCCTGGAAATAGAAGGCATGGTCTCACTGAATTCTCCCCGCAGTTCCAATGACATTCAACGTGAAGTCAGACGGCCAATTCGTTCAATGTGTATAAGCGGAGTATTTCTCATTGAGGGAATTTGTAGTATTGACCACGAATGGGACACGATCGTTCCCAACTAAAGTAATTTGATGATACCTTTTGGGCGCAGTAGCATATGTTACCCATTCCGCGCTCCAAAATAGTTCGCGTGATTTCAAATGTTTTTGAATGTTTCCTCAGAGGTATACGCGCCGTGGTAACTTCATATTGTGCCTCACACTTGAAGTTATTGTTTTTTTAATCCACGCAAGATTGCACTGCACGGAGGTGGATGTGGATGCGTTTCTGCAAGCCGCCAACGGAATGGTAAGTCTCTTATGAAACGTCAAACCGTGATGATGGTGGTCGCGCATCTGCAGCAATTCGCGCACAACAACATGATGGCCGAAGAGCTCAGTGCTTTAAGATTTTTTTTTTTCTCCTCGGCGCCGTTCGTTGTTTGGACGTTGCGAGAACGAGCCTCCATGGGTTTACTCTCTGTGTATTGCGGCACTGTGCGTTGGTGATGAACGGCATGCCTTCAAAGACACGTAAGTGCTGAATGGAGTATTTGTTGCTGCTATTTAATGTTCCGTGTGGTTTCTTGTGAGCGACCCTGAGCTCCGTGAGGGTTCCTTGAAACACTCACATCTCTGCAAGTAATTTGAAATAACTTTCAGCTTTTATATCAGCCATTTGAGATATTTTCACATCTACTGTATTGTCACGTGTAACAATAAATTTTCACGTTATAAACCACAACGAGTGTGTTTCCTTTTTGCAGCCAAAATTTATTTCATTCTTCACAACAACTTTCATTTGAAACAACGACATTGAATGTTACTAGACCTTCAAAAAAGTACATTGAAAAGGAGAATATCAGGTTCACTTCAATGGGAAATTCTTTGTTGCATCATGTTGGCTCAATGGCAAACAAGACTGACCGGCAGTGAGTTTTGTATGGGACTTATTCAGCGTGTCTCGAACTGGACCCCATTGACTTCTACAGGGAATTTTCATTGAGTCCTATTGAAATACATTTGAGCCCAACATAATATTTGTTCCAAATCATTTATTGGGAATTGGAATTTCAGGGGATTTTTCGAATGTATTTGTCAAGATGACGTCCAATTGAATTCAGTGAGCTTTTCGGGAAATCTTCAATGGGACCATTTCTAGCAGTGTGTGGTACTTCGTACTAAGTAATGTTGGGCGTGATGGTATAAAACTAGCATATATAAAAACAAGTTAGCCTGTAAGACCTCGTGTACGCACAACCTCAGGACACATGTAGAGGGACACCACCTCCTCTACAATAGCATTGCATCCTTCATTGCATCCTTTTCTTTTACGACGTTTAGCTTTCTTGGAGCCTAGCCAGTACTAAACGTGGAAAGCATAACTATGTCTCAGCAAAGCAGCCTGAGGCGGAACAAAGAATCGCGAGCCCGTAGTTGGTCCCTGAGAAATTCTGGACATTCTAATAAGTGCATGTAACAGTTCACATTCGTTCTTCTGTGGTGCCAAACTGACGCGTTGCACTTGTCTCGTTCAGTATTTCGTATTTCACTCCTCATTTGGTATATCATGTTGCTACAGAACTCAATCGAAGGAACATATCTACTACAGCACTGAAGGAGTACACGCTTACTCCCTCTGGAAGCGAAAAAAAAAAGAGATAAACTCCTGTGGAGGGGATAGCTATGGGACAAGCCGGTTACTCCTCTTCTGGAGTTAATGTGTACCTTTTTGGATAACAGAGTGTATGGTGCTGAATAACGCAAAAATAATGAAGGATGGTACAGGAAGCTCTTCTTCTTCTTTGTTTTTCTGATCGGGAAAATAACTGTTGGAGTAGTGGCAATATTTGGTTCCTTTTGTTCTGTTTTGTTTGTTCCTTGTATATTACTGTGTGGTTGCACTTTCCTGCAACCCAGTAGCAGAGCTTTACCAGAAAGCAAGCTCCTGGGAAGTTCAACGCGAAATGATATCGTGCTCACGCCTCATTAACCGAAAACAGAGGAACTATGTCCTTTTCGAACAACGGTTGCAAGGAACGTACTACGTCGTGGGGATTTCATTTTTGTTTTTGTATAATTATTGTGTCTTTGTACTGTAAACATACAAAAAAATCATTCTAAAGAATGCAAAAGTATTCCTGATATCTGTACAAGAGCATCAGCACGAACTTATAGCTCTTCAAGCTACTGTAGGGTGCCTCACGTGTGACAATGAACACATTCCGGTTTCATGCTTGAAAAACATTGTCTTTTCACCCATTGTGACACCAAGTTTTTCAAAAAGGTTCTAGATCAATATTGCTCAAGGTTATAAATGATCCATTGGGGCCGTTTCACGATGCCTCAGCTGGTTACTTTTTTGACGACCTAACTTGGTGCATGATTGCCAGGGAAATAAACCTTTCATTACTGGATTTGGCATCCAGAAACTTTCTTTTTAATTTTGTGCCCAACCTTTGTTAGCAGAACCGAAGTACGCAGTGGGCCAGTCGTTCGAAGAACAAAACCAGGCAACGACCGTCTTCTTTGTCAGGCATGAGACAACTAGAAGAAGAACAGAAGAAGAACAGTCTCTGTTCCAAATATCGGCGGCTTCTGTCCTGAGGCAACTGCCTTCCTGTGAGACAACTAATCCATTTTATTTTGTGACAAAGAAAAAACCACTCATGCCACGAAATGCGCAGTGATGCTGCTGATGATGAGTGATTAGCCAGACGCGAGATATTAGTACACCAACGAATTTTTCCTTATTTTTGTGAAAGCCCTCAGTCAAACAGTCAAAAAACAGCAGGGCCTGCGTGACTCAGGCAGCGTTTTGAAATTAAGTCAACTTATGAAGTACGTATGATAAGGCAATGTATGAAATATGTTCATGGTACGTCAATGTTATTTGAGATGGGAAACCATTTCTACTTCACTGAGTTTTACTTTACACCAGCTTGCTTTCAATCCTACCATAAAAATACTTTCCCAGAACCAGAACTATGATATCATAATTAGATGCAATAACTGTTCAAGGCTGCATTTTAAAATCATGTATAAAGCAACTCTGCACTGTAATTATTTTTCGGGTGTTCATGAGAATGTGTAGGCTGCGGCAGCACTACTGCAAAGGTGTGCAGCAAATCATGTGTACAGTACAGTCATGCACTATATATTGCATGCCTCGTGTGGGCTGAGAGGAGGACAAAAATGCAAGGGTATAGTGTGTCAGAAGCAGACTGAGGTACAGACCTGCCGTGCGACAGACCAAGAAGATAACGGTCGTAATCCTTGTGTTTGAAGCTCCACCAAATGTTGAGGAAGGCGGATGGCTTGAATAAGCTGAGCGAAGAGATGCATATGTCTTAAATGGCACGTGCCTAAAAATGATATGACCTTGTTGAGACGTTGTATAAATGCAAGTGTAACATTTCTAAGAGATTTCCTAAGGCTACACATGCTCTCTACAGACACGTCACCAGGAGCATCTTAACATTCGCCCAGTTTCCGGGTTTGAGGAGCATCTTCTGCGAAAAAAGGCGCTGTCCATTGTAGTGTTAGACGGCGCCCTAGCAGGGGTTAGCACAAAGGTGCCCGAAAACGTCCTAAAGAGTGTGCCTAATGCTGAATCATTTAACTAGCTTGAATTTCATCGATCACTCCCCTTTTTTTTCTATTCATACACACATGTTATGGCACAGTGCATATAGTAATGCAAATAACTGAATGCAGTAATTTGTACCGAGATAATGGACGTTGCAGATCAAATCAAACTTAACAGTTGTATCGCGGATGTTGCAAAGTGGTGTGACGAATGGCAAATGTCTTTTAATATTGCAAAAAGTGTTGTGATGAGTGTCTGTCGTAGAACGCGGAAGTCCATCTACGATGGTCCATTTATGGTTTGCTATTGAATGGCGTCAGTAATTTCAAGTACCTCGGTGTCCATATTGAGTCAAATATGTCATATAATTTACATGTGGACATGGTAGCGGAAAAAGCATTCAAAAAGCTTTGTTTTCTTAAACGGTCGCAAAGACACGCTACATCAGGCACGAAACTTTTTGCATACAACATGTTAGTTTTACCCATTGTGGAGTACGCAAGCCCTGTCTGGCATCCGTACACTAAGTCCGCAATGCAGAATACTGAAAAATACAGAATAGAGCTGTGCGTTTCATCTACAATGAGTATCGTTCGACAGTGTCTGTTTCTGCATTACGTGTTATGGCTGGTATTCCAACTATGTCTAAACGGCTTGACATGAACCGACTGAAATTTATCTATAAAATTCACAGTGGTATGTTAAGTATCGACAGGTCAAAGTATCTGCAACCGCTGGTCGGTCGCCCACTACGGCAAGCTCATGATAAACTTTTCACTGAGTTCAGTTTTCACTCTGACTGCTTTCGTTATTCATTTTCCCTCGTACCATTCGCAAGGGCGACCGGTTACCTTTATCTGTGATAAAGTGTGCTAGCGTTGACACTTTCATGTCAGCATTAGATAGCTTTTTTGAGTAGAATTATACTGCATTGTATCTTCTCCCTCTTTGTTTTTCCGTTGTATCATTGTTCTGCTGCCACTCCTATTGTAGCCCTTGGGCTGATAGTATGTTCTAAATAAAAATAAAACTGCGATACTGTTTCACTCATTGTGACAGCGAGAATGAGGACAAGGACTTAACAAAACAACCGCTTTCTAACGACCGAGTTTACGTAAGAGCAGCCAACGTCTAAATCAACATGGGACAGCATCCTGCCCCCTGCTGGTACATTCCTGAACCCAAGACGGAACTTTATACATCACCTAAGAATCGTAGTTGTCGCTCGGAGAGATTAACCGATGGCCTCCTTATACATGCGTTACTGTTCTCAATGTACAGGGTATCGATTATCTCAAACTCTCTTATCTTCGTTCCTATCCAATATCTTGGCCCCATGGAACTTGATACAATATGTGCATCCTATGACATGGCTAGCCAAAGGCGCATAAGGGTTAAGGCCCGTTCCGACATACAGCGCTTTGCTCTACAGCACTGCAAAACAGCGCTGTATTTCCACTGTGGGGTTCGCACTTGCAGCGCTTGTCCCAGCGCTGTACTTGGTGATCTCACGTATCGAACGAAAAGAAAAAAAAAGAAAAAGGCAGCCCCGTCAGGTGAACGCGGCGCCGCGTTCTCATTGGTTCAGGGAGCCTATCGCTGGGAGACAGCGATGGGAAAGTTCACTGAAGCTCAACTTCGCCAAGCGCTGTTTTCCATCGAGTCGCAGCCGGGAAAGGAGGGAAAAACTGCGTTGTTTTCCAGTGCTCTGGAGCAAAGCGCTGGATATCGGAACGGGCTTTACTTATCAACGACTTTGCATGCTCCCGTAATATGTCAGTCACACACCGTCCGGTTTGTCAAGACAGTAATCAGCACCCTCCAGGGAGTCACCACAGTAAATGAGGAGCATCTAGCTCCTGTTCAGGCCACACTGTGTGTTGCCGGCGACAACTTTCCATAAGAACGAAAAAAATGGATAGAAATAGAGTTGAGAGAAACAATTTATTCGAAAATCAACGATGCCGTGTCGAAGAAACCGCTCCGGAACGCTCGAGTGACCAGTGACCGCCATGTTGCTTGTTAACGGTCGGTAGTTGCAGATCGACGACGACAGGGGGCCACCTAGTTGTAAGGCGTCACACGAGATGGCGCCACCATCATAGCTCTATGCTAGAAAGACAGAGAACAACAAAATACTAGCGGCAAGTAAAATTGCAACAACAAAGACTGTTAAAGAAGTCTAAACATGCGAGAGCGCGTACAAAACGCCGGAGAAAAGGCCTCGTACGGCAAATGCTAAACGCCCGAGAGAACTAAGAAAAGGCGAAAGGGGATCGATTAGGCCTAATAGCATCGTCACCGCACAACAACTAACAAAAGATAACCATGGTAGGCACACACCGCTAAACATGCGACAACACGGAGAAAAGGCTTAAGACGCTACGAAACTCAACGGCGTGCAAGTCACTGGTCCAGTCATGCGGGGAAAAGGCCTAACCGCTGCGGCAAATGATAAACGTACGACAGCGCGGAGAAAAGGCTTAACACGAGCGCTGTAAAAAATATGCAAACATCGGGAACAACCGCAGCGGCAAATCACTCACCTTTCCCCTGCGGCGACAGAGCGTCCGCTCCCGTCGACAGCCAAACCTCAACTGACGCGGTGCGGCCAACGGGATGAAACTCGCGAGTTCACTTGCAGACTAAAGTGAGGCCCTGCGAGCTTTTCACTTCATCAAACGTCATGAAACGTCAGAATTTTCATGTCGAAGCGCGAGTTCTCAACCGTCACGAGCCCATTGGCTCCTGATGCCGCTCCCCCGGTATGCGAGCGCTCATTGGTTGGTTTCAAATTATGAACTTTTCTTGGCGCGCTCAAGCCGGCGACACTGTGTCGGCGGTGCCGGTGCAATTCGCAGCAAAGTTTCGAAATGTGTTGGGTGCAGCAGGGACGCAAGCAAAGCATCTATGCCAGCACGACTTTGGATGGTTTTTAGTGTCCTAACGTGTTGTCGATACGGACTCCGGAAAGATCGGTGCCTCATGGATACTTCTGCAAGTCAATTCAGTGATAGGTAAGTGGAAGGCAGGTCTGCTTCGCATTGCTTGGTGCGACAACGCTTCAAGAATGACGCATACTGTGCTTTTTCGCTACCGATGACAGGTAAGTCAGTTCCTATTCCATTCTGCCGCTTAGCATAGCATAGCGCCACACCTGTAGCATATACGCAGCAGTTTGACAGGTAGAATTTTTGGTTTTCACGTTTCTGATCTCTATCTTTCTTGTTCAGGTATAAGCACTCAACCCATATCAGCTTCAGAATAGCATCTGCATGGATACAGTAGAATGGATAAGCCACTCAAAGTGGTTGGAGGATCATCTTCGGCATAGCAGCTGCACAAGTTCCTTTGTGGCGGGTCAACCAGGCCTACACAAGCAGCAAAGGGATATGGACATGTTCTCTGTCATGCCGGATCTCTGAATGTGTGTGCCTGTGCGGCCAATATACTGTTGTTCTACTGTGAAATCTTCCAATTGAGACATCAGCTATCAGTGAATGCAAAGTTGCTTCGGCATATCATTCGAGCTTCAGAAACTATGTTCATATCATGTTCGTGTTTTGCACAGCTGCAGCAGATTGCAGTTTGTGATTTGGAAATATCTATCTCGCAAAATAAAGCAGTTTGTGTAACAGAAACAGCCAACGCCTACCGCATTTTGTTATTTTTTTCTCTCGACGCGAACGAAAATCCACAACCACCCAGAACCACCAAAGCGGGGGAGAGGGTAGAGAACAGATGAGAGAGGGAAAGGGGAAAGCACCCCCAGCGTCACAGGTCGCCCAGGGAGACAGAAAAAAGCAAAGCAAAAAAGGTACTCAACTGTCGTCCAACGATCGGCCCAACGCTAGAGGTCACTTGAGTTTTTCCCGACAATAGAAATATACTACACGTCCATCCCCCTGGTGCGGCGACAGCGGAGCGACAGACCGCACGCCCTCACTCTACGAGAGCCAGCGCGCGAGTGACACAGCAGCGCCAGGCTCCAACAGCTCCCCATAGAGTCCATAGTTTGAGATAATTCACACAACACTGGGCACACGACCAATGAAATTGCGAGTGGTGGATATTATGCACAACCAGTCGGCCAATCAGGAGCCCCCATGTCTGGCTGGCTTTTCGGTCTGTCCTGGCTACCATCGACTTCTACTGGATTTCAGGCCTGCCGCCGTTACTCGGTATTCAAAATAACTAAAGCGATTTTGGGGTAAAATAAAGATTTATTTGATACAAAGCACTAATAGAAAGATCTGATACATGGGTGCACTGTGCGTACAAAGCCCACTGCGTTGCTGACACACTGGGACAAAGTTCGAACATGAAGCAGAACGAACACACCGTTCAACTCCTAATACCGACAGCCAGTCTCATGAGTACCGCAACCACTCCGCGTCGTCTGCCCCGGCAGCCATATTGCTTCCAAGCCGCCGCGGATCGCGTGTTAGGATAGCTGTAGTCAGTGTTACATGGCGTTGATTTCGCGGCTGTGCACCAAACATTTAGTGACTTCCTGTGGTGGGGCCCGGCTAATACTTAATGAAACAGTGCACAAGCGTCACTACAGTATAGTTTGTTGTATTCTGTAGCTAACAGACGAATTATGTTGGCGCGTGTTCGCCTCTAAAAGGCATCGTCGAGTCTCGTTTGTGCTCTATAGATCAGTTTTTTTTCCTTCTTTTAGTTCACTTGTTTTGTGGACATAAAAATATAGTGCTCGTGTGTGCAGCTTCAGGTTGACATAAATAACCTCCACCAGTTTTATTCTCATCTCTTCGCAATTAAATTTCTATTTCAGACATTCAATGGCTATGTGCATGCCAACGTTTTTTTCACGCGCATGTAAAGTGCTGCGGATTGTTCTTCCAATGCCCCGCTCCAACGCAAGCAGTTGATCTTCCATGAGGAGTAGACCGTGAGCTTCAAGTCACTACATTCCGTCTCAGCCTTTGCTCGTTTCTTTCAAGGCTGCGACCTCGTCGAGGGGACCATCACATGACTTGTCTGCAGGTTTTTCCTGTGCATATTCCTCGATGCTCTGGTCACAGAAATTTGTGACGGTGTTGTCTTCCTCTGCAAAGTTGGTTCACTCACAATTACAGCTCAATATTTAGGAATAGTTTTCGTAACTTTCAATATTTCGGAATAGTTTTCACAAGTTTCAATAGTTCTCATAGTGCATATCTACATATATTTCGAAGCATTACCATCCTCCACTGCCCCTTGATCTTACACTAGGTTGTCATCAACTTCAGTGTGCCAGTCTTTTGGTGACTCATCGGAGAACTCTGCGTGCGAAGATCGGGGGATAGGAGCTTTCCTCAGCCTTGTAAGTGTCCGGTATGCAAAACTGCTTGGGACTGCCGTCCACTTCAACTTCTTTCGAATCTCCTTGTCCTCGAAGTCGTCGCGTGTGAAGTGGTCCTGATAGCGACGTTTTGTTAGCACCGCAGGACAGGGAACGCAATGGGAAGATCCAACAAGCGAAACTTTGATACGCCCGGCTGTTCTTCGCACAGTTGAACTGTTATTCAATACTGTGTGCAAAGGGTCTGCAATGAAAAATAAACACGCCACGAAATTTACCTCGCTCAAGCGTGTGTTATTCGTAGGCGCGAAGTTCTTCCGGCAGGTTCTGTGCCGATCTACGCGTCTCGTCACTTTTGCCCGTTGGAATGCAGAAAAATGCTTTGCCTGACTCTGTCCCGTTGCAGCGCAACATCCAGACATGGTTGTTCGTAGTTCCTCAGCTCTCTGAGATCCATTTCACGTACAAAAAAACCAAGAGCGGCACATGAACGTACGCGCACATGCGTCCCAGCTATTGCGTTCCCCGTAGACCCGGCGAGAGGTTGGAAGCAAAGAGGAGGAAAACGCACCACGTGACGCGCCTCGGCGAATGAGCAAGGCGGCGGCACGGGGAAAGCGAATGCGATACTCTTCCCCGGGTACAGTGACTCTAATGCGTGCGCGTTCCTAGCGCCCTCTGCTCCGCCGCGGCCGGCCGGCATCGAGCGGTCATCTCCACGCGGGGGCTCCCCGTTTCGGTTTCACTCTCTGCTTCCACTGCGCGCGCACGCTCCGAGCAGCAACGGGTTGCTTCTCCGTTTCGGTTTCGCTCTTGTTTCTTTCCGCGTGTTTATTTGAAAATGCTCTATAAAGGCAGCACGCCCTGCGCTCGCGTCATCATTCTGACCAATACGTGGAAAACGTCAAGTGTGGTTTATTCTCCTGTGTTTCTCGTCGTTGCCAGGAAAAGAAAAAAAAATACTAAGGACTTCGCGAATTTATTCGCGGCATCGTGGAGGTAGCGCAATAGGAACAGATTCGTGGAGTGTTGCGCGGGTGTAGTGTACTCTATGCCAACGTACAGCGGTCGAGAGTATGTAGGAGAAACCTGTAGGTGTTTGAATGACCGGATCCGAGAGCATCGAAACAAATGGACAAAAAAGATGAAGAGGGATCTCGTCTAGCAGGCCAGGTCATTTATTGCGGGTGTCAACCCCAGTACAGCCAGACAAAAGTCTTATACAGATCTAAAGATGTTCATGTGCGGCATGTGTTAGAGACAAAGACGATAATGCAACTTAAAGATAAGTGTGTCAGTGCTGCGACGGCGACCCTGACAGAGAAACAACAACACCTTATCAACTCCGGACGGGTGTTCTGAAGGGCGTGATCTTTCGTGAATGGCGATATCGTCGTTATTTTGGCGGCTGAAGCAGTATGCGGCGCTCAAGTTTTGAAGAAGAGGGGGAGGGTATGGATGATAGGCCTGTATTTTGTTCTCATTCTAGTAAATCGGTTGAAAGTTGCGACCTGTTCTTTCCTATTCTGTGTCTAACCGAGTGTCCCTATTTTTCGTCGCAAAAAAATGGATTTGTACCAACCGGCCCTACTTTTTCTGGTGATGTTCGCTTCTGGTCAAGAGGGCTTTTCATCATTAACAGCGTGTCAAGGCGCTTCTTCTGTACCTTCACAACCGTCACTAACGAGCCAACATGTGTGGTTGTATGTGGCTAGGCTCTTCGTTCAGCACACCTATCTTCAACTGTGGGTCCAGACGTTGTCGGTCACACTGAAGTTTGGTCTACCCTTTCCTGGCGCTTCGTTGGTCTTTGGAACGGCGTTCCCTTCGTCGTCACACTCTCGGAGGGTGACCAGAATTGCCAGGTCGGAGGCCCTGTACCAAGCTGGGATGCTGCGACGGATTGTTGACTTGGTATGTACCAAAGAGTTGGGATCATCCTACCGCTCGGCATGGGAGTATGGATATTTTAGAAGGGCTGCCCAAAACCTACACGACGTCGTGTGGAAGGCAGTTATGAAGGAACTGTTGTACAGTCGGAACAGGCATGCCCAGGGAGGGGGAAGGCCCAACAGTTCACCTTATGAGGCGGAGGGGGTTGCCTTGCATAAGAATACCCTAGACGTTCTGGCCCGGGGACCAAAGTATAGTCCACGGAGCAGGGTCTCATCAGAAGAGATGGTGGCGTTCACTAGAAAGATAGCTCTAAAATGCCCGCCAAACGCCCAAGTAGCAGTGACGGACCAGTGCATTGATGAAGTGACGACCTTACGAGATCAAGGAGCAATGCGATCGGGGCTGAATTTATCGGCAGTGAAAAGGGATCTGAAAACAAATGGTTGTTGTCTACTTCAGGCGGACAAGGAGGGAAGATTCGTGGTTCTTCCACAAGGGGAGTTTCAACAGAAGGCGCTGCAGGCCCTTAATAAGAATTTCATGGCCTTGTCTGAAAACGACATCAGGGGGTTCAGGAGGTCGGCCACCGCAGCTCTAGAGGATGCCGCCATGCCGGGCACCGTTAACCTAGTAAAGAAGTGTATGAAGACCCACCTTGACGTCTTCTTCACAGCGAAAACTCACAAGCAAAGGTTACCTTTCCGTCCGATTGTGTCTAAGCGAGGGTCCTGGCAGTCCTACGTCTCCAGTGTACTACGCAAGGGCCTCAACCTCGTTGAAGTTAAGGACCCTTACTACCTGTCGCGGTCAGAAGAGGTCACCGCGTTTCTAGGTTCTTTAAGGGAGGAGAAGTATGACTTTCGATCCTTTGACGTCGAAGACATGTTTTTCAACTTGGACACTGAACTTCTTCTCAGGCTGGTGGAGGAGGAGCTGGACAGGGTAAACCCGGTCACGTTTTCCACTGAAACCGGGATGTCCTTGCGGAGTTTCGTGGAGCTGTTACGCATTTATTTATTGTCTACCACAGTTGAGTTCCAGAAGGGAATCTACCGGCAAAAGAAGGGTGTGTGCATCGGGTACCAGATAGCCCCGGCCCTAAGCAACATATACCTGGCGGCGTTCGATAGGCAGCTTCAGGGAAGACTGCAAAGGTCTGCCCCCAACATACTACGAATTTGTAGGTACGTGGACGATTACCTTCTGGTTTCGGTGGGGGAAGTGGACTGGGTCCCTGTGTTGCGACTGTTCCAGACCAACGAGTTTGGGTTAAAATTTACACTAGAGGAACCCACGAGGGACACCTTGCAGTTCTTGGACTTGAGGCTGATTAGAGAAGCCCGACACCTGTGCTGGATGTACGGGCAGAGGACGGAAAAACCGTTACTCCCTTTCAATTCCAAGATGGTGAAGATGGGCATCGTAAACAGCTTGGTGAGGGCATGCGTTGTCAAGAGTTGTCAACATCGAGTCGAGGCAAGCCTGAGGGAGCAGCTGCTAAGGCTTTCGCGGGCAGGGTACCCGATCGATTTTGCCAGAGGAGTGGTTAGGCGTCTTCTGAAGGGCTCAAGGGGATCCGGTACAGGTCTGGAGGAGCGGCCTGAGAAGACGGTGGTGATCCCGTCTGTGCATGGAGCGACGCATCGACTGGTAAAAGTGGCTCAAAAACAAGGGATCAAGGTTGTGCCCAGTGTTAGGAGCAAGCTGAGTTTATTGCCGGGATGGGTTGCGGCAGAGGATGCCAGTCCGACATGCGGTGTAAAACACAGGACCAGATTCGTGGAGTGTTGCGCGGGTGCAGTGTACTCCATACCAACGTCCTGCGGTCGAGAGTATGTAGGAGAAACCTGTAGGTGTTTGAATGACCGGATCCGAGAGCATCGAAACAAAGTGGACAAAAAAGATAAAGAGGGATCTCGGCTAGCAGGCACGTCATTTATTGCCGGTGTCAACCCCAGTACAGCCAGACAAAAGTCTTATACAGACCTAAAGATGTTCATGTGCGGCATGTGTTAGAGACAAAGACGATAATGCAACTTAAAGATAAGTGTGTCAGTGCTGCGACGGCGACCCTGACAGAGAAACAACAACACCTTATCAACTCCGGACGGGTGTTCTGAAGGGCGTGATTTTCATGATTGGCGATATCGTCGTTATTTTGGCGGCTGAAGCAGTATGCGGCGCTCAAGTTTGGAAGAAGAGGGGGAGGGTATGGATGATAGGCCTGTATTTTGTTCTCATTCTAGTAAATCGGTTGAAAGTTGCGGCCTGTTCTTTCCTATTCTGTGTCTAACCGAGTGTCCCTATTTTTCGTCGCTAAAAAATGAATTTGTACCAATCGGCCCTACTCTTTCTGTTGGTGTAAATAAAAGACATGCATTTCTCAAAGTCGGGGATAAGTCAAAGTGAGGGTCCTGCTGCACATAGTAGGTTTTCAAAAGAGATCAGAAGGAGGAGTTGGTCGCCTCAGATTTTCACCGTCTCCCGCCTCAAAGACGCGTCCCCCCCCCCCCCCTTCGTGCATCTGGAAGATTATCGGGGTAAGGAAGTGGACGGATCTGTCTACGCGGAGGAGGTACTCGTCGTAACCCGAGACGCCAATCAACCTTGGCCAGTAACGAAAGTGCCGAGAAAGAAGAAAATGAACGGCCAGAACTTCTTGGTTCGCTGGTTCGGTTACGACAAAGAACACGACGGTTGGGTTCCGAGAAGCGACATGGTCAAGATTGGGAAATGACGTCAGACATGTACGTCCACCCCCTCTCCAACGCCAGCAAGGATACGTTTCCGTCGAATAAACTCAATGCCTTCACGGTAGCTTTCGATAGTCCGCTTCAGCGCTCGAATCGCTATGAAGTCGGTCTGATGGATCTCTGCATAAGCAACGATTTTTTAAATATCGCGTACGAAAGGCAAGATGTGAAAATTGAGGTTTCTTTATAGGACACAGTCGAAGCCGCTCGGAACCAGCGGCATTGCCGAGTGGGCTAAGGCGTCCGCTCGTTGGTAGTAACCAAGGTCGTGCCGAAGACTGGAAGGTGGTGGGTTCGGAAATCCCACCTCCGGTTGTGCTGTCTGACGTTTTCTCTGGTTTTTCCGAAGACTTTCCAGACGAATGTCGGCACAGTTCCCCCTCAAGTCGGCCCAGGACGAATAGTACTCCCCCTGTCCCCCACTCCTTCCTGCGATCCTTTCTCCGTCTGTCCACATCTGTACACCGTTCACAGCCACAATTCCTTCGCGGCCCAATCTACAACAAGAAAAAAAAAAGAAAAAAAGAAGCCGGCGAACTTTTCGCGTCACCTCGAATCTAGAAACGCATTTGGGAAAAGCCCTTTCGGAATTTAACGTATCTTTCGCGTACAATAAATCGCGACACGACTTCGTCTTACCCGAACACGTGAAAGCCGTCGAATTGGACCATCAGCTCGCACAGGCTCTCGCGCGACGCTGGCATCGCGCGAAGCAAGTCGTGCGGTGAAGCCTCCCAAAATAAGCGAACACAAAGCCACCTCCGTCTTATTGGAGCACCCCGCACCCGTCGCTTTCGGCGACGTCATCTTGAATTCGGAAACCACGTCACTACGTAATACGCTCAACGAGAATTTCCAGTCGCACAAGCTATACGCTCTCGCTAGAATTCGCGGATAACGTCTACTCTTTGAAAAGGCCGAAAGAGTTGCACGTTCCAGAACCCTTTTTAAAGCTGCTACAGCTCACACCCTTCGAGGGACACGAAGAAACCCTACGCGTCTCTCTCCCCGTAACGCGTCAATTTTCTTTCACGATCAAGATGAAAATTCCTCGATCTTTCCAAGTACATCTGCGTCCCGCCTATTATGCTACACCCCATGCACTCCTGGATGCGACTAACCAGCGCGTAGGCGAACGGGCGCGCTTCAGCTTCGACAGAACCGAACAGAAATATAAAATTCGGCTTGCCGAGGGCACCACCACCTTAAGACTTTCCAAGTACCTGGCCGTGCTATTGGGCTTCGAAGCGTGCACCGTGTTCACGGAGAAGGATGCCACGAGCTCCATCGAGGTGCTCCTGGAACCCCGTTTCACAACATAATCATCTACACGGATATCGTGGAACCCATGTACGTGGGGAGCGGGAAAAAAAGTGATCTTACAAATACTGCCGTTTTATTACGAGAAAGACAAGCATGTCGTCACCTGCACGTTAGATAACATCCAGTGTCTCAATTCGAAATTCCCTTAGTGACGATTGTTCTCGCGGACGAAACGGGAAGATTGAACGAAACCGTTGCGATCCAAAGGTAGAACCATTTTAACGTTGCACTTTAAATATGTGTCGCAATTCCCCCAAAATAATTCCCGCGTATACGGGGAATATTCAAAGAGGACGCGGTGTGTTGAGCAACATATCGAAGTTTATCGTTCCCATCTGGTAACAAATAAAACTGATCGCCAAGAATACGTTGAAGCGCTGGGCACGGAATTGGGCCGACGGCGAAGGAATATCGGGCGCGGTAAAAAAGAAGCCATTGCGAAGGGGAGAGATGTGCTCGATTCCATAGAGGGCTCTTGAAAGAACAATGGAAAGAAGCGTCACAAAAGACATCAAAACTCTCCGACACACGACGCACCTGCAGATCTTTAGTTCGCAGTGAGGGTCACACATCCGTTGCGCTCCGGCCATGACGTCAACGAAAGACAAAAAACACTCGCAACGGTCGCCGCTCTGTCTGACGAGTGACGTGATGGTAACGAACCCCCTTGCGTTCAATACTAAGTGGAACATACTTCGAACCAACTGTTTTATGAAGTCAACGTGGTAAATAATACAGTGAACGAATTTTCTATTCAAAATTTGCAAAGGGCACACTTGGATCTCTACGGCAGTTGCGTGTCTTTGACCGCGCGCATCGTTCGCTACGACGGAGAAGAAATGGACGAGAAATATGTCGTTTTCCCAATAAACCAGCTGTTAAGCGGCATGTTTAAGACGGTCACCGTTTATGCGAACAACAAGCCCGTCAGTTCGAATGAGTTGTACGTCTACAGGAGTATTTTGAACGTCGTGCTTCATTCCACGCCCCTGGCTCAAGAGACCGTGCACGCGGCTGGACTTTTTGTCGAGGACGACGAACATTTAAAAAACGATTACGACGTCACATGCCGCGGTCCGAAACAACGCTTCGAGGCAACAAAGGGTGGAAAATACTTTAACCTGGTCGGACAGATCAATACTGACTTGTTCCAACAGTCGCGCCTGATGGTACCTGGCGTCAAAATTCGCGCGGTTTTCCTGTTAAACAACGACGAATTTGAACTCACATCGGCCCCCAACGACAAGACAAGAAAAGTACAATTACATTGGACATTAAAGAGATGACGTTGCACTTGCAAAAGGTGACGCTTGCACCTTGCCTGTTTTTGGAATACGAGCGGCGGCTTCAAACCACACCGGCCATCTAGGTCTTAGACGGATTGGAAACCAAAGTTCGAAATTCGAGTGCCGGGAGCTTGGACGCTCACTTTGAAAATATTTACTCCGAGAGGGTGCCTTTCAAATTATGCGTCGCCCTGCTCGCCACGTCCGACTTTCTCAGCGACATCCAATCGAACCCCTACAAATTCCGTCATTACGATCTGTCACATTCGATGCCCTCCGTGGACGGCCGGCAAGTGTGAGTTGAGCATGACATTAAGAACGACCTCGTCAAAACTCCCTACTTTAACTTCTTGCAAGAACTGGGAGAAAAACATTTCAAGTGCACCTGCGACCGATTTAAAATGAACGGATTCCTTCTCTTCTTCAACTTGGACGTGGTCAAGTGTTGTTCTCTTTCGCATTTGAACGAGTGGGAAAAGGAAACGTGCGCTTCGCTAACGCCCTGTCACACGCGGTCACCGTCCTCTCGATTTCCGCGTGTCCCAAGCTTATGTGCATCGACAAGGACAGTACGATCACCTTCCCATAGAAAAAAAAAAATTACGAGAGCGACATCTTGGAACTTGTGTCCCTGAACCCCATCGCTTCCTCCATGCTGAGAGGCATTTGCGCTTCAAACGCAGCCTTCGTTTTACGCCAGCCCTGTTACTAATCATCAATACGGAAGAGCGAAGAAAGCGCGGCCAGCACTGGGTGCTCTACCTGAAAAACTACGACGGAACTGCCGTGTTTTTCGACAATTACAGACTTCCCCCCATCGAAGCAAACCTTCGAAGGACTTTACTAGTGGACGAGTATAACGACAGGTGTATTCAATCGCCTTTTTCGTCTAACTGCAGGCTTTTTTTTTAATCTACGTAGCCACGCACATGTCGAAACGCTACAGCTTGAAAAATTGTGTATCCATGTTTTCCTGTAACGTCGAAGAGAATGACGAAACAATAAAACGTCTCCTCCTTCTGAGCGAATTCGTTTCATAGAATAGTCTATTTATTTTGTCACGACATACATAAGATGCTTGGGAGACGATCTTGCAACGTGCTGACCCGACGCTCTTCGTCGGTCACCGTGACGTCATGCAAGGGAAGTGTGGAGAAGCCAATAGCGACGGACGATGGGTCTGTTGAAACCCGCGTTGATGAGATACGGGTCAATTGCCTCTCCTCGTCTGTACCTCTCCAAAAGCTCGAGCTTGTAATCTACGAAACGCTTCATTTTCTTTTCCATCTTCCCACTGGTGGTGACCACACAGAGTGTATCGTCTTGAGAATCCAGCGAAAGTCACCCTCACAGCCATCTCCGTGAATATAATCGTGTAACCGCAGCAAGTCCCGATACATTCGCGTTTTGCACAAAGGTTTCAAACCTCTGCTCGGGCGTCGCGACTGAGACGGAATGAGAGTACACAACCTTTTTTTTTTTTTTTTATCGTGAGAAGTTACATGAGTTAGCCTCCAGCTTTGGTTTCGTAGCCGGGAAGACAGCCCAAATACGGATGAAGGCTCGGGTCTAACCAATGGCTGGGGTTCCTTGACCAGAGTCCACCACAATGACAGGTGCTCAGCTGATCGCCGATCCGCAAAAAGGTCTTCGGAGTAGGCTTGAAGGCTAGGACAAGGGGTAGATCTCCCGTCAGTAGCCATGCGTAATCTGCATGAAAGGAGCGTGAGAAACACGTGTTTTTACTTTAAACGCACACGCACAGTCTTCTTCAGTAACAGAGTGACACTGATGGTACATCTTCACCATCTTCCTGTAATAGTCGTGGTCTTTCGCAATGCACGTCGAACGGTACCGTCTGCAAACCGAGAAACGGGCGTATCAATCGGTCCGACCAATGCTTGTGCTCTGAAAAAAAAAAAAGAAGGGATCGGTTTTAGAACAGATTAAAAATGACGACAAAAAAAAGCATACCTTTAGACCACAATCCACCGTAGTTGGTGCAGAAGAAGCGGACGCTGCCAATCTCTCGAAATATGTGAGGTGGGAAAAAACCGACTTCACGCGCCGGAAAAGTGTCGTAAACTACTGTAAACGAGACTTTTCGACGATTAAGTCATGGGCATTACTTACCAGGACCCACCAAGCTGAGCAAGCGGATGCCATCCATGCAATGGTAAAAGATGCCAAATATGCAAATCAATGCAAAGCACGGCAGCGGTCAAGAGTACAAACTCCGACTTCTCCCTTAAAATCAATGGCGACTTTGACTGTAACTCCAGTAACATTATTTATATCATTCAATGTACAACATGCTCCGCGCAATATGTAGGTCAAAGTAAAAATTCATTTAGGATTCGATTCAATAACCACCGATCAGATGTTTCGAAAAAAGGTAGCCTCCCGGTTTCTCGCCATTTTAGTCGACCCGGTCATTCCATTAATAACGTCGCACTTTTTATTTTAGAGTCAAATTTCACATCCGATCGCTGCAGAGAGCAACGCGAATCGTACTTGATCTACAAATTCCAATCTCTAATAAATGAGGATAAAGGAGTGCTATCAACTGTAAGAAGCATATCCGGATAACTTTTTTTCTGTATGTCCTCGGAGTGCCCGCTGCCTCTTTTCTTCTTTTCTTTACAGCTGGACACAATGACTCTAAGAACACCCCGGACAACAGGTTTTCAACGAGCGCGACCCAAGGCTCTGACACGTAATCTCCCCGGCCGATGACCCAGGAACCTTCCGGAATCTTCCAGAACATGACTCACTGACGACTGCCCCGCAGTGGAATTGTACCAACTGTGACGACACTTTTGTAACCTTTTAAAAGACCTTGTACATAGATTTTCGTCTCAGTCCCGAAGAAGGCGGAGCTTCCGCCGAAACGTAGACTTCCCCAGACCCTTAGTTTAAATGCCAGCTTAATAAATAACTTCCCCTTACTCCCTACTTCGGTCTCTGGTGTCTTTTCTCCCCTATCTATATTCAACATCCTGGTCGTTCAAACCTAAATTTTGTAGTATATATATATATATATATATATATATAAAGAGGGGAAAAAGCCATTAAAAAATAAGTAAATGACGATAGACGTGTTTGAAATTCAAATATATATATATATATTGTGAGGCAGACGTTCGCCATCGTGATCATCGGTTCCGGCACGCTCGCTCGCTCGCTCCCGCTTCTGGAAGTTCCAGCATCAACCCGAATAAACCTTGCCAAACCTGATTCCTTGCCACATTTGGTGGAGGTGCTACCGTTCACTGCCTACACTCCCACTCTGGAGCTACGTTCTGGCCGCTTGCTCGCCAGAATGTCAACTGACGCCGTTATTGGGGACGTTCGTCCTGTCCTTGCGCCTGCTCTCCGTCAGCGGGACCCGCCATCATTCTCTGGTACGGACGGCGCTGACATCGACGAGTGGCTCGACACTTATGCTAGGGTGAGCGCCTACAACAAGTGGGACGACGCTACCAAGCTCAACAATGTCATATTCCATCTGTCCGAGTTAGCCAAGACATGGTTCTTGAACCACGAAGCTGATTTTACTGACTGGGTCGCATTCACCACCAGTGCCCGAGAGCTATTCGGCCGCCCAGCCCACCGGAAAGTGGATGCTGAGCATAAACTTTCCCATCGCGTGCAAGCTCCCGAAGAACCCTACCCGTCGTACATTGAGAACGTTCTTTCCTTATGTGCAAAGGTAGACCAGAAGATGTCAGAGAGCGACAAAATCAAACACATTCTCAAAGGCGTTCGTGAAGATGCGTTTCAACTTCTTGTCAGCAAAGCTCCCACGACCGTCGCTGACGTCGTGTCTCTTTGTCGTTCACTTCAGGACGCCAGAAATGCACGAATACCTTCCCTCATTGCGTTCTCGTCAACGGCCACTCCGGCGTCGCCCACTCTAGACACTATCCGTAGCATGATTCGTGACGTGCTGCGCGAAGAACTCGTGCGTGCAGGCATCCGTGTCGCACCGTTACCAGGCCCTGCTCCCGCGCCCACCCCGCCTCTTAGTCATGATACCCTTCAACATCTTGTGCGTGAAGAAATTGCCCGTTCCCTCACAACGCCAGGGACTACACCCATCTCTCGCCCAACGTACGCTGATGTCGTTCGTCTTCCGCCTCCTCAACCACTCGGTCCTCCCGCTCCTCCAGAACCAGCTGTTCTCGCCCCCTTTGCGGGGTTTTATGACTCACCTGGCTCTGGCGCCGCGATGGTCAGCACATCCTTTTATCGCCAGCGCGAACAACGCACCTGCTTCTATTGTGGCATTCGGGGACACCTTGCCCGATTTTGCCGTAAACGCCGTCGTGATATGCAATCAAGATTCTGGGGCGAAAATGAATATCCTGCCGGCTACGGCGCCCCGAGACCCCACGCCCTGTCAGATCTACCCCTGGAAGCTACCAACAGACCTCGTATGATGTCCCCAGGATATAATTGTTCCCAACTCGCACATTCCTCGCGACCACCACGTCGTCGCTCCCCTTCTCCGTATCCCGGACGATCACCCTCAAGGCGGTGTCCTCGCCCTCCGAGTCCGCCGCGACCGGAAAACCAATAGCCGCAGTCCGACGAGGGCGGACTGCGACCACGGCGCTTGAGGAACCACCCCCGTCCTCCCCTCGGAACCTGGTTCCCGCATTCGTTGATTGCCACGTTGTTGCTGCTTTGATAGACACCGGTGCCGCTCGATCTGTTATTTCTGCCGATTTCTGTTGCCGCCTAAACAAAGTGACGACTGCTTACGACGGACGCCACCTTAAGGATGCCTCCGGAACTATCATTTCTCCACTTGCTACTTGTACTGCACGGGTCACTATTCAAGACGTTACGTACCCAGTTGAAT
Organism: Ornithodoros turicata; assembly: GCF_037126465.1. Taxonomy (NCBI): domain Eukaryota; kingdom Metazoa; phylum Arthropoda; class Arachnida; order Ixodida; family Argasidae; genus Ornithodoros; species Ornithodoros turicata. Next base: position 5,798,268 of record NC_088202.1, on the reverse strand, counting down.
TTCTTGTCTTGTCGTCTTGCTGCCACGACGTAATCTTGGGCTGGGACTTCCTGCGTGACAATCTCGCTGTCATAGACTGTGCTCGTGAGGAGGTCCTTCTCAGTCCCGTGCCGTGCTTTGACTCCGAGCCCACCGTTCCGCCTTCTTGCAAGCTATCTGCTCCTGTTGCCCTCATCTTGCCTCCTCGCTCCGTCACGTTCGCGCCTCTTACTCCGACCCTGTCGTTGTCTTCCCGCGCATCGTACTGCATCATTGTGTCACCCAACGTTCACGCACTAGCTTTCAAAGGACTTGCTGCTCCATCCTGCCTCACCTCGCTCACAGACGGTCGAGCATACATTCCCATAACCAACACCGCCGACGTGGCTGCTCTCCTACCCGCTGGCTTCGTCGTCGCTACAGCCGAGGACTGTGACCCCATCGATGTCCTTGCTCCCCTCAACGTTACGCCGGAACCCGCTCGCTTGCTCACGCCTGTCAATCCTACTTCCCTGACCACGATGATCGCTTCTACTCTTTCCTCTGACGACCGCGCATCCCTCATTTCACTATTAACGACGTATTCCCACCTCTTCGATCTTGGCAAGCCACCCTTGGGAGTCGCAAAAGGAGTGCATCACCGCATCGACACCGGCACCTCCCCTCCCGTTCGTCAGCGCCCGTACAGAGTTTCTGCGTCAGAGCGCGCAGTCATAGAGAAGGAGGTGTCAGACATGCTTTCTCGGGGCATTATTCAGCCCTCATCCAGCCCTTGGGCGTCGCCTGTTGTCTTAGTAACGAAAAAGGACGGCAGCATACGGTTCTGCGTTGATTATCGTCGGCTGAACAAGATCACACGTCGCGACGTCTACCCCATGCCCCGGATTGATGATGCCCTGGATGCCCTCAGTGATGCTAATTTCTTTTCTTCTCTGGACTTGCGCTCTGGATCCTGGCAAATCCCTATGGCGGACAGTGATATCGAAAAAACGGCATTCACTACACCGGATGGATTATATGAATTTAACGTAATGCCCTTCGGACTCACCAACGCACCTGCGACTTTCGAGCGCCTCATGGATACTGTTCTGCGTGGCCTTCGATGGCACGTTTGCCTTTGCTATTTGGATGATGTCATCGTGTACTCTCAGACATTTCCTCAACATTTGGACCGGCTACGGGCCGTTTTCGACTGCTTCGCCGCTGCTGGCCTGCAATTAAATCACAAGAAGTGCTACTTTGGCTATCGGCAGATCAAAGTGTTGGGCCACATCGTTTCCGCTCAGGGCATCTCACCCGACCCCGACAAGGTACGCGCCGTGGACGACTTCCCCACTCCAACAAACATACGAGATTTGCGCAGTTTCATTGGACTATGTTCGTACTTTCGACGATTTATCAGGGGCTTTGCCGATATTGCTGCACCTCTCACCAGCCTTTTGACGAAAGATGCCCAATACTGTTGGACCCCTTCGTGTGCTGCAGCTTTTCATCGCCTCAAATCCCTCCTGACTTCTGCTCCAGTCCTTCAGCACTTTGACCCTTCCGTGCCTACAGAGCTGCATACGGACGCCAGCGGGGTCGGCATCGGCGCGGTACTGGCTCAACGCCCCTCTGACGCTCCCATGGAACACCCTGTCGCTTTTGCGAGTCGTACCCTTTCTAAGAACGAACGTAATTACACCACCACTGAGAAGGAGTGCCTTGCCGTCATCTGGGCCATACAGAAATTTCGTCCGTATCTTTACGGCCGGCCCTTCTCTGTTATTACCGATCACCACGCCCTGTGTTGGCTCGGCACCCTCAAAGATCCCGTTGGCCGCCTTGGAAGGTGGACACTACGACTTCAAGAGTTCGACGTGTCTGTGAAGTACAAGTCGGGCCGCCTGCACTCTGATGCCGACGCACTTTCCCGTTGTCCCCTTCCGCACGAGATGGCACCACCCCTCGATCAACCGTCCCCTGCCTCGGATCCTTCCCTCCTACTTTGCTGTCCTCTGACCTCCTTCGACCCCACATTCCTTCGGACGGAGCAGCTCAAGGATACCACATTTTCCCCTATAATCCGCCACCTTGATGGTACATGTCCAGCCACCAACCGGAAAGTTATCCGCCAGAGTAAACATTTCACCTTGTCCGACGGGGCCTTATATCGGCACAATTACTCTCCCGACGGCGCACGACTTCTTCTGGCCGCGCCTCCCGGCGTCCGCCAGCAAATACTACGTTCTCTCCACGATGACGTGACGGCTGGTCATCTCGGCTTCTTGAAGACCTATAACCGTGTCCGCCAGCGTTACTTTTGGCCTCGGATGTATAGTAATGTTCACCGTTACGTCGACGCCTGCCTCGTCTGTCAACGACGCAAGCCTTCCTCTCCGCCCACCACAGGCCTTCTGCAACCCCTAACCCCACCCCAGCACCCGTTTGAGCGCATTGGGATCGACCTTTTCGGCCCACTCCCTATAACACCCTCCGGCAATCGGTGGGTTATTGTCGCTATAGACCACGCCACCCGGTACGTGGAATCCGCCGCCCTCGTCTCCGGGTCCTCAGAAGAAATCGCCCACTTCTTCGTCAACTACATTCTCCTACGTCACGGCGCCCCGCGGGTTATCATCAGCGACCGTGGCCGTTCTTTCTTGGCCGCCCTGCTTCAGGAGATATTCCGGGCTTGCTCTGTGGTGCACACTCCCACTTCTGCCTACCACCCTCAGACAAATGGACTTACGGAGCGCTTCAATCACACCCTCGCCGATATGCTGGCTTGTTACGTGTCGGCCAATCACAGCAACTGGGACGCCATCCTCCCCTACGTCACGTTTGCGTACAACTCGGCAGTGCAAGCTACCACGGGCTTCAGCCCTTTCCGTCTTGTTTATGGCCGCGAGCCCTTGTGCACCATCGACACCATTTTTCCTTACACACCGCAAACCGATCACAACCTACCCTTGGCCGACAGTACCTCCCGTACCGAAGAATGCCGCCAACTGGCCCGTTTCCGTACTTTTGACCACCAAGCGCTCGCCAAGCATCGCTACGATGCGTGCCACCGGCACGCTGAATTTCGTGTCGGCGATAAAGTATGGCTCTGGGTGCCCATTCGCACTCCTGGCTTATGTGAAAAGCTTGTAGAGCGAGAAATGAGGCGACCAGGCTCTACTGAGGTTGATGGGTTTAATGACGGTTAACGGCGATGAACCGAAAACGAAAGCTCGGGTCACGCGCAGTGCTGCGCGTAACCGATGGCGGTGCTGGTGATGATTATGACGCTGCTGCTACAGGGCTCCCCCCCGTGGCGGATGACAAGGCTGGCGAGGAGGGCCGAGGTTGGCGGAAAGGTCGGGCGCCGAGGCCAAGGAGTGCAGGAGCCGGACCCGAGGCGGCGGGCGGTTCGTAGTGTGCGAGCTGCGGCGCCCAATGCACCCGACGTGGAGGGGAAGGAATGCTGGAGACAGGAGCTGAGCACGGACGTAGGGAGGGCGGGTCGGGCGATACCAGAGGTGCAGACTCCAGGAATGCGGGCTTGAGCCTGTCGATGGCCACAGTGTCAGGTCCCCGCGGAAGATCGAGGCGGAAAAACTTCGCGGCTCGCGAGATGACCCTGTAGGGGCCGTCATAGGGAGGCTGCAAGCTGGAGCGCACAGAGTCCCGGCGGACGAAGACGTGGGTGGCTTGATTAAGGTCGGGGCTCACGAACACGCGTGTTGCGGGACCGGAGCGGGTAGGCGTGGGCTTGAGGTCCCGGAAGAGCTGGCGGAGACGGTCGATGTAGGAGGAAGGGTCGTGCACGAGCGGGGCCGAGGGGGTGAAGAATGATCCGGGAAGGCGGAGCGGGCAGCCGTAGACCATGTGGGCCGCGCTGCAGTCATCCTGGCGGATCGCGGCGCGAAGGCCAAGCAGGACGAAGGGTAGACGCTCGGGCCAGGTTGTGTCGCCGTGGTCAGTGGCGCGGAGGGAAGCCTTGAGCTGCCGATGAAGGCGCTCGACCAGGCCGTTGGCAGCCGGATGGTAGGCCGTGGTTCGGATGTGATGGGTTCCGAGGGCGCTGCACAGGTGACCGAAGAGGGCCGATTCAAACTGGCGTCCTCTGTCCGTGGTTACAGTGGACGGGACGCCGAATCGGGAAACCCAGGAGAAGAGGAATGCGTGGGCCACCGTCTCTGCCGTGATGTCAGGGATCGGCGTTACCTCCGGCCAGCGGGTAAAGCGGTCGATGCACGAGAGCAGGTAGCGGTAGCCTTTGGCCGGAGGAAGCGGGCCGACCAAGTCGATGTGGACCTGGTCGAAACGTGCATCTGGCGGAAGGAACCGCGATGGAGGCGAGATGGTGTGGCGGTAGATTTTGGACCGCTGGCAGGCCAGGCAGGCCCGCGCCCAGTCACGGACGTCGGCATTCATGCGAGGCCATATATAGCGCTCTGCGACGATCTTTTGCGTGCCGCGCACGCCAGGGTGGGACAGCGAGTGGAGGGCGTTGAAAACATGCCGGCGGAAGGCCAGGGGAACGAAAGGGCGCGGGGTACCAGTAGAGGTGTCGCACCATAGACTTGCCGTCGAACCGGGGAGCGAGATCTCCCGAAAAGTGGTGGATGAGGCGGGGGAGGAACGAAGATTGGCGAGATCTTGATCAGCGTGTTGCGCCTGGGCGATGCCGTCCAAATCGACCGCGGGGGGCGGATGGAGAGCATTGACGTCCGGCCGCGAGAGTGCGTCGGCAGCGGCATTGTCTTCGCCTGCGACGTGTCGCACATCGGTCGTGAACTCCAAGAGGTAGCACATGTGGCGGGTTTCACGAGGCGAGTGGTTGAGGGAGGGCGATCGCAGGGCGAACATGAGAGGCTTGTGGTCGGTACACAGCACAAACGGGCGGCCCTCGAGAAAATGGCGGTAGTGTCTGCATGCCAGGTAGGCGGCGAGGAGCTCACGCCCGAAGGTGCTGTAGCGGGTTTCTGCTGGCGAGAGGCGCTGGGAAAAGAAACCGAGAGGTTTCCAGTTGCCATCCTGACGCTGTTGCAAGACCGCGCCGACAGCAGCAGTGGAGGCGTCGACGAACAACGCTGTCTTGGCGTCAGGACGAGGATGGTGGAGCAGCACAGCATCTGCCAGGGCCTGCTTGACTTCTACGAACGCGCGTTCTGCTGCTGGTGTCCACTCCAGAGGGGCAGCACGGGCCTCTTTCGGATGGTCAGCGCCGAGAGCTGCGTAGAGAGGCTGGAGCAAGGCAGCACAGCGAGGCACAAAACGTCGGTAGAAAGTCACGAGGCCAAGGAATGAACGAAGTCCTTTGCGAGAAGTGGGGGCAGGAAAGTCTCGGATGGCCTGGACCTTGGATGCGAGTGGCCGGATGCCTTGCGGGGTGATGGTGTGTCCCAGGAAGGTAAGGGTGGTAACGCCAAACTCGCACTTCGCGGTATTGATGGAGACTCCGTAGTCCTCCAGGCGCGAGAACAGGGCGCGCAGGTGGGCGCGATGAGCCTCCGGAGATGGACTTGCGACGAGGATGTCATCCATGTATGCGAATGCGAAGTCCAGGCCGCGGAGCACTTCGTTGATGAATCGTTGGAATGTCTGCGCAGCATTACGCAGGCCAAAGGGCATCCGCACGTATTCAAAGAGGCCAAAAGGGGTGGTTATAGCAGTCTTCGGGATGTCAGGGGGATGGACGGGAATTTGGTGATAGGCTTTGATGAGGTCTATCTTGGAGAAGATGGTCGCTCCGTCAAGATTCGCGGTGAAGTCCTGAATATGGGGAAGCGGGTATCTGTCCGGTACCGTGACGATGTTGAGTGCACGGTAGTCCCCACATGGGCGCCAGTCACCAGGTGTTGCTTTGGGCACCATGTGGAGAGCGGAAGACCACGGGCTGGAGGAAGGCCGAATGATCCCCAGTTCGAGCACGTGCTCGAATTCCCTCTTGGCAATGACGAGGCGCTCCGGAGCCAGCCGTCTGGGGCGAGCGAAGACAGGGGGGCCTCGTGTCACGATGTGGTGAGTGACGCTGTGGCGAGGTGGGCAAGAGGCGTGCGATTGGCGCAGGACAGCGGGGAACTCCGTGATAATGTCGGCGAAAGCAGTGGGCAACGGTAGCCGTATGGTGGGACTAATGGCGGCTATATGCGCTGGGGCTCCATAAACGTGCAAAGAAGTAGTGTTGTCGACGAGGCGCTGGCGTCTAATATCCACAAGAAGGTCGAAATGGTGGAGGAAGTCGGCGCCAAGGATTGCGAAGGGGAGGTCGGCGATGGTAAAAACCCAACGAAATACTCTGCGCAGGCCGAGGTCAAGGGTGACGGAGCGTTGACCGTAAGTTGAGATGGTGGACTTGTTGACGGCCTGCAAAGCCAAGTCTGGTTGTCGGTGTCGTTTTTCTGCGGGGGTTGGTGGAACGACGCTCACGTCAGCCCCGGTATCCACCAGGAAGCGACAGCCGGACACGCGGTCCGTGATCCGGAAGAGCCGGCTGTTGTCGCCCCCAGCCATGCCAGCCGTTAATGGTTGGGGGGAGCGTTTCCCGGCCACGAGCAAGGGGCCTGGCAGTTCCTTGCGGCATCGCCGAATTTTCGATGATACCAGCAGAAGTGGTTCTGAGAGGGCGAAGGAGACCGTTGACGGGATGGCGAGCAGCGACGGCAAAACGGGCGCCGAGGGGAACGTGGTCGCTGCGGGGGAATGGCGTCCACCCGGTTCACCAGGGCCGCCACCGTAGTCTGGAGTTGCTGGAGCGACGTGCTGATGGCATTGATTGCAACGTCCACCGGTGGAGGGGAGGTGCGGGGGGCCAGGGCGGCAACGGCTCCTGGTGATGGAAGGCCAGCAAAATCCAGAATACGGTCCGCCATCTTCGCCAAGTCATCCAGGCGGGAATTTTCGCCGGCGGCCAGGATCATGCGTACGTTGTGGGGCAAACGTTGTAGGAAGAGTTCGCGTAGTAGTGAGTCGTCCGTGGTAGGGTTGCCGGCGAGGTCGCGCATGCGGCGTAGGAGCTGGGTGGGCCGTCGATCGCCGAGCTCTTCCCTGTTCAGAAGCTGCTGCAATCGCCGCTCCTCCGAAGCAGAGAAGCAGAAGCGAATTAACTCGTCCCGTAAGGTGTCGTAGGGCAACTCGGGGTGAGGGTGGATTATTAGGTCACGGACTTCCGCCGCAGCTTCGGGAGGAAGGTTTGCGATGGCATAGCCAAACCTTGAGGCTTGAGAAGTGACGCGGCGTCCGTCGAAGAGAACCTCCGCCTGCGCGAACCACAGCTCAGGGTCGGAGATGGAGAAAGGCGGCAGGCGGAGCGGTGCCACAGAAGCCTCAAGCGGAGGAAGTGGCGGTGGCCGGCTGGGAGGCGAAGAGCTGGTGGAGTGCTGGTCACCGTTCATGATGGTGGAACGCTAAGACATCACGTTCGGGTCACCAGTTGTAGAGCGAGAAATGAGGCGACCAGGCTCTACTGAGGTTGATGGGTTTAATGACGGTTAATGGCGATGAACCGAAAACGAAAGCTCGGGTCACGCGCAGTGCTGCGCGTAACCGATGGCGGTGCTGGTGATGATTATGACGCTGCTGCTACAAGCTCATTTCCCGATATCTTGGCCCTTACCGCGTCCTTCGCCGTACCTCAGACGTGAACTATGTCGTGGAACCCGTTGAGCCTCCTCCTGACCGTCGACTACCGCGGCACTGAAACCGTCCACGTCACCCGCCTTAAGCCTTTCATCACCCCCTAACCGTCCCGTTCATCAGTCGCCAGGTTGGCTCCTTTTCTCCGCCGGGGGAAGTTGTGAGCAGGACGTTCGCCATCGTGGTCATCGGTTCCGGCACGCTCGCTCGCTCGCTCCCGCTTCTGGAAGTTCCAGCATCAACCCGAATAAACCTTGCCAAACCTGATTCCTTGCCACAATATATATATACAAAGGAAAAATAGCCGAAGCTCTGTAGCTGCACGTTGAGCACATGTTTACAATTTGATCGTGCCCTCCCAGCCAAGGACAGCTGTTTCGGTCTACTTGGACCTCGTCAGCCTGGCGCAGGGAAGTGACACGATCTTGGATCGGCGACACAGTGCGTCTCGGCGAGACGTCAATGTTCCACGGTGATGGCGTCACCTGTGGAGGCCGCAGTGCAAGCCAGCAAGTACATATACAAAGGAAAAATAGCCGAAGCTCTGTAGCTGCACGTTGAGCACATGTTTACAATTTGATCGTGCCCTCCCAGCCAAGGACAGCTGTTTCGGTCTACTTGGACCTCGTCAGCCTGGCGCAGGGAAGTGACACGATCTTGGATCGGCCCAACAGTGCGTCTCGGCGAGACGTCAATGTTCCACGGTGACGGCGTCACCTGTGGAGGCCGCAGTGCAAGCCAGCAAGTACATATACAAAGGAAAAATAGCCGAAGCTCTGTAGCTGCACGTTGAGCACATGTTTACAATTTGATCGTGCCCTCCCAGCCAAGGACAGCTGTTTCGGTCTACTTGGACCTCGTCAGCCTGGCGCAGGGAAGTGACACGATCTTGGATCGGCCCAACAGTGCGTCTCGGCGAGACGTCAATGTTCCACGGTGACGGCGTCACCTGTGGAGGCCGCAGTGCAAGCCAGCAAGTACATATACAAAGGAAAAATAGCCGAAGCTCTGTAGCTGCACGTTGAGCACATGTTTACAATTTGATCGTGCCCTCCCAGCCAAGGACAGCTGTTTCGGTCTACTTGGACCTCGTCAGCCTGGCGCAGGGAAGTGACACGATCTTGGATCGGCGCAACAGTGCGTCTCGGCGAGACGTCAATGTTCCACGGTGACGGCGTCACCTGTGGAGGCCGCAGTGCAAGCCAGCAAGTACATATACAAAGGAAAAATAGCCGAAGCTCTGTAGCTGCACGTTGAGCACATGTTTACAATTTGATCGTGCCCTCGCAGCCAAGGACAGCTGTTTCGGTCTACTTGGACCTCGTCAGCCTGGCGCAGGGAAGTGACACGATCTTGGATCGGCCCAACAGTGCGTCTCGGCGAGACGTGCTGGCTTGCACTGCGGCCTCCACAGGTGACGCCGTCACCGTGGAACATTGACGTCTCGCCGAGACGCACTGTTGCGCCGATCCAAGATCGTGTCTCTTCCCTGCGCCAGGCTGACGAGGTCCAAGTAGATCGAAACAGCTGTCCTTGGCTGGGAGGGCACGATCAAATTGTAAACATGTGCTCAACGTGCAGCTACAGAGCTTCGGCTATTTTTCCTTTGTATATGTACTTGCTGGTTTGCACTGCGGCCTCCACAGGTGACGCCGTCACCGTGGAACATTGACGTCTCGCCGAGACGCACTGTTGCGCAGATCCAAGATCGTGTCACTTCCCTGCGCCAGGCTGACGAGGTCCAAGTAGACCGAAACAGCTGTCCTTGGCTGCGAGGGCACGATCAAATTGTAAACATTTATATATATATGTGTGTGTGTGTGTATAAAAGTGAAATAATAAGGCTTGGACTACCAATTACAGGAACGTTAACAAAAACTAGTTTATTTAAAGGGCAATTTCACACATAGATTAAAAAAAAGAATGGTCGACGTTTCGACAGTGGCACTGTCTTCGTCAGGACAAAAGAGGTACAAGGGTTGCATATTGCTTAAATAGGTTTCCTGGGTGACGTCACAATCGGTGCAAGTATGCCACGTGGCCGTTGTCTGAGTCATATTCTGGACCATTCCGCAAGGTCAAGTCCGGGTGGTGATGTTATCTTCCTTGGGGAGCCAGCTCAGGGTGAGCTGTAATGAGGCCATAGCTGAAAAGAAAAAAAAAGGAAAATAAAAGGCATGGCAGAATAAAAGCGCTAAAAACACGAGGACGACGGACACACAATTAGCGCACTAACAACATTTATGTTTCAACAACACCGTTCCTTAAAAGAGCTCACGAATTCCCTTTCCTTCGTTGTCAACCCAATGGAAGCGCTGCTGACGCACTTGTCACCCCCCTCCGCTATCAAAAAAGCTTCCCTGATTTCTCGTTCCCTGCTATCAGAGAACCTGCCCTTTATCTGCGTGTCACCAAACAAAGGTAGACAACCACAATCCCTGAACATGTAAAAAAAAGATTCCCAAAACGTGCAGATAGATTATACTTGTGCTCTCTCAATCGAACATTTAAACACCTTCCTGTTTGGCCCAGATACATGGACCCACATGACAATGGAATTTCATATACAACATGAGAAACACAGTTAACAAATCTATCCCTATGCTTCACAACGCATCCTTTCTTTTCAACCCCCCGAACATCGTTAACTATTGCCAGGTAGGGAAGACAATTTCCTCCCCCTCCAAAAACCACTTTAACCCCCCTCTTTTCAGACATTTTTTTTTTAGATTGTGCGAGACTTTGTGAACATAGGGAATGACAGTGGCCCCGGAAAAAGACTCTTTCAACATCCGGCTCTTAGACCCCCGGGACTTCAGAACTTTATCGCAGATCCCCACAAGCAAATCAACCGGGAAGCGTATTTCCAAAACATATCGCGCACAGCCGGCGAGGCTCCTCCTCACCCTCTGCTGCGCCGGGATCGCAAGGCGATTCGTGTGTTTGAGTGGCACGGCCGAGTGCATCCGAAAGATGAGAACACCTCTTGCTGTTTGTACCGTCCTTTGTGGCATCGAAGCTATCGAATAGCTCGCGAATGAATAGTCAAGTTACGCGCTGATGCTGCAGCAACACGTGAATGGTGCACCTGTGGTGTAACACAGACCAAATCATTTCTGCAACGTTGCAGTTGACTTAATTCTTTGGCACACTTTGCCCCATTCGAGCTGCATATATGCTGTCTCATGGTTTGCTATTTTGAACACATAATAAAGGGTCTATTCAAACGTTCCTGCAATGCACTTCTTTGTAGTCGTAGTGCAAGTTACAAAACAAATAAAGAGTGGACTCACCAATATCACTCTTGCTCATCAGCTATCACTCATCAGCTAATTGCGCGACATGTAATAAACGTCAGCGGCAAAACACGTTATAATGGCTGTCCATATCAACAGGCAGTGCAGTCAACCCACAATTTGCGAACCGTGAGCATTATATTATTGCTATCGAGGAATTCACGTTTGGAATAATTGCAAGAGTAGACATGCAGTAAAATAACACAAGATGCCGCTTAACATGTGATGACATGCATTTAATTTAGTCAGTTAACGTCTTTATATATGCATATATTAAGTTTCTAATGATGTTCTAAAATTGATTCGCCCTTGCCTGTCTTGCTCAATGTTAGTAGTGCAGCTCTACCTCTTCGTTCCTGTCCAAAGCTCAATTAAATTGTCCGAGGGCTATTAACTGTACTCTGGACACGATTCCACACAGATCCAGCTCTAACATGCTATTCATGAATCACATTGAGGGCTATCGTCAGAACTGTTTTCTTTTAGGGAAGACGCATCTTTTTCTCTTTGCCCTTTTCGCTGTGCCCCTATTTCAAAGTTCTCCTCCAAAGTGACATATAACTGTTAGTGATGTGACTGATGGCATTCACCACCTTCATAAATCAAAGTAAGAAAAAGGTTGGACATTGATTGATTTGTAAAAGAAAAAAAAAAGAGCTGTTAGTCCCAGGTAGGATATTCAAAATGGGCAGCAGCTCGTTGTGACAACAATTCATAAAATGCATAATTGCAAAAAGAAAAAAAAGCGTGTTTTATGAAGAGTTACACAGCAAAATAACGGAACGTTAGTACAATAGCACAAGATACAAAGGCTTCTGCAGTATCACATGGCAAAGTATTGACGGGGTAACACTTGATGTGCGCTGTCCTTTGCCACGTTCGTGTTTGGTCATCCGACCTGTGCGAAGATGGTTCGGTCTTCGGTGTCAGGATGTAGCATTGCTTAGTTTGTACGGAAAAGCTCTGTCAAGTGCGGCTAGAAAAAAAGAGCACTAAACAACACCAACTCACACACTGAGTTAAGTGGTGCGTAAGTGCCAGATTAAGAAGTGATGCTATTACATTGAGCAAAAAAGATGGCAATAGGAGCGACGACATTTTCTAAAACGTAAGGCGAGCTGACACTCCGAAGAAGCGTGCACTATTGAGGATTTTCATGCGTAATATTGCACAACAGAGGAAATTCATTATTATAAATACTATAAAACATTTGTAGTTGGTGACAAACAAAGAACACACGTGTTTGTTCATTGTTTAGACACAAGACCATACATCCCCATTTTTTCCTAGCTTCAGTTATCATCGATAGCACCATATACAAAACCGTGTCCAACAAAAACATAAGCACAAGTCGGCACGAATCACCTTCAACTCATCCATCGATGATTTGTCTCTTTCCTACATGAAATGACCCAGTATTGTTCGATGATTGAGGTGTTTTCACCGGAAAAAGCAAAGATTTGGTGCGCAGAGGCAGACGAAGTCTACAAGTAATTCACGAAAAAGCCAATGAGTGCCAGGGGCTAGCACTTCGGCTTGTTTGTTTATCTGAGGCAGAGGAGTCGGATATCAGATACGCAGTCTACGCGAGGGCGTTAAAAAGCGCGCGGAATTTCTGTGAGCACTGCCGTTTACACTGCGCATGCGCGCGGGGCAAGCGTGGACGGCAGAGTTGTTGCTGCGCTGACGAGACCACTTGGCGTCGTCGTCTCCATGGTTACAAAGAGCATGCGCACTGCGGCAAGATGAGCTATGTGCGAGAAGGAAGGCCGCGCTGGCTGTGCGCGACATGTTTTGGAAATACGCAACCGGGAACCCCGCATTCCTTAATCTGTCCACCTGTGCTTTAAAGCTGATTTCCATTTCATGGAAGCACGATCTATCCAGGGAGGTTTTTAAACAACTCTGTGCAACGCCTCTTTTTACCAACTTAGACTGGTTAGATGAAAACGGCAAGATAGGCTTGATGGACCTCTGTTGACACCGCCAACAGAGGTGCTCCTCCTTCATAATTAACAACAAGTCTAAATACTGCAGCCTGCCCTCATTCATCCGTTCCACCGTAAACTGAAGATCGGGAGCAGCACCCTCAAAAATACTCCGTACATTGTCAACAAGTCCCATCACCTCGTTTGCGACAACAAGGTAATCATCAACGTACCTAAAAATACGTGTAACAGGGACCTTTCTTTCCTTAAGGATACATTCAATTTTGGAATCCACCTCAGCCAAGTATAAACTGCTGAGAACTAGGGCAAACCTAGACCCAATACATACTCCCTTCTTTTGTCTGAAAGAACAGTTGTTATATTGTACCATGGTGGAACTAAGGTATTCCTTTAACAACCACAAAAACTGGGGTACAGTACACCCCGCAGCATTTTGAAACCTAACCAGCCCCACCCTGTCAATCCCCCTCTCAACAGTATCCACTATTCCCGACGTAGGAAGTGAGTAGAACAAGTCCACGATATCAAAAGACCACACCATCTTACCCTCCCCGCCCCCCTGCGATTTTAGCCACTCCACAACCTCATTTGAGTTTTTCACCAGAAAGGGGTCCGAAATTGGCAACTGGTTTAGACACTTGCACAGGAACCGACTTAAAGCACCTTGCCACGAAGAGCCCGAGGAGGCGAAGAGAGAAAGGAAAAAAATGGGAAAGTATATCCCCTCTAGACGACCAGATTCCTTACTGTTGAAAGTACACCGGGATCTTCGTTAATGATTGATTGGAATTTGTAAATGAGATAAGACTCGCGTTGTTCCCTGCCTCTATGGGAGCTAAAGTTTGATAGAAGAATAAAAAGGGCGACGTCATTTATTGAATGACCAGGCTGGTTGAAATGACGAGAAACAGGAAGATTTGGCTTTTTATTAACGTCTGACCGGTGGTTGTTGAACCTGATCCGAAAAGATGTTTTGGTTTGACCTACGTATTCTGCTTGACACGCGTTGCACTGAATGGCATAAATGACGTTGGATGAATTGCAGTCAAAGTCACCATGAATTTTGACGAACAAATTAGAATTTGTGCTGTTAAGCACGTTTGCACTTCGCATTAGTTTGCATATTTGACATCTGCGGCCATTGCACGGGTTGCAGCCTGCAGTCGGACTTGTTGGTCGGTTGACTTTGGAGCTGACTAGATTATCGTGGAGGTTTTGCGTGCGCCTGTAGGCCACACGTGGCGGTTCCGGGAAGATTTGTCGCATGCGCTCTGACTGACAAAGAATACCGTGGTGGCGATTAAGTATACTGTTGATGTTGGAAACATTATTGTTGAATGTTACAACGAGTTTGACGGAACCATTGTCTGATTTGCGGTTGCGGTTGTGGAACAGAGCTTTGCGATCTGCCCTGCGGGCCTCCCTTCTTGCGTCCTCAACTAAACTGGGTGGGAATTGCCGACTGATGAATATTTGCTTGAGTTGGTTCAAATTTCTATCCAGGTCACTGTCGCTGGAACAGATGCGTCTATAACGAAGTGCCTGGCTGTAGGGGATAGCAAGTTTAGTGTGCCGCGGGTGGCAACTCTTGAAAGCTAGGTACTGCTGGGAGTCCGTAGGTTTACGGAACAGGTCCGTAGTTAGGACCCCGTCCGTTAACTTTACCTGGACATCTAGGAAGTTAACAGTTAGAGCTGAGTAAGAATGGGTGAATTTGATAGACGGATGTGCTTGGTTAAAATTCCTAATGAATATATTCAGATCGTCCTCCGAATATGGCCAAACCATAAAGATATCGTCCAGGAAACGCTTGTACAACGTCGGCTTTTTCTCGCATTGGAACAGAAACGCCTCCTCCAAATTACCCATAAATATGTTTGCATAATTTGGTGCCATCTTAGTGCCCATAGCCGTGCCACTGACTTGCAAGTAATGTTTACCATCAAATTCAAAGTTATTTTTTTTCAGAATAAGGTTAAGGAATGTGAATAGAACACAAGGATCGTATGAGTTGTCCGAATATTTTAAAAACGCCCTTTGAGCTGCAGCAATGCCATCTTCGTGGGGGATGTTGGTATAGAGGGAAGCAACGTCTAGCGTGACCAGCAAACTTTGTTGGTAACCAGCAAAGTTTGTAGCGTGCCACACAACGCAGCGTGACATGGGAGTATATGATTCAAAGAAAACTTCTGGAAAATGCCCAGAATCCCACAAAAAGTTTAAAATGTGACATGTATTTCGTTTTACATCGCTCATTGTTCCATACCATCGTCGACGGTGTTGTACATTGATAAACCGTACGTAAAACTTGTCCCATAGCAGTATGCGGTTTCTCAAATACATAGCACGATTTTTAACTGCAAGAATAAAACGCTGTGGGCATTTCTTGCTAAAACGGCTGTCGAAAGGTCAGTCTCTACAATGGGCAAGTGCTGTAAAGGGGCTAACGCAGACGCGACTTGATACAAATTGTACGTGCTCACAAAACACAAACGACGAATTCCAGTCACAACATCGCACAGAGGTTGGTTCACGAATGAGTTCGCAGCTGCTGCACTGTTTACTTATCGCAGAAGCAGTGGAACCCGGCTTCCGCCATCTTCAAGCACAGATACGTGAAGCCACGAAAAGCCGTAGCTGGAATCCACTGATAAGTACGAAGGCGCGTACACGTCACAATACCCGTTCGGGTGCATCTATGTCATAAAAATGGCTGCGCCCATGTGTGTTTCGGAATGAATTATCTATGTTTTTGACATGGTACTGTACCAAACTGTGAGAATGAAGGTGCATTTTGGAGAGAGCTGGTTGAGCGCTTTCAGAATATCACAACCGTTTCGACTATTTGGGATATCGGCATAGCTGACCGTTAGCAAATATTTGACGAACATTGGACAACATTGCTTCCACGTTGGGGCAACAATGTGTGCTGCTAGCTAGCTACCTGCAGGGGATACTGGTAGTCTCTAAGGAACACTAACCTCTCGAATCACACAAGGTACGACAAACCTAGCTCACTGGGCAAGGAACCGATGCGCGTCATTGGACAATCTTTTAACGATAGCATGTCTTTCCTGCTGTTAGGAGTAACAGGACCCGAACGTTTTGGTGTTTTTCCATCTGGCGGACTACAACACCGCTGTGCCAATGCCATTAGGAGGACCTGAATGCAGGTTGCCACATTTTTTGACGGAACGCTTTGGTGACACGACACGCACATGTTGTACCCGCTACCGAAAGGTGGTATCGCGGTACCGATACGTGTTACATAAGTAAAAAGTATCGAAATACAGATATCGATACGTATTTCTTAAAGTAACTGAGTTCCGCTATGTTACTAAAAAAGTAACGCGATACTTTGTTCGATACTCTTGTTTGAAATACGAAGATGATGCATTATAGCAATCTCGCTTATGTGAACACTTTTATAATAACAAGTTGGGAGAACACAGTTTTTAAGTAAAAAGACAGCATATTTATTACGAGGGGTTTTCAAGTGAAACCGGGACTTTCTGTCTCCTTAGAGTACAAATGGCTCGCGCTACTTCTTTTTCGTCATTTTCACACGCGACAGGCGTCCGCGTTCACCACGTGGTGGTCCAAAGTGTGTGTAAAACAGAAGACAGGTGCTGGACAAGATGGCCGACAACGAGGTGAGCGCGCACATCGAACAGCGAATTGTCATGGAGTTTCTCGTGAATGAAGGGTTAAAGTCATCTGAAATTCACGGAAGACTTAGAGAAGCTAGAGAAGCTTCATGCTCAGCATGGCCACGGTACACTTAGCTGCAGCAAAACGTTTGAGTGGTGCAAACGGTTCCGAGACGGCCGTACATCAGTGCAGGACGATCCCGGCTGGGGCGGCTGAGAGCCCAGTCTCAGAGTTCCTGAGAACGTCCAACTTGTAGTGCGGATGAACCTCAAGAACCGACGGATAACATGTCTCGAACTCGCTCGAAGGACGGACCTTTCTGTGGGAACGTTGAACACTATCATTCATGAACACCCAGTTTCTGAAAGCCCGGTGGGTCCCGAGGCAGCTCTCCGTGTTTGACCAGCAGAGAAGACTGGAAATCTCCCAAGAGCTAAGGTACCCTTTCGACACTGCAGGACAGCCGTTCCTTGATCGGATCATTACGTGCGATGAAAACTGGGTGCACCATTTCACTCCTGAGTCTAAACAGTAGAAGCATCCGTGCTCGCTAGCTCCCAAGAAGTCCCGAAGCACCCCGTCTGCGGGTAAGGTCATGGCCACGGTTTTCTGGGACAAGGCTGGCGTTGTTCATGTTGATTTTCTGCCCATTGGTACCACCATCAATAGTGCATATTACTGCCAGGTTCTCAGGGATGTGCATAAGGCGCTCAAGCAAAAGCGGCCGGGCCTCATCACCAAAGTAGACTCCTCCTACAGGACAATGCACGCCCGCATACCGCGCATCTCACGACACGCACCGTACAGGAACTTGGCTTGGAGTTGCTGCCACATCCCCTGTACAGTCCAGACCTCGCCCCCAGCGATTTCGATCTCTTCGGGCTATTGATAGCGTTCCTTGGGGGCCGCCACTTCAGCTGCGACGACAAGGTCAAGAATGCGGTCCGATCATGGCTGGTACGCGCCGGTAAGGATTTCTACGCTGCTGACATCCAAGCCCGCGTCAAACGCTGGTTATTACGTCGAAAAATAAAACTAATTTCTTGCCAGTAAGTTCATTTTAGTTTTGTGAAAAATGAACAGTCGCGGTTGGACTTAAACACCTTGACTTGAACTTGTGTGTAGCTCGGACACTTTGCTTGACTTTTATCAATAGCTGGTTCTCAATATCTTCTTCTGCCACCGTAGCAGGCCGTGCTCTTTACGGCAGCTGACACAGGCTAATATGACAATTACGTTAGTGTTAGGCCCACACATACCGTGGAGTACAATGTCCCGGGAAACTTATCCGAAGTTAACAATATGTGTGTGTGTGTTAGTATATGTGAGCGTGACTTAGTGCGACACAGCAGCTTAGCAGAGGAATCGAGAGCGCACTGTCAAGGGCTTGACTTCTGTTCGTTGACCTCGACTCTTTTGTGGAGCGCAGCGTGGTTATTTCCTCCAGGTTCGAAGAAAAAAAGTGGACATGTGTCTTTTATAACTCACGTTACGAAGCACGTAGGCGTGTCCTCAGGCTTCTTGTCAAGCACTAGGCGGCCCGATGACAATGAATAAGAGCAAGGAATATCGTGGGTGAAGATAGGCTGGGGCACTAAAAACGTATCGGTATCGGTAACGACACGGAGATGGCGTTACCACAAATTTGTAACGGAACTACTGTTTCGATACCGATTTCAAAAAGTATCGCGATCCGCACTCCGATACCGAAAAAAACTATCGATTACTGTAACGGCGTTACTTGTAACGGGGCTAGGTACAACACTGCACGACAGTCGCTGGCAACGTAGAGTTGACAGTCGAGTAGTGGACGGTAGAATGAAAGTCGTAGACGGGCACGTAGAGATTTTGCCCGATCCTGTTATGGTCCAGTCGGTCATATGTAGGTTGAACTTCCCAGGTGTCAGCAGTACAACTTCCCCGGGAAGACGTTGTGCAGCGTTCATTCATTTATTTTTGATTTCATTAATCAACCATTTACAAGGCTCAAGCGACTACCAAAAAGCACCGTTGACAGTAATATCCGGGGGAACCCTGTCATACATGTCACAAGGGCTTATATTTCTTCCTGTTAGGAAACCGGCGTAAGCACGCCATTAAATTCATAGGTGTCATTGTTCTCGAAGTAATGTGTACGAATGTGCAAAAACGAATTTCCCTAGAAATAAATAGTTGAGGCAATGATTGCGTCTACGTTCAATTTTGACGGTGTGCAGTGAGTCACGCATACTTCGTACAAGCTCCTTGTATTTGAGATATGTATGTATGTATGTATGAGATATGTATGTGAAATATGTATATGTATGTTTGCATGCTCCAGCTTCAGAACAATTACTTTTGATCAGCTCTTATATGTTTCAAGATGAACGCTGCGCCTGCAATAAACTGGAAGCAAGCTACTGCTAGGACTTGACAAATACCTGCGATGGATGCGCAAGAATTCAGGCAAAACAAAGACAAGTCGCGGCACATAGGTATGGCAGGTTGTACTGCTGCCTTGTGCCATGTATCCCACCGATACACCATGTATTCATATGATTTCTAGCAACTAATGTGCGGACATATTTTCTCTTTTTGCCTCATACTTCATACACCACGAGAAGCCGCAGCGAGACGAAGATAGATAAAACGATAGGCGAAGGACCAACACAAAGGATAGATCATCCCGAAATAAAGTTGTTGTTGTTTCATCCCCGCATTGAGGGTATTACAGAGTTTAAATATGAATCTCTCGGCCTCTCCACATGAACCTGCCTGGTGTCAGCAAAGGACGGTACGCTGGGCGACGTCTCGCAGAGCCGCGAACAGTACGAGGCAGCTCGTCAAGGCTTGTAGGGAAAGTAAAGAGGGATGTTAGGAATGACGAATGGCAGCCGCAACCATGTGGACGAAATGTCTGATGTTTTGCACATCTTAATTCAATGTAACTGACATATTTGTCTAATAATCTCTGCCCACTTTGCTAACATGAGGCTGACGCAAAAAGGCTAGATCGTCGATTTTCGCACTCCCAGAACATCAACTTGAACAACTACGACTGCGCTAAGCATCTCTTTTGACTACAACGTGGTCGCAGCTGACGCAACGGAAGAAAGCAAACCTCCCTTGATTAACTCGTGAGTTCAGAGCCGAAATGTCGTAAAAGGCACGTAGTTGGTTATGGTGTCTTCGTCTGGCTGTCCCGATACTCCGAGCTGGAGCGGGTTAGACCGCATATCATTTCGGTTCTGAGCCGGTGGAATTGCACAGAAGCTGAACACGGCAGGTTCGAGCAGAGGAGCGGAGAGAGAATGTTAAGTCACGTGACTTCCTGTGTTTCCCTCGTAGTCAAAACGACGGCGACGCAAAATGGAGAACATGGCAGGCATGGCGGAACAGAAACACTACTCCACGGAAGCTGGCGCGGTCACGTGACTGGATCCAACCACCGCGTTGGTGAGAGCAACCTAGAGCGCTCCTAGAGTTGCAGGGAAGAGCTCCAAATGAACCAGTGAGAGCGCTCTGTTTCGACCTGTCGAAATAAAACGTCGCTCCAAGGCGCTCTAGAGCGACTAGAAGCGATCAGTTGAAGACACCATTAAAGAGTTACTATGGCAAGGAAGAAAACCCCTGATCTACCAACTTTCACGCCAAGTGTTATCGACCCGATTCTGATAGATACATTTTTGAGTGGTGTTATCGGAACATCTCGTCTTCTGGGGCAACAAACCACAAACGTACGTATGATGACAGCTCTAGGCCTAGCTTCCGCGGTACCCCTGTATCGCGGCACAGATTTGGACTCGGTACATATTCCAACCCGTTGAAAGAGCAGAAAGGGCGCGTTAAAGTGACAGTCGCATCTGGGAACGGGTGTATCAAATTGATGCCATAATGATCGGCATAGCTCGTTGGTCTACTTGGCCAATTTTCATGACTGGAAACTGCTTGGGTATCAAATAAACGAATTTTAAAGGTTAGAGCCACCTCTGCAGCCGCGGAAGCTCCAGCGGGACCGACATCAACGAAGCGTATTTACCTAAGCGAACCAGAAAGCTGCGCTGGCTGCGAGCATGCAGTCAGCGGTGTTGTTATTGTCTTTCAGTTTCTTTCTGCTTTGCTTTCGACTCATGTGAATAATGGGAAATTCGCTGACATTGCTTTCACTTCTAGATGCTCCGAAGTGATCATGCCAAGCGGAGCACGTTATTACGTTCCTGATTGCATGAAGACATCCATTGCTAACCCAGAGCACGAACGTAGCAAGATGAAATTTCCTGTTCAAAGCCTGACTACGGCCACTTGGGCGCGTGGCTTCGCTCCGGCTTGCCGCCGTTTTAGGGAAAGAACAAGAGAGCAGTGATTGTGGAATTTCGCCGTGGGGGCACTACACAACGCGGACGCGCGGACGAGGATTTAGCGTATATTTGCTGGTTTTTATCAGGGGCTGCCTGTATTCAGTACTTTGTTTTGAGGTTCGGGGAGCCTACTTGTGCCTGACGGTTACTTAAGTCATGTAGAACCGAACTGAAGTGTGGCAGCACTGATCCTCGTTGAGGACGGCGCAAAATATGCCGAAAAAATGTTCCGTGCTGCTGTGTCCGTTAACAAAGAGGTCAAGTTCAGGCATATCGTACCACAAAATACCGTAAAACCAGACTGTTCGTGATGCATGGCTCAACGCAATATCGCATGAAGGTGAGCGAGAGGAAACGTGCTGGGTGACAGCCTTAGGCTCGGTCGTTTGTTCCCAGCACTTCAACGACGACGCCTTCAGTCAAGCAAGAAAAAGAACTCTGCTGCCTGTAGCGGACCCACCGTTCTTTCCTGCCTACCCTTTCCATAAACAGATTGCGGAACCAGCCAATCTTGTGAGCGTAGTTGCATGAAGAATCATCCAAAGTGCGACCGACACTGAGTGCCCAACATGATGCCGAAGCCGATGTTGTCTCTCGTAATGTAGATGAGGCGTCGAAGACGAAGTTTTATCACGAGAGCTTTATCAACGACGCGAAGACGGCGACTGCTCAATCTACCATCAAGATCAACGTTGCAGAAATTTGTTGGATAGTCTTGCGGTGAAACTGGTGTGACACCGCTGATCACACAACGGCTCAAAGTAGAGAGGGAGGAACTGAGCTTTTCTCGAGCTGTTTATCGCTCTTTAATCCTTGATGAGATGTTCATACAGAAGCGTGAATTTAGACGAAAGTGTCCAACGTGTCCTGAGCTGCTACACAAACCACTTTCAAGAAAGGTCTTGAGATTATATTTTGATATATCTCATATGAAATGAAGATTCTGCATGAAAACATGAAGCCCTGAAACCGACACATTTAATGACAACTATAACTTATAGGTACTCCTAATGAGAATGATCCATTTTGGTAACAAACAATGGCCCGTAATTGTGTACGTAGAAAAAAATCATGCACTCATTGACTTAGACATGTGCTCGTGAGAGGCATTATCATCCACAAGCGCATTTGGCACGCCTCCTGAACAATGTGCTGGTCAAGCACGGTACCATTGCCAGAAAAGTCTTAGTCACAAAAAAAAAAAAAAAGAAGAAAATCTCAGAGAAAACATGTAAACGCGGCTCCGAGGCACAAGACTGCCGCGTTCCTGAGTGAGTTACGTCGTCTGGTCGTCCG
Organism: Ornithodoros turicata; assembly: GCF_037126465.1. Taxonomy (NCBI): domain Eukaryota; kingdom Metazoa; phylum Arthropoda; class Arachnida; order Ixodida; family Argasidae; genus Ornithodoros; species Ornithodoros turicata. Next base: position 5,776,155 of record NC_088202.1, on the reverse strand, counting down.
CGATGCGTCGCGCCCACCGGGGCTCATAGTACATATACTTGTTCGCTGGCCACTACAGCAACAGGTTAGTCACACTCAGTGTTTGCGGCTTGCTTCAGTTTTGGGGGCGCCCAAATATACACTTTTTTTAGCATGCAAACGTACGATTTCGGTGCGCCCTGGAGCACGTACCCACAAAATTTTGGCACAAGAATTTAGTGCACGACTTTATGTCAAGCACTCTATGCTCACATGTAAAGCTATCACCGAACGCTCTCCACAAAGAGTCACAAAAAAGCACGAATATGGCAGTTGCAGACAGCTAACCCGACTGACAAAACGAACGATAACGGGAAAACCGGACTGCAGTGTACCTGCAATGTACACACGCCTGCCACGGCTTCCGTAGGTTGATTCCAAGGTACACACTCAAAGCCGCTTTAGTGATCACTGAAACGCCACAAAGACACTGTCACAGCATCGAGACGGCGATGAAAAAACACGAGTTCCCCGCGGAGTGGAGCAAAATACGTTCAGACGGCTCCGAGAAACAGGGTAGAATAAGCGGGACCACTCTGGTTTACACTTCACAAAATAAACTTCGAGAATAAACTCCTCAAAATAAATCACGAAAAAATCCACGGTGTAAAGATAAAGCCGTACAAATCACAACTTTTGCGATACAAACGCTTGAGATTTAAACTTTCAAAATAAATCGTCTCTGATTGGTTGACAGGCACGACAGCCTCAGAGCAGCGAAGGCTTTTGGCACCAGCTCCCGTGGCTCAGTGGTTAGCGTGCTGGCCATGTCACGTCGAGACTGGGAGGTACCCGGGTTCGAATCCCGGTGCCGGCTGTGCTGTCTGGGGTTTTTCCTGGGTTTTCCTCAGACGCTTTCAGTCATATGTCGGCACAGTTCCCTTAGGAGTCGGCACAGGACGCACATTCCATCAGGGCGTGAGTCGTGACGTTGCCCACATACGTGAGGCCGACAACGGCAAGCCCTCTCACCACCACCATCACCAAGGCTTTTGGCTCCTGCGTCTGAAAATAGTTCCCCGCAGGTTGTGGCTCTTTGCGGTGGGCTGGGAACGGGAGTACCGAGTCTGGACGAATCGTGTGCTGTATTTTCGCCGGCTATCATGATTCTGTTAACACTGCAGTTAATGCTTTGCTCTGCTGCTCGCTTGTCAAATTTGAGGATGTCGAACTCTGAATTCGTGTCGTAAGTCACCAAATCAGCTCCCGGGTGTTGGTTCCAGCTATCGTGGACACCTGCTATATTATGAACATTGTCGCGGACATCGCCATTCTCATGCAGGGCTGTCTTGGTTCTGAAATCGGAGAGTTGAAAAGTGGCTATCGACGAAAAAGCCCGATACCGGTACCTTGTGGATGTGTTGTGCTTGCCCGTCTGTGTGTGTTCCAGCCTCAGCACCGTAGAGTCGTGAAATCGGAACCTGCCTGTGTACTTTCCTGCGTGTGGTTTTCCTCGTGAGCGTACGTTCTCATAAATGCAGGGAACAGGTACTGGACCATGTTCAAGATGTCTCATGCGAGGGGAGCGTGTCAACGGTATGGTATAAACATTCCTACTGTGATCTTTGTGACGAGAGTTACGCGAACTGTAGCAAGGTTGGTGCAGGTTGATGGCCGTTATTAAAATACGAAAGCCACACCGGCAGCACAACAGGATAAAAACAAGATTAAAATACAATAAGGGCTAACGTAGACAGCGTCTGTCACCCTTTCGTACAAGTAAACATACCTCTTAACTAATTGTAAGCAGTGGCGTAGCCAGACCTCAAAGGTAGGGGGGGCTCGATACGAACCCCCCCCCCCCCCCCCCCCCCGCTGATCCTGTGTCGACAACACACACATACTTGTGCACACTGAAAACTGAGGATTAAAAAAGGGAACGAAAATAATTGATTTAGACGTTCACAGTACGATTACATGTATAGGCTGTCATGACCAATGAAGTGGTGTCACGAGATTGGAAGTATTTTGAAAAGCTCATACTTTGAAGACCATTCAAGAGTGCTTCTTAGATAGACGCCATGAACTGCAAGAACTTTCGCGATAGTCACACTGGTGCCCCCCCCCCCATATATTATGTTCTCGGATTTGCACGATTTGTATGGGTCGGTTCGTGGCAGGTAGGGGGGGCTCGAGCCCCCCCTAGCCCCCCCGTGGCTGCGCCACTGATTGTAAGACGTATACTTGCTGCGCTAAATATAAACACAGCATACAAACAGCATTTAAGCCTAAGACTACCCTGAATAATTTATTAAGTCACCCAAAAGACAACATAAAGTTGTCGGATCAGCGAGGTGTTGTTTATCACGTTGCGTATCAGGATTGCACTGCGAGTCTGCGACATATGTAGGGGAACAGGTGAGAAAGGTGAAAACAAGAACGAAGGAGCATAAATACGACACAGAAAGAATGCCAACAAACAAACAAAGAGTTATGTGAATACCAGTCATGTTGTCAGTTTAGGTACACCCGATACTCTAGCTCGTGAAGGTCATTGGGGAGCAAGGAAAAATCTGGAATCTTAGCATATCAAAACAAACCGAAACTGTACAAACAAACACCCGGGTACACTTCTCGGTAGGTACTCCCCCTAGTTTAATTAGCTGACGCGTGACGGATGAACCTCATCTTCATGATGGAGCCTGAATAGGCCTCGAAACATCAGCCCTTATTGTACTTTAATCTTGTTATCCTGTTGTCTTACGTATTTTAATAAACGCCCAAGCAGCACAATGTACTGAAAGTCGAGTGCAATAGGGGTGGACGGTATGTGTCTTATCAACGTTCTTTAGCTTTGTCTGTTCAAGTCCCTACGAGTCTGTTCAGGTCTTCCACCTACCCGGTCACCCCTATTGCACCCGACTTTCAGTACATTGTGCTGCTTGGGTGTCTATCCCCGGCACTATTCCCGGAAGCCTCGAAAATACAAGGAGAAAATGATAGCCGTTATCTGATAGATTGCGTTTAGGGACATCCAAAAAATATAAAACTCAGCATGAAAGGGTAACATAAAGGAAGTAACAAAACGGAAGGTTGTGTTATCACTATGTCTCTCTTCAGGAAAAAAAATATCTTCAGCAAAGCTAAGCCAATTGTATGCCAGCACAAATATTGACACCACCACCGCTCTCGTAAATTTTGCAGGAACATGAGTTGTTCAAGGATTACCTTCTGGGTCATTTTATTACCTAAGTTAATGCAGATAGATTAGTTGCAACGAGCTTTTCTCCCACAGCACACAATTCAGTGCAACCTGTTTCAGTGACCGCCACCTCTTGTAGCTGCAATCATCCCTACAGGTGCCACACGACTTCCTTGCGCTGCTTCTCCAGAAATAAAAGGGACACATGAAATGGTTGTGAGGGACATGGAATGGGCTGTCGAGTATGGTGTTCATGTCAACGGAGTCAAGGGGTCATTACCTTTACTCAACTTGCCACATTTCGACATTGTCCGTGGGCAGTCGGTAGTGTATATGCACTGCCGTCTGTTGGGGATCACGAAGGAGCTCACGGAAACATAATGTCATAATCAAACTCGGGCAGTGAATTTGATATTGGTAAATATGTACAGCTGATATAAACATGCAAAAAAAGCTGTTATCAAATGTACCCAAAAGATGACAGTGATTGCAGTCAGCCAGTCCTGTGCAGGGCATGATCCCACACACTGTCAAATACCGGTTAAGTGCTGTGTCAATTCAGCTAATGCAGTGGGCAAGCTGTCATAAAATATGTACACATCAGATAAATCGTCCAACTACACCTTGCCGTTGTGACCATTCAGTATTACTTGCAATACAACGCACCAACTCTCATCGCATACCAGCAGCTAACGTCTGATAACTCGGCATTGTGCGTTCAGGTGGGGTGAGATGACCTTTGTGAGTCCAGTGTAAGGCAGCATTTTGCGCCATAGTATTTGCTTGATCCAGTAACGATTTTCGTTATTTTGTTTCATTTTTTCTGTCGTCCAGTAGGAAACAGTTCCTGGTAAATTCAAGAAAATTTGATATGATATTTCAGCTTCTGAAAAAAAGAATGGGAGGTCCACTTAGCAAAAGTTCAATTCAAGAAAACAAATTTAATTCAGATAAGATGCGATAAAACTACTAGTACTAGGTGGTTGAAGGTCTCGACAGCAAAGCGCTATTTAGTGCATCTTTATTCAATGCCTGCATATCTTATTAGAACTTTTTGACACGTTAGGGTGGGACACCCTGCGCACGTCGTCAAGTTTTAAGCTCCACTACATCTGATACTGAAATGATTGATGCGGGGCACGTGATAGGCACGTGTGTCCCTGAAATTTTTCTAACTCTCACAAATTTTCCTCATTATTGTGAGATATTTCGTGACATTTGCATAGCCACTGCTCTCATAACATTCCGACTTTCTATTTTTCCAGGTGACCCTGCGACAGTTCCTACACTTGACAAGCGTCTCGTCAGCATCTGCCCACCCCATGTCTTCACAAGGTTGCGATGTCATATCCACGACAGGGCGGAGTGGAAGGTAAGTGAAAAGCGTCACTGGTTGTTATTTTATAGCCTTCCTTGTACGATGGGGTTCCTGCCAACACCATACTGGAAGCACCTCCGGAAGCTGGCAGAAGCATAATCTACTCTTCTTTCTGCAGATCTTGATCGTTCCATGATAAATTATGCTGGTAAGAACCCGAATACACTGACTTTGGGAGCATGTACTAATACACCCTAATCCCTTTAAAGCGACAGTCCGGACCTAAGGCAGGTCTCCGGATTGCGACTGCATTTGATTGTGCGTTATACGTATATCATCCATGCAAAATGGGAACGATCAAAGTTCCCGCGTTTCAGAGAAAATGAATTAAATCGTATGCATAATCCATATCCGGTTTCGGTTTGACCGTGACGTAGGAGTTGTTCCTCACGTCACCGTTGTACAAGACGGCGCAATTACAATCGGCGCGTCGAAAGCGAAAGTCATGAGCGATGTGGAGGACGATGTGTCTTCGGACAGTGACGACGAGCTCTATTACGCTAGCTATTTACAGGATGAATGTCCTTTTACAACAGACCCAATGCCAGTACGGGAAGCGCAAACTGGAAGGCCTTCCCCGTCACCACCGTCTCCGGTTGAAGCGCGGAATGAAATCTTCAGGTAGGCGTTCATATCTAGCGATCTAGCTACGGGAGCTTACGATATCTACCTTATGAAATGTATACTGTGCAGGTGTTGGTGCTCTACCTGCAATCCTGAAAGGCCAGATGAATTCTTGTGCTGCCGAAGTATAGCGGTCGTATCTCGAATTTGTGATGAAAACGAGATCGACTGTATCTCTTCTCATCCGATCTTTCCACTTTTGTGCCTTCACCGAGAACTCCTCGGGATTCAAGTACGCCACATGAGACATTATATCCCAATTCGACTGGAGGCTTGCAGCGATGTAAACAGGTAATCTGAATCTTGCCAACTTTTCATTCTGGATTTTGAAAACTCTTTCACGATATTCTGCTTAGTTGAATCTCTATGTATTTAGATGACACCGGAATCACCAATGCAAGTTATTTTGAATGTGCCAAAGCAGCTTATATGATGTGAATGTTTTGAAAAAATGTCTCGTTCAGCACCCTCAGGTTTGCATCCTACACCCTGTTTGTTTGTTGGGTATGGGGACGACTAGGGCGAGGTCGACGCAGGCAACTGCCTGGTTGCTGTGTTTCTTTGATCAGAAATACATTCCCTTCACCAGTTTACCATGGTTTTGAAGGTAGGAAAGAAAACAGGCAATTCCAGTGATATAATAATACACTGTTATTTGTAACTATGTCTGCATGAAACTGCTGATCAAAAAGCACCAAATGAACTTTTTTCAGGGGTTACTCACCGCATGACTGGAAAATGATTTGCTGTCTGGCTTTCTTCCTATGTGGCTACCTCAGAAGTCACACAGCAATTGTGAAACAAATGATTTATTTCCTCATGTTGTCTTACAAGCATGCTTCTAGTTGTGATGTTACGGGGGCTGCTGGACAATGTTAGTGCTAGTGAAACCCAGGGCCAGTGAGATATTACGGGCCCCAGGAGTGAGTCTATATCAGCGCTGCTCGTACCCGTTCCTTGCGCCACCTGTGGTGCCACCAACTGTTGGTCCTCGGGTCTAACGGGCCCCTGAAGAGACCCGGGCCTCAAGGCTCCATCTCTGGCTGCCCCACCCTCCCACTAGCCCTGGTGAAACTTGCCACGAGATATCCTACATAATTGTCCTATGCAGTCAGTGTGTTAAATATCCTGGTGCACTTTTATAAGTTCTAACACATTCCAAAGACGGTACTGCGATAAGAGGCGGTGCTGCATGTTGCTCAGTGTAGGCATTTGAATACATTCCGTGTCATTATGTGCTCGGTATATTAACATATGCTTTTTCTTTCCATTGCAGGTTAATGCCATGTGTAACACCATACAGCCACACATTGTATTTTCCTGTTGTGTTTGTACCCTCATTGTAACCTTTCATGTACCACACCTTGATTTTTTCCATGTAGAGCAATAAAGGTGTACTAGACAAGTTTTGACTTGTCTTTTCTGGTTTGGTTATGACGAAAGAAAATAGTATCAAGGAGGGTGTCATTCAGCATTTGTTTGTGCATGCTTGAGTTTATTCTAACCATGGAGGTTAAAATATAGAAAATGATGTGCAAACAGACATTTGAAATCGAGAAGGAACCACAATAGAACAAAAGACATCCCACGTGCGTAATGAAGACACATATGTAAAATAATATGATTACTAGGTCTCGGAGCTTTATGCAGAAAAATCTTCCAGAATATGCATGCAAATATGCAAAAATAATGCAGAAATATAGATTTTGCATACCTTGGGACCGCATAAATACTACACAAGGAAACATTTGCACATAAAAACATAGGTATAGCTAATTGGTCATTGCTGTGCAGTACGCCAGCAGCCATAGTCGGGTTTTAAAAAGTCGCTACATACACAAGCATTTTCAGTTTGTTTTGCTAGTTGAGCCTGCTGTACCGTGTACCAGGAAAACATGCCCTATAGCACCGAAATATGATAGAATACGCAACCATTATATTGTATAATGAAATGGGAAGAAATACGGACAAAACATTGTTGAATTGTGTAGTCATGATCCGTAACATGTGGAGAAATGTTCAGGTATTAAACAGAACTATTTGAAAAAAAAAAAAAAAAAGAAGATCCCAGGCCCCTCCATGTGATACCATGGTTAACTTTTTAACATAGTTTATGTGAAACAGCACATTTCTTATGGATTAATATGATACAAAATTAATCACATTGCCTCGTGAATGCTTCAGCTCACAGCACGCAATAAATACCCCTATTAATGAGGAACTATATGATGCAACGAACAGACCACATATAATTCGTTCCTCTCTGCAAGATAAGCGAAACAATCTGAGATGCCTACCCATAAATATTTGTCTTAGGAAACATAACCAAATAAGATGCTCAGACAGAGATAGCACCACAGCAGCTGCAGAGTGCAGGAGAGGATTATGATTTCAAAAGGTGGTCCCAAAAGCCCAAAAGCAACCATTGTACACCAAATTTCACAATATTTTGCTTGTGGTACACACACTCCATCAATTACATAATCTATTGCTCCTAACTGTACTTACGTGACCTGTAACTCCCGTGATAAACAAAATACATGACATTCAGTAAAAATTCAGCTCTTTTGAAATTTATGGTAGCACTAGCTTTTTAGGCTTTCTGACTAGGATACTGACAAGAACATCTCGTTGACAGAACATGTAGAACACAGTGAAAAGGGGGATTACATGACGTGCAAGGCACTGTTGCAAGTTTGAATTCCAATATGTGCAAAGCACTCAATCTCAGACCCTGCCTATCCTATTAGACCCTATTATTATCCTCATTGGTACTGCCAATCACTGAATTTGACAAGCATGCTCAATTTGTCTATTACCATATTCCCTGCAAATATTCTGTGTTAATTTTTGGAATAAACAACGTTTCAGTTCTCACATAGTGCCCGTGTGGGCATGCTAATCACATTGAGGATATACATGCAAAAAATTGCATACCAGATCTTTACGTGTGCTACAGAATTGATAAATGCTTGTGAGGTTACATAACAGTCAGTGTGTTTTGTAAAAGCACCTGCTACTCCTTGCAACTATGCTCCAGTGACTACTTGAGGAACTCGCTTTTGTTAGTCAACGTTGTCAAAGTAATGAGTCAAGTTCCTTATGGTTCCATTCCGGTCTTCAAACATTGCAAACTGCAACATTCTTCTCTAATCGGACAACGGCCACATGTGCACATGCATGGCATGCGTGACTCCACACTGCCTTGTTTTTACACAGTGAACACTAGAAATGCGATGAAAGATGAAAGTCACTGAAAAGGTTAGCCAGCTGTAGGACTCGAACCCACATCTTCTGGATTACCGGCCCAGGGCTCTACCTATTGAACTAAGCTAACACGCCTTCTCAGCGACTTCCAGGGTGCATCATCTGAAGGGACAAACCAGTCACTCTCTCTCACTCATTCTTCTTTCACTCTTACATTTTTACACACTCATACACACATTCATACAACAGGGATCGACGCAAGCGGCAAATGTTGAACATGAGAGAACTGATGTTCTGAGGCTGGAACAACATAGAAGGGACAATCACATACAGGGCCTCAAGTTGCCTAAGAAATTAACGATGAAAGAGGAAAGTCCCTTCTATGTTGTTCCAGCCTCAGAACATCAGTTCTCTCATTTTCAACATTTGCCGCTTGCGTCGATCCCTGCCGTATGAATATGTGTATGAGTGTATAAAAATGTAAGAGCGAAAGGAGGATGAGTGAGAGAGAGTGACTGGTTTGTCCCTTCAGACGACGCACCCTGGAAGTCGCTGAGAAGGCGTGTTAGCTTAATCAGTTTTCGTTGTCTGTGGTGGTGCTCATGATTGTAGTTGTGTGCCTACGCAAAGCTGCAAGACACTGGACTATTTTACTAAACTACCTTACCAACTCTAATACATATGTTTGCTTTTTGGCTAGGTGGTAATGGTGATATGACTGATTTGTTCTCATGGCAATGGAAGTCTAAAACCTGCTGTATTGCGAATCCAATACATCACTCAGCTCTGGTCTCTCCCCATAGCTGCTGCTTCTGGTAGGCAGGGATAATTCCACCAGAGCTGCTCTCGCCTTTCTGAAGGAGGGATAAAGGGCAATGCGCTCGTAGACGGCAGATTTGAGATCATCTGTGTACGCTGCAAAACAGAAAAAACAGTAGTTAGCGGCCAGGGTAATGATTTGGTCATTACGTTTTATATATTATTTGTCCTCCAGGAAGCGTCTCCAATCCAATTTTTTTTCCTCTGATTACTTACTGTACAAAGCATCCTCTTTCACAGGAACAGCAATCCATGTCTTCCGCACTTTGGAGGGCTTCAGACGATGCTTCACGACACCATCCCTAACCTGTGCTATGCGATCTGCATTAGCATTATAGTGCAATGCTGCCAGCGCAGTCCTAGAAGCATATAGATCAATGTAAATTCACTGCTTTAGCATTAGAAAGATGTGACAACTTTCCACTGATTTTCACCGAAACTACGTAGCCAGTGGAAACAATCATATAAGACGAGCAAAACATTTAACACCAAACAAAGCTGGTTGCCTTTTTTTGTGACAAGGTTGTGGGTCAGGGGGCATCATATATAGCAGACTCATGTCCTTCATGGGTACAAATAAATAAATACCTGCATTGCTACCATATAGATGCTTATGTTTTCATGCTTTTATCTTGTTTTATGTATTATACTTATGTTAACGTACATTCACATGTGTACTTGCAACACAGTGACAGTAATGAGTGTACCTTGCAACCATTCCTTGGTCTGAAAAACTGTAGGATTTTGGAGCGAAGTGAATGAGCACTGCATGGAAGGTCTCCAGTCCAAATGTTTGCTGAGCAGATGACAATTGGGGAATATCCTTGACAAGTTGTTTTGCAAGCAGGATGTCATGAAGCTTCTTGTATGTCTCTGTCCCTGAACCCAGATATATATTCATTTATTCACTACAACTGGCAGCTTCAGAAAAGTTTTTATACGAAAACTCAAAAATTGTTCTTTTTTATTTGTACAAGGAAGTGCTGTGCACAGCCCCTGTTTCTCGTGCTAGTATTGTGCCTCTTTACTTATTCATTTGTTGTTTCTCCCTCCTGCCTGATATGGTAGAATAAACAAAGAGGAAAGAAACATCAGGTAGTAACAAAATGTTAACAAGCAGCAGAAATATGCTGCAGAGCACTGTCAAAAGCAGAGCTTTCTTTCATATGAGCGTCACAGGAAGGAAGGACTTACCTTCATGAAGCCATTCTCTTTCACCCAAATCACCATGGAAACAGACTGGGTGGAGACTGTTTGGATGGCTGTGGACATTGATGGCATGCCTCACGACTGTTTCCCACTTTGCAAGTAGAAGCTCCCCATTGTCGCTGGTGCGGGCACACCAGTAGAGATGCCGGATGATACTTTCACACCACAGTCGCAGCACCTGATGCTTCTTAGACTGTGATACAGCTGCTATTTTTTTCTTGATGCCTGCACAGTTTCCTTTGTTTAGTGCTCAATGAAAATCTCTTGACCCTTTCTATTTATGCAACAACATTTCACCTTTTGCGACATGCCACACGTCAAAGCGATGGCTTATATGTGGATGCTTGTTCCTCAGGAAGGCCTTCACCTGTGAATGCCTATCCGTCACAAGTGTGTTCACCTCCATCCCCTTAGTCGCGATGTAGTCAAGGCACAGCTCCAGTCCTTTCTGCTCCATGCAATAACTGGAGGATACAGTGGTTGCCTGAAAGTTGAATTTTTAAATTGGAGTTATTATCCATAAGTTTGGAAATAAGCCAGATGTGCAGACATATGTGGCAGAGCATATTAATTTAGGAAATATACCTTAACAACTTCAAAGTGCACAATCCTGTTGACTGTTGTCTCCATGACAGTGTATGTTCCATGAAGTGCAGTGTGCCCAGGAGAATCGCAACGAGCATCACCAGCCAGATGCAAAGGCCTGCCCTCTAGTTTCTCTGTCACTGCTGCCTGTTCTTTTTCCCAAACCTGCATCAAGTGTTGAGTAGAAACGTCATTACCTTACGTGTTTGAATGTAGCCTCATACAAATGAGGCTAACGTACAGGGTGTCCCAGAAAACGTGTCATTGAATTATAATAAAACAACCACACCACTTCGAATCACACAATCAACGACATACGCTCTAACTGGATTTTCCTCATTCCTTGATGTGAATGTCATCTAGCTGTATGGAAGTTTCATCATGGCAATTGTTACGAGATGACCTGTAGTTTGTGCCAAGCAAAGGTTGCTGTTTGCACCACCAATTTAAAGCATGTTCCAACCTTAATCCAATACATGATAATTGACAGGGAGCAATCAAATTTAAAAAAATAGCAGAACATGATACTTTTTGGAGTGCCCACAGGACAGCAATTGTTCTCAGTCCCGACTACAGGAGATGGCAAATCCAGTGCACAGAAAGATAGTCGCAAAAGTTATTTTATATTCTGAGTTAGCACCACGAAGCAACTGTGGCTACGAGCAACACACAGATGTGGACAGATGGAACAAGGACAACAGGGCGGCAGGGGGATTAGTACGTCTCCTGGGACGACTTCAGGGGGTCTGTGCAGACATTTGTCTGGAAAGTCTTGGGAAAACCCACAGAAAAGCTCAGACAGCATAGCTGGTGGTAGGATGTGAACCTACCACCTTCAGCACGACTTCGGTTACCACCACTGAGCGGGGCGCCTTGGCGCCTATTGACATGTTTGCGTGACTTTAGTAAAAAAAAAGTTATTTTTTAGCTGCACCTGCAAGATTTGAATCCATGAACGATATTATACCAGGCCATTGGGAGTGTCGTGGAAATTCAGCAGAGAGCAACAAGAGCGAAAGCAATGAGAGCAGTGAGAAATGCGAGAAACCAGGCGATTCCAGGAAGCTCGAGTTGCTGGAGGTCTGAGGTGGACCTCTGAGCCCCCGGAATGCATGATGTTCCGTGATATTTCCCGATCTGATAGATCTTCAATACCTGTGTTAATTACCATGAACTTCAGTATAAATTTGACAAGCCGTTGGTGTGGTAAGAAACCAATCTTCACCTGGCAAATGTTTTAGTTTCATATAAAATGGCATAATAAGACTGATGATGTTCATATCAAGAGGCAGCACAAACCTAGTAAGAACGAATACCATTGACCACATTATTCTAAGAGGCATAGTTTTTGTACGTAATTCACTAACATGTTTCCTGGGGCACCCTATGTAATACCCTTGTAATACTGTGGCATACACATTGCATATCACTGCTACAAAAAATTTATGCAAAAGGTACGTCCCTCATGCATGAAGCAATGTCTGCCTTGCTGTTTGTGTGTGTGTGCATACATGGAATTTATATGAGCAGGAATGGATAATTAATGTGCAGAGATAAAGACTATAATACACATGAACTATTCATGCGACATGCCTGCATAATTTATCAGCGTAACTCACATTTTGTATTGCCGGGAATAAGTAGCATTTCTGGTACTCAAAGTACTGGCTCCGGTGTATTCGAGCAATACCCATGATGTCGAACAGGCGCAGTGACTTGGTGATGCTACTGCCAGAGAACAAGATCGCAGAACACATCGCAATATTTCCAGCTGGTTTCTCGTGCACAAGGGGCTGGCTGTTCCATTGCCTCCTGTGGCCGCTCACACAGGTGACTGTGGCTCTGGCAAGTGAGCCCATAGTAGTGAGCTGTACACTTGTCTCCCTTGATGAGCACAGAGCACACACTTGCAGCAGTTCCACCAAGCAGGAACGTGACACAATGTACATGTCAGGCAGTGAGGAAGGCTGCTCTACAGACATTGTGGGAAGACATCAAATGCGAGCAATTACAAGGTTTTCAGAATTCATTTTCGACAGGGCTAGTCAGAATCCCACAAGAAAGTCAGAAAAAAAAAGTCCCTCGCAATGTGTTACACACATTGCACACCCCTCTTGCTCAAGTTGGTTGCTCTGTGCATTTCCAAACATTCTTAAAATAACTGGAGCAAAGTGGCATATTACGCTGCAAATGGCCACTGAGGAAAAAGAACAGAAATGTGTGCAAACTGCGTGATAACAACAACCATCAAGGGGGACAGCAACCTGCACTCCCTCACAACACTTACCCACCAGCCTCCAGCTCGTCGACAAGATGACGTGTATCTGCCATGTCAACTGGCCTGTCAAGAGAGTAATGAACAGGGGGTTGATAGCCGAAGCACAACTGCTGCGTACAGATCCAAAGTAGTGCACTCACTCTCCATCACTGTCATATCCAAGCTCCGAGCTGAGCTGGTAGGACGGGTCATCATTTTGTATCTGTGAACTAACAGATGGTATAGTAGATCAGGATAGGCTACAAAATGATGCTTAATGCTCTTAAAGCAAATGTATGTAATGAGAGAAACTTAGCTGCAGCTTGCTTTTTAGTGCTACCTTAAACAGCCATAGCTCTGTTAAACTTAAGAAGGAAAAGCAATCTTCCATGACGTACGTTCACTCTTGGACATAATGAGACTGAATAGCCCGCCCAGAGAAATACTGCAGCACCACCATGCAGCATCAGCGAGGGAGTGGCAAGGAGGGCTCACATAGTGTCATGCGGCCAATTTTAACAATATATGGAAGCAGAGCGAGTACCAGGGACTACATTATCTGTTGCAAGACGGAGCATGACCTCTCCACCTTACAGCCATGAGCCATCCTATATGCGAGACTGTAAAATTTTCAGGGCTGATTGACTAGATTTCTCTTTCATCCTATAAGTTGCACACAACTATAAATTTCACTGAATCGAAGCGCAGTTAGGACGAGACACATGGTAGATAAACGGCAGGACGGGTGTTAATTTCAACTCGGTTTATTGCTGGAAGACAGTAAGAAGGCGCGACAATGCCCCTGTGCAAGACTACATACTAGTTTTGTCCCTCCACTAGATAAGTGCAAAATACTAGACTGGTGAGGTGTGAAAGTTGTCTCGCTGTCGTTGCAAGTTCTTGCCTAGCCAGTCTAGTATCTTGCACTTCTCTAGTGGAGGGAAAAAAAACAGTATGTCGCCTTGCACCGAGGCACAGTCGTACCTTCCTGCTGTCTTCCAGAAATAAACCCAGTTGAAAGTAGCACCTGTCCTGTCATTTCTCTTCCTTTTGTCAAGTCGCACTCAGATTCAATGAAGTCATGTAGTGCCACGCCCAGCAATCAACGCTTTATAGAACTATAAATATTTCAGCTCTAACAGCACCCCTACCTGTGCTGCTCATCAAATACGTCGACTGTGTCTTCCTGCCCTTCTGATGAGAATGAGAGCACCATGCGGTCAGGTGAAAGAGGGTTCCCAAAAGGTGTTGATGATCTGAGTGGCTGGTGACTGGGAGTACCGAATGTTATGTTGTCATTCTCGGGTGATACGCATGCGTCTATTGGCTCGTCCATATGAGGGACGGGCATAGAAGATGAGGAAGCTTGGGCGGTGTCTTGTGCCACTGGTACATGCACTATGACCATACGAGGTGGAGGCTCAATGGTGGTCTGAGTCATCACATCCCGTGTAGATCTTGGTCGTGCATCTGAAGGACCCTCCTCGACATGCATATCTGTCTGAGTCGTGGCATCACGCATAGCTCGTCTTGGCCCTGTGTCTGAGGCAAGGAATTAATTAAAATGAGGTTCCCGTTCACCAATTCATATGGATCGGTTCAAGCATGAACATCTTTGTATCCAATATTTGTATTGCCTTACAACTCTGAATACCGGTTTTCTGTGTCGTATCTCTTAAAGTTGATCTCTTCGTCATTTTTTTTATTCAGAGTTGTGTTGGCAACATACCATCTAATGTGCTTGGATCCATGATAGGATGTCATACACATCGTATGACATCTATTGCGTACGTCCCTTATGAGTTATGAAGTGGATCATTCTGATCATTTAAGATACAAAGCGTTACACATTGTTTGTTTCCACATCTGTCTGCTTAACTGCTGAACACACACATTTTTGCCTCCTTATAGCTTGTTACAGCATGAGAAATGAATGTGCACAAGATAATAGAGACCGAAACGAATTATTTTACAGGGAATGTTGTGGATGCGTGGGAGAAAGAGTTCACTCCTTCTTCGAACGGGCAGACGGCACTACACCAGCGTTTCAAAGCGCAACAGATAAATATGCTCATTTTGTGACACCCACCGTAACTGAGACTGCTTTCAGGGTTCTGACACTGGACAGGAACCGAACTGATATTTGTTTCGGTTTCAGTCCCTGCTTTCATGACTTGTGTTGCCACCTTTTGTCCTTTGCAAATGAACAGCATCCATCAATAGGTTTCAGCACTTATAATAAATGATGAAGCGGGGGGGGGGGGGATATGTTTCATGCAAACTTAAAAAAAAGAGGAAAAAGACAGAGAAAGGAAAGGTTAGCCACGGTGTGGGCTTGCTATTCCCTAAAGCTTTCAAGAACAAAAAAAAAAAGATCTCCTTCACTAATCGTTGGGCATAGGACACATCAGAGAATGCCCAGGAGTTTAGATTCTTGAAGATCTTGAAATCTTTAGATAATAAACGCGCCGGCCAGTTGTTACCTGGCAGGTGCGTTTATTGCGTCGTCGTCACCATGATTGCGTCCACGGAGGGCGCTACATAATCGTGTCAGCGCCGAAGTGACTTCAGCATGCTGGGTAGGGCCAAGTAGCACCGCGAGGGTAAGCTCTCGGTAGCCTAGATGAGCAAGGCGGCGGCGGAGACTCGATCGGTGATCTTCGTACCGCTGGCAGGCAATGAGGATGTGTGGCACATTGGCTTTTACATTGCACGTTGGGCAAAGAGGTGATGGGTACTGATACATCTTAAATAGGAGGAGTGGAATTCGTGCCACATTCAGCCGCAGCCGATGAAGCAACGATTCCTTGATGCGGCCAGGCACAGCGTATGTCATTAAAGGGTCAATGGATTTAAGGAAGGCATTGGTTCGTATAGCTTCTTGCTGAAAGAGCTGTGTGTGGTTGGCAGTGAAGCAGCGGATTTTCAGCTGGCACATAGAGTGCGCAAGGGGAAAGACAGCTGGTTGCTCAGGGAGTTTATCTGGTGTGAAGGTCAAAGGCGACATCCTTCCCAGCCGAAAAAAAAGGAAATGGTCCAGTTGGAATTTCGAATTGGTTCGAATAGGACTCAACAGGTCCCATGTCAAAACCTGTTGGATCGTTCAGTTCCAGTTGGACTGTCCAATTGGTAGTTGAACACCAACTGGAAGGTCCATTTGGTTTCATGCACTCCAACTGGACACTCAATTGGTCATCATTGGTGCAATTGGTCGTTCTAATAGGGAACTCCAGTTCCATTTGGTTTCTCGGTCTCCAATTGGTCTGCCCAATTAGCAGACAATTAGCAACTGTTGGCCCAATTGGTAACTGATCCCAATGTAGAGTTGTAAAGTGAGTGATGTTACTCAGTATTCTCAATACAATTAGTCAGTGCAGGTGTACCTAAACTATTAATGCTATCAATAAGCAACAGTAATTTATATTAACAGTATTTTATATTTTAAGGATTAGTTCGTCCCCCGGAGAGTGAGATTTTTCGGCATAAATAGCAGAAAATGCGTAAATTAGGTTTCATAGCCACAGATGATATAAAATGATAAAAAAATATAAAATAATAGAAATGTAAAATATAAAATGATAGCGGCAAAGAAAGTTTGTGGTTCTACATCGCACGAGTAAAGCTTTCGCTGTCTTCCCTTCAGTTTGAAACCGAAACTTTGATGCTCTCATCGTCATGTCTGACGCAGCGCATCGACATCATCCCAGAATCTAGGACGCGTTGTACATGCTACGCAGTCCACCCGATACAAAGGGGATAGCCTCCAGGATCATCATCATCATCATCATGTTTGAACAAGTTTCCGTTGACGTCGATCGCGTCGATTATGCAGCTCCGTGAATGAAGCGTTTCGTATGGTTTTTCAGACCGTGTAAGGACGCGAACATAATTGTATTTGTGTCGTGAGCTGTTGTGTTATGCGTAGAATTTTCTCTTCACATCCGTGCACCAGCTGAGTTACGAGAAAGGACAAGCGGCCCGTGTATGACAGTTGTGAATTTCCTGAACTCTCAAATCCGAACTAAGGTGGGTGATAGTAACTCGATAGATATATATGTTTATCTGAACCTCCCTTATGACGTGTCATCGCCTTGCGCCAGATAGCTAATAGCTTTTTAACAAAAACCTGTTGTATTGTTTTCGTTTGGAAGTGACCATTGTAAAGTACTTTGTTCTGAGCAGTTCTAGTCAACAAGACTAGTCCGGACGTACAATAAACAAGTTGTTACCTCCTGCATATGTTCGTGTGTGATATTCTCTGATGAACCCGTAGCTGTAGCCCTATGTGGCAGACCCGGCAGGGCTACTTGTTTCCAGTTAGAGACCCTACTGGGTCCAACTGGACCATTTTGTGTAACCATTTGGATTGAGTTGGTTAGCTAGCATGGGACCGATTGGTAAGCCTGAGCTTGCCAGTTCTTTGTAATGGGGGGACCAATTGATCTCAACTGGTTTTAGTGCAATGGGTGACAAAAACACAACTGGAACTCCAATTGATTTGAATGGGAAAATGTCCAATTGGACCAATTCCTTTTTTTCGACTGGGTTGAGTTTCAGGGAAGGAGTGACACGAACTAGTGACGCGACTCAAACAGATTCAAAGTTTTCTTCTAATTTGTGATCCCAGTTTTCCAGGTTTGCCAACTTTGAGCCCACTTTGCGTCATGTCTTTAGACTCTGTGTCACGCTTTCCTCAAACTCAAGGATACCGCTTTCTTAAAGTAAATGGACAGAGGGAAACATTCATGCATGTAGAATAAAAATATGTTTAGGTATGCGACAAAGATAAACTTATGCCACCACCAGGAAATGAATTTAGCGAGCTTGATGATTCGTGGCATAGGCATCGTCTCTGAACATGCCCAAACCACAATACATATAACACACACACAAAAAATCACACATCTGACTTTGTACTGTCTGTGTCAGCCTCTAAAGATGGTTCTGTCCACTTGAAACCACTTTGCAAAGGGGTTTCCGAAAATGTTTCAAATGCATTAACTGATGTTTTTTTAGTTTAGCTACTTGGAATTGCAAACACTATATTCACCTGTAGATACTGTGCATTGTGCGCCAGACTCTTGTGAAACAGTATGGTGGAATGGCACTGGTGGCACACCTGAAAAAGTGAGAGAAACAGTATGACACATACAGCTCCATAAATGAAAAGCTATTGGGTGAACACGATGGAAATTGATGTTCGTGGCTTTGATGAAGGGATGTGCTTGAGCATGTGTGTCTCGCCTCAGCACGACACGAAAATAGCAACGCAATCAATTTCCTCGACAGTATACAATTGTACATGACTAACTGACAATAGCACTTACTCATCTCTTCGAAAGGAAAGCCTGACGTGCCGGGCTCCTCATCCTGCGCAATCAGATATGAAACAAGTTAATTTAGCCCAACAAACCTGACTAAAACTCATGGAAACAAAGACTTACACTATCACGGCGCGATGAACTCGACGGTACATCGAAGTCACCTTCGTGCTCAACGAAAAGTGACGGGACGGCGTCAGGTTTGAGTCTTTGCCTTAGTCGCTTTCCGGGAAGAACTAAGCCAAACTCTTGTTGTAGTCTCTCTGCCTCCTCAAAGCAGTCCGCGGTGAAGTGGTCGGAACAGAGTCTGCTTGACTTATACAACTTCCATCCGGGACGACGAACTTTCGCTATCCACAACTGTTTCAGGCGCTCGCACTTCGGAAAACCGAAAAACGTCACACCCGTTGTGTTTTCCCTCTTGTTCTTGCAATGAACAAAACAGCACCTGTGTCCAACCATTTTTCAATGGATGTTTCACAACTACTGTCACCTGTCAAACTGTAAACGTCGAAAAGCAGCAGAAACGCGATAGGTAAACGAAAGCACGCAAGACGCAGAGCAGACACCGGAAGGGGACAACTGTGACGTCACGGTTGATCGTGGTGCGGCTTTTAATCGAGGGTAAAGCGTCAACTGTAAAATCCCATAAAAAATTATCGGGCCCGAATACAAAAGACATAAGGAACCGTGCGGCAACGCCCTTTTAGTTCACGCTTTGGGTCCAGACAGTCCCTTTAAAGGAACGGACACGTACGGACAGACCGATTCCGCAGCCTGAGCAAAGTATGCTTGCGGACACAGTATGGACACAATCGTAAAAGTTGCATTAAGAAAGAAGTAGTGGTTCTGAAGAAATTCGAATATCACACAATTGCACACGACGGACATTGAAGAGGTTAAGCAACTCACTCTCCGCGAAACAGGCCAAAATGTCACGATATACATGGGCTCAACGACAGCCAATCACTGTTGGAGAGGGGAGATCTCGTTGACTCGTTCCCTTGTTGTCAAGGGGGAAAGGTGAAGGTCGACACTCTCAAGAAATTCCCATATTCTCCCAAAGCACGGGCACGGGCTGTTGTGAAAACCTAAGCTTCCACTCAGAAAAAGAATGACAGCAGCACTGCTCTATAAGACTAGCTTTACTGGACTCCGTAGAACATCGTCCAACAGTAAAAAACAAAAAAAAATCGAACCGTAAGCAAGCGTACACAAAGACGAAGAAGCTCACGTCGTTTTCCTCATCAACTCTTAGTCCGCAAACCAAATAAAACCACAACATCCTCCCCCCAAAAATGAGCCAAAGTTCGTCGCTCATCTTTCTGCTGTTTCTAACAGGTACAGTAGCTGGACGGGTCGTCGAGTCAGCCTTCCAGATACAAGTCGCAGTTCGCAAGACCGCACTAGGTCGTCTCGTCCTCTGAAAAGTTGGGTTATCCGGGCCAGCCTCCACATGTGCCGCGGAACTTTATCCTTTTGTACTAGCACAACATCTCCTTGAGACAGTCTTGTTGTGTTGCTTTTGGGGTCCGACTGATGAGCTGACCGCAATTCCAGGAGATACTCATGCTTCCATCTCTTCCAAAATTGGTCAGCCAACTTCTGTCGATGTATCCATCTTCTACTGACTACCGTAGAATTTGATCGAGGGACCACAGTTGTGGCAGAGACTTCAGGAAGCGCTGACAAGTTTCTCCCGATC
The DNA here is from genome assembly GCF_037126465.1 of Ornithodoros turicata. NCBI lineage: Eukaryota > Metazoa > Arthropoda > Arachnida > Ixodida > Argasidae > Ornithodoros > Ornithodoros turicata. The sequence goes on along the minus strand of NC_088202.1, from coordinate 5,755,890 downwards.
AGTAGATGTGCAGGCGTTAAAGCGCTCGGCTCGTCAGGCGTAGAGTGTAGATAGGTAAGTGGTCGTGAATTGACCACTGCTTCCACTTCGTGAAGTAATGTAGTCATTTCTTCGGATGTCAAACATTGACGTCCGAGTACTCTTCTCAAGCAAGTTTTCACCGATCGCCAACCTTTCCCACATACCGCCCCACCAGGCAGCTCTTTCGTCAATGAATTTCCAGCTGATGCGATTCTTTGCGGCGAAGTCTTGTGCATACGTACTTCTAACAACAGTCCACAATTTTTTGATGTCCTGGGCCGCCTTCTTGAAAGTGAGCGCGTTATCACTGTAAATTGTAGAAGGTGCCCCGCGTCTTGAAATAAATCTCCGAAAGGCCATGACAAAAGACTTGGTTGTCAAGTCTGTAACTAGTTCGAGGTGCACAGCTCTTGCTGTGGCGCAAGTGAACAGCGCAATGTACGCTTTCGCCGAACCCGAACTAGTCTTGAGATACAGAGGCCCAGCAAAGTCGATGCCGGTGGTGTCGAAAGGGTGAGTTGGGTTGAGGCGCTCAACGGGCGGGCAATGGAGCTATAGGGGCTGTTGCCTTAGTCGCACGGAGTCTCCTGCATACCTTGCAGCGGTAGAGGGTAGATTTGACTAGCTGCCTCGCTTGAGTTATCCACCATTGCTCTCTCAGTATCGTCAATGTTGTCTGGACTCCGCTGTGTAGGGCGCGTCGATGGACGCTGTCGACCAGTAGTGCTGATAGTGGGTGCTCTTTGGCCATCAGTATAGGATGCTTCACCTCTTCGGGGTTATCCAAGTACTGAAGTCTTCCCGATAGACGCATCACACCCTTTTCGTCTAGGTACGGTCGTAATCGTGCAATCTTTGGTCCCTGTGCGATCTCTCTTCTCTGTCGCAGAGGAACTCCTCCGGATATGATTCATTTTGCGCCCGCCGAATCCAGAACATCTCAGCCTTCTCAACTGCCATAGCTGTCAGCGGGCCCGTAACCTTCGATGTCGCACGGCTGTTCTCTATGAATCTCAGTATCCACGCTGTGATCCGTATTATGCGTTGATAATCGCTGTACTTTCCGAGGTCAAGCAGTGCAGGAACAGTTGCTTGGACGTACGTCGTCAGTATAGCTCCAAGTTTCCTTTCTTCTTCGATGTGGCTGAGGTCACCACAGCCATTTTCAGTAGATATTGGCCAAAATTCCTCACTTTTAGAAAGCCATGGCGGACCCTCGAACCACTGTTTGTCCCCCATTAATGCTGTGACGGGCAATCCTCTCGTTAGCAAGTCTGCCGGATTGGCGCTCCCTGGACAGTGCCTCCACTGAGACTTGTTGCAGCCTTCTTGAATTTCAATAACTCTGTTGCGAACGAAGGGCTTCCATCTGTTCGCGTCGCCTCTGATCCAGTTCAGCGTGACCGTGGAGTCAGTCCAGAAGTTGATGTTACACTTGGCCACTTGCAACGACGACTGTAGCAGTTTAGAAATGCGTACACCTATCAAAGCTCCCATCAACTCCAGGCGGGGAAGGGTGAGCTGTTTAAGCGTGGCGACACGTGACTTAGCGAAGACCAGCCGCACCTTAGTTTCTTCCGTGTCGCTCACAGTTCTCAGATATGCACATGCTCCATACGCGTGTGGCGATGCGTCCGTGAATATGTGAAGCTCGCAGCAGTATCGTGTACCTGTCCTCGGCAGCACGCACCGGTCCACAGTGACGTTACACAGCTTGGGCAGCTCGGAACATCATAAGCGCCAAGAGTTTGCCAGATCGCTCGGGAGTGGGTCGTCCCAATCCAACCTTGTCTTCCACAGCTCCTGAAACAGGAGCTTGACGCGAATGGTATACGGTGAAAGAAAGCCTAGCGGGTCGAAGACTCTTGCCGAGGCCTGCAGCACGGACCTCTTAGTTTCTTGCATGCCAGCGATGACATTTAGCAGTTTATTTGCGGAAAACCTCAGTTGATCATCGCTTCGGGTCCACACCACTCCCAGAACCTTACCTTGAGCCGGTTCAGCAAACGGCTTTTCCTTTTCGGTGATTAAGGTACCGCTCTTACGATCGAACATCGATTGTAAATCTTCGGCGTTAGATGTCCATTTTGTCAGATTCATGCCCGCTTGTCTTAGCACGTCCTGAGATTTCTGGACGATCTCCAGGGCTTCTTTCACTGTGGGGGCACCAGTAAGGAGGTCGTCCACGTAGAACGACTCCAATAGTAAGCTGGCCAGCTCCCTGTCAGATGTCAAAAGGCCTTTGAAGTGGTGCTGCAGTGTAGCACCCAAAAGAAAGGGGCTTGCTGTGGTCCCGAATGGCACTCGCTTCATCCTCCAGCATTCCACGTCTGGGCATTGTTTATTCGGTCTTGGAGTTTCGGAAAACCACAAAAACCTCAGTGCATCCCTGTCGTTCTTACGAATTTCTGCCTGTAGAAAGGCCTTCTCGATGTCTGCCGTTAACGCAATCTTGTGTCTTCTAAACCGCAATAGAACGCCTACCAGGTCGGCGTTCTACTTCGGCCCTTTCTCCAAATGATCATTCAGAGACGTCATCCCTTTGCTATGGGACGACGCATCAAAAACTATCCGGACTTTCGTAGTTTCTGAAGTGTTTCTTATTACGGCCCTGCGAGGCATGTAGTACCGAGTATTGAAGCTATTATCGTCTTTAGTCACCTTTTCTGCATGCCCCTTATTGATGTAGCTTCTGATCGCTTCGCCGTACTGCGCCCTGAAGCCGTCTCTATCTAGCCGTCTGACTAGGCTCCATAGTCTGTCCTTCGCTATCTCATAGTTGTTCTCTAGGGCTGACATGTGTGCCTTCCAGGGCAAAGCTACTTCATAGCGGCCGGCCGTCATCCGAATGTTGCGCTCAAATTCCTCCAAAACCGCCTTATCGTGATCTGTCTTGCTGGAGGCGTCGCCCGTGATGCCTAGACTTTCTAACTCCCAAAACTTAGTCAGAATGTCGTCTTCTGTCAGCGTTCCAACTCCAGCTCTCAACACACAGACGGCTGTCGTCGACCGCTCGGCGCAGTAGCCTGACACTGAAGACGGCCCCTGAAAGGTCCATCCGAAAACGGTTTCGATGGCAACTAATTTCTCGTTGTTCTCGCATCTTCTGACATCACCGGTCAGCAACTTCCACAACTCGTCGCAGCCAATTAGCAGTCCAATACCACCTTCATGTTTCACACCCGGAACTAGCATGTCGTCAGCGATAAAACTTCCAGTGTGGCGAATAGCCTTCACGAAGTCGTCGTTCACGGGAGTCTCAGCGAGATCTTCGCAGATGAAGTCAATTGTGGTGGCTTGAACGACATATTCTTTCGGGTGATACTGACTCCTGAGTCGAACCTCGACTACTTTGCATCTGCGTACGCGTTTCGACGCGGTTTCGTTGGCAAAGGTGTTGAGCTGCAGTGTAGTTTCCCTAATAACTCTTAGCTTCAATTTCCTGGCTATGTCGTCGCGTATGAAAGTCCTCTGACTTCCACCGTCGATAATGCCTCGGACTAGTGCACCCTCCTTATCTGATGACGCCCACGCTCGGAAGGTCTGAAGTAGCACTTCCGTATTTTGTTGCTTTGGCACGTCGTTCGCTGCCGTGACGTTTGTCGTGGTCACCACCTCGTTGACTGTCGTCTTGGGCGTTGTTTCCTTCGAAGTGCCACAGACTGACGGTGCGTGTCGTCGCCAGCAATGGGTGCACGGCATTTTCATACGGCAGTCTTTAGAGCGATGCCCTCTCTTTGTGCAGCGGAAACAACACATTTCACGTGTCAGTTTCTCCAACTTTTCCGGCATTGGAAAATCCGCTGGACACGTTGCGGTCTCGTGGTCGCTAGCTCCGCAGAAGACACACTTGGTATCGACTCCCACCGCTCCATGAAGAACCGCTCCAGTTGGTACCTTTCGGTTTCTCGATCCTATCGGGTTGCGTGGACCAGTTTGAGAATCATACCGGGCTTTGAGTCCAGAGAGCTCTCGGCTTTCTATTTCCACACGAACGAAACGCAGCACCCTTGAGAGCTCTTTCTGCTCCTTTGCCTCGATCCCTGTGTTAGATTCAGAGCGATCCAGTGCTGATCCGTCTTGATCGACTCCGTTGTCTTCAAGCATTTTTGTGCCGTATTTTGCCATCCGCTGGTATTCCACAACCATATCTGTGGGTAGTGATGACAAAAGGATATCAACCATCATGGAGGCATAGCTTGTAATTGGCACGCCTAACGCACTAAGTCCTCTCATGTTCGCCTGAACGAGGTCATAGAGAAGTCGAAGCCCCGATAGATCACACGTCGACTTCACCAAGGGTAGCTTCCTCAGCTTGGTCAGGTATTCCCTCTCGATTCGTGCGGTATCTCCGAAACGCTGCTTCAGGATGTCCACTGCGTCGTCGTAACACGACTCGGTGGCTTGTAGACCTCGAATCACCGATGCAGCATCTCCTTTCAATAGTGTCCTCAAATACTGAAATTTCTCTATTTTCGACAGCCTTCCATTCTCGTGAACAGCTGTTCGGAACTGTTCCCAGAAAGTCAACCACTTTGTCAACTCGCCTGTGAAAGTGTCAGGTTGTAGCTTCGGCAACTTTATGCCACCATGGCTGGGCTGGCTCGCTGTAGTAGAAGGCGCAGCTTGAAGTGGCGTGGCGGCTGTAGAGGGCCTCTCCATCAGCTGAAGTTCATCCAATCGGGCCTGGACTTCTCCAATGGCATTCGCCGATTGTTCCTCGTAGTCGATAACTGCTTGATATTCGGCAGCGAAATCATCTTCCTTGATCAGAGGTTCAATCTCCTCGTTTATCTTCTTCAGGTCGCCTTGGTTAGCTAACAGTCTGGTAAGTAATCCTTTAAGCGAAGTTGTACTAACTGTTTGGTCGCTGCGTAGTTCGACGGCCTCCTTCACCAGCTTCGTTACTTGTGCACGCCGTGCAGCCCTCTTATGCTTCAGACGTTCCATGCTGACTGTCTTCTAAACGAAAACTGAAGTCTAGAATGCAGTGCCGTCAGTCTCCCGGGTTTCGGCACCAGATGTGTTGTGAAAACCTAAGCTTCCACTCAGAAAAAGAATGACTGGCAGCACTGCTCTATAAGACTAGCTTTACTGGACTCCGTAGAACATCGTCCAACATTAAAAAAAAAAAATCGAACCGTAAGCAAGCGGACACAAAGCCGAAGAAGCTCACGTCGTTTTCCTCATCAACTCTTAGTCCGCAAACCAAATAAAACCACAACACGGGCGAATTTACAAAATAATTGAGAGTCATCCACGTCCTTGTTGTGGCTCAAGAAAAGAATCACCGGCGACTCCTCGGGTTCAAGCAGCCGAGGGTGTCCCTTGTTCGTTCAAGTGTTCAAGTGTATGCTGCAGCCAATAAATGACTTGATGTCGCAACACGAGTGACTGAAGGTGCATCACTGTAATTAATCTTACGAATTTACCTAGTAACCATTCTGCTCTCCACATAGTAAACTTGCAATATTCCGTTTTCAAACACGGAGAATCGAACACAGGTGTTTTGTGCCTCGCATTCTGTAAGAAACTGTCCCTTTAAATTGCACAATGTTGAGATAACGCTGCTGCATATTGTGATTGTGTTCTTTCCGCTGTTATTTTTGCAGGTGAACTTTTGCAACGGTTTTTGCCAAGGTGGGATCCGCAGTATGGAGTCACTGCAATGGCATTTAATATGCACCAGCTGACACATTTGGCGGATTCTGCGCGGGACCTTGGGTCCTTGTGGGCCCACTCAGCATTTGCATTCCAGTCTGGGAACGGGCGCATCGTGAAGATGGTTAAGGCTGCAAAAGGGATTCCATCGCAGATCTTCGAAAAGGTGGCACTGCAACAAGAGCCCCTCCCAACAGGAGACGTTGCTCGTTTCGCTACCTGTATCCAGCGAGGCAGAAGAACTCTGCAAGTTATTTCGTCGAGACACAAGAGTACAGAGCCACTCTTATTCTGCTGATGCGTGCTTTCTTGGTAATACCCAAAATGGCTTAGCACTGAGGTGGCCAGTGCCCTCTGTTCAGTATGTAGAACCTGTCCCACAAATGCACTTGAATTGTGACGCTTTGTGTTACATAAAACTGTGCTTAATAGCAATGCGTACAAAGGATGGAGAAGTCAAACAGCAGTGTCTGTGTAACGAAGTCAAAGGAATATGTTAGTATTCAGAAGATACTCACGGTCCATTGTTGAAGTGGTGACAAAACAGTGTTACTATGCAAAGATATTGTAACGCAGGAATCTGCAATTGTGATTGCTTAGCACATGAAGAAGTGTTTTGTGTCACCATTGTCAGCACTACGTCCTTTCCTACCTGATGAAATTTCCCAAGTGTGCCTGTTCGTTAACTTCAATCATGAAGGGACAAGCTATGTTTTTGACCTCCCGAATCTTGTTGAACGGGATTAATTACTGTATCCTTTTGAAATTCGTGGTTGCCCCTTGTAAGCAGCTGAGAAGTTATTTATACACTTGAAAGTGTAAATGCGTTGAAGTATATGTCAACCTAAACATGTAAAAATCATTGTAGGCGGTTGACATGGTAACCTCTCTGTATATACAAGCCATGATGCTGGCAAGCCTGTCTTTCCCAGTATTCATACCATTGGCAGTTTTGTGTATAGTGCTCAGTTTTTCAAACCTTTAAGTGTCACGTCTGCTATTTTGACGTGACAAGTGACGTCTACTATTTTTCGAGTAAAATTTCGCAAAAATAAATGGCACACTATAATTTTGATTTACACTCGCAAGACTAGCTGAGCCCATCCGCGAACAATTGAGGACGCGAAATTTAAAGGACGACGGAAGCGAAAATAAGCTGCAAAGTTGTTTGCCTCATATTGCGATGTGTACGAAAACAATCCGAAATTCGACTTAGATTTACGTATATTAGTTGAAATATCACCACAATCGCCATATAAAATACGGCCGCGGAGCACTCTGAGCCCCTGGTGAGCGTGGCCGCGCCGCCGTAGCAGACCACGGAAGTGACGCACGTTGTCTCACCTTTTGGAGTTTCTGACTTTCATTTCGCGGTTGTTTTGCGTTCGGAGGTTGATTTTTTGCGACAAGAAAAACTGTACATGCTTGTGAAGTCTTTCCTGGCTGTGCTACAGCATGTTGCCGATTTCCTTTCAGCAACGCGAGGACATAGTGTTCCTTGCACGAACGACACACTGATAGACAGCACAAACATAGCGTCAAACATCGACTGACGTTTATTACAAAGACAACACTACCGGGGCTGGCCCCCAAATTCCTTCCGAAGCAAGGTGATCGCATTCTCTCTAGGGGTGAGAGCCTTGCTGCTTACATTGCTCAGTGTCTTACCTTGCGTTCGGCCAGGATATGTTTCAAAACAAACACGCTCTACCAGTCTGTGGTTGTTTCCGTGGCCGTATTGGCCATTGGCGCTCGACTGGCAATCGACAGGTGCGAAGTTCAAATTCCGCCGATGTGTGACTTTTTTTATGACTGTCATATTTCAATTGTTTCCGAAAGACGGGAAACTTATTCTCGCCGCGAATCTGTCTATGCCTACTTGCAGACAGGTGAAAGAAGACAAGTAGTGCGCAGACATGTTGTTGACGAATGTTTCAAAACAATCCCAGAGGTACCCATTAGCCTTGGCTTGCCAACGAAGTACATCAGGCTGAAAGAAGGAGCAGCCCCTTCTGTATTTTAACGAAAACGGAGGGCACAAATCTTTACCTCCACTTGGCGTTCCGGCGTACGTCTGATTCCCGCTATGGAAAAAAAAAAAAACGGAGACGAAGAAGCATGTACGAACCCATCTCTCATAGGATATATCGCCTTCAGACTTCCACGAGATCTCCGAATCGAACATCTTCAGGCGTTATTCGGAATTCGCCGTGTTTATCCCGTTCACCCGGAGCCGCACATGGAGCTCGAGAGATGTTTGACGTCACGCGCGCCTCAGATTTTCCCGCAATGCTTTGCGGCAGCGGGCGCGCTCCATGGGCGATGGTGTCAGGTGGGCGGCCCAGCGCGCTCGTAATCGTAAAAAATAGCTTATCCGTACAGCGTACTCGCAAAATACTGGTGGCACTATAATTCTACGTAATATTTACACCTTGTTCGGACCTTTTTTTTGCAATGGACAAATTTCGCTTCCGTTGTCCTTTAAGGGTTTTACTGCATGCAGTAAAGCTCGCGTTTTTCAGCGCAAATTAGCAGTATGTGATAACTTTCTTCTGAATTAAACATTTTCGTATCCTTCAGTTCATAGTCGTAAGCGATCACTAGTTTTTCGTCATCGCAGCAGAGCAGTGCAGAAATCTCGCTGATGTTAGTTATAATTTCGGTTTCGAGTTTTGTCGAACATGATGTCAGGAGGGTGTGAAGATCTCTTGGACGGTTGTGACAGATGTGACAAAACTTTACTAGTTTGTGCTGTCTTAGTACGAATCACACCAAATTTAGGCATGTTCTACGGGCTGCGCACGAAGCCGTTAAGAAATCTGTGATTTAAAATAACTACAACAAGAACAAAAAAGAAAATAAAAATGCAAGGACCCCAGCAAAGTGTTGCCAAGGTAAATACAAATGGGAGCGAAGCTTGCATTGGCCACCGCGTCTTCAAGGGCGGCCATTATGAAGACCGTCAGCGCCATCCATCCGTTGCGGGGCAAACTACAAATTCCGTCATAATGACGTCATCTGGTACGTCACCATTACGTATAGCGCGGGCCGGGCGCTCGCGCTGCACGTTCCTTCCATCGCGATGTCGAGCCGTGGGTTGAAAGCAAATGCAAGAGCAAAAACTCATAAACAATTTGTAAACAGAGAGGAATCAACATTAGCGACATGCGTGCAACAAAGGACACAGGAGACCAGGTGAGGGCTTGCTTTCTTTTATCACAAGTAAATTCGCCATGCCGTTGTAAACAGTATAAATACCCACATGCGACAATTGATGTGCTGAGGCTGGAACACAGTGACGTTTAAGTGACTTCCATCTCTCATCATAAATGCTCACGACAGAATAATGTTCAAAATAACCAGTTTGACACTCCATGTACTGAATAAGCACGAAAGGATAATGTACAAATTTCAGCAAACACAGGTGGGGTCCATGACCTTAATGTCCAATGCATGCTGTTATAGCTGTCCTCATGCACATCTGGAACTTTCCACATATATCTCGTACAAAGAAGGTGGAAGTGAACATATTTTCACTTTAAGATCACATTATATGATATTTCCATTCTGTGTGGTGCTATGTCTGCCCACAGTTTTTGACATTGTTCCGAATGCTATGGGGGAATAAGAAGGCACAAGTACATTAGCTCAGTTTAGAAGTATGTGATACTTTATCTTGCAAAACAGCCACAATTATACCAGCTTCCAGCAACGACAACCTTGTTCAGTGTGTTCATACCCTGCTGACGACTACTTCTAGTTTGATAACAACAACATTTTTGTATTAAAGGCATGTCAAACCATCGACAATGTTCTGTGCTGCTGCTATTTTGTGCACATTTTGCTATGTGGTGGAGATTTTCAAGCTGCACAAGGTGCTTAGCCCTACACATAACTGCGCCTACATACTGATTGTGCACACAATACTGAACTCAGTGCAGGATTCAAAATATAAAATTACGTGCTAGGAATCTATGTACACAGGTATACACTAAATACGTATCAAAGTATAGGCAAACTGCTGAAGATTCAAAATAGAAAATGTATGCTAGGTATCTATGTACACAGGTACACATACACTAAAAATACACTGTCAAAATACAAATAACACAGTAAGGAGCTATGTGCAAAAGTACACTTTGACAAATCGTATGCTACACAGGAATCAAAACACAGAAATGAATTACAAGATATAATGTGTAATCTAGGTTACAACTGAAAGTACTGGATAGACAACAGAACCATGCATATCCTTTTGCATGGAAAGAAAACTTATGGTTATATCACAGCAACGTTCAGAGATTATGAACTTAGTCTCGCTGCCTGCTGCAATGCCTTCTGACGTAACGTACTACTTCCGACTTCCTCATTCCTTTCTCGTGCAAACCAGAACAGTCGTACCCTCAGAAAAAAGTTGAATAGATCATCATACACCGATGAAGAACAGAAACCCAATGTCTTTGGCACAAGTATGTCCAACACTTCACACAGCTTGAACCTGACCCCTTCGGAGGTGAGGAATGTCTTTACGTTGGCTTTGAAGGCTTCCTCACACGCACCCGCAAACGTCGCAAAGGCAGGAAGAGTAACCGACAGCTCCAAAGTCGGTACTGTCCACATTCTTGACACTCAAGTAAATCAATAGCTGGCTACTGTCCTGAAATGTGGCATTCCTCCGAGGAATGTCCCATGTTAGAGTCTGTGAAGACTGCCCATTCCCGCGGTGTAAAATCAGCGATGTGTTGTAGAAAGAAAAGTATGGCTTCACGGTTTCACGGCACGGCTTATGGTTTCACGGCACGTTTCCTAAGGCTCTGAAACATGCCGTAATTATTCCGCTATTTAAAAAGGGTAACACCTCAGATGTAAATAACTATCGGCCGATCTCTATCTTGCCGGCGATTAGTAAGATCTTCGAACAGTTACTCTACAGCCGCCTTGTTAAGTATCTTGAAAAATTTAATATACTATGCAGCAATCAACACGGATTCCGTAACAAGTACTCGACTGAAACTGCCCTGATTAATTTTTGCGATAGAATTAAGTATTCGTTGGACACTGGAGGCATAGCCCTCTCGGTTTTTGTTGATTTTTCTAAAGCATTTGATTGCGTGAATCACACAATACTCCTTTCCAAATTAACAGCTTATGGAATTTGCCGTCCAGCTCTATCACTTATACGAAGTTTTTTTTTGCAAGACAGAATACAGGTTGTAAACTTTAAAGACAGTACTTCATCCCCTGCTGTGTTACATGCTGGTGTCCCACAAGGTTCTACATTGGGCCCACTTCTCTTCCTCGTTTATACAAATGATCTCCCCTTATGCATTCATCATTCACATGTTTTTTTGTTTGCTGACGACACTACTCTGCTCATCACTGGCCGACACGTCATACAAATGGTTTCAGATCTTCAATCCGACCGGTTGACAACTTGATTGGATGGTGCCATGTAAATGGCCTAAAATTAAACGCTACAAAGACTGTTTCCATGATATTTCACAGTCTTCAGCGCAGCCTCGATGTTTGCCCTACGTTGTCCATTCACGACGCCCCTATTCAGTTTAGCAAAGAGGTCAAATTTCTTGGCGTGCTTTTCGACCATCATTTACGTTTTCAGTCCCATATTCGAAGTATCATACGTAAAACCTCTTATGGTATTAGCGTCCTTACTAGAACTCGACACTTCTTTCCTGCGCCCATTGTTTTAAACCTTTACTACGCTTTTGTGCACTCACATTTTCTTATTGTGCAAGTGTCTGGGGCCTTACTTACAACACCCATTTACGTGCTCTGGAAACTGTTCAGAATCGTGCTATAAGGATTATGTTTCGATTACCATACTTGCCTTGTGCAATGTACAATCATGCACGATCACCAGATACTAGCTATTAAACAAATAATATCTCAACACATATTACATATAACATTTGGCGTTTTGAGCGAACACCTCCTTTCTGTAGCCATGAACTACGATGAACTTAGAGCTGTTCACCACACGAGAGCAGGGCCTGAAGGTGTCTTTAACTTCCCTACCGTTAAGACTAACTATGGGAAACTAACATTTTTGTTTCGTAGTGTAAATGAATGGAACAGCATACCACCAAACATAAAAAGCGTCAAAATTTTTTCTGAATTAAAAAACTAGCGAAATATTTTTTGCCGTCAAAAATGTATAATTATATATTACATATGATAATATTACTGATTTAGGACACAAAGATGTGCAGCTGTGTCTAGTGCGTGCCTTGCTATTACATGTGTATTTTTGTGCATTGTTTTTCATATTTGCATTGTTTTCATGTATTATGCTTTTATGTATTTCGTGTATTATGCTTGTGTATTGTTTTTACCCTTCGCATTTTTTCATGGCTCTAATCTTTGTATGTCACGCGGAAGACCCTTTAACCGGGATACTTTTCCCTCTGGGTCTTCCATCTGTATACAGTGTACTGTTCATTAAGCATTGTAAAGTTTAAATAAATTCAAATTCAAATTCAAATAGCATAGAGTTCCGCAGCTGTGGAGAAGGTTGGGTGTGAAAGACGTCTTCCGTGCACTACGCCTTCGGATGGTATGGCTAACTCCAAATCTGCACTTCAAGCAATTGAAAATTCCGGCATACGAGGCCCATCCGCATCCCTAGTCACAGATGTGTTAATGGCTTACCACACTATCTATGCAGCAGGCCACAGGCTAGTTCTTCAGTGGGTTCCAGCCCATTGTGGTGTCGTGGGGAACGAGCAGGCCGACAGCGCCGCAAAAGCAGCACTCTCGTGTCGGAAACGCACCAGTATTGTTCTGCTGAGAGGAGACCGAAGTTCAATTCGCCGACGCCTAGTGACACCCCTGGCTTCCCGCCAATGGACAACCGACATTCTTCCCCCCTCTATATTGAGCAGAGTTGATCCAACGCTCGCATTCCGCATGCCACGAAACACCTCTCGTCCAGATGCTGCATTAATCCACCGAATGCGCCTCGATGTGGCCATTACAGCTCACTGGCGTTACCGCTTGAGACAAGTTGACTCTCCCACCTGCTGCCACTGTGCTGTGCTTGAGGATCTGGAGCATATTCTTCTTCATTGCTCCCACTATCAACCTTCCCGAACCACACTCTCTGAGTCTCTTCGTCAGCTGGACTCTCGCCCCTTCTCCATATCGAAATTGCTTGGTCCCTCGTCTAATCCAGCCCAGCAACGCTCTGCGCTTAAAACTCTTCTGACATTCCTCGACATCATCGGACTTCGATCGTTGTTGTGACGGGGCTCGTTATTTTATTCCCAACAATCCCACCAGCAATGGGGTAGAGTACCGCCTGTGTCGATGAACCTCTCCACTCTCCAGAGCCAAAATAAAGTTGTTGTTGTTCTCCCATGTTGGACTTTGTGGTTTGAAATTGAAAAGACGACGATGAAGAAGAAAACGGCTATGAACAGTCACAAAGTGCGCAGTCAACGTACAGCAAACTTGTAGCTAACAACATGGAGAGGAACAAGAACCGGAAGCGTACTCGGCTCTGTCTGTGATCTTACGTATTACCGGCAGACTGCGCGAATTGATACATTAAAAACATGCATATTGCATTAGTACACACATTATTCGCGCCTCCGATTAAATTATTTTTGTTTACCTTCGTAGTATGCCCCTCAACGACCACGCTCGCATGTGCATCATTAAGGGCGCAGGGTTGCTAACACAGAATTCTTATTTTTTTCCGCCTTCGCTACCATTTATATTTACCTTGGTGTTGCTTTTACTTGCAGAACTGGCGTCGACGGTGAGCAGAACAAAACTCAATTGAAAGTTCCTTTCTCTTCCCCCTCACCCCCAACCTGTGACAAACGTGGTTTTCCGTGGCTAGGAGCATCTGCGCGCTGCACGTAGCGTTGAACAAGAGGAGTCAAGCCAGCTGGTGTATACGATTGAACGGAAACAACTCCTTGAGGAGCAACGAGGAGCAATGAAGGGGAGGACTACACAGGACGGACACGGGACAAGAACCGACAATGAAGCGTGTCTAATAATGCGCGTTGATTTGCACATGCTGCTCATACCTTCTCTTCCGGTGCTCAGTTGATTTCTCGTAACATCAGGATTCGACCTCGCCATGGATTTGCACTGCTCCTACTGCTCGTGACCTTGCTCGAACGGCTCATTACGCTTCCCATGCAGCGCGTAAAGCCACTCGTAAAGCCCCTCGTATAGCTTGTAAAGCCCCTCGTACAGCTTGTAAAGCCGCTCATATTGCGCGTTAGCTTTCACATACTGCTCATGAGTTTGCACATCTATGTCTTTCTGTTTTCTTTTTGTTTTTGTTTTTTACAATGGGATTTCGTTTCATGTGTCTATAAGTTGCTACCGACTACCCACGGAAGCTTGATTCTGACCTTTCGCTTGTGTCCTCAGCGAGTGCATCGCTTGTGTTTTTGTTGCGTATTCCATTGATGCTGCCGAGGAGCATACCTAGTGCAGAGGAGCAGCATGCCATATATTATCTCTTGCTGTGCACTATAACGCAGATAGTTCTGTTTCCCTCACTTGCTGTTGACGCCCTGTTCGCATTGGATGCCTTAATTGGTAAGCACCACAAGTTGTTCATCGAGATCTGTGGCAGTGAAAGACTTACTCCAAAACTCCACACGCTACTACACATCGTACGACAGGCTAGGAATTTTGAAGCTTCTCGCCATCACTGGGCGATGTGATTCGAAGGCAACAATGCCCTACCCAAGTCGAAAAAAATTCTGGAATTACCGGAACCTGCCATATTCAGCTGCACCTGTCTTGCGATCTGTGGCATGGGGAAGGAACTCCAGATCTCTTTCATGATGTTACACTGTAAAAGGGTGCGGTGGCAAGTTCACCTGTGGAGCTTACAGCGCAGTTTCTGTCTGTTGGGCTTGACAGGCGATATGTCGGTGAAAGGGCTACTGCTGTCGTCAAGGCAGTAATTAACAATTGTGATGCTTCATGCTGAAGACATTGTGCTTATTGGTAGACGAACTGACGAAAGTAGCTTTGTGAAGATAGAGCAGTTTGTCTTCTGGCGAGACGAGTATTCCTTGTTGACGACGCTGCTGGTAAAGAAATATTTGTGTGCGTAATATCATTCATTTGTATTGCGTGATACGACTCACGAGTATGTCTGTAAGCCAACAGCACTGCTTTTTCGTGCGCCAAATGGAGGTGTATTACGAGGTGTTTCCACACATACCCCCTTGTGTAATGTATTTGTGTCTTTGCAAGTGTTCTGTTGCTATGCGTAAAGTGTGCAGAATTCAAATACAACTACCAAATTACTGTGATATTTTATTTGCTCCTCATTATATTTACCAAAGGGCTGGCCACGTAAGATACTACCAAAATTATCAGATGTCGCGCAGACTCTTCTTAATGGTGCAAAGATGCCTGCGAAGAAACACAAAATGCTTTCCAGGCAGCTGAGAGACGAGCTTGCCATGTTTTTGGAGTAAGGGCAACATATCAGATTTCTTGTAGTGCCTTCTTTACGATCAGTGTAATGAATTCCAAATCCCTCACGGTACATGCAGTGATAATCATCTCATAGAAGGATGTTCGAAAGGAGAGGCCAGTTGGCGGTATACATGGTTGGGCGATGCCCTTTCCGAAATGTACCCCTACCCAGTGATGGTCAGTAGTTAACTACATGTAGTTAAACTACTAGTTAAACTACCTGATTGTAGTTAAAAAGTAGTTATCAACTACTTGCAGAAATGTAGTGGCAACTACTAGTTAAACTACTATTTTAAGTAGTTAACTACAGTAGTTAGGTTACTGAAGGCGCCAACTACTTCCGATTTTGCCGCAACCTTTACGGCACGATTGTGCTTCCGACTTTTACCTTGAGCTACTCGTTTGATGAGAACGGAGGTGCAGAGCAATTGTGTCGTGCATGTGTACTAAATCTTCACTTTTAATGCTTTAAAAGAGGTTGCTTTAAAACAATGTTTAAAACAGGTTGTTGAACGTACACCATAGCTGATCTGTTCTGTTTCCCACCACTGTACTACCGCACATGCTTTATCTGTTGTTTTTTTGTAACGTCTGCAGTTTGATGTCAAAGCATAAGGATTTGTGTAGTTTGTTGCAATCCTGTGAATGTGACCTTGTTGCACTGACTGAAACTTGGTTATCGCCAGATATAAGAGACAGTGAGCTGTTACCAGAGTGTCCTGGCTTTACCTTCTATCGTTGTGATGCATTCATCCCAGAATTACACAAATCACTACATCATATATTTCCCAAATTCCCAAATTCAAAGGTTATTCTTCTTCGTGATTTCAACTACCCCTCAATTAATTGGAGATCCACCTCAGCCTCTGGCAGTGAAGAACGTTCTTTCATTGATTTGTGTCATGTGTTTGACCTTAATCAGGTCGTTCATGAACCCACCCGTGTAACTCCCACCTCATCAAACATCCTAGACCTAATCCTCACTAACGACCCAGATATAGTAGGTTCTGTATTTTCTCCATGCGCCTTGAGTGACGACAAAGTACTACACTTAAACAATATCTGTCCCCAGCGTGCCCCGTCGTTCCTCGTGCAAACGCATAAGAATATACGATAAGGGTAACTACGACCAAATAAATTCTGAATTATCCAATTACTTGGCTAACTTTCTCGCTAATTTTGAAGTACGGACAGTCGAGGAAAACTGGTATTTATACAAATCCAAGATTAATGCACTTATTGAAGCCTATCTACCCTCCATACTCATCAAGACACATTGTCATGCCCCATGGCACAATCATGAAATCAAACTGCTCGCCCGTAAAAAGAAACGTCTGTACAGGTTTGCTAAAAGCGCTCTAAGTCAGCATCATCTCTTCTAAAATATCAAGAGTGCACCCGGAAATACAAATCAGTGGTGACGTTTTCGAAACGCATATTCTATAGCGATGGCCTCGTTAACCTCTTGGAGCACAACCCCAAAGCATTCTACAACGTGAAAAACCCAAAATCTCCATCGGTAAACATCCAACTGAAGATCGTGATGGTAATTTTGTTAGAGATAACCAATGTTGTTTTATCTTCAATAACGTATTTGCAAGCGTGTTCACCAACGAAGACACAACTCCCCCTGCCGCGCCTCCCACATCCATATTCAATAGCATGTCACCGATAGCGATATCTCCTGCTGTCATTGAAAAGATTATCTATTCCATCAAGGTTTCCTCCTCTGCTGGTTTCGATGGAATAAACAGCAAAATCCTTAAAAACACACAGGCTCACTCGAGCAGATTTCTTGCTGCAATATTCCAACAATCACTTAATAGTTCATAGATGGGTAGAAATCCAGCGAACCGGTAGAGATGTAGGAAGGGAGTTGCCTCAAGACAGAAGCCGCCGATATTTCGAACAGAGACTGTTCTTCTTCTGGGCACCGTCCTCATCATTGGCATGGTTTAAAGGGACAATTCGCATGAACCTTTAAACACGTCACACCTAGCCCTTTAAATACCATGCCAATGATGAGGACGTTGCCCAGAAGAAGAACAGTCTCTGTTCGAAATATCGGCGGCTTCTGTCCTGAGGCAACTCCCTTCCTACTTAACAGTTCAGTTCTGCCAGAAGACTGGCGTCGGGGAATGATAATACCAGTGCATAAAAGTGGTGTCACTCATTCACCGCTGAACTATAGACCAATCTCCATTACCAGCGTCCCCTGCAAAATCATGGAACACATTATATATTCGCAGGTAATCAACTTCCTAGAGTCAAATGCTTACTTTTCCCCCTGCCAGCATGGCTTCCGTAAAAATTTCTCGTGTGAAACACAACTACCTGGTTTTATCCACGATCTCCACTTAAATATGGACAGTTCCACTCAAACAGATGCCGTGTTCCTGGACTTTGCTAAAGCCTTTGATTCTATACCGCACGCTAGATTAATGGTAAAACTCTCACAACTAGGCCTTGATGCACATGTTCTCTCCTGGATTCATATGTTCTTAACTGACCTCCTCCAGTCCACTTTCGTGAACAACCATTCCTCGTCCTTTTGTCACGTATCATCTGGTGTCCCCCAGGGTATGGCCTTTGGGGTATATGAATAAATAAATAAATATTGCTTGTCTAGTGAAGCCTCATTTGCTGTGAAATAATACTGCAATTTAGTTTATCGCGTAGGCACAGAAAGAATTTCGCCGCAAGCTTTGTATTTGACGATCGTAGCAATAGCTTGAGCCAAAGTTGATCATTGCTTGTGATTCATATTTAGGTGTCCAAGAACACTACAAGGGATTGGTGTTGATGGACAACGTTAAGTAGTTATAGATGTAGTTAAACTACATTGCAGTAGTTAAAGAAGTAGTTTTAACTACTCCCCTGAAATGTAGTTGAACTACTAGTTAAACTACTCAATCGCAAAGTAGTTAGTAGTTATAGTTAAACTACTGTAGAAGTAGTTAGTGGACATCACTGCCCCTACCTACAGTGGAAGAAAGCGCTACCACGAACGAAAATGTACAACAAGAACACTGAAATACATGCGAGTTCGACGTGAAACGCGTGGTTAACACCTTATAGCGTTCCAAACCACCAAGTCCTTAACTTTTGATGCTTAGCAGTTTAATGCGCATTGAAATCATAATTACTTCTACGGCTTATATATTTAGCTTCTTATTTTTAGGGCGTCTTTATAAAAAGGCTGTCACATCCACGAAAAATGTGGAAGCATAGAAGAAACAAGCCGAATGCATCTATCTTTGACCCCGCATCTTCCAACATGCCAGCAGCAATAGCAAGGAGGGCGCCATGGAAGAATTGAACGTATGTGACGCATGAGTCGCGTGTTTGCTTTCCGTTGTACGAGGAGCGTTCAGGTCAAACCGGGACTTTCTGTCTCCTGAGTGTACAAATGGCTCGCGCTACTTCTTTTTCGTCATTTTCAGTGGCGACAGGTCTCCGCGTTCACCACGTGGTGGTCCAAAGTTTGTGCAAAACAGAAGACACGTGCTGGACAAGATGGCCGACAACGAGGTGAGCGCGCACATCGAACAGCGAATTGTTACGAAGTTTCTCGTGAATGAAGGCGTAAAGTCATCTGAAATTAACAGAAGACTTCAGGCTCAGTATGGCCACGATACACTTAGCCGCAGCAAACCGTTTGAGTGGTGCAAACGGTTCCGAGACAGCCTTACATTAGTGCAGGACGATCCCGGCCGGGACGGCTCAGAGCCCAGTGTCAGAGTTCCTGATAACATCCAACTTGTGGAGCGCCTGATCCTCAAGAACCGACGGGTAACATGTCTCGAACTGGCTCGAAAGACGGACCTTTCTGTGGGAACGTTGAACACTATCATTCATTAACACCTCCAGTTTCGGAAAGCCGGGCCTCATCACCAAAGGTGTCCTCCTCCTACAGGACAATGCACGCCCGCATACCGCACATCTCACGACAGGCCCCTTACAGGAACTTGGCTCGGAGTTGCTGCCACATCCCCCTTACAGTCCAGACCTCGCCCTCAGCCATTTCCATCTGTTCGGTCCACTGAAGGCTTTCCTTGGGGGCTGCCACTTCAGCTGCGACGACTAGGTCAAGAATGCGGTCCGACCATGGCTGCTACGCGCCGGTAAGGATTTCTACGCTGCTGGCATCCAAGCCCTCGTGAAACGGTGGGACAAGTGCATTAGAGCAGCTGGAGATTACGTTTAAAAATAAAACTAATTTCTCGCCTCTAAGTCCATATTACTTGAAAATGAAAATGAAAAGTCCCGATTTGACTTGAACGCCTCTCGTGTATGAGAAGGATATTTCTGAGGCCCTCTCTTCAGCATCAGAGCAACACGGCATTCATATGGAGAAAATGAGGTCTGTCCTGGAAATTAGCTGGCCTGAACGGCGACAGGCATGTATATGGACCCGCTTCCAGCATATTTTCTGTATGGAGCTGTGGTAGGTTGGATCTCACCAAACACAACTGTGTTATGTTTGAGCTCCCATAGAAGACTGAGGTTCCAGCCCCACACGTGTACTTGACACAGGCAACAAAAGTGATATATGGTGGCGCTCATGGAGAGATAATTCGACTGGACTGAGCAGCCTCGAGGAGGCCTTGACATTGTGTCTACTACATTAAAATCATAACTCACCCATTAGCTATAGCACAGCTTTTTGTCCTACTTCAGCGTGTGCTTCTTCCAACCGGTGCCTTACCAAGGGGGATTATGAATGGGGCCTTAAAAAGGTGTTGTCCCAACTTAAGGAAGGAAGGCTTTCTTTATTACTTTGGAGCAGCGCCTTCCGTTTTCATTTGTGGTCGTGGGCAAGGTTCCTACGTAAAGCTGAGCCCTCGCGTACAACTTCTTCATGATTGTTTATAATTTTTGTTTCTTCAATAATACAACACCTTACATACCTTAGCCTTTGGCGACTTCAAGAGGAGTGCCATAAATACTTATTTACAATACTATAGAACTATGTATCGTTTCGTAAGTGTTGCCACGTTTTGATGCCTCACCCTCGCCGATACCAAAGGACGGGAAGCTATAATTTTTGTTTCTTTAATAATACAGTACCTTACATACCTTAATCTTTGTCGACTTCAAGAGGAGTGCCATAAATACTTATTTACAACACTATAGCAATATGTATCGTTTCGTAAGTGTTTGCCACGTTTTGCTGCTTCACACTTGCCGATACCAAAGTACGGGAAGCTTTTTTAAGGACTTAGTTGAAACAGCACCCTCTGTTCTCATTTCTAGTCATGGTTAAGGTCCTATGTAACGTATCCTGAGTCCCACTGGAAGAACTTAGCTCCTATTTTACTTTTACTCTGTTAGTTAGTCGTTTACCTCAACATCAGGCCACTTTAAGATGAGTGCCATGAAAGCTTCTTTAGAACTCTGTTCATTATGCATAGTCTCACATATGCCACCACATTCATAACGGATATCTTCGTTACCTTACGTTTCCAATATGCTGTTACAAAGGCCATGACGGACTCTGTTGTTGGGTTGTGTTTTCCTCGTATTCACAATAAAATACGTGCCCAGGAAAGCCCATGGTCATTATGTTTTGGCATGCGACTCGTGTCTTGTTTCGTGTGTGCCTGCATCCAATTCGCTGCATGTAGGCACGGACGCAAGAACGGCCGGGTGCAGCCCCGGAGCTCCATGAACGGTGTTTCTTCTAAATATACGCTGCATCTGGTTAATTTTAGAGAGGTAACCCCGGCAGAGGTAACGCTACATCCATCTAGTGTACAGGTAACAATAGTGAATATTTTTTTTAACCTTTACTAGGAGTAACCGGGCTAAGAGCGTAATCGCACATTCGGATTTTTACAACGTAGTCTTAAGCTGGCGTTATCGTCGGTAAAAAAAGAAAGAAAAAAAAAGTACGCCACTTTAGCCAGGCCTAAACTCGAATTTGCCGCGCCCATCTGGGACCACCACCAAGTTTGTCTCATTAACTCCATCGAGGCTGTCCAGAATCGCGATCTGTGTTTCATCGTTAACGATTACAGCACTAACTCCGGCGTTACGTCTGCGAAACTCCCCCTTGCTGTGCCTCCTCTAGTGGTCCGTCGTTCCTTGTCCAGCCTATGCCTTTTTCGTCAGATATTTTATAAGGAAACCTGAGATTCTCTATGCTAATCTCTCCATTATACATCCCCGAACGTCTAGATCATCATTTGAAAGTCAAGATGGATTACCGGAATAACGCTTATTAATTATGAATCATTCATCCCGCG
Organism: Ornithodoros turicata; assembly: GCF_037126465.1. Taxonomy (NCBI): domain Eukaryota; kingdom Metazoa; phylum Arthropoda; class Arachnida; order Ixodida; family Argasidae; genus Ornithodoros; species Ornithodoros turicata. The sequence goes on along the minus strand of NC_088202.1, from coordinate 5,734,483 downwards.
CACATCAAAACTCTGGAGTGACCTTCCCAGTGAATGCCTCTCATCGATGAACCTCATTCGTTTCAAACAGTCTGTGGCTCACCTACTTGGCATTTCTTGTTAACTGATACGTGTTTCTAACCTCTCCCGATGTATTTCTTTTATTACTGTGTTTTGTTTAGCTCCTATAGCTTTGTATATTTTGGTAATTATCGCACACTGTGTCCATTGTTATTTTAATTATGCCTTGTTTATGAGTACTGCTTTCAATTTTTTTTCAATCTCAATTTCATTTTCCTTTGTCTGTATCCTGTATTATATGAACTATCTTTTATGAACTTTATGTATAGTCATGTGCCCTAACTCAGTTATGTAATGCCTTCGAGCCCTTAACGCATTAACACTAAATAAAAAAAATCCGGATTTAAATCCACAAAGGAGGCTGGCAGATTTGATTTGGATTTGTCTTTATGGCTTCATCATGAACATGATCTTGATTTGGATTGAATCACACTTTTGCTCAGGGATTTAGATTTTGATTGAATCACATTTTGCTTTGAGATTTGGATTTCCATTTACCTAATTTGCAGTGAAATTCAATCTATATGGATAAGCGATGTGCATGCTTTCGCGACTCTGGCGCAACGCTTGCTCCGGTTCTCGCTGCTTCTCTTGTTTGAGAACGAACACTAGCCAGGCTCCTACAGCTCCCCATAGTGCTCATAGTTTGAGATAATTCACACAGCACTGGGCACACGACCAATGCAATTGCAACGTGTTAGGTCTTATGTATAACCAGTCGGCAAATCCGGAGCCTCAATGTATTGCTTGCCTTCCAGCAGGTCCTGGTTACCTTCGACTTCTACTGGATTTCAGGCTTGCCGCCGTTATACGGTATTCAAAATAACGAAAGCGATTCTTGGCTAACGGAAACATTTATTTGACACAAAGCACTGATTGGAGGATCAGATACATGGGTGCACTGTGCGTAGAAAGCCAACTGCGGCGCTGACACACTGGAACAAAGTTCGAACTTGATGCAGAACGAACACAGTGTTCAACTCCTAATGCCGAGCCTGTCTCATGAGTGCGTACCATTTCATGATAAGCATCTTTTTCGCTGCTTGCGGTGCAGCATACAGCGAAGCGGAAAGGGCTTGTGTGGCACGTAATCCTCTCTTTGTTGTCATTCCTCGAAATAAAATCAAACGGCGGCCGAACTTGTCATTCACGCTACATCTCATGAAGCATTCCGGTTCCGCAGTTGATAGACTTTTCGTGGGATAATAGTTGTGTCCAGAAACAGCACAACACGTGTAGACTCACAATGACGCAGGAATAAACCCGCGCACATATTTCTTTCTGCAAACTGTTCTGTCGATCGACACCACGGAACACAGGAGGACGCCGTGCCGGTCGTGCTATTTTGAAACTATGCTGAAACGGGCGAGACGCTGCACGCGCATGCGCGCGCGCAAAATGCGATTTCAAAACATTGTCGACCTATCGGAGCGCACGCACAGTTTCGGCCAATGGGCTAGCAACATGGTGTATGGGAGCAGTGGTACCACGGAGGAGAAGTAAGGAGACGGAACTCGGCTGGAGAATGCCGTCCCAATTCCTCGAGTCTATTGTTGGCCGCGGCGCGGCGCTCGCGTTCCCTCCGGTACTAGCTCCGCGAAATCTCCTGCAAGGCAATGCGCTGTTTGTCCTCGAATACTCTACTAAGAAGCGTTAAAAACGAGTGTTTGTGTAATAAAAATTAACAACGATTTCTCTAATAATGAGTTAATGTTTTCGGGTCAGCTCCAATCTTGAAAGATGAAAGTCACTGAAAAGGTTAGACAGCTGTAGGAGTCGAGCTCACATCTTCTGGATTGCCGGTCCAAGGCTCTACCAACTGAGCTAAGCTAACACGCCTTCTCAGCGACTTCCAGGGTGCGTCATCTGAAGGGACAAACCAGCCACTCTCTCTCACTCATCCTCCTTTCACTCTTACATTTTTTGCTCACTCATACACACATTCATACGACAGGGATCGACGCAGGCGTCTGTTGAACATGAGAGAACTGATGTTCTGAGGCTGGAATAACATAGAAGGGACCAATACATACAAGGCCTCAATCTGCCTAAGAAATTAACGATGGAAGATGAAAGTCACTGAAAAGGTTAGACAGCTGTAGGTGTCGAACCCACATCTTCTGGATTGCCGGTCCAGGGCTCTATAATTGAGCTAAGCTAACACGCCCTGGACCGGCAATCCAGAAGATGTGGGTTCGACTCCTACAGCTGTCTAACCTTTTCAGTGACTTTCATCTTTCATCGTTAATTTCTTAGGCAGACTGAGGCCTTGTATGTATTTGTCCCTTCTATGTTGTTCCAGCCTCAGAACATCAGTTCTCTCAAGCTCCAATCTTGTTTTGCAATTTCTGTTGCCTCGTTTTCGTGTCATAGGTGGGACCTACTCCAATGGAAGCAAAGGTTGTGCTGAAAAGCCATATTTAAATGGCGTGGAGGGAATGATGTGTTTGAAGATCTGCAAAGTTTCCGGACGCGATCTTTTCGGAATATGTGGGAATTTCTATGTGGTGTCGCCGCATAAGCTGGGACTGGGAAAGTTTTATCTGCGTACGTGTAAAGCAATTAAGAAAACTTCGTGTATGGCGATGTTTAGTGACACGTACGGTTTTGGGAACAGAAAGGAAAGTCGGTATGTAGTCTGTAATGTGTGTTGTCCAACACTGACATCTTGAATAACACAGACTTTGATGTTCAGTTTCATGCCTATATAGGAGATTCAATTTACTTCAGCACAAGCATGCTGCTCAAAACGTTACACCAGTTATTCTCCCCAGGCTAAAAAAGCCCCAAATCCAGTAGATATGGGCTTCACACCCCAACCGGACACCAAGATAAATCGTCTTCGGGATCTCTTCCTTAAACTGTACGGACTCAGTACGTGTACTGAGTCCTCTACCGCATTTGCAAACCTGTGACAGAAAGTGCGTTATGGCATCTTGGTATTAAATTCGTGTATGGTGTCATGTAAAATGTAACTCTATCCTCTGTTCCTTAGCGGATGCTTCACAATTACGACAAAAAGTTCCCGTTTCCCAAAGCGGTTGTGCACGCGAAGCGGGTGGTAGAAACGCGCGCTACGACGCTGTCGTGCAACAGCTGGAATCCAAATGTGCTCAATTACATCATTTCCTCACGCTGCGAGATGTTCGTGGGAAGTAATAATAATCAGTGCACACCATTACCAATGTAGATCTCGCAATCGTACCTTGCCTGCAGTCATAGAACTTATACTACCATCGATCCTGTACGATGTCAAACAACAACCTTTGTGCTCCTTCGGGTGTCATTTTTATCTCAAATAAAACAAAACGTACTTTCGCAATTCTTAACAGATTCTTAACTGCGAGAGCACTACGCTTATTTAGACATTCAAGCCTTCGAGCAAACGCGGATCCCCCTTGACGGCGGCTTCCCCACATTGTAAAATGAAAGCCTCCCGCTTTGCACCAACAAGAACTCCAGGCGAAAAATGCAAAGACAGATCGTTCCTTGATACACGACAGTCATGTTTCTTTATCAAAATATTTTTTTCCTGCTTGCACTGGACACACTAGTAAGTCTGACACAGCGCATTACAAGCACGTCATTTCAGAGGAGCAAGTACCTGACGGAGCGCGAGCGCCGCGCCGCGGCCACAATTAGACTCGAGGAATCTGGGCCACACTTTTTCAACGGCGGCGCGCCAGAGTTCGGTCTCCTTACTTCTCCTCCGTGAGTGGTACATACTCTACAGCCGCGTCTGTGGGCACCTGAGGAGGACTGCACTAGCGGCGCTTCTGTCAGCCGTATCACGTGATACTTTTACATCACGGACTGGTGTATGTGGAATCCTCTGTGGTGTCTGCACGTTCCTTTCATATATGTTTCGTCTAAGAAATCTGCTGAGACGTTTTTTTACTGTTTAGTGTTGTAGTGCGAAACGTGACTGGAAAGGCTCATGAGACTCAGCATGGGAAAAGTAAATTGCCTTCACAGACGCGTGTGCAGTGAGCAAGGTACATATAAATGGTAGCGAAGGCGAGAAAAAATACCAAATCTGTGTTAGCAACCCTGCGCCCTTCATGATACACATGCGAGCGTGGTTGTTGAGGGGCAAACTACGAAGATAGACAAAAATAATTTGATCGGAGGCGCGAATAATGTGTGTATTAATCCAATATGCATATTTTTAATATAGCAATTCGCCTGGTCTGCCAGCAATACGTAAGATTATAGACAGAGCCGAGTGCGCTTCCGGTTCCTGTCCCTCAGCGTGTTGTTAGCTACGAGTTTGCCGTACGTTGCTCGCGCATTTTGTGACTGTTGATAGCCGTTTTCTTCTTCATCGTCGTCTTTTCAATTTCAAACCACCAAGTCGAACAGGGGACACTTCTCGGAGAACTAAGGTAAGGCAGGCACACACGAACAATGGTAAAACACAACAGAACGCCTGTAAACCTGTTCCTGCAGGCTCTACCGGGAGACGCACCATGTCGAGGCGCGTACATAAGCGGTGCCTCCTGAAGGAGAAAGGAAACTGTGACGCCGATGACACTATGGGCGGTATAAGTTTCCACCGTTTTCCTCGGGACCCCTTGAGGTGAGTTCCTATATATTTTAAGTGCCTACGGCCGAGAACGGAGCTGAGTCACTTGGTTGAGGACGTGCAGTGTTTGCTGAAGTACAATGCTTAACTCTCCCCCCGAGTTTTATTGAGAGCGGTGAAGTGAACGTAGTGCAAGTTACATAAGATTAATAGCGTTTCAATGGCATCACCTATTTTCCAGCTTTCAGACTGTATGGACGCTCCCTGGATAGGTCATCCTTCCGCAGTGAGGTGGTAAACATGTAAATATTTAAGCATGTGGCTGCTGGGCAGCTTTGAACGAGGAGTTTTGCAACGGTTTGCATGTAGGGGACACAAAGGGCTGTGCTGCATGTGCTCATATGTACCCAATGCTAGCATGTTGACGGCTTGCTTTGCTTGCTGATATTTTTTTTCTTTTTTGAGCTCTGAATGTAGGGCATACAGGGTCAGGCTGCTGTAGCTAGTGCATGTTTTCGTGGCACAGCTTTGCATAATTCTTCAACAATAAAACTGCTTCGCAGGTACAAGGCGTGGCTGGAGTTTTGCAACCTGGAGGCGGATACGAGTCTAATTCCCATTCGCTCTAAGGTCCTGTGCTCCCAGCACTTCACACCAGTTGCTTATTTGCGCACAGGAAGGCTTCGGTGGGATGCAGTTCCTACATTGAAGCGCACACTGCATGGCGTTGGTAAGTATAATACAAGTCAGTATGCTCAAGTTATCACATGAAAATGTTGTAACTCTAGAGGCAATTATTGCGAGTGCTACTGGTGGTTTACAGGAGGAAGTAGTGCCTACACCAATCAGAGCAGACTTGAAAGCAGTGGGCCTTCAACGGAGGAACGTGTGCAAGCTGTGGTAGCCTACGATGACGACAGCACAGGAGCAATACACCTTCACCAGATGAGTCATCCTTGCCATGCTGAAGGTATACTTGAGTAACGTAGTTTTTGGGTTGGCGAACTGTACGACACCATCTGCTTCATCAGAGTGTGGTACTGAAGAAAGTCAGCAACAGCGTGATCTGTCTCATCAGGACCATAGCTACGCACAACACGCACCAGCCTTGTCAACACAGAGCACTGTTGTCTCCCCACTAGCTGCAGTTGTCACTCCTCTGCCAGGAACGTCGTCTGGTGTACTGCGTGCAGTCGCGTCACCTCAGCACTTAAAAGGTATGTGACGAATACTCTACCGCCATGAAGTCCGCAGACTTGTGAATGCTTTTTGATCACCATTTGCAGGTGGAAGTGGCTGGCATCCCCCCAAAGATTGCCCATCGTCCAGTAGTCCTGCAGCTCCAGCACAGCCAACAAAAGGCAAGCTGGATAACCTCCGCAAGAAAGTGCACCAGTTGCAAGCCCGCAACAAGAAGCTTCAGCACAAAATAGCAGAAGCAGAAAACATTGTCAATGCTTACAATGCTTTGACATTCCTTTAATACAAAAATGCTGTTGTAATCAAAGTAGTAGTCATGAACAGTGTGTATGCTCTGAACAAGGTTGTCATTGCTGGAAGCTGATATTATTTTGGCTGTTTTGCAAGATAAAGTATCACAGACTTCTAAACTGAGCTAATGGACTTGTGCCTTCTAATTCCTCCATAGCATTCATTACGAATGCCAAAAACTGGGAGACATAGCGCCACACAGCATGCAAGTATCATATAATGTGGCCCAAAAGTGCAAATATGTTCACTTCCACCTTCTTGGTACGAGAGATATGTGGAAAGCTCCAGATGTGCATGGGGACAGCAATAGTCGTGGGCCCTATCGGTGTTTGCTGGAATTTGTACATTATCCTTTTGTGCTTATTCACTACATAGACTGTCATACTGGTTATTGCACATTATTCTGTCGTGGGTGTTTATACTGGAGTTGTACGGACTACATAATACTGTTTATACTGCATTATACTGTTTACAATGCCATGGCGAATTTACCTGTGATAAAAGAAAGCAAGCCCCCACCTGGTCTCCTGTGTCCTTTGTTGCACGCATGTCGCTAGTGTTAATCCATCTCTGTTTACAAATCAAATTGTTAATGAGCTTTTGCTCTTGGATTTGCTATCAACAGCGATTGTGACATTCTGCGGCTCGGCATCGCGGTGGAAGGAACGCGCAGCGCGAGCGCCTGGCCCGCCCCGTGCTATACGTAACGGTGACGTACCACGTGACGTCCAGGTGACGTCATTATGACGAAATTTGTAGTATGCCCCGCAACGGATGGATGGCGCTGACGGTCTTTATCATGGCCGCCCTTGAAGACGTGGTGGCCAATGCAAGCTTCGCTACCATTTATATGTACCTTGCAGTGAGTACTTTGCAAGCACCAGTCGCTACCCACCGCTTGAGTTCACGCTGTGTGCGCTATGCAGCGAATGTAGCTTTTTTTTTTTAAATCTTACAGCAGATATTCCGCTTTGATTCCTTGCCGTATATTACTAACATTGTCACAATTACTGCTGAAGTGTCAAAAACAAGTAAAACAATCTCTGAGATCAAGTTTCTCTTCACCTGAAAGACGAAACATCAGACATGTTGTTCAGTAATAGCTTGTATTTCCTTTGGACGTGCACAGATGCAAGTTATTGGCCTGGTTATTAATAAGATAATGGTGTGTCACAAGGGCGGTGTCGCACAGTGTACAAGATGTTTTTCCTTTTTTGTGTGTGTGAGTGTGTGTCTTCACGGAAGCAACACTTACGCAAATGCAAATGTTATGCAAATATTAGTGGAATTCACATTATGCTTTAGTGCACAGCTACGAGAAGCTTCTCAACGCTCTGAACCCAGTATTTTTCATATTTTTGGCACTTCGCTATTGCTACGCACTTGAACCTACATCAGTACATCAGCCATTCTAAAGAAAAATATACATCTTGCTACTAGTTTAACAAAGTGGCTTCATCAAAGTTCCTACTAAAGCTGAAGAAATTGCTTTCTTTCTGATGTAAAAAAAGTATGCTGTCTGGATTTTTTTTACTCCTGTCTGAATTTGAATTTGCGGAAAATCTCAGCTCGTACGGCTTACAGACACGCCCTACCCGGCCAGTTCTCGCTTGATACAAATGCAATTTTATTTCATGATACTCGTCCATGTCTTTTTAGTTCTGCGTTTCATTCGTGAGTCAAGCTATACTTCGTATCAGAGTCGTACCAGCACAGATGTACGCAAACGCCGCACACGCAAAACAAGCACTCAAGAGCTATGCGTCGTCTGCTCTCCTGCCTTGCATCCAATGCGTGACGTCACGAGCCACTCCCCGAGAGGTGGCGACAACGAAACTTCACCAGGCGAATACCGTGTAATATAATGCTGACACTAAATCCAATACTAATATTCGACGAATAGGCCACTGAGAAAAGCTCGGCGACTCTTCATTGGATGAAAGGTTGTTCTTCGGCGGTACTATCAGAACACTGCAACGACGGTTTTGCACGCTGCTTATGTGAATTTACAGCCTATACCTCATGCGCGAAAAGACAAAAAAGAAGCCCTATGAGACATCTTTTCCTTACCACCAATTGCTGTATCATTATGCTCCCCTCCCATCTCTTTATTTCACATAGTTCTTTGTATTCGCTGGTATGTACTGCACACCACGTAATGTGTCATGTGGCAGGTGTACCATAGCGAGACCAGAGACAATTTTCCAGACAGAGACTGCACCAAGAGTCAAGTTCCCATTCCTCTTCACTGCAGTATATGCCCCTGGGCTTCACTGAAGTAGATGTCTTCCATGTTTTGCCAGTTTTTCTTAGTTACGCAACTATTAGGAACTCGTGTTAGCCATTAGGTATTCTGTGTAAAAGTCAGGGCTTCGAAAACTATGGTTGATTCGGAAACCAATTCGCAGCTGTTCAGCAGTATTAGTTCCTCTTCCAGATTTGTAATGGATTTGAAATATTCGAATTTTAAATGAGATTTGACTTGAGTTTAGCACCTTCTGCAAACTGCGAATTTGATTTAAATTCAATTTGTTCCCTTATGGAAGCTAGAACGACTGGTGCGCCACTCGCTGGTTGTCATATGTACCCGCCGATGTTCCTGCCGAGAGATGGCGCATAGCGTATCTCGACGCTATACGATCTAATCGTCTTTTGCGGCTAATTTCGGTGCTACTCGTCACGTGATTACTCACCTGCCGTTAACCCATGAGCGGGACTTTTCTTTGCTCTGCATGCAAAGTGCCCCTTGAGTGTCACCTGCAGCAGCAAGCGAATGGCACAACTCGATATCAGTCCTGATATTCGTCGGTGTGTCCCGACCAGCCTCAGAACTGGGCCATGTGTACTGTGATAACGATAACGACGTGTTCAAGCACCCGGTTTTGCCATTGTGTAGTGATATTGGTGATATGTGCTCATCATTCCCTTAACTTTGCGCGACCATTACATTCTAGGTTGCGAGGTCCGGTAACGGGAAATTGTGATAGAAATGTTTTAGTCGGTGTTGGGTGCAGCCGGGCGCAGAGGCGCCGAATTACTGATATTTCTATCAGCACGCATATCGATATTCATATCGATGTGAACATTGATATTTGTAACGTATCGATATCGTTCCATCCCTAATGACAACCCATTTTGACAGTAAACCACTATCTCGCAAGTGCTGTCCTGTGAACGGTACATTGGGCCAGAGAAATCCAATTCTTTATTTCCCAAAATCATGGCAAAACAATTATGCGAAACAGACACTTACAAAAGAAACTGACTTGTCAGTTTTGATCTATCTGTCAACTGTTTATGGCAATGTTTCTCGGCAAGAAAACATTACGTTGTGTCTTTATGTGAAATGTTCGTAAAACGGAGAAGGGGCGCATACTTTTCTCTGATCATGAATAATTTATTGACCGTGCTAAATGCTCATATGGGTATATTTTTCCGTGAGAGCACAAAGAGATGGCGCAATTGACGCATGGAGCGGACAATACGTTACCAAGAGGAATGACCATAACACATTTGTATTTCAATTGAAACTCAATAGAGAAGTTTTTTGTAGTCCTCATTAGGAATGCAATAAGTAGAACGACGAAGAATTCTTTTGACTTTATAAGGGGTTTCTATGGACTCAATAAAAATACATTTGGTTCTCAATGTGTGCTCATCTTGCATTTTTGTATGGACCAAGTAACTTGGAGTGAATAAAATAGTTGACAATGAAGAAGGCAGTACAGAGACTATAGCCACGCACCAATTGGTCCATTCAGCAATTTCAGTAAGCGTTTACAGCATATCTTCTGGTCCGTTTGGAGTGTAGCAGGGTGGAGCGACCTGGTGGGTTTCGGCGAGCAGCATTTACGTTAGTTGTGCATTTGCCGAGAAACCACCGATGCGTGGGGTTTTCATGTTCTCTGCTCTCATTCAATGTGCATAGAGGTGTAAAGTTCTAGTCGGTACACGCGAAATGTTGCACAATGTTAGGGGTAGACAACACCACCCTGCGCCTGCTGTCACTCGCGCGGAAGGAGTTTTATTTTTATCTGCAATCTTCCGCTATAATCTGAAGCCCAGGACCAGCGATGTCGTTTACGGCTGAGGTAGTGCTGTAGCGACTCCCCAAGTACGGTCGCACTGCCAGATGTACAGCGTTTTTCTTTATCTTTATTTTCTCCCTTCTCCTTCTCATAAAACACTGCGCTCCCGCTCTCTCTTTCCTTCCTCTCACTTCCCTTTTTCCCTTTCCGCGCTCTGCGGCTGAAAAGCTGTAAATACAGGTCCGTAGGCTTCCGACCTTTGTCCTCCGTGCCTTCACTTGTTGCAACCCGATGGTGACCCGGTTTTTGGACTTGCCTTCTGTTTATCTCAACTCCACATCAATGGCCGCTCAACAAGCACCTGCTGACGTCTCTGCCATCCAGATCAAACTCTCGGAATTCCCCAACGACCCTCAAGTCTGGTTCACCCAAGTGGAGACACGGTTTACATTACGGAACATACCATCACAGTCCACTTGCTTCACCTACGTTGTTGCCGCCTTAACCCCATCCGTCGCCACAGAGGTTCGTGATGTGCTTCTTTCGTCACCACCTGAAAAACCGTACGACACGCTGAAAGAACAACTGATCAGCCGGACATCAGCCTCAGAACAACGACGTATACAACAGCTGCTCACATCGCAGGAGCTAGGCGACAGGAGGCCGACTCAACTTCTACGTCGACTACAACAACTGCTCGGAGAAGAGGCAAGCACCATCGATGAGACTCTGTTGCGGGAGCATTTCTTTCAGCGCCTCGCGGCCAACGTTCGTATGATACTGGCTTCAGCGAAGAGTACAACATTGTCAGACATCGCTAACATGGCCGACAACATCATGGACGTTGGCTCCCCGGTCATCGATGCCGTCGGATCCCAATACGAACCCCCGCCGGCAATTGTGGAGCTCCGGAAGGACATCATGGACCTAAAAGACACGTTAGCAGCACGTGAAAGCCACGCCATTGATGACCTCCGCGCCGAGATGGTGACGTCGCTCGGCCCAACGCAGCGAAGCCGCAGCCGATCAGCTTCACGCCAATCAGCCCCAGTTTGATGACAGTCTCCAGCGCTGAGCAACAGCAGTAATGCACTTTACTGGTATCACCAAACATTCGACGACAATGTTAGGCAGTGCCAACCACCGTGCTCGACAGCGAGAAACGGGACGGCCAGCAGCTAACGGCGGTAAGCGAAGCTTGTGACCCACCCACCCGCCGACTCACGGATCGCGTCACCGAACAGCAGTTCCTCGTCGACACAGGTGCGCAAGTGAGCATCATCCCGACGTCAACAACGGATCGCCATGGCAGACCGGCTGCACCTGAGCTCTACGCTCTGGACGGCTCCGCCATCCGCCGGAAGCTCCCGTTTACGCAATGGTCCAGGAAAATGGCGGGCGCTTAAACCACGTGATCTCCAGGAGCCACTCACAGCGTCCCCGAGCTGCTGCGCGGGAAAAAAAAGCTCAGGCCCAGTGCGCATGCGTAGACCGACCGCCTTTCTCAACCTCCTCCCCCTTCTCTCGTCTGATTTTTCGTCTCCCCTCTCGTCCCCCCTACCCCCCAGCCTCGTCCGTTTGTCTTCGGCAATTGCTGTACAGCAACGATCACGCTGTCCCAAAGCAGACAATCAAAAAGCGATGGTGTATGACAAATCAAGTTTATTTGTCCTCGGGAACTGCCTCGAAAAAGCTGCAGTACATATCTTTTTTTGTCTTGTAACGGGCTTCACTGGAGCTTTAGGTGCTTCGACATCGAAGGGCAGTTCAGAAGCCAATGCTGAGCTATGTGCGTCGTCGTTGCTGATGGGTGCGGGAGAACTAAAACAAAACAAAAAAAAAATCTATTGATGATCCGTAACTCTGCACGAAAATCACTGCTATGATAGGCAATCGATCTTGATTTCGTATTTGAACACCAAAGCGCATTTGTCACGAATGTTCGTAGATCACAGTGAATGAACGGCGCCGACGTGCATGAGGAGCAACTAGCAGAACCACACATAATTTGATTAGCGGCGTATCACAAACGTACAAGTTAGGGCAATGCACTGGACAATGAAACGCCGCTAACGTACCGAGTGACTCGTAAATGTTGTACGTAATACACTTAACGTGATAAACCTGCATTACTTCCTTTGGTCACAAAAAAGTAATCAAACTTGTCATACCGTTCACCTGCAGTACGTCGGAAAGAGTGCAGACTTCCTCTCTGACGATTTCTGCGTCCTTTGGAGGTGCAGGGATTCCATGTCATGTTCGTCTTCCCGCTGTTGTGATGATCAGGTGGATGTGCCATTCCGTTCTCACATTAGCAGTTCGCCACAATCTAAATCTAAAGCCTTCAAAACCCTCAAACTACCCCTAGCGTCTGCGTGCACAACGGTTGCAGTCCGAAGTCCGAGAGAACACGCGTGGCCGGACAGACGCGATGTCTCCTCCGTCGTTTTTCTTTCTCCTCCGTTCGACCGATCGTTTGGATACGCGCGCCTCAATCAAATGACTCTCGCCGAATCAGCGCGAAGGAAACTGACGCCAGTTCTTGGAGACCAATGAGCATCCAAATATTTATACATATAATGCTCAGCCAATCAGAGATCTTCCGAGCTGGCTCGCCGGTGGCGACAATATTTTCGAGGCGGTGCGTTTCGCTTTAGAGCCGGCGGCTGGCTCCGCTATCCACACGTACGGTGAGCGTTCCTTTACCTTGGACATTGGCCTGCGACGAACATTCCGTTGGATATTTGTGGTTGCTGATATCCCCTACGCCATCATCGGAGTGGACTTTTTACGCTATTTTGGACATCTAGTGGACATTCACCAAAATTGCCTTCTAGATTCAGTGACATCTATGACTACTCCTGGCACGCTATAACGCTTTCTTTAACTGAATCTCACTACCACCCATCCCGGTCCTTCAAACACGTTTTTCCAACATCTTGTGAAAGTACCAGCCTCCCACACGTCCTGTAAACACTGAGCTACCTGTAAGCCACGATATCAGCCACCACATCGAGACCAACGGACCGCCGACATTTGTACGACCCCGTCAACTGTCACCTGCTGCAGATCAAGCTGGAGATCAGCCGGCGCGAAATTGAGCACATGCTGCAGCTAGGCATAATCCGTCTCCCTTGGCTTTGCCGCTGCACATGGCGCCCAAGCGTAGTTCAGGTTACTGGCGGCCGTGCCGCGACTACTGTGCTCTTAACCGGGTTACTGTCCCAGACCGCTTCACCCGGTGGCCCGGCGCAACGCCCATGGAGGACATTACCGCCCCGACGATGGCCCGCACCTTCGTTTCCATCTGGGTTGCTCGCTTCGGCGTACCAACAACAGTAACAACAGATTGAGGCGCCCAATTCGAGTCATCCCTCTTCAAGGAGCTTATCATCATAGGATGCGACAGATTACGTACGACGGCCTACCATCCAGCTTCAAACAGCCTCGTCGAGCGTTTCCACGGGCAGCTAAGATCATCTATCATGGCTCGTGGGGATGTTCGATGGACAGATGCCCTCCCTTTTGTCTTGCTCGGCATAAGAACAGCTCTCAAAGCTGACATCGGCTTCAGTGCTTCGGAGCTCGTTTATGGCACCCCGCTGAGTCTCCCTTGCGAGTTGATTACACCGCTCCCTGCAGCAAAGACTCCGGATCCCGCTAACTATGCCCACCAACTTCAACAATTTATAGCCACATTACGCGCCGTTCAGCCAAGAGCACTGGACAACGACGCATCGTTCGTGAGCCCGGAAATGGAATCTTGCTCGCACGTGTTTCCTTGCCACGACGCAGTCAGGAAGCCTCTGCAGCTCACCTACGACGGCCCATACCGCGTTCTGAAGCGCGGTCGAAACACTTTACTATACTTATCAACGGATGCATCGAAGTCATCAGTGTTGACAGGCTAAAGCCAGCAATAACCGGCAACGGGAGCAGCGACATAACGGGAACCCCGCCTCAAGAAACGACACCCACATGTCTTGAAAACCCTTCCGGACACTCTGACACTAACGAATATTTTTATCGCTCGTTTCCTCACTAGAGCGACTGTAGCGACTCGCCAAGTACGGTCGCACTACCAGATGTACAACGTTTTTCTTTATCTTTACTTTCTCCCTTCTCAGAAAACACTGCGCTCCCTTTCTCTCTTTCCTTCCTCTCACTTCCCTTTTCCCTTTCCGCGCTTTGCGGCCGAAAAGCTGTAAACACAGGGCAGTAGGCCTCCGACCTTTGAAGTAAATAGATTGCTTTTAAACACACCCAACTGTTTCCGTGTCCTCCGTGCCATTACTTGTGACAACCCGACAGTGCTTTATAAAAATGCATGTGTAAAAATGGATGTATGTATAGAATGCATATAAAAAATAATCGCAAACCCCAATCTCCCGTGTATATTTTCGGAGGAGGTTAGTACGAAAGTTAGATAATCTAGATTGCACGTGCAATCTAGATTATCTAACTTTTGTACTAACGAAACGACACGTGCAATTCGTGTTAACCCAAGCGGTACAATGTACTGAAAGTCGAGTGCAATAGGGGTGGACGGTATGTGTCTTATCAATGTTCTTTAGTTTCACGAGTCTGTTCAAGGCCTTCCACCTACCCGTCCACCCCTATTGCACTCGACTTTCAGTACATTGTGCTGCTTGGAAAAGGACGCCGAGGTTTCTTTCCTTCCAAGGCACAAACGTACTGAGAAGTTTTTGGTGTGTGTGTGTGCTCGAAGAATATGTCCTCTTTAAGACGAACGTGCCGTAGGGTACACAGTAGATGCCTTTACTCCGTATTTTTCAAACGAATCTCAGGCATAGTTTCAAAAGAACAAAATATTTGGGTTTCAAATGGCGATTGTTTTGTCGTAGGTGAAGTGAACAGATCCGTGTCACGTTCTTCAAGCGCAGAACTGCTGCAAGGGACTACTGCATCTTTCTTGCTACTGCTCTTCCTGTGCTTCTTGAAATGGTCGTCAGTTGCGCATACATTGTACCCCGACTGTCCTCTTAGCTTCTATCCTGTGCATCAGTTTCGAAGTACATATAGTCCTGTATAAAAAGACAAGAAGCAAAGGTTAGTAAATGACAAGAAACCACTATCCAATGTGGCTCAAATGTTTATCCATGGGCACATATAGCTGAAGGAATTCAGAAATGTAGGGAAGTCCTAGCGATAAACGGGAATTCAACGTGTCTTCAGCTGCAGCTGTTGCCTTTGCAATGGGCTATGAAACCATGAAACAGATGTTTCAGCCATTTAATCACGAACCCGAAAAACAGTGAATATAGGAAGGATGTTAATAACTGCAGACTACGGTTCAACACAATCTGAGACATTTCCTTACCGAGCTGTACAATCATTCATTTGTTGATCGTTTGAACAAGAAGAGCGTAATCACAGAAAAAAAAAAGTACGCACATGCGCCGCTTATTTACTACACCCTAAGCGTCATGGTCTCGCATCGTTGGGATCGATGTGGTCGCACATTATGCGACCCAGCTTTGGAAGCACTGCTTGGTTTTAAGAAACACTAAATTACGAACGTTTCCATTCGCAGTATGAACCATTGCGGTACCTCACCGGTACCGCAAACGTAATGACGTTCATCCGTTGCGCCGTTTGTAAGTAAAAGTGCACCCCGGAGGTTCCTCTTTCCTTCTTCCGAAGCAATGGGTGAAAAACGCCAAGTGTACGACCCTTCAGCGCACCCAATTGTCGAAGCTAACATATTGTAGGAACGTCCCCTTCTCGTCTCGCATTTTTTTTGTTCAATCAACGCTGTACGAAGGGAGCTCAGATTTCGCAGCGATCGTGATTCCGGACGAGTGTTCTATACATAGTAGCGGCGACAGCCAGAACTACAACCAACTGCAAGTGGAGCAGCGCACATCAGATTGCAAATGCGTGTGCACAGGAAGCTAGAGCACTTTTGGGATTGTTAGAATGGCGCTGTTGTCTGATTATTGTGAATTCCATTTCTTGTATTCTATGCTCTAAAACGTTATTCGTTATTGCAATCTCCGTAAGCGGATGACACACGGAAATCCCCAGGACATTTTGTTTTGTCTGGGACGGCGCGTAGCAGACGTGCAGGAGACGCGACGAAGCTACGGCTTCATAGGTGCAGAACAGTTCTGAAGCATTGGAAAAGGAAATAGCAGTATAATTGCTATGCTGTTGATGGTGACGGTTAAAGGATGACCGATGAGAGTCAGTAGCGATTTCAACCGCATATTGCAACAATACAGAAATGTTGTCAGAGTAAATGAATGAGTAATGAATCAATGAGAGTGAAAGAGGACATCGTCACGATAGCACAATTTTCGCGTCTTTGTTTGACGACTCTCATTCACATTTATTTATCTATATTTATTTATAATACCCTCAGAGCCGTAGGCATTGAAGAGGGGATGGGCAGTTACCCCATGATAGACAATAGCATTTACAAAACGCACAAAAAGCAGATAATACACATAGAAAGCGTATGTCGATCAGTGCATGCACAAACATAATATGGTGTCACTGTAGGCGGGCAGGCTGTTTCATTGTGAAGCGGTACGGAAAGAGTCAAAAAACGATTTGGTGTTACCAGTATTTACATAGACTTTCCGAAAATGGTCAATGCGGTGAGAGATGTAGCTAGGGGATGAGGGGTATGACGAGAGAACCTGGTCTTCTTGCCGGTATATCTTGAAAAACAGGGTGTGACATGCAGCTTTGGGACGATTAGAGAGGAGTGGTAGGTTTATATCCTGGCATCCTTTCTGTGCGTGTGCCATTGATTCCGTTCAACGGTTGCTTGGCTCTGTGTGTTTTTGCGCATGACTCTTATCGATGCTTCGAGACTACTGCTGGACGTGACCAGAAGTGTCGCAGCCATAAGCACACACAAAAAGCACATACAAGACAGGACGAACTGCGACTCACGCCTAGCTTTATTCTTCTATACACACACACTCTTAAAACCCAGAGCAGGTACACGTCCCCCAACACGTCCGACCTACTTTTTCAGATAACACACTTCCTGCTGAAGGAGGGTCACAGATGGAGCCCTTACACGTTCTTCCCATTTTTCCTGGGTCAGAAAGGCTTCATATACCTCTCTGTCTCGCTGCAATTGGATGCTAATATATATGTGCTATGTTCTAATTTCTATGCAATGCCCTCTGCCTCTGCCGCCGTCGCCCCCAATGCAGCGCCTTCTATTGAATACGGAGATAATCTTGTCCAGTGTCCCCAAGGTCATCGTTGCTGGGGCACATGTACGTAAGCAGTCGTGGAAACGGTATATTCCCTGTTCAGACTTCGCAACATCTATCTTGTTATGATATTTCAAAGTACTTGATAAAACCACGCCATGGGAACTACTCTTCGTCACTGAGCAGTGATCACGTGTCGGTTGTGAAAACATCAGTGCATAATATACACGGCTGCCGAGTGCGAAACACTAATGTTGTGCGAAATATGATCTTCCACGCAAAAAAACGGATAGCACGCAAAAAAAAAAACAAAAAAAAAAACGGATAGATTGTCTCGCTCTTGGATACAGCAGCGCTGAGGAGAGTTATGGGCCCCGCGTGGCGCCCATAACATGACGGATGATGACGAGTTCTGCAGGAACTGCTTTAAGTACTTTCATAACACAGTAAATGAGCTTCCCAGTGAACCGCGCTCCTGAAGGGGAGACGTGTAGAAGGCTCACGTATAAAGAAGCATAGTGAAGTCGTGGAAGCATTCGCCAGCATATGTGGTCGTGTCACAAACACGCAGTCATAAAAAAGCGAGCGCCGAGAAAGAACATCCGTTGGGCTGACATTGCGAAACGCAACGATTTCCAAGCGCCATGATTAACCAGTACCGCGTTTAGAACAGCTAAAAATCGCCTTTGTGTAGGCGCTTCGCGAACGTTCGCAAAATTTCTATACTAACCCTAATTCCGGCAGAAACGCTTGCTGAACGACGCAAGACAGAAATATGTGCTGCTTATCATTAAGACGGGCGAAGATTATGCATTTGTTTGGCGTGTATCACATCGTCCTGCTACTCCTATGTGTAGTATATACGGGGATCCAAAAACCACGCAAAACTGATGCGGCAACGTTTTTGCTTTCCCTATAACACGTTGTGAAAGATCAATAAAGATTGTGCAGCCTCAGAGCCTACGATACAGTTAATACGTGATAAAAACGTCGAAGAGGTGGCCGCTTTAGACGACCTAACTCTAAGCGAAACGGGGTTCTGGACTGTTACTGTCTTCATTTTATATGTTTCCGCTTCGTTTTAATTAACCGTTTGGTTTTAAAACTGAGGGCAAGCGGGATGTCGACGAAATTTTTTGTGATGTTCCCCTTGATGTGCACAAGACAAATGCAAAATATTTTGGTCACAAAGCTAACCGCTTCTACGCTAGGTGGCGCGAAACTTCCGCGTGATGAGCGAAAGCTTACTCCCTTTACGCGTCTCCTACGTGCCAACAGTTCAGCGGATCGGGAGAATTTAAGAGAGATGTGCTTGGAAAAGGGTCTATGTATTTGTGAGCGGTTTCTAGCGCTTTTGAACCTAAAATAACATATAAGATCGACTGCCAAATTTGCACAAAACTTCCAATATTGATTACTTTTTATGCCCCGTTACGCATCACACATCGAAACAATTTATTTCGACGAATCCACATAGTGTGGGCATTACCTCAAAAAATTTCAAGCCCCTAAGTACAGCCGTTCCTGAAATAAAAAATCCCGCAGTTCACCTTTATGTCGCAAAAATGCCTCTGTAGAGACGGCAAAAAAGGAAACTGCCGAACGGCCTAGAACGTCGACTGGGGTATCAAACTGTAGATCAATCTATCTAGTTTGCAGGAATAGAATATCTCGATGGTGTTTCTCCTTGTAGAGCGTTGTAGAAGCCACGCCGCAGGTGAGACTTCCGGGTTGCGATCGCCTCCCCCCCCCCCCCCGCTGTACTATACGTGCTTGTGAATAAATGAAAAGTTTTGGGAGAGTCGTCGCCCTTGAACGTGCCGGACACCAACTTTATGGCGCCGTGGAAGCTAGCGCGACGTCAAGGTCGGTCCCTTGGATTCCCAAATACTGGGTACATTGATCCGTAATCGCCGAGAAGATCTGGGAGATGAGAATGCCGACATTGCGCCAAGATGCTCACTTGGACCACAGAAATGTAGGCCTCTCTACAGCATCAAGAGTATTCAGCTTTCAAGTATCATTGAGGAACCGCAGTTCATTATATCGTCTAGATCTCGGTGCAGCGCTGTAACCATCAACGACATATGTGGGTACCACTACTACCTCTACACTAGTAAGTATCCGTTTGTAATAGCATCCATAAATTGCGCAGATCCCTTTGCAAATCACAGAAAGAAAGTTCGGGGCACGAAGAGCATTTCCGTCAGCTTGGCCCGAAGGTTGACGTAAGCCGGCCTGGCACCTGGCGACAAGCTCTGCACGACTTGTTACAAGCCCTGTAGAAGTGTCAAGGAAAGCGTCTTTGAGAGCGTCCCTGCAGCTTCTCCTTGAGGAGTCACATGAGGAGTCCGCGTCGAACGCCAACAGCGATTACCATACAGAGAGAGGATCGTTAGGTGCCTTAATGTTTCCTTGGAGGCTATCGGCGAAACTCCCGTGAAAGAGAGAAGATCTATGACACAATGAGAAATTGACGCCAAGAAGAAATCGGTTAAGATTCAAGCCAGTACTAAGTTCTATAATAGAAAATAGCCTCGGAGTCAGAGTACCCATTGAAGCAACAGACGAAATGCTTGCGCTAGGTGACGCCTACAAGGCGTTGCTTTCGCTGTTGAAAAAGAAGTACCACGAGGAAGAGTCTGTCGCAAAGCGCACTTCAGTACTTACTTTGGCACCTGCATCATGGTCTCTACGCAAAGTGATGGAGTACATCGGAGCACCGGAGAGAATGGTAAGGAGATCTAGGGAGCTTAAAAATAGCAAGGGTGTGCTCGCAGAACCACTTCCTCGAAGGGGGAGACCACTACCAGAAGACATAAATGTCAACGTACAAAGCTTCTATGATGATGTCGTAATAACATACTGCCTCCCAGGCAAAAAAGACGTTCTCAAAGGACACCAAAAGAATATGCTTGTAGTCAACCTTCGTGAAGCATACTGTGAGTGGACGCAACGCAACCCGGATGTCAAGCTTGGGTTTTCCACGTGCGCATCCTTACGTGCGCCTTGGTGTGTACTGGCAGGCACTCCTGGGATGCACTCTGTCTGCGTGTGCTTGTACCACCAGAACTTGAAACTCATGTTTGCTGCAGTGGGAGTGAGGCAGAAGTATAAGCACTTCTTAGGAATGATGGTATGCAGCATCACTAGCGAAGAGTGCATGACAGGGGCGTGCAAAAGTTGTGTATAGGTGTCTCGAAGGTTCGAGAGAAGTTGGAAGAGGAGGAGGTACTTCATTCTGACTTCTGGGACACTGTCATTTCAACAATGGGTACCCTGAGCCCAAATTAGTCTTCACACGACGGTCCTTCCAGCAGAGGATTTCACAGAGCTTCTATTGTCCAAACTAGAGAGCTTCAGAGTGCACCATTTCATCAGTAAAGAGCAGTCCAAATATCTATCAGCCCTAAAGGGCGAGTTGCCTACAAATGAAGCCGAAACCTTACTCGACTTTGCTGAGAACTACAGCTTCATCGTTCAGGACACGTCCCAATCCTTCCACTGGGAGAACATACAAGCTACGATTCATCCGATCGTGGCGTACTTCCGCACTACTGACAACCCCACCCTCCAACACAAATTGTATCATCTCAGATTCTGTGGATCACAACATATCTGCTCTGCATCTGTTCCTGAGGACGTTTCTCAGTCACTTTTTGATTATCCACAATGACATAAAGAAGGCCCACTACTTTACTGACAGAGCAGCCTCCCAGTACAAGAACCGCAAAACCTTCGCGAACCTCTGCCACCATGAAGAGGACTTCGGTGTCGCTGCCTCTTGGAACTTCTTCGCCACCTCCCACGGGAAGGGCCGTTGCGATGGGATAGGAGGAACGGTAACAAGACTTGCCGCGAAGGCTGGCTTGCAAAGACCGCATGAAAATCAGATACTGTGTCCGCGAGACCTACTTCTATGGGCTGAAGAACATCTCCATGACATACATCCAATATGGGTGCCAAACGAAAAGGTTTCCGAAGAAGGAGAGATACTCGGAGAACGGTTCGAGATAGGTCTTTCAGTTCCAGGTACACGCAACTACCACAATTTTCAACCGTTGTCGCAGACACACCTGCGGGCATCATTAACATCAACGTCAAACAAAGGCGATATTTTCTGCGTTTTATAGTAGTGTGTTACCTAATTTGACATTCACTCTGAAATGCAAACTTCTAGTGAATGTTTCCGCCGAGACGCAAGATAGAAACATGCGATCCGGTGGTAATTGTGCGTGTTATATTGAACTCAGTCATGATTTCTTTGCTGTTGTCGTTGTTGTATGTTGAACTCTTAAGCCCCGTGTTTCCCGTGTCTTTAGGGGAGTGTCTTGCCACTTGTAATATTCTTTATGCGTTAGTCATTAAAGTGTATATGACGCTCAGCAGTTAAGAGCTGCGGGGCGAAAGGAGCGCCCGGAACCCGGAAACTTCATTTGCGGCGTGGCCCCTACACTGCTCTACATAAAAAAAAATTGTGTATCCCAAACAAACAAAAACACCCTCGGGATATTCCATTCCTGCAAACTAGATACATTGATCTACAGTTTGATACCACTCTTGACGTTCAGGTCGTCCGGCAGTTTGATTTTTTGTTGTCTCTACTTAGGCATTTTTGTGAAAAAAGTGAACTTTGGGATTTTTGATTTCACAAACAGCTGCACCCACGGGCTTGAAATGTTTTTGAGGTAATGCCCACATTATGTGGATTAGTCGGAAAAAAATTGTTTCGATGCGTGATGCGTAACGCGGCATAAAAAAATCATCACGTTTTGTGCAATTTCGGCAGCCGTTCATCTATGTTATTTTAGGTTCAAAACCGCTAGAAACGCGCTCACAAGTAGACATACCCTTTTCCAAGCGCAACTCTCAAATTTTCCCGATCCGCTGAACGGTTGGCACGCAGGAGACGCACAAAGGGAGTAAGGTTTCGCTCATCACGCGGAAGTTTCGCGCCACCTAGCGGAGAAGCAGTTAGCTAAACCAGCCAGACTACTTGGGAAAATACGAAAAATCAATGATTGCTAATACGAACAGGAAGAAAGGTCATATATGGCATCTTGCTCGACACTCCTATAACCCATACTCAGTTGGGAAACTCCTATGGAAAACTGTAGCTGTACCGGCTGCAACATATGCGAATGAAGCCCTCTGCTACAGCACAACTACCATAAAGGCGCTTGAACGGCAGCAAAGAGAAATTGGAAAGTGGATCCTCAGAGGAAACATGGCAACCGCCAACACAGCCATTGAGGGAGAGATAGGGTGGTCTAGATTCGAGTACCGAGATGCGCGGTCAAAGACACGTTACCTAGGAAGACTCATCCATCTACCAGAAGGCAGGTATGCAAGACGACTCTTTGAGCACCTAAGATACGCTGGCATCAGAACAGAATGGGTAAAACGCATTGGCCGAATAGACTCCAAATATAGCAGAGGCACCCGCCGTCAGACGACGAAAAACTCAATTGAATGGAATCAGTGCATAAACAAAGAGATGAAGAAAATTGAAAATGAAGACTGGAACCAGCGCACTACAAAGAAGCCTAGCTCTCTTCAACAGATACAAAAGTACACCGGCCCCGTTCAACGCCTACAGAGGAGACCGCCAAAGCGGCTTATTATTCCAGGCCAGGACGGGCGCACTCCTGACAAGGCAAAGATTGGCCCAGCTATTCCGCCACAACGAGACAACGTGCATCCTGTGCGGTGAGGAAGAAGAAGACATCAGACATGTCTTATTTAGATGTCCAGCCACAATGGCCACCAGACCTGAGGGAGCAGACATCGCAGCAGCGCTTGGCTTAACGACTCCACCAGACGACGGCAGTGCCAGTGACATCGTGGAGACCGCAAGGCGACACCTGACGAACTGGGACAGACTAACAGCGAGTGCTCTTCGCGCAAAACCACACGACGGACCAACTTAGCAACTCTAAATCATTTGTATTTTTTTCTTCTTTTTATTTTAATACCTGTGGATCCCGACAGGGAAACTGCCCCGACTCAAAGGGGACAAGGCACAACCTAAACCTAAACCTAAATGCTTTGAGACCGAAATATTTTGCCTTTGTCTTGTGCGCGTGAAGGGGATCAAACATTTCGTCGAAATCCCTGATGGTCGAGCCACCGACCGCAGACGTTTGAGCTGGAATGACCCGAAGATGTTTTGTCGTCATTACAAACACTGAACTTTATCTTGGACAACCATGTATACCATAGCAACACCGTAAAATATCCGTACACTCTCTGTGTCACTGCTTGACATTTGAATGGCGACATACGATCGATGCAGTTGCTCATCAGTGGCGGACATAAAAAGTGGCAAACGCTTTGGCAAGTCGCACATTACTGTTATTTGGCAGCTCGCTGACATCAGTGTTGCAACCGCGTTGTTCCGTCGGTAGCGGGAACCGCTTCTTCGCTGGTCATGAAAGTGACAGGTCCGGCGCACGCAAGAAGTCCTACATTTGCTCGCTGCTGGGGCACAGAAAATTGCTTACGACATTCCTCGAGCTTGTGATAAAATAATGAGTATCCTAAGTGGACGATCGTGCTTCCTGGGGTCTTGATATTAGAACCAGATATTCTAAATTCTAATACAGTCTTGATATTAGAACCAAAATATCATCCTATCAAAATATCATTCTATTCGAACTGAACACGCTCACGCGCTACGTTCATGCCAACCGTTTTGTTTTAGGTAGTCGCACGGCGGCGTCTTATCTCGATTGACGGATTTTGATGGCGTTTTTGTTTCAGGCGATGGTCTGCTTCGCGACTAGCCACTGATACTGAAACACTCATGGCACTCGAAAACTTCGATATGATTGGAGGTACCGCGTTCTGGTTTACTGGACTGTAAAACGGTTCCACGCGAGTCCAATATGTGTGTTTCGGTTCGAAATCGCACAAATTTGGGCACGGGTTCAGACAGTCATGTGCATCTACAATGAGCAGAACACTTACAAAGAGCATTGCGCATCCAATGAGACAAGCCTTGACACGAACATCGAGGTCGACAGGGAAGGTGACGCTGAATGTGTCCGCGTCTGTGAGCATCTCCTTGAGTACCCCTCCCCACAGCTTCGAGATTATACCAATTTCTTTCCCATTCAGCGTCAGAATCTGCAACAACAACCAAGACAACGTAGTATTAGCGATGATGATTACGGTGTTTCATCGCAGGAGGCGATAGTCTACAACTTTGCTCGTGGAATGGGTGCGAAATTTACACTACTATGGTTGAAGGCCCAACAGTTCACCGGACAAGGGCCTAGCTGTTCACGATCATGGTTAGCCAGCGGCGGTGACGGAATCTCGGAGCGGGTCGATATTCGTGACCTCCTGCTAGGATGGTGCCGGCAGAGCTGGAGCTTCCGCAGGTATCTCGTGCCCATAGCAGCCCTGGTGGAAGTGGTCTGCAATCCCAAGTGGTTTATGAAACCTTTTCCACTCTAAAGCACCTACGTACAAAGTGGTTCAAAGTGGTGTAAAGTGGAAATGGTTTCGTAAACCACTTGGGATTGCAGACCATTTTCACCTGGGAGGTTGTTCACGAACCGCCATAAACTCATCAGTCTCAACAAAGGCGACTACAGCAGCCACCATTGGTGCTCAGTCAGACAACGCGGCCATCGCTTACCTCGGGAAGGAGATTGAGGACTTTAAATAAACTATTTAATCACAACAGTCACATCATCGACAGATTGCCCGCTATGACGACCTCGCCAAGATGGTACAGCCACCACGCCCATCGCATCGAGCCTGCGCGATGTCAACGGTAAGAGGTTCATCAACTTCCCGTAGACGATGTCCAGTCCCCAACAACCAAGATGGACTTTGTTGGTGTCACCAAACATTCGGTGACAGTGCCCGACAGTGCCAACCATAGTGTTCGCAGGCGGGAAATGGAATTACCGGCAACTAACGGCGGCATATGAATCTAGTCACCACTGTCTATGTTACCTCACGGACCGTATACTACCAAACAGCGGTTTCTAATAGACACTGGCGCGCAAGTGAGCATTATTCCGGCAACTGCAACTGATATCCACCAGAAATCGACCGCATCTGAACTGTGCGCTGTGAACGGCTTCGCGATCCACAGTCACGGTGAGCATTCCCTTACTTTGGACTACTTACTTTGGGCTTCCCTTACTCTGGACTTTGGGCCATGGAGAACTTTCCGGGGAATATTTGCGATCGCTGACATTCCGCATGCAGTCGGAGTATCATGTTTTGGAGTAGACTTTCTACGCTATTTCAGACTGTTAATGGACATTCACAAAACTCGCCTTTTGCGCTCACTGACCTCCATAGCTACTGCTTGCACACGACCTCACTACGACTCGGCCGAATTATTCAAACAGGTTCACCAGGATCTTACATAAGTATCTGTCCCTCACGTGTCCTCTAAACACCGAGCAACCCGTCACCCATGAAATCAGCCATCATATCGAAACCAAATGGCCACTGACATTCGCCCGTCCCAGCTACCTGTCACCTGAAAACCTACGTATCCCCCGATGGGAGTTCGAGCACATATTAGGACTGGGCATCCGCAAACCATCCGCAAGACCCTGGGTTTCGCCGCTGCACATGGTGCCCAATGCAACATCAGGGGACTGGCGACCGTGCGATGATTATCATGCTCTAAATCCAGTTACAATTCCGGATCGCTAACCAATACCCAACTGTGCGGAAACAATCCAACCGCTACGCAATCTTCTCACCAAGTTGACAGCGTTACAGTGGTGTGATCGAGAGAGCGCTAGTATTAGGCACTCACACATCACTGCAAGATATCAGGCAACGCCTGGCCAAAGCCACATAGCTTACATATCCCAAGCCAGACGCGCCGACGTCCTTAATGACGGTTCCCGCGGGTGAGGATGCCATGATATCCCACCATTATTCCACCGTTCCAAACACGAGATGTTCAAAATCCCAGATTTCTTCAACATGAAGAATGGCGGAATGATAGTGTTGAATAATACATATGGCTGCGGAAAACCCGCAGTGCTTCATGTCGTCAATAAAAGGCTGCTTTTTTTGCGACCGTTAGGCTTAGCATGGCGGCTCCATCATAGCAGCAAAAATAGTAGAAATAATTATAATTTGGTTAGGTTGGGTTAGTTTTCATAGGTTAGGTTCGTGAGTTTGTCATTGACGTATTTTTATTTTTTGCAGTTCACCACGCGGTTGGAGGCAGCCCACAGGTTGGCACGCGCGCAACGCGTCGTTGAGGGTTTTGAACACATGCGATTGCTATCAGAAAATAACCAAATCTCGTTGGATCCATGAATAAGGTTGAATATGGGTCACCTGCGGATCGAATGATCTCTTACGCAATCCACTAGGAAACGCAAGGAGGGTCCTGTGTGACCTCAAGTGGACCCAATATCATTCATCGTAGAGGGAAGAACAGCCGTATGTCAACCACGTATGTCCAAGGGGAGACCTAAAATAAGCTCATCGCATCACACAGCCATTCGCCAGTCTATCCAGTTGGTAGTTTAGAATCGAACTGAAAATTCCACTTGGTTTCCAGCACTCCAACTGGGCACTCAAGTGAACATTATGGGACCAATTAGTCGTTCTGATTTGGAAGTCCAGTCCCATTTGGTCTCACCATCTTCAAGTGGTAATCCCAATTGGCAGCCTGGCAAGTTTCCACTGGCCTGTAGCCTAGAAATTGTTTCCAGTTTGCAGAGTTGAAAAATAAGTGATTATCAGCATTTCAGTATTTTCAATGTAATTAAAGTCAGTGTGTACCTAATAATGTAAAAAATCAGCAAGCAACGGTAGTTTAATTAAATTTTGTCAGTAACCTGTACTTGAAGGATTAGTTCCTCGTCCACAGCGCGAGACTTCTGGCTATAAATAGCAGAAATAAGATTTCATAGCCAGGACAGTACAGTTTGTAAAAAAAAAAAAAAAATAGAGACAATGAAATATTGTGGCTTTACGTCGCACGAGGTAAGCTTTTGCGGTCTTCCCTTTAATTTGAAACAAACTTTAGTGCTCTCTGGCCCAACGCCATCGGCATCGACGCAGAATCTAGTTTGAACAATGCAATTTGGCCTGCACCTCCGGCACTACTTCCGATGTGTGACGATGTGGTGCAAGCGCGCGTACCGCAGACTAAGACAGAAATGTGTAGGTTCCACACTGGGCTGCGCGGTCGCTTCCAAAATGAAGGAGCCGTTGCAGGAGCATGCTGGACGTCTCCTGTCCACCGCGGCCACTGTCATGTTCGTTAGGCTTGCTTTTCCTTTCGTGCATATTGTTTGTGTGTTGTGCTTCATTTGCTTTTCTAGTCATTGGAATAAGTGTTTGTTATGACACGTTATCTGTAAGCGTGCTGCGAGAAAGGGAAGATCGTTATCGGGTTCCCGGCAGTAGTGCCAGAACAGGACTTTGGGAGCTATGACGTAACTATATCGACACGCGACACTACACTTGGAGCTCTACACTGGGAGCAGTACGTAGTTAGCACTGAGATACCTAGCTAGACGCTGGGAGCAATCACGTAATTCTAGCAACACGTTGCTCTACACTGGGAGCAGTGCGTAGTTAGCAATGACATACCTAGCCAGACGTTGTTAGCAGGACGCTGGGAGCATGCAGTACGTAGTTAGCACTGAGATAGCCAGCCAGACGCTGGGGGGGCAGTAGACGCTGGGAGCAATCACGTAATTCTAGCAACACATTGCTCTACGCTGGGGGCCGACGGAGTACGGTAGCCACAGTACGTAGTTAGCAAATGACATAGCTAGCCAGACGTTGTTAGCAGGACGCTGGGAGCTCTCCAGACGTTGCCGTGCGTATTTAGCAGTGACATAACTAGCCAGGCGCTGTTAGCAGTACGCTGAGAGCAAGATAGCCCAAACCAATCTCGCGCCGGCCCCGCCCCGGCTCATGCAAGTGATTGATAACCAAACATATGTCTCGTTTTTTATATTTTATTTTCATTGTAAGACGATTGCATGAAGCACAGCAGTTTGGAGCATGGACACGACATTTTGAATGGACATGGGGGTGATCCTAGAAAAAATTATGCTCAGGTGAGTAAATTATTTGAATTGTTCTACAAAGACACATACCCGTGGAAGACTACATGGTTGCCTGATGCACACACACTCGAAGCATGGGCGCAACAATTTGACGAAAAATGGACCTGGATGGCGATCCTAGAAAAAGTGTGTACGCTCCACTGAGTCGAGAGAGCTTTGCAAAGACCACACCTACCCTTAGGGGACTGCATGGATGTCTGAAGCACAGCTGCACAGCAACTCAAAATCATGGACATGACTATTTGGACCGGAGGGATACTCCTAGAAAGTGTGCGTTTCCAGTGAGTTGAAAAAACTTTTTGGAAAGGTCCTACAAAACACCTACTCATAGAGGACTACATGGATGCATGAAGCACAGCAACTCCGAGCAAGTCACAGACCTCAAAGATATGTCTTTCCTAGAAAGTGGAACCCTCTTTCAGTCATTTTTTCGAAAAAGCTTCCCAAATATATTATTCGATATATCATACTTCTCGTGCTATATACATAAGTGATTTTCTCTTATGCTAACAAGTCATAGTGACCCGAAAAGGCGACACTAGTACGTAAGGAAGAATACTTACGAGACATGCCGGCGGTCACTGAAGACGTACACTGACACACGGCATGTGGCTATCAAGTAACCTTATATAGTCAACTATGTCTGACTAATCTCTCTCGTTCTTTCGTTGTTCTTTGTAGCAATTAAGCATATCGCCTTTTCCTTACACTCTTGATCGTGTAACCCATATGAATTAGTTACTCTTTGCATGTTTTCGTACAAAGTATCTTGTTGAGGATGTAGATAACAACCCCCCCCCCCCCCGTGGCGACTTGATCAACGAATAACCTCTTTTTCTCCTTGATCGCTATCTCGAATGCGTGTCTGGCATTGGTTTTTCCCCATACGACTGTACCTGGCTGCTTTGCATCTTTTATAAATTACATTCACTTGACAGTTTTTTTCTTGACTTGCGAAGACGTACGTGTAGATAATGGAGTCTTATTTAGTCTTTCTTAAGTAATGAATAGTTTCTTTTCGCCAAACGTGACTCCAGTATTGGTGTTCCTTATACTTGCAATGCAACTCGTGTAAATTAGCTTCTCTTTGTTTTTCTCCAGAATCCCTATTACGCATTTCACAAGCGATTCCTACCTGATTGCTAACCAGCCTTGAGACTTGTTATCCGTTGGGAGGGGGGAAGGCATGCGAATCACACCATCTTTCACTTTTTTCCTGAGAGCCGATACTAATCGATCCTCGCGTGGTTACATAAGAAGAAATTCCTGAGGAGGAAAAATGAAAATCCCTCCCAGCTGACGCTGTGAGGATTACGAACATGGTAAGCTTTAGAGACATACTTTTTCAAGACATAACACTTTTATTATTCAGATATAAGGACAGTGAAGTGATGGCTTTTTTCGACAGGGAAATTCCATAGCCGGAAGGTTGTCTGCCAACCATTCGACTCAGAGAGTACATGTTGCCAGGACACCGACGGAGTGTCAACGTGCGTTCATCACATAGACAACACACTTGCAAACACTCATGCTGGTAATGAAATGTTTCATTAACATTGATTCGATGGAGACATTCATCCAACTGACGCGTCTCGTTTTGTGTCAGTGTAACACCATAGCGCTTCGCTCGACCATCTTTATCCCACATTCTAATGGAGAGCAAGTCCGAGGGGCACCTGTGCACATAAACGTATTCCTCCAGTTCTACCTCCAGGCTACAGTTGCCTTGTTGAAGTACAGTGGAAAATTGTGGCTTTTTAAACTGTAATATCAGTACTATTGCTAGACATATATGGAATCCAAGAGAAGTGACAAGCCACCCGCACTTATCCATGTCACACAGTGAAATGACAAGAACGAGGCTTTAAAGAGAATTTTTGTTTCGCTTTTGCTACATGGAATTTTTTTTAGGCAACAGTCTATTTTTAAGAAGGTCAATGGTCATCATACTAATGTAGCCTGCCACAAAATGAAGTTTTGAGCGGACGGCATACTCCATGAAACATAGACTCTCTTCAGCAATTCGTATAGCATCCACTTCATCCACGTAAAGCAACAGACTGTCAATTGTGCATGCCCAGTCTTGGATTACTTTCAAACCTCCTGGGGACGACCTCAGTGAACAGCCACTGTGGACTCCAGCATAGATTTTCTTTGCAATCTTCCAAACATCCCTACTTGGAGGGGGATCTGGCATCGTTTGAAATAGCACCATGTCTGTGACTACCTTAAAGGCTTCCACTATCACTGGGTCGGATCCCTCTGTCAAACTGCAGTCCATCATTTCTTTCCACGTTGCATGAGGCTTTCCACACAGATCTTGCACTCGAAAATCGAGGTATTCGATAGTCCTGCCTCCCTCAGGTACATCCGAAGTCTGTGAACAGTCCATATTCAGCCAGTCAATCAAAAAGATAATTTCCCGGTACCCACTTCGAGCTGTCACCAGAGTGAATCAAGTACTGAAGCTTGCCATTCTTGACTCGTCTTTTTATAATCTTTTCTACTGTTGGAATTTGTCGCACTCGTACAAGTTCGCTCTCATAAAAACCACCAATGATATCCTCATTGTTCAGGTCACGTAATAGGTAGGTATTGGGATAACCCAGTTTGATAGCTCGCACAATAAACAATTCTGTTGTTGCAGAACTTAAGTACTTCTTTACCAACTGATGTCTGTATTTAGCAATACGCACGATATTTCCAACGTTGTATCGTGGTTGCTTTGGTGGTCCAGCTGGGGTGGGGTAGAGTCTCGCTCGAAAAATGTGTTCATTTCCTTTGTTTACATCCACGGGTCTAGCAGAAAGAGATCTATGTATTCGATTGTTGTATGCTTTTACTACGAGAGGTAGGATGTCTAGATATCGTTTGTGACCCTGATATGTAAAGATACGATATAGTGTAGACATTATAGTCCTTTGAAGTCTCTCGACGTGCGCTGCTTTGTACTGGCTATGTGAGCTATACCAATGAATACCCTTTTTCTTTAAAAACGTTTGCACTAAACTGTTGACGAACTCGCCACCGCGATCCGTATGCAGAAGACGGGGTGTTCCGATTCGTCTGAAGGCAAGCGTTAAAGCACGTACTATCTCAGGAGGTCTTTTATTACGAATGGGCTCAACTGCAAGAAGGCGAGAAAAAACGTCAATGCAGAATAGCAAATAGCGAAAGCCGCTGTTATGATGTTTAAGTTTCTGTACATCCTTCAGGTCGCTTTGGAAGGTTTCCTTCACACCAAGAGCTACTATTTTACGGAACACCGAAGGTCTCTTGAACTCTTTGTGCAGACTGTAAGGGTCACTCGTCTCCAGAAACTTGACAACTTTGCTCTTCTTTACACGAATGCCTTGCGCAAGTCTCTGTATTCCGCCAAAACTGGCAACATGTTGTGGATCGTAGTAGGCAGCCATCAACACTTTCGCTTCCTGCCGTGCACTCGAAGAGCGTCGAGAGTCAGATATGCATTAATCGTAGCTGAAACGTCACCTCTCATCCAAGCGGGCTGCTTATTGTGAAGTTCGTACTGCAATAACTCCACAATAGACGATTGGGGAATCACTCTGCCGTGACAGATAACTCTTCCACTCTCGTCGTACGCCAGTACAGTTGTTATTAGTTGAAGCATTGCCAATACCTTTTTATGATGTCTTGAGGGGAAGTGAGACAGTATCTTTGCATCTTCAAAGTAACTCTTTTCATCTTGAGCTAGAAGAGAATCCATTGTTGATGGCGAGCGCGTTTTGCAGCACGTGTAAGCGGTGGCGATGTTTCAGTAGCGAGAGTTGGTGAGCGTCTGCTTGAAGTCGCTACTGTGACACCCTTTTGAAGACGCGATGAGGGTACAATGAGTGACGGCAAATTCAATTTCTCCAGATGAGGTAACATGCGATCAAGATATGGAGGTCTCGGAGTACTACGAGCTCTGGATACGAGCTAATAAACGAGGTCAATTATATTGGTATCCTCTTGTGGCTGTCCATCAATAATGATCTGATAGGTTTTCGGATCCCAGGAAATGGTTTGCTGCAGTATATGCAAAAGTTGTTTGGCTTTGACCTTATAACCACTGCTCATAAAAGCAGCGACAGCGTCACTTCTCTCATCTTCTGTCGTCTGTGCGCTCTCTTCTCTCCTTGTAGCTGTCGTAGTCCTATCCGTCGCCACATTGGGATGCAGCAAAGAGTGGAGATATTGAATTATCTCTTTTGCTTTGATGTCATCCGGTTCATTCTTGTGCAGTATTTCAGGAATTGGAGATTCGCGATATGGAACAAGCTCGTACTTCTGCATGAGTTATACACCGATTGCTTTTGCAATCGCTCTGCCACCTAGCGATGAGATGAGACCGAGTAGTGGTGGCAAGAGGAACTGCAAAAACCCACCAGTTTGTTGCAATACTCTGCGAACTTTCTGTACACTGCTGCCGTCTCGTTTTGCCAATGCTCGAATTGGGGTTGCATAAGGTTTCAGTTTTTTTCGCACACTCGGAGTCACTTGGATGTTCCCTTTACAGAGATTTATACAAATCTCTCTAATAGCTGTTAACTGATTCTTTGTAGCATGTTCCAGGAGATGGTAACGTTGTTCGGGTGACTTTGTTTCGGCCAGCAAGTGCAGGAAATGAATATTGTTCCGCACACGCTTCATGTTTTATATACTATCTGCCGTCGGTCGTCAGGGAAAATATTTGTCCACACTCGTAGGTGGTCCGGACACTTTTGAGACAAATCGATTACTACGTATGAATATGGTTCCTTGCATGCATCTTTATATATGGTGGAGAGCAAATCACCTTTACCTCGACCAAACAACTGTCGTGAAAGTAACTGCATCTGATCCGCTATACGTGCAGAACGACACAAAATCAGAGCGCTGCTATTAAACTGAATGCACCGATATAGGGGCTCGTTGACGAATAAATATTGTGTAATAAAAATACATGAACAATTTAGATGGTGACAGCCGGCAACGTAGAAATTACAGATTTCTTTAAGTCGACCTTTGTCGGCCAGACAGTCGTCAAATATGATTAAAGAATTTCTGACATTCTCCAAGTTATCTGGTATATCTCGCGTAAATGTGACCTCGGGGAATTTGTCAAAGATTGGTTGCTTGTATAAGTATATGTAAAATATACGATCAAATGGTTTGTCAAAAACGGATGCTCTGTGAGTCAAAAGTCTTGTTACCAACGTTGTTTTTCCACTCTGACTTTGCCCCGAAATGGTTATCGAAGCAGGAGTAATGAAGCGGTACGATTCAACCTCGGTCATCTTTTTTTTCACAGTGAAATACTATACAGTATGATGTTATGCGAAGTTTCAGAAACTCGCAGCGCATGTAGGAGAGAGACACCGCTCCAATCTACTTGCTAGAGGCAACTGAGAAAGTTTTTTCATAGAATCTGAATTTATTTGACAGTTGCTATACATTAGTTTCAAGTCGACAATTGAGAAAGTCAATCACGAACAGCATGATGAACTTTGCTGTTGAGTGGTATCCCAACTTCACAGCGATTTCGATAAAACATATGCTTTCTGTTGAAAGCAACAGAGGATCGATTTGTTGTTTGTAGTCCATCAAATCATCGATTTTGTGTGACCAGTTGGTTAACAAACCGAATGGTGTGTCGTATGAAACGAAACGCTCTCTATTGAGACTCGCATACATGGTTTTGGCAGTCTCCCAGACGCCAATGTTTGGAAGACTTTTGGGGAGTTCTTGAAAGAGGACTATATTGGTGACAATCTTGAAAGCCTCCGCCAAAGACATTCGTTTCGTCTCCATTAGACCACACCTGGAAAGTTCTTTCCACGATCTGTGCTGCTGGCGACATGGTGCTAGCATACGAAAGACACTTTTGTTCGATTTGTCGCACTCATCTCCGTCTGGTGTTTCTTCATCACTGTCTGATGAGGACCACGAATCGCCGGGTTGAGTTTCAATATCGGACCACCTTGAGCTCTCCTTTGCCATGGCACTCTGGTGTCACCGTCAAGAGCTACTGCACATTTTACTATTTCAAACTCGCTTTTATAACTGTCTCTTTCGTAACTTCATAAATATATTTCTTTTAAAGACTCCACATAATAAAAAAAAAAGAAAACGTGTTGCAGCAACTGCTTAAGAGGAAATAATATAAGAAAATGTGGAGATTACGTTCGGGTTTGCAGACGACTATACAAGGTCTTAAAGATCTGGCAAGACATAACATGTCTATGCAGGTTAGAAAAAAAGATGCAGACAGCAGGTTCAAGGCTGTAGCACATGTCCATGCAAGATGTTTCAAGAACTAACAAGATATAACATGTCTACACACGTTCGTTCACCATGTGGTGTGAGGAGGATGCAGACTTTCAAAAGGCCTGACAAGATATAACGTGACTATATGCATGTTTGTTCACTGTTCAGTCATTCAAGGTCATGATTTGCGAAAAAATGTTGAGTTGTCTTTCGTATATAAGCCGTCACACACATTGGGTTTTCTTCAGTGAGAATCTGAGCGTGAAGAGGTATGCCACCCTCTGGGTACATGTTGAGTCAACTAACTTTTCCCCCATGTGTTTTTTCAGTTTTCCGAGGAAAGCATGTCATCGATTTTGGAGAAACTCAACAAACTGAAAAAGTCGGGAGATGGAGAAATTCAAAAGATGAGTATGTTATCGAAGAATCAAAAATTTGATGTTCTGGATATTCGCAGAATTGAGACAATGTATGGAGACACTGTCTACGTAGAATTACTGACAGATAATGAGACCAAGGTGAAAGTCTACCTTCCGAATAGATTCAAGCGACTTTCGGACGAAGACCTGGAAGAGATGAGACAGTTACCAAACCTCCAAATGGAGAAGAAGGATGGATACCGCAATGGCAAGAAGTTGGCGTATCCAGACATCATTTTCACTAATGGGAAGAAAAAGTAACTTCGTAAATCATGGTCACCTGTCACTTGTGTGCTCCACATGAGCGACAGTTCTACGCAACACCGGTAGGACTCCAAATTCATCTGGCAAACGTACACCAACTGGAGACACCATGCATCCCATTCTGTGAGACTTTATGCACACTTCGAAATTACACAAGACGCTTCGAGCTGCACTTGCATGACAGAGACGAGGCTGGACATGATGTGACAACGTTCTTTCATCTATACGGACAGTATATTGGTAGTGTGTTGCGATACTTTGGTTTCCCATTACGTTTTTACATCCTTCTCAAAGCAGAACTTGGACGACATACAGTGGATGATGATGAGATACGACTTGATACACGATTCGTGCCTTCCAAGGTGAGGACAGTATGGTCGGAAGTTGACATAGAACCCGCTATTATTCAGTCAGGCAGCGAAATTGCGCACAACTTGGAAAGTCTCGAAATCGAAGGCTCTGGTTTTTTCCTCTTTCGTATTCTCACATGCATTATCAATGTTGGACGTCTACTGCCTGAACTAATCGGTTGTAGTGACTTTGAGCTGCCTGCAGAGTTGAAACGAAAGAATAGGTCTTTACTGAATGTGGATTACGGTCTGCACGAGGGTGAGCAAAATATGTGTTTTGCATTTTCCGTGATAGCAGGATTGCATCCTGCTGATCGATTTCGAAGACATAGAGCATCCTCGTATCGGTCATACTTATCTCAGTATGTGCTCCCAGAGTCATTTCCCATCGCGTATCCCAAAGATGTAGAAATGTTTGAAAAGCAAAATGGCATCACCATTAATGTCTATGCATATGAAAGGGAAGAGAAATTTGTCTATCCTATAAAAGTTGTGAACGAGGAATGCGAAAAACATGTGGATCTACTCATGATTGACTCTCATTTTGTGGTCATCACAAATTTCAATGGTTTGTTTCAAAAACGTGGACGTTTCCATTGCAAGCGATGTACCATGGGTTTCACTACACAAGCTGTCCTGAGTAATCATATAAACATGTGCAAACTTCAGAAAGTAGGCAAGACAGTTTATCCAAAGAAAGGAGACACTTTAGAGTTCGCTGGTGAGCGTCTTTTGGCTGAAGTACCTTTCTACTGTGTGTATGACTTTGAGAGTGTCCTGTCACCATGTCTTGATGGAGGAAATGTGTATGAAGATCATATCCCCTCCTCCTTCTGCCTCTTAGTTATACGAGCGTCAGATTCAAATGTTCTCCAGAAACACCTTTTTCGTGGACCAAATTGTGTTGCTGTGTTCATGAGTCTACTGCACAGATTACATGACGAAATTTTGGAGTGGATACAGCAGATTGCACCTCTGGAAATGAGCGAAGAGAACGAACGCCAGCACGCCGCCGCCACCCACTGTAACTTTTGCAAAGAGTCGTTTGCAAAGAAACAGAAAGTGCGCGACCATGACCATGTAAGTGGAACGTTTCGACAATCCTTGTGTCAATCGTGCAACCTCAATTTCAGAACACCTCAGATGATTCCAATCATTGCTCACAATGCTAACTATGATATGAGTTTCCTTGTGTCTCATTTGCATTTGCTCAAAAAATCGAAAATAAGAGTGATTGCCAGCAGCTGTCAAAAATTCAAATCTATTGACGTTGGGTCCTTTAGATTCATGGACAGTTTGAGTTTCCTAAATGCAAGTCTTGAAATGTTGGTGAAAAATCTGCGTGAGAAGGGGGTGGAAAACTTTCATTGTCTGCGACAGTTTTTCTCAAACGAAGAACACTTTGGACTTGTCGTTCGCAAGGGAGTCTTTTGCTACAGCCATATCACTGACTTCGATGTCTATGATGAGCCTTGTTTACCACCTCGTGAGAAATTCTTCAATACACTCAATGGAGTGGAAGTAAGTGAAGAAGACTACAACCATGCGCAGAATGTCTTCGAAAAATTCCAAATGACAAGTCTAGGCGAATATTCAGATTTGTACCTGCTCACTGACACACTGCTTTTAGCAGACGTGTTTCAAAACTTTCGCAAATGGACACTTGATGTGCACAAAATTGAACCCCTGCATTTCGTATCTCTCCCAGGGTTAAGCATGTCCTGCGCACTAAAAATGAGTGAGATACAACTAGAACTCATTCACGACCCTGATGCGTACCTGCTAATTGAGAATGGCTTGCGAGGAGGTGTAACACAATGCTCTCTTCGAAAAGCGACCGCAAATATTCCGGGAACAGAGCAGTTTGATCCAACACAACCGACAAGAATAATTAACTACATTGACGTTAACGGTCTGTATGGATCAGTAATGCGGGAGTCGCTACCCTATGGAGGGTTTCAGTGGTTGACAAAGGAAGAAATTGAGAACCTAGACATAACTCGCATTCCACATGATGCATCTATTGGTTACTTTCTCGAAGTGGATCTGTTGTATGATCAAGAAATTCATGATCGTCATAGTGATCTTCCAGTTGCACCAGAGAAAATGTCCATTCCCTACGACCTATTGTCAGACTACCAGAAACAGTTGATGGAAAAGTTTGGGCTTCCGTCGAAAGCTATCGAGCCAAAGCTGCTGCTAACATTGTTCAACAAAGAGAAGTACTTTCTTCACTATCGCAATTTGCAGTTGTACATGCAATTGGGGTTGCAAGTCACAAAGGTTCACAGAGTTCTAAAATTCAACCAGAAACCTTTTCTTCGTGACTATGTGGATTTCAATCACGAACTGCGAAAAAATGCCACTAATACATTCGAGCGTCAGAAAAGTAAGTATATGATAAATGCTGTTTTCGGCAGATTTTGTATGCAAGTGAGGAAATTTGTAGACTGTCGCCTCACAGTGACAGACGAACAAGTTTTGAAACTCTTGCGTAAGCCAAACCTCAAACAGTTTCGAGCATTAAGTGCTCATGTAATCCTGTTTCAGTTCTCCCAGGCAGTGCTTCAGATGAAACAACCACTATACTTGGGTTTCACAATACTGGAACTCTCAAAGCTTAAGATGTTTGACTTCTATCACAATCATCTGATGCGTGTAGCTCCCGATACTAGACTGTTGTACATGGACACAGATTCCTATATAATATTGCTGAGCGATGAAAAGACACTGCTTGAACTAGCTGACGATCACTTGGACAACTCAGCCTATGAGCAAGACAACCCTTTGTATTCGACGAAAAACAAAATGGTACTGGGCAAGTTTAAGAATGAGATGCCTCGTGATCATATACTTGGTTTTTGTTGCTTAAAACCCAAGCTATATGCACTAGATCTCTGTAGCAAGAAACAGTACAACCGTGCCAAAGGTGTAAAGCTGTGTGAAGCACGAAAACTTCACTTTTCCATGTACACAGATGCTCTTGAACATGGCACAATACACAGGGTTAAACAGAACCTCATCGTGCAGAAGGACAACGTAAACAAAAGCGTGACCGTGAGAAAAATAGCTCTCAACCCTCTGGACACAAAGCGAT
Organism: Ornithodoros turicata; assembly: GCF_037126465.1. Classification (NCBI taxonomy): domain Eukaryota; kingdom Metazoa; phylum Arthropoda; class Arachnida; order Ixodida; family Argasidae; genus Ornithodoros; species Ornithodoros turicata. The sequence goes on along the minus strand of NC_088202.1, from coordinate 5,695,726 downwards.
ATATTTGCTCGGATGGAGTAGAGACATTACCTTTTGGTATGACAGTGTTGTGATTAGCTACTGTAATGAAAGAGTGGTGACTGTATCGTAGCCTTTGTTATGGAGTTCACATGTTGAATAATACAAAGGGAAGTCAATGCTTTTCTCAAGCAACACAAGTGACGAACCTTTTTTTGTATCCCACAGGTACTTGTAATTGTAATTAAAAGTCCAGTGTCTCACAAATGGTTGTAGTTGTGTTATCCCTATTCTAATAATTGTATGCTTGATTTAGAGAGTGATGACTATAAGCAGCATCATCTTGTATTAACATTCCCGAAAAAAAAATGCTTTTTTTGGAGTAATGCTCTCAACGTCCTTGTACTCGCACAAAAGTTTTGTATGTAGCTTATCTTGTAATATTGTTATAATGTTGTGCACGCATCTCAGAGTCTCAAAATGAAATTGTATACTTGATTTAGGCAGCAGATGACTGTAAGCAGCATGTCTTGTATTATTCTGAAAAAAGTAACTTTTGGAGCGATACTCTCAATGTTCTTGTACTCACAGAAAACTTTTTACGTAGCTTATCTTGTAATATTGTTACAATGTTGTGTATCTCAGAGTCTGAATAATGCTTTATTGTATACCCTTTTGTTGACATAAGTAAATAAAATCAGTTTGTTTGGAAAACAACAAACATATTTTTATTGATCTCTTAGAGCACACTGCAGCATGACAGCATCTTCCCTTTCTGGAATTGTTTACGCACAAGGGTTGGTATAAGCCTGTCGTTGAGCTTGAAATTTGTTGGTGAGAACCTTCGAGTACACTCTTGTAGTGGAAATCCACAACAGAGAAGTGCACCTACATAGAGACAGTAGAGTCCACAGGTTGCAGATTCATATCCCTGGAGTCGTTTTCGATTATAGTGAAACGATTTCGTGTGATCAATGAATGTGTAAAATTCCTTGTACACTGGAGGGGTACCATAACTGTCGAAATAAGAGATGCTTCCATTCCGGGCAATATGACATAGTGTCCAGTGTTCTCCATGTGAAGATCTGGGAGCGGTGTTCACCACGTAAAGACCAGGCTCGGCTTTTTGCTGCGCAATTTCGTCACATGCAAATGTCCCACGGAAGCAAGACCTTGTGCAATGGTTGCGGGAAAACGTTGCATAGAACTCCCACTCTTCCATCTTCTCTAGACGAATTTCACTCGCCGGTCTTTGTTGATTTCCAGAACACGAGGAGTCTCCGAAATAAAAAGTACAGTCACAGCTTCCGTAAGGTTTGCAGCAAATGTCAGTGTAAGACGAACGTTGGCTTGCACTATTGGACTGAGTGAGTGCACCTCCACGTCTGGTGTGAGGTGGTAATAGAGCATAAATTTTTCTTTTTGATAGGCCTCTGGAGGTAGGGGGATGTCTTTGCGCTTCAGTTTGTGAAGCAAGTTCATGTAACCCTTTGTGTAAATATCCCGTGGAAAGTCAAAGTCATCCGTGTACTGTTGACCACCAACATCGAGCACTGCTCTCTTTAGTTTAAAATGCTCCAGTTTGAAAGGGTTTCGCTGCAAGTTGCCCTGGTATGCAACACTCTTGACCATCAACACCGTCAATTTTGATGGAACTCTTTCACTGTAGAGGTCGTCGAATATCGCCTGAGACTGGTTTGGTGCAATCGTTCTGTACTTAATTTCCAAACCTCGGAGGAGATACGAGGCAGGTGTCGTTTGAAGTCTTCGCTCAATGCCGACAAGTACGCTGGGTGATACCTGCACTCGTCGAAGGTAGAGGACAATGCGTGCAAACTCCACTGTATGTTTTTCATTCTCAGCGGGGCCAGAGAGAAGTCTAAATTCGTCAGTCGTTTGCCTCAGCACAACCCTGAGATCGGTTCCATTAAGCAAAAATTTTTCCTGCTGGCAGATGTCACTGAAGATTGGTGCATAAAGATCACATAGTGCAGATCCTTTAGTACGTTTGTAACGAGCAAACATCCCTTTTGCTTCAGCAGGCACGGCAAAATTTTCTGACTCTCCCACTGGATCTGGTTCGTATAACATTGCGGACAGTGTGTGAGTTTGAGTAACATTGTTTGCATTGGTAATGATATCCAGGTAGGAGCGATATGCATAGTGCTCGAAATTAGAAACCAGTGTCGAATTTAGATAAATATGCACATGTTGAAAGAGGGAAGAGGCAAAACTCTGAACGGGGATCACGTTGTCTGGTGTCACAGTCGTGCCTACCGTGGCGGATGCCACGTCCCCATTTTTGCGAACAATCTTGCATTGAATGTGTAAGAAACTCGACTGTAGATCGAAGAAGGCACCTCCAAGACCGGGAACATTATACTCAATCACACCACTCGATGTTGGTGCTGAAACAGGAAAGAACTCCACGTATTCCGACTTCTCCAAGGAAAAGTTGGTTGGAGGCAATGAAAAGAGCTCCAGTTGATTTGTTGTGCAGAGGCAGGAATTCTTGTGTACAATAGCAATGCTAGACATGTTTCTCAGGTGAAAAAGTCAACCTTTCTTCGTTTCTTCACCACTTTCACTGACCGGCCAACCCTCTTGCGTTTGCTTTTATTGCCTTTTCTTCCTTTTCCTTTAAGTTTGCGAAGCAAATCGTCATGGGTTGAGTGGATCGTGCGTCCAACACCTCTCTTTACAGCCTCTCCAAATGTTGTTCCTTGTTGAACTTCTTCAGCTATATGACGTCCCGTGTCGAGGAGTTTTCGTCCCACATATGGTGCCACTTGTTTAGTTAGTATAGGCATGAACTGCTGCACCAGGTCTGAGAAAAAGCCTGATCCAACTTGATAAAGCGGTCCCGAATAATGTGGAAGATCACGCTTACCGCCACCAAAATGTGCGACGCAACAAGGTGACTGCAATATATGCATTTTTTTCTTAGACTTTCCTAAAGTGTAATGTGACCCCGACACGTCCTGAGCCTGCAATGAATGGAATGAAATCACCTATCTCGTTTGCCAACTCGATTTGAATGGTAGTTAATTCCTTTGCTACTACATATTTATAGTACAGGTTTGTAAAAGAATAAGAAATGACTTCGTTACGATTCTGTACCCTGAATGGAAGTAGACGTAAAAGTGGTGCAGTTATATCTCCTACAGCTTCACTCCCGATGATGTCTGTGTAAACGAAGATGTAATTTTGTGCCGGGAAAAGACATATATCACGCTCTGCCACAGCAAAGTTGGAGAAAGTTGTTCTCGCTCCAAATCCCAACATTAGAGCTAAATATGGATGAAAGGTGGTGTAGCCATCGTTATGACGTTCCAGCTGACAGACGTTGTTGTAGGAATTGTAGAATAAAAGACGAGCATCCTGAGGTAGCTGTAACTGTGTCCGATATGCATGATTTATTGCATCTACGAGATCCTGTCCTGAGCTGTAGTAGCCTTCTGGAATTTCATATTTTTTCGTGCGCGACTGATAAACAATTAGGGTGATTTCCTCTTCGGTATCCACTTGATACTTGAGTACCTTCACAGACCGGCCTTTATCAATCTCCGAGCGACCAATAATCTTCTGAGTAAAGCCAAGTTTAGTCGCCAGCGTGGAACTGAATTCCAGGCCGGCATTCAGCGGAAGCTGTATTTCATAATGACCAGTTGCACGTATTATTCGTGCCTGTGTCCTGTAATGCTTTGCGAGCAACTGTTTGATGGGTGGGAGAATGTTTTCTCCCGCCTGAAACTTGATCTTCTCCTTTGTAGTTGTAGCACCGAACATGCTTGTCTCTGTTATCTCATTAACATCATCTGTGACATTCTTGATTGCAAAAGGAATATTTACCTCTGTCAGGGCAACTTCCCACATACCATCTAGACTTATGGGTTGAGAGAGCTTAACACGAAACTTGCTCATCGTGTTATTGGGAAATTCATTAGTGGAAGCATTCGAGAGCAGATTTACATAAAACTGGCTCGCCATTTTCCTCCTTTCTGGTAAACGTTAAGTTGCACGCACTACTTTTATATGCAACTGGCGTGCCACTTGTTTTCTAAGTCGAGGAAAATCTCGAGAGATGTGGTTCGAGATAGTCACCCTGAAAGAGCTTCACTTTTCCACTTCAGACGTTACACACTCACCTTACAACAACAACAAAAATCACCAGATCCCCGCTGAAGATATAATGTTATGCGAGAAAAGAAAAGCTGTTTGTTGCTCAAGTCGCAACAGAGAGATACACGAGTCCAGATAATTGATCCGAAAACTTGTTTTGCGAAAGGGGTACTTAAGCGAAGTTTTTTCCCGGCGACCACAATGTGGTATGCTTTTCCTCAAGATTGGCGTGAGTTCTGAGGAGAACACTTTGATGGCAAAGTGGTGCGTCCTACTGCCGTCTTTAAATCTTGTTACAGTCTCTATTCTTTTCAGTGATGTTGTGTGGATTGTGTCGTATATGCATGGATGCATGAGGCGCAGCATATCGGAGGACTACATGGATGTATGAAGCACAGCCGTTCAGAGGACTACATTGATGCATGAAGCACAGCAGTTCAGAGTCCTTCACCACTAAAGGTCAGTCCGTTATAACTCTATATACTATATGGTTGCGCGTGAGCATACATTGCGTGCCCTCCCGTAAAAGTTCTTAACAATGTTTGTGTAAGGTGTGTTCTTAGAAATATCATTATGTGACAGTTTGTGTGCTGCATAGTGTAGCAGATGTGACGCATCCTTACGTATGTGTCACCGTGTAGTAATTGCAATACTTTGTGTGTTGCAGGTGATGCAGTTCAAATTGATTCAAATAAAATATAAAAAACGAGACATATGTTTGGTTATCAATCACTTGCATGAGCCGGGGCGGGGCCGGCGCGAGATTGGTTTGGGCTATCTTGCTCTCAGCGTACTGCTAACAGCGCCTGGCTAGTTATGTCACTGCTAAATACGCACGGCAACGTCTGGAGAGCTCCCAGCGTCCTGCTAACAACGTCTGGCTAGCTATGTCATTTGCTAACTACGTACTGTGGCTACCGTACTCCGTCGGCCCCCAGCGTAGAGCAATGTGTTACTAGAATTACGTGATTGCTCCCAGCGTCTACTGCCCCCCCAGCGTCTGGCTGGCTATCTCAGTGCTAACTACGTACTGCATGCTCCCAGCGTCCTGCTAACAACGTCTGGCTAGGTATGTCATTGCTAACTACGCACTGCTCCCAGTGTAGAGCAACGTGTTGCTAGAATTACGTGATTGCTCCCAGCGTCTAGCTAGGTATCTCAGTGCTAACTACGTACTGCTCCCAGTGTAGAGCTCCAAGTGTAGTGTCGCGTGTCGATATAGTTACGTCATAGCTCCCAAAGTCCAGTTCTGGCACTACTCCCGGCTATCGCGAGAACATTGTAGCATATACTACGAACACTAGTTCTTCCTGCTTTCCTTGTTGGTCCTCCATCTGTGTATCTTTTTATTTAAAAAAATATTCCCAGCCGTTGCAATGCTTGCGTCATCCGGCGTAGTGAAGACGAGCGTGATGACTAATTCTTCCCGTGCAGGCGAGAATTCGAGTTATGTTTGGTTTTAGGTCTCAAAATATAATAGCATTATCTCACGTATTTATCGCGACCATGCAACTTCACTGGACTGCTGTCTCGCACACATGTCGACTCTGGCTGCAGGAAGGAACCGTTAGCGTGCCAACATCCATGCCGCTGACGTGGACCCGCGTAGTCGCTCCTCACAATTTTGATGAGATTCAACCGACTATTTCTCATTGACTCAATTGGAAGTTGTGCAGGGATGCTGCTTTTGCAAAACCGGGCTCTGCCGCGTTGTGTGGTGGAGACCACATCACCGAGTAAGGAACCAATTGAACGAATTAGTTTAATGGTCGTCAATGAGAAACTGCTTTCCAATTGATTTAATAGGGTCCGACATGTTGCGTGGTCGCCAATACAGCAAGTGAGAAGGCAGTTGCTGAAGGAACGAGCGTAATGCTGCCAATGGTACGTCATCACTCGGAAATTAAGTAATAATGTGATTACGAAGAACGTCGTCCGTCAGTGTCGAAAATGAACTAATTCGAGGAATGCGTCCAATTCAAATAAACGAAATCCCAGAATACGCATCGTGTCGAAAAATACTGCAAGTGAAAATTAAATCAAAATATTGCAATTATTTATTCAGAACAAATCAACTGTGCAGGCCGTTCGCCGATGTTGCCGCTAGCAGAGTCCGAAGAGGGCGCGTTGTAACATGTTTCCGTGCCGCACCACATAGTAGCTCGTCCGCATTGAATATAGTTCGAGTCTTTTGAAATGTTTGTGAACATATTCGCAGAAGTACATGTGCTGTGGTAACTTCGTATTACACCTCTTACTTTGATCTATTGTTTCTGCCTTCCGTACAACATCCCAGTGTTTTCGCCACTCGCCAACGGATTAGTGTTCAGACATGCGTTCAGTGTTCAAAGTGTTCAGACATGCGCCGTTCCCCGCCGTGGCTCACGAGCATTTGGCATCATTCGGGCTTCATTTTGAGGATTTTATTCGTTTCTAAGGTACGTAGTCCATGTGTCAGGCATTCCCGTCATTCTACGCCGTTTCACATGGTTTACCGCTGCTGGTAGGCGTTACAACTGCTGATGGGCGAAGAGCAAGATGTGCAGTGAGACTTCTACCACCCATGCTGTGTGCGACGGTATGTAATGTATTTTCACGGCCACCCACACAGACATCCTGCTGTTCCAGTATCCTTTGAAATGGTATTTCTTGAAGGTTATGCTCGTACGACGTGGCTCGCATAGGGGCGTCGGCATGTGTCAGCAGGTGGTCTAAACGGAATCTTACCAAAGTTGGATGGCGTTAATTTTCAGGCAAGAAAGGCATTCTGGATGGACGATCGCGAATAACCTACGAAATGCAGAAGATCATGATCGCCGTGAAGCTCCGTGCTTGAATTTTTTTTTTGTCGTCAGGACTGTTCATACATTGAAGATACACCCTATATGAATTTACTCATTCTGGATCTTTGTTGTGTGTGTTCATGATGGACAGTATGCTTTCAAAACATGTAAGTGCTGAATCAAGTTTCCACCCTTGTTGTTTCTATGTCTGGCTAGCGATTTGAAGTATTTAACACGTTCATATATTCTCGTAATGCACTAGGTGACAGCGTGTGAACAGCGAAGCTGATATATAGAATAAGCGAATAGAAGCAAGGATATGTAAGGCTCGTGTTAAACTACTGGTCAGATGGAATAATTTTATTGACTTTCATAATTTGCAAGTCAGTGCAATGTAAAATTCCCCCTCCCCTTGTGATATCTCACAGCGTCTGTATAAAGGAATGAAAGAAAGGGCGGGTCAAGTAGAAGCTGCAGAGCGCGTTTCTTTTTTTTTTCTTTTTTTAAGTTTTTTCTTTTATGACTATACTATAAACGGTGCGGTAATGAATCGAGTATCAAATTATAAATATCTAGGTATAACATTTACCGACAGCTTGAACTGGAATAGTCATATAACAGAGACTGTTCGGAAGGCCGGTACCCGCCTCAATTATTTACGTAGGACCTTAAAAGACGCAGATTCTCACACGCGGCTAATTGCGTACAAAGCACTAGTACGATCAGTTATGGACTACGCTTCGGTGGTATGGTTCCCTGAGCAGCAGAATAAAATACATATGCTTGAAATGATCCAAAGAAGAGCTGTTAGATTTATTTATGGCAGATATTCGCGTTATGACTCCCCCTCGCAATTACTCCACCTCGCGGGACTGACACCATTGTATCAAAGGACTCGAATTCAGCGACTTAAGCTACTATGGCTCATAATAAATAACCATACCTGTATTAGGCCTTCTGATTATATTACATTTAACACAACTGGTAGCCACCGAACGAAACATAGCAAATCCATTAAACAATTATTTTCTAGGACTAACTGCCTTATGTACTCTTTCTTTCCGCTGTCCATTCAGGCATGGAACGAACTGACGGAAGAAATGGTACGGTGTGACACCTTGTCGAGTTTTATGCTGGCGATCGCAAATTTATAGGTAGAGTGTGCTGCTACGTTTGTTGTAATCTTATGTGAAGGTTGTATGCGTGTGTAGATGGTTTTTGATATATGGTATATACATGTGTTCGAGGTTCATCTAAATTTTCTGTATATCCGCGGCTGCTACGGAGCAAGATGTTTCTCCGTGTGTATGTAATCCCACTCCTTCTTTGGCGTCTAAGACGCTAGAAGTATAAATAAATAAATAAATAAATAAAATAAATAAGTAACTGGTGTCACTCCTTTTCCGGAGCGTGTCGCTGTTGATGATCTCTGACCGTAAGTGGTGCTCTGCACCGTGGCATATGGACGAAGGGTATGAGCCCGAAAACCAATTAGCGGTCTTGGAAACTCCGCCTGGACAGGTATCGCGCTCGGGTCTCTGAACGATCGTTTAGTAGAGGGACAGAGTCATAAACAAAGAAGGAAACACCGACTAAAAGTGGGACTCCGCAACAAAATCACAACAAAGTTTGCAGTATATCCATAATCTTTGGGATGTCAGGAACATGTGTAAGAAATATCTCTGTCCAAAACTGCGCAGATATTAGTCAAACGAATTATTACGAAGCGAGCGCTTCGCCTCTGTGAAGCGAGAGGGCGCTGAAGACGACACACTGCTGACATCCGGCATCTGGCAAGGCAGAAAGGCAGGCTTCAAAGCAGACGACAATTCTGGGTGACGTCACGGAATCGTCCTCCAGACGAACCACCGTAGTATGGAGCTGTGTTTTCTGCTCTTCGGATTTCGATTTCGGTTTGCTATTGTCATCATTTACGAATTAATTACTCGCGCAAAATGAATGCGAATGTTGTATTCGGTATCCAGGGCGTGGTTCATGTTCGGTACGATGCTCCCTAATTTTTTCGAATCCTTCCTAAGTCTCCCTTTAACGTAACAAAAAGCAACAAATGTAATTGATGTTTCGTCTCCCATGCGGGAGACATGGTCATTAGTCGTCGTGGCACATTGAGGAGTTTGGAGCAATGACAGAGGTCACCGAGCACGTTGGGTACAGCCGCTACTTTATGCTCCCGAACACACGAGAGAACAGGAAGCGCAATGCAAAATCTTCCTGTCCATTCTGTTCCGCCACAAAAATGGTAAAACCTCAAAATGGTAGGACCACAAGCACTGGACACACATTCGCACAAAAACTAGGTGTAGCGCCTAATCCTGGAGAACAACAGAGCTTTCAACCTCACGGGTCACAGACTCAGCTCCCCTCGGTTACCAGTTTGCAACGCTATGTGCATCGCCAATACTAAGGCGAGCGCTTTTCTTTCTTTTTTTCTGTTTTACAGTCACATTTCGCGCCGCTCGTCCCGCGTCTCAACCGGTCCCTTCCGATACCAGGTTGTTGTCGGTGGTCAATGAAAAGTGCACAGCTACCAGACGTCACGAGACGCGAGGAGCCACTTGGCGAGGCTGCCGCCGCCGCTCTATTGCAAAGCAGTTTTCTCAGTAAAGTCGCGCTTCCCAAAGCTAATATTTTGCGGGACTGTTCCTGAAGGTAGTATGCTCATATGACGCAGTAAAAAAAGTCCGAGTGCCTTGCATGCCCCGAAATGTACATACTTGAAGTGGTACTTGAGTACTTGGTACTTGCTTTACAATGTTACTGATTTATAAAGCTACCATATCTAAACGTGTTGGACAGAATGTTTGAAATTGTAACGACCGCCATACCAAGTGTTATCGTTACCTCAAGCACTGCCAGCACTACCTCTTTGGTCATCACCAAGGCTCGAGGGGCTCGGCTACAAAACCGATCTGCTCGCGACCCGGACGTTCTTTCTCGTCTTGCATCACTGGACTCTTCAGTCCTGGCCAGTGTCCTTCGGCCGTTGTCCCGGGCCCTATTCAATCTTCATTAAACGCTTTTAACTCTTGCAGTCTGTTGCATGTTAATGACCAACCGGAACCAGGAATGCAACAATATGCAGCCAATTTTAGTGCGATAGCATTAGAAACCCCAGTTGTAAGAGCAGACGGTGCCGTAGCGGGGTAACCGAGATGTCCGTCCACAGCGCGGCACATGACGGACAATAACGAATCAGGCTGCGCTTCGCAAGATGATTTGCTGTTCCCTGTCACGTGGAAACGCGGAGCGACGAGGCGACGGCAGCCCTCCGCAACTACCCATAGAGCCCATGGTATGGGAAAATTCACACAACACTGGGCACACGACCAATGAGAATGCGGCGACTGCTCCCTTAATCCTCTAATCAAAAGTCTTTCCGTCCGGGTCGCAGCCTAACCGGTTCTGGCTCTTGCTGACTCCTGCTTTTCATACTGGACTGTACCAGCTACCCTGACTTCTAGGTCTACTAGATTTCATGCACGCCGTAAAGTTATTCCCTGACTCAAAAACAACTGTGAAAAGTGTTGTAATGAACAGAAATTTATTTGAGTCATTATACTGACACAATCGGCAGGCTGACGCATTTACGTGCACTGAGCGTACTGAGTCCATTGCGTAGCGCTTACTGCCACACTGCCACCAAGTTCAAACTTGCAAAGCACGTATATCGACACAGCCTGTTCCCATCAACGAACAACTATCACATACTTGCGCACAATCTCTTAATCATCATGTCCTTGCCAGCCATATGTCAAACATAAAATGATGCTGCTGCAAGGATCCTATTTTTTTGTTACCGCTATGCAAACCTGATGCCACTCGAATGCGTTCATCGAGCCAGAATTCACGAGAGCACTTCGGTTTGAAATCCGATTGGCTGTTCGTAGACCGATGCTGGTGTCGACAAACAGTACAACACGATCAAAGACATCATAATACGCGGATAAGACGGCGAACGCATATGCCTTCCAACGGAAGACACCGCCGACCCGGCGTTCACTGTTCAAGCTTCATATGAAACCGCCGAGCGAGTACGCAGCACACGGGCGAGGGAGGGCGAAGTGCCGTTTTCGAATTCCGGCAACCAATTCGAAAGCGCCTGTGGCGTCCGACGAGTGGAGAAGCACGGACTGCTCCCTGCGCACTTTGATACAGATTTTTTTAGAGCTGTGGGTGGCTGCCAGCGGCAGATCGGAGCTTGAGCCGTCGTCCGTTGCGCCTCGTCTCTGGAAATGTTCAGGCGTGTCTCGTACGTTCTCCGAGAGTTACGCGAGCAGCAGAGTTTGTGCATCGTGTAGTGTTGCACCAGCACATGGCCGAGCAGGTTCAGGTGTCGAGGTCGTTGGTGGTAGCCAAGATCGTGCTAAAAGACTGGGAGGTAGTGGGTTCGAATCCTACCACCGGCTGTGCTGCCAGAGGTTTTCACTGGGTTTTCCGAAGACTTCCCAGACGTAAATGTCGGCACAGTTCCCCGTGGAGTTGTCCCAGGACGAATACTAACTCCTTGTCCCCCAGTGGTTCCTGATGTCCTTTCTCCATCTATCCACATCTCTACGCCGCCTATAGCCACAGTTGCTTCGCGGCGCTAACACGGAACTTTAAAAAAAATGTCGTGTGGCGTTTGTCGTAGTGTCATGCCTGTATGTGCTACGGTGTATGTGGTGTTTGTAGTGTGGCCTAGGTATGCATTCTGTATGAGAAGCAATTAGAAGTAAGAGGATTGTCTAATGCTAACACGCATTAACTACATTTTTAGTGTTTAAATGCATCTAAACCACAGTGGTGAGAAACTAGTATGTATAGGAATTAGAAATTTATCGTTATGAATGGATAAAGAAATAAACAAACTCACATGAACCAGACCAGGAAGTAAGTGTCCCTGGACATAAGTTCGAAACAAAGTGTAACTATAGAGTTAGAAACTTGAACATATTTTAGTACAAAACTAATTACGCTGATTATTCTACATTAATTTGTTTGTTTGTTTAAGTAATTATCCCACATGTCCGGAAGGGATGACGAAAGTACATTGCAGTTGTCATCTTCATTCAATGACTGTTTCAAAACTGATAGCTTCAGAAACATTCCTCACGGCGGGTGGCCTCGTCGGCCCCATAGAGTGGAAGGAGATGGACGAATATGGACAATTGATACGCATAATGATTTTTAGGGGAATGTGACTAGATTTTCGTGAAAGGAGGATTAGATGGCATGAGAGCTGGTGATTTTTGACAATGCCAGCAAAATCCAGAGTCCACGGACAAGCAGGAATATACACACATAACGTCCCTCCTTGTCCATTGTCTCGGGGCTTTGCTCTCATGGATTGTACTACTATTGCATATACGTATATAACGCATATAACAACCAACAATATTTTGTCATCATCTTCATCTGTCATACTCTACGTATGTCATAGAGAGCACGACCTGTATCAGTCCTAAGTATGAGAGCTAGCCAGGCCAGTTATGCGGGCAGGTGGACATCCTTTCTGTTAATTACGCAAAATCTATTAAATATCTTATTGATAAGATGTTTTCGGCGAAATGTGAGGTAGCACAACTGGGGCGAGCAATTATTTTTCGATCCACCCTGCTTTCGGGATATCCTGAAATGTGCACCTGATTTGATGCATAATTCGCTAAATTTTGCCACGTACATGAGCCGCAACCGCAACCACGTTCGTGCGAAGAGCGGTCGCGTCAGAGAGTCACGTGTTTACTGTCGATGGAACTGATTGGGGTAGGCACTAATGTGTTCTACAGACGGACCGCTTTCCGACCCAGATAAGCCGAAATTCACATCGTTCCCGCGTTCGAGAAGTGTGTACGGCTCATTTGCATATCAAAATATGGCAATCATATCTCAAAGCACGTGCTCGTTTGACGATTCTTTTAAAAGAGAGGGTTGATTCAATAGCCATGGCTCCAATTCTACTGTCCCGCATTTTCCCGAAAACAACTGTTTCAAAGGTTAACATATAAAGTTGATTTGAATCCCCCAACAGTTACATGCGCTTGCCCAAAGCTTGTACGCCTGCAAAAAGAAAAAAAAGAAAGGCATCAGCTGTTCTCTCGGAGCTTTTTTTAAAAAAAGTGATAAAAAAGACATCCGCCAGAATAAAATGTATTGTAGAACCTGCTGCTGGGTGGAAAATACAAAGCCACTGTTTAGCCAACATATCTATGCCCAACATTTCGGAGGACGCCGTGGTCCTATAGTCGTGTTCAATTTAAGAATGTGACTATCCGTGCATTTTTTTCTTCCTATATTTATTCACCGGAACACAGTAGAGTACTTGAAATATCGTGTAATTTTTTCTCGTTATATTTATGCATCAGAATAATGATCTTCACGATTTCATGTAATAAATATACGTTATAAATCTCGCCTACGGCTCCCGATGTGCCGGTCTTTGGTTAAACACAGCGGTAGTTTTCCTGGTCTGGATTCCAGCGTCAGTGGTCATTCATCATGAAAATCTCATCACAATGCGTCGCGTCGCACAGTCGTATATGCCGCGTCTCGGGTCACCCACACCAAAACCTCGGCCGACGATTCGCCGGGCAATGGAACTGTGGGGACTATTCGAGTGGAATCCCCAACACGTTGCTAAGTCCAATATCTTGATACATCAAGGGGGCGGCTGACACACACCCGTCGGAGAAGGACCAGTCACTGGTACCCTATTCTGAACTGCCGTTGCCCATGCCTGCCTAGGTCGCAGACCGACTGAAAGAAACACATTCTATAACACTACAGCCCTTCCCACAATCCAGTCGATTTCACACTTCCGGTACTGGCACACAAGTACTGCGCGTATCATTCACTGCTTAAGACTTATCGTAGATAAAAATGACGGCTATCAATGGAATGGACGTTGTGAGCATGATTCTTCATACTTCAAGTGCATAGCGGAATGAGCTGACGCTCCTCCCGCCGTTTGTGTATTTCGCGCTGACGGAACTCACCGGCCTCTGATGTAAAGTACTCTACAAACTGGTTTACTTTTTCAGCAGTACTGACATTCACCAAAGGCACAGCGAAGCCATTTGGCTCCAGGCTGCAGAATACCGTCGTCACCCGTGCGGTTCCGTGAAGACCGCGTCAGCGCAGAAAACGGCATTTGTTCAACGTCGTCGTGCAGTCAGTTTACCGTGCGTGTTGTGCATTCAGAGCTACAGGTAGATAGGCAACTAAGAGGGCCGTGGACAATGTGTTTCGGTCCTCATTCAATTTCATTGTCATTCTCATTCTCATTTCGGTCTTCGTGAGTGCAGCAAAGGGAGCCCCAAGGAAGAGCCGTAATTTGCGTCGACAACGCAAATCACGTTGGTGGATAGAATGTGCAATAAACAAAAGCGTCGTTCACTAATCTGAAGACGATTGTATTACATTGTCTTACGAAGAGACGTAATCGACACATCAGCGCACACAGCCATGTTATACTGACAATACAGGGCGTGGGCCACGATTTCAGGGGAACGATATTCTGTAGTGAATGCATGTTCAGTGTAACAATTTCCACAGCAAATCAACCTTCTTTCTTTTTTGACTGACGACAGCTTTGGAGAACATTACCTTATATTTTACGTCCATAGCCCCGGGGCAGCTCGTTGTGATTACCGGGCCCTGCACACGGAGCACAGGTTTTCCGCTTGTATCACACACATGGAATGTAGGTTGGCAGACGCTGCATACCTCGCGCACGGAGCCAACTAGCTGATTGGGCGGCGTTTCCACTTGCATATCCTAAACCACCATCGAATGGTCAAAATTGATGTCGCAATGGTAACTGTCGTCAACAGTGTTATGCAGCGCTGGCGCTCATTGCGTTTTTCGGGCTTTACTTGAATTATGCAGCGTTTTTTGCGCGCTCTGGCGAATACCTTGTATCAGGCTATATAGCAGACTGTAACGACTATGAAGAGATTAAGCCCCCAGGGGGCTTTATCTCTTCATCGTCGTTACGGTCGTTACGAGCTAGCGAATGGCGGGAAATTAAGAAAGGTGCGTACGTGACACATTGCGCGTGACGTATACCACGGTCTTCACGTGTCGCATGTAGAGCGCCGTACACATGTTTTATCCGCACCTTTCTCGACGAGTGCCCCGCCTATCGTTAGCTCGTAACGAGTGCAAGCGATTAAGCCCCGAGTTTAGACAAGAGTTTCATTGTCGTAAGTCTTCCTTACTGGGGTACATTCTACTCCGAAGACTTGAGTCTATTACACTGATTGACCAATGAGCTCCACCTTTTTTGCAAGAAACCTAATACTTCAGCACAAAACATGAAATTGCACAAACTATACTAGGCTAACTACACAAGTGCATATCTGTGCGGGAAAACGGATCAGCAACAAAACTGCGTCCAAACCTGCAAAAGACAGCAGAAGCAACAATTTCGGAAGGTGCTTTCGCATCGCAACGGTCGAACGAACCTCATCACAGCCCTGCACTGGTTGTCTACCACGAACATTTGAAAGCATCGTGCATCACTGATGCAGCATCGTGTGCAAAAGTCGCTGGCTGAAAAAGACCATATACTACGTAAGTGTGCGTCTCGACAGAAGGTTTGAGACAGCGAGATCTCAGAAGTTTCAAACTCAGGTCGGCGTGGCTTCTATTTTGATGTAATCGTCGGCTGAAATAATAGTTTCACAATTTTATGACTGGGTACGATTACGTGATGCCATGTGCGCTGAAGAGACCATGCATAATACGGCAAGTTAAGCAGAATGAACAGTTGCATTGAGTGATCAGATAATATGGACGAAGTATATGCTACAGGTCAGTTCGGCCCAAATCTTTTCCGACACGTGTTCAAAAATATTTTAATTTGCCCTTCACTGTAATCTTGAAAACCTTGATAGTTTGTGCGCATGGCTAGGTTCTTTTCGCGAACAGTGCGCCATAAGTTTGTGCGGAGAGTACTCCCAATGGACGGCCAAACAAATTGTTCTAGTCCTCTTCCACCGCAAAAAAAGGAAGCAAAGTATCGTGTTTGACTGCGGAGCACTGTCCAACAAATTACTAGATATGTTCTTAAACGAAGAACAATGAGGCTTGCTGGCCTGTTGCACGTGCGAGAGAAAGAGAGGTCTTTCATCCGAGTGTTGCTCTAGGAAACTCCTTCGGAAGACTCCTTCCTGGAGCAGTATTGTACGTAATGCCGTTACTTGTGACGGTGTTACTGTATCCGTTACAGTTTTCGGCAGCGGCGTACGGATCGCGCTATTTTAAGTCGGTAACGTAACAAGTATTACTGTTACAATTTTTTGACATCGCGATCTTCTAACGTCACCGACACCGATATTTTCGCGGGTCATCTCGGCGACAACTCGAACTTTTTTTTTTCTTTTTCGCAACCGTATCTCGTCAACCGTATTTCTTTCTTGCGCTTAAACAACGTGCTCCGTAGCGCGGCCGGACTAGAGCCCTTGCATAAAATCCCTTACGCCCGTTGTTCTAAACGGAGACTGTTCCTGCTTTCACTTGTTCCGTATCTGGAATTATACCCCAACAGATATTCCACTGGTGTCTTCTGAACATAAGATAATGATCCTTATAGGTGACCCTTAGACTGAAGAGATAGAACCTTCTCGAGAATTCCGTCAGGGGGATGTTGACCGCAAAGTGAGGTCACGACCGGCAGCGTACTCTGAATTTTCCTTGTTTTTGTGAAGCAAAGCACATTGTCATTAATGGGATTCATTGAACACTTTTTGGTTTTCAACATTGCATTAGCAAAGAAAACTTACATTCGACCATATAGTACACGCTCTGGCCCTGGTTGTTACAGGCGAGGTATTTGTTCTGAGTCTCGAAGCCGACGAGTACTGAAATGTGTAAAAAAAGGAAGTTACCGAATGACCAAAAGCACAGGGTTGCAGCCTGTAAGTCAATGCACAGGTTTAGGGTAGAGCTAGCGTCACTATAAAGACGGGAAAACAAAGTGACTTTTGTACGGCAAGATAATAACAGCGATTATTTACACTAGTGCCCTCAGCGAAAACTTTGTCATGCGCTTGCGCGGCCATATCACGCAGCATGGAGGGAACGTCTTCCCAGGAACTGTCACGATCTATTGGCATTTCACAGTTGTACGACAGTGACCGTATAGATCTGGACATTAGTGACCCCTGTAATATTTCTGAAATACTGCATTCGTGTGGAAGTGGCTTACTTCACGACCTTAATAAGCTCCGTAACGCAACCAAGAGATTTCCTTGCAGTTCGGTACCCGCATTGACTCCGAAACTGTTTCATTTATTCGGCTTCGTTTTATTTCATACTGGCAACTATGGTCGCAGAAAATCGAGATTGCATGTCGCAAAGCTTTCGGAGGCGGTACAGCTACTGAGACGAGGATTCCTTGTAGATCCAGGTATCACGCTTTCTTTACTGGGTTTGCATCCGGGTTTCCCGGAACTTGCTAGGGGAGAAAAGCCAGATAATTTTGTCAAAGAGCGCTCAGGTAAACGTACGTAAAGGTGCTAAACGGAAGAAGAAAAGTGGCCCATCAGGCAGAGTTCTGGTATGAGAGATCTGCAAGGAATATCGCCATTCAGGGCCGTGATTTCTGAACCATAGTCAAATCACGCCATTTTGCAGAGAAGGGTGTATTGTTCAGTGTTTGGACCACTGGATTGAGGAACGCGCTTACAAAGTAAATATTGCATACACGTGAAATAGGCATTCCGTCATATACCGAATCTAAAAATATAAGAATTATGAAATTGTGTGGTCTAGGATGTTTTTGATATGCACATGTATAGCAACATGACCCTGTTCAACACTAGTTAATACTTGCAACTCAGATCAGACTACCCTAAAGTTCGTGTAAATCCTCAATCATGTTTCAGGAACGTGGGAGATGTACACATCGCACCAAACGGGGTCATACAGTGCCGTTGGTAACGCAGGGATGACGATACAAACTTTACTGACTATATGACTATACTGGCTTTACTAACGTTCGAGAAACGGGGCGTATATGAAGTACTTCTGCAGCAGCAGACAGAGGGCGTTGCTAACCAGAACGGATTTGGAGGTCGCCTTCTTGTGAAAGAAGCCTTTGCCTCTTCAGCAAACACGGCGGACAGTCTTGAAGAGGCCGTCGACAAGGCCGTCGATTTTTAATGCAATAGCATTGGTGGGCTACCCCCTCAGAAACTCCTCTACTCTGTGCTGAAAGCTAAACTCGGACGTAGATGGCGCCTCGGAAAACGTGGGCGAAGAAGCGTGTATGGCAGAGTATTGAACGTGAGTCCCAATCTTCTCGTATAGAGAGCTCCACGTGCGAAGAGTAGGTTGTGAAACTGCTGGGGGCTGTCTGCCGGCAGCTTGTATAGTTTCAGTTCACGCGACTGTGAGGCTTGGAGTGCCTAGTAAAGCATAGCACAGGGCGTGTTTGCTAGGTGAGGTCATCACGAGGCTGCTGCGGGCATTGGAATGATGCGTTATAGTACATCTTGCAAGGAAGATTGCCAAGGCGGGAGAATCGGCGTCTGAATTCTTACGAGGCGACTTGCGGACCATTATCGGTAACGAGTTGCCCCAGGAATGCGAAACCTAGCTAACATGGGGTTCAGAACCAGAACATGTATTTCGAAGTAGTTACTGGTAACTGCTTCCCTTCGAAGAACTTTGGAAAATAGTCCACGACGAACAGTTTGCTCCTCGCGTCGACGTAACATAGGTTCATTACCAGAATATACCACAGCGGTCGGGCAGTGGCGTTTGTAGTCAAGGCTCGGTGCCTAGTGCTCGAAAACCGACGCAAGCAGAGCACCTCGCGACACAGTCAGCAATGTGCCGACTGATACTCGGCCACCAGACCGAGTCTCACGCCCGTACTCTGCATCTAACGATACCCAAATCACATGTATGTAGGCGTTCCAAAATGTCCTGTCGCATGTCAACGGAGGTGACAAACTGGTTTCCTCGTATTAGCGGGTCTTGCGGTTCGTTGGGGCTCGATGCGGTATTTCGTTATTTTGTTTCGTCGTTCATTCTTTCATATTTACGTGTTTATTTTCTACGAGGACCCCCAAGGACGAAGGCTTTACGTCTTCCATTCAGTTCTATTCATTGTCGTATATCGGCAGCACCCGAACGAACTTTGCGTCGGGTATCAGGTATCATTTACGCGTTTCGATGGAATGAGATAACATATCAGGCTAGCAGCGAATCGCAAAGGGGTCGCGCAAACACAACCTGCAATTTACGAGACAATATGACGTGAAGCAGAAGGACTGCGGAAAAACAAAATACAAGACACAATTTCTGATGTTTGACCAGTGTCATTTGGTAAACCGTCAACAAGGATGTGAAATAGCATTAGTTTCATTGGACAACATGATGAAGTGACTGCATGAACTGGTCTAGACATGGGGCAGTCGACCGCGCTGCAGGTGCGGGTGAGTCGCGTCTGGCGTGGCAGAACAGTAATGAAGCCACGAAAATATTGAAATTTACAATCTTCCAATTAAGGGTGATCGCAGCCAGTGTGAGAGCAACGGATTCCATAGCGGTTCACCTTTATAAATGGGAACGGCGAATGTATCGGTGACAGGAAGCCCGTACCAAGAACTATCGGGAGGAGAACTCTGGATTGACGGGCTGCGCTGCCTTCAATGCCTCCAGCGGGAGTTGCGGTACCCCGCCACCATACTTACATGCCATAAACCATGCAGTGCTGGACAGCAGTTTATGGAACACGGTTCTTCAGAGTGCCACACGAGCAGCGAATGGGGCCTTACGGACTAAAAGACATGTGCCTAGTAAACCCTGTCACCTCTCTGCCGTCACGTCAGTACGATACCATTCTCTCCTAACGTGGCACTCTGAAAAAGGAATGCGCCACAGCGTTTTTCGTGAACTTTTATCCAGCACTGTACTCATTTCCAGTTTCAGAACTTCACCTACATTACTCGACTTTTTACACATGCGGTTATAAACAACTTTCTTTTCTTTTTAAAGAAAGCTGTGTCAAAAGAGGAGGCTTGGTTGAGCGGCGATATTGCGGTAATAAGCGTGTGTCTGTATCGCTCGCACGACAGCAAGAACCAAGAACGACATATGTACCTTCAAATAATTCTATCTGTTGCTTGATGACAAGCTGGTCTAGGACACACAAGTATTCCAGGCCTGGCGGACAAGCAGCAGCTGCAGCGTCAACTGGCATTGGCATTCTGGGAGGAGGACGTCGGGCAGCGGATTGTTGAGCTCGCTGTACCGGCAACTGCTGGGGTTGCAGCGGGGTTTGCTGTGCTGGCAACTGCTGTCCCTGCGGTGGCCGATATTGTTGTCCTTGCTGGCTCGGAATATTCGGTATTACCTTTGGTGGCATCTTTGATGTTTTGTGGTTGCTTAAGCCTCCCTCTAGAGAACCTGGTGTAGAGGAGAAAAATTGTTCAATCGCTCCGACGTCAAAATGTGGTTGTGCAACTACTGCAGTTCCGCTCAGTATTGAATGCAACGTTCTCCAAATTACACGCGCGTGTCCCACTTGATTATAGAAATCCAGCCACAAAAATAACTCTTTACTCGTCATCGTTGCTTTATCAAAGTTAAGAAATCAAAAGTTAACATCAAGTTAATATTCGAGGTAGATTCCTGGGGAGGTCATGCCAGAGTTGGCAAACGTGCAGAACAATGTGTTGCTTTTTTGCAGGAACCTAGTCTAACCGACGACACTGGCGACCGAAGTGTTGACCGATAGTTGCAAGAAGGAGAACCGCAGAATCTTGTTGGGAAATATTTTATAAGAGTGGCAAACCGAAAGCATGCGGGGTAGCGTTAAAGTTAGACAATATAGTAACAGGGCTTGTAACAGTGCTATCGGTGCTGAAATCATGGAGGACAAAACGTACAGTCAGATTCTGAACACATAGGTGGAATTGCTGAGCTATAAACTGCTGCCTTCTTAGGCACGAAAAAAGAACATGACAAATGAAATGTGAAAGGTTTGTGAGAGAATACGTTAACAGTAATAGCAAGGCTATTCGTAAAAATAGTTTTAGAAGTCGCCATGGAAAATGCACATCTGGAACGGTCTTGTCAGAAGAAGCGGCGTTATTTTCTGAGCCTGTAAGATTTCGTATTTTACAAGGTACAGAAAATATACTGGTACTTACTTCAGCAATAGCGGAGAAAGTTCCTGCCGATGTAAGAATCAATCGAGCGTTCTACGTTCTTTTTGCACGTGATGGTCATCTTCCCCTTCATCTACGAATTGCCTTTGCAGAAGCGCGTACCATTAACAGGATGCGGTGCTAGAGCGTTCAATATAAGTGGCCTGAAAACTTGCTATTATTGAGGCACCCTAGGGGGGGGGGGGGATATATAGTTACTGAAAGGAAAGGTCTGCCAGACCAAGGTCGGCATGCTATTCCATTAAAAAAAAGAAGAAGAAATAGGAAGAAAAGGAAGAAGAGGAAAAAGGTGAGACTCCATAAAAAAGGAAGAAAAACAGAAACGAAAAGGAAAGAAAGAAGCGAAAAATAAAAATAAAGCAACGCAGAAAGAAGAAAGAGAAACAAGAAGAAAGAAAAAGAAGGTGAGACTCGTGGAGTGCGCAGCTCCGAGCTTAGAGGCCAGGCCAGTGCACTTCAGAAAGTGCAGTAGAGCAGTTGTGACGGCCCACTGTTGGTGCTGAGGCACAGGGCCAAGAAGTGCGGTCAGCGTCAGTTGGTTGTGCCCGAAACGTTCGAGGCAGTGGAAAAGGGTAGCGCGATGGTTGGTATACTTACGGCAGGTCAGCAGGAGGTGCGATGTGTCCGCAACCACTTCGCAAACGTCGCAGAGGGCTAAGATCTGCCTCCTCATCATGCGCTGGACTGATGGCGTGTATGCCAAGTTGAGGCGCAGTCGGCGGAGGAGTGTCTCTTGTGGCCGTTGGAGACGTCGTGGTGGGGAGAAATCCACCGCCGGGTCGATGGAGCGAAGGAAGTCCTTGAAACAGGCGGATTCTCGAATGAAGCACCGCGCCTCTTTTGCGGCCCAGCGGCGGATTTGGATGCGGCAAGCCGAAGGGGTGAGCGGTATGCGCGCCGCGGCGTCGGGTTGTTCGTGTGCACGCCTGGCCGCAGCAGCTGCTCGACCGTTCCCGTCGAGGCCAATGTGACTGGGTATCCACTGGAGACATATATTGTGCCCGGAAGCAAGGGCGGTGTTGGCTACGGACATTGCCATTGTGTGTAGGTCGTCGGCTGTTTTGGTGCAGTGTGCCCCAAACATCCCAAACACATCAAAAGGTTCCCAAAAACATCAGCTTTAATTTCGACGAAATTTCTTGCAATGCTAGACAAATGTGTTGTCATTAACCGCCAATATTCAAATATTGTCTCAAAAGACCGGCCGAAGAAGCACGTTCGTTTACACTGACGCCCCTTCACTGCGCCTTGCATCCTATGTAGTCCTTCAAGCCGAATGAAAGGATTAGGAGTACGCTTCCTGTTTAGGTACCTCATTTTCTTGCTTCCACGATGGCTAAGGTAAAGGAGGGGTCCTAACATCAGCAAGAGGCTATGGGATTACCTTTCTGGGTGGCTGAAGTCTAAACCCTTTGGCGGTGTTTGCCTTATAGTAGCTTCGTTGCGCCGTCGGTGTCTAAGGTGACAATAAATTTGTGACGGGCTCACGAGTGGACATGCTTCTGTGCGAGTAGCTTCTCTCTGGTAGACCCGTCTCCACCTTCGCAATGTATCGGTCATATAGCACTGACCGGACGTTCTCTGCGGACTAAGGAGCTAGACACAAGAAGAATAGTCGTCTGGACCAGAGACGACGGAAAGCTGTGGCAGACTTGGATTTGGCATCCCTAAAGCCGATTGTGACAGTCAATCAAGCGTCACAGGTAAGCGATGAGGACTACCTCTGTCATCATTACTTCAGGCATTACCAAGGAAAGATCGCGGGCGGAAAAGAAAGCAAGAGTGACTCTTCGCCATCTGTCTTTGAATATGTTTCAAAGGATGACATCATCGACAGTGTAAATGAGAACTTGTCTGTGGCAAACGTTGACGTTACGCAGTTAAAACGGGATTTTTTTTTTCAGTAGCTTCCAGAAGGGGCTCAGTTTACTTTAGTGAGGTTAGGTCAGTTTGGGTTTCACAGATTGGGGGGGGGGGGGGGGCACGTGTGGACCAAGTGTATCCGGGCCGTGACAATCGGGTACGGTCCTGCACTCTGAAAACATCCAGCAGGGCAACCATTCGCAGGCCGGTCCAACTTCTGCATCAGCTGGAGCTGTAACGTTGGGCGGGGGAGTGTTATGGTTTCAGTTTGGGTTTACTGCGTTCGTGCGCACGCATCAGGCACGCACTAGGCGGTGCGGGCGTGAGACTGCGCCGCCGGTTAGGTCAGTTAAGAGGGCTCCCCTTCTGGAAGCTACTGCGAAAAACCTCTCCCCGTTAATACCGCCCTGCGTAATTAAAAGGCGCTTGCGCGGAGCGTACACCGGACGGAAGAAGCGTGAACTCCAACGAGAGATGTCAGTGCAGCCTATGAAAGTGAGGCGTCGGGTGACGAGGCTGACGCCTGTCAAGTTTGCACGGAATGGGCAAACAACTTTCGAGAGGCGCTTTCAGCTTGCGATACCTATCGAGAGCGATGCCGCCTTTTCACTTTACTCCCAAGCTCAATGTCTACTCAAGATATTAGGAGAGCCATACCAAAAGCTGCTAAGCACCTGATTTTGAAGGCACGGAAAACAAAAAGCAGAAAAGCAGAAGAGGTGTATGGGCTGAACCAGACAGATACGAAGGAAGGAAACTGACGCATGAAGGTGGTGTCCGCTGCAAGCAAGTACGACACGGATGATGACCTACAATGCACACTAGAGAGCCCCAAGCGGAAGGATATGTTTACCGCAACTGTTGACGACGAGAAAGTCAAAGTGGCTTAGCGATACATGACTCGCTCCATTATGAAATCTTATCGCATATTCAAAGAGCAGCACCCAATCTCTAAAGTTTGACTCACAAAATTTTATTCCTTGCGCCCAAAATGGGTAAAAATACAGCCCCAGCACGAAGTGTGTGTGTATATATACTGCGCAAATTTTCACTTGTGCATTTCTGCAATACGGAGGAATAATGGACGCTGACATGGTGAAGTGCTTTTACCTCTGCAACGATCCCACAGAACAATTCTACTTGCAGCAGTGCCAAAGTTGCCCACGTGAGGAAAGAATACACCCTTTTCGAAATTGGAAGTTGGTCTGGCAACACTGGCGTTCCGCCGCCATAGTGCAGTCGAAAACTGAGTTTCTTCTGTGTTCCCTGCGTTGCAGTTTGGTTACTAAGTGTGGTTTTAGCTAATTTAGGTGCTCGAGCCTGCGATTATGACCGAGACAGGGGGTGACTCATCCTTCCCCGAAACTGGCTGGGTGAACGATATATCGCGTTTACCGATTGTGGCTGAAAACGCGATGAAAGATTTCCAGGACAGCAGAAGCGTGGCCTACCGAACCTACCGCCGGAGCTACAAGTTCGTGACAGAGTCCTACGTTGTTCCGGCGACGATTAAAGCTTGCTACACAAGTGAAACGTCAGCTCATATATTTTATCTTAAACCTGTGTGCATTTTCTTGTGCAACAGAAAACGTTGTAAAGGCGACGGCTGCGCTGCTTCAAGCACATCTTGCTGCAGTCAGATAGATAGCTCATTTCCCGTTTTGCTTGAATACTTCGAATTACAGTGGATACAGCATCATGATTGTCCTTACGTGTTTTTGCCATCGTCATTGATTGTCATGTTTTGTTTCACAGGGACAACACATTTCATATGAAGTGTCAGTGTTGCCGGGGCCTGAAGAAAAGAAGTGACCCATACAGTATCTGTATCTCTTTTGACGGCTCTGGTACTATTGTGTACACCCGCTGTGGTTGTCCTGCTGGAAAGGCTGTATGTAACCACATCCTGGCATCACTACGCCTGTTTTCCTTGCTACAGCAGAAACGGTATGCAGAAGCACCCGCCGAGCTTTCTTGTACAGAATTGCCTCAGAGATGGTGGGTGCCAAGGAAGCAGGTTGCGAATGATACAGCAGTGGAAGCAGTAGACTGGAACAAGATTGAAGAAAATGGAGCAGAAAACAGCCTACCTCTACGGCTTTACGATGCAAGGACTAAACCACAGACGAAGGAAGAGGAAATTCAGGCAGTAGAGAAATTTGGTGAAGCACTTGCATTACTCGATGGGAAGCAAGGCTTCGCTACCTCTCTTCTGGGGGCCAAATTAGAGTTCCGAGAAACAAAGTTTGGACCGTCGCTAGCAGGAGCTCCCTTGACTTATCACCAGCCAATGACCCCAGCAGGGTCTAAGACCTACGCATGTGCTAATTTTGCGAGCATGCGGCATGGGATATCTGATCCATTCGATGCCACATTTTTTGAAGACTGCACTCCATGGCAAGTTGCATGGCATAAGCAACCTCCCTACAGCATACCAAAGGATACTGATGGTATAGTAGATATGTTTGTTTCGTTTTTGTTCGATCGTTTAGTTTAGTTTGATTTGGTTTGATCGTTTAGTTCGTTCTATTTTGGCACCGGTAGAGCCCTTTGCGCTTTTCTCCAAGCTGTTAATTGTGATTATGACTCGGTGCTTATTGGTGGAGAAACAATAGCGGCCATAAAATGCCAAAATTGGTGAATACACGATTGTGATACATTATAGGATTTTCTCAGTTAACAAAATGTTAACTGCTCAGATGTGGAAATCTGGCCTTATGTGAAATGGCTGTAGAGCATGGCATGTTATTCAAAGCACGTTATTCAAAGCATGTTATTTCCAGCCACTTTGTCTCACACAAAGCAGTGCAAGAGAGCTTGAAAGAAGTTATGCAGAATGAGTTGTGCAGAGTGCCAGCACATTGTGGAGGGATGCACGTGCCCACAGGTTGACCGCGTCGAAGCTTGGAGTTTCCATAAAACGTGACAGTTGGACTAGAAGAGGCTTGAGCAACACATTGCGAACCAAATATCTTTCTCGGGTTCGCGCTATTCAGTAAGTACGGACTTGTCACTTTGTTTTCCCCGTCTATTTGCAGATGCAGCGTACAAGCTGATTGTTGTTCAATCATTATCGTTAACGACGTCTCCTACTGGCGATTGGATGCATTATCCTCCTTTGAGAGCCAGTTACTGTCGTCTTCCTTCTTTTTCTTCAATAAATGTAGAGCTTTTTGAAGGGAAAGTTAAGAAGCGAAAGACATCTTCCTGTTAATTGA
This sequence comes from Ornithodoros turicata, assembly GCF_037126465.1. Classification (NCBI taxonomy): domain Eukaryota; kingdom Metazoa; phylum Arthropoda; class Arachnida; order Ixodida; family Argasidae; genus Ornithodoros; species Ornithodoros turicata. Next base: position 5,669,602 of record NC_088202.1, on the reverse strand, counting down.
CTTTGTTTTAAGTGACGTTATGATTATGTTGCAGGTATGGCATCACTAACGAGCTCACAGCCGTCGAGCGCTACAAGGATACCCTGCACTCACGCGGCCATGATGTTGTGGTCTCCTGTTGCGGACTATTTGTCCACCCTGAAACACCTTGGCCAGGAGCAAGCCCGACAGAATTGTGTTCGACCCAACAGAGGCAACCTCACATGGGGTACTAGAGGTCAAATACCCCTACTCACTACGTGACACAGCAGGGGAGCTACTGAAAGAGCATAGCTCCTACGTGACGTTCAACGAAGACCATCCGTATCTGCGCAGGGACCATGACTACTGTTTCCAAGTTGTTGGCCACATGGGGTTGACAGGACTGCAGTGGGCAGACTTCGTGCTCTACGGTCCTACATTCCTAACTGTTGAAGCGGAATGGAAAACCTTGAGGGCGAAACTCACAAGGTTCTACTTCCGTGATGTTCTGCCATATTTTGCAAGGCAGTGACTTTCATTTTGTATTATCGCTATCAACTGAAACACACAACCATTCACAATAAACCTTGTAGTTCTTTCATTGTTGCTCATTTTCGAAGGCTGAACTTCCTTTTTTTCATGTTCTTTATCTCACTTTGAAGTAAATTAACAAGACCCACAACAGGACAAATTCGTGCACATGGCTTTAGCATTGCAACACATAATGTTTATTTATACTGTTAGTTTGCTAAAATATGTCATTGCAGTGTGTGTGCATTGAATACAATCTACACAAACCAATCACAGGCGTATTTAAAGTTAAAACTGCCTGTGATAAGCTATTCCACATCCTTCATCAGTGGGCTTTGAAGATTTGACAAGATTGCACAAACAGTCCACATTTGATTTACAAGTGGTCCAAGTGATACCGGTAGGCTTCTATCAAAGATGTGACAGGTCTTTATCCTTTGTATCCGCCGCTCAACATGGATGCGTAAGGCTGCAATTTAATGTGTTTCACGCACTTCTGCACTACTGAACTGTCCATTTGTAAGAAATGGGGGGATGTTCAAGCCCACCCCTTTCTTTTCTAGTAGGTCTGCAATCTTGAAGCCTTTGTCTGCCATCACTGAATCGCCTGGTGTGAACTCTAGGTCTAGGAACCCGCTCTTTACTACGATTTCTCTGTCCGACACACAGCCTGTGAAGGGTTCAGAAACAAATGTCAATCGTCCATCAGGTGCAACACCAATGAGTGCCTTGAATGTATTCGTAGATTTGTAGTGTGAGTACGTTGCGGACTGTAACCCGAGTGAGCTGTGGACCTCACATCGAACCTCTGTGGCATCAATAATTACCCTGGTTGAAGGGTACTCGACCCTGAACTGTGATGGCATCGTCGCATCTATCACGCTTCTTGGTGGCCAAAGAGCTAGTTTAGCAAGCTTCAGGTACATAAAGTCAATCCAGGTGGTCAGAATTATGTATACTGTGGCTGTTGAGACATTGAAAAGATGCCCAAGATGCCTGTGGAAAAGACCCAATCGGAGCTTCACAAGCACGAGGAAGAGCTGATTGTCAGTGCTTAACTTCCGTTTTCGGCCACGGTCTGACTCGTTGTTTGTTGTGTTAGAGCCGTGCCATATGATGTTGCATCCTGCATTGCCGGGGTCCAGAAACTGGTATAGGGCACTCAAATGTTCATAGCTTGGGAGGCCGTTGTAGAAACTTATGTCATCCTTGCTACTCTTGAATTTCTCCAAGGAGAACGGAGCGACTAGCTGCTGGAGACTAGCACATTCTTTCATCATGTTATTAAGTTCTGCTTGTAGCTTCCATATCTCGCCATTTCTATCTGTTATTGTTGCACGAGCACCCTCCAATTCACGTTGAAGCTTTGTTATTTCTGTCTCTCTCTGGGCCAGTTTTGCTTTTACTTGCTGTAGCTCTTCATGGCTGTTGCACCTGCATGGTTCTGGTGGGCAGGGCTCAGGGGTCACTTCCAGCAAGTTTTCGAGGTTTTCGATAGCGCACAGCGGCTGCGATGAGGACAGTGACTGCTGCACAGTTGTTGCTGTCACGATTGGTCTTGATTTCGGTGGCTTTCTTTGTTTCTTTGGTTTGCTGAACGCAAAAACCGATGGAACAGCGTTGTCTCGTAGTATTCTCAAGCCACTAGCGACATTATTCACGAAATCATCATCTTGGAAGTGGAGTGAACACACTTTTGTGTTTTTAGTGATTCTAAACTCCTTGCCTGGGTCTCTCTTAATAGCGACGATCCATTGCTTCCGAATCTGAATGCTCTCGGGAAATCTGTGGAAGCTGACCTGAAATAAGTAAATACGCATTGCTGAGTCAAGCAAACGCAAAAAGAATGGCAGTTCAAATGCGCCATTCAGAAGGCCGACTTCAGAAGGTCGGCATGGCGAATTCGTGAGCTCGATCATGCCGCATGTGAGCGCACTCACCGGATAATATCAGACTTGTAAGCATAGCAGGTGTGATGTTATCTGGTGAGTGCGTTAATATGCGGCATGATCGAGCTAACCGATACGCCTTGTCGACCTTCAGGTGATTTCGTTGCCTTGGCCGAACTCACGCCTTATCAGATGATTGTGATCGTGATTTTCGAAGGCTCGAAACGCCGAGCTATGGTCTCGGGTTGGCTTTGGTCTGCAAAGGCCATAAAACTAATTCATCATGTGGACGATGTGTGACAATCATGATGATGATGACGACCCCAGGTTGACGATGGCGCTAATCAACCAAGGCCATAATATATTAATCTACGGCTGAGGTGTGTTCTACATAGGAACGACCCGGGACGCAAGTTTCCCCCCCCCCTTCTTTTTGCGATAGTCGTGATGTTGGCCGCCTGGGCGTGGCCACCTGCGGCCACCCAGTTCCATCATCATCACCACCACTTAGAAACAGATTAACAGTACATGTAATTAAAATCCAATACAAGCACTGCATCTACTGTGTTTAAAAATGAATGTGAGGGCATAAGCACATAATGGTGAAATGAGAAGTTGTTAAGATGCCTAATGTCCCAGTAAAGCTTATGAGCTCTCGTTAGAGGCATGACAGCCCCATCACCAAGAAAACGGACTGCAAAAAACACACACACACACATAATTTAGGTGTGTGTGGCCTAATCTTAAACAGTATACTAACGCTTCACGTAGTCTCTTTCCGAGATTATCTGCCTGTTTGCCTGTGACACGTTCAAGAAGATGTACTCAGATGTACTTGATGATACTGTTGCACAGACGGGAAAGTCCCTCAGAATATTCTGAGACTACGTGAAGCGTAACACCATAAACCATAAATGTCCCTAGTAAACCGTAAATGTCCCTGGAATGACTGCAAGACATTCTTACCAGGATATGTGAACTACCTCTGGGCGTCCACAGTCCTCCCGATGATGTCAGAGTGGACATCCCATGGATATTAAAACAAGCATCCATATCATATCACTGGGATGTCTTTCAGAGACATGATCTGGTACCTTGTTGAGACGTTTTTTATGTTGTGCTAGGTGCATATACTGAGCAATATCATGATGCAAATATGTGGTTCAGCTTCAACGTTTATTGGTGTACTGGCTGAGTACAGTAAAGCAGCTTTTCATAAAAATACTCTTGACTAGAATGAATTAAAAGTAAAATAGGGAACTACAATAGTACCTAGGAGCTAGTCAACTAGGAGCTTATACATATGCTGGGTTTATAAGTATTTTTAGCAGAATGGAGACAAAGATATACAGGTTGTGTAGTGATCAAGGTTAAGCCACACTGTACTATATAGCATGTAACCAGAGTAGCTGAGGCACTGCCGTGGTAACACATGTTTATGGGTGTGTTCCCTATTGACGAGTGATATCAGGTTTGATGTGATTGGGGACGCTCTCTTGATGCTCATGTTAACACCAGAGCCGCTCTGATGTTTATGCTAACGTGAGGGCTGCCTTGATGCTGATGTGGCACAATAGTTGCATTGATGCTGGTTATGGCAATCTTGAAAATGCTGCTATGTGGCCAGAAACGGCACGCTATTCACCGCCCCTCCCCGTCGCTGTCTACATGCGTTCTGAAATGTCCTGCGAAGTAAGTCGCTCATGTGTGGGGGAGATGGGAACCCGCAAAAACCCATGCGAAACAGTAGATAGCAGCAAGAAATCACTTTATTCACCACTCACGAGTATGTACCTCTGAAAGCATCCCCATTCATCATTAACACACCTGATAGCTCGTCTCACGCGGAAAATTCGCTATGTTCGGACAATGAACAACAGTAAAAAAAAAAGCACATAGATTCTCACTTCCGGTCAAACTTGTCTTTCTCAAAGCATTTGCAAATCTTGTAATGACGTGCATGAGTCTCCGCCATATTGAACACAATGCTTTAGTTTTTCTTCCTGGTGCACGTTGCGCCATACACGCCTAATCTGCAAGAAATATCTTTTCAGAAAACACGATGACAGCATAGCCATGTGCAGAAGGTGTCAAGACATATAAACACCGTCTGCACAAAGTCGCTCACGGTTTCATCTTGCGTTCCATCTCCCTGTCGTCGTTCAGATTGCCTGCAAATGGAGTGAAATCTACAATGACAATGCATGGCACAGCTGAACATATTAGTTCACAGTTATATTGATTACACACCTGACACGGCAAAACTCCTGATGGCGAAGAGCGATTTGGGCTTCAGATCCAGGGCCGCGTCCTCACTTGACATTTCAAGCGAGCCTGACTGGTCTGCTGGGGGTTGGCAGAAACTAGTGATGGGCAATCCAGTTCACTTTGGTGAACTCGTTCGTACACTTCAGTTTGGTTCACTGAACCGTTCAAAAGATTCGTTCTTTCGTTCGTCTTTCCGTGACGTCATCACATCATGTGACCGATCTCAACGGCGAGTCGGCATCTACTTATGTGCAGGGTTCTAGGTTGTAGACAGTAACTGAGTAAGAGTTCTGTTTTGTTGGCGAGTGTGTTCCATGATAGGGTGGGGGGGTTGTGTTCGTACAACACATTACCGCGTTAAATCTGACAGTCACCTGCCGGCCATATTGGTTATATGTTGCGATAAGCGAATGTATGTTTATGGGACCGTCTTTCGCTGTCATGAAGAAAATAAACAATTCATTCTGCCGCACTGTAATTCTCTCGTAGTTTACATTTTCTTCAGTCCACTTTCCGCTTGCTTCCGCCTCTCGGCAGGGCTTGGTCACGCAAATTCACTTTCATAGTTACTTTTAGGTCCCCTTCATAGTAGGTCCATTCTTTTCGCCTGCACCCCGGCCCTGAACTAGTTCAAGCAGTGCAACCCTCTCACATTCTTTTCGCCATGGACCTCTCATGTATTTAAGAACTGGTGATGGACCTGTGCAGCACTTTTCTTTCGAAAAGAATGAACTTAGTGTACGGGAAACAGCGAGACTCACTGCGACCTGTTAGTAAGAATCGAAAGCCACCCACGATCGAGCTTACTTCCCGCTCGAGGTAGTGTTTCAGCCGTTCCCGGCGGTCGAATGAATCAACACTCAACCAGGGGAATGAACGTGTAGTATATTTCTATTGTTGGGAAAAACTCACGTGACCTCTGACGCCGGGCCAAGCGTTGGGCCTCGGTAGAGTAGTTTTTTGCATTGTTTTATTTTGTCTCCCTGGGTGACGCGTGACGTAGAGCGACGCTGTCGAGGCGTTCTTTTTCCCTTTCCCCTCTGTTCTCTCCCCCGCTTTGGCGGTTCTGGCTGGGTTTTCGTTCGCATCCAGTGAAATAAATAAAACGCGGAAGCGTTGGATCATTCTGTTGCACAAGGTGCTTTATTTTTCGGGATTGGTATTTCCAAATCACACATATGCAGTCTTCTGTATCTGCGCCAAACACGAACTTGACATGAACATTGTTTCTGAAGTTCGAGTAATATGCCGGAGCAACTTCGCATTCACTGTTAGCTGATGTCTCACGTGGAAGATGTCACAGTAGATCAGTAAATTCACTGCACAGGCCCACACATTCACAGATCCAGCATGACAGGAAACATGTCCATATCCCTTTGCTGCTTGTGTAGCGTCACATGTCAAGGCTGACCCGTCACTAAAGGAACCTGTGCAGCTGCTAAGCCGAAAGATGATGTTCCAACCACTCAGTGACTGATCCATTTTACTGCATCCATGCAGATGCTTTTCTGAAGCAGATATGAGTTGAGCAGCACCTAGTTGATACCTGAGAAAGAAAGACTAGAACAGGGATCAGAAACGTGAAAACTAAAAATTCTACCGGCCGAAATGTTGCGTATATGCCACAGGTGTGGTGCTATGCTATGCTACGCTAAGCGGCAGAATGGAATAGGAGCTGACTTACCTCCCATTGAGTGGAAAAACACAGTATTGATCCTTCTTGAATCGTTGTCGCACCAAGCAAGCGAAGCAGACCTGCCTTCCACTTATCTATCACTGAATTTACTTGCAGAAGTATCCAAGAGGATTCGAGTTTTTCAGAGTCGGTATCGATGGGCACTAAAAACCATCCAAAGCGGTAACGGCAAAGGTGCTTTGCGTGCGTCCCTGCTGGACCATATTTCGAAACTTTACGGCGAGCTGCTCCGACACTCCAGACCAGACACGACGGTGCCGTGCTGCCGGCTTACGCGCCCCACGAAAAGGTTATAATTTCAAACCGACCAATGAGAGCTCGCATACCGGGGGAGCGGCCACAGAGCCAATGGGATGCTCTCGGTAGAGAACTCGCGCTTCGACGTAAAAATTTTGATGTTTCATGACGCTTGATGACGTGAAAGGCTCGCAGCGCCTCACTTTAGTCCGCAAACGAACTCGCGAGTTTCATCCCCTTGCGGGCGCCATCTGTCGGCATTCCTCTGAAGCTTGAATATGACAGGCCACGAGCTCGATTGGCCACACTGAGAGCTTACCGGTTTGTGATTGGCCAAGCGCCACGATCTGGGATGAATCAGAGAGCACTGAAGGCGAGTCGCGAAGCCGGGGATCGAAGTACGATAGAGAACTCAACTGAATCGAAGGAATAGGAGAACGAGGAGAACCGTTCACTCGCGAGCTGAATCGAAGAGCAACGGAATCGTTTGCTCTTAAACGGCGCACTGGTTCTTCGGTTCTCCGCGACTCGCTGCGTTCTCGGCGTTCTCCGCGACTGGCTGCGTTGTTCTTGCTGGTGTCCTTTGGAATCTTAGCGTTGGTTCACTACGGCGCGTCGCTGCGTTCTCCGCGACTCGCTACGTTGTTCTTGCTGGTCTCCTTTGGAATCTTAGCGTTGGTTCACTACGGCGCGTCGATATCGAGCTTTGTGGCGGACGTCGTATGGGTGGAAGTATTCAGAATGTTTTCTGATTTTTTGTTTATGATCGGCTCGCTATACGTATCGCTGGTGGTGATCCGCACTCGGTAAATCCAAGTTATTTGTCAGGTATACCGGAAAAGGCCCTTTCTGGCTAGTATGTGAGATGGCGGACATGTTTTTCATGTACGTATTTAGTAAGGATCAGTACTTAGAAATCTTAAACCAGTCCCCTGGTGCCTGCCTACTTCGAATTTGGCGCATCAGTGGCTACGGTAGAGGCTCCGAATAAAAAACTAGTAATGATAAAAGGATCACATGACCCACTGGCGTCAATGATTCGCGAACGAATCTTTCGAACGAGTCCCTAATGTTCACTGATTTGAACGAACACATCAGATATTCGGGCCACGCGCGCTGAGCTTCGTCTGGCTAACTACTGCGCATGCGTTCAACACTGCTTTACAGCGGCGAACATAGATGGCGACACGCGCACCATTGACTGGAGGAGGGTGGAGAAACGAGAAACTGTGAAGCGAACGCAGCGAAACCTGACAAAACGGGGACGTCTAAGTGAACTGGTAAACGAGTACGATCGACAATAGTGAATGAGTTCATTCAGTTTGTGACCGGGATTCGTTCATTCCGAACTGTTCATTCGCGAACGACACATCACTAGCAGAAACATTTACCCTTACGGGCTCTTTCTCAGACGGGTTGCTAGAACGACAGCATAAACTGGGAACGACAGTACAAACCCTCTAAGAGCTGCAGACTTAGCGGAAGAATAATACGCTCGAGATCATGCAAACCACTTGTGGACATGAGAAACGTCCGTTACAGCCAAAGCGAACCGAACAAAACTGCGCATGCGCGACTGGCTGGTGGCATGGTGAACAGGCAAGGACGCGGGAGTTCGTGTTGGCATGCAGCCAATGCAGCCATCGCGGCCGCACATCGCAATAGCTCGGCAGACCAAAATATGACGACAGTAGAATCGTACTATCTCTTGAGTTTGAGTGGTTCCAAGATGTTTCGGGAGATGATGCTGTTTTTTATTTACCACTGAATTTTATGCTTGGAGCTTGCAACTTGTGTGTTCTCTGATATTTGCTACTAAGCCGCTGCAAGATTTAGAGTATTACGGCACATGCACATCAGCACATGAATATGAACCGTAACAACATAACATAATATGTATGAGATGTACACACAGACCATCATGCAGGCAGCACTCATTGTGTTGCACCCTTCCTTTATCGTTTTTTTACATATATTAAAAAGCAGGTTTAAATGCTTTTCCTTGACTGTGTGCGATCGTGTGCATCGCAGGTTCCTAATATGCATTGAAGCCACTTAAAACCTGCTGATGCTGTCGGGGAGCATCACATCTTTCTGGTGTGACATCAAGCGACATGACACACACACCGACACACCATACTCACATGTCTGACACACCTGATGAAAAACCCACTAAGACATTCTTTATCGGACACGAGAAAGTTATGCTTTTTGATGTCGCAACAAGAAATCTTAGTTGCATCAGCGAGTTATGGTGTTAGAAACATCAGGATTTTCCTATGTGTAAAGTAGCCGTTCATAAAAATAGTCTTGACCAGAATCAGTAATATAACAGTAAGATTAATCTGAGATACCTTGCATATCGTGATGAAAGCCTCTTAAACTATTATTTTGCATTGCGTACGAATGAGTTCATGCGCGAGCTAAATATTGGGTTGTGTGGAAAGCATTGGAAAGCTACATTGAGGTGTGAAATGCCCAATGGCTGTGCTGCCAGATTTCATCTGAGTATGCAGCTACGCTTAAAAGTGCAATCAGCTGCAACGGATAAATACAAAAATACGCAGAATTTTCTTATTTTGAACGTTGCAAAAGCAGTTCTGCAAGTCTGCCAGAAAATAAACTTACAGTGGAATCCTGGCTCTATAAAATGAACGACAATTCACATGATATGTGTCTTACTCTTTCCTGCTAATTAATTCAAATTTCGATATCCATTTGGATATTTCCAAGAAGCAAAAATAGCAAGCTGTACACAATAATTTTTGTCCATTTGAACTGAAAAATATTGTGTTGGGCACGCGCCTGCTATCATGCATATCTAATTCCACTCAAGTGACACTGACCCCCACCGAACCACATCATGTCCAGAGCAGAATGTCAAAATATAATCCTCAGGATGTCATGCATTGATCAAATGCATTGAGGCTTACCTTAGGTGGTGGTGATGGTGGTGATGGTGAAAGGGCTTGCCGTTGTCGGCCTCACGTATGTGGGCAACGTCACGACTGACGCCCTGGGGAAATGTGCGTCCTGGGCATACCTTACCTTAAGCTTACCTTAGCATTACCTTAGGTTAGGCTTACCTTAAGCATTCATGACTATACGTTGTGAGCGTGTCGCAGAGCCAATCAGGCTAAATTACTTGGGTAACTTGCAAGATATAAAATATCACCTATTGTTTTCATGTTTAGATTCTTCCATCCTGATTCCGTACATTACCCAAGGTTCGTTTCTGCCTGATGTCGTCTTGATGGCCCTGGTAAACCGCAGTGCTCAAGACGGGTAATTCCACACCAAACATTCCAGACATTGAACAGCCTTTTTTCATTCCATGACCGACACTTGCACTTGTGACCTACCTGCAGAAGAAAACTTCTAACAAAACAGCAGTTTTGCAAGTTTCACCCAGATCCCTCCTGGGTGATTGCAAATCACAGCACTTTCGTGCCAAGGCTTGTTGAAGCTTGATCGACTCACTTTAATGCGGGCCCGGAGAAAAACCGGAAACATTCGGGCACTTTTCGAAGTTTTGTCAGATGTCTTATACTGTCTAGCGTAATTGTCTAAGAAGCATAGAATGTGTTAAAAATGTTTTAAGCTGTACAGAGCAGGAAGTGTACGCAGAAAAACTTCTAAAGTTGGGAAATAGTGGTTTGTAGCGCATATTCAGCTGTCAATTGCACGGTGACGTATTCTTGATAAAAATATGAAGCAAACTGCATTGGATAGTATGTCCCTCGGAGATTAATTTTACACAGTTTCATGAAAACAGTTTTTGTCATTTCAGCGAAGAAGAGTTTTCGAACTTTACCAGCCCTGCAGTCATCCGGTGTGCATCGCAAGGCAGCTACAATGCATCGACGTCGCTGCCGCGAAGCACAGACTGGAGTGTTCCAGGTCTATTTATTTTCATTGATGCATAAAGCAGCTTGTACATGTTAACATTCTGAACCTCACGTTTTCACAAGAACAGCCTTCCGCGGCGGCACAGTACACAAGGAGCATTGGATTCACGGGTGTAAGGCAAGAACGAGCAGTGGCGTGCTACCTAATAACCATAATCTGTTCAAGCAATGATGGACGTGATGCTTACTAACGCTGTGTCAACAGCGTCGGGTTATAGAGGATATGCAACAAATGGACGAAAGCTTGACAACTTACCTGTTTTGTCTATACCCAAAGAAAACAATAATAGAAGGAAATACAATAAAACTGTCCATAAAACGTTGTTACTTTGAAAAATATAAATGTAGCATATACGACAAGCTGTTTCATGTGCCGTGCATTTGGTGGTGTCTATGGATGTATTACATCATTCCGTGCAAGCAATCCACCCACAATTTCTGCTCAAAATAATGAAGGCAGGGGCGAAGAACTTCCCACATGTGTTGTACGTTACATTAGCGGTATCATACAAGTATTTTCTGTTACCTGCCAACCGACAGGAAATACTGTTGTTCGAGGCACTGCCCCTTTATAACCTGGCGCTGCCGAGTTGGAGTTAGTATAAACAATGTGCAGATTATCGGTGCAACAAGTTATGGCTATTCAATAGCCCGACTCTGCTCTTGTTGCCGTACAGCCTTACATGGGATACCGCTCTGTACAGTGTCGCCGAAAAAGGCCATTGTTGTGGAAACCTGAAACTCAGAAAGACTCAGACTTATGCAAGCTGTTTTATGCACTGAAGGACATAAACCGACCTAGACCGCGTGGGCTTGGTTTCAATGGCGATCTGTCATGCGTTGGAGCAGCCTTGTGGACCCTGGATAAGTGCGGGTCTGGTCAAGTTCAAAAATTGCTCGCACTAAAAAGACAACGAGTGTTTCGTTAAGACCCTATAAAATAAATGTTCAAGGGTTATACTAACCAATACAGTTTGTTTTGTATTTTTATCAGGACCACCTCGGTGCGAAATTGACGGATGGATATGCGCTACAATGCAATAATTCCCAACTTTGTATTTTTTTTTTTTTTTTTTTGCGTATGCTACCAAATCTGTGCACCTCAAAACATTTTTAACATGTTTTGTGCTTCTTAGAGAATAAGGATACACAATTTAAATGGATAACAAGATTTCAGACCTCCGTGAAGAATTACAAATTTGACAAAACTCTTTCAGTTCTTTCCGGACAGAAACCCTCATCAAAAAGCGCACATCAAGCTTCAGCGGTCTTGGAACGAAAGTGCTATGCTTTGCGATCACCGAGGAGATATCTGGTGGCTCTGAAATTTCAGAGAACTCTGCTTCGTTATAACTTTTTCTGCAGGTATAGGTCCCATTGCAAAGTTCAAGAAGCAGCCATGGACTTAAGAAAAGTTTCAATTACGAATAAGACGGGAGCGAACTTGTTGCAATGGAATAATGAGCCATATATTTTTAAAATAAATGTGATATAGTCGAGCGCAATGTCTGGGATGTTTGACTTGGAATGACCCCCTCTAGAAATGTTAACGAGCGCTAAAGCTAACGAACTAGTTTAACAAGGGTATGAAAGCCATAGTTATTTTGGTGGTTCATGCGTTTAAAAGCCATAATTAAGTGATATTTGTACAATTCTGTCACCCTTATGAGGAATAAATTTGCAAATATATGCTTTGTGCACGTATTGTAACCTACATTTGCTATTGCTCATGCTGTTTTGTTTTTCTGTAATACTAATAGAGATTCGATATTTTTCTTTGTCGAGATTCCCCACACAAGGTGACAGTACTGTACTTCGGATAGGAATAAGGCTTTGTATATTACCAATTTAGCTTTAGTAGGAAGATAGAAATGTCTGTAAAGGATCTCTACTGCTGAAGATATTTTAGATTGCACGTGTTGATTTAAGTTCGACCTCTCTACAACTGTTCTTATTTTTAGGTCGAAATATCATAGCCTTAGTTTTCTTCGTGTTCATGATAAGTTTGTTTTCCTGGGCAGTGTCTCGTTAAGTACTCTATTAGTTCGTTCGAGACAAGCCGTTCTCACAATACCCTGACAAAAATACACTCACATCATTGGCATAATTACGAGACTGTGCGTGCTATGTTGATGATGTCGTTAATATATAAATTACATAACGATTTTAATATCATATAAACATAATATAAAAGTAAATAAACTTGCTGGTTTGCATACCCCGTGTCATGCTGCGAGTAGTATATCACATGAAATTAAATCAAATCTAACATATCGTTGCTGCCTTTAGAACTGCTTGTCTGAATTAAAGTTCATACACCCTGCACTCAAACAACCTTCAGATGTCAATCATACTACACTGATCTTTGATATTTTCTTTTTCATGTGTGTCACCAAGAAATATGTCGGTGATCATATGATCACAGAAGAACTGGCTGAATCCCCGCAGAATCCCTACCCCGCAGTCTTGTGGGGAGCACTCTTACGCGTGTATCTCATACGTCTTGCTGTGTTTTCTAGATGCTCACCCAGCACGCCTGTTCACCTCATCGTTATCAACGGTACTGATCACACGTGCCTCGTAACAAGTTGATTCAAGCGCCACCTGACAACATCTGGAACAACCGGGATGCTACAAAAGGACCAGTAACTCTGCATCGCTCTGCAGTCTTGTGGGGAGCACTCTTACGCGTGTATCTCATACGTCTTGCTGTGTTTTCTAGATGCTCACCCAGCACGCCTGTTCACCTCATCGTTATCAACGGTACTGATCACACGTGCCTCGTAACAAGTTGATTCAAGCGCCACCTGACAACATCTGGAACAACCGGGATGCTACAAAAGGACCAGTAACTCGGCATCGCTCTGCAGTCTTGTGGGGAGCACTCTTACGCGTGTATCTCATACGTCTTGCTGTGTTTTCTAGATGCTCACCCAGCACGCCTGTTCACCTCATCGTTATCAACGGTACTGATCACACGTGCCTCGTAACAAGTTGATTCCTGCGCCACCTGACAACATCTGGAACAACCGGGATGCTACAAAAAGACCAGTAACTCTGCATCGCTCTGCAGTCTTGTGGGGAGCACTCTTACGCGTGTATCTCATACGTCTTGCTGTGTTTTCTAGATGCTCACCCAGCACGCCTGTTCACCTCATCGTTATCAACGGTACTGATCACACGTGCCTCGTAACAAGTTGATTCCTGCGCCACCTGACAACATCTGGAACAACCGGGATGCTACAAAAGGACCAGTAACTCTGCATCGCTCTGCAGTCTTGTGGGGAGCACTCTTACGCGTGTATCTCATACGTCTTGCTGTGTTTTCTAGGTGAGTTGTGCTCAGACACTCCGCACTTTGTGACTCCCCACCTGACTGCGTATCGTGAACTGGCCTGCGTTTTGTAACTGAACTAGCCATCATGCCCAACAGAGATCCAGACATATGTTTAACTTGTCTGCAACATTTTACAAAAGACTCCCCCCCGGCTGTGTGCTCTAAATGCTCAAATTCATATCACCCTGGAAAATGTTCAGGCGTCACTAAGACGAGCTTAAAAGCATTTTCCAGTGTTGAGCGTGACTCATGGACATGTCCAACATGCAATTTGAACGCGACTAGGTCGGCACAATCCGGCTCGACTGGCGACCCGTCTCTGAGCACCATTATGCAAGCGGTGCTTAGGAACGGCCAGAAAATTTCATCTGTCATTGAAAAAATTGACTCGCTCGAAGCCAAGATAAATTCTTTGTCGATTAAGCATGGTGAGCTTGAAGCTGAAGTTGAAAAGCATTCTGCGTCTCTTAAGGCCGTTAACACTCACCTTGACACACTTGATGGCTCGCACATACAGCAAAATACAGAAATACGTCAACTGAAGATCCAGCTTAATGAGCTTGACCAATATGGGCCTCGGAATAATGTTGAAATTCGCGGGGTTCCAGCTTCGGTGGGGGAAGACCTACTTAAAGTTGTGAATGAAATCGCCCTTGAACTACAACTTCCGATCTTAACAGCATCAGACTACGAAGCGATCCACAGATTACCATCGAAGTCAAGCGACGGTGCGCCTCCTATAATTGTAAGATTTCTTGACAGAAAGATACGCGACGCTTGGCTTGGTCGGAAGAGTAGACTAAAATTTACATCACAATCTAGTACGGTTTTCTTGTGCGAAAATCTGACATCCGAAAACAAGAAACTTATGTGGCAGACTCGGCTATCAGCAAAAGAAAAAGGCTATCAGTTTGTTTGGGTGAAGAATGGGCGTATTTTTGTGAGGCGTGCAGATGGTACGAATGCCATTCGAATTTCACACGCCGATAACCTCACGACACTGTAGAGCGCTGCCTTGCGGCACTTTGCTGGTACCTTTTTTGTTGCTTCAGGTGTTTATTGTACTCTTTCTTTTTACCTTCGAACTTTCATTGATGACCTTTGTTGCATTGGAAGACTTGCCTGATGCTGATGTGCATGACTCGCTTACGCTGCATCTCAATGTAAGAAGCCTTCCCAAGCACATTGACGAAGTAAAATCTGTCATTACTGCTTTAAATAGCAAGGTGTCTTTCCTGGGCCTATCAGAAACATGGACTCAAAAATCACATGAACCATTCCTTGAGATTGAAGGATTTAAAGCCGAATTTTGTCATAGGTGTGATGGCTACGGCGGTGTCGCGCTTTACGTTAATCACAATATTTGTTCTTCTGTGAGACGTGACTTGCATATTAATCAAATTTCGATACAAAGTGTTTTCATTGAAATCCCCACGTGCCCCGTCTCTGTGTGTTCTTACCCAGGCCGCCCACTGATCATTGGCGTTATCTTCAGGTCCCCGAGTAATGACCTTTGCGCATTTTTAGGTGACTTTACTGAACTATTACATACACTATGGTCATCCAAATATAACTGGATTGTCCTTTGTGATTTTCGTGTGGATTTATTGAAAAATGACGCTGCGTGTATCTCGTACACTGAAACGTTCACTGCATTTGGATTCGCGCAGCTGATTTCCAACGTAACCTGTTTCAACCAGGATGGAGGGTCATTAATTGACCACGTGATCACCAACATTATTGACTCCAAACTAAGTTACGGAGTTGCTGCATGCGACATTTCAGACCATGAAATTATTTACATTGGTGGTTGCTGTAAAAAAGCGGAATTAGCCGGACATCAGATACGCAGCCATGTGAACTACAAAGCTATTGAAAGATCCCTTTCGCAAATGATGTGGGGCTTTCATCGCTTTTCAAATGTGCGTGAAAAGTTTAGCTTCTTTATCTCCACTATTTCCGACGTAATTAAGCAGTATTCTACTCAAACCATATCTAGTCGGCGCACAGCTGTGAGGCAACCTTGGATTACGAAGGCAATCCTAAGGAGCATTAAGCACAAAAACAACATGTATAGGAAACTTCGCTTGAACCCGCTGAACACACGTCTTCGTGCTAGATATTCTAGGTACAGTAACGTGCTTAGAGATACCTTGAGGCTTGCAAAGCGAAACTACTTTTCTTCAGCTGTAGACAGCTCTGCTGGTGACCCCAAATTGATATGGCGGACAATAAACACTGCGCTATCAAGAGAGCTTAATGTAACTCCCACTGGTGCGCGCCGGCTAACGCAGAACGGAACGTCTACTACAAACCCGAAGGAAATTGCAAATCAGTTCAATAACTATTTTTGTAACGTCGCAACTCGTCTTTGTCCGCCTGTAGACCCACTTCCGGCGGCCCCTATGCCTGCTCGAAATGACACTTCTTTTTTCTTGACACCGACAGACCGTTCTGAAGTCATTTCTGTTATTAACGGGCTGAAACCGCTTAAGTCATCCGGACATGACAACATTTCTTCCATTTTTCTCAAACGGTTTTGTAACTATCTCGCTGATCCTCTTTCGGAGCTATTTAACGAAATATTCACTGAAGGTATTTTATCCCCAAGAATTAAAGACTGCTAAGGTGTTACCTATCTTTAAAAGTGGGGATCGTACCGACACTTCCAACTATCGACCCATTTCGTTGCTCTCAGCCGTCAGTAAGGATCTTGAGAAACTTATCCTACGTCGACTAGAGAGATTCGACTGATTTATCCCACAGAAAAGATCAGAATGAACATTGAAGAGAAACTTTTAACTATAGGTATTTTCGTCGACCTCTCTAAAGCTTTTGACTTAATCAATCATAAAATTCTACTACAGAAGCTGGAGCGCTATGGCGTTAGAGGAACACCATTACAACTATTACAGAGCTTCCTGTGCAACAGGGATCAATTCGTTATCCAGGATGAGAGCTGCTCTGATGTTGGGTCTATAGGAGCGGGTGTGCCTCAGGGTTCGATTCTGGGTCCGTTCTTATTTCTCGTTTAGATTAACGATCTACCTAATCACCTTTCTACCAGCTGTTTTCTCTACGCGGATGACACCAACATATTCATAGGACCTGATATTTCATCTCTATTCTCTAACGCAAACAGTGTCCTTGACAGGTACCGCTACTGGCTACTGTGTAACAGATTAGTTATTAACCTGGAGAAGACATCATATATCGTCTTTCACCCTCCTCAGAGGCGTCTTGACTTTAGTGACAAACAACTTCATTTCGGGAACTATGCTCTTATACGTGTTGCTTCAGTGCGCTTTTTAGGTGTAATTCTACATGAACATCTAAACTGGCAGCCACATATTACTTCGGTCCGTAACAAAATATCTGGGGGGCTCTACGCACTTTCAAAACTACGGCACTTAGTTCCGATCTCAATGCTCCTGAACGTTTACTATGCGCTGGTGCACTCGCATATAAACTACGGGCTCGAGGTATATGGCCTGACGTACACTTCTCATCTTCGTCCCTTACTCGTAGCCCAGAAGCGAGCCCTGAGAATTATGCTTTCTTTGAACCCCCGGGACCATGTGTCATTTGAGTTTCCTCTACTCTCTGTGCTTAACATCTTCGACCTCCTGAAATATAAGATGTCGCTATTGATGCATACTTGTTTCTATGAGACAGCCGACCGATTCGAACTGCAGCTGCACATTCCTCACACATCTTACTCCCTTAGGAGTCTCCAACTTTCTCTCTACAGCCCCACCTTCCGCACTAACCTTGGATTCTTCTCTGTTTCTGCTTTTGGCACTCGTCTGTGGAACGAGCTTCCTATTGCCATACGATCCATCGATAAGTATGCAGCGTTTAAACACTCTATCTTGCCGAGCCTATTTTCGAGGCAGTTATGTTGATCCTTGTGTTTAAAAATGTATAATCATGCATAAGTTATGTACATATCCGTTACCTTTTTGCAGTTTCTGTGTCTTTTCTTTTCTTTTTTTTTTCTTAGAGGTGTGTTATTTAATAGGTTATGTATGCATTTCCTTTTCTCTGCTTCCCGCAAGTCATTTGTGTAAAATTATGCACGTGGGTATAAGACCGTTTTACAGGGTTCGCCCTCACGGTCCTCTTGTACTTTGTAATCGTAAATTGCACTAATAAAGGAATCTTGAATCTTGAAATCAAGATGGTGCATCAGAACTTACAGAGTGGAACGAGTTGCAGAGCCCATAGTCTTTATTAAAATATGCGCACATCCGCTTCAACACAAAGATATGTTGTCCTGGGCAGCCACTTTCATCACGGGTGCCCTATATAGGCTGCAGCAACTTTCTCATGCCCAAGAATTAGGGACAAAACGTAAAGCAGGCTTCACCTAAAACGGCTCCCATAGAGCCTGTGTATTCTGGAACGAAAAGCGCGTGCTACATATTCTGCTGGCAGCGCTTTGCATTCGTTCTCTAATAGTATATTTTCTGTGCCAGGAGAAAACTTTTGAGCAATTTTTTGGGCATGAATAGTGGCATCTTCAAGGTTCCATTCGGGTTCCAAATTTTGAATCTGTAAAGGGGCCTTCCATCGCCGCACGAACGCGTTGCGGCGAAGCCTACGTTCAAGGCCACGCGCAACCACGTGTTTGGGAAATGGCTCGCTGCAGAAGAGACTACAACAGATAAAGAAGACAAACAAGAATTAACAATACGAGGAGCAAAGATTTGTGTGTTACCTCACTTGGTAAGGGTATAGGATATAAACAACTAAAAACTTGACAGTAGTTAGGAGAACTAACATCGTTGAGGTTGTAATAAAGAGCAAACGTGTATACATTATGGCTGTTACGAAGTGTGTTGGTATCATCTGTCTGCTAAACTGTGAGCAATCAAAAAAACATAAAATAAAGGTGTGGTCGGAGTGAACGGTACAACAAAGACAATTCAATAAATGATGACGATGAGATGGGGTGTTTCACCGCGGAGGTGCGCACCCTACCCCACTGCACGTGGAACATTATGTGAAGATGAGGAAGGAGGGATGAAAACACAAGAAAGAACTAAAATGAACAGCAGAATATGGATCAACGACAGCTTAAGACGACATGTACTACTTTGCACAGGAAAATGTGATATCTGAGGTTCTACGATGTGCTAGGGTTGTCAAACCAAGTTTATCGAGGATAGGTTCATAATTATAGACACCAATGTGTCGGTCATAGAGAATGTCAATGACTCCAAGGGATTCAATGTTGTCATTCGGTCAATCTCTTATCTTTGAAAATTAGTGAAGCTAATTAAGTATACCATTTTAGTTAACCATCGAACACTGATGAGACCGGCTAGGAAAGATATCCGAGAGGCCAGGTATGTTAGGCGCCCAAACGGCACGTCCGGGGCTCTCATAAATTTTTAATAACAACTGTGGCACCTAACAAAGGACAACATGTATATCCTCATGTGTTTCCATACTGACTCCCAGAAGAATTCGAGGCTCGTTCGAGTAGACCGAATGTACAATCGTATTTATGAAATAGCGCACAAAAAAAGGAAACTAAAAAAATGACATGGTTGCAAAATTTGGGACATACACAAATAAAAGATTTGACTAAAATTGACGAACGAACCAATAATCAGTTTGATTGTAGAAACAAGGTATTTTGAGGCACGATAGATCTATAAGTTGAGTGAATGTTGGCGTGGATATGTCTCGGTGACGTAGATGGTGTCGTCTAGACCAAAAAAATGCTGGAGGCTTGAAGGCTCGGCAGTGCAGAGAACCTACGGATACGCATGTAAGATGAGGGAAGTAGGACAACCATGCACGCACACGCATGACGCTGAACTATAAAACCGATCGTATATTCCGAAATTCCGAGTGGCTGAACACACCGTTTGTATAGACTGCCGGTTTCGTTTCTTCTTTCTCACTCTCTCCTTTTTCCTTTTTCTTTTCTTTTTTTTTGGGGGGGGGGGGTATTAATACCTCAAGACAATTTATGATACAGCTATAGGATGTCAGGGTGCTCGCTCACGCAGGAGCCTCTCTAGCGAGGAAAGTGCAAAGGCGGTCACGTGGTCGGTTTGTATTACAACACATTACTCTGCTCTCTTTTGACCACAATAATGCTCGTTGCCTTGTCAATGTCAGCTGCATTTTTTAGACACTGTAGATATGTCGTTCACCTCGAAACTTTAACTTTAACTCGTTCACTCGAAAAAGTTAAGAAATCACGACTTTCTGCTGTTTTTGTTTGATTTGCGACTATCTGGCGACTTTCTGTTGTCGTCATCTCTCGAAATCTCTCAAAATAAGCACAGTTTCAGACAACGAAAAAAAAAAGCAAAGTAAAGAAAATATATCGTTCTGCTTTCCTGTCTTTTATTTTCCATACTTAATACAGCCAAAGCCGTAGTGGCTCAAATCTATCCCTACTGCAGCCTAATGCCGCGTGCTTTTCGACAGCCGTACTCCTGGTCCTGGCTTTTCTTTTCGTCAGTGGAGAGGGTTCCAGCAGGTGTGCTGTCTTATCAGCGTAGTTCTTCTGAAGATTTACAATCTTGATCCAGACGTACATGCTCGCGCTTTCAGCAGACTGCTTGGGACTTTGTTGTTCGCTATCGCGTCTTTTTTCATTCGATCATCTTTGTTTCTGTAGGTGTGAAGAAAAATTTATTGACCGGTTGATAAGCAACTGCGTGCACCACGTAAAAGTCAGTTGTGTAGCATCGATTGCTAATACGTATGAGTTGAATAAATACGAATGAAGCACGATGAACATTTGATTTACACATAAGAGTTAGTGACGTCTTCATGTTGGGAAAAACTTCGCATGGCTGCGTATGCGATCGCAATGTCCTCCTTTAAACTTTGAAGCCAAAATAATCGGGGGCACTCCAAACCACGTTACTCAAGCTGTGACGCAACATTTGCCTCAGCTTGCCGTCGTCTAGATCTTTGGACGTCGTTCCCGATTTCCTTTCTTAGCTCACCTCGCGTCATAGAGTCCACATCTAACATGCGTGACACGCGCTGGTTGAGTTCGACACTTATACGTGGCCTCTTTCCTCTTGGATGCCATCTTCTTCCCAGTACATGACGTTACGTTTCTGATATCTCCTAGCCTGTAGCGCAGATGAATTTTCTTCTATCGTTTAACATATTTTAGCCCATCCCATGCTGCGTCCCATTTGTTTGTTCGCCGATGATGTAGGTTCTCTAAGACACAATTCTTTTTTTAGTCCTTGGCTAGAAGGTCATCCTAGTCAGCGCTGCTGCATGTGGCTCATCACGGCGTAATGCGAAAAAAACATGTATATACGGGGTCACGCTCTACTGTCCGTACCTCTTGCATTTGTTTCCCAGATCTAGAAACATAGTTAGGACGTTTAACGTTCCTTCTTTCCCTGCAGTATCTTGCTCAATTCTTTTACCACACCTCTGAAAAGACCCCATAACTGTGCTAGTTCATCTCTGGTGTCCGAGGGCAGGGCTGGGGTCGCAAGGCGTGGTAGACTCTCAAAAAGTAAATCGTCATTCTTCCCTGTTAATGATGTGAATTTAGCAACTTCCGTTTTGCTGTCAGTGAGCAGTCTGACGTTCGCACCAGATCCCTTTATAATCTCTGCCAGCTTTCTCACGGACGTGTAATATATTCCTTGTATATTCCCATACAGATTATCGAATACCCTTTTAGCAATTATTCGTTCTATGGCGTACAGGCAGTCTGAAGCATATAGGAAGGCCCATCTGTTCGTACTTCCGTCGCAGACTCCCAGAATTCTCAGCCGCAGAAAATAGGGGCACAAAAGCTCTTGCATACAGGAACAATAGCAAGAACGCGCGCAGAGCGAATAAGCTTCGGCAATGTCCTAGCATACTTCCTACTCAAGACAAGACCGCAGTGCTATCAGGTCCAGTAGATATCTTGATGAACAAGGAATGATTTCACTAGATGAAGTATGGAAGGGAAAAAAAGTCACTAAAATCTAAGAAAACAATAAGTCGGTCGTTACTTTTGTGCACGGGTTTCGTTGATAGCTGCTGTAATCGCCCTCGCCTTTCTGTCTGTCGTGTGGTTAATGCAGAAGTCGTGGTGAAACGGGCAACTCAACAAGATACAGATAAAATAATAATTCCGCGCTTGATGCCCCGGTACGAGTACATCATCAGCCGTGCAGCAGTGGCCGGTCTGGAACCGCTGTAAGAAAAAATAAAATAAAATAAAAACAAAAATAAAAACAAAGAGAGAGAGAGAGACTTCAGTAGTCAAGTGGCATCGGCGAGTCCCGCAAAAGAAGCTGATTATCGCTCTTATCTCCTATCACTCTCAAAGCATGTACCCGGAAGGTGGACGGTTGTTTTGCTGTGAGACCTACAGACTCATGTATTTATTTTCCCTGTTGGCCATGGAGGCAATACAAACGGGAGGTTAGCATTTCGTTAACATAGCAGCATACAACCACATGAAAAAAATGTGCAGATACGTGTAGGTAAATAAACAAGTACATGAAACATTTTGGTCAACTGGAGCAAACAATGACAACACGTACAAAGTGGAAATTCAAAAACGGCAATGCAGCGCAATGGTCATGCCAGCCAGACGCGTGAGCCTTCCTCCTTCATCTTCCCCTCTTCATCCCTTCCCCGAGCAAAGTGCCGTCAGTGAAGGCATGCAGATCGCTCTAATTTCCACGTCACCCCTCCGCCCGCAATGGTCGCATAAGCATTTCTAAAATTGTTTGGCATCGGTAATGGAATGCATATAAGCACTTGAATTAACGATCCTGTTAGGTATTATTATGATAATCAATTTTGTGAAACAAACACTCACAAGTTATTATTCGGCCAGTGGAAAGCAGACGCAGATGTACGGCAACATGAAAACTCAGTGCGGCACCCCCCATTGTTCTCTATAGAACCCCGCTTCATTATCCCTGATGTTTTGCACATGAAGATACGAATAGTCGAGCAGCTTCTTGAAAACCCGCTCTGGAAATGCAGGACGTAGACACTGCTAATGGAGTGCGCGATCCAAAAGGAAAAGACACGTCCGTGAGAAAACTGATGGACATTATAAAGGAAACGGGCGCGAACGTCAGACTGCTCACTGACAGCAAAACGGAAGTTGCTAAATTCACATCATTAACAGGAGAGGATGTCGATTTACTTCTTGATAATCTACCACGCCTTTTCCACCTCTTTTATTTTCCATACTTAATACAGCTAACGCCGTAGCGGCTCAAATCTATCCCTACTGCAGCCTAATGCCGCGTGCTTTTCGACAGCCGTACCCGTACCCCGTATGTGAATTTAGCAACTTCCGTTTTGCTGTCAGTCAGCAGTCTGACGTTCGCGCCCGTTTCCTTTATAATGTCCATCAGTTTTCTCACGGACGTGTCTTTTCCTTTTGGATCGCGCACTCCATTAGCAGTGTCTACGTCCTGCATTTCCAGAGCAGGTTTTCAAGAAGCTGCTCGACTATTCGTATCTTCATGTGCAAAACATCAGGGATAATGAAGCGGGGTTCTATAGAGAACAATGGGGGGTGCCGCACTGAGTTTTCATGTTGCCGTACATCTGAGTCTGCTTTCCACTGGCCGAATAATAACTTGTGAGTGTTTGTTTCACAAAATTGATTATCATAATAATACCTAACAGGATCGTTAATTCAAGTGCTTATATGCATTCCATTACCGATGCCAAACAATTTTAGAAATGCTTATGCGACCATTGCGGGCGGAGGGGTGACGTGGAAATTAGAGCGATCTGCATGCCTTCACTGACGGCACTTTGCTCGGGGAAGGGATGAAGAGGGGAAGATGAAGGAGGAAGGCTCACGCGTCTGGCTGGCATGACCATTGCGCTGCATTGCCGTTTTTCAATTTCCACTTTGTACGTGTTGTCATTGTTTGCTCCAGTTGACCAAAATGTTTCATGTACTTGTTTATTTACCTCCACGTATCTGCACATTTTTTTCATGTGGTTGTATGCTGCTATGTTAACGAAATGCTAACCTCCCGTTTGTATTGCCTCCATGGCCAACAGGGAAAATAAATACATGAGTCTGTAGGTCTCACAGCAAAACAACCGTCCACCTTCCGGGTACATGCTTTGAGAGTGATAGGAGATAAGAGCGATAATCAGCTTCTTTTGCGGGACTCGCCGATGCCACTTGACTACTGAAGTCTCTCTCTCTCTCTCTTTGTTTTTATTTTTATTTTTATTTTATTTTATTTTTCTTACAGCGGTTGCAGACCGGCCACTGCTGCACGGCTGATGATGTACTCGTACCGGGGCATCAAGCGCGGAATTATTATTTTATCTGTATCTTGTTGAGTTGCCCGTTTCACCACGACTTCTGCATTAACCACACGACAGACAGAAAGGCGAGGGCGATTACAGCAGCTATCAACGAAACCCGTGCACAAAAGTAACGACCGACTTATTGTTTTCTTAGATTTTAGTGACTTTTTTTCCCTTCCATACTTCATCTAGTGAAATCATTCCTTGTTCATCAAGATATCTACTGGACCTGATAGCACTGCGGTCTTGTCTTGAGTAGGAAGTATGCTAGGACATTGCCGAAGCTTATTCGCTCTGCGCGCGTTCTTGCTATTGTTCCTGTATCGAAGAGCTTTTGTGCCCCTATTTTCTGCGGCTGAGAATTCTGGGAGTCTGCGACGGGAGTACGAACAGATGGGCCTTCCTATATGCTTCAGACTGCCTGTACGCCATAGAACGAATAATTGCTAAAAGGGTATTCGATAATCTGTATGGGAATATACAAGGAATATATTACACGTCCGTGAGAAAGCTGGCAGAGATTATAAAGGGATCTGGTGCGAACGTCAGACTGCTCACTGACAGCAAAACGGAAGTTGCTAAATTCACATCATTAACAGGGAAGAATGACGATTTACTTCTTGAGAGTCTACCACGCCTTGCGACCCCAGCCCTGCCCTCGGACACCAGAGATGAACTAGCACAGTTATGGGGTCTTTTCAGAGGTGTGGTAAAAGAATTGAGCAAGATACTGCAGGGAAAGAAGGAACGTTAAACGTCCTAACTATGTTTCTAGATCTGGGAAACAAATGCAAGAGGTACGGACAGTAGAGCGTGACCCCGTATATACATGTTTTTTTTTCGCATCACGCCGCGATGAGCCACATGCAGCAGCGCTGACTAGGATGGCCTTCTAGCCAAGGACTAGAAAAGGTAAATTGTGTCTTAGAGAACCTACATCATCGGCGAACAAACAAATGGGACGCAGCATGGGATGGGCTAAAATATGTTAAAGTTGGAAGAAAATTCGTCTGCGCTACAGGCTAGGAGATATCAGAAACGTGACGTCACGTACTGGGAAGAAGGTGGCACCCAAGAGGAAAGAGGTCACGTATAAGTGTCGAACACAACCAGCGCGTGTCACGCATGTTAGATGTGGACTCTATGACGCGAGGTGAGCTAAGAACGGAAATCGGGAACGACGTCCAAAGATCCAGACGACGGCAAGCTGAGGCAAATGTTGCGTCACAGCTTAAGTAACGTGGTTTGAGGTGCCCCCGATTATTTCGGCTTCAACGTTAAAAGGAGGACATTGTGATCGCATATGCAACCATGCGAAGTTTTTCCCACTATGAAGACGTCACTAACTCTTATGTGTAAATCAAATGTTCATCATGCTTCATTCATATTTATTCAACTCATACGTACTAGCAATCGATGCTACACGACTGACTTGTTCGTGGTGCACGCAGATGCTTATCAACTAGTCAATACATTTTTCTTCACACCTACAGAAACAAAGATGATCGAATGAAAAAAGACGCGACAGCGAACAACACAGTCCCAAGCAGTCTGCTGAAAGCGCGAGCATGTACGACGGCTGGATCAAGATAGTAAATCTTCAGAAGAAATAGGCTGATGAGACAGCACACCTGCTAGAACCCTCTCCACTGACGAAAAGAAAAGCCAGGAGTACGGCTATCGAAAAGCACGCGGCATTAGGCTGCAGTAGGGATAGATTTGAGCCGCTACGGCGTTAGCTGTATTAAGTATGGAAAATAAAAGACAGGAACGCAGCACGATACTTTTTTTTTTTTTTCGTTTTCTGAAATTGTGCTTTTTTTATATACTTTGATAGATAGAACAGAAAGTCGCCACAAAATCGCAAATGAAACTCAAACAACAGAAGTCGTGACTTCTTAACGTTTTTTGCAGTTTCGAAGTGAACGACATATCTACAGTATCTAAAAAATGCAGATGACATTCACAAGGCAACAAGCATTATTGTGATCAAAAGGGAGCAGGGTAATGTGTTATAATACAAACGGAACACGTGACCGCCTTTTACAATTGCGCTTGTCTCTAGAGAGAGGCTCCTGCGTTCGCGAGGAAGCCTGACATCCTATAGCTGTATCAGAAATTGTCTTCAGGTATTAATAAGCCCCCCCCCCCCCAAAAAAAAAAAAAAAGAAAAGAAAAAGGGGAAAGGAGAGAGCGAGAAAGAAGAAACGAAACCGGCAGTCTATACAAACGGTGTGTTCAGCCACTCGGAATTTCGGAATATACAGATCGGTTTTATAGTTCAGCGTCATGCGTGTGCGTGCATGGTTGTCCTACTTCCCTCATCTTACATGCGTATCCGTAGGTTCTCTGCACTGCCGAGCCTTCAAGCCTCCAGCATTTTTTTGGTCTAGACGACACCATCTACGTCACCGAGACACATCCACGCCAACATTCACTCAACTTATAGATCTATCGTGCCTCAGAATACCTTGTTTCTATAAGCAAACGGAATGTTGGTTCGTGAGGCACACTTTAGCCCGCCAATTTTAGTCAAGTCTTTTATTTTTGTATGTCTCAAATTTTGCAACCATGTTCAATTTTTTAGATTTTTTTTTTGCTCTATTTCATAAACACGATTGTACATTTGGTACTCGAACGAGCCTCGAATTCTTCCGGGAGTCAGTATGGAAACACATGAGGATATACAGGTTGTCCTTTGTTAGGTGCCACAGTTGTTATTAAAAATTTACGAGATCCCCGGACGTGCCGTTTGGGCGCCTAACATACCTGGCCTCTCGGATATCTTTCCTAGCCCGTCGCATCAGTGTTCGATGGCTAACTGAAATGGTATACTTAATTAGCTTCACTAATTTTCAAAGATAAGAGATTGGCCGAATGACAGCATCGAATCCCTTGGAGTCATTGTACATTCTCTATGACCGACGCATATAATTATGACGTCTATAATTATTAACCTATCCTCGGTAAACTTGGTTTGACAACCCTAGCACATCGTAAAACCTCAGATATCACATTTTCCAATGCAAAGTAGTACATGTCTCGTCTTACAAAGGCGCAACGTTGGGGAAATGTGATACGTCACTTTGCCGGCTTGCGCTGGGGATGTACTGAGCGGGACCTTCTTGCACTCCACAAAGCGCTTGTTCGTGGCTCAGTAGTCTACAGCCTTCCTGTGTTGCACGGACTATCACGGACGTCCGAACACAAGCTTCGTTGCGTCTTGGCGCGCAGCTTGCGGACCTGTCTTGGCGTTCCGCGTTGCGCTGAGACGAGGATGGTGGTAGCCGAGGCCAGGAACTCCCAATTGGCGTCCTCCGCAAGAGAGAAAGTTTCCGCCACTACTTGCGATTGCGCGCTCACCATCGCCGTCGCCCACTGGTACAGAAGCTTCGTAAGCGAAACCGCAGCAAAATCGCGCAGTGTGCGCAAGAACTAACGGACCATATACCTGCATTCACTGTTGCCCCATCCGCTTCTTCAGTAGCGCCATGGACACTGCCGAAACCATCCATCTTGTCTCACATCCCGGGGATCAAGGGGCCGAAGAGCCAAACCCCTGCTCCAGTCCTCAAGCAGGCTACTCTGGAGTGGATGGACGCTGCATACGGAAACCAAACCGCTGTATATACGGACGGTTCTTCCACTACCGGCGGCTCATCTGCGGCATTTGTAATCCCAGAGGAGTCAATTTCACGTGGGTTCCGCCTATCGCACCGCACCTCGGCCACCTCTGCGGAGTTGTATGCCATCCTGCTATTCCTAAGGTCTATTTTGGATCACCACCCCCGCCTCTGGGTGGTTTACACAGATTCGCGGGCAGCGCTGCAGTGCATAGACAACATGGGCATCCGTGGCTCCTTGGCTCCGGTGGTAGTGAACATCCTAACAACACTCAAGGTTTTAGAAGACAGGGGCCACCGGCTCACCCTCCAATGGGTCCCCAGCCACATTGGAATGGTGTCATGACATCACCCGGTGGTCGCTTCTGTATGCTGTTCACCCAACGCTTTCATTTGACATGCCAAGTGGTTTCCCTCGCCTCTTTACGTCTCTAGTGCGTCGTTTACGACTTAGCGTCGTATTCACCCCTGCACTCCGGTATAGGCTGGGCCACAGCACCACCGCGCTGTGTACAACTTGTGGTTTACCGGCAACAATCCGACACATTCTCGAAGACTGCAGCCAGTACGTACGCGAGCGACGGGCCTTTAAATCTCAACTTGAAATGCTGGATCAGAGGCCATTCAACATCTGCAAAGTTCTCGGCCCATGGAGTAACCCTGGACACCAGTGCCGTGCACTTGGCGCTCTTCTTTCCTTTCTGAGGGCCACCGGCCTCCTTCACGAACTGTAGGGATTTCCTTCCCTCGTCATCCTTTCATGTGAACCTTTTTGGAATGGGGTAGGGTCCTGCACTCAACGCAGGGAAACATCCCACATCATCATCATCCATTCATCTATGCTGTTGTTGTTGTTGTCTCGTCTTAAGCTGTCGTTGGACTATTTTCTGCCGTTCATTTTAATTCTTTCTTGTGTTTTCATCCTTCGTTCACCATCTTCACATAATGCTCCACGTGCAGTGGGGTAGGGTGCGCACCTCCGCGGTGAAACACCCCATCTCATCGTCATCATTTATTGTTGTTTTTGTTGTGCCGTTCACTCCAACCACACCTTTATTTTATGTTTTGTTTGATTTCTCACAGTTTAGCAGATACCAACAGACTTCGTAACAGCCGTAATGTACACACGTTTGCTCAACGAT
Organism: Ornithodoros turicata; assembly: GCF_037126465.1. Taxonomy (NCBI): domain Eukaryota; kingdom Metazoa; phylum Arthropoda; class Arachnida; order Ixodida; family Argasidae; genus Ornithodoros; species Ornithodoros turicata. The sequence continues at coordinate 5,640,720 of NC_088202.1, read as the reverse complement.
GTTAGTTCTCCTAACAGGTGTCAAGTTTTTATCTTTTTATATCCTATACCCTTACCACGTGAAGTAACACACAAATCTTTGCTCCTCGTATTGTTATTTCTTATTTGTCTTCTTTATCTGTTGTAGTCTCTTCTGCGGCGAGCCATTTTCCAAACCTGTGGTTGCGCGTGGCCTTGAACGTAGGCTTCGCCGCTACGCGTTCGTGCGGCGATTGAAGGCTCCTTTACATGTTCAAAATTTGGGACCCGAATGAAACCTTGAAGATGCCACTATTCATGCCCAAAAAATGCTCAAAAGTTTCGTCTTGGCAGAGGCAACATGCCATTGGAGAACGAATGCAGAGCGCTGCCAGCAGAATATGTAGCACGCGCTTTTCGTTCCAAAGTACACAGGCTCTATGGGAGGTGTTTTAGGTGAAGCCTGCTTTACGTTTTGTCCCTAATTCTTGGGCATGTTCTTTGCGGCTCCCATGCCAGTCTCCTTGGGTGCATGACACAAATATGTTATGTATAGATGAGTGTATTTCGAAGTATCTTTGATAATCATAAAGGTATACGTGAGGCAGTTTTAATTCACAGCAGAGTACATACTCGTTTGCTGCTTGCTTCTTGTCTGTATATCCCCAGACTCTGTTTGGTAATAAAATAGAGAAAGAGATAAGGCCACAAAAGTATTTAAAAAGGGCGTATACAAGAAGATGCCTGAAAAGGACGCAAGCAGCGCAATGTACTGAAAGTCGAGTGCAATGGGGGAGAACGGTATATGTTATGTCTTATCAATGTTCCTTAGTTTCACAGGTCTGTTCAAGGCCTTTCACCTACCCGTCCACCCCCATTGCACTCGACTATCAGTACATTGTGCTGCTTGGGTAACAGGTGTTGTCTGCGTCAGAGTAAAAGCTGTGTAGCAAAAAATGTATTGTGCTGCTACACTATCACTTCATCATGCAAACACCGCTCAGCTAACGAAACGTGTCAACACATTGTCGCGTACCCTTCGCCAGATTTTCGTTAAACTCAGAGACGCACAATCGTCATTCTTCCCATTCAGAGCGGGCTCTTCTTGCTGCTGTGCCGTAACTTGATACCCGTTCATGTCAGGCGATGCCGTCGAACACTTTTGGTGCTAACAACTAAGACACTCTCGCGTATACGGGACAAATGAAAATACGCCTCGCCGACACTTTTACTAACATTTCTGCTACTATTTTATCCACATGTTTGTTTCATGCATTCTGTATACAGCATTGATATTTGCCTCATAAATACTGCAAACATTTACAAATTATATGAACGGCGGCCGTAGACAATGGCCTCATTCGATCACCGTCGCTTAAACGAGATAAAGGGTCCCTCGACTTGGAATTGCGACTCAACTCTCTTTTAACAGCACTGTCCTGCATTTCTAAAATAAATCTCGCGTCCCGAATTAACGTTATTAACAAAAAGGTGCGAAGGATCCTCAATATCGGTTGAATGTTCAATCTTCTTAACCGGCGTTGGTGAACCCCGGCCTATTTCAAATGTCCATGCGGGTGAATGCGCACCTTTCCAGTAGTTCCAGAAAGTTACACATTGCTCATTTTAGAGCTGTGAGAGGAAAATTTGAATAACATGCATGGCTACGACATGGACAGTATGACAAGTGAGAACACAGCGGAAGGCGATAGCGTTCCGTTGAAGAAGGCGCCATTCACTATGTATTTGGTAACGTACAACGGCATGTTTCCCTTTCTTCTAAGAAGCTCGCAGCATAAAGGGCGTAATTAGAGTTCACATACCTTCGAATTCGTCTTGCGAAAGCCCACGAGGGCAGGCACAGCACAGCATTGACTTTGACGGTTGTGGCCAGGCCCCCATAGCTCCCACTCTTCGCGGCTCTAAAAAAATATTTGCACGTCATAAACACGTGGTATTACTCCGTCAGGCATCACAGTTGACACTCATTGGCCGAAGGAGATTGCGCTCTCCGCGATTGGTTGGCAAAGTTTCATAAGAGCATTCTTTCGCGGGCTGCCGGTACGACCGCGTTGTTCAAAGAGAAGTCTGTTCGCAGATTTGTTCGTGTGTCAAAGTGACTCAGGGCGTGTTGTGATGTTTCCCGACACAAGTATCCTACGTACGAACAGTCTCCCGAGTGGAGAACTGGAATGCAGTGGTGAGCTGACGCATGAGGAACACTTGTGAGCGCAGTCTCATTTTCAAATGCAGTCACAACGGAGACAGGATTCGGTGTCCGTGCGACAAACATTTCCCGCTTCGTTGTAACCTTCGCACTACAACCAACGAAAGGAGATGCCATGAAATCGCATGCACTCGTGTGAGCGTCACTCGCTTCTAGGAGTATACTGTTTGTGTGTTTCGCGAGTTCGAACTTAATCAACGAACGCAACAATTTTGACTCTGTACGCACGGTGAATATTCGTGTCAGACTATTGAGTAGTACGTTGTTTCAAATAAATGTGTATTTTGTCGAAAATTTGCTTTGTTGTTTTGGAATTACGGAATAACGAGCGTCCGGCATGAAAACCAGTAAAAGTAAAAGCCGATGATAGCCAGGACCGGGCCGAAAGGCGAGCCAGACTGAGAGACTCCTGATTGGTCGAATGGTAGGCATCATAGTTCATTTTCATTGGTTGCATGCCCAGTGTTGCCTGAATTATCTCAAACTATGGGCTCTATGGCGAGCTGTGGGAGCCTGGTTGTGGCAGTCGGGGCTCACACCCAGAGTTGTGCCTAACTCGTTACAAGTAACTCGTTACCTGGTAACGGTTACTTTTTTTGGTAACGAAGTAACGATTCAGTTACTTTTTAAAAAATTGTAATAGTAACGGAATCAGTTACAAAAATTGGTAACGCGTTACTGGCGTTACTCGTTCCTTTTTTTGAGCACGGGGAGCACATTTCGGCATTCCGTGTGGTGCAATGGCTGCAGATTTGACCTGCGTGACGTGTGACTCAAGGTATTATTGCAGTCCCTCACTGTGTGTTGTTGTCCTTTCTCTTGTTTCCGTAATCTCCGACCATCAGTCCTTCCCAAGAATGGACACCAATTGTGCTATGGCTACAAAAAAACGCGTTTCGACTTTTCTTATCTTTGCTAAGCTTTTGAGCGCTCTAAATTATGACGCAGCCCCTCGTCTGTTTTGGGAAACCGTTGGTGATCTATGGCACGAAAACCAGTGTTTTTTCTTGTGTTTTCGTAATCTTCGATCACCCCCACTTCGGAAACAAGGGAGAAGGTTCAGGCAAACTGATATAGATTCATGGTAACGGGCCGAGAGACACGGAACACGATGGACGGACGACAAATTTCGAGTATCAGCTTCTCCTGAAGTGCAATTCCTCATTAATAAAGAGTTGAAGGCAAGTGACGGCGTGTTTGTTGGCTCCTTTAACTATGCAGCGGTAACGTAAAAGTAACTCGTTACCTGTGAGTAACGAGAACTCGTTACTTTTGTATGTTCGTAACGAGTAACGTATTTAGTTACTTTTTTCTGAAGTAACGGGTAACGGTATTTAGTTCCTTTTTTTCGGTAACGGGCACAAGTCTGCTCACACCTCACATGAGTGCCGGTTGCTGCGGGAGAAAGCCATGCAGATCCAGTGCGCATGCCCAGATTCCTCCTCCCCGCGAAATAACAGGAAACGCGTGTGATTTGAAGCAACGTGTTGGCGCCCGTTGTTTTCGCGGCGATATGCACGTATTTTTCACGACTATTTTTGTAGTGTACTCCGTACAACCAGCAGATCCAGCTCATTCTTTTCCATACATGTATCAATTGCCTTTTGAAATTTTGTTGGTGAATTTTGTAAATGAATTTTAAAATATTTTACGTGCAGGTATCATTTGCCTTTTTCCTTTGTCGATTGTCGTTTTCAGTATACACATATGGAACGTTGCCATGCATCCCGGACGCACAGCTTAAGATCAGTCTCTCTTTGCTATCAAAGGAGCTCAGATAGGAACAGTGAAGCTTGTTACATGTACACATATTTGCTCCCGTGCCCTTCTTTAAGTCTCGCCCAACTTGCGAGAAATTTGAAACAATGTCAGTAGAGACTCTCATAAGGTATCAAATAGAATTACGGTGCCCAATATTCTATTCAGGCTCAATAAGATGCTGTTGAAAACTTTATTGACGCCCTATGAAGAATGTTATGATTCTATTGTGTGAATACAATAGAAGTTCTCTAGAAAAACATTTCACATTCTTGTAAGGGATATTTCAGACTGACCACATATATTTCTTCCAGCATTGATCATAAGCAACAGGTAGGAATTCCTTCATGCTTAGCAAGATCATTTTATGATTCGTCTTTATTTCGAACATGGTCTGAGTGGTATCTGTCGCATTGATAATCTATATCAGATTTCAAGAAGTGTCTATGTGGCTGCCTTAATATTTAAATCACATGTTTCTAAGGCCGCATCTATATATTTTTAATTAATAGAGTGGGAAACTGGGCTGTTTTGTGATACATAACTACAATAAGATATACTCGCCGTGCTCGGGGAACGCTAAAGGACGGACGTACAAGGCACTGAACTGCCTTAGAGCACTGCACGGTTCTAATTTTCAGGCCCGTGCACGGCCCAGGCCCGGCTGCTACGACCCGGCTTGAGCCTGACGTCTTCTACCGATTTCCACCCAGAGCCCGACTCCGCCGGCCTGTGCCCAGCCCGTACCCGACTGTTTCCATGTTTAGGCCCGGTCCCAACAGCCTCTGCTCTTCGTGTTCTGGAGGCCCGGAGACGTATTTAGATTTACTAAAGAGCACAGCGCAGCAAGGAAAAGGACGCAACTAATTGGTAGAGAGTGAGGGGGTACACTGGAACGGACCGGCTGCTTCCCTCTGCCGGCAAGCCACTCCGTCCTTGGTGCCTCCTTGCTTGCTTGGTAAGGCAGCGCGCAGCGGCGCGTTTGCGATATGTATGTACCTCGCGGTTCAATAAAGACTCATCTCCGCTTCATTGTGCGTGCACCGGTGTTAGTTCCCCTTTCTCGCACTCTCACGCGAAAGAAATATGTCAGAACACCTAACCTAACTGACCCTCGTGCCGGACTCTCAGCACGCCCGCCACATCAATCGTCCCTAAATGTGTGTGTGTGCGTGTGCACGTGTGAAATCCAGACCCATTACACGAAATAAGCATGATCACGTATAAAAAAAGTGGTAGTTCTCAGCTGAGAATACCATGAGAAAAAAAGTGACATGAAAATTGAGCTGTCCAGTCTCGTGAAACATGTTCGCGTACATGCCCGACCATGGCCGGCGTTGTCAAGCTGTACCCGGCCCGGGCCCGGTGGTGAAACCAGAGGCCGGTCCAGGCCTGCATAAAAAACGCAAAGCCCCTGCCTGTGGAGTGCTGTACTGACTAACAGTGTTCACTGATCAAACCACACCTATAAAATCCTCGCCCACCAATGGCTTCTCTTTTACGAGCCAAAAACTACTCAGAGTTCACAAGTGAAACCAGATATGTGCATCTGCCATTAATAAAACAAAAAGCTGAGATGAAGATAGATGGTGAACGGCCATAAATCTTGTCTAAAAAACATTCCTAATTACCCGTTACAGTCACGGAAGGCACCCTTATGAAGTTGCCTCCTGCTTCCTCCAACTTTTTCTAACATTTCCTCCAAATTTCTCCAGCATTATACCATTGCATGATGCGTTGACAAGGTGATACACGAATCCAGGTCCTGCTTCCTCCGGTGTGGTAAAGTAGCTGTGCTGTGTCACCCATTTTGGTACCATGTAACCCTGGTGCACGTAGTGAATACCGCATAAGGTGCCTTCGTGCTAGAAGGTACGTTCTTACAGATTTTGCCGACTTGAAACAAAAGAAAAAAATATTCCAGAAGGCTTAAACGTAGGTTTTGTATGTTTTTTTCTTATCGCGACCTGACATAGTACACGCTGAGGACGCCGTCACAACAGATGTTCCTGGTCTTCATCACCAAATTAGGCATCCTGAATGCTAATGCAGGACAACTCCGCGGGCTGCTGCAACTGAATGTGTTCCATATATTTTCTCAACGTACGCTGTGTAAAAGACTAATGCTTTTGTGGGAAAGTATTTTATTATATTCCCGGCGAATATCACAGCTCGGAGAGCTGTCTTTAATAAAACAGATGCGTTTAATAATGCCTTGTCCACGTGGTCATAAGGAGCAGAGACATTCCGGACATTCCTTAAGGACCTTAGTCTGTTTCTGGTACAGTTTCGAAAAACATGTAGTCCTGTGCGAGAGTAGAAGAAGCAGAGTTAGTAGATGACAAAAACAAACAAACAAACAAACAACAACTTTACTGCGAGATGATGAATGGGGAGTTTCATCGCTGGGGGCGATACTAAAAAGAAAAAGGGCTATCCGATGTGGCGTAAATGCATCTTCATTCATACACACAGCTAGTGCAACCCAGAAATGTAGGCAGACGATGCAAGCGATAAAGGGAAATTCAACGTGGATTCAACGGCTCGGTGCAGTTATTGTCTCTGCCATGAGCTACGAAATCTCGGAACAGAGGCTCCAGTTGGTTTCAGCTGTTTTTACCAGAACCGCGAAAAATAGTGAAGCTGGGAAAGATATAAAAGGCACAGTAGACTTGGATTCAACAATATTCTATTTGGATTCAACACTATTTATTTGCTGTTCTGAACAAACGCCGTTGAGGATAACGCTTGCCAGAGTGCAACTGTCCCGGACAGAGCGTGGTCACACACACAATACTGCGCATGTGCGTCACATAATTTCTCCTCCGAATGTTCGCGTACGCGTCATATCGTTCATTTTTCGAGTCGAGGACGTCGCAGAAATGGTCACTGAGGGTCCGAAGTTGGGGAAGTTTGGGTTGTCTTTGTTTGTGGCTGCGGCGGTGTGAACTTGTCGCAAAAATGCTAACATGTCGTAACATTAGGAATTTTACGCAATGTACTTGCGAAGTATAGAGGAAGGCGTATGCTTTGTACACGTACCCACCACGGTGGTTGAACCCGGGCATGCAGTTACTCCTAAAGTCGGAGTCCTCCACCGCACCCGTTTCTCGCGACATCTGTGGTTGTGCCCACGCGCCTTGACTTAAACCTAGAACTTCCTCAACAACACCACTTTGTCATAACATTGTCAGTTTGCCTCTACTGATGCTAACTATCTTCGAGCTAGGCCTTATCTGACCTCACCGTGCATTTGGTCTATTGTTGAACTGAAACACAACAATCTACGCCCCCCCCCCTCACCCCCACACACGTCTTGTCGCGCGGTTGCACGCTTTACGCATTTGCGATAGCCTGCACTGGAAAACTGTTGTATCCTCATTTTGACTGGAGTCCCCATTCGTTGCACCTGGTCATTACACGTTGTATGATACGGATGTCACGGACTCACGTATTCCCTCCCGTTGAGGAGGATCGCTGCCAAGGATTCATTGTAGGACACTCCGACATCTGGTAGACAAGATGGTTCTGGCTCAAGTATGATTCGCAGATGCGATACCAGCTCTGCTGCTAGAACGTTCAGCACTGATAAAACTTCCGACCATTGTGTAAAGCCATCGACAAGATACTTCCTCGAAAAAGTCCTGCGCACTCCATGTGGATCTGTGACAAGAGCTACAGAGCCAAAGCCACATAGATGATATATTGTTGTATAGGGACGGTGCTTTCCATCCTGCTCTTATCATCCTGTTATATTTTGTGTCGCTGGTAATCTCTACGGGGCCAGTGCCGTCGTTGAAATCACGCCTTGATCTGTTGGTGCATAATCTGGAGGATTAATAAACAATAAAAAAACCTGAAGAACGAAGGTGCGAGTACCGAATAGCCATGTTGGACGGATACCTCAATTCTGCGTTTCCGTTTAAATGCTTCGCGTAACCTGGTACCATTGCTTACATAAGAACTGTACCGGAGCATCTTGATCCGCGGCTTCCTGCACTTGTGCATCGACTGGCAGAATGATTAACGCGTCGGCATCCTACTGTTCACGTGCTTCATGTGCTGTATCTTGCAGTTATGTGATGCAAGCGTTAGCGTCCACCTTCGCATTTGCGACGGCAGTATGGCTAGCATCTGTAGGGGAGAGCCGACAATAAAAAATAAAGCCTTGCGATTCGTGTTTGTCACAAATCATCGCCCGTACAAGTACATGCGCAACTTCGTTTCTCCTGAGATGACTGCGAACGCTTTTTTCTAAAGCTGCGCCGTACGTTATACTGTGAAGTTTTCGAGACCCAAACACGACATGTATGTCCTCCAACGGTGTCATCCTCCCCGATCGAAAAATCCATCAAGACTCCATCAGAAATTCTAACGAATATTCTCAGAATATTTTGATGGGCCATCAAAGCAGCTTGTTGGCACATTAACAACTCCTAGTGATCCAACAGGGCTGTTAGCGGTCCGACAACCACAGCCCGTCAGGCCTGAACACAAAGAGGCATGATGGTACCACAGGGCCTCTGACGGCCCAATGAAGGGTATCTAACTACCTATCAGGTGAGCTTAGTGGTCCCACAGGGGAACTTAATGGGACGTCAACGAGGCATTGCGGTCGAACAGGTGATGCCTCATGGTAGATCAGGGGCCCCTAACGGGACGTCAGAGATATGGAATAGCATATAATCGCCAAAACACTCCATGCAGGACGCCGTAAAAGACAGAACTGCACTAGCTATGAGGAAACCTGCGTCCTGTCCCGTCCTACTCTTGTCCTTTCCTTGTGTCGAGTGTACTAGCTGTTATAAAAAATGAGCAACGCTGTAGCCGACGTTCTTCCAGTATTCAATATGGTAGCTCGCATTGTCCTGACATGCCGATAGACCTCCGACCATGAGATACAAATTTTTTATACCGTCTTATTCATTACGACTCCGAATATTCTAATATTTCTGCAAGATGCGGTCGTTCGTGACATGTGACTCCCTTAAAACATCCCTAAAACTGATCAGCTCTCACAGACTCAAGCTGCGAACGCACCAGCCTATAAAGCTGATTGAGCATCGCGCGACGCTCGCAGCCTATAAAAGGTATTAAAAGCGATAAATGCCCCGTGCCGGGAAACAAACAAAAGGACGACGCAACACACATCACAGACAGAAGAACAAGATTTTTATTGACAGACCTGCATCTTAAATAACCTGACAAGGCGTCGCCCTTTTCTGCAGGGTTAAGCTTTTACACCCTCAATCCTGCCCAGTAACTCTACCGTTTCGAAAGCACAACACTTATCAAAAGCCCCTCCTGTTAACAACTCGTAACTCCTGTACTTTCGAAAACATAAAGGCACTAGGCAGGCTTGAGGGTGTAAAAGGGTAACCTTGCAGAAGAGGACGTTGCTGGCTCCAGAGGCAGATCTGTCAATAAAAATTTTGTTCGTCAGTCCGTGCTGTGTGTTAAGTCGTGCTTTTGTTTGTTTCCAGGAACGGGGTTTCTGATCGCTTTTAAAGTATGAAATACCGAACAGCCCAATTTTTAACCATTTTCTATAAAAGGCCACGACCATGCGCGAGTACCATAAGCATCCATAAAACGCCTGGAAACTCCATAGGTGGACATCGCTTTCCGTATGTCCGTCCGATGTCTCGTGTCGGCAGTTTCAAAAAATGTTTGTAGTCTTGACGGAATTATCTGATGGAATGGACTGCTGCAAGACAGAAAAAAAAAACGGGCAATTGAACTGCAGAAGGTCGATTGTCGATGGATCTACAGTATGTCTAAACCAAAATGAGTAAGACACACAGACGTTGTGAAAACTTGAGTCAATACCCCAAGCCATTACTCACTTCAATCTTGCGTGTGTGAGTAAACTAAATAGATTTAGACACGTCACCCCTTCTGTTTAACCGCGGCAGCAAGCAGGGCTGTCGGATTCGCCAAGTCACGGAAGACAGGGCCTGCCCTCTCGGTCCTTTATTTGCTCATATGTACGTTTTTGATGTTTTCAATAAACTATTGAACTATTGATGATGATGATTGATTGAACTTTTGATGATAGGCTCTAAGTATAGTATATGTGCTGTCTGCGTCCACTTCCACTTTGGTGCCAATGTATCAAAGGAAATGGACACTGACCATCCTAAGTGAGGTTGGGGTCCTTCACTTCTGGAGAGCGTTTGTTTTATTTTATTTGATTTTTTACTTTTTTTTTACTTCTTGAAATGCTGCACGCATTGTATATTTTGACAAGTCTTGGAAACGAAAGAAATAATTAAAGCAAGAGAAGTTAAATTCTGTCATAACAGGGGTCGGAAAAAGTAAGGAACAAATTATATTTCTTTACTTGTTTTACTTTTGTGGAGCTCCCATTAGACCCTTAGGTCCTAATGGTCCCATCAAACCGTTAAACCGTTAGTCTTATTGGAGATGTCCGAAATTACGATAGGCCTATTGGCCTAATGGCTCCATTAGGATTGGCTCTGATGGATTTTTCGGGAAAATAGATTGCTACAACGCCTTGTGGAGGAGCGTCACAGAATAATGCAGCCGGCCTGTATATGTAAATGAATGACGAACAGCCTCGCGCTTGTTCCCTTCTGTATAGCTTCCAGGTCTAGCGTACAGTACAGGAATTCAAGTACTGTGCCAAGTTGTTGATCTCTTCTGTGTAATTGACAGCTTTGATTGATCATCATAAGGGGCTCATTATTACACTCCCCACATCACCACCAGGGTTAGGGTAGAGTATCGCCCCCAACGTTGAAACTCCCCATTCGTCATCTTAAAAATAAAGTTCTTCTTGACCGATCATCCTTGAAGTGTGGCACGGGCCCGGAAAGAGAACTCCCACAACAGAGGCGGCAGCTACTTTCCTTACTCTGTGCGCAAATCAATGTAAACAGGGCACGTTCATGACGCGTTGCCACTTTCCTGGGCGATCAGAGGTTGGCTGCCTTTCGACGAGAAGGTCCAGGAATAGTTTGAATCTTTGTGCTAGGATAACACGAGGATAAAGCCCTTTAAGATGGAATTTTAAGCTCTCATCGAACATGTGTTCGCACGGCTTAGAAAGGAAGCGCATGAGGGAACAACACTGTCTTTAACTGTTTATAATGGTAGCTGCCGAATGGCGATAGAAGTATCAGCGCTGCTGTTAGCTCCAGCACATTCCACGGGTCGATACTTCGATGGACATGTCTAGGAACTCCACACGGCTCTCTTCTGGGGACTCATTCATGAACTGGAGCCTTCGGCTGTGTCTGTGAAACAGGACAACCTTCGTTGCAGATCTGACATGCAGAATCAAATAATCACACCCGGAGCCAGAAAAGCTCACAGATTGCTCTCGATGGGAGCCCGGGGAAGCTTGACCATGCCATGGTCCACGTTTTAACAAAATAGTTTGCTTGACACTGGCGGAACGCAAGATCCTCTGACAGCAAATCTCTGTGAATATATTCCGTCCCTGAACTCTACCAGCAGCGCGTTTTAGCACACCTTTACGAAACGGAAGATGATCCCTATGGTTAAGTCGCAGTCGATTTACATATGCGCGACGCCGTTCTCTAGAATTGTGTCTTCAACATTGTTGAACAGCGTTCGGATGCAGATAATAATATATGTCCGAAACGTTCAGAGCAAAGAAACAACTATCTTCCTCAAGGGGGTAGCGTTCATGACCTGAATGCACTGGTCAGAATTGCTGATTCGGAAAGGCCGATCCAGGCGGAGCTTCTGCAGTTGTTTTTGAAGAAAGCGTACTGGGAGCATAATTCCGGGACACTCCATCTGAAAGCCGTGCTGGCCTATTAGCAAAGACTACGGAAGGAATATAACCTTACAGGGTGGTGTGTGAATCATGTGACCAGGAAAATATCTGGGCAGGGAGAAGAGGAGATATCTCAGGCGCACGATCTGATAGCAGCACCGATAACAGGCCGTGTAACTTGGGTGGAAATGAAAGAAGTGCTGTACAATTGTGGAAACGAGCATGAGACTTTCGAGCTATCGGCCGCGGAATGAAATTAGCGCCTGTGATTGTCGAGACAAATTGACCAAATGCGACTTCTAAGGGAGCAGGAGGAGAAGCAGCTATGATCCGCGGACGACATCATCACGAATTAAATGACGGCATCATCAATATGAACGTGATTTCAAGAGTTACTACGAGCTAAAATACAGGAACTTGACAATTTGGCGCCAGTGAGTGCCACTTGGGCGACGATTCTACCGAACGTCTGAAGTTTTGTTCGGACTGGTTGATGTAAACTGATGGAAATTAAAGCTCTGATGCTGGAACACAGAAGAAAGGACAACACGACACACAATCCTCAACTGCCTAAGGACAGTGAAAGAAGGTAAGCACTGAAAAGGTTAGCCAGCTGTAGGGCTGGAACCCGCATCTTCTGGATTGCCGGTCCAGGGCTCTACCAATTGAGATAAGCTAGTATACCTCCCCAGCGACTAGAAAACGTTGCGTCACGTGAGCGTGTCGTAGTGCGAAAGAGATACTATCAACGGATTATACGTCATTATACTGGGATTGTTACAGGGGCGGAAAATGCAGCGGTAGATCGATCCGAATAAAGGAGCACTCAGGTGATCCCCAAAGGTTTTCTTGAGTTGTTTTTGGTGCAGAGTGTTCTCCAAGTAAGCACGAGGGTTCTGTTCCGCACAGCTTTGGAAAATTCTTGTCCTCGTGAAAAGAGCGCATCGCACAACTAGAGCTCGCCGTGACGTATGGTACGGAGATATATGGAATGCTCACTGCTGATGGGCAGCTTGACAGACGAGGCAGGTTTTCGAGCTATGTTAAATGTCACCTTGTTGTTCCTTTCAAACGTGCGACGTCTCTTTAACCATGGTGCGAAGGGGTGCCTGTTTCCCTGCTGCACCAAGGTTGGTCGTGTTTGACAAAACCCTTACAGAACGGCAGTCGGGAAGGCAAAAAAAAGGAGAAAAAAAAGAACAATGATCAAATTTTGGGACGTAATATCGTCTGATATAAAAGCGATATGAAAGATGTCGAAATGTCGTAAACTGACTTTGTAATATGTATATGTGAAATTAAGATCACGGAGTCTGAGCCCGCTACCTGTTTCCCCTGTTGCACTATGAGAGGTCGCGTTTGACGCAACCGCTTCCAAAACGGCAGTCCGGAATATGATCAAATTTGGGGCTTAGCATCATCTAGTATAAAGAGATATCAAAAAAGTCCTAAGCTGACTTTGTAATATGTATATGTGAAATTACGATCACGGAGTTTGAGCCTCGTACCTGGCTCCCCTGTTGCACACTGAGAGGTCGTGTTAGAAAAAACGCTCTCAAAACTGTTTTTGTGAATAGAGAGCGACCAAATTTAAGGCTTAACATAACCATGTATTAAAACGCTACCAAAATATAATAATCTGATTTTGTAAAATGCATATGTGAGATTAAGATCAAGTAGCTTGATCCTCGTACCTCTTTCCCCTCTTGCACCCTGGGAGGTCGCATTTGACAACATCGTTCCTCAAAACTGCTCTAGTCAGGGAAAATGGCAAATTTAACCAACTTCGGCGCTTAAATATCATGTAAAATGAACATAACCCCAAAGAAGTCCGAAGCGACAGAAAACGGCTTGTAATCATGGTGCCAAAGATATATTATCAACGGCGTATGCGATGCCGTTCTACTGCGACTGTAACAGAGGCGACTGCAAAGCTCGCAAAATGCGGCAGCAGAACCCTCTGAAACGTGCGAAACGCCTTTAATCGTGGTGCCAAGGCGTATCGGTCTCCCCTGTTCGGTGCACCCTGAGAGGTGACGTTTGACGAAACTCCGAGACCATGCACTCTGATCAGTGGCGCCACCTCAACCGCCCTCTGGCCCAAAACGCTGGGTTACACGTTAGTTTTCCTCCTCTTCCTTTTCCAATTACGCGATCCGACAATGGAGCTGCCCTCCTCCCACCCCCTCCACACACACACACGGCAAAACCGCGTGTCCGGATCCGCCCTTGACTCTCATTGATAAAATCTTGTATAGTTAAACACAAACACGATATAAAGTGTAAAATAGTATCATTTTTATATTTAGCCTCGATGTGGCAAAGTTGTCTATTCTGTGAGCCCTTTGGGGATCCGAAAAGAATGCCCCTTCGCCTTCCGAACTCCTTTGGACCGGCCATAGAGTCTCACCGCATGAGTATTACGATAATACCGGGGCTTAGTCCGTGGAGGGCGTAGGAGGGGAATCGTGTCTGCGGTGCAACTTTGAAGGGTTAGGGTTAGCACTTACAAGTCGTGCTGTGGATGGCATGTGGCCTAGAGGACGCACTCACTCAAATAGATGCCGTTTTAAAGTGTGACTTTCCTTGTCGGAAAATCATATTCTAAACATGGGCCCTCTGCAAAAAATCGAAATTCCCATAGACGCAGTGTATTCCAATTCAAAACATCACCTTTTTTTTTTTTTAAGATGAGGAATGGGGGGTTCGTCGCCATTACAATTCAGTTGGCAAGGATGCGCTAGATTTATACATTGTTAACCCTTTTCATCTCTCCAGGGGTTAGTTACATGGTGTTCTTTGTCTTAGACGTTGATATCTTTTTTTTAGTTTGTTTCGCAGCTAATTGACCTAAAGGGGCACTAAAATTCAAAACGAAGTTGACTTAAAGTCACGTTGAGCGCAATGTTAATTTCGTACTTGTTATCATAATTCAAAACTTTGATTCCGTTACGAAGCTACAATCAAAAATATACAGGACTCTTTCTTGCTTCGGCGCTAACCAGTGAACGTCGTTTGAGCTCGTGCATCGGTGTTTTTAGTCCATGCCGCGCGTGCACACGTGTGCCACGCGATAGAGCAGTCACGGCGAAGAATATAGAGCGCGTTGCGTAGCCGACCTGCATCGCTGTCCGAAGTACGTGAAAATATATGCTATCAGTAGAACAATTGTGAGAAGTTTTGTATGCTACAATTCAGTGAGTCGGTGTTGAAAAATGGAGTTGTGCGCATGATTCCGCGCATATTGGGAACACCCTACGATCGGACCCGTTCCAAATCCATACGGCCACGATAGGTAAGGCGCGCTGGTCCTGCTGTCTCATTGGATGCCGCCAATTATTGCCTCCTGGGTATACCCACTAATCTCGATTGTAAAAGGCTGGATCGCGGATAGGGAGCGCGAGCGTGAAGAAACTGGCCTCCATCTTACTGTACCCACAACAGTCGCCGCAGCGATCATGGCAACTTCTTGCAATTACGGTCGTACCAACCGTACTGGCAAGGTTACAGGGCCTAAATTTATACAGGTGAGTCACTCTTTATCGAGGAATAAATAGGCGTCCATTCTGTATATTTAGTTGACCATTATGAAGTGTTTTTTTGCCCAAAACGAGCACTGGATGCAGGTTGCTTGATCGCTCTTCCGACGTTCAATCGAGCACACTTGCATTTTACCCGGCGGCAAATACAGTTTGAGTGCATAATATGCTTGAAAGAACACGTTACACTACAGAGGTAGTGTTGTCATCAATATATGTTCGAGCACTCGAGCGCTTTTTTGCATGCATAGCTAGCATGGTACATCGTGTTCTCTGCGGAAGCAAGTGCCACATTCATTTCTTTGAATTACCCTCACGCACAAGTTCGGTATTACGTCATAATGAGACCACGATTGTCACCTTTTTTCATGTATTGGTATCGTTTTGTGTCTTGGTTTGATTTGTGGCAAAGAATCCTACGTAACGGTGGTGTGGCGCGACTTGAATAACGCCTTTGTGTCTGAGCTGTATCGTTAGCTTGTTACGATAGTAATAATTTGTAGCGTGCCGTGCTATTTGTAGCAGTTTTTAAGGCAAAAGTGATCTCTCAATACAGGTTTTGTCATGAGGGCTACCCAGTGAATAATCTGTGCAGTGTGATACGGCTGGGTGTACAGGTAAGTATCACGTTCCTCATCCACTGGTTTCTACTTTACAGGAAGGAACAACTTCAGTGCACGCACTGTGGTTGGCCTCTCTCAGTTTTCCATATTTTCTTACATGTTCACATCAGAAACACACCTTACACTTTAGGCTCCTTCACCCAGCAATATAATAATTATAGATTATAATTCTTTTTAGAAGAGTTCCCCATATTCTTTCTAGAATAGTTTTAAATCTTTTTAATTTTTAGAAGATACAGGGATTGTAAACCATGTTCTAAACTGATGTTTTAACATTTGTCCAATGCATTTATTAAACAACATTTTCATTTTTAACTGGTTGCACCCAAACCAATGTTCTGATGTATTATTTCCTTTGTTGTCAATGCACCATAAAAATTGGAATAATCATCATCAATGCAGGTTATTTCACAGCTGCCTCGACATACTCAAGAAATGGGTGCAGAACCTGCGTAATGCCCACAAACTTTGACTACCACAGCCCCTCCAGAAAGTAAAGGCATATGTGTCACATGGGATTTTTAAAGGCATTCACAGTATATAATACCTTGTATGAACTGTTGTAGATCTAAGCAGCCTCTACAGTACACTCTCAGAAATTAAAACTTGTCAGGGAACTGTGATAATTGTTTCAGTTAATAGTCATGCACATATACGCTATAAGAGGAAAATTATTTATTGAGAATGCACTTCTCTGTCTACTCATGTTGTTTACATCTACTGTTGATCACATTCATTTATCACACATTATATTCTTATATATTATTATTATATTATCACATATTCGATCACATTAAATTTAAAATTTAGCATATATGAGAAAATATCAGGAGGTAAGTTGCTATTCATTGCTCATTCCAACCTAAAATTGAGTGCCACAAATTTAGAGAGCGTACCTGACCATTGTCATTCCTAAAATATATATTGCCATTGTAGCAAAGTCACAAAAACAATAAATGTAATCTTTTGCGACCTCCCTGGATGTTCATTGTATCCTGAAACGCATAAGTGCAAGAAATAAATCTTGAACTTGAATAAACTTGATGTTGTATAAACTTGACATAAAATGTTGAATAATATAATGAATGATATAAAATATTGAATAAACTTGAACTGGTATATTCTCTTTACTCATCGTCAGTGATCTTCATTACAAAAGCATATCGTGTTAGGCTTTTTTGTTTGCGTGTACTGGGTACACGAGGGCCAAAATGACAAAATCACAACTGTTTCAAGCTCCAAATAGTCCTGTTGCAATTTGAAGACCATACGTGGAGCTGCATTTTTTTTAACATGCTACACATAACAAGCATGATAAAGCCAGCACTGGATAGCAGGACCCCGTCCCCAAGCAGCTTTTCTCACGCTGCAGTTGTATTCAACAAAAGCATGTGAGTGCTGGAGAAGGACATTCAGTTTGGCACAACCGCGCCTGCAAATAATCAGAACAAATAAAGCAAGAAGCAAACAAACATAGAAGGGCTGTACTTCAAAAAGAGACAAGTCCTGTGTCTAAAGAAGGTGTTATCACTTTCTAAGTAACTTAATTGATTAAGCTTACATCACTACCTGATTGTGAAGTAATTATTTGGGCTGCTTCGGTGTGTCCATATTTGCGAGGCAAAGCACCGCTGTCGTTTACTAAAAGACTCTTTCTAAAGCGATGCTTGATATAAATCATACTAAACGCATACATGGCTAATACAACGGCTGTGATTCTACAGAACGATCTCTTTCTGTCATGCGAGTATGTCTTTTCCCCGCCCGTTCTTTATGGAACAATTTTTGTCCAGAACGCAGTACGGGATATTATATACATGGTTGTTGTTAACCTCAAGTCGTTTCTTATTGAAATATTGGCTGGGGAACGTGCTGTAGTACAATCCCCAGCGCTGCACTGCAGTGACGGTCTAGTTTCCGAATGCAAAACATAACGTAATTAAGAATCGAACGGCAGGACACCTGTGAAACACTGTTAGGATACATCAGTATACTGGCACCTTACAAAATTGTGTTATGACAAACAACGATGAATGCTTGCAGCGCAATAAATACTCAAAAGCTCTGTTGCCTCCCATTGTTTTCTATGGGCACACACAGCACTTTAGGGCCCACCAACATGGCGGCCCGAAGCTACGCCTCTCCCCCACGAGCCCCTCTCCCATGCGCGATCCAGCCTTTATACATAGAGATCAGTGGGTATACCATTCGTTGCCGCCAAAGGCGTCTCTGTTTTCATCGCGTTTTTCTTCTGAAAGGTAGCGCTCTGTGAACTAAGTTTGCCTGTATTATACTAATTGAAGCACGGACTTTCATATGGAGGGTCGTTTTTGCATTTTAGTGCCCCTTTAATTGCAGTTGCCCTCTGCAAAGCCGTTTTCCGCATAGCAGCCTGCATATAATCCGAAGGGAAAGAAAAAAAAAACTTTGCGGACGTTCAGCGACGGAGGCGCGGTGCAGCACGTGGCCAATGAGCGGGCATTTCAAACGTAAGATAAGTTGTACTGTCTCCTTCTTCTTTTTTTCATGGGCAGGGTATTCAATAACGTAGTGGTGTAAAAGTGGTGGGAGGTGGGAGGAAACTGTAACGCAGCTTCAAATAAAACTCGAATCCGAAAGGGAGACACGAGAAGCACTAGAGGCTGGGGAAAAAGGTGTAATGTAGAGCAGGAGTTGGAGGCCCTAAATGCAAAGTTTAGGGAAAGGCAAGGGTGTCTGGAGACGGCGGACGGTGACGTCCCTCCACAAACGTCTGGTGCTAAAACCCAGGAGACGGAAACACTCTTGTACTTGTAGACGGAAACACTCAGGTGACAGCTGAATCGGACAAGAGAAGGGAAGGGCTCCATGTCGAGCGAAAGGTAGTGATAGTTGGCGACTCCACATAAACTGCGGAAAGAGGTCATCATGGAGTAAACGAGAGCTAACGATAGAGTGGGGGTGGTGGCACAACTTTGAAAAACGCTCTAAGATGCGCTGAAAAAGGCGGAGGAGATGGTGTGGGGGAGACGCCACATCAGTGGTGGTGGTGCGTGCGGGCCTGAATGATGCTCTCAACGGAAAAGTAAGCGGATTGAGAGACGTCATAGGGCACGATATGGAAAAGATAAAGAATGCTGCGGGAACGCATGCGTGGCAATGTGCACGATACCGGAAGTCAGGAGACAGCGGATAAAGACGGAACGGATGGTGCTCCAAGCGAAGCAAGTCATTAAAGAGCTAAGCGGCAAGCTGGAGTATGAAGTACTAGAGGTGAATCGTGAAGTATATAGCTCCGAACCTTTCCCCTTTGCATGGGCCGGACTACATTGTGGTGGCCAGGTAGGTGTGAAGGTCGGAAGTACGCTGGGACACAGGGCCCTAGCTTTTTTCGGGGCTCCACGGCTCTCCGAGCTACAGGATAGACCAGGAGGCCGGTGGTGGTGGAATTCCGGTGATATATCAAGTAATTCATGGAGCGATGATAAATGTCGGAAATACCCGACCACTGTCACCCATTTTGTTCATGCGCTACGTACACCACAACAGCCAATTTCGGCCCTAATATATGCGGACGATGTGGTGATAATAGCGGGAAGTCATATGTTATAGAATATGTGTGGCACAATATGCGAGGCCCTAACGTGGGAGTTCAGCGGTGAAAAGACGGGTTATATGGTATTTCGTGGTGTCCAGGAAGGACCTTTGACCATACAAGAGAGAACAGTCCAAAGTGTCTCAGCAGTCTGTATAAATATGGGCACCAACTATTTAAAACAGCAGGAAGACATTTTGATGAAAAAGGCATAGTGAAATTGGGCAATAGGGGTCTATGGGCTTAGAGCAGGTACAACGTAACCCGTATGATTCGGAACAGGTGATGGTACCAGGGTTGACACTTGGCAACACATTACTTTGCACAAATCCGAGAATACAGTCGTTTATGCAAACATGTCACAGGGAAGTAGGGAAATTGGTAGTAGGCGCACATGGAAATAAACCGAACGAGGGGGTCATGGAAGATAAGGGATGGCGAAAGTAGGATCGGGTACGAGGGGCGTCTCAGGAAATTGGTGGAAATACTGCGCTTATTATGCTTAGTATAAAGTATATTTCCCGCTGAGAAGTGAAGGTCTGAAAATTTTATAAGGACGCACATGTAAGTACATATGCAGCTAAAATATGTGCTCTTAACCGATTACTCGTCGGAGTTGTGGATCGCCTACTTAGCCCTTTAAAGGAGCATTAAAGTGGTATCTAACATGGCCCAAAACTGCTGTCATCTTGTAAACCAGTATGTGAAAAGCATTCCCACAAAATATTTCTGACCAAAGTTGTATCACCACGGTGCAATTAATTTGGAAAATCGCTGCCGCGGTGACAGGCCGGAGCGTTCCAACTGCAGACCACACCCACTGTAGTGTGACGTTCGTAGTAGAGAGCCCCTCATTCGTTCGTAGGAAAAACCGTCTGCTACGAACATTGCGAGCTGCTTCTTGTTGACTTCTATTATTTATATCATTTACATCACGTTTTCTTTAAAAAAAAAGAAGCATATACGCAGCCTGAGAAAATAAGATTACGATCACAAGAGTAATATATCCGTGGCTTCTGTGCAATCTCAGAATTCACAGCAGCAGAAAGCTAGCGATGGCGGCGGTATTGTGGCGCCACCTGTTAGCCACTGAACCAAATGCGCGGTGAAAACTGTCGGACAGGCTGCACACTGTCGAGAAGCACGGGGTTTTTGCTGTACAAACGCAGTTAATTTCGGGCTGCACCACTCGTTCTTCAGTGGTGCCTGCGGTCCCAAAAAATCGTGGTTGTGTCGTGGACAGCCTTCAAACCCTCCGTTTCGGACATCACGAAGCCGGAGAACGCATGGCGTCTCCGAAGCGGTAGCAGACGCTCCGGCCTGGGCGATGTCGCTCACCTCGATCATGTGATCCCAAGTCCAATGAGGAGCGTCCTCACCACTGGCGTCACATAGTGACGTGTGTGGTGGTGCTCATCACGTGCCTATCGTGAAGGCGAATGAGGGTGTTTCGCGCGCGGGAGCTTCGGGGAGCTATTGCAGGCCTCCCAATTTAGCAACGGTTGCACTAATTGTGGGAAAACTGTTTTCGGCCGCCTAACATTCCATACTAACCAAAAACAAAAACAAAGTTGTGGGCCTCTAGACTGCTCCTTTAAGTAACCTTCTGCGACGACATCAAGAAGAATTGTTCAAGAAATGACTTTGTAAGTGTGAAAAAGTTCACGTGCAGCTGAAGGCTGGAGGCAGTACCTTAGCTTTTTAAACCGACGCTTATTCCTTTTGCTTTACGTCCTTCGATGGAAGCTTATCTGGAAAGGCAGAGTAAAAATTTACTTTTGACTCCACTTATATTCGGACTGGGCGGCACATATTGTAGTCGATCCCAAGCCTAACAGAGCAATACGGGTTTGTGGAGATTTTAGTGTATCCGTTAACCGCTGTTGGATATTACGCAGTACCCGCTTCCGAGACCAGAGGAGCTTTTTGTGAAACTAAATGGCGGCCAGAAATTTTCGAAGCTCGACCTTTCAGAAGCGTGTCTGCAGACGGAAGTGGTTGATGATATATACGATAGTGGTTGATGATATGATATACATCTATCAAGGCTCACAAACGATCGACAGTTTAATCGAATGCCGTTCGGTATTAGCCTCAGCACCCACCTGTAATTTTTCAAAGGGACCATTACCATGGGGCAAGTAACAGCGGGGTTAGACGACGTTACTTGTTACCTTGATGACATTATTGTGACTTGTTCTAATAATGAAGAACATTTGAAAACCCTAGAGAGCGTTTTTCGAAGATTGCACAAGCATGGATTTCTTTTGAAGGAAGGGAAATGTACTTTCATACGTGATGAAGTTGAGTATCTTTCGCAAATCGTATCCGCAAGGGGGTTTCAACCTTCACCAAAGAAGATTTCAGAAGTTCTGAATGTGCCGGAGCCCACTAACGTTCAGAACTGAGAGCGCTGCCTGGAATGGTACAGTATTATAGCAAGTTCATACCGGTATAAGCGCAGGCTTGTGCATCACTCAATGGATTGCTTCGCAAAAACATACCATGGTGTTGGTCGGAAGGTTGTGTTGCTGCTTTTTGTGGTCTTAAGCAGAGGTTGACAGCCACCGACGCTCTAACTCGTGTTGATTCAAGGAAAGTCATCTATTTGGCAGCGGATGCATCTTCAGAGTGAGTTGGCGTTGTGGTGAAGCAAAAGATGGACGAAAAGGAAAAACCCGTAGCTCATGCATCCAAAACGTTACTACCAGCTGAGAGGAACTATGCTGAGATAGAGAGGGAGGCACTTGCCATCATTTTTGTGTGTGAAAAATCAATGCCCCTGGGGAGGAAGTTTACATATATACTGACCATAAGCCATGGACAAGCATTTTTTTGGTCCAAACAAAGGAATGCCTGTGTCCGCAGCAAATGGGTCTCAACGCTGGGTTACAGCTATGGTGTTCGGTAGAAACCAATGCAGCAAATGGGAAAAGGTGACGGGTTATCGAGACTTTGCAGAGGGGCCTGACGACGACTTCGATCGGGAAATAGCCAGTCAGAACTTCGCTAACGTTGATTATGTGAACATCACTTCCGTGGGAGTATCGTGTATTTTACCTATAACGGCGACTTTATTGCAGAAGAAACAGCTAAAGACCAAGTGCTATCGGAAGTGTACCGTTTCTTGTTCGAAGGCCGGACTACTGCTGAGAACAAGCCGGAGCTCCATCCTTATCTGCAGCGAGAAAATGAGCTGTCTATTTCTCACGGTTGTACTTTACAGGGCATGTGTACAATAATTACAACCAATTATCGCACTTTGACATTGGATGTCCTGCACGAGGGTCATCTTGGACAAACCAAAATGGAGATGCTCGCCAGACCTTCGTTTGGTGGCCTGGGGTTAATGACGACACAGAAGCCATGGTTAAACGTTGTGATTCCTGTGCCTCTGTGGCAAATGACACTCAACATGTTCCCCTACAGCACTGGGAGCCTCCAGAACGTCCGTGGAGCAGACTTCTTGCTTATTTCGCTGAGTACCACAAATGATTATTTCTTCATAATGACCGATGTTTACAGCAAATGGCCTGAAGTCGTACAAGTGAAAGACTAACAGTGAGTGAATGTGTGAAGGTGTTTGAAGAAATGTTCCTCCGTCAAGGACATCCAGAACAGTTGGTCACGGATAATGGACAACAGTTCACTATAGTGCTGTATTTAAGGGCTTCTTAGAACTCCATGGAATACGACACATTTTACACCACCTTACCATCCTATGTCGAACGGTCAAGCTGAAACCTTTACTAGGTCGCTAAATCAAGCCATGCGCCGCGCACACAATGGGAAGGAGGAAGATCCTACTAGGACGTTTCTGATAAAGTATAGGTCTGCTCAGCACGCTTGAACTAGAAACTAACTATCTGAGGGGCTGAACAAACGTTCATTCAGAATGACGCTAGATCTGGTTCGACTGTTTCGTCATACTGATAGTGATGTTTTGTCGCATTCTACACCAGAGTGTCCAACTCGGAATTTTAGTATTTCTCAAAAGGTGTTGGTACAAGATATGTAGCGGGCCGTGGACAACGACGAAGAGGGCCGCGCGGCTGGAACACCGGCCTCAGTTCTACCGCCACCGTCCTAGCGTGAGGTTACGCACATCTCCCCGCTGGGACATTCCATCATCACCGGTTAGGACTCATGTAGAGGAACGCCATCTCCACAACAGATCCAGCACGAAGACACCACTATACTAAAGACACTGTTGTTGGTCGTGGGTGCCACATGATGTACGAGGCAGAGTTGGAAGGACGGAAGCGTCGTAGAGTCTACGCCCATCACATCAAGAGCAGGGTGTCAACTGACGACTCACAAAACGGTAGTGAGGTCTCATGTAAACTGGGTTCTCTCAGGAGTCTGAGGTGTCGTTGAACTTAGCCATGGGGAGTGATATAAATCATCTGGTGTCACCTGCGGTTCCAAAACATGCGGATTCTCCTGGGACCCTTACAGCCACCTCCATCGAGAAGCCTACAGCCGCTCCAGCTAAACGCTCCAGGTACCCGGACCGTTTTCGTAGACCAACCGCCCGGTACCAGTCCACAGACTTAGGAGGGCGAAATGTAGTGGATGACGATGACTGAGGCGTCAGCTGGAGGCTCGCGCCCTCGCACATCTGGCCATCAGCTGTTCGACAGCAGTTGATCCAGCGGATCGTACCGCACAAACCCTCACGTATACTGGTTATTCCTTAGCTACAGCATCACGACTGTTACAGCGTCTGTCTGCTAAATATTTAACTTGGGACGACGAAAGTAAGAAGAAAAGCATAAAGACTTGGGTAAGGGAATCGTGAACTAAACCGTGGAGAAGTAAAATGCAGACGAAACCGTCACTTGACGTGTACAGGAAACATGAAAGGGTAATACGGTCGGAGGAACTTTTCGATTCGAGCGAGCCCTTTGCTGTTTGAGGCAATGACAGGGATGTTACGAACAAAAACTCGTGTCGCAACGTAAAGAGATGTCTCAGATAAAACATGCGGTGTATGCGGACAAGAAGAGGGGAATGCAAAGGATGTCATATTGGCATGCGAACATATTCAGGCGAAGCGGTGCGATGTAACATTATGGGAAGCACCATATTGCGAAGTTAACTTCAAACCAGTACAAAATACAAATGACTGACTAAATGATTGGTGGCGTAGGAATAATGTAGTTGTTTAATGTTGTAGTTGTATGAATTGCTATGATTATCTAGTAATTTCATCTCAGTTATGTGTCAGTTCTAGATTTTGTGACGCAAGCTACCGCGTGCTCCAAAGGGAAGAGACACAGTATCGATCAGTCCCATCCATCCTGCTCAGCATAGCAGCGGTGCACGCCACCGGTTCGCACTACCGCGAGTTCTGCGAACGAAAAGTAAGTTACCACAAGAACTTGTCGGGAAAAATACTGCGACACGATACACTAAGCTTCTGAGTTCCTTTCATTCAGCTAGCTAGAGTATTCAGCAACATCCGACCACACCTTCTTCGGCTGTATGTTGCTTGGGGTCTTCCTCACCCCATCATCACTGCAACTGTATAAGAAGACAAAGCCTTCTTCAACTCACTACTAGTTCAAGATGACCGGTGACAGGATTAGTTTGGAGCGGAGGCGACAGATCGTGTCCATGTCGCTTGCAGGGCATTCTCAGCGAACGAGTGCTCGAGAGGTGGGATGCTGCTTGTCTTCGGTGAACCGTATGATTCAGCGCTTCCGTGATGAATGGCAACTTGAAGATGCACCAAGGTCTGGACGGCCGAGGGCAACGACGTGGGACCGAGACAGGGCAATAATTGCTGCAAACGTGGTCGACCCATTTCTGACGGCTGTCGATCTAAAGGAGGAGCTGAGCCTGCAAGCGTCGTGTACAACCATACGACGAAGATTAGTGTGCCTCGGGGGTCTCCGTTCCGCAGATGCGGTTCAGAAGCCCGCGCTGAAGTCGGAACACCGAAAGGGAAGACTGGACTTTGCCTTACGCTACGCGGAGTGTTACCTCGCGCAGTGGAGTCACATGCTGTTTACTGATCAGACAACGTTTAGTACGAAGTGGTCCCAGGGGAGGCGGGTTTGGCGTCCTGCTAACTGCAGGTAATGCCTTGAGAGTCCGCGCCTGCTTGGAGACGGCCCTATTTTCCTTTTCAGATATGTACCCCAGTACGTTCACAGCGTGGTCTCCAATGGACGGCACTCCGTGAGAGTGTGGGGCGCCCTTTCACACCAGGGCTTGGGGCCTGTTGTCCGCCCAGACGGCCGCTTCAACGTAGCATACGTTAGAGTCATCGAAGATCATCTGCTTTCCATACGTCCTTGACAGTGCTTTCCCACCCGGTTGCTTTATTCCGCAGCAAGACAGAAGCCCGGTTCACATGTCGTCCGCTGTTCAGGGTAGACTAGACGATCTTTGTATCATGCAGCTTGAGTGGGCCGCGTGCAGCCCGGATCTGAACGTGATTGAAAATATATGAAGAGGGTGCCAATTCGGAATGGACGGATGCATTCGAAGGAATGGACGTCCCTCAAGGAAGACGTAGTACACCTTGTGGGCCGGTTCTATCAATCGCTGCCAGATCGCATGCCCACTGTGATCTCCGCGAACGGGGGCTTCACGCGATACTAAATAAAATATTAATGAAGTATCATTTAGATCTTTCTTCCCCCCCCCCTTGTTTCTACGTCAATATCGTAAGGTCTATTTGCCAGCGTCATCCGCAGACAAAATAAAAGGAAGACGAGAACGAAGAAGAGAAATGAAACTGCAGAAAGCAAACTGTTGTCGTTCTGTGTCAGGGCCAGTTCTCACTTGGCGACGCCCGACGCGACGTCGCGTGCTGGCGGCGGAAATAGAAGCGCATTTCCATCGTTGGGAGAGGAGACGTCGAGCCAAAAAAATTGCCATGCCGATTTCTTTCACGACACCGGCGAGAGCTGCCGGGAACGATAGCTGGCGACGAATAAGGTGACACAGAACGGCCACGCCTCCTGAGTTTTCGTCTGCTTTGGACGACGGAATGCCACTGTGGTGGGAACATGAATATCGTGCGCGCTGACGAGGCGGCGGAAATGCGCCTCTACTTCCGGCGCTCGCTCACGACGACGCGTCGGGCGCCGGCAAGTGAGAGCTGGCCCTCATTCCTGTTACCTTCCAGCTGCGAACTGCGATAGGGATTTGCCTGGGGTAATTGCTGCAAACGCCACGGTGGGCCGCTGCCTGTGTTATGCCCTGAGCCCTCTCAAAATGAATGGACCTGTCCGCTCCCGCTAACTTGCGACCGCCTCTAGGGTGAGGCGGCGCGGAGAAAAACGCCGCTCGCGTGTTCCGTCGACTTTTGGCGCAAGCTATATGTGACTTGGCTGCGCCATGTCTTCGCTGGACTGTATAACAACAGAACGATACTTCGAACCACGATTGAGGCAATCGGTGCTGTCCTTACAGAGAGCCTGGTAGGGAAAAAAAAAATTAAACAGTAGGGGTATTTCGAACGCCGACGCACAACGCACGACGACTTTCCTCAAAAACATCTGCAGAATCACCATCTGGATCAGCCTCTCTGAAGCAGCAATTCTGACCAGTGCATTCACGTTGTCAAAGCCTTCTGCGCGAGCAACGTATTATTTTTTCTTTTTTTTTTTATCTGGACGTTTCGCGATATGTATTATTATCTGCATCCGAAAACGCTGTTGAGCGATGTTGAAGACACAATTTTAGGTAACGGTGTCGTGCGTTCTCCAAACGATTGTGGCATAAGCATGTGGCTTTTCCTATGTTTGTTAAGGCTGTAGTTAAACTCACTCCTTCTAGATTTCAGGGAAGACTAACAGAGATTTGGTGCTTCCACGGAGACTTGCTAAACCTTTGTTAAACGCGGATCACGGCATCGCCAGTCTTCCTAATGTTCCCATCGTGAGCAATCTGGTGCACATTTTTCGGGTCACTATTTGATTGTACATGCCAGATTGACAAACGCCACGGAGATTGTGTCTGTGTTTAACAGCCAGAGCCAAGGGCTCCAGTTCACGAAGGAGTCCCCGCACTGCAGTCGGCTGCAGATCCTAACTGTCGATCGAAGTATCGTCCCATGGAATCTGCTGGAGCTACCAGCAGTGCAGTAGGAAGCATTCATTGTCATTTGACAGCTATCATTATAAAATAGTGTGCAGACAGTGTAAAATGGACAAAGTTGTTAAATCCGCCCTCAAGTCTTTCCTTTCCAAGTTATGCGTTGTGAGCTTAAAATCAGAAGTTCTCAGAGTTTATTCGGTGGGTTACCCTAGTACAAAGATCTGGAGTGTTGCCAGACGCATCCACCTCTCAAGGCACTCAACCTCTGATCGCACGGGGGGGGGGGGGGGGCAACGTACCATCAGCATACCCTACTCACATGGTTTTGCGCGTAGATTGACAAGTTACGAGTTAAGTTATCGTGTGAAAAATTTAACTAAGTTAATAACCAAGTTCTTCAGACTGAAATGTAACTCGCAGTTACTGTGTTACCTACAAGAAAGAACGAGTTACTTCCAAGTTACTTCGGACACAAAATAGCATTACGCAGGTGCAGCGCGCGTGAGCAGTGGAGTTAAACCTTGAGTTACCTGCGGAGGAATGCAACGCGCTTAGGTCGTCTTCGCTTATATCCAACAATACAGTTCTCCCTGCTTGTGAACAAATGACGTAATAGTGTTCGACAGCGCCACAAATTTGGTAGAGTTGAACAACGCTCGAAGCTAAAGGTGAACAAGGTCGCTCCCGAAAGCCTCGGTCTTGAGGGGATTACGATGGTCCCTCAAAGGGACCCGACCTTCGGTCCTGCTTTTCGATCACTAGGAGGCAGCGAAGAATTGCCCATTCGTGGAACCCAGTCCTCTATTTCCTATTTGTTTGGGTTTCAGTGTGTCTACCAACGTCACGATGACGTTTCCCTGGTAGATGTCTATTCGAACGCTTTGCATCTTACTCTCTGTGGGCGCACATTGGTTCAGCTTCATTTCAATGGCGGCAGTTCCTGCTTCCTGAATAAAATACTGTCATTGATTGAATATGACGTTTTATGGTAAAAAATGCCATGAAGGAACCGGAGAGAAAGCACGAAAATATGTGCACGTGAGTGAAAAGCGAATTAAAAGTAACTTGGAAATTAACTTACTTTGGCAAAGTTACATGAAAAAGAAACGAGTTCCTCTGAAAGTTACCATGGCGCAAACATACCGAGTTAAGTTCCAAGTTACCAAAAAAAAAGGAACTTAGTTACAGTAACGAGTTACCTCGAACTCTGGTTTTGCGCACGTAATAAAGAAAGTAGCTGCCGCCTACGGTTTGCATCATCTCATTCGGCGCCCGTATTAACTTTCAAAACTGATCCCGGCTGTAAGCTGCACAGCCATTGTCAACAACTGCACGACAGAATATCGCGCCCAGTTTGTTGACCGTGCAAAGAACGTCGTCTATCCTTTTCGGTTGAAGTGCGCAAAGCAATTTGTAGGTCAGACATCACCATGCCTCAACATTCGACTTCGCCAGCACAAAAATAGTGTTGAATTTAGTAGCTTTTCGATCATTTAGAGAACAGTATGAGTGTCCAACTCTGCAGCCAAAGTTGTTTTTCAGGGCACCCCAGTATATAAATTTCGGATACTGGAAACTAAACCATTCCAGTTCTTTGGCGTGGAGACACGCGGGCTCCAGCGGAGGTCGAAATTTCGTACTCTCCCATTGGGAAGAATGATGTTACGACTGGCGACTGATATCATTGGTTTGAGGTTCATGGCACCTGGAAACTCTCGATGATTCAGGGTACCGCGGTCTCGTTTACTGAAGGTTATTGCCACATTTCAAACATTTTCCACCGTGTGACTCCGAAAGCGTCCCGCCCTCTAATCGCACAGATCCGATCATGGGTTACTTAGACAGTGATATGTTCAACACTTACAATGAGGATTGCGCATCCAAGGAGACAAGCCTTGATACGAACATCGAGGTCGAAGGGGAAGGTGAGGCTGAATGTGTCCGCATCTGTGAACATCTCCTTGAGCAACCCTCCCCACACCTTCGAGATTACACCAATCTCGCTGCCATTCAGCGTCAGAATCTGCAAACATGTGGAAATCGTCCAGCTGAGGATGATGAGCTTGGTGAATTGGGTCTGTGCGCGTTTTTCCTCTCCTACGTTGCTTTATGCACCATCATATACTTTCTTCCCATGTACAATAAGTAGCTGTCGTAGACAGAATTACGAGAACGTTTATGCTTCTTCCTTATGTTGTCATATTCTACCGTGCTTGATGTCAATTGTACAGGTGTCTAAACACAAGAACTTCATGTGAGGGTTAGCAAGGCTTTAGCGAAATAAGCTCCTACAATGTGGGAGCAAAGATGCCAGCGTGACGTAATGGACATGAAGGCGAAAAATCATAAATTGTATAACGTATACGTAGGTCGTGCCATACTAAACACAGGCTTCATACATTCTTCTCGAGTGCCCTGATCAGAGGTATGTAAGGTAGTGAGAAACGAAAGTTGCATTTACATGATTTACATGGTAGTTAATTTACAAATAGTTCCCGAAATTGGAATGTTATTTGGTTACAGTTACTCACTAAATGTAGTCTAGTCATCCTCTGTTTACTTCCGGCTGTGCATGGTTTTGTAGTGGCCATATATTACAGTGTCTCCCACAGAACTTTCATATGAGAAATCCATGATTTTGATGTCGGACAAGATGACAACACATGAACAACGAACAATACACGAAGTGAACCATGAACGGACATCTAAGGCTAATGTCAAATTTCTGGTTCTATTCTTTGGTCGCCGGACCCAACATTGGAATGTTCCTTTTATCACATCACAAGTTATATGCGGGGGAAGACACTTTAAAAAAACACATTTTAAACGAAGTGTGGTGAGTGCCCACGCTGACAGTTGAAAACCCACTATGTTAAAGCTTCAGTGTGCTAAACCCATGTCCATAACGGTTGTGAACAGATGAGTGACACACAGTGTACCCCAAAGATGAAGATTTTCAACCGCATGTGCAACCCTGCGCAAGACCAGCATGCTATAAGAAGTATGTTTAAACTGGACCCAATCAGGGTTGCGGAATGGGATCACCCATTCCATTCCATTCCGAGGAATGAACATTTGTGATAATTCCATTCCTTTCAATTCCTCGTAATGAAGAGGTGTGGTCATTTTCCACTCCTGGAATCACTTGGCAACACTATTCCATTCCTTAAATTCCACCAATAAAAGAATTAGGACCGGTAACCGGACTAGCTGGCCCAGCAGTGCTATAGAGGAGATTGACATTACGCAGCACGGAAAAAGCCCAAAAAGACATGGTTGTTTCGCCCTCCTCCTCGTCAGTGGCATCATCATTACAGGAGTTTTTCAATAAAGTAACTGGTGCCAGTGATGTGGGGTTGCGGGCCTCACACTAGTGGAGCCAAAATCTCCATTTTATTTTTTCTTAAATCCAAACCAAACCATCGCCCTTGACCGTGTGGCACTCAGACCATTACATTCCACTTCCATTCTGCCTGCGAAAAAATGCAAAATTTCATTCCGATACCATTCCCAGGACAATTTCCGCCATTCCATTCCAATTCTATTCCGGGCTCTGCTAAATCTAGAATGATTCCGGAATCATTCCAACCCCGGAGTGGCAACTCCGCAACCCTGGACCCAATGTAATATCCTTGATCAAAGGGGCGAGCCCGTCCATCGATGCAAGTTGAAGATCAAATGGAAGAACGTTTGCTCAGTTGAGAACTATTTAGGTACAACAATTACTTACATAGCCTTCGGTGTAAGAATTACGCGGACAGCAAGACATGTATCTTCGTCTCTTCCTGTTCCCACAATTCATCCTTCAACAGTTTGCGTTGATAAAACCAGTCGGCTCATATCTCTACTTGTGAATCTAATTAGTTATTCCCTCACCAATTACGGAAACTAATTTGAATAAATTAAGTACTAGTAAGTACATATAATCGCTTGAGAATACGGTAACGGCGATAACACAACGCGGGAACTGTTAAATAGGCAACCTTTATTCCTCTCCCTCCGCTCCGGGAGTTGTTAGGTATTTAGGAGGTTTGGTGTTATTAAATCATTACTGTGTCTGAGAACTCTTGTGCTTGTCTTCGTGTCCCGTGTCTCTCGGTTATTCGTTCCTTCATCAATACAGTACTACATTGCAGTCGTTTAACTCAATGAGCGTTCCGTAGCTCACAGCTCCAAGATAGGCTCCAAATATAAAATAGCCTATAAAATAGCGCAAATAGCTCCAATCCCATAAGGGTAGAAGGATTAGGACATGCACCGAGTCGTAAATGTGCGGTCATATCCTTGCCCTTCGATTTTCGAACTAAGGTAACCTTTCATTCTTCGTGGATCACCGACCACGGTATCGGAAATACAACAAGGTATATCTAAACAGGTAGCGCAACTCCCATAGGCCCCAGTGTCTTCAGAATGACGCCATGATAGAGACGGTTACCGCCATCCATCCGTTGCGCGGACTATACGATTTTCAATAAATGACGTCAAAGATGATGTCAGCAGTATGAATAATACGTAGTTCATAATTAGCCATGGCAGGTTTGCGTTGTATTCCGTTTTCCTCACCCAAGCAACAATACCAGACGAGAACACAGAAAAATAAGTCATATCAGGTTTACTTAAACCTCAATTCGAAGCACATACCAGTTCACAGATTTTGACAACTTCAAACAGAAGGGCATCGTGATGACCACACGGAAATTCGGAAGGTTCACTTAAGGTCCATTTCTCACCTAGCGCTAAACGTACACGTAGTGATTAGTCATTTGCATTTATTCAATCAGTGGCCATTATAGGTACATTGCAACAAAAGATGACATCGTTGGTGCATAGGGCTGTTGCAGTGAAGTTTGCACAGCGCCATTTCGGGCCCAAACGGCCACGGATCCCAACAGTCGGTCGTTTCATTAGCGGGTTTTGCATGGTGTTTCAAACGGTATGGTGCGGGTGTATCCCATTTGAAACCATTAAAAATAATCTTTAAAAAATAAACGCGTAAGTATCCACTGTTAAAAATATATCTCCCAGAATATACGCTTAAAAATAAACGCACAAAAATAATCGCCGAAATATCCCCGTTTAAATATAAACGCTAAGGAATCCAGGGTTAAGAATACTATATCGTTAAAAATGAATCGCTTCAGAATCCCCCAAATCCACCCTACAGTTGCTAGAATCATGTGGTATGGACCAAATCAAGGTGAATCTGCAAATGCAAGCAAGGGGCTTAACCTAACCTCACAGGACCAAACTAGCCTAAACTATCCCAAACTAACCGAAACCAAACTAAACTAACCTAACATAACATGATATAACCCGGCGTAAATTGAAATCAGTCCGCCTCCGTGTTAGATGGTGAGGGGATTTTGAAACAGTTTATTTTTAATGGTGGTTTATTAAACGGTGATCTCTAAGCCGGGATAGTAAGCGGTTTATTTTAGGAGATATATTTTTAACCTTGTATTTTTAAGCGGATTATTCTTGAATGTTTTTTTCTTAAACGTTTATTCTTAATGGTGGATTTCGGGGACACCCCTATGGTGCAATGAAAGCTAAAAACCATGTAAGAAATACACAGAAAAAGCGGTGCTCCCTCAAAAGTGCGAACAACTCGAGACCGTGTATTTGAAAGTGCCGCGTCGTCTGCTAAACTACCGCCTGTTGCATAATTTGGGGCGCTGACGTTGCTGCTCAGTCGGGCAACCTGGCCCAGAGAAACAGGACTATAGCTGATCCCTGCTAACACTCACGCTATCATGGCCGCTCGTCCCATGACGAATTTTTTTTTTCGCGGGGCCAGCAACGGATGATGCATTGTATTCGTCTGTTCACGCACGTGTTAATCTTGGTCTACAGCTCCGGGATGTGAACGTCGCATCCTGTTTAACCCAAAAATTGCACGAACTCCGTATTACAATGCACGGACACACGGCACGGATAAACACACCCACTGTGACACATGCGCAAAGGAGCAGGATACGGAAATGTACTCGGCTGGTGGATGATTTCGTATATTTGCAGGAGTGGGGCAACATAAAGTTTTTTGGATGTAGTTCCGTAGCCGGGCTTATGGCTTTTTTAAACAAACGGAAGTAGACATCACATAACAGATGATTTTACCAGAAAGATGAGAAAATTATGGATGAAATCAAACAAAAATCAAGACCCCAGACGTCCCCCCGCCCTCAATCTGTAGAACCTAACTTAACCTAACCTCACTGGAGTGAGGTGATTTAGCCCATTTCAACGACCCTACCTTTCGCAAGATGATAAGTTTTGAATCCGTTAGGCTTAGCACTCCAGTGTTTCTCCAGCGCAAGAAGTGCATCAGATGGGGTTGTTCAGATGCATATAAAAAAACTTCTAGACCACACATTCTTGTAATTCCTGTTTTTATATATATATATATAAAAACAGGAATTACAAGAATGTGTGGTCTAGAAATTTTTATATATATATAAGAAGACTATATAGCGAATATATATATATATATATATATATATATATATTCGCTATATAGTCTTCTCTCACTTCAGTACATTATTTCGCTTTTGAACATTCCGGCTAATTAGGAAAAGACATAAGCCCATCTACGGAACTACACCCAGTTTTTTCTGCGTTAAATTATGAATAACCTATTAATACACACACAAGCCATGCCCATGCTGTAAAGTTTTTTGTTTACGATAATACCCCTACTACCAACAACCAGGATCGCTCGCACCTCATGATGGTGGCTTTGCCGATGGAACGGATTTGGTATTTTCGGGTGTTTTTGCTACCAGTTTAGATATACCTTGAATACAACGCGAAATAGCGGCATAGTTTGACTGTTATTCGATGGAATACGTGGCAGAAGCAGACGCCGGATACCGAAAGTATGTCGGAATTTCCTCTCTAAAAGAAAGGCGAACACGTCGTTTTGTACAGCACAGCACTGAGAGAAGCGACGCCCGGCCATGCGGGCGTCTGGAGGGCGCCTCCTTTCTAGGAATGAGGGGCTGCCTCTCACTCATCCTGATAGGATATGACGTCACGCTAATGCCGTAACTGCTTCTAAAATTCGTTCTTTAATAACAAAGCACTTTTCGGACGAAACAAAAAAAGAGGCCAAGTAGATTGTCGGCCGGTGCTGAACATAATGCTGGTTTCATGTCGCAAGGCAGCTTGCAAAAATGTTCCAAAAGCCGTGAGTAGTCATTACGAAATAAAGAGATGCTACAACTAACAACTGTTTAATCAGGCGTTTTGTCCGTCATTTGACTGATACCATCAATGCCAGACTGAATGCCAGAGTCGAAAATCATTCACTATTTAAGGAGAAGGGGGTATAGAATGCTCCTGGGATCCTGGCGCATACGCGGTGATCCCTCAACCTGTAACAAAAAACCGTGGCCCCCTTGCCGAACTACACTCCCACCTCCTTAAGTAGCGACTGGTTTTCGACGGGGGCATTCAGTCTGACACCGATTATGTTCGTCGTACGACGGACGAAACGTCTGATTAAACAGTCGTTACATTAAGGCGGCACATTTCCTTATTTCGCAAGACAAGTTTGACAATCTTCTGTTTCACTGAAGTCTGAAAATGCAGCGATTGTAGTGAAGACTTTTCGAGAAATTACCTGATACCTGACGTCCATTTGCCAAGGGCAGCTCGCCGTGATTCTTGGACCCAGCACTCGAAGTACAAGGTTTCCACTTGTGTCATATATTCGGAATGCTGGTTGGCAGGCGGAACATTCCTCGTACACGGAGCCGATCAACTCATCCGGAGGTGCTTCCACTTGCATTTCCTGACACGGCACGGAACAAACAAGTCACAATTTACGCCAGGCTCATCAATTTGTCCTCAACAACTGAAGCTTTCTGATGCTACTTTCGAATTGTCCAAAAATCGGAGACATGAACAGGAAGGCGGGCCCGGGAACGGGCTGACGTTAGTCTCCTCGCTACAGCACGCGTGTCCGCTCACGACCCCAAGTTGGATGACTACCACCACAATCGACCATCAAGGAGCAGTACAGCGGGTACTGCTGAGTACACGATGACATCATGTTTATCAAAATTAAAAATGAGTTTTACGATACCCCGGTGTCGCATTTCTTCAACATGTCAATCGACACAATTATACAGTCTGCGCGTTGAAGGAGTGAGCAAGTGAATGACAATTACGATTTTGCGGCTCTGGGTTTCTTAACTAGAAAACACATTTTACAATTGCGACAGTTTGTTTGCTTGAACACGCTTGATTTTATTTTCTGCGTGTATTATTACAGTCAAGTACGAGAACGCCCAATTTATTCAATACATTCGGCAAATGTTGTATGGTTATCGTTATTGATATTTACATTGAACGTTAACGTACAGCTCTCCGCAACCCTAACTTTAACGCGAGTTGGACCGGTGTGGGCAGAAGCAGACACAACGCCGTGGGATTCAGCAGAACCACTGGGAGGGCGTGTTTCGTGCTGTTCCACTCGCGGTGTACGAGATTCCATTGTTACTCAAACAGTTCGAAGGCGGGCGTTGCTTTCTGAAGATGCTGTTACCGAGATGGCGAGTGCGAGATGCGCGAATATCGCTACTATCGACGATATGCGAGGCGTGACCCCGTCAAAGCTATCATAGATCTGGTGCACCCAAATGAATCGTCAGTGGTGCTGTATCAACTTGAAACGAAATAAACGGGCATAGACACAAGTGTTGTCACATATTTATTTGATTGAGAAAGCCCTCTGTTAAGGAAGTTGTGGCTTCTTCTTCTACACCCTGATTTAGCGCTGGTAGCAATGAAAACTTCGCATTCCTCCCGGGTCGTGGTTGTTCCTGCACCTAGCGCCCACAAAATCGCGATCTGGATAACATCATCTTGAGAAAGTAGCAGCGGACATCTCTACAGCGTGAGTGGAACAGCCCGAAACGCGCTCTCCCAATAGCTTAGTCGAATTCAACTGGGGGGCCTCAGATCCTGCTCCGCGGATGGAAGCCATGATAAAGCCATGGAAGATAAGGTTGTGGAGAGCTATCCATTTGGTTGATTCGAAACTGCCTTGTACTACAGCCTCTCCCGCCCATTTGAATTCAAATGTCATCTGAATTAATTCGGGTGCGATCTGGCTCCAATTCAGCTGGTACCTAATTTAATCCGGGCACAATCCAAATTAATCCATGGCGAAGTTCAGCTTTCTAAATGTAATTCATGCCTCGGTATCGAATCTATCGATTGATACGATGTTGATGAGCATTCATACAAATGGACTCACAAAAAAAAAGAAGAAGAAGAAGAAAAAAAAAAAACCACCTAATCTACGTTGGACATTTCGCTGTGATTGGCGATAGCTATTCGATCAGTGATAACTGTAAGAGCTAGCATCTTTATAGCGGTGCTGGCTAATAACGGGCGAAGTGCAGGTGTCCATGTAGATCGGCGGCGACTATAGTTAGTAGTATCCTCACGTGCCCTCACCTCATGAGGGCCCTCATGGCCTCACGTACCTTCACCTCATGAGGACCCACATGGCCTCATGTGTCTTAGTGTCACTAGGAGACACGTACGTGAGCCTCAAAAGAACTTTTCGTCATGTTCACATGAGACGTCGGCGTTTATCTACTGTGTCGGTAGTTAGTACTAATGATACTGCAAGGCATTAAACTGTTTACAGGGTTTCGTGCTGTGCTTGGATAAAAGTGCTGACAGTTGTTACTGTCACAGTAAGGTTTAACGTTAGTGATGAAAGATGGAAGTCACTGAAAAGGTTAGCCAGCTGTACGGATCGAACCCACATCTTTTGGATTACCGGTCCAGGGCTCTACCAATTGAGCTAAGCTAACACGCCTCTCCAGCGACTTTCGGGGTGCGTCATCTGAAGGGACGACAATCCAGCCACTCACTCTCACTCACCCTCCTTTCACTCTTACATTTTTTGCTCACTCATACACACATTCATACGACGGAAATCGACGCAAGCGGCCCCTGTTGAACAAGAGAGAAACTGATGTTCTGAGGCTGGAACAACATACACATGTTGTATCTGTCCCTTCTATGTTGTTCCAGCCTCAGGACATCAGTTTTTCTCTTGTTTAACGTTAGTGTTTGGCATCAGTAAAGTGGAGCCCGAAATACTACAGTGCAGATGTACCGTTACGGAAATGATCGGGTGGTGGCGGGGAATAGTGCTTGAAGAGATCCTGTACTCGATTTTCAGAACCGTATGACGCTGCTGCCAGAATCGGAGGATACGCTCACAGCTGAAGTGTTTGGGCACAACGATGGTACTTAATCGCACCGGCAATCAGGTCGTGGCTTTTTGTTTTTGTTTTTTCTTCTCCTTCTTTTGCATTTCAAAGGCGCGCTACAGTCACGGGGATTCCAGTTTTCCTGGCTTCGTTTTGAGGAGACAAAGAAAGATTTTGAAAATTCTTACAACTCCATGATGAAAAACCCGAGACTGGGGAAAAGACGAAAATCAGACGACGCACACAAACTCTCAATTTCAACGTCTGTTTTTCGTCTCTTCCCCAGTCTCGGGTTTTTCATCATAGGTTTTTTTTTATTGTTATTTGTTTGTTCTGCTTTGTTAGTTCCTTCCTTAGTACTTCCTTCATTATTGCTGTCGCAGAGACTTTAGGGAGCCCGGTAAAGGCTGCTTTATATTGAGCTTTATGCTGTTAAGAACAAGTGATGTCAAAATAAAAAGAAAGCCTCGTTACATTCCCAGCAGCGGTAACATTTGTTTAAAAAGAAAATACAAAAACACCGCACATGACACCTTTGGCACGACACAGCACGCGTGTGTCCAGTTGCAATCATTGCATCATCGAAATTAGCGGGGGGAAAGCAGCTGCACGCGCTTTCGAAAACGCGGTACAGGGCCTCTCCAAACGAGGCTGCTATTCCAGTAAACAGGCAGAAAAACGAATCCACAAGAGGTAGTGTGGCGCTCAAAACACGACTTCGAAATCGTGTTCCCTATTCTCGGGGTTTAATCTTATGCAACAACATAACGTGACTGCCTAAGAGAGTCATGACTTATCTGTAAGGTTACTTATGAAAAAGTCGCATGCCCTTTTGAAGTGAGATTCTTCATGGTAGCCTTCATACAGGGTGGTGCACCAACCCTGATCAAAAATCATAGTAGAAAACGTAGGCCCTGGAGAGACATGCGGTGAAGGGATTTTTTTCTGCCAGTAACGTTTGTCACATATTTGTAATATTTTTATTTCATTTCAATTGACGGAAAGTTAATTTCTTGAATTGAACTTCGAAATTTCCCAAGGCAATCTAACGTATTCTTTGCGGAAATGGGTTCCCCGACGTCATTTTACTCAGTATAGCGCATAACCCCGCTCGTAATGCAATGGCAATGGCCGAAATAAATTCGCCGAAAATCGGGGAAATCAGAGCCCTTGGCACCGCCTCTTTTTGACGGATCTAAGTTTGAGCGCAAAGCTGCGAAGAAAGGAGGTTACATCGACACGCCACGCGAGGGGGAAAGGGTCACAAATTCAACCCACAGAAGAGTTCCGCTGCCAGGTATCAGCTTTGCCCACGTCAGTTTCAGGGTCGCGCTCTTTTTCGTTTATTCGTGTTTTGCTCAGTCTGTTTGTTTGCTTTTGGATGCGTACGCGGCTGTTGTCACTATGACCGCTGATAGCGGTCTCGTAGTTGTTCTGCACCATCTTATTGTCATGAACCTGTGTATGTGTGTGTGTGTGTGAGTTGTATGCTCGAACGCCTGTCAGCTCTCTTCTTTTTTCAATTCGTTTGTTTCAACATGCTACGGATTTCTTTACATTCAACACACTTCTTGTGTACTTTGATTAGGTTATCATTAGCGTAAATGCGTTTGAAGCGTTCTCCATCTGGTGCAATGCACAGGTGGACTCTCCGAATTGTATCTTCCACGGCCCTTTTTATTTCGGATCTGTAAAGCGACGAGCAGAAAGCAGTGATTTTCTCCTGCTGGTCAGCCGGCGATCGTGGTTCGCTTTTGTATACTTCTTCGATGCGACCCCAGAGGTAAAAGTCCATCGGCGTTAAGTCAGGAGACCTGGCGGGCCATGACACTGGACGAAATTGGCCAGCCCACTTCTCACGGAACAACAACAACAACATATATATTGTGATGATGAAGTGGGGAGGTTTTCCACTCTAGGAGTGGAACGCTACCCCATAGCTAGGGGGTGTAATATGAGTGGTGACAAGGATGAGTAATGACGATGAGAGATGACGGGAATGATCGAAGTGGCGATGGCGATGCTGAACGTGATCGTGATGGTTGGAATGTCCGATGGCGCTGCTGGGGTCATAATGAGTCCTTTAGGCCTGTCGCCTCAAAGAAGTCAACCACATGACGTAAGGCCGCCCTGGAGTGGGCCGCGGTGTCCCAAGGACGGAGGATGGTCGACAAGTTGAAGGGGCGGCAGCCAAGGGTGGCAAGGGGTGACTGCAGTGTACGCCTCTCGTTGACATAGGTCCGGCAGCGGAGGAGTATGTGCTCAACGTTGGCAAGTACACCACACTCGTTGCACATAGGGCTAGCCTCACAGCCTAGCTGGTATCGATACGACGGAGTGAAGGCCAGATTCAGACGTAGCCTGTGGATGAGAGACTTCAGAGGACGAGGAAGCTTTGCAGGCAACCGGTATGACAGCGTTGGGTCTACACTTCCCAAAGAGGACCTAGTTGCAATGTCGTGTTGCCACTGTAGGGTAGACCAGGAATCGGACAAATGCCTGAGTAGGGATCTTCTGTCTCCTCTCGAGAGTATAATGGGCATAGAAGGCCGTTGTTGGTGCGCAGCGGCAGCGTCGGCCTCGTGGTTCCCAGTTATTCCGCAATGCCCTGCAACCCACCGAAAGGCAACGTAGTGGGAGCGATCTTGTAGGGACTTCAAGGCGCACAGGATGTCTATCACCACTGAGGAAAGGGAACCGCGGATGCCCATGTTTTTAATGCACAGGAGAGCTGCTTTGGAGTCGGTGTAAATTACCCAATGCCGCGGTTCGCAGTCTTCCGCATATGTCAAGAATAACAAGATAGCATAAAGTTCAGCGGATGTCGATGAGGTACGGTGAGATAGACGACACCCACGTGTAACAGACTCCGATGGAATGGCAAAGGCTGAAGATAAAGTGTCACGGAACATGTGACGGAGCAGCTGTACTGCACGCCGCGCGCTGTGAGGTGGAGCCCCATCGTGCTGAAACCACACGCGGGTCTGTTCAGCAAGAGGCAGGTCATCAATAAAGCTGAACACGACATCTAAAATTTCGCTACAGTAGCGGTTGGCATTTAGGGGTCCCGTGAAAAAGATTGGCCCAATAATGGCTCCGTTATAAATCCCGGCCCATACATTCAATCCCCACTCCTACTGATGCTTGCAGCTCTGATTCCCGCATTCACCGCGGGTGTTTATTCCGTGGGTAACGCTTGTAACCCTTTCCCCCCTCGTGTGGCGTGTCAATGTAACCTCCTTTCTTCGCAGCTTTGCGCTCAAACTTAGAGCCATCAAAAAAGAGGCGGAGCCAAAGGCTCACCTCCACGAATTTTCGACGAATTTATTTCGG
Organism: Ornithodoros turicata; assembly: GCF_037126465.1. Classification (NCBI taxonomy): domain Eukaryota; kingdom Metazoa; phylum Arthropoda; class Arachnida; order Ixodida; family Argasidae; genus Ornithodoros; species Ornithodoros turicata. Next base: position 5,599,651 of record NC_088202.1, on the reverse strand, counting down.
CAATTGCCATTGCATTACGAGTGGGATTGTGTGCTATACAGGGAAAAATGACCACGGGGAACCCATTACCGCAAAGAAAACGTCAGGTTGCCTTGGAAAATTTCGGAGTTCAATTCAAGAAATTAAATTTCCGTCAATTAAAATGAAATAGAAATGTTACCAATATGTGGCAAAAGTTATTGGCAGAAAAAAAATCCATTGACCATGTCTCTCCGGAGCCAACGACTTTTACTATGAATTTCTATCATGGTTGGTGGGCCACCCTGTATATGGAGGAATGAAACCTAAGAACGGAACATGGCGATCCTCGAAGATCTTCGAATTTCCATTGGCCCTTCGCGCAGAGTGATGTCATCTGCCGCACACCTCCTCCAAGCGAGGGGATACAGTGGCGTCCCCTTCATCCGTGAGGCTCTTAACGAATGGACCCATGACTTCATCCGTGAGGTTCCTCACGAAAGGCCTCACGGCCTCATCCGCGAGGTTCCTCACAAAGGGCCTCACGGCCTCAACCATGAGGTTCCCCACAAAGGGCCTCACAGCCTCATCGGTGAGGCTCCTCACGGAATACGTTGTACCCTCACGTATTGATGGCCTCACGACGACTGGCCTCATGAGGGCCCTCACGGTGGGCCTCATGAGGGACAATGCCTCACGACTGTCCTCATGAGGAACTTTCAGCGTGGTCTGGCCTCACTCACACTTACCTCATCGTCGTGAGGTGAGGGTGAGGCGTCCTCATGAGGGTCCTCATGAGTGAGGCCGCCCAGCTATGGTAGGAACTGACCAGATGACTAAGAAATTTAAGTGAATGAAATGAAGGCCATTATGAGCTAGTTGACCAATTACAACTGACAAGGTTATTCGTGTTATAAGACAACGGGAATATATAGAATGTTGAAGAGTCGCTCTAAAGAACACGCACGGTCCTCAGGATGCCCCCGAAATGTTATCGTCCTTCGATATAAATTCGCATAACGTCCAGACGGCGATACTCGTGGATTGTTCGTGACGAGTCTTCAGGTACGACCTGTGCGCGGCCCTGTGGGTAACCAGCTGGATGAGAAATAATATTTTGTTCAGTTTACCTACTAAGACTCCATGAACATTGAGTGATGCGTTTGTTCTGCTTTTTGGGGCCGACCTCTGAGACTGAGTGATTTTTTATTTATTTTTTTATTTACATACTGCAGTCTCAATGGAGACTATTGCAGGAGTACCTGAAAGAACTGGTTAGAAGGTAGCTCGTGAGCAGAACTTTCAAGAGCCTTCCAACACATCTTGGAAAAAAGCTAAACTTAAAACAATCAACTCTATAGGAAAATAGAAGGATATTCAACACATGCTCACTTCTTAGAGAGGAAGGACCAGCAAAGGTGAGAATCAGTGGGAATCAGGTGAGAATCAGTGGGAATTCTTACGTTCTCATTTAAAATAGCGTGAAATGTTCTGATATAAATCGCACGGAATCTAGTCTCGAGTGGACCCCGGAAGCGCAGCACTGGGTGAGAACATGGGATGATACCTAGATAAAATAAAGCGCACGGCCTTCTTCTGAAGAGATTCCAGTTTTACAATGTGAGATCTACGATAAGGTCCACACGCTTTACATGCGTATCCTAGAACGGGACGAATAATATTCTTATATGCAAGCAGTTTAGTTTTTGTGTTTGCAGACTTCAGATACCTTCTCAGATATCCAATTTTCTTCACTGCCTTATAACATCTATGTGCTCGGACCGAGAAAGCTTAGCATTCAAGGTAACCCCTAAATATTTGTTGTAGTTTAGTCTCCTTATCAATACCCCGTCGATTTTGTACTCATATAACAATGGCGACCTGCAACAAGTGAAACTCATAGTTGCGCATTTATTGAAATTAATAGACAAGCCCCATTGATCACACCACCTTACAATTTTATTAAGAGATTCTTGGAGCAGGATCTGATCGCTGCAAGAATTAACCGTTGTATGAACGGCGCAGTCATTAGCGTATAATCTCCTCTTTGCTGGTACCCCCTTGACAATAACGTTGATGAATAAAGAGAAAAGCAGTAGCCTAGCCCCAGAACGGATCCCTGAGGTACTCCAGAAAGAACAGGGGTTTCATCAGATATACAACCTTTGTACAAGAAATTCTGCGTGCGGCCAAAAAGGTAATCTTCAATCCACGCAGCGATGGCATCGTTGTTAATCAAGCGTTGTAATTTATACATTAGCTTAAGGTACCAGACACGATCGAACGCTTTACTAAAATACATAAATACAACATCAGTTTGACTATTAGCATTAATTCCAGAAGCTAAGCTATGAATAGGGTTACACGTTTTCGGTTTTAATCGAAAAACGCCGAAGAACATAAGCCGGGTAAATTTTCCCTCGTTCGGTTTTAATAGAAAAACACCGAATACAGAGGGACATTTCAGGACATGACAGAGATAAATTGCTGCACATGCCCAGCAACTTGTTGATGGAGATCAGAAAACCGTACAGAAATACGATGGTTGCGAAAAATATTCGTTTACTTTTTCGTTAGCCGCAAAACGCCACTGCAGCGAACAACGCCATGTTGAATGAGCGTCGTGGGGAAATTACATTGTGATTTCTATTCGCAGATAACTGTCGGGTAAACCATCTACACGCCAGGAAAAACATCGAAAAACGATTTCATAATTTCAATTTCATAAAAATCAATAAACATCGAAAACGCTGCGGAGTAACCTCTACGAAAACCATGTTGAGACTGAGACAAAAGAGAGTGCGATTCAAGAAATTGTAATTAATTTGTCATTAACAAAAGGCGGTCCTTTTTAAGATTTCTCTTCCCCAAAAAAGTTGACTGCCCTCGCTGCATGGAGCAGTTACCGCGAAAAAGACAGAAACGCGCGAACCTATTGCACTGCTTTTGACCTTCCATAGTCCCCGTTTGGTGTATTATGTATTTGCGTAATCGAATTAAACTAAGCAGCTCACACTTCGTTTTGATTCGGAGGCGAGTAAGACTCGAATTTAGGGGAGATCACGTAACAAACAATGCATAGTATCTATTTTCTCTTCGGAAGGAAATTCCAGTACGTTTCGAAGAGAGTTTCTCAGACTTAGTGCTTCTGGATTTTTTTTTTTCTGAATCTTTCATATTTCTCTCTGTTTGCTTTTTAAACCTCCGCGCTCATTGTCAGTTACGGGAAATACGGTACACAAATAAAAAGGAGAAACCGAAAATAAAAAGTTGGTGGCTGAAGTTGAAAAAAGCAGGAAAAAGAAAAAAGGCCTTGTACCGAAAATGGGCGCTCACTTCTCACAATAAATAAATAAATAATTCATCACTACAAGATGCCGTGTATTTGGTGCCCTGGTATTTGGCAGCTTGGTGTATTTCGGAGACTTCCGGAGGAACTTCTGCCGATATCCCGAGGCATCGCATTTTAACGCTTTTCTGCCACACTGAGGACTATTCTATGTCCAAGGGATGTTATTCATTAGCAGTGTTGTACGCATCGCCGTTACAAGTAACGTCGTTACAGTAATCGATACTTTTCCGGTATCGGTATGCGTATCGCGATAGTTTTTTTAATCGGTACCGGAAAAATATTCCCGTTACAAATTTATGCTAACGCGATCTCCGTATGGTTACCGATACCGATACTTTTTAGTGCCCCATCCTTTCTTCACCAACCATATTTCTCACTCTTACTCATTGTCAATGGCCCGCATAGCCCTCGACAAGAAGCCTGTGGATACGCCTTAAGCGCGGACCCCATAACAAGCGACACGCGACGCGCTGCAGAATTTGTCGCTGTCGCGTCTGGTCATGGCGCGACTTCCTGGTCCATTTGAGCAGCGACATTTCGTCGCCGAGAAATGATGTTTTTGGAGAAGCATTGCTTATTTTATTCGCGCTAAGTTGTAAATTGCCATAAATATACCAAAAATAGTATTTAATTCGTCAAAACGAGGAGAACTTGTAATGAAGGTGCTATGTAATATTCGCCGTAACGCAGTGGCGCTGCGGTTGAAGTTCCCAACGCCCCGCCCACTTCTTCGTCTGCTACTTTTGTTGGTTGCCCTCTCCACCCTTTCCCTTGCCCACGCGTTCAGTTCTTGTTTCACGCCGTCAAATCTAGCTGGTTTTGTCAAACAACAGGCAACGAACTCAGCGACATGCTACAAATATCTACTGGGGGTAGATGCAGAAATATTCAGCCGCGACTGAGCTTTTTTGACGCTCGTGTGGCGGCAGTGACGTCGATTTTGTCGCTTCTCGCGTGTATCTGCCGCGTGTCGCTTGTTATGGGATTCGGGCTTTATACGTAATTCATAACCGAAATTATGGAATTATACCAAACACATGTTCACGGTTTTTCTTTGGAACCGGAGGAAATAACCGCAGGCGCGCGCGCAACCTGCACGATAATCTACAGGTTTTCTCGCTCAATTTAATCCTGTGGTCACTCATTTTAATCCGATGGTCACTGAAATTAATCCGATGGTCACTGAATTTAATCCTATGGTCAACGAAATTAATCCACTGGTCAGCCAATTTAATCCGGTCCATATCATTGGAATCAGTATAACGCAGTAATATATGACTACTGCTGCACGATAAGGAGATAAATTGCGAGTACTTCGTCAGTTATTACATCATGTATTGCGCCTTGACGTATGACTATGCGGGACTTTTTGAGCTTTTCATGGCTATAACCTACATCATAGACTATAACTGGACTATTTCGGGCTACCCTTGTCGGAAATGGTATAATGACATGAGTTATGACTATGCGGGACTTTATGAGCTTTTTATGATTATAACCTATATTATAGACTATAAGTGGACTATTTCGGGGTAACCTCATTGCAGAGAGTATAATGCCATGATATATGACTATGTGGGATTTTATTAGCTTTTCATGACTAAAATCTCCATTGTATACTATGACTGAACTATTCGGACTACTCTTGTTGGAGATTGAATAATGCCATGACTTATGACTATGCGGGATTTTATGAGCTTTTTATGACTATAAGCCGCACATAGACTATGACTGAACTATTCGGACTACTCTTGTCGGAAATGGTATAGTGGCATCAATTATGACTATGCAAGACTTCATGAGCTTTTCATGACTATAACCTACATTATAGACTATAACTGGACTATTTCGGACTACCCTTGTCGAAAATGTTATGAGATGAATTATGACTATGTGGGACTTTATGAGCTTTACATGACTATAGCCTACATTATAGACTATGACTGGACTATTTCAGACAACCCTTGTCCTAAATGTTATAGTAAGATGAATTCTGACTTTGTGGGACTTTATGAGCATTTTATTACTATACCCTACATTATAGACCATAAGTGGACTATTTCGGACTACCCTTATCGGAAATGTTATAATGAGATGAATTATGACTATGCGGGACTTTGAGTTTTTCATCACTATTACCTGCATTATAGACTATAACTGGACTGTTTTGGTGTACCTTTGTCGGATATGTTATGAGATGAATTATGACTATGCGGGACTTTATGAGTATTTCTTTCTTTCTTTCTTTATTTATTTACCCTCAGGTCAGAGAATTACAGAGGGGAGTGGCAAAATAAAGGAACATACAACGAATTTACATACAAAGTAATTGGTCCAGCAGCTTGCGGAAGCTGTTAGGGTCCCGGACGATGACGGTGGAGGCGGGAAGATGGTTCCAGTCGTTCGCTGTTCTGGGAACAAATGAATTGGCGAAGTGATTTGTGCGACTAAATGGAACAAGTAGTTTCTCTGAGTGGTCGAGGTAGTTGGAAATATGATGGGGTGGTGAGAGCAGGAGGTACCTGGGCAGAATGTTGTGGTAGTAAAACTTGTGAAGCAATGTGAGGCGAGCTATTTTGCGACGAACCGAAAGAAGGGGAAGGGAGGCTTGTTTCTTGAGTAGCGTTACGCTAGAGTGTCGGGAGTAGTCGGAAAATATAAAGCGAACTGCTCAATTTTGTAAGCCTTCTAATTTGTTAATGAGAGAATCCTGGTGCGGGTCCCAAATAGATGATGCGTATTCCAATTTTGGGCGGACTAATGTAACATAAAGCTGCCGTTTTAAGTCGCAGGGTGCCTTTGAATAATTGCGTACAATGAAGCCAAGTGCTTGGCTGGCTTTGGAGAGCACAGAATTAATGTGGATGTCCCATCTAAGATCACTCGAAATGTGAACACCTAAATATTTGTAACTAAATACGCTATCCAGCTTAACGTTGCCAAGGAGGTAGGAATTAACGAAGTGTTTAGTGTGACTGATTGCCACGTGCTTGCATTTGTTAACGTTCAAAGACATGATCCAAGTTTCACACCAAGAAGATAAGCTGTCAAGATCATTTTGTAATGCAGATACGTCGCTGGAGGAGTTAATAATACGGTATATTGCGCAATCGTCGGCAAAGAGTCTTATATGTGATGATATAGAGGAAGGTAAATCGTTAATGTATATTAGGAATAGGAGAGGCCCGAGGACGGAACCCTGGGGAACTCCTGAAGTGACAAGCGTAGAAGGAGAAAATGAATTGTTGGCGTACACAAACTGAATTCTGTTATGAAGGAAGTCCCCGATCCAAGCTACATTTTTAGGATCGATTTTCAGGGCTGACAACTTCAGAAGAAGGAGATGATGAGGAACAGTGTCAAAAGCTTTGCGAAACTCTATGAATATGGCATCAGTAAGTGACTTAGAATGCATGGCGGAGAATAGATCGCTCGTAAAATATGCCAGCTGAGTTTCACATGATAGCCCTTGCCGGAAACCATGTTGTAAGTTAGAGAAGAAGGAGTTAGATTCGAGGAAACGGATAAGGTTGGAATACATGATATGCTCGAGAAGTTTGCAGGGGATGGAAGTTAACGAAATCGGTCTGTAATTACCCGGATCTTGCTTGCTACCAGACTTGTAGACAGGAACCACTTTCGCCGTCCTCCAGTCGTCCGGAATCCTACAGCACTCAATAGATTGCGAAAATATTTGGTACAATAAAATGCCAATGTTCTCCTTGGTACTCTTGAGAAACTTAGACGTGATGTTGTCGGGTCCACAGCTGGAAGATAGCCTTAGATTGTCAATGAGTGAAAATACACCAACAGGGTCAATGATAACAGGGTCCATAGGAAAAGCTGTAGTGAATGAATCATTTATGGATGGTAATAGAGCCTGAGGATCTCTTACAGTGTACGACTTGGAGAACTATAACCTACATTATAGACCATAAGTGGACTATTTCGGACCACCCTTGTCGGAAATGGTGTAATGACATGAGTTATGACTATGCAGGACTTTTTGATCTTTTCATGATTATAACGTGCATTATAGACTATGACTGGACTATTTCGGACTACCCTTGTCGGAAATGTTATAATGAGACTAATTATGACTGTGTGGGACTTTATGAGCTTTACATCACTATAACCTACATTATAGACAATGACTGAACTATTTCAGACAACCCTTGTCCTAAATGTTATAGTAAGATGAATTATGACTTTGTGGGACTTTATGAGCATTTTATGATTATAAGTTGCATTATAGACTATAACTGGAATATTTCAGAGTAACCTCATTCCAGAGTACCATGATGTATGACTATGTGGGATTTCATGAGCTTTTTATGACTATAACCTACATATAGACTATGACCGAACTATATCGAACTACTCTTGTTGGAAATTGAGTATTGTCATGACCTATTGCTATTTGAGCATTTTGAGCTTTTCATAACTATACTATAATCTGTTACATGTGCTGACACTGGACGGTTTCGCACTGACCTTTTTGGAAATAGTACAATGTCACGAGATCACTCTTTGGAATCTGATTATCTTTTCATGACCATAGCCTGTAATGGACGACCACAAGACTAATTTGAACTACCCCAACTGCAAATGGTGCAATGACATAGCATGTAAGTGTTGGGGTATTGACGGTTCGATCTATATGCTCCATCAAGCGGAGGACAGCACTGCCATCGTCGTAACCGATACAGTAAGATAAGTTATGACCACCGACGTAACCTGCAGCAATTTCATGACGATAGGCCATGTTGCAGACTTTCAAGTCAGACAGTATATATCGAAGGAGCCTCTGTGCAAGCATTACAATGAGCTGGCGTGCGTGCATGTACTTACATGCTGTTCCTGTGTGGGTATCGGAAGTGGACCTTTAGGTTATGATTATACGGAGCTTCGGCTTTTTCTTCTTCCTACTCTTTCCATTCTTTCTTTTTATTTCCAATCCAATCCACACGGAGCTTCATGTCCCAATTCAACGCTAAACGACGACCCGCGCCCACGTGGCATAAACTACCAACCCAATATATTTGGACTGACTATGAGCTGCGGCGCGAAACATTTGTTATCTTAATCTCACAAACACTTTTTTATTTACATGAAACGAAGTAAGCGTTAGGCTCATGTTTATCTGGTGCACTAACGTAAAACACTGAAAAGAAAAGGGAAAGGCTTTGTACACAAGGTTGCAAGCATTTTCTACATGTCTCCACATTCGAGAGCTTGAGTTATGTAACGGAAGTGATTACGATCAAAAGATGCACTAGTCCACGCGATGGATGCTCTCCATGCATTGCTGAGTGGCTTGCAACGAAATGGTACGGCGATGGTCGCGTATGGTTACTCCAGACGGGGCTGCCAAAATGTCTTCTTCCCTTTCGGTTAGAAAGGCACGAACGTGAAGCTTGAACTTCGCGAACATCTCCTCTATTGGGTTATAGAAATGACTGTATGGAGGAAGATACTTTACTGTATGTCCTTCACATAGCTCAGCCATTTGCGCACGCTTGTGAGCTGGGGCGTTGTCCATGATGATAGCGGCATGCTGACCTGGTTCGGACTCCGATATAGAGCATGCAAGTTCCTCAAAAAATTCATTGTAGGTAACGTGCGTTACCCTCTCTATCACTCTCCACAGCTGCACACCATTGCAGGACATGCAAGCGACTATGTTAACATTGGAGCCTTTGGAACTTGTGATCTTCTTAACTGCCGGTGTACCCCTTTTTGATCCCCCTAGCCACGACTGCACCAGATATTGAAGTTAGTTTCGTCTACGTAGTATCGTAGCGTTCGCGGCCCCTCCGACTGCAGCCACATCGTATAGTTCTGCCGTGCGCATTGGACGTCGTCTCTGTTTCGGTCCGCTGGTTGAAGTGTTAGCTGCTTCAGGCTGTAACAATGACAGTCTAGGAGGCGGTCAATTGTTGCCAAACTGATCTGAGATTAAGATAACAAATGTTTTGCGCCGCAGCTCATAGTCAGTCCAAATATATTGGGTTGGTAGTTTATGCCACGTGGGCGCGGGTCGTCGTTCAGCGTCGAATTGGGACACGAAGCTCCGTGTGGATTGGATTGGAAATAAAAAGAAAGAATGGAAAGAGTAGGAAGAAGAAAAAGCCGAAGCTCCGTATAATCATAACCTAAAGGTCCACTTCCGATACCCACACAGGAACAGCATGTAAGTACATGCACGCACGCCAGCTCATTGCACTGCTTGCAAAGAGGCTACTTCGATATATACTGTCTGACTTGAAAGTCTGCAACATGGCCTATCGTCATGAAATTGCCGCAGGTTACGTCGGTGGTCATAACTTATCTTACTGTATCGGTTATGACGATGGCAGTGCTGTCCTCCGCTTGATGCAGCATATACATCGAACCGTCAATACCACAACACTTACATGCTATATCATTGCACCATTTGCAGTTAGGGTAGTTCAAATTAGTCTTGTGGTCGTCCATAACAGGCTATGGTCATGAAAAGATAATCAGATTCCAAATAGTGATCTCGTGACACTGTACTATTTCCAAAAAGGGCAGTGCGAAACCGCCCAGTGTCAGCACATGTAACAGATTATAGTATAGTCATGAAGAGCTCAAAATGCTCGAATAGCAATAGGTCATGACAATATTCAATTTCCAACAAGAGTAGTTTGATATAGTTCAGTCATAGTCCATATGTAGGTTATAGTCATAAAAAGCTCATAAAATCCTGCATAATCATAAGTCCCGACATTATTCAATTTCCAACAAGGTAGTCCGAAATTGTCAAGTCATATTATACAATGCAGATTTTAGTCACGAAATGCTCATGAAATCCTACATAGTCAGAGTCATAGATCATGTTACTCTGCAATGAGGTTACTCTGAAATATTCCAGTCATAGTCTATAACGCACGTTATAATCATGAAAGCTCATCAAGTCCCGCATAGTCATAACTTATGTCATTATACCATTTCCGACAAGGATAGTCCGAAATAGTTCAGTCATAGTCTATAATGCACGTGATAATCATGAAAAGCTCATAAAGTCCCACAAAGTCATAATTCATCTTACTATAACATTTAGGACAAGGGTAGTCTGAAATAGTCCAGTCATAGTCTATAATGTAGGTTATAGTCATGTAAAGCTCATAAAGTCCCACAAAGTCATCTTACTATAACATTTAGGACAAGTGTAGTTCGAAATAGTCCAGTCATAGTCTATAATGTAGGCTATAGTCATGTAAAGCTCATAAAGTCCCACATAGTCATAGTTCATCTCATTATAACATTTCCGACAAGGGTAGTCCGAAATAGTCCAGTCATGGCCTATAATTATAGTCATGAGAAGCTTATAATCCCACATAGTCATAATTCATGTCATTATACCATTTCCGACAACGATAGTCCGAAATAGTTCAGTCATAGTCTTAATGCACGTTATAATCATGAAAAGCTCATCAAATCCCACAGTCATAATTCATCTTACTATAACATTTAAGGCAAGGGTAGTCCGAAATAGTCCAGTCATAGTCTATAATGTAGGTTATGGTCATGTAAAGCTCATAAAGTCCCGCATAGTCATAATTCATCTCATTATAACATATCCTATAAGGGTAGTCCAAAATAGTGCAGTTATAGTCTATAGTGCAGGTTATAGTCATGAAAAACTCATAAAGTCCCACATAGTCATAATTCATCTCATAACATTTCCGACAAGGGTAGTCCGAAATAGTCCAATCATAGTCTATAATGCACGTTATAATCACGAAAGCTCATAAAGTCCCGCATAGTCATAACTCATGTCATTACATCATTTCCGACAAGGGTGGTCTGAAATAGTCCACTTGTGGCCTATAATGCAGGTTATAGTCATAAAATACTCATAAAGTCCCGCATAGTCATAATTCATCTCATTATAACATTTCCGACAAGGGTAGTCCGAAATAGTCCAGTTATAGTCTATAATGTAGGTTATAGTCATGAAAAGCTCACGAAGTCTTGCATAGTCATAATTGATGCCATTATACCATTTTCGACAAGACTAGTCCGAAATAGTTCAGTCGTAGTCTATATGCAGCTTATAGTCATAAAAAGCTCATACAATCCCGCATAGTCATAAGTCATGGCATTATTCATTTTCCAACAAAAGTAGTCCGAATAGTTCAGTCATAGTATACAATGCAGGTTTTAGTCATGAAAAGCTTATAAAATCCCACATAGTCATATATCATGGCATTATACTCTCTGCAATGAGGTTACCCCGAAATAGTCCACTTATAGTCTGTAATATAGGTTATAGTCATAAAAAGCTCATAAATTCCCGCATAGTCATAACTCATGTCATTATACCAATTCCGACAAGGATAGTCCGAAATAGTCTAGTTATAGTCTATAATATAGGTTATAGTCATGAAAAGCTCATAAAGTCCCGCATAGTCAAAAGTCATGACGCAATACCAATGTAATACATGACGAAGTACTCGCAATTTATCTCATTATCGTGCAGCAGTAGTCATATATTACTTGGTTATACTGATTCCAATGGCGGCAGATGCAATGATATGGACCGGATTAAATTGGCTGACCAGTGGATTAATTTCGTTGACCATAGGATTAAATTGATAGGCCGTAGGATTAAATTCAGTGACCATAGGGTTAATTTCAGTGACCATAGGATTAATTTCAGTGACCATGGGATTAAAATGAGTGACCACAGGATTAAATTGAGTGACCAATGTATTAAATTGAGCGAGAAAACCTGTAGTTAGCTGTAAGGTTAGCAAAGCAGCGCATCCACGGAACGGCTGTCACCCATGCGATGGTCGCAGGTGTCAAATATGCAAATTAGTGCAAAGCACCCAAGTACTTAAAAGTACTAATTCCAATTTTCCATCAAAATTAATGGTGACTTCGACAGTAATTCATCTAACGTCATTTATGCCATACAGTGCGGCATGTGCCGAGCACAGTACGTTGGTCAGACTAAAACATCATTTCGGATCAGGTTCACCGATCTGACGTTACAAAAAGGCGAAACCTCCCGGTCTTTCGCCATTTCAAGCAACCAGGTCATTCACTAAATAATGTGTCACTTTTTATTCTCCAGTCAAATTTTAGCTCAGATCGGTGCAGGGAACAACGCGAATCTTATCTCATTTACAAATTCCAATCAACCATTAACGAAGATCTGGGAGCACTTTCAACGGAAAGAAATCTGGCCGCCTAGATGCGCTACACTTTCTTCCTTTTCGTTTCCCTTTCTGTTTTTCTTTTCTTTTTTCTTTCAGCAAAGTTTGAAGCAGCGCTCACCCTGCCCGGAATTTTCCCCAAAGCGGACAGTGACCTAGGGCGAATGACATCACCACCCGGACTTGACCTTCTGGAATATTCACGAATCTGACTGACTGACAAACGCCTGTGGCGTGCCCGTACCGATTATGACGTCATGTACCAAACCTATTTAAGTAATGTGTAACCAGCTACGCATCTTTTGCCCTGACGAAGACAGTGCCACTGTCGAAACGTGGACCCCTTGCCCATTTTACTTTTTAACGTCTCCCTATGTAATTAACTAGTGTTTGTAACTTCCCTAAAATCTGTTTCCGCGTCTTTTTTTGAACTTCTGTAAAACTTCGGGGCCGTTTGATAATCCTTTTACCTCATCCTACGTTTCCACACTGGCCGCCGCAAGACAAGGACGGATTGTCAGGAAGTACCCCTCTTTTGCCCCTCTTATTGCTGTTCTTGGAGACTCTCAGACTAAATACTTACATCATCATTTTAATCCCAGGTCTCGACTGATGCCAGCGATGTTTCTATCCCGCAGCGGAGGAAAGATCACGGATTTCCTGGAGGAAGTAGACTTACTGCCACCAAGTGTGCGTGTCGTGGTTCTACACTGTGGAACCATCCATATGCCACTTTTGGACCCCCAGGGGGCTTAATCGCAAGTCCACCTCACGAGCTAACGTGCGCAACGGTTATCGTTAAAGCTAGCGCGACACGGGTTTCACGGGGCATATTTCGTGCTCGCTTCGTCAACGGGACAGTGGCGTAATCTCCGACCATAACTTCGACCGAACATACTCGGCTGCATACCGAAATGGGGGAAGGTACAGAACCCGAGCTATGGGCGCGGCCCTTCTCATCCTCTTCTCCGTCCTTAACACGACAAGCACTACCGAATAGGACAAACGTAACGACGATATCCTCTTGGCGCAATCGCATTTCTTCGTCAACCGATGTCGTTAAGCTGTCGGTGTCGTTACGGCCGTGCACGTGACATTAGCTGACTACGCCTGGGTCGCGAGCGCGTCAACATCATTTCCGTCACTTCATTTCTTCAGTCTTTCGACTATTTCGTTTTTCGACAGTTTTTCGGCTATAGTTGTTCGACTATTCTTTGGAATGCAGCAAACATGCCGTCGTCGCGTGGTTCTCGCGGTGCTCGAACAACTGCCTAGCAATACGAGGTTATGGCCCGGTGCATGCAAACAAACGGTCCTTTAGGGTGTAGTTCCGTATCGGGACCACTCGTTTTTAAAAATTTGTGAAGGAGTTAGCAAGGTAAATATTGCAGAGAAGTGGAAGAAGGTCATATACTGAATCTAAAAATATAAGAATTATAAAATTCTGTGGACTAGAACTTTTTTATATGCATTTCAACAACCCCATCTGATTCAATTTTAGCGCAGGGGAAACACGGGACCGCTAAGCCTAACGGAGTCGAAACTTGCCAAAGAGAGGGTCGTTAAATTGCGCTAAATCGCCCCCTCACTTTAGTGAGGTTAGTCTAGGTTAGGTTCTGCCGATTGGCAGGCCCCCCAGGTAGGCATTATGCGGTGCGGGCGTCGAGACTGTGCCTCGGGTTAGATCAGAAGGTCCTCAGTAGAGATGGCGGATCGCCCTCTAGAAACGGGCGATAAAATTAAATTATTATACGTTTCACACAATATACGAGGGTCATTCCTGTTTAATTTCGTTACTAATTAGCTATTCTTTCACGTAAAAGTGTTTGATTTTTGTTTTCATTATTTTTTCTTTAAAAAAAGCCTGTGGTCCCGATACGGAACTACATCCGTAATATATTCCGAGGAGCATTTTCGTCCACCATATAGTGACTGGGAGGACTTAGCAGCCAGGCTGAATGCTGTTGGAGGTGCCGTGAAAACTGTGCCGGTGAAAGCGGCCCCACATTTTCCGACGCCATGTATTATACCAGTATCTGTTCTCTATTAAATCCTCGCACGTTACTTCCTGCGTGGCGAGTAATCTGCAGGAGCTCCCCTCTACGTTTTACACCTGCACATTGTGAATATGAGTTTATCCGTGTATGCACACGAGCGACATGGTCACGGAAGGTTCCCAGCGGAAGAAAAAGCGAAAATACTGCTTACAGAGCCGAAGTTCCGTCCCGTGTTCTAGCATTCACACGGTGCAGAATACCGAGAGTGGCTTATTGCGCATTTAGCAGACGACACTTAGCAGACGACGCCGTCGGCGTCTTTTCCTGTCGTCTGCTACGGAATATCTTGTGGCTGTGGCGCAGGATATTCCTAATGGTTAGCAGTGTACGTGAAGACACGGCGCTCGCGCTCACGTGACAGCAGAAAGCTACGACGTTTTTCGCATCTTCCGCTTCTGAGGAAATGTCGCTCGTGTGAATACACGGTATGGGTACGTTTGTGTGCGTTCGTCGATCTCCAGGCATTTTCTTTCTCCCTTTCCTTCTCGCGGTAGTTGATGTTATTGAAGCACTTGTCGCTCAATATTATTTTGTTCTAATTTTGTTACGAGCTAGATGATGAAAGTGTCACTCTTATATAAAGCGCTGAAACAAATCGAATATACCAGTTTTCCAAGATTAGACCCCAGGTTTGAAAATACACATTCAAGGGGATATATGTTTATACCATTAGGTGCAAATAATATACCTTCAGGGGGTATAAAATTACTTTTATACCTGGGACAAGCGCCCTGGGACAGGCTGTTTATACCCTAAAAGGTATAAAATTTTCTAACAGTGTAGTACGTGGGCTGCTCTTTTTGACAGGCGGAATAGCTTCCTAAAATCTATTTCATCTAACTGAAATCCATCTTGAAGGTTACGGCTGCGTGGTTCACGGTTCGCAGCTTCCGTTATCTTCCAGGCAAATAAACCTTCCGCCATTTTCTTGTTCTCTGTGGGCGCATGCAACTTTTCACCTGGGTTACCCTCTCGTATAATACCGATCACGGTATGTAGTTTGCCTAAGCCAAAGATTGCGCCACTTTTAACGAAAAGGAGGAAGTTACGTCATGCGTCACGAGGAGCAAATCACGGGCCCGCTAGGCCCGCTGTGACAGCCTCGGTTCCTCATTATGCGTGCAACTTCGTTATCATTTTTCGTTTCGGTAAGCAACGATTCCTCATGTCGGATCGTTTCGCTCGCGCAGCGATTAAGCCCCCAGGAGGCATTCTCCCACTACCAGCGACTCCTCAACAAGATCCGGGCCCGTGGTGGAATTGAAATGACGGTTTGTACGTTAGTGCGCCCTCGCTCTCATAACAGGCGCCGCCATTTCATTGACAGGCGAAGGGAGTTCCAGTGCAACCCGCGGACCTTCGACTTCAACCGCCGACTGGTCCAGCTTTGCAGGAACTCGACCGACCCCTGCTACCTGGACCATGGATTCCACCGACGACGACCAATCGAGGTCCTTGCAGCTGACGACCTTCATCCAAACTTCGAGGGAGTTCGGATGATCAGCCGACACCTGCTGGACCTGCTTCACCGACTTCGACGGCTCCTACCATCACGCCGACCAAACGTGACTGCTGTTCCGAATCCAGTGTGGCCTACCCCTCAGGAGGTAGCTGCCCTGGAACGACGACGGCAGAATACAAGACCATCGACGCTGGATTGACTAACCGCCGGTGAGCGTACCCCTTCTCCTTCTGAAAGTGAACCTCCCCCAAGTACGCAAGCTTTCTTTAAACTTCGTAAGCTAGCCGATAAATCAGCACGCTATAATTCCCATCGCACCACTTTACAACTCTACAAAGATCAGGAGAACATTCCCAAGGGTCTCGCCATTAACCTTAAACCCACCTTTTCCCTAAAATCTGGACACATCAGAATAAGTGGAACGAGATCCTCAACAATGCTTCGGCCGCGTTAATCGAAGTGCTTATATCCCATTGTGAAGACGCCATAGACCAATCATCCCAGCAGGCGAAAACTATCGGTTGTAAATATGTCTTAACAGACAACCACCAGTTAGCACAATACGCAAAAGAAAGGGAAGAGGCAATTCGCAATGCTAAGCGGAGGAAGCTAGTGAGGGACAACGTTAATACTCCAGCTACGCTTGAACCCAGTGTGTCAACTCAGGACTGTGATCATATAAGTAATGCAGGTACAACTAATACTCCATCGCAAAATCATCATCTGCTTGCTAGAAAAACAGGTCCCACGACAGCAGCCTCATCTGCGGAGATGCTACCTCATAAGTCCCATAACGTCGTTAATTTATCGTCCCACGAACTTACCGATTCGGAAATCTCACTACTCAGCCGTGGCCTCTCATTCTGCCCCACTAACAACAAGCAAGATGAATACCAACTTTATCTGGACTTAGATAATTTCAAAGATAGATAAATAGATAAGTCAAATTCCAACCCATTTAAACCGCTATCCAACTTTACGCCCGAGGCTAACCGTGAAAAGGCTCTGGACATGCACATCCGTGCAGTTCAAAAAGATATCATGAACGCTTACAATAAATCATGCAACAGCAAATCGAAGCCAAATCTAACGCCGGCTGAGCAGCGCAGCCTCTCTGACCTTCGGGACCGCAGCGACATAGTCATTAAAAAAGCTGATAAAGGTGGTGCAATCGTAGTAATTGACAAAGAAAATTACATTAACGAAGGCATCCGGCAATTATCGTGCGCATCGTTCTACAAACTCCTCGAGGCTGACCCTACAGAGGAAATTACGGCTCATATTATCTGCAGTCTAAGAAATTTAAAAGCAAGTAAAAAGATAGATTCCACCCTATACGAGTATCTACTCCCCAAAGACCCCGCAGCGGGCAGGTTCTATATGCTCCCTAAAATTCATAAACCTGGAAATCCAGGGTGCCCAATAGTTTTATGCAACGGTACAGCTACCGAGAACATTTCAAGCTTTGTTGACCACCTTCTTAAAGATATACCTCCTAAGCTACCATCCTACATTAAGGACACCAATCACTTTCTTCAAGTTTTAAGTGAATGTCAGCCTCCTTGTTCCAGTTTGCTAGTCACGCTAGACGTTTCCTCGCTATATACTAACATCCCCCACGAAGATGGCATTGCTGCAGCTGAAAGGGCATTTTCAAAATATTCTGATACCGCATACAATCCTTGTGACCTATGCACGTTTCTCAACCTTATTCTGAAAAATAACAACTTCGAATTTGACGGTAAGCACTACTTGCAAGTTCATGGCACGGCTATGGGTACAAAAATGGCACCAAACTGTGCAAATATTTTTATAGGAGCTCTAGAGGAGGAATTTCTGTCTAAGCGCCTAAAGAAGCCCACGCTTTACAAGCGGTTCCTCGACGACATCTTCATGGTGTGGCCACACTCAGAAGATGACCTAATCACATTTATCAGCGACGTTAACAAAGCACATCCGGCCATCAAGTTCACGCATTCTTATTCCCCTCTAACTGTTAACTTTCTCGATGTCCAAGTAAAGTTAACCAACGGGGTCTTGTTCACAAACCTGTTCCGTAAACCTACGGACTCTCAACAGTATCTAGCATTTAACAGTTGTCACCCGCGTCATACTAAACTTGCCATCCCTTACAGCCAAGCACTTCGATGCAGGCGTATCTGTTCCAGTGACGATGACTTGGACAGAAATCTAGCTCAACCTAGGGAAACATTCATGGTCGTCAATTTCCACCTAGCCTAGTTGACAACGCTCTATGCAAAGCCCGCAAAGCAGATCGCAAAGCCCTGTTCCAAGACAACAAACGCGTGGTAGATAACGGTTCCGTAAACCTCATCTTAACATTTAGCAGCAATATTCCAAGCGTTTACAATATGCTAAACCGTCACCATAGTATCCTTCTCCAATCGGAGCGCATGGGACAAATTTTTCCTCAGCCACCGCGGGTAACCCACAGGCGCGCGCGCAACCTGCACGATAATCTTGTTAGCTCTAAGGTTAGCAAAGCAGCGCATCCAGGGAACGGCTGTCACCCATGCGATTTTCGCAGGTGTCAAATATGCAAATTAATGCAAAGCACCCATGTACTTAGAAGTACTAATTCCAATTTTTTCGTCAAAATTAATGGTGACTTCGACTGTAATTCATCTAACGTCATTTGTGCCATTCAGTGCGGCATGTGCCAAGCACAATACGTTGGTCAGACTAAAACATTATTTCGGATCAGGTTCAACAACCACCGATCTGACGTTACAAAAAAGCCAAACCTCCCGGTCTCTCGCCATTTCAAGCAACCAGGTCATTCACTAAATAATGTGTCACTTTTTATTCTCCAGTCAAATTTTAGCTCAGATCGGTGCAGGGAACAACGCGAATCTTATCTCATTTACAAATTCCAATCAACCATTAACGAAGATCTGGGAGCACTTTCAACGGTAAGAAATCTGGCCGCCTAGATGAGCTACACATTCTTCCTTTTCGTTTCCTTTCTGTTTTTCTTTTCTTTTTTTTTTTCAGCGCTCATCCTGCCCGGAATTTTCCCCAAAGCAGACAGTGACCCACGGCGAATGACATCACCACCCGGACTTGACCTTCTGGAATATTCCCGAAGCTGACTCATTGACAAACGCCTGTAGCGTGCCCGTACCGACTATGACGTCATGTACCAAACCTATTTAAGTAATGTGTAACCAGCTACGCATCTTTTGTCCTGACGAAGACAGTGCCACTGTCGAAACGTCGACCCCTTGCCCATTTTACTTTTTAACGTCTCCCTATGTAATTAACTAGTGTTTGTAAACTTCCCTAAAATCTGTTTCCGGGTCTTTTTTTGAACTTGAATATATATATATATATAAGCAGGAAAAATCAGAAGACGACAAAGAGCTTACAGGAAAACACAAAGGGGAGTTTATTAACACATATGGGGATAGGGGACGACGTTTCGGCAGTCAGCGCTGCCTTCGACGGGACTGGGGTTTGGTGACAAGAACAAGCTTTATATATGGGAGAGGGTTATGTACAAGGGAAAGAGAGCAGCGCATGCGCTTTTGTCATGACTAACACCGGTTGGTGACTAAGTGAAAGGGGAATGGCCGGGTCTGTGCAGCAGGACCTTGAGGAAATACCAGTGAGCCTGAAAAAGAGACAAAAGAGCGTATGTATTGTGCTGGATTAGGAATGCAGGTTGCGAATAGTAGAAAGGATTCCTGGATCTTCGTTTATCTGACACCGGAATTTATGAATGAGATAAGATTCGCGCTGTTCCCTGAGCCGTTGGGAAGGAAAGCCTGACTGCAGGATGAAAATAGATATATTGGTGATTGAGTGTCCTGGTTTACTGAAATGGCGCGACACTGGCAGATTAGGTTTCTTCGCGACGTCAGATTTGTGGTTATTGAATCGCGTTCTAAATGACGTCGCTGTCTGTCCGATATATTGGGCGTTGCATTCATTGCATTGAAGAAGATAGACAGCATTAGAAGAATTACAGTTAAAGTCGCCATTAATGTTGACCCGATAATTAGAATTGGTACTTTCTGCAGAGTTAGCGGCTTGCATTGATTTACAAATTTGGCATCTACTTGCATTACAAGGGTGGCAGCCAATGTTATTTTCTGGAAGTTTGTTAATTTTGGCATTTACTAGTCTGTCTTGGATGTTCCGCGCCCGGCGATAACTTACGCGCGGTGGCTGTGAGAATATTTCCTTCATGCGATCAGATTGTGAAAGAATTGTGTAGTGGCGGTTGAGTATCCGGCTAATGTTAGGAACGCTGCCATTGAATGTGACAGTGAGATTTACTGCAGAGTTTCCATTGGTTCGAGGAGATCTTTGGAGCACTTGTTGGCGATCTGTGGATCTTGCCCTGGCTATAGCGTCTTTCACAAGTTTGTCCGGGTATTCACGATCAATGAAGGTTTGTTCTAGTCGTTGGAGATGGTTGTCTAGTTCGGCATCGTTAGTGCATATTCTGCGGTAGCGCAATGCCTGACTATAAGGTATGGCTAACTTAGTATGTCTTGGATGGCAACTGCGGAACGATAAGTACTGCTGAGCATCTGTAGGCTTCCGGTATAAGTTGGTTGAGATACTGCCGTTTTGTAACTTGACTTCCACATCCAAGAAGGTAACAGTGGAGGCGGAGTAGTGGGAGGTAAATTGAATGTTAGGGTGAATTTGGTTGAACCGGTTGATGAACGTGAGAAGGTCGCTTTCAGAATGAGGCCATATGATAAAAATATCATCTAAAAATCTCTTGTACACAAGTGGTTTCAATACGGAACATTCGAGAAATGTTTCCTCCAGGGATGCCATGAAGATATTTGCATAGTTGGGGGCCATTCTCGTGCCCATAGCTGTTCCGTTAACTTGCAGATAATGCTTGTTATCAAATTCAAAGTTATTGGAGGTCAAAATAAGTGTTAGCAGTTCGGCGAGGACAGTCGGATCATACGGCTGGTCAGGTTGATTTTCGTATGCTGAAACGGCCGCTGCTATACCATCTGCGTGGGGAATATTAGTGTAAAGGGACGTGACGTCTAACGTTGCCAAGAGACAGCTTGAGGGAACGGTTACTTGCGATACAGTTTGAAGGAAATGGTTGGTGTCTTTGACGTAGGAAGGTAATTTAGGGGGGATAGATTTAAGAACGTGATCGACGAAGGACGATATATTTTCAGTAGCGGTACCGTTACTGGACACAATTGGTCTTCCGGGATTGCTTGGTTTATGTATCTTAGGGAGCATGTAAAATCGTCCTGGTTTAGGGTCTTTAGGAAGTAAGTATTCGTAGAGCGCATCGCCAATTTTCTTAGTGGCCTTTAACCGTTTTAGTGTTTTACATATATCTGCGGCAATTTCATTGGTGGGGTCGGATTCGAGAGGTTCGTAAAAGTCTCCACAATTAAGTTGACGGAGTCCTTCCGCCACATAAGCTTGCTTATCCATTACGACTATGGCACCTCCTTTATCAGCCTGTTTGATGATGATACCTTCGTTGCTTTCTAGCGCGGACAAGCTTTGCTGTTCTGCTTTCGTAAGATTGTGCCGGAATTTCCGATTGGTTGAGTTTGCATAAGTACTGAGAATATCTTTTTGAACAGCTTTGATATACCTATCAAGACTTTTATCTCGGTTCGGGTTGGTAGTAAAATCGGATTTTACGCCCAAAGGATTTAGATTTGATTGCGGTTTGTCGTAGAAGTATTCTGTAAGGCGTAGTCGCCGCGCAAAGTTTTCAAGATCCAGATGTAGCTGATATTCATCGATTTTACTGTTATTGGGACAAAACGATAATCCCTTCTCCAGAAGAGAGATTTCCGCGGGTGTAAGGTCACGAGAAGAAAGGTTCACTACGCTACATTTGGTTAGTGTGGGGATGTCGGGGGCAAAGTTGCTGTCTAACGGGGTATCTGGACGTTGTTGTGAAGTATTGCTACGGGCTTCGGGATTAGGGGGTGCCGAATCTGTGGAAGTATTATGAGTTGGAGGGCACTCGATTTTATCTCTAAATAATTTATTTTGCTTTCTGAGCTTCAGGTGGATGTTTTTCTTTTGGAGGAATTTGTCTAACTCTGATCTATGAGAATGTGACAACGGGGTAGTGCTGTTAATGGCGTCGGCGTCTTCGGATAGAGACTTGATAGTATCTTGGCAGTGAGAAATTAGAATTTTAGTTAGGTCTAAAGATGGCTTTGTTAAGAATGGACAGCCATTGCACATTGCGTTCATGGTTCAGGGGGAAAGTTGATGTTTTGTGGATTTCTAGTCCACGCGGAATCCTGTCGTTTTCATGATAAGTAGCCAAAGTATCACGATGGGAGGTGTAGCGTGCAACTTTATCCGCGATTTTTCTGAGTTTAAAGAACGCCTCAGTGCTACTGCTGACAATTTGTGGGGAGTGAATTGGTACTGACTCACCGGCTAGCCAATCCTGCTGCCTGGATCGTGACGATTTCTCGGCACGTGTGCTTTTGTGTCGAAGCTGCAGCCTCCTGGAGTGCCGGCCATATGGGGTCCGGCGTTCCAGTACTTGCTGTACGTGTGGGTAGCCGACGGAGCAGCCGGGGTACCAGGGACTGCAGTCGGTGGGCGATCTGGGCGACTCCTTCGAAACTGGGGTGGAGGCCGTCAGCTGCAAGGACTCTGGTGGGGGGCTGTCGGTGGAAACCATGGTCCAGGAAATACAGGTCACGGGTACTTCGGCACAGGGTCATCAGTCGTTGGTTGAACGCAAACGCCCGGGCATTGCACTGGAATTCGCGTCGCCTGTCAAGATAAGGACGACGGCGGTTGTAGGATCTGGGTATGTGACGGAAGGACTCCGTCAACTTAATTGTGGAGACTTTTACAAATCTCTCGAATCCGACCCCACCAATGAAATTGCCGCAGATATATGTAAAACACTAAAACGGTTAAAGGCCACTAAGAAAATTGGCGATGCGCTCTACGAATACTTACTTCCTAAAGACCCTAAACCAGGACGATTTTACATGCTCCCTCAGATACATAAACCAAGCAATCCCGGAAGACCAATTGTGTCCAGTAACGGTACCGCTACAGAAAATATATCGTCCTTCGTCGATCACGTTCTTAAATCTATCCCCCCTAAATTACCTTCCTACGTCAAAGACACCAACCATTTCCTTCAAAGTGTATCGCAAGTAACCGTTCCCTCAAGCTGTCTCTTGGCAACGTTAGACGTCACGTCCCTTTACACTAATATTCCCCACGCAGATGGTATAGCAGCGGCCCTTTTCAGCATACAAAAATCAACCTGACCAGCCGTATGATCCGACTGTCCTCGCCGAACTGCTAACACTTATTTTGACCTCCAATAACTTTGAATTTGATAACAAGCATTATCTGCAAGTTAACGGGACAGCTATGGGCACGAGAATGGCCCCCAACTATGCAAATATCTTCATGGCATCCCTGGAGGAAACATTTCTCGAATGTTCCGTATTGAAACCACTTGTATACAAGAGATTTTGAGATGATATTTTTATCATATGGCCTCATTTTGAAAGCGACCTTCTCACGTTCATCAACCGGTTCAACCAAATTCACCCTAACATTCAATTTACCTCCCACTACTCCGCCTCCACTGTTACCTTCTTGGATGTGGAAGTCAAGTTACAAAACGGCAGTATCTCAACCAACCTATACCGGAAGCCTACAGATGCTCAGCAGTACTTATCGTTCCGCAGTTGCCATCCAACACATACTAAGTTAGCCATACCTTATAGTCAGGCATTACGCTACCGCAGAATATGCACTAACGATGCCGAACTAGACAACCTTCTCCAACGACTAGAACAAACCTTCATTGATCGTGAATACCCGGACAAACTTGTGAAAGACGCTATAGCCAGGGCAAGATCCACAGATCGCCAACAATTGCTCCAAAGATCTCCTCGAACCAATGGAAATTCTGCAGTAAATCTCACTGTCACATTCAATGGCAGCGTTACTAACATTAGCCGGATACTCAACCGCCACTACACAATTCTTTCACAATCTGATCGGATGAAGGAAATATTCTCACAGCCACCGCGCGTAAGTTATCGCCGGGCGCGGAACACCCAAGACAGACTAGTAAATGCCAAAATTAACAAACTTCCAGAAAATAACATTGGCTGCCATCCTTGTAATGCAAGTAGATGCTAAATTTGTAAATCAATGCAAGCCGCTAACTCTGCAGAAAGTACCAATTCTAATTATCGGGTCAACATTAATGGCGACTTTAACTGTAATTCTTCCAATGTTGTCTATCTTCTTCAATGCAATGAATGCAACGCCCAATATATCGGACAGACAGCTACGTCATTTAGAACGCGATTCAATAACCACAAATCTGACGTCGCGAAGAAACCTAATCTGCCAGTGTCGCGCCATTTCAGTAAACCAGGACACTCAATCACCAATATATCTATTTTCATCCTGCAGTCAGGCTTTCCTTTCCCAACGGCTCAGGGAACAGCGCGAATCTTATCTCATTCATAAATTCCAGTGTCAGATAAACGAAGATCCAGGAATCCTTTCTACTATTCGCAACCTGCATTCCTAATCCAGCACAATACATACGCTCTTTTGTCTCTTTTTCAGGCTCACTGGTATTTCCTCAAGGTCCTGCTGCACAGACCCGGCCATTCCCCTTTCACTTAGTCACCAACCTGTGTTAGTCATGACAAAAGCGCATGCACTGCTCTCTTTCCCTTGTACATAACCCTCTCCCATATATAAAGCTTGTTCTTGTCACCAAACCCCAGTCCCGTCGAAGGCAGCGCTGACTGCGGAAACGTCGTCCCCTATCCCTATATGTGTTAATAAACTCCCCTTTGTGTTTTCCTGTAAGCTCTTTGTCGTCTTCTGATTTTTTCTGCTTATTTCATTCTCGTGGTCAACCGCCCTCCTAAGCTTCTAATCTATTTCTACGATGACCACCGACAGAGGAGGACCGAAGATGCCCATCAGGAAGTATCCTTTTTATGCTCCTGTGATAGCTGTACTTGGTGACTCACAAACTAAATATCTCCGTTTCCACTTCGATCCCAGATCCCGTACTGCCCCGACAATGTTCGTGTCCAAGAGCGAAGGCCGAATTGCAGACTTCGAAGAAGAGGTGGACCAGCTGCCCGCAAGTGTTCGTGTCGTGGTGTTGCACTGTGGGACGAATGACATGCCGGACACCGATCCCGACATGGCCATCCGTCGCTATGTGCAGCTCATCGACCACATTCGCTCTCGGGGAAACATCGAACTTGTGGTATGTACGCTCATCTTACCCAGATCCTACAACCGCCGTCGTCCTTATCTTGACAGGCGACGCGAATTCCAGTGCAATCCCCGGGCGTTTGCGTTCAACCAACGACTGATGACCCTGTGCCGAAGTGCCCGTGACCTGTATTTCCTGGACCATGGTTTCCACCGACAGCCCCCCACCAGAGTCCTTGCAGCTGACGGCCTCCACCCCAGTTTCGAAGGAGTCGCCCAGATCGCCCACCGACTGCAGTCCCTGGTACCCCGGCTGCTCCGTCGGCTACCCACACGTACAGCAAGTACTGGAACGCCGGACCCCATATGGCCGGCACTCCAGGAGGCTGCAGCTTCGACACAAAAGCACACGTGCCGAGAAATCGTCACGATCCAGGCAGCAGGATTGGCTAGCCGGTGAGTCAGTACCAATTCACTCCCCACAAATTGTCAGCAGTAGCACTGAGGCGTTCTTTAAACTCAGAAAAATCGCGGATAAAGTTGCACGCTACACCTCCCATCGTGATACTTTGGCTACTTATCATGAAAACGACAGGGTTCCGCGTGGACTAGAAATCCACAAAACATCAACCTTCCCCCTGAACCATGAACGCAATGTGCAATGGCTGTCCATTCTTAACAAAGCCATCTTTAGACCTAACTAAAATTCTAATTTCTCACTGCCAAGATACTATCAAGTCTCTATCCGAAGACGCCGACGCCATTAACAGCACTACCCCGTTGTCACATTCTCATAGATCAGAGTTAGACAAATTCCTCCAAAAGAAAAACATCCACCTGAAGCTCAGAAAGCAAAATAAATTATTTAGAGATAAAATCGAGTGCCCTCCAACTCATAATACTTCCACAGATTCGGCACCCCCTAATCCCGAAGCCCGTAGCAATACTTCACAACAACGTCCAGATACCCCGTTAGACAGCAACTTTGCCCCCGACATCCCCACACTAACCAAATGTAGCGTAGTGAACCTTTCTTCTCGTGACCTTACACCCGCGGAAATCTCTCTTCTAGAGAAGGGATTATCGTTTTGTCCCAATAACAGTAAAATCGATGAATATCACCTACATCTGGATCTTGACAACTTTGCGCGGCGACTACGCCTTACGGAATACTTCTACGACAAACCGCAATCAAATCTAAATCCTTCCGGCGTAAAATCCGATTTTACTCCCAACCCGAACCGAGATAAAAGTCTTGATATGTATATCAAAGCTGTTCAAAAAGATATTCTCAGTACTTATGCAAACTCAACCAATCGGAAATTCCGGCACAATCTTACGAAAGCAGAACAGCAAAGCTTGTCCGCGCTACAAAGCAACGAAGGTATCATCATCAAACAGGCTGATAAAGGAGGTGCCATAGTCGTAATGGATAAGCAAGCTTATGTGGCGGAAGGACTCCGTCAACTTAATTGTGGAGACTTTTACAAACCTCTCGAATCCGACCCCACCAATGAAATTGCCGCAGATATATGTAAAACACTAAAACGGTTAAAGGCCACTAAGAAAATTGGCGATGCGCTCTACGAATACTTACTTCCTAAAGACCTTAAACCAGGAAGATTTTACATGCTCCCTAAGATACATAAACCAAGCAATCCCGGAAGACCAATTGTGTCCAGTAACGGTACCGCTACAGAAAATATATCGTCCTTCGTCGATCACGTTCTTAAATCTATACCCCCTAAATTACCTTCCTACGTCAAAGACACCAACCATTTCCTTCAAACTGTATCGCAAGTAACCCTTCCCTCAAGCTGTCTCTTGGCAACGTTAGACGTCACGTCCCTTTACACTAATATTCCCCACGCAGATGGTCTAGCAGCGGCCGTTTCAGCATACAAAAATCAACCTGACGAGCCGTATGATCCGACTGTCCTCGCCGAACTGCTAACACTTATTTTGACCTCCAATAACTTTGAATTTTATAACAAGCATTATCTGCAAGTTAACAGGACAGCTATGGGCACGAGAATGGCCCCAAACTATGCAAATATCTTCATGGCATCCCAGGAGGAAACATTTCTCGAATGTTCCGTATTGAAACCACTTGTATACAAGAGATTTTGAGATGATATTTTTATCATATGGCCTCATTCTGAAAGCGACCTTCTCACGTTCATCAACCGGTTCAACCAAATTCACCCTAACATTCAATTTACCTCCCACTACTCCGCCTCCACTGTTACCTTCTTGGGTGTGGAAGTCAAGTTACAAAACGGCAGTATCTCAACCAACTTATACCGGAAGCCTACAGATGCTCAGCAGTACTTATCGTTCCGCAGTTGCCATCCAAGACATACTAAGTTAGCCATACCTTATAGTCAGGCATTGCGCTACCGCAGAATATGCACTAACGATGCCGAACTAGTCAACCATCTCCAACGACTAGAACAAACCTTCATTGATCGTGAATACCCGGACAAACTTGTGAAAGACGCTATAGCCAGGGCAAGATCCACAGATCGCCAACAATTGCTCCAAAGATCTCCTTGAACCAATGGAAATTCTGCAGTAAATCTCACTGTCACATTCAATGGCAGCGTTACTAATATTAGCCGGATACTCAACCGCCACTACACAATTCTTTCACAATCTGATCGGATGAAGGAAATATTCTCACAGCCACCACGCGTAAGTTATCGCCGGGCGCGGAACATCCAAGACAGACTAGTAAATGCCAAAATTAACAAACTTCCAGAAAATAACATTGGCTGTCACCCTTGTAATGCAAGTAGATGCCAAATTTGTAAATCAATGCAAGCCGCTAACTCTGCAGAAAGTACCAATTCTAATTATCGGGTCAACATTAATGGCGACTTTAACTGTAATTCTTCCAATGTTGTCTATCTTCTTCAATGCAATGAATGCAACGCCCAATATATAGGACAGACAGCTACGTCATTTAGAACGCGATTCAATAACCACAAATCTGACGTCGCGAAAAAACCTAATCTGCCAGCGTCGCGCCATTTCAGTAAACCAGGACACTCAATCACCAATATATCTATTTTCATCCTGCAGTCAGGCTTTCCTTCCCAACGGCTCAGGGAACAGCGCGAATCTTATCTCATTCATAAATTCCAGTGTCAGATAAACGAAGATCCAGGAATCCTTTCTACTATTCGCAACCTGCATTCCTAATCCAGCACAATACATACGCTCTTTGGTCTCTTTTTCAGGCTCACTGGTATTTCCTCAAGGTCCTGCTGCACAGACCTGGCCATTCCCCTTTCACTTAGTCACCAACCGGTGTTAGTCATGACAAAAGCGCATGCACTGCTCTCTTTCCCTTGTACATAACGCTCTCCCATATATAAAGATTGTTCTTGTCACCAAACCCCAGTCCCGTCGAAGGCAGCGCTGACTGCCGAAACGTCGTCCCCTATCCCTATATGTGTTAATAAACTCCCCTTTGTGTTTTCCTGTAAGCTCTTTGTCGTCTTCTGATTTTTCCTGCTTATATATAGAAAAGGTAAAGAAGGGATTCAGAAGCCTTGAGGGAGAGTTTAAAATATTTTTAAAACTCTCCCTCAAGGCTTCTGAATCCCTTCTTTGCCTTTTCTGTTCTTATATACTTACGTGTCCATCCGTACTCCCTGAATCATCAGCATATATATATAAATGAAGAAAAATAGTATACGCTCTTTGGCTGCACGTTGAACATATGTTTATAAGTCCCAAACGTCGCCACACCAGCATTGGACAGCTGTTTCGGCCTTATTGGACCTTGATCAGCAATGCGTAGGTGGGCGACGCATGAGCGAGTGGCGTCGGAAGGTCACGTGGAACGTGATGTCCTCCCGTCAGGGTGAGTGACTCACCTCTGAAAGCCCAGTGCGAAGCCAGTAAAGTATTAAATGAAGAAAAATAGTATACGCTCTTTGGCTGCACGTTGAACATATGTTTATAAGTCCCAAACGCCGCCACACCAGCATTGGACAGCTGTTTCGGCCTTATTGGGCCTTCATCAGCAATGCGTAGGTGGGCGACGCTTGAGCGACTGGCGTCGGAAGGTCGCGTGGAACGTGATGTCCTCCCGTCAGGGTGAGTGACTCCCCTCTGAAAGCCCAGTGCGAAGCCAGTAAAGTATTAAATGAAGAAAAATAGTATACGCTCTTTGGCTGCACGTTGAACATATGTTTATAAGCGTCGCCCACCTACGCATTGCTGATGAAGGCCCAATAAGGCCGAAACAGCTGTCCAATGCTGGTCCAAACCCCAGTCCACCAAACCCCAGTCCCGTCGAAGGCAGCGCTGACTGTCGAAACGTCGTCCCCTATCCCTATATGTGTTAATAAACTCCCCTTTGTGTTTTCCTGTAAGCTCTTTGTCGTCTTCTGATTTTTCCTGCTTATTTCATTCTCGTGGTCAACCGCCCTCCTAAGCTTCTAATATCTCTCTCTCTCTCTATATATATATATATATAGATACTCATTGGACGATGCGACAGCACCAGAGGACACGTGTTTCGCCGTGTTTGCGGCTCGTCGGCCCTGGGTAGCTGCGCATCGTTCGGGATTGGCAAACCAGGGGTCACTCAGCGAGCGATATACACCGATAGCGATATATATACAGCGATATATATATATATATATATATATATATATATATATATAATGAGGGGAAGAAAGCCATTAAAGAAACAAGTAAATGACACTAGACGTGTATGAAATTCAAAATTAAAGATTAAGACGGCTTCTATGGCTGCAAAGAGAGAAACAGATACTCATGGACCGATGCGACAGCACAAGAGGTCACGTGTTTCGCCGTGTTTGCGACTCAGCAGCCCTGAGTGGCTGCGCATCGTTCGGAATTGGCAAACCTGGGTTCGCTCAGCGAGCGATATACACCTGGGAGGGTGACTGAGTACTCCCTCAGTGCGAGCCACTCAATTATAATGAGGAAAAAAAAGCCTTAAAGAAACAAGTAAATGACTCTAGACGTGTTTGAAATTCAAAATTAAAGATTAAGAGGGACACTAGTGTCCTCTGGCGCTGTCGCATCGTTCTATGAGTATCTGTTTCTCTGCGTGCAGCCATAGAAGCCGTCTTGATCTTTAATTTCGAATTTCGAACTTGTGTCAAACTTTCAAAAGTGTCATTTACTAGTTTTTTTAATGGCTTTCCCCCCTCTTTATAATTCACTGGCTTGCACTGTGGCATTGAGGAGTGCTCAGTTACCCTCCCAGGTGTATATCGCTCGCTGAGTGACCCCTGGTTTGCCAATCCCGAACGATGCGCAGCTACCCAGGGCCGACGAGCCGCAAACACGGCAAAACACGTGTCCTCTGGTGCTGTCGCATCGTTCAATGAGTATCTGTTTCTCTACGTGCAGCCATAGAAGCCATTTTTATCTGTAAGTTTGAATTTCAAACACGTCTAGCATCATTTACTTATTTTTTTAATGGCTTTCCCCCTCTTTATAATTCACTGGCTTGCACTGTGGCATTGAGGAGTGCTCAGTCACCCTCCCAGGTGTATATCGCTGGCTGAGTGACCCCTGGTTTGCCAATCCCGAACGATGCGCAGCTACCCAGGGCCGACGAGGCGCAAACACGGCGAAACACGTGTCCTCTGGTGCTGTCGCATCGTTCAATGAGTATCTGTTTCTCTACGTGCAGCCATAGAAGCCATTTTTATCTGTAAGTTTGAATTTCAAACACGTCTAGCATCATTTACTTTTTTTTTAATGGCTTTCCCCCCTCTTATATATATATATATATATATATATATAATGTTTACAATTTGATCGTGCACTCCCAGCCAAGGACAGCTGTTTCGCTCTACTTGGAGCTCGTCAGCCTAGCGTAGGGAAGTGACACGATCTTGGGTCGGCACAACAGTGCGTCTCGGCGAGACGTCAATGTTCCACGGTGATGACGCCACCTGTGGAGGCCGCAGTGCAAGCCAGCAAGTACATATAAAAAGTAAAAAAATAGCCGAAGCTCTGTAGCTGCACGTTGAGCATATGTTTACAATTTGATCGTGCACTCCCAGCCAAGGACAGCTGTTTCGCTCTACTTGGAGCTCGTCAGCCTAGCGTAGGGAAGTGACACGATCTTGGGTCGGCACAACAGTGCGTCTCGGCGAGACGTCAATGTTCCACGGTGATGACGCCACCTGTGGAGGCCGCAGTGCAAGCCAGCAAGTACATATAAAAAGTAAAAAAATAGCCGAAGCTCTGTAGCTGCACGTTGACGAGCACGGCTGCCGAGCTCCAAGTAGAGCGAAACAGCTGTCCTTTGCTGGGAGTGCACGATCAAATTGTAAACATATGCTCAACGTGCAGCTACAGAGCTTCGGCTATTTTTTTACTTTTTATATGTACTTGCTGGCTTGCACTGCGGCCTCCACAGGTGGCGTCATCACCGTGGAACATTGACGTCTCGCTGAGACGCACTGTTGTGCCGACCCAAGATCGTGTCACTTCCCTACGCTAGGCTGACGAGCTCCAAGTAGAGCGAAACAGCTGTCCTTGGCTGGGAGTGCACGATCAAATTGTAAACATATGCTCAACGTGCAGCTACAGAGCTTCGGATATTTTTTTACTTTTTATATGTACTTGCTGGCTTGCACTGCGGCCTCCACAGGTGGCGTCATCACCGTGGAACATTGACGTCTCGCCGAGACGCACTGTTGTGCCGACCCAAGATCGTGTCACTTCCCTACGCTAAGATGACGAGCTCCAAGTAGAGTGAAACAGCTGTCCTTGGCTGGGAGTGCACGATCAAATTGTAAACATATGCTCAACGTGCAGCTACAGAGCTTCGGCTATTTTTTTACTTTTTATATGTACTTGCTGGCTTGCACTGCGGCCTCCACAGGTGGCGTCATCACCGTGGAACATTGACGTCTCGCCGAGACGCACTGTTGTGCCGACCCAAGATCGTGTCACTTCCCTACGCTAGGCTGACGAGCTCCAAGTAGAGCGAAACAGCTGTCCTTGGCTGGGAGTGCACGATCAAATTGTAAACATATGCTCAACGTGCAGCTACAGAGCTTCGGCTATTTTTTTACTTTTTATATGTACTTGCTGGCTTGCACTGCGGCCTCCACAGGTGGCGTCATCACCGTGGAACATTGACGTCTCGCCGAGACGCACTGTTGTGCCGACCCAAGATCGTGTCACTTCCCTACGCTAGGCTGACGAGCTCCAAGTAGAGCGAAACAGCTGTCCTTGGCTGGGAGTGCACGATCAAATTGTAAACATATGCTCAACGTGCAGCTACAGAGCTTCGGCTATTTTTTTACTTTTTATGTGTACTTGCTGGCTTGCACTGCGGCCTCCACAGGTGGCGTCATCACCGTGGAACATTGACGTCTCGCCGAGACGCACTGTTGTGCCGACCCAAGATCGTGTCACTTCCCTACGCTAAGCTGACGAGCTCCAAGTAGAGCGAAACAGCTGTCCTTGGCTGGGAGTGCACGATCAAATTGTAAACATATGCTCAACGTGCAGCTACAGAGCTTCGGCTATTTTTTTACTTTTTATATGTACTTGCTGGCTTGCACTGCGGCCTCCACAGGTGGCGTCATCACCGTGGAACATTGACGTCTCGCCGAGACGCACTGTTGTGCCGACCCAAGATCGTGTCACTTCCCTACGCTAGGCTGACGAGCTCCAAGTAGAGCGAAACAGCTGTCCTTGGCTGGGAGTGCACGATCAAATTGTAAACATATGCTCAACGTGCAGCTACAGAGCTTCGGCTATTTTTTTACTTTTTATATGTACTTGCTGGCTTGCACTGCGGCCTCCACAGGTGGCGTCATCACCGTGGAACATTGACGTCTCGCCGAGACGCACTGTTGTGCCGACCCAAGATCGTGTCACTTCCCTACGCTAGGCTGACGAGCTCCAAGTAGAGCGAAACAGCTGTCCTTGGCTGGGAGTGCACGATCAAATTGTAAACATATGCTCAACGTGCAGCTACAGAGCTTCGGCTATTTTTTTACTTTATATATATATATATATATATATTGTAGTGAAGATAACGACACGTCAGATGACGACGATGACTCGCGCCACTCCCGCGCGGCTGTCTGAATAAACCTATTCCTACGGTCACGCCTACCTGCGCTCTTCCGCTCTACATATTTGGTGGAGGTGCGGGGCAGGGCGTCAGCATCACGGTGATCTACAAGTCTGGGCCAACCTTAAAGACCCCTGTGGACGCCTTGGCCGATGGGTGCTCAAGTTACAGCCGTACGACATCACCGGGCTTCCGTCTTCCGAGGGGGGGCAATGTAGTGAAGATAACGACACGTCAGATGACGACGATGACTCGCGCCACTCCCGCGCGGCTGTCTGAATAAACCTATTCCTACGGTCACGCCTACCTGCGCTCTTCCGCTCTACAATATATATGTGCAGTGTCTACTTTTCATGCATGTACCATTAGCATCGTTTCTGGGTGTGTGACTTCGCAGAAATTGAACAAAACCCAGGAGCATGACATCACGACTTTTTCTTTACAACACCGCACGCGCACGGTTTTCGTGCAGGAAAAAACAGGTTTCACGAGTCGGACTTTCATGGTGACGCCAGTTCAGGCGGAGTTACCTTTGTGCAGTGACCTTTGTGAAGTTACCTTGGAGCAGGCTAGATGGTGATTACCGTGCTGCTAAACGAGCACAATCTTGAAAATAACGAAAAAGAGAACGTGTCCTGTCGTCCCTCCTCTGTTCCTTTCTCGGGTTCCGTTTTTTCACTATGTACCAGCTGGCCTGCACCCTTGTCCTTTTGCCATTACTTGAAAATAATGTTCTGTATGACCAGAAGAATATGACTTACAGTATAGTGCACACATTTTTCTGATTACAACGCTCAGTAGCGTTGCTGACACGGTCACGAAAGGTAGGAAGAACATGTTTTTCGAGTGGAAGTCGAAGTTGATTTCTGCATCATGGTAAAATTTAAGCTACGCCGTTTGTGCGCATGTGTAGGAAACAGGCCTCATCTGGCTGTACATCCCATTGACACGCCTGCATTTCCCGTTTCTTATCCTCCTAGACCGAGTCAATGAATTGCAGTATGGTGCTAAATTTTCTTTGACAGGTAGATACTTGTATGTCGATATCATTGCAACAATAGTACTAAAAAGGGTATAATTCCACTTATCCCCTTATTGCATACAGAGGTTCGATTGTTTGCTGGTAGGCAGAATAATATACCTTGTTTATGATTTCCTTATGAGTTAGTGACATTATCAGTCACACCATACCTTATCAATCACTCTCATCCTCAGCTCATCTTAAACTGTATCAGTTAGCCCTTGACTACCAACCATCAGTCGATGTGTTCCCATCGTTTCATCAATGATACCAACAATCTTGCAACAATCCACAATTGCCTTATACAATAACCAGTCTTATGCCAGAACAGCTCCCCTCTGTGGATCGAGAAATATAAATCTTATCACTTGATACCGTCTTATCGGCAACCAATATCAACGGGTGTGTCGCTATCAGTCAGCAGCGAACCCCATGAGCCTCAGCATTTCACCCATTAGCACGTATTACTATCGTTGTCGGTAAACTAACTCTCATCATGAATTATCTCTGATAGATCCATGCGAAGTATCTCACCCTGATAAGCCGTTTTTCTGGAGTATATCTACATGAGACAGATCATGAAGAGACTCGAACTCCCTCGAACCCCCCCACTTGTCGGGCTCTTATCAATCTACTCATTTCAGTATCTAGGAGTGATAAGGATTGAAGGTTCGCGATAACGATGAGAACTTCTTGGTCATCCCTACATAATTGACAGATAACGACCGACAATATGAGTGGATAATTGAGTGAGCGGTAGGGCATCATAAGGTACGGTGGACTGATAAGCAAATAATAAACAAGGTCCCATAGTCTGATCTGTCTGTTTTAGTACAGTAACCAAACTGTACTAAGACGTTCCGGTTAGCACGTGTCTCAAGCTGCTTTCATAGCAGCTGTTTGCTTGAGCCTCCTACCATCTCGTTGGTAAAAGACACTATTATTAACAAAGCAATTATCACTGCAGCTTATCAGTAGCTCATTGCGAGACACCGGCAGTTATCTCCATTATTCAGTTCATGTTAGTCGCCTATCCGTTATCGGTTGATGCTTATTGGGGAACAGGTTTTCCTGGTAGGTTTCCTGCCAATGACAGCGTAATACCTTATAGATGATTTCATTGTCACCAAGTGAAATTATCAATCTGCCAGCTTTTATCAGTTGTGCTCACAAAGTGGACCATTATGTTCAGGCCAGGTTATATGTCACCAGGTCAACAACTGCTATAAAGTTATTTTTGTTCGTTTGTCTTTTGTTAAAAGCCGTGACCAGTGAGCCCTCGACAGTCGGCACGTCCCTATTATGACACCTACACCACCTATAACCATGTCAGATGTTATCTTTTGTGGCTAATTATCAATCCTCATGAGTCGATAGCTCGTAATCAGTCACCAGAAAAAAAAAAAAAGAACGGGTCACTCTCTATCAATTAATCAACGGCGATTTACATGGACCCCAGGAGCGTTTCACCTCTTATCGGTCAGTATCATTGTCAATAAAACTAGGGCTCGTCAGGATTTATGACTGGTGACTGGTGATTTATGACTGACACTTATCGCGAAGCCGTGCAAAGTTTCTAACATCGATTATCTGCAGTTTGTGAGTCCATCTGTGTGCGGATTCTCATCAATAGCTGACCAGTCGATAAATTCAATAATGAGGTATGAATTTCATTTCGAGTGCTTAAAAACACCATGACTCAGATGACACCATGATGACATCTGGATTAAGTGAGATGGCACGCGAGCTAATTTCCATCGCCGAGAAAACATGTAGATCTCCCAAGGTGACGTACTTTCTACATCGGTGATCTGATTCCTTGTGACGAAATAGCCAATGGCCTAAACATTTCCCGCAAAAAAATCGTGTGAAGCCACACAACACTTACATGGCTAACTATAGAGAATGTTAGTCGCGAGAAAACGAATTAGACACAGAAGTGGATACAAACCTGCAAGAGACAGCAGCAGCAGCCTATGAGGGTACTCTGACATCGCAGTGGTCGGACGAGCCTGATCACAACCCTACCCTGGGTGTCAACCACGAACATTTGAAAGCACCGGTTGTCTGGGACCCAGTACCGAGTGCAACAGCCGCTTGCTGGAAAAGACCGTACAATGCAGAAACGCTCACCTGACAGAAAGCTTTAGGCAACACTGTCAAATTTTAGCTCAGATTTGACATGGCTTCTATTTTGATGTAATCACCGACTGAAATAAGAGTTTTTATCAATGTGGTGCTGAGTACGACCACACGGGCTATATTAGCACGCTGCATATCACCTTATAAATATGTGTTGAGTAGATGGGGGTGAGTCCATCTCAACTGAGACTAGGTGGTTCTGACATCATTAGTGATTTTTATTTTAAAAAATGTATATATTGTAGCCTGACTCAGATAGGGAATGGGA
This sequence comes from Ornithodoros turicata, assembly GCF_037126465.1. Lineage (NCBI taxonomy): Eukaryota > Metazoa > Arthropoda > Arachnida > Ixodida > Argasidae > Ornithodoros > Ornithodoros turicata. The sequence continues at coordinate 5,562,895 of NC_088202.1, read as the reverse complement.
CAGCAAGTATCTTTGCTCTAGTTTCTGCAGTTCCTCAGAAAAAAAAAAAAAAATCCGGAAGAATATGGCAGGTCAAACGTACTTTCAGCCACAGCGATTTTGGCATGCAGCGTCGTTCCAACGAACACGTTCACGGCTTCGAATTTTTTTGCTCGCACTGGCACCTCTGCTGGCTTCTAGTGCGTGGGTTTAGTTCCGGCGGGAGTTTTGTTAGTTTGCAGCTAAAATACGCAAAGTCGGCGGCGATGACAAAAATCGCTCGCATTCTTGCGCCTATTGTGGCACTTGTGTTCATGCCTGTGAAACGAACAACGTATCGCCATGTAGCAGAGACTGAGCTACATAATTTGGTATCAAATTTAGATGTGTACGCCAGGTTGTAGTCAGCATGGAGGAGTCTGCCACACGTGACATTTAAAAAATGTGGTTTTTGAGCGCCCATATAAAAAAAAAACTTCGATTTTTTTTCAAACTTAGTAGCCACTTTTTTCCGTATGTGATATTTGAGTGCACAAAAAAACGAACGTATTTTCCTTGCACAGTAAAAGCTAGAGCGCACCAAAGTTTCTGTGTCGCACTGTTGTGCGTGTAACGACCATGAAAGCGCTGCGAGATGTTCACTGGTAGATATTCTCGTTTTTCTTGAGACAGCCACCCGTTAGTCTACCAAACTAGTCTGACAAAAAATTCTGTGTCCGTCGGCAAGTACTTTGGCGTGGCAGAAGTCGCCGCAGCTACTAATGAATGACCAGGAGCGTAACAAGATTAGCGCCACCCGCACTGCAGCTGTATCCGGCTTCAGATACAAAACCCAAATTAGTCATTGCGACTTGCGAGAGCGAGTGGTTCCTCTGCCTGTTGCCAGCATTAATTCCATTGATAACAGTTGTGTTTTGGCACCGTTTCCACTCGCCGTTGCTTTGCCGTTTGTCTCTTCGCCATGAACATGAGGTTCAGTAAAGACTGTGTCTACTGCGCGAACTACATAAACAGGCACAGACAGAAGGTACATTTTCAAAAGAACTTCGCCCGTGTGTTTTCGCTGGACGATGCGCTGTTGAGAAACGTCCTGAGGCCTGAACAGTATTGTAAAGTGCGCAGGTCGGATTATCTTTGCCACAACTGCTAATGCAATCAATCATATCTGAATAAATAGTGACCCATCTTTACTGGCGTGGCCTCGAGAACTGGATGTAACCATAGAATTTTTCTGCACGTACAGCACAGTGACACACACACTCGGTCTACATTTCGCTATAGTGTCAGTAAAAGTGTGGGTTATAGAGCCTGCGAAATAACTAGTGAATATGAGAGCAAGGGAGCCTTGCACAACTTTGTTTTATTGCCGGCTACTCCCAAGGTCCGTCCGACCTGCTCAACGTCCCAGCACGGGCCGTCCTTCAAGAGTGCCCCGTGCCACAGCAAACCTCCCCGCGTGCTGTGCCTCATGTGATGTTTGGGTTTCCGGGCCACCGTTATAACTCGCACCTCAAGTTCGTTAGTATGCCGGCAGAGGCATCTAACGTATTACCCGAAGATGAGGCCGAGCCGTTGCACAGGATTTTCCAGGTTCACTGGCCTTGAACCTCAAAGCTGCAGTTAGTCTGAAGAAAACAGTATAACATCTCACAAACACAATGCACACCCAACCGACGAAGGAATCCCAGCAAAAACCGAAATCGAAGCTGCCCCACCCACACATCTGTTCCAGGGGAACGCCACACATCTGTAAAATTGCAAAAATACGTCTACACAACCCATATTACTCCCAAGTTTGGTTACGAAGACGCGAGAGTGCGTCCGCGAGAGCATGCACCTTTCGTTTTCGATTCCTTAGGGTGTGCTTCTGGGCTGACTACAGGGAGTTGGAGCACCATTTGCGAAGTTCCATGTCAGCCTCAGACAGAAAGGGTACGGCGTCCTGGTACGCTCGGGCAGCGTCGTGCTCAGAAGCTGCACCCAAAATTGCGTCGTCTACCTAAAAGGTATGGCGTAACCGGCGAGCCGAATCCGTGTATTTGCTTGGAACGGCAATGAAATAGTGGCAAAGCGTTGCAGCAAGTAGAAACGGACTGAACGAGGTTCCGAATGGTACTCGGGTCATGCGCCATACCTGAAGCGTCGGATACGGTGTATCCGGAGACGGAAGACGCTCTATCCAAAGATATCACAAGGCGTCGCGATCTTCCGGATGAACGAGAACATCATATACGCCTTAGGAATGTCAGCGGTGAGTGCGACGGGACAAGCGCGAAATAACACAAGTTGCAGAAGCAGGTCTGTGTTCAAGTTATGTCCAGTGCGTAGAACTTGGTTGAGGAAGAGCTGATCATCGACGTGTGAAGACGGGTTAAAAGGAAAGCGTAGCTTGGTTGTGACCACTTCATGGCGTATTACGGTATGGTGTGGGATTGTACGTCTGGGCTGTGGGACGACGGAGGTACCCTTTCAGCGTGTCCCTCGTCGAAGTACTCTGAGATGGTGTCGTGGTATAGCTTGTAGAGTTCAGCGTCATCGATCGCGAAACCAGGACCTGGGCAAGCAGGATTGCTTCCGCGATGCCAGGATTGGCGGCTAACGCAACGTAATGGCTGTCCCTGATAAGGAGATGCACTTGATAGCGACAGCCTACATTCTCTATAAAATTTTCGAACAGCTCTATGGCGGGACGACTAGCAGCGGCGACGGGATGTTCGGACGAGATGCCGGTGGCGTCTAGTCTCCACATTTCGGACGGACCCCAGGTTTACTGCTCGGCAGGGCACAGGCAGCCGACATCGTGGTGATGACGGATGTGCGTTCGGGCGCTGCCACATGATTCGAACCGTGGAGAATCTATCCGAAGCTTGTGTTAACTGCGGCAAGGCCATATCCCAAACAGCAAATATTGCCCGTTACCGGAGATCAATAAACGTCAGAGCCGATGTGCACAGAGGTTTGGACGTTACCCCTAACCCTTATAGGGAGAGCATCGGCGGGATCTAATCCAAGGGCTTGAAGATCGGCGGTAACCAAAACATCTAGGGAGGTGTCAGCCAGGGAGGATAGTTCCGGTACCTCGACAGCTTCGATGGTAATTGCGTCGCCGCCATACTTGCTGGTGAGCTGTAACGCCTCACTTATCATCTCAAAATAAAGTTATTGTCGTTCTTCAATCTGGGCAATATATGTATTTGCTATAACCTGTGCTGTAACTCCGCAGCGGCCATGTATCCAGAGAACATTGATGACATCACATGAGAGGCGCTGTGCAGGCACTGAGCATGGCTAGGCGGGTGAAAGCGCCTGCTCGTTTGTGGCAGCCAAGGTCTTGTAGAAAATCAGGAAGTGGTGGGTTCCGAATCCTACCAACGGTTGTGTTGACAAAGTTTTCCCCTGGATTTCCCGGTAGACTTCAGAGACGGATGTTGGCCCAGGACGCACAGCAACCCCACTGTCGCCCGCTATCCTCTCTCTCTCCGTCCATGTCTGTACACCACTCATAACATCAGCTGCATCGTGGCGCGAACATGGAATCAAGAGGAGCCACGTAGTGGAGAGTTTTAGCATATAGCAAGCGGTCTAGGGGAACAGTTACGATAAATTCGTGATATCAGATACTTCAGAGGAACCAGGCTTGGCTTTTTCATGTTTTCGGAATGGTCATCGCACAGACCCTTCCAATCAAACTAAATCTCCTCTAATCATTCCAATCTTTCTAAATGCTGCTACTGAACCGCTGAACTGAAAGAAACCTCTCCAAGCAGTCTGACGCGACGGGGACACCGAAGCTCCAACAATACCTGAAAGAACTGTTATCGCATTTAAAAAAACGTCGTTAGCTGCAACTACATAACAACGTCCGGAGGCATATGTCACGTAACTTAGGACCACCTCAATCATCCGTGATCTTCAAATTAAGCCGCATCGATATTACCATACCATCTATTTTTCTTTTTAATTCCGTGTTAGCGGCGCGAAGCAACTGTGGCTATGAGCGGCGTGCAGATGTGGACAGATGGAGCGAGGACAGCAGGAAGGACTGGGGGACGGGGACTAGTATGCGTCCTGGGCCGACTTCAGCGGGAACTGTGCCGACATTCGCCTGGAAAGTCTTCGGAAAACTCTGGGAAAACCTCAGACAGCACAGCCGGTGGCAGGATTCGAACCCGTGTCACCTCCCAGTCTCGGCGTGGAAAGCGATCATCCTAACCACTATGCCACTTGAGCTGGTATTTGGCGGTCTCAGGAGGACCTTGTCGGCCAGAAGATTGGTTCCGAAAAAAAACGTCTAGCAAGCGGTTAATGAGTACCTACGCACCTTCTTAGGCTTCAACTTCACTAAAAGGAGCAGCTTAGCACCTTCAGGTAAACAACTTCTCTGCTGGAATACACGCGCTTCCCAAACAATGATAATGCTTTGTTTCTCAGAGTATTAGTTCCCATTCTGCTACTAATTTAATGAATTCTAATCCAATCTCATAATTTAAAGCTACTTATTGAACCACTATCATATAACGGTGAACCCAACACAGATGAATGAAGTCTTACATTGCCCAGAATGGAAATCCCCGATTTTCGGGTACGACGGCGACCTGCGGTGTTTTCTTATACTGAGGTGAGGGTTCGATGACAAGAATGTGGTGTTGATCCACAAAACACTACTGCTCCCTCTTCTAGCAAGGAAAACTTACATTCAGCCATATAGTACACGTTCTGACTCTGGTTGTTGTAGGCGACGTATTTGTTCTGTGTCTCGAAGTCGATGAGCACTGAAATATGTTAAAAAGAAAGTTGCCGAATTACCAACATCAAGTGTTTCAGACATTGAATCGTATTAATGGACATGGTTAAAGTTCATGCAGTTTTCTCTGCTATAACAACGACGAACGTAGTGGCCCTGCGACGACAAGGATACAAAGTAATCATTCGCGCAAGTGTCCTCCGCAAAAGCTTGTCATGCGCCTGTGCACTCACAGCACACTGGTTCAGCTTGTTTCTTTACTTGCTCGAAGGACAGTGACCTCAAATAGTTGGCTTGTTCTATTGCTCAAAACGCTGATTCGCATGAAGAGGAATTACACGCAACACATTCGCATGTATCATCTTTGAATTGGATAATGCAGTCTCCAGTTTCGTTCCCGCATAACCACCAAAAGCGTTAACCTGATTCAAAAATTAGAATGCAACGCGGTATACGGTTTATAGCATATCGTCAACTATCCATAAAGTTGAGAGTGGTAGCTCTGGAATGTGATACTAATCTGCGGAGCTACTGCTCTCACGTGCATTCCATGCAGAGCCATATATTGCGCTCCCTTTACAGCATCTGAATTCAGACCTCCATGAAGTATGAAATGAAATCAAACTGTATTTTACTGTGCCTACGAGCAGATATCAGCCTTGGTGGTGGTGTGTGAGAATGGGCGAACGAGTAAGCAATTCCCGAACGAACAGGAGCTGGAGGCTCCTCGGCCGTCAAGCCCGAAAATTGAGAACTCAATGTCCAAAGAATTTACGGTCGCGCTGCACGATGCCGGAGGTGCGACCACTTCGCCGTCCGCTGAAGGACGCTACATGTACACAAGGGGAAGCAGTTAACATTCAATGAAGTATACAGGGAAATCACGAACAGTGGTATTAGAAAGGTCAATATGCGGGAAAGGACTCGTGTAGCAAACGGTCATACAAGGCAGGGGAGGAGATTGTTTGCAAAACTGAAGGATTAAATAGAGCACTATACTACGAATAGTTCTTGAGGACACTCGATGGTCAGTAAAACATTCCACGAACGTACTTATAGAAACACAATATGTCACGCTTTTGCCTAGTAACCTACATTGTAGAGGAATATAACTGGTTCAATGTGTCGTCAGAATCGAAGTAGTGTGAGCGATTAATGTAACGATCTCAGTATATTCTCACAAAATGTCGCCGCGCCCGTTCTATATTATCACCAATTGAGTTCGAAGTAGTATTCCAGGAGAGGGATGCGAATTCCAACTTGGTTCCATTGCATTCCATTCATTTGCTCATATCCCTTACAAAGGTGGATCGGACCCCTGTCGATTCAGGACAGCGAATAATGGTACAATAAAACCAAGGAACACCGCGCTACAACGTAAACAAAGAATCGGTGCACAAACAAACAAACAAACAACAGTAACAACAAACAAACAAAAAAGAAACAATAGAGTACGAGATAGAAGGAGTAGCTTCTACAATAGATTACCACGTAACCGTCGCTATAGTTCGCCCAATACTGGTACGAATAATGCTGCTCGTGATGTGTCATATTATACCAAGAGTACGCAGCTAGTACTAAGGACGTGACTTACACGCCGGTTAAATTTCAACGAAGGATTCATAGAGACCCACACTCTTAGAAAAAAAAGGGAGTATGAGAAACTCCCTTGGGGGTGTCCACGCTCGTCACACATATAACTCCATTTCGGGTGTTTAGGCTACTCCACTTGTAAGGGTGTTCTTTTGACTCTCTTTGCTAAAGGTGTTCCCCTGACACCCTTCCTGCAGGTGTTCCCTTGACTGCCCTACCCAAGCACACTGCAGATAATATTAGGCACTCCGTTTTCCACTCTGCTATTAAGTGATGTTACTCCATTGGTCTCTTATTTTTTCCTTTTTTTGCAGATACTGGTCTGTGTTGTAAAGCGTTACAAAAACAATACTGCCTTCGCCCCAAAACACGAACAGGTGCGGCGCCTCTCCATCTTGCTCAAGAATCTAGGTAGTCCCATAGAACTACCCAAGCGGGAGCATCCCTCAAAAGCAGTCATTGGGATTGCAATACTGCACGAATCAAAATTTTACAACCCGGTCCTAGAGTACGAAGGACCGACACACTTTCGTAACGGTGACAGACATACGCTTCATCAACTCGCCCTTTCTATCGGACATTGTGTGTCTTACTTGACCTACCGCTTCCCTTGTCAATAGAGAGCATTTCCACGGACATTTTCCCTCGAATGAAACGACCGATCCGTGTGCCAATTACAATTATAACAAAAATACTGCATTGTCGAAGCGGCATCCTTATGAGCACAATGAAACAACATGTAGGCACAAGCTTCCTTGTAAAATTGCAGTCCCTGTTCCTAAGTATGTAATCTTGGGAACATTACAATTGTATGTGCCACCAACGGCTTTTCTAGGTACAGCCAGGGCTTGCGAAAAGTAAATGTGCTCTGCTGGGATACAACTACTTTGGCCATGTGAGACACAGTCTTTTTCATCTGTTTTTCATTATTTGCACGTGTGTCTCGATAATCGTAACAAATGATAAGTGTACGATACCGCACTGTTGCATGGTCTCGTCATAGACATTGGGGAGTGAGGCTAACACCCCTCCATGAAGGGAGTCTACGCAACACCCGGCATTAAATACGGACACGGAAGGGTGTCGCGGCAACTCCCTCTCTGTTCGCGAGAGTGTCCGAGCATCGTCTGACTCCCTTTTGATTCCCTTTTTTCTGAGAGTGCAGCCTTTAAAAGCTCGAGCTATGAGAAAGAAAGGTAGCGTAATACGCGTAACGAAGGGAGTATGCCAGGTATCCAGAAGCATAGGGTCGTTAGGAACAGGGCACAAGTGGTCACCAAAATATTAGACAAGACCAGGTCAAGTACATTGCCTGGAGGGCTTTACAGGTGGTTGTACTTCGTGCAGCCTTCGACATCGACGAAATTGAGTAAGTCATTTTCTTTACTGCAAGAATAGCAGCGAACCAAAGCGGCACCATCACGTGGCCATTCGATGCATGGTGTATTGAAACCTCTTCACATGAAAACGTCCTACAATCCTACAATTTTCCGCAGAACAAGTTATCCGTGCAGTGGATTGAGCGATATGGTATGTGCACGTATAATCGTCACAGAAAGAAATGCGACAGGGTACCTAATAGAACGAATAGGGTACCCCAAGAGAACGAAATATGTGTTTCTCAGTGCTAGAGTCCGTGGAACAAGTTCTGGCTGGCGCTTCCGACGACACCGAACAGACAGAACGCTCCAGACAGTCTTCAGCCATTCAGCAGGTTTGATCAGTACACATGGATGTCCTTTTATGCACAAACCACCGGCCGGAAAACAGGAGCACGAAAGAAGGGATTTGGCACTGCACTGACCAGGTATAGGATTTTGTACTTCTTGGTCATGTGTTTTACATAAAATTCAAGCTGAGTTCGGAGCCGCTCCAGACTTCTGGCAAAATGCTCCTGGTCTTGACGCAGACGATATTCACTTAGTAGGAGGTATTGCTTTATTCGTCGCGCACCTCACAAACATTTTGAAAACCCCGTATACCGTGCCGTATCGAATAAAAATGTTGATAACGTCGTTCGGATGCTGAAATTATTTTGTCGTCTTAGAGCAAAAGGGAGAGTTGGTGGTGATCTTACAGATTTCGCATTGTGTTTCATTGTAACACTTTACCCATTCGCGGGACATATACCGTACTAACTGCGCAACAAAAAAGGATTTCCGCGCAAAACTTGATTTGTTACCCACAAAGTCAATCACAAACGAATCGCGTCGTTCAACTCTCGTTATGAAAGAATCATTAGTGCGTCGTTGGGGTGAAGCAGATGACTCGATAACTCTGGACCAATGGTATTATTGATGGAGTTTCATTAATGTCACTTGGGAAGTCCTCAACAAAGGTGTGAAGCAGCGTGGCGTATATACAGGCGCTCTCAACAAGTGACTGCGGGTACTCCTCTGGTCATGGCGAGCGGACCCCGACAATAACGGAAATTGATTCGCGGCTAGGATGACACTACGGAACAAAAAAAAAAAAAAATCACGAATTATACGTGTGAAGTTGAGCAGTGAAAACACCCCGCGAAAGAGAAGGGAGATTCCACAACCCTCTTTGGAAGCTATAAGTACACTAAACTGTACGAAGAAGTCTTAAGATGATGGTGATGATAATTCGAGTTTTGATTCCGCACGGATAACTAAGGTCTGCGTCAGTCTCAAGAGGACTAGTTCGCATAGACATGCGAGAGCTCTGCTGGATTGTTCAGCGGGAGTTTTTGCGAAACCATGTACTATATTATTCAATGACATACTTCTGGGCAGTTGCAGGCATGATTTGCATTACTTTACTTCTTACATATGCGATTAAGGAACAACTTTGTTGCGTAAGGAAATCCGAGTTAAAACAGTAAGCCTGGTCGCGGCGGCGATAAGCGGTAATGGGGTTTGGGTCACTCATATGATAGCAACAACGAGATCGACACACGTACCTTCAAATAATTCTACCATTTGCTTGATGATGAGCTGGTCGAGGACACACAAGTATTCCAGACCTGGCGGGCAAACGGCACTTGCAGCTACAACTGGCATTGCCATTGACGGTGGTCTAGATGTATAACGTTGGCCAGTGGGCTGTTGAGCTTGTTGTACCGGTTGCTGTAGAACTCGCTGTACAGGCTGCTGTTGGGCTTGCTGTCGCATTTGCCGTGTCGGCTGTTGTTGCGCTTGCTGTTGGGCTCGCTCTACCGGTAACTCTTGTCCTCTCGTTCTTGGCGAGCGCTGTCCACGTGGTGTCCGAACTTGTTGTGCCATTGCGGTCTGGTGTCCGAAATGGCGCGGGCCCTGTGGTCTTAGTCTCGGTGGCATGTCTTATGCTAACTGGTTCCTGACGCTTTGCTGTGGCAACCTGGGGGCAAGGAGAACGGTTGGTAAATCAGTGTAACGTGAAAACCAAACTATTCGAGTGTCGAACACACAAAATTCATTGAAAATCGTTATTTACTTTAGTTAGTTATACATTCAACGGACACTAAAGTGTGAATATTTGTGCGCTTTTCGTCCCCTTCTTACGAAGCGCCACAGTGCGGGGAGAGAGGCCTTGGATTTGCCTCCTCAAGTAATATCCCACGATCATCTTGCGGGTCGTTTGAGGACCGACAATGAAAGCCCGATCTGCGTTCTCGTCCTTCTTCGGCAGGGTGTGGAGAGAGAAAGAGCGCGTAAACTGCTCAGCTCATAAATCACCAACGACGCAGCGGATGAGGGTCGTTCGCTTTCTATTGGTGTGAAGCTAGCCACTTATTTCATTCTGCGACCAGATTTTTTTTTATTATTTAGTGGCACTTGAAGGGCCCGAGGGGGTTACACAACAAAGGTCGTGGTTATGAAAAGCTATGAACAAGAAGTATGGAGGGACCTGCCTCAGGACGAGAGCCGCCGATATTTCGAACAACATTACGAGTCTTCATAAGACCACAAGGTATTACAGAAGTGCACTGGTACTACGTAAATGGTTTGTTAGTTAACATAAGTACGCGTACCAGCACATATGTCCGAACGTGAATACGTAAATCCAGCTGCAAATAGATGTCATGGTTGATATATCAACGTTCCAAATTCCCCAGCGTGTTCAAATAAATGACGCTGGTAATTAATGCACATTCGTTGTGGAGGTGACTCCAGTGCCTGGACATGCTGGATATCTCGGAAGTGGCAACTGGCTTTGCAGAGTTAGCGCCAAACCTTGCGGTAACAATTTCATTCCAGCACCGTGTGTTGGAGATTCCAGGCGCACGTCAAAAGAACGCCAGGTGATCGAACTTATCCGCAGTTCTACCCTGAATCGTGTGCAGTATGTCGCCACACAAATAGACTGACACACCCTACGCTTAACTCTAGTCCAATTACGATTAGAGTCAAATGTTCACGTGGTGACCGAAGCGTTGAGCGGTAGGTACAGGAAAGACACAAAGAAGAATGACATTATGAGATGAAACGTGGTTAGGTTTTGTGACAGATGACGGTAGCAAAGCTAGTTCTGAAGTATATTATAATTTTTTGTTTATTTTCGAAACCGTCAGAAAACTCTAGTTCGAAAGAGGACAATATGCTGTAACTTACTGAAACAACAACGTTGGGTAATCTCGTACTCGGGATCGACACTGCCGATGTTGAGAGTCAGTTCAGCGTTCTAGTTTTCTTCGCATGCTATGCTCACTTTCTAATAGTCTTCATCTACCTCTTGCACCCGCACGAGGGAATCGAAGAAACAGAGGAAGACCATGCTTGAGTGCCGAGAATAAGCATTGACGTTTTTTAGCATATTGTCTTTTCAACCTTTCTCTGTTTTATTACACAAAACCCAGGCAAATAAATTTGCGGCTGGGATCGGTTCAAACTATGTTATTGAATGGGAGAGGTTCAAACATGTCGCACTTCAAAATCCAGTTTGCAGGTGGTCCCAGCTTGAACTGGTCCCAGTTCAAAAACCCAGTTTGCAACTGGTCGCAACCGAAGTAGCGACTTCAGAACTGATTTCTTCTCCAAGCGTACTGAGCCACATGGGAGCTTATTTGAGTTGCCATTATGAAGCACGAAGCACGAAAAGGCTGCATCACACTGGAATAAACATGAATTACTTTATTGTACGCTTCTGAAAGACCCATTTTGTATTGCACGGATACAGTTCCTCACTACCCCGCTTCGGGAATGGATGAGCAAAACGACAAGTGTTCAGGGAAGCCATGGAACCCGTCATAAGCTGGCTTGCTAGAATATAGCTGCAGGAGACAGCATCATACATAATTTATTTAGCTCATGCAAATGCACACATATGATGCAGACACTCAACTTGTACTATGTGTGCGGAGCCCGACATATTGCTTCGCAGCCGTTTTATGTATCAATGTAACACAATATTAGATCGCCGAAAAATCAGTTGAAACACACAGCTGCTCCACAACGAAAATATCATGTTGAGAGATGCGCGTGCTTTCCGGGGCCAAGAATACTCTGGCGCGCTATGCTGGTTCGAGAGACATCCGTGCTCTCCGTGTGAAAGATATGGAGCACGAGAATGAATGAATGTTTTCGTTCCTTTCTTTCAGATAATACTTACTTACTTACTTACGAGCATGAAAATTGCACTCGTGCACATTGTCAATGTCCAACAAAGTTCATTTGCTAACGTTAGTATAAATTGGGTGTTAGTCGTAAGACGACATGCACGTGGAACGGCATGCACATTTTCTCGTGGAGCCCGTACACTGTTTTCCAAAACAGCACACATTGACTGCAGAATAGAAGTAAACGGCTTGTCCCATTGCGAACCTCTGTGGAGAAGTTTTTTTTACCACTTCTAGAAGGAGTACCATACATACACTCCTATATTCATACATATACTATCATATACTCCTCCTGGGCTGTAATAGATACACTCTTTCGATAGCGTTCTGTATCACATATTATCATATCAAATGAGGAAAAGAACGAGAGAAGTGCAACACGTCAGTTTGGCACCACAGAAGAACGAATGTGAACTGTAACACACAATTATTATACATAGATACACAAAAGATGTACAAAGAGTTAAATACTAGATACATCCAAATTCGAATCCAAACAGGCTTGGCCATTCGTATCGAAGTGCCCAGTATCGACCACAACACACAGCAAAAAGAAATGCAAATCCGAAGATTCACAGTACCCACAGGAACGACACTGCAAGTTCTGACACATTAATACCATGACGCTTCAGTGCACCATTTCGTTGAAAGCCTGTCTTTTCCAGCGTTCGAACGTCCAGCGGCCAATTTCCACGACAAAACTGCAAAGCAAAAAGGCCTAGCTACGACGTGAGCGACTCACCATAAAAACAATGTAAGGACCTGTAAAGCAACGAGACCTCACCTGTGTTTCAGTCACGCTGAGACGTCTTATTACCAGTCAAGCTGATATGCTGCGTGAAAATAATATAGAATTCGCTGAATTGACTCCCTCGTACAAAGGTTATGACTACGAAACGGTTTTGTTACGCCTTACCGTATTCAAGAACATCTCTCACGGCCGTGTGGGTGGACCTACTATTAAATGCATTCAGTCCGAAGAACCCTTCCTAAGAGCATCAATTCCTTGATAACTCTGAGCTTCAGAGATGCGATCTTCAACGTCTCAGCCACACCGAAACCTTTGCCAGCGACCGAACACAGACCTGCGTTCGCCAAACTCCAAACCGACGTGAAAGGTCGCGTAAGGGTACAAGAGTGCGGCAGAATCAAACATGTTCACACACGCTTTGATTGCGTTGGTGACGACCGACGACAAACGAGAGACATAGTTTACGAATTTTATGTCATCGCGGAAATGTACATTTGATATTTAATGGGTTTAAACGTTTAAAGATATCGGGAAATAAGTAACCTATATACGCGGATGAAAGTGCAGGGCTGCGGAGCGGTCGAGGAGAAAATGTGTAAGAAGGAGCAAGATGCACGTGTCACCCCTTCTACATATGTCGCGGGAACATATGTCTGACGCGAAAAGAGTATATTGATGAGGCAGGGTCGTCTGAGTAAGGAGCATTTATTCCAGGCGACAACTTGGCCGAAGGTCCAAGGAAAGAACAATGAGTAGCGCGCGGTATTCAAAGCCACGGCCGCCGAACGTCCGGAGTCAATCTTGAGCACCGTGGGGATACCGAGAAGAACAAGCGGTAAGTGATCTGTCGAACGCGTCGGGTCGTCAAGGCACGTAGGGCAGCCAACAGCTGACGATGTAGTCGCTCGACCGCTGGCGGAAGGTTCGTACGCGGTAGTGTGGAAATGCTGAGAACCGACGAGGTGACTCAGACGGGGGTTGAAAAGAGCGAGAGGTGAATTGCCGCCCGCGGCCAGCGGTGACAGCAGCCGGAGCCCTGAACCTGGCGAGCCAGGTCAAGAGGAATGTCTTGCACACCGCATCGGTCGCGATGTCGGTGATGGGAGAGACGCCGGCCCAACTAGTGAAGCGATCGACACAGGTGAAAAAGTAAGAGTGACCGGATGAAGGGGGTAGAGGGTCGACGATGTTGAGGTGAACGTACACTCTAAATCTTTTCACACCTTTAAAGGTGTAATAACGTGCATGGCGTAAGCCTTTTTCGGTGTAATTTTGGTGACATCATAATGGATCACGGTTTCGCACAAATTTTCTTCACTGGAGTGTTGTCTGTCCTCCAAAAATTCAGTCTTGCAACATCTAAACATTGTTCAACAGTATTGTAGACCCTTGCGCGTGCTCGATTATCGGTGGCGATGTATATATGCATTAGCACATACGTACGATATCCAAAACATAATGAAAGCAAGATTTGCACTGACACTTGATCTTTAGTAATGCTTTCCGAATTTTGTAAAATATCATCCTGGAGATGCAATGTTACGCAACCAGGTTGAATGTGCATAGCGCACTCCTTTAAAGGTGTGAAAAGGTTTACAGTGTACCGCAAATGGGCGTCAGGGGTGGGACAACTCTGAAGCGGAGTAACCGTATGCTTATGCACGTTGGACTTGAGGCACATCACACAGCAACGCGGCCACTGATCGACATCGACGTTCATTCCGGGCCAAATGAAGCGTGTCGTGATGAGGCGTTGGGTTGCGTGGACGCCAAGATGGGCTACGTCGTGTAGAATGGGGAAGACAGACTGCCGAAACAGCTCGGGGAGGTAGGGCCTCGGCGACCCAGTGGAGATGTCGCATACGAGCGGGTGAGGAGTCATAGGAAGCGATGCCCGTTGAAAATGTTAGGTGGGTTGGGTTTTCGGCAAATCGGAGAGTGCAGGGTCGCTGGATTGAGCTTGTGCAAGCGCTGCATAATCGAGACGGGCGGGTACCACTGCTGAGCACAGGTTGACCTCAATCCGAGACAGGGCATCCGCAGCAGCGTTGCCCATACCGGCGATGTGACAGGGTGTCTGTGGTGAATTCGCTTATGTAGGCCAAGTGACGGACCTCTCTTGGCGAATGAAGCGATGGCAAAAGTTCAAGGCTTGTGATCCGCATAAAGGATGAATTGGCGACCCAAGAAGTGACGGAAGTGCTTTACTGCCAGGTAGGCTGCCAAGAGTTCCGCGCCCGAAGGTGCTGTGCTTAGCTTTCTGGAGATGAAACCAGAGCGGAACCAACTTGTTGTCACTGTCGAGCTCATGCAACGCGGCGCCTACGGAGGTGGCGGACGCATCCACGAGTAGAAATGTCTTGTCGTAGGGAAGGGGGCGAGCGAGGAGCGCAGCATCCGTGTTAGCCCGCCTAGCGTGTTGGAAAACATCGTCTGCCTCGGGCGTTCATTGCAATGGCGCGGAGAGTCTGCGGGAGTCAGTTAGAAGCCGAAGGAGTGGGTCGAGAATCCTAGCACCACCAGGCAAAAAATGCCGGTAGAAGTTGACGAGACCTAGGAATTCCCGTAACTTGCGACGCGTGGGAGGGCGGACAAAATCCTGAATGGCTTGGACCCTACCAGGTAAGGGCCAAAGACCTCGGGCACTGATGCGATATCCCAGAGAATTAAGTGCGCGGGCAACCCCAAACTCGCGCTTCGCAGGATTGTTAACCTGACCATGCTCTTGGGGATGTCAAAATAGCTGCCTAAGATGATCTTGGTGTTCCTCAGGCGTGGCGCTAGCGACCAGGACGTCGTCGATGTAAGCGGAGGATAAAGGCAGCCCCTGATGACATGGCCAAGAAGCCGCTGGAAGGACTTGGCGGCATTCCTGAGTCCGAATGGCATGCGAAAATACTCAAAGAGTCGGAAAGGTGTGGTGATGGTGGTCTTCTGATGGTGGTCTTCTGGAACCTAGTGACAACCTTTCACCAAGTCAGTATTGGAAAAGAGCGCCGTACCATGTAAATGCGCCAACCAAGTCATGGATGTGCGGGATGGGGTGTCGGTCCGTGACAGTGATGGCGTTGAGCGCGCAATAATCGCCACATGGTCTCCACTCCTCGTCCTGTGTGCGTGTGTTTTTCTCTGTTTTTTAGCGTTGTTTTCGTCATGCTACCCAGGGCGTCCCTGCTTGTGAGCATGGTTGCCAGTGTCGTGACCCCCTGTCAGTGCAGTGCTGTCCTTACCTCTGCTGACCTCTTTTATTTCTGCATTTCAGCATATAACATTACTGTACAAATCATTAAGCACTAAATTGACTGTTTTGTTGAGCCAGCAAATATTCATCATTAGATTGTGACTGTCTCTTGCTCTGCTGAAATTTCACAAAATGGGGACATGCCTAATGTATATATTTGTCCTTACTTGTCATCTGCTATGATGCACTTGGCATCACAGACGTAATAATTGCTAAAATAAATGGCCACACGTACATTACACTGCATCCGAGCCATTCAGGATTTGTAGTTTATTGAGATCATGTACACAAAATATAGATGTTAAAATGAACCAAATATCTCATAACGAAGGATATCTTATACCGGTTCCAATAGTGGTATTTCATGGATGGGGCAAGCAGGAATGGATCAAAGAAAACACACAGAACAACAGCTGCAACATAAATTACAAACAAGCCCGTGCTGATATTTTGTTCAATAATTGCATTGTGCCTATTTGTTCAAAGCCATATATTCTTACCGAAGGACTTTTACACACTTGGTTGGGGACTTATATGCTTTTCCTATCTATCTATCCTATCTATTTTCTATTTCCTATCTAACAGTTCTCTCTCGACTCCATACTGGGATTGTAAGCAATTTACCTAGAGGCACACTTAGAGGCGCTCGTTCTTGCATGAAATCTCAGTGCCACAGCAAGCAGCACCACTGATCATTGTCTGCTGGCTTTCTGTATTGATCTATATCATACCGTAAGAGGAAGTCTGCAGTGTAAAAATGGACAGAATGCAAATAAGCTCATACAAAGAAAAGGATGCAACTTGAAATCAGGTGCATCTTAGCTACAATGTGCTGTATAACTTTTATTGAAATTTACATGCTTGTATATCTTTCTTCCACAATTTCGGTTATTTTTGAGCCACATTGGTAGTTGTCGCTCTGCAGAAGTCGACATATTCATCCAGTTGTGTCAGCACAAATCTATGCAACTGGACAGTTTAATGTAGTGAGCAAGGTGTACTGGATCATCAAGGACAAAGTCTTGGAGCAGATGTATAGGACACGATGCTGAATTCGTAGTAAAATAATATAGATGCCTCCGCATGACTAACCACCTAACTTCAGTAACGTGTGATGAACATCCACTGTCTTCAAGCAACTTCTGGAAATTAATACATGACATATGGGAGATGGTTTGCAAGATACCAGCATCCAAAGCAACAGTTTCACAGATTCTGCGCATATGCATTACGTTGGCACACAAGGCAAGCATGTAATTATTTCGGTCCACTTTACTGAACTTTAAGACTCCTAAAGGTGTCATAGAAAATGTAGGGGGAGAGGGGGGTTCTCAAAAAGAAACAGATGTAGTGTGAATTTCCCATTTAAAAGAAATGAAAAATTTCACAAACACAACAAGATTTCTGAACCTATGGTGAAGCTAGCTCTTACACATACATGATTTTTGTTGGGGATCGTATGGTATGCCATAAGCCTAAGCTAATGCCGGCCACATTTGTATAGCAGTACATTTTCTTCACATATGGCATTGACGAACTGCTCACCCGAAACAAAATAAATAACCAGGCGTGACACATATACAGGGTGTCCCAGAAAACGTGTCATTGAATTATAATTAAAAAAACTACGCCACCTAGAATCATGCGGTCAACGGCATTTGTTCTTATTAAGTTTTTGCCACCTCCTTATGTGAATGTCACGTATCGTAAGTTTAGTTATGTAGATATCTGCGAACTGAACTCGGAAATTTGCCAAGTAAAGGTCACCTTTTTACCCCGCCATTGTGAAGAGCGTGCCGAATTCACTGAAAGTCATTCTAATTGACAGTGATATTCACGAGCTATCCCATCGGAAAAAATAGCCGAACATCATGCTTTGCGGAGCACCGGACCATAACGCGCGATGACTTTTTGAGCGCAATCGCCCTTAGTCCGACGAAAGGAGGTTCCAAAGCCACAGAGTGATAGTAGAAAAAGTAACAGTTTCTAAAACTGGGAGAGGGAAAACATTATCCCAGCGAAAGTCGGACGCGATAAGCCATGCCTGTGTTATCTCTTTCTGCGATGCGGGGGTGGGCTGGGTTTCCAAGCTCCTTTCGTCGGGCTGACAAAGATTGCGCTGAAAAATTCATCGTGCGTCATCCTGTGGGAGCTCCGTAGAGTATAATGTTCGGCTATTTTTTCCGATGGGATAGCTCCTGAACATCCCTGTCAATTACCGTTAATTTGAGTAAATAGGACACGCTTTTCGCCTTGGTGGAGTAACAAAGTGACCTTTACTTGGCAAATTTCCAACTTAAGCTGCTCGCAAAAATTTATATAATTAAACTTATGTTACACGACATTCACATCAGGAGGGGGCAAAAATCCAGTAAGAACAAATGCCGTTGACCGCATGACCCTAGGTGGTGTAGTTTTTTTTATTATAATTCAACGACACGTTTTCTGGGACAACCTGTACAATCATGCGTCACAGGCATTTGGTGCCATGCATGCAGTTAATGCAGTGTGCACGAGATGGCACATATTTTCCTGGTGATGACGTGAAGGAAGGAAGCTTTCCAGCAGTAAATGCATGTCATGGTGTCTCGTATTGCAACAGCATTCAGGTACTGTTTTGAATGACATATCCATGTTAGAATCATTTGTCATGATGCTGATGACACATTCTTAGTTACATCAGAACATTGTGACCGTAGTACGCCCATATTCTGTTCATCCTCCCCTCACCGCTGCACAGTTAGGGGTGGAGTGCAAGTCAAGGCCAGGAGAGCTGGTGTGAAATGAGAGTACCAATGCGCAGGACATGTCATACAGCATAACCCTGGATACTTACATGATTACTACATAATTGAAAGTACAGTGGTGTACTACACATATGCATAATCGAAGGATATTGGTGCATCATATTGGTGATCACACCAGTGTAAAGCTCCACAGTGTTGTCGAGTAATTTTTAACAGTCCTACTCACAAAATGATGCAGAACAGCATGCATACATTTTCGTTTGAAAGAAAAGCCTTGAGCTTCATGAGACACAAAAAGGAAACCTTATTTTGCTTTGCACTATCTTTACACTGAACGCATGAGCACATGGATAAACGCTGTGGCCATATGGCAGCTATCAACCACGTAAAAGAAGGAGAGCTAGTGTAACATGGGTGCTTGTTTACCCTGCTTAACTGCTGCTGTCAATATCCACACTGAACACACGAGCACAGAAAAGCTATGCGGTCATACGGCAGCTGTCAATAACGTAAAAGCACGGCAGCTAGTGTTAATATGGGTGCAAGTTCTTCCACGTGCTCGTGTGCTCAGTGTGGATATAAACGGCTGCACTGACTGGACAAGTCTGTACCCATGTTAATGCAAGCTAACTTTCTTCTAAGTAGTTGACAACTGTCATGTGGCCATGTATAATTTGTCCGTGCGTTCATGCTGCAGTATGGCAGAACCGCATTTCCAATTTGATGTTGCATGTAACAGCTGACTCTTATTTTAATTGTCAATACCATCTATTTCCGAGTCTATAGCCTATGTTTTGTTATATTCATCTAGAAGGTGCTATATGCAGTAACTGCAGTTGATCTAATTTTCAACTTTAAACATGGTGCAAATGGGAGCAAGGGAGCTCCAAAGTTTCTGTACGCATTGCCCTTTATTCCAGTGCAATTCAACTCTAATGCAGTACGACACTTTAGATATAATAGTGGAGTCAGCATGTGGAATGTAGCAAGGATTTTTGTCCTTGTGCGGCGCTGCTCACCTATGTTCTCATGTGACCTGGGCGACTAATTGAGCAGGATATTGAGAGTGCACACTTCTATGAAAAAAGTAATATTTGCGGAACTACGTAATAGCCTTTATTGTCTGGATATAAACAGAAGGCTCACGAGTACAAAGTTGTTGTGATAAATGAGCCCATAACAGATAATTTTCGAGAAAGGACCTCCAAAATATCTTGCGTGCTATGAGGAGCGTGCTATGCGATGAAGTTCATTTCTAAGAGTGTGTCAAATAGGGGAACTCCGTCTCAAACAGTGTTGATGTTGTGTCGGGTGTTCCGCAGGGTTCTGTTTTAGGTCCTATATTGTTACTAATTTATATCAATGACCTTCCAAATGACATTCGCTGTAATATTAAACTCTATGCAGACGATGTTGTATATATAGGGAAATTAGTGATCAAAATGACAGTTTAATATTGCAGTCTGATTTAGATCATATTGTGGACTGGTGCAAGAAGTGGCAAATAGAGATCAACACGTCCAAGAGCAAGCATATGACCATATCTAAAAGCAACCGGCACTCGATTAATCAGTACTTTCTGTCAAATTGTTGCGTCGAACGAGTAAGCAGCTACAAATATTTAGGAACTTACTTTTCCGATGGCATGTCATGGAATTTCCATATTGATCACATCTGCGCAAAAGCCTTGCGAACCCTTGGTCTTCTAAGGGGCAAGCTATACTTGGCATCTCCCGAAATTAAGTTAATCGCGTACGAAGCACTTATTCGTCCGAAACTAGAGTACTCATCTACGATTTGGAGTCCATCCCAGAAGTACCTGATCTGAAAAATAGAAAGTATACAAAATAAGTCTATACGATTTATCTTTAATATCCATGATGATTCAACAAGCATTACGGCATTAAAACGGCAAAATAACATCGCACTTCTTGAGAATAGACGCTTAATCAAACGTTTGTCATTCATGCATAAACTATTCCACATGGAGTCCACATATTTAAGACCGGCATGCTTTATCTCTGGCCGTGTTGATCATGTTTTTAAACTTCAGTCGACATTTGGATCTACCGAATATTTCCTCAACTCTCCTCTACAGTGTGGTATACGTGAATGGAAGGTTACCTTGTCATATTGCTACTGTTACCAATCATGATGAATTTGTTACCTTGTGTGAAGTAGAGTTTTTGTTTAGTGCTCGAATATAGGTTATGGGCGCATGTTTTACCCCCTGATGTAATGCCTCTTCTGAGGCTCTTCAGGTAAATAAATGAAATGAAATAAATGGAGGCTAGAAATGAAATGAAATAAATTGAGACAGCTAGGAGCGTGCTATGTGGTGAAGTTCATTTCTAAGAGTGTACAGCGCAGAAAGGTACATATCCAGTCAATGGTACTAGCATTGATTCTTAATGCTTTTAGTTTATTTGTGAGCCTCTGATGCTGAACACGGTCAAACGCCTTCGCAAAGTCTATAAATATTGCGTCAATGTATTGTTTGTTATTTAATGCAGTGAAGACATCTGTAACAAACTCAAAAAGCTGTGTTTCACATGATTTCCCTTTCCTAAACCCATGTTGATAATTGTTTAACATGCCATTGGAGTCGAGATATTTCATTATATGTGAGCAAAGTCTGTGTTCTATTATTTACACAAACTACACAAGTCAGGGATATCGGTCTGTAGTTCTTTGCATCAGATTGTTCTCCGCCTTTGTGAACAGGGGCAACAATAGCATGTTTCCAGTCCAAAGGAATTTCACAAGTATCTAGAGAAAGATAAAAATATTTGATAAAATCTTACTCGAAACATGTCTGGTAAGTTTCAGTAACTTTATTGTAATACCGTCCCTACCTGTGGATGAGGAACACGGAAGCTGTTCAATAATCTTACAAATTCCTTCTGGAGAGAAGGAGACATAATCATCCATCGATGCCGGAGTTAAACTGTCGGGCAAA
This sequence comes from Ornithodoros turicata, assembly GCF_037126465.1. Lineage (NCBI taxonomy): Eukaryota > Metazoa > Arthropoda > Arachnida > Ixodida > Argasidae > Ornithodoros > Ornithodoros turicata. The sequence continues at coordinate 5,541,321 of NC_088202.1, read as the reverse complement.
GGACAGGGACACTGTTCAAGGCGAAATACAGAGGAAAATTACTCATTTATCTTGTCGCTGCATCTACCTCGCTAAGTACATGGGTGTGAGCATCGTTAAGTAAGGTTGGGTGACTATTGTTTGAATTTCCTTTGATTACAGACCAAAATTTTTTGGGATTATTTTTTAATATATCAAGCAGAGTACAATTATAAAAGTCGACTTTTGACTTTCTTAGAGCCTTTTTATAAGCTGATGTAGCTATATGGCACTTTGACCATATTCTTGCATTACCAGTGTGCTTAGCCCGACGATAAAGCCGCTCCTTCTTGTTACTCAGGCGTTTGACATGCAAATTATACCGAGGATTCCTAGGATTAGATGACATTTTAACTTTAGGGATGTACCTCTCTGCGCAGTATAGGAGGGCGTCACGGAATGACACCCATTTATCCATCGGGGCTCGCAACAACCATCTAGCATGTTATTGCTCTTACTATACAATGACGGGGGAGCTTACAGTGTTTATCACAGGAGATGACACTCATAATAAGTTTGAAGATGCACGTTGACATCCGGCTAGTTCGGCCATCCGCACGCTCTCTCGGTCCCTTGCATTGGTATATGGATTTTGTCCAGTGGCATATGTCGATGTCACTCTCTTTGACCACACTTTGACGGAGTTTTTTTACGTTTGCCAAGCACGCAATAGCACCTTGAAACAACTGCCGCATTTCGTGCCCCCGGTCAAGCGTTACGACGGTTTCTTTACTAACAGTGCATTAAAAGCGATTATGCTTAATTTTACCAGTTAACTTCGAATTAGTGCAACATCACCCACCGCAACCTTCTACGATAGTTTTTTTCAACACACATGTTCACAGTAGCTGCACCGTACTTAGACCGACGTTAAGCTAGCCCCTCCCCTAGTTTAAAATACGTCCCATTCAAATGCATGGGGCTTAAAGCACCAGTTTAAGTAGCTTAGGTGGCTGATCAAATGGAATATTTGAGGCAAATATTCGTCTCCATGGTGATGAAATCCGTGTCTTGGGCGCTTCTCGTAACTATCAGGACTTACCCAAGATTCGATGAAAAATTCTTCGTGACCGGGGATTAGACCTACCAGGCCACCATCGCTTCTGGCAGACCCTGGCGAAATGGGAATGCGCCGTGCAGGAAGCTCGCTATGTGCGGTGCCATAAGCTTCACAGCTGCAGGTGGTATAGACCATGGGGTGGTAAACCAGGATTCGCGAACGAAACACCCACGTGATCGATTTAAACCCGACGTCACTAAAGCAATGGTTTAAGTTACTTGGTGAATACGCGGACTCTTATGGTTGCGAGCATGCCAGGGTCCTCGTTAATGGCCGGCCGGAATTTGTAAATTAGGTAGGATTCCCGTTGTTCCCGGGACTTTCCGTTTCCGAATCTAATTCGGAAAGTAGTTTTTGTCGGACCCGGCATGTGTTGCATTGGATTACGTCCAATCGTCTCTTGTAATGGGACAGCCACAGAAAAACTCTAGCCGCTCTCTAGCTTCGTAGATCATCTTCTTAAGGACATACCCACGAGACTACCATCGTACATCAGTAGTATTCAGTCATGTCCAGGCTTCGACATGTCCAAACTACGGCACCCCCCTGCCCTGAGCCTTGCGCGTATTTTTCCCCGCGCGGCGCTTGTGCGGAGGGTTGTCCACGTGATTATCGGCGGGGGAGGGCTGTGCGTGCGCTCATCGTAGCATATTTTTCAGCCTGGACAGACTTCTTCGGCCATACTTCGGCCGACTTCACATATTTTTCCGATACAACAGGTGAGCGGTTTACATGCAGAGACATGCAAAGAAGGGTCATACACAAAAAGTACAAGTGAAAATATATTTACTAATGCCAATCAAGTTGAGATACATTTATTAAAGCCAATAGTGCTGCGAATTGTGATGCCAATCAGGTGAAGGAGAAAAACCCAGCCGAACAACCTTCACCACCTGTAACAGGGCGGTGCTCGGGTGGAGGGCTGCTGTGGTGGGCGGAGCCTGACCGGAGGGCTGCGTGCGCGCTTACCCTTCACCCTGGGCTGACTTCTTTCACCATTTTCCTACTTGGGCCGACTTCCTTCCCGCCACAGGTGGGCGGTGCTCGGGTGGAGGACTGCTGTGGTAGGTGGAGCGTGACCGGAGGGCCGCGTGCGCGCTTGCCATTCACCCTAGGCTGACTTCTTTCACTATTTTCCTACTTGGGCCGAATTCCTTCCAGCGACAGGTGGGCGTCGCGTGGCCGGAGGGTACGCGTTCACCATTCAGCCTGGGCCGCGGACTTTCGTCATTTTCAGCCTGGGCCGCCGACTTTCGCCATTTTTCAGCCTGAGCCGACTTGAATCATATTTTTTCCAGCTACAACAGGTGTGCAGTAGGCTGTTTACATGCAAAGGATAGCCATACACAAAAGTACATGTGAAAATATATTTATTAAAGTCATTAGAAATTATGTTATGACTCTGCTTGAATGGGAAAAACTTAACCAAAAATCTGAAATAGAAGGAACACAATACACGTAACAATACTTATTACAGGTATGATACAATGGCATTGAATAGGTATCACAAATCAAACACAATATTTTTTATTAGTGGAAGTTTTCAATGAATTAGAAGTGATAGCGCATTTAAGATATTATTAATCAATACGATTACAATCAAAATTTCAAGCGCTATTATAAAAAGTCTGAGATGTTAGAATCTGATAGGTGTAAGTAATTTCGAGCACAATAGCTAAGTTTAATATTCCAATGTGACACAAATTTAATTTCTATTGAAGTGAATAGCACAGACATAAGGCAATAATTCGAATCAACACATAGCATTAATACAGAACCTAACTGACATGTAGGGAAATAATAGCTACACAATATCAAAACGAGAAACGATCACCACATTTAATCAAAGAAGATATTCTTAATCAATATGATTATAAACAAAATTATAACTTGTATTATAAAGTATTCCTATACGTGAGAACCATCTTTGCAATAGCGGGAAGTTCTGATAGTTGTATGTAATTAACTGTGAACAGCAGAGACACTGGAAGACTATGGGACACGAACACAAGACGAAATAAAATCTATACCACTACAAAGAAGATATTCCACTTCACCACATAGCACGCTCCTAGCCAACAAACAGAACAAAGAACGACACGAACACAAGAGGAAATAAAATCTATACCACTACAAGGAAGATATTCCTTATGAAAACAACATAGTCATCTATCATTTAGAAAATCAGAAGAAAAAATCAAACTCATCAGAAAGTAGACATGTTAAAAATGAACTTCACCAAATAGCACGCTCCGAACAAAGAACGACACGAACACAAGAGGAAATAAAATCTATACCACTACAAGGAAGATATTCCTGATCAAAACAACATAGTAATCCATCATTTAGAAAATCAGAAGAAAAAATCAAACGCATCAGAAAGTAGACATGTTAAAAATGAACTTCACCACATAGCACGCTCCTAGTCAACAAACAGAACCCGAACGACACGAACGCAAGAAGAAATAAAATCTATAACACTACGAAGAAGATATTCCTAATCAAAACAACAGAGTAATCTATCATTCAGAAAATCAGATGAAAAAATCAAACTCATCAGAAAATAGACATGTTAAAAATGAACTTCACCACATAGCAATGAACTTCACCACTACGAAGAAGATATTCCTAATCAAAACAACACAGTAATCTATCATTCAGAAAATCAAACTCATCAGACAATTAATATTCCTATACGTGAGAACCATCAATGCAATAGTGGGAATATCTGGCATAACATTTCGAGCACAATAGAGAATCTCAATTTCATATTCGAACATTACTCAACTTTTAATTTCTTATTAAGTGAACAGCATAGACGTAAGGAAAAACGAGAAACAACACAATCAACAGCTACAATAAATAGAGAGCCAAACCTGCGCACCATCCAAATCACAGAGAAATAATAGCTAATCAATCTATCAAAGGCGAAATAGCATAGACTTAACACTATAGCCCAGACTTAACGCTGAAGAACAGAGGAACACGCGGCGACACGTAAACAACAACAGAGGGAAATAATCCATCATTGAACCACCATAAAATCGACCAATATACAATTTTCGTTCTAACAAACACTACGAACCTTAATGGAGGTATCCAAGACGTAGGAAATATGCACTGTTTTCACTGTTTTCCTCAAAGCCGGGAGACTTTATGTCTCTATCTATATAGCCAAAGCACTGCGCATGCTTTATCACTCAAAGGGTTAGGGGCTATATTACTTCGTCCAGCAAACGGGACGCTCTAGAGGTCAGATAAGAGAGTTCAAAGACGATATATTTTATTGTGCAGCGCAAATAGATGTCGATATCACTCGCTGGGGTCACTATCTTTTCGCATCCTTTCCCTGAAACGGAAATCTTTCGTCAAAGTGGTTGACAAGTCGGCTAAGTTTGTAGAGATGCGATATTGTTATTGAAGATGTAGAGAAAGTCCAAATTATTAATTGGTAGCAAATACAAGACAATAATTATTTCAGGCAGTAAGTTCACAACTCATAGAATATCAGTCGAGCGAATACTTGAAACAAAATCAAAACAATAATTCTCACGACAGATGGAGATTATAGCATTCTAAATCAGATAATAAAATTTTAATCAATAAAATAAACATAGATATGCTTTTAATTAAGTGTAGACGTGCACTTGAAAACAGAAGAGACAATTGCTCTACATTGAAAAGATGGACAGATTTTGTACTCGATACCATAAGTCATGGGAGGATGTGATAAAAAACTGCTTCGAAAAGGAAGAGCCGCGAAACGATTTCATTATCGCTGCATTTCAATACATCCTAGACATGGTCGTATTCGGAGATATGGAACAAACTACAGAACTGAAGGTGCAAGAAGTTATATACCGAATCTACAATACTTATAAAAATATCTGCACATCAACGTCGGAAGGGCCACTAGGATTGATGGCGGAGTTTTTGAGATTTGCTAACGAAGAATTGAAATAGACTAGACCAGATGTAATTGTAATCATTGCAATGGGCATTGCGTTCATCAAGAAAGCAGTCGGATCAAATTATCATATACAAGCGGTCTATATCGCACGTTTCATTACGGATTTGTTGAAATTACACACATCTGAGATGGAAAGTACATAAAATCTTATCACGTGATATGTTCCACTACCACGGCAACGCAATTATTTTCTTCTACCAGTCTCTGCAACGATGCCGAATCAACAGAAGTTCAATATTGTTGTGCAAGGTCTGATGTATTATCACCTGTTGAAACTCAGCAAACATATCAATTGCGGTGGACCGCCGGACCATTTTCATCTAATACTCTCTTGTACGCCATTCAAGAATCTTCATACAAACAAAGGAAACATCAATAAGAGGCTGTGCAAGTTCATCGCCACAAAGTGCAAGTTGTTGAAGCAATACAAACACGGCGACAACATAGCGCCTGCGTTAATCAACGCTGGATTCAGGCGCCCAATAATTAGAATAAACTATTTAATGTCTTCGGAATTCATCAATGGACACAACAAACGAAAACTTCAGAGTTTGAAATAGAACTGTAATTTATCGAAATAAACAAGTGTATAACTGATACAATAAATGTAATCTTTGTCATCATTATAATGAAAAACACCTTACATTTAGCATGGCTATACTGAGAACAGTGATCGCTAAGGAAACGAATATTCCACAATTTGTGTAAGAATTGTCATATGGAATGAGACCTGACCACCAAATATGTTTTACTCGACTACACTCTGTAGAAGTTCAACAACCGAAGGATAGAATTGCCGGAGAAGGATCGGCCATTGAAATTTAGAGACATGATACATCAGCCTATGATTACAAAAAGGATCACTAATCTCACGTGAAAACTTATCATATTTCATGAATTAAATTCCACAGTGCATGTATATTTCTCAATCAGTTGCACTAGCTCAGACATAGTAAAAGAAGAAGAAAAGGCGTCTTTAACAAGCAACCGATTGGAGGGCGGAACAAATAAATAAATATTTTCGTCAACACAGTTGTCCGTTTGTATGACTGGATAGGAAAAATGAGCCGTCCAAGATAGAGCAAAACGGGAAATAAGGCAAGATAACTGATTGCGGCCGGATAAGTCAAAGCGTTCGCGACACACTGTCATCGACTTTTACAATCGCATTCGGGTTCAGTGCCTGGGAGATAATAGGAAGCCTTCGCGAAAAGCGAATCTATTATCAGATGCCACAATGCAAACGAAAGATTTTACGAGCATGACGTGCAGGCCAAGTCTACATTTCTAATCACATAGTCTTCGTAACAAACGGCACACAAACGTATATGAAATAATTTCCAAGTGGCAATCAGATTTTGACAGAAGCGGATCACGCATCAGCCATCAGAAGTGCTTAACCAATATACAATGAAGATGAACCTTATGCATAAACACAATGGAATATATGTTATATTAATTATAATAACCAGATCAGCGCAGGTCACACATGAACGTAGATCCATTTCACAAAATATACTCGAGATTTCACGTAACAACACAGAAAAACTATCACACTATTTTAGTGTCATAGCATCCAGGCACTACAAATGGAAAGGCCATACTTTAATTTTATAAGTCTTTAGCTCATAACATTGTAACACGCCAATTCCACACTAAAGATCATTTTCTTCTTTAAAATTTCAAAGTCAAACTGCACGCTATTTCTTGCATTTCTCTAAAGATATAGATTAAAAAGTTGTGCATATACTCACACATACTATACAAGATATTTGATTGTGGATTAGTTGCTAAAATTTATCGATCCACATTCAGGAGAAGTGGTGACTACCACACATCAGTAAGAGTTTAATTAAAATTTGAACAAGTGTTGCGATTCATCATCAGTGTTGTAGAATGTGTAATTTCACAATACCCAAGCATTAGCTCGCCCACTTTGACGAGCACTCTTTCACGATGTCAGAGAAGTTAATCGAATGGATTGATATTTTCTGTATACACTATAACATAATGCGAATTCTTTATGTCGTAAATATTAAAAGTTACGAATATTCTCCGAACGAAATTTACTTAAAACTCGAAGAAAGGGTCACCCGCGTCGACGAACCCGTTTCGGCAACACGCCGGACCGCGTTTCCCCAATGCCGTACCCGAAAGCGAACGCGATTCTGCGCCCGACGCGTTAACGCGGTACCGAGCACTGGCTCCGTTACAAAGGAAGACAAGTTTTCAGAGCCTGGCAGGGCAATGTTAAATACAGATCTCGACATGGATACTTACTTTGATACATCGTCTGCGCTTTTGGTTTCTCGAAGGAGGGAGAGGGATAGCGTTCCGGGTCTTTGTCCTGCGCCCGACGCGTTAACGCGGTACCGCACACGAGCGTGTTGCCGAAACCGGTTCGTCGACGCGGGTGACCCTTTCTTCGAGTTTTAAGCAAATTTCGTTCGGAAAATATTCGTAACTTTTAATATCCACGACATAAAGAATTCGCATTATGTTATAGTGTATACAGAAAATATCAATCCATTCGATTAACTTCTCTGACATCGTGAAAGAGTGCTCGTCAAAGTGGGCGAGCTAAAGCTTGCGTATTGTGAAATTACACATTCTACAACACTGATGATGAATCGCAACACTTGTTCAAATTTTAATTAAACTCTTACTGATGTGTGGTAGTCACCACTTCTCCTGAATGTGGATCGATAAATTTTAGCAACTAATCCACAATCAAATATCTTGTATAGTATGTGTGAGTATATGCACAACTTTTAATCTATATCTTTAGAAAAATGCAAGAAATAGCATGCAGTTTGACTTTGAAAATTTAAAGAAGAAAATGATCTTTAGTGTGGAATTTGCGTGCTACAATATTATGAGCTAAAAACTTATAAAATTAAAGTTTGGCCTTTCCATTTGTAGTGCCTGGATGCTATGACACTAAAATAGCGTGATAGTTTTTCTGTATTGCTACGTGAAATCTCGAGTATATTTTGTGAAATGGATCTACGTTTATGTGTGACCTGCGCTGATCTGGTTATTATGATTAATATAACATACCTTCCATTGTGTTTATGCATAAGGCTCATCTTCATTGTATATTGGTTAAGCACTTCTGATGGCTGATGTGTGATCCGCTTCTCTCAAAATCTGATTGCCACTCGGAAATTATTTCATATACGTTTGTGTGCCGTGTGTTACGAAGACTACGTGATTAGAAATGTAGACTTGGCCTGCACGTCATGCTCGTAAAATCTTTCGTTTGCATTGTGGCATCTGATAATAGATTCGCTTTTCGCGAAGGCTTCGTATTATCTCCCAGGCACTGAACCCGAATGCGATTGTAAAAGTCGATGACAGTGTGTCGCGAACGCTTTGACTTATCCCGCCGCAATCAGTTATCTTGCCTTATTTCCCGCTTTGCTCTATCTTGGACGGCTCATTTTTCCTATCCAGTCATAGGACAACTGTGTTGACGAAAATATTTATTTATTTGTTCCGCCCTCCAATCGGTTGCTTGTCAAAGACGCCTTTTCTTCTTCTTTTACTATGTCTGGGCTAGCACAACTGATTGAGAAATATACATGCACTGTGGAATTTAATTAATGAAATATGATAAGTTTTCACATGAGATTAGTGATCCCTTTTGTAATCATAGACTGATGTATCATGTCTCTAAATTTCAATGACCGATCCTTCTCCGGCAATTCTATCCTTCGGTTGTTGAACTTGTACAGAGTGTAGTCGAGTAAAACATTTTTGGTGGTCAGGTCTCATTCCATATGAGAATTCTTACACAAGTTGTGGAATATTCGTTTCCTTAGCGATCACTGTTCTAAGTGTAGCCATGCTAAATGTAAGGTATTTTTCATTATAATGATGACAAAGATTACATTTATTGTATCAGTTATACACTTGTTTATTTCGATAAATTACAGTTCTATTTCAAACTCTGAAGTTTTCGTTTGTTGTCTTCATTGATGAATTCCGAAGACATTAAATAGTTTATTCTAATTATTGGGCGCTTGAATCCTGCGTTGATTAACGCAGGCGCTATGTTGTCGCCGTGTTTGTATTGCTTCAACAACTTGCACTTTGTCGCGATGAACTTGCACGGCCTCTTATTGATGTTTCCTTTCTTTGTATGAAGATTCTTGAATGGCGTACAAGAGAGTATTATATGAAAATCGTCCGGTGGTCCACCGCAATTGATATGTTTGTTGAGTCTCAACAGGTGATAATACATCAGACCTTGCACGACAATATTGAACTTCTGTTGATTCCACATCGTTGCAGATACTGGTAGAAGAAAATAATTGCGTTCCCGTGGTAGTGGAACATATCACGTTATAAGATTTTATGTACTTTCCATCTCAGATATGTGTAATTTCAACAAATCCGTAATGAAACGTGCGATATAGACTGCTTGTATATGATAATTTGATCCGACTGCTTTCTTGATGAACGCAATGCCCATTGCAATGATTACAATTACATCTGGTCTAGTCTATTTCAATTCTTCGTTAGCAAATCTCAAAAACTCCGCCATCAATCCTAGTGGCCCTTCCGACGTTGATGTGCAGATATTTTTATAAGTATTGTAGATTCGGCATATAAGTTCTTGCACCTTCAGTTCTGTAGTTTGTTCCATATCCCCGAATACGACCATGTCTAGGCCGTATTGAAATGCAGCGATAATGAAATCGTTTCGCGGCTCTTCCTTTTCGAAGCAGTGTTTTATCACATCCTCCCATGACTTATGGTATCGAGTACAAAATCTGTCCATCTTTTCAATGTAGAGCAATTGTCTCTTCTGTTTTCAAGTGCATGTCTACACTTAATTAAAAGCATATCTATGTTTATTTTATTGATTAAAATTTTATTATCTGATTTAGAATGCTATAATATCCACCTGTCGTGAGAATTATTGTTTTGATTTTGTTTCAAGTATTCGCTCGACTGATATTCTATGAGTTGTGAACTTACTGCCTGAAATAATTATTGTCTTGTATTTGTTTCAATTGTTCACTCGATTGACGTAATATACCTCTAAGATGGGAATGCCTCATAACTCTGAGTTGCATTTCACATTTGATATTTCTGTGTGGCTCATTAGAAATTTCTATTGCAAGATATTACAAAAATTGATGTAATTAAATCGTTGCTACCAATTAATAATTTGGACTTTCTCTACATCTTCAATAAGAATATCGCATCTCTACAAACTTAGCCGACTTGTCAACCACTTTGACGAAAGATTTCCGTTTCAGGGAAAGGATGCGAAAAGATAGTGACCCCAGCGAGTGATATCGACATCTATTTGCGCTGCACAATAAAATATATCGCCTTTGAACTCTCTTATCTGACCTCTAGAGCGTCCCATTTGCTGGACGAAGTAATATAGCCCCTAACCCTTTGAGTGATAAAGCATGCGCAGTGCTTTGGCTATATAGATAGGCCGGGAGACATAAAGTCTCCCGGCTTTGAGGAAAAGAGTGAAAACAGTGCATATTTCCTACGTCTTGGATACCTCCATTAAGGTTTGTAGTGTTTGTTAGAACGAAAATTGTATATTGGTCGATTTTATGATGGTTCAATGATGGATTATTTCCCTCTGTTGTTGTTTACGTGTCGCCGCGTGTTCCTCGGTTCTTCAGCGTTAAGTCTGGGCTATAGTGTTAAGTCTGTGCTATTTCGCCTTTGATAGATTGATTAACTATTATTTCTCTGTGTGTTGGATGGTGCGCAGGTTTGGCTCTCTATTAATTGTAGCTGTTGATTGTGTTGTTTCTCGTTTTTTTACGTCTATGCTGTTCACTTAATAAGAAATTAAAAGTTGAGTAATGTTGGAATATGAAATTGAGATTCTCTATTGTGCTCGGAATGTTATGCCAGATATTCCCACTATTGCATTGATGGTTCTCACGTACAGGAATATTAATTTTCTGATGATTTTGATTTTCTGAATGATAGATTACTGTGTTGTTTTGATTAGGAATATCTTCTTCGTAGTGGTATAGATTTTATTTCCTCTTGTGTTCGTGTCGTTCTTTGTTCTGTTTGTTGGCTAGGAGCGTGCTATGTGGTGAAGTTCATTTTTAACATGTCTATTTTCTGATGAGTTTGATTTTTTCTTCTGATTTTCTGAATGATAGATTACTATGTTGTTGATTAACAATAACATCTTTGTAGTGGTGTACATTTTATTTCCTCTTGTGTTCTTGTCTTTCGTGTTCCATGATCTTCCATACATCTATCGGCACCCGTCTTCAACAAATCAGGGTAGATATCATTAGATCTGGTTGTTGGCTAGAAGCGAGCTATGTGGTGAAGTTCATTTTTAACATGTCTATTTTCTGATGAGTTTGATTTTTTCTTCTGATTTTCTGAATGATAGATTACTCTGTTGTTTTGATTAAGAATATCTTCTTTGTAGTGGTATAGATTTTATTTCTTCTTGTGTTCGTGTCGTTCGTGTTTTGTTTGTTGGCTAGGAGCGTGCTATGTGGTGAAGTTCATTTTTAACATGTCTATTTCCTGATGAGTTTGATTTTTTCATCTGATTTTCTGAATGATAGATTACTCTGTTGTTTTGATTAGGAATATCTTCTTCGTAGTGTTATAGATTTTATTTCTTCTTGTGTTCGTGCCGTTCGTGTTCTGTTTGTTGGCTAGGAGCGTGCTATTTGGCGAAGTTCATTTTTAACATGTCTACTTTCTGATGAGTTTGATTTTTTCTTCTGATTTTCTAAATGATAGATTACTATGTTGTTTTCATCAGGAATATCTTCCTTGTAGTGGTATAGATTTTATTTCCTCTTGTGTTCGTGTCGTTCTTTGTTCTGTTTGTTGGCTAGGAGCGTGCTATGTGGTGAAGTGGAATATCTTCTTTGTAGTGGTATAGATTTTATTTCGTCTTGTGTTTGTGTCCCATAGTCTTCCAGTGTCTCTGCTGTTCACAGTTAATTACATACAACTATCAGAACTTCCCGCTATTGCAAAGATGGTTCTCACATATAGGAATACTTTATAATACAAGTTATAATTTTGTTTATAATCATATTGATTAAGAATATCTTCTTTGATTAAATGTGGTGATCGTTTCTCGTTTTGATATTGTGTAGCTATTATTTCCCTACATGTCGGTTAGGTTCTGTATTAATGCTATGTGTTGATTCGAATTATTGCCTTATGTCTGTGCTATTCACTTCAATAGAAATTAAATTTGTGTCACATTGGAATATTAAACTTAGCTATTGTGCTCGAAATTACTTACACCTATCAGATTCTAACATCTCAGACTTTTTATAATAGCACTTGAAATTTTGATTGTAACCGTACTGATTAAGAATATCTTAAATGCGCTATCACTTCTGATTCATTGAAAACTTTCACTAACAAAAAATATTGTGTTTGAGTTGTGATACCTATTCAATGCTATTGTATCATACCTGTAATAAGTATTGTTACGTGTATTGTGTTCTTTCTATTTCAGATTTTTTGTTAAGTTTTTCCCATTCACGCAGAGTCATAACATAATTCCTAATGACTTTAATAAATATATTTTCACATGTACTTTTGTGTATGGCTATCCTTTGCATGTAAACAGCCTACTGCACACCTGTTGTAGCTGGAAAAAATATGATTCAAGTCGGCTCAGGCTGAAAAATGGCGAAAGTCGGTGGCCCAGGCTGAAAATGACGAAAGTCGGCGGCCCAGGCAGAATGATAAACGCGTACCCTCAGGCCACGCGACGCCCACCTGTCGCGGGAAGGATGTCGGCCCAAGTAGGAAAATTGTGAAAGAAGTCAGGCCAGGGTGAAGGGTAAGCGCGCACGCAGCCCTCCGGTCAGGCTCCGCCCACCACAGCAGCCCTCCACCCGAGCACCGCCCTGTTACAGGTGGTGAAGGTTTCTCGGCTGGGTTTTTCTCCTTCATCTGATTGGCATCACAATTCCCAGCACTATTGGCTTTAATAAATATATCTCAACTTGATTGGCATTAGTAAATATATTTTCACTGGTACTTTTTGTGTATGACCCTTCTTTGCATGTCTCTGCATGTAAACCGCTCACCTGTTGTTTCCGAAAAATATGTGAAGTCGGCCGAAGTATGGCAAAAGAAGTCTGCCCAGGCTGAAAAATATGCTACGATGAGCGCACGCGCAGCCCTCCCCAGCCGATAATCACGTGGACAACCCTCCGCACACCGCCGCACGGGGAAAAATACGCGCAGGGCTCAGGGCAGGGGGGTGCCGTAGTTTGGACATGTCGAAGCCTGGACATGACTCAATACTACTTACATCAAGGACACTAATCACTTCCTCCAAATACTAAATCAATGTCAGCCACTCCCATCTAGTCTCCTAGTTACGTTAGATGTTTCTTCCCGATACACCAATATTCCTCACGATGACGGCATAGCTGCAGCCGAGGAGGCTTTTTCAAAGTACTTTGATTCTTCTTGTGACCCATCTGTTGTATACACTCTGCTACAACTGATCCTAAAGAACAACAACTTTGAATTTAACGGTGGACACTATTTACAAGCCAACGGCACCGCTGTGGGCACTAAGATGGCACTAAGATGGCACCAAACTATACACATCTATTCATGGGTTCTCTAGAAGAAACACTCTTGAGCACGCGTGAGGACAAACCCACTTTATAAAAGCGTTACTTTGAAGACATATTTATGATCTGGTCACAGTCGGAAGACAGCCTATTGGAATTTATGCGCGATTTCAATAAGTTCCACACTTCTATTAACTTCACTCACACCTATTCGCCCGTCACTGTTAGATTTCTTGGTATTCAAATTAAGCTAAGCAATGGAGTTTTAACGTCTGATCTGTTCCGTAAACCCACAGACTCTCAGCAGTACTTGTCATTCCATAGTTGTCATTCTCGCAACACGAAACTGGCCATTCCCTACAGCCAAGCTATTCGGTATAGGAGAATCTGCTCGAATGACCACGATCTGCACAGAAATTTAAAACAACTGCAACAAGGCGAACAAATTTGGAATCCGAGAAAGGGACAGAGGATGGACGACACGACACGTTCTCGAACACAGCAAACCCTTTAATGACAGAATCACCTACGTACCCAACAACTTCCAAATTGGTGGCGAGGGAGCAACCGACGCCACACTTACACAATTCCCCTCGTGACAATCTCTTTTCTACTCCTTTAACTGTCTGGCCACAGGGTCCCGAACAGAATCTAGGACACTTGTCTCGCCGAAGGTCGGGGAACAATTATTACAAAGTCTAAGATGGGCGACAAGTTCGGAATTCCCAGACAACGACTCCGCATTTCTCTTGTGTTCGCTGAGCCGAGTGTTTAGACACCATCCAGTCTGACCTATATTGCAAAACCAACAACCTAGCGGTATACAATACACCACATTATTTGCACAGGTCACGAAAGTATTTTTGTGAGAAATACCACAGTCGGAGTTCAGTGAGAGGAGAGGGACAAGCTTTGAAAGACGACACACATTTAAGAAAACAACCTGAATGTTAAATCTACGTGCGGCAGCCAAAATGTTGTGTGATACGGAATGATAGTACGGGATACAAACACGCGGCAATTTTTCTTTGTGGGCAACTGGTGGCCGAGCCAAATCAGTTGCAAAATCTAACAACTTGCGATATAGGCAATAGCCGTAACCAGCTTCTGCAACCGGCTCACTTGACAACCAATACTCTCAAAACCATAGTGACAGCAGGACTTTTCGACGGCCGAACGCAAGAGAGACATGATAACACCTGACTTGATCAGCTTTGAGTGAGAACTGCTGGCGGGTAATAAGGGTTTCGCTTCCGCCTTCCCGTAGGACCAGCAAAGGCCCGGGGCCGAGCGTAAGCACAGGTCAAGGAACTTCAATTTTTGATTCGACATGTCCTCCTGCGAGAACACCAGTTCGGGGGCGGAATACTTTATCACAAAAAACTAACTCGGTAACAAGATCCTTCTGCGTGCACAGCACCAAAATATCATCAACATACCTTTTAACAATGATACAGTCAGAAGAAAGCGGTTTCAAAGCTTGGCAGACAGCAGCATCAAGAACATTGAGGTAAATTTCTGAGAGAGCCGGCGCGACAGCAGACCCAATGCACACACCCCGAGATTGCACAGACAATTGCTCATTGAAGGACATAGTCGTAGAACCGAGATACAATTCCAGGAGACGTAAAAAGTCACTGACAGCCACACACACCGCCGTCTGAAAACGAACCAATTGGTCTTTAATAACGTGGCGGACGCGATTTAAAAACATACCAATGCTTAGGGAGTTGTACAAGTCTTTTATATCTAGTGAAACCACCTCACAACACTTTCCATGAAAGCCCCGGAGTGATGGAAGCAGCTCAGAGAAACTCTTCAAAGACAGACTGTGCTGAAGTACAATGCAAGACAAGGATTTTTGCAGAAAACAGGAGAGCATCTTTTGCCAAGTGCCTAACTCACTGATGACGATTCTAAGCGGTAAATCAACCTTGTGGTCCTTTAGGAGGAACTTCACAGAAAGCGCTGATGATTTACAAATTTTTATCTTGTTTCCTAAGGGAGTGTTCAGATCAATTAAGAGCTTGGAAACGGGCGCTTTTACGGATTTTAGGTTGCCGGAGAAAGGTTTGAACAACTTGCTAATTGTTTGATTGACTCTGGTCAAGGACGACCCTTGAGGGAGTACAGCGAATTTACCGGATTTGTCGACTCCAACAGAACCCTAATTTTTGCTTGAAAGTTCAGCACGGACAGTGGCAAGCTCCTTGGGGCACCTCTCTTTGTCCTGGGTAGAGAGCAAAGCACGTGGAATGCGGCTGACACATAGCTCCACGAAGGCAGACTTGCTGGACGGTTCGGATATCCTTGAAGCAACCTTCTGATCAGCGGCTGCGGCATCGAACCTCGACGGCTTCACGAGAACGCAGAGCTTGGGGGTTCTTGATGAGAGAGACGTAGGGATCTCCTCGCCAGTAAGGTTTACCACCTCAGTCTCAGCGGCGTTGGATTCAGAAGGGGGCCTGGAACCAGCTGACGTGGTTGAAGCTTGACGGTATAGCAAAAACATTTCCGCTTTGCAAGAATCCCAACGACGCCCGAATTCACAGCATACCAGGTGCTTCCACCGCTTGACGTAGGAAGTCTCACGGAAGTCAGGAGCTATGCCACGGTACCAAAGGCTGTCGGTGACCAAGCGAAGGTCTCTTAGGTGACGAACTAGCAGATTCTTGTAAGCCCGAAGAAATTTCGCCGTCGTTGACCACGGAAGGAGACCAAGGAGTGAGGCAAACCTCGGGTGGGCTTCCCGAAAACGGAGGCACATCTTTATAAGGGCGATCTTCGCTTCAGTATTAGCAATAGAAACACCAGATTTGCAAAAAGTGTAGAGGGCCACGGGACGAAGGACAGACTCAGAAATGTCGGACAACGCGGTAAAACTAACAAATCGTAAATCGTCAGCTTTCTGTGAAGTTCCTCCTAAAGGACCACAAGGTTGATTTACCGCTTACAATTGTTATCAGTGAGTTAGGCACTTGGCAGAAGATGCTCTCCTGTTTTCTGCAAAAATTCTTGTCTTGCGTTGTACTTCAGAACAGTCTGCTTTTGAAGAGTTCTCTGAGCTGCTTCCATCACTCCGAGGCTTTCATGGAAAGTGTTGTGAGGTGGTTTCACTAGATATAAAAGACTTGTACAACTCCCTAAGCATTGGTATGTTGCTAAATCGCGTCGCCACGTTATTAAAGACCAATTGGTTCGTTTTCAGACGGCGGTGTGTGTGCCTGTCAGTGACTTTTTACGTCTCCTCGAATTGTATCTTGGTTCTACGACTATGTCCTTCAATGAGCAATTGTCTGTGCAATCTCGGGGTGTGTGCATTGGGTCTGCTGTCGCGCCGGCTCTCTCAGAAATTTACCTCATTGTTCTTGATGCTGCTGTCTGCCAAGCTTTGAAACCGCTTTCTTCTGTCTGTATCATTGTTAAAAGGTATGTTGATGATATTTTGGTGCTGTGCACGCAGAAGGATCTTGTTACCGAGTTAGTTTTTTGTGATAAAGTATTCCGCCCCCGAACTGGTGTTCTCGCAGGAGGACATGTCGAATCAAAAATTGAAGTTCCTTGACCTGTGCTTACGCTCGGCCCCGGGCCTTTGCTGGTCCTACGGGAAGGCGGAAGCGAAACCCTTATTACCCGCCAGCAGTTCTCACTCAAAGCTGATCAAGTCAGGTGTTATCATGTCTCTCTTGCGTTCGGCCGTCGAAAAGTCCTGCTGTCACTATGGTTTTGAGAGTATTGGTTGTCAAGTGAGCCGGTTGCAGAAAGCTGGTTACGGCTATTGCCTATATCGCAAGTTGTTAGATATTGCAACTGATTTGGCTCGGCCACCAGTTGCCCACAAAGAAAAATTGCCGCGTGTTTGTATCCCGTACTATCATTCCGTATCACACAACATTTTGGCTGCCGCACGTAGATTTAACATTCAGGTTGTTTTCTCAAATGTGTGTCGTCTTTCAAAGCTTGCCCCTCTCCTCTCACACAACTCCGGCTGTGGTATTTCTCACAAAAATACTTTCGTGACCTGTGCAAATAATGTGGTGTATTGTATACCGCTAGGTTGTTGGTTTTGCAATATAGGTCAGATTGGACGGTGTCTAAACACTCGGCTCAGCGAACACAAGAGAAATGCGGAGTCATTGTCTGGGAATTCCTAACTTGTCGCCCATCTTAGACTTTGTAATAATTGTTCCCCGGCCTTCGACGAGACAAGTGTCCTAGATTCTGTTCGTGACCCTGTGGCCAGACTGTTAAAGGAGTACAAAGAGATTGTCACGAGGGGGAATTGTGTAAGTGTGGCGTCGGTTGCTCCCTCGCCACCAATTCGGAAGTTGTTGGGTACGTAGGTGATTCTGTCATTAAAGGGTTTGCTGTGTTCGAGAACGTGTCGTGTCGTCCATCCTCTGTCCCTTTCTCGGGTTCCAAAGTTTTTCACCATGTACCAGCTGGCCTGCTCCCTTGCCCTTTTGTCACAACTGCAACAAACCTTTCTCGGTCGTCAGTATCCACCCGATCTAGTCCAAGATGCTCTCAACAGAGCTCGCAAAGGAAGTCTTCTAAGCTTAATCAAGAAAAAAAAAGAAGAAAACTCAGAAAGTAATGCTGTGAACTGAACTGTAACATTCGCCGGAAATATGGCAAACATTAACAACATACTTAACCGCCACCATAGTGTCCTTCTCCAGTCAGAGCTCGCAAAAAACACATTTCCTGGTACACCTCCTGTCGCTTACAGACGTACACATAACTTACAAGATAGCTTAGTTCTCCCCAAAGTAGGCGAACCTACTAACCCTCCGGCGGGCTGGAGGATATGTCAGATTTGCAAGTTAATGCAAACCGCACAAGCAGTCAGAAGTACGAATTCGCACTTTACCGTCAAGGTCAACGCAGACGTAGACTGTAACTCATGTAACGCTATCTATGTAATCCAATGCAACACATGCCGTGCCGAATACGTGGGTCAGACAAAAACTCCTTTGCGAATTAGATTCAACAATCACCGATCGGATGTTACCAAGAAACCTAATCTTCCGGTCTCACACCATTTCAAACAATCAGAACATTCAATCCGCACGAAGCCTCAGTTTTTATTTTGCAGTTGAACTTGATCTCCGACTGCTCCCGGGAACAACGGGAATCCTACATAATTTACAAATTCCGATCGGGCATTAACGAGGACCCTGACATGCTGTCAACTATAAGAAGTTTAACTACCTAGATAAGATTTTTACCCATCTAGATAAGACCCTGTTGCCTTTTCTCGTTTCAGGCGGATCAAAAACCCACTGACTCACAAGGACGATGACCTCACTCCTCGATCTGGCACAAACCCAGGCAGCACAATGTACTGGAAGGCGAGTGCATTAGGGGTGGACGGTATGTGTCTTATCAATGTTCTGTAGTTTCATGAATCTGTTCAAGGCCTTTCATCTACCCGTCCACCCCTATTGCACTCGACTTTCAGTGCATTTTGCTGCTTGGGAAAGCATTTTGGAATTCTCTAATTAGTGACGACCGCCAGGTAGCTGGAATTTTCCCTGGACCGATCGTGACGTCAGCCCCTTATCAGCCTCGTGGCCACATTTAGCTATTTCGTCCTGAAGGAGGCGGAGCTTCCACCTTTTTCCGACGTAGACGTCGCCCCTAACTTTTATAACTTTCAAGTTATAATAAACCCTTTTTGTTACTTCCCTACTTTCGTCTTCCGTCTCCCAGTTATCTCAACGTTTGCTTACTTCGCACTTCACTTCAACTTCACTTCTCACGCTTACGGAACCTCTGTTTTACGCATCGGGACCTTCAACGAAAAATATTTCAAGAAAAAAAATGCATCGGAACCATATGATTTTTCCGACAGTTAATAAGTTTCGGTTTACATATTTCGTGCGTGGAGCAGTGCACCAATCCGCTCTTTGGATCAGCTATCCGGCCGTCAATTTCGTGTTGATCCGCCTGGTCCAGGCACGGGGGCGACGGAAGGTTAGGAACAGCCACAACAGACGCTTTGGTATTCGTTCCCAAAGCGACTGGTAAACAGCGCTGGCGGTTCTGTCGTTCCGTAGGTGAGATGGCGTGCTCTTGTCATGGATAATGACGAATGCGCCTCGAGCGCTGTGAACTAGTGGGGTACACTGCTAAAAGTTAGCTACACTACATAGCACGCTCCTAGCGAACCATCATCCCGAATGACAACGTTATCGCTCGATTTGTTGAAAAAGGGAGGCGGCGCCTTTTTGCCTTTACGTTCGGCATAATTGACAGTACAAAAAAAGCGTACGCCTCCCATGTTCCTCAAATTAAGGGACAGAACGTAGTCATTCGGGATGATGGTTGGCTACGAGCGTGCTATGTTGCGTAGCTAATTTTTAAGTGTGTACCCTACTGGTTCACAGCGCTCGCGGCGCATTCGACATCATCCATGATAAGAGCACGCTATCTCACCTACGGAACGACAGAACCACCACCGCTGTTTACCAGTCGCTTTGAGAACAAATACCAAAGCCTCTTTTGAGGCTGTTCCTAATCTTCCGTCGCCCGCGTGCGTGAACCAGGCGGGTGAACATGAAATTGACAGCCGTATAGCTGATCCAAAGACCACACTGGTGCACTGCTCCGCCCAAGAAATATATAAACCGAAACCAATTAATTACTCGGAAGTGTGGATGCGTATTTTTTTTCTTGGAATACTTTTCGTTGCAGGTCCCGATGCGTAGAACACAGGATCTGTAAGCGTGCGAGGTAAAAGCTAAAAGTTAGCATGCTTAGTGAGCTATGCAAATGAGCCGCTCATTACTCAGTTCACAGCCGATATCCCAAGGATCTTTACCAAAAAGAAATTGATTCGATGGCGCCACCTGTTCACGATTTATTCAGCCAGGGTATTTTCGTGAAACACCCCGTACATATATATATATATATATATATATGTTTACAATTCAAGCGTGCCACAATCCCAGCTGTGGACGGCCGTTTCGAGCTTCTTGGCTCTCATCGGCACAGCGTAGGGATGTGACACGCTCTTGGATCGGCACAAACACTGTGTCTCAGCAAGACATCAATGTACCAGGGTGTTAGCAACACCTCTGGAGGCCGCAGTGCAAAACCAGTAAGTACAGATACAAATATAAAAATGAGCAAATGCTCCATGGCTGCACGTGAGGCATATGTTTACAATTCAAGCGTGCCACAATCCCAGCTGTGGACGGCCGTTTCGAGCTTCTTGGCTCTCATCGGCACAGCGTAGGGATGTGACACGCTCTTGGATCGGCACAAACACTGTGTCTCAGCAAGACATCAATGTCGTGTCAAGAGCGTGTCACATCCCTACGCTGTGCCGATGAGAGCCAAGAAGCTCGAAACGGCCGTCCACAGCTGGGATTGTGGCACGCTTGAATTGTAAACATATGCCTCACGTGCAGCCATGGAGCATTTGCTCATTTTTATATTTGTATCTGTACTTACTGGTTTTGCACTGCGGCCTCCAGAGGTGTTGCTAACACCCTGGTACATTGATGTCTTGCTGAGACACAGTGTTTGTGCCGATCCAAGAGCGTGTCACATCCCTACGCTGTGCCGATGAGAGCCAAGAAGCTCGAAACGGCCGTCCACAGCTGGGATTGTGGCACGCTTGAATTGTAAACATATGCCTCACGTGCAGCCATGGAGCATTTGCTCATTTTTATATTTGTATCTGTACTTACTGGTTTTGCACTGCGGCCTCCAGAGGTGTTGCTAACACCCTGGTACATTGATGTCTTGCTGAGACACAGTGTTTGTGCCGATCCAAGAGCGTGTCACATCCCTACGCTGTGCCGATGAGAGCCAAGAAGCTCGAAACGGCCGTCCACAGCTGGGATTGTGGCACGCTTGAATTGTAAACATATGCCTCACGTGCAGCCATGGAGCATTTGCTCATTTTTATATTTGTATCTATATATATATATATATATATAAGCAGGAAAAATCAGAAGACGACAAAGAGCTTGCAGGAAAACACAAAGGGGAGTTTATTAACATATGGGGATAGGGGACGACGTTTCGGCAGTCAGCGCTGCCTTCGACGGGACTGGGGTTTGGTGACAAGAACAAGCTTTATATATGGGAGAGGGTTATGTACAAGGGCAAGAGAGCAGCGCATGCGCTTTTGTCATGACTAACACAGGTTGGTGACTAAGTGCAAGGGGAATGGCCGGGTCTGTGCAGCAGGACCTTGAGGAAATACTGGCGTTCGGGGAATCGCGTTCTAAATGACGTCATTTAGAACGCGATTCAATAACCACAAATCTGACGTCGCGAAGAAACCTAATCTGCCAGTGTCGCGCCATTTCAGTAAACCAGGACACTCAATCACCAATATATCTATTTTCATCCTGCAGTCAGGCTTTCCTTCCCAACGGCTCAGGGAACAGCGCGAATCTTATCTCATTCATAAATTCCAGTGTCAGATAAACGAAGATCCAGGAATCCTTTCTACTATTCGCAACCTGCATTCCTAATCCAGCACAATACATACGCTCTTTTGTCTCTTTTTCAGGCTCACTGGTATTTCCTCAAGGTCCTGCTGCACAGACCCGGCCATTCCCCTTTCACTTAGTCACCAACCTGTGTTAGTCATGACAAAAGCGCATGCTCTGCTCTCTTTCCCTTGTAACAACAACAACAACTTTATTTTCGGCCTTGGAGAGTGGGGAGTTTCATCGCAACAGGCGATACTCTACCCCAGTGCTTGGTGGAATGGGGGGAATAAAATAACGTGCCCCTTTACAATAACGATCGAAGTCCGATGGTGTCCAGAAATGTCAGAAGACCTTTGAGCGCAGAGCGTTGCTGGGCTGGATTGGGCCAGGGACCAAGCAATTTCGGTAGGGAGAAAGGGCGAGAGTCCAGCTGACGAAGAGACTCGGAGAGTGTGGTTCGGGAAGGTTCGTAGTGAGGGCAATGAAGAAGAATGTGCTCCAGATCCTCAAGAGCACCACAGTGGCAGCAGATGGGAGAATCAATTTGTCTCAAGCGGTAACGCCATTGAGCTGTAAAGGCCACATCGAGGCGCATGCGGTGGATTAATGCAGCATCCTGACGAGATGTGTTTCGTGGCATGCGGAAAGCGAGCGTGGGATCAACACTGTTCAACATAGAGGGGGGAAGAATGTCGGTTGTCCGTTGGCGGGAAGCCAGGGGTGTCACTAGACGTCGCAGAATTGAACGGCGGTCTCCTCTAAGCAGAACAATACGGGTCCGGTTCCGAGACGAGAGTGCTGCTTCCGCGGCGCTGTCGGCCTGCTCGTTCCCCACGACACCACAATGGGCTGGAACCCACTGGAGAACTAGCCTGTGGCCTGCGGCGTAGATAGTGTGGTAAGCCATTAACACGTCTGTGACTAGGGGTGCGGATGGGCCTCGTATGCCGGAAGTTTCAATTGCTTGAAGTGCAGATTTGGAGTCTGTAAAGACTGCCCATTCCCGGGGTGGAAAATCAGCGATGTGTTGTAGAAAGAAAAGGATGGCATAGAGTTCCGCAGCTGTGGAGGAGGTTGGATGTGAAATGCGTCTTCCGTGCACGACGCCTTCGGATGGAATGACGAAGGCTGAGGCGGACTTGTTGTTTCGGGATGCGCCATCAGTATATGCTGCCGTAAACGTAGAAAACTTCTCGTCTACCAGAGCATGAAAATGGGCTCGGAGGACGTGAGGGGGGACCTGATCTCTTCTTTGCAGAAGGTTTGGGAGGCGTACAAAAGTGGGCGGTACCGGTAGAGACCAGGGGGCTTCCGGCGGTATAGTGTCCTTAGTTATGAAGCCAGTGAGAGTCTGGCGTGTCCTCTGCGCTACTCGATAGAAGTCGCTTCCAGGGCGGTATCGAATTTTCCTGAGTAGCGGGTGGCGGGGAATGTGAGCACGCAAACGGAGGTACTGCCGAGCCGTTTCCCGTTCACGGAGAACTTCAATCGGGAGCTCACCAGCTTCAGCCAGTACTTGTCGTGTTTCAGCCATTCTTGGAACTCCGAGGCATCGACGAAGGCTTCGAGCAAACAGGGACCGAAGCGTATTTAATGAAGTTGTTGATATCCTGTGCAGAATAGGAAGGCTGTAAAGCACAGTTGCCCTTACCAATGCCGCGTGAACCGCGAGCAGGGAACGCTGATCACAGCCCCATCCTGGGCCAGAAAGATGTTGGATTGCGGGGAGCCATCGCTGCACTTTAGTTTCAAGGTGTTTAATGTGCCGAGCCCAGCGCAAGTCCGAGTCGATTACCACGCCAAGGAAGCGGTGAAAGCGTACTGGTTCTAGCTTCTTTAAACCAAGCCAAAGTGGGAAATTGGCCATAGCTTTACGCGTGAAAGGGAGCTCGACACACTTTTCGGGTGAAAGGTCCATCCCGAGGTGCGTCAGGTACGTATGGATGTTGTTTAAAGCGAGCTGCAGGCGGCGCTGGAGAGCCGGGCGTGATTTTCCTACTGTCCAAAGGGCGACGTCATCTGCATACACGGAGAACGACACTTTGCGAGGAATTACTGATTGTAGGCCGGCCATCACCACGTTAAAGAGTGTCGGGCTGAGAATGCTTCCTTGGGGGACTCCTTGGGGAACAGGATGCTGAGGGCTTTGGCCTTGGGACGTACGGACAGCGACAGTTCGGTCCGTAAGGAAGTCTTGGAGCCAGATGAAGAGCCGACCGGATACTCCAAACGAGCGCAAGGCATGCAGCACACAAATGTCTCTTTCCTTCCAAGCTGGCTGCAAAATCGAGGATGTGCGGAATGGGGTAGCGGTCAGGGACGGTGATGCGGTTTAAAGCGCGGTAATCACCGCAAGGACGCCAGTCGCCCGTTTTCTTAGGCACCATATGGAGGGGTGATGCCCAGGTGCTGGATGATGGGCGAATGATGCCGAGCTCCAACATGTGATCGAATTCGGCCTTGGCAATCCTGTACTTCTCGGGAGCGAGGCGACGTGGTCGAAAGTGAACAGGAGGGCCAGTAGTGAGCACATGATGTAAAACGTCGTGTTGGACGGGCTGGTTCCAGTCAGGTGGTTTGGTGAGTGCGGGAAACTCCTTTAGTATGAGAGCATAAGGAGGAGATGGCTCAGCAAGGGAAAGAACTCGTTGGGGACTTGCCGGGGCGCGAATTCCGTGCACAGACAGGTGTGTCAAGGAGTCGACGAGGCGCTTCCCAGAAACGTCGACGAGCAGGTTAAAGTGGTGTAAGAAATCTGCTCCTAAGATCGCCTGGTGAACATCGGCGATCAGGAACAGCCAGCGGAAGGTTCGTCGCAATCCAAGGTTTAGGGTTAAGGACTTTTGGCCGTATACAGGGATGGTGGTTGAATTGGCCGCCTTGAGGGATAAGCAAGGTTCTCGGGAGCGGCCGCTGATTTTCGAGGCAGGGATTACGCTAACTTCAGCGCCAGTATCCACGAGAAGACGCATGCCGGAGGTACGGTCCACGATGTGAAAAAGGCGGCAATCATTAGGGCCACGTCCACTCGCCGCCACTAGTGGTTGGCCGGCGGGTTTCCCGACCACGCGCAAGGTTGGAAGCAGTGTCGGGCTTCCTGGCCGAAGCGGTGATGGTACCAGCAAAGCCCGTTCCTGTCGCGTGAACCTGGGCTGCGATGGCGAGGAGACCGGTTGCGAGAGCGGAAACGCTGGCGACGTGGCGACGGAGAGCGGGATCGAGTGGACAAAGCCGCAACTAATTGAGTCAGGTGAGCGACTTGTTGGGAAAGAGTGGCGGAATTCGAGTTGGCGTCAGGGAAGGGAGGTACACTTGGGGAAGCATCGACTTGAGGCGCTTGGACGGAATCCAAGGTCATAGTAGCAGGTGATGCGACTTCCATGACTGCGTCAGCCAAACCCGCTAGTTCTTCAATGCCGAGGTTGTGAGTGCTGGCAAGAACCATCTGGACATTTTTAGGGAGCCGTTGGAGGAATAGCTCGCGGAGGAAACTGTCGGTACTGGCATTGCTTCCTTCGCCGAGTAACTGTTTCATCCGGCGCAGCAGTTGGGTTGGGCGCCGGTCGCCTAGTTCTTCAGCTGACAACAGCTGTTGCAGACGGGCGCGGTCGGACGGCGATGTACGCTTCAAGAGTGCCGCTTTCAGGGCTTGGTACGGGGTATCGGCGGGAGGGTTGGCAATGATATCAAACACTTCTTCTGCCGCTGATGGTGAAAGGGCCGCGATGACGTGGTAATACTTGGTACGTTCGGCCGAGATGCCAGAGAGGTGAAACTGTGCTTCCGCTTGAATAAACCACGTCGCGGGGTTGCGATCCCAATACGGAGGAAGTTTGACGGCGATGGAGGATACCGGTGGAACTGAGGTTGTCGCTAAGGCTTGTCCAGTTGGGCGAGCATCGCCAGTAGACATAATGGCGGATGGAACGTTAGGGTTCCACGTCCGGGTCACCAGTTGTAGCGACAAGTGACACAAGTAAGAGACAACCTTCCTCACACTTTCCCTTGTACATAACCCTCTCCCATATATAAAGCTTGTTCTTGTCACCAAACCCCAGTCCCGTCGAAGGCAGCGCTGACTGCCGAAACGTCGTCCCGTATCCCCATATGTGTTAATAAACTCCCCTTTGTGTTTTCCTGTAAGCTCTTTGTCGTCTTCTGATTTTTCCTGCTTATTTCATTCTCGTGGTCAACCGCCCTCCTAAGCTTCTAATATATATATATATATATATATATATATATATATATATACAAAGGAAAAATAGCTAATGCTCTATGGCTGCACGCTGAGCATATGTTTACAATTTGATTGCGCACTTACAGCTGAGTACAGCTGCCTCGTTCTACTTGGGACTCGTCAGCAAGGCGTAGGGAAGTGACACCATTTTGGGTCGGCTCTGACAGTGCGTCTCGGCGAGACGTCAATGTTCCACGGTGACGGCGCCACCTGTGGAGGCCGCATTGCAAGCCAGCAAGTACATATACAAAGGAAAAATCGCTAATGCTCTATGGCTGCACGTTGAGCATATGTTTACGATTTGATCGTGCGCTCCCAGCCGAGTACAGCTGTTTCGTCCTACTTGGGACTCGTCAGCCCGGAGTAGGGAAGTGACATGATCCTGGGTCGGCTCTGACAGTGCGTCTCGGCGAGACGTCAGTGTTCCACTTTGACGGCGCCACCTGTGGAGGCCGCAGTGCAAGCCAACAGTCCCAAGTAGGACGAAACAGCTGTACTCGGCTGGGAGTGCACGATCAAATTGTAAACATATGGTCAACGTGCAGCCATAGAGTATTAGCTATTTTTCATTTGTATATGTACTTGCTGGCTTGCACTGCGGCCTCCACAGGTGGTGCCGTCACCGTGGAACATTGACGTCTCGCCGAGACGCACTGTCGAGCTGACCCAAGATCGTGTCACTTCCCTACGCCTTGCTGACGAGTCCCAAGTGGGACGAAGCAGCTGTACTCAGCTGTAAGAGCGCAATCAAATTGTAAACATATGGTCAGCGTGCAGCTATAGAGCATTAGCTATTTTTCCTTTGTATATATACTTGCTGGCATGCACTGCGGCCTCCACAGGTGGCGCCGTCACCGTGGAACATTGATGTCTCGCCGAGACGCACTGTCAGAGCCGACCCAAGATTGTGTCACTTCCCTACGCCTTGCTGACGAGTCCCAAGTACAACGAAACAGCCGTACTCGGCTGGGAGTGCACGATCAAATTGTAAACATATCCTCAACGTGCAGCCATAGAGCATTAGCTATTTTTCCTTTGTATATGTACTTGCTGGCTTGCACTGCGGCCTCCACAGGTGACGCCGTCACCGTGACGTCTCGTCGAAACGCACTGTCAGAGCCGACCCAAGATCGTGTCACTTCCCTACGCCTTGCTGACGAGTCCCAAGTAGGACGAAGCAGCTGTACTCAGCTGTGAGTGCGCAATCAAATTGTAAACATATGCTCAGCGTTCAGCCATAGAGCATTAGCTATTTTTCCTCTGTATATGTACTTGCTGGCTTGCACTGCGGCCTCCACAGGTGGCGCCGTCACCGTGGAACATTGACGTCTCGTCGAGACGCACTGTCAGAGCCGACCCAAGGTCGTGTCACTTCCCTACGCCGGGCTGACGAGTCCCACGTAGAACAAAACAGCTGTACTCGGCTGGGAGTGCATGATCAAATTGTAAACATATGCTCAACGTGCAGCCATAGAGAATTAGCTATTTTTCCTTTGTATATGTACTTGCTGGCTTGCACTGCGGCCTCCACAGGTGGCGCCGCCACCGTGGAGCATTGACGTCTCGCCGAGACGCACTGTCAGAGCCGACCCAAGATCGTGTCACTTCCCTACGCCGGGCTGACGAGTCCCAAGTAGAACGAAACATCTGTACTCGGCTGGGAGTGCACGATCAAATTGTAAACATATGCTCAACGTGCAGCCATACAGCATTAGTTATTTTTTCTTTGTATATGTACTTGCTGGCTGGCACTGCGACCTCCACAGGTGGCGCCGTCACCATGGAATATTGACATCTCGCCGAGACGCACTGTCAGAGCCGACCCAAGCTCGTGTCACTTCCCTACGCCGGGCTGACGAGTCCCAAGTAGGACGAAACAGCTGTACTCGTCTGGGAGTGTACGATCAAATTATAAACATATGCTTGTAGCAGCCGCATCGCCAGTCCCTGACACCCAGCACCTGCTCCGTGGCTCGAGTAAATAAACGTCCTCGGGCCAGTCGGAATCTGGTAGCCGACACCAATGGACTCCTTTTCTACGTTGTAGACCGTATGTCAGGAAGATGCTTTCTCATAGGTACCGGAGCCGATGTCAGCGTTATGCCCGCTAGCAAAGCCCATCGCAGCCGACAACCGTGTTTCACCTTACGCGCCACCAATTCCACCACCATCCCGGTATTTGGCCAGCAGTCCTTCACTTTGAACCTCGGCCTACGACGAGACTTCCGATGGATTTTTCATGTAGCCGATGGCTCCCAGGCCATAATTGGTGCTGACTTTCTGACGCACTTCCGACTCCTCGTTGGCGTCGCTCGGAAGCGCCTTATCGACGCCACCACCCATCTTCAGGTTTACGGCATCCGGCCTAGCATTCCACCCTGCCACAGCCTTTCTCACTGCGCGCCGGCGTCGCCCTACTCCCATATTCTGGAAGACTTCCCCGAGCTCACCAAGCGCCCCGACTGGACTCGCCCGGTCATGCACGACGTCGTACACCACGGCGTCACTCAAGGCCCGCCAGTTCACTTTCGCCCGCGTCGCTTGGCTCCGGAAAAGTTCTCCATCGCTAAGGCTGAATTCAAGCACAAGCTCGAGCTTGGTATTATCCGACCGTCAAGCAGCAGCTGAGCATCCCCACTCCATATGGTGCCCAAGAAGACGGGAGACTGGCGGCCTTGCGTTGATTACCGTGTCTTGTACCGCGCAATGGTGCACAACAGATACCCAATCCCTAACATCTTAGATTTCACCTTTAACATCGAAGGCGCCACCGTTTTCCCTGAAATTGACCTGGTGCGCGCCTTCCACCAAATACCCATGGCGGAAGACGATATTTCGAAGACTGCCATCATTACACCCTCTGACCCCTACAAGTCCCTGCGTATGCCGTTCGGCTTGCGTAATGCAGCCCAGACATTTCAACGGTTTATAAACTCTGTAACCTTGGGCTTCCCTTTCGTCTATGCCTACATGGACGATATTCTGGTTGCCAGCGCCACCCCAGAAGAGCACGCCGAGCACTTACGAGCCCTCTTCGCTCGCCTACGAGATTACGGCATTGTAATCAACGCCGCGAAAAGTGAATTCGGCGTCCCGGAACTTGACCTCCTGGGTCACCGCGTTAACCGGCACGGCATCCTTCCTCTGCCTTCTAAAGTCGCCGCCATGAAGGATTTCCTTCGTCCCACGTCGTTGAGACGTTTCCTCGGTTTCACAAACTTCTGCCGGCGCTTTATACGGTCTTGTGCTGCCACATTGGCCCCGTTTGAAGCTCTACTCTCTTCCCGAAAACGCGACGCCGCCACGCTACCGTGGTCCGAAGACTCTATCGCCGCCTTCGACAAAATCCGGCACGACATCGCCGACGCCACTCTCCCTGTCCATCCCCGGCACGATGCCCCTACTTGCATCATGGTGGACGCTTCGAACACTGCTGCCAGCGACGTCCTGCAGCAGCGAGTTTCTTCTGCTTGGCAGCCCATCGCTTTCTTCTCGCGCAAGTTCAAACCTGCAGAGACGTGCTATAGCACGTTTGGACGCGAGCTCCTGGCCATACTCCTAGCAGTGAAGCACCTGGCACTTCTTGGAAGGACGATCATTCACCATATATACGGATCACAAGCCACTTACTCGATGCTCTCTCATCTTTTGGTACCGGATATACACCTCGAGAAATCCGGCACCTTGCCTTCATCTCAGAATTCACCACTGACATACAGCACGTGAGCGGCGTCAACAACCCCGTGGCCGATGCTCTCAGTAGAATATCCACCCTGCTCACACCTCGTACAGCGCAGTGCTCAGCCGTTTTGTCTCTCGACCTCCTTGTCACTGCTCAGTCATCTGATGAGGAGCTGGCCGTACTGCGCACGAAGCCCACGTTCAGCAGCCTGAAGCTTCAAGATGTTCACCTCCCCGGGGCAACGGCCGCCGTGATTTGCGACACTTCACAGGGCTCACCACGACATTTCGTCCCCCTCGCATTACGCCGTCCCATTTTCGATCACTTTCACGCTCTCTCCCACCCCGGAGTCCGAGGCACACGAAAGCTCATATGCACCCGATACGTCTGGCCAAATATGCACGCTGATATCAAGCACTTGGTGGGCACATGCTTGCCGTGCCAGAGAACTAAGACCCAGCGCCACACCAGTCTCTCGCCAGCACCTTTTCTGCCACCTGACGCCCGTTTTGACCATGTTCACATCGACTTGGTCGGTCCACTTCCGCATTTTCAGGGTTTCAACTACATATTTACGGCCGTTGACCGTTTCACCCGCCTGCCCGAAGTGGTGCCCATTGTTGACCCCACTGCTCTAACAGTTGCATCGGCTCTTATCAACACCTCGATCTCCCGTTTCGGCGCACCATCCATCATCACGACTGACAGAGGTAGGCAGTTAGAGTCTGCCCTCTTCGCCGCTTTCACGAACGCATTGGGCGCCAAACGTATTCATACAACAGCTTATCACCCTACTTCGAACGGGCTTGTCGAGAGACTACACCACCAGCTCAAGATCGCCTTGCGTGCCACTCCTGATACACTCTGGCCCGAAGTACTCCCCGTTGCCCTTCTTGGAATACGCACAGCCCTCCGATCCGACCTTCACTGTACCGTCGCCGAGCTGGTTTGTGGCACAACGCTTCGACTTCCCGGTGAATCTTTGTCCGTCACAGAAGACCCACAACCCGACGCCCAACAGGACTACGTATCCCGTCTTCGCCGTGATATGTCTTCGTTGCGTCCGGTGCCACCCCGCTCGCCATCCCAGCCCGGTCCGACCTACCGACACCCCGACCTGGATACATGTTCTCACGTGTTTGTGCAATGCGATGCCGTCAAGAAGCCGCTGCAGCCTGCGTACTCCTGCCCCTTCCCTGTGACCAGCAGAATCACCCACCACTTCACCCTCCTTATTAGCGGCCGGCAGGACACAGTCTCCGTCCATCGCCTGAAGCCGGCGTTCCTCGACGTGTCCCTCAGCTTGCCTCTTCCCAGCAGCCACAAATCGACGGCAGCCTCTTCCGTTGATAACCGCCCAGCTTCACCTCTCCACCCAAGTAACCCGATTCCTCGACCACGGCACGTATCCTGGGCACGCAAGCTTGCCTGTTTTCGCTCCCTGCCCCCGGCAGGTCGCTAGGGGTGGAGCCCTGTAGCAGCCGCATCGCCAGTCCCTGCTCGCACCTGCTCCGTGGCTCGAGTAAATAAACATCCTCGGGCGAGTTGGAATCTGGTAGCCGACACCAACGGACTACTGCTTTCTCTCTCCTCTAATTCCAACATGCTCAACGTGCAGCCTACAGTCACTTTATAAGCTTCGCTTACAGTATCGGCACTGAGCTACGCAGCCGAGTGGGGCGGCCATCTTGGGGCCTGCCTCTCCCTCCCTCCACGGCGACGTTCGTTTCGGTTTGGTCCGTCGGTGGTGATACTTTCTCGCGGTTGCTTGGAGGAAGATTCTCACCCATGTGGGCTGCCCTACAACGTATGCAGATATTTTTCCTGAATTCTTGAATGAGGAAACGGAATTTTTCATTCCCTCTCAAAATGCGCATTGGGAAACATACGTCGACGATCGCCGTAGGAAATCACTGTAATCGCTATCCGTGGCGAAACTGAAATTTGTGGAAATATTACGGGACTCGTTGACGCTGTTATCAGGGGCGTTGTCTCTCTTTGTATAACCGTTTGTCGAATGGGTACATGATACGAAAACGTTACGATAAACGGAGCTGTTAAATCATAGGGCAACATCACAACGCCAGTGACTTCACATTAACAAACGTGTTCTGGGCTATATTTTATATATGACGTTATGTCCCAATCTCAATTCATGTACTCAGGTGCCTTACCTTGTTCTTACAGGTACTATTCGTGGTTAATCAGCAGCTTTTTTAACTGTTTTTTTTTCTCTCTCTCTCTCTTGAGAACTGACCACGTGCAGTAGTCACACAGCATTTATGAAAGGCCAATGAAACCAACAGATCATTTGATGCACCAAAAATTACATGTGACGCATATCATTACATTGATTTCAATTAGCACAGCAGAGTGCCGTGTGGCTACTTTTATTAATTCTAAACTGCGGAAACTTTATTTTGGAAACTTTGGTTAATGTGTATATCTGAGGCGTTTCATAAGGGTTTTCATAACACACAGCGCAGCCTCTGTATAAGGCAAGGGGGTGGCCCTGAAAAGGGCCTTTTTTTTCGCCTGCGGAATCTTGAAGTTGTGAAATCTTGCGGTTATCCCCTTCCCGAGTGGTGGCCTGTTTATAACTTTATGCGCTCTGCGGGCACTCTCATAGCCACACTCTAACTGCCCCATTTTGACGAGACAGCCCATTGTGCACTATTTATTTTCCTGAGTGCTATGCGCATCCGTAGGCTCACGAACTTGTTCACTAGCTTCTTAGCAATTCCGTGGCAGGAGGGATACTCGTGAGAAGGGGCGGACTCCAGAACAATTTCAGCAAGTGCAGGTAGCGACACATCCACGGTCTTTTCTTCGTGCTGCGGGAAGATCTTTTCTGTGTGCTGCAGCAAGCTCAGAACTTTTTTTGGCAGGCCGGCAGAGTGGGTTGTTTTCAGTAGTGCCGCAATACGACTTGAATTGTATCAATTCGTCATCTTTGTCAACGAGATCTTCTTCCAAAAAGAACTTGCATGTTGCACAGAGCTTGTGTAACTTGGAAACACTTTTGGTGGCATAGCCTGCTACATAGCATAGGGACTGTGCCTCAGTGCTGTCGAGTGACATGCTCTCATCCTATGTAGCATCCAGTAGCTCAGCTTCCGCACTTGTAGCATCGTCTTGTGTGTCGTGGCTGTCCTCTTGCAAAAGCGCTCTTGTCAGCTCCACAAATTTCAACAGTTCGGAACGGTAACTCAACTGGTAGCTTCCTCTGCGA
This sequence comes from Ornithodoros turicata, assembly GCF_037126465.1. Taxonomy (NCBI): domain Eukaryota; kingdom Metazoa; phylum Arthropoda; class Arachnida; order Ixodida; family Argasidae; genus Ornithodoros; species Ornithodoros turicata. Next base: position 5,508,093 of record NC_088202.1, on the reverse strand, counting down.
CTGGGGTGGAAGTACTGCGACAACATGCATGATGAGTCGCAATGTCAGCTTGAATTCGAGTGCCCGAGGCACCGGTTTTTTTTGCACGTACACGTGAAAATAAGTTCTCCAGTGCGTCCTGGCTCAGTTCGCACAACATAACAAACTTGAACTTCTGCTTCTTCAAGAGAAACTCCTGCAGCTGCACTGCACTCACAGATGAGACCATGATGCCAGCTTGGACAGGCTTAAAACATTCATTCTGAGCTTCTTTTGTTATTGTCACCGTCGACATTAAGCGTGCAAGTCCGTCAAGGAAGTCCACGGCATCTTGGTGCTTGTTCAACTTGAAGTGGCTCAGACCTGTGGAGACTGACCTCGGTCCAAGAGAACCACTTGTCCACCTGTTCAAGAAACCAGGCTGTCGTAAGGGACGTGACGTGTCGTGTCGTGAGTTGTTTCTCGAGCTTCCCAAGCTGCACCAGAACCCTGATGGCAGCAGCGACAGCATGGTTGGGAACAGCCACAGCAGACGACACATTCATCTTTTCATAGTGGCTTGGGTCTAGGTATCTCAGCTTAAGGTGGAGTGCAAGTTTCAAGTCATGGTCAGCATCAATTTCTGCGACTTTCCTGATGTGGCGCACAGACACCTGTTAAGATGAATGAGTCATGAGAAAAGGTGTGTGTGGTGTCGCGCAGAGCCGATAGCGCGCGAGTGTAAGAAGCACCATGATGATCGCTATCAATAAAGGATTCCGGAATGGGATGTCTGGCTGAGCTGACACAACAGTGTGATACAAATATGTAGTATTATATTATTACATGACAATTACAATCACAGTTATTTGGATTTAATCCACCTAGATTTTATCCACTGGAATTTTTCGCATTTTGTCTATCTAAAATTTTCCGGATGTTTTTGTTTTTTATCCACCGGTGAATAAAAATTTAATTATATCAACACCAATGAAATGCTACGTTATATATCCTACCTCATCACATGGGAGATTCTGTGCTTTCACAACATCCGGGGGAAGACGAATGGATTGACCTCTCACAAGATGGCCACGGAGATTATTGAGAATGTGTGGAGGATCAGCAAGGAAGAACATCCGCTGCACGTTGCATGGGTGACTGCAAGAAACACTTGCTCCAGAAGCCCTAGTAGCCCCAAACCCACGAAGTTTCCACAGGGCTTTGTTGCTGGGACCCATGTCAGAGATGACAGCATCAACCTGAGCTCCAACAGCCTCGCACTTCTTGATGAGTTCAAAGATGAAATCCTTCAGTAAGGATCCATCAACAGAGACTCCTGTAAAATACCCGAAATTATTGTGACATGCTTTTACTTTTCTAACGTTGTACCATGAGAACAGCATCGATTGAAGGCAGACCTGAAAAGTGCCATGACAGGCAAGCCTGAGCGATGGGCAAGACACGTAAACAAACACAAACACGAAGGCCCATCGCTCAGGCTTGCCTATCATGGAATTTATCCACCAGCTAGCCTGCATTTACGCCATTCTGTCAATGACCTGAAAAGTGGCACGCCATCACTTGTTTCCACCTTGATGACAGGCCAGCCAGCATGACGACAAGTCCGTGTGTCGCCAAGCACGGGTCTTTAGCAGTGTGCCTCGAGAGTGGTGCAGTTCCCTGTCTTATTATGGCCTTCGGCGTGGGGTCGAAATCTGAGCCGGGTGTCAACTGCATTTCGTCAACCAGGATGGCGCGGTGTCGTTCCTCTGGGCGCATTTCCACCAGCTTTACTCTGAGTGCTGGAAGCAGCTCCTCGAGAATACCTAGTAACATGCAACACGTTGTATTCATCACCGCTGATCTGACACAAAAACGTGTTGCTCTTATCGACATGGCCATACCTTCACTGTGCATGTGGATAAGCTTAGCAACTTTACCTGTTCCGAATTTCACATTCTCGATCTTTCTTTGCAAGGTCCTTTCTGACGGTAAGTGGCAAAAGTTTATCCTTCACAAATTCATAGCCCCCCCTGCCGCACGCCAGTTGTGTCTTCAATGCTTTGAGGATGGTTACATCATCCCACCTAAATAATGGAAGGCTCCATGAAAATAATGAACCCTGCAACTACGAAACAGTTAGTCTGCAGCCGTTTTACTGGACCTGTTGTGGACTGTTCCACCAAAAAGAAAGAGGGAATAAATCCTACCTATTAGCACGTGCATCACTGTTCTCCATAGTTCGGAGCTGGTCAGGTGCGAGGCACGTTCGTGGGTCTTCTAAAAAAACGCGTCTTTGCCATGCACTGCATCCTTTACAGAAACTATCATTTGCAAAAAACAGCGCTCACTTTCAAGAGCCCCTATTTTCTGCTCCAATTGCCAGACTCTTTTCTGTGAAACATTCAGTCGGCGTTTCAGATCAGCAATCAGGAACTCGTGCTCACAAGGTTCGCACCATAGTACAGGCGTTCCTGGCACGGTGGAATATCACTTGCGTTGCTGCAACCTGGTAGCATTTCTTTTAAAGAAAATAAGCTATGTGAGCGTGCTGCAAGGTTTGTTGGGAGTCTTTGCTGATGTTCGATATCATTTTGTTGCCGCATCCGCATCTACAAAATTTCTTACCGCTGTCAACAAGCACAGAGCTGGACGACAGTCCACTCATTTCCAGGGAACTGTCAGCTTCACGGTGTTCAACTTCAAGAACAATATGGACCGTTCATGAGACGACAAGAAATCAAAATAGCTTGCTATTGAGAATTAGGCTTACAACGAACGGATGAAAATGATGAAATGTCAGCATCCCCCTGAAGTTCATTTTCGAGCTGTGGATGTGCTGTGGAGAAACATGAGTCTCAAAATTCATGAAAATTAAGTAGGGAAGTATCACAGGCATAATCACGACTGCCAAATTGCGTGATTGACTGCTGCGTAATCTAACATAAAAGGCACATTCATGTTATCTTGTCAAGTGTTTTATCTTTTGTCAATCCTATATTCACCTGTTCTACCTACTATGATTCAAGTCAAGCCAGTTCAGAGAGGATAAACTACTTAATCTTTAGCTTTTAGTTCCCTTACCAAAAAGCGGCACTTGTGGATTGACGAGGTTGACCAAAATGCACTCCTGTGCAGCATAAGGTTCGAATTCAACAACTCCATTTTCCAGTTGAGTTTCTGCGTGGAGGAGTAAAGCAATTTATTTACCAACTGGCTATCTTTCTTTCTTTTTTCTTTTTTTTCGTGTTATGAGAGCTCTGTGAGGAACGAACTCAACCCTTGTCTCCTACACCTCATCATCTTTAATACATATCACTTGTACAGACTGTGATATCCTGCATTTCAGCGGGCTCACCGATTAACACATGACCTAATGAAAAACATATTTCATGTGTGGTATTCCACTGCAATCTCTTAGCCATCTATAGATAGAAAGTAAGATGATGATGTCGTACCAGGATTTGACAATGACGGATCTCCGGACGCACTTCCAGACAGGGGGACTTCTGCGTGGAGGAATCGAACGAGCTAACTGAGCCACTGACTTTTTACGCTTTGCATTATGAGAGCTTGTTCGCGAACGAATGCCTCCATGATGGCAGTTTTCTTACCAAGATGTGGTGTCGACTCGTCCATTATTATTGGCTCAATGCCCAAGAAGGCCGAAACAGCTGTCCAGTACTGCATGGCGACGTTTGCCTTACAAACATATGCTATACGTGCAGCCAAAGAGCTCCGGCTATTTTTTTTCCTAGTATACTTCACTGCCTTTGCACTGGGCTTTCTTTCGTGACTTAGCTCACCCTGACGGGAGGAATCACGTGTTACGTGACCTTCTGACGCCATCCGCTCAAACGTTGCGTACTGCTGATGAGGCCCAGGAAGACGACTGACGACGACGACGAAGCTGAGCTGCGGTGAGTGATTCTGTCCTTGTTCTGATTTTCTGTAAATATATATATATCTGTGTGTGTTTTCCTTTGTGCGATTCTGTTGTTGAAGATCGGCTAGTGTCATTCGATGTAGTTCCGTATCGGGACCACCGTTTTTTTTTTTTCAAAGAAAAAATAATAAAAACAAAACTCGAACGCTTTCACGTGAAAGAAGAAGTAATTAGTAACGAAATTACTGAGCTTGGCTGAGGGCCCTACTGACCTAACCCGAGGCACAGTCTCAACGCCCGCACCGCCTAGTGCGTGCTTGGGGGGGGGGGGGCAGCCCCCCAATCTGTAGAACCTAACTTAACCTAACCTCACTGATGTGAGGTGATTTAGACTATTTCAACGACCCTACCTTTCGCAAGACGGCAAGTTTCGAATCCGTTAGGCTTAGCATTGCCGTGTTCTTCCTGCGCTAAAAGTGAATCAGATGGGGTTGTTTAAATGCATATAAAAAAAGACTTCTAGTCCACAGAATTTTATACTTCTTCCATTTTTAGATTCAGTGTATGATCTTCTTCCACTTCTATGCAATATTTACTTGTCTAACCCTTTCACTAATTTTTAAAAACGAGTGGTCCCGATACGGAACTACACCCGTGTCATTCTTTTGGCGTGTGTGTGACATGGCCAGCCGGCCGCTCGATTTTCGCGTAACACTGCCGTCGGCAGCATCACGCGTGCAATTCCTTCTCGCTCTGGTGAAGAAGGCTCCTGGTGGCTGTATTCGATCTTTTCAGCACCAGGATGAGTCAGATTTTCAGCTCACAGCTCTCTCCAAGGGGCTGCAACCCTGAAAGCTTTGGCCTCTGTAGATGTAAATGGTGTTGCCGTTCCTTTAGTTTCTTTGGAAACCATCCTCACCGTAGTTACGGTGTGTAAGGCACCGGTTGGTATGGATAATGCGCGCATTGTTTCAGTGCTGGGCCAGTATGTCACAGTAAAGGACATTATGCGCGAGATATACAACCGTCCGGAATTCAATTTCATAGAGACCGGCAACCGCCGTGTGATTATGGAAATGAAGTCTCCGTTGCCAAACTTCATCCGCGTTAGGGGTAGGCGACCTATATTTCGCTACCCAAGCATGCGGAGAACTTGCTTTAGGTGTGGACAGTCAGGACATTTTAAAAAGTCCTGCTCGGTGCCTGTGTGCTCTAGGTGTGGGGAGGTAGGTCATGCTACCTGTGAGAAACCCTGCATTAGGTGTGGGGGAGACCATGCTGCTAAGTCATGCTCGGTGAAAACCTGGGCGTCCCGTGTGGTGGGCATTCAAAATGCCTCGGAGACCGGGGGCGCTGGGACTGCACCAGCTGAGAGTGCGCGTTCTTCGGATGTGGTGTTGGAGGTCGCGGATTCTGTGGAATTGGAGCCTGCAGCTGTTGTCGCTCCTAACACAGTGGATGGGGTGGAGGCAGGGATGTCCTCCGTAGCTTCTGCGCCGCTTCCGAGCGACTCAAGTGAGGATGAGTGTGACAATGAAAACTGTGATGTAGTCGTCACAGTAGGGGCCGAGAAGGTGACTCGGGGAGAGCCTGCTGTAGATGATGGTCGGTGGTTCCCGAGCGATGTATCTCTTTCGAGTGACGACGAAGCGTTGGGTCAAAATGATGGCGACATTGACAAGGAGGCAAGGCGTCAGCTGTTATCCCAGAGGAAGCAACATACGTGTAATGGTAGTTTTCGTGAGGGCATTATTTCAAGTTATGGCGCTTTCTGTGGCTACGCTGAATTGTAGGAGGTTTTCTCGCTGTACAAAGCAATTTTCTGTATTACAGCGGGCTTCTAGTCATTCCCTTGATATTCTTTTGCTGCAGGAAAATCATTTTCTTTCAGCAAAAGCTTTCAGGAATTTGGAGGCGAACCATCATGTTAGGGTCTTTTTTAGTCATGGCTCACCTCGTCGGTCAGGAGTGGGCATTATAATTTTTCCATTTTGTCGCGGCGTGGTAAAGTGGTTTGATCACGATTGGGATTGTCGCGTTATTTCGGTTGAGTTGGACCTAGCGGGCACAGTTCTCAGAATTGTGAACTTGTATGCTCGGGTCCACCGGGGTGACCGTACGGAAATTTTTAGGGGCCTCGATTATTTCATGGTGGGTAACCCAAACCCTCTGGTTGCGGGGGACTTTAACTGCACTATTGACGGTCATGGGAGTGGAAGCAGGCCTGTCAACCAGGGCCTGTTGCAATTAGTTGGCGGCCTAGTACTTATAAATGCATTTTGGCACATAAATCCTGGAGTTTACCTGTACACGTGGTGCAATGCTCAGGGTGCACATAGCCGACTTGACCGTTTGTACGTTTCTCCTTGTTTGAGCAGCCATGTTCTGAAATGTAATGTGCTTCCCTCTGGAGATCTTTCTGATTATGAGGGTGTGCGTCTCTTGCTCACTGGGTTGCGAGGTTCTCGCTCCGGATCAGGCTGCTGGAGGCTTTGTGCCGAGCTACTGCGACACATAAATTCGTAACGACGTCAAAGCGTACCTTGTTGATCGCTGTGCTGACACCTTAGTCTCACCGGAATGGTGGGAAGACACCAAATTAGGAGCCACGAGTCTTTTCCGTCAGTGGAGAGCTGGGCGTGCAAGAGAGAGCCGGGAGGAGTGTGTGCACCTCCGGCAAGTGCTGTCTCTTTTGCGCCATCCTGGTTCACGAGGCCCAGGCAATAATCAAGCCATAAGGACGTGGTAGGGAGGCTAGCCTCTCTGAGATTACGTTTCTGGGACCAGTTTGCGGCAGCACAGTCTGTCGAGCGCTGGTCGCGAGAAGCATATTGCTCTCGCCTTTTTCTTGGCCGTTACCTCCGCCGGCCTCCCAGTGTCATTCGAGCAACTTGTTGCAACCGACGGTTCGGTTCAGGAGCACCCCGATGGAGTTCGATCACTGCTGCGTGATCATTTTATGCGCTTTTTGACTCCGTGCAGCCTGCCGACGTCGAGGGTCGAGCTCAGTGCAGCTCCGTTCTCTGAGGAGGAATATACTGCTGCCGTTAAAGCTCTTCACACAGGAAAGTCTCCCGGTTCCGATGGCCTCCCGGCTGAATTTTATAAATGCATCTGGTCCGCTCGTCGGAGGCCTTTGACAGTTCTGTTGAATCAGTGCTTGGCACGACGTCTCCTCTGTCCGTCCATGCGGTAGAGCATTGTCACCTTGTTGTGCAAGGATGCTTCCAAGAAACAAGACTCAAAGGCCTATCGTCCTGTTTCACTGCATAATACTGACTACAAAATTTTATCAAACGGGATTTTGCAACGTATCTCTCCAGTTCTTGGTACAGTGATTCCTACTTTCCAGGCCTGTGCTGTCCCTGAGCGGTCCATCATGCATTCATACGCAGGCTTTAAGAGACTCCTTGTATTGGGCACATAGTCGGCGGCGACCCTGTGTTTTAGTGTCGTTTGACCAAAGGAAGACATTTGATCGTGTGCTTCATGAGTACATGTATCGTGTATTGGAGGCGAGTGGGTTTGATCTCGAGATCATATCCCGGTTTCGAACCCTGTATGCTGGTGCGTCAGCTTTCATTGGTGTCAATGGGGGTATCTCTGCTAACTTCCCCATAAAGGTAAGTGTCCGCCATGGCTGCCCTTTGCCACCGGCACTGTATGCCCTAGTGTTTAGCCCGCTTTTCGAGTCTCTCGCATCCTCGGTTGCATCCCGGATGCTTGCTCTTCCGAGCACATCCGCGTTACCGCTTTTCGCATATGCAGACGACCTATCTCTCATCCTGACTGACGAGGAAGCTATCTGGAATCTTCTCCGGGTAATCGAGAGCTACGGTAGGGTTTCTAATGAACAGATCAATAGAGAAAAAATCGCACTACTTTGCGTCAACCTCATCGCGTCGTGCTCCGCACCCTTTGGTATTCCTGTGAAGAATGCCGTGCGCGTTCTTGGGTATGATTTCCTGCCTTCAGGAGTATCGCCCAGCTCCTGGGCACGTGTCCATATGCGTAGTATTCCTGTCCTCCGGGACTTGAAAGAGCTCATACTCCCCATTACCTGCAGAGCGCGTCTTGCTGCGTTTCTGAGCAAATATAGGTATTTAGCCAATATTTCCGTCCCTCCGCGGGCTACTCTTCAGGCCGCTACACGTGCAGCGTTTCAGTTTATCTGGGGAAGGGGGGGGGGGGGTTCTGTAGAATGGGTATCAAGAGGTCGTATGTATCAGCCTCGCGTAGATGGCGGCCTATTGTTGCCCGATTTCAAAGTGAAGTGCCTTGCCTTAGGTCTGCGCGCGATCTTTCAGGGTCTCCAACTGCAGCAGCATCCCGCTCGGCTTTAATAACTTTTCTCTTAGGACCCGACATTCTTTTTTTTGTTTTGTTTTTTCTGAGCTGACACACACACACACGCTCACGTTCAGAGTGCATGGCTCCCCACCTGAAGGCTTACGTTGTGGCAATGCGCAGCCTGCGAGCTTCTTTTCCGGGCATAACATGGCATAACATGACATAACATCATGTCCTGTGCGGCGCCTTTATATGGCACTTCTTGCGCTTGATGGCCACCCCTGAACTCGACCCGTATTCAGCGCCCCATAGTGTGCCCTACGACCACTGCTGGCTGGCTGGACGCCCGCCGGGCCAGTCTTCAGTGGCGCTTAGCGCATGACGTCTTGCCGCTGCGTGAGCGTTTTTCCCGTTTTGGTATAACGTCACCCGGCTGTCCCTTCTTGAGTACAGGGAGTCAACAGAACATGCTTTTAGTTTATGTTTGTTGCCGGGTGCCCTCTGGCATCGTGTAGCTGGCCTCTATAGCCTGACGGATGTTGAGTGGACTACCGTTCGTAGTCTGTACCCCCTCCCTGTCTCGCAGCGGGATAGGCGGCATTTTGTGCTCTTGGTAGTTGAAATCAATTACCAAGGGCGGATTTCACGCTGTCGACGAGTGCACGGGCAGCAGAGCCGCAGTGTGCAGGAGGTGATTCAGCTAATTAACGCCGGTATTCGCAGTGTTCTTTGCAGAGAGCGAGCGGTGCTTGGAGCAGTTGAGTTTCACCGCCGCTGGATGACCTCTGAGATTCTCTTCCGGGTGGACAATGGCAAGTTCTATGTTAACCTATGAGGTGTGCACATCCTCGTGTTGTTCTCCCACTTGCGGCTTTCCAGTGTCATGGACTGTTGCATGGCGAAACGGACACGTATAGCAATCTCTAAACAGCCTTAGTCGCTGGGCGAGAGTTGGTGTTCAGAATGTTGTTCGAGTTTGTCTGAGTTGCTACAGGAAGCAGGCCCCTGTGGCCGGCCTTCCATTTGATGCCAATACACTCTCTATCTCGAAACAGCTGTCCAGTACTGGCATAGCGACGTTGAACTTACAAACATAAGCTATACGTGCAGCCAAAGAGCTCCGGCTATTTTTTTTCCTCGTATACTTCACTGGCCTTGCACTGGGCTTTCAGTGGTGACTTAGCTCACCCTGACGGGAAGAATCACGTGTTACGTGACCTTCTGACGCCATCCGCTCAAACGTTTCCTGCCTGTGTACTGCTGATGAGGCCCAAAAGGCCCAATATATAGATATTCAATAAGGATCAGAAGTGGAGACAGTGCTATTACAGGACAAGGAATAAAAGGGGAACTTTATTAAAAACTAAGAGGGGGTATGCGACGTTTCGACAGCAGCGCTGTCTTCAACACGAGTGGGATATTATGGTGCCGCAAGACAATTTCAAACGATGAGAGGGGAATAGGTACAAGGGGAGAGGGCAGCACACGTGCTTTGTCAAACAAAGGTAAAAGGGTACAATGAATCACAGGCGGTCGTGTTCTTCGCCGGAGGGCAATGATTTCCAGGGCTGACCAACCGGGAAGTCTGAAAGAGATACAAAAGAGTGTATGTATTCTGAGAGAATTAGGAATTTAGGTTGCGAACAGTTGAGAGGACGCCGGGGTCCTCGTTAATCTGGCTTTGAAATTTGTAGATGAGGAACGATTCTGTTTGTTCTCTAAGGCGTTGGGATGGAAAACCCGATTGCAGAACGAAAATGGCTATGTCGTTAATTGAGTGGCCGGGTTTACTAAAATGTCGAGACACTGGCAGATTAGGTTTCTTTGATATGTCGGACCTGTGGTTGTTGAATCGGATTCTGAAGGATGTAGCTGTTTGACTGATATATTGGGCCTTGCACTCATTACATTGAAGGAGATAAAGGGCGTTAGAAGAGTTACAGTTAAATAGACGTTAAACGTCTAATACCCCCTCTTAGTTTTTAATAAAGTTCCCCTTTTATTCCTTGTCCTGTAGAAGCACTGTCTCCACTTCTGATCTTTATTGAATGTGCCGTGTTTGCGGCCCGTCAGCTCTGGGTAGCTGCGCATCGTTCGGGATTGGCAAACCAGGGGTCGCTCAGCGAGCGATATACACCTGGGAGGGTGACGGAGCACTCCTCAATGCCACAGTGCAAGTCAGTGAATTATAAGGAGGGAAAAGAGCAATTAAAGAAACAAATAAATGACTAGACGTGTTTGAAATTCAATCTTACAGATTAAGATGGCTTCTATGGCTGCACGCAGAGAAACAGATACCCATGGAACGATGCGACAGCACCAGAGGACACGTCTTTCGCCGAGTTTGGGGCTCGTCAGCTCTGGGCAGCTGCGCATCGTTCGGGATTGGCAAACCAGGTGTCGCTCAGCGAGCGATATACACTTGGGAGGGTGACTGAGCACTCCTCAATGCCACATAGAACTGGCTTGCACTGTGGAGTTGAGGAGTGCTCAGTCACCCTCCCAAGTGTATATCGCTCGCTGAGCGACCCCTAAACTTAAAATGGCTTCTATGGCTGCACGTAGAGAAACAGATACTCATTGAACGATGCGACAGCACCAGAGGACACGTGTTTCGCCGTGTTTGCGGCTCGTCGGCCCTGGGTAGCTTTGGTACCATTTTACCTGGGTAGCTGGTTACCATTTTGATCTGTAAGTTTGAATTTCAAACACGTCTAGCATCATTTACTTATTTTTTCAATGGCTTTTCCCCCCTCTTTATAATTCACTGGCCTGCACTGTGGCATTGAGGAGTGCTCAGTCACCCTCCCAGATGTATATCGCTCGCTGAGTGACCCCTGGTTTGCCAATCCCGAACGATGCGCAGCTACCCAGGGCCGACGAGCCGCAAACACGGCGAAACACGTGTCCTCTGGTGCTGTCGCGTCGTTCAATGAGTATCTGTTTCTCTACGTGCAGCCATAGAAGCCATTTTAATCTGTAAGTTTGAATTTGAAACACGTCTAGCATCATTTACTTATTTTTTAGTGGCTTTTCCCCCTCTTTATATATAGATATATAGTTGAAACAAATGGGAGACAGAAGACGAAAGTAGGGGAAGTAACAAAAAAGGGGTTTATTAAAACTTAAAAATTATAAATGTTAGGGAGGGTGTCTACGTTACGGCGGAAGCTCCGCCTTCTTCGGGACGAAAGAGCTAAATGTGGCCGCGAGGCTGATAAGGGGCTTGAGAATGACGTCATGGTCGGTTGGGGAAATTCCCGGCACCTGGCGGTTGTCAATTGTAGAAATTCCAGAGTGCTTTTGTGTCAGGTCCCGGAGTGGGGTCATCGTCCTTGTGGGTCAGTGCGGATTTTGATCCGGCTGAAACGAGAAAAGGCAACAGGGTCTTATCTAGGTTGTTAAACTTCTTATTGTTGACAGCATGCCAGGGTCCTCGTTAATGGCCGATCGGAATTTGTAAATTAGGTAGGATTCCCGTTGTTCCCAGGAGCGGTCGGAGATAAAGTTCGACTGGAGAATAAAAACGGAGGCTTCGTTGATTGAATGTTCTGGCTGTTTGAAATGGCGTGAGACTGGAAGATTAGGTTTCTTGGTAACATCCGATCGGTGATTGTTGAATCTAATTCGGAAAGAAGTTTTTGTCTGACCCACGTATTGGGTCCGGCATGTGTTGCATTGGATTACATAGATAACGTTGCATGAGTTACAGTCTACGTCTGCGTTGATCTTGACGGTACAGTTGGAATTCGTACTTCTGACCGTTTGTGCGGTCTGCATTAACTTGCAAATCTGGCATCTCCTGTCATTACATGGATGACAGCCCGCCGGAGGGCTAGTGGGTTCGCCTACTTTAGAGCGAACCAAGCTATCTTGTAAGTTACGTGTACGTCTGTAAGCGACACGTGGTGGATTAGGAAATATGTTTTTCGTACGTTCTGACTGGAGAAGGATACTGTGGTGGCGGCTAAGTATCTTGTTATTGTTTGGGATATTTCGGGCGAATGTTACAGTTAAGTTCACAGCATTACTTTCTAATTTGTTTTGTCTTTTCTCGAGTAAGCTTAGACGGTTTGCCTTGCGAGCTCTGTTGAGAGCATCTTGAACTAGATCGGGTGGATACTGACCACCGACAAAGGTTTGTTGCAGCTGTTCTAAATTTCTGTCCAGATCGTCGTTATTCCAGCAGATTCTCCTATACCGAAGAGCTTGACTGTAGGGAATCGCCAGTTTCGTGTGGTGAGGATGACAACTATGGAATTACAACTACTGCTGAGAGTCTGTGGGTTTACGGAACAGATCAGACGTTAAAACTCCATTGCTTAGCTTAATTTGAACATCAAGAAAGCTAACAGTGACGGGAGAATAGGTGTGAGTGAAGTTAATAGAAGTGTGAAACTCATTGAAATCGCGTATAAATTCCAATAGGCTGTCTTCTGAATGTGGCCAGATCATAAATATGTCATCAAGGTAGCGCTTGTATAAATTGGGTTTGTCCTCACGCGTGCTCAAGAATGCTTCTTCTAGTGAACCCATGAATAGATTTGCATAGTTTGGTGCCATTTTAGTGCCCATAGCGGTGCCGTTGACTTGTAAATAGTGGCCATCGTTAAATTCAAAGTTGTTGTTCTTTAGGATCAGTTCTAGTAGAGTAGATACGACAGATGGATCACAACAAGAATCAGAGTACTTTGAAAAACTGCCTCGGCTGCAGCTATGCCATCATCGTGGGGAATATTGGTACATAGGGAAGAAACATCTAACGTAACTAGGAGACTAGATGGGGGTGGGTGACATTGATTTAGTATTTCCAGGAAGTGATTAGTGTCCTTGATGTACGATGGTAGTCGTGGGGGTATGTCCTTAAGAAGATGATCTACGAAACTAGAGAGTTTTTCAGTGGCTGTCTCATTGCAGGAGACGATTGGACGCCCGGGGCTCCCCAGTTTATGAATCTTTGGGAGCATGTAGAATCTACCTGGTAGAGCACTGCACGGGCCCGGGCCCCCGACCCGGCCCGGGCCCGACCCGGCCCGCGGGCCGGGCTGGGCTTGTTATTGGCTGTGTGCTCCGGGCCGGGCCGAGCCCGGGCCGACAAAATACGCCAGCACCACGGGCCGGGCCGGGCCCGGGCCGTTAAAATACGCCACCACCGCGGGCCGGGCCGGGCCCGGGCCGACAAATATGTTCCCAAGAGTCAGGCCCGGCCGGGCCACGCAGCTAATTCCATACATTGGAGATGCATTAGTTCATATCATCATGCGCTTGCGTCATTCCTGTGCATATTTTGCAAAGACAGGCAAAGGGTACTGCATTATGCATATGATTCGACCGTCTAGAACATTCTCCAAGCCACTTTACATTGCTCCTCACTCCTCACATATTTCACAATCACTCTGGCAAAGCTTGGTGAGAGGGATAGGGACTGGGAGAAGCAGTTTGTCGACAGCATTCTCTATCTCCGCAAAATCTTGACAGTGTAACGATAACGCCCCGTGCGTTCTGGATTTAATTTGGTCTCGTGCGGTTACGGTGTTAAACCGCCATCACTTGTATGTTTGTCTTCTCTCCTTATAAATTTACTTATAAATTTGTTTGATAATCGCCAGAAACGCGTACGTCGCGGCTGGAAATACTAGGCCGGGATCTACTCGCCGGGTCACCGGGCCGGGCCGGGCCGGGCTCTATTTGCTTAGACGCCGGGCCGAGCCGGGCTCTAGTCAGTGGGTCACCGGGCCGGGCCGGGCCGGGCCGCATAAAAATATGAAGGTCCGGGCCCGGGTCGGGCCGGGCCATTTTTCGATGCGCCCGGGCCGGGTCGGGCCCGGAAAAGTCGGCCCGTGCAGTGCTCTACTACCTGGCTTTGGGTTACGGGGAAGAAGGTATTCATATAACGCCGAATCGATCTTTTTTGCGGCCTTTAATGCCTTTAGATGTTTTCTGATATCTGAAACAATCTGTTCCGTGGGATCAGCGTCTAAAGTTTTGTAAAACGTGGCACAAGCCAATTGTCGCGGTCCGTCATCGATATAATCCTGCATATTCATTACGACAATTGCACCACCTTCATCTGCCCTTTTGATTATTAGGTTTTTCGAGTTCGGGTTCACTATAAGAAGCATTCTTGAGCACGCGTGAGGACAAACCCAATTTATACAAGCGCTACCTTGATGACATATTTATGATCTGGCCACATTCGGAATACAGCCTATTGGAATTTATACGCGATTTCAATGAGTTTCACACTTCTATTAACTTCACTCACACCTATTCTCCCATCACTGTTAGCTTTCTTGATGTTCAAATTAAGCTAACCAATGGAGTTTTAGCGTCTGATCTGTTCCGTAAACCCACAGACTCTCAGCAGTACTTGTCATTCCATAGTTGTCATCCTCACCACACGAAACTGGCGATTCCCTACAGTCAAGCTCTTCGGTATAGGAGAATCTGCTCGAATAACGACGATCTGGACAGAAATTTAGAACAGCTGCAACAAACCTTTGTCGGTCGTCAGTATCCACCCGATCTACTTCAAGACGCTCTCAACAGAGTTCGCAAGGCAAGCCATCTAAGCTTACTCGAGAAAAGACAAAACAAATCAGAAAGTAATGCTGTGAGCTTAACTGTAACATTGGCCGGAAATATCCCAAACATTAACAACATACTCAGTCGCCACCACAGTATGCTTCTCCAGTTAGAATGCACGAAAAACAAATTTCCTAATCCACCACGTGTCGCTTACAGACGTACACGTCACTTACAAGATAGCTTGGTTCGCTCTAAAGTAGGCGAACCCACTAGCCCTCCGGCGGGCTGTCATCCATGTAATGGCAGGAGATGCCAGACTTGCAAGTTAATGGAGACCGCACAAACGGTCAGAAGTACGAATTCCAACTTTACCGTCAAGATCAACGCAGACGTAGACTGTAACTCATGCAACGTTATCTATGTAATCCAATGCAACACATGCCGGGCCCAATACGTGGGTCAGACAAAAACTTCTTTCCGAATTAGATTCAACAATCACCGATCGGATGTTACCAAGAAACCTAATCTTCCAGTCTCACGCCATTTCAAACAACCAGAACGTTCAATCAACGAAGCCTCAGTTTTTATTCTCCAGTCGAACTTTATCTCCGACCGCTCCCAGGAACAACGGGAATCCTACCTAATTTACAAATTCCGATCGGCCATTAACGAGGACCCTGGCATGCTGTCAACAATGAGAAGTTTAACAACCTAGATAAGACCATGTTGCCTTTTCTCGTTTCAGCCGGATCAAAATCCCCACTGACCCACAAGGACGATGACCGCACTCCGGGACGTGACACAAAATCACCCTGGAATTTCCCCAATTGAGAACCGCCAGGTGGCGGGAATTTCCCCCAACCGACCATGACGTCATTCTCAAGCCCCTTATCAGCCTCGTGGCCACATTTAGCTCTTTCGTGCCGAAGAAGGCAGAGCTTCCGCCGTAACGTAGACATCCTCCTTAACTTTTTATGATTTTTAAGTTTTAATAAACCCCTTTTTGTTACTTCCCCTACTTTCGTCTTCTGTCTACCATTTATTTCAACTATAATTACGTAGCCATCCGATCCAACTCAAGCTTTTCAAGATATATATATATATATCATACCTCTTACATATAGATTATATATCTCTTGAGATTATATATGGTCGCGTAGTAGGTCACTTGAGTTGCTTGTTTCATAGCCTGCTTCGCCATCCGAATCTGCGTTGTTATCAGTGCATTCTTTGCACGATACAAGTCCGAATAACCCACAGTCTGCCTGTTCTGCAGCGTATTCTTCTCTATCGCCTGTACATTTCATCTCCGCATCGCCCTCCATCTCCAGCTTTGATGGCCTCTCCACTGGCGTCTCCTGTAGTTTCTCCGCCTGCTTCACCTTTATATCCCTGCCCCATACTTCTACCACGCCACACTCTCCTACCGCTTATCCATTTTGATAGTTCCGATGCAACGGCACCAGTGGTCGATACCTTGGCACATCTGCAATCAGGCCCGGCATACCAATAGCCAGTTTACAAACAAACGGGTGTCGGTGGAACTGATTGAGAGGACAGACACCCCACGAAATGACCAGAGCCGCAACTCTATTGCGCTCAAATTGTAGCAGTGAAGCTTTTGGAATTAGACTTGCGGGAGAAGACTTTTTTTTGCGGAATAAGAAGAGTTTTCTTTGTCAGGATACTTAACTGCCCGTTGTGGAAACGTGAGTTCCCACAACCCGGAACGTCAGCCCGTCCGTTCCGCGAACCAAGGAACACGCAATACGACAGAGGTCCAAGCAAACATCAAATAGGGTTTTATTTCATACCTCTGAACCAAATGCCGAGCGACAAGCCGTTCCTCCGGAACACTCCCCGAACAAGTAGCTTTGCGCCTATTTATATGCTACAGTCACCCCCACCATCCCCTGTCTATGGGAGAGCTGCCGCCAGGAGGACTATTTTATCAGTCCTACACCGTTCACTTTTATGAGCATATAATCATCGGCGCATTTGTTACTGTGTGTGCCACTGACAGCATTCTCATCCATTAATGGTCATCAAGTCGCAAGTAGATTGCATCGCTTGCTGTGGACGGCTTCCTAGAGAAGGCAGCTTCTAAAACTGGCCTGACTGTGACAATGCTTACCAACATGGCTCTCAGTGTTCTGCAACAGCCGACAGTATACTTTCAAACCAATGAGCGTTGACAAAAAAGAGAGTTGGTGTTGTCGCTCGTGCCACTCTAGTGACAATCGTAGTGTTCAACCTTCAGAATCTCAGAGCTACCAAGCATACGCGGGAAGTTGGACAGACTATTGTCCCTTAAATGTGCGATCAAGAACATTAAGACTATGTCCGCTAATGTTAACGATCCCGTTGGTGCAGTTCAGTGAGTGCCGTCATTGAAATATACGGGGAACGCTATTGAAACATCGGTGGATGACTCTTTGGATAAATGTGATATACCTTGCTCCTCAATACGTACCTGGCCATGACAAGAACATTGACGGGCTCAGATGTCTGGTATTTTCAATGGAGTGCAAAGCAAGCGCTCCAGCTAGAGATCTCTAGGAGATTCAAGCTGTCTTAAATGATACTGACCGACGTAGCAGATCTCTCAATATGGAAGATAGTTCGTCTTTATTGTAAAAACATGCAGAGCAATTTGCGATCTTAAAATTCAGTTCAGGAGATGTCAGCCAGGTGTACAGAGTACCTGCAAAGCGTAGCATGCCTCTGCCTATCTTCGTCAAATTCAAATTGTTGGAAGTAAAACAGATGGAGGCACGTCGTAGGCCGGGTAAAATGATGTGGTTGGAGGGCCGGTCATACTTCAATGACTACCTTACGCAGAGGAACAGAAGTTTTATCTTTCTTTTTTTTTTCGCAGGCAGGAAAGATTTGTAAACAGAACGGCCACCGTTACGTTTGGATAAAAAGTGGGAAGATTCTTCTTAAGAAGGCTGAAGCTGCTTTGCATATGTACGACTGAGTATTCTGGTTAGACGTGTATAAATCAGGGTAGGGGGTTCATGAAGGGGCATCTTTACAGTGTGTGCTGAGTTCCTGGCCTTTCCAAATTCATCATGTCTTCGTTCTAGCTTTGTAGATTATGGTTAGGTGACTTATCTGTGACTTTTAAAACTGTTCATGTCAATATCAGAAGTCTGAGCAAACGCTGAAAAAAAAACCGTTCATGCTACGCCATTGATGTCCTTGTTAATACAACGTTGTATTCACGAGTTATCGCCCTGCTTCGATCTCAATAAGTGAGTTGGTGAGACAGAGGTAAGAGGGAATGGGAATAGCGCGATTCCTTGCGCGTTTCCCTGTACTTGAGGCACTCTCACTTTAAAAGACAGTCATGCTGTCGTGGTGAAGCGGTAGCAAACCTGACCGGATCTCAGAAGGCTCATGTTCGAATCCTGGCGTCAGCACTCCTTTCCTGATTTCTTTGATTTCATGTTCTACCTAGTCCCGAAACAAGTCCCTGTGAGAATACGATTAATGAGTATCAGCTCAGTAGGTTTTCTTTTTTATTAGTGTAAGACAGAATAAAAAACACGGCGGTCTATCATTTTTTTTTGTGTGTGTGCAACTTGCATGGCTTGGAGATGTGACTACAGTGCCCTCATGGTGGACGCTAAGGAATTGCTTCTGGCTGTGTCCAATGGCAATGACAATGGTCTTTTTCGTTTAATTAACTTACTCGTTACCGTCCGTCGTCTTCCAGAACTAAGTCCTTCTTAAAAGAGCTGGGAAGTTTATTTCTTATTTATTTTATTTATTTGTTCGCTTATTATTTTTCACAGATTCCTGTGATGGGAACTGTGAAAAGAAGCCGCTGACGCGACTTGACGCGCTCACAATCCCCAAGACAATTGGCAAATGGTGGCAGTGTACAGCACCACAGAAAAAAAACTACGTGCAAACTATATGTAAAGTACTACAGTACTATATTAGAGTACTCCACTACCCGGCTACTGCAAAACTATAAACTATCTTACGTGAGACACGCACAGGATCAAGATGACAGCTATTCAATATGATGTGCAGGTCATAGCCTAATCTCTGTTCACCGTCAAATGTGCGGCACCTGGCAGTGTAAATGGTCCTCCAGCCACGGCGTTCATATATGAACGCCGCGGCTGAAGGACCATTTACACGTACCGTAAGTTCATCATACACACTGACGTATACGTCCGTGTGTATGATGAACTTACGGTACGTTATCAGGAATGTTACGAGCGTTCAAGGGAGAGTTTTAGGAAATCGAAAGCGCCCTCCGATTTCGACTCCGTGTCGCTGTCAGTCAATCAGACATCAACAACGTGATGTCAGCCACCCCAAAAAATCAGACAATTGGCTTATCATATTTTGGGAAGCATTATCGCGAAACTTCTACGTCTTTGTGAAACTCCCTGATGTCTCAGAGAAAACAATTACCATATGTATTCATGGGTTTCCGTCGAAATTTTGTCCAATCGCGGAGAAAAATTGACGTGGAAGGCCAACAGATAAGCAGCTTTGACTACAATTTAAAATTCAGAGGAATAACGTTAATGTTCTTCTTACACGTGCCAAGACGAGATCTTACTTGCACAGATTCCCCCAACATCGGAAGAACTGGAAGCTGGTATGGACGCTAATTTAAGAGCTCCACGGGTCATGATGCATGTAGACGTTCTGTCGAGCGACTTCTCGGTGGTTTCGAAGCAATGCCTAAAGAACTTGGTAATGACTCTGGTAGATCTATGTGGCATGAATGAGTATGACGTGTGCAATATTGTATTCGGTTTTTAACCTAAGAAATGGCCTGGTGGCGACGGTATTAGGGTTGCGGATTACAGCGTAATTTTCGGTTTCTGAAAAATGTGTGTATTTATAATCACTGGCGCATTTGAAACTGACCTTGTGTCTGCATTGTTTGAGTGAGCGATTGTTTGGTATTTATTCAAAAGCGTGTGTCGTGGCCTACTTGGGTATTACCCCCTCCCACATCTCATTACTGCGAATTCAGATAATGTAGAAGCATGTTCTTTCATTAGACATTCCTTTCGTATACAAGTTTAACTTGCTAAAAGGAGTACTATTACTCTGATGAAAGAGTTTTCGGATAAATTATATGTCATGCCAAATAGGAACCACGTTGCGACAGCACTTTCCGCTGATTTCAAACCACTTGACTTTGTTAACCATGCGTGTTTTCTGCATAAGCTCTTTTCTATAGGTTTGAGAAGTCTTACCTAGGGAGCAGTTCTCAAGCAGTGTTGATAGGGGGTAAGCGAAGCGATACTTCTATCCGTCTGTCGCTGTCTAGCCCCTCTTCTATTTATGTTTGTATCAATGGTTCATCTAAAGTGACTGACAGTGGTCATGTTTTTTTTTGTGTTGTTGTTGCTGTGCAACATGTGGACGATACGCTTTTTCTCGTAACTCACGTTTCATATAGTGAAGGCTATTTCAGCAATTTGATGGAAAGCTCTGGGTTCTCTGGGCATTAAAGCTTTATGCTAACATGGATTCTGGACTCTTCTTCAATGTACCATTTACTAGTAGTGAAGGTTTCTTCCGCAATGAATCTTGATGATCGTGGAAATCGAAAGAAAAAAAAAGGTCAGGGACATTGTCAGGCGCTGCGTTTTCGAAGAGATTGTAGCTTCAACAGTATACTCTTAGCACGATACCTTTTATTGTAACTTTTAACGGTGTGTAACCTCTACATAGACGTAGATTTCGGAATATCGTAGAGGTTACACGTCCGATACTTCTATTTAGAGGTTAAGGCTACGGTCTCACGGTAGCCATCTTAAATTTACTTACGGACTTCCTACAGCGGGGCGCCACCGTCGCGTTTTCCGGATGACCCCGTTAGGGAGAATCGCGCGTGGGACAGCTGCCGACTGGACCCTTTGACTTTGAATCTCTTCTCTATGCCATTGTACCCGGTGTGTATACGTGTGTAGAAGGGAGGATTGTCTCGTAAAAGTCTTCGGAAACTGTCGTGCAAGACGGCGAGTTGATTTTCGTGCTTTCGTGTTTTGAGTAGCACGGGGGTAGCTGCCGCTCGCGTAGCATGTGACGAAGACTGTGCAAAATATAATATATTTGAGGTATATAAATATATATATCTCTAATGCAAAATGGTCAAACAACCGTCATAAAAAATAGACGCAAATACTAAATAATTGCAGTCAGCTGTGAAAAGTCTGTTCACGTGCCGATCGGTAGCAGTTTTATCTCAATACAGCTTACAGAAACAGGATTTCTTGACATGAATTATGAAATTACCACTTCTGTTGAAACTAGAAGTTCAACTCACAGTACGCACACAAAATGATAAGAATCAAAGGAATGGCATAACCAAAGTAAAATAGGGAAGTCGACAATTATACGCTATGTAACCTGTCCGTACTCCGCATAGTAGCGGCCGTGACTAGTAGGTGAAGATAACTTTTTTTTTCTATTTGGCTGCGATTCGTGTTATCGCTTTGTGAGATGACGAGAGGTGTGATCTTTGGCCACGAAATGTGGTCATTTCACTAGTTTATTTCAGTCGTCTCCATCGCATTACGCTGCGCTGATTGCCCACAGTTTGCCGTGAGACGGTCGTTGTATTCGCAGACTTCAGGGTTCAATCCAAGAAACTGCATTTGCATTGCAAGATAGTTATCGTGCGACAAAAATTCCTTGTAGCAATATGGATGCGACAGCACTCCTTCCCCTTGCCTACATAATAAACATTTACCGTGGTGCCCCCTCCTTCCATGCTGCGGTTCTTCGTTCAGTTCCTCCACATGTAGAAAACAAATAAACTAGTTGGAAAGAAAAAGGAAGGAGACAAAGACGCGCGTGCTCTGGGGAAGGGGATTGGCTTATATTCTTTAATCTCTGGGCAATAGTATTAACGCCTAGCACTGACAATTGTTTTGTAACAGGTTTCGCTGTCATAGAAGTTGTCAGTGGCACTGCGAGACCGAAGTTGATTCGTCATGGGCAGCGAAGGGCGCAATTGTTATGATTCGAGCCTATTGTGATAATTGCCGTTTCATTGTGATAAGTATTATAATAATACCGAATACAGTTCTATATGACATTTGACAGCAGGGCTGCTTGTCCGTCGCGTAGCGAAAAGATTGCAACGAGACAGTTGTTGTACGAAATGTCGCAAGCGTTCATTGTACACGCACGTCGCACGCATTGCTTACTAGGGGAAAGAAATAGGATGCTACGATTTTTAGTTCTGCCCACAACAGTTGTTTCGATCCAAAGCCAATATGTTACTCTGTGGAAACCTTGCAAGAATGTCAGAAATACAAGCGAAGAGACACTCAAGAGCCAAGCTCTAAACAGCAGCTTTGTTGCGTTCCCCTGTGATTCTCTCTTACAATGAGACATGAGATACAACAACCGAAGTAATGTCAACGCGTGTGCATTCTCGTTGTTTTTCCTCGGTCGTTCGTCCTGTGGCCATGTGTCACGTTGACCCGGTTGCAGCAGCACAGTGGATGCCAATCTCCCGTGAGGTGGTCTATTTCCAGGTCTCGCGTAACGGACTGTTACACTGGTTAGACACTGGTCATTTCAGATCTACCCGCTGCGCCGTGGAGTACTACGTAGAAGGTAAAGAGCATGTTGGTTGGGACTCATCAAAGGAAGACGTCACCTTTGTCAAGAAACGCGCCCCCAGCTAGCGGTAGGGAGGATTTGTGTCAAATAAACCTGGGTTGCTAGTTGAACGACGTCAGTGTCTGTCGTGTTTGTGTTCGTCCACCACGATGCGTCGCCGAGAGAGCACGAATTCAGCTGAAATCACCCGCAGAGCGCTGTCGTCACTTCCGCACTTCGTTCGCAGACCATGGCGCAGACGATATCCCCAGGGTTCAACTGATTTCGGTATTATCGCTGCTGAGTAGACTTTTCATGCTGCTCTCATTTGTTTTGAGCAACGACCGCTCGCCAAAAACGCTTAGGAAACGTTCCTGGGTGGGTTTCCGCGAATCTGCAGATGTAGAAAGGCGCGTGTAAAAAAGGGAAAAATAAGTTTGCCCCATTTCCTGTCTTTTTTTCTTTTTTTCGCTAATAGAAAAATCGGGAACTCAGACTCGGTGAAAAGCATGGCGCAAATGATGCGCAATGGTTCGTTGTGCTTTGTTTCTATGATGTTGTTTTACGCTTTATACACATAACCAACCAGCCAACCAAGTACAGTCGACACTACTGCAGTACAGTACGAGAATACAGTAGCATTTTAGTAGTTACATTATTTTTTCTCTTTGAAATACAGCGTACTGAGGAATGCAGACCCGGAAAACGTCACACGCGAAATTGATACACCAGGGAAACGGCACAGGGAAATGTGACGGGGTTTTCATTTCGTCATTTCGACTGGGACATTTTACCCAACGCTGTTTCATCGAACGCCGATTTATCATCCCTTACCTTTCGTCGTCCCTCGTCTCGGGATTTTACTGTCACGCAAAGACAATTCTCCAAAGCATCAGGGTGCACAATCGGTTATGAAAAGCAGAAAGGCGTGAACGCAAATACAAGAAAACGTACGTACATCTGGTAAAAACGTCTGTGATCTTGTCAGCCTGTTGGCCGGCATGAGCCCCACGCCATCATCATGTCTTCGTGTGCGTGTGTTGTTGTAATCTTGTATTTTGTTTTGTTAGAACGGATGCGGAAATGTTTTCTTCCCTGTCCCGCAATAATTATACTTGAGCCACTATACGAGGAGTTCCTCGTGGCATTCGCACTTTAGGAATTAGCTAACTCTGAAATTAGCCGCAGGAATACCGCTGGTAGCCTGAAGAACGCGGTCAGTCGGGAACTTTTTGGGGGCGGGAACGGGACATTTCGGTGTGGAAGTTTCGGTGCACGGACATTTTTTTTTCGGGGATATTGTTTCCTACAACCATTCTTCGCTGTTTGTGAAGGCAACGACGATAGCTACTGTCATAATAATAATAATTCGAGGCTTTAGGTCGCGAGACAACTGCGATCAGTTACTGTCATGAAACAGCTTCTCCGTTCATGGGCTTATCCCCTTTACTATATACTGAGCCTATACTGAGATTATGACAATAACGTGAAGGTAATGCCAAATGCTATGAGCCCGATATGGAGAAATGCAACGAAATAAAAGCAAGTTTCTCACAGACACGTAACTGATTGACATACTGTCACTGTGACTTCCCTGTGAGAAACATACGGACGCATATGACACGCTACTGCTATTTCCTTTTCATGTTCACTCCCAAAATAGAAAATTCTCTTTCCACACCCAAGGTCATCGAGTATAGCTTTAGAACAGGTTTGCTAGCCAATTTTAGATAGCTTTTAGTTATGACACCCAAATACACATAACGTTGTACTCGCGCGCTTTAGCCCGAAGAGGAAAAGCCAGTTCGCCGCGGGACTCAGAAGAGGAACCCGAACTGTTTATGTGAACATATGTATCTATGTATATCCAATATCTTGTACATCCTCGAAGGAGGAGCAGCAGTCGCCAAGTAAAAATGCTCAAGAACAGTCGTGTGTTTTGAGCATCTAGACGAGCGGGAGGCTGTCTACACATTGAACACGCGACCATTAGGATATCCCGCGAAACGTTCGTCCTGAGTGTCAGCTGGATAGACTTCTTGGAGGGGACCTTGCCCCAGCCTGATAAAGTTCCGAAGGGCAGTGGGGCAGACACTCAAGCCCCCACGTAGTTGTGTTAGTGTATATCACACAAACAAATGTCGTTGACTAACAGCGCAGTGTAAGGTTGGTATGACATTTCACACGCGACGGAGCTACGGCAGACGAGGACAATACGGAAAAGGGCGGCGTGGTGCCTTTACGTCCTTTCCGTACTGTCCTCGTTTGCCGTAGCTCCGTCGTGTCTACATGCCGTTGATCACACATTTTCCGCGGCACCCTTTTTTTTTTCTTCTTGTCTTGATGTGAAAAGTTATGCATCAACTTGTACAACTTCAGGAAGGTGAATTGCATTGTTGCATTTTTTGGCGATTCGATATGCCATGTAAAACAGTTGACATGCTTACAGAAATACCATGTTTTTATTTTTATTTTACTAAGTTATTTAACTAACTAACTACTAACTACCACGTTTTTGTGGCTTCATAAGAAGAACTATTAGCTAGGAAGCCACATATGTAAGGACGCGTACATGTTCACTTGCAAGAGTCAAGAACGTTGGAGATGGAAGGAACGTTTCACGGAAGCTTTTCGAGATTATGCAATGCGAAAGACCGGAATACAGAAGGCTTTGGACAATTTTTAATTGCGGGAATTTTTTTTTTCAATTGAACTTTGAAAATTACCAAGCGAACCTTACTTTTTCTTTTTTTTTACAAAAATATGATGTCCTACACGGATAACCCCAGACCCAACAAAGACTATGCACAGTATCGCAACAGAAATAGTCGAAAAACAATTCGTAAAAATTACGCTGTAGCCCCGCCTGCTTGATTTTCGCAGAGAACAGTACGCGAAATCTAAGTCTAGACGAGAAAGCGCCCCCGCCTTCATTTGTTTTGGCCTTCGTAATAAAGACCGTTGTTTTCTTTGTGATAAGAGGGTTGTCACCAGCATCAAGATCCACGCGGCGCAAAGGAAGGTGAAACTCTAGGTAAAACGAAAGGGGGGAACACTTCCCCCTCTCCCCTCAGATACCGCGGGGTTTTCTTTGTGACAATCAAGCAGGCGGGGCTAAAGCCGAGTATGTACTAATTTTTTTTTTGGGGGGGGGGGGGGCTGGCGTTATTCCCTGGAGGACTTCATATTTCTGTAAAAAAGTGAGGTTCGCTTGGCAATTTTCAAAGTTTAATTGAAGAAATAAAATTTCCGCAATTAAAAATTGTCCAAAGTATTCCTCAATAGTGGCAAAATTTTGCAGACGGTAATTGCCGGAAGTCTGACAATCCTCCGGCGAGTACGTAGCCAGTTAGAATTTTTTATCACCTAAGGTGAAACACCCTGCATAATATAATAAAGGAATGATGTTACAAATGAGTACTATATTCTTAGGTCGGCTTTTGCTTACGTGTGCTGATGCTGAGGAATCCAATCATTTTTTACTCGTAGCAACCATGCACAGTTGGTTTCCCTATATCAACGGAAACGACTTCCACAACAAACGTTACCTAATCTGAGCTGTTTTCTCTCTTGGTATGGATATGCATGCCTTCTTTTAGGATTACAGTACCCAAAGGTTTCTTAGACGATCCGCAGGGGAATCACCCTGCAAACGAAACAAAGAGGAATTCCCCACGATCAGAGCCGTAGCGAGGCAAGTTTGCGGCCAGGGCAGGGTAAATCTGAAGTGCCCCACCCCCTTCTCCAACTGCTGTCAGAAGCCCTGTAAACAAAGAAATTAAAACGCTTATTTGCACTGCCGAGATCGTAAATTCAAATTTCGTTTGTTCTCGGTTTATTCTGTCCAACCAACCTGCCAGGGGCTGCCGTTCGACGCCCCCGAGGGCGCCCGGGGCGGCTGCCCCTCTCGCACACCCGTCGCTACGGCTCTGCCCACGATCCCCAACCTGAGTATGACTACTCTACGTTACATTCACAAACAATACACAGCGGCAAAGACGCATCTTGTCGCGTTCTGCCATACACAAGGTCAACCAGGGACCTGAAGGAAACTCCAGATTGTGTTTTCCCGGGCTCAACCACCGGTGGAATTTGCACTGTTCTTAGCATGCTTTGCTAATGTGTATGAGAATGACATGAAAATAAACGGAAATTTAGCCTATAGTTCGTGACCTAGTGTGTACGAAACTGATTACTGATTCTTGTACAAATTGATTATTTATTCTAGGCACAACCCGGTTATGCTACAGAGGATACTCCTATTTGCTTTTCGTATTAGAAACCGATTTCACTGACCAGTAAAATAGAAATGAAGCAAGCGTCTTCTCAGGTACACGTAAATTTTGCAACTTCGCCATTCATCTTTAATAATGAAATGTTATCTCCCTGAAATTTATTTTGACAGCCATCTAAGTGGCTAGACCCAGGAACATTATCGGGTTGGTTGCATCTAGACAAACCATGCGCAGATTAACTTAGAGGGTGCGGACATCGAATGTAGACCTTTTACGAACAAAATACAAACACAAGATAGGAATAAGAACAATTGTGATTCTGAGATGGGCGAGCAACACGCCCTGATTACCAGTCCGAAATATAAGCCGGAAAAATGTATGCGGTAGGCAGTCTTCTTAGTGTGAACCTTTGCCGTAATCTGCCGTTACGTATTTATCTTAATTCCAGTAAATATGCTGATAATATTGACAAGCTAATCCAACTTTTCTTTATCGAGACCAAAAGTGCACGGCAGATTTTGTGGAAAGCGAAAGGCACAAAGCGCACTGCTTGCTATGTGGATTGAGGTTAGGAACTTTCAGTTCGCGAGTTTACGTGCTTTGTTATCTACCATTCGCATTTTGTCTAAAAAAATAATAATAATAAAAAACACGAGGAAGATAAATACGCTTGAGTAGGAAAAAGGTTCGCAGACTGACGCCTCGGTTACAGTGACTGACGCAAGTTCCCGAGTTCAATTCAATGAAACCAATACACTACATAAAAAAATAAAGAAGAAAATGAACGGCATAATTCACAGAAAGCTCATGAGAGAAAATGAAAAAAAAAAAAAAAAGAGAAGACAACGAAAAGTGCAGAAACAGCTGTAGCAGAAAACGTCTTCTTTCGGTATTTGCCTGCGACATCTCTCGGGGAAGGCTGGGACTTACGAACCATGGTTACCAACTTATGCGGTAAATCTCGCTTGCCACAGCACATCGGTTTCGGTTTCGCTGGGCGGTGAGTGGGTAGCTTTTAGGGTAGTGTGGGCATTCGGGATTCCCTTGATACACTCCGATTACGGTGAAAATTTCAGGATTTGTTCTGTGCATAATTGTCTCTCTTCAGTGCGGATTTTGCTTTCAAACAAGCACTAGAACAATCCGAAATGACAAGTTCAAAATCCAATTTTTCAGGTTTCCTTAGGGGTGTTTATAAATTACCTACGTCAAATATCAATAATACGGGGCTGTGGCACACTTTGTGTATCCCAGGACACAGCGCTGCAAAAAACTACATAGCGCTATTTTCTTTTTTCTTCGCGTTTTTCTTTCGCGTTTTTCTTCCCCAAAGCGGCACCTGAGAACAGGTGCCGCTTGCGTCGATTATCGTCGTATGAATGTGTGTATGAGTGAGCAAAAAATGTAAGAGTGAAAGGAGGGTGAGTGAGATTGAGTGGCCGCTTTGTCGTCCCTTCAGATGACGCACCCCGAAAGTCGCTGGAGGGGCGTGTTAGCTTAGCTTAATTGGTAAAGCCCTGGACCGGTAATCCAGAAGATGTGGGTTCGATCCCTACAGCTGGCTAACCTTTTCAGCGACTTTCATCTTTCATCGTTGATTTCTTAGGCAATTTGAGGCTTTGTTTGTATATGTCCCTTCTGTGTTGTTCCAGCCTCACAACATCAGTTTCTCTCTTTATAAAAGGTACTACGCAAAAGTTACTGTGTTCTCGTTCTCGCCTCACATTCAACACGAAAGTTTCGGATCAATGTGCATTCACATATGTGTTTCTGCTTGTGCACGAGTTGCAGATCGTGTTAAGAATGATGAAGGAAGCACAATATTCGACTAATTGGACTTTATCCAGGTGATTGTACTGAATGTTCAATACAACATTTCCATATAGTTTTGTTTTTGCTGGACATTCGAGGGGTCTAGTCACAGTGATCGCGGGGTCAAATTAAACGCGGTTCAACGCATTCGACGTTGTTCTGTTGTTATGTCCCTTCTTTGCTTAATGCGCTGTCGTCGTTGTGTTTCACTTTGTCATGAGGCGACGTAAGCAGCATCTGTTGAACACAATGGAAATTGATGTTCTGAGGCTGGGACAGATACACAAAGTCTCAAGTACCGAGGTACGAATCAATGAAGAAAGAAAGAAGTAACTGAAAAGGTTAGTCTTTAACAGTGACTTCCTTCGTTCGTCGTTGCTTTAAGAACATTAGGATTTCTAAAACGTGCCTTACATCAAGCACCTCCAAGTGTGAAGTTATTTGCATATAACACGTTGGTATGTGGAAAATTGGAATACACAGCCGTTGTGTGGATTCCTTATAAGAGATATATTTGTGTGATAGTCTAGAGCTTGTTCTCTACAATGCTATGAGGTTCATTTTTGATATATGTGATCGCACAGCAAGTATGTCCGAGATTAAAGGGCGGTAGAGAATTTTGTTGGCAGTGAGGCGTAAAATTGCTAGGCTTGTCCTTATATATAAATTATATCATTCCGTATTCATTTTGTGTTCATTCTTCTTATGTTACCCCTATCAGTTTTTTCTCTGGCCATGTGGAGCATCGTTACAAGTTAGTATTAAAACCAAGTTCCACAGAGGAACATGAATATTCCACACTGCGGCTGGGTATTAGCGAATGGAACGACCTGCCAGCAGATGTTGTCGTACTTCGTAGCTTTCAGATAGCCTGCGAGAAGATTCGCTTTTCATCATAACACTCAAACTTGTGTAAATGATTCTGTGGTTCTTTTTCTACCTCCCCCCCTTATTTAGCGCCTTTACGTAAAGGGTATTTGAGGCAATTAAATGAAATGGAATGAAATTGGACTAATATATGTACGATCTACCTCAGAAAGTGAAGTTTGCAACATTGCGGTAGAGAGAGGCGCAAGAGAGGACCAGCATCCCGCCCCCTGAGCTTCAAGGTGACTTGTCAAAAGTTCCGCACTCCTTATTCATATGGCGTCCGGCTTTTCTTTTTTTTTTAGATGTCTCAGATGTCATGATAACATTAACCTCCGAATCCTGTATAGACCGCAACGTCCGTCTCCAGCTACAGGGATGAATAGGTCTCACGCTTTCCCCTCCTTCCTAGGAGCACTTTGCTTCCCCTCACCACCTCTCTGAAAAAATCCTCGTAGCGCTCATGGTTTGTATCACCCAATCCATAAAAATCACTGTTAGGCCAGCGAAAGTGTTTGAACTGAGAGGTAGCAATAATCAGAATGCTCTGCCTCCTGTGAAGTAGAGGTTGCGATGCTGAGAGCACATTTTACAGTGGTGCTAGACGTCTCAGTACGAGCACCCACCAAGAGCTGAATATAGGTTATAACATCACATTACATACCTCTCGGTGGCTGCTGCGCTACACGTGATATCTGCCACCATTGGTGCTTAGTGTGTGAGGACCTGTCTGTTTTCCAGAGTGGGAATTCTGGAATACCTTCAGCATGCAGCGTCTGCTCTTGTAATGTATTCCATCGCATAACAGTCAAACTACGCCAATGTTTCGCGTAGGATTTTCCATGTCGTGGTTATTTATTTATTTGAAAAACACAAGGCATTGCAGCCAAAGGAACACTGTGGTACAGGGTCAATAGCGCATGCTAGTGGAGACTCCTGCGACACACAGTTAAAACATCAGCGTTGAAGCGGCAACTGAAATACTAACAATTTTCAAGTACCGTATTTTCACGCGTATTAGCCGCGGCTTTTGCGCGATTTATTTTTTTCGCGGACGCTCTGCGGCTTATCCGTGGGTGCGGCTTATCTGGTGACTATTTTTCCCTGGTACTTTCCCCATACCGCGGGTTAAACGAAAGGGCCGACAGTGCCTCATGTTTTTCGGAACAGGACCGCCCTGCCAGTGCACGAACAATACCGAACAGGGGCAGGTCCACTCCACATTCGAGTGGACTAACCCGTCAATCCACGAAAAACACACAACAAGGGCACAATCCGATCTTAGTAGAACACTAGGACTGACCCCCTTTGTTATACATCATGCCGACACCGGAATGTGGACAGGGTTTATGGCCTTCCCCACGGTCTCCTTTGTCGGCAGACCCACAGGAAGGGTTCAATACACCTGTCATTGGGATAAAACGTGGTCAGCTAAGCGTCAGTTCTCATTTGACGAGAGCAGCAGCATTCGTGGACACGGGCACGGCAGTTAGAGGTGAGGCATGGCTCCAACGCTGAGGCATAGCCACGACAGCGGCTTCAAACTAAAACAGGGCAGCTGGCAGGGAGTACGGCGCTGACGACCGTTGAGCGTCTCTGTTGATTTTGTATGTGCATCACTGGTGTAGCGCACAAAGCAGTTGCGTCGTATTACCCGCGGCTTATCTGCTAGAGCGGCTTATCTGCAAAAACATTTTCAAAATGTATCTAAAAACGAGTCCTGCGGCTTATCTGCGGTGCGGCTAATACGCGTGAAAATACGGTATTTTGATGTGGCAAGTATATGCTGTCTCAACTTCGCGGCGAAACAATGACTAGTCTTCACATCAAACGGTAAGGTATTCCACAGTCTCGTACCAAAGCACACAGTCAAACGGGTACCATATGCATTATTTTACCTATACAAAAGGTAATCTTGTAAGGCAACACTTCGATTGCTTCTGTTGCATTTTTTTTAAATATAGAGCTATTGTAGGGCACATTTGTCGTTACAATAGAAAAGACAAGCAAAGTACATCTTTCACGAATCAGATCGGGAAAAGGCAAAATATTCAATTCACTGAACAACCCAACGCGTGAGGTTCGACTATTAGAGAATGTTATTAATCTGACAGCTCTCTTTTGTAGTTTAAATAGAGGCTCAAGGTATGTTGTAAATGCATTGCCCTATGAGGTAACACAGTACGTCAAGTGACACTAGACCAGAGCAAAGTACAGTTGACGTAGCACATACAGGGGGAAGAACTGTCTAGCAAGGAATAACATGTGACAGGACTGCGATATATTTTTTGCGACTTTGTTAATATGTGGCCTCCAAGAAAAAGATGAGTCCAGCAACACTCCCAAATATTTAATTTCATGCACTTGTTCCACAGCTTGATTCTGAACGGTAATATTAATCTGAGACTGATAGATGATCTAGAGAAAATAACAAACTTCGTCTTACTCGTGTTTAAAGATAAACGATTCGCTTCGAACCACTGAGCGATTTTGTTGGCCTCATAGGACATTGCAGGGCCTATATCAGAAGTGTTTGAGGAACTATACAAAAAGCAAGTATCGTCGGCATACATGTAGGTTGACAAAATATCGGACACCAGTGGAAGGCCATTGGTATACAGAGAGAACAAGACAGGGCCCAAAACAGAGCCCTGGGACACGCCAATGTCAATTCGCATAGGAACAGAGTAGTCGCCGTCAATACTCGTATACATAGTGCGTGAAGAAAGATAACTTTTCAAGAAACGCCATACACAACCATGAAAGCCGTAACAATAAAGCTTATAAAGAAGGATATAACAGTGTCGAACGCTCTCCGCAGATCGACAAAAAGACCAACAGCCACATGTGAATCATTCAAGGCCTGATGTATCTTATCACTAACAGCCTGGACTGCAGATGCGGTTGACAAACCAGCTCGAAATCCGTGCTGTGCATCACAAAGTATGTTATATTTCTTCAGATACCGGCTGATCTGTTTACACTGCAGTTTTTCAAATAACGTATTGATAACACTAAGCACAGATATCGGTCTATAGTTTTCGACCTTTTCCTTATCGCCTGCCTTGTATACTGGCACAACGCGAGACTCTTTAAGAGAGTTCTGGTAGACAGCTAGTGCTAGCTTCAGTTAGTGATCCAGGAGAAATAAACTGACATTATAGGTTCGAAATGAACTGGAACAGATGCGACAATCCCATTAAGTGCATCACTTTGCCAGCGATTCGCCACGACCTGTCGCGCAGAGCCAATCGCAACGTTGGAAAACGCAAAATTTGGAAACGCAACCTACCAAAACAATTTCCATGTGCCGCAGCGTTGCGTTTCTAGCGCGCCAAGTTAAAAATAACTGTAACGATTGCTACGCCATTGTTCAAAATAAGGCTTCTGGTTCTCGCTACGAAGGGAAAGCGCGATCGGAGCATAACATTCAATTCAATCGGCATGAAATAAATTCAGATTAGTGTTCACCTTCACCTCTCTATTTGCCATTTTATTTTTCAAGTACGTTTCGAAGTGCGGTCAATGCAAGCCACGTGAGACTATATCCCACACTCACCCCGTTGCACACACGAGAACACTTTTGCTCTATAAAAGAGTTGCAACTTGGACAACTGACTGCGACAGAAAGCGTTTGCTGCAGCGTAACATGTAGTTGTACAGGGGTGAAGCCGGAAGCTTTTCGGAGTGCTTTCCGGCCTTTACAGCATCGAGAACTCCCGCGAGCGTCGCGGCATTCGATTTGTGTTAGAGAGGTGGCTTCCACGAGGGGCATCTGTTTACACTCTGATGTATAATATGGCGGAAACGTTTTTGCTGCTGTACGCATATGATGTGCGTTGTAAGTTTCAAAGACTGCGACGTCTTTTCAGGTGGCAAAGTATCGAATAAAATTCTCGCCAGAGTGGTCCTGTAGTGGCGGCTCATCCATGGCACGCAGAAATTCGTACCGAGTGACATGGTAAGATTCATGGGGATCCCACCGTGTTGGGCAATTGCGGGTGAGTACACTTGTACCCTACAATATTTGGCAATTACCCTACTAACGCACTTTTTCCAACCTTATTTTACTGTTATGTTGTCGAAGAGCAGCAGGTACGATTGAAAAATGTTGTCGACTAAAAATGGACAGCAAAGCGAAAGGGACGTGTCTTGTGGATAGTTCTTGTGGCCATTATGTACTATTATAAAAACACTATGCAACGAACTTGTGTGCTACGTGCAACGCATTAAAACGCGAGCAAGCTGGTCTAACGGTATTGATTTTACCATATCCCTGGTCTTGAGGCGGTGGTAGGGACGCGAACACAAAACACATGTACACAGGTCTACTTCTGTACACAGGTGAGTCTAGTCCTGTCAACTGGTATTCCTGTCCCTAGCACAGCCTCAAGCTGAAGGGTTCCATCAACATGATGTGTTGGTTCTCCTCTCTGGTTGCTGGTCCACGCATAATGGATATGACGGAAATAGGCAGGAAAATTGTCGACAAAACGAAGTTGAAATTGTTTCCACGTTTTTATTGCCAAACTCTTTCCATTTATTTTGTTCGTTGTTGTTTTAAACGCGATAAAACCCCAGTTCAGGGAACACGAAGAGACAACAAAAACACGAAGCACTGCACTGGGGTTTTATAGCTTTAAAATGCACCAGCAAACAGCCCGGTTTTTATCGCTAGTTAATCCTTGTTCTTGTTAGTGCTTTTAAGTGCAGGATTTACTAGAATTGTATGTAGAATCAACAGTACTGATGATTTTGAGATATCAGTTGAAGAAAAAGAAAATAAACCACGGCATTGTTCTCTCTAGTTTTGTGCTTAGCTCTTTCGTAGATTCTGTAGAAAAGTGTGGATTTGATTTTTCACTCCTGCATTCGAATTTCAGTGCCAATAGTGGTAACACTAGGCTCCATCCGTTCCACTCCAACAGCGTATCAGGGCTTGGATGATGTTCTGCAGGATTTCTGCAGAGGAGGACACCTCATTGAGCTATATTGGCCACCCACTGCTGACATGAACTTCCTGAGTAAGGTCGTGGTCGCATGTGTACAGTTTATGCAAAGTGTTCCGTGGAAGAATTATTCCAGAACAAAAGTACAATATAATACTTTAACGATTAGCGTGGAGAATTCCGAGGGATGGTGGGTTGCGTCATGAGAAGCGACGAACAAAACAAGGCAGACGCACCGACGATGTCGCACTTTCAACAGTTTATTACAGAAATTAAATTACAATGAAGTACACCCATAAAACTCGATCTGAAAAAAAAGAGAAAAAGAACAACCGGAAAAGCAGTTTTTGCACCCCCTCCCAATTATTCTTACATATTACCCAAACTATATGCCGAGTTGAATCTGCCAATCTTGTTTTGTGGTCGACTTAGCAGTATTTATTTATGACAGAACCTCAAAGCACCCCATGGGGGCTTTACATGAGGGGGTGACACTAGCAAGATAATCAACAAAACAACACATTGCACTCATCGTGAACGGACAATACAGTGGCGCTAAACGCACAGTAAGTTAGCAAGATCACGACTAAAATCTTTAATAATAACTAACGACTCTGTAAGACAGTTCCACTCAGTGCGCTTGTGTATGAAAAAAAGATGAACGAGAAAAGTGATTATTATTAGACTGGAAGCGCTCAATCTTAATAACATGATCGAGTGTGGGTGGCACATAGTGGGCAGGTGATATAAAATTAAGTCACAAGAGACTACAGTGAAATAACTTATGGAATAGGCACTTCCAGCGTAGCGCAAGGTCAGAGAGAACAAGAGATAATTTTATTGAAGAGATACTAGGAGGGAGTAAATGTTAGAGATGAAACGCGCACCACGGTTCTGTAGTGACTCAAGCGGGTTATGAAGCGTGGTAAGGTGAGGATCTTATACGCTACAAGCGTGCTCCAATTTAGGGCGCATCAGTGTTGCAAACGCAGGTTTTTTGTCACAGATGGTGGCGCATGCTTGGGGTTAGACATATGAATCCGAAGTTACGATTTGCGTCACTTAAAACTAAAGTAACGTGGCTGGTCCAGCACAGAGTAGGAACAAGGTGAACCTTGAGGTTTGTAGGACTTAGACTTCGGGATACGAAAGTTGTTTCAAGTGTACTGGAACTGATACGGCTGCCGTGAAGGTGTGAAAGAAACGTGAGCACACTTTGATATGTTGACGGCAAGCTTCCAGTTAGACTATAGTTAGAAGATATAATCAGAGTTACGTTAAAGGGTGAGCTTATCGGTGAGAGAAAATATACTGCGATAGCGAACATACAAATGCTTGAAGATATGGAAGTGGAGAGATCGCTAATAAAAATAAGAAAAAGAAGAAGACCGAGTACTGACCACTGCGGTACGCCAGATAGGAGAGGAAATGTACATGAGAGGAAATCATTGACCAGTTTTATTTATGAGCGACTCTGCAAACAGTGTTTAAACCAGTTAAGTACAAGAGGATACAAGATTCAGCGAAGACAACTTGTAGAGCACGCATGGGTGACAAATTTTGTTGAACGCTTTACGAAAATCAAGAAAAATGCGTCAGTGCGCACAAAATGAACCAAGTTACACTGTATGTCACGAATAAAACAGCATAATTGGGTATCACAAGAGTAGCCCCTGCGGAAGCCGTGTTGATTACTGTAAAAGAAATAAT
This sequence comes from Ornithodoros turicata, assembly GCF_037126465.1. Classification (NCBI taxonomy): domain Eukaryota; kingdom Metazoa; phylum Arthropoda; class Arachnida; order Ixodida; family Argasidae; genus Ornithodoros; species Ornithodoros turicata. Next base: position 5,472,262 of record NC_088202.1, on the reverse strand, counting down.
TACACTCAAGGTGAGTAAAAATGCATGAGAAAATTATGTGTTCTAGTATTTGAGATGGTACACTAGTCAGTGAAATCGGGCGGTAATTAAGTGGATCGTTCTTGTCGCCTTCATGAAAGAGGAGAATTGTCTTTGACAAACGCCAGCCGTTGGGGCTAAGTACTGCGCAGAGATAAACTTGTTATTCTTTAGCAGCTTTACATTGATGCCATCAAGTCCGCAGGCAGATGATAGTTTCATTTTATAAATTACATTAACAATACCGTTTGAAGAAATGCTTTAGCATTGCTCCATCACAGGAAGTTCATAAACATGCGATCCCGGAGGTTGAAAACAAGGATCGCCAATATAAACACTAGCGAAAGCACTGTTTAACATGTTACAGGAATCATCATCGGAAAGCACAGAGCCACTGCCAGAATTTTTTAGGGGGAGGGGGGTGATATGTTCATTAAAAAAAGGGAAAGCGAAAAGGCAAAAGTTAGCCAGGCAAAGAGCCGTCTTGCTATTCCAAAAAAAAGGAAAAAGGGAAAAAGAAAAGCAGAAAGAGGATAGAGAAGGAAGGAAAGAAAGAAAAAAAAAGAGACCATATAAAAACTTCACAAGCAGTTCACGAGTCCGGATACTTTTTGAGACTAGATATGAATATATTAGGAACCTCAGTGCAGAAAAAGTTACGTTTAGCTCTCCATGCTGCGGACTTGAACACGCTAACACAGCTGCGGAAGAGATCAAACGTGGTGGAAGAGTTGTTTCTTCGCGCTAGTCTGAACAGCAGTTTGCTTTCTTCTCGCTACCTGGCTTCCTTCTTAGTTCAGTGGTGAACGAAGGTTCAGCGCAGGTAGACCTGACCGTTAAAGTTGGGACATGCTCCTCTACGAGGAACATGTCCCACATGTTCCTCACGAGTCATGAGGACATGACTCGTGTGGGACACGACTCGCGGGACATGTGTGTGACACACTCGTGTCGTGTGGGACATGACTCGTGTTCCTCTACGAGGAACATGTCGAGGAACCTTCTCTCTGTACACCTTCGTCCAACGTTAACTGGAACACGGCGCCGGCCTGCGGAACAAGAGGGACGACACCCCAGCGTCTCTAACTGCAATTATCAGGGGAGAGCGTTGAGGGCTGTCCTACTGGCGTCACGGGTGTGCCTGTCTTAGAACTGGAACTTCGGTTCAAATGGGCGATGATAAGAGACGAGACGCATCGCTTTAGCTTGTTTGTAGTGATTAGGTGAGCTTGTGCCATCTGATATCCCTGTGAAGGGACATCAGTTGCCTCAAAAGTGTCGTTTCCTTGCTTTTAACTGCGTGGGAAAGGCTTTGAGCGTCGAAACGCTACAAGAAATTTCACTCGCATAAATAATTTGATTTATTCTTGAAGCAGCAATGCAGTTGTAATGGACAGTAAATATGCGAATAATGCGAGTGAGTAACCACACTGTGATGTCACACGGAAAATTCCATTCTTACGACGTTCTACAAAGCCTTGTCTGCCATAAATTATCTCGACGTAAGATGTATAGCAAGATGTTCATCCTCGTTGTTGTTGTTTGAAGAAATAAATAAAAAAAGGGTTTCACTCATAAGAGCGCCGACTACTCTACATTATTTACTTAACATCTTGAATTTCTTCACCAGCATGTATTAGCGATTGCAACACAAGGGGAATCACTAGGAGAATGGATCAAGCTTGTCAACTGGCTGCTCCTAAAGCGAGGAAATTTAGGGGGGGAAATTTACATTCATAGAACAAGTGACTTTTTTAACGGGTTACCGATACAAACCTCAGATACTGGAGGTATTCGAGGGAAGGTAACCAGTAAAGGAGAAAAGCTCCTTCTGTTCTCGATTGTTAATCACTACAGAACAATGCTTGGAGCATCTCTAACCGGAGCTTCTGCTCAAAACGGTGCCTATATTTATAAATACGAGGTGCCCTACACGAGGCTGAAGAAACGCATTGCTTCTGCGAGTCTTCGGCAACTCGTGCTTCGGGAACTAGACATGATCCCGCATCAGCACTCGATGCTCATCGATAAGACCACGACTTACTTAATAAGAGAGCGACCAGTTCACTTGACCCTCGTCCCAGCGCCGGCTTTTTTGTTTCACGTGTTTGCCGCAGGAGCATTGGTGGTGCTAGCGACATTCCCTACTCCGGGGGGTTGTAGTGCTTATACGGTACCTTTCTTATGAATTTATTCGCATCCGCGTCAGCTATTTGTGCCCTTTTATCGACAAACATGTCATAATCTTTACGCACCAAGCCGTTACGAAGACCGTCAGTTCACATGGACATGGTTTATTACGAGTGCCCTTTTTGCAAGGCAAGATGCCTCCTTGGGCGAAAAGCGAAAAAGTGTGCTGTCATCTTAGATATTTCTCTAAAGGCTTACAATTCAACTGCGGTGGCTTCCTTAGAATATTGTTATCATCTCCCAGAATATACGGTTAAAAATCAACGCACAAAAATAATCGCTGAAATATCCCCGTGTAAGTAAAAACTCTAAGGAATCCCCGGTTAAGAATATGTCGCTTAAAATAAATCATTTCAGAATCCCCTCAAAATCCACCCTACAGTTGCTAGAGTCATGTGGTATGGCCCAAATCAAGGTGAACTGCAAGCAAGGGGCTTAAACTAACCTCACAGGACCAAACTAGCCTAAACTAACCCAAACTAACCGAAACGAAACTAAACTAACCTAACATAACCTGATCTAACCCGGCGCAAATTGCAATCAATCCGCCTCCGTGCTAGATGGTGAGGGGATTTTAAGATAGTTTATTTTTAATGGTGGATTATTAAGCGGTGATCTCTAAGCGGGGATAGTAAGCGGTTTATTTTAGGAGATATATTTTTAACCGTGTATTTTTTAAGCGGATTATTCTTGAATGTTTTATTCTTAAGCGGTTCATTCTTAATGGTGAATTTCGGGAAACCCCCCCCCCCCGTGTAATGTATAGCCTTTCTGCACTAAAACAAGAAAAGATAGCAACAACACACACACACACACACAAAAACGTGGCAGCCATGACTGTCCACTAGGTGGGGGTGAGGGCTAACAACAGCAAAACCACCAATGTATAAGCTACATCGTGCCGTTATCCTCTGTGTTAAGATACATAAGTATTACTCCGCTGTCGTATTCGACTACGGGATATACTTTGAAACAGTTTATTTTTAAGGGTATATTTATAAGCAGCTTATTTTTAACGATATATTTTGCAACGGTATATTTTTCATTGTGGATTCTTGAGTGATTCTTTTTGCGCGGGGGTTTTTGCGCTGTTGACTCTTTATCGGGGAATTTTACGCGAATTATTGTAAAACAAATTATTTTCAAAGAGTTTTTCTTAAATGCTTTATTCTTAAAGATTTATTAGTGTAACCCCCTTTCGGGGTAAGTAGTCTGAATACGTCGTCATGTTTTCTGGAATTATATTCTAACGACTGCTACACCTTTCAGGCATTCATACCATCCGCTTTTAGTTACCTATGTACAGTGTTGAACGCGTCCGACACATCATTGATATGTGCATGTCATGCAATAAATGTAAACTGGATTGATGGCCCAGCACTCGCCGGTCATATGTGGCCATAGTCATGGTTCGAGGTAACTCTGGTAGGTAGGTAGCTGTATCCCGCGAGGGAGGGTAAATACGCTGTGGGTTTGTTGAGATTTCAGCGCACGTAATGGAACCCCTAGGTGGGCAAAATTAATCCACAGGCCGACTACTGTGAACTCGATCATGATCACAATTACCTCGCTATGTAAAGCCCCAAATTATTAATGATTTTTCTGTATTCAGCTGTTTATCCGGTGAATCAGAAGCAGCACCTCACGAATGAGAGGAAAGATGGGGAATCTGTGCATCTGCATGGAGAAATCGGAATAGACGGAATAATATGAGCATCATGGTATTTTCAGCATTAGGTAATGTCTACTTAATCATTAATCAAACATAGTACGCGCATGTTAAAATGCACTTAAATATTGCGACGTTGTAACATACAATGTTGTATTATGGATCAGTTCCAGAACAAATAACCTTTTTTGTACTTGTTGAGAGTCGCCTGCGTTATTTCACTCTGCCGAGGCACACGCACACCGAGGCCTCACACTCTTGATGTGCAGAACCATGGCTTGTGAGTTGCGTTGCCTCTGAGCTGTCGAGTCAAAGATGGCAATCTCATTTACCTGGAAGCTTTTTGGTGAGAATTTCGGATACTATGTGTGCAACCTTAGTAATGCAAAACAAATAGTATTCATAATATATGTTACGTTATTGTTTTCGCCGTCTACTACCAACATAAGTCACTTAACAACTTTGTCTAGAGCCTGTAGTATAAGGTTCAATTATGCTGTGGTGTAGGTGAAACAGAGACTCGCATTAACAATATGGGGCGTTTCACCTAAAGGGATAAACATTCTAACTGACGACGTACTCGCCGAAGGATTGTGGGACTTTCGCCAATTACCTTCTGTGAACTTTTGTCGCCATTTAGGAAGGCTTTGGACAATTTTTAATTGAAGGATTTCTTTTATTGAACTTTGAAAATTTCTCTGCTCAAGTGATTCCTATATACAAATCTGGAAATTCATCTTCATTACCATATTACCGTCCAGTATCCTTGACGTCGACTTGTTGTAAGCTGGTAGAAGATATTTCTAAACATGTGACAGAAAATTTACAGTGCAATCGCCTCTTAAAACCTCTACAGCATGGTTTCCGCAAAGGATATTCGACAGTTACGGCTCTTTCAGATGTTATTCACGACCTGTCTTCAGCAGCTAATGAAAACTTACAAACTGATATCTTGTTCCTGGACCTCCACAAGGAATTCCACCGAGTAGCCCACGAGAAATTGCTCCTCAAACTGAATGCTTATATGTCAAGCTCTAAATTAGTTTTTTGGTTTCGCGACTATATTACTGGACGTGCTCAGTTTGTGGAACTTGATGGATGCGCATCATCACTTGAAAATGTAACATTTGGTGTACCCAAGGATCAGTGTTGGGACCGTTGGTATTCCTTGTATATATTAATGACCTGTTGAAAAATGTCAAGAGTAAAGCAAGTCCATTTGCGGATGATTGCATAATTTATCGGGTATTGAAAAAATAATTTTCCCGCAATTAAAAATTGTCCAAAAGCTTCCGCAATGGTGGCAAAAGTCCCACAATCCTCCGACGAGTACGTCGCCACTTTGAATTTTTTATTACTTTAAGTGGACCACCCTGTATATTGCACGGTCAACTCTAAGTCATAGTCGTCATTTTCAGGACTGGCAGCACAATCCCTTCATAGCTCAAACTGTACCACTGCGGCCCTCTGTCACCACTGCACGCCTCCTTCGATGCCAGAACTCAAGAGTAAGATGCTCTTTCTGAACTACACCATAGAGGCTGTCCATGACATCATCGCTTCAGTGAGTATTGTAGGTTTTGTTTGGACATCCATTTACGTTGTTCAGCCGGCGGCACATCCGTGCATTCGTACTGCGCGCTAGCTAAAATTTTCCTGAGCGTAACGCTACGGGATACGTTAACACACACACACACACAAAAAAAAACACTCTGGTCACTGAGGAGCGCTATCAGGGCTAGGAAATTAATGTGCTTTCTACGTGGGAATTATTGTGCTTTGTACCCATTTGCAATATAGGGACCATCTGCTGATAGAAAAAAAAGAAGAAAAAAAAGACATGAGCTGGTTCGAGACTGAGCAGCGATACTTCGAAGGAGATGGAAGGGGAGATGGAATGGGTGCTTCCTTCTGCGCGGTCCCTTCATTTATAATAGGAAAAAAAGTCCGAGAAGTTGGGAGAACCGTCGTTCCCCTCATCACGAATGGCTAGAAAGCACACTTTCCAAAGTTTATTTCAACCTGTGCTCACGTTTCCGCGCGGTCTGTACCACAGCGTGGCGAACTGTGTCACACTATCTGTCCTCGCTACACTCTGTGCTTTCCAACTATGGACGACCTGCGCCCCTACGTCATTGATTACGTAACGTCGCTGCGCAAAGCATGCTGGTGGGCACTATGACCTTCATCACCCTATTAGCCGACGCGTTTTTCCAGCTTTTTGCCTACCAGAGCAAAATATAACCTCGAACCGGTCTTCTCGTGGTGTCACATATTTGGAAACAGAGGGTCGTCCATCCATCGTCTTCGAGTGGACGCGGCCAAATTGAAAGCAGAGCGCCGTCTAGCCGGGGGAGCACGTTGAAAAGTGTTTAGCGTCCAAGCTAGAGAGAAGGAAAGCACACGGGCCGTATGCTTCCTCCCTGGTATCCTTCTGCTCCTTGCTTGCTTGGGCTGGCTGCAAAAGGGTTGGGTGTGTGGCTGGTTGGAGCACCGTTTATATGTTCACAAACATTTATAAACGCCCAGAACCACATGAGCTTCGACAATAGCATGGTCTACGAGTTAAGCTACATCAACGAGACCACCATACCAAGCACAACAGTCCGTTCTGCTATTGGGTTCAACTGCATGACTGTCCTCAGCATAAACCTACAAGGAAATAAGAAGCACAGGAAGAACCTGGTATGTTTCGTCTATCATGCGTATGTTTTATTACTTGCGACACTTGTCTAGGTACATTTGTGTTGCAAATTGACCGATGCTTCTTAACTGTATTTGTGGTTATGGGTGACGATTCTGCTTGGATATGTTTCGGCAGGTCAGTCAAAGTGAAGGCGCACACTTTCGTCTGCGACAGTGGGTGACGAAGGTTGGAGTGTCCACAGTCTGCGATGGATGCGGCATCGCGAGACATTTCAGCACTTGGCAGAGGATCCTGCCCTCATTGCAAGGTCTCAACGTTCGCGTAGGAGTAGTGCATGTGAGCCCCACTTTACGAGCATCTTCACGTTCAGTTCCTCTGAGGAAAAATGATTGTCATGAAATGGTACTCGTAGCACAGTTCAAGTCACAATAATAGAACCAGAGCTCTGAGTCCGAATTAGTCCGAATATTGATGCGGCTGTCACTCGGTGCTGCTTTTTTCTTCTTCTACTTTTTGGCGGAAGCCTGAGCTTCTTTTCCCAGAGAAGGAATAACAACCTGGGAAGACACTTTACGCTTTGAATCAGTCATTACCACGATGTCGGAAATTATAGCACATTGAAATAAATCTGCGGCGCGTGCACAGAAGCTTTTTCAGAATGAAACCCCCATGTGCCACCGTATAATTCACCATGTAAGGTAGCGGCGCGGTTCACTGTAATGCATTATTGGTTTTAGATTGGTATCTTTTCACGACTCCCACAATTTGCCCGAAATTACACTTTCAGAATCCGCCTCACTGCAGATACGGAGCCTCGTGGAACATCGCAAAGAGGTTCCCTGGTATTGAGCTCGTTTTTCTTCGGACCATCGCGGATCATTTAAATTTTACGTAAGCGTACTTCGTTCATCCAAATTAATTAATCACTAGTTCATCTTTAGTCATAAGTCGTTAATGTGTACAAGTGTTCAAAGCTGGAATGGGCAATGTGTCTGCCGCTGACATGCAGACACAGTGTTACAAAATCACAACCGTCTTCGCAGTTGCCAGCTGGTGCCTGAAGGGCAGGGAAAATTTGGAGGCCTCCACGGGGACTCTTGGAGTGGGATGATTGGACAGATACAGCGCAGTGTAAGTTCCGCCTCAAGACTCCTCCGGTCCATAACGACAACTTCAAACGAGTTAAAGGGACTGTCGGATTCGCCCATGTCTATTCGGAAACTATAGCGCTGTTTTCCTTCTAGTTCATCGTCGACAATAACGCCTAAAATCCGTTGCAATTTAAATGAGTAGATTCTTAGCAATTTGATGTAATGCATAGGAACAGCAGACGCCGGATGTTGAGTGTATGCCGGATTTCTATATCTCGAAATCGGAGGAAACGTCACACGGACAAGTCCAATCAGAGAACTCCCTTTGGCCACCGGCGGGAGCGCTGGCGTCTGCAGGTCGTGAGGAGTCTGTGATCATGTCCCAGAGTGTCAATTCTGGGTTAGCGCCCTGCGTGTTCATACAGCCAGGAGGTGATCGCGACACTAGCGTCAGAACTAACATGGGCTAAAGTCGACGTATTTGCCTACGATTTTCACTTAGTATAGGTCAAGGTGGCCTATATTGAAGACAGTTGAACTATTTTGTTAATAGCAGTCAGAATAATCGCCTAAATTGTACCATAATTCGTTAACTGAATTCCCAAATCACTATGGTGCTAAACCAAACATTTATTTCGTACGAGCCAAAACTGACACGCTACATATTTTTATCAACTTGCCCCACCCTATGGGTAAGTTGAGGACATAAAAAAATTAATGCCGGGTTTAAATTTTGTCTTTTGTGTGGGACAGCAGAAACGGTCAGCCACGAGTAGTGCACATGGAAGCACAGGGCAAGGACACCGCATCATAACGGTGAGGTCATATTTGGTTAGCCGAGGAGCAGAAATGAGGAAATTGGAAGTCAGTGCTCGCGAAAGTTACAGATGGGACAAAAAAGCCCCCTCTTACCTCGACCACATCTGCAAAGCAGCGTCTCACGTATTTCTAAAAAACACAATGACTGTGCTCACCCTGGTGTCACAGACGAGAACAAAATATTGCTAACAAAATCACACGCAAAAACCCGAAACTGTCCTCAACTTACCCCCGTCTTCAAGTAGCCCGACTTTACCCTATTGCGGTGTAAACGAGAAGCAGACGAGTTCGGAGACAATCGCCTGCAATGCGCTCCCATTCATGTGCCTAGCTGACGCCATCATGATGTTGCTATCGCTGGGGCTTTGTTAGTTTCAGATACAGTGTGAATCATTGAAATCTGTGTATTTAATATGTAAGCTAATTTCGGAAGAGAAATTTTGCGAAGTTGACTGTGAAGGGGTGCCAAACATTGCCATATCTGTCTGACACACATGACACATCGCACGGGATACATGTTCCCGGGTGCGACACTCCCATTAGGGACGAGCTAGAAATTACATGCTCCCTCACAACTTAGATAAATCCTCACAATATTTCGAGTGGACACGCCCGTTTATCAAGTTCATTCGTTTGTCCCTCCTTATGTGTTTCATTGAGTGAGCATCTCTAGGAAGTGGACATCGCCTTGGGAGGTCTCAGCATTTCTTACTCCAGAATGCGGTACGTCGACTTCGTGTACCCATACCTGGTGGACACATTTGCGTTCGTCACCAAAGTACCAAGACGACTACCCTTCAAAAAAGCAATTACTCAACCCTTCCGCTTTGAGGTACGTATGAGAAGAAACGGTACGACCGGAACAACGTCCTCTCAATGAACACGACGTGTATGCACAATCACCATATGTGAACATTTGGCGAGATAGAAAGAGCAGACGCTCTGAGTTTCCCAAGGCCTGGAAGGCGTTCCTGAACCGATTCGAACCGGTTCATGGAGGTGAATTTTGAGCAGATTGCCATGGGTTAAGAGCAAGCACATCCTTACGATTCTCAAATAACACAAATGTACTTTTGTTGTTGTTGCACACATGCGTTGTTGCGACACATCACTGGTTCACAACAACACTGCGTGTTACAGATCTGCATTTCTGGTGCAACGTTGTGGTAGCATATAGTACTATGGAAGTTCATTCATCGTATACCCCTGTTACGTCCTGCTGAGGGACTGGCCATTATTTTCACAGCTCAAAATCAAAATTTGGGGGTTGCTGAACGACAAAAATCGCGTACAAGGAAGCCTACAACTGCCAAAAGAAATCAAAAATAAACGAAAAATCAATAAATAAAACACGAACAATGGCGTTTATTGCCCTTTCTGACCACATATATTGAATTATGCCATGTAACATTACATAGCGTGCATGCTCAGTGTTGACTCAGGCCCGTTGGAAAAGGCGCCTTCCCGAACGAGCAGTCAGGCGCTACTATTTCTACTTCGGGAGCAAGAAATTTGGCTCGCCATACTAGGATCTCCGACACAATTATGTTTAGAATGTCATTTCAGCTTACATTTGGCGTCCAAAGTATCCGGTGATTAATCGGTGTTACTTCAGCTGGTGAAATCAAGCAGCGCAGGACCTCAAAACTAACGCAACTGAATGAACGCAATAGCTGCAAGGCGGAACTACCTCGCGCATTTGGGTTGCAGTTTTGTTTTGTTCAGCTTCGCTTTCGACTCTCTCATTACGCCTGAACCGTTTCGCGAACGGGTAACCGCCGATTTTTTTTTTTTTTTTTCAGTTCAGTTCCAGTTCAACAAAAATTATGAGATTTTAGTGGTTTTCAGTTTGGGATCAGTTTCAGTTACTCGTCATTTCAAAGAATAAGGTGGAGTAAAATGAGACGCGGTGTCATATTGGACACTTTCTTTTTTGCACCAGGTATCTCCTGAACCTGAAGTCTGATTACCTTCGGACTTGGCCAAGATATATTGCTACTTGTGTACTTTGCTACATTTAGGTACCGTCATGCTCGGCTGAACAACAATAGGGAGAAATAAGTATGAGCAGGTGAACGTAGGATTTGGAAAAAAAAATGGCGCAAAATTCTGCAGTTCACTTTCTTTCTATCTGCGTAGCTTCATTATGGAAGACTGTTCTATCAACGCAGGCTGGAATTTAAGATGCGGGTGTGCTCAGTTGACTGATATGAAAAAGAGAAAAAACACAGAGTGATCTCGGTTTATATGAAAAGCGACATCATCTTCTATTAAAACGATGTGCGCAGGTCAGAACGCTACTGTATTCGGCGTTCGACAACGAGCTTGTTACTGATGTATGGGAGTTATACGCATTCCCGGGTTATACTCCCTCTAAGCGCACAATAGATAAATCCGCACGGCCGCATTGATCGAAACTTATATGGCGCAGTTTGATTCTATACAGGGCACTGAGTGAGCCTTCTCTGGACAGAACCGTCCAGGAAAAGAAGGGCAACTTACTGTTTTGCATCCAGCGCATGTTATGCGAAGAGGTCATGTTATGTATAGGCATTGCAAGCCGCACTCTTGTCTCGTTTTACCACGGGAATCCTGATAAAACGGGGCATTTACTGCTTTGAGGCATCGTGCCTTATAGGCATGAACAGCAGAACTATGGCAGTCGTCGTCTAAATCAGACTTTTCTGCTGTTCATGTTCTAAGGCATTGAGGCTTGTGTTGTGTTTGTCTGTCTGTTTCAGGCCTCAGAACAGTTATTTTCCATCGTCTTATAGGAATGTTTGGCTTCAACCAGTCTGTCTAGCCCCTTTCACCGCAATCCGAGAAGACTGGATATTCTTACAAAAAGCTCGTACGATGGAATCTGTTGTAACTCGGTCGTAGAGAAAGCTACGACGAAGTCTAGAATCACGATGGCCGCGCGTCGCAAAATCCTCGCAGCTTACGGCGGAATCCTGCGAGAGCTCCCGAGCGGTCTTACGAGGAAAGATGGTGGCGTAGTTGGCAGCGGTGGATTTGGAGACGGTAAACAAAGACTAGGTAATACGCGCCCACGCATTGCATTTTGCCACACTCTCTTGGGGACCATCCCCCGTAGCGTCAATGGCGCATATATTGGTTTGATAACCTTCAACATGTGCATCAATTTCGCGCTCCGTAAAATTAGGCCGTCGAACACGTTTACCCTGTGATTAGCCTGTGATAGCCTGTTTAGCCTGTGATTATCAAGCTTGGCTATCGAAAGACCGAGAACACGTGCAGTAAGAAAACAATAGACCTCTACCCGACAAACGTCATCATGACATTGGTAGACAGACTGAAATCGAAGCAAAACGGAATGGGGAGGGCTGGGTTCCACGAATGGGCACTTGTTCGCTGCCTCCTATGGGAAGAAAAGTAGGACCGAAGGTCGCGTCCCTTTCAGGGACCATCGTAATACCTTCAAGACCGTGGCTTTCGGGCGCGACCTTGTTCGCCCCTAGCTTCGAGCATAGTTCAACTGTACCAAATTGGTGGCGCTGTCAAACACTATGACGTCATTTGTTTACAAACCGGGAGAGGTCTATTGGGGACGGACCACTTCTTCTTCTTCTAACGGGAAGACTCTACGATTGCAAATTTTTGTCATCGTTACCATAGTGAAAACGTACTCTCTCATCCGCTGGCTGTTTCTTTCCGAGTTGCAGATGGCAGGAAATGAGCAACTCTCCCTTACTCAGCAAAGTGGGTACCCCCCCCCCCCCCCCCCCCCATGACGATAGCTTTGTGAATCGTGCTTATGACCGCTCACGACGCCGTCGTACGCGCGTCGCAGGCTGCGACGTTTTAGGCGCATCATATCGTTACTTACGGTCGTGCTTGAGAATTCGGGCCCAGTTTCTTTACTCGAGGAGAAGTGAAAATGAAATATTAATACTGCATCCCATTTTCGGTATCATTTAACGCTACCTTTTCCTACTCCTGCTGGAAAACGTTTGGCTACTTCCTGTATACGGTGCGCCAAGAAAAATGGAAACAAAAGTAAGGGAAGAAAAGAATGTAATGTGGCGTGCTATTATTGTGGTGTGGCTTTAAGCTTCACAGAGTGGGCAGAAAGGTGTAATTACGTTGTTTTCACTACGCTATACTCTCCTGTGAGTGTCCAGTGCGCCTTATTGTACCTATGCTTGTTGTTATACTATCTATTGAATCAAGTCCCTCCCCCTTCTGTGACCCTGAGGGTATTGAAAATAAATAAATAAATTTGTGAACAGCCGCAGTCCCTGCAAGCCATACTTCCCGACAATCGCCGCACATGGCGAAGCCCGGTAGGCCGTTCGAAGACGCCCCACAGGAAGACCAAGAGAGTCCTTGTAAACATGGGCAGTGTTATGGTTAGCATATGACCAGGAATTGGTTGCTGATAATTGGTAATTTAGATTCACCTACTTCTTTCTTTTCTTCTTTTTTACTGCGACGAAGTTGTATCGGGTTCCCTCTACGCAAATTACAGTAGTAAGCGAGGCTGTGTTAAATTTGACCATCCGACGATAAGCAAACATTGTAGGACGCACAGAAACAAATTCAAAGGCTGTCATTGGAGACCCAGCACACTGTTTGGTTGTCACTACTCTGCTGTTGCAGGTCTGGTTGTGTATTTTGGCATCCCTAGCTACAACGTCTCTTGTACTTGGCCTTCTTTGGCGGTGGACGCCGCGCCGATTTCTTGTGGGCCAACCCCCGGACTTTTGGCTGCTGTTGGCAACGCTTACTCATCAAAGTACGTTTCCTCCGCCTAACTGTGCCTCAATTCCATGAAAGTTTACATGTCATGTTCTGTCTCCGCTTGCCCTCGTGACACTTCACAGGCGGCTGGCGCTCAGCTTACAAGACAACCAGCTTCCGGTTCCTGCTGGGCTCCTGGCTTTTGCTGACCACTGTGACTGCAAACGCGTACAGCTGCTTGCTCTTATCCCTACTCAACGTTCCCGAATACGATGAACAGATTGACACCGTGCCCCAGTTGGAACGTGCGATACGTGCTGGAAAGGTCGCCGCTGGAACTGCCAATGGCACGGCGCAGGCTCGATTTATCATGGTTTGTTAAAGCATACCGTTCATACGTTCTGTTGCACATCGCCGCCGTGAAATACGCGAATATGACACGCCCACGTTGCGAGGGTACATATGAAAGGCTGCATGACATGTTATACCCGGCATAAGTAAAAGGAATGGCAATTAAAAAAAAAACGTAACGGCAAAGTAAACATGCAGGAATGGGCAAGGGCAACGTATACAGGCTGAAACTTAATCGGGAGTTTTAGTGAGTGTTTTCTGCCCGAACCAAACGACCGATTCGGAAACATCTCCGGTAGCCAACTTAAGCGAGTTTTAGTAAACCGGACGAATAATTCCTCTCCAAATCTATTTGAGCAGCAAGTACCTGATATGATGGATCATTTACACATGGTTTTCTCCGTGTTAAACACTTTACACTATACCTCGCTCCGCCCGGATAGCTCAAGCTGGGACGAAATTCAGGACGTCAGTCATGGTGTCGTCAACGTGCTCTCAAGCAGATGCCTGCACTTGAGCGACTCCGTCTGGAGTTAATGAATGAAGACGATGCAAGAAGGCATTTTTCGCTTTGATGCCATATACGTTCACACTACAGCAGTGAACGCCGCGAGCGACGGAGATGCCGGTTAACTTGTCATGTTCACACATGAATCCCGACTCACATGACACATGTTCCCGTGAATTCCGCGGAGGCCGCGAATGTGTCAAAAGCCGCGACGCGGGAGTTGAGATTGCGGTGGTGAAAGCGCTCGCCGTTGTCGGCCTCACAGAGGTGGGCAACGTCACGACTGACGTCCCGGGCCGACTTCTAAGCGAACTGTGCCGACATATGTCTGAAACCCCCCTGTCTGTAGAAAACCGAAGAAAAATCCAGACAGTACAGCCGCCACCTGGATTCGAAACCGGGGTACTTCCCAGTCTCGACGTGACATGGCCAGCACGCTAACCACTGAGCCGCTTTGACGCTAGCTGACAGCGGCTGAGACACTGAGGCGACTTTGTACCAATGAGCGCGCTCCGCGAGCAAGAATGCTGGGAGAAGAACAGCAGCGGCACGGACAGCAAACATTGGCGGATACGTAGCCTGTGTACGAAATTCTAATCAAAGCTCTAATGCAGTACTAAATGTTGTACAACAGCTGACACAAGGGCAACCGAAACGTAAATATGAAGACCGAGTCGTAGCAGCTGCTGAGAGACGTGGAAGTAAATGTGTCGGGTGAGTGGAAACAGTAGAATGTATGCGGTGTGCTGTTCACAACGGGCACCGTTTTTTAGTTCTGTGAGTAAAATACAATATATGATGATATAATATACAATGAATGTATATTCTACAACTGTTATCCTGATTTGTCACAGCGACATTATACGTATTACAAGTGCGGACCTTGAGTACAGATCGAATAATTGAACGGAGCAGAGTTTGAAGTGGAGGACGGTAGTGCCGTCATTACCGCCGTTCGGAGCAGTGTGAACGAAAGGGTCACGAAAGCAGTAAAAGCAACGAGCGTATTACCCGTGTTCGCGCCCTTCCATGATGTAGTGTGAACATTGCAGGTTAATGAATTCATTTGTCACCCGCGAACATCTGTCCATAAGAAGACTACAAGGACTAAACAAACGACGAAGGGGAATGAGTCACTTTGCATACTTGTAACCGCCTTATATCCCCAAACAGGCTTTTCACCTGGGGCACACGTTCTGGCCCAACTACTCGACGCTTTCTATCGTGTGAAATGCAGCTATTGAACACGCTCTTGCCACAACTTGCCCAAAATGCGTGTGGAATCGTAACCATCCTCTAGGCCAGGGGTGCCGAACTCATTATTGTCCGCGGGCTGCATTGAACCACGGAGGAACTACGCGGGCCGCATACGACGGCTTTGGGATAGCCTCTTTCTGATATAGACGACACATCTTAGAACTTAAAGCCACAACGTATATATTTGGGTTACTTGGAGTTGCTCAGTCACAGGGTCAGCAATCCTTTTATTTGCTTTGTTATGAGGAAACTTTGCACGTTGTGGTGTTAGTTTTGGTATAGCTGTGAACGTAAGTTCAGATTCATCACAGAAAACGCCTGCTCGCAGACGTACGTTGGCACATTTGTCTTGCGACCTAAAGTCACGAACGATTATTGTTAGACGCATGTTGTACCGAACATGGACAGGTTTATCCGCGACAACATTCGTACCATAAGATGCTTTCGTCCAACGTAAGAATAAAACAAAGCCGCACCAACTTTAGTGAACTTGTCCTTATCGGTGCGTCGCACACCGGTTAAATCACTTCCATTTGTTCGTCGTCGCGAACGTTGTCCTCAGCTGCGGGATTGTTTTCTTTTTCTTTTTTTGCGCTAGGTAGCTACGCAGGCCGCGACTTCGCCACCGCTGTTCTCGGCGGTTCCACATAGTTCCACAAGCACTAGGGCAAGCACCTGGCATTTTGCGTAGCGGTGGCAATCATTCGTTGCCGGGGAATAAAACAAAACGACTCAGATCGAGTGAGTCATTACGATTTCTAATGCGCATGCGTGAAACACGAATCGGTCCTTTCGTACGAACGAAAATGACTCTATAAAACTCCCTAGTCTCACCCATAACCTCTTTCTACCACATTTTATCTTACGAAAAATTTCATAGCAGATTTTAACATAAGATGCCTATCGAAAATATCTTTCGGGAAATAATACTCTGAAGCAAATTGATAGTAACGCCTACTCAGTGGGCTGTTTCGCATACTCTGATGCTTTGAGCAATGCCTCTCGTTGCGATTTAGGATTGCGCAACATAACCGGAGAGACATTTATGTGATCCATACTCACTGCCTCACTAGATTTGCGTGAACCACAAAGCTTCGGTCAATGACGCTTTCCGAGATTCTCGCAATTATGAAAATAAAGTGTGTTTCGAATGGCCACACAACTGGTTGCTTCCCGAAGGCATGTGGCAACCAAAGACCACCATTCCAGATTGGTTGATTATACTACCGTTTTTTCTTTAAAACGTAAATGTGAAGACATCGTGAGCGATTCGAGACAACTCTGCATTATTATACAACTCAGGATATGACAGTGAATCCGTCAAAAAGTGCAGAATCCCCAGAGAGCAGAAATGGGCAGTCTCTAATTGTGTGGAACCACATTTTTAAAGACACCACTGCACAGCTTGCCTTTTCTCACCCATTAAATTGAACGAATTATAAGAATATAAGAAACAGAGCAGTTTGGGCGTCACTCTAACCCTTGTGTGATTTGTTGGCTTCAGCCCTTCAGCTCTCAGCTGCAGCTTGCAAGCTGTGGTAAAAAAAAAGAAAACAGCTACTGTATCTTAATTGTTATGACGTCAATCAGCAAATAAAAGCGATCAGCAGATGATCGTTGGTTTTCGAAATAGCATTCTTTGCCTGTGTACATTGCAGAGCTCAACCGCCGGGACATTGAACCTCATACGGCAACAGGTCGAGAAGAATCCAGACCTTTTAGTGGAGCGCAAGACACTGGGTTTGCAGAAGGCGGCAAAGGAAAGTTACAGTTATATCGACACTCGGCTGGGGTTGCGCGGTGCCCTTGCCGAGATGAATGTTTCCACCCTGAAGGTCTCGACGGGAGACTTCGGCACTACTTTTTTCTCTCTTGCGCTGCAGAAGACATGCTTCTACGGGGAGATTTTCAGCCGAAAGTGAGCCTTCCCTCTCCTTCTGCAGAAACTGAGTTTCAGTTTCTCTTTCGTTGAGGCTCTGAGGTAGAAATATGATCAGTGAAGCTGGTTCCATTATTTTTCTTATACAGATCAAGGCATCTTGTGGAGACCGGCCACTTCCTCAAGTGGGAGAGGGACGACACATTCCGCTATTCAGCAAAGAAGCAAGAGGTCGCTTCAAGGGACGCGTCTACATTCGATGTCCTCGACCTTTCAGACATGTTCGGCGCTACGATGATTCTCCTCTGTGGAGTCGCATTATCTACATGTATGCTAGCTCTCGAACTTCTGTTTGTGAGACCAGCACACTGACAGATTTTACGACTTCTCAGAGTTTCTTTTTTTCCCCTGTGTGTGTGTGTGTGTTGGATGCTTCGCTTGCTCTCTCTCAGAATGCCATGACGTCATTTAAACCCGGAGAGAAGGAAAGGGCGTGTAGTACATGACTTGGCAGGCATGAGTGAGAGAAAAGGCAGAATTGGCTTGCTGAAGTGATCGCACATTACTTGTTCGGTTTTGGAGAGAGAAGATGATATTGCTCCGCACAACACTCAGAGAAGATTCTTTAAACCCTGTTGTGCACAAATTATCTCTCCAAAACCTTGTACATAGCGAGGTACAACGTATGCAGCAAAGGTATATAATAGCACACATTAATCTGGATACCTCGGTATAGGATAGTGATGGATAACTATAAGCTATGCGAATACCGTATGTCTTCGCATATGTATGCGTGAATACTTTTAAAAGGATTGTGAAACCTTTTCAAAATTTTTGAAGAAAGAAGTTGTAAAGACTGATCCTTGTCTGCTAAACATGCACATGAAATCGCTATGTCTCTGCGTCTCTGTTGTTCTCTTCAGCTCCTCGCCCATTTTTGAAGTGACGCTTCAGAGTGGAGCAAGGAAGTGCATACTTTTCGGGTTCCATGACGACGCAGGAGGTTGTGAAGCCACTGGGGAACAGCCTTCGCTATGGTGCATTGACCTTCGGCTACTTAGGTGAAGCCTGCACAGGATGATTTCAGGCAGAACCAGGCAGGGTGATCCGGTCGACCTCTCAGATGTTGTTCGTTGCAATATACAGGGTGATCCACCAACCATGATAGAAATTCATAGTAAAAAACGTAGGCCCCGGAGAGACATGCGGTCAAGGAATTTTTTCTGCGAATAACTTTTGCCACATGTTGGTGGCACATTTTTGTTTCATTTAATTTGACGAAAAAGTAATTTCTTGAATTAAACTCCGAAATTTCCCGAGGCAACCTAACGTTTTCTTTGAGGAAATGGGTTCCCCGTGGTCATTTTACTCAGTATATCACATAATCCCACTCGTAATGCAATGGTAATTGCAAGCTTTACCCACGGAACAAATTTAGCGCGCGCGATAAGTGCGGGAATCAGAGCTATCTTATCAAAAATGAGGTCACCCGACGGCTTGTAACCATTCCCCCCTCGTGTGGCGTGTCAATGTAACTTCCTTTCTTCTCAGCTTTGCGCTCAAACTACGAGCCGTCAAAAAAGAGGCGGAGCCAAGGGCTCATTTTCACGAATTTTCGGCGAATTTATTTCGGCAATTGCCATTGCATTACAAGAAATTAACTTTCCGTCATTTGAAATGAAATAAAAATGTGCCACCAACATGTGGCAAAAGTTATTGGCACAAAAAATTCCTTGACCGCATGCCTCTCCGGGGCCTACGTTATTTACTATGAATTTCTGTCATGGTTGGTGGACCACCCTGTATATTGAAGCCTAGTGCTTAGGAAGTGCATTGGCGGGGGAAATAGCTGAAAAGATCTACCTATCTATCTAAATAGTTGTTTTTCTCTCATTTTTTTTAACAGTGTTCAAGACAGACCATTTCGAGCGCTGCGGTTCCTAACAACTTTCAGGCCTCGTATCTTCGTATGCGGTTATTTCTTTCGACGCTTATTGCTCATGTGCTGATGTATACTGTTTGCTCCAACTTTAAGGTTCTATAGTCAGTGACAACTTAAGTCCTACAATTGGGACCGCCCGTTGTCCCAATTGGTAGCGTCGCCCACACAGGACGTGGTTCATGTCCATCACACATGTTGTTCATGACAAGCTCGCATAGCGTAGTGAAACAAAATTCACTTCAGAAATGGCCGAGGTTCCGTTGCCACCACTCGAATGTAACCCCGTCAGAGCAACATGTATGCAGTAATTTGACGAATGTCACACACAAGGTGCGAAATGAAAAGTGTCTATTTCCTGCAGGATGGATGATGTCATGAGATACAAAACCGTGAAACATTATCCCCTTTCCCAATAGTTATTGGAAAGACAATTGACAGAAGTGGAGAAAGCGCCTGTTTCCGTCGCTCCTGTTGTCTTCATATCACTTCATCTAGGCAGAACACATGAGAACACAAAAACCTAAGTGCTCCTTTGTAAGGGCGTACGATGAACAGAGCTTGTAGAGCAGACCGTATGCTGTGCGCGGACGATGCGCAAAACGATGTCACCCATGTTAAACATCTGGTACTTGCAGAAAAGCAGCTACGCGCCGAAAAAGTGAAAATTTTGCAAACGCGGCGACTCTGCAAACGAGGCGGTCGAAATTATCCTCAGTCCTACCCTGCGGCACGTGCAACATGTTGGCACACTGCGCAGACTAACCTTACGTGTAACATCACGGTACCATTTCAGGCGACTTGGTGATTTTTTATCTGGCCACCTGCAAAACCTACAACCTGAAAGATAGAGCAAACAGTGCAGCGGCACAAAAGCAATATGCGTGGAAGAAATTAACTGCATGGCATTAAGGGCTACGAAGGTACGAGACCTGAAAATTACGATGAAGTGCAGTACTCGAAATGGTTAGTCTTGAGCACTAATTTTGAAAGAAACATCTATAACATATTTTCAACTATTTCCTCCGCCAATGTACTTTCTAAGCGTTTAGCTTCAATATACAAGGTGTTTCTTTTTAGCTGCAAAAAAATTTCATTAGGAGGGGTGTTACAGGAACGAAACTCGGACACCCGCTGTCATGAATATGGTCCCACTTTATTCCAGAGGGGCGGAATCAAACTGGCTGAACGAAGGTACAGCCCCGAGTGCCAAGCTCGCGATTCCTCCTTCTCTTTCGGTACTCGCGTGGACAGAAACGTCCTCGTGAATTCCCAACATCCTCCCGGGGGCGGCCGTGGTGTCCTCGTGGGCCTCTAGTAGGTACAGACGCTGAGCAGGACGCAACGTTTCTCTTCCGTTTGCGAGTCTGGCAGTGAACCTCCTGACGATCCCGTCGCGCCCCGCGTGCGTGGCTACAAAGATGGCGTTTTTCCACAACAATGGTGGGAAGCGGTCGTCTTCAACGATGACAAGATCACCAGGCTTCAGAGCCGTAGGAAATCCGCTAGCACCTTGGTGCACAGAACGGAGCTGGAGGAGATATTCCCTTTTCCAGCGCTTCCAGAACACTTCAATGGCTTGCTTACGTCGTCCGCTCCGTCTGCGTGACGTCAAGGGCGTGCTCTCTTGCTGGACGTTCTCGAGAAGCGGCAGCTTGGCAATACGACTCCCGACAAGGAAATTAGACGGGGTAAGAGAGAACACCTCTTGAGGGTCAGTGGATACGCTAGTGAGGGGTCTACTGTTTACGACCGCTTCGACTTCGTGAAGGATGGTGGCGAGTTCTTCGAATGTCTTGCGACTATGGCCGAGAGTTAGTCTTAGGGATGACTCCACCGTGCGAATCATGCGCTCCCACCACCCACCCCACCAGGGGGCGGAAGAGGGGTTAAACCTCCAAGTAATGCGGAGGTTGCTGGCGAAATCTTGGACGGGTTCCGTGGACAGGAGAGTGAGGAGGTGAGCGCATCGGGGTAAATTGTGGGCATTGTCGGAGTATACAATTGATGGAACACCGCGTCGGGCGACGAAACGGCGGAAAGCGAGAAGGAAAGCCGGGGCAGTCATGTTTGTGACGAGCTCGAGGTGAATCGCTCGAGTCACCGCACACGTAAAGAGGGCCGCGTATGCTTTAGATGAGGCGCTTGAGCTGACTCGGACATGCAGAGGGCCGCAGAAGTCCACACCAGTGACGTCGAAGGTGGTGGTCGGTGTTATCCGCTCGCGAGGTAGTGGGGCGACAGGCGCGGATTCTGCACTAAGTCTCGTGCGGCGGCACCGCAGGCACTGACGAAGTACGCGTCTAACAGTTTGTCGTCCCTTGAGCAGCCAGTATCCGTCGCGGAGATCGAGGAGCGTTGTATGAATGCTTGCATGGCAGAGGCGGAGGTGGGCATTCATGATAATGAGGGCCGGGAGGCGGTAATGGCTTGGGAGCAGGATAGGGTGTTTTAGGTTACTTGGGTTGGGAAGGCGGCCACCGACACGGAGAATGCGTCAAGTATAGGTCGGAAGAGTCTGATGGCTGATGATTGAGCGAGCCGCTCGCCGCGCTGAGGCGCTGAAATCACGCCGACGCAGACGTCACCTTGCGACCACCGAAGCCAGTAGATTTCTTCCGGATGCGGAGAGGCCCTTGATTTCGGTGACGCGGTGCTGGACAAAAGCAGGTTTGGACGGTAGGTCGGCTGTGATCCAGTGTAATGCTATTGTGGAATCGGTCCAAAAATAAGTGGGTAGAGATGTGAGCAACGGAAGTTGCCGGATGTGAGCAGCGAGGCTTGCGGCGGCGAGGCATCCGATGAGTTCAAGGCGTGGAAGGGAAATGGTCTTGAGCGGAGCCACCCGACCCTCGCTGTTGAGAAGACTGCAGTTCCACTGGCCTTGGGAGGCGATCGTTCGAAGGTGTAGCGCCGCGCCCTCGGCGCATGGACTTGCGTCAGCGAAAACGTGAAGCTCGCCAGAAGATTTCGCGAGGTCACATACCGTTGTCAGGTGGCGAGGCAAGCGTATGGTGTTGAGGGTTGGTAACTGCGAACACCATTCGGTCCAACCGGAGCGTTGCTGGGGAGCAAGCGGGGTATCCCAACCGTAACCGAGACTCCACAACGACTGAAACAACAGGCGCGCGGATATCGTGAAGGGGGTCAAGTACCCCAGGGGGTCAAGATGCGGGCTAGTGCGTGGAGAATGGTCCTCTTGGTGACATGGTGATTTGCGATGTACACGACGACCGAACCGACGTTGAAGGTGATTTCGTCGGTGGGTCGATGCCAGAGGAGACCTAACACCTTGATCATAGGCTGAGTCGACACGTTGTCATAGGCAAGGCCGTCGTGTAGAAACTGACTATTCGTGGTTGGGGAGTTAGACGCCCATTTGCGGAGCTCCATGCCAGCTTTGGCCAAGATTGAAACGGCGTCCTGATACATTCAGAAGGCGTCGGCGTCGGAGGTTGCTCCGACAATGAGGTCGTCGATATAAAAGCCATGTTTTAAGCATTCGGTGGTAGCCGGGTATCGGTCAGCGGCGCCTGCGAGATGATGACGTAGTGTGGCGGCGAGTAAAAATAGACTGGAAGAGGCGCCGAATGCAACTTGAGTCATTCGCCATTCCAGGATGTCCGGTAGGGGTTCTTGAGGTGAAGGTAGCTTCTTAGTCCAAAGGAAACGCAAGGCGTCTCGATCCTCGGGAAATATCGCGATCTGCAGATAGGCCTTGCGAATGTCTGCAATCAGTACGACCGGATGGCAGCGGAACGAGATAAGTTGCACGAGGAGGTCAGCGTTGAGATTCGGGCCTTGGTGCAGAACTTGATTCAGAGAGAGTTCGCCGGGTATATGCGAGGAGGCGTCGAAGACTACCCGAACCTTCGTTGCACAGCATCTTGGCGTATGACTGCATGGTGAGGAAGGTAATAGAGGTTCGGCGGCTGGCTCGACGTGTTGGGCACCTCTTCTGCATGACCTTCTGAGAAGTACTCAGATATCGTGTCGTGATATTGCTGCATGAGATGGGGCTGATCGCGAAGCGATCAAGCGCACAGCGAAGCGACTAAGGCGACGAAGCTGCGAAAAAAGTCTGGCCTCTGCAATCGTTCGGTTGTCCGCTAGTTCGCCGAAGCAGGAGTCCTTGACGAGAAGCGGAACTTGATAACGTTTGCCTATCTTGGCGACCTGGTGCTCAAACTCGTCCAACGCTGGGTGTAAGTGCACGGGATCGGAGGGGTCATCGGTGATTCCGATGGCGTCTAACCGCCACTCATCAGCCGGGTCAATGTCGAATTCACATGGCGGTCCTGCGAACGAGAGCGCGGTAGTGATGGCAGGACAGGCTGAGGCGGAGACGGGGTAGGCTCCTTGGACTAGCCATCCAAAGCGGGTTTCGACTGCGGTGAGACCAGGGGTGAGACGGCGAATATTGCCTGACACGAGGGTCCAATAAATATAGAATCCGATGAGAACACTGATGTGGGCGTCGGTGACGCTACCGGGAAGCGGGGCATCGGCCGCAACAAGCCCTAGGCCACGCAGTTTGCCGAGGGCCAGTATGTCCAGAGTCTGGGTAGTGACAGAGCACACTTCAGGAACTTCAAGGGCCTCTATAATGAGGGGGCAATGAGCGTGCTGACTAGTCAAAGAGAATGCTACCCTCTTGCAGTGGTATCTCATCCAGGTGGACAGCTCATCCCAGGTTACCCCAGATAATCGTAAAAGAGAGTTCTTTGCACCGATGTGAACCGGCATTGAAAGTTTCACAGCGAAGAGAGTAATAGAAGCAAATTGCGTCATTTCTTCTTGGATGGTTGCGCCCGTGTACCGCTTGATGCTCGAACATCCAGGGCTAATTTAATACTGGCTCTGCCCACTTCATGCTGAATGGTGCATTCTTAGCCCACTGATTGGCTCTTCACACCAATTGGTCAATTCTAAGCCTACCGATGGCTGGCCCTGATTGGTCCATACTAAGCCTATTGCAAGAAACTAACAGGAATGGGGAACTCGACGACACATGCCTAGAATGCAATCCTAAACGCGGTCACGAACCAGCGTTCGCTCTTGTTTCAGCAGTTCCTACTTGATTGAGCAAATACATTCGGTTGGTGGACGAAGACCAGCGTGCGTGGTAGGAGCCTTGCTTCGTCCAAAAGAGTACACGGTGAGGTCCTTGGTTCCGAAGACGGGACAGCAGAGTCTGTGGGACAGGTCCTGTCGAACGTAAGTGCGATGGCTACCGGTATCAAAGAGCACGCGGACGAGACGGTTGGCTTGCCGTCCAAGTGCCCAGACGGGAGCGGTTTGGAGGAGGATGTGCGTGGGACGGCAAGTGCACGTGGCCGTCGTGGTGGGGTTGTGCGAGGAGCGTGCAGGACTGGCGTTGGATGTCGCAGAGGAGGGACAGATGATGCTCATCGCTGGTGGAGCACGTCAGGTACCTGAAGGAACGGCATTTGCGTGAGACATGGTTGTATTTGCCGCAGCGGAAACAGCAACGCTTGGCTGAGAGAATTCTACGCTTGTCGGTGGAAGACACAGCTGCGTGGCAATCTTGAATAGCGTGAGAAGGGCAGTTACACAGCGGACAATTACGAGGACGGTGATTTGTCGAGCGGGCTGCTAGTGAGAGGGCTGTCGTGAAACTGGCAGGCGGCTCCGGGGAGGGACAGGGTCGCTGCTCCAGCGGTTCCCTTTGGGACACACGACGCTGAGCAAGCTTGCAATCCTCTCGGCTCTCGATATGACTGCGAAGAAAGGCCAGTAAGCTCGAAACTGTTTCGGAGCGTTCGTCTAACATCTGCCCTTCAGCGCATGGCGGCTGAAGAGGACTTGATGGCGCTTTCTCGAGCTGTTGCTGGCGAAACTCAACGGACAGCTCTTCCGGAATGCAGCGCATCACTACGCGGTGCAACACTACTGCGTAACGGGACTGAGGAACTCCAAGATTCTGTAGGCAACCGGTTCTAAAGGTGATGGTGTCGTAGAGCTCTCGCAACTTCTCTACACCTCGAGCCGAGGATACAGGGTGCAAATTGAGAAGCTAATCGAAGTGAGCATCTACGAGCGCCGCTGGTCGACCGAATCGATTCTGTAAAGTCGTGATCGCCGTGTCGTAATTCGCTTCAGCGATGGCAATTCCCTCGACGGAACGTTTCGCTGGACCCGACAAGTAGGACAGTAGATATTTAAACTTTTCGATTCTGGGCAAAGCTTCGCAGTTATGAATTGTGGTACGGAAGGGATTCGAAAACGCTTGCCAGTCCTCTGCCTTGCCCGCAAATGTGGGGATCTGCAACTTCGGAAGAGCGACCGTTCTAATGCTGGATGGAAGCTGGTGAGGCTCACGAGGAGCGGGTGCGACGGCAGGACTGGGCGCGATAATGCGACATGCTCTTGCCAAGGCGAGGTAAATATCGTCCGAGTAACGTGTGGCTGTAGTGTACTCATCTTCGAACGCGTCATCGCCGACTTCGTCCTGGATTTTGGAGTCCAGCTCTCGAAACTGTCAAGGCTTTTGTTGCAGCAGATGAGCGTTATCGGTGATCTCGCTGAGGTTTGGATTATCGGAGATGTGCAGGCTTTCCAACTTGTTAAGGAGCCGTGTGACCGCCGCGCGAAGGATGGTACGAGCCTTCTGTGGACGACTCATTGTAGATGACGAAGATGGCAGCGGTATCCGAGTAATTCCTTGACGCGGGAGAGCGACAGGAGAATCCGGGGTTTCAGCACCAACACATATATGTAACAGGAAGGAAACTCGGAGACCCGCTGTCATGAATGTGGTCCCACTTTATTCCAGAAGGGCGGAACCAAACTGCATGAACGAAGGTACAGCCCCGAGTGCCGGGCTCGCGATTCCTCCTTCTCTTTCGGTACTCGCGTGGGCAGAAACGTCCTCGTCGATTCCCAACAGGGGATTTGCCTTAAGACACTTTTACTTCTGTCATTAGATTGGTCGACGGGGCTGCTACTACGAAACCGTGTTTTTCCCAATCAAGAGACTAATTAACAGAGCTATTTTAATCAACTTTTTCAGTATTGACTTTAGAGAGCACATTGCAATTGCGATATTAAAGCCTTATCTCCGCATAATGCACTCGAACCACTGATGAAGCACTCACAAAAGCAATCACAGCGCGCGTGGCAAGCACTGCTCTGTAGGCAAGTAATCTGTAAAGGAGCGACAGTGACGTCGACATCTCTGGCCTCACTTAACGTGACAGAAAAAAGTCACAAGCAATTTAGGCAAACCGTTTTCGCGGCATGTTTCACGATCTTTCTTTTCTTGTTTTATTTTTGCTCGAGCCTTGTGCATCACCGCTACATATCACCGCCTATCGCACCGGGGAAGGGTGTGAGCTGCACAGCAGAATGAGAGTGATACCTCGAGAGACTCCCAACATATGAAGGAAGAAAAGAAAGTAAAAAGAAAGAAATACAAAACAAGTTCGGGAAGCATACCAGGATAATGGTTCCCTACATCCCATTTTCCTACATCGCGTATGGCATTTTTGCGTGATGTTAAGTGAGGGCGGAGATATCAACTTCGCTGACGCTCTTTTGTCGGCTACTTGCGGATTACAGTATAGACGAGAGCGGTCAAATGCTCAGGTCCGTAGAGCGCGCTGTGATTACTTTTGTGCTTCATCAGTGGTTCGAGCACATCATGCGGCCACCAGGCTTTAATATCGCAGTTGCGATGTGCTCCATAAAGTCAGTAATTAAATGAGCACTAAAATGCAGATACAACTTGCTCTCAAATGAAAGTCCGTGTTTCAATTAGTATGATGCAAGCAAAATTGGTTCACAAAGCGCTACCGTATAGAAGAAAACCGCAATGAACACAGAGCCGTCTTTGTCGGCAACAAATGCAATCCCCAGGAGGCAAAGATTGGCGGCATCCAATGAGACAGCAGGAGAAGCGCGCGCATACCTATCGTGGCTGTGTGGGTTTGAAACGGGTCCGATCGTAGTGTTACATATATGCGCGGCATGATGCGCACTGCGGCATTTTTCAATTCCGATTCTCTGAATAGCCCACAACACTTCTCGTGTTGTTCCACTCATAACATTTATCTCCACGAATTGAAGCTGGTTCCGACTCTGTAACGGAATCAAAGTTTCGAATTCTGATAACAAGTACGAAATTAACATAGCGTGCAACGTAATACGAAGTAACCTTGTATTTGCATTTTAGTGCACCTATAAATAGTTCATTAAAATGTTTCTTCTATTTAATCCCCTAACTGTGAAAAAATACGGTTTCCCAGTAGCAGCCCTGCCGAGTAATAAAATGAAAAAAGTAAAAGCGTGCTAAGGCCCCTCTCCCCTGTTTATGAAAACCCCGTACATTTGTACGAGAAAAATCTGAGAGGTCGACCGGACTACCCTGTCTGACTCTGCATGAGGTCACCCCACAGTTAAAATGTCACTTCCCGTCCGTCGTCTGTCTGCCGACGCCTCTCAGCGCTGTTCGGTGCCACCGTCAGTGGCGACTTGAAAAAAAAATTATATATTTTTAAATGCAACAGTTAAGAAATCGTTCAAATGAGGAAGGTGGGACATTGCGTGTCTAATCCATGGACCATAACATATGAAACAGAGCCATACATTTACTGGGTTGCATGCCGTTTCTCAGCCCTTTTAAATGAGCATTATTATGGTATTCAATATGGCCAAAAACTGCTGCGATGGTGCAAAGTAGTGCAGGAAAAGCATTCCCATAAAATGTTTCTGCGGCGCAATTTCACTACCAAAATCACTGCCGCGGCGAGAGGAGTGCTCGAATTGTAAACCACAGTGTGACGTCTCTTGACTGAAAGCTGTCATTCGTTGGTAGCAAAAATCGCCTGCTTTGAGCGGCTACAAGCATGGCGAGCTGTTCCTTGTTGAGTGCTATTCATTATATCACGTACTCTGAAACACAAAGTATATATGTAGCCCGAAAAACTAGTATTACGATCACTACAGTAATTTTCCCGGCTTCTGTGCGATCCTTCGTTGCACGTCTCCAACTGGGAAGCGACGTACGCGTCAGTCGTGTGATGCGGCGTTCAAAGCGAGAATACTTCCAAGGCGTTGGCTGTGGTGCGTGTGGGTCTCTCCGCCGTATACGCTAATTCCCAGTCACAATATGTCGTGTCCCCATATCACCTAAGTGTGTGGCCGTACAGCTCACCGGTGACGCAGCGTGGAGTCGGAGTTTCGGGTTGCGTGAATGAAAAAGGTGACCCCTGACTGTCGCGTGCTCATGGTGACGCCGAATGAGCCAGGAAGAAGCAAGACGCTCGCCTTAATTCAACGTCAGGGTAACAAGCCTGATACAAACGTTCGAATACGCAGCCCGCACTTCAGCGAGAAGTGTTTTTGTCGTACGTCAACAAAGGAACAGCAGACATTCCAAGGTATGTGGATATTCTCGCGCTCGCTCTGCATGGCAATGCAGCTGCCGAATGTACACCTAGCAAACACATCCCCTTACAGTTCGACGCACATTTGTCACGTCCGGGTGAGTTTCTGGTGCTGTAACTCCATAGAGCCGCAGACTCTCGGAAGAACTGCAGTACCGCTGTACACCGCACAGTTAGATTCGCGCTGCACACTTGGTTCCTCCGATGGTGTCAGCTGTCCCATCGCGGTCGTTGGCGGTCTTCGAATCCTTCATTTTGGACATCGCGTAATCGAAGAAAGTGAAATGTCTCGGAAGCTGCAACCAACGCTCCGGCCTGAGCGGATCACGTCACCTGGATCATGTGATCCAAGATCCAAAGAAGAGCTTCCTGTCCACGCGCGTCACATCTGTCACCTGTCTATCATGAAGGCGAAGGAGGGTGTTTCGCGCATGAGATTTCGGGGGGCTGTTGTAGGCGTCGCAATTTCGCTACTGTTGTACTAGTTATGGAAACACGGTTTTCGGGCGCGTAACCTTCCCTACCAACCAAAAACAGAAACGTGGTTGTGTGCCTCTAGACTGCTCCTCTAAGGCTCCAAAATTGAAGTGTAAATCCAGGCGCCGATATTGTCAACGGTATTGAGCATGACACGTCGATGGAGGTGCACGTGGATACCTCGAAAGTGTAAAATATACACCTTCGCGATGGTACGCATTACCTACAAAGCATAAAAAAATATGAATTACACTGGCAAATTTTCGAGACGTAACTTATACCCCTGTCACAGGGCAAATTGAATGTCATTCCCAGCGAATGACATTCGCACTGAATGACATTTGTTTCCTTTCACACGGTGAAATCAAATGGCAGTACATGCGAATGGTATTCACCCAGCGAATAAATTCACGGAACTCATTCGCTTTCCCCTCTCGCACCAACGGCGTACCCTCTCAGTAGAGGGGTAGGAAAAACGACAACGATAAACCCTTTGAAGAAATGAAAGAGGAATGAAAAGTTGTACTCCAATATATAATCACGAATTTTATAACACTTTTGACAGGAAGGAAGGAAGACTGAACACTGTTTTTCGGTGAATTAGCTCCGTTCCCAGTCGCCACGTTGCAGAGTGCGGTGCAGATAGGCTTCTTAGTTGTCTTTGCTCGTGGTACTTAGCCAATTAAGTGTCTTTGAAAAAGCAAAGATTTTGTGAAATATTCTGATGTTTCACTACTTTCGAGCAAAATAAATAAAAATATAACTAATGTACCTCTATAATGCTTTACACGTTCGGCCCTGGTGTCTTAATCATCGACACTGACGACATTTGCGAACGACTTTTTGTTTCTTCATGTAGCTCAACGTAAGACAAACGAATGGCATTCGATACGACTGTCATTCGCTGGGAATGCCATTCAGTTTGTCGTGTGATAGGGGTATTACGGTTCTCTGTCAGTGGAGATAACAGATGTTGCACGAAGGTGCGGTAGGCATGTGATAAGAAAAGCGGAGGTTTCTGCAGATATGTCCATGATAGTGACTGCCAGTAGCTAACGCACGTATCTACCTCTAGAAGGCGAAGAGGAGCGGTGAGGTATCATGCTTGTGTTATCAAAAAGTGCAGTCAAATCGGCGCACAACTCTGCCAGTCAAACAACGCTTGTCTGCAAAGTGTATCCGATGGTCATCAGACCTGCGACGGTCTAAAGTTGGTCAGGAGGGTCGAATACGTGGCTAACGGGTGTGAGACAGTAGCATAGAATAGACGCTAACGACCAAGAGTTTTCTCTAGTCCAAGAGAAGCCTGTTCTAATCCTATTCTAAGCCAAAAATCCAGTTCTAATCCAACACAAGCCAATTCTAAGCCCTCTGATTGGTCGCCATTAGCTCCGCCCCTTCTCGTTGATTGGCCCCATGCTAACCCTTCTGATCGTTGATTGGTTGACCGTAGCTCCGCTCCTTTATGCTAATGAGTTGGCTTGGCTCCGCCCACTTCACGTTGATTGGCCCATGCTAAGCCTACTGATCGCTGATTGGCTGACTGTAGCTCCACCCCTTTATAGTAATTCCTTGGCTCCACCCACCTCACGCTGATTGCTGCATTCTGATCGCTGAGCACATCTCCGTCCCTTTATGCTAATTAACCGGCACCATTGATTGGTCCATTCTAAGCCTACTGGTCCCTCTCCACATCTTCCAGACTTTCTAAGGGGTCTGATTGGCCTTCCCCAATCTAAGCCTACCGATTGGTCCTCGCTGGCCCATTCTAAGCCCACTGATTGGCTGGCAGTCCTGATTGGCCATTCTAACCCTACTGAACATAGCTTTCACTAGCGCCCGCAAGATGACGCGCTCGGCACTGGCCTTGCTATCTCAGACAGACAAGAAAAATACATTTCAACGTTTATTGAGTACATATTTGAGAAAAAGCATAGCAGTCTTGGGAGAGATTGATTCCTTTGATGCTGGGCGCGGTTCCTCGGAAGTGACGGATCATGTAGACGTCTCCTGGACAGCGGCTAAGAAAAATTTCGTCCTCCGTGAGTTGGCACTTCCACGTGCACTGGATGTCTTCATAGCTGTCGCTTACGTCCAGCGATTGAAGGCACGTGCGCAACGATCCAGTAGCGTTCCTGTCCAGGTTAATGCTGGACCGCATAGGTACAATGTGCCACTCTCCGATGGCCAAAATATTGCCAGGGCATTCGTGCGCGTACGTGTGCTTATCCTTCTCAAGCTTGATGCTTCTCGTACACTTGCCGGCGTCCAGTGCCAGCGCGCACGAGACGAGGGAGAAGAGATCGAGGTACCACATCCTTCCAGTGACACAGTACAAATGACGCTACACCCAGTGGCGTATCTAGGGTGTGGCAGGTGTGGACAGGTGAACAGGGGCGCCATTATGTGGTCGGGTGTGAATGTGCAAGTTCGAGCACTCAACCTGGCGCATTCATAAATGATCTAAAACACCCGCCATTAGAGAGGTTGTAGTGTGAAACCTAGCGGAACACACGAAAACGCATCCCCAAGGACATCATGTTAACCATGTTGCCATGGACGCAGGTAGCTCTAGATACGCCACTGGCTACACCTTCTCATCCTCTGCATTATCTCAGAGTGGAAAGAACGCCAGGTGAAATGCTGCCATCTACGTCATCCACTCGAGCTTACCATATTCGCAGCATCCGTACGGGTAGGAGTCCACGTCATTGTAGAGGTATCGTTTGTCGTCCTACGCCATCAGACTTCTTTTCAATTTCTGATGGTGTACATGCACTGTTTCACTCCCACTATTGACACCTGTTCGTGCGATAGTGTGCTTGAATAGGGTATCGCGGTACGTATCATGGAGGAGGTGTCTGCGCACAATGTTCTTTTTGACCCCTTTAGCTCTTGCTATCTGTTTCCCCCCAGCTAATTTGATGGAGTACATTTTGGCTTTCAAGCGTATTACCTCCTCTATGGGTATGCTATCCGTTTCACTTTTGAACGCGTCAGGCCTACCGCGATTCCTCTCGCTATACAGCGGATGATCCCGATCGAAGGAAGACAAGTCTATATGGTTGTCAGCGATCGCACGTAACTGATCTTCGTAGTCCTTGCAGAATAGGCCGAGGATCAGAGAATCCGTGTCAAAGTAGCAGGTAATCACCGGACAAGTGAGCTTACTCAGCAGAGCAGGGTTTCATAGTAGAACGAGTACATGGTTAACTTACTCAGTTCTAAAATCGTAAAGCCAAACTGCAGGGGGAAATCATATCGCACTTTTCTTTTGCACATTTCGTACACGACGGAAGCGGGGGACAAATTTTCCATTCTCACGCATTCCACCCGACTCCCGAGGCGACTCGCCGTCTCCTCATCGAAGGGTACTCGAATATCCCGCATATTAAATTTATTTAGCAGCATTCTCCCGAAGACCGCGTTATTTGAGAGTTTATATAATTTTTTTTCGAACGTGGTGCCCGAGGCAACGCGTCTGGCAACATTGTCCTCGATGTAGGAACGCAGGAATGGTGCCTGACGAAACTTTAGAATTCGGCGAATTTTCGTCACCCTGATGCCCAATCTACAAAAGAGCGCGAGCAGCGCGTAATCAACGATGTACTCGACCTTGTCCTTGCACGTGAGCAGCAGCTTTTTGCTGTTGAGGAGCCCTCGCTGGAATGGTGAGAACACACAACACCCCACAGCATCGCGATGTAATTTGTCTCGCCAGCAGCACAACGCTTGAAATGGTCGTGATGCCGGACACGGGGTAGATCTTGCACGAACTCCCGTTTACAGTACGCGCTGTGGGTGGCAGCTCTGTGCTGGGCCCGTTGCTCATCATTCAGCACCACTGCGGCGGAGCAGGCATTCAGGGCAATCATCTCGTCCCTCATTTCCATCAAAGCTTTCTCGCACTGCCTTGCGGAATGCGTCCTGATGCGCATCACCTTTGAGTCGTGGGTCCGCACGAGCACAACACAGAAGCTAGAGGTGACGTGACACTGCATGCCAACACCACTGGGCGCGAGTACGCTCTCCGTGCCCAACGCGACGACGTAGTTGTACTGCTGCATGTACTGTATTTTAGTAAATTCTATGAAGTTTTTGCCCAGTTCGCAAAATTCCAATATGATTTCGTTTACGTCCGCGCACAGGCGACGATGCTTCGCCATGCTCTTTTCCTCGGTAAAAGAGCGCGTGCAACGTTCGCATACGAAACGGTAATTTCTTTTTGGCAACAGCCGCTCGAGGGACTTGATTCGAAAAAAAATCCTGGTCTATACCCAATAAGTGAATTTTCTTTTCATACTCGAGTTTTGAGGGTCGCGACGCGTGCACTCCCTGATCTATGTACTCATACACGTACACGGATATCTTGTTTTTGCCTTCGAATTCGTCGTACTCCCGTGGTTAAGAGGTCGTAAATAATGTTTTCCGAGAAATGAGGTCATGGAGCTTCAGCGGCCACGCTGCATGTCCCAACAAGTTGGGGCCATCTGTTTTATATCAAAACTCGCGTACTGCCAAAGTTTGGAGGTCGTAAATCATGTTCTCCGAGAAATGAGGTCATGGAGCCTCAACAGCCACACTGCATGCCCCAACACGTCGGGGCCGTCTGTTTTATATCAAAGTTAGCGTACTTCCATGGTTCGAAGGTCCTAAATAATGTTTTCCGAGAAATGAGGTCATCTAGCTTCAGCAGCCACGCTGCGTGCCCCGTGGCCGCGCGTATTAAAAATGTAAACTGTTCTGCCTGATAAGACAAGCCTATCTGAAGAAAATAAAATCTCTATGAGCCCACGTCACAGCGGACTACCTGTATTACATCATAACCCTCTCATTTTTTCCACGCCGAGACTGGGAGATGACATGGGTTCGAATCCTGTCACGGGCTGTGCTATCTAAGGTTTTCGAAGCTATATCGATAGAATGATATGATAGGGACCTATAGCGCGTATTCATCGACTAAACAAGTATAGCTTGTGGGGAGCTATAGAGAATAAAGGACGCCACGCTTTTTTTCAGCAAGAAACAACTTTTCTAGCATCTTTATTGATTTTAGATCATTAGCGGTGAGATTATTGAAAAATAGGGATACAATGGTCTTCAGTGATTTCCCTTTGGCCAACAATGTCGCCACGTTACAACAGTACACACCACACATTGGAGAATACATGCTTTGAATACAGACATCATTATATTCGTCGACGACGAGACGTTTCAGCTCGGGTGCAATGGGCGGCAATCCGAAGGAATCAAAGTAGATCAGTTTATTCTTCATTTTCATGTAGAGAATCCAATGCTCCCCGGCTTGCTGTCGCCGATCGGTGAGGACAACGATTATTCCCGGTCTCTCCAGCGCGGGCAGACGATAGTCTCGAGCGTATACACCACAGAAGAGTGCCGAAGTGTAATCGTTGTACTTCAAAAGTCTCTCGATGTCTTGCTCGAACATCGATAATCTAGTGCGACGCTCCTGTTCTGATGCATGGACATGATTCTCACACTCTCGGACAGTATCCGTACAGTCGTGGGTTCGGCCAATGCGCGTCGGAACTTGAGTTGCAGACGAACGTTTCCACGCCTGATCGGTGGCAGGAGGACGGATGATTGATCGGGATCCAGGTCGTAGTACAGTAGGAACTTGTTTCCAAAGTAGTGATCGTATTCGTAGGAGATGTGCTTCTCGCACAGCTGCTCCAAGAGGTTGAAGTAGCTTCAGTGGTTAAGGTTATTGTTGAAGTCGAACATGTCCACTCGTTGCGTCCCGTTCACAGTGTGCGTCGCCGACTCAATGTCGCAGTTCACAAATCGATACGGGTCGCGATTGAATGCTCCCTGGTAGGCTAGGGTGGGCAGGAATGCAACCACCACTTTAGCCGGTATCTTCTCTGGATATAAATCTTCCAGGCATACATCCAGGTTGCCAACTGGTAGCGAACGAATACGCGATTCACTTCCGGCCAGCGTGTAGAGGGCCTTGCGCTGATCCAATTACGTTTCGTGTCCGAGGAATAGGCTGGGAGACACGGTGATTTTCTTTATGTACAAGGCGGCACTCATGATTTCCACTTTATGCGTGCGCTGCTCCTGATCGGTCTTCATAATTCGGAATTCGTCGGAGTCTTGATAAAAAACAAGCTTAATTTCCACTCCCGATATGAGTAGCTTAGGCTGCAGGAAAATGTCCGAGTTGATCTTGGAAACCAGATCGACGGTCTGGCCGCCCCGTGTGAGGTTGTATCGTCCGGCCGGTCCACGAGTGCGCATGTTGTTTTCCGATTGACGTGCTTCTTCTTGCGTGTACAGACCCGCTTTATACACGGTATTTTGCTCCGTGCTGCTGGCGTGAAGCTTCTATAGCTATACAAATTATTATTCATAATCATGGTCTGATTCAAGAAAACGGCTACGTTCTTGAAAAGCGAGCTGGCGAACGCGTTGCCGGGGTAGACCTCGTCGTAGGTCGTCCGATCGCCAGCGTGTTTCCTGTAGTGACCAATCGTCACGTACGATACGGACTTTCGTCACTATGTACGCGGAGTTCAAATCGAGATAGTGATGCCCCAAATTCGAGAGCTGGAACTATATGACGGAGGATATGTCAGCGACCGGGTACAATACATCGTATTTGCCTTTCACTATATGCCATTGCGTTCCCGGCACGGAAAATAATTGTTTCCGACTTATCTAGCACAGGAGTGTCAGGGCGTACGACGTTAATCGTGTCCATCTCGCAACTAAATTGTTGCCGCACAACAGGCGTGATTTATGCTGTCGAAGACTTCCGGTTTTCTCCTCTTTCTTCGCCCGGCCCCTCCAAGATCTCGAACAATTTCTTGTCCCGTATCTTTCACCGATCTTTTAAGCGCTGTTTGAAAAGAGTCTCCCTCTGAGACATTTTTGGTCACGCGCTGAGCTGCTGCGACAGCTGTCTTTTTAACTAGGGCGATACGCGTTTAAAGAGTGGAATAGCGAAACGCCCGAGCTGAGAAAAGAAATTGCGTCCCCTCTGGCACAGGTGCGACCTGTATACCGTCGGAACGCCGAATCCGTATATTGGTACTGCTTTAGTGTACATGCTTAAAGTTCAGCGTCAACGTCGATCTACCGCGATTTTGTAGCGGTAGCTTGCGACCCGTGTCGTCGCGTACAAAGACGGTGATTGAGGAAATTTTGCGCTGCACTAATTTAAAGCACTGAACAGGAAGAAAGCTGAAACTCAGTTGTTCTTTCGTTCTATCGTAAACGAATGGAATTAATTTCAGTATCTGATGGCGCCCGTTTCCCACTACGGAAGGCGTGAGAGATCCGTGTATATCATAATACAGTTAATGGGAAGCTCTATGGTCACTTCGTCGATGCCTGTATCATTTTCGGTAACCCAGTAGGTACGCAAAGTAATCAGATAATGTAAGCAACACGTTTTCTCGCAAGCTCAGTGAACACTTCTTCGCCCATGCATCATACACGAGGGAAGCCTCGGGTTGCAGATGCTCATTGATGGTGCTCACGAGAGCTTCGGGTGTTTCGTAAGAATTTGGTGGATGTGAAACGCGCCGCGTTTTCGTCTCTCGAGTGTTTATGTGAATGCCGTACCTCTTCACTATGGGATTACACGTGATGCGCTTTCGGGATCCTTCTACGTGGATGTGCTTCACATGAATTAGGTTCAGGAACTCGGTTCACAAGTTGAAGTTCCTCTTTGATTCTGTATCATTCGTCGCTCTGAAGAATTCGTTGAATGTGTCGGTAATTAGGGATTGGGCTTCCAAAATTAGATCATTATTGATCACTATCACCCGGCGAACTCGCATCATAACGGATCTTTCCTCCGCAAGCGGTAACACGTTTGGGACAGTGTGTACTCTAATGCGCTCCGGGTGATCCCCATCGATGTCGGTGATTCCAAAAGCGAGATGCAATGGTCTGTCGATTAATTTCACCGAGCGCAAGCGCAATGGTAGCTTAAACACGTAATGATCTTCCTTGTAAGTCCACTCTATCCCGTATTCGGGGAATATTTTATTCAACAGTGTGTTCGTGTCTTCGAACGTGAGCTGTTTTATTTGGCCCTTCTCTGTTGATAACGTTATCAGGTTATCCGGCGCTTGGTTCACGTTCAGGAAGCTGTTGGGAATGAAAAATCCCTCTAGACCGACAACATACGAATCATCCAAGTGTAGCGGCTTATGTGTAACGCGATCGTGAAGTCGATCCGCGTGTTGGATGGGTGCAGGTCCATGCTAGCGTTCGAGAGCAGATACACGTAAAATTCATTTTCTGACATCGCTGGTGGCCACCCAAGAATCGTGATCACTGGCCTATCCGAACGAATGAACCAAGTACTGCAATACCCCGTTGATTTTCTTCTTTCTAATCACCGCGGATATGAGTCGCTTATCGTACAAAGAAAGATGGTGGACAGGCTGCAATTTCTGGTCGTAGAATGATCCCAGTATTGCTTTCCCGTTGAATCTTTCATATACACTACGGGTGGATCAGTGTTTCTCTTTCGCGACACCTCGAACACTTTGGCCGTCCCCCTTTGAACGTAGCCTTTGGCGAACACGCCGCGATCTAACGCGAGCCTCACCTGGTCCCCTACTTTATACTTGCTCTCGCGCGGGGTAGTCTTGCGATTCAAACAGTTGAACAGAGCTATTTCATTTCCGACGTTCACGTTTTTTGGCTTTTTGCCCGTGACGGAGTGTATCTAGTCGTTATAGTCGGCCACTATCTTTGGCAGCGCGCTGATATAATGAAACTTCCCAGTACTAGTGAAATGTCTGGCTATTCTTTCTCTAATTGTTCTTGCATGCATTCACAAGAGGCCGCCTTCGTTACAATTTGTGTGGTATAGTGATTTAGTAGCGACTCAAAATACTGACGAATGGGGAACCCCAAAATTCGCTTCCATGATCGGTGAGGAGATTCTTCAGAATGCCATGATGGAAAACTCGTTGGAAAGCTTTCTTTACGTCCTGCGGGCACTTTGTGCGAATGGGGACCATGTACAGGTACCTATGACCGTTAAGATGTACTTGTAGCCCTTGTTAACTTTCTGATATTTACGCATATCCAGAAGGTCTGCCTGATATAAATCCCTCACGTGAGTCGCGATGATAGAGCGCCGCTTAAGTTTTTTCTTCACGGGCTTGTGAAGAGTGTAAGCATGTTCTTTTTTCAGCTGTTCGATGGCTTCTCGGCGCGTGAGCTTGTGATAACGTGGGTATTACGTACGTCGGTACGGATATCCGCAAAATACTTGCAGATTCGGATGAAAATTTAGCACTTCCTGCGGTATGCGGATCGGATGCGGATCGGACGCGGATGTGAAAGCAGCGGATCGGTAGCGGATCGGATGCGGATATACCGCGTGCTGTAATTTTTCGACCAGCAATTTATTTGTATTGCGCGCTTACAACGAGCGCATGCTCGGGTTCACCTTTGACCATGCACGGCCAAGACGGGAGAGGAGGCATTCTGGCATTTCGAACCATGCGAGCACCGGCGAGGTAGCGTCCCACACGTTGCCGAAGTCTCTCCATGTCGCGTTTTTGAAAGGTTTACCTTTGCTTGTCATCGTGAGTGCTTCCATGACAGCATGGAGGCATCCGAAATTATACCAACGTATGCTTCCTGCGGTCTTTACGCATCCTTCGAAACGTGCGGATTTTGCGGATCGGATGCGGACGGTGCGTTTTGCTCAGCGGATTGGATGCGGATGTAAACTGTTGTGTATGCTGCGGATGCGGATCGGACGCGGATAACGATTGCGCGGATGCGGGTCTGATGCGGATGCCAAAAATCTCATCCGCGCAGGGCTCTAGTCGGTACCGATCCACTCCACCTAACCCTTTCTCCTCGACCTTTCAATAGGGCCCCATATTTTCTCCAGCGAGCAATTTGGTGCATTTTCAGAGCGCTTACAATTTTCGAGACTTTTTCGTTCCAACTGGGTTTCTTGATGAGCGCGCTACGACGTGCTAATTAGCTCACGAGAGCCACAATGTTTGAGTGGTTGATTCGCTTCCTTCTATATACTAGCACATTATCCGCCTGCCAGGTGAAAACTTTCTTCAATTCTTTTCGCACAGATTTTACGCGTGCTTTATCAACGCCAGAGAGTAGAAGATTAAAATAGAATTGATTGGGTTCCGGTTTTGGTTTGGGTGCCGAATGGACGGGTTCCAGAGGAGGAGGAGGAGGATGATAGTGAGCGCGCTTGAGCAAGTAATACAGAACTTCCAGTATTTTTTGCCCACCTCTACGTCGTCCGAATCGTTGGATTTCAGAACTTCACCTATTTATATTCTATGAGCCATGACCGATGGCTTTAGATATCGCTCTCCCGGCGACTCCCAGCGAAGAGACCCCCGCCGACTTGAGAGTCCTGGGAGGAGCAGTGGAAGTATGGGGATGAGACCATCTCTTTATCTTTATTTTCATCCATAGCTCCTAGCGCGATTGATGATCATCTCCAGGACTCTTATTTCTTCCTGACATAGTTCCTGAAGCTCGCGTAGTGATTGCTCCCTGTAAGCCGAGAGGTACTCATCCAAAATTTTGCGTATGATGTCCCGCAGCTTGTTTGCGGTGAAACCGGAGCGCGATATGTGGCAACACATCTCGGCGAAGTTCTCTCGCTCGTGTGGCGCCTCGAAGTGGAACCACGCGGAGTTCATGCACCTGAGTCGCGCCATCTGGTGGCGCTCTAGTTTGGACATCTGAAATAGAGCCGCAGCAAGGCCACTGCCGAGCGCGCCATCTTGCGGGCGCTAGTGAAGGCTATGTACGGTAGGCTTAGAATGGCCAATCAGGACTGCCAGCCAATCAGTGGGCTTAGAATGGGCCAGCGAGGACCAATCAGTAGGCTTAGATTGGACGGACAATCAAAGAGCTTAGAAAGTCTGGAAAATGTGGAGAGTGATCAGTAGGCTTAGAATGGGCCAATCGACGGAGCCAGTTAATTAGCATAAAGGAGCGGAGCTGTGCTCAGCAGTCAGCATGCACCAATCACCGTGAAGTGGGCGGTGCCAGGCAATTAGCATAAAGGGGTGGAGCTACGGTCAACTAATCAACGATCAGTAGGCTGAGCATGGGCCAATCAATGTGAACTGGGCGGAGCCAAGCCAACTCATTAGCATAAAGGAGCGGAGCTACGGCCAACCAATCAACGATCAGTAGGCTGAGCATGGGCCAATAAATGTGAAGTGGGCGAAGCCAAGCCAACTCATTAGCATAAAGAGACGGAGCTACGGTCAACCAATCAACGATCAGAAGGCTTAGCATGGGCCAATCAGCGAGAAGTGGGCGGCGCTAACGCATAGGTGGGGAAGTTACTTTTATTTTGTAGTGCACTACCGTTACTCACTACTTTTTCGAAAACTAACGCGTTACGTTATTCGTTACTGTTGCGGTAGTAGGTAACGCGTTACTAACGCCGTTACTTCTGATAAGTAATGCCGTTACTTTTGCATTACTTCACCAGTTGTCCTTATAATATGTACCATTTTTGGTTGAGTCACATAAGTGCATTCCGCAATTCAATACATGCAATGTTGGGCACAAACAAGGGTCACGCATGAACACAACTTACATGTACGATTTATTGCAACGCAGAAGTAGTTGATGTTCAAAATTTTCATCGGTGAGCTTCGCCCGTTGGGCTGAGAGGATGCCTAATGACCAGTGAGTGCTCCTTGTCAAGGTTGATAGAGACGGTGACCTTTTATCTCATACAGTACAAATCCAAACAGCCAATTACTTGGTACTTTGTTACTTGTTCAGAGGGTAGAGGCTATTTTTCTGCCGCTTTTGCCCCATTCGTCCGAAAAATACCAGAGGGAGTGAAAAACAGAGGTGGTGAACAAAGGTGACACCTCAACCAGGTAGGTCAACAACCCTTCTTATGCATTCTTCGTGGGTGTCGATGTGACCTTCTTGTCATTGTTGAAGATGAATAGAAAAAATCGGGGATTTTCCCGGATTCTGCAGGCACGGTCCTCGCTCAAGCTTTCAAGTTCCCGAACACGCAGTAACGCATAACGCCGTTACGCGTTAGTTGTTAAAAATGTAATGACGTTACGTTACTCATTACTTTTCTCGCAAATGTAATGCGTTACCATATTTCACTACTCGAATGTAACGCGTTACCGGTAACGCACTACTTTGTAACGCGTTACTCCCCACCTATGCGCTAACGGCGACCAATCCGATGGCTTAGAATTGGCTTGTGTTGGATTAGAACTGGATTGTGTTGGATTGGAACTGGATTTTGGCATAGGATAGGATTAGATTTGGATTAGAACAGGCTTCTCTTGGATTAGAGAAAACTCTTGATTGTTAGCCTCTATTCTATACTACTTGCGACTTCGCACACAGAGCGCTGACAACGTATTGGGTTGAAAAACGATGAGAGGACATTCGCCCAGAAGCTCGTGTTGACCCCAATGTACTTGCGGGGGGTCATGAACAGTGCAGTTCTCTTGAAGTTCTCAATCGTCCAACGACATATACTCTGCAGTTCATAGTAGGAGTCGTATGCCTGGCGGTAATCCCTCAGGTAAGAGGTCTGCATGATGGCGTTGTCAAAAGATCTGTCACCGTGAATTGTGGCATGTGGCACAGGCTAACTGACTGTGGAGATGTGGAGGTCCCAGTGGACGAATTACCATTCTGGGTGCAGGTTGCCGGGCTTGCAGTACTGTGGTGTGCGATGAATGGCATGAAATTGGAGGGTGGGGGATTGGCGTGTGCGTACTGGTGGCGTAGTCGCAATATTCTCTAGGGAGAAGTAGAGAAGGATGAGCTATATACGCTGCAGAATTTGAGATACCTGTTTCCACGCCAGTCCACAACCTCAGAAAAGCAAAGCGAAATGGGTCACCGAACCAAAAAAATTTACACTAAAGCCAATGAAATCTAGTTTATTGGCTACTGTTCTGTTATTTTTGTCTAGATGTGCATGTGATGATTTTGTGAAAGGACAACTGATGAACAAGGCATGGAACTCCTCCGGCATGGTTCGAACCCACAGCTTATTTGCAGCTGAGTAACGCAACCAATTACAATGCGCCCAGGAAATGCATGTGATCGTGTAAAACAAAAGTAACACCGATGTTGTTTGAGTATGGCAACACAACTGCTGCCTGTTAGACTCAAAGTTGACAACACAAATGCTAAGTAAATCTGGCATCTGAGGACTTGCCGCGTTTTCCTTGTCTGATCTCCGTTCCCCCATTCCGAAAGTACTGCCTCAGCATCGTTCCTCATGGGAGTCAGAGCAAAAAAATTAATCACGTGTACGTGTGCAGATGATCCGATAGTTAGAACTCTGTCAGGTTGAACAGGGTAAATACACCGTAGCGTTCTGAGTGACCTCTCTTTTTGTCTTTTTTCGCGCTGTATACCGCAACACAAATTCCGTGACTACGACTCGAAAGGCAAGGGTCTTGACGTCATGCATTCCTAAGGTTCTGGGCAGCGTTATCAGCTACAGCCGTATGCACTTATCCTCTTCTTAGGCTTCCACTGTTAGTGCCGCATCCCATCACAGATGCACAATACCAAATACTTGTCAAGCTGTGTTGGAATTTTCAGCCTCTATGAAATGTCCTGAAGAAAGTCAAGCCAGGTGCTGGTAAAATTAATTTATTTCCGAACTTCAGTGCTTCTTTTTCTTTTTCAATAATACTACGATGCGAGCAAATAGACAGCCAGCAATCCCTTGAGTATACAGATGACTATAGTGGCATGTGGCTAAAGTCAGCGGAATGTAAATCAAATCTGGTTTAGATCAGATCTAAATGGAAGCAAAGAGGTACTCGCTCCGCAACTAATACCCCTGTCAGACGACACGCTAAATGTCAGTTACGAAACTGGCATTTAGCTAAAGGAGCATTTGTGTTCATGCCAGACGACAGCTGAAATGAACCTTAGCGATAACTGGCATCTGAGGCTAAATGAGGTTGCTAGCGCCCTTTAGAACGTTAAAGGCTAAGTCTCGTCACCAGTGCGCTGGCATGTATACCCTTAAATGCAAGAGCCCATTGACTGTTGATGCTGGTCAGACGCCATATGTAATTGAACAGGGTGATTTAACGATCCTGCTTCTGCATATTTGCACCCATTGAAAGGCCGACTGCGTAATGTGTGTAAGTGCACGTTTTGTGGACTTTCATTTACGCGATGGTTGGCGCGCCACGGCACGACCGCGTAGGCTCGTGACCTCTGTTCTGTTTGTCATTCGACCAAGAATGTTGTAATACGTAGCAGCTCCAAAATAAACGTTCATTTTCTGTGCAAACTGGTCTCTGGTATTCGACGGAAAAAAGAAAGAAAAAATGTAATTACAGTGCGGGTATGATGTAGTCACACTGGTAGTTAAACTACAATTTGATGCAGTAGTTGGTAGTTATAGTTCTAGAAAGTAGTTACAGCGCATCTCTGAACTGCCGTCTTTCATGAATGATGATGATGGCGATATCCGCGAATGCTTGTGCGCGAAAGTTTAATAAGAACTTAAAAATTATCTCCTCTAGAAAGAAAAAGTATTTCGAAACGAGAACGGTCCTTCGTGACATCGAGTACGGAAACAACATCCTGGCGCCCAGACATTCAACATTAGAGACGCTCAAAATATAGTAGTCACCATGTTGGCTCAGGAGACAAGGCGGCTGAGTCTGAGGCCGGAACAGCCTTGTGCGTAACTTGCCTATCCAAACCTGACCTAACTAAAGTTACGTAATCCAACGTAATGTATACTAGATCACTGCATGGGCCTAATTTTCAGGCCCGTGCCCGGCCCAGGCCTGGCTGCTATGGCCCGCACCCGGCACGGGCAGCTGTCTTCTATAGATTTACAGCCCGGCCCGAGCCCGACTCCGCCAGCCCGATCCCAGCCCGCCTCTGCTCTCGAGGCCCGGAGGCGTATTCAGATTTACTAGAGAGCACAGTGCAGCGAGGAAAAGGAGGCAGCTAATTGATGGAGAGTGAGGAGGTACACTCGAACGGATCGGCTGTGTTTCTCTGCCGGCAAGCCGCTCTGTCCTTTGTGCTTGCTTGCTTGGGAAGGCAACGCGCAGCGGCGCGTGG
Source organism: Ornithodoros turicata (assembly GCF_037126465.1). Lineage (NCBI taxonomy): Eukaryota > Metazoa > Arthropoda > Arachnida > Ixodida > Argasidae > Ornithodoros > Ornithodoros turicata. Next base: position 5,428,213 of record NC_088202.1, on the reverse strand, counting down.
CCGATATGTATGTACCTTGCGGTTCAAGAGAGACTCATCTCCGCTCTATTGCGCATGCACCGGTGTTAGTTCCCCTTTCTCGAACTCTCATGCGAACGAAAGATGTCAGAACACCTAACCTAACTGACCCTCGTGCAAGACTCTAGCGCGCCCGCCACACCAATCGTCCCCAAATGTGTGTGAGTGCACGTTTGAAATCCAGACCCATTACACGAAACAAGCATGATCACATATAAAAAAGTGATAGTTCTCAGGTGAAAATACCATGATATCCCATGCCCAATGGGGAAAAAAGTGACATGAAAATTCAGCTGTCCAGTCTTGTGAAATATGTTCGCGTACATGCCCGACCATGGCCGGCGTTGTCAAGCCCGTACCCGGCCCGGGCCCGCTGGCTGAAACCAGACACCGGCCCAGGCCCGCATAAACAACCCAAAGCCCGGCTTCAGGCTCGGGCTTTCGGGTAAGCCCGGGCCCGTGCATGCTCTAATGTATAGGTATGCACACTGTCGGCATGTGCGTCGTAACCCACATGCTGCACATCCGTATCCGTATGGAGTGCACAGTACACAGTTCCGGACTAGGTTTTCGTAGTCCAATATCCCTTCAGTGCAAGTGGCATGCTTTTTGGTTATGAGAGCTGTGCAATAAGCACTCGAAACGATTTTTTTTTCAATGTCGAGATTACCGCACATATTCCGGCAACAGAGTTAGCAGTCACTTTTGTGTAAAATTACGATTTTTTTACAGTGTGCCATTGTATACATTACGTTCGATTACACAACTTAAGTTAGGTCAGGTTTGGATAGGCAAGTTACGCACAAGGCTGTTCCGGCCTCTGACTCAGCCGCGTTCTCTCCTGAGCCAACATGGTGACTACGATATTTTGAGCGTGTCCAATGTTAAATGTGTGGGCGCCAGGATGTTGCTTCCGTATTCGATGGCACGAAGGACCGCCCTCGTTTCGAATTTTTTTTTTCTTTTTAGTGGAGCATTATTTTTATGTTATTATTAACTTGCACGCAGAAGCATTCGCGGAGATCGCCATCATCATCATCATTCATGAAAGACGACAGTTAACTGCAGAGATGTGCTGTAACTACTTTTTGGAAGTTTAACTATAACTACCAACTACTGCGTCAAATTGTAGTTTAACTACCAGTGTGACTACATCACACCCGTACTAGTTAAAACTACTTTGCAACTGTAGAGGAGATGGTGTTCCTCTACGTGAGTCCTGATCGGCGATGATGGGATGTCCCAGCGGGCAGGATGGTCGTGGCCTCCCGCTAGGACGGTGGCGGTAGTACTGTCTGGCAGGCGCAGTGGCGCGCGCCAGCAAAGGCACGTCTTCATCGTCGTCCACGGGCCACCACATTACTCCCCCCCTCAGACGCGGAGCGGTGTTGAGCTAGCGGTTGAGGTCCGCGTCGATACGCGAAGAGGAGAAAGAGCGGCGACACGTGGAATAGGGACGGCTGGGCTTGGAGTCTTGTTCAGAAAGCGCAGTAGCAGCAGAATGGTTGGTGCGGGCAGGCGCTGACCGGGCGGGTTCCAGGGGCGGTTTGAAGGCAGGTAGGCCGAAGTAATTCAGAGAGGGCGGCGACAGAACCGCGACCGATTCGTGAGCAGTGAGCTCATAATGTTGTCGCCAAGGAGAGTGCCGGGGAAGACCGTCGTGAAGCACGGGAAGACCGGGAGTATAACTCAGTGGCCTCCGTGCGGGTCCCCGGTGGAAGGTTGGCCCGGTGCCCCTTGATTGCAATTGGATGGGCTACCAGCATCGTGTATGGAAGCCTGGTGGGAAGGCGAGGCGCGCAGGGTTCTTAGACCCCTAGCGTAACGGATGCGGTGGTGCGGTCGACAGCGGCGTACCGCGACCGGTACAGGAGCGTGATGCTCGGGAGGGTGCCGCTGGTGGAAGCCTGAGAAGTGACATCACGAAGCATGTGGCGACGTGACGCAGAGTGCGAGACCATGGCGACATGAGCTGGGTAGGTGGGTGAGCTCGGTAGAACCATGGTGTTGAGCGGCCGGGCATTGCGATGGAGTACGTTGAGTGAGCCGCGGTGAATTAACGTCGTCGCCTAGCGGTTCCTCGTTAGAACGGTGCATCGGACCTTCAGAGATGGCTTCGAAGGTGGGCTTGCAGAAATTTGGGATGGTATTGGGCCGAATTTCGCCAAACATGGTGTTCTTTGTTCGGGTCACCAAATGTAGACGAGTACAAATGAGATGTACATGCGTCCTGACCGGTGATGATGGCATGTCCCAGCGGGCAGATGGTCGTGGCCTCACTCTCTGCCGGTGCCGGTAGAACTGGCTGGCAGGCGAAAGTGGCGCGCGCCAGCAGAGGCACGTATTCATCGTCATCCACGGGCCGCCACACAACTATACCATGATGTAGTTATTTAACTACATTTGTAATCACTCTATTTTGTGCGCGCCGTTACACAGGGTGTCCACGCTAAGTGTGAACAGATTTAAAAAAAAATATATATGTAACACTTTTTCCAAGATGAAATCAATTGCAATATAGCATATGCTAAAGGGCATTCCCTAGCAGGGCATTAGCAGAGTCCAAAGGCAATGTCTTAATTAACTTTCATTAATTAACTTTTTAATTATAAAAGCTACAAAGTTGTCCCAATGAGAACATCTGTTCCTTTCGGTCACCTGATATCGTAGCCGTTTTCAGAACGAAAATCCGTTCGATAGATCGCCCGCAAAAAATTCGTGAAGGAACGCCATTTTTTCTTTATTTTGTTCATTGCGCTTCTTAGGGCGTTTATGTTTAATCGCCCGGAGGCGCTCGGAGCGGATATGTCGTCACGGATCTGGCTCGAGAGCGTATGAGAATTGGCTCAGATCCGCCCGCTTTGTGTTTGGATATTCGCTCAGAGTAACCTCCGAGGCAGCTCGCTTCGCTCGGAGCTTGGAGGGCGAGCTCGCAGATCCTTCCCACATTTCCTGAGCTAGAAGATGGCGGCTATTTTGAAATTTTGAGATGGCTTTCATCCAGACAATCTAGACCGCCGTACCACACTAACCAGTTGTGGAATTAGTGCTTGAAAATGCAAAACTCTCTGACAGATGTCGATAAACTTTATGTAACACAGGCTTTGATGCAGAGTTTGCAGCCAGCGTCGTGATGGACGAACGCGCGAGTGGCCCCGCGTGAAAGGCAAGCAAATCGGTCGTCGTCGTCTTCCACACACTACGTGCAACATATGGAATGAAACATGAATGATGTACAAAAAGAAAAAAGAAGGAACACAAAATCAGAAAAACTGACAGAAGCGAAACCTTCAAGCCACTAAGGCATAAACGGTGCCCTACGACGAACCCCAACGGAAGCAGACGACACAGCAATAGATACTGCGCAAGCGCAAAGCCGTTGTCGCTCGGTCGCGTATGGAATTTAATTTTCTCCTCGCTTTACACCCGACCGATCGATTTCCGGTTCGGTGACGCACTTCCGCTCAGCTCGGGCTCTGCTCCGAGCGAATAAACATAAACGCCCTTAGAAGACGCGTCTTTCTTTCACCCCCAATGTGAGAGGGAGAAAGAGCACACTATCGTCTCTCGCGTCCTGGAAAAAGATTAAAAGGAAACAGAAAATGCAACCCAAGATAAGGCCGGTTCCGATAGAGTCACCCGATATATTTGTTTTTGTTTTGTTTCCGCAAGTTAAAGCTCATCTTCGACGCATGAGGCGGCACTGTGCTCCTTCCCCCTCTCCCGTTGGGGATGAAGGAAATACGCGTCTTCTAAGAAGCACAATGAACAAAATAAAGAAAAAAATGGCGTTCCTTCACGAATTTTTTGTGGGCGATCTATCGAACGGATTTTTGTTCTGAATACGGCTACAATATCAGGTGACAGAAAGGAACAGATGTTCTCATTGGGACAACTTTGTAGCTTTTATAATTAAAAAGTTAATTAATGAAAGTTAATTAAGACATTGCCTTTGGACTTTCCTAATGCCCTGCTAGCGAGTGCCTTTCAGCATATGCTATATTGGAATTGATTTTATCTTGGAAAAAGTGTTATATATATATTTTTAAAAAATCTGTTCACACTTAGCGTGGACACCCTGTATCTATGCTCGCTTAGGCGTAGAAATAGTTCGTGGGGAGCGAGATGTTAACTCCCACACTCGAAACAATCGTAGCCACAGCACGCGCCCCTCCATACAATACTGATATAGTGATAAGTCATGCAAGTTATGGCCTCCAATCTGACGACAGAGGGGGCTTAAGCTTCTTGAATGTGGTGTGTACCTGCGTTGAGCATTGCAGTGCGTTATGTAGTTCTCTCCCTGAATGATACCGCTGAGTGAGCTTTTGCTGCCTGCGTCAGATGCATAGTGCTGATGTTTTGTGCATGCGTGTGATGCGCAATATGAAAAAGAAAAAAAAAATCTCAGAGTTGTCGATAATAAGAAGACCGTGAAGCACACGGAAGGCTAAGTGAAAAAATGCAAAGTAGTTGTAGCCCACTGTAACCTAACTACTGTAGTTAAGATTCGAAGGCAGAAAAAATAGGCGATGTCAAGTTGCCGGTGGTGAGTAAATCAAAGAGTGATATTAAACGGTAAGAACAACTTATTTATTTACACATGGTAAACAAGACTTTCGTGTTAAATAAAAAATAAGATTAAGTTGTAGTTGTCAATACCATTTTTGCACGTATACTTTTTTAACTACCATGCAGTAGTTTAACTACAACAGTTAACTACTGCACATCCTGTGTTTAACTGCACGTCTGCCACCTGCACGTTCGAAATGGCAGTTAAAGAAATGTCATTTAGTTAACTCTGAGTTTAATAACAGACCTTTAGTGCGCCATCTGACAGGCGTATAAGCTTGAGCACGCCGAAGCTCAAGAGGTATCCGATGTTTGTCTCCGTTCTGCTACTTCCTTTACTGCATTTTGAATAGGTACATCTAGCGCTATGGGACATTTAGTTTACTCTGGTGGTGAGGCTGTTGTTAGAGGTGTAGGATAATACCGGAGTTTGAAATCACCCATCCGGACGTCTCTGCTCCGAACATATACCTGTGGGATAGAAATGGTGAATTTAGTAACGTTCTGGAGAGACACCAATTGTTTCATTAAACTTCAACGACAATATCGGTTCGTCCGATCAGTTTATCATGCCACAATTCGCTGTGATGCTTTGCTTGATCGAGTATAATTTAAAAGTTCGCTGCCATTAGAATGTCTAAATAGCTGTGGCAGACTGATTTCACGGTCGCACGCTACACTGTCATTACGCATGGAGCTGAGTGAGACTGACGAACGAACAGGACCTATGAACACACCTCTATTTTTTTAACTGTATAAAGAAACGCTTGACAAAAATTTATAGGAAATTACCAGATGATCGGTAGCTTTACTGCGCAGTTACCATGCCAGCTCTCTTCAGCCATGATTTTTCGTCCCTTGCATTAGAAATTACTGGGAGAAACAACAAGAAACTCAGGGAGAAACAACGGGAGAGCCGGTCACATGATCGGGCATTCAGGTGCTCAAGGCGTTACCCAACGTCTATTGTGTAAATATGCTTGTGCCATCAACACCCCTCAACATGAAACAGATCGGTGCCTAGAATTCGGGTCTTATGAAGCAGCAATGCCACTGGGATCAGCTACTAATGGACGAATTCACCTTCTTCATGTCACATAGGAGTACTTCGCACATACCACATGGTGCAACAACAAACCAGTTGTGGATTCTCGAAGGGTGAGGTGACCTCACATTCTAATCGCCAAGTGACTACGTACCACGTAGAGGATGTTTCCCGTTGTTGCGAATGGTGGAGGAGGTTGAACGCCGCAGGCAGTAGTTATTATTGGAGCACCTGAGCCGCCACCGTCGTAGAACCGCACGTATTCTGAGACACAGGGCTGTTCCTCTCTTAGGTTCAGGTTCACAAAGTACTGCGTAGATAATTGCAAATAACCGCATTATACTCCAATTGATGTGATGCACTGTGTGTTGCATACTGTTAAAGATTGGACCCTCCTAGCAAAACACTCGACCCGCACTCGACGCAATCAATCGAGATGTTCTGGAGCAAGACTTGAGTGTGCATTAGAATGGATGAGTTGGCCTGTTGGTACATAGTTATACGAAGAAATTGGAACTGTAAGGACAAGGGACATAAAGAACATAAAGAACACACGTTCACGAGGCCGAATGTTCCTACCTGATTATGCACTTGCGTTTGCGCGCTGCACATGGTATATGAAAAGCAATAGCGGATGTAGAAGCATTTTGATGCTCTAGTGGGTATAGCCACCACATCTCAAGCACGACAAGCACATTATCCGCCGGGCAGCAGAAATATTGGAAAGAACAATATCAGGGAAGAACTTCAGATAGAAAACTAGCAAGTAGCGCCGTTCCTCCCTTACACAAGTGCTACGCCAAGCATGAAACTTGCGTTGCTTTCGCTTTCCATGTGTCCGCTGCTGATAATTATTTGCTTCACATCGAGATACTGTTACGATAAGAAACAACGCCATAACCTTAACGCCATAATTAACAGCTATGTCTACGAAACTTACCACCCAGACGAAGGGGGACAGAATTCCCGCTCTTATGTATGATGCCGCAATAAAGCCAGGTATAAGAAGAACACTTTACTTGCTTGTAACTGTTCGTTTTGTTTCCTTTATGAGATCCTGTGAGCGTTCACTCAGCATAGTTCGGGTACTACACGCAGCACCGTTGTCCTCTTGCAAACAAGGTGACTGCTTGTACCTTCATCATGCGTCTTCGCGGGAAGGTACAACGCAATGCGAATCCTGGCATGAAGTACAGAGAAAACAGGAGCTACATCTATCCACCGCCTTGTCCCTGTGGCGTCGTTTGCGATATACACTTTGACTTCCATGCTGCGCACTACGAAGCTATTCGTGGAGGATCGTTGATGTCTAAAAGATAGTTCCCACTGCAAGCAAGACTTTTGGACGCGAAACGTCTGTAGCTTCGATTTGATAGCCATGGGGAAATTTACAATACAACGAAATTATGCCGAATTTCACGACGCGATAACGCGACTACTAAACCGATAGTAACCAACTGGCTAAATCCAGACAGCATACACATGTAAGATTCTAGCTAACAAGGTCATTGCGGCGGCTGACGGAGTCCTTAGTTGTCGGGTGCGCGTGCGGGAGATACGGAAATATAGGGGTACGCGTACCTTCCGGACAGTCTCTATCGCGAACGAATGAAGCTAGGACGTCGATCGAGGTGTCGCTGGAGAGCGCTTGAGAGGTTCTACCTGCTCCCTAAAGGCAGTGTCCGCACAAACAATACAGTTGAATAGAATGTGCTATCGGTATTGTGGGTGCCTGAAATACGTGTAAGCGGAATATTTCGTATTGAAACAGTCGGGCACATCAGAAAATGAACTTAATAGGATTTTGCAGCCCGCTGCGCGCTTCCGACTGAAATCATGCAACATTGTGCGGACCGGACTGGAGTCGGTTGCGAGATCGGGCTCTCCGTCACAAAGTGCGGTCTTCCGACTCTTAATCTGCTACCGAACAGTCGATAGAAACATATCCGTTCATGCTTTCCTTGGTATCGGATCGGAAACAGCAGGGCGACTCCGTCAGCTAAGCGATTAGGAATCTCGCCGGCAATACCAATTATGTCACCGGAAGAGGCGAAGCAGGTTAGGGCCGTTTCAACCGGAAGCTGGCAGATGGTTTCAAATTCGATTTGAATCAAATGTTTTTGATGATAATGTTTTATGAACAAACGCGAAATAATTTTCCGAAACTTTTTTGGAGTTCTTTTTGGAAGCATCTCCAAGTGGATATCACATCTACTTTAGAATACTGGACACGGCGCACAAGTGGGTCATCGTTGCTTGTGAGCGTCACGCGTTCTTTTTGGCGAATTACGTGAATGGTGACTCACGTCACCACATGCTCAACTCTGTCTTGCCGTCTAGGAGTCGTCCGGCACTCTAAGACCTTATACCCTGCACTACCACACAAGACATAAACGGGGGAGTTCCCTTAATATCTTTCAGTGTACTACTCATTCCTTCGCTATGGCAGCCCGAGGCTGTGCTGCCCATGCATCGTAATCTCTGTGCCCCCTGGTGCCTGTCGACACGTTGAAACAGTTGACATCCTTCAAACGTATGGCACTCCCCTAAGTGTGAGGTGAATCATCGTATTTCACCACGTTACCAATGGGGTAACTCCTCAATAAGCATAATGCTAGTTAAAATGAAGAGCAGATGAAAAGCCGACTAGCTGATTGAACATGATGGAAGGGAACCCCGACAGAATGCAGTTGTTGGTCGATGAGAATGTATGTTTTCGCTAAAGTGACTGTGCCGCAAAGCCGCAGCATTGCGCCTTAAAGAAAGCGGTGAAAGATATGGAAGGCTGGAAAGCCTATGTACCCTAACGTGAGGAAAGCACTCAAAACGTTCAGAGAGACACAATGAAGTCGAGATATACGTACCGCGCTTATTACCGTTCCGGGCCTACTTGCTACGCACCAAGTCACCCTGGTCATGTTTCTGAACGAGTTAATTGTTCCGATGTATCCAGATGAGTTGGTATTGATGCTGTCACAGGGCTCAGTGAACTCTGGAAAAATATTTCGTTTCACTTTTCTTTTTTATCTTTTTTTTTTCTTTTTTTGCACCAGTGAGTGCCACTGGAGCAAAAGCTTAGCTTGACCAAAGAAATCCTGGTGAGTCAATCGACCAATGAGGAGCAAACACTCGCAAGAGGGAAGCACGCAAAACATTGAATGACACCACAAAGTCTGCTAAATAGAGCTCGCACTCTTCTTGTCAAGGAACGCGACAATGGCCTCGGATTGGTCTCCTGAAACCGTTACCCGCGATGATTGGACAAATCGTTTCATTGTCGGCCTTCTCGAGTAGTAGGAGGAGAATGAAAGCAAATCTTAAATTGCGGCTTCTTTTCCTTATCGATCATAAATAACGCAACGGATAAATCACACAAAGCTGGCGTCTAGGGGTTGGGGGACAGAGGGTAACTGCCCCTCCCGCCTGATCCCGCCTAAAGAGACGCAAAAAAAGACAACTTTCGGTGAGCAAGAATACGGGAGGGGGTGCATATTCCCCAGTTGTCCTGCTGGAGGCGAAAAGTAGACGCCGAGGCATAGTTTCAACAAGGATAATCACAATGTACGCACTATGTAGATGAGTAGGGATGGTAGCACGTCCCGCTTTGTCCTGGGTTGATGTCTCCTCAACTGGAAATAAATAATAAGTCCATAGGTAACCATAGAGCATTTGACACACATGAGGAGATTGCTCACTTGGTTTTGCAATCTTATGGTTTCAGCTGAAAAACTAAATGACTAGCGATCAGGAAAAATCAGGTTATTCATCTTTTGAGTCAACCAAGCACTAGCAAAGAGGAGGACACGGTGAGGAGACAGCGAGCACTCGCTTGCAACTGACAGTTTTTTATGAGATGACGGTAGCTTTATAACCGCTTGCACACTCTTGCACACCCCGTATGGTACCTACAGGATGTTACCGTAGGTGACTGACGACTGAATGACTAGATGATTAATGACTGCCAGTATTCCAGCTCCCATTCCCAGATTGAAAAAAAAAAGCTGTTGTGTTTTCGTTGCTGAGAGGTGCTACCAGAATAACCTCTATCCATTGTATAACTTCTGGCTTACTGGCTTATTTCCTTTTTCTTTCTTTCTAGCTTGGAAAACCAGTGTAGTACATTGCTCCATATCGGTTATGATTTCCATATTATATTTCCATATATATGATGCTCCATATTGGTTATGATCAGGCTCTCTTAGAAATACGGCGAATTTCCCCAGGTTCCTCCAAACGGCATGGTAAGATTGACAAACAGACGACAACGGTAGTCATTCCACATCATGATTCCATCTCACATAATATCGTGGCTGTCGCGAGACACTCTGGAATTATAACTGTATGTTCCACCGCTTATGAGCTGATCAGATTGTCAACTTTTAGTTCTGTGAAGACTGATTGTCCGGTCACCCACAAAAACTCCTTTTGTGTACTGTAAGGAGAACGTCGAATACTTTATTCCTTTGAAATATGATTTTTGTTACGTTGGTGAGACGGGTCGCTGTGTCAATGAGCGTCTTAGAGAACACATGCTTAGCACCGAGATGAGTCACGTTTCCAGCGAACTCGTGGGCCACCTTCGGGAGTGTAATGACAGTCAGCATATTTTCAGTGATACTTCTGTTTTGCGTATAAAAATGAACAAATGGAAACAGTTGTTGGAACCTTGATGAGATTGCCACAAGGGTTAACTGCGTGAGTAAACCCTCGATCATACCCCTTTCCCCCCTACGGAGGTTTTTGGGAATAGAAGCGTTTGGTTAATAAACGGTTGTTGTACGAAATAATTTTTTTTCTTCCATGTCTCCGGCTCAAACCCTCAGGGTGCACTAGCTTGTCTGAGCTCTTTCACTTCTGTCGAAGTTAACGCTCTTCTGGATTTTTTTTTTTTTTTGATGCATTACATTTATATATTTCGGGGCTTTACTTCGCGAGACAACTACCATCATGAGCGACGCCACAGTAGTCGGGTCTGTGGTTTGAGTTGAGTTGAGAAGAAAAAAAAATTAGAAATAGGCACTCGAGTCTGTGGATTAATTTTTGCCCACCTGAGGGTTCTTTAAAGGGCACTGATATCTCAACACACGGTACACCACATTTAACGTCCCTCGCGGAAGACGGCCTGAGCGACTTGTACCCTTTTACCCAGTTGCCAGTGTCCGCGGCCGTGTTTGAGCCCGCGATCTTGGGATTAGCTGGCTGACACACTACCGACTGTTGCCATCCTCGCCAGCTGATGTCCGACAACACAGGACCTCGACTGACTTCCACTTCTTCTCCAGTGTATAATAAAAAATAGCTGATTGTCACGGGGCACGCGATGACACACAGTCATTCTGCCCGCAGCCTCAAAACGGTAACGATGCCTTTTGTCTGACTCTAGTCCTGTCTCATCACCGACTGAGCCATGCAGGGCGGTCTTTATCGATTACATATTTTTAATACAAATACTACGAGAGCACATAGATGCCGCTTTCGCAGGCCCATTATCCGACCAGGCCGACATTGTGTCGACGGGACTGAGTGAATACGAGATAACTAATTGTTTATAATTCGTTAGCTTCTTAATTATATGTTGTCAGGAAAGCCGCAATATTGCAAAATTAGAGCTAGTCGTTCTTCATAGCCGTCACGTTGTTGTGAAACTCCTGAAACAAGCGAATACGTGGAAATACCAATTGCCACATGGTGCTATGCAAATAAGCCGATCCAGAAACCAAAAGAAATATGTTTTCAGCGATGGGAGAAAAACGGGCGTTGCTGCTCCACGCGCAATGTTGCTCCATTACATGGAGGAAGAGGTGCACGACATGCAGCGAACTCTCGATTTAATAACGTCGGGGGACAACGTGCTATGGAGCAAATGGTACAAGCGGTTGGTATAGACGCTAATCTGCTGGCCAGATAAACCGCCTTACAGCCCAGTGAATCTCACAAAGGCGAAGGTTTAGTCTTTCTTCCTCTCCACTTGTGCTTGGTTTCGGTTTCAGCTCACTAGAACAGCAAAATTTGGCGATGGATACAGTGCGTGACCGTTTCCAGATTAAAAATAGTTGGCTTCAAGTAAGGACGAGGTCCAATTCTGTAGTCTCACATTTCACCGAAAACATTTAGTGAAAGTTAAATTATTGCTTTTAGGTATTTAGTCATCTAGTAGTTGCATGCCGTCTAATTGGTCTGCCCCGCACAGCGCTGGATGAAGTGGCACACCGACCTCGAAAATCGAGAACCCCCCCCCCCCACACACACACAAAAAAAAAAAAATATAAGAAAAAGAAAAACAAAACAACACCAACCTCGAAAACTTTCTCTAGGACCAAAAATTTTTAGACGCCGCTCGCAAACGCGCCACCTTGCTCCATTACACCGAGGAAGAGCACGATATACCGGAGTCACCCCTCGATTTAAGGAGGGTTAACGTTCCTGAGAAACTCGTACATAAACCACGGAATTCATAAGTCCAGGTCTGAAATGAAAGCGATGTGTCTCATTCCAGAGGGGTGACCTCTGGGACACAGCACAACACACATAATCAGCGAAGGAATACCTAACTTGAGAATTGAGTGTATATCAAAAAGCTACACCTGAATGAGACTACGACCCACCTGTCGTACGTCTGAAAGAACATTTGGCACAAAGGAAGAACGCAGTATACGAACGCCACGTATTCCGCCAATCAAGACAAGAAGCGGAAGCACAATCGACGCCGGACAGGTTCCAGATCCGACGGAGAAGACTTAGCACGGCTTGCGAGTTTGCGGATATCGATAGGCAGCTGGTCTCGTAAATTCGAATTTAAAGATATTTGCCAAGACCACTCCGGCACATTTTCGGAAAATTGCATACTTCTGCTTTCGGCTCATATGTATAGCAAAACTTGACAGCTTATATCTCAAAGTACGCGTACGTTCGCTTCTCAGTGTGTTTAAGAATGACGAGGGCTTTCAATAATGACTGGCTCCAATTCTGGTACCTCGCATTTCCCAGAAAAGAAATAATTAATAAGTTAATTAAATAATTTTAGCTAATTAGTCGTGCACTAGTTACACGCTCATTCCCGTAGAACGCCTGCCTGGCCGCGTAATCCGCCCGCAAAAATGATATTTGCTGCTCTCACAATCTTTTCTTTTTCTTCTTTAATATGTCGGAGTTAAAAGGAAAAAGAAATCCCCCTCTATGCCCACGGCGGAGGACAACACCAGCATTTTGCGTCGCGTGCACTCTTAAAAATGAACTTCCCCGCATAGCACGCTCCTAGCCAACCATCATCTCGAATGATATCGTTCTCTGCCCTGATTTGTTGAAAACGGGAGGCGTACGCCTTTTTTGTGACAATTATGAACAGCATCAGTGTCACAAAAAAGGCGTACGCCTCCCGTTTTCAACAAATCAGGGCAGAGAACGATATCATTCGAGATGATGGTTGGCTAGGAGCGTGCTATGCGGGGAAGTTCATTTTTAAGAGTGTAGGGCACCTATAAGAGATGCATTCTAAGTAGGTATAGCCGTAGCTATACAGTCTTAAAAATGAACCTCACCACATAGCACGCTCCTAGCCAACCATCATCCCGAATTACGACGTTCTCGCCCCCGATTTTTTGAAAACGAGAGGCGGAGCCTATTTTGTGCCCATTATGTACGACACAAAATAGACTCCGCCTCTCGTTCTCAACAAATCGGGGGCGAGAATGTTGTCATTCGGGATGATGGTTGGCTAGGAGCGTGCTATGTGGTGAAGTTCATTTTTAAGAGTGTAGAGCTAGATGAGGAGGGGTTACGAGCCAGAACGACTTTCTCCACGCACGTTGGCTAGGGAAGGTATATAGGATCGCTATTCGGAGTCAACGCACCAGCTGAAAATTTCCTAGAGTGCATACGACATGTTCTGCCAGTTCAGAAAGGCGTAATCAACGTCATCGATCACATTCCTGTCTCACAACGGACGATCGGAGAACATGACCAGAGGGACATTTCATATGCCGCTTGAGAAGCGACGGAAAATTTCGAAATTAAAGTTTCTCTTCCTCATTAATCATGGGCAACTGAACACTGATGCTGCAAAATTTGTCACACAACGAGTTTTTTTTTTTTTTTAGTCATCGGACTAACCACAATAAGCACATTACACCTTATGCTGCGCACTTGGATGTGTTTAAATACTCTTTTTTCCCAGATACCATTGATCTATGGGACGCCCTACCCCAGTCTATAATCATGACAGAGGATGTAAATGTTTTCATTAATGCACTAGTTGACATATCTAAGTAGTGTTGTTATTGTGACTTGTATGTTCAATCTAATTCGACGCGTTGAAGCGTTGTTATCATTACTTGTATATCGCCTTCTTTCCCCCTTGTAACGGTCCGTTAGGACTAACAGTATAATTAAATAAATAAATAAATAAAATATGCTCGAGCATCTTGAAGAAGCGGGCCTCGACCTGGCAGGCCACATCTCTGGAAAGAAAATGCATTGTAGGCCCCCAGAGCTTAAAGCACTTTGCAGCCATTGGGGCCACTTTGGACAGAGAAAAGTGGAAGTGGTAGCGAAATGATACCGCTCTGGTATGTAACTGTGAGTATTGTGAATTACTGTAATCGGCTGGTTCCTTGCCTGGCCGGAATGGTTAAGCCATTAAGGTGCCTGATACACAGTTGAACTGAATCTTCTACTAAAGCAACACCAGATACAGTAAAGAAAGGGAAGTGCGGCGCGCAAGGATAACGAAAGCCTCGGTCGTAGTCCGCGGAAAAATACGAGAAGGTCATATCCTTCAATTCTTAATCCGGAGAGGAGGTAACCATTTTTCCGTCCTTTCCACATTGGTGACCCGAACGTGATAGTCCTACTTCGAATGGAACTCCAAGTACACCAGCTGAGCCCTCGGTTTCCCACTTGGTCATTCGACTACCACCCTTCACGAGATCGCGGCCCGAAATATGTTTTGGTCCAGCCGAATGCCAGTTTAGCTTGGGCCACGACACATAACAGACCACAAGATTGTCCGTTCTTTCAAGTGGTCGTCATGGAGGTAGCGGACATTCTTAGTTCCCTGTCCCTCTAGCAGTCCTCATGAAACACTAAAAACCGCACTCGTCGAAATAATTGATTTCATTTTATTTTAAGGAAAAATAAAATCGACAGTTTGGCTTCACTGTGAGGCCCGCAACTCCACATCGCTTGCACCAGTTACTTTGGTGGAAAACTCCTGCAATGATGATACCAATGAAGAGGAGGATGGTGATGACGTTAATGATGATGATGATTAATGGTGGTGGCGATTCCGATGAAAAACAATTGCACACACAATGACATGTCACAGAACGCGAAACATTCAACACGCAAATAGTCGAGCCGTCAGCAGTTGCAGGAACTAATTTCGAATAATCGCCTCAGAGAACTTAAAGCTCAGCTCCGCCGATTTTCGACTCGACAGAATGGAGCCATGCTTGGGCTGTGCGTTCGTTTCCGCACAGGGAGCATACATGTGAAAAATTTTCACCCATTTGTTTGTAGTTTTTAAGAAAACAATTTTTTAAATTTTCCTGGCACGGCGGTCCTGTGGTCGGCAAACCCTGACCAATCCCGGCTTCGTCCTGGCTTGGCCGCGCTCATGGCTTGGCTAACGCCAAATCGTCGATGCGATGGCGGAGATCTATGGGCGAAGGTGAATGTTTTGGGTGTGTTCCGTGATAATTGCTGTTGTTAATAGCCTCAAAGATAGTTTTGCCGGTCTTCTTGAACAAGCCTTACAGGATGGCCTCGTTGTGCAACGACGGCCGTCGTGAGCGGACATTCTGTGCCCGCACTGTGCTTCATGCTACCAACAAGACCTAACACCTAACGTGTGACGTACACTTAAGCATTCTCAATAGCTTTGGCACGTCTGACCACTTTGACGTTCTCTCGGAGCTGCTTCATTCAATCGAGCGTGTAATTTCAGCTTTTGAGGATACTGACCTCGAAACGTTGTCAGCGCGAGCTGACAGTGTGATGATATTGACAAAATATTTGAGGACTCTTTCTACTGTAATGACAACAGGGCTAATCCTAATCCTTTGTAAAAGCTCGCCTATTCTATAGGTCAAGAAGCTCGTGGCAAGCAACACTTTCTTGCGGATACAGGTGCGGGCTTTATTCAGGACAGATCTTCAAGTCGCTACCCAATTAAGTACATCGAGGCACTAAACGGATCACGAACTCTGTGTACTTCCGCCGCTTCTTGACACTTTACTTTCCATTAATGAGTGTGTTTCACTGGGTGTTTCTCGTAGCAGACACCACACACAGCATTTTAGGCAGTGATTTGTTGGTCCACAACAATGTATTAGTCGACGTATGAAAGCGAAGACTACTTGACCATCTCACCAACCTCACCGTGGACAGAGTATCGATCAGAGTGACTTCCGTGGGACTTAAGACCCTAGGCACGCGGTACTCTACCTGCGCATATCTCTTAGACGAGTTTCCATCCTTGACGGCTCTATGCGACCGGACGAAGCCCGTCCAGCATCCAGTGGTATGTCGTATACTCACTCATGGTCAGACAGCTGTTTGTCAATATCACGCCGTTGAATCCTGAAAACCTTGTCATGGCGCGTCAGGCATTTCAGCACATGCTCGCCGCATCTAGAGCAACTGGTCATGTTCCCAAACCTTTGCATATGTTCCCCAAACAAACTGGGGACGAGAGGCCTTGCCGGTGATTACCGTTTGCAAGTTGGCAACAATCCCCAATCGGTACCCACTATTCAATATATCCGCATGCATCAAACAGGGTTGTGGCCATCGTCCTACAGCAATATAGCCAAGCCGAATGGAACCTTGTAGCTTTCTTCTCGAGGAAGCTTTTACCACCGTACGAAAACTACAGCACATTCAGTCGTAATCTCCTCGCTGCTTTTACCGCCCTGACGCACTTCAGGTTCTTCCTTCAGGACAAACACCTCATCATTTTCACTGATCATAGCCCCCTCGTTCACGCCTACAAGCCTCCCTTAGGATGGCTAACCTTCTTCACCCCTTAATCAAACAAACAAACAGATCAGGAAGCTCCAGCTATTCGTCCCGAGAAATCCCGCGCCTCGGGTTCTTAGCAGAGTTGAATGCTGACTTTGAACATCTCAAGCGCACAGACAACATTTTTGCTGGCACTGTAAGCCGAGTCTTGGCAATTCGCAACACCCCTATTAATCTTGCGGAACCTGCGCAACACCGACCTCCCAGGTAACACATGGTGCGCTAGTATACGGGATAACTAAACTAAAAATGGGATAACTTGAGACTTTAGGGATACCGATAAATTTAGACGTGTAGAAGCTGTCCATAACGCTATCCATTATTTAGACGTCTAAAAGGGATGGTCTACGAGACATCACCGAGATATTTTGCTGTAGACGCCTACTCTTAGACGTCTAAAAGCATGTCATATGTGGGTCACATTTGGACTTGCATCACAAATTTATGCAACCATTTTCACAAGAGCTGTAACATGGCGTTGCCTTGTGCTCTCCGAAAAATTATCAAAGTAGTTGGTTTTTGCTGCTCTAACAACAGAGTGACTACAAACCGTGTGCCTTGCAACAATGAGGTTCAACGTGATTAAATTAAATTATTATTTGCACTGACCCCATGAACAATAGTCTGAATAAAGTTAAAGTTCGTTACAAGCAGACAAAAGAAAACACGACTGCGCGAGAGTGAGACGAAAATAGGTGCGAAGCCCTCGGCCCCTCGGTAGGCGCCCACAGCTCCCTATAGAGCCCATAGTTTGAGATAATTCAGGCAACACTGGACGTACGACCAATGAAAATGCGTCGTGATGCCTAGCAGCCAGCCAATCAGCAACTTCTCCGTTTGGCTCGCCTTTCGGCCGGCCCTGGCTACCATTGACTTCTACTGGTTTTCGTACCTGGCGCCAGTTATTCCAGAATAAGTAAGACATATTTGACAGGCCAAATACATATTTATTGATGCAACGTATAGACTCAAATGTTGGACTGATATATTCACCGTGCGTACAGCACGTTTCGTTCGTTGAATAGACTGCAACTAAACCACGTTTGAACTTGCAAAGCACACACACAGTCTACTTCTGGAGGCGAGCGAAGTCCACGAGTGCGTGCGTTTCACAGATGAGCATCTTCTCATACTGGCGATGCACCGACGGTCACACAGTCACGGGAAATACTTGTGTCGTTACGAACCCTCTCTTCTTGGTCACTGCATTTGAAAATGCGACAGCGCTCGAAAGTGTTCCTCAGGCGTCAGCTCACCAAGCATTCCAGTTCCAACCCGGCTAGAATGTCCGTAGGTTGATACTTTATCGGAGATCAGTACGTGGCCAGAATCACTATAGCTCACGAACAAACCCGCGAACACACTTCCTCTTTGGTCGTTGTGGTCAACCGACATCGGCGAGCCGCGGAGACGCAGCGACCTTGCTTAGACCTGCCCGCCTGGCTGACTACCCAGACTGCCCGCGAAAAGTGAGCTGTCAGATATTTCGAAACTTTGTCAAGCAATCCCGGAGCGCGCAACCTCTTTTGGCCAATGTGCATCCGTCATGATGCCTGACGATGTAATACCACGTGATTCTGACGTGATTTTGTTTTGCTACCAGCCGCCTGCACTAAAGCGAAACGCACCGCCTCCAAAATAGTGTCGCCACCGGCGCGCGCGCTCGGATGAACTCTGATTGGCTGCGCATTATATGTATAAATATTTGGATGCTCATTGGTCTCCAAGAACTGGCGTCAGTTTCCTCCGCGCTGATTGGGCGAGAGTCATTTCATTGAGGAGCGAGTATCCAAACGGTCTGTCGAACGGAGGAGAAAGAAAAACGGCGAAAGAGACTTCATGTCTGCCCGGCCACGCGTGTTCTTTCGGACTGCAACCGTCGTGCACGCAGACGCTAGCGGGTAATTTGAGGGTTTTGAATGTTTTACATTTAGATTGTGGCGAACTGCTAATGTGAGAACGGAATGGCACATCCACCTGATCATCACAACAGCGGGAAGACGAACATGACATGTTGGGTGAGGAGGTTCGCCTGCGCAAAATATATCGGCGTTAGTCGTGGGAATCGTCGGCGTGGTGCTGACTTGTCTACACGATTCCTCTCGATTATGGGGCCGATTTAGTTCAATGTACGCGGGCTTTCAGCGTCAGTGAGGGAGCATTCACAGCACTATCGGATGTTTGTCTTGGCCTGCTTCTTCCGGCTGTCAAAGCCTATCGCAGAAATTCTGGGAGGAAGGTGCTCAGGGAAGTGTTCTGACCCAACAACGTCTTGACTTCCATTGAGACCGAGTGATGATGATGAATATGATGATTAGGATTTTTCTGGCGCATTGACCATTGAGACCCAGTACATTCGCAAAAGTGTCCCAGATTTTGGAAACCGTCGAAGAAATTCTGCATGATTTGTAATTATCGCAATTGTTTTGCATATCGCAATTTTGCAATTATCGACTTCGCGAGCTCTTATCGTGCACCTGTCACGTGGGAACCCGAACTGATCGTGCACAGCAGGTGCGCGATCCCTGCCACGGCAACCGAAGACAAAACCAACTTGCTGCGACGCGTCCAACTTCCAAGGGCCACCAGCCTCCCGTAGCATCGTGGCGCCCTGATAGTTATTGCATTTCCTTTGGATCAGCCTCTGCAATTACGGCAATTACTTTTTCTTCTAAACCCTAAATCAGTGATCCCCTGTCCGCGTTTACGACCAAGAAGTATCGCAAAGACTTTGCGGGAGGAGTTGCATAGCCGCTAAATGATGGCCAACGTTGAGCGTTTGAAGATGTCGTGAATGCCGCTAAGGACAGCAGATACTCGCACCGTTAATGAGCTCAGAACTCTTCTCGTATCGGAACCTGTACCTTGCGAGGAACTGATGGCGAAACTGGCATTTCTGGAAAACAAATTGTGCATTCCTGGACACGAAGACGAGGAGATTCAGGCTTTAACTGAGGACGACGACGCACTGGAAATTGAATGTCAAGCATGCGACGGTTACCTGAAATCGATCACCGCTGCCAAGCTTAAAGTCTCCAACGCAATTGGCAGTTCGAACACTGTCCAGCCTGGGTCAGCATCAGGTGACGGGAGGTAGGCTCAACGGTACGCGCCGAACGGTGATCGAATCTCACTGCGAAAGCTAATGCAAGACAGTTTAAACGGTGATTTGGCCACATAGCCAGGGTTTCCGTATCAGTTCCGAGCAAGTATTCACGACAAAACTCGGTTTACCAACGTTAACAAGATGAATTACTTCGTTTTCCTCACCACCAGACCAGTCGCTCGAGCCATCGCCGGAATTACATCATGGACGACAATTATAGGACGCAGTTGACATCCTGCGACAATCATTCGGCAAGAGCGAGCTCCTTGTGAACGAACATCAAGGGTCACTGTTTGAGCTCAAGCCTGTTAGATACATCGGCGATACAAGGCGCTTACGAGAACTGCATGAGACAGTTCCAGTTAGGGCAAGAAACCTACAGAGTCTTGGAGTTGTGACAAGTGAGTATACGGCGTCGCACTTCACCAAGCCTTACTGCACAAGCTTCCTCAAGAATTGGAATTGGAATACGACCAGCTCAGATGCATGGAGTCAACACATGCTACCGCAGGGGTATAGTCGGCAAGTTGTCAAACTACAGGAGTTTCTGGAGACAGAAATTGAATATCGGGAACAAATCCGAACAGGGTCGGACGAGCCTCGCATCTCTACGTCCAGAACGCTGCTGCCGGCCTCAGCATCGGCACTCACAATAAGCATCTCCGAAACATCATGCGTGTTGTGTAATCTCATTAAAACATCCCTTTGGGCTTGTTGGTGATAGACTTTCATAACGTAAAAGCGCTAAAAACAGGGCGAACACAAGACACACACAACACAAGCACCTTATTACACTGTCTAACGACTTGGCAGAAACGTTATGGAGGAGGGCTATGCAAGAGTACAGAAGTACAGGAATGAAGAAAGAAGCCACTCGTAGTGAGGTTGCACATGGAAAAGTGGAACATGTAGGTGCAGTGGATATAAGTGACAACACCAGGAAGATCTTGGGAAAAGGACCGAAACATGCACCTCGGTTGGAGACCGATAAAGTCAGCAGCTTTCTAGTGGTCCACGAAATTGTGAGCAGACTGCCAGAGGAAGAAAAAAGTCGATTCATCTCATCCGCAGTTGATGTGTTTCAACGAAAGAAGGACGGCAACACATAAGAAAAAGCGTTGAGGGCGGCAGTTAGAGAATTGAAAGGGAAAGACCTCAGACTCCTGCAGACAGACAAGACAGGAGGCTTCTGCGTTCTGGACCAGCCTTCCTACAATGAGCGAGCAACAGCGGCCTTGAAAAATAATTTCAAAGAAGTCAAAGGCAGACCGTCTAGACAGGAGAAGGTTGAAGAGAGAGAGAGAGAAAAAAAACGGTGTGTCTAGTGGGGTCAAGAACAATTAGCAAAGAAGCTGGATCTAGAAGAAGAGAACTATTCTCGAGGTGTTTTTCTCAGTGAAAACACACAAGAAGAGTTTGCCTTTTAGAGCAATGGTATCCGAGAGGGGGACATGGAAGATTGCCCTTAGCACATTTCTACAAAAGTGGTTATCTCTTTTGACAGTGAAGGCTCCCTTTATGGTGATAAATTCGGATGAGGTGTGCAGGATGTTAAAAACACTGGGACCTAAGAAAAATAGTGTATTTTCACTCGATATAACGGATTTATATTACAGCTTACTGGTTGATAAGATGTGTGAGGAGGTTATAAATTGTATTGATGAGTTTGGAAGTGTAAGGTTTCAGAATGCTGTGGGCATGGGATGTGATCAATTAATGTGTCTTCACAGGAAATATTTAACGTCAACGAACATCGAACATGAAAAACAAATTTTCATCCAAAAGCAAGGGGTGTGTATAGGATCAAAGGTGGCGCCGGCTCTAAGTAATATATACCTAGCTGCAGTAGACAGGTCTATCAAGGAAAACCTGAGAAGAAAAAAGATAGATGGAGTAAGAATTGTCCGATACGTTGACGAGTATTTGGTGATAGCTGACGATATGTAATGAGGTGAACAGAGAAGTGATAATCTCGGTATTCAAAGACATGGCTCCAGAGCTGGAATTCACCACGCAATTTTTACATGAAAGAAAAATACAATTCTTTGACTTATTGCTTATCGTCAAAGAAGACCATCTTTGTTGGCGCTACCAACAAAGGTCAAATAAACCTGTTATGTCATTCGACTCAAATATTTCGAAAACAGTGAAAAGAGGTGCGGTCCTAGGGCCTATCAAAGCAGCTCTGTCCATGTCGTGCAGACATGAGGTACAGGGTTAGTCTAGCAAACGTTACACATTTTTACCGCATCGTAAAAATAGAAGACGTGGTTTATCTAACCTCAAACTTTGCGTACTGGCAGCCATTTGTCTGAAGTTTTGTTGGAATTTTTTGTGAGCACTATGGTCCTGTGGAAGAAAAATTAAAAATCAAGCAAAATTCCACTTTATGCATTTTCTATGGCCTATCTCACTCACAAGCTGCCATTTTCTCCTGTGTGCGCTTCATTTTCATTGTACCACACACAGGTGGCACCAGCATACAGAACAAGACTGGAACAAGAGGATTGGTGTATAACATCAGAATTGGCATGTAACATCGTTGTAGGCAGCGCCACCTGTGTGAAGTGATATGAATGGGAAGCTGACACAAGAAAAAATGGCGGTGTTTGTGTGGAATAGGCCATTGAAAATGCATGGGGCGAAATTTTGCTTGATTTTTAATTTTTTTTCTACATGACCATATCACTTACAAAAAATTTGAATGAAACTTCAGACAAGTGGCTATCAGCCTACAAAGTTTTGGATGGGCCAAACCGAGTCTTCTATTTTTATAGTACGATCGAAATGTGTAACGTTTGCTAGAATAACCCTGTAGATGAGCTCTTTCGGGGACAGATAGAAAGGTTGAAACACGCCGAGTCGCCTTGGGAATGATATAGTGTTTGTTGTGGGGTTCTTAAGGGAACAGGGCGAGACATGGATAACACGGGGGGTAGGCGGGATAGGATTGTTGTAATTCCGTATATCCATGGGTCATCACATAGATTGATCAAGATGGCACGTAGCCATCATGTTCGGGTAGTGTGTGGGCGCAATAAAAAACTGTCGTCTCTACCTGGAGTTATCAACAGAGATAAAAGAATAGGTTGTACAGTTAGGCGTCTGGAAGCTCAGGTGCCATGTGCACAAGAAGTGGTGTATGAGATTCCATTGAGTTGTGGGAAGAGCTACATAGGGCAAACAGGGAGATGTCTGAACACCCGCATAAAAGAACATAAAAATTGTAAAAATAGTAAACAAGGTAACTTGCACATAAACACAAGAGAGTGCGGCTGTGGTGGCATTTTCGATAAAGCCGAGATAAGAGGGAGGTATAAAAAGCAGAGAGATTGAGAGATCTGTGAGGCTTGCCTGATTGAGCAAGCGGGCAAGACGTGTGTTAGCTCGGAAAGTAGTTCGATATCTGAAAGGGAGTTCCTGTTGCAATGATTATAAGTTGTTGAAAGTGAGCGCTCGATGTTGTGTGTGTCTTGTGTTAGTCCTGTTTTTAGCGCTTTTACGTTACGAAAGTGTTGTGTAAATCTCGCGAGCATCTCTTCGAGAACTGTGACGCTTCCTTGACTCCGAAGAATGGAGAAATATCTTACGGCGAGAGGGCTGCTGTTTCCTGTGTGGTAAGCTTTCCCACCTCATGAGAGAACTGATGTTCTGAGCCTGGAACAACATAGAAAGGACAAACACATACAAAGCCTCAATTATAATGTTTTGTATTTGTTTGTCCTTTCTATGTTGTTCCAGCCTCAGAACATCAGTTCTCTTATGTTCAACAGTTGCCGCTTGCTTCGATACCGTCGTATGATTGTGTGTATTAATGAGGAAAATGTAAGAGTGAAAGGGGATGAGTGAGAGAGAGTGGTTGATTTGTCCCTTCAGATGACGCGCCCTTGGAAGTCGCTGCGGAGGTGTGTTAGCTTAGCTCAATTGGCAAGAGCCCTGGACTGGTAATCCAGAAGACGTGGGTTTGAGTCCTACAGCCTGGCTAACCTTTTCAATGACTTCCATCTTTCATCGTTCCCACCTCGCTGTGGATTGTCGTGTCTGCTGGAGGCTACGCTGTCAACTGTGTCAATGGCGACATCTTAGGTCGTTGTGCTCAGGGTCTTCTGAAGCCCTGTAGGGCGCCTCGTTTCTGCAGGCCCTCTTCCTTCTGCTGAAGACTTGGTGACGTCTGTCCTCATCTTCAACCACGTGAGACACTTCTATCGGTTCCAGTGTAGTTCTGGAGACATTTAAAGTATGGATCGAGGGCGCCCAAGGACGACGATGTTTAGTTCGAGTTGTGTAAGACGATGGTAGTCAGCGAAGCTTCATCCATCGAGACCTGTCATCCGAACTCGGATGTCAATTCTTACGATCTGAACACTTACACATCCGCAGCCTCGGGAATATATCTTCGTCTCACACTAAGCACAGGTGCATGCAAATGATTTTACGCAACCAGTTTTCTACTTCCACTGATACGATCGGAGCTATTGAGTACCACAGCATTTGTTTGGATAATCTCCCTTCCTTGAATGCGACTTCTCAGGGTCAGTCAGGTAGTCTCTGTCATGATCCATGACAGAGGGAGCTCGAAGGGAAACATAGCTTCTATGACATGGCTACAAGAGAAATACACCAAACAACTGTGAGCTGAAAAAGAAGGCGAGTGAGAGAGAGAGACCAACGTGACCTATAAAACGCAGAAGAAACAAGGCAGGCAAAAATAGGATGTTGGGTGACCAATTTTACATAACCCTCGGAGCCTATTCATGCTGCGCTCAGTGGAGACAAACGCAGCATCGCAAACAAGAAAGGTGCGCCGGCACTTACGTATCTACATGAAGTTTCAATCGGATCCATGCATGCCAAGTGGTGTATACAACAAGAATCCGAACTTCCCGCTGTTATAAGACGCACGTGTTGTCAGTAATGCATTTCTACAGGATAATGGAAAAACAAGTGGCGTATATACCCGAAGTCACCGCTTTTATCTCAATGAGAAGGCATCTGCTGCAGCTCTATTGTCGGTGACTCTCAAACTGCTTCCATACAGAACGAGTCACAACAAAGCCGAGAGAAGGGGAAAAAAAGAAAAACACCCGTGTTGGGGACAAGACATCCCTGAGAGACCATGGTAGAGCCCTTCACAGGCCCGACCCGGCCCGCGGGCACGGCCGGGCTTGCTATTGGTTGTGTGCTCAGGGCCGGGCCGACCCCGGGCCGTTAGAATATGCCACCACCGCGGACGGGCCCAGGCCGACAAATATATTTCCGAGAGTCAGGCCCGCCCGGGCCACGCAGCTAATTCCACACAATGGAGATGCATTAGATCATATCATCATGCGCTTGCGTCATTCATGTGCATATTTTGCAAAGAGAAGCAAAGGACACTGCATTATGCATATGATTCGACCATCTAGAACATTCTCAAACCCACTTTACATTGCTCCTCACTCCTCACGTATTTCACAATCACTTTGGCAAAGCTTGGTGAGAGGGGTACGGACTGGGAGAAGGAGTTTGACGACAGCATCCTCTTCCTCCGCAAAATCTTGACAGTGCCCATGCCCGCGTGCGTTCTGGATTTGATTTGGTCTCGTGCGGTTACGGTGTTAAACCGCCATCACTTGTATGTTTGTCTTCTCTCCTTATAAATTTGTTTGATAATCGCCAGGAACGTTTACGTCGCGGCTGGAAATACTAGGCCGTGATCTACTCGCCGAGTCACCGGGCCGGGCTTGGCCGGGCTTATTTGCTTAGACGCCGGGCCGGGCCCAGTCGCATAAAAATATGAAGGTCCGGGCCCAGGTCATTTTTCGATGCGCCCGGGACGGGTCGGGCCCAAAAAAGTGGGCCCGAGCAGGGCTCTAGACCATGGGCGAGCACCGTGCAATATGCCGCCGAGCCCGCAGAACATAGCAGACGACGCGTCGTTGTGGTCGGATTGGTTGATACGTTGGTGCAGCACACTCCTCTCATCCCGAATCGAGTCTCCCTGCCTCGCGCAGGCACGGAATCTTACTCACCGAATGGCGCTAGCCTTCCCAACCATGATGGGTCAGCAGGATGCGCCCATCCGATGAAGGCGGAGCCATGCTGATATGCCGTAAAAACGATTTTGCCAGTATGTCGCCCCTGGAATCTAAGCGACGCAGCGTCTCGTAGCGGCAGGCTCCGTCTGGCCGTCAGGGAACACAGACACTCGTTCTCGGACAAGATATTGCGCCCCATGAGGGCAAAAGAATATCCACAGGCACATTACCGGCCCGCAGTCGTTGTACCCCTAAACGAACGCACGGCTCGATGAAGTGCGCACAGACGTCGTTGGTCCTGAGCTCATCCAATGGAAATTGGTTGCTCTGCACTTCGATCGATCGGTATACGAGGTGGTCAGAGGGACTCCACTGCGGGACTCATCTGCAGAAGCTGTAGCACGTACCTTCGTCTCAACTTGGGTCGCGCGTTTTGGGGTTCCTTCTCAATTAGTCGACGACGGGGGAAAAGAGTTCGAATTCCAAACACCAAACGAGCAGAACGTCGAAGAATATGGACAATGCCCAATCCGAAACTCGGGGGCACCCAAATTGTAACACTAGCGGAGGCAGCACGTGAAACGCGTGGGAGGACGCCAAGGAAACTAGCAGACTTCATTTTGGACAGAATGAAAGTACATCTTAAAGTGAGAGGCGAAGTAGCGTTGTTGGACAGCACCGCCTCCACAGGTGTTATAAAGAGAACAACGATGTGGAGAGATAGACGAAGGGGAATTGAATGCGCGTGCTTGATAGTTTCGGAATAAACATGATAGAAGTCGGACATTCGATTTACACTATGGAGACGCCAAACGCGGTAAGTCGCTGCGCAACACATACCATGAAAGCCGTGGACCTAAATCATGCGCCTGCTGATCATTTTCAAACAGCGCCATTATTCTTAGTTGCCTCGAACGTGTCCGGGTACAGTAGTTTGGAAGCCTTATACGTGCAGCGTTGAACCTTCTGAGGTGGCGTGGCTGGTGTTGATCCCTGAGAAAGGGATCAACCCTATTCTACCAGAACGTGAACGTGAAATTGGGAGCGTGCTTATGATATCATCGCTGGCCTAGTCATCAGCTTTCTCAAACAATGCAACCGTTGCAAATGTAGTGAAAGCCAGTGCCGTAGTCACGGGGAGGCTAGGGGGGGGGGGGGGCTCGAGCCCCCCCTACCTGCCACGGGCCGACCCACGCATATCGTACAAATCTGAGGAGAAAATAACGTATAAGAAGGGGGACCAGTGTGACGATCGCGAAAGTTCTTGCAGTTCCTGCATCTGTCTACACTCTTGAATGGCTTTCAAAGTATGAGCGTATCAAAATACTTCCAATCTGGTGACAGGGCCTCATTGGTCATAACAGCCTTCATGTAATCGCATTGTGAACGTTCAAAACAGTCTAGATTTGCATCTCTTATCTTGCGGTGTGCGCAATAGGCAGCTGGCAATAGAATGTGTATGTTGGCGGACCTAGGAAAAGCCTAGGGGGGGGGGGCAGTGGGGAGAGTTTTCGTATCGAGCCCCCCCCCCCCCCCCTGGAGATCTGGCTACGCCACTGGTGAAAGCTTATCTCCTACGTCACTTGCCCAACACTGTTCTCTTTTCTCGAACACCTCTAAGCACTCCTTCTCTTCTTGCTGCCCCCATGGTACTGATGAATATATTGATTCATTGATTGATTGAATGTCCTAATCCACAGCAAATAAGCACAACCTAAGTACACATACACGCAGTGAGTTATTATGCCGGAGGCAGTGAGATTATGCGTGACGCCTTCATCTACGCCGATTTGCTGTAGATTACAACTGACGTGTATTCGAGCAGAGGTACGCCTTGAACCTAAACGATACTCGGAACACCCACGATGTATTTCATGGGAGCTACACGTGGACGACCACAAAATAGCACCTGTACTACACAATCGTTCCTTCCACAGACGCACTGATGTACTGCACAACATTATGCAGCGCTCTAATAAAAACAAACTTACGTGTAGATCGGGGCTGTGTGGTTTCTTCTGTCTGGACTTCAGTAAACGCTGAAAGGGGAAGTTGAAGTGAATGACAAGAACACGCAGAAAATCAATTTCTGTGTGTTTTTTCATTTTATTGCGGGATGCTGGAAGCACTGCGTGCAATGAACAATAGTTAGGCTATGTTCATGCTCAAACTTTTTGGTCTGTCAAACAGCTCACGACTGTAGGTGAGGGCGGTTGAGGTTATAGCAGCTGTTGTCCGCAGATGTTGCTGCAGATTACGAGTAAAATACGCGTGCGTCCGCAATGTGTTCGCGAGTACAGCGAATATGCACGCACAGCGTCCTTAAGACGGCATCACGTGGACGTCCACCTCTACTCACGCTGTGTGTTTATTCAAGGAACAACGACACATGTCAGCGGAATCATTATCACCAACCGCGTCATTAGGATCGTCGTCGTGCTTCTCGATGGTGGAACATACGAGCTCCTAGGAACGGTGTCCTATGCACTCTCTATTTTTAGGCTGTAACCTACGTCTTGCAAAACCTCCCTTCACTTTTTACTGTCTGAGGATGATATTCTGCAGTGTAGTTGCTGTTCAACGTTTCGTACATAGCTGTACATATAACGGATGTTACAGCTTCGACCGGTGAGGCTATAAAAAAGCTACAAGAAATAAAATTCTTAGCATACCGTCGAGGAACAGCATCACTTAGTGCTATGGATGCGGCCACGTTTCTCTCCATTTTCCTGTGGCATGTTGAAACGCGCACCGTGCGTTGTGTGTTGTTTTTGTGTCGTTCCTTTGTGCTCCATAGTTCAGTAGATTTTACCGTTTCCAACTATCTAGGGCTCTTGGGAGATATTTAGGTGGATGTTAGAGGTGTGCTAGGGGTGGTTGGGAAATCTCTTGCATTTAAGATACAAAACGGGTAGGGAAAAGGGGGCTAAAAGTGCGAATACAAGCAGTCTCAAAACTGCGACAGAACCCTTTTCCGCTGCATAGGGCGAAGCTAATCTGTCAAATCGGCTTGAATAAAGTCCTAATACACGCAAGGCAATACTAGGAACAAAATACGGCAACGTCATCTCCGCGTTGCCAATCCACCTGGCAATACTCTTTCGCACGACAGTGTGAAAATGGCAAAGACCTGACGATAGAACAATATGACCTCGAATGTTGAATGTTGAACTTGAATAACAGGGTGTCCAAGAAAACGTGTCATTGAATTATAATAAAAAACTACACCACGTAGAATCATGCGGTCAACGACATTTGTTCTTGCTAGGTTTTAGCCACATCCTGATATGAATATCGTGTAATGCAAGTTTAATTATGTAAATTTTTGCGAACTGAAGTCGCAAATTCGCCAAGTAAAGGTCCCTTCTTCTACCCCACCAATGTGAAGAGCGTGTCTAATTTACTCAAATTAATGATAATTGACAGGGATATTCAGGGGCTATCCCGTCAGAAAAATAGCTTTACATCACGTTCAACGGAGCTAGCGTACGACCTTTTTTTCAGCGCAATCGTTGTCAGTCCGACGAAAGGAGGTTGGAAACCCATCCCACACCGTCACCGCAGAAAGACATAACACCGGCATGGCTTATCGCGTCCGGCTTTTGCGGGGATCATGCTTTCCCTCTCCCAATTTCAGGAACTGTCACTTTTTCTACTATCACTGTGTGGGCTGGGTTTCGAACCTCCTTCCGTCGGACTGACAGCGATTGCGCTCAAAAAGCCGTAGCGCGTTATGTCTGGTGCTCCGAAAAGCATGATGTTCAGCTATTTTTTCCGATGGGATAGCTCATGAATATCACTGACAATTATCATGAATTGGGTGAATTGGGCACGGGACAGAGAGAGGAGACGACAGGACAGGTGCTAGAGGGTCCTCTCTCTGTCCCGTTCCCAGTGCTAGTTCGTCATGCAGGATCAACACCAACACGCCCGGTTTTTCACCTTGATGACCTTTACTTGGCAAATTTCCGAGTTCAGTTCGCA
Organism: Ornithodoros turicata; assembly: GCF_037126465.1. Lineage (NCBI taxonomy): Eukaryota > Metazoa > Arthropoda > Arachnida > Ixodida > Argasidae > Ornithodoros > Ornithodoros turicata. The sequence goes on along the minus strand of NC_088202.1, from coordinate 5,398,452 downwards.
AATATTTTCATAGTTAAATTTAGGGTACATGGCATTCACATCAGGAGGTACCTACTAAGAACAAATGCTGTTGACCGTATGATTCTAGGGGGCGTACTTTTTTATTATTATTATTATTCAATGACACGTTTTCTGGGACACCCTGTATGTTTTGGAGCCCTCTCCTGATAGTTGTACACTACGATAACTTAAATCATGGGGGGTGATATAAATATTAAAATAGAAAGGCGGCAAAGAAGGCATTATCCCGTATTGTATTGCTCAGAAAGGTACGTAGACCTGCCTGGTTGATCGCTGTCTTTGCTCGTCACCACTGTTGCAGTACCTTCTCCCGTCATCGTCGGTTCTACCGTCGTGCTAGCTGTCGTCCTCCTCGTTGACGTTGCTTTCGTTCTTGGGGGCATCGTCCTCTTCGTTGACGTTGCTGTCGTCCTTCTAGGCGTCGTCCTTCTCGTTGACGTTGTTGTCGTTCTTCTAGGCTTCGGCCTACGCGTAGACGTTGTGCTTGTGCTCTGTGTAGTACTGTGTGGCGAAGTGCTTCCCGGAGTGGTAGCGGATCGTGTCGGAGGCTTCTTGGTCGCCTTTGTCGTCGTTGCCTCTGCCATTTCCGCACTGGATGCGCGGAGATCCTCTTCGGTGTCCTCTGATTTCGCGCCTAGAACGACTGTGCGGACAAAACAGTTATACACCATAGAGCATGCAGTAACACACTATGAACGGTAGCTAAAGCCAAGCAAGAGACATTATATATTCCGACAAGGCGACTCATTCATTTTTGTGGTACTAAGTAGATGTAAAGAATGCTTAACTGCTTCGGATTTTCCTGTCGCATCACTGCTGTGAGACCTAGTTCATGACCTACTTGGCTGGCCGGTCAGTGTCACTGACCCTTAGCCGTGTATCGCTTTGTGCACGAAACTTTGGAGGTGCCTAACTAAAATGTACAAGTAGAAGTCACCTACAAGTGTGCTCGATTGGGCTGCACTTTTTCAACTAGTCGAAACGGAGCAAGTCCCGGCATTCGATTCGGCGCAGGTGCAAGTCTTGGCCCTGTACTCGACCATTCGATTGAAAAAAAAAAAAAAAAAGTGCCGCGAGAGAGGAGCACGAGCTCACGGAAATGTTGCACCTCCTCCGACGTCCATGCAACGTTGCCTGCAGCATGGAGCGGACGACGTGAATAGGGTGCCTGTGGTTACTGCTGATGTCTGGTACAGGACAATCAATTTCGTTAAAACAGGCCTATGTGCCCCAAGAATACACGCGGTCCTCAGGATGTCCTCAAAGTGTCATCACGTCCTCGTCCGTGATGGGATGAATGGAGGAGGTCCACAGGCTGTCATCATAGGAGCGTCCAGTGACTGTTATTTGCGTACATCCTGCGGTCGTCAAGCGGAGGACGAGCACAGGAGAAGCAAATTACTTTAAGACTGCGTTGTGCATTTTAATGCCTGCTAGCAGTTATCAAGTTCCCGATTTATTTCTCACTACCCAATAAAATATCAAAGGAGGGGTGCTCATGCATAAATTTAAAAAATACAAACAAAAATATAAAATGAAGACAGATATAGGGTGCAAATACTGAGCTTCGGATTTTAAAGGAATTCGTCCATGTGCTGCGTTTGACGTGCAGTAAAATACAGTTTGCTAGACCTTTCACAGCGGTCTTGTTGCGTGAGTGTCCGCAAAGGGTCCCTGGCAGGCGGTTGCACGGAGCATTTTATTTCCGAAGAGACAAAAAATAATAGCGTTTCACTGCCCAAGCTCCGCTTACGATGCATGCCTCAAACCAAAGCACTACGAAACGCGGACACTACCTTGATAGCGATTTAATACACCAACGAATTTCTCAGTTCATTGTTGGTTATGTCCAAAATCAAGTTAAACTTAGATAGCTCATCCTTTGTTTTGACTGAGATGCGAAGAGCTGTAACATGGCGTTGTCTTGTGCTGTGCGAAAAAAATATCAAACTAGTTCGTTTTTGGTGCTGTCACGACAGAGTGACTACAAACCGTGTGCCTTGCAACAGTGAGGTTCAACGAGATTAACTGACCCCATGAATAACCTAGTCTGAATGAATGGAAGATCATTACAAGCAGGCAAAAGAAAACACGACTGTGCGAGAGTGCTGCAGTGAGACGAAAATAGGTGCGAAGCCCTCGGCGCGCCCATTTGGGAACGGTGTCGGGAGAGGGCGCAGCCACCAGCCCTAAAAATCCGACGGCGCCCGAACGCGTTCTTCACTCTCCAACCGACGAAGCATTCCAATTCCGGAGTTGATATACTGTAACAGATAGTAGTCTGTCCAGAAACAGCACAACACGCGCAGAATCACAAACTGTTCTCCCGATTGACACCACCGAAACACGGAACACAAGATGACGGACGCCGTGCCGGCCGATGCGAGCTATTTCGAAACTGTGCTGAAACGGCCGCCGGGACCAGGGGCACGAAGCTGTAGTAGAAATCTATTGTACCTGAAAACTCACGTGACCTCCGAGCTGGACCAATGAGTGAGGACTAGCCACCCCATTTCTTTTCCTTTTTTATTCTTTATGTCGCGAATGACGTAAATGACGTGTTATTCGTTTCTGTCTCACTACTTTCCTCCTCTCTGCTCTGCTTCCCGTCTTCTTTTGTTGTTCCTTTTTTTCTTCCATGCACTGTTTTTTTTTTTTTTCGCGTTTATCGGAATGCAGTGGGAGCTTCAGGAATACGACGGAGCCTTGGTTGTTTTTGTTACATGAAGTATTTTATTGTGCGACATACGGTTATGCAAGCAAGGCGTACACAACATGACATTAATGTTGCTCCAGAATTTGCTTGAAGAGGCCTGATAATGTCGGACTGCTCTGGCAAGAACTGCTACTGGGAACTGGAGCTCAGTGGCTGCAAGATGAAAAAAATTGGTATCAGATATACAGTTATGCATGTGAAAGTTGCAATGTAAATAGAAAGAATAAAGGTGTATTGAACGCGAAAAGTAAGAACGGTGGTAGGATTATGAGGAGCTCGCAGCCATGGGGTGTGATGAGCGACCTTAGTACAAAAAATAACTTTTATTGCGCTACTTCACAATGATATATCCAGACCGATTAGCATGACAATCTTGGCTTTGGCGCTACGTACAGAGCAGCTACTACGTGAACGCGTCGGACGAAACTTGTCGAGTGAAATCACCGAGAATCAGACTTACAGTAGCGTCATACCCTTATACAGTACGACGTGAACGTGTATTTAATCATAACATTTAGATGATATTGTTTCACGAAAAGAAATATAGCCTACCATCGTATCTGCAAAGCTACGCTGTCTGTATCGGTCACCGCGTAATCCGGTCCCGATTTCCGGTAACTGTTAAGCAACTTATTCACAATACACGAAGTGAACGCGGTGTTGTAAGGCAACAAGCAACGACAAATGACTTACCTCTCGGCAGTCGTTGACCACGTATCGGGTACGAGGCGTTCGGACGCTCGAATAGTTTCTACACCAAGAAGCAGAGCAAAAATGTTGCGCAGGCATCTTCCCTGGCAGCTGTGACTGTTCGAGGACACTCACATGATACAGCTTGCGTTTTTAAACAGGAAAAATCAGAACTCATAGTCCAACACAACCGCTACACAACACGAGCCGTCCGGAACGGACGCAGGTTCCAACCGGCACAGCCGCCGCGCTGTCGCCCGTTCGAGCGCTCGCGAGCAAATTTGAAAACGGCCAATCATCGCTCAGAAAACGAATTCATCCTCATGGGAACCAATCAGTAATCACTAGCCACCGGATGTCTTCATGACGTTCAATTTATGACGTTTTCTGACGTCCGATGACGTGGCACATCTTTTAGAAAATGTGCCACATGACTTCAAGGGGAACGCGGTGCCTGCGAAAGCTGCAGGTGCCATGTGCCCCCTGAAGTAACTGGTACGACATCCCTGCTGACGCCAGGAGCCACAGTGTACCGGACGTATCGAAGGGTTACTTGTACACACTAATACGCGAAACACATTGCGCCTCTCGAGTTCCCTAACAGAACAATTACCTCCACGCTTCGCAAAAAAAAGAAAAAGCAAGGAAGAAAATGCTCCAAGCACATCGAACATGAAACACCAAATTTTATTGGCTTGCACATACCTTTAAATTGCATCCAGCACATCATCGTTTGCCGAATGGAAAGCATACACGGTTCAGTAATCCCAACACACACATATGGAGCACACGTTGCACGGACACACAACCCATCCAATGATCCGATGCACCAGGCAGTCCTCCAAACGCCGAACACACAATCCTCGGAACTTCTAACAGGCTGGCACTGAAAGCTCAATGAAGATCCTTAGTGATGAACACGACGGTTCCTCAAACGAAATGGCCGAAAAACAATTGTCCAACAAGTGGCAACAGACACCAATTCCTTTTGAGAAGCAGTTGCAATCTTTCACGCGTATGTCTGACCGTTGAGACAGGAAACAACCTGTAAAGAAACCGAAGTGAATATCACGCTGGTGTTGTTCCAACGTTAATGCTGGAATAGTACTCCATTCTGTAACTGACCTCCTCGCAATCGATACAGTCGCACGGTCACCTATAACGAAATAATACAATTAACCTCGCTTGTAATGTACATCGTCGCTTCACCGATGCAGCCGATCCTCTCCTGCCGCCATTTGCAATGCGTCCACCGTCTGCAACAGAATGTACTTCGATTGTTAAACACGAGTAAAACGCAGGCGCCGTACGATCCATCACAGCTAGGTTGGCTTACCTTAAGCAAACATGAGACCTGTACTTAAAAAGCAAGGTGTCATCCTTCTCAAACGCGAGGTTGCAACGCAGACAGCGTCAAGAAAGCGGGAAGCTGGAAGGAACGTACTGCGGGAGAATACGTTGTGCCGTGTCACTCCTTACCGGCGGAGCGCGGAACAACGTAGTACGCTCCAACGAAGGCACGCTTGGTCAGCCGGCACACGCATTATTCAACAAGCACACGAGTACAAGGTTCAGGAGGCACACATATTATTCAGCGGGCACAAAGCCGTTTCATACCAACGTGACTGCTTTGTACCTGCTGAAATTTGGCGATGAGGATCGCTGTGCTTGCCATTTGGTAACCGTTACGGCTGCTTCCAGACGGTTACGGCTGTGTACCGGCTGCACTTTCTGAGGGAACTTTTTTAACTGGCACATATCCGTCACAGGATTTAGAGTGTACATACTCTACAGCCGCATCCTCGGTTACCTGAGGAGGATTGGATCACGCTACAGAGGTGTTTAGAAGTTTAGTAAGTTATTTCTTGCCCGGCATCGCGCATATTTTGTCTTGCAAGCTTTGGGTCAACGAGGCAGTTCCTCCATCCTGTCCAATGCAATGGATGATGGCGTAACAACGAGCCCTGTTGTGGCAGGGAGGCAACGTCCCTTTGCTCTCTGGACTTCCAGTTTCAGGGGTGAGTTTTCTTTCTTTCTTGTCCTTCGCTTTGCTATTTGTTCCGGCTTGTGTTCACAATCGCATGCTGTAGGGCTGTGGAGCACAGCAACTGAATACCGTTTTCTTTGTCTGCAGAATGTCGTTGCGTATGAGTGACGGACACAATGGAGATGTGGGACAGAAATAAATGCGTGGTAATAAAATTCACTCGTCTGATTACGCTCAGTGCTGTCTGTGTTGCAGTAAAATACGGGTTGAGTGAACACTTTGCTAGGGGCAACATAATTAAGATTGTTGCATTTGTTTAAAAACAGTGCGTACGTTGAGCAGTTCTTTCATTTGATAGCTGACTGTGTAAAACCGCACACATCATGTTGGCTCGGGTATCTCTACGTTTCATGTCTTTGTTATTTTTATAGGGACCGTGCGACACCTAAAGATGGCACGCTGCTCCGTCGCGAGAGCGCCGCCAGTGGCGGTCTTGGAAGTATCCGACGTGATACCACGCCGCCCGTTCTATGCACTCTCAAGTGGAACCGTAGCTTGCGTGGCGACCGCTGTAATCAGAAGGGCTAATTTTCGAACTGCAAATAATGTGGAACCTTTCTGGGGCGCGAACGAAGAGAATGGAGACAAACTGCACAGAAGCAACCACCGCATTTATAATGTATGTAACAGTGCGGAAGGAGAACAGCCACTCGCGTCTGTCTGGTCAAAACACCTGTAAGTGATGCGTCGAGAGGATGGTTATTTGACGCCTCACAAAATCATGGCTTGCTACCGAAGGCTATATACGTGTATTTCTCTGACTCCAGCCATTTGTAATATAATGTTTTTGACTGAGTCTTGTATTCCTTTCGTCCTCTTTGCTTACACATAGCTTCGTCACTGAAATCTACATCGTGTGTCCGTTTTATCCATACAAATAAACTCGTAAGGTCACAACTTATTGTCTGACTTGTACTGCAGTTTTTCCAGTATCTTCAGATACAATAACGCTAAAGCGATCCTCAAAGAAGAAATTATGAGTTTTTACCTCGGCTACCGCCGTAGGTTTGCGGCACGACAGCTGTGAAATGGTCGGTGCGTAAATACAAAACCTTTTGGACAACGTAGAACTTCCGTTCTCACTGTGAGATTCGTGAACCATATTACCGGGAGCAATATCGGCTCTGGGCACTGGCGATGAAACACCTCAATCATCATCTCGAAAGAGGTTGCCGTTTGGTCGGTGCATTTGACGGTGATGCAGTATCCAGCGGGGTTTCACCGTCACGAAAGTGGGAAGTGTAATTCATTCAGAGAACTGATGTTCTGAGGCTGGAACAACATAGAAGGGACAATCACATACAAGGCCTCAAGTTGCTTGAGAAATTAACGATGTAAGATGGAAGTCACTGAAAAGGTTAGCCAGCTGTAGGACTCGAACCCACATCTTCTGGATTACCGGTCCAGGGCTCTACCAATTGAGCTAAGCTAACACGCCTTCTCAGCGACCTCCAAGGTTGCGTCATCTGAAGGGACAAACCAGTCACTCTCTCTCACTCATCCTCCTTTCACTCTTACATTTTTGCACACTCATACACACATTCATACGACAGGGATCGACGCAAGCGGCAAATGTTGATCATGAGAGAACTGATGTTCTGAGGCTGGAAAAACATAGAAGGGACAATCACATACAAGGCCTCAAGTTGCCTCAGAAATTAACTGACGTTAGCTTAGCTCAATTGGTAGAGCCCTGGACCGGTAATCCAGAAGATGTGGATTCGAGTCCTACAGCTGGCTAACCTTTTCAGTGACTTCCATCTTTCATCGTTAAAATCTTAGGCAACTTCAGGCCTTGTATGTGATTGTCCCTTCTATGTTGTTCCAGCCTCAGAACATCAGTTCTCTCATGTTCAACATTTGCCGCTTGCGTCGATCCCTGTCGTATGAATGTGTGTATGAGTGTGCAAAAATGTAAGAGTGAAAGAAGGATGAGTGAGAGAGAGTGACTGGTTTGTCCCTTCAGATGACGCAACCTTGGAAGTCGCTGAGAAGGCGTGTTAGCTTAGCTCAATTGGTAGAGCCCTGGACCGGTAATCCAGAAGATGTGGGTTCGAGTCCTACAGCTGGCTAACCTTTTCAGTGACTTCCATCTTTCATTGTAAATCATTGATCATTTTGCAGGTCCTCGTTCAGTTTCATTGAAACCAGAACAAAATAACTATATATACGCTCATGTTGTACACACCTCATGCAATGGTCGAACGCGCGTCACAAAAGCTATTCGCTGCGAGTATTGTGCCCTCGGTGGTATTGGAAGCATAGAAATCACGAGAAATGAAACATCTGATCCCTAATGAAGAGTTCTTTTAGGTGCTGGCACAGTTAGCGATGCAACAGTTCCAGTGTGGCAAAAAAAGACGCCCGCACTTCACATGTAAAGAAAGCTAGCTACCCGGCAGCTATCACGCAAGGTACTTTCTCCGGAGACCGCATCGCGGCGCCACCAGCTTGTCGCACGGTCCCTATAGATGCTTGCAGACTCGTGGACTGGAGGTGACGAATACACGCCTGGCCTGGGAGTCATTTGTTGGCAACACTACACCTGATCCTTTTCAGGCGTCTTCTTGTATACGCCCTTTTTTAATACCTTTGTGGACTTATCCCTTTGTCGATTTTATTACCAAACAGGGTCTGGGCGTATACAGACAAGAAGCAAGCAGCAAACGAGTATGTACTCTGCTGTGAATGCAAGTATACCTCAAGTATACCATTATGACTATCAAAGGCACTTCCAAATACATTCATCTATACATAACGTATCTTTGTCATGTACCCAAGGAGACTGGGATGGAAGCCGCAAACACGAAAGTTGCTGAAGGCCAAATAGGGCACCCGTGATGAACATGGCTCCCCAGGACAACATATCTTTGTGTTGAAGCCGGTCTGTGCATATTTTAATGAAGTCTATGAGGTCTGCACCTCGTTCCACCCTGTAAGTTCTCATGCACCATCTTGATTCTGAGAGTTATGTGATAATATGATCATTGACACATTTCTTGGTGACACACATGCAAATGAAAATATCAAAGATCAGTGTAGTATGATTGACATCTGAAGGTTGTGTCAGTGCAGGGTGTATGATCTTTAATTCAGACAAGCAGTTCTAAAGGCAGCAGCTAGGCAATCACAGGCGATTTTCTCCATTGTCTGTTTCCTGTCTGTCAGTCATACGGCAAAGTGCAGACAAAAGTTTTGTAAGAAGTAACGGGTGCACAATGTTTTTTCATGTTTGTTTTTTATGATATATTTAGTTTTTGTATAATGTTGCATATTTTCTTGTGTCTAATTATTATTATATGACTGTTCAATTGTTTGCATTACTGAGTGAGGTATCAAATCCTTCCTTAGCACAAAGCTGGGCCAACAGCTGTGGAGTAAGGACCATCAACACCACGCATCTGCTATTGGTGGGTAGTTTCATTTTAAATTGAACAACGTGTGAAAGTCGTATTTTTTAATTCGCCCAGAAAACATATATGTTAGATGACAGCTCAAACGACGCAAGTCGCGCCACGTGCGACGCTCGTGCGTGGAGTAGTTTCCGCATGGGACAGGAGGAAAGTCAGAGGCTGCTCGAGCGCGCATTCTTCTGGACCGACTTTGACGGGATCTAGCACCGCTGATTTTTTGCCTAGGAACTGGAGTTTTTTTGTGATTGTAGGCTGCACCATAGACACTGTCGACAGCCACCCACAGAAGTCTGAGGGCCACAGATTTTCTGTTAAAAAATACCAAACTCGGCGTAAACGTTCAAAAAGGCCAAACTTTGTTACCAATTCATGACGGAACGTCTGAGGATATCGATATCGAGCTTAGTACCATTCGATAGGATGTTGAAAGACCTTTCGTGCTGTATAAAGTTCATTTTTCTCAGTCTAATGCTTTCTGTGTTATTAGCTTGTGAATCGCACAGGGGAGGCGAAAATTGCCAATGTTGCATCTCAATTTTCTCAAAAATGCCATCTTCGATTTCCTTGATTATTGTTGAAAAGGTGGCGTCATGCCTCTACTTTAGACGCCAAGCGAGGCAATCTTTTATTTTTACCGGAGAGACGCGCAGCGATTTTTTTTTTTTTTTTGTCAGGCAGAGTCCACGAGGCTGCGGCCTTGCGCGCCCCACCTACGAGCACGCGACGTTCAACCTCTTCTTTGCTACAGGTCTCCCGCTGACGGAGAAGTGAATGACCACACTGCGTGAGCTTGTTGTAGTGTCCCCAGAGCATCACTTTACGTTTACCGAATGGTCTCCCAGTTCCGTCAGGCTCATTCAAACCGTGGGAGAGTACATGAGTTGCCTGTGCGCCCTTGACGAGAAGTCCCAGTCCTCGAACATACCGACAAAGTAGTGAGAAGAAACGAAGCGCGTCGTAAAGGTCCTTTATCCAGTGGTAACATCGTAGCTCCTGTTTCAGGTTGTCACCAGTCCCCCAAGCAGTGTGAAAGTCACATCATTTTCATTGGTAAAAGAACGTCGTGGAAGATTCGCAAAACTTAAAATGTACCCATTGCGAGACCCCTGCAGGTGATGGATGCAACCATTGGATTAGCATCATCCGATAGGTTTAGATATGACCTTTCACATAATATAAAATGACTGGGTTCAAGCGCATAGACGCCAAAAGGATTATTGAAGACCACACCAACACAGGTTTAAGGTACCTACGGCTACCGGAAACGAGGGATTTTAGTTGTGCGATGTTCTGTCGGAAATTTTGATTCCCACGGTGGCATTGACACAGCTCGTGGAGGGCGAACGTGTTATACTTGAGAGCAGCAAATACTCTCATCACAGCTGTCTTACGGGCTTTGTATATAGTACTCGTCGTGGTTCCGAAATAACGCTACGGGGCATAAAACTAATTAAAGGTAGCATGCACAGCTTCGGAACTATCACTTATTGCGCCCAAGCTAAGAGACGGCTGCAACCAGGCAATTTGTATTCTCACGTATTGTAACTTTCTCTCCCCTGTGGCCGTAGTTCTGCCTTCCTAATATTAACTCGCACGACAGCCTCATAGTGTGCGTATGTGCATTGCCTCAAGCACATGTGCGGGAGAATAGTGAATATGGGCACATGCATACGCACACGTCGTTCGTGCGACTTCCATGAAAGTGCGTAATAGCAAGTTCAAGGCGCCCACAAAAGTATTGCCCTGCGTCTCCAAAGGAAAAAATAAACATACGTACCATAAGTAAAAAATAAGTACAGAATGCAACATCTGGGCAATAAATTACAAAGCAAAGATTACGAAGCAAAGCACGCTCGTAAACATACGAGGAGCGCCTTTGTGTGGAAAAATCGCTCCACGGAAAGGTAGCCCAGCATCTCAATCAAAAAGAGAAAAGGTACCTACCTTACCAGCAGCGCAAGGTACAGGTATAATTCTGCCCCTATGGAATAAATCGTGAAAAATATCCTGGCGTTTTAGAAATAATTAAGATCGAACATACAAAATTTTCGCGTACCACTCGTGGTTTTGCGATACTAGGCGGACGAAAAATGCGCTTGATCCCAGTAACTTTATATGTGAAAGGTCCTGTAACGCTTTCGGATGATGCTAATCCAATGGTGACAGCCATCATCTGCAGGCGTCTCGCAATAGACACATCTTACGTTTTTCGAAACTTCCGCAACGTTCTTTTTTGAAAAGGATATGAATTTCGCGCTGCCTGGGGGACTGGCGGCAACCTGAAACAAAAGCTACGATGTTACCACTGGATAAAGATCTTTACGAAGCGCTTCGTTTCTTTTCACTACTTTGTCGGTATGTTCGCGAACTGGGGCTTCTCGTCAAGGGCGCACAGGCAACTCATGTACTCTGCCATGGTTTGAATGAGCCTGACGGAACTGGGAGACCATTGGGTAAACGTAAAGTAATGCTCTGGGGATACTACAACAAGCTCACGAAGTGCGGTCATTGATTACTCCGTCAGCGGGAGGCCTGTATCAAAGAAGAGGTTGAAGGTCGCGTGCTCGTCGATGGGGCGCGCAAGGCTGCAGTCTCCTGGACCACGCCTGACCAAAAAAATCGCTGCGCGTCTCTCAGGTAAAAATAAAAGATTGTCTCACTTGGGGTCTAAAGTAGAGATATGACGCCACCTTTTCAAAAATAATCAAGGAAATCGAAGATGGTATTTTTGAGAAAATTGAGATGCAACATTGGCAATTTTCGCCTACCATGTGAGATTCTCAAGCTAATACACAGAAAGCACTAGACCGAGAAAAATGAACTTTATACAGCACGAAAGTTCTTTCAACGTTCTATCGAATGGTACTAAGCTCGACGTTATCAGACGTTCCGTCATGAAGCAAATTGTTAACAAAATTTGGCCTTTTTGAACGTTTACGCGAAGTTTGGCATTTTTTAACAGAAAATCTGTGGCCCTCAGAGTTCTATGGGTAGCTGTCGACGGTGTCTATGGTGCAGCCTACAATCACAAAAAACCACCAGTTCCTAGGCAAAAAATCAGCGGTGCTAGATCCCGTCAAAGTCGGTCCAGAAGAAAGCGCGCTCAAGCAGCCTCAGACTTTCCTCCTCTCCCACGCGGAAACTACTCCACGCACGAGCGTCGCACGTGGCGCGATTTGCGTCGTTTGAGCTGTCATCTAACATATATTTTTTCTGGGCGAACTAAAAAATACGTCTTTCACACGTTGTTCGATTTAAAATGAAACTACCCTGGTAAGAGTACTTCCATTTCTTTGAAGTCTTCTTTGCCTCGTATTGGCACCTTGCAGTGGTCATTTCTTCTTGTTTTTGTAAAACATATTTCTGTTTTGTGCAACAGAAAGAAAGTATGCTGTCACAAAACAAGAGTCTGTGCTGCAGCTGCAACCTGGGCCCTCAAAGCATTTGCACCACTGCAATAGATTTATAGTAACATCTCTATCTTATAGGGTCATCACTGCTACACTTCTCAGGCATTGTTCTGACTGCATGGAGCGTGGAGAAAGCATTGGCGCTTCAGCTCGGAGTGTATTTCAACTACGATGTGCAGTGCATGCCACAAACGTTTCTTATATGTTACAATTCATGCAATGGTATGCGTTCTCATGTATTACACTCATCGTATTATAAATCGTTATCACGTAGTCACAACTACTCCGCTCTATTCGTGGTTGTATTGTTCATAGTTACCCTGGGGTGACAATAAGTTTCACGGCCATGTGTTTCAAATGTTTCTTTTTTTCTGTCTTTCTATTCCTTGGTTTCACAGATACTGAAAAACCTGCTGCTGCTGCTCTAGGCAACATGGTGTTATTGGGCAACTGGGTTATCATACATTCACTTGTGGACAGCTAGGTTTATTATGCCAGTTCCGGTGGCACAAGAAAATTAGCGGCCTTATCTAATTCATGAACAGATGGCCGACCTGCACATGAAGCTTTGAAGGCAGTTCAGCACCTGACATGGTACAGCATGAAAAATTAGGATTGTTGAAAAATGACCTTTTTATTTCACAGCTATTTTGGCCACATCAGCACAGAAAGAGGAACAAAGCACCCCCAACGGTAAACAATAAGTGGCATGCCTGTTTGCGTTCTATCACTCCTCTACAAACTGGGGTAAATTGAAAGGTAGGTATCCCGTTAGCCCTTTCTTAGTCTGCCATTTGATGCTGATTATTTCTATTTGGTCCACATTTCCTAAAATTTCATACCCAACCACTGTGCTTTTGAGTCCCTATTTGTGAGTCTTGATATTGTTCCTTGCATCTTCTTCTACATGTGTTCGTTAGGATAAGCTGAATACTACAGGGTAGGCACAACAGACATACTTCTGTGCTTTCGCGTACTTTGTCCACGTACGTGCATTGTGCTTTTTCAAGTGCACAGATTCAAACAGTGTGTTGAGCGCTTCAGTTTATACATAAATATGTCTTGTCTGTTCGTATGCCTTACCACTCAATGTTCCTAATTTCGTGTTTTGTTCTGATTTTAGGAGCCGTTGCAAGCTGCCGTGCTGCAGAAAGTTACTGCACTGTACACTTCAGTGAATATATTGTCTTATGAACACAGAACATGTGGTGCGGGTGTCTCATAATGATACAGGCCGAATATGATTCCATAAAATGGTAGACCGTAATTTTTACAGGCTGGTGCGTGTTCCTATAATACAGTGCCCGATCATAATAACGGTGAACCATTAAACAGCAAGAACACGGTCCCATCGATGGGGTGAACACGTAATGTAGGAATACAGCGACATGTGAATTTCATGAGTTTGTGTCGTATATCTCGAAAACACTTTCCTGTCATTGTCACAGTGTTCACAATTAATACAGCTGCCATGCATTTTAACGTTTTTTTCACGGAATATTTTTTGCAGTGAACTGGCACTTGTCTGCCTCACATCTTTCACAGTATCCTGTACAGTTGCAATATGATTTTTAGAACCACACATTTAGAAAACTAAGAAGAAATGGAGGGGGCCTGGCCCGTGGCCCAAGGTATCTCTGGTGGATAGACTTCGGCCAGACAGTAGGTAGACTTGCTGTCACCAAATGCCGGTAGACGTTCTACAGAAAGTTGTGTTCCAATAGCCCATAGAAAGGTGACGTGGGTGGTAGACAGTCTTGATACTTTCTACACACAGCCTCATGGCTCGGTGATTAATGTTCTACCGACTTATTCATTTCGAAAGACAATCAATGTTTTTGTAAGGGCGGTGCATGGAGTATCCATTGAAATCATTCAATATGTATTTGTACCCTTATATTTGCTTGTATTTTCTGTTAGTAGTGGCTAGTTCCATCTCAAATCGAACAATCCGGTACACTTGATGTCTCGAATGAACGGGAAAAATATATGTTGAACCCATCGGTAAGTTAGGAGAAATAAACGCTTTCCGTGTCCTCTGCGCTGCGCGATTCGGGAAGTAGGAGAGGAGGAAAAAACTGCCTCTCATAAGGCGACGTCGTCGCGAGCGGGTTTGAGCGTTCGCTACAGGGCCATTTCTTCTCGCATTATAGTAATTTCTTGATCTGGCTTTAGACCACTTAGGGCACAATAGGATCCTTCGTTGGCAGTGCTGTATCGGTTTTTGTTTGTCTGCAAAAAAATATCAAAGTTGACTCAGAGTACCGAAAAACACCATATTCACTGCAGCTTTGCGGACGATGTACAAAACGGATAAGACTGGGCTTTATGCCGTTTAATTTGTCGTTCATGTGGCTATCGAATGATGTATAATTTGTTGCTCTACTCTGTCAGGAACGTAAGCGATACCTCTTTCAGTAACACCATACCACGGAAAAATGACGAATTTCGGAAGCCTTTATCTAAAAAACCCCACAAAAAACTTGCCTCAAAAATTTTATATGTTGTAGGTAGTTCCTTAGACTATGCACAGAAGAAAAATCAAAAGTCGGACTTTATCGCTAGGCGCACTGTGAATTTTTTGCCAGCCCTATACGCGGAGCGCATTCAAGCCGGGCACCGTGTCCCGCGTGTTGCAAAATCGAATTTTCCAAAGGGACTTTCAACTTCTGTCTTAATTGCTATCATTTGAAACCGTTCTGAGCGCTTGCATTCATAATAGTGTTGTAATCGCTGAATGTAACTTGTGGAGCAACCATATGTGCTCACATTTTTTGCGGGATGACACACATGCATAGCAAGTGCTGGGAGCCCGTAAAGAACAGAATGCTTTAGAATACTTTTACGTCTTTATAAGAGGTATATTTGTCCATGGTGATCATATCGAAGCACATTTAGAGTACACAGAATAACAAGAATTTGACAGCGAAGAAGACAAGGTGACGAAGGTAAGAAGGTAACGTAAGTTATGCAGAGCATTCCGGGTGGATGAGAGTGCTCGTGTCATGAACTGCTTTAGGCCGTTGTGGAAGCCACTTTCCTTAATGTTACTTGTGATGGCAGGTTCTTGTCAGATTTTCTATCAAATGTGGGCAACATTGCTGCGTGTTGTGATTCAGCCACCTTTGCTGTGAAGTACTTGAAGCAGCTTCTGCATAGCTGGCCCATTTCTGTTACGCCTTCGGCTTGATCTGCTGGAACCACAGTCTTTATGGCAGCTACGCCGATCTCCGAAGCAAAGCGAAAATCCTTTGTCTATAGCACTTTTTTATTGTGTATGAGGCGGTAGTCAGCGAAATCCACACGATCAGCACTGTACAACGAAGAGACCATGGAGGTAGGTGTGATACCAGGACGACACACTACAGTAATGCAGATGTCGTCGCACTTTCTGTATAAGGGCACTCCATGCACTTCTGTAGTCGAGAAGTGAGTGAAGCGTCTTCTGTGTGTAGGCGAAACTTTGCGCAAGGTGTCTTCAGGGAGTAAATGCGATTAGGACCTTCCCATGGTCGCAGCATGTCGAACCGAATAACATATTGGAAAATCGGGCTGTTTCGGCAAGGTTCACAAAAGGCACCATGAATTAGCCTTGAGTGTGTGCGTATGACACTACAACATTTTCCTCAGTGCAATTTCCCCCGTCCGAGGTCATGGGGCCGTAGGAAAGGAAATGTTTCAAAGAATACTGGAAGTCACTGCGTCCCTCCTGCCATAATGCATACAGTATACATGCTTGTTTAGAATAACCCTGAACAGATATGCCTCTTACAAACATGTAAAATCATTCTGTTCTTCCCGGGCTCCCAGCACTTGCAATGCATATGTGACATCCCGCAAAAAATGCGAGCACATCTGGTTGCTCCACAATCTAGATTCAGCGATTACACCATTGTTATGAACGCAAACGATCAGAACCTTGAAAAGGAAACCTTGAAACCTCAGAATGGTTTCAAATGACAGCAATTACTTTCTATATTAAGACAGAAGTTGAAAGTCCCTTTGGAAAATTCGATTTTGCAACACGCGGGACGCTGTGCCTCCGCTTGAATGCGCTCCGCGTATAGGGCTGGCAAAAAATTCACAGTGCGCCTACCAATCAAGTCCGAATTTTGATTTTGCTTCTGTGCATAGTCTAAGGAACTACCTACAACATATAAAATTTTCGAGGTAAGTTTTTGGTGGGGTTTTTTAGATAAAGGCTTCCGAAATTCGTCATTTTTCGGTGGTATGGTGCTACTAAAAGAGGTATCGCTTACGTTCCTTACACAGTAGAGCAACAAATTATACATCATTCGATAGCCCTATGAACGACAAATTAATCGGCATAAAGCCCAGTCTTATCCGTTTTGTACGTCGTCCGCAAAGCTGCAGCGAATATGGTGTTTTTCGGCACTTTGAGTCAACTTTGATATTTTTTTGCAGACAAACAAAACCCGGTACAGCACTGCCAACGAATGATCCTATTGTCCCCTAAGTGGTCCAAAGCCAGATCAAGAAATTACTATAATGCGAGAAGAAATGGCCTTGTAGCGAACGCTCAAACCCGCCTTATGAGAGGCAGTTTTTTCCTCCTCTCCTATTTCCCGAACCGCTCAGCGCAGAGAATTCGGAAAGCGTTTATTTCTCCTAACTCACCGATGGCTTCAACATATATTTTTTCCCGTTTATTCGAGACATCAAGTGTACCGGATTGTTCGATTTGCGATGGAACTAGCCTAGTACTTGTGTAATTTGTACATGATCACTGCTCGTTGGGTTGGATTAGGTTATGACAAACAAACCGGAACACCAATTAACAGGCGCAGGCATTAAAATACACAACACAGTATTGAACTAATTTTCTTTTCCTAGATACGTCCTCCGGTTAACGACCGCTGGACGTACACAAATGACCGTCCGTGGAAGATCCCTAGATGACACTTTCAGGCTCTCCTCCTGACACCCGTCACGAACGAGACGAGGGCAGTACCTGTCGTGTACTTCATATGCAGTCCTTTTTACTGCTCCTTGTACATTTCCACGAATCTGAGACAGCTATAGAAAGCTTCTACCAGTCACTTTTATCATCTGCTTCAAAACCTGCAAGGGGTCCTGGGAGTGTTTGTCAAACCTTGCCGTCGCATTTGTCCAAACTTGGTTAATCTTCATGTATTGTTAAAAAGTGTGGTGACGTGGCTAAAAGTAACAAATAGAGACCGGTCAAATGACCATGTGGCCTTTCCGGCTTGCCGTTCGTCGGGGGAGGGCATGAACTGTGTACGCGGTAAATAAACTCACTTCGCTGAAGCTAGTTTTGTTTTGCTACGGCTTCCCCGTTGGTAAGGCGGACTAGTTGCGCCGATGAGGCGGATATTTCCCCCAAGCTTTACCACAAGCTTAGCAAGTAGAGCAAACATGTACCTTAAAGGGACCATGAAATGATTTTCCAGAATTCCGAGTACTCTGCAGGAAACCGTTCTCATGATCCATCACTATCGTACACACATCGGCTTTTAACCGTATTCAGTACAACGGGAGCGCAGTTATCAGACAAAAATAGCAGGGCGTGATCGCTGGATATATGCCTTCGAAGTGGGCTTACGTCATCGCCATCCAGCCGACTGTGAACGAGGAGGAGGACACACCCCGCCGGACCACATGGATGCATGGTTTCGGTTTGGACAACAACGACGTCGTATATCTCCTGTCGAAATCACTTGAAATATGGCAAAAGGCAAATTATCAGCAATTGAGGAAGAGGTTATGCGACACGTGCAATGTGTCGTTCGGTACGCAGCAGCTCGTAAAATGTCACCGACAAAGGTATGTTCTGATGAAGAAGAAGTTCAAAGAGGAAAACGTGCTCCGGTAACCATGCTGACAGTCAACGGCTATATTACATTTCTCGTAAGATTATGTGTCAACGGTTAGTTACATTCTCGTGTCCAAGTCAAATTAAAACATATTTCATGACAAAGTATGCAAGCTTGTTTGAAAATTTTGCACTTTGCTCGCAAAAGCCCGTCCGCGAATCGACTACATGTTCTGTGTATGATGTCACGGCCAGTTCGCCTCGGAGGCGGGCCATAGTAGCTGCCGTCCACGCATGTGGTAAATATAGAATATTTTCGCTATTTGTACGATTTTCAACTTCATATTTCACAGAGTGAATGCTTTAGTACAGGGGAACTAATTAAAGATGACCATGGGCTTTTCAAATATCCTTTAATGGTCCCTTTAAGAAATTATCAGGCTCGATCATTAGTTCGTAGTATTCGATTTTGCCATGCCGACACTGCGGTGTTGGAAATTTATCGTTTGTCACTTGCCGTTTGTAGTCACAACGTTGTGTTTCCGAATGCGCCTTGCATTTTGTTGAATTAAAAAAAAGATAATATTGGTGCGCTAATGTAGATGGATTGTCAAGTGGAGAAGAACGAACACTTCTGACATCATCTTGTGTTTGAATTTAATGGAGCAGCAATGGCAGCGGACATGACTCGGACAATGGATGGCTCGGAAAGCTCGACGACTCGCAGCGGATTTGTGCCAAGGGGATGAAACTCGCGAGTTCCTTTGCGGACTAAAGTGAGGCGCTGCGAGCCTTTCGCGTCATCAAACGTCATGAAACGTCAAAATTGTTACGTCGAAGCGCGAGTTCTCTACCGAGAGCATCCCATTGGCTCCTGCGGCCGCTCTCCTGGTATGCGAGCGCTCATTGGTCCGTTTGAAATTATAACCTTTTCGTGGCGCGGGAAAGCGGGCACCGCCGCGTCTGGGGTGCCGGAGCAGTTCGCCGTAAAGTTTCGAAATATGGTGCAGCAGGGACGCACGCATAGCATCTTTGCCGGTACAGCTTTGGATGGCTTTTAGTGCCAGTCGATACCGACTCTGCAAAACTCGAATCCTCTTGGATACTTCTGCAAGTAAATTCAGTGATAGATAATTGGAAGGCGCAGGTCTGCTTCGCTTGCTTGGCGCGACAACGATTCAAGAAGGATCAATACTGTGTTTTTCCACTCGATGGCAGGTAAGTCAGTTCCTATTCCATTCTGCCACTTAGCGTAGCATAGCATAGCACCGCACCTGTGGCATATACTCAGCATTTCGGCCGGTAGAATTTTTAGTTTTCACGTTTTCTGATCCCTATTCTGGTCTTTCTTGCTCAGGTATCAACTAGGTACTGCTCAACTCATATCTGCTTCAGAAAAGTATCGGCATGGACGCAATAGAATGGATATGCCACTCTGAGTGGTTGGAACATCATCTTTTGGCCTAGCAGCTGCACAGCCTTGACGGGTACAGACGGGTCAGCCTTGACATGTGACACTATACAAGCAGCAAAGGGATATGGACATGTTTCCTGTCATGCTGGATTTGTGAATGTGTGTGCCTGTGCAGTGAATTTACTGATCTACTGTGAAGTCTTCCACTTGAGACATCAGCTAACAGTGAATGTGAAGTTGCTTCGGATATTACTCGAACTTCAGAAACAATGTTCATGTAAAGTTCGTGTTTGGCGCAGATACAGAAGACTGCATATGTGTGATTTGGAAATACCAATCCCGAAAAATAAAGCACCTTGTGCAACAGAAAGAGCCAACGCTTCCGCGTTTTATTTATTTCACTGGATGCGAACGAAAATCCAGAACCGCCAAAGCGGGGAGAGAACAGAGGGGAAAGGGAAAGAGAACCCCTCGGCAGCGTCGCTTTACGTCACGCGTCACCCATGGAGACAAAATAAAACAAAGCAAAAAACTACTCTACCGAGGCCCAACGATTGGCTCGACGTCTGAGGTCACGTGAGTTTTTCCCGACAATAGAAATATACTACACGTTCATTCCCCTGTTTGTGCCATGTGCGAGGAGAATGGCCATGCCGAGGAGAAAGCATGGACTAAAAACATCGTTGCACGAGCTGAAACGACGTTCACTGCTTAGCGCCGAAGCAAGAAAGAGCCCGGAATAATTTCGACTGTAGCTCCGTAAAGAAATCGAAGTTCTGAATTATGATAATAAGTACGAAATTAACATAGCGTGTAACGTAATTTGAAGTCAACTTGTTTTTGTATTTTAGTGCCCCTTTAACTCAAAGCCAGCAGATTTCTTCAGATGGGAAATAGGAAAGCTGCCCCATACTTTTTTGTCTTTGTTGATCTCAAATGAATATCTAATAAAACGTTTTTCACGGGGAAAAAGGACACTGCGATATTATGTACCCAACTGTATAACCGAGTTACATAAAGTCTGCACACTTCTGCGATTTACTTACTTTCGCTTCCAGTGAGGGACGGCGTCACCGTCGGAAAATTGTTTTCTTTTCCCCCGAGAAAAAAGTTTCCCCCGCTAGGGAAGCGATGTATTCGGCGCCATCGTGCAGTACTGGTAGCGAACGAGAAAACCATCCGCACTGCAAAAATGCAGCAAGTTTCTCGAATTTGCGTACTGCAATCAATTCCTAGACTATTACTGTAGGGAATGACATCATTTTGGCCCAGATATCGCGGTCGTGCGTGCATCTTCCATAGACTTCCATGTAGCCAAGACGCGACTGCAACATTTGTGCGTGCGAAAGGCACAGCTCCACAACTGCAGCTCTGCACAGCTCCAGCTACGTTTCAGCGAGTCATGGACACCGTACTGGCTGGGTTAAAATGGCAAACCTGCATTGCGTGATATCCAGTACGTCTTCATCTTCGCCATCCTGCCGAACTGCCCCCGTGACGTCATCCTCGGAATGGCTCGGAAGCGGTCATCGCCTTCACCAACGGAGTAATTTCCTTGGAGACGCCAGAAAGGGAAGACGGCGATAATGCGTGGCTGACATGTATAAGCACACCCTTCTGCAAGTACTACAGGTTTTGAGTGACTGTTTCGCCACTTCGTCCAAACAGCGACAGACGTCGGTAGGAAAGTTTTTCAAACTTTAATTCGCCGACAATCAGTGGATCGCTTCATCCTTTCCCTAGATTCCCTAGATAAACTGGAGGGGAACACGCCTGTGCACGTTTCGTAACAGAAATTTAGTGAGGATTACAAGAACCCTGTGTACAAAAATTCCCGATAGGCTGGCTTTCTTAGGAGTGAGCCCGCCCTAAAAGGGACCATGAAATTTTCCCAAACCCCCCGCCATTTGTATGCCTGGAAACGGCGCTTCGTGTGGAGAAACAAACCTGCTAGAAATTTTTCCTGGCGAAATTGGTCCATTCTATAAAAAGCGCGCCGTTCGAGTTTCTCTTGCGCATTCGTCCTCTCCCACGTGCTCCCTTGCCACTTTCCTACGTGTCGACCAACTGCACGTGCTGCCAAATGTCACTCGTTACGTCACCGCTGTTGTGCGATGCTAAGCAATGTCCGTCGACAGCAGCATGGTGCCTTTCGCATGCACAAAGGTTGCAGTCGCGTCTTTCCAATACTGAGGCATGTCGCTTGTCTTCGTTGCAGGTGTTCGGGTAACACGCAATAATGAATTGGTTTGTTTTGTGTGTGTGTGTGTGTATGTGTGTGAATCTTTCCATGTACTTGCGTTGGCAGTATAACCCATCAGATGCAGCCAGCCTAGGCGAAAATCTGGACTTGTCCCAGTTGGATGTTTGATGGTCCTGGAATAGTTCCAGTTGAATGTGGATGGTCCCAGCTGGACTCCCAAGTGGAGTGGCTGTTCCGCTTTGGTGACACCAGTGGTACCACTCTGGTCTCAGATGGTTCCAGAAGTTCCAGCTGGAGTCTCACAGGTACCATTTTGTTCTCAGAATGGTCACTTGAGATGCCGAGTTGGGCAGCTTCCCAGCTTCCCCCTTTGAGATTTCGTCTCGTCCACACTTGCCATATATCCTTCTGGTGTTGTTTGGTTCTGGTTTGGTGGTCTGATCTATTTTAGCACACGCATGATCTCTTTGTATTACTTTTTATCCAGGTGCGCGTGTCAGCGATCAAATATATGCTGTATCCTTGTAACTTCAATTCGTGCACATATTCCCACCTCAAGGTGAATATCATCAGAAGATATTAAGTACCAGAGATATGTAAAAAAATACATCTCAACAACAACAAAACCTAAGCTGAAAAACTAGAAGAAAGAAAACGAAAAAAAAAAACAAGAAAAGGTAATTGCAGAGGTTGATGCAAGACGCCAGCTGGTGAAGACGCCACGGCGGCTACAAATTCAAACTTCAAACGGCGAGAGCAGGCGAGAGCCGAGAGGGACAGGAGAGGGCGAGAGTGGTTGTTGGAACTTGGCAGAGACTTGGACCAACTTGGACAGCCGCCGGCTCTAAGGCGAAACGCACCGCTTCGAAAATATCGTCGCCAGTGGCGCGGCTGATCTGAGTATCCCTAATTGGCTGCGTTATACATGTGTAAATATTTGGATGCTCATTGGTCTCTGAGAACTGGCGCCAGCCTTCCTTCGCGCTGATTGGGCGAGAGTTATTTGATTGAGGCGCGGGGATCTGAATGGTCAGTCGAACGGAAGAGAAAGAAAAACGACGGAGGAGACTTCATGTCTGTCCGGCCACGCGTGTTCTTTCGGACTACAACCGTTGTGCTCGCAGACACTAGCGTGTAGTTCAAAGAGGGTTTTGAATGCCTTACATTTATACCCCTGTCACACGGGCATTTCGATCCTTCTCGAATCCGATTTGCATCGAACTTCCCGAGCACGCTCGAGTTTTGACGCTGCTACACGGCCACTTTCAATGCGCATTGAATGGTTGACGGTGTCGAGAATATAGGCAAATGAATAGACGGAACTCATTAATTTCGCGTTTCCTATATAACAGCGATATTAGTGGTTTTATCGTATACCGATGTAAGCATCATTTGCAGCTTCGCGCGCATGTCCGTCTTAAGTTATGACAGTTCACCGGGGTCGGGGATGCAAATGGCGGCCGTCGAGCCGTCTTGAAATTCTCAATCCTAATATGGGAACTGTCTTGAGTCAAGCAGGATCAAAGTTCGATCCTGCTTGGAAGTGGCCGTGTAGCACCATCCGATCTGCATTGGGTTCAAGCAGGTTCGGTCGAGCAGGATCGAAAATGCCCGTGTGACAGGGGTATTAGATTGCGGTGAACTGCTCATGTGAAAACGGAATGGCGCATCCAGCTGATAATCACAGCAGCGGGAAGAAGAACGTGACAGGGAACTGATGGTGAAAGAATTCCTGCACCTCCAAAGCACACAAAAATCGTTCGAGAAGAAGTCTACACTCGTTGCGATGTCCAGCAGGTGAACGGTAAGACAAGTTTGGTCACTTTTTGTTTTCGAAGGAAGTAGTGCAGGTTTATCACGTTAAGTGTATTACGTAGAGTATTTATGAGTCACTCGGTACGTTAGCGGCTTTCATAGTGCAGTGCATTGCCGTAACTTGTGCGTTTCGTATATGCCGCTAATCAAATTATGTGTGGTTATGTTAGTTGCCCTCATGCACGTCGCAGTCGTTCATTCACTGTGATCTACGAACATTTGTGACACGTGTGCTTTGGTATTCAACTACGAAATCACCGTTGGTTCTTAACAGTGATTTCCGTTCAGAGTTACGATCATCAATAGATTGTTTTTGTTTTGTTTTACTGCTCCCGCAGCCATCGGTAACAACAACGACGCACCTGGCCCAGCTGTTTTCGAAAACTGTATACCTGTACCAGAGGAGGCACGGTTAGCCGGTTTCGCCGCCGCGAAAATAGTGTCGCCGCTGGCATTTCCCGCCAAATTCCCGCCACTTGCTTTTCATTGGCTCCGGTCCCCCACGTGACCATTCTCGATCATGATTGGCTGAGGCTCATTTAACCGGTGGATTCGGTCGCGTTCGTTTCCTTCGAGGCGCCGACCCGTTTGACCGTTGTGCAGCTGGCGTCTATGCGGGCAGGCGGTCATTTCGTTTCGTGGATTTGGAAGATGTTCGAGCCACAGACGAACGCCGGAATGAAAGGTAAGCAGACAAACGTATAGTCCATGTCAGTGATCAGACATTTAATACTGCCGCCTAACAGTGTGTATACCTAAGTACCCTTTTCCGATATTTAGTTTCATGTGCCACGTGGAGCACCATGTTAGTAGCGTATCGAGGTCTGTAATAAGTCGGAGTCAGAAGTGGTACATACTTTTCGATAGATAACACAATCCTCGGCGTAGAGATGAACAGAAGAGGAGAAGAGGTTAGGAAGGTCGTTGATATAAGAAAAAGTAATGGGCCGAGAATGGAGCCTTCCCAAGCAGTACAATGTACTAAAGTCGAGTGCAATAGGGGTGGACGGGTAGGTGGAATGCCTTGAACAAGCTCGTGCAACTAAATAATATTGGTAAGACACATACCGCCCACCCCTATTGCACTCGACTTTCAGTACATTGTGCTGCTTGGGTTGCGATACACCAGGTAAGACAGAAGTCCCATTGTTAGTAACGACATACTGTAAGCGATTAGATAAGAAAGAGTGTATCCAGACTATAACATTTTTGTCATCGTTAAGTCTTGTTAATTTGAGAAGTAAATACCTGTGCGTGACTTTGTCAAATGCTTTAGATAGGTCAATGAATATGCAATCTGTGCAGGTCCCAGGATCAAGGGCCTGATGAAGGTCATCTAGGAAAGAGACCAGTTGGATTTCGCAAGAGAAATGTTTCCTAAATGCATTTGACTATGGTGAGAAAACGAGTTAAATTCAAGATGCTGGACCAAGTGGGAGTAAATTATATGTTCCATTATTTTGCAGGGAATGCTAATTAAAGAAATTGGGCGATAGCTACTTGCACAGTGTGTATCACCATATTTAAACAAGAGAACCACCTTCACGACAGACCAATCATCAGGAATGCAACCAGACTCTAGCGACTGCATAAAAATGTTAGTTAGAAATAATGCCGAACATGTGGCCGTGTTTTTCAAAAACTTTGTATTAAAATCATCATGCCCAGACCTAGCAGATAGTTTGAGAGTATCAACTATCTTAATATTGACGTAGGTAGCAATTAGTATAGGATCCATAATAATGTAATTGCGAACACTCAATTCGGGAAGGGTGTCGGAAGTAACAGAGGAAAAAGCGTTAGCAAATGCATCGTTCAATGCATTAGCACACTGTGATGGGGGTATTACAACACCGTCTGGAGTACGTAATGTGATTTCTGTGTTATTCTTTCGATTTACAAAGTTCCAAAACTGCTTTGCGTTGCGTTTACAGCATTTCGGGTAAAGTGTTCTTAAAATAGTTATTGTTGGCATCATGAAGCTCTAGCCTGTAAGGTTTCAGGGCTTTCTAATAGGCGTCCAAACTTGACCGGCTGGGAGATAGCTTTGAGCGACGAAATAACCGTTTCTTCCTGTTAAGAAGTCGTCTAAGCCTTTTGTTGAACCATTTATGGATGAGCTGCTTCACCTTGCTCCCGAACATAGATGCCAGTTACTTTCAAGCAAACGGAGTGGAAAGTCAGCTAAATAGAAATTGAGGTATTCATAAAGTTCATCATTTATAACAGCAAAGCTAGCATTTTTATAGTCCATGATTATCTTTTTGTCCATTCCACGCCCGACTGAAGTATTAATGTAATAATGAAGTATAGAGTGATCACTAAGCCCGTCGAAGTGGGAAAGCCTATCAACAGCTGCTTTCGAATTGGGATCGAACATGTCGCATGGCCGCCAATACAATAAGTGAGGAGCCAGTTGATGAAGGAACGAGAGTAAAGTGTGACCAACGGTACATCATCACTTTCAAATTTAGTAATCATATGGTCTGGCTAGCGTCAGTGTCCAAGATAAATGGAGCGTTCCCCCTATCAACAAGATCGGGTGTTGAAGTTAACAGCAAGTCGAGTACGTTGGAAGATGCCTGGGTTTCTCTAGTAGGACTTGTAACTAACTGTGAAAGGTTAAATGTGTTACATATTTCTATGAAGGTAGTATATTCATGCGATGTTGACATAACGTGTGTGTCATGGGCTTGCCAATTGATGGAGGGATAATTAAAGTCACCCGTAAGGAAATATAGGCAAATGGGGATATCGTGCCACAACCAGATTAGGTACATCAGGTAACTGATATAAGATATTTCCACATGAAGGCGGCCTGTAACATACCCCAATTATCATCCTCCTGTGTTTACAATCCGCACTTACCCAGATCATTTCTAAAGGTGAGTTAATATCAATCAACTGAGAGCTCATATGATTAGATACCGCAATAAGGACACCGCCTCCAGTTCTTTGACCTCGGTCTTGCGATAAATGTTATATAACTTGTCGCAGTGAAATAATTCTCTGTTGCATATTTTGGATGATAGCCAGGTTTCGGTTAGAATGACAATGTCTGCATCACACGAGTCCAATAATCCAGCATAATTCATATCGATGCCTAGTAATGCTCCGAATATTAGTGTAGAGAACACAAATTTGTGAATGCGATCAGTTCTGCTTAATTAACCGTGGTTGCAATGGCTGATCAAGGAGGGATTGTCAAAGACAGGACATGATTGAGCATTATTATTAGGACAATCATTTTGCGCTGCAGGAGTGTTTGAGGCTCCAGAAACACCGAATGTCTTTGAAATTCCCAACACTGCCAGTAGGTGGATCGTAAACGAAACACTTGTCCTTAGCATTAAGCTTAATATCGCGAACTTTGAATTTCTTCCCAGCAATACGCGTAGACAGTGAGAAATCGGGAGCAAATGACACAGCATTAACGTTCTGTTTAGGTTTTGTTTGGAGTATAAGATCACGTGTCTAAAGGATGTGAACTTCACAATTATAGGATTCCCGCTAATTCTATAGGTGCCTATTCTGTGTGTACGTTCTATAGTGTCGCTTGCTATCTTTAACCCAATCATTTCATCAAT
This sequence comes from Ornithodoros turicata, assembly GCF_037126465.1. Lineage (NCBI taxonomy): Eukaryota > Metazoa > Arthropoda > Arachnida > Ixodida > Argasidae > Ornithodoros > Ornithodoros turicata. Next base: position 5,371,342 of record NC_088202.1, on the reverse strand, counting down.
GACGCCTAGAACTTTCTTCTCGGATTCATCCCATCTCTCACCATCAACGTCTGTGATGCCATGAAAGATTAAATTGTTTCGCCTTGATCTGTCCTCCTGATAAGTTAAGCTTGCGCGAATTAGTTCATTTTCAGCTCTGAGTTGTAGCTGAATCTTTATTTATTTCGGACTTTACGGTGTCAACTTCAGAAGCTTTGGATTCGACAATTTCCAGTCGTGTGCTGATATTAGTAATCCTTTCTGTACTATCGTTTTGTGTGCCTTGTACTGATTTAACAGCCGCGAGAAGGTCTGTCTGTCCTTTTTCAAGTGATGCTGAACGTGTCACAAGGACTGCAGAACGAGAGTTAAGTTCATGTAGCACCTGTAAGATTGTATCAAGCTGCTTCGCTTGCGTGTCCGATTTTGGGGGTCCCGGATTTAGCTCGACGTCGCCCGACAGAAGTAGTAGACGTTTAAAGGCATCATAATCATTCCGAGCCAGTTGGCAAAGTTACTTAGCATACAGAAGATAACGCGAATATGGTAGAGCTGTGTAAATGTTGTTGATTTATCTTGACGTTCGACGAAAAAGAAAAATTATCGGCCACGAATAACTCGCTCCATTCATACACACAGAAATCGCAAGGCCGAATGAAATTGTTCCTGTCGTGCCTTCTACTGCACAGGAGTGCATTGTCGCAGATCCCACAGCACCACATCTTTTTGAGAAAACTGCATACTGCATAGCGGGTGCATGCATTCAAGAACGAGTGCCTGTTATTCAAAGATTAAAAGTCACTTCCATAATTAACTGAGTCATTCTTTCATGCAGAAGTCCCACAATTCACAAATGTGGATGTTGAGCCCTCCGTTGCACATGAATTGATGGTGATTGATCCGTCACACTCATACACTGGTACTACATCTCACTTTCTATACCAGCTCTCAGATCACGGCAAGTATGAGAGATCATGTATTACAGGTCATGTAGTAGTCGGTGAGACTGCAGAAATGGAAGATATGACAGCCTGTACAAGTGGTATGTATTAAAGAGTATGAATAAGTGTAAGAAATGAAAATTCAGGTTGATCTTGATGCTGTTGATTTTACACACACACAAATTCCACTGGAAGGTGAAACTGTTGAGCTCGACCCTTGCGCTACACAGGAGTACATTGTGATGAACCTTGTCGATCAACCGGTGCTCCTTCCTGGTAAGAAAACTGAAAGCTGAACATATGGTAGTTTGTTTTTGCATAATTGGCTTCATTCGATTCGGTATAGCTGGAACAGGTTTGAATAACGGTACGTCCGAGAAGATGACATAAAAATGCCATTTGTATTAGATCACACAGTAGTTGGTGAGGTTTGTGAAATGAAATATGCCCGCGTGTCGATGAATTACTTTAGCTACATGGCTTGTGAGACAATATCACATTTCTCAACAGACCACATACTGTTCGACAATGAAGGTGAAAGGGAGGCCAACACTTCATCGGTCTCGGCGACCCATTGTAAGTGCTACTCCCAGTAGCAAGTATGATTTTTATTTCTTGGTGACTGATGATTGACAAATATTTTTGCAGTTGAAAACTCTGATGCAAACCGTTCCCTGGATGTGAGTGGACTGCTGTCCAGCTCTCTGACTGCTGACACTGGTAAGAGTTCTTGTAGCCGTGAAAATGGATTATGAACAACAAAGTCATATCGAATATCTGCAAACACTTCCAAGATAATTTGTAACACTCTCATAGAGCTCATTTCCTTCAGTAGATGTTCCGCCCAGCTGCAGCAACGCAGTTGACATACCATCATATCAGGACCGCCTGCTCTGTTGTGGTAAACCTTGTCAGTATGAGTTATTCGTTGCTGATCTGAGACGCAGGCTGAACGTTGCAGAACAAAGTCTGTCAATTGGAGCAGAAACTGGAGGCTCTTGAAAGTGAGCGCTGCGTTTTCGAAATGGTGGACCCACTGCTTAATGTTGGCTCTATTTTCAGAAGACCCACGACTGCTCCTGTCACCCGACCAGATGAGAAGCATGGAGAACAGCGATGCACGAGCAAATAGGTAGATATTATTCCCTCTCACTTCTCTAGAATACCACACAGCAAGTGCAATAAAATTGCTGTTGTGTACACAGTCGATGAAATGCAATTGACACCTGGCTTGGATTTCGACCCCACAGCAGGTGACTAGGCTTGAGGACGCTGGATATCCAAGGAATATAATCAGTATGTCGTAAATAGGTTGGTAAAGGAACCTTGTGATTCTCACGTGCGATGTGAACAGAGAGATTGGAGGGGGGTTGGAGTGATCCCGTATTTTCATCAGGCCTCCCATCGCCTAAAAAAGGTAGCATGTAGGCATGGTGTTGATGTGGTTTTCAAAAGGGGTTATTGGCTCAGGTCTTTGATGGCTAGGGTTAACCGGACAAAAACTGGGGGTTGTCATGTAAAACACGTAGATCCTTTTGTGACTTGCAGTGTTGGTGTTTTTATTCAATTCCCTTGTCTTGTGGGTGCCAGTATATTGGTCAAACTAAACGTTGTGTTAATGTACGTCTGATGGAACATAGAGCTTCGATAGGAAAGGGGTATGGTAAGCTGGCGGAACACTTACGCACCTGTTCCGAGCCGCTGTTCAAAAACACAAAAGTGTTGTTTAAAAGTCATCAGTTAGGTGTTCTTCTTTATAAGGAAGCTTTGTTGATAAAACAGGCTGGAGATAGTTGCATTAGCGTGCCTTCCGTGTTGGTAACGGATACAATTCAGCAATTCATTGATAACTAACTCGAATTCTGGTTCCGGGGAGGCGTTTACTTGGTGCTCTTGTTTGCGTGATAACTTTGTGATTACAGCATGATGGCCTTGGCTGCCACTAGGGGTCGGGTGTGTGCAGTTGGTATATTTAAGATGTGTCTCTGCCATTAAAGTTGTTTGTCAGTCAGTGCTTCGTCTGTTTTGTCTCTGTGTCCCCGGCACCGGGGTTTTATCGCCCTTAGGATGTACCACCAAACAGCCCGGTTTTTATCGCTTTTTAACCTACTGTCTATTCAGGCGGGCATTCACTGTGTTCGTTACATTCATTGTTGGGACTACACGTCTTATGTACTGTTTATCGCAAAGCTGCTGCAATTATCCAATGACCTGGAGTGTAAAGCAAGGCTTTACTCCTTCCATTTGAAGAAAGGTGGCCTACCGGATTGCCTTGTAAGTTGCATTGGGCCTTTTTTGCCATCCAATGCCCACCGGCGCAGATTATTACGTCTCTCCCGGGCCGAGTGTTACCATCAATGTAGGATACATAGAAGAGCTGCATTTGTTTTTGCAGAGCTCGTGTGGGGAAGAGCCTTTCACGAAGTACAAGACTTTAAGTATCTGCAAGCACTCAACTTGAAGGATTTAGAGGATAGGTGGTGCAACATGTTACGGAGTCGTCCTCGGTGGAAAAGTTCTTCGGTGAAGAAGTGTCAAGTGGTACAGGTGGGTGAAGTGTCCGTGTCACGGGACTCTATGGCTTTGTTGGAAAAGGGCCCCAAGTTTACTGTCCGTTCTAGTGTGTCCAAATGGGATTTGCTGGACATGGTGTATGAAGTCGGAAAATTGTTCGGGGTCGGGTGTGTGCAGTTGGTATATTTAAGATGTGTCTCTGCCATTAAAGTTGTTTGTCAGCCAGTGCTTCGTCTGTTTTGTCTCTCTGTGTCCCCTGCACCGGGGTTTTACCCCTTTGAGAATCTTCCATCTGATGAGGTAGGTCGCGTAACGTTCTGCAAGTTAATGAATAAATGTTGTGCTTGATATTATTATGCGGTTACATAATACTGTGTATTTGCTCTTATGTCTTATTCTCATTTACAGGTGTCAGTACGCCACATCAGGAAAGCTGCTGAAATTGACGCTGAACACGACCTTAAACTTGCACCCCACCTCAAGCTGGAATACCTGGACCCGAGCCACTATGAGAAAATGAATGTGTCATCTGCCGTGGCTGTTCTCAACCATGCTGTAGCTGCTGCCATCAGGGTTCTTGTACAGCTTGGGAAATTCGAAAAGGAAGCCGTGACCACTGCCTGATTTTTGGAGCAGGTGGACAAGTGGTTTTCTCTTATGCCATCACGGTCAGTTTCAACGGGCCTGAGCAACTTCAAGGAGAACAAACATCAGGACGTTGTGTGCTTTCTTGAGGTATTTGCAAGGTTAATGTTGGCTGTGAAGATAAGAAAGAGAACTCAAAATGAATGCTTCAAACCTGTCCGAGCAGGCATTATGGTTTCATCTATGTGTGCAGCGCAATTGCAGGATCTTCTGTTGAAAAGGTACAACTTCAAGTTTGTCATGCTTGGCCGGCTGTGCCAGGACGCACTGGAGAACCTCTTTTTTGTGTACGTGCAAAGAACCCTGTACTTCGGCTGCTCGAGTTCAAGATAACCTTACGACTGATAATGCTGTCGCAGTATTTCCGGCCAAGTCCGGCCAAAATGGCAGCTACCATTTCAGTGACCGCTCTGATCTGTTAGCGTTTGTTGAACTCAGAAAATGACTTGTACACAAGGAGAGCCACAGCAAATATGACAGTGTTGCAAATGTGGAACCCGAGTTGCTGGAGTGGGAGGAGACCGTGACACTGGACACCCTTGAAGCTCAGCCACTCTGCTACGTAGCAGGGTATGCTACCAGAAGTGTGGCCAGACGATACAGGCTCTGTGCAGCATGCAAAGCATTTTTGGAACATGACTTGGTGGACAAGGATGACGAATTGCTTCAATTCAAGTCATATTGTGGTGCCGGTGAGTAAAACCCACGTTGCCGGCCAGCCAAAAAAGTTGCCAACTTGTTGCAGCACACGGAAAAGGTGTTTCGACAGCACGAAGACAATATCTTGAATATATCTATGCCAGTTCTTGCTGAAATTGTACTGCCGTCTGCCGCTTCACATGAGTATCCGTCCTGTCACGGGATTGCTAGGAAAGTAGTGGACAAATTCCTGAGCCTGCGGATGCGTATTGCAGGAAAATAAACTGTGCACCACGTGCTGCGTCATCAAAATATGGCAGCAAGAGAGTAGCCATGAGAATACTTGCTGAGCGAATCAAGTAATACCACTACCACCACACAGGAAAGACAGCACCACTTTCGGTGATCTGGAAGATGGCTGAGAAGAAAAAGGCTCTTTTCAGGGCCACACCACTTGCCATACATAGAGGCCGTGCTCCGTGTTTCGAAAACCCTTATAGAATTCTTAAGCTGCACACTGCACTTAAGCTGCTGCTGGGACACAACTGGGGCACAGCTGCTGCTACACAACTAGCTGTACAGACAGCTAGTTGTGTTTTCGTCTGCCGCTTTGTCAGTTGATGCACATACCAAAATCGTCACAATCAACGGCGGTGTCAGACTACAACCGTCTACTCAAACTGGAAGTTATCTTCAAATTAAATCAGTTTGAAACGCACATCGCAATGTAGATCCTCTCCACACATATCAGAACCACAATGGCAGTGTCGAAGACTATACTCGAACTGGATGTTCAGTTTCAAACGCAGAACGCAATGTAGATCCTATCAGAACACACATCACAACCAACGGGGGTGTCAGACTACAATCGTCCACTCAAACTGGAACTGATCTTGAAATAAAATCAGTTTCGAACGCAGAACGCAGTGTAGATCCTCACGACACTGATCACAACCACAACGGCAGTGTCAAGGACTACAATCGCCCACTCAAACTGGAACTTATCTTCGAATTAAATCAGTTTCAAAGACACAACGCACTGCAGATCGCATCAGCACACATGAAACTTTGAGCACCCGCAGAGATCGACGCGAGCGAGCAAATCACACCAACAGCTCCCCCGAAGAGAGTGGGAACTGTACGGAGACCGTATCATAACGTCATAACCGAGAGAAACCGAAACCCGAACCACTTTGCTGCCAGGATAGCTACGCCACAAAATGACCGCAGTGTTGGCCGCGTAGCTCAGTGTGGATACTGTAAGCGTAGCTTATATAGTGACTGTATCGTTTCAGTTATCCGTTGCTGATACCAGCTTCTAATTTAGTTTCCGTTACGTTTCCGTTACTCTTTCCGGTAATGGAACGGCTGTTACAGAGCTGCAGGAGGACAGCTCGTCTGGCTCTGTCAGAACCCTGTTATGCACAAGTGCAGCTTCGGTGTCACGCGTACACACTACACAAGAAATTGTACGTCGCTGGGATGCACACATCTTGCAAGATTTTTAAAGCGGTGTAGGAACATGTCTTCAGTCAGTCTTCAGTCACTCTAAGTCCAGCAACCCAAGATGGATGGGCGTAACCCTCCAATGTTGCATTCATAGGCGGACGCTCTCAGTCGATACTGTAGCCACAGCGAAATGAAGAAAGTAAAAATAAAAGAATCATGTGCTGTCATCCTCGTGCTGTTGTGGAGTACAGTGCCTGGAGTCTATGTTGTGTAAGTCTCATGTCTTGATGTCATGTAGGCAGGTAATGTCATGAGTAGGTAAGCGAGTGATGCACCCTCGATATCCTATATCGCGCTTTGTTTCCATGCTGTCAGGTAGTATTTAGAGCATTACAGGGAATGGAGTCAACAAAATACAAAAAGAAAATGAAAAATCACTGAAATGTCATCGCACAACAGTAATAGCCATTACCCGAATTCAATACCGGACGATAATTTTCGTTTCCGTTTCTGTTTCCGGTAATGGAGGGCATTGATATGCGTGTGCGTTTCCGTTACCATCTCCAATTTCGGTAATATACCGTTTCTGTTTTCGTTACCATTACCGTTACCCTTCCCTGAACATAATCATTACTGCATATTCAAAAAGTGCATAGGCAATGAGAATTTCTATGTGGCTTTATTGGCAAATCCTTGCTGCGGTACATTGGGCCAATAGGAAACTAGGCTGACCTCGAATGGGTGCGACCGAGCGCTGTTCCACTTCGTTCGCATTGACATTTACAGTGATTTCTTATTGAAACCCACTAAATTCCCTTTGCTTTCGATATGATGTTTGTCCAAAATTGTCGATTGGAAATTGGAAATTATTGTCACAATCAGAATTGTGAATGCGATATCCACTTAAACCGAATGAGATTTCTAGGCTATTTTGAATTGGACTATTTCCAGTAGGGGTGATCTCTGCAAGCTGTCCCACTTTGTGGCTCGATTTCTTTGTACGCATTATAAATGTAAACGATTGGGTGGAGTAATGTTTTGTTTTGCCCTGGTTCTACTTGCGTTCTTCAAAGCAGCTACGCACTTTCAAGTTATTCTGATTTACTCTGCATTTCGTGGTCTACAGACGCGAAGGATTCTTGTTTGCCTAAGAATGTGTTTGTTTCAAGCAAGAATTTGTACGATGTATTCAGTGTTGAGCACGTCGTAAATGTGAACGGTTAGCATTAACAAAAAACCATGTCTACAGAAACTCAACTGCAGCTCTCACGAGATTTTCATAAGCACATAATAGGAATTTAAAGTTCAGTACAGAAGACAAGGGTATTCAGAACATTACATTTAGTTCTGGTTCTTTAACACATTCATGGTTCAACCAAGTTTACAGTGCTATGTAATGCACCCATAATCAACCCTGAGACTGAGGGACGCAAACAAACGACATAACACCAGCTCGCCTGCTTCATTGCCATCTTACTATGATGTTATATAGGCTGGAAGTCACCAATTAAGGTACCTGGGAAAAAAGGTAAAAGCGCTAGTACTCACACAAAACGCTTGTAAATACAAGAAAAACAAAGACATGAAATTTGCAACTTATGAACCAGAGTGCACCTTCTACGTCAGAATATTCAGATTTTTGCGATAGACCTTTGTAGGATATTCTGTGCTGCAAATATTTCCGTTTGGAAGCTAGAAAACGCTGAGATATGGATATTGCTTGAGATGTACACAGGCCGGAAAATCCCTCACCACTCGACAATACGAAGAGACTACCTGCATTGTTGCTGTCAGGCTGCCCTACAAACCGTCTTTGAGAATCTGAAGTTACGGAAAGTGTGGATATCCATTGACGAAACAACAGACGCCTCAGGACGCCGCCTAGCCACTGTTGTCGTCGGACCATTAGGGCTGGCACATGTGAAAAGAGTTACCTACTGACAGTCGATGAGCTTAGGTCAATCATTCGACAGTGGCACAGCTCTTCGTAGACTGTGTTCAGATGTTCAACGAGTATGTGGAAGCAAATGACGTGCTGCTTTTTGTTACGGACACAGCTTCGTACATGGTGAAGGCTTGTGCCGCCCTTCGTGTCATATACCCAAAAATCGTTCCTCGTCATCCGCGCAGCTCACGTACTACACAGAGTAACAGAAGAAGTTCATGGCTGTTTCCAAAGTGTTGATGGCCTCATATCGAACACGATGAAAGTGTTTGTAAAGTGTCCCATTCGTGTGCAGCTCTTTAAGGATTTGGCACCAGATATGGCTTTGCCTCCTCAGCCTTTGCTGACCAGATGGGGCACGTGGATCGAAGCAACAAAATATTCTGCCGCAAATTTTGAATTCGTGCATTAAGTGGCCACCAAGCTAAAAAAAGAACATGCCGCAAGTTCGGCGCAGCGACTCTTGGAGACATGACGTTGAAAATAGCTGAGCAGCTATTGGAGCTAATTTCTCGCTCTATTCCACCTTCCATCACAAAGTTGGAGCCTGCAAACTTGACTCTTGTGGAGGCTTTGGACATCTTTCGGGACGTGCGGGATTCCTGACAAAGAGCTCGAGGTTCATGTGCATCTGTTGCTAAAGCAAAGCTTGTAGTAATGCTTGAAAAAATAAGGGGCTGAAGCTTGGCAGTCATTGGACGTCATTCTTGAAGGCAAAGAACAAGACATCGAAGCTCTGTCAGCATATAGCACAGATGAACTAGCTCGTTTCAAGTTCGCACGGACAACGTCTTGCAATGTAGAACGTACATTTTCTCGAGTATTGTGTCTTGTTCGACAACAGGATGTCTTTCAAATTTGAAAAATTAAAAATGGCTTTGTTTACGTACTGTAAGTCGTATAGTTAAGACTTGGCTTCAATAAGAAACGTACGTTTGGCATCCTATGATCCGTTTCTGTTCATTATTTTGCTGCACGAATGGGCTAATGGTAGGCTTTTGTGCATTACTCTTGGGGTCACGTTTCATGAAGCGAAAATTTCGCTATGCATATTTTGAGCATAGTTGACCGTTGTATTTTACATATTTACATGCATATTTTCGACGATTTTCTAGCATAAAGTCTCGGGCCCTAATAATAACTAAAACACAAATGAGCTAATAACTGAGACGGCTAAGTGCCGTGATTTATAACACAAAAACCTGGCATTGGACGCTGTGCATGTGGAGCAAGGGGTAAAGGGAAGTAACAAACAAACGCAACCATTGGTGGTCAGCCACACCAAGCAAGTGCTAATCATGCAGTGTTTTATGAAAGTCGATATATTCATCAACGGCAGACACATCCCAGGCAGCCCACTAATGTGGGTCCCAGGCTGGACAAATATTGGCTACCGCGGATCCCCAATGTTGGCCCAACTTTGCAACTGCAATCCTGCCCAAGCAAGGCCTAATGTTGGCATCCGATATTCAGTTCCAGTACTGCAAATGTATATATTGATATCACATATTGGCCAGGCAGAAGCCCAATATTTGCCTCACATTGGCCCCATATTAGGCAAATGCTCATTAAACGTAGACCAAATCAAGGTGCAATATTGGCACGCCCACATTCAAGTGTCGGTTTGTCAGTGGAGTTATCAAATTCCCAATCTTTTTGGTCTTCTATAATGTTTCCTGCGTTACCGGCAGGCCTATGAACAATGAACGAAAGATTTCGGGCTCAAGAAAAAAAAAGGAAAGAAAAGAAAAACAAAAACGAAGAGGAGCCTGATACAGCATGCCAGAACTCTTGGCCCAAGACGCCCAGGGGCCCACACTGGGCTTTAAACTACTCACCAGGGTAAACTGGTTTTTGTTTGACAGCACATTTGAGCAGATCCAGAAATAAAAACAGGCCCAGGGCAATGGACGGTATGACGAGGGAGCAAAGCGCGCTCGTAACGGTGTGATGATTGTGTTTTTAACCTTTGCAAAACGTAAATCGTGACAAATTGTTGGCACGAATATTTCTGGTATTCATTCGTAACCGCTATTCACGTTCTTATTCGATGTGTCACGTGTATTGTGACAAACTATTACGTATCGAGATACCCAGAAATTTTTCCATATCATGGTAGGACCGCAGTGGCAATAAGGGGTCTGAATGAGGGAACGCCAATATTTAACACGTCTAGGGCAGGGTTCCATTTGTCAAATTCGTCCAATGTTGCTAACGTTTGATCGGTTTGGAACCGGTATTGGCCTCCTCCTGCGCAACAAGGTGAACTAATGTGGGTTGCATGCTGGACAAATATTGGACAGATTGGATGCCAGTGCTGGTCCAATTGGTACAGTATCGGAACTAGAGTAGTCATATCTGAGCCGGAAACAGAGCCATGAAATAATTGGGTCAATAGTGGCATTCCATCTATCCAATAAGTATATACCCACTCTGGGACCCACATCGTCCGTCTTTCATGGAATATTGGCTTGTTTGGCCGGCGTCTATATGTAGACCATATTGCCCGTTTTCATCCAGTACTCTTTTCTCGACAGCTACATGTACACCATATATTGCTCATGTTCATCTCATATTGTTTGGTCCTCGGGTATATGTAGACCACGTTGCCCTCTTCAGTCAACATCGCCTCTTTGCTGGCTATATGGCGACCCTATTTCCAATGATCAGTCAATATTGACCGGTTGTTTTCAATCTTAGACCAATATTCCCATGCTGCAACAATTACTGGAAGAACGATGGTGAACATGGTCCTTTATGGGACCGGTAGTTCCAGTGTACCGACAATAATGGACCAAGTTGCTGCGTGGGATGCACCATAGAAATGTTTTCGTACTACCACAAGCTGTGCATCTTCCTATACCGGGTGTTTCAGTTAAATCCCCGGGCTAAATAATTCGCGAACCGGTGCAGCAATCGAATAACTTCCTTTTTTACAAGTATCTGTCCAATACCGCCTACAAGATGCGCAACGCGTGAATGAGCGGGAGGCGCTCATTATTTAAATAAAAATTCAAATGAGAGTCGTGAAAAAAGCTAACTTCTGAAGCAGGGTGCCGTCGGCATTAAAATGGCTACTACCCCTTTTGGGACCTTCAGTAGACACGTTTTAGAGAAAAATCTGCCACCGAAGCGGGTCATTTGTTGCTGTAATTAATTGGTTTCGGTTTACGTATTTTTGTCGCGGCTGGTCGCGACGAAGCGCAAAAGGACGTAATTCATTTGTGTAATTCATTGGTGTAACTCATTGGTGTGAGGACGTAATTCATTGGTGGACATGGGAGTGAAAGAGCGTCCTTTTGCGCTTCACCGCGACCAGCCGCGGCAAAAATATGTAAACAGAAACCGAAACCAATTAATTACTGCAACAGATGACACGCTTCGGTGGCAGATTTTTCTCTAAAAGGTGCCTACTGAAGGTCCCAGAAGGGGTAGTACCCATTTTAATGCCGACGGCGCCCTGCCTTAGTTAGCTTTTTTCACGAAACTCATTTGAATTTTTATTTAAATAATGAGCGCCACCCGCTCATTCACGCGGTGCGCATCTTGTAGGCGGTATTGGACAGATACTTGTAAAAAAGAAAGTTATTCGATTGGTGCCCCGGTTCGCGAATTATTTAGCCCGGGGATTTAACTGAAACACCCGGTATATACATATTATATGCTAGCAGACGCGTATTATTTTTCTCTCATCAGAAGTACATGCAAGCGCAAGATGTATACTGTTTTATGCTGCCACACAGCTCATCCAACAAGTGTATTTGCACCAATGATATCAGCAAATAAGGGCTGAAGTCCATCAGCTATATGCAATGTGAAGTCGCTGCACAGGCTTTACAGGATGCCCAGAGCAAGTTGAATGTAGCAGTACAGCAGTGATATGGTATGGTTGGTAGGATTATTTTTGGTAACGCAAAAACAAAATATAAAAGGGCTGTACTATAGGAACAAAATCTCCTGACGACACGGAGCATCAAACGTAGGCAGCTTTATTTTAGAGGTGAGCTGCAGAGAATTTCCTGGAGTTCTTGCATGTTACCCCGGTGAAACACTTTCGAAAACTGCCATGCTTGTGCCACTCTGGTGTAGCGCTCAAAGACTGGACGGAGATACTACATGCAGAAACGTGGTTTTATTTTATCTGTACTTGCCGATGACGGCAGCAGGAATAAACATAGCGCGAGGGCCGAGCTCGCGCCATCACAAGGTCCCGCGCTGAATTGCACGTGCGTTGCCAGAAACGTTCCTATGCAGGTGGCTACACTGGTTTGGGAGAAGAAAACGGATAACAAAGTACGCAGCTGCAGTTCTGGTGAATGCAACTGGATGCAGTGCACGTGAGTGATTACAAGATAAGGAGCAAACGGTTGCACCTCTGCTTTGCAGAGGTGCAACCACCAACGGATGAGGTGCAACCGACCTAGCAACCTAGCTTATTCAGGAGTTAACAGGAAGTTGTCCTCCTGAACATCATATTCGTGCGCGTGATCAGGTGAACTGGAAAGCGAAAAGAAAACAAAGACAAACACTTGTGAAGGGAGCCTGAATGGTATAGGGAAGATAATGCTGCAAAGAGGAATCAGAGCGGCTGCACAACATTTATCTGTTCTGAATAGTGGGTTACAGTGATGATGCTCTCTCACTTCAGTGGCTTGAGGCTCTGTTGAGAAAGTTACCTACACGAAAGCACATGAGTGAAGAAAAGTAACGTATACATAATATTCAAGCTATAATATACATATTAGGTATTGCCCGTCAAAAATATGCTGTAAACGTATGGTTTCCAAGATACTGCTAAGTATCTGCTAACACACTTCTAAGTCTATTTTTATCAACAGTGAACCTGAGTTTCGTGGCTAGATTCGATAACTTGTATTTTGTCTTCTTTTTTCTCCCGCTCTCCCTTTTTATGTGCTGCAAGGTTCCAAGTAGTGCAGATGAGAATTAACCCATCTACAAAATGGTGATATCTGCGATGAGCATTTGGGCACACGCACTGAGAGATTAGTTTGCTAGCCTGAATAACGAAAAGTTCGTACACTTTTGTGCCATTTAGGTGGAGGTTGTTTCGCCACTACGGACAGGTGCTGTGATGGCACTGCGCCTTGTTTTAGACGACACTGAGTTCGATATTTAGCACTTTGAAGAAATTCAGCGTCCCCTTCGTAGTCGCTAGCATGGAAATGTTCGCCACAGACAAAGCAGTCGATAGCCCCGCACAGTCTTTCCATTCCGGCCGTCCGTTGCTTCGTACCATCAAAAGCTGTATGTCTGCTCAGTGGGAAGCATATGACATTCGATGCCCCGCGAATGCTGATCTCAATTAGGGACACCACTAATCCAACATCGTCTCGGCATGTCGCCGAAAAACGCACAAGCGCAGGTACAGTTGCTCACGAATATAACGACGATCCAAGCCGTGAAATTGCTGCACAAAGTGAACGAATTGGTTGAGCTGCTCGATTCAGGGTCGTTGAAAGCTTAGTGAGCCTGAGCATCTTCATGATCCGTTTACAAGCCGACAGGAACTGGCGAGAAACACGACACCTCGGCCAGACAGTAGGGCGCCAACGAGCAGCAGCTGATACTGTACCCAAGATCAGGCTGGTAAGGCATGGAGAAAGAATACTATCATCCATTCTACCAAAGTAATGTTGAAAAATTGGACGCTCAACCACAGACAGACACCACAGCGAAACGCATGTGATGGCTTCGCTTTGCTTTGTATTACGAGACGACGCGACCGGGCATGGAAGCTGACGTCAGGGAGATTTCAGCTCCCGGTGGACGCGGATGCAGGACCCTACGGCGAGAAAACGTCACGATGACGTGTCTCGCACATGGCCACAGGGGTGGCATCTGATGTATAGCTCCGTAGACGAAAGCGTGCGGGGCGAACGCAATGCATTCTTGACAGGTCGTGGCCACACGTCACAGGGGACGTCACCACGCCCGTGATGGGCGGCCAAACCTTTTGTATACAACGCGTTTGCTCTTTCTCTGCGCAGTTTGGGCCTTTTTTGATCCCAGTAAATATTTATATCCGATAATATCGCAGTAAAACGCACAGTTTTGTACATCAGGACTCGTACTGTTGACCACTTCCAAAGATGTAATGACGACCTCGCGTTTATACACTCTTAGCCGACTTTATTTACTTGAGATGAGACACCATGTCGCAGAAGAAGCACCGCATAGTTTACGCTGGAAATATACGTTCATATCTTGACTTCTTGACTTTATGCGAACGGGAATATGTCTGCAAGCGCTAAAGCGACATGTAAAGAAAGTGGCATGACCTCAAAATCAAGTTGCCTATGACGTGTGATCACGACAAGATGGCGGTTTTGCGAAAAGGACCCACTTGAGGGTAGTTACAACCATGGCGGGTTTGTGTCACCCCTGTGTACCTGGCCGTGGTTCCGTCAAGCTGCTCGGCGTTTCTCTGCTCTGCAGCTCGTCACGGCGCGCCACCAGCTGTACTCCCTTCGCCGCTCCGTTTAAATTCGCTTCTGAGGAAACCGCTCGCATAACGAAGGTAAAATATCGGTGCTAGACTCAGAAAAATGTTTTCTTTCTGATGAAGACAAGAAAAAAGCATCGTTTCATAGATCCTTTAAGTCAACCTCATGGATTCCGTTAATGAGTGAGCTGTCCATGTATACCACGGATTTTGGATTCCTCGAGGCATCAGCGACTCACCTGCAACAAGGAGGCCTACTGCAACGGCTCCTACCATTATTCCGGCTGCAAATCCCAAGGCGAGATTCTTTTTCCTGTTGCTGCTACATAGATAAAATAATGCGCCCTTCAATACCACTGAAGAAGGCTGTTAAGAATTTATGTATGCATCCCAGTATGTTGTTCAATGACGCGCCGAGCGTCCTACCTTACCTGTTATCTTGTGTGTGCGGACATCAGGTTGTGTACACGTTATATGTGCTTACGGTGTTCAGGGAAACAACGGCGGGCCTTAAAGAGTTCCTGGACTTCCCAGTGTTCTGAGTTACCTTACGCAAGCAGGAATGAATGAATCCGCGAGGTTTCCTTTCCAGCGAAAGTAATGGCAGATATTTCAACTCTGGCGTCACGACTGTTCTCTATGCCAGGTATGAACCCACATGAAGCACGAGGACCAGCATGACGTAAAGTTATCAGGTACACAATAAAGAAATCTCACACACGCGGATAGTTGATGCCACTTCCACCTGAGAGGTGATCCTGTAACGCGATCACAGTTGTACATGCTATCGAAAAAGTAAGCGAATACCGTTAGTGTTACTCTTGCGGTGAGAGTAATGCTTTCCCACGAGAAATGACTAGACGAAAATGCTATCGAGTCAGGCTAGAAACATAACGCGGTACTTTTACCGTTACTTTCGATTTTTGCAAACACGTTGGGTCACAGTGTTCCAAACATAGTTGCCCCAGTGACCGCGTCCCATGACACACTCGGAAGGACCACCTCGAAGGAGTATGTATGTTTTATATCAAATATACGCATATTTGCCTTTCTAGAATGCGAGAAATATCAATAATGCATATTTATACAGGGTGTCCCAGAAAACGTGTCATTGAATTATAATAAAAAAAACTACACCACCTAGACTGATGCGGTCAATGGCATTTGTTCTTACTGGGTTTTTGCCACCTCCTCATATGAATGTCGTGTAACGTAAGTATAATTATGTAATTTTTCGCGAGCTTAAGTCGGAAATTTGCTTAGTAAAAGTAATGTCTAATTTAGTCAAATTAATGATAATTAACAGGGATACTCAGGAGCTATCCCATCGGAAAAAATAGCCGAAAATCATGCTCTACGGAGGTCGCACAGAATAGCGCACGATGAATTTTTCAGCGCAATCTTTGTCAGTCCGACGAAAGGAGGTTGGAAACCCAGCCCTCCGCGACATCGCAGAAAGAGATAAAACAGGAACGGCTTATCACGTCCGACTTTCGCTGGGATAATGCTTTCCCTCTCCCAATTTTAGGAACTGTTACTTTTTCTACTATCACTGTGTGGGCTGGCTTCGGAACCTCCTTTCGTCGCACTGAGAGCGATTGCGCTCAAAAAGTCATCGCGCGCTATGGTCCGGTGCTCCGAAAAGCATGATATTCGGCTATTTTTTCCGATGGGATAGCTCGTGAATATCACTGTGAATTATCATGAATTTGAGTGAATTCGGCACGCTCTTCATATTGGTGGGGTAAAAAAGTGACCTTTACTTGGCAAATTTCCGAGTTCAGTTCGCAAATATTTACACAATTAAACTTGGAGTACATGACATTCACATTAGGTGGTGGCAAAAACCTAATAAGAACAAATGGTGTTGACCGCATGATTCTAGGTGGCGTAGTTTTTTTTATTATAATTCAATGACACGTTTTCTGGGACACCCTGTATATGTTTAGATGATATTTACATATATACACATATACAGATCATACACATGTACATACATGTACATGTGCAGGTGTAATATGTACAGATGTACACATTTGAGATAGATGTAATTTACATATGTATAGAGTAGCAAGTGGTCAGAAGCCAGCGAAGTAACAGCTTCGTTACAGTAGTCTCTCGAAAAAACCCGGCAGTTCTCGCGCATTCCTGTTAAGTTGACGCGTGCAGTTACACTAAAGGCACTTTCGACGGCCACATTCCACGGATCTTCTGTGTTCTCGATCCCGAAAGCACTGTGAATTACCGGAAATTCGCGTTGTCAGGTCAAGCAAAACCAACTGACGTACAATAGACGATATGCAAAACAAGCGCCCTCTTGTAACGCGCACGAAAACCTCCGGAATTCCGCCATGTCTGAGGCTCCCTCCCCGACCTGAGTCATACACACGACTCAGGTGTAGCTGTTGTATCGCGCGCCTTGTCTCACACATGTGCTGTTTCACTACGTTATTCCCATGGTAAGACAAGGGGCTAAAAAGGGAATGCAAGCAAGGTAAGAATGCTTCTGGATTCCTTGTCGCATTGGAGCGCGGCTATTTAGATTTTGGGATACAGAATTGCGTTAACCTAGTGCAAAGATGCTCTTTAATGCCATCCTATGACATATTTAGACAGTTCAGTACAGTCCATTTAAGAACTATTCAGTGCACTGTATACGGCATAAACATTTGGTACACAATAAAAGCTTAGTACGATTGCGGCAAGTATCGATGGTCAATTATCCATAAACAATCTATGTTTCTGGACATTATCGATGACTTAAAGGTAGTTTTGCATCACTAGCGATTAGCGATTATGGGTTTTATGGCACAAAGGCCAAAGAGGGCGATAACTATGGTGACTGTGTGAGAGATGAGGACGAGAGAGAGAGAGAGGAGGAGGACGATGACAAGTGAGTGTGGCAGTTAAAAGCTCTCTACAAGTATGAGCGATGAGATGATCCAGGATGAGAGATTTACATGATGGGTTAGGTGACAAAGGTTGAAAGCGGAGTAATGCTGAACATGTACATCTGACTAAGTAATCTACACATGGTCAAAAACTGGACAACATTATCAAACTGCACAAGGGGAGTCTCATCCAGTAGAAGGGCTGGGTGAAGTGGGACATGGTATCTGTAGAATGCGGTGAAATACTGTTGGCGTTGGTGTTCAAGTTGAGGGCAGGATGCCAGCACGTGCAAGACAGTCAAGCCGTCACCGCAGTGCACGCAAACTGGCGCATCCTGACCTCTGAGTAGGTGGTGATGCGTGAGCCACGTGTGGCCAGTCCTCAATCACAGCTACGCGTTCGTTTGATAGTTTTCTCTGAGGCTCCTTCTTCTTGAATGTCCCGTCTTCCATTTTGCATGTTTGGGACAAAATAGGTCTCTTTGAAGTGCCATGAACACACCTTTGGTGTGTCAGCATTGAACTTATCTTTTCTTTTGATGGCTAGCAGTCATTTCTGTCCCAAGGAAGCTGCTGAAGGTGACTGTATGGCGCGCATGAGGTGTCCTGGCACTGAACGATTGAAACAGTCCGAGTGCACCGTCTGAGGGGCACATCTGAGGATGACTATCTGTCTGGTAAACAGTCACATGAAATGCAGTGCAAGCAAATGTGACAATTCTGTGGGAGATGCTCAAATAACGAAAACTCAGATCTACGGAGCTGAGAAAGACCACATACCAGAGCGTAACGGTGAGGATCACAGGGGGTTTCATAGCAACAACTGCAATCCTACTAGCCTTCTATTGCACTAGCAAGTTCTCAAATCAGCTGTGCTAAACTGTATAAATTTCTCCTGCGATGGGATAACAAAGCATTGTTGCACTAGGTTAACGTAGTTTTCTAGCCCAACATAGGTCACCGCGCTCAATGCTTTCAGTGCAATAAGGAATAGAGACATTTGAGGCTCTCTTACCTCAGCGACGAAACATCCCACTACATCATCATTACTTATTTGCTGTTCTTGTTGTTGTTATCTCGTTTCATTCCCCTTTGAAACCTGCGTCTCATCACGCAAGTAGGATAGTGAAATTGCATATGTGAGAAGCATGGCACGCGAGAGAACTGTTGTATGACAGTCGTCTGCATTGCCCAGGCCGGGTAGGACGCCTCAGACATGGCGGAATGCGGGTGGGTTCCCGTGAGTACTATGAACTGGAGCTAGGTTTTGCATACGGTCTATATGAAACCTACTCCATGACCTAATTCTTCATGACCTAATGTATTCTTTCAGTGGGATGTGGCAGGAAAAGTTTAAAGTGATTAGCCCCGCACACCTAAAAGGCGCCTGGGGAATGCTGTAACAATGACGTGTACCTATTGTAGCGGAATAACAGAAGAGGCAGTAAAGACAGTAATAAAGCCTGTGGTGGAACCATAATTTTGCTTGGGATTACCTGCGCGCAAGGAATTGATTGCTAGCAACGCGAATACTTCTAACACGCTACATACAGAGCTTTATTTAGGTGAATCTAGGCGTCACTAGGGTACACGTCATCCGGTGTGGGAGCTATTTGCGTCACCATCGCCCCTTCCCAACAGTTGCTCTTTTTTCACACTATGCAATACAGCGATACACGATAAAAACCGTGTTATACCAGACGCAGAAATATTGTCACGTACACGCCGAGGGCTCGTTGTCACTGCGCCACATTGAAGGAGGAGCGGTCTCGCCCTTCTGTAATGCCACCCGGTGCGGCCCGCACACCCTGCACGACCCTATATTGACGCCGCCCGGCGAGAATACAAAAATGAAGACAACTTACTTTTCAACTGTCGAAGAAACGCATGGGTGCTAATCACAAATGCAAACGAAACAGCAAGTGTAAACGATTACCTTCCAATTCCTCTTTCATATCTTCGTCTTTGACCATCTTGCCTGTCCAAGAGAATACTGTTCGGGAGTAACCTGTAGACAAACATATCCTTGTCAGAACTTTCCGTTCATTGGCGAGCGATGTTTCAAGTGTTCTGAGTGAACAAGATATATAGGGAAATGCATTCTATTTCCTCTGCCTGATGCATGACGATGGCTTTAAAACGAAAGATTTTTTCAACTTCAAGAAGCACAGAAAGTCATCACAAAATTGTCAGTTCCAAACGCGTTGTAAAAGTAGGTAACTTAACTTCATGATTAACACACAAATTTTCTCTGTACGCGATATTTTTCACAGAAAAAGAAAAAAACGAACATCGCGTTCCCGCTCGCCTCGTTCCGCAGGGTCAAACGAGGAGGAGGTGGGAAAAACGTAATCGGTGATGTTCATTGCGGTTGAAAGGGGTGACCGCGCAGCTGTCGAGGTCAGCGCTGACCTTCCTTTTCTTTTCTTTTTTTGTTGCCTTCTCTCTGTGAAGTGGTGAGTGATGGAGGACTTGGAAGTGCCTGCTGAACATCGACGCGTGTTGACACTTTCAGAATAAGAAAGTGGAACTCTGTTGAGATGCGTATTGATGAGCTGTACGCCTTGCGGTGATATGCCTTACATACCGGCGGGTGGGAACTTAACCAGCGTTGTCGGTCACCGCGTGGTAACAAAACAAAGGGCGTCAAGACAGCTCGGATGAAAAGAAACAACTGGTGTGTTTGTGTCGTGCATGTTGTAGCCTGCCTCGGCTTATTCTCGTCATTTAGTTCGATGATTGGTAAGTTGACCATAAATTGTGGTGATTAATGACATTGCTTGGCTCTGACAACGTGTTCACAAGAACACACCTCCCTCTCGAAGGAGACATTAACTGAATGGCTAACAAAGGTGCTAATCGAAGGCATGGGTGCAATGACGTGAGCGGCTGGTCAGCTCGTTCCGGGCATTGCTACCGTTGCGCACGCCTTGCGATTTTTAAAATCAAATCGAGCGATTCTCTGCATTTCGCATGGTGCGTTTTAATAAGCAGACTTTTAAAAAATGGTAGTGAATAAAGTGCTTTCTGAGCTCCTTTAAAGGCTTGAAAGACATTGTGTGGAAACGTTTCATGTGTTGCTGATTAGGAACGATCATGGGCAAATGGACGCCACTCGAAATACGCAGTTATCAGTATTACTGAGCTGTGCAGTATTGCTGCACAGATTACAAAATAGAGAACTAACTGGTAGGTTTACGCAACAGTATAGCGTTCGTGTTCGAAGGTCAGGTCCTGCATAAAACGAATATGCTCCGGATGAAGCATTGTAGGCAAGGACTTCGATACATATATAGAACACGAAGAACAATGTCTAAAAGGTCAAAGCTTTGAATGAATGGGTAATGTGATCGTCGTTATCATACGTTACTAACTTTAGTATCTAACCTTGACATTGTTCCTACTGCAGACTACTTCTTTCCGTCTGCGTTAGCCGACTGCATACCGTAGCATTGATGTCATCTTTCAGCAATGCCAATATCCACATGCATGCATATATCGACATCCATCCTCCGAAATACCCTTTGGCTCGGAATTGTTACGAAAGTCAATGCAGCCGTTATTTCATTATCGACTTGAAATTATCCACAATCAACGCTAAAAATTGTAAGGAACGAGTTTATGCCCCCGAGCTGCGTTATGAGATCGCGAATGTGTAAATAAATAAGCACGCTGTGGTGAGCACCTATCCAGTAAGATCAAAATATTTATAAGGAAGGAAGGACATGAGGGAACTTTACCATAACTCGACGACCGTGTAAAGAACAACGAGTCGAAAATAAATAGAAAAAGTTATTGATATTTCAGTTAGGCGTCTTCTTGCCATATGGAGTGTAACGCGGAGATATGCACGCTACACACATCTTTGCATGTAAAATTGATGCTCATGTTCGTTGCGATATTATGGCAAAGACACCGTGATCGCCTGCATAAAGTCAATATATCAAGTGGATCTAGTCTAGCAGAAATTAGTGATGAATTATGCAACTTACAAGAGCCGTCGGCTGCTCAAAGGTTTCCTCAAGAAAGCGTCGCGTGACCCGTCTACACTTCGTCCACCTCTATTCATGTAACAGGTGACAACAACACTTTACTTTGATGACAATGAATGGGGGGTTTCCTCACGACAGGCGAAGCTCTGTTTCACAATTACCGCTAAACAACAGACTCAGGCCTGTTTTGGGGATGTCCGGAGTGGTCATTGAGGAGAGCTGCGGAAGTGACGCGCCATCTCGACTAACCGCTGCCTGTTGGATGCTGCCGCAGGCACAGTAGTCTGCTCGAGCCGACGTTGAGGTGCAGTGAAAGTTATCGACGACAAATATGGCGTAGGCACGAGGGCTTGAACAGAACTGATAATTTTAATTGAATAAGGAGGGCACAGCATTGTGGAAGGAATGAAAAAGGCGACTCAGTTATAACACACATAGGTTTTCGCGATGGTTGCTTCCGAAAACCCTTCAAACGCTTACGATGCCACAAAATTGGAGGACATTCGCACTCTTTTCGGCTGGGTATACACGAAACCCGTTACGCCCCGTCTGTATGCTTCCTAGTGGATCGTTGGTTCCCGATAAATCGATATGGCTACAGAAGCTATGTCGTTGGCTTGTGTAAGTGAGGTCTGGCTTCTTTGACAATTCCAATATTTCAGTTGCTCTTTACCTATGTCCTTCTTGTTAACTCTCGTGACCAACAACGCCACAAGTGTGCCCGAAGTGCAAGCCATCAAGTATCGCCGACACCGCCCACAGAACCGTCGAGAAACCGTTGTGTGGAATGGGCTCGGCGATTGTCGAAGGTAAATGCAAACTGGTAGCGAAAGCCACTTGCAATACCAAGGATGACTATCGACACGGTCACCTTCGAGACTCGCGAGAGATCCTGGCTGTTCGCAGTACAACTACGATCGTAAACAGGAAGTATCGTAAGGTTCGTAAAACATTTACGAAAGGAGGCTGCTAAACCCAACCTTCTTTCGTCGGACCTACAACTAGCACGCTCAAAAAGAGGTCGAGCGCTAGGCTCTTAGTGCTCCGAAAAGCATGATGTTCGGCTATATTTTCCGATGGGCTAGCTCCTCAAGATTCCTGGCAGTTAACATGAACTTGAGTAAATTTGGCTCGCGCTTCACATTGCCGGGATAAAAAAAAAGCCACCATGACTTGGAAAGTATTCGAATTCAGTTCATCAAAATTGACATAGTGAAACTTACGTTGGACGACGTTCATATGAGGAGGTGGCAAAAACGAAGAACAAATGCCGTTGTCCGTGTGATTCAGGGTAGCCTAGTTTTTTTTTATTGCAATTTAATGACACGTTTTCTGGGACACCCTCTGTACAGAGTCATGAACCGCTCCAGCACACTTTAGTGTCCTACTCATCGTCTCAGTGTCTCTAAGCATGTACCAGTGATCCTTTATCCGTGTATCCGAGCGTCAGTGTGCTTGTATCCGTACGTCGTAACACGCAGTTTTTGGTAAGACAGAAATGGTAGGAAGAGAGGATCACTTGCCGAAGCTGTAGGCTAAGATTAACACGTATGGACTTTCATGCTCTACAAAAAAAAACTTTTCACCATGGTGAGACCGACAAGGTCGTCTGCGTGAGTACTAGCAGGTACGGCCAGCACTGTATTGTTTGCACGACAGACTCATTATGGATTTATGACCAGTTGGAAATATGACAATGGTTAATAACAACTTGTACATTCAGCTCTGGGTGATAAATGAACCTTAAATAACCTTCTTGATCTCTATGTGGTCATTCATTAGGATACCCCTCCTGCTAAATATATCAGCACGTGTGATATCTCCATGCATTACGACGTGTCATGCGTCATTAAACCAGCTGTTAACACGACTCAACATGGACTAGTGTTTTCTCCGTTCTCGGTTGGTAACCGGTGACAGGCTGACAGGTTTATTTTTAGTCAGGAAAAGGGAACGTTTCTCTATGGTCATGACTCAACGGCTTTGAAATCTGTTCCAGCTGTCATTATCAGAAATTAATAAAACTCAAACAACATGCGCGCGAGCAGACGCAGCAAGACCAGTTTTGGACTGTTAATTATTCATACCGGTGACATCATCTCTGACGTCCTTTGTTTACAACCGTAGTTGTCCTCACAATGGAGGGATGGCGTCTTTATCATGGTGCCTTTCTGAAAACAGAGGGTCCTATGGGAGTTTCGCTACCTGCCTATATATATTCATCGGGTTTTGTGTCGCGCTGATGTCACGATCACGGAGCTCGGTGTCTTTCTGTACAGAAAGCGTCGAATACCGCTCCCACTTTGTAGTGAGGAGCTGCTCGGAGTGGAGCAAGAGCGGAGCGAGCAAGAAGCTCGCTCTCGAACAGTGGGAAGAGAAGAACGCTAAGCCAAAAGTATAGGCAAGATGAAATGCAAAGTGTGGCACATTTTACAGCGGCGGCGGGTAACGGGAAGGTTTCAGGTGATCGCCGTACCTGTGGAACAAAATCCCCCTCGCCTCTACGCGTCACACAGGAGGAAAACAGGTGGGCGCGCTGTTGTGGAATGGAAATGCATCCCGAGAGGGCGGCAGTTGCGTGCGGGGCCAGCGGATTGAAAAGAAAGCACGCACTAGGACGTTTTACCACATCAGAAGTGTTCCAGGGAAAGAAACTAAAATAAAAAATGAAGCTCTCAAGTCCAAACTCAGCAACGTGATGCCAGCCACTTCGAAGGAATAAGGTGCCTGGCGCACCATATCTTATCGTATACGTTATCCTAAAGACCTTCAAATGTCATAAATATCTTCTAACCCTTCCAATCATTCCAAACCATCCTACTGTACAGGCGGCGCGACAAGTAAACAAACCAAGGTAGGCAGTGTGATGTTACAGGGACACCGACGCCCCCAAAGTGTGTGTTTCGCATTACGTTGACTCCCTAGCGCTTGTACCATTACGATAATTGAAGGTTGAATCTGATGAACAACATGACTCTCGATATGAAGGAAAAGTACACTGCGGGAACCAGAAATCACACTAAGAGACAGAAGACCGAGGGAATATTGCCGAAGAGTCTCGTCAACTGCGAGACATAGCGGCAGGCTGTCGCAGTGATTACACGAAAAACGTGCTCTCTGCTGACAACTCTGGGCCATTCGCGTCAGGGGTCAACAAATGGGAAGTAGGCAATAGATAGCTCCTATCCGAAGCCAACCTGACCACCTTTCGCATTTACTCGGCGTGTCCACGTTCACTGAGCTCCGTCAAGGTTCCGGCACTCGCAGTGTGACAAGGCTATGTCTATCCGCCCGTGCCTACCGATTTGCAGGAGCTCAATTTGGTGAGTAAACGACTGATCCCTTTGGGAATGCGGTTCATGCAGATCCAGCGCCTCAATCATGCCCTTATGCACGGCGGAGGTCGATGCAACATTAAGGGATCAGCTTTAATATCATTGAAGGAGAAGTAAGATGAAGAGATGTTGTTGTCCTCTGCATGTCTCTTCATTGTCTCGGAGTTCCTTTCCAGCAATTAATGACCTCCCTGCGAACATATCACGAATATTTTACATGTGCAGATCGTCACGGAAAGTGTTGCGACGTTTAGCAACAATGGCAAGGTTTCGTCAGCGTCAGGAAAAGTCACTAACGCAGTCACAGCTGCCGCAGAACATCGCAACACCTTCCGTGATGATCTGCATTTTTTTCTAATGCATAAAGCAACTTTAGTCTTGTTGGGATGTAGGCTACCCCACATGCTTTTTGATAAGCGCTTAGAAACTTCGTTCAGCGTTGCTGTGGAAAAGAACAACTTTATTTTATATTGATGATTGGGGAGTTTAATCTCCAATGGCGATACTCAATCATCAGCACCACCACCACCATCTACCTCACTGCTGTTGGTAATGTGGGAAATGAACAATGAGTCGCCTCAACAGTGAGAACCTAAGTCCTACGGTATCCAAAAAGGTCAGAAGAGCTTTCAGGACGTTGGTGTATTGCTGCGAATACGCTGTACGCGCATACATATTTATGTGCGCCTTTTCGGCGACTATGTAGTTGACGTTATACAGGGCAGGAGCAAAACGCGACGCTAAGTTGCACTAATGAATTAAATTAAGAAAACAGCACTGATCCGATGTAATTTTCTCAATGAAATTCACTTCGTAAATTGCACATCTGCTTGAGCTTTTCCTCGGCTCTCCCCCCCACACAAGAATTATTATGAACAGAATCTTACTAGATTATTACCATGGCAATCCATGTGTCAGACACTGTATTCTCATAAAACATTATTTGACTATACGTGACGCGGAAATATATACATACATATATATGTATATATATATATATATATTATAGCTGAAATGAAAATTGAAACACAGACTACGAAGGTACGGGAAGTAAGAAAAAAGGGGTAATTTATTTACATTTAAGATACTTGGAATGCTAAAAGGGTTGTCGACGTTTCGACAGTGGCACTGTCTTCGTCAGGACTAAAAAGTCCTTTTACTTTTTAAAAGTCCTTTTACTAAAGTACTTTTTTAGTCCTGACGAAGACAGTGCCACTGTCGAAACGTCGACAACCCTTTTAGCATTCCAAGTATCTTAAATGTAAATAAATTACCCCTTTTTTCTTACTTCCCGTACCTTCGTAGTCTGTGTTTCAATTTTCATTTCAGCTACATATATTCGCGGTCATCCGAACCCCATTCACCAAGTATATATATTATATATATATATATAGAACAAATAGGTTAATATATCAGACGGCTACGAAGTTGAATAAAAGTGAAATAATAAGACTTGGACTACAGATTACAGGAACGTTAACAGAAACTAATTTATTTAATGAGCAATTTAACACATAGATTAAAAAAAGAATGGTCGACGTTTCGACAGTGGCACTGTCTTTGTCAGGACAAAAAAGGTCCTTTTTTGTCCTGACGAAGACAGTGAGTTTGAGGCTGGCCAACCAGTTTGGGCTGCTGATCAGATGGACAGGCGGCACTGGGTTAAGGGATCCATAACCGGTAAAATGGGCACGGTCATCTACGAAGTCCAATTCGCTGGTGGCCGGCGACGCAGAGTTCATGCCGACTACTTGAAGAGCCGATAGCTCCGAACCGTCACAGACAATTCCCCTGCCGGAGCCAGAGACGTCAATGGCACCAGCCTCACCGATACAAGGGCACGGCGACTCTCCCATACCACCACCGGCACGCTATCCCAAGAGAGACCGGAGACATCCGTCCCGATACGTTCCGTCTTGATGGGAGGAATGTAGTGGATCACGCATCGACAAAGAGCACGCGCCATGCGCATCAGCTGTGACCCAGCTGATAGAACAGCTGACCGTGCAGTCGTGGTCTAGCCATGACAGAATAAACATGTTCCTACCCGAACTTGGGTACACTCTTACAATTAACGTCGATACAGGCAGGGAACAACCCGAGTCTTGCTTCATTTACAAATTCCAATCAATCATTAAAGAAGATCCCGGTGTACTTTCAACAGTAAGGAATCTGGTCGCCTAGATGGAATATACACTCATTTCCGTTTTCCTTTTATTATTTTTTGTTATACATATTTTCCTTTTATTTTTCCTTTTTTTTTTCTTTTCAGCTACGCCCCCAGTACAACTCACCGTGAACTGGCTCCTCAAGAAGAATGACATCACCACCCGGATTTGACCTTGCCGAATGTTCCAGAATATGACTCACGGACAACTGCCACGTGGCACACTTGTACCGATTGTGACGTCACTTACGGAACCTATTTAAGCATGTGCAACCCTTGTACAGCTTGGGACAAAAGTTTACGGAACACCAGAGTATCACATTTCTCTATTTGGGTGACACCTTAGTGGCAAACAGGAGTGGACACACAAACTGAGGGACGGACAGAATATCCGGTCACCTGTTTCTTATTCGATCTCTTCGTAATATCTAGAAGGGGGAGGTCCCGACGAAGAAATACGTCAGTGCCGCGTTCTGTGAACTTTTGTCCCAAGCTGTACCTCTTTTGCCCTGACGAAGACAGTGCCACTGTCCTAACGTCGACCGTTCTTTTATAATCTATATTTTAAATTACCCATTAAATAAATTAGTTTTTGTTAACTTTCCTGTAATCTGTAGTCCACGTCTTATTATTTTACTTTTAACCGTAGATCAGAGTGTTAGAAGCTAGAGCTAGAGAAGGTAGAAGAACACTGAGCCAAAAGTATAAGCAAGATGTGCACTTTGCAGGAGCACAAAACCTTCCATAGTATTATGGAATGTTCTAACTAAACATGCAAATGCGATTTGCATGTTTAGTTGGAAGATTTCCATAAGTTAGCTTAGCTATATTGTTTGAATAGAGTAAATGCAGTACGCAAAGAACGAGCACTCCATTTATGTAGTTCGGGACAAGAACCCGTCGGTTCTTGTCTCGTCACCGTCCTGTCTAATACCCCCACTCGCTGCTCCTGAAACTGAAGGAGACGTTTCCATTCAATGGAAAGTCTGTTCACGCAAGATGCTGAAATCATCACACTGCATTACGGAAAAACAAAGAAATATGTGGGCACTGTGTGCAGCAGAGATGCATCATCAGGTGGCTCCATTTATTATATAATTTAAAAGAATAATCTGCCTGGACGGCTCAAAGTATTTACAGAAGTAGTTAGAGTATTTAAATACTGTCTTAATGTATTTATATTGTATTTAATTACTTTCATCATAAAGAACCTGAAGAAGTGCAGTCTCTTGCACGAAAGTTCTTGTTCAAATAAATCTTAGTTGCTCCTAACCGTTTTTCATGTTAAAGTATTTATAGGCAGCATTTAAATACATGAAAACATGTGGTATTTAGTATTTATATTTAAATACCCGAAAGGTGTATTTATGCCCATCCCTGATACATATATATATATATATATATATTCTAGTTTTGGGAAATACCACGACAGGGGATGTCTCACCTAATAACACGTGACTAATAACGCGTGCCGCACCCTGGGCTACATTCGTCGAAACTTCTCGTGAGCCCCGGTTCACGTGAAGGCCACGCTATATGAAACACTTGCCTCGTCTAAACTGGTAGCTTCAGTCAGTTCAGAACACAGCAGCCCGTTTTATATTAGGCAACTACGCGTTTTTATATTAGGCAACTGGAGCAACGAGGATAACCGTCGTTGTGAAGTGGAACAGCCTTTAGCCTTTAGGCTTTTTCAGAGCCGTTGAAAAAGAAATCGAACCATCACGGACCTCCCGCCGCAATCTGGACGGGAGGTCCAACGTCTCTATGACACTTACCACAGGTCAACAGGTCCCCGTCAGCCCCGCCAAACGCCAACGGGTAGGGAGCCCTTCCTCTGGTGATCCCAACATTCCACAGATCGTGAATGTTCCCGATAACACCATGGACACTTCGGCACCGCCAGCTCCTCAGCAGACAGATGCGATGAACGATAGCAACCTTGCCACTTCACTTCATGACCCGTTCACCACTGTCACCTACAAGAAGAACCGAGCCGGCGGTATCCCCATACTGTTTCGACCAGCAACTACTGACTACTCCTTCTGGAAGGTGAATCCTAATGCGGTCGCTAGTGAGATACGCCTGCTAACCTAACAACAGGTTATGCACCACCGTTTCCACCGAGATGGTTCTCTCTTCGTCTCCGTACGGTCCGAAGCAGCCGCCCGCAACTTTTGTCTGCTAAGTGCTTAGCTGGCATTCCGGTGATGCCATCCATACCCCAATCGTACGCCAGAAATATGGGCAAGATATATGATGTTCCAAGAGAGTATTCGAACGACGACCTCGTGCTCTATCTTAAAGACGCAGGGGTTTTATCAGCACGGCGACAGGTTCGGCATTCCCTAGCAGAAGATGGCAGTGATGTGTTCACCCCGTTACGGAGCGTTATCCTGACTTTTGAACCTACAATCCGTCTTCCTCCCGGAATTGCCCGTGGGTTTCAGACCTTCACAGTCCAAGAGTACATAGATGGCCCCATACAGTGTTAGAACTGCCAACGATTTGGCCATATTGCACGAAATTGCCGAGATTCTACACGGTGTGGCATCTGCGCCGGACCTCACCGGAGATCAGACTGTAACAATAAAAGAGAGTCAAAGTGTGCTAACTGCAAATCCAGCCATCCCGCATCATTTTCTTTATGTCCTGTCAAGACCGCCGCCACCAAGAGGCACCAAGACCGAACCCTACGACTTCCGTCTGACGCTCCTAGGGATGCTAGTGCCACACTCCCGTCTCGTACAAATGCACAAGAATTTCCTGCACTACCCCCTCGATCTGCACCAGGTAAACGAGGGTCGCTGAACACAGTCGCGGCTACGCCTATCACAAGCGCACAGCCTCCTCGTCCATCAAGACAGACTACAAACACTTACGCCAGTGTGACGGAACCAGCACCCTCATCAGCCCCCCAATATATGCCTCCTCTGGGACTCTTCTCAGCGGTACTCGCTGCCCTTAAGGCCATTGTCTCTGCTTTTCCTGGTGCGTCGCAACTGCCCGAGGTTCAAGCGCTTCTGGCACTGGAGGCATTATCTTCGCATCAGCATGACGGAATTGTATAAAAAAGCCCTGGCCATGCAGTGGAATCCTCGAAGCCTGCGTAACAAGCTCCCAGATTTTAAATTACATCTCCAACAGTACAAGTTCCCTTTCATAGCTATATGCGAACACGGCATGGATTGTACACATCGTGTTAGTGGATACACAATCTATCGCTCTCATCATTCCCCTGAGAGTAGAGCAGCGCTATACGTTCGCAATGACCTCGTTGCTGCACCCATCGGCTCAATTTGTCATCGCTCTTATGATTACGTCACATGCAGGATCCGCCTTGGCCCCATGCTGTTAACGGTCGTCAGTATCTATATCCTTCCCGCGGTACAGGTCCCGTGGAGTGACCTCGAACGCTTACTTGGTTCTCTGGAAGCCCCGGCGCTTGTGCTAGGGGACTTCAATGCACATCACTCGGCCTGGGGAAGCCGAAGGACGGACAGTAGGGGAAGGAGGTTGTTAGAGGCAATGGAGAATAATAACATGTGCCTGCTGAACAACCGCGAGCCCACTTACATGCGATCCCCAATGTCACTTGATGTATTGGACCTCTCGTGGTCCTCAACCGAAATAATTCGCCACTTGTCGTGCGCTACGGACGTCGACACTAGAGGTAGCGATCATTTTCCTCTATATATTTCGCACAACAGACTGCCCCTCTCAGCCAGTGCTGGACTGATTTCTTTCACAAACTGGAGACGTTTTCGTGCGGGCCTCAGAACATCTGTGCACACCGGTATGTCCCCAGAGGCTCTCTCTCAAGCAATTACCCGCGGTATTCAGGACGCGGTGGTCATGTCTAAAAGGGTAACAGGCCACATCGGCCATTCCCCCGCTATTAATCACCTTAGAGCATTACGTCGCCGAGCAGAAAGAACGGCTCGTCGGACAGGGCAACTTACGGACATTGTGGAATACCGCCGGATGAAAGCTAAAGTAACACGAGAACTTAAAAACGAGGACAGGAAGCGTTGGCGTAAGTTTTGCCACCACCTTTCACCGTTCGATCCGGCCACGAAGATCTGGCGGACAATCCGATCTCTGAAGGAGGCGCCCCCTCAAAAGAATCCTCTCGCGGCCTTGGTTATCGTTCAGAGTGTAGACGAGAACACGCTTGCGACGGACTTCGGTGTGGTACTAACGACTCCGGCGGCTGCCTCGACCACGCCCCTACACCGCAGTTTTGTCCACAGTTTGACGGCTGAACTTCACCACGACTGGCCCCGTCCCCCGGAAGTTATGGACCGCGACTTCACACTCATCGAGCTAAAGGCAGCGTTGAAGCTTGTGAACGCCAGCTCGTCCCCTGGGCCCGATAAAATCACCTATGCCGCCCTACGAAACCTTGACGGGCGGTCACTCCAAGCTCTCCTTCATGTCTATAATACGTCTTGGCAACAAGGATCTTTACCACATACATGGAAGGAGGCCTTGGTTGTTCCCATCCTGAAACCAGGCAAGCCCCCAAATGCCCTATCCTCCTTTCGCCCGGTGAGCCTGACAAGCTGTGTGGGGAAACTGATGGAGAGAATGGTTTTGCATCGCCTCGACTGGTGGCTCGAAAAACGACGTGCGTTCCCTCACGAAATGGCTGGATTTCGTCGCCACCGAAGCTCCATGGATCCAGTTCTCGACCTAGTCTCTACAGTTCAACATGCTTGAGCCCATCGACGGATCGTCCGATCGGTCTTCCTCGACATCAAGCGCGCCTATGATACCGTCTCGCACATTTGTGTGCTGCATGCCTTGCGCTCGTTTGGAGTATCCGGTCGGCTCTTCATCTGGCTCCAAGACTTCCTTACGGACCGAACTGTCGCTGTCCGTACGTCCCAAGGCCAAAGCCCTCAGCATCCTGTTCCCCAAGGAGTCCCCCAAGGAAGCATTCTCAGCCCGACACTCTTTAACGTGGTGATGGCCGGCCTACAATCAGTAATTCCTCGCAAAGTGTCGTTCTCCGTGTATGCAGATGACGTCGCCCTTTGGACAGTAGGAAAATCACGCCCGGCTCTCCAGAGCCGCCTGCAGCTCGCTTTAAACAATATCCATACGTACCTGACGCACCTCGGGATGGACCTTTCACCCGAAAAGTGTGTCGAGCTCCCTTTCACGCGTAAAGCTATGGCCAATTTCCCACTTTGGCTTGGTTTAAAGAAGCTAGAACCAGTACGCTTTCACCGCTTCCTTGGCGTGGTAATCGACTCGGACTTGCGCTGGGCTCGGCACATTAAACACCTTGAAACTAAAGTGCAGCGATGGCTCCCCGCAATCCAACATCTTTCTGGCCCAGGATGGGGCTGTGATCAGCGTTCCCTGCTCGCGGTTCACGCGGCATTGGTGAGGGCAACTGTGCTTTACAGCCTTCCTATTCTGCACAGGATATCAACAACTTCATTAAATACGCTTCGGTCCCTGTTTGCTCGAAGCCTTCGTCGATGCCTCGGAGTTCCAAGAATGGCTGAAACACGACAAGTACTGGCTGAAGCTGGTGAGCTCCCGATTGAAGTTCTGATTGAGTAGCGCAGAGGACACGCCGGACTCTCACTGGCTTCATAACTAAGGACACTATACCGCCGGAAGCCCCCTGGTCTCTACCGGTACCGCCCACTTTTGTACGCCTCCCAAACCTTCTGCAAAGAAGAGATCAGGTCCCCCCTCAAGTCCTCCGAGCCCATTTTCATGCTCTGGTAGACGGGAAGTTTTCTACGTTTACGGCAGCATTATACTGATGGCGCATACCGAAACAACAAGTCCGCCTCAGCCTTCGTCATTCCATCCGAAGGCGTCGTGCACGGAAGACGCCTTTCACATCCAACCTCCTCCACAGCTGCGGAACTCTATGCCATCCTTTTCTTTCTACAACACATCGCTGATTTTCCACCCCGGGAATGGGCAGTCTTTACAGACTCCAAATCTGCACTTGAAGCAATTGAAACTTCCGGCATACGAGGCCCATCCGCACCCCTAGTCACGGACGTGTTAATGGCTTACCACACTATCTACGCCGCAGGCCACAGGCTAGTTCTCCAGTGGGTTCGAGCCCATTGTGGTGTCGTGGGGAACGAGCAGGCCGACAGCGCCGCAGAAGCAGCACTCTCGTCTCGGAACCGGACCCGTATTGTTCTGCTGAGAGGAGACCGCCGTTCAATTCTGCGACGTCTAGTGACACCCCTGGCTTCCCGCCAACGGACAACCGACATTCTTCCCCCCTCTATGTTGAACAGAGTTGATCCCACGCTCGCTTTCCGCATGCCACGAAACACATCTCGTCAGGATGCTGCATTAATCCACCGCATGCGCCTCGATGTGGCCTTTACAGCTCAGTGGCGTTGCCGCTTGAGACAAATTGATTCTCCCACCTGCTGCCACTGTGGTGCTCTTGAGGATCTGGAGCACATTCTTCTTCATTGCCCTCACTACGAACCTTCCCGAACCACACTCTCCGAGTCTCTTCGTCAGCTGGACTCTCGCCCTTTCTCCCTACCGAAATTGCTTGGTCCCTGGCCCAATCCAGCCCAGCAACGCTCTGCGCTCCAAGCTCTTCTGACATTTCTGGACACCATCGGACTTCGATCGTTATTGTAAAGGGGCTCGTTATTTTATTCCCCCCATTCCACCAAGCACTGGGGTAGAGTATCGCCTGTTGCGATGAAACTCCCTACTCTCCAAGGCCGAAAATGAAGTTGTTGTTGTTGTTACAATCGCACTGCCAGCGTCACCGCTATGAAAACTAACATACGATTAACTTATCTCTCTTTACGACAGAAAATGCTCCGCCTCTGCCTGTTCCATAATTTTTTTTATCACAACGCGACTCAAAAATCTTCTTTGGTCACACCACCATCGTACATTTTCCCTTTGTGTTGATCATCGTCAAAAAGTAGGTGTAGTGCGTTCTTCAACGTGATCATTCCAGGGCTCATTTATTCCCCGCACCTCATCAAAATGGAATAGTTTACCTGGTTCTGTCACTTCGATTACTAGTATTATAGAATTCAAAAACAGCGGGTGCGACCTCCTTCCCATATAATGTCATTGTATATTGTCGCGTTAATATCACTAATATGTTCTTGTCAAAGTTGCTCGTTTATTGTCATTTTGTTACGTCTGCATGTTTATAAATTGTTACTGTGCTTTGACCTTGCGTCGTGTCCTGCTCACACCCCTCTTTAATGCCCTCTGGGCCTTGTGGGTATATGTATCAATCAATAAATAAAATAAATAAATCTGACCACGCGGCTAGCAGCATTGCTTCTCGAGGTCGATATCCGTCTTCGTATTGCAGCTGCTGCAGTCCTCCAATGATGGAGAGTAGAGGCACAGGATATTGCTAGGAAATTGACGCATAGCTTGTTGTGACGTCAACCACGATTGTAAAATCCGAAACTATGGAGTTTTGTGGGTTATTTCGAAATGCAGTACAAGCACCGACTGACTCGTATATGGTTTGCGTTTTCACCCTTTCAACACGGGTGGAAATGTAATAAATGTCCTTTTTGTAGCCCGTAGTGGCACTTTAAAGTATTCGTCTGTTTTGTTTCTTGAATGGCCACAATGATCAAATCTTCTGGCATGATAATTCTGGGCCTTACGACAGGACATTATGACATTATGGAATGCGCACAAAAAACAAGAAAGAAAACAAGCACGAATGAAGGAGACAACGCCAGCTCAACACGCCACGCCACAACACATTTATCACACGACACAACTGCATTCAAAAGCGGCGTTACAGGGCTTAGGTGTTCAGGATGTCACTGTCATCGCGTGGTGGACGATGCAGAGCATTTGTCTTCGACGATAGACTAAACGACACAGTCAAATTACTGAAATTGTCCCAGCTTGTACTGTACCAAATTTTGAATCGAAGTCCGTATAAAAAGTATATGTACCTCTCGCGTTCCTGTTTCATGCTTTATTCAGCAAAATGTTCAAAGGGAACAACTTGCTTGTTTTTGCATTCCAATGTCTAGAACGTGGGAATTGCGCAACTGTCGACTGTAAACAATCATAAAAGTTCACGGTATTCCATTTAAAACTTTTCCATGCGGTATCTGAATAGATGTGCTCGTTCAGATGACTCGTCTTCCTCATCCATAGAGATGACATATTCTTTTATGCCAATGTTTGATAGATATTTGTTATAGTTTTAACAAGCCATGATCCTACAACATCGCAATATTACTGCAACCTTTTGTGCTGCCTGGGTTTATGACAACTCAGTAAAGCATTCGAAGGACACTCCTGTTTCCAAAGGGTGGATGAAGCAACACTAGAGCAACAGTACTGTTTCTTTGAAGTTTTTGAATGCTCTCAGGCAGGTGTGCGAGACCGTTCTAGCACGACGTCTGCCTGACATGTTTTTCTCGTCACCTCTATCCTGTCGGAAGTGTTTCCACGCACGTGTGCGACCAAGTAGATGCAGAGTATAAATACAGGCCTGCATTGGCGGTGTGCTCCGTCTCTAACTGATTGTTGGCTGTAGCTTTTTTACTTCAGCGCACCTCGACGAACATGCGTAAGTAAAACGTCATCATTTCTACTCTTTCTACGTTTTTTTGCGGGCGGTCTTCTGAAGGGAATTTCTACCTTTTTGACATACAATACCATAACATATTTTGATAAACAGAAAGAACATTGGATATAGGAGAAGACAGATGTAAAGACGTAGGCCTACCAGGCGGTCTGATAGCAATGGGGGCTCTTCCTGCGCACCCTCCACACTCCCTAACTAGCACCCTCTCTCCACAAAACGCTCTTAGAGCACCGCATAAATAAATAAATAAATAAAAATGACTGCCCGAAATACCAAAACAGGCCGAAAATCCCGCACATATGACCGTCACACACATAGAGATATGAAACTGCTTCCCCGCTGAATAAACTAGATAATTCATGACCAGTACTTCCGCGAAAGTATATATACTAATGTTATCAGTTGCAAAATACATGAAACGCAACTTGCTACAGTCGCAAGTATGCGTCTATAACAATTGTTTAAAGAAATTACACACACA
Organism: Ornithodoros turicata; assembly: GCF_037126465.1. Taxonomy (NCBI): domain Eukaryota; kingdom Metazoa; phylum Arthropoda; class Arachnida; order Ixodida; family Argasidae; genus Ornithodoros; species Ornithodoros turicata. Next base: position 5,335,308 of record NC_088202.1, on the reverse strand, counting down.
GGGTTGTTAACACAGTTTGTTTTTCTCTAAAAACGGGGGGTCATCACAAATGTATAATTTTAACCTAAACGCCCAAAACAGAGGAAGGCGGCTCCTTTAAGTCCTCAACCGTAGGGATAATTTATTATGAAATCACAAAAGTGTGCAAAGAGCTCTATTGTTTTCTTTTTTCTTTTCCAAAGGTCCCTTGGGGGACATTATTATGTAGGCAGTCCTGGTGATTTCCGATCGAAAAAAATGTAGTTACAGAGTAGGGGCACGCACAAACCTATTTTCATAGCTTTATAAATACAAGTTAATAATCTAGATATTGATATCATTTCAATTCCAATTGTCCCAATATGATTGAAGAGATGGGAACTGTGCTAACGCGTTGGTTAGCGTTGGGAAGGTCAGGTTAGGTTTCGGTAAGAGCATCTCCGGTGTCCACGAGACGCCCCACTCATAGGTACGTGTTATTGTTTTTGTTTAAAGTTGTATTGTGTCTGTATCTATATTAGTATATTCTACAATGTAATATATTGCGTAGTTATAACGTGGATTCTGTTCCTTTGTTCTCTGTTTGAAATTTGATGTGCTCACATGACTATGAGAGTCGTTCTTATTTTACTTTTGATTTCCGGATGTCTCGTGGTAGAATTGTTTAACCGATAGGGCCCATAGTTTGATTTGGTTGATGCTGGACTAATGTATTTATGCCGCTGAAGGGCGTCAGGGCGCCTGTGTCAAGTTCCCGGACCTTTTGTCCCGAATCCCTTTCCTGAAAGTCATACATATACATAAATATAGATTATTATTATTATTATTGTTATTATTATTATTATTAATATTGCACGATTTTGAAGTATACAACAGTGTGTTAATGTTTCTGTTGCACGGTAGCAAGTACAGCAGTAGTAGTCAAGGTAGATTACTGACAATTCAAAATATATTTTCGTCCACTGAGCTAATAATTTGCTGATGCGACAGATTGCTCCTATGGTTTGAAATATATGTGTCCTGACATGTGCAACATGTAAATTCCAGGTTTATGTGCGAGTAAAAGTTATCTGATCTTAGCGACACAGGAATCATCCTCCGCCCATTACGACCGACTATATTCTGATTGTTAGTTTCGATCAACTGGCAACTTTTAGATAACAAGATATTGTATTTTTGTATTTTGTTTCACCGCTGTCTAAGTTCCAGCTTCTCCTCGCTAACGAGATTGATTGCTTCTCCAAATGGCTTTAGTGAGGAGGGAGCTTGTATTCCCACTTAGCTGGCACACAATGATATAAGAAAATATCGTCCGCTAATAAGATCAGCGGTGCGCTTTATGAATAGTATTTTGATATAAATTAATCTAGCTGAGGAATTTTAAATCGTTTATCACGGGTTCTTATAGCAATTTTCTACGGAATGAACAGCGATTTCAAAATTCGATTTCATCGGTCAAGTGTATGAAAAACTCCTCTTAAAATTCGCAACGCAATGTTCGTCCATATTTCGGGAAGCGCAAGTAACGATGCGATGACGACAGAGCGCACACTTTCAACAAAAATTTACTGACAAAAGGCAGCCCGTTTTTATAGAGACATAAACACCATTTCCCTATTACTCAACGCAAGGGAAGCCATGCTGACCAACGAGATTCTCCTCTACTGAATCAGGAATGATTCGTATACTTCACTTCGAATCCTTTTGCTTGAGCACTACTTTATCTGAGTCCCCTTTAGCTGTGAGTTCATCCACGCAACGAAATATCGTATACACAGACTGTTGAGCACCCAGGTTTGTACAATATACTCACAGAAAGTATTTAAGTTTAGTTACTGAATATCTGGCAACCAAGTAACTTGGTAATGTACTAAATACCAAACCTTGAAATCTATTTAAGATATATCATTAAATACTCCTAAAAGCAACTCATTACTTTCAAGATACTTTGATGTCACACTCGGAATTCTCCATCAAAGAAATACGTAAAGCATGACGTTAACAATGACATTATCAAAAAGCTTTATTAACACGTAGGAACTCCTACTATCGGATAGCCTGCCCTGGATTTTTTTTTTGGCACATTACCCACAACACTGAACAGACGCGCTACAGGTGCGAACAAAGTGCTCTTTAGAAACGACAGAATTAACTGTGGTTCTTCTCCTTATTGTTGCTCTAACCTCATAAAGAGCTACTCATATTAATATTTTACGTGCCCTCTCGCTACGGCTTTTGGCACGGGTCTTCTATCCTGTCTAATAGGGTAGAAGTCTAGTAGGGTAAAATAACTACTTAGGTTATATTAGTGAATACTGACCTCACTGATATTTACTAGATACCAAGTTACTCACAAGATTATTTAAGATACGTGAGTTAAATACTCTACTCAAGTTACTGTACAAGTCTTGGGACACTGAGCAAACTTATTGACGTGGTTCGTGGCACACCTCAAATGTGTCTTGCGTATCGTTCGTTCGTTCATCTTTATGGTTTTCCGGCTAGTTTAGTGGCATGTAAAGGATCGATTAGGGCCTGTTTATTTTTCTAAAAATTTTTGTCGTATGTTTGTATGGCCAACTGCGGGATGGAACAGGATGTAGTGCGTGTTTCGCATCTTTCGTCTGCGCGCTATGTAACCTCCTTTGAACGTCACATGGTAAGAACTGATCACCAGCCCTGTTAAAACAGCGTCTATCGTGCCAAGATTGACAGGTGACACGTGTTCAATCAGCGGTTGTGCTGTAAGTTTTCCTCGACCATCCCGGAAAGCTTCCTCTGTACTTCGCCCAGGACCTACGAGTACGCTCCCGTACTGCGATCGTGCCGCTTTAACCCTTGTCCAGACCGCTCTACATACAGTTTATACTACATCACTGACATAACAACTGGCGAGTGTTAGTATAGTCTACGTTAGCGGTACTTGTCGTGTGGGAACACGTTGTTGCTCATTCTGGTATTTATCCAGATATTTATCAGGTATTTATCCAGCCCGCAGTGAAGAAAGACAACTGCCTGTCTTCCGACTTCTTTAGCATGCTTCCGAAAAACTGAAAGACTGAATAGCGTTCCAGTTTAAGCCTTTCAAATTGCGCCTCAAAGATAGAGCCTACGGTATGAGGACAGGATTTTGTGAGGGATGTACGCATGGCAGATTTTGCCACCGCCCTTTTGACCAACTTTGACTGTGCGGAGCTATAGAGGAGGAGTCCCTTTTTTGCTCTGGGATTGTATTGCCAACATTTTTTATTGTGAACATTGCTAATAGATAAATCCAAGAATTGCAGCGCATCTTGTTTTGGGAGTTCAATGCCGAGTGATAGTCCCATGGTGCTATTTCTAAAAGTTTCTAGCACCCTTTCTTTATCCGTACTGTAAAACACAAAAAATCTACCTATGTTTTGCAATCTGGCCGATGCCTTATTATTACATTAACAGAACACGCGTCTTCCATTGGTCGATCCCGTCTAGCAATCTTTGCACTCCATTGCAGACAATGCTCATGCGCACCAATGTTTCACCAGACTTCTGTGCTATCAAAACATAGAGACCAAACGGTGGTTGAAATAACCGAGGCCTTTGCCATCGACATGTTTGGCGAAAACTATGTCAGGACGCCAGCAAATTGGTTGCAGGGTAGAAGTTGCTTGTGTTGAGCGGCAGCAATAAACGGAATCGACGTAGTGCGCGTGCGCAAGAACGCCAGTACAGGTGCAGGTTTTTCTCTCCTGCTGTCGTTGTCGTAAGTCCAAGAGCTTGACACGCCGTCTTTCGCGGAGGATGCCAACTACGGTGTCCCGTGTGCTAAGATTTCGGGACGCGTTAAAGAACCATCTGGTGGGCAAAATCAATCCCCAGACCGGCCGCTGTGGTTGTCGGTCATGATCCTAGTTGCTGTGTGTCGTAGAGCCACAAATTTCATTATCAGTAAAATGCGAGACGCTAAGCGGGTTTGATGGAGGAGGTTAAGCGAGATCGTAGGGCGAAAAAAAATTCTAGGGAAATCAGATGCGGTTCTGGTAGGATTCATTATTATTGAGAAATTGTCCCTGATGGAAATATACACAGGATAACCAATTCCGTAGCAGCAGTGGAGACAGCTGTGGGATGGGTAATGCAAGGGCTAGGAGCCCCTCTCGTTAGCGAACAGGATCACAAAGGCAATGTAACGGCATCCTCCAATTTCCAATGAAATCCTCCGTGGCATCCACACAACAAGTCACCGGAGAAGCACCGAGAAACCGCCACGGGGGCTCCATGCACAACCTCGAAGATACCGAGGCGTTAAAAGGGATCCACAAAGTACTTTCGATCAGTTTAATAAAAACACGTACTGCAAAACGGTGTTTGATGGCCACATAACAAAATTACGGCAGAAATTGCTGCGCAGAAACTGTCATTGAAATGAGATATAATTTGCGAGTTCATTGCGGACACAAAACTTGTGACCAAGTAACATGCCTCCAATGAGGTCATGAATGCTATCGCATTTAAACGAGAATCATGGCAGCGATTTCTGCCGTAACTTTCTGTATGAGGTAAATTGGGTCAATAAAACGCAATGAAAGAGAGATAGAGAAACGACTGATTCCAATGAAAGCCAATAGACAGCCGCTATTTCTCCTCCACTATTCAGGTATAACGGTGTTCTTCCTAGCTGCCTTATCCGGCATGCTGATCGTCGTCCAAGCACAAAGTGGTGGAATCAACTGGTCCGGAATACTTCGCTGCCTTAGCAACGCTGGGGGATACAGACCGAACAGGGACACCTTCTGCGCTGCGCGGCAAATGCTCGCTGGCTACACGGAGATGCGTAGAGCTAACTGCAGGAACTGCGACAAGTAAGTTGACGTACACGAATACCTTGAGCAGAGCCATGGTACGAGCTTTGGAAATGGGAGAGGGAGGTTTCAGTAACTGAATCGGATAATGGTGTGGGACCTGAACTAGAAAAAAAAAAAAAGAAGAGAAAGAAAAAAGAAAAAGCGCTAGTGTGTGAATCTTTTCCAGGTGCGGCGTTCCTTTTAATCCACCATGTTTTTAGACAGGCATGCCCCACACTCTGCCTAAAGGACCACTTTGGTTTTGTTTGTGTTATTGTGGTGAGATGTCCGATCACTGCATTATGTTTTAGCTCCATAAATTCGATAATAGCTCATGTACCTGCAAACAAAGCCTCGGCGATGTCAGTTGACTGCACCGTATTGTGTTCAAAGCAAAGTGTTGCACTGTTTCCCAGTACAAGTATTATCCCACAAACAAGTGTATCCAGTCCGGCCGGAAGTGGAGTGCTGTGGTGAGTTAACGCCCGAGGAACACTTTCGAGCGCCGTCACATTTCCTGCTTTGCAACACCTTCTGGCGATCCATTTCTCAAGTGAATACTCGGCACCGCGGCCACTCTCATATTCTTTACGCATGCCTTTCCTTTCATGTATACTGTTTGTCTGTGTTGCGCTTCATTCGCTCTACTATAGTCATTGGAATAAGTGTTAGTTATGGCTCTGTATCTATAAGCAGCTTTGGAGGTGATGCATTCCGATAGCAACGATGAGTGGACGACGTATGCATTGTGCTCGCCTGTGCGAAAGGGAAGGAAGATTGCAGTCGTGTTCCTGGCTATCACGGGAACACTGTGGGAAGATACTACGAACACGTGCTCATGTTTTTCCTTCTCGGTCCTCCATCTCGGCACATTTTATGAGAAAGAAAAGATTATTGATCGCTCCAAAGCTTACACCTCCTTCCAGCACACTAAAGACAAGTGCAATATGCTTCCCATGCAGACAGAAATGCGAATCATCCCTTCGGTAGGTCTCAAATATAACCGCATTATCGCTAACCACGTATATGTAAACGACAATGGAACTGGTATTGCCTCGCACACGTGTCAAGGAACCGTCAGCGTTAGAGACGTGTCGTCTGCGCTCCGCATGCACTTGTATTACACTTCCTATCCAGCAAGTGCAGGCCGTCTGAGAACTCGTGCAGAACTTGTGATGCGCCGTTACAAAACGGATAGGAGAGCGCAGAGGGCGCGAGCGACAAAACCAATACAGAAGTGCCGCACCGCCTGAACCAGTTCACCGGGTGCGCCCAAATCGAAGAGCCCCTACATAGGCTTTTAAATTAACATTGATGGTCATGAACAATAAAAGTTGCACGCCATTAAATGAGGAACACAAAAGCGACTATGTAGCGGACACAGCAGCCGCATGATCCTCATGCCCCTGGAAAGCCCTCCCCTTCTTTTTCAAAACCCTTCATCTTACAGGAGCGCTAAAGTGCAAAAATATCTCTTCGCGATATGAAAGATTCCGTCATTATGATAATTATGAAAAAGGAACGAGATTCACCCGTTACTTCGTTTGTGATTAAAAACATGAATAAAAGTGCCAGTTTGGAGGTTCCACTTTCCTTCCACCGAATCGGCGCACAACGTCAGGGGTACGTCACCCCCAGCGCATCCAATTATCAAAGCAAACATACTACGGGAACTGCCGCTTCCCACATTTCTTTGTCCAACCAGCACGGTGCAAAGGAAGCTCCGGCTTGACTGTTGGATACACACACCAGCGGTGGTGGTGATGTTTCTGAAAGAGCAGGAGCAACTCGCATGTTCCTCGTGCACCTGCTGAATAAGGAATTAACTGAATGGCTAACAAAGTTGCTAGTCAAAGTGACGGGCACTAGTGATCTTAGCGAATTAGTGATATAGCGTATATTGATATAATGACATAGCGGACGGAATTAGTGGTCATAGCCATGGAGCGATCATTTCGAGGCGTGAAGTGAAGCAGCGCTTAGTGCCGCACTGTGTTTATACGTATTGCCACCAACAACACAACAAGAAACAGTCACCACGATAACGAACAGCGTACAAAACACAGACACGGAGAGAACAGCGTTCAAATGGCACCTGAAGTTTATTTTCATAATCCACCTACTCCGGAGGGTCGCTTTAGGGAAAGCAACGTCAAGCGGGGAGAGGTTGACCGATTTTTGGTTGACTTCGCCCGGGGAGTTCAATGAGGAGGCCTCTACAATCTCACGGTCTAACCTTGAACAGTGTCTGTAGACCAGTCTTTGTTTACTGTATCTGATCAGCCAAAGAAAAAGCAAAAGAAACGTCTTCGACCGTTGCAGCGGGGTTCCGAGTGAAAAATAGCAGACGATGTTCTTCGAAACCAATCATGGGCTCCACCTTTCTCACGTCAAAATGACGCAAGCGGCTCGACGGCTCGTTCCGGGTATTGCCACCGTTGCGCACGGTCGCGATTTTCAAAATCGAATTCTGCGATATTTATGCACCTGTTGATAGTATTACTTCGCATGGTGCATTTTAATATGCTCATTAACCACTTGGTTCAAAAAAATGCTAGTGATTAATGTGCTTTCCTAGCTCCTTTAAAGGAGCGGTCTAAAGGCACACAACTTTATTTCTGTTTTTGTTCGCTATGGAATGTTAGGCGCACGAAAATCGTTTTCCCACAATTACTACAACCGTAGGGAACTTGCGACGGCTACAATAGCCCACAGAATCTCTCGTGCGTGAGCAACCCTCAATACCTTCAGGATAGACGTATGACGAGGGCCAGGACGTCCGTCAGCATGACACAGGTGTAGGAGAGGCCCTCCTCTTTGGGCCTGAGGTCACATGATCGAGGTGGCGTAAGCCACCATCGGTGAGCAACACCGCTGAGGCCGGAGCGTCTGCTACCGTCTGCTAGTGCTTGCCAGACGCTTGACACTCTTAGGTTACCTGATGTTCGAAAAGAAGGATTCGAGGGCCGTCAACGATCATTCAGCGGAACCTTGTGCAAGCGGCAGGCAAGCGTACCCTTTCTTATTCACGCAACGCTGAAATCTGCGCTGGTGAGCCCTACGGCCACACACTTCACTGGTGTGGGGACAGAGGCTTTGCTGTGACTCGGAATTAGCGAATACGTCGGAAAGACGCCCTACAGCAAACGACTCGAAAGTATTCTCGCTTTGAACGTCTCGCTGACACGTGCGTCGCTCCCCAGTTGTAGATGTACTACGAAGGATTGCATAGAAGCCTCGGACATTACTATTGTGATCGTAATACTATTTTGTCTTGCTGCATATATGTTTTGTTTTTCAGAAAGCGTGGTATAAATCATATAATGAATAGCAGTCAACAAGAAACAGCTGGCAATGTTCGTAGCAGACGGTTTTCCTAACAACGAATGAGGGGGTTCTCTATACCGCAAACGTCACAAGGAGGTGTGGTCTGCAGTTGGAGCGCTCCGACCAGTCACCACGGCAGTGATTTGGAAGTGAATTGCTCCGCAGTGAAACAACTTTGGGCTGAAATATTTTTTTTATGAATGCTTTTCCCATACTGCTTTACAGGAAGGCAACTGTTTTTAGCCATGTTGTATACCTCTAGAATGCTCCTTTAAGTGCATGGTTACGTGCATATTATGCTTGCCTTTAAAATGTACTCCTCATTCATCTTCTCCCCAGGTACTTCCACTGTCAGGCAAACTACAACGCCGTGTCCCGATGTGGAAGGTCTAGGAGTGCGCGTGAAACTGCCCGGAAGATAAGTGACTGCCGCGAATATTCCCAGGGTGGAGGCCCTGACAGCGTTGCAGACCAGGAAGCCAACCGCTTCGGAAGGAACCTCGGCAACTGTGGTGATCGTTACCTCAGACGAGTCGGGTGCGCCTACAACCCTTCTACCAGAACTTGTAGAAGGTGAATGTTGTGTTAAACCCGCCTTTTATATTACCAATACCATCCAGTATACTTGGAATTCTAGTAACTAAAGGAGCAGCACCCTCGTTCTGCACCCATTATGGGCGAGAGCTGCCAGGTTAGCTATGTCTGCCAATAAAGATCATTACATTATTTTCCCAAGAATATCGTTTGCGTCACTCATTTCAATAGATCGATTTTGTATATTCGCTGACGTGGCCCAATTCGGGCGGCGTCCCTCCCTATCGAGTGCTTTGTCTCATTTGGATCGGCTCGCTGGGAAGAATTTGATAGAACTATATTTCAAGTACTATTGTACGGCAACATGTCTATGATACTCTCCTACACATTTGCTCCCTACGACAACGAGCTCTCTGGCATTAAGGGGAGATGGTAGGGTTTTTACCACACGTCGTTAAAAGCATTGTAACTCAGAAAGAAGTGAAGGTATAGTTATAAACGTTTGCATGGTCATTAAGGATGCCCATAGGCTTGAGCTGGCACGTTTTGTAGCCAAATGCTTCATCACACTTCTGTCAGCGGCCAAATTTTTAGGTGTGTTTCAAAATTTAACGTACCTTTTCTCAAAAACCTAAAGGAATAGTTCCATGATATTTGGCAGTTTTATTCAATGCAATAGTGCCTTACACCTGAACCTAACAAATAACAAACACTCTGAAAAGTTTGGCTAGGAAAGATAAAAATCTCAACTCATACTCCTCTGTACCCCGGGGACTTTTGCAATTCTTGCTCGAATTACAAATATTGTGCAAGATTTCCAGTATATTTTAGGTTCACTGTATTGCTGGATAACTAGACCACATCCCAGCAAATCTTTTTTGCAATTCGTTCAGTGGTTTTCGAGAAAAGGAACATTGAGTTTGAGAGATTCACCAGAATTGCAATTTGAGAAAAACGCAATTTTATATACATGCGTTCTTTATCGGTACCTAGAATGCTCCAGGCGCATACATTTTCCCTTTGTGCTGTTCACAGGCCTCTCCGAAGCCTTTTTTTTTTTTTGCATTTCTCTTTTTACTTCGTCTTTCCTTGCTTTCGACTGAGCTACGAAACTCTGCCTTCTCAATGCGTTCATTGTCTAGCCGGCTCAGAGCCACAGCACAGAACACTCCTGGAGTTAACCCAAGGGCTACGAGAACAGATTTCCAGGCTGCATTTTCATTATTGTAGCAGGCAAAAGCATCGTGGGCTGCAATCTTGAAAATTGCTGACCCGACAAACATTGTCTTGGGCGTGACACTTATGCCCATGATGCCAAACCGCTCCTCTTTTCGATGTTTTCTTCTAATTGCACTTCACCTTCCCTGCAGATACCGCACACAACAGTGTCTCCGAAGATGTCCATAAGCAGTTCCAAATCAATTAGACGGTAACCAGTTGCACTGGCCCCATCCACATTGAAACTCTGGTGCCGGTCTCACCGATTTTCTTGAAGCTAGCGCTTCGTTGTGCTGGCTGCTTCGTTTCTCGCTCTTCGTCTTTTTTTCGTGAACTGATTCGCCTTGAAATATCTTTTTTCCCCCACAACATCGACGGTCTAGGCATATCTATGTCGAGAGAAAAGCGAGGAGCTACACACGAAAGTTCAGGAATGACAACAAAGAGACACACAACTTGGTACAACAGCACCCCTATTGGGCACATTTGTGAGAAATAAAATACGGAAATAGTTGCCAATCTAATTCATAAGCACTGTCCTTTGTCACAAGAAACAGTGACAAGAAGAAAATAAAAACCAACAACATAGAAGGAGGCGTAAACTCAACTGAACTGTGCGTAAACGAACGTCGCATCCGCCATGTTTAATTACCAGGGGCCGCGGTGCGCTTTGGCGCAGGATTTAAAGGGCTTGGAGCGCGCGCTTGGCTTCGCCGAAGCGCATGCTTGTTCTCGAAGTGCGCTCTATTTTTCTACGACAAAATTGAATATTCTACTTTTTGGTCGCGTTACCCTACCATCCCTCCTTCAAGGGGTTCCGACAGGTCATCACAGGTTATCCCAGATAAACATAACAAACGGTTCTTTGCACCCAAGTGAACCTGGATATAAAGTTTCTCAGCGAAGAGTGTAATAGAGTCGGATAAAATAGTCAATTGCGAATATCGAAACTCATGCGGCTCCGACATCACAGACCCTCGCCGCCGCCAGTGAGGCAGCGCAAGAGAAGTCACGTGTTTACGGCCGCCAATAGGAATCGACGCAGCTCTGAGCTCTCCCAAATCTACGCTTTCCTCGTGAGTACGTTCGAGGGCTTGTATCTAGGCTAAGAACGACACGTAGAAGAAGAATAATTATTTTTCCTCAGTATTCCTGCGTGCCGTGCAACGGCCCGTTATGTAATGAACCACATCTATAAAAGTGTCCCAACCCGTTTAATGTGTGTCGTCCCGCCAGCAAAGGTTCGTAACATGTATTTTATACTACCCCCGGTCCTTTATGTAGAATGGAAACTCCGTTAAAGCAACGTACCTCCTTAGACACCTGCATATCATGTGGCGGAATGCCGCTCGAGGCGGTGCCTTGGCTTTAGGTTAAATTTACGATGAAGTGTTCTGACATCTGCATTAAGTCGAACTCTACGGAATGACGACCTTGACGGAAAGTCAGCGAATGCCTGTGGCTATAATCTCCTTCTGGTCACTGCTTGGGCATTCGTGAAGCTTAAACGTTGAGTACTTCGGCGTGTTGGTAATCGTTCGTCATACTAAAAGCGCTAAGATAGTCGACACAAACACATAAGTGACACAGCCTGTCTGCCATCCGTGTGCTTGTGTCTTCTATCTTAGCGCTTTTAGTACGGTGAGTTTGTCTGAAGTGTTCTCTCAGCCTCTGTAATCTACGTTACTCTAACAAATGGATAAATACATTGTTCAGAGGGGAGAAGTTTTTTTTAGTCTCACGACGCAACGAACATGAGAGACTCTCTTAAAATTATCACCACAGAGGGGATAAGGAACTTTGGGGGCAGGTCGTCACTCAACAGCCGATCTATCGACATGTAGTTATCCATGTCAGACGCAGGAGCAACATCAGACGCACGAAAGTGACATACAGCGGACACATGCCCCAATTATCAACAAATGTTTAACAACAACAACTTTATTTAATAATGGTGAATGGAGAGTTTCATCGCCAGGGGCGGTACTCCACGCCACTACTGCTGGTGTTGCGGGGAATGAAATGATGAGCCCATTCACACTAAGGATCGAAGTCCTATGGTATCCAGAAAGGTCAGAAGAGCTCCGGTGGGCTGTATGCCGCCACAGACCAAGCGATTTTGATAGAAAGGGGGGGGGGAGGCAGAGTGCAGCTGATTAAGAGACCAGGCAAGTGGTTCGGAAAGTTTGGTAGTGTGGGCAATGAAGAAGAATGTGCTCTAGATCTTCTAGAGCACCACAGTGACAGCATCTGGGAGAGTCAACTTGTCTCAAGCGGTAACGTCAATGAGCTGTAAAAGCCACATCGAGTGGCACTGGATGAATTAATGCAGCATCTTGATGGGACGTGTTTCGTGGCATCCGGAAAGCGAGCGTTGGATCAACTCCTCTCAGCATAGATGGGGGTGGGGAGAGAATGTCCGTTGTCTGTTTGAGGGAAGCTAGGGGTGTCAGTGTCACTAGACGTCGCAGAATCGAACGACGGTTTGCTCTCAACAGCGCAACACTAGTCCGTCTCCGAGACGACAGAGCTGCCGGCCTGTCCTTCCCCGCGACACCACAATGGGCTGGAACCCACTGAAGAGCCAGCATGTGCCCTGCTATCCTACACACTGGGGTAAGACATTAACACATCCGTCACTATGGGTGCGGACGAGCCTCGTATGCCTGTATTTTCAATAGCTTCTAGTGCAGATTTTGGGTCAGTGAACACTGCCCATTCTCGCGAGGTAAGATGAACGATGTGCTGCAGAAACAATAGAATGGCATAGATTTCGCAGCTGTTGATGAGGTTGGATGCGAAAGGCGCCGTCCTTGCACTACGCCTTAGGATGATATTACGAATGTCGAGGCAGACTTGCCATTTGTGGGGGCTTCATATGTGCGAACTGCTGTGCATACTGTTGAACAAACGTTTATTCAAAAACAAATAGCACCCATAAAGCCTAAGTGCATATGGCGTGGTTCAAGTAATATCCCTCACCGTGTGTCAGTATAATGGTTACAGCACAAACCCATTCTTGACCCATTTCCACGATTGAGTATGCCTTCGACTACCCTTTAAACTTTGTAAGATGTTTGGCATGAAACTGGGGGGGGGGGGGGGTGAACTGTGAAACGCACCCACACATGTGAGTATACCCTTGAATGCGTTGAGATTTTCACGAGATTTATGCTCATTCCCACATCAAGGCGACAAGGGTATCTCTTTTTTTTTTTTTTTTTTCAACTACATTTGATTCCACACTTGGTGTTCGCCGAAGCTTTTCGTAATCTTTCCGGAATTAAGAACGACGAGCAAGATAATGCGTGACCATGCCATATTGCCACGCTTGTGAGTACCTCATAGAAACTGTATGCTGCTCCCTTCAATACAAATATTTAAAGAAACAATTACTTTTGGAATTGCTAGTCTTTACAGACCACAATCAGCGAGCTCTTGCTGCGATGCGGGCATGTGTACATGATGGCACCCGCATATTACTAGCGCTGTTGTTAGCAGTATGGCATTCACCTTTCAATCTACGCTTTGGGGACGAAGAATATTGCGAGCCGCACAATTATTGGTACATCACACGTGTTCATCTATAGAACATCTCAGGACGCGTAGCAGAGATAATCGGGAAAAGAAACGTAGGGATACGAGGAAGGACACACACCCAGCAAATAATCGAATTGTAACATATACATTCTGTCTCTTACGTATGCATCAGTACCAAGCTGCCTGCACGATATCTATGCTTTCACATTGCGGCCAACCACAGAAGTGTCACTCCGGACTAAAACAAATGATATTTTTTGTATCATAAATGAACTTCGCTGAAAGACCCGGGCGTAAATTCACGATGAACATTATGTATTTCCATGAATTTCCGAAAGAACCCACAAAACTTCATAGTTTCAGATTCTTCAAGAGCAGATGATGCCATGTGTTCTATCTATCTGTCTCTCTGCTCTCTTCCCTAAGTTGGACGATCGCCAAGCGGCTGTGGCTACGAGACGGAAATCGGCATCCAAGAAGTGTTGAAAGCGGTGGCAGCCACCGATTACATGCGCTGTTTTGACGGTACTTTCCAATGATGGATGCCATTGCGCGAAGGAGATCAGGAGGAGAACTTTGTGTTCAGGGCAGATACTACCATGACCTCACCTCATGAAACGCGAAAACGACGGCAACACCAACGTGCTCTTGTTTTGCCAACCATTCACCCTTTCCTAGTCATGTGGTACGAGGGGCGCTCAAGTCAAACCGGGACTTTTCATCTTTCGCAAAAGTAAAATGAACTTACAGGCGAGAAATTAGTTTTAATTTTCAACGTGATCTCCAGCTGCACTAATGCACTTGTCCCAGCGTTTCACGAGGGCCTGGATGACAGCAGCGTAGAAATCCTTACCGGCGCGTAGCAGCCATGATCGGACCGCATTCTTGACCTCGTCGTCGCAGCTGAAGTGGCGGCCCGCAAGGAACGCCTTCAGTGGCCCGAAGAGATGGAAATCGCTGGGGGCGAGGTCTGGACTGTAAGGGGGATGTAGCAGCAACTCCCAGTCAAGTTCCTGTAAGTTACGTGTCGTGAGATGCGCGGTATGCGGGCGTGCATTGCCCTGTAGGAGGAGGACCCCTTTGGTGATGAGGCCGGCCGCTTTTGCTTCAGCGCCTTATGCACAACCCTGAGAACCTGGCAGTAATATGCACTATTGATGGCGGTACCACTTGGCAGAAAATCATGAACAACGCCAGCATTGTCCCAGAAAACCGTGGCCATGACCTTACCCGCCGACGGGGTGCTTCAGCACTGCTTCGGGGTGCTTCCTGCACTGATGTACGGCCGTCTCGGAACCGTTTGCACCACCCAAACGCTTTGCTGCGGCTAAGTGTATCGCGGCCATACTGAGCCTGAAGTCTTCTGTGAATTTCAGACGACTTTACGCCTTTATTCACGAGAAACTTCATGACAATTTGCTGTTCGATGTGCGCGCTCACCTCGTTGTCGGCTATCTTGTCCAGCACGTGTATTCTGTTTTGCACAAAGTTTGGACCACCACGTGGTGAACGCGGAGGTGTGAAATGTGACACGTGTGAAAATGACGAAAAAGAAGCAGCGCGAGCCATTTGTACACTCACGAGACAGAAAGGCCCGGTTTGACTTGAACACCCCTCGTATATTGGTGTGACACGGTGCGACGGGTTTTACGTCACTCGCCACAACACTATGAAGCACCACACACTATGGTGAAGATGATTCAGATAATTTAATTTGAGATTAATCTAAGAGTGATCCAATGAGACCGTTCTACGTGCACTATGGGGAAGGGAAAAGCTCGGGGCCTGCGCGAAAGGCTGACCCACTTGAATTGCATAATATGCGGCTACCACTGACACACCTGAAGCATCGAAGCCGTTTGGGGTCAGATGGCCAAACGCAGTGCTCGACGGGACACATGCAGCGTTTCGTACAACACGCTATACACTATGAAAACTGCACGATACACATACCAAGGGTTGGCTGAGGCAAAAACGGATATAGGGTACTGTGTGTAAGCAACTGGCGAATGATCAATAATGGTTCACGACGTTAGCCAAGAATGACTTCCAAGGTAGCTGTGCATACTCCCTTTATGAAACTTACGGACAACTTATGATGTGGAGGGGAGCCCTCTTACTCAGGGGGATATTGTACAATTGCTCACACGTAGGTGCTGATTGCGCACAAATGTTCGCCCCACTTTGTACGTTACCTGGCATCAAAGCCTTTGTCACAGTCACCTGTAGAACACGGACGGACAGCGACGGAAGACACTCTCCGAACTTCCGAGACTCTTCCGAACTTTACAGACACAAACACCTTTTGGTGACAATTATGTGGAAAGAACAACAAGATACATCCTAGTCCACTCGTTCAACCATGTGTTTCACGCAATCATCCTCTTCACAGGTAAGCAAAATGGAAGGTTCAATTATACATATCTTCCAGTTTCGGGGATATAGGGACCGCGCGACACCTAAAGAGGGGCGCTGCTCCGTCGCGCCAGCGCCGCCAGCGCCGGTCTTGGGAGTATCCAACATCACACCACGCCACCCGCTCTATTCATTCTCAAGTGGAACCGCAAGTTGGCAACAGCCGTCATTAGAAGGGCTTATTTTCAAAGTGCAAATAATGGGGAACCTTTCAGGGGCGCGAACCAAGAGAAGAGAGACGGAACTCCACGGAAGCAACCACCGTATGTATAATGTGTATAACAGTGCGCAAGGATATACAGCCACTCACACCTGTCTGTGTCGGAACACCTGTAAGTGAGGCGTCTAGAGGATGGTTATTTAATGTCTATTTGGTTTTGTCTCACAAAATGCTAGTTTGCTAGCAAAGACTACGCACGTTTCTCTGGTTCCAGCCACTTGTGACATCTTGTTTTTGAGTCTCGTATTATTTTCGTCCTGTTGGCACATCACTGCGCATATAGCTTCGTCACCGAAATATACATCGTGCGTTCCCTTTATCTATACAAATAAACATGTGGTCACAACATATTGTCTGAACATTGTCTGAACGCGGACAACGAACACCGGAGGACAAGCGCTCCAGATTTCTTGACACTGTACCTGGTATGGTAGACTTGTGTTCAATCGTCATTGATAAACCGCCCTGGTGACAGTCCCCAACGCCTGCCCTGCCTCCATGCCGCAGCTTCAGTACATATGTGGTACATACGTAGCCAGCAACTGTGTCTGCGAAAAGGACTGCGTTGCTGTGACAAGAGGGCGCCCTTCCTCTTTTTGTGACAAGCTCCTTTCAGAGCCGTGGTGAAAGGGATGGTGGTAGTGGGTGGGGTGATGTAGGGGGAAGGTGCGGTCAGCCTGGTCTTTAGTGGCGGCTCAGTGCACCCAGGCGAAAGGGATGTGGCCAGCAACGGCGTCTCAAGGAGAGGTGATGAAAGAGGTCATGTTGCAGCCCCGCTAATACAGCAACAACGGCGAATGGCGAGACGCGGGGTACGCCGGCAATAGGCCCCTGGCCCCTTTCGCCGCGGCGCTGAAGGTGCCCGTGCTGTTATAGTAACGCAGTCATATTTGCAGGCACCGTTGCTGGCCACGTCGCTTTCTCCTCGATGCAGAGAGGTCGTCGTCACGAAACGGCGAAGTCTCAGATTTGTCGCCATTTTGCTGTGGTGTCGTCGCATACATGGCACTGCTTGACAATAGTTCTGCGCATTTTTCGCTATCGATGGCTCATGTGAATGTGAATGTGAAAAAAATCTCGCGTGCTTCGGCGGTATCGCTTTCCGGGTGGAGCTCCGCGCTGTGTATTTGACACTATCGCAAAGAATGTGCGAACTGAACAATTTCCTTCGTTTAATAATCGCAAATAATTGGCGCGAAAGCGCCATTTACATGCAGCAGTTTCAAAAGTATCTACGGTCTGCAATGTTTCCGTGCTGCACTACGTCTTAACGCATTCATTATAACTTCAGAGTGTAGGGTTTTGGTGTTTGTTAGCGTAACCAGCTAACGTAATTAGCTAAAGTAATTTGATACGCTTAATCAAAGTCGTATCTCAAAAAGCCTGTTGCCTCACTTAACTCGATAAGCTTCATTACGCAAATAAGCTGGATTGGCTCGGCCAAATTTGTTGAATTAGCTTCATTAGTGTGAGGAAACGTAGGTTCCATCAATGAGGTGCTTTTTGTTTCCTGAAGACCGGTACTGAGGGTTCCGAAAAGCATAGAACAAAAATGTACATTTCAAGAGCAGCATGAGTAAACCTATATATCACAAGTCCGTAGCCGCGTGGGTAAATGCGTTCACTCGTTGGTGATGGCCAAGGCGCTGAAGAATGAGGTGGCGAATCTTACTACTGCCTGTGCTCCCCAAGGTTTTCCCTGTGTTTTCCGGCTGACATGCCAGACGAACGTTACCACAATTCCCCTGGAGTTGCCCCAGGACGTCTACTAGTCCCCTATCATCCGCTCCTTCCTGCTGTGCTGTCTTCATATGTAGATGTCTGTAGACGCCGCTCATAGCCACACTTGCTCCGCGGCGCTAGCATATAAAAATATAAATGTATACCTTAAAATGTATTTATATTTACAATACAGCAGCGCTATCCTCTCTGTTGGTTAAATGGTAGTGATGACTTTTGTGGGAATGGTGGCTTGGTGTTGTAGTGTGTGACCGCGACATGATGGACGAAGACCGACTCGGGGATTTCTCAGTTGCAACACGTTGAATTTTTCAATGGTGAGTCCCCAATGGCATTTCTTAGAACAATGTTTTTATAGCACGTCTCGCAGAGTTGGCAGCTAGAAGTGCTAAACTGTTATTTATTAGCGACATATGCGATGTTCTTCCGAGCCGAGAAAGCGCGCGACTCGCGTAGATGTTTTCCTTTTTTTCTCTCTCTCTCTCTCTCTCTCGCGTGGTGCCAGGAAAAAGCGTGAACTCTTGACAACTGGAAGATCAATAAATTGTGTGTCACTTGCGATTATTACCGTGGTTCCGTGGTTGTGTAGCTCGGGACGTGAAAGACCCAGTGGATGTCATAGAGCCAATGGCTACCAATAGGCGATGGATGTCAGTCGCATATGTGGGAGACAGAATCATTTCCCACGAACCCTCCAAGTTTCATGACCTATGAGAAGCGGCGTGCCAGATATGGCAGTTCATTGCATTTTGCGTTTAGGCAAATGTTCCGTAGCTATGAACGTGTACGCTGAAAGCCGTGATGCGTGGAAGTGAAACAATGAACGGCTGTATTGACGTCTAGGAATGGCGTTACAAAGCTGCATTGTGATGACTTTGCCAGCAATGGACCTCAGACCGGGGTTGCGCGAGAGAAAGACGTGAAAGCAACAATAATTTTTGGATGATCAATTGGTCGACCACCGCACACAGCTGTCGCTGTATTTCGACCAAGGCAATGTCGTTGTGGAAGGATCTGTAGAATCTTCAATAATATAATTTACAAATAATCCTTCGAGCGTGCTTGCTGTCCAATGGCATTAATGTATATCAAACACCTGATGCCGCCTATTCTTATGTGTCTTAAGGAGTGATGAGGAGTTAGTCAGGAATTATCCACTAAGCAATTATACTAGGAACATCTGTACAAAGCCAGTTGAACATAGATGTCGGGCGCAAGCACGCTCTTGCTGATTCAAATAGGGAAGCTAATCACATACACCTGCTCGTCTACAACTGTCCACTATACTATACTTGGAACTGTCGACTTCCCCAGCGGCATTTACTGAATTCGTAATGTTTCATCAGTGTTTTTATCAGTTGTTCAAACACATTTTGTTGCACACTGTCATTTAACGTGGAAAGTACAAAATGAACTGGTCAAAATGTAATGTTGTAACCGGTCAAAAAGGGATGTTGAACGGGTAGAGTTTGCTTGTTTTGGCCCTGCAAAAGTAACAATAGCAAAATTAGACTGGGTTAAGGAATGCGACATTTCAAATGCAAGATGACAACTTTGAAAGGATGAAAGATGAAAGTCACTGAAAAGGTTAGCCAGCTGTAGGACTCGAACCCACATCTTCTGGATTGCCGGTCCAGGGCTCTGCCAATTGAGCTAAGCTAACACGCCTTCTCAGTGACTTCCAGGGTGCGTCATCCGAAGGGACAAACCAGCCACTCTCTCTCACTCATCCTCTTTTCACTCTTACATTTTTGCACACTCATACACGCATTCATACGACGGGATCGACGTAGGCGGCAACTGATGAACAAGAAAGAACTGATGTTCTGAGGCTGGAACAACATAGAAGGGACAAATGCCTCAATTTACCTAAGAAATTAACGATGAAAGATGAAAGTCACTGAAAAGGTTAGCCAGCTGTAGCACTATTCAGAAGATGTGGGTTCGAGTCCTACAGGTGGCTAACCTTTTCAGTGACTTTCATCTTTCATCGTTAATTTCTTAGGCAAATTGAGGCTTTGTATGTATTTGTCCCTTCTATGTTGTTCCAGCCTCAGAACATCTGTTCTTTCTTATGACAACTTTCTTTGTTTCTGTTAGTCAAGCCTGCAAGGTATACCTATTCTAGAGGTCATACACTTACTCTTCAAACGAAACGGATCGAAAACCCTGGTTCAAAGCATCCAAGGCCTTCACGTCGCTGTCCGAAAGTTTGATGTTCAGTACCTGCAGCAGGATCGAATCAACAAGCCTGTGTTTGAATTAGCTTTGGACGCTTCCCCACCGTAACCAGCACACTCCAACGACCAACGACACTGCCGCCGTGGTGAGTATCTATGATTTTCTGGGGCATCAATGCGCATGGGTGTGACATCGCATAGATCTGATCAACAGATCGGTACATAGCGGGTGCAAACTGTTAAACGATTTCTGAATCCCGTGAGACCATCAATTGGGGCGCCTAGCTATCACAGCTCTGTCAGCTAATGAGTACTGCAGTATAGGCCCGGTGGCCCTGAGCAGGGATAGGTGCCTGAAGACGACCCTATTTACAAATATGTGACGTCACGAGAAGACCGGTTCGAGGTTATACTTTGCTGTGGTGGGCAAGAAGCGGGAAAAACGCGTCAGCTGGTAGGCTGATAGTGCCCACCAGCATGCTTTGCGCAGCGGCGTTACGTCATCAATGACGTTGACAAGTAGGTTGTGTATAGGTGTATATCCACAGTCCACTGCGCGGTGCAGTCATTTTTGCTATCGGTTGGAAAGGCACCCTCTTTTGATAATAGCGACTTTTAGTAGATTGGAAGAACTCTACGAAAACGATATACGATAAGGGAAGTTATCAAATCCAAGCTTAGCAACGTGATGCCGCACGCTTCAAAGAAAGAGGGCGATTGGCTTATCACGCTTTCGGGATCGTTATCATGGGTACCTTACAATCTACTAAAACTGGCTGATAGGGCGTCTCCGGGAGCTTGCGAGGTTGATACGATCCGTCATCCGGACGACGATGAATTGAAAACTTATATACTCAGCGTGAATTTCAAGAAAGCTTACGAAGCACAATTGCGGCATCCGCGGAACTCTTAGCTACTGTGGATTGAATGCAATTCCTTCACGTCGCCTAAGGTGCAGCATCGTACGGGATCACCCGGAGGAGAACAATCAGACGTGAACCGATAATCGACCCGAGGCGGTCATGGGGAACTCCTCGCTGGAAGGCTAATCCGTACTAGGTAAAGCGCATGCTCGCCCCTCACAACCGATCGTACTAAGCGTTCTCCACAGGCTCCCGAAAGCTCTCTTGACTGGATCGTTGACGCCTTGGACTTTGGCTTGTTCCAGCATACAACAAACACACTCGCTTTGAAAAGGAAGCGATTTGCCT
Source organism: Ornithodoros turicata (assembly GCF_037126465.1). Lineage (NCBI taxonomy): Eukaryota > Metazoa > Arthropoda > Arachnida > Ixodida > Argasidae > Ornithodoros > Ornithodoros turicata. The sequence continues at coordinate 5,314,121 of NC_088202.1, read as the reverse complement.
CAGGACAGAAGCCTCAGTCATGTGCCTCAGTCATGCCTCAGTCATGTCGCATTCTTTGTTGCACTCATAACGTGAAACATATTGTACCATCTTTCATTCAGCGTGTATTCACTTCGTACCCGATAATTTTCCTCGAGTCTTTTCTTGTGTACGGTCTTGGGAATTGTCACGAGACCACGTTCAATCGGGTAACGAATAAGAACCTGCATGGAAGGAAAAGCGGTACCTGATTAGAAGTATAGAAAAGGCTATATATAAAATGCGATATATCCGGCTTCAATACGATATATCGCCAATATCTTCATATGATATGTTCAAGTCCTTCGCCCTAGTACAAACTGCTGGGAGAATCGTTTGAGCTGACTAGGTTCAAAAGAGAAGACGAATCAACAAAGAAGTTCTGCGAACAGGGTGACGTTCTCTGGAAGAGAGTATGTAACTACAAGACGACTAATTACCTGAAATTCATTAATTAAATCTTTAATTAGGGAACTTCTGCCAAAAGCAAGATAACAGAACGGAAGACAACCCTCCTTGAAATCGATTCTACCTTTTAAAAATCAAGAAACGAGCGCGCGCCATAATATGTCCATGGCTGAATCGCGCTGAAACCGAGGAGCGCATCACCCTTGCCGACGGAGGCTTATCTCGGCCGGAAAGCGGTTTATCTTGCCAGCTGAGCGACACCTACTACAATCATCTCCAGCGCTCCAAATCGCGCGGCCCTCTGACGTGAAATTAGCGCTGTACGCCCTGCGTTCTTGGTCGCCGCGGTTTCGGCTAATTTGCATATCAAAATTCGGGATCAATATTTTAACGCACGTGCGTGTTTCAGGACTTCTTAAGCGTGAAATGTCTTGCAACTGGGATAGTCTCTCAATCTGTTCTCTCACTTTTGCCCGAAATACCCAAATTGAAAAGTTAATTATTGAATTTTAGGGAACTAGGCATCTTGTAGTTGCACACCTTCTTCGAGAGGATGCCCGCGTGGCCGTAGAACTCAACTGCAAAAACGCCATGCTGCGCTCTTTGAAAAATAAAAAATCATGTTAGCGCTGCGAATAAAGTGTGACAATCAGTGGTGTACAGATGAGCACAGATGGAGAGAGGACAGCAGGCACGACTATGTGGGACAGACGGGTTAGTATGCGTCCTGCGCCGACTTCAGGAAGAACTGTACCGACATTTGTCTGGAAAGTCTGCCGGAAAACCCTAGACAGCACAGCTGGTATGGGCAATCGAACCCACATCACCTCCCAGTCTCGTCGTGAAAAGCGACCACCCTATCCACTATGCCACGGGAGCTGGTGTATGCTGCTCTCACAGCTGCTTATAAAAATTGTATGAAGGCTAAAAACACCCTCTATATTACGCAGTTACGTCTTGACCTGTTGAGACTTAGGTTAAGCACGGTGAAATGACACGTCTTACAGCCTGCTAGGATTAACACGAGTGTTCACGATGCCACATTAAGTAATGTAGTAACCTGACGCATATCACAGCTGATATATAGGTGCGCCACACGTTTACTACTCTAGGTGACACTCGGGGTACACCCTTTTTATGGTACACCATACGTAGGTACCACCGGGTACACCGGGGTACACCATACATAGGTACATCATGGGTACATTGGGGTACATCCGGGTACATCGGGGTACACCATGCATGCATGCTCCGCATGCATGGTGTACCCCGAGTGTCACCAATGCGTACCCATGCATACGGAGCATGGATGAATAAACAGAACCGTGTAGCAAGTGACGAGTAGCACAGAAATAAGCCGCTAGAGGCGATCAGATCGCATAGCGCCGAGGTACGCATGGCGCCACCAGTCCGAAAGAACATCGGCGTGTACCTATACGACAACCGGAGAACGGCGCACCAGTCTTTCTTGCACGCCGTAGTCCTACCCTGCGCCCGCCGTCCAGAATGTTGCCACACAAATAAGCCTGGCACACCTTAAGTGTAAATCTATTTCAATTACCTTACCGTGGTTTGGCCGTATCTCCTACTAAGCCGCTTTTTGTGCTACTCATCACTCTTCACCCACTAAAGAGGACATGCGTAACATCCAAGTGGTAGTGTACTCACTCAGGGACGCTGTTTTATTTCAACAGTGTGTGCTTACTTGGGCAGGGGTGACGTTCAATTTTTCTGCGATTTCACAAACGATGGGATCTTCCATGAGCGGCCTCTCGTTCCTGGGAGCCCTGCAAAATTTTGAAAGAATATGTATGACGCTCGTTTAATCTTTGCCATCTGTGGCACCATCACACGTAGGAATCACATGAGTACACTGAAAGCAGTGACGTGAAATGAGACCTCGTATATACTTGCTGAAAAATTAAGGGTTTCGCAGGATTCGACTGTTCCACAGTTTCGGTTGCAAAGAAAATGTTGTGTACTACTGTATTAAAGTGAACAATAATGCGGAAAGGTTTATAATCGACTCGATATAAAGGAAGAAAAGGAAAAGGGAATGCAGAAATCAGCTTGCCGGAGCAAATAACCTGTGGATACCACGTGAAGAATACAGGTGATTAATCGTCGAGCTCTAGGAGAGTTCTACCAGGCAATGGGGCCGTGGATACAGAACATCGATAAAGCAGGCGGTCTTGTTGTGACTATACCCATACTCCTGAGAATGAGGAAGATTTCTTTACGTGTCCCGTCTTTTGTTCCTCATTCTCGGTGCTGTAAATGTGAAGGTCGTGGAAGACGTCTTGCCGTGCATGCCCGTGCATGGGACTGAGGGGTCCTCTCAGGGTGGTGGACCTCTCAGGACCTCTCAGAAGCTAATGCCCAGATCTGACATCGGAACATCAATGTTCAATTTCGCCGTCTGCGCTGCACCTGTTGTCGGAGCGGTACAATCATACAGTGCTATGATACGCCAGAGATAGATACAGACAACTACATGTCACAAAACTCCACATATATTGAGTTCCTTCGATTATACAGATACACTCAAGGCATACACACTGCTATCAGATTATCTAACAGTTCCCAGACAACCACCAACGTTCCAGGAACATCCTGTGGACGTTCGTTTTGGGACATCTGGACATCCTCGGGATGTCCACAAAAATCCCTATGACGTCTCGTGGACGTCAAATTTACTGCCAAAGTTGCATCCATAGATGTCCCAGGTCAGTCCAGTGGATGTCCTTACTGACGCTTCAAGGATGTTGTACGGTCATCCTAGCCCACCCTCACAAATGTGATTTACAGTGACTATCAAGCTATGTATGTTGCCGAATTACATGCTGGCTCCACTGAACTACACCTACACTCTTAAAAATGAACTTCACCGCGTAGCACGTTCCTAGCCAACCAACATCTCGAATGATATCGTTACCTGCCTTGATTTGTTGAAAACGGGGGCGTACGCCTTTTTTGTGACAATTATGAACAGCATAAGTGTCACAAAAAAGGCGTACGCCTCCCGTTTTCAACAAATCAGGGCAGATAACGATATCATTCGAGATATTGGTTGGCTAGGAGCGTGCTATGCAGTGAAGTTCATTTTTAAGAGTGTAGGTTATTCGAGGAAGTATGCTCTAGTATTACACTCCTTATACACGAGCTCACTTATCCTGAAACAATGCACAATTGCCGATCGGAATACTCCCAGACAATCATGTTTCTGTGTATAATGTTGTAATGTGTGCAATAAATGTTTCGCAATATAACTGGTAGTACAAGACACACCAAAAGTCTTTAACGAATGTGGTCAAATTTATTCAGCAAATACATGACATCACATGCCTAGGAATGTCACTATAGCCTTGTGACATACTTCTATAAACTTCATGGAAGTGAGTAAATATCACAGCTTGTGCTTACATGAATAAATAAATAAAGTTCTTAGAGATTGTAATCATAAGGAGCACTTCAATGAAGTAACTGTAACATAGTGCAGAATGAACTGTAGCTTGTTTATCACAGCTCGCTAGAACAAAAAAAGAAGTTGAAATTATGTGAGCATATAAGAACACGTTTACAGATATACACTCTTAAAAAGGATCTTCGCCGCATAGCACGCTCCTAGCCAGCCATATTCTCACATGATATCGTTATCTGCCCTGATTTGTTGAAAACAGGAGGCGTACGCCTTTTTTGTGACACTTATGATGTTCATAATTGTCACAGAAAAGGCGTACGCTTCCCGTTTTCCACAAATCAGGGCAGATAACGATATCGTTCGAGATGATGGTTGGCTAGTAGCGTGCTATGCGGTGAAGTTCATTGCTAAGAGTGTAGGAAAATCACCACCCCATGACGGTACCCTACGTCATTTGCTTCTCTAAAACTCTACAGTCTTAGATAGCATTCTCTCTTTTATTGGTACGTGTAACAATACTCCAAATCAAAAATTTCACACAAAAAAGCACAGTAGAAAGGAACACAGGGTGGACACTGTTGAGTTTCATTTTATGTTTACCCACGTCTTTGTAGACATATTCCCTTCCGCTCTCGAAAAACATCTCTTCCCCGCGTAGCACGCTCTGCGCCAACCATTGCTACGAATGATAGGGTTGTCGCTTCTGATTCGAGGACAGAGCGGTACGTACGCCTTTTTGTGTCAATTTGGATATATGATAACTGACACAAAAAGGCGTACGCTCTCCTCTCTCTTGGAATTAGAGGCTAGCCCTATCGTTCGTGGCCATGGTTGGCGCAGAGCGTGTTATGTGATGAAGTTCTGTCTTTAGAGTGTAACAAAGGAATTTTTCAAATCAACTTTTACGGTACAAACTTCGCTTTATAGCACGCTCCCTTGCCTAGACAGGCTCCAACTGAATTTTGTCAAAAATTTCAATCCACTATTCACAGAATATCAGCTCAAAATATGACTACAATATTATATCAACAATAATTTGCCTTGAGCAGAATGAAGTAAATCTGACACAAGATTGTTACCAGCACACTCTTAAAAACGAACTTTACCTCATAGCCTGCTAATCCCGAATGACAGCGTTCCCGCCCCTGATTTGTTGAAAACCGGAGGCTTGGCCTTTTTTGTATCAATTATGCAATTGATAAGTGGTACAAAAAAGGCGTACGCCTCCCGTTTCCACCAAGTCACGAGCGAGAACGATATCATTCCGGTTGATATGGCACTGATAGCATATGCTTAATGTAAAGCATATGTGCTATACACTCAACGGCCCACTTCCTCAAAGAAGTCAAAATATGCGGTTTTTCATTTACATTTGGCGGAACGTACCATGTACAGCCGGGCTCGATTCTCTTCTGCCTTGGAAATCACATTGAGTACTTTGTGCTTCAAACTGTTGAACAGCAAACTGTTCGGACGGCATTCATCATCTCACAATCAAGTTGTTGTTCAGCACTCTCTGACGTCGACGAATAAGTTTCCTCAATCTCCTCGGCGACGGGTGGCTGACTGGAGGGACTGCTGAGAACACAATTCTCATCACTTTCAATCAACATGTACACAAAGGTCTTGATCTTGATCCCGTGAACAAGACGCACGACACTCGTGTTGCTCGCGTAGCGTATTCAGGGCGTCAGCCGAAATCGCATGGAGCCTTTTTTTTTCAGCCCGTATAGTGCCTTCATGTACACACACCTTTTACCCTTAACTTTCGGCATCACGGCAACTTCGTGCACATTTAATAAGCCCACCTTCAAACTTGGAACAGCACAACGGAAAGAGCCACTGGAGAAAGCACGCCGGCACAGGCGAGCGGATGATGATGATGATGAATGTGGGCGCTATTGTCGATATCCATGGCGCTTTCCGCCTTGGTCGCGGCGGTGCAGTTAGTCTAGCAGACGACGCTCAGCAGTGGACAGCAGGCAACATTTCTTGCTCTTTGATTCCAGCGAACTTAGCGTGTATTCGGATTTGATACTGTCGCAGTTATATGCACATTAATTTATGGAGGTATTGAATAGATGAAGCTGGAGTAATATTTCTCGCACGACGCCAATCCAAACTGAACATAGCTGCTAATATTGGGCAACAAAAAGTTACATTATGCAATTTCAGGCATGTAGTTAATATTAGCTGTGACCAGAATGCACCACACCTTAAAATTGTGAGCCTCGTTGTCAATGTCACGACACGTCCGAAATATATATCTACAGGACATCCAGGGGACGTCCCTCTTGCAACGTCACCCTTGGATGAATGTAGGAAATTTATGGATATTTTTTGATATCCATGGAATGTCAGCTGGACATCCATCATGGATCTGGACGTTATGACAAAACATGGATGTCCTCGGGACGTTGATGGTTGTCTGGGTTGTTTCAAATGTCTTGCAGAATTGTGAATATCTAATATTTGTTGAAGGATCGCTCACAGGAAACTACACGAAATGGTAAATAGCAGCAACAGAAACTAGATTTAGTACTTACATGTCTACGAAAGCATACAGTCATCATCAACACATACTGTCGTATTCGACAAAGCGTGAATTCATGGGACACATATTCGCAATGTCCGTACAGCGGCGATGAAAAACATTATTGAGGAACTCTGCTTCTCGGTGATCAACTTCGTCTGTGTTACGTATACTTGGGGACTCGCGATGCACCGTCTAGTTTCCCTTGCTTGCGTAAGACGCCAACTAACTGGCGAGATTGGGTTCTCACCAACTGTCGCTTCGTACGAGATTGATCTGTAAGAAATGCAATTTCAAAATGTCAGTGTAAGTCAGTATGTAGACATCGAAATATATAACATACCGTTTGGCACAAAGCGCCGTTGGTAACCTAACGTGGTTGGTAATCTTCCCATCGGCGGTCATAATGTGTGTCTGCGAACAGTGGTAAAAGCCTAAAATGAACAGGAATGCATGTCACTCACAAAAGCATATTTGACACATCGTCTACATACCTCAAAAACAGTTCGAATCCCAAAGACAAAACGCAAATTACTTGAGATCCACGGCAGACGTCCTCACACTTCAACGTTTAAAAACAGACTGATTGAACCGCTGGCGACTGGCCGAAACGCTTCCACTTACGTGCAGTGCAGTAACGCACGGATTGCAAGAAGAATAGCTTCAAGGGGGAACGGGAATACAAGGTTATCACGGCACGTGTTCCTTAGAGGAATAATGCACAAACATGTGAAATCTTGCGAACCATTTTCCAAAGCGGGCGAGGTAGCATGTCCCGTGGCGCGGAAAACATGTAGCAACTTGCTCTGGGAGGTGTTGCACGACGCACTGTCGCAAAGCTGCCTGAGAGGTCCCCCCACACCCCTCAGGGCGACATGAATGATTCTACAACGTCTTCCAGATTTTCTCTAAAAGGTCCTCTCAGACCCCTCTGTGCTGGCTGAAAGGTCCTACCAGACCTTTCAAGATTTCTTGAAAGGTCCTCTCAGACCTCTCAGGAAATTTTGAGAGGTCTCTTAGACACATTTTCGATAGGGCATACATTACATCATGTTTTTGATGCCGTCCATATCCAAACCCATACAAACTTCTTGCATTGCAGTGTGCTTCTGTCATAGGAAATTTATGCCACAACATATTCAGCACTGACTTCAGTTTGTTTGTGTTTCCATGAGTGCATTGCTATTATCTTTGTCGCTACAGTTTAAATTACTTTTGGCCACTGTTCTCGGTGACTGGTATGCTACTTGGCAGTACTTTGACATATATGTGTGCATCTTCTAGCCTAATACATGTGTTAAGTCATTATTTTGTCATTATTTGTACACTGCAAAATTATAGCACCTTGTTTCATCTACATTGGTGTTATGCCGTTTTTGTGTTTGTACATTGTGTTGTGTTTGCAGTCAGTTTTCCATACATGTGATGCAGCTTATGACCTCAAGGCCTGTATCATATCATTCGTGAGTGTATATCCCGACCCTCATACACATTATCTCAACCGTTCATCTCTTTAATCCTTACGTATTTATTTTTATTTTTTTCATTTATTCGCTGAGTATTTACTTCCGGAATGCAATCCCATATTCCGTTTTGCTGACTTCTCCCCTTTCATTTCTTTTTTCTTTCCTCTAATAAATATATCCTTCCGCAGAATTGTTGGCGATTAAGCGCTTTCTTGTTTCTTTATCAACATTGGCTACTTCATTACTTTGAAACATTCAAATCGTTTGGTATACAGGGTGTCCCAGAAAACGTGTCATTGAATTATAATAAGAAAACTACGCCACCTAGATTCATGCTGTCAACAGCATTTGTTCTTATTAGGTTTTTGCCACCTCCTAATGTGAATGTCATGCACTCCAAGTTTAATTATCTAAGTATTTGCGAACTGAACTCGGAAATTTGTTAAGTAATGGTCACTTTTTTACCCCACCAATATGAAGAGCGTGCCGAATTCACTCAAATTCATGATAATTCACAGTGATATTCACGAGCTATCCCATCGGAAAAAATAGCCGAATATCATGCTTTTCGGAGCACCGGACCATAGCGCGCGATGACTTTTTGAGCGCAATCGCTCTCAGTGCGACGACAGGAGGTTCCGAAGCCAGCCCACAGAGTGATAGTAGAAAAAGTAACAGTTCCTAAAATTGGGAGAGGGAAAGCATTATCCCAGCGAAGGTCGGACGTGATAAGCCGTGCCTGTTTTATCTCTTTCTGCGATGTCGGGGAGGGCTGGGATTCCAACCTCCTTTCGTCGGACTGCCAAAGACTGCGCAGAAAAATTCATCGTGCGCTATTCTGTGCGACCTCCGTAGAGCATGATGTTCGGCTATTTTTTCCGATGGGATAGCTCCTGAATATCCCTGTCAATTATCATTAATTTGACTAAATTAGACACGCTCTTCACATTGGTGGGGTAAAAAAGTGACCTTTACTAGGCAAATTTCCGACTTAAGTTCGCAAAAATTTACATAATTATACTTACGTTACACGACATTCACATGAGGAGGTGGCAAAAACCCAGTAAGAACAAATGCCATTGACGGCATGACTCTAGGTGGTGTAGTTTTTTTTATTATAATCCAATGACACGTTTTCTGGGACACCCTGTATAACAGTTATCTATCATGCTTCTTTTCATGTGCCAGTGTATTGTCAGCTCCTAATCATCAGTACAATAAATATTCGGAAACAGCAAATATATATTTTGAACTCGTTCAGCATGACTTAACCATCAAGGAGTCAAATCCGAGATAGTTCTGTGTGTAACCATTTCAGGGTTCTTTGAGTTTGTCCGTAGAGAGCACCTTCTGTGGGTTCCAGGCTGCACATGGCTACAACCTAAAACACTAACCCTTTATGGGTTCTGTTGTGAACTACTAAATGGCTTAATGAAGGACACTTTAAAAGGTTCAAACGTGAACCTTTTAAGGGGTCCTTTAATGGGTTCAAGTTAGCACCCCCAATAGGTGCCCCCTACGGACAAGCCGCAAAAACCCTCAAAGGGTTCAGGTTGACTCCTTTTTTTTCTTAGAGTGTGAATGAACTGTGGATACAAGAAAATCTTTGCTGGCAGCCACATATCAATTATGTTAGAAGTAAAATTACTTCTGGCCTTTACGCCATCAACCAAATAAGACGCAATTTTGCTCGCAACACATTACGCAATGTGTACCATGCCTTCATCCGCTCACATGTTGCTTATGCTTTAGTGGTGTTTGGACCCAGATATCACGGTAACCTGCATTCCCTACTCATGCTTCAGAAGGGGGCACTGCGGTTAATTTTTTTTGTTAGGTCGGCAGTGAGTCTGTGTCATTTGCTCTCCTCCTGTTGCGGTTCTTAATGTTCACTACATTTTTCAGCTACAAAGTGGCCTGTATCATGCACACTTTCTTCTATACACCGCCGCACAGGCTTCAGATTCCACTGCAGACGTACATAACCCCTTATTCGTTAAGGCATTCGGCGACCACCATTCCAGTATCCGACTTCTCGCACTAACTTTGGTTACCACTCTGTTTTGTTTTTTGTTTTTTTCTTTCGGAGGTCAGAGATGAAGCCTCATATCTTTGCACATACCCTCTAACCCCAACCCTACCTCACTTTTAAAAAGCCGTTAAGGCACATTTCCCCACTGGTGCGTAGGTGTCCTCTGTTCCTGTTTAGTACTTCCCTGCTAGATCCTCCAGGTATTTCTCTTTCATCTGTATTTTGACATCCTTTACGAGACTTATGTAGTGTCAAGTGTATATACGTTTGTGTCTTTGGACTGTTCGACAGGGCAGCCATTTCAATCCTGTTTCTTTGTACAAATTTTTATAATATTAAAAAAAAATTGAAAAGGAAAAGTAAAACCGGCAATTCAAGTCTTACTCTACCCCTAGATAGCCGGACGCATGGTTGTAAAATGACATCGCAGTGTCCGTAATCAAGTCACCGTTCGAACACAATAAGACATGTACGTGAAACCTATATGTTAGGTCACTGAATATTAGAATACCTTCTCCACCACCAAGACAACGCTATTCGGGGATACTGGAGGCATAATATCATGTGTCTGGTGGTCTTGGATGAAGCGACGGTGTGTATCGGCATGTGGACTAAATCTAGATTTGTCACGAAGGAGCGCACAGGCCCACAGGTCGATTGTTGAAACAGTACTTTTCCTGCTTCAGGTTGCACGGGCTACTCGATGGGCTCTACTTAACGTCACGATCGCATGTTCACGTCTGTGCGCATAGAGGCTATGCTCAGCGTTGCTGCGCATAGCCAAGCTGCGCTAGGTGCTTCTAAGCAGTACGCTCTCGACCGTAAAATGCGGTCTCTGTGGCAGCTGACATGTCCGTGTCAATAGAGACATTTCTATGCTGTTGACCACGCACGTCCGGAAACCAATCATTGAGTGACACTCAGTTCCGGAGACACCCCCATGTGGACTTGGCCAGCCTTCCGTCGACCGATGATTTTGCGCCGCATGATGTCGTCGATTGCTAACACATCGGACGAAAAAAAGGCTCCGTCGTAAACGCACAATGCGCGCGCTCTTTCGCGCCGCCGGAAATCAATCTTGAACTCACACTTGAGGCGCCATATTGGAACTGAGCGATAGGGTACCGTGGCGCTTGGGACAAAAACAAAAAAAAAAAACACAGAAAGCAACGCAATAAAGGATCTCAATGCACACTCGCTGAACCCATACTGTGTTTTGTGGAATGCGCAGTGACGAGTACTGACTTGATCGGGGCTCAAAACACTTGGGTACCCGATTCCTAAACTGCGTACACTTCACATTGGGATGCTTCATAAGTTACACGACGGCACACGAAGGCCGTTTTGAGGAAGTCCGGGAAGTGAAGCGTTTATCGGTCGCGATTTTCAACATGGCAATGTTCAATACCACATCTTGAATACAGTCATGTCTCAGTTTATGAAAGGTGAACGTTCCTCGAAAATCGTTCATATATCGAGCTGGAATGAGAAAGGACATATGTCTTGTCCCGGAGGGCACCGATCATAAAGCGGCGCAATTGGTAAGTGGAAGACTGACGGTGTAACTTCGTGATGATTCGGCAGGAGTACCTATACGCTAACGCTAATTGCAGCATTTATTTTTGGCAGCAGAGGAGTAATTTTTGAAATTTAAAGGAAGGCGAGCAGAAAAGTAAAAGTCCAGACGAACGAGTGGGACAGAAGACATCACATGTGCAGGGCAGTTCAGGCAGCTCACGTTAGTCAAATACACGAACCATGGCCTGTCTGGAGATCCCAGGGGACTGTAGGCTGTGATGGCTAGTTTCCGGTTCCGGCAAAATTCTATCAGATTCTTTTGCGTCAGGTACGGGTGGCTCTCAATCTGGAAGCAACGCGAAACAAAATCTTTGTCATTCGACGTAAATGAAGTTTCATATGATGTACAGATCCCGACAAAAGTTTACGGAACACTACAGTGATGTATTCTTGATCGGAGTGACACCCTAGCAGTGAACGGGAGTGGACACACCTAGTGAGAGATGCATGGAGTACACTGTTAACTGTTTGTAAGTCTATCTGCTCCTGTTTGCAGCAACAGTATCGCTGCGATAACCATATACACCACTCCGGTGTTCCGTAAACATTTGTCGGGACCTGTATCTGTGTGTTATTCCTAAAGTACGGGAACATGAACCTGTTTAACGCAGAATGTACTCTCACTGCCCTGAAAGGGCGGAACTCTAAAGCGGAAGCTCAGAAGTTTTCTAGTGCGGGTTTCCAGACTTCCCGAACGTTTCCCCCATTTCTCCCGCTAAAAATCTAAAAAAAAAAAAAAACAAGTGCGTAGCGGGCGATGACCTGGGATCCTTTGATTTCTAATCCCAGTGCCTTACCGCGGGGCTACAGATCCAGTGCATGTCGCACTTCTATATCTGAAAGTGTGCTCCGGGGGATACACATTTCAATACCCAACCATTGGAGCAATAACAGACTGTAATGTGAACGTAATGACATGTGTAACATCTGTCATAGTGATTGTGTGCAGAAATTGAACGATGACGGAAAAGCGAAACTTGAGGTTGCAGTCTACGTGCTAGTTACAAGTATTACGGTCGGTACGGCAACAGATCGGTGGCATAAAAAAATAAATAAAAGAACAATAATATCATGTGTACTTCCTCCTTATTCCAACATAGCCCCCTCACATAGCTCTTGAAAAGACACAGTGCGTGTCTTATGAAGGGCCTCACTTGGTTCATTACAGGTTTGACCGTGGCTGAATTCAAAATCCTCGTCACTTGCTCCGAGTTGAAGTTAGACAAGCCAATGGAGCGCACCCAGCCGTTCCTGTGGCAAACCTCCATTCCCTGTGGGCAAACAGTCTGTGAATGTGCTGTAAATATCGACTTAAGCTACATTTCTTCAATCTCGAACGGACACAAAATTATGGTCGTCACAAGAATTATCAACTGATAAATAATTTATTTATTTATAATTTAGTTAAGAAATTTATTTATAAGAAATAAAAATTATACCGGCATAAGATGGAGAAAAAGGGAAGCACTATTAACAGTGTTTGCCTTTCTCTCCATCTTATGTTGGTTTGTAAAAAAAAAGATATGTCTAATGTATAATCCCAAATGTGTATTCCGTAATGTCTAAGGAAAAGGAAAATTGCAAATTTGCACTTTTTCTTTCGTCCAGTTTGCGCTAACTTTGGTGGACTCTTGCACTAATTGACGAGCAGAGTTCAAACTCACGAGCAGCGGGTAAAATACTTCTCATCCACTGCGACCTTCAAAACAATGTACAAGTGGAGCTCACGGAGTGCATACACCAGTTCAGACAGCAGGCGACGTGCTCGAAGAGTTCCCGATGGAATGTAGCAAAATAATCGTTGCTGAGCCGTTCCAGCTGAAACCACTCATGGTAGTAGGTCGACCTGCGTAGGTTTTCTGTAAAAAAATTACGCGTTCCCTTGGGAGCGGAGGGTATATAGCCAAGGAAAGGAAGGTAGCTATTTAACACCAGCCTTTGACAGCGCAGAAGCTTCATCTGTATATGGCGCAATGACGCCCACGCAACGGACAGCACTTTCTCATGTGTGAGATAAGTTCGCAGCGCCCCCAGTGTACAGGATAATAATTTGGAGGGGGGAGATGTTTGTACCTGTATACTGCGTACATACGCCTAAGGGAATGCTACTTTTTGTTTTCCGGAAAACCCTAAAAGGGTCGAGCTACACTTCTGTCTGGCTTCGTCTGGAACATGGCTCTGCTGCAGGACACGGGCGCGCGTCAGGAGATCACGTTTCTTTCTTCCCTACTTGGCTATTCAACTATTTCAATTCTTCCCTCTGTTGAACAAGACGAAGAGGGCTCAAGCACTTGTGAAGCATTGCAGGAGTTGAAGACCCCATTGGGCAACTCGTACTTGAACAGCAGGGAGCTTAAGATACCGTGGTCACGGGAAAACGATAATTTTGATTTTGGGCACGGTCAAAGGGCGGTTTCGATACTTCTCGGGGAAAAATACGGGTTTATCACTCGTAAATAGCCCGTAAATAATGAGTAGTCGCAAACCTCTTATGTATTGCTGAAAAGCGTGATTTTTTTCCCGTCGTGAGCCCCGGTTATTCCAGGTACCCTAGGAATCGGATCAGGTGGTCGTAATGTACTAACACTAGAAGAAAAAGGTCTTAACGCAGTATGAACATTCATATATATGGCGGCCTTCAGAAAAGCACAAGGACCTTTATTAGGGAATGCCGAAGCACACTGACAACGGCTTCAAAAGCACCTTCGGTATTCAAGTCAGCAAAACAGAAAGATGCCGGCCAAGGTATGGAGAAAGGTCGGTTACACACATTGAAGCAAACGGAACCGTATGTTCTATGCTCATAGCGATGGTCGCTTGCTGCCTTTGGAGCAGTCACGTATAGCGACAGTGCAGAAGCATCCGGCTTAAGCAGACGGACGCTGCTCAACGTCGCGCCGTACGTTGTGCGCCATCCTCGTTATGCCGAAAACTGTCGAAGTTACAGCTACGTAGCGAGTACTGGAATTCGGTACGGGCAAGTTCCACGAAGGGTACAATGTGTTAATTTGCACCGTGTGCAATTGAGCTGTCGACTACGATCGTCAGAACGGAGTAGTGGAGCATTTGAACAGCGCAATGCAAAGATGACACCGAAAGTCATTTGAAAGCAGCGGTCAAGCAGGACCTCTTCTAAGGTTGGGCAACTATGGTTAACAGTAATGGCGCAACAGCAAGTCGTCGCTAAAGCATATTGTGAGAATGTGACCTGTGACATCGTACTCACATCCATTAAAGAGGATTGTCAGATGAGCTATTTGCAAGTTACCTTCCGGAGCTGTTTGAAGCAGAACGAAACAGACTCTTCAGCGAAGTCAAACAAGCTTTCATCGTCTTCATAGTGGACGAAACTACAGATGTCCACAATAGGCCCGTTCGCAATATACTCCTCTATGTCCTAAAAACAGTGCCTCCTCCGGATGGAAAGTCGTCGGCGACTTGTAAACTTGTACAGACAGTCTACATAGCTATGGTAGACTACTCAGCAGTGACCCAACGCGTTACCGCCTGTCTGAGCGCGTTCAATGAATTCGATCGCTTCTAGCGTTTCTTTCAGACAGTGCAAGCAAAGTGAACAAGGCTTGGAGTGATACTCGCAGTAAGTTATGGACAAAATATATACATGTATAGTGCCATGCACGCATGGTTGCTTCAGCTCGCAATTATCGGCGGGCCAAATTTTGTAAATCGTCTCGTATTCTTAAAGAAAGCGAAAGCTGTTCTCTCGAAAGCACAAAGATCGAGTTTTGAGGTTCCTCAATGATCGATAATGAAAGTCCACGTCGACACTTTCCGAACCGTTAGTGACAAAACGGAACACGTGATTCAAAACGGTCATGTACCATACAGAGCACTTCGTATGGTACAGGGAGTTGGTAAAAATAGACTGAGGTGGGGAAGGTGATACATCGCACCTGCAAGAGCTCAGCGTGTTATTAGAAGACGACATTCCTAATCTCAAAAACCCCAAAGAGAACTATGCAGGCCTCGTGATGGTTCAAGATAAAATGATAAATTAATGGGAGTCTTCTATGCCTGTCATCCTCGAAGACTCACAGCTTTGGAGCAGCAGCAGCTAAGGCTTGGGTGCTGAAGCTCCATGAATAATTCATTAATGAGTCAGGTATTTCAATATACTATCTAAAGCAGACCCAGTGTTATAAATATAGTGGCATACACCAAACGTATATGTCATGAACTGACGCACATCAAGAGCGTGCTACGCTCCGCAAGCCGTAAACTGTGTACATCAGAAGGAACTACCGACAAGTCCACGCTAACATTAAAAGATGCTCTATGCACTACACTGTTGCGGCCTTCATTAGAATACGATACACGCGTATAGAATTCACATCGGACCATCCTCATTAGAGCTTCAGTCTCCTTCCAGAACCATGTAATCCGCTTCATTACTTCAAACTACTTGCGTTTCTCTAGCATGAGCACATTCATTGAAAGTTTCCCTACCCTTGCAAGAACTCTCACATCGTCATAAGATATCACGCCCACGCCTCCTCTATGAAATACATCACACTAATCCCCAGCTTACATTCTTACACCTACTACCGCTAAACTGCACATATTTACGCATTGACCATCGGTATACAATAGAAACTCCAATATGAGAAATAGTAACTCACCGCGACTCATTTCTACCTTCCACCATCAGAGACTGGAATTAAAGCTCCGCAGGGGCTCTAATTCCAACTTTTTCCCGACCCCACCCGGCCCGGCCGCATCGAAAAATGGCCCAACCCGGCCCGGGCCTTCCTGTTTTTATGCAGCCCCGTTCGGTGGCCCAGTCAGTAGAGCCCGGCCCGGCCAGGTGACTCAGCGAACAGAGCCCGGCCTCCCGTTTTCAGCCGCGACTTACACGTTTCTGGCGCTTCTCGAACAAATTTATAAGTAAATTCATAAGAGAAGACAAGGCCACAAATGTACGAGAACTGGCGTTTTAACACCGCTACAGCACGGAGACCAAATCAAATCTCGAACGCATTCGGACAAGCGCGTTATCGTTACACTACAAGTTTTCGTGGATGTGGAGGATGTTGTCGACGGGTTTAGGAGAACTCGTCACAAGCCCGGTCGTCATAGGCCAACTGGTCATAGGTGAACTCGTCAAGGAGGCCAACTCGTCACAGGGCATCTCGTACGAGGAACTGCCGTCACGCCGGAATAATCGTCACAGTGAACGTGCCACTTGCTCACCGCACTGTACTCCCCAACGTGTGAAATACGTGAAAGGCTCTCCTGACCTAACCTTTGTCAGTCTCCACGGGTGCATATTCCACATGAACGGACCCACTCCCCAACGTGTGAAATAGTAAAAGGCTCTCCTGACCTAACCTTGGTCAGTCTCTCAACTTTTGTCCGCGCCCCAGCAACGAAGCCCCACGCTGAGTTTTCGTCACTTCCATGCTCTTCGTGCCCTTAGCAAAGATGTGAAATTTGTACGGTCAGCGGCCTTCGGAATCCGGGTTCGCGGAAGTGCGGGCCGGGCACTGGACTAATCCCTTTGGTAAAGCACGGTGAAACGCATTCCCTTTGGAACGGGGTCAACCTTGCAACCAGTGTTCCGGTGACGAACTGCCCGCCATGACAAGTGTTCCGGTGACAAAAGGACCTCGTACCAGGGGGCCGGTGTGACCAATTATCCTGTGACGAGTCTTCCGGTGACGAGTGGAATTGTGACGAGTGGACCGGTTCCCGTTGTCGCCCAACTCCTTCTCCTAATCCCTACCCTTCTCACCAAGCTTTGTGAACGTGATTGTGAAATATGTGAGGAATCAGGAGCAATGTGAAGTGGCTTTGAGAAGGTTCTAGAGGTTCGAATCATACGCAAAGTTCACTGTTCTTTGCTTGTTTTTGCAAATATGTGTACAGCAAAGACTCAAGCGCGTGATGATATGAAGCAATAGTCCACCGTTGTGTGGGATTAGCTGCGTGACCGGGCCAAAGCCAGACTCTCGGAAACATGTTTGTCGGCCTGGCCCTGAGCACACAGCCAGTAAGGAGCCCGGCCCGGCCCGCGTGCCGGGTTGGTGGCTCGTGCCCGTGCCGGGCTCTAGTTGGAGTTACCTACCAGCCATCATCATACATGGTCAAGATGCTACTCGCTACAGAGGAATTGTTACTAATTATACTTGGATTGTTGTACATAGGTACTTAGGGACGTTTTTTTTTTATTGCACTCTTGCCAATTACTAAAATGCTGCTGAAGTTCCTGAAGTCAACTTTACCTTACTTTTGAGATTCCCAACCACTCTGTAATGGCCCTCTTGCGGACCTTGAGTGCGCTTCAAATAAATAAATAAAAATATAAATGCCCGAAGCAGCCAAGCATTGAGTTCGTGAAAGCTTTTCGGGCTCTCGATCCAGGCCAGGTACAGATAACAAGTAACGACTTAGATACTTTGACATGTACACTATGCGTCCCCGAAGAATGTTCGCAGGAATTGGTGCTCTACATACAGGTAGCTGAAGGCCCCAGCATCGAGATACTGCGCCAAAAAGTATTTTTGAATGCACTCGCTCAACCCAGTCCCACACTCTCCTAGACTCTGATATACCGTTGCTGCAATCCAGGTCGCATCTGCTGATACGGAGTGGAGCCTCAGGCCCCAGGACAGTGTCGCCGGGATGCCCCAGATCTATTTTAATGCAAGTATGTAGATTATCCGTTTGGTGAACACCTTGATACAGTGTACTTCCTAAATTTTTGTGCTGTATGTGGTAGCAAGTTCGCGGAATGTACGGAAATACACGAACAGAAAGCCTAGACAGGAAACCAAACAGAACGAGAACGCCTATTTAACATCTATGACGGTTCTGTGATGTCCGTAGAATGGAGACCTGGCCGGGGTTATTACGTGGACTTTGGAAGCACCGTACGTTACATGACATAACGTTCGTGTTTGGCCGCGTCAACGACGTATATTATATCGTAGTGTATATCGTTTCAAAAATTTGGTGCAGCCTTTCCTTTTCCTTTCCTTTTTTCTTTGCGGAACACCAGAATTTCCCGCTTTCTTGTTTATCAGTCTGTCTAGCAGTGTAATGTATACGCGTTCGTCTTGTTTCTTATTCATGAGTGTGTCCAGCTGTATATATGTGCACGTTTATCTTGCTTCTTGTTTATCTTGTTCTTGTTGTTCTTTTGTAACTCCCTCCCTCATGTAATGCCCCATTAGGGTGATTTGAGGTATTTACATAAGTAAAAATAAATAAATAAATAACGCACGCGTGGTTACTTTCTGAAATATTACCCCAACAACACAGAAACGTCCTGCGATTGTCCCCAGGATGTCAACCCCGGACGACGATGACATCCTCAAGAAGTTATCAACTGGTCCTCCTAGTGTTACCTCCGTGTTAGAGTGGGACTTCCGGTCATATCACCTGCACATCCTCAGGGTGTCAACCTGGAACACTCGCAGGACCTTGTGAGGACGACTTCACCTGCACCCACCTGTACCTCATTTTTCTGCGGATAATTTATACGAAACCAGACGCAGTGCTGATAACTTCTGTTTTTCCATACATCTTGATTAACTACCGCAATACAATCTCGCTGTTTGTTTCTAGTACAATTCATAACGGACAACGAGCGCAGTGGTTTAAAGAGAAAGCAGAGAGAAATATAAAAGACGCAAAAAAATTCTCGTCAGGGGCACGAAGTCCACTCCGAAAGGTACTAGAATTCTCTTCCGAAGCCAAAACAGACACTGTTTATTGCTCATAACGCGATCCTCCGTACATTCGAGAGTCCTGCTCGCCTGTGGCACAAAACGAAGGGTGAGCTATCCATGTTTCTTTCGAGCTTTGAAAGTCAAAAGCAGTGCGAAAGAATCGCGCGTTTCTCTCCATTCCACGAGTAATGCGCTCCATTTATCATAGACAGTCATCCTTTTTAGATGCAGAGAATTTTACCCTGAACCACCCTTTGTTTCAGAAAAATGTCAATCAGGTCCCAGGATCGGCCCAAGAAGAAAACAAATGTGTTTAGAAAGTCTGAACAGGTAAACTAAACGAAGTAATATTTCTCGTCCCGCTACCTACCCACAGGTGCGGGCTGAATGACTCTTCACGGACAGTCCGAGAGTGTTATCCTCAGGACGTCCTGAGGATAACCCCGAAGGACGAGGACACGATGACACTGTGGGGACGTCCTGATGACCGCGTTTATTATTTGGGTACCAGTCAAGTTCTGCAAATTGGCTACGTAATATGCAACGTTACAATGATGGAAATGTTACGGACAGCACAGCGTGATCATGGCAATCGTTTAATGAGAATGCGCGTGGCATGAGTCGTCGTTGTCGTCATAGTACCGATTGTCCCGAGCGCATGTAACAAAACTGATAACAAACGAAGTAGCGCAACTCTACAAAGAGCAGAAACTGCAAAGTTTTACGGAAGCCATGACAATACAGTTGCCAAATTTAGCATCTAACTTACAGCATCTCAATGGAGCAATGAACTGACATCTTAGATGGCGCGAAACTCTGTTTCACTCGTCAGCCTGTCCATCGGGAGATGCCGTGCAAAATATTTTCGCCCTGCGACGTATTGTTACTGCGCAATTGAATTCACAGAACACACCGCAGCGGCGCCACAATCCCTTCGTCTGACGTCGCTTTGTCCCTGTGGCTTCCTTCTTCTCAGCTTACGTGCTTCTTATAGATGACCTGGCCCCTACGTAATCGATTACGTAACGCGGCCGCGCAAGACATGCTGGTGGTCATATATCAGCCGACGCGCTCTTTCCGCTTCTTTCCCACCACAGGAAAATAGAACCTCGAACCTGTCTCCTCGTGACATCACAGAGGGTAAACAGGGGGTCCTCTATACCAACACCACCTAGATACAGAAGGCCTGCTTATTGCCTCCTTTCCTCCTTCGCTACGTGGACATACAGGGTATCCCAGCTAAGTGCAAACATATTTAAAAAAAAAAATATGTATATATAACACTTTTTCCGAGATGAATTCAATTGCAATGTAGCATATGCTAAAGGGCACTCCTTAGGAGCGAATTAGCAAAGTCCAAATGCAACGTCTTAATTAACTTTCATTAATTATATTTTTAATTATAAAAGCTACAAAGTTGTCCCAACATGAGCATCTGTTCCTTTCGGTCACCTGATATTGTAGCCGTTTTCAGCACAAAAATCCGTTTCATAGATCGCCCGCAAAAAAATCGTAAAGGAAAACCATTTTTCTTTGTACATTGGGCTTCTTAGAAGACGCGACTTTTCTTCACCCCCAATGTGAGAGGCACAAAGAGCACGCTATTGCCTCTCGCGTCCTGGAAAAAAATTAAAAGGCGACAGAAAATGCAACCGAAGATAAGGCCAGTTCCGATAGAGTCACCCGATACATTTGTTTTTGTTTTGTTTCCGCAAGTTAAAGCTCATCTTCGACGCATGAGGCGGCACTGTGCTCCTTCACCCTCTCACGTTGAGGATGAAGGAAATACGCGTCTCCGAAGATGCGCAATGAACAAAATAAAGAGAAAATGGCGTTCCTTCACGAATTTTTTGCGGGTGATCTATCGAACGTATTTTTGTTCTGAAAACGGCTACGATATCAGGTGACTGAAAGGAACAGATGTTCTCATTGGGACAACTTCGTAGCTTTTATAATTAAAAAGTTAATTAATGAAAGTTAATTAAGACATTGCCTTTGGACTTTGCTAATGCCCTCCTAAGGAGTGCCCTTCAGCATATGCTATATTGAAATTGATTTCATCTTGGAAACAGTGTCAGACATATATTTTTTGAATATGTTCGCAGTTAGCTGGGACACCCTGTATATAGTCAGAATTCGTCTGCTACTGCAAGAACCCGCAAATGATTGCAGCTTACTTGGAACCTGCAGACCTGAATCTTTAGACAAAAAGTGCAACACGCTTTCCAGAAAATTAGTTTTGAAAAAGATTGGGGCTGTTTTGCGCTTTATTTCCAAGTTTTCCCATTTAGTAGGCGGGGACGTTCGACCACCACTCGTAGACGACGGTGGCTCGTCTTCATGGCCACGATCGATGAAAGCACGTTCGTGATTGGCTGCCGCCTTTGAAAACACGATCCTGATTGGCTGACTATTCGTTATATATAGTTATACGTCACGTCGACGCGTGCGCAACCTTTCACTATCCAGGTGGTGTTGTCTATACCCGCTTGACATGCGCCAGCCCACGTCACATGGGGAATACGTTGCGTCAAGACAGTACTCTCCTCCTCTCAATCGTTCTCCTACACCCTTTTCGCAAGAGTAGAGTATTTTTTTTAAAGCTGTGCGGAACAGAGGTCTGGCGCGCGCACTGCAGGCCACATGCAATCGTCGTTCTTTCTGTGTGTTCCAAAACACGTCGCAACAACAACACAAACAACAAAAATAACTATTGCTGGTCACCTTCATGCATGGTCACCTTCATGGTCAACATGCAGAAGTGTGTTGTATATTTCGTTTTTGTTCAATGTGCGTCAGGCAACAGGGTACAGAGGATAGATTAATAAGAGTAAGCTTTATACCTGCCACGTCTCCAAAATGTCAACGTCCGAGTACAGCATACGACCCCTGTCATCCTTGGGGAATAACTCTCCTCCCTCCTAGAAACAAAGCGAGGAATACCGTATCATAGACTCCTCAATTTCAAACTTATAGTAGTACACAGCTCAAGTGTGCGCAAAGATAGGTGTGCGCACGTGTTGCCATTGTTGTCGTGAACATGAGCAACCTACGATCTGCATAGTGACAGCCTGATAAGATGACGCTAATAAATCTCCCCGCCACAGTCCGCTTCATTGTTCAGTATTCTTTCCAAACGCGCATGTCCTTAAGCATTGCGAATGGTATGGGCTGCAGAGGACACACTACTTACGACTCAGGGAATGATAGGGACGTCGCACTTTCTCCCCTGCAACAGCGATTCCGTGCTGATCTGCACATCATGGTGGAACATCACCGCTTCAGCCACACGAAGGAAAGATGAACCGAAACATGGGTTATATATATTTCGGTATCTTGCAGGCCAATCACTCGAATTTAACTTCAAAATCAATCACATGACTTTGAGTTGAAGACGGTTCAACACCGCGTACAGAGAAAAGAAAGGATAAAAAAATTAAAAAATTGAGATTCCGAAGTGCTGGCACTTGAACACGACGATGACAATGTGACGATGACAAATCACGATGTGCAATGACGAACTTTGATGTTGAATTCCAATGATGGCCTTTGAAGTTGATGGGCCGTGATATCGACGTGGAATGATGGACCATCATGTTGATTGGTTGTGATGATGATGTGATGTAATGGGCTGTGCGATTATGTGATTTTGAATGAATTTCTGAAGAAAACTGCCGTAGTATAGGTTACACTGTAATGGCCTGTCGTACTGTTCACACGATTGCACTGAGCTCCACGCAGTGGCGTCACTAGGTGAGTGCGGCGGTCTGCACCGGGTGATGCGACAGAAGGGGCCGCCTCCTCCTCTCTTTTTCTGTAGCGAGGTGACGCTAAAAACAACATAAGAAGCCCTCGGCGAGCATGTGTGTTTTTTCTGCGTACGATATGATACTGTTATTTATCGTGCATCGCCTCGGATGGAGAGGGACACATTATTGCGAGGTGGGGAAGGGGGGGGGGGGGGACGCAGCTCCCGCACCCGGTGACGCATACCTAGGGTTCCGGGTTTTCGGAGTTTATTTCTGGGCGTTACCGGATAATGTTTTTCGGAGTTTATTGTTTTTTTTCAAAAAGCGGAGTTTATCGGAGTGTATGGTTTACAGCTCAGTTAATATCCGAAATTCTGAGAAAATTTGATGACGCACGCACAGTTGAGCAGCGAAAACGTACTCACATTTATTGCTTCAACACTAAAGAGACACAAGCTTAACAATACATTTCGTGTGACGTACACTGAGGTGTTCCGCAATTCCAAATGCACCCTTTCCGTGTGCAGTGCTCACTGTTATGAGACAGTACTTACATATGACAACCTCTGCATTGCGATAGCGGGACGATGTGAACTCCTCGAAATCAAGGTACTCCTTGACGTAGTCGCAGGGCAGCTTTCGCTTGCGTCCCATCTTGTCGTCAGCACTGCAACTAGTTGCCTTTTCAAAGAGACCACTCCGTATGACCTCGGTTCGATGCTTATTTTAGTGCTTAGGTCACGTGTCGAACAAAGGAATCGTACAACAGACTGGGCGAAAACCCGGGCGGTGAATCCTCAGGTGGTCGAGATGACCGCCGAAGAAAACGATAGGTCATGTTGCCGTGGGGCCGGTATCCGTGGTCAGAAGTAACCCAGGACACAAAAGGAGGCCAATAACAATAGCCCGGTTATCAGGGAAAAATTTGCCAAGCGGGGTTTTTCGGATTAATCCGAATTGCTAAAAATTTTACCGGAGTACGTTTTTCGGATTTTTTCAGATAAATCCGAAAACCCAGAACCTTACGCATACCCTAGTGACGCCACTGGCTCCACGTTACCATTTTTTCTCTGTTTTGTACTGCCATATATCAAGCATGTTGACCGCATGACAGCATGTTGGACGCTATTTTCTGAAATATTCAGCTCATGGCGTTCTCTCTCGATGTAGGGAGCCTGCATGCGCGTTCCCCTTCTCCGTCGTCGTTGACAGTGTGGGGACAGCGGCGGACGCCCCACTATTTTCGGTCGTAACCAGCGCTGGTAGCAGCGTGTTGCGATCGTTACGATAGTCCACCTATGAATTTCCATCAGCCTTCCCCTTTTTTTCTGCGCGAGGTATCTTCACGAAAAAGCACCTCAGTGGTCTTGTTTCTATTCATCTCGTTATTAAACATTTCTGGGACAAGGCAATCAACTTGACGTACATAACCAACAAGCATGTGCGATTATCGATTAGACGTAAAGGGTAGGTGTGCTTCGCGTGATCCTTCAGAGTCATATTCATGTAATGTAGTAGTATGTGCGGCATCTTTTATTTTCTTTTATGCTCGTGTGAGCTGTGCCCCCATTTACAATTTAGTGCCGTCTGGCTGCAATTTATGTGCCAGCCTGCCGCTTCGTGCACCAAAAGCTCGCTGTACTAAGGTTACTCCGCAGCCAACCCATGTCGTGCACCTTTCCCCCCTTCTTTTCCTTTGTTCTAATAAATATATCCCCACCCATGTCGCGCTCGTGTGACCGTGTGCGTCATTTTTCAATTTATATTTTCCTTTTCCTTTCTTTCGGCACTTTTTCTTTTGGAATAGCGAGCCGGCCTCTGTCAACTGACATTTCCTTTTTTCGTTAATAAATCTTCATACACCCCGCCATATGTCAAACCTCTTAGTTCGGACCCTTCAGGTACCGACACCTTTTGTTGCGGGATATGGTTGCTCATAAGGAAATATGGCCATTTCCTTCTGTACGGAAGCTGTGACAGCATACGGTGCTGTTCTACGGAAAAAAGCTTGAAAGATATTGAGGATCCAAAGTCATTCTAGAAGAAAAAAACATACTTTTGCTTTCGTGTACCTGTCAACCTTCCTTTCCTTTGTGTTTCAAGCATGAATTCCTGTCACTGTATGTGCGTATTCACACCACCGTTTTCAATTGTTGTTGCGCCCTATTCTGTAACAATTGGCCGCAGGGTTATGGGGCTTGTCAGATCGGCAGCATTGTACCAAGTCCGAGCCCTAAACCAATTGTTCATAACAGTTGGAGAGAGAGAAATATGAGTGAGATACAGACAAAGTGAGGAGTACAAGATTCTACGTGCGCTCGCACAGCCTGATATAGACAACAGATGGGGGCAAGCGCTAAGAGAGATGTCGCAGAGGAGAAGAAAGAGAATGCCGAATACATCCAATGGCCCGGTTCTGGGCCTGGGTGTAGTGGTCAGCCAGAGTACCAGCGCCGTCCCTGCCCTAGGTCCCAAGTTGAGCCCAAGGGAAAAAAAAAACACATGAAGACATTGTGGCATACTCCAGGAAGATAGCATTGAAGACTCAACAGAAATGCAGATTGTTGTAGCGGACCGATGCATCGACGCAGTCACAGTGGCATCAAAACCCAACAGAAGGAAACCAGTCCATAACTTCAAAAGTGTAAAAGAGGGGTTGTCAGGGAAAGGCTGTGCGCTATTGCAAGCAGACAAGGAAAGCAGGTTTGTGGTGTTGTGTACAGGTGAATATAATGCAAAAGCGTTGCAGGTGGTGGAGAAAAACTTCGTAGAGATCTCAGTAGGGGACGCTACAAGAAGGATACGAGAGGTAGTATAGCCACTGTTGAGAAAACGGGACACACTGATTTGGCTTCGAATATAAAGAAGATCACACGAAAACATCTGGACCTTTTCTTCGCGGCAAAAACGCATAAACTTGGTATGCCATTTCGACCTATAGTCTCAGGAAAACAGACGTGGCAGATAAAGATATCTCGGTTCCTCCGCAAAAGTCTGGACATGGTTATCGTCGAGGAACCCTCCCAAATCACGAACTCTAAGGAAGTGGTGGAACATCTAAAAATGGTGCAAGGTCAAGAGCAAGAATTCATGTCTTTCGATGTGACAGATATGTACTTTGAACATAGATGTTCCAATTCTGCTGGACTTGGTTGAAAAGAAAGTAGCAAACCTGGACCAGGTGAAATTAATGAGCACAATAGGTTGCACTCCTCAACAATTCCTAGGTGTGGTAGGGGGGTATATATGTTCTACGTCGGTAGAATTCCAACAGAGGGTGTTTGTACAACAAAGAGGTGTTTGTATAGGTTGAATGATAGCGCGAGTATTAAGTAATATATATATGGCCGCTGTAGATGAATGGGCGCATAAGGGACTGAACCAGATGGGGGTTAATGTAAAAAAATTTCGCTACGTTGACGACCTCTTGTTGCTAGGCAGAACAGGAATTTGCTGGATGTCAGTGGTCAGTGGTTGAGGTGTTTCAGAACAATCCGTACGGGTTTGCTTTCACGAGCGAATTTCCGAAAGAAGGCAATCTTCAATTTCTGGACAGTTGCCTACAAAGTAAAGGGGTTACTGATGGCCACATATGTTGGCGTTATTCACAAAAATTAGAGAAGTCTGTACTTCCCTTCACGTCCACTCATTCAAAAGGTGTAAATAATGGGGTGGTAACTATCCTGATAGGGGGCGCGGGAGAGAAGTCGTGCGACCATGCCATGGAGCACGCTTTTTTTTTTTCAGCAGATTAAAAGGTTGGGACATTCAGGATACCCAGATGACTTCGTGAGGGCGAGGATTCGAAGGTTCCTGGAACGTAAGGTGGTCATCCAAGGGGAAGAGACCGACTCGAGAGACCAACCCACGGCAGTGGTCCCATATATACATGGGGCCACCCATAGGCTCATGAAATTAGGTGGTAAGGTCAACGTAAAAGTTGTCCCCTCTGTGAATTTTTTTTTGATTGCGTGTTAGCACCGCGAAGCAACTGTGGCTATGAGCGGCGTACAGATGTGGACAGACGGAGAGAGGACAGCAGGAAGGAGTGGGGGACAGGGGGATTAGTATGCGTCCTGGGCCGACTTCAGGGGGAACTGTACCGACATTCGTCTGGAAAGTCTTCGGAAAACCCAGGGAAAACCTCAGACAGCACAGCCGGCGGTAGGATTCGAACCCACCATCTCCCAGTCTACAGCACGACCTTGGTTACCACCAACGAGCGGACGCCTTAGCCCACTCGGCCATGCCGCTGGTCCCGTCTGTGAAGAAGAGGCTCTCGTTCTTACCGGGGTATGTCGCAAACAAAGCGTCACGTAATGCGTGTAAAATAAAACATAGAAACCCGAGCGTGGACTGTAAAGTTGGGGTAGTGTACTCTATTCCCTTAAGTTGTGGCAAACGATATCTTGGAGAGACAGGCGGGTGTTTAAATCAAAGATTGCAAGAACATGGAAACAAGGTTAGGTCCAAAGATAGACAGAGTTCGCAGTTGGAGGATCACGCTTTGACGTGCGGGTGCGACCCACAGTTCAAGGCCACTCAGGTAATTTATCGATCTCATGATAGGTATATCAGGCAGGGCGTTGAAAGCTGGAACATAATCCAAGCAGCACAATGTACTGAAAGTCGAGTGCAAATGGGGGTGGACGGGTAGGTTGAAAGCCTTGAACAGACTTGTGAAACTAACAAACATTGATAAGAAACGTACCGTCCACCCCTATTGCACTTGACTTTCAGTACATTGTGCTGCTTGGGAAAGAAAGAAAAAGATAAATGTGTGAGCTCCCCTACCGCGGTAATAACAAAAAACAAACAAAAACAAGAAGACCTGATAAAGGCATGTGGTTTGGATGATAGAGGGGGGAGAGGAGGCAACCTGGGGGGTGCAGTCTCGTTCCGGAATCTTCATGTTTGTTCTTTGATTCATAGTACAGTGGTTGAAAGTGTGCGACATCGTCTGTCTCGTCCTTTGTTTACTGCGTCGCAACTGTCAGCAGCGCCCTATTTTGTTGCAAAAATATCCCGAAAGCCAGGAGAAGTCATGAGGAAAAGAACTGTACACTGGCATGAACAAAACGAACGAAAGACGGAACGTATGACCTAAAATGGCGGATGCCCAGAGGCGCCGGCGTGTACCCGTCACTAGGAAGTCCCCACCCTGTCAACGACGACGGAGGAGGAGAACGCGCATGCAGGCTCCCTATATCGGTGTCCTCTATGGGGCCCTCTATCGGTGGTGTCGCGCACGAAGGAAGTATACCAATCCCTTCCCCAAGCGGAGACCGTGCCCAACAGTGCGCCACCAGTCTCGAGAGATTATCGATGGATACTGTGGTGTTGTACGCCCGAATGAGGGCGGCCTCCCCTCAGTGACAGTGTTGGTACAGTCCTTCGTGTGCTGATAGAGGACCGCACCTCCACAGGCTGGAGATTCCAGCCAATCGTGTCTCACACAGTACATGGTCACGTGGTTCTTCGCCTTCACGTCTGTTTACATTTCGTGCCATGTGATGCAACACGCAATGGTTCGCAGCTCTTTGAATGGTATCTGCAATGCTGATCTAGGAAACACCACAGCTTTTGCGCACAACATACATTCTGCACTATATCGTGACAAAGTAGGATACAAAAGTATTAAGCGATATTAGAGTTTGATAAATGTCAAAACGACATTTGCGTGAAATTGACACGTTATGTCCTCTGCAGGCGTATTCTTCGCTGAGCTGTGACATGCGCCCAGACATAGAAAAATACACACCAGAAGCACTTGTTACAAATGCTGAATTTATATTCTAAATACGCAATGCACCAGCTGACACAAACCGTGTGGAGGGATGAGAGGGACATATAACATGAAAGTTGTAGAACTTGAATCTTGTACCTTGAACGACATAGGCCAGTGCACAAGGTAGAGGTCGATATAGTCGAGTCCCAGGCAGTTCAGGCTTCTTTTACAGCATTCCACGACAGCATGCTTGCTGTGAAAGGAGTTCCAGCACTGCATGCATCAACAGCACCGTCAGAACTTGAGCAAACGCAACACCTTCACCTCGAGACTAACAATAAATTCGAAGAAATTGGGCGTGCCAAATGCCCCTAAGTCGACTTGCAGAATATGGTCTAAACTATGGTGTAAGTAAAATATTTAGTCCAAATCACCAAATCAAACAACAACGAAATCGTTTAACTCGCTTCGCCTACTTATACATACGTAATATTTTATCCTCTACACAATATTACGAACACTTCTCGTGCCGTTCATGGGGTTGCAGTGAGGATATAGTGGCTTAACCTTGGACTTGCCAACGCGCAAGTCCTGTACACATGAGAGGTAGAATACGGCATCTGAGAGTGCACAACTTATTATATGGTATCGGTGACGCAAGATACGTTGTGAAAAATGTGAAATCGATTAGCTGCAATAACTAACGTATCTCGACCACCGCAGACTTTCCGCTTTTTCCTCGCGTGGGAGTGTGATTTTTGCTTAATCAAGCCAACAGTCACATCACCGTAGGAAAGACAGACATTGCGCACGGGTACGACTCAAAAGGCTCCTGTGCTATAAAAACCCTAACCATCATCATTATTAGGGATGTGCCAACCGAATGCACGAATCCTCGAATCCTGGCCAGGGATTCGAGATTCGCGAATCCGAATCTCAGTGCCCCAAACGGCGAAACGAATCTTTCGAATCCACCAACCACGATAGTTTGTTTCTTTTTCAAATTGGCGCGTCCGGAGTCCGCCGAAAGCCTCATTGGCCGACAGGTGTTTTCTGGTTTGTTTGTTCACGGAGCTCTGGACTGAAAGGGTTCAGGCAGGAACTGTTACATTACAAGTTTAAAAGTAATCTGGTTTCGCTTTTGATTGTTGCTTAGTTTTATGGAAATCATTCAGACTCGAGAATTTATGCACTTCTTGCAGTCGATGAACAACATGTTAAATAAATTACGTTCAAGAAGAAGTATATGAGTACATCTTCTCCTGAAACTGAATCATTATTTAATTTGTGTTTCATTAACAAACCCATCATATTCAGCTTCAAAACACTTTTCACTACCAGTGTGTTTTTTTCCTGGCTTTTTAAACTCCTTTTAAATAAAGGATTCGAAAGATTCGAGATTCTGAAGATTCGTTGAACCTTTCTTGAATTCGGATTCGGACTCGGATTCGATAAATTTTAAATTCGTCCCATCTCTAATCATTATCATCACCAACAACTCGAAAGTATTGGTCAACTCAGGCAAGCCTCAGAGAATGTTCACTAGCGATGATTTGTTACCGGCGTCAAGTAATGTTGCTACTCGCAAAGATGCGGCTCTAAGTTCACTTGTCTGTCAAAGAGACATGATCCGGTAGGTGTTGAACTAATACATAGCTCGACGGGGGACACTACACACTACGTGTCTTGCTACGTGGTCTTCTTCATGGCTAAATTCTGAAACCAGTATCTGCCAACCAGCTCAGCTAATTGTACGTTTCATGTAAGATTGTAAGATGTGACTGCTGGTATTAGCCATCAGGCAAATACACAAGGCAGGCTTCTTTATCAAGCAATTCCAGCAATCATATTCTGTGCCACATATCGTAAACACACATAAACTGTTCGACTGCGGATCGCAATATTGATTCTACTTGGCTCTACATACCTTGCTGGTGACGAAGAGCTCTTCTCTCTTGAGGACATCATTCTTAATGCTGTGAGCAATAGCTCTTCCAATTTCAGTCTCGTTCAGGTAAACCAATGCACAGTCAACATGGCGGTAACCCAGCGCGAGCGCCTCGCACACGGCTTCGTACACTTGGGATGGTGCAGACTACGTATCAAAGCAAAATGACAGTTGGTTACGCATGCGCTGTGATACCTTTACTGGCTTACGTATCGAGTAACTTGAAAAAGCGAGCCATATATTTTCAACAGAAAGAAACAATGCTGCAGAATAAGTGCGCTGTTCCATTTCCATACATGTCTGTCGCCATGACAAGTGCGCCGTTAAAAAGCTCAACCGGTTTTATAAATGTCTATGGAACGAGAGAGATATCATTCGTTTTGCGTCAGATATACGTGTCGAAATCGCACTGAAAATAACACTAAATTTATAATACATCGTCGGAACTATCACTCTGAGAGTGTCAAATATTGGTTCAATTTGCGTTCAGCAAAGCAGAGCAACATCACCCAGGAACAATCTGCAATGCCTAAACAACGTACATTTCATGGTATTGAGCATCGGCCCCTGCGTCTCCCTAGTCGACAGAGGGTAAATCAGAGCTAAACGGACCGTTTCAAGCACTCTACTTGCCGTCATCACACACTGAGGGAACATGAGCATGAAAGACTGCCACTGAATCATCGGACCCTCAGTTAAAAGTCATTTCTCCCTCTCCACGATGTGCGAGATATGTTCCTTGAAATCGGGAGTAGTTTCCAAAAAAGACGTGTGACGAGGTAGATGGCACAAAAACAGCAACAAGGTTTAATATGGTATGGTAATATACAAGGCTTACTGTTGGTTGGACACGAACCCGGCCGGGGGTTTTATGGGACAAAAATGACCGCTGCCCACTCCAGTCGGCGCCCAATCAAGGCACTCCACAGAAACAGAAACGAAGTACGGTGATTGTACGGTGGTGAAGTTAACAAGGTTGCTCACGTGAAAATTCACGTCTTAGCTTGGTCTAAATATGGTGAGCTAGAAGGACTGGTGTGTTTACCGGCCTAACGAATGCATGGGAGCGCTTGGTCGGGGAAATGGCACCCGGTGACGTAAGATTGTTTACATGGATGAGCTGACGCTCGCTGCGCGCCTTGCGGAACGATTTTTGTAGCGCTTCGAGATGCTCTTCTGCTTGAAGTCACGTGCCTTCCCGTGAAACGCGGAACCTTGCAGCGTGCCGACTAAGGGTGCGTTTTCTTATTCAACTCTGGCAACTCCGAGTTACTCTCAGCCGGGGAAAATTAGCCAGAGTAGCCAGGGAGTGACAACTCTACTCTACTCTGCTCTGAAGAAGGGTAGCCGTCGTTCTGACGTCACACACAAGTTAGCAGACGACGACGCGTCGTCTGCTACCAACCGTCTTGTTGACAGACAATATGGGTGGTGTTCTATTTCGAAATGTAGGACTGGGTAAAAACTGTCCAGCATTTTCAAAATCTGCTGGAGTGCACGCATCTGCGTTAAGTTGTTAAACAGAGTGTCTGCTAGCACTTCCACATCGTCTCGCCCGTCAGGTCGCCAAGGCCAGTCCGCCATTTTGAGCGCAGAGTAACTCTGGCCGTTCGAAAATTACGGTCAAAGGTGGCTACTCTGGTGTCACGTGATGATAAAGGCTCTGACGTCGTTACCCAACTCCTGGCTACTCGGGTTGAATAAGAAAACTCACCCTAATAGCCTACTCACACCAGAACACGCGATGAAAAGCACGTGCTCGCAGATGTTTTGCATTTGTTCGGGGCCTTATCACACTGGGAAAACAAAAAACAGAGAGCAGCAACAGTGCTGGCGAACATTGCTTTGCAAAACATTTCATGTTCTGTCCGTGCTTCGCAATGCACACACACTGCACGAGCTCTCGTGAAAACGCGGTAGGAAAACAATCCATCATGGACGACGCTTTTGCGATGCGGCGATACTGCTGTGCTGTCTGGCTGATCATGGGCAACGACGATGGTGACATTTTGGCAGCAGTTGCGATGTACAAATCAGAAACCAGGGACGGCAACGACGAGAAACAACGACAACGAAGATGATGGGTGAGGTCATGATTGCCGTGTGGTGCAGGGATGCTGTGAGAAACTCGAGAAGACCATGATAACTATTAGCGATGAACTTGGGCACACATGTGAGGAGCTTCTCCATTCCGTGATACTGTTAAAGCAGGTCACGCCCTTCCGTCTCGTGACTGAACCCAGAGAAAGGCTGCCCATCACGTTCAGGTACCTCGCTACAGGTAGGTCGAGTACAACTACTTTGCTAGGCGAAATGCTTCATGTTACCCATGT
Source organism: Ornithodoros turicata (assembly GCF_037126465.1). Classification (NCBI taxonomy): domain Eukaryota; kingdom Metazoa; phylum Arthropoda; class Arachnida; order Ixodida; family Argasidae; genus Ornithodoros; species Ornithodoros turicata. The sequence goes on along the minus strand of NC_088202.1, from coordinate 5,281,216 downwards.
ACAATCTTCATACTAAGGTGAAACAGACCAGAGGACATCGCACGAAACTGAGATGGCACAGGAGGCTCTCTGGCCACTTATCAAAGTTAGTTGCAAATGTTCATCTGATGCAACCGCAGTTTGAGACACATTCAAGGCATATTTCTTCAATGAGGATGTAGTGAGTGGTCGAGGCTTTGCTGCAAGACAAGTTACAAGCTGCAGCTACAAAAACAGGTGCAAATAAATTGTCTGAAACAGCTCTTCTGAGAGAGTGACTCCGTTGAACATGCACATACACCACATACCACATGACCGAAGTTTTCTCCTGGAGACGACAGTGGCAATAGATCTGCCATATTTAATTTCTCTCCGAGCTCAACCCACAAATTAAACGAAAAAGGGTTATTAACAAGGCTGTCCACAAAGTTCGCTGAAAACATACTTCTTGCGGAAGTCCTACCCGAGGTCCTACCCTGCGGCACGTGCAGTATGTCGCCACACAAATGTGGGAGGACTCACCTTACGTGTAAATTTAAATCTCTACTTCCAACTTGACTTTTTTTTTTCGGAAGCGCCTGGTGACTACTCCAACTGCACTCTCTGGGAGAGCGGAAGGGAGAGTGAAACAGTTGGACGAGCAAATGGGATGGCGGGTACTAATTTTAGTAAGTTACGTTCTTTTCGGCTTAAAAAAATGTCATAGCTCCTACAGATGTATATTCGACGATATATAACTCCCTAGATTTTGAGCAAGAATTTTATTTTATTACTATTTTTTTTTGTTGATGCAACTTCAAATTCTATAGATATTAAGAAAATTCCCTAGGGCTCGCAACGCTGTAGTGTGGACAGCCGTGTTGTCCATCTCGAAAATCAATCGAGCAATGTCCGAAACACAGTTTTTTGTTCGGCGCACATGTTCTGCGTGCATGTTTTTGTTCGCGATTTCAATCACACTGGCAAAACATTTGCTGTCCTCCGATGTTTTTATCTACTTCTGCAGTGTGCGAGGATGTTCGACGAACGTGCTCTGGAAACATTGTTCGCCAGCAGTTTTGCTTTCGTGTTTTGCTCGTGCTTTGCTGCTGCTTCGTGTTTTGTTCGTCTAGTGTGAGGCGCCCTTAAGAAACCAAACAGCTTCGGTGGATGGCCTATCGCGGCGTCACGAGCTCTCGCGCTGCTTAACTTCGTTTTCGTTTGCTTTCACTGTCTGACGCTTTCTGCATGATGCTTGCAACGTAACATTATGAATACAAACGCATCCTGGCAGCTTTCAATGCCTTCTAACACTCTCCATTCTGTTTCGTTTGAAGAAAATTCTGATCAGTTCGTTACGATGTAGGGAGGTTGTCGATTATGCCCACCGAAGCCCATCGAGTTGCGGAGATGAGACCAGACAGGTACCAAGAACCCTTGATTTTAATGCCACGTCTTGACGCGTTAAAGGTGAATGCGAGAATAATAAAATATAAAGCCCCAACAAAACAAAGCACGCGGCCCCGTGCTCTCAGTCCTTCGTTCTTCTTGCTTGTTTTCGTACAATGTTACACATCCTCCCCCGCCGAATGAGTGGTAGCTCATTCCGTCGATGCCTCGAGAGGATATAACAGCTGTACCGGACGCCTCGTCTCGTTGCCTGACGGAAGCTTGATAGTGCAGGACCGAATTTTATTGTCACGGCCATTGTGAAGAGTCAAAATTCGTACGGTCTTCCAGAGGTGGCGTCCGGTCTTATCGTCATGAAGTAGGACCAAGTCCTCCCGGCTTCAAAGCGTGGTACGCAGTGGGACTGGACATATGAGCTGACCTTAACTGGAGTAAGTACTCGGTCCGCCATCTCTTCCAGAAATGGTCTGCGATTCTTTGAGGGTGCTGCCAGCGGCGAGTCAGGTCTGCTGGCGGTGATGTTGGCGGTCCTTCATCCTGGCTGCTTGGAACAGCCGTCAGCCGTCGTCCTATTAGTAGATGGGCCGGCGTCAGTGCCGCCGGTTCATCCGGTGATGCGTGCAAGTAAGTCAATGGACGCGAATTTATACAGGCTTCAGCATCGTGGAGTACGGTCATCAGTTCCTCGAACGTCAAGAACTGTCTTCCTAGAACTCTTCGTAGGGAATCCTTTAATGTGTGTACGAGACGTTCCCACCAGCCGCCCCACCATGCGGCTTTCTCAACTATAAATTTCCATTTGACACGGTGGGCGGTGCCGAAATCTTGTACGTCACGACGTGAGATGTTCTTGTGTAGCTCTTCAATATCCCTCGATGCTTTTTTGAAGGTCTGCGCGTTATCCGAGTACACAGTCTTTGGCAGTCCTCTACGCGCTGCGAATCGCCGGAATGCCATGAGAAACGATCTGGCGGTGAGGTCGGAGACCAATTCCAAATGCACTGCCCGCGTTACCGCGCACGTGAACAACGCGATATACGCCTTCACAAGTTCTCTACCATCCCGCACCATCCATGGTCCGGCGAAGTCCACTCCTACTGTTTCAAAGGGTGCACTGGGCGTGACTAGGTCAACGGGTAGCGGAGCGGTCGGTGCAGAGGCAGCCTTCAGACGGAAGCGGGCACAGACACGGCATTTGAAAATGACCTTTTTTGCCAGCCGACGGCCTTGCGGAACCCACCACTTTTCCCGTATTTCATTCAACGTGGCTTCCAGCCCACCATGTAGTGACCGTGTATGGGCTGAATCTCCAACCAGCTTCGTGAAGCGATGTTCACGGGGTAGTAGTACTGGACACTTCACAGTGTCTGCCTCAGGCCCAAACTGAAGCCTAGTCTTTAGGCGTATGACGCCTTCGTCGTCGAGGTAGGGTCGCAGTGAGGCGATTTTTGATTGAAGTGAGACCGGCTGTCGTTCAATTCAGCCGGGATAGCTCCTCTGCGTAACTCTCACTTTGTGCCTGCTTCTCCCAGTAGAGCTCGGCTCTTCGTAGCTCTTCGGCGTTCAGCCAGGAGAAGCTCAGTCTCGTTGACCTTCGTGTGTTACCGACAAACCGGAGAACCCATGCCGTGACTCTTAGCAGCCGCCTACAAGTACTGAAACTCTCCACGTTAAGAAGAGGTGATGGGCTTGATGAAATCTGCAAGACTGTTGCTTTCAAGCTTCGTTGTTCGTCTGCCTTCACGTCCCATTCAATATCGTTCGCTGACCAGGTCGTAGGATCGTCGATTAGCCAATGTGGTTCGCACCACCATGTGAAACTTTCGGAGAGTGTTCGTGCTGGCATCCCTCTTGTGAGACAGTCTGCAGGGTTAGTCGCTCCTGGGCAATGGTTCCACCGTTTTGTGTCCGTATTCTGCTGAACTTTCTGAACACAACTGACGAAGTGCTTCCATTCGCTAGGGGGCTTCCGGATCCCCCACAGGACGATCGTCGAGTCTGTCCACAAGTAGTATTCAAATGCAAGACCAGACCAGATCCACTCTAGGTAGCTTAACATCCTGAACCCAATCAGCGCACCCATAAGTTCTAAACGCGGTAGTGTCATCTGCTTGAGTGGAGCCACACGGGACTTCGAGAAGATGGGCGTGGACGTCACGGATCCGCTCTTTTCAGCCCGCAATTATGCCACGGCACCATAGCACTTCGGGCTAGCGTCGCAGAAGATATGGACTTGCAGGTCCTCGGCGGCACACGGGAGTAAGCAACGGTCTACAGTGACTTTGATCAGCTCGGGAACCTCTTCACACCAGTCTTGCCAGAGTCGCTGCTTGTCGTGCGGCATCTCCTCGTCCCAACCGATCTGTTCAACCCATAGTGACTGAAACAGCATCTTTGCCGGAACAGTAAACATGTTCAGGAGGCCAAGAGGATCGTAGATTCTAGCCGGTGTCTGCAGGACGTTACGTTTAGATCGAGGTGAATGTGCCAAGGAACTAATTGCTCCATCCAAGCTGCAGGCGAGCTGGTCGTCTTTCGTATTCCATATGATGCCTAGCACCTATGTAGTGAGGCGATCCTTTTCGCTCGCTGCACCTCGTTTATCCGTAGAAAATATTTCTTGAAGCTCACAAAAGTTGGATGACCACTTCCGTAGGCACATCATAGCTCGGTCCATGATGACGTTTAAGTCTTCATAGAGCTTCAACGCAGACTCAAAGGTAGCAGCGCCCGTTAACAAGTCGTCGACATAGAACGATGTCGAAAGTGTGTTCGCGGCACTTCTTAGTTCCCCATCTATAGTCATAAAGTGGTGGTGAAGCGTAGCTGTCAGTAAAAAGGAACTGGCCGTCGTTCCGAACGACACACGTGTCATGCGCCATTCAACCATTCTGGCACCTTGACTGTCCATTCGTGATGGCCCTTCTTCAAACCATAAAAAACGGAGTGCATCTCTCTCTTTTTCGTGAACGCTGATTTGAAGAAATGCTTTTCCAATATCCGCTACAATTCCGATCGGATGTGTCCTAAAACGCAGTACAATGTCCAGCAGATCCGGTTGTACTTTTGGGCCCTTCTCAAGGTGGTCGTTCAAGGACGTGTCTTTGTCGAAGTGCGATGACGCGCCGAACACGATGCGCATTTTCGTTGAAGTAGAGCCGGGCCTAAGAACTTCACGATGAGGCATGTAGTAGGTTCGATCAGCCGTCTTAGGATCCACTGCTGGAACTGCTTCAGCGTGCCCCTGGACCAGATACTCGCGGATGTTCCTGTCATATTCATGTCGCAGCTGTCTGTTGCCGACGAGTCGGTTCACCAGCCTAGAAAGTCTGCTTGTAGCTACTGCTTTGTTATCGTGAAGTGGGACGTCCAGGTCCTTCCACGGAAGCCGTACCTCGTACCGCCCGTTTCTCATTTTAACGGTCCGACATAACTCCGCCATTACATTGTCTTCTGTAGGAACGGGCGCGATCTTTTCGCAGATTCCAGTACCTTCCACTTCCCACATTCTTCTGATCACCTCATCATCCTCTATGGTGATGTCGCTCACACTAGTTTTGAGCACACAGATGAGCCTGTTGACTTGTCGTGCTTGCAAGTCTTTTACGGTGCTCGGCCCTTGAAAGGTCCACCCAAATATAGACTTCATGGCGACGAGCTGTTGGTGTCGCCCACAACGACGGACGTCTCCGGAAATGAGCTTCCAAACTTGATCGCAGCCTACGAGCAGGCTGATCCCGCTCACTTGTCGCAGTCCAGGAAACGCAACCATGTCGGCTACTTGTTCGCCGCGGTCCTGAAGCTCCAGCACATGTTCGTCGTCAACGGCCGATTCCGTAATGTCTCTGCAGAGCCCCGGCATAACGATGGCGTTTAGTGTGACATCGTGATGTCCGTACTGACTCCTCACGGTGACTTCCACGACGGTTCTCTCAGTAGGTCGGGACTGTGCTGTCGATGAAAACGTGTTGATGCTGATCACAACTTTTGCTACCTCCTTCAAGTGCAGCATTTGCGCTAAATCTTCATGAATGAAGGTACGGGAACTCCCACTGTTGAATATTCCCCTGATGTATTCGCACTTCGTTCCTGATGTGGCCCATGCTCCGAACGTCTGCAGAAGGACAGCGCTCGACGAAGACGTATGGGTCACAAGAGCTGGTGCGTCTTCTGTAGCCGTGGCATGCGTTCCTGCAGGTTACCTTCCTTTCTGGAGGACCAGTTAGGGTCGCACATTGATTCTACATGTCTACATGTCGTCCTGAGCACTTTGGGCATTTTCCTTTGAAGCGGCATTCTCTCGAAGTGTGCGACCGTCTTGTGCACCGGAAACAGTGTCGCTGCTTGGCCAGTACCTTCTTCTTGTCCTCCATAGAAATAACCGCGTTGCACGTTTCAGTACGATGTTGTTTGCTGTTGCAGAAGAGGCAGGCTTGAGCAGCCGCTGTCCGGCTAAGTAGTGCAAAGGCAGTAGCGTTGATGGCTTGAGCTTTAGCGGTCCTATGTGGAGTGCCGTAGTTTCGTGCAGCGTTGTCGAATATCCCGCTCTTCTCTCTGCTTTCGACCTCCGTCTTGAGGAATTCCAATACTTTGTTAAGTTCTTCTGACCCAGAGCTTCCAGCAACAGGGGTCGTCTCGGCCCCAGAGTTAACGTTTGGGTCTGGTGTGACTGGGGTCGACGTTTCAATTCCAGTCGCAGAGTTCCGAGAGCTGGATCTGTGATACTCGAGGACGATGTCACCCGGAATGGAGGACAGCAGGATTTGAGTCATCATCGCTGAATATGTCGCCGTTGACGTACCCGGGAACCGTAGGCCGCAGATATTTCTTTGAACGTGGTCGTACAGTTTACGTAGACCGACAGTATCTGCTGACTTCTTCACTGAAGCGAGATTCCGTAGTTTCTCCATGTATCCTTTCTCCAGCTTTCCTCTGTCACCGAATCGTTGGGTAAGAATAGCAACGGCATCGTTGTAAGTAGCCTCCGTTGCTTGTAACACTGCTACGGCAGTAGACGCAGTTCCTAACAGAAGCGAGCGTAGATAATGAAACTTGTCTGACTTGCTGAGGGCTACGTTGTCGTGAACGTTGGCCTTGTACTGTTCCCAGGGAGGTTCCCAGAGAATTTCACCAGCTGAAGTCGTTGTAGCTTAACGCCAGATTGTTGACCAGACGTTGTAGATGCAACTGACAGGCGAGACGTACATGCTGTCGCTTGAAGTCGCCCTAATTTTAGGCGGAAATTTGCCATAGCCTCGGTTGCCTTCTCTTCGTATCGCAGCACCCATTCGTATTCCGCTTCAAAGTTCTCTGCCGTGGTTACCTCTTCAACTACGCCATCCGGACAACCAAGTTCCTTGCTGCAGTTCACCAACTTTTCCAGGAGAACGTTGACGGTTTCCACGGTACAGTTCTCCCATCTCCCATCGGCATCTCCCATAGCAGCAGTGGCATCGTTGATAATACTGGTAGCTTGTGCCCTTCGTGCACCACGTTTGGCCTTAAGCCTATCCACGACGACAGTAGGCATGACCAAAACGTTCGAATCTGTGACGCAGAATAACTTCGGCGTTCCTTCCTTCCCGGGTTTCGGCACCAAATGTTTCGTTTGAAGAAAATCCTGATCAGTTCGTTACGATCTAGGGAGGTTGTCGATTATGCCCACCAAAGCCCATTGAGTTGCGGAGATGAGACCAGACAGGTACCAAGAACCCTTGGTTTTAATGCCACGTTTCGACACGTTAAAGGTGAATGCGAGAATAATAAAATATAAAGCCCCAACAAAACAAAGCACGCGGCCCCGTGCTCTCACTCCTTCGTCGTCTTCTTGCTTGTTTTCGTACAATTTTACACACATTCCTCATTTTAAAGGGGCCGTAAACAGGCCACCAAACATTTCTGAAATAATGACGCCCCATGAAAGAACGCATATCATAATACCCGAATATACATTTCATTCGGCTCGCGCCAGCTCATTGACCCATATAACTGCTTCCAAAGATGAGTACCCAAGTGAGCCTCTCTCCACCACGCATACGTCACATGGCTACGTAGCGTTTTGCCGTCCAATCGGGGGGCCGAGCTGCGCACATGACGTTTCAAATTACCAGCCAATAAACATACTTCGTTATCAGCTGTGAGTCAGAGCGCTCAGTTTGTTTGTGCGAAACGACGTTTTGCGCTCCGTGGTTCCGAAATTCAACGTCATGACATCTTGAACATCTCCGGCTGGTGCAAACGTCAACAGTTGGGCAGCTATCACACGACGCGATTCGAACCCGGGTTCCTCCCAGCCACGACGTGATATGGCAATCACGCTATCCACTGTACCACGCGAGCTGGTGACGCGATGCCGCGTGGCTCAAACCAAAGTACGGCAGCCCAGTTGTCGGAACCATTCGAAGATGACGAAGATGTTCCATCGCGCACCTACCTAAGGGTACATTTATGCTGCAGCATCGCTGCTGGCACATGGCACATCGCTGTTTGGCGATGACGAAACAAACACATGTATCTCTGTGGGCGCGTTCATGCTGCAGCATCGCTGCTTGCCAGAACCTTGAAGGTACCTTACCTTGAAGGTAAGGTCTGGTATTGGGTCGTCCGTAGCACCAATATTGTGTGACCTTTTTTTGTCAGATTTGGACACAAACATTTCGCCTGTTCTTGAATGTATGGGTGTCACAAAAGTATTTAGGTATGTTGATGATTTTCTAGTATTTTACAAGCATGCACATGGGATTGATGAGGGTGAGTTGGTGTCACGGGTGCTTGATGTGTTCCATGAGCATGGTGGTGGTCTTAGCTTTACATATGAGCTCCCAAAAGATAACGTCCTGCAGTACCTTGAACTGAAGCTGAAAAGCACTATCCATCACGTTTGTTGGACCTTTCTCCCTAGATCGGTCAAGCAACTCCTTCCATATGATTCATCCCACTCGAAAGTGGTCCAAAGAGCTATCGGAACGGCCGCAATTCGATCAGCACTCGAGCGTTCATGTAACCACACAGTTAGAGCAGCCTCAGAGGGTCAGTACCTACGGTTAGTTGACGCGGGGTATCCTGATCATATCATCACGAGCATTGCTGAGAGACTGATGGCTTCGGTACTGTCAAAACGGGATACGGTGAGGCAAAGGCCACCTGGTAGACCGGTCATTTTGCCATATGTCCATCGACTATCCCACAGTATCAAGAAAGTAGCCAATAGGTACCAGGTCCCTACGGTCCTTTCGGCCCCTCACAAGGTTGGTGGCCTCTGTGGCATGGTCAAAAAAGTTGAACGTGGGGTTGTGTGTGATATTGCTCATTCCCAGCAATTCGTGCCCTGTTCTTCTGGTGTTATATACAAAATCCCTCTCTCGTGTAATAGAGTTTACATTGGCCAGACGGGCAGGTGCCTAAATACTAGACTACGTGAGCATTCCTGCAGCCTCAGAAATGTGCCTTCGGGCAATCTGGCATACCATTGCGATAGATGTGGTTGCGTTCCGGATTTTCGGGGTACCACTGTCCTGGTGAGGGCCAGATCTCAAATTACCCGGGAGATAATAGAAGCGCATCACATACTTTTGGCGGGGGAAGGCAAGTGTGTCAGTCAACCATCTCTAACACTTTCTGATAAAGAACTTGCCTTCCTAAGTACCTAATTCCGTCCTTACTATCTACTGGCTGCCGTGCGTCTATCAGCACGGTTTGAGGCTTATAACCCGGCACGTGTCGCCTACCGGTTGTGTTTTAAAAGCATTCTTTTGCCTGCAATACATATTAGTTGCGAGTGACGCTTGTGTTTGTGTGCTTCCTTCAGTCCTTGTCTTCCGCGTCCCAACATCTGCAGTAGTCCTGGATATTCATTCGCGCTTCTGGTGTGCTGCGTGCTACTGCCCAGAAAACGTAGTGCTCGTATGATACCTAAATTAAACGCATTTCTTTTTCAGTTTGAGGCTCTAACTGTTTAGATTATGAATAGAAGAGGATTCACGTTCCTCTAGTCCAATTCCACATTTGAAATAAAATCGTACGTGGAACACTCGATCGTAATTGGTGAGGAAAGCGCTACGTCAAAATGACGTAAAGTTAGAGCGCGGGGCGGAGCTAAAATGCGAACGAGTGCAGTGCATATTTCATCCGTATGCAAGCGCCTGTTGTTTTGGAGCGTTAGTAATTGCAAGGAGTTTTCACTACCTAAGTTTCAATAATATAACACAAAGAAATGTGCACCTTTTGTACCTGTTTACGGCCCCTTTAAAAATAAGGTTGTGTCGATGCGTTTCGTTGCGTGTCTTAGAGTAGTGGTGCAGGCAGCGCTGTTGCTACACGTCTAAGCTACACTTGTAATGACAACCCCTCTAGAGGTGGTCAGGAAACAAAGTGTGCCACATTCCTTATTCACTAAGGCATTAAATGAATATTTTCTGTATTTTGTTGGTCTCAATTCAGACACCTTCTGTTCATACGAACATATATTTCTGATGATCCTGGCATTCTTAACTTTCCGTAATTGGATCACACGAGTTGGTTCAGGTATTAGAACCTGGACAATTTCAAACACTCTGAATGTATTAACATGTATCGCTATGTCTTCGAAAATGGAAAATAGCTGATCTCAGCGGGAACGATATCAGTTGATTTCCAGAGCATATACCATATTAAATCTCAGTGTGTCTCTATGTGCGAAACTTATTCCCACCAAATAATTCCAAGGACGCCTTAACGTTTCGCACACAAGCTGCGTTCACTCACGACAAGCAGTGTGGAACGGGGTGTATAACGAAATCCAAGCGTAACGAAAACTAACTCAAAATGCTGTAGCGAAGATTTCGCCACCATCTTTCAATGTGCCAAAACAGGAGAATCACCGAGTGACATTTTCTTCGAACATTAAGGCGCTACCTATACCATCAATTAAAAACAAAAGCATTACTGCCAATTCTTAGGTAGAACCCTCCACCGACTTCAAGCTCGCCTCAGCGTGTCAGCAGTTTATCGAGTTTACCAGCGCGACGCACCAGCACGCCAGCACGTGCACATCTTCCTTTCCCTCGAATTTACGGCTTCAATTTCGCCTATCGGCGGTACTCTGGGGTTCTCCGCGTTGCTCTTTGCACATAGGGCCACGTGACCACGAGGGCGGGCGCAGCGAGAGCGAGCCAAGCCGGGCTACAGTGAGCTAGAAATAGGGGTAGTGGAAAAAGCGCCAGCCGATCCGCATAAGCAGCCTGAAGCCAGAGGCGTAGACCGCCGTCGTGGCGCTACTATCGCAGTCCCGAGGAAGCGTGCGCGGCGTGTGTTTTGTTTATTTTAGTGCTTGGCTAAGTTTACAGGACTGCCACCTGTTACTTGCGTCGAAGATCACCGTTTCAAGTCGTATTTGCGGTCGTGTTTTGCTAGAGAAACTTCATCAACGCCTGCATTAGAAGACAAGCCATGAGTACGAAGAAAAAGAAGAAAGAGACGCACTGCTATGCGCCCGGGTGTAAGACTGGATACCCAGGATTTCGAGAAGTAGACGGACGTACGTTGTCGCTTTTCGGAGTGCCAAAGGACGAAGCTCGGCGGAAGCAGTGGGAAAGGAACCTGCACCGAGAAGATAAGCCCCTCTTGGAAACGTCAGTCGTATGTGAGAGACACTTTATGTCGCACTTCATCTTGCGAGACTTCGTACATATCGTCAATGGAGAGCAAGTCCGAATTCCTCGCGGGAAGCCTGCGTTGACTGACGATGCTTTGCCGACCCTCCTGCCTGACCTTCCGTCTTACTTATCGAAGCAAGTCCGCCAGAAAAGACCAGAAAGGAAACGAGTTGCTGCTTGCTCAACGGTGCCCACGAAAAAAGTGTGCTTGTCGCGTCTGGACTTGTCACAGGACATGGACGAAGACGACTGCGTCGCCAACCCGAATGTGACTGTACCCAGCGAACCCGCTGATCTTCAGTCCATCGTGAGCTACCTAACGGTTCCGAGGAGGTGGACAAGACTTGACGTGCCAGATTTCGATGGGATCGTGTACGCCACAACTAGCGTCAATAAGAGTCCCTTTCTCGTCTCCCATGAGAGAGTACTTCTCTTTACCGCGAAGGACACAAATGATGTCGTTGCGCACGTCTACTTCCGTGGGAAGGAGGCAAAAGTGATCCCCGTGAATTCACTGGAGGCAGCAGCCGAGATTCTTAGGAGTGCGGATGCTTCCGCTCTTTGTAGGGGTGCAATGAGCGAAGGAGAATATGAAAGCAGCTACCGTGAGCACCTTACAGGCCACCTCAGGGACACCATCCGTATTGCACAATGAGCTGTGTTCAACAGATCATGTTTGGGAGCTGTGCATGAGGAGGGTGAGTATCTTCTCTTATCGCAACTTAAGGATTAAGTACAGAGTCAAAATTATCCTGTGTGTATCACGACTGTTGCTTATCTGCGTCTTTTATTCATTCACTTTAGGTGCTGCTTGTGTGTCATGCCGGTATTTGAGGAAAGGGCTGCAGACAAGAAAATCACGACTAAAGCCACGTCGTCATCCAGTGAGGAGGAATCTTTCGCTCCATTTGAAGCTTTCCCGGCAAAAGACACGTCGACTGGCTTCTCGCCTGCACACACTTCAACAAGAACTCCAAAGGATGCAAGATGAGAACACCCGGATAAGTGAGGACGCATTCAATGTCAAGATTGAAACATTGTCGCAAAAGCAAAAGGAAGCAGCGTTACATATATTTGCGGCAGCAAAGCGCAAAGGTATGCAAGGAATGCCGTACTCATGGAACTGGATTCTCGAATGCATACTGATGAAGATGAAGGGCCCAAAACTCTATGAACACATGCGCAAGCAACAGATTCTGGCCTTGCCATCTAAAGCCACGCTGCGCAAGTACCTGAAGTCGTACAGGACGGGATTTGGCTTCAGTACGAAGGTGCTCAGCATACTCAAAGACAGAACTCACTCAATGGATATCTTCAGGCGGCATGGCGGATTGTTAGTGGACGAGATGAAACTTTCGGAGAACTTGTCTGTGACGTCTGGTGCTTGTGTTGAGGGTTTCGTGGACTTGGGCCCTTTTACCCCTCACGGTGACAAGCATGTTGTGTGCGACCACGGGATGGTGATTGCTTTTGTGCCATTTGTGGGTAAATGGACCCAGGTTCTTGCTGTATTTGCAACACACGGGAACGTTGAGGGAAGCCTCCTCACTAAAATCATGATCGAAGCAGTCATCTTGGCAGAGAATGCAGGACTGTTTGTGGACTTCATTACCAGTGACGGCGCCACATGGAACCGAAAAATGTGGTCGATTATGGGCATCCATGCAACGCCAACGTTTACAAAATGTAAAGTACAGCACCCAGTCGACAGCAGCCGTTCTCTACACTTCATATCGGACTTCCCGCACTTGTTGAAATGTCTGAGGAATGGATTGCTGAAGCAGCCATTCAACACTCCAGCAGGCATGGTAATGCCCTAACATTTTGCATTTAGCAGTTTAGGATACAGTACAGTGCCTGATCTTGCTTTCTCTGTGTTGCAGGTATCAATACATACAGTGCGTGAAGCGCTGAAACTGGATGGCTCGAACGTTACGCTCCAGGCCATGCCTGGGATAACCAGCTGTCACGTTAACCCAAACAATTTTGAGAAAATGCGTGTTAATTATGCATTTCAGTTGTTTGGAGACAGCGTTCTTAATGGGCTTCGACTGTACCGAGCCGAACTTGAAGAAATGGGTGGAAGTATAGAACCGGTTCTCATGTTTTTTGGGTAAGCACACCACAATGAAACATTTGCTCAGTATTCTTCATCTTGTATTTTTTCTCTTCAATAGATTAATTCATGACTTGATTGAGATCATGACATCTCGGTTCCCTACTAAAGCCCTTCGGCCCGGATCACCGGCTGAAGAAAGGCTTGTGTCCTTCCTCGCATACCTCACTGAGTGGGAGCTCCGTGCTGGTGGCCAAGGAGGATTCTTGTCTGCGTCTACAGCAGTTGGGCTAAGAGTCAGCCTTTCAAGTGTCCTATCCTTGCTGGACTATCTGATGTGTGGACCTTGTGGACTATCTGATAAAATGTGAACTTCAAGTACATAATGACATCTAGACTAAGTCAAGACCCAGTTGAAAATTTGTTTGGTATCATACGTCAGTCAAATGGGGGCAACACGCACCCAACGCCGCAGCAGTTCCTGGTAACAGTTTCATGCTTAAGTTTCTATGGTCTTGCCAAGTCTGTGGCAAATGGCAATGCTGAGCCGGGTGTCCTCACAGCCCTCCTTGAGCCAGACATGAACAGTGGTGCTAATCAGGGCAAAAAGTGCCTCATGGGAATACTGAGTGACTGTGGAAACAGACTTGATGACCCTGCCGAGCATCCGACTCCTACGCTACCAAGTGATCATGTTACATGTGTGTCTGCAGGAAGTGACGACAGGCTGATTTTTTATATTAGTGGCTATGTTGCAAGAAAATTTGTTCTCAAGTCAAAATGTGAAGATTGTTGTGTTTTGCTACTAGCGGATAAGGAGAACGTTGAAGCAGTAAGTGCAGCTGAGTACACCAGGTTGCGAGATAAGGGTGGTTTGATGTACCCCTCTGGGCACCTCTTCAGATTTATATATGCATTGGAGAATGCATTCACAGCATGTTTCAGCACCCATGAGTTGCATCATGAGAGCATTTTGGATGTTGTGGCTCTCATTAAACAAAAGTACCTTGATACGGTTGGATGTGCAAGTCATGCTCAGTCATTGACAGTCCGTATCATAGCATTCTATGTTACCACTCGCTTGCACTTTTTCGTAAAATCACTTAATAGAAGCAGAAATAAGAAGCGAGAGACATCAAGGTACCTCAAGTTGAGTCGCTGTACATGAGCAATGCACTTGTGTGCCATGTGAACGTTTCTTACCATCTGTCATAGCTAATCACAGTGTCCATTGGGTAGTTTCATTTTAAATCGAACAACGTATGAAAGTCGTATTTTTTAATTCGCCCAGGAAAAATATATGTTAGAGGATAGTTCAAACGTCGCAAATCGCGCCACGTGCGATGCTCGTGCGCGTAGTAGTTTCCGCGTAGGAGAGGGGGAAAGCCGGAGGCTGCTTGGGCGCGCTTTCTTCTGGACCGACTTTGACGGGATCTAGCACCGCTGACTTTATGCCTAGGAACTGGAGGATTTTTGTGATTTTAGGCTGCACCATAGACACTGTCGACAACCACCCACAGAACTCTGAGAGCCACGGATTTTCTGTTAAAAAATGCCAAACTTGGCGTAAACGTTCAAAAAGGCCAAACTTTGTTACCAATTTGCTTCATGACGGAACCTCTGAGAACATCGAGCTTAGTGCCATTCGATAGGACATTGAAAGAGCTTTCGTGCAGTATAGAATTCATTTTTATCAGCCCAGTTGTTTCTGTGTTATCAGCTTGAGAATCACACATTGTAGGCGTAAATTGCCAATGTTGCATCTCAGTTTTCTCAAAAATGCCATCTTCGATTTCCTTGATTATTTTTCAAAAGGTGGCGTCATGTCTCTACTTTAGACGCCAAGTGAGACAATTTTTTATTTTTGCCTGAGAGACGCGCAGCGACTTTTTTTGTCAGGCAAGGTGCACGAGGCTGCGGCCTTGCGCGCCCCACCCACGAGCACGCGACCTTCAACCTCTTCTTTGTTACAAGTGTCCCGCTGACGGAGAAATCAATGACCACACTGCGTAAGCTTGTTGTAGTGTCCCCAGAGCATCACTTTACGTTTACCCAATGACCTCCCAGTTCCGTCAGGCTCATTCAAACCGTGGGAGAGTACATGAGTTGCTGTGCGCCCTTGGCGAGAAGCCCCAGTTCGACGAACATACCGACAAAGCAGTGAGAAGAAACGAAGCGCCTCATAGAGATCTTTATCCACTGGTAACATCTTAGCTTTTGTTTCAGGTTGCCGCCAGTCCCTCAGGCAGTGTGAAAGTCACATCCTTTTCATTGGCAAAGGAACGAAAAACGTAAAATGTGCCCATTGCGAGACCCCTGCAGGTGGCTGCCACCATTGGATTATCATCATCCGATAGCTTTACACATGTCCTTTCACATGATATAAAGTGAATGGGTTCAAGCGCATGGATGCCAGAAGGACTACTGAAGACCACACCGAGGGTTTAAGGTACCTACGGCTACCGGAAACGAGGGATTTTAGTTGTGCGTTGTTCTGTCGGAAACTTTGATTCCCGCGGTGACATTGACACATCTCGGTGAGGGCGAACGTGCTATACTTGAGGGCAGCAACTGTCATTACAGCGGTCTTACGGGTTTTGTACCACTCGTCGTGGTTCCGAAATAACGCTACGGAGCATAAAACTAATTAAAGAGAACATGCACACCTTCGGAACTATCACTTATTGCACCCAAGCTAAGAGGCGACTGCAACCACGCGACCAGAAGTTTGTATTCTCAGATGTTGTAACTTTCTGTCCCCTGTGGCCGTAGTTCTGCCTTCTTAATATTAACTCGCACGACAGCCTCATAGCGTGCGTATGTGCATTGCCTCAAGCACACGTGCGGGAGAATAGTGAATATGCGCACGTGCGTATACGCACACGTCGTGCGTGCGACTCCCATGAAAGTGCGTAATAGCAAGTTCAAGTCGCCCACGAAAGTATTGCCCTGCGTCTCCAAAGGAAAAAATAAACATAAGTACCATAAGTGCAAAATAAGTACATAATGCAACATCTGGGCATTAAATTACAAAGCAAAGACTACGAAGCGAAACGCGCTCGTAAACATACGAAGAGCCACTTTGTGTGGAAAAATCGCTCCGCGGAAAGGTAGACCTACGTCTGAATCAAAAAGAGAAAAGATACTTTACCAGCAGCGCAAAGTATCGGCATAATTCTGCCCCTGTGGAATAAATTGTGAAAAATATTCTGGCTTTTCAGAAATAATCAAGATCGAACATGCCAAATTTTCGCGTACCACTCGTGGTTTTGCTATACTAGGCAGACAAAGAATGCGCTTGAACCCAGTCACTTTATATCATGTGAAAGGTCATGTCTAAAGCTATCGGATGATGCTAATCCAATGGTGGCAGCCACCACCTGCAGGGGTCTCGCAAGGGGCACATTTTACGTTTTTCGAAACTTTCAGTTTTCGTTCTTTTACCAATGAAAAGGATGTGCCTTTCACACTCCCTGAGGGACTGGCGGCAACCTGAAACAAAAGCTAAGATGTTACCAGTGGATAAAGATCTCTATGAGGCGCTTCGTTTCTTCTCACTGCTTTGTCGGTATGTTCGTCGAACTGGGGCTTCTCGTCAGGGGCGCACAGGCAGCTCATGTACTCTCCCACGGTTTGAATGAGCCTGACGGAACTGAGAGACCATTGGGTAAACGTAAAATGATGCTCCGGGGACACTACAACAAGCTCACGCAGTGTGGTCATTGATTTCTCCGTCAGCGGGACATATGTAGCAAAGAAGAGGTTGAAGGTCGCGTGCTCGTGGGTGGGGCGCGCAAGGCCGCAGCCTCGTGCACCGTGCCTGACAAAAAAAAAATCGTTGCGCGTCTCTCAGGCAAAAATAAAAGATTGTCTCACTTGGCGTCTAAAGTAGAGACATGACGCCACCTTTTGAAAAATAATCAAGGAAATCGAAGATGGCATTTTTGAGAAAATTGAGATGCAACATTGGCAATTTTTGCTTACCATGTGTGATTCTCAAGCTAATAATGCAGAAACAACTGGGCTGAGAAAAATGAATTCTATACTGCACGAAAGCCCTTTCAACGTCCTATCGAATAGCACTAAGCTCGATGTTCTCAGACGTTCCGTCATGAAGAAAATTGGTGACAAAGTATGGCCTTTTTGAATGTTTACCCCAAGTTTCGCATTTTTTAACAGAAAATCTGTGGCTCTCAGAGTTCTGTGGGTGGTTGTCGACAGTGTCTATGGTGCAGCCTAAAATCACAAAAATCCTCCAGTTCCTAGGCATAAAGTCAGCGGTGCTAGATCCCGTCAAAGTCGGTCCAGAAGAAAGCGCGCCCAAGCAGCCTCCGGCTTTCCCCCTCTCCTACGCGGAAACTACTACGCGCACGAGCATCGCACGTGGCGCGATTTGCGACGTTTGAACTATCCTCTAACATATATTTTTCCTGGGCGAATTAAAAAATACGACTTTCATACGTTGTTCGATTTAAAATGAAACTACCCCATTATATTCTGTACTGTCTGTATATACTTGTATATAGCTCTTCGTGATTGGTCCCAGAAACTGCATGCCAAAATAAACATTTTTTGGCTCATAAACTGCCTTGTTCGTCCTTTCTCTTTTTTTCTCCTTTTTTTTCTTTTTCTGCCCTGAATGAAGATAAGTGCAAGGCTTTTAGGGCTTAAAGCAGGAATGTTAAATCGTGTCAGGTGTAATCTCGCAATAATAATGGTGTGTCGAGGTCAATATTGTAAAATTTGGGCCGCTGAAGGTGTTAACAAGACGAAGCGCCTATCTGTTGCACCCTCACCGGCGCTTCCCGTCTCCTCGCGCGCTCGGGAATCCGACGGCAGCGCAGCGCCGCGGGTTCTACGGGAAATGCTTCAGTCGCAGGCGTCCGCTTTTTCCACTACCCCTATTTCTAGCTCACTGTAGCCGGGCCCTTCGTAGCCACCTGTCAGCAGGCCCGTCGACACGACCCGTTTGTAACCGCCGTTCAACACACCAGTCCTTCCAGCTCACCATAGTCCAAATCCCAAAGTCTTGTCCGCCATCTTGAACTTGTCGCAGTTTCCCTATAGTGCTGTGGGTTCAATGGATTATTCAAAGCTGACAACAAAGCACGAAGGCCAAGTGCGTCTCTCGCGTCCGTTTTCCCCGTTCTGTCTGAGGAATGTGTGACGAACATCAAGGACAATGTACCACTGCTCGACAGCGAGACAGCCTCCCTGGGGCTAAATGAAATTCAGTATTTTGTATTCTTTTTATAGTCTAAGACAGGGATATTCCCAGCATTTTCATCTCGGGGAGGGTGGATCCAGAAACGATTCTAATATTACGAGTCCAGTCATTATTAGTGTTTTTATGACCACTGCTACTTGAAACGTAATGGGGTTAATGACAATATTCACGCTGGCTCTCATAACTGGACTTTCTGCGACAGCCCCTGGTTAATGTTGGTTATTATAACATTTCATGATTATGTCTCATAACTAGACTTTCAGTGACTACCCTCTGTTCAAACTGTGTCATGCGGTGTTTTATAACTACTGATAGCCATTCGAACGTGACTATTTTCGTGAAAACTCTAATAAAGCCTGGTTCCTACTTGCGCGCGAAAGATCGCGGCTCCTCTTGCCGTCAGCAAAGCGGTATTGGCGCCCTGCGTTTATAACCGCGCCCGCTTTCGTGTTCTCGTCATTAAGCTTGAATTCACGGGATATCGAGCGTCTTTGGCTATGGCTGTAGAACCGTCGTAACTTTTGCAAAGGTAATGGTTTTCAGCAACAGAGCCTCATTGTTCCATTTGTTGCCTTTTAAAGTAAGCCATTCCACGCCAAATGATCCAGAGATTACGCTCGACCCCCCCCCCCCCCCCCTAGAATTTTATGTGATTTTTTTTTTGGTTCCTTATGACGCCGAAAGCAACAGAACATTGGTCTTTTCTAACGAAATTGAAATTTATTGTGTGCAGAGCCCCTCAAAGACGCAATGCTTGGCGAAAACCTATATGTTGTTTTAAGCAGGCGTTACGGCTCACGTAAAGCACGGGGCATGTTAGAAAACGTCTTGTTTGATAGGGGAGAGTTCATTTTACCGTATGTACGCAATTTTCACCATCGCACTGACGGGTTCGACGCTTGTGACATGCACGAAATTTCCAAAGTTTGTGCAAGTTTACGAATTTTTTTGGCAATATAAAATCCCGAAATTTCTTCCTCATTTTTTTTTTTTTTTTCGAATAGGCCCCATGTTGCACTTGCAGCACGAAAAAATTCAACCCCGCGGGTGCACGTAAGCCGCAGTAAAAAATCGGGAACATGTGATTGACCGAAAAATTCGTTGTGAGGAGGTAGGGAAAGAAGCGTGATCAAGGTGTCATTCGATGCACCGACTTCCTAGCAAGACGTAGCAAAAAGTATCAAAGGTACCTTTCCTTAAACTGATATAATAATGTTGTAATCAAAGGCAACTTCACAAACATGTATGCGCGCTACGGCGTATCATAGCGAAGGAACGACGAACCGGGTCACTCACAAAACACTAAGTGCAAAGGGAACACGAGGCAGTCGCATTATTGACGAGCAAATAACGATTGGAAACACGTGTTTCCCTCCTTCGAGACACGACGGCTGTGCAGTGAGCGCTGGCTCACTCACATCAAGCTGGCCATCATGTGCACCAACGAATTTTTTGCCACCTCGCGGCGCTGGTAAATGAGAGATGAGGAAAGACATGGAGATAGGGGTCCATTCAGCCTTTGTGGTACCATTTGGTTGATTTTTGGCCGTGTGTCCGGCAACCGTCACTCGAGTCGTTGACATGAGTAGAGTAACCACGACATGAATAGTGATCAAGCACTGCCTGTACCGAACTCAAGCAGAGAATGCTTTCACCGGTAAGTCCCTGGGATTTGCCATTGTTCCTTTCATTTATTAGCATATGTGTGTTAACTCATACCAGTATTGGGAACAGATCCTTTTAGCTGTCTACTCCTCTTGCGCGTACATAAAACTTACTTAGCTGTGACGTACGATCTTTCCGCTTTGTGCGGCAACAGTTGAGATATACGTATAAGATAAAAATTTTGTCAGTCACGGGTGCTATCAATTTTTGTATCGGATAAGTTCTTTCTGGACATTTTTGTTCTGTACAAAGCATGATACTGCGTTGTTCAGGGCAGCTCTAACGTTTCTTTGATAGTCATCTTGCATACGGGGTATGGTTATTTTTTTCATACGGTGTTAGCGCCGCGAAGCAACTGTGGCTATGAGCGGCATGCACACGTGGACAGATGGAGAGAGGACAGCAGGAAGGAGAGGGGGACAGGGGGGTTAGTATGCGTCCGGGGCCGACTTCAGAGGGAACTGTGACATACGTCTGGAAAGTCTTCGAAAACCCAGGGAAAACCTCAGACAGCAAAGCCGGTGACTGGATTCGAACCCGTGTCACCTCCCCGTCTCTGCGTGGAAAGCGACCATCCTAATCACTTTGCCACGGGAGCTGGTGGTGGTTATTAAGGAGAAACATGGGCGAGCGTACGAGGACAGGCACATTTATACTGTTTGCGATGTGCAGACACTTCAGTGTGCAAGCATGACCTTAAAAATGACTTCGACTGACGAATATCGGATGGTACAAGGACAAAAATCAACCATATGGTACCATAAAGCAGGAATGGACCCGATCGCTCACTTACCAGCACCGCGAGCTGACTAATGCTACGTCCACACTAAGGCACTGAACGCCGCGAAAGCCGGGAACACATTCACCGCTTTTACGGCTTTCGCGACCCTCTTGTCCACACTGTGCTCCGAACGCCAGGAATGTCGACACTTCCGTCCTCTGCTTCAAAAACTGATCCGCCTTATTCTTCGAAATGAACTCAAGTTGCTCACGCGTAATACATATAATGTCGCTATGACAAACGAAGATAACAATTTCAGAACACGTATTTATTGCGTTTTATACGGCGACCTGAAAAGCGAGCCCGCTGCGAGCAGCAGACGGCATGCATCTACGCATGTCTCCACATAGTCGACACACACTTATTTCCTCGCCTTCTATTAGCAGCTGCTGTGTCGCGGTCTTCATATTTACGTTTCTGCTCCTGTTGCATTTGCTGTCCTACAACATTTGGCGCTGTCTTAGAGCCTTGATTAGAATTTTGTTAGAGCACTGCAGGGGCTTGTGCTTACCTGAAAACCGGAGCACGGCCCGGCCCGTCTGCCGAGCCCGGGCGGGTAAAGATTTCTTTTGTGGGCCCGGGCTGGGCATGGGTTTGACCATTATGGGCACGGTCCGGACTCGGGCCAGTACATTTTATAGGGCCTAGGTGGGACTTGAGGCGATATTACCCCTGTATTAGTTAGCCACGGTGAATTTTTACAGCTTGATACAGTGGGCCGGGCTGTGCCGGACCGGGTAACCTATAAATTTCTCGGGCTTGAGCCGGCCCCGGGCTAGGTATGCAGCCATCGCGCCGGGCCCTGACGGGTAAATCAAAGGGAGACTGGGCTCGCGCCGGGCCGGGCATGGGCCTAAAAATACGGCCCGTGCAGTGCTCTAAACTTCGTAAACCAGGTTACGCGTCCGCCATGTTTGTTGTCCACACCGCTCCGCGTCCTTCCCAGCATTCACGCTCGTGGAGCGCGCTGATTCGCGTGGAGGGTCCTGACTCGCAACTTTCCCGGCGCTCCCGTCAAAAGTAGAAGCAATTTCTACTCTCGCGCCGCGTTATTCGATGCCTACGCGGCTTTCCCGGCTCTTGCGGACTGCTGTGTGGACATGACAAATTGTTCGGCATTCCCGTCGTTCGCGGCTTTCGCGGCGTTCAGTGCCGTAGCCGTGGACGTAGCTTAAAACGTAAAAGTTTCGTTTGTGCAGAAGATGGCCAGCTTGATGAGCGCTCACTGCACAACCGTCGGGTCGGGAAGGAGGGAAACATGTGTTTGGAATCGTTATTTTCTCTTCAATAATGCGACTGCCTAGTGTTTTCTTTCTATCTAATGTTTTGTGAATGACCCTCTCAGTTGTTGCTTCGCTACGATGCGCAGCAGCGCGCATACACGTTTCCGAGGTTACCTTCAATTAACAAAAATGTTATTTGAGTTTAACAAAAAGTACCTGTGATATTTATTTGCTACGTCTTGCTTGGGAGACGGTGCATCGAAGACCTTGATCACAACGATTTTTTTTTGTAAAAAAAAATATGCACTTTGTCGAATTTTCACAACTTCCCGATTTTTCACTGCTGCTTATAGTGCACCAGAGGGGCTGGATTTTCTTGTGCTTAAAGCACAACACGGAGTCCATTCGACAAAAAAATTAGAGAAAAATTCATAATCTCATAATGCAAAAAAAATCCGTAAACATGCACAAACTGTGCAAATTTCGTGCATGCCACAAGCGTCAAGCCCGTCGAGTGCGACGGTGAGAATTGCTTACATACGGTAAGATGAACTCTCCCCTATCAAATAACACTCTAACATGCTCCGTGCCTTACGTGGGCAGTAATGCCTGCTCAAAACGACGAAGGTTTTCATTAAGCAATGCTTCTTTGAGGGTCTCTGCAGCCCATATATTTCAATTTCGTTAGAAAAGACCAACGCTCTGTTGCTTTCGGAGTCATAATGAACAACGCACACACACAAAAAAGAAACGTACATAAAATTATAGGGGGGATCGAGCGGTACTTCTGGATCACTTGGCGTGGAATGGTCCAAGCCTTGTTCTTGAATTTCGTTTGGCTCTGTCGCAGAAAAATAGAAATTGACGCGGACGTTCAGCAAACTAGGCCGAGGTACCATGGACTCAATATGAGCAGAGCAGCACAGTAACAGCAGCGGCGGCGCCGAGCAACAGGAAACCCCTACCCCTTATTAAAAGGAGTTCTGGCTTTCTGTGAGCGTCTTGTTGACCCCACCTTGGGTCAACAGAAACTCAAGTGAATGTCAATGCGAACTGCTCATTGCGCATACTGTTGCGCATATATATTGCGCATACGGTATTGGTCAGTCAATGCTCAATATAATTTTTATTACCGGGTGCTCAATACAGTTTATGTTATAGAATTGTTATTGCTTTTCTATTGTGCTGTGTTGTTCTGTGTTAACAGTGTCGAGCTGACATAAGAGGAGTTCAGTAAGACGTTTTAAATGGACGGTCTCGTGTACACCGTGGCCCATCAACAAAGCGTACCATTCCATTGCTGAAAACATAAAATTGTGAATTCGCTCGACAAGAATCGTCACGGCTATTAAATAAACGAATTAGGTTGTTAAAAGCTGCGCCAGCGAGATTTGTGTTGGCAACAGCGATAGCCTACGTCGACACTGTGGCAGGCTCGTGATTGGATGAAGAAATCGTCTGCTCTAGAGTCCTTCTGCAGCGATGAGAGCAGACGACGAAAAGGTGCCCGAGGGTCATGACAGTGGCGACAAATCTGGTTTATGTGATCAAACCAATGACGCATATTGTAAAATGGGTCCGAACAACGGTGTCAATACGTCTCGCATTCCCACTTCGAGAACAAGCGGGACTTTACGAATGACTCAAATTAATAACGTCAGTTCACACTTATTTACGAACTGGTTTCGCACTGTTCGGTATTGTGAGCATTTCATGTTCGTCTTACCAGCGAAAAGAATGTCCCGCATGGACGTGGTGGAAACATAATCCGGGTGTAACAACTCTTTTGGCGCCCGGCGGACTTTTACCCCAAAAACGGATGTATCAAGAACATCCATGCAATGTCAGTGGTAGGATTTGGGACATAAATGGGACATTGCTAGGTTATGCATAGCTTTATTTCAAATCGAATAATTTTGTACATGAATTAAAAAGCGCTAAAAATACTGAGCCTGTTTATATGTTTCACTACGCTATCCAGCGGGATGTCACAAATTCTAATAAGATAGATATCAGATGCTTTTGTCACTCTACATTATGGCTAGACTTTGTGGCAGTACAACATTCATCACAGTACAGCTACACCCTGTGACCAGCCAGCATCAGTGCCGAACCCCACCGCCTCACTTGAGCCATTTTCTTGCGAGTTCGATGGAACATACACTGAAATACAAATTGTTACACACAGGTTCCCTACGGGAAGTGTGGCCTTCGTAACGGCGACGAGGATGCGTCTTCGCAACTCCCTTGTATCTGCATCAGCGCAAACTATGCCGAACAACATTCCTTCCTATCAACTACTGTGTTTTTAATTCAGGTATTCATCTCTATAATGTCCAACAAATCTCTCCTGGATCTTCCATGGATATCCGGGGGTCTTCAGGTTGCTTCCTATGGGCACCCACAGTGCGATATCTCACCGACATACCAGGGGCTTCTGTTGCCTACTGGGGTATAAGCAGTATACGGGGTATAAGCAGTAGGGATGCCCCAGGGACATTGGCCGTTTGCTGGGTAGTTATTACTCCTCATATGACACCGAAACTGTCGTGAAAGATTCTTGCAATCGCGTCTCCCAACAATGTTTCGATAGCAAATTTTATAAACCCCTATACATGACGTTTCATCTATTTTCCAGCCTACACCTGCGCTAAGTTTCCCCAGGCAAGTGCACCTACATTAAAAAGACCTTGACATCTCCTGTGGCACAGGAACTAAGGTGAGTTAACGTACAGTATGTATCAATCCATACTTTGCGATGAATCACCTCAGTCAGCTTTCCATATTTATTGTGCAATCTAAGGTAACAGTGTACATGTAACACTGTCTCAAATCAGCAATGTGTCTTCAACCAATACCCCAAAAGTATTTGTGGACAATATTTTATGATTTTTGTATGACTGAATTGTAAATTAAATGTAAACATTTTGTATGTAGCTCACCTTCCAGGTACCTAATCCCAGGATGGGTATCTTGTTGCCATCAGCCAGAGTAATCTTTGGGCAGTCTGTCATCTCTGCGCAAAGTGCAAATGCAGAAGTCAACCCAAAATCTATCTTTACAACGTTAGTGCTGACTGCACGTCCTTAAGTGATATTTCTTGTTAGCACCGCAAAGAAACTGTGACGACGGGAGCCGTACTGACTAGGACAGATGGAAAGAGGAAAGGGAGACAACGGGAGGCTAGAATGCTCCCCGAGGCGACTTCAGGAGCAACTATGCCGACTTCCGCGTGCAAAGCTCCTAGGATGCCCAGGGATAAACTCTGGCAGAACAGCTGATTGAGGTATCGAACCCGGCACCTTCCGATCTTTAGCGTAATATTGGGGAACCACATGGACGTCCCACTGGTACACATCGAGTGACGAGGGAAGAAAAAAAATACCGCCGGGTGCTGTAGCTGCCGTGGCGACTGTACAATCTCGTAACAAAATGCCTCGGCTATCCAATGACATTTCATGTTTGTGTGATGTTGTAATCACTCTACACGTCACTCGGCAAACGTCCGAAATCACTCAGGAAAGCAGGATGTGACTCAGGCCCAACGACATCACTCGGGAATGTGCGCTGCTTTAGCGGCTATCTTGTATGTGCTTGTATATCTTTCCGATAATCTGCATTCTAATGAGAATAGTCTGCGATGAGAGTCGAGATTGCATAGATTCGTCGGACAAGGTGGTTTTGACGGCAAGCTACTGCGGCAGAAACAGCAGCGTAAATGAAATGGAGCGGATGAAGGCGAACACGCACAGTTTCCGAACGCTTTGGGCACCCTCCTGTTGATTTCGTCCTGGATTTCAAGTACGAAGCGATCGCAAGGATCTCTTCATAATTTGCTACGACTCTAATGATAATAATTGAGCATGGTAAGGCACATTTTCGAAGACTGGTACATGTACGTAACTTCAGAAGGTGTTGTCGGAGGAGGGTTCCCTTTCAATGCGCATCCAGATCCATCGAGCTATGGCGCAGGGATCAGCAGTTATTGTAATAGTTTGTATGGTAACACACTTTCCGTTGTCTTTATGAGCAGTATGTTATTCTTTTTGTTATTTTATTACTCTAAGTGCACGTTAACAGTCTAAGATCTTGGTGATGTCGTGCATGCAAAAATGGAGCAAAAACAGCGATAGCAACGAAATAACATGACGTCCTAAATCGTATGTTGGCAGTGGCAAGGGAACGGAAACAGCAACTAGCTAATAACAGTTATGACTTCAGCGATGCATGTAAATGCCAAGATTTCAATTCAAAATAGCGATAGTTGCAATGTGTTTCATGTACAAAAGCAAGGTCCGCGATATCGGGCATACGTAAGAACGTATGTTGACATCCAAGATCTTGAAAGCATTGAACATGGCTAAGAGGTCAACGCGATCATATTTTCATGCAAGCACCTATAAATGAAAACAAAAGGCATCTCGTCATGCTGTACGAAAACTCGGGGTGCTACATTTCCACATATCCAGTGAACTATAACAGTCATATTAGATTATACAACCAGCATGCCTGCCACATAATATCCTAATAAAACGCTCCTGTACTATAGCTCGAAAATTGGTTGCGGAAATCGAATTACATGAAACGGAAGCAAATTCAAGTTTTGTACGGTCCAAAATCAGGTAACGTTTTTTGACGCTCTGTGGATCCTTCCTTACAACCATCGGTAATGCGACAGATGATGACAAGTGTGCGGTAACTTGCACCAGCAATATAGATAGATATAGATGATCAAATTTGAGCGATTTGTCTATGTGCACGCCTCGGTGACTTGTACATTCAACTTTCACAATTTCGCAGTCATTTTATAGTACAGTGATTTTACAGTACAGGCATAGTACAGTGATTGTTAACAACAGGCGATACCACGTGTAAGTGTCTTATGTGCAGTCTTCTTAAAGTAAATTCTTATATGATTCATATTACACGATTTGTAATGAGAGGGAGCATCATCCTGAAGAAGCACACGCAGTAGAATGAATTCGACGGAAAAACTTAAGATCGTCAGCATGCAATGTGCATGATATGGGAGCAAGGATCACCGATAAACATATTGAAGAGGAGAGGTCCGCAAATAGACCCCTGAGCAACACCTGACAAGGATGATTATGTATTCTTTATTATGTATTGTAACATTCACTCTGTGCTCTGCCGAACATACAAGGAATCAAAATATTACACGCAATATTTTAATTCCAGGTCGTGTGATACTTACAGAGCGCTCTCAGCCACCCGTCTCCTCTGCAGTTTATCTGTGATATTCTCAAGCCTGCACAAAAGTTTCTTCAAAATGAGGACACATTTGGCGACTTCAATTCCGTCAAATATATCTATCCCTATTTCCATGTGGCGACTTCTTGGAGAGATGTTAGTGGATCTTCATGGTGAGGTCTCTCGACGGATTTGGTCATGGTTCATAAGGGCGTCTTCCAATTTACACGGTCTTCATCGCGTGAAACAGCCAACCCACCCATTCCTGTGCAGAGGAAACTTTCACGCAACCTTCCACGCACGATATTTCTCGACCTTCAGAGCGTACCAACGTAAGGAAGCGCTACTCCAAGAGCAAAGTATGGACTGTACACGGAATCGATTAGAGCATCCAGAGTTCTTCTATCGATTAATACGGGTCAACGATTACATTGATCAATATACGTCTTAAAATGAAAGTGCCTGATATAAGACGCGATTGAAGAAATGCTTCCGCGCGCATTCACTTTTCTCAATCAATGTATTTGTATTTTTTTATTGTTCTTTCCGCATAACTCGCGTCGAAGCGATATAACGTATCCGTCGTATTAATCTCGCGCGTTATAACACATCAAAATCTGTGTATTAAGTATCAAAATTCTGATGCTTTTCGAGTATTAGCATATTAGTTATACGTGTGTTCTTTTTGGATGTGCATTTTTGATTGACAGCAAAAGAGGCATTAGAGACCACTACTTGAATAATTTTGTCTCCGCAGAACAGCGAGGCTGGAGTACCCATAGTGGAAAAGGGACGGGTATCAAAAATAAAATAAATAAAAAATCGTACAACTCGCCAGAAACTTAACCTCGATTTTTGTGCACCTCGATCATATAAAAACGATCGTCCATGAATGGAGAACGCTGTCTCATCTGACTCGTATGGATTGAGCCATTGACCGTGGTCTCATACCGCTCAAACGCTTGTAAAAGCTGGCTGTCCGGCTGCAGATCCCAGGGTTCTCAATACAAACCGGACCGAGGAGACCAGCAACTTAGTGGCACGGTACAGGTTGTTTCAATACACGGTCTTCCGCGAGAGACGTTAAATCCAGCGAACTCTGTGGTGAGGATTTAACCGCACGGTAAAATACCCCTGCCTCCACGGGCCCATTATTACTGATCACACACTTGTCTCGAGACGATACGCCGCGAATTATTAGCTACTAGTAGGGTCCTACTTGGGGAATCTTGATTGTGGGACTGGGCCTTCTTTTTACATCCGTCTTCTCATGTCATTGCGGTGGCGTCCGCACTGTGTTCATGCTATATCCAAAATATTTACGTTGTAAAAAGAGAGATAAAAATTTTGGAGTAACTCGCATCAGCTTCGCGGAGATCCAGCGCACACATCTAGTTGGTCTGCTATCTTCTCCTACTTCACTCTTGCGAGAAACACCTACCATATAATCTTGTTGCCCCATTGAGTAGGTACGTGTGGTGGCTATCTTTTATACTGGCCAGAAAACTGAATTAACAGATGTAGGTGCCAAAATAGTGACCTTTTGTCGAGTCTATCGAAAAAGAAGCCAGCAAGTACAACGAAGAGCATGGACTAGTGCAACACACCAGGGTAGGGTGCCCAACGAAGCCCTATTTCAGTTTGTGCAGCCGATACTACTTTTCTGAATAACTGCCGCTGTACACGAGCAAATGAAGGAACGGTGCTTCCTACCTGACTTCCTCAAGTTGTATTACACACGTATACTTCACGTTGTAGAAGAACCAGAAAACGTGTGGCGGTAAACAACGACATGTCACGTGCAGATGTATCTCCGCATCTTTCACTTCCTCTGTCAAGAGAACACGCGTGATATTTCCCATAGTGCAGCTAATAATATTAGGTAGGTGAATATAAAAATAATAGGTGGAATAGTGTGTAACGTAAGAAAAGAGGTAAATATAAATATAGGTAGGTTACGCATAAATCTACACGGGGTCGATTTACACGTAATGTGAGTCCGCCCATATATGTGTGTGGCTACATGCTGCACGTGCTGCAGGGTAGGACTGCTGATAATTTCGACCACCCGAGGTTCTTTCTACGTGCGCGGGAAATTCCCGACACACGTTGCTGGAATGTTTACCTCCCCCACATTGCTACCGCCCTCGGCAGGGATTGAACCTGGAGCTGGCACGCGGCAGAATGTACATTCCCCTATGAATGGATATTCCACACAATGGTGTGGAATAGCCGCAAGGCTGGCCCCGAAAATCCCCAAAACGCAAGCATGGTTCATGGAGGAACCCTAGACGATCGGTAACATCTCATTACGGCCAAAGTCTCATTACGGCCCAAGTCTAATTACGGCCGAAAGTCTCATTACGGCCGAAAATCCTTTAATCCCCAAGTGTCTCGTTACGGCCAAAGTCTCAATACGGCCGATCGGTAACATCTCATGACGGCCAAAGTCTCATTACGGCCCAAGTCTAATTACGGCCGAAAGTCTCATTACGGCCGAAAATCCTTTAATCCCCAAGTGTCTCGTTACGGCCAAAGTCTCAATACGGCCGAAGGTAGTCTCATTACGGCCGAGGATGTCTCATAACGGCCAAAAAGAAAAAGAAGCATCCACCATATTAGCTGTGTATATACTGTGTTTTATGCTTCCCAAAATGTGTCCGAGGCGGTGTGCCCCCACGGCTTGTGTCACACACAATGGTTCATGCACACAATATTGCGACAGTGTTTCGTGCATCCCTCGTGAAAAATGTTTTTATTGTCATATGTGTCACACGATATTTGTATGTGTTACGCCAATTTCTCTCGGTATTCAAGCAACATCCTACTCGTTGGTTCTGTGAGCGAACTGTGTGCGTGTTCTGAAAAGTACTCCACAAGGGAGCCCACTGGGAGCTCCAGGAGCCACATGATCTATGACCATGATCTTCTCCCCCACTAGCTGCCTTCTACAATTTACGTCCTCCTGAAATTTAAAAAAAAGTACATAAGGCACAGAACAAAATGACGTATGCTTTTGTTTGATGATGACCATGAGACATATGCTGTCAAGCAGACTTTTTTTCCATATATTCAAAACATATTCAAGAATTATGGAGAACAATGACAATTACGTCATAATGATGCAGCTGCATAGCCAAGAAAATATTTCAGGAGGTGCTTTATGAGGCTTGACATGGGGTGGAGGAGTCCCCCTCGTCAGTGCTTTACCCAGACCCCCCTACACCCCCCTAACTTTTTTGCCTCTGCACCCCCTACAGGGGGTGCCCTTGTGATTTCAGCTTCAGATACGTCTGTAATGATATGTTAAGCCTTCCCCTCCCCCCACAATGATGACCTCCCCCCACAATTTTTTCCAACACCCCTCTCGTGCTTGGGATTCTGGATAAACCACTGCCCCTCGTTCATTTTCGTGGGGCACTACATTAGGGCTTATGCCACTGCACTGATGTCACAATGTTATAAGTGTGTGTCACTCTGGGGATTCGGAACTCCTCTAAACTACAATATGTAAATTCAGAATAAAAAGCGATAAAAACCGGGCTGTTTGGTGGTACATCTAAAAGCGATAAAACCCCGGTGCAGGGGGTCGTCTGTGTTGTCTCTTTGTGTCCCCTGCACCGGGGTTTTATCGCTTTTAATTCAGAATACCCGAAGGGTAAGCATCAGATGTTACCTGCAGGCTTCATGCTGAAACGCGTGTACGCAAAACACTTCCGCCGTGGTGGGCGACGTCGTTAGTGTAATCATACACGCAAGTCAATTGCGGGCACATGGAGTAGTGGCAGCAACCTGCAAACCAGGGTGTCGAACCGAACCCGAACCCGAACCGAAAACCGTACCCGAACCGTTATTTTTGCCGGAACCGAACCCGAACCCGAACCGAAATTTTCATGACACTGTTGAACCCGAACCGGAGCAGAACCGGAAAAAATAATAGCGGTAACCGGTTCGCAACAAAACGGTTCGGACATAAAAGAAGTCAGCATAAGAGTTCCTCTCTATCCCCGAACGAAGACACATTGGTATCATCATCACGCGCCTATATCATAAATTTCAGAAATGTTCACCTAGCAGTCAGACGACGACGTATAGTAAGTATACTTTCAGCGTCTTTTTAACATGTTGAAGCGCAGTTG
Source organism: Ornithodoros turicata (assembly GCF_037126465.1). Lineage (NCBI taxonomy): Eukaryota > Metazoa > Arthropoda > Arachnida > Ixodida > Argasidae > Ornithodoros > Ornithodoros turicata. Next base: position 5,249,914 of record NC_088202.1, on the reverse strand, counting down.
TCCTTGTGAGTGCCGCGGCTAGCGCCCCACGCACGCGGTGCGGCGTCAACTCTTCAGAGACCAGGTGCCACGCGGACGAATGAAACACGAATGGAGTAGGCCAGTTATATAGCTCTACAGGACGAATATGTGATCAAATAAGCGCCCAAGATTTCCCTTTACACGTGAGCAGCACAAATTAAACAAGTCAGAAACATGAGAAGTGGAGAAGGAGCGTACGCAGAACGGTGCCTGTTTGATTGGTCGTGCTTTGAAAAGTAAATGTGGTTCTGCTTATTGGTAGCGCAGTTGTGTCGTCGTGACACATTGCCGTTGTGTTGTGGATTAACAAGTACACTGCTGTGAGCTCGGACAGAGTAAGGCTTGCAGGCTTATTTTCGACATGCTTCAGTACGGTTTCAGATCGATTCACGCTGCGAAGGTAGTTTGCCGGCAAGTACTGTCGTCTATGTTACGCTGTCCATCTTATTAGGCTTCCTTTAAGTGTATCTTGCTGGCACTGTGCGTGTGAAAAAAGATATTTTGGGAACAGAAAGTAGCAGGACTACACTGCTTCAACAGCGTGAACTCTAGTTGCAATAAGTGTTCATCCATTTCTCATTTCTCTCACTAAAGGGCTACCTCACCGCTAGAGACGTCAATGCAGACAACAGCAGTAAGCTATTAGCCACGCATTTCCTGATAAAAGCAGTTTTATGGAACATATATAACGGAAGCGTTGAACCGGTTCGCGAACCGGTTCGGGGCTGCGAACCGGTTTGCGAACCGGTTCGATTTCTGGCCTGGCCGAACCGGAACTGAACCGGAACGAAATCAAAACAACGCGAACCCGAACCCGAACCGAACCCGTATTTTTTGCGGTTCGACACCCTGCTGCAAACGATACATTTTCTTGTTATACATATGAGTAATCAAAAATATACATTCCCACATGTTTCGTTTTGTCGTTTGCAGGAAGCGCTAATAAGGGAACAGCACTTGGTTGGTCACATGCAAGCCACAATGCGAAAGGTGCCGATATTTCGATTACGCGATCAAAAATTAAAAGTCTACAACCATGCACACTTCCCCATGCAACTACTTCCCCAGCATCGTGAGGCATGACACCATGTATTCACGTATAGTGTAATGTGAAATGATATGCAGGAATGAAAAAGATGCCAACATACCTGTAATCCAGTGTCCCATAAGTTTGATTCGATTTTCTGGCAGCTACCATGAGGAGCAAATGCACGATTCACAAGTTTCGTTTCGCCATTTTCATTGCTGTTAATTTCGCAACCGTCAAGCAATCCCACCTGACCTCCTTTGGATCAGTGAAAAGTGAAAATTACTCGCGTCATGAAGATATATGTTCATCTCAGCGCAAATCACGTTTTGCATGCTATAGGAGGGAGGGGGGATCAATACTCTTCCTTTCGTGTTTTGATATCTTGTTGTTTTGCTACTCTCACTTTGGAGTTCGGATGGTGTCTAGCAACGTTGGGTGCCTCGTTTCTTGTGTGAGCGAGTGGTTACTGTTTACGACGTGTTCATATATCGATTTGTAGTGCTGTCATGTGCAAATTAGCGGACTTTATAGCGGCTCTCTATTTTCCGTTGTTGTCTTTCGAGCAGCGCCTGTTGTTCCGGTAAAAATCGAGTTGAATGAATCGCCACAGCCAACGTATATCGCGCAGTGTTGACCAAGTCCAGCAGGAATTCTGGTGAGTAATGCTTTCGTAGATTGTCTGGATTAGTAGTGTGCTGTCCACACATAGTTGGATTCTCATACGAGTAATTTAAATGAATCAAAACAGCCTAAGTGCTTGTAATAGATATAACTCGGTATCTGTTCGTAGGTTTGCGTTGTTTCTAGTTGGTTGCGCGCTTAGGAACAACAAATTTATTCGAAGGCGATAAGATACCGACAGTGCATCACCGTACAGCAGCATTTACTCGTATCATTGTGAGCCATATTTAATTTGTTAAAATTTGTCGTCGTATTTCTTCAAAAATAAAAGCGCAAGTCGGCGTACTTGAATTGATCTCCTTGAACTGCTTACGTCGAACGTCTGCAAATGTTGTACTTATGTGCCTTCGCGCACCATACTAGGCACGAAAGCATATCTGATCAGAATAAATACTTCAAGAGGAAGTCATTCAAATACATTGTTATTTATAGCTGGTTTTCCATTCCAGGCATGGTATGTGGCTGCACGGAGAATTCCGAAAAAGAAAAACAACATGGCTAATAGGATGTTGCTGCCCAGGGAGTCCTGGCCGAAGAGGTGAGCTGTTAAGATCCATCATTAGGTTCTGTTGTGAAGTGAGAAATTTTGTAGTAGTGCACTACCTTTATAAAAAAGGAACCAGAAATGGAAAGTTATGCATGCATCATTTCATGAATTGTAATGTATCACTATTTGATATTCACATGTTTCCATTAAGGGAATGAACAACTGAACCTATATTCATATCATGGTCATGCTCTGTGTTTACCTGGAAGTCACATTTTTAAGGCTTGTCATTCTTTTGTCTGGATGAAGGTTTATGTTAACCGTGTATGAAATAACAGACACGTATCAACACATGTGCAGCTTGCGCACATTAAAACCAGCCATGTAGAGACAAATGCTTTTTTTTTTTATATTCTAGCCTATTCATGGTTGCTCTTCGCTTCTTGCAGGTTTATTCATTCCAGAAGCAAGAATTGTACAATTGTAAGGCGAATGGAAATAAACTGACATCAACTGAGGTAGGTGTTCCGTCTTGGCCAGTGACTGTAGGATGGCTCCATAAGCGTCACAACAAAGCCAATATTCATCTAGCTCTCTACAAGTAGCTAACTCCACATAGTAGCCTGCTTCACAGCAACATCAACACTACCTTGTGGGAGTACACATTACACAATATGTTGCCTTGTGCTGTGGTATGATAACATACCGTTTGTCTCGCAATATGTGTATATAAATATGATAAGGGCCCTAAGGGCACAGTGCATGCCTTATACCCTGCTGAATATATATCCATACCTGGCTGCGACATTGCATATCAATGCAGGTTACAAATACACATTTTCACATTTGGCCATTATGAGACATGTTCGGCCGTAATGAGACTGCCTTCGGCCGTGTTGAGACTTTGGCCGTAATGAGACACTTGGGGATTAAAGGATTATCGGCCGTATTGAGACTTTCGGCCGTATTGAGACATCGGCCGTAATGAGACTTCGGCCGTAATGAGATACAATCAGACGATCAGGCTCTTTTCATTTCGTTCAAAGAACAACTATGATAGCAATTGATGTTCTCAGGCTGGAACACATAGAAATGACAAATACATACAAAGCCTCAATTCCCATCATGTTCAATAGACGCCGCTTGCGTCGATCCCGTCGTATGAATGTGTGTACGAGTGAGGAAACATGTAACAGTGAAAGTGGGATGAGTGAGAGACTGGTTGGTTTTTCGCTTAAGATGACGCACCCTTGGAAGTCGCTGGGGAGGTGTGTTAGCTTAACTCAATTGGTTAAGAGGCCTGGAGCGGTAATTCAGAAGATGTAGGTTCGCATCCTACAGCTTTTCAGTGACTTCCTTTTTTCACCCTTAAAGAAAAACTACTTTTTGTTTAAGATAAAGAATGGGGAGTTTCATATCATTCATTTGAATCCTAAACAAGTCAGATCTGCGATTACGCAATGGGTACAAGCCCATCCTCCACGCGATGGTCCTTCATTCGATGTTGTAATAGTAACATTTCGTAGTCACGCTGAGACTGGCACGTCACCCTAGTTGAAATCCAGGCCCCCAGATGTGCTGTCTATGTGTCTTCCGTATGTTTACCGAGACAATATTTCAGGCGAGTGTCGGTGCAGCTCCCTGTGGAGTCGGCCGAAGACGCATGATTACTCCAGGCGGGCACGGTGTCATATCAGAAGTTGAACCGCTCGACAAGGAAACGATAGCAACGAACACCGGAATGTCACTTATGCCAGCGTTTCCCACACTAGTCCGAAGAGCGCCGCTTTCAATTTCTCACCTCTGAAGAAGGTTATTTTAGTCGCTGGCTGAAATATATAGCTATCAATTCTCAGATCCCTGAGAATCAAAACGCAGCATACAAGCTTTGTGTTGACCACTGATCTCTATGTATAAAGGCTGGATAGCGGATGGGTGAGGGTAGCGCGGGAAAGGGTACGCCAACCGGCCGCCATATTGCGGTGCTCAAAAGAGCCATTACAGCCCATTGGAATGCATGTAAGCTGTGACAAGTTTTGCTGTTTGTGAGCGCTTCCCTTGCTGCTTGGCTAAAATTTTGCCACGGATTGCTGCAGAAATCCCTCGTGATTGGATTCCCTACGTTTTTTGTGTGAAATCTCGTCACATACATGTTATTTTCTGTCTATTTTGTACTCGTGTGAGGTCGTGTCGTTACAATTTTGTACTTTGAACTTCGATTATGTGATTTGCTCGTTTTGCGTGGTGGTGTATTTGTTGTGTTACGTTTCCTTTGTCATCTGTCAGCGTGTGCAGCGTGTTGCTTCTCGTGTTTCTCCCATTTCCTTTCTGCTCGGGGTGTGGAATGCTAGGGAATGTTGGGCACGTTTGTTTATGTAACCACCTTAATATGTTTAGGTATAAACATTATGCTTTGCACAGGAAGTTTAGATATGACTAGTTATGACACGAAATGCCGAACGGCACTAAAGCACTTCCAAAGGACTAGAATGATATGTGATATAAAGGCTATATGACGGTAAAAACATATCGACTAGAAATATGTGCACTGGGGAAGTAAATGGTGGTAAAGACAGTTCAAAATAACTAGAGGTAGAGTGAATAAGTCATAAAAAGGCTAAGTAGCAAGGTCTTGTGGTGAAAGCTCCAACATCAAAGTATCATAAGTCCAGTTGCAACAGCAAGTTTGAAGCAGTCAACCAGGTAAGTGGGCAGAGTGCATTACTGGTTGTTGAATATGATCAACATTGACGACTTCTTTCGCAGATGAGGCCTGGCTGTCACCTTCTCTGTATATTCCTTGGCAAGGTGGTACAGTCCGATACTGCTGTAGCACTGGAAAACTTCTTTGATCACATTGTTTTCATTCGGGCTGCATTCAAACATATATTGTCGCAAACGTAAGCAGGGAGAATAAAGAGCAGACATTCGAAGTTGAAAAATTATTTATTGTCTCTAAGTAAAGTAAATATGCTGGAACGCACCAAAGAGACATGTGGCTGGTGTGTTTGTATGTCCCACTAATACGAGTTTGTACGTTAGGCAAAATTTTCATGCAATACTTTTTCTTTATATGCTTTTGCCCATCTTAGTACTGTCCTATCCAATATGGAGTGGCTTTTAACTGCATATGAATGCATAATTCAGGAGTGTTTTCATATATTGGACTAGTTGCAGCTTTAAGGTGCCCTTCGTGCAGTACTGATTCCAATCATCAACCACTGCTTGAAACTCTTAACTAGGGAACATGATTCATAGAGGCTAGACTTTCATGAAAATACACACTTTCAACCAGAGTTCGAGGCAACTCATTACTGTAACTAAGTTCCTTTTTTTTTTTTTTGGTAACTTATAACTTAACTCTCTACTTTTGCGCTGTGGTAACTTTCAGAGGAACTCAATTATTTTTCAGGTAACTTTGCCAAAGTAACTATTTATTAATTTGCTTTTCACTCACATCCACTTGTTTTCTTGCTTTCTCTCCGGTTCTTCCATGGCATTTTATGTCATAATACGTGATGTTCAGTCAATGACAGTATTCTGTTCAGGAAGTAAGAACCGCTGCTATTTAAATGAAGCTGAACCATAGTGGCCCACACGGAATAAGATGCAAAGCGTTCGCATTGTTGGACATAAACGAAAACTCAATGCAGGCAACTCAGGGTCGAACTCAACTGCTCACACGCGCTGTACCTGTGTAGTGCTATTTTGTGTCCGAAGTAACTTGGGAGTAACTCGTTCTTTTTTTTCAGTAACTCCGTAACTGCGAGTTACGTTTCGGGCTGAATAACTTCGTTATTACCTCAGTTACATTTTTCACACGGTTCCTTTTGACTGGTAACTTCTCGATCTATGCTTTCAACTCTGCATGCTTTTTGTACACTGCATAAAGTAATACACTTTTGCCCCAGTGAATTTGTTGCGTGTTTTAAATGCATGCAAGTGAATTTCTAGAGGTGCATATGAATGAATTTTTCATGCATGTGTGTTCAACCAGCTTTTAGTGCATATAAATCCGGCCTCTACATATGACGTATGCATTATTACTTTCTTTTGGGTGTTCTGGGAAGTCGAACTTGTTGGGCACAGCGTCAGGCCTCAGTCGAACGGTTTGCCCTGTTCTGTCGAAGCACCTGTCTTTAAAATGTTTGCTGCAGACCAGCGATGTCCTCGACGGCGTCCAGTCCTTTCGCGTGACATTCACCACACACTTTTTTAAATGTTGTGGGTGGCTGTGAGGGAACCGCATTGAACAATTCATGCCATCAGTTACGGCAGGAATGACAAGGCTGATCCAAGCAAGCAATCATCGATACCGTGACCAACAAACTGAGCCGTAGATCCCACACCTGACAAGCGCACTTCAACGCCTGCAGGCAGGTATGACACCACAAAAATGCTACGCAAAGGCGCATGCAGAATATGCAGCTGAGTCGCGGACGGCAAACGTTTTGAGCTTCGCAAGATGGGGGGGGGGGGGGGGGCGGTGACCGTACGGTTGTACCCTCAATCCGCTACCCAACCTATTACTATAGAGATCAGTGGTGTTGACCGTCCCTCTCGTCGTTCCGGGGCCCGGATACTCTCGTCCTGCTGCTCACTAACTGAAGCCGTGAGTGGCTTGCCGTGATGTGCAGGTCATTATGTAAAGCTGGCTTAACTTCTCCCCGTGGTGTGACATGGTGTCATTTCCTGTGTTAAGACCACTTGAAAGGGTGGCGTCCAGGGTCACAACACCGTCCGAAAAACAACAATTCAGTTACTCCGACCACCTGCGAATGTTTGACAAATCTTGCGGCTGATAGACTAAAGGCCTCCCGATTGAGTGCCGTCTGCTTGGAACTTGAGGATTGTTGTTGAAGCTCTGAACCCACGCAGTCCCGGGTTCCTACAGTGCTAGTCCCTGAATCCTGATGCCGCGACCACCTTCATTTAACGTCCGGACACGCCGGTCCCGTGTGTATACCTATGAAAGTAAGGTGCGAGCAAGCTAGTGATAATCTGGAGATGATGACATGATGATATCTGATGATGACAGTCTTACGTAATTTTGAAAGGTTCACAAGGATGTGTTTCCGACAGAATGCTCTTCGCGAGAAAGCCTTGCACGTCTGACGAATGCCACCGGAAGTCATGTGTAACAAGGAGAATGTCGTGAATGTAGAGAACATCCGCTGCTGACAATATAATATCCCGCACCGCAACACAATCAAATACTGCGAAAATCATTACAATGTTTAACAAATAATGTAATGTCAATATCAGTGTGATGCGGAACTGATTGGATATCCCGTGCCCTTGAGACAGTGCTGCTGTCCGTAGTAGGGCTCTTCCTAGCCTGATGTGCATTCAATAAAGTCGAAATATGCAGGGTGTCCCACCGAAAAAGGGCCAGGGGCTAAAGAAGAAACGGAGTGCTCTACACAAATCGAACCAACTGTACGTGCTTGGCAGTTGTGTGGTCTATCCAAAAATATTTTTTCATCACCGCTTGTCAATTAATTAGCGGTAATTAATTTTCGAACCTTTTAATTATCGGTTTTAGCTCTCAGGTGTCAATGAGGAAGTTGTAGTACATGTCGAAAAAGACGCAACTAAGGACGCACTGGTTCGAGGTCGCTATGGCTTGTGGTTTCGTTTTTTCCCGGGTTTAAAAGTTGGTTTCAGATGCCGGGCGGACCGCAGATCGCTGCCCACAATCCGGCGTCCGCGCGTGACGATTGCAGTGCACTCTGATAGGTGTGCCGTGAAACAGGTGAAATATCTCCCTCTTGTGTGACGTGGCCCAAGGATGGTCTCCAAGCGCTCATCTCAAGGTCAATGTACGCCGGAGGGCGCTGGAATCATCGCGCGCGGGTGCCAGATTGTGGGCAGCGATCTGCGGTCCGCCCGGCATCTGAAACCAACTTTTAAACCCGGGAAAAAACGAAACCACAAGCCATAGCGACCTCGAACCACTTCAGTTGTGTCTTTTTCGACATGTACTACAACTTCCTCATTGACATCTGAGAGCTAAAACCGATAATTAAAAAGTTAGAAAATTAATTACCGCTAATTAATTGACAAGGAGCGATGAAAAATATTTTCGGATAGACCACACAACTGCCAAGCACGTGCAGTCGGTTCCATTTGTGTAGAACACTCCGTTTTTTTTTAGCCTCTGGCCCTTTTTCGGTGGGACACCCTGTAGTTTGTACGCTAAAGAGAAATTCACTTTATTCTTACCTTTGTGCAATGTTTATTTTTCTTCCGCTTTTAGTACTGACAATAAGAATCGACCCCGGTCAGTCTGGAGGAGTCACTTTGGTTCAAACAGTACCTATTTTGAGCGCAGAGTTATATTACGGGCACCAAGCCGTATATTACGGGCACCAAGATACAGTACAGAACATACAAGGCATAGCCCTTGAAGAGAGGCTCATGCCGTTTACCTTGTGCCTTGCGAACATGGTATGCTTCACGTACACTTCAAACCCAAAACTCCACCAGGCACCACGTTCAGGGACAATAGTGAATTTTAGTGCTTCAGCGCGTTCGTACAGGGGGTCACAGAAGATAAGGAAAAGCCGTCAGAGGCGCTCCAGGCTACCTCACCAACAGAATGACAGCACAGCGAGCGCTGTCTACCAATCGGGTGCAGAAGGAGAGGAAATAGGAGCGAGCGCCTCTGACTGCTTTTCCGTGCCCTTAAGAGGCCATACCAGTCGGGGAGCAACTCCGATTCACGATTTTCCAGATTCTAGATAGCGCCACGCTCGCCGTGCCTTATCACGCCGTTCGCCTCCGACTCCGAAATAATCCCCCCCCCCCCCCCCATTGTGCACGGTTGCGGTCGCAAGTTTAAGGCGGAACGCTCCCCTGCGCTGTTTGTCGAGAGGTAAAGTGTCGGACTTTGATACAAAAGGTCCGCAGTTCGATTTGAGACATTCACGTCTTTTTGCTTGTCTCCTATTGCTATATGAGTACTTTGTTATTTTTTTATATAGTTATGCTATAATTATTGATTTCACAAGTCAATGGCGTCCGTACTAACTGATTATAGTGCATACTTACTGTATGCCGACGTACAAGTGTGATCGGATAGTACGGATGGTAATATGGGCAATACACACACACAGATGGTATTATAAACGAATGTTGCCAACACTGAGTCTGAGCACTAGTCGATTGCCAATTAAGAAATCAGGAAATTGTCACGGAAAGGTTACTTCATATGCAATCAAAGCTCGCCCGAGATCCCGGTATCTCGGAGGCTCTCAACTGGATGTACCAGCGGCTGTAAATGAGGCTATAAACATTGCATGCACACAGCGCTTACAATGCCAGTCTGGAAAATGTAGTGCTCGAAACAGTATTCCTTTTTTTTTCTGCACTCGCTTACACGCAATTTACCTTGATAATACCTCTATTATTCATGCAAACTGACATTTTGGTATGTATATTTCTGGTAAGTAAGTATTATCAAATATCTGAATTCATTTTCAAGGCGTTGTTGCAAAATACTTTTCAAAATTTCCGTCGCAAAATAGACTGCGTATTATTACCCGGAAACTTCAGTAACACATTTGAAAGACTCCTTTCACCCCTGTTTTCTCTTCTTTTTCTTTCACATTACACCAGCCCAGAAAAATGATGTCAGTCGACAACCCCAGTGACAGGGGACTTCCTTTTGTTTAGGCTTGGTGTGCTAGTTTGCCAAACTAGCCAAGAGGTGAAGGGTGATAAAGGCTTCGGGTCGACACACAAGAAACCAACCAAGGAAGATACGGAAAGGTCGAGCCGCGAGGCCTGGCAGCGGGACTCCAGGAGTCGCGATATTCGTAACAGAGACGGTCTCTTTTGTTTTCCTGGACGCCAAGAAAAACGATTCGACAAAAAATAAAAGGACACAGACTAAAAAAATAATAAGAATGGTCACATGACAACATAAGAGGTTCTTGTTTGAGTGTAGCAAAAAGTGCACTTCGACCTCCTTATCATATGGGACAAGAAAATGTATGCTTTTTTTCTTTTTTAAGAAGAACTTCTGAAGTGCAAATAGGCCATTTGAAAAAGTTCCAGGGAGCAGCGCGCCCTGGCAGGGCGTGCTGGGAAATGCTGTGCAAAGCGACATCGTGTTGGATGCTGAGGTCTCAGTTAATTAAATCGAAACTTGAAAATGTGGAATTCCGTCGTGGAAAAAGCTGAACAACGGGACACCATGCGAGCCAAATTTATGCGCATTTTAGGCAAATCACGATTCTTGTAGGTCAACACAGACACAGATGAAATTACAAAATGGGGGTTTCCAGAGATGAATCTGAGCGCTAGTTGCCAACTGAAGAAATTATCACGGAGAAGTAATTTCATATAATCAATACTCGCCCGAGAGGCCGGATTTTCGTCTCCGGAAAAAATATCCCCAGGAAGAACCGTCCCCAGGAAAAAATGTCCCCTGGAGAAATCGTCTCCGCAAGAAGAGTATCATGAAAGGTAGTTTTCGTCAAACGGCGCTAAAGCGTAGCGTAGCGGGCGTGCCCAGCTGTGGGTGGGAACCGGAAAAAATGTCCCCGAAAAAAAATTTCCCGGAAGAAATGTCCCCTGAGAAACATCCACTTTTGGTACGCGTAGAATTGTTGCGAAATCCCCGGTTGCGATATTGCCGGCCTTGAAGTCCTCGGACTCAAAATAAATACTAAAATACCTAACCACTTAGTAAGTGTTTTTGCTTGGAAAGCTTGGGCCACTTCCACTTACGATTTCGCGTAGAGAATACACTGCAATCAATTGTCACGTTTGTTGATACAACGTGCGCACATGGCTGAGATATTCTTATTTTGTTTCTTTCTTCTTATAGTGCATTCTTATTCTTATAGTGCTTCTTATAGTCTTAGTGCACAATTATCCGCACTTTACCCACCACTCACTTTCTTTTTGTAGTAGACATGATGCAGATTATTGTTTCTTTTTTTTTTTATCTTCTCTGGCTAGTCTATTCCCGAGCACCAAATGCTACGCATTCCAGTTATTTGAGCCACAAAACTTTTTCATAATCTGCACCATTCCATTCAGAGGTCATTCACTGGGGTGTCCACCCTATGTCTCTTTGGCCTTTCCATTTTCAGCCTTCTGACAGTTCGGCGTTATGATTTTTCGGTTTTTTGGCTTTCGGCCTTCTGATAGTTCGGCGTTATGAGTTTTCGGCCTTTTGGCTTTAGGCCTTCTGATAGTTCGGCGTTATGATTTTCAGCCTTTTGATAGGCTCAATACTTACACTCAATCAGTCTAAATAAATGCATTGCATTTAGCAACAGCTATTCAAAAAAAGAAAAAAAGGAGAAGATGGAAGCTCCTAAAACTTCTTGAACTCCGTCTTTATGTGTAAATAAAGAAGATAAAATGAAAGGAACTTGACGCATGAGAAGGTCTCGGAGCACAATTCCGTCTCATAATGCGCTGATTATCACCCGGAAACTTCAGTACTATATTTTTTAGAGACTCCTTGGTTTTCACAAGGTACTTCACATTACACCAGACCTTTCGTTCAGCGTAGAGTCACTAGTTCAGCGGAGAATCTCCAGTGACCCGGAGCTTTTCCTTATCTTCGTCAGTAGGCCTTCCTTTGTTCGCGGTGCAAAAACAGACGGATACAGGTTTTGGGTCATCCCATGCGCAAGCAGCAAGGAGTGTCGAAAGATTGAAAATCCAGGGAACCGGTATCGAAAAATTGGGCGTACCTCAAAATAATGTGATCGAAATCCCCGTTGAAAAATAAACTACTGTAAATAAATGTTATCTGGCTATAAAATGCACAGTTATGCGTGGGAAACTGCCAAAGCGCACTTAGGCTAACCTAAACATGAAAATGCAAACACCGAACTTTTACTAACCTAATAATAAACTAACCACCGTGCTGTTCCGTCGCGTCCGCCCCGCTAAGCCTAAGCCGCCAAAACTGTGGCTCTACATACATACGTGTCTTTCATCCGTAATCCCCAACCCTTTTTCAAGTAATAATTGATGTCAAATAATAAACGTTTTTGACAAATAGATCAGTCAAATGAATAAATGACATCTTTGGATGACGCTCACTGGGTGGTGATCCTATATCGAATATCGTATCTCCTGTATGGTATTTTCCTACTCTAGGTCAGACACAGACTTCGCAGTTGTTATCTCATACTTTATTATCGCATACTTTGTTATCGCATACTTTTGATGTCCATGGCCCGTGTCTTCAGCAGAAGCGGAGTTGTACGGGCCATGAAACAATGAATAAATGGGTGTTCAGCTTTCACTGTACATAAACATCGACAGAGAAAAGATGCAGGGGACAACTGCAAAACCCCTGTCTGGCCAACTGTAGAAAAATACTAGCATCCAGAGGACGATATCACTAGCGAACTAGTGCAAAGAATTATATCGATTTTATATTACCCATTGAATTGAATTTCAAATCAGGAGAACGAATGATAACACTTGGTCGGCTGTGATGTGCTCCATCGGCTATCTGCAACTACGCCCCTGTATTTTTAGCAGCGCAGTTGCTTGCGGGACCATTTTTTTCCGTCCACACAACCAGGGACCATTTTTTTCTTATACCCAGCGAATTTCGAGATTGTGGATTTCGCAACCGGGAATATCGAGGTCCTCCCGAAAACTTCAGAAGTTTGGAACTGACTGAGGCGTGCACTCTTAGCGAAAAGAAAAGGAAACGGTGAATTATTATTATGGGAGTCGACAGTAGAATTCCAGCATTTTTTCAGCATTACGAACATTACAGCACAGTCCTGTTGAAAGTTACTGTAAAGAATGACTGTAAAGCCCGGCTTGCACTAACCGGAAATACGAGATATTCTCGTTAGCCTTATGAGACAGTTCAAACAGTTAACTGAGTCCGCACAAACTCGAACCTAATAATAAATAATAAAATAATAATAAACTAAACTAAAATAATAAACTCGTCTCACTCTTCTATACGCGCACCATGCGCAGAGAGAGAGGAAAGAAGAGGGTTGTTGGTCTCGGTGTGCTTTCTCTTTACATTACACAGGCCACGACTATGCAGGCTCAGAGGATAATCCCTTTAGGAGCAGCTAAGCAACCTTTTGTACTGGCCTCCAAGGCCATGCCCTAAGTCAGTGGGCCATGAAAGCAATGAGAAGAGAGAGAGAGAAAGAGGATGCAGGAACATTGCTGCGCATGCGCACCGCTTGCTCGGCGGATAGATACAGTCCACGCGGCTTCTCCTTTGCGTCACCAGATGGCGCCACAGAGTGACATGCTTTCAGTCGGTGTGTATGTGTACTCATGTTTCATGCTTTTTTCATAAAAACGAAAAGTGGTAGACTTATAAATTTGGTGTCTATCGATTCCTGAAATATTTCGAGAGAAAGTAAATGCGAAGTTTTTTGTTGCAATGGCTATAGAAGTTTAATAAAAACCTGTTCAAAGAGGGAGAAGAAAAATTGTGCATTTTTTCCACATTCGTGACGTCGCCGTAAAGTACATACGACATGCATCAGAAATGTATAAAAGTTATCCGATTCATCTCGTCTTCCTCTTTATAGTGAAACCACCCGCGTTAAAATCTGCGCGGTGGTTACCGAGAAAAAGCATAAAATACGAGGGGTGTTCAAGTCAAACCGGGACTTTGTGTCTCCTGAGTGTACAAATGGCTCGCGCTACTTTTTTCGTCATTTTCACACGCGACAGGCCTCCGCGTTCACCACATGGTGGTCCAAAGTTTGTGCAAAACAGAAGACACGTGCTGTACAAGATGGCCGACAACGAGGTGAGCGCGCACATCGAACAGGGAATTGTCATGAAGTTTCTCGTGAATGAAGGCGTAAAGTCATCTGAAATTTACAGAAGACCTCAGCCTCAGTATGGCCACGATACACTTAACCGCAGCAAAGCGTTTGAGTGGTGCAACAGGTTCCGAGACGGCCGTACATCAGTGGAGGACGATCGCGGCCGGGACGGCTCAGAGCCCAGTGTCAGAGTTCCTGAGAACATGCAACTTGTGGAACGCCCGATCCTCAAGAACCGACGGATAGCATGTCTCGAACTGACTCGAAAGACGGACCTTTCTGTGGAATCGTTGAACACTACCATTCATGCACACCTCCAGTTTCGGAAAGCCGTGCCTCAGCACCAAAGGAGTCCTCCTAATACAGGACAATGCACGCCCGCATAATGCACATCTCACGACAGGCACCTTACAGGAACTTGGCTGGGAGTTGCTGCCACATCCATTACCACAGCCATTACGGTCCAGACCTCGCCCCCAGCCATTTCCATCTCTTCGGTCCACCGAAGGCGTTGCTTGGGGGCTGCCACTTCTGCTGCGACGACGAGGTCAAGAATGCGGTCCGATCATGGCTGCTACGCGCCGGTAACGATTTCTACGCTGCTGGCATCCAAGCCCTCGTGAAACGTTGGAAAAAGTGCATTAGTGGAGCTGGAGATTACGTTGAAAAATAAAACTAATTTCTCGCCTCTAAGTTCATTTTACTTTTGCGAAAAATGAAAAGTCCCGGTTTGACTTGAACGCCCCTCGTATGTTCCATACATTGGGAAATACATTGGGACGGAGAGCTGGTATGCCTTCTTAACAACTAGCTTGCGTGGCTCAGTGGGTAGCGTGCTGGCCATGTCACGTCGAGACTGGGAAGTACCCGGGTTCGAATCCCGGTGTCGGCTCTAGGGTCCCGGGGTCTGGGGTTTTTCCTGGGTTTTCCTCAGACGTTTTCACACATATGTCGGCATGGTTGCCTTAGAAGTCGGCCCAGGACCACATTCCCCCAAGTCCGTTAGTCATGACGTTGTCCACCTCTGTGATCCCTTTCAGTGCATGATGGTGATGATGAATGCACCGCGAGCGCTGTATACTAGACGGGTAGAGAAAGAGAACGCATATCGAAGCGGTCTCTTCCGTCCGTTCCTTATCTTCCGTCACCCCCATCTGTAAACCAGGCGGATGAACACGTAATTGGCAGACGTATATAGATGAGCGAAAAAGCGCGTCGGTACGCCGCTCATTACCCAAGCAACACAAAGTGTAGGAATGCATGTAGTGTGCAACGTTGGTTACGTTGGCCAATGTTGGCAATGTCGCTGCGACGTTCCATTCATATTGGAATACCAACGTTAATTCACAGCCATTGCCGCAATATTTATGCAACATTTGATTACGAATATAAACTTTGGAAATGTTGCTGGAATAGGCACTTTATGATGTTATCCCAACGTGAAATTCCCAGCACTGGAACAATGTCGGTGAAACGCTAGAAGTTATCCATAAAATCTGTAACATTGCTCCGGCACTGGTACAATGTTTTCTCTCCAATGTGGGGCAGTCGCCACTGATCCAACGTTGTGAGAATATGGATACGACATAGCTGTACCGACGTGGCGTTCATAGCACTGGACCAATGTCGGAAAAACGTTGAGGGGTCTAGATCAAATTTGTAGCATCCTTCCAGCATTGCTATGGTGCTTTTCTTCCAATGTGGGGCAGTCGCTGCCGGTCCAACACTGTCAGAATGTGGATACGAAATACCTGTATAGACTTGGCGTTCACAGCGTTGGAACAATGTCGGGGAAACGTTGAGGGGTATACATCAAATTTATAACGTTGTTCCGGCATTGGTACGGTGCCGTTTTTCCAATGTGCGACAGTCGCCACCGGTCTCACGTTGTCAGAATATGGATACGAAATAGCTGTATCCACGTCGCGTTCACAGCATTGGAACAATGTCGGAGAAACGTTGAGGGGTCTTCATAAAATTTGTAACGTTGTTCTGGCATTGGTACGGTGCCGTTTTTGCAACGTGGGGCAGTCACGACCGGCCCAACGCTGTCAGAATGTGGGTACGAAACAGCAGTACCGATATATGTGTTTCACAGGAACGTTGGAGAGTCTACATAAAATTAGCAACGTCCTCCAGCATTGGTACGGTGCCCTTTTCGCAGTGATGCAGAGGTAACATGCAACCTATGTTCCAGAATATGGATACGAAATAGCTGCGTCGACGTGGAATTCACAGCACTGGAGAAATGTCGGGAAAACGTTGAGGAGTGAAATTTTGCAACGTAGCTCCGGCGCTTCTTTTTTTTTTTTTTTTTTCAATATCATGTGGTCGCCATCGATCCAACATTGTCAGAATATACACTTGAATCAGCGGTTCCAAACGTAGAATGAACAACGTTGCTTCTGCACAAGTAGTTCTTCAGGATTTCATATGCAAAGTGTACACACAGAAATCGCGGTGATTTACTACACGTAAAAAAACTGAGTTTTTCACAGTTGCTTTAGCGTGATTTCTATGAGTGAAACTAAATGTCGATCACGAACAGTGCCCCGATGAAAACTCAAAGAAAGTTCAACAAAGTTCCAGTGTAGCCAACGGCCTACAACATATGGAGATCAACATGCCGTTTCCGATTCCCCTGTACCTGTCCTGACGTGCTTCTCAGCCTATGGGACACTTTAGATGTTCACAAAACAACAAACGAGCCACAGTCATTTCCTCCAGGTCATTATCATTCTGCCACGCACAGAGAGGATTCCGAATTCCTAGTTTCCTACCAGAAGACCAGCAACGACACATTTTCACAAGGGGAAAGAATGCATCGAGGACTCTCTGGTAACATCGCAGAAGGCCAGCTGATTTGAGAATAGAGCAAGATTCACTCTGGCATAACATTGTTGCCGTGGTTAACTTTACTTGTATACTTGTACATTCGCTTGCCTGTTCTGCCGTTGCGGCCTCTCTCATACAGTAGAGTGTCTTACGCGTGAATGAGACACCTGATTTATCAGCTCCGAGCAAGACAGGTCTTTGGAACAGGATGTTCCATGACACACTCAAAAAACAGGTTGCAGGTAAATTCGGATGTTTACAAAGGGTTGCACAGATATGTTCCACAGATTTGGTGCCCCTAGGTATACATTTTGAAAAGTTTAAAAACGGCAGTATGAAGGAGTAATGCACTAAATAAAAAAGTACACATGAACAAAGCAATAAATCTCCTTTTCCACCGCGAAATATTATTTGGCTATTTGGGTATTTCGGGCTACTTTTTCTCCCACTTTGGCGGGATCAGGGTCTCGCATCTAGTAACCATGGAGCGGGTATCGGGGAAGCCGTAGGGGACCGCCGGCCAAATCGGACGACATTCTCCGCATTCTCCTCAGATTATAATCGTCAGTTGAAGTTAATTTTGCTTTTTCTTGGCTTGGTTTGGAATTGAATCGAGTTGTGCTGGTAGGATAACGTCTGTGATATCGCTAAGCACAGGTCTTCCTCACACTGCTGGGATATATAGGAGGTTGTTAGGACGGAGATTACCGGCGCTGCTCGCAAGTCCATCGTGTGCGGTTTAGGAATGATTTGTAGAAACAGCAGGTATGTACACGTTGAACTTGAGTCCATCTTTACAATTACATTTGTAGAGTATGCAAATAGAACATTGATTCATGGTGTGCTTCCAAATTGTTATTCAGCGTTGTTGGCAGTTTTAAATGTGTTCGTGGGGCTAGTGTTGTCATTTGTATTTCAGCACCGAGTGTGATACATGAATGGAAGACAGATGTTGAGCAAAGGTCCAGCCTGTACACACTATATTTACGCTTCTTTTCTTTCATAATTATCTCTTCGAATTTATCTTTTGCGTTTGTTCACTTTTATGCACGCGTAGTCGCAAAGAAAAGAGACAAAATGGACGTCGGAACGACGCGGCTTCCTGCAAGGTTGGAATGCCTTTCAACAAATAGGACGGTCAGTTAATTTTCCCCGTTGTTCACGATAGGGAGCATGGAAAAATCCAACAGTATACTAAAGAAGTCTTAGGCGTGTCAATTTTTTCGGCAGTTATGTTCTTGTGTCCTTATTTATGAATATTTTGAGGGAATTATTCTTATTTGTGCAAGAAAAACAGCAGAAGCAACACATATTTAATAACAATTAAAAATGTAGTTGCGTTTAATTAGTATCTTCCCGGTACGTTAAATAAACGTTGTCAGTAAGCTGTAATTGTTGCACTTTTGAGCATAAATGCTTTGCTCATAAATGCTTTCCTCATAAATGCTTTGAGGGCGCAGCGTAGCTTCAGTTTCCCTTGAGCCGTAAAAAAAAAAAAAACAAATCAATGAATCAATCAACAGAAGTCCTCTCCGCCTTTATATGTTTGCCATCTTCAGTCCCCTTATTTTGATGTGATGCCATTGAACATTGAAGTCACTGTGATGTCTCCACCAGTGCTATGATGTCCACATTGAAATATTGAAATTTGACTGCACATGAGCAAGAAGAAAATTATACCTTTTGTCTTTTTCAGGCCTGAACATCAGTAGGCAACACACAGAAGGCATGAACATCCTCATATGTGAATAAACCATTATATTCACAACATTTCATTTGCTTGCATGCTGCATACTTAGCTATGCTCAAGCAGACATGTCGTTGCAACGTCGGAATGCCAGGGGGAAGACGTTGGTGTAACACCAGAACAACGTTAGAACAGGCGTAGGAACAGCATAGGGGCGAATGTTGCTCAAATGTCGGAACACTGCTGGCCACATTATATTGGAACAATGTGTGGGCATACATTGCACTAACGTTGGAACATTGTGGGATCAGATGTTGCTGTAACGTCGGAGCAGTGTCAGTGCAAACATGGGACCAACATATAGGAGCGGACGTTGCTCAAATATCTGAACACTGCTGGGCAGATAATATTGGAACACTGTGTGGGCATACATCGTACTAACGTTGGGACATTGTTGGAGCAGGTGTGATCTAACGTCGGAGCAGTGTCAGCGCAAACGTGGGACCAGCATATCGGGGCAGATGTTGCTCAAATGTCGGGATACTGCTGGGCAGATCATATCTGAACAGTGTTTGGGCGTACACTGCACTAACGTTGGAACACTGTTGCTCAAATATCTGAACACTGCTGGGCAGATAATATTGGAACACTGTGTGGGCATACATCGTACTAACGTTGGGACATTGTTGGAACAGATGTTGCTGTAACGTCGGAGCAGTGTCAGCGCAAAATTGGGGGCATTATAGGGGCAGATGTTGCCCACAGTCGGAACAATGTTAGGGCAGACGTGGGACCAACGTTGGAAACCTAAAATATTGTCATAATTCCAGCGTCGAGCCGCATACGTTGTAAGGATGTGGTTGTTACGTCAGAAGAAACATTGCTTACCAATGTAGATGCACCATTAAAGGAGGCGACATTCCCACACTGTTCCAATGTTGGAATCCCTCGTTACTCCAACATTGAAGAGTGGAAAAGACAACGTCAGTCCAACGCTGATGCAACATTTCGTGTTACTTGGGATAAGTATCGATGAATCACTAAGTGTCGACGCGACCATTTTCCTGGCATATTTTTCCCTGGGAGTGTTCCGAACGGTAAAACAGAGGTTCCGAAAGCGTCCGAAGTAAAAGTTAGGAGTTTCATTTATTTGACGAGCGTATGCAAATAAGCCGCTCACTGCTCAGTTCTTGTCCGATATTTCAGGGATGATCACTAAAATGAAAGCTTTCCGATAGGGCCACCTGCAGCTGGGGGACATTCCAGAAACATTTAACATGTATTTATTCAAGTTGTAGGTACAGTTTTATAACGTGGGTGACCTAAGCCTCTAAGGCTTGTGGGTCACACCAGTCAGTCAGCAGCGAAACTCAATGTTATACAAACATAACAAGAAAGAAAATCTAAAAATAGTCACATCACTTAGTAACCGAAATTATAAAGATGTCAACAGCAATCGCTTTATCTGTTTAAAGGCCTTACGTCTGGATGATGCAACCAAAAATTGGTTAGGTATGGCATTGGGAATATAAAACATCCTGTGACATCTCCCATAATTGGTTCGAACACGGGGCTCTTGATATATAGGCAATAAACTTCTTTGCGACCTTTTCCGAACAATTACTTTTTAATAATCCGTACTATAGAAATGCCTGGTTATTACAGTATACCGAAAGAGATTACGAAGCGAAAGAATAGTGAAATTGGCATTTACACCGGACGTACCGTAAACAATGTTTTGAGAGATGCCTTTAAGAATCTTGTCGATATTTGCTACCCACGTTCTAGGGGCACTTCCATAGAGTGTAATGCCATACATCAAAATACTTTCACCTAATGTCATGTACACCATTTTCCTAATATACGGAGAAGAACAACTTCTCATTCTAAACAAATACAATGACATAAGCAGAACCTTTTTACGCATGTAAAGGACATGTGTAGACCAGTTATGATGTTGGTCAAAAAACATACCCAGGTACTTCATACTTGGCGAAAACATTAACGGTTTACAAACACATTGGTTGCAACTCTCATCATGCATAAATATTGGAAATACATCTCCCTTCTTGTGTGGGCTTCCAAAACACACTAGATTGGTCTTGCTTTCGTTTACGAAAATTTTGTTGCCTCTATACCATTTCATAATCTTAATAATGTCTGATTGAATATCACGCGCCGCCTCCTCAAACGTCTCGCTTACGATTATAAGGGCCGTATCATCTGCGTACTGGAAGATCTTGCTATGCAAACCGATCCGACTAATATCATTCACATATACATTAAAAATCAAAGGCCCAAGTATTGAACCCTGCGGAACACCAGTGTTAACCCGAGTCAATGTACTTTGAAAGCCACACACAGACGCCAGCTGTTGCCTATCTGATAAATAATTTGAAAAAAAAATGAGAGAAAAGGTCCTCTAAAGCCTAGTTTTTCCAATTTATATAACAGTATTGAATAATTAACTGTATCAAACGCCTTCGTCAAATCTAAACACAAC
The DNA here is from genome assembly GCF_037126465.1 of Ornithodoros turicata. Lineage (NCBI taxonomy): Eukaryota > Metazoa > Arthropoda > Arachnida > Ixodida > Argasidae > Ornithodoros > Ornithodoros turicata. The sequence continues at coordinate 5,228,878 of NC_088202.1, read as the reverse complement.
GCAGTGGCAATCTTGCCATCATCAAGAGCAGATGAAACTATATCATTAAAATCCTGTAGTGCATTTATGGTGCTTATACCTTCCATAAAACCATACTGTGTCGGAGCAAACAAACTGTGTGTCAAAAGGAACTGCATTGCAATCCGTGCAACATATTTGTCTATAATCTTTGCAAGTACAGACAGTATCGATATAGAACTGTAATTGGTACAAACATTCTTTTTTCCCTTTTTGTACAGCGGTCTAACTATTGCAGTTTTTAATTCTTTTGGCATTATCCCGCTGCCCAGACAACCATTACAAATTGCAAGTATGACAGATTTCAAAATATCGATGTGACACACAATGTCTCTGGGTCTGACACCATCGAAACCTGCTGACGTATAGCAATCTGTTTTTTTTTTTTTTTTTTTGACAATGTCATAGAGATCAATTTCGCTCATCTCTGGTAAATACGCAGATTCACAGCTATATTTACCAAAGTAGTCAAATCTCCCAGTATCACGTGCAACTAGGTTGCTGCATGTGGCACCAAATGAAACATTGAACTGTTCAGCAAGATTGGAATTAGCGGGTTTACCAAAGTTCGCTTCTATTGTCCTGTCTATACTTTGTGGTGGAGATCGCATTAAACGTTGATTGATGAGGTTCCAACTCTCCTTATTAGCCTTTGCTCTATCAAACCGCTCTAGAAAATATTTCCTTTTAGCCTGTCTAATCATAGTAGTTACCTTCCTTATCATGATTTTATACTTTTCCTTCAAGTCCGTATTATTTTTATATTTTCTACATTTTTGCCATAGGGCATCATTTTGTTTCAAATGCCATATGATTGTAGAATTGACCCATGGAGTATTCGCCTTCTTCCTTCTAACTGTAACGCGTTTTTTTACTGTGTATATATTTCATTCAAGTGACACACAAACCACTGGTATAGCATAACGTGGTCTCTACCATCAAGTAAGCTCTTCCAGTCGAAAGCTTTAATCAACTCATCCACCTTTTTATTATCAAGAGTTCTTCTGACATCCTCTAGTGGGCTTCCACTTACATTATCATTCAGTACCACCAGACGTACAAAATAGTGATCTGCGACTTCTGTTGGATCACAGCTCCTTTATATTGTAGCTACTCATTCTAACGTTTATATGGTCAATACACGATTGAGTTAATCTACCAGATAAAAATTCCTCTCCAGTGAAGTCTTTAATGACTTGTTCCAAACCATATGTAGATAACATTGTGGAGTAATCCGCAACACCGTGCTTATTTGGACATAACAAATCTAGGTTGACATCTCCCAGCATAATGACATTGTTATCGCTATTAAAATTACGAAGGTCATTACCCATTTCAACTAAAAACAGGGGAATGCTTGTGTTGGGGGGCCTATATACCGCTACAACGTATACCGTAATCGACTGTTTTGAACATCGAAAAATCATTACTTCAGGGCTGGTAAACATACAAGGGACCTCCTCTGTTAGCCAGTCCACATACAAAGCACATACGTCCTCCACCCTTTCTGTTTGCTCTAGACATTGTCAACCTTTGAAACATGGGAATATTACATACATTGGTAGGGGTATTAGCTACTGTTAAACATAGCACATCCATGTTAGCCATATTCCCTAAGCATACAAGTAAGGTGTCCCAATGCTTCGGTACACTACGGATGTTCACATGCAGCAGTTTTAAAACCAAGCCACATGACACTAAGCTTTTCTTCCAAGTGTCAACTGTGAAGAAACGGGTATCTTCTGGAGCACCCATTGGGAATTTACTCATTCACAGTCAACTTATCCAGATCAGATTCACTATCTACTTTTAGGGCCCTTTCATTTTCTTTCTTACGAACATATGCCATACCATTACGGTGCCACACACACTTCAAAGCCTTTGCCTTGATTCTGGTCAGACTGAAGAATTTCCTGTTGGCTTCAGTCATGTTTTCTTGAACATATATCCGCTCAGTATCCGTTTCTACTTCTCTCAGTCTGCGTTTCATTTTTAGCCATTCTTCAGCATCCTTTCTGTTAATAAACCTTACAATCACAGGTGCTGCGAACCCTACTCTTGAGGGCACTCGATGTATGGCTTCTATGCTATCGGCCGTCAGACGTTTAACATTAACCTTCTGAGCTATCTCGTTAACCTTTTCCATGATATTTTTATTTTCAGTTTGTAGCACCCCATGTAACTCAATGTTATTACGTCTTGTGTACTGTTCCAGGCGATTGAGTTCAGATCTTAACTTCTGAACACCCCCAGCTGTGTTTTTCTCCTCAATATGCGATACTCTTGATATTAAGCTTTTGATTTCTTTCTTCTGTTCATCTATCTACAAAGTAGGACGTCGTACTTCTCAGACATCAATTCAATTGACAATTCAATGTTGGAGACTGTCTCCTTCATGCTCAGTAAACCCTCAACTTGTTCTTTGATGGGCATTAAGTTGGAGAGCATCTGGGGAATAGACGCTAGTTGGTCCTGTACACATTGATCTCCGTCTTCCTTTGACTTGTCATTACTTGTTGGACCTGATTTTGTCCGTCTTGTTACAGTCCTACACGTTAGACACTTCCACACATTCTTGATAGAGGCTTTCTGAAAGGCGGATTCCGAAACGCCGGAACAACCTCCTAGATGACACGTCTGTCCACATTCTATACACTGTATGCTCAGATTATTATTCGGTAGTTGCTTATAGCAAGCTAGGCAAATATTTTCGTTTCCACTAGTTGCCATTTTACAACTAGAGTGTGTATCCAGGTCGAAGGCACATTACATAACAACAGGAATTTAACACATAGCAGTGTAATAACGGTGTGAATTGACAATGCGGTTTGATTACAGTGGGCAGTCAGCGGCAAAGATCGCTCTACGAGATATAATTACAGCATCTCACCTGAACAAAGAAAACAATATGAGTGCGCTGTAGCAAGGTTCGCCGCTGACTGCAGTTGTTGCCCTCGCTGTCTTGGCTTTTAAACTGTTAGGGGGCGGTGTCTGTTGCTGTATCGCCGCTCCGTGTGCTTCTGATACGCCGTAACCCGCGTTGGTGATAGCTGCCAGAGGCGATGCGGCTTCTCGACAAGCAACAGGTTTCCTTCCGTAGCTGAACAAAGAAAAGAATATCAGTGCGCTGTAGCAAGGTTCGCCGCTGACTGTGAGAACACCCGGAAAACGCCCGGCGGCTCTCGTCACTTCCCTTTCACATTTCTTTATCTACCCTTCTACACCCAGTACAAGAATTTGTTTATATTGCAGATCGGCTATCCACACACTTCTCGTCTGAAAAATATGGTGTAAAATTAAGACGTACACATTTATCGGCCTCCAAACCCTCCGAAATCGCTCCTAACTGTCGTCCAAAACTTCATGTCACAGTTCATTAGGTAACATACACTCTTAACACTGTACCTTCTAAAATCCCGATTTATAAGGTACATTTTTGCAAAAATGTACCCTATATTTTATAGGGTACGAGCTGTATTGTCTCATAAGCCATTCATCATACACAATGATCTCATAAGGTACATTCTACAGAGGGTACTGAATATATAAGGTATGACATGCACCAGGTACGCAGTTTATAAGGTATGGCGAGTATAAGGTATATGTTACATGCGGTACGGCAAACATAAGGTACGGTAAATATCAGGTTTACGTCTTATCAGGTACGCAGAATATCCGTTACGACTTCTATCAGGTATGCGCCGTAGAAGGTACGCCAAACACAAGGTACGGTAAATATCAGGTACACGTCTTATCAGGTACGCAGAATATCCGTTACGACTCCTATCAGGTATGCGTTTCATAAGGTACGCCAAACATAAGGTACGGTAAATATCGCGTACACGTCTGATCAGGTACGCAGTATATCCGTTACGACTCCTATCAGGTATGCGTTTTATAAGGTACGCGTCGTACACTGTAAGAAAATATTCCGTTTCAAAACTGGACCGAATGCTGCTATCCGTTGATGCCAGCCAAGTCCCCGTAGTCTTCCGTTACGGCTCTGATGGTAGACGGCGAATGTACAGGAATGCACCCGTAACTGAGAAAAACGGTGTTGAGTCTGTTGTGAACTGCCAACGGCTACCACTCAGTAAATAGTACATCATCACGGCTGAAGTGCCGTTTGGGCAAGGTACTGCTATATATCAGTAAGTATAGGAAACTGTACTCGTGATGTGCCTCTTCATTACGGCAGCAATTCACTAATTATAATGACGGGGCCCTGTGCAGTAATGAAACGATGATTCCGCTTTAAAACAGGGATATATGCTGTCGACCATGATGCTAGCTGGTTTCCTGTTGTTTTCCTTTACAGTCCTTATGATCAATGCGAGATGTCCAGTGATTTTGTTTCATTGTTAATTGTTCAATTCGCATGTTTTGTGTGTCCAGAGAGGATAGCTTTTCAATAATAACCCTTTATTTTGGAAATTACTGAAAAGACTACAAATAACTTGTGCATGACTTTGGTGGTGGAACATTTGACCGCTATGTATCACATGAGCTGAAAAGAAAAGAAAGTATTACTGAGCCTCCTTAGTCATAATACTTCCACAACAAATTTAATTATTTGATGAATAAAGAAATGTAATATGCTCGTAGGAAGCATTTAAAACTTACATGTTCCCACTTCTTGCTTCTGCGGCCCTCATTGCCTCACGCATTTATGTATGTAGCCCTCTTGATTTTTTTATGCCTGCTGGCTCCCTTCGTTCTCAATGATACCAACCAGGTGCCTAAAATCACAACCAATTAATAAAATTTCCTTATGAGTATTTAAAATAATTGCATGAAATATTCTTAGTTTCACATGGTGTAATGATCAGGACAATCACTTCATTTCTCTACCAACTATTCCAAATAAGTTTATGAAGAACACTACACGTCCACCACTGCAAGTGGCACAACAAATTTCTGAGCACATAGATAGGATTTTTTTTTTTTCATCCGTGAAACATGCTTATGAGCATAGTTCAGCATGGCACGGACACCACCATATGTGAAGCATATGAATGTCTCTGAAAGGTTAGCAGTTGATATGGCCTCTGCAATACGTATGTGTTACATCGCCTGCTGTATTTACTGCAATATGTACCGTACCAGCCGAGTAAATATGTAGTATAATATAAGGAGGGTTCTTGCAGAAAATCTAAGCTAGAGCACCATCTAAACTTCCAAACCAGTTTTTTGTTGCTCTACTACATCACGTGAGTTTCAAAATGCTATATTTTACCAGTATGTGATATGCTCTCCTACAACATTTCAATGCATGTCACAACATTTTTTTTATATCTGCTGTACTCTATCCAGGTAAGGCATGCAAACAGATAAATATATCTGTGAAAAAATATCAGGAGTGCCTCCCACCTTCAATGGATATGCAGGGTCATGACGCTTCCATGTGTGCCACTTCCTGTCGTTGAGAGGGAAGCAGAACATTGTCTGCTTCCAATGCATCAAGTACTGTCTTGCTGAGGCTCTCCCAAGGGTAATAAATTCGTGAGGGCAGAGGCATTTGTGGGATTGGTGAAGGTGCACTCACACATGTTGACTGATCTAAACAGGAAAGCAAAACAAAAAATGGCCCCAAGCAAGAGGGCAAAGTGGCATCTGGAGATGTATGCACTATACCTTGTTTCCATAGTCCATTTTTAACAATGAAAATGTCATAGAGGCATTTCTCAGCACCAGCAACCATAGAGCGAAGTGATAACTCATCCATTAAATACACCTAGAAAGAAATAACTGGTGCAATTGAAGCTCATACGGGCGTTATAAACGTTGTAACAAAAGTGGCATACCTGAATGTTGCCCTCCTGACAAATTCCATGACCCACAGCAACTCTGATTAGCTCCTCAAGACATGTTACTGACACAAAGTTTTTCGTTTTGTGATCTCTACTCCTGATCTTCAGAAACGTCTAGTAAACAAGAAAGAAAGAGAAAAAGAAGCAGCATTGAGCAAGCTCTGAAAACCACACATTTATAGCAACAACTGTAGCATGCACAGGGAAAGATATGTACCTCTCATATGGAACTTTCTGTGTCAGAAAACGAAGTTATTAAGCAAAACCGGAAGTAGCGTATATATTTTGCAAAGATTTGGTTAAACAGACTGTATATACCTCCATAATCATGGCTGAGCAGCGATATTCTGAGGGAGACAACAACAGAGTTTATTACTTCATAAGCTGAATATGGATGACTGTCCATTAACTCTGAGGGTCGCACACAACAATATACACTTGTCTCTGAGTTTCAAGATGGTATAGCCTGAGGTCTGGTAGAAAGCTTGATGGTGTTATGCGAAAAAGAAAAATTGGCATCACCTCAGGGCCAGTTTCCACAAAGATGTGTACCGGTTTCCCATAGCGCAGGTTGTACTCGTCTCTGGATACCACAAGATAGTGTCCTGTTGTATGTTGAGTGCCAAGAATAGTGATTGTCGAAGCACACAAGAAGGGACTGTCAACTCACAGTGCACGATGCATCTGTGATGAGGTGATGTTTTCAGCGTGCAATATCTGCAACAGATTTCAATGGAAAGTATAACAGGCAATATCGGAATGATGTATCCACTTTGGAGATTGGTACACTTTCAGGTGAACATTCCACAACAGAGGAATTCCGTTTACTCCAGCCCCAAGGGGGGGAAATAGAGTCACAACATTTACCAATTTTTTGTGCGAGGTCACAGCAAAACACAAATTATTGCAGTAGCCTCCCCCTGCACGACTGAACGTTGGGCAACTCTTTACGTTTCTGCTCATGATCTACATACAGTGACACACACAGACACTGCTTTCCTGCTGTTGCACACCGTTGCTGAGACGCGTATGCACGAAACAATTTTTGCAACCATGCTTACAACTGGTGCTCGTATTTGACTTGGTATAGTGGTGGAACAACGAAACAGGTTTTGAACTCACCTTTGCTTTGCGGGGGTACAGTCGGCCAAAGACCAAACACTAGATGCACTTCCAAACACTTAAAACTTCACGGAGCGTCTCATGCGCTTACGAGGAAAGAATTTCGCGGGCTTCCAGTTAGCGGCTCAGGTGACAATGCTGTATTGCTCCGCGCTGCGCACTCGCTGACGGCGAGACGCCGGCGTCCTTGAGCCTGCCACATTCGTCCGAGCAAAAAGTTAGGCCCGAATATTGCGATATCACTGTTGGATCGTTTAAAAACGGCAAATATGTGCTTCGCTGAAGACATGTATCGTCTTCCATATTTCTGCTAGTATAATCGTGACGTGGTCTGAACAAAATATTTCATTTTCAGCGATATTGCTCTACTCATTCCTGGAAAAGACGACGGGATAGCAACGGTTCATGTGCCGCTACGGAATTGGAGCAGCAATGAAAAAGAGAAGCTCTGGTTCCGTGGGCGGCGTTCCGTAAATTTACGGTCTTTTTTAACAGTGTATAAGGTATGTAGAATATCAGGTACGGTACTTAAAGGGTTCACTACCTATCTGGTACGTAGTGCATCAGGTACCAGGGCAATCGTGAATATAGGGTACGATTCCACCATAGTTATAGGTCGCACAATTTCGGTGTTTTTCTGTGCGCCTGCACGTTGAATCAATATTGCTAGTCATACATGCAGACGAGAAATTTACAAAAGCAAACAGTGCGTGCTGTGTAGAATACTTTATTGAATTATAACACTTTCAGCTTCTTTAGCAGGTCACACAAACGAGGCTTCATGTACGATTTTGGAAACGACTGGTCCCTAACTACGTATAGTTGGAGCAGGCCCAGAAGCTGGCCAAATGCGGCAGGATACGTCAGCTGCTTCACATAATACACTGTGAGGCAATATATCAGCGCCGTCTCTGTGGTCACTTCCTCTTCCAATGGAACGGTGTCGCCCCAGACAACCACGACAAAATTTATATGTCCAAACAATATCCAGAGATTGCCCAAGCCGGCATTCCATGTGAAGGCTCGCAAAGATATATCCAAAGAATGTTTGAAGATTGCCGAAGACGGCATTTCCGGTAGGATCCACAAAGATATTGTCACGAAGCGAAATGGGTCGGCGAGTCGTCGAATAAACAGCGAACGGTTTATTAGACTACTTGGTAGCAAAACACAAGAGTGATAGCTCTCTGAACACAACTGAGTCCAAAGAATGAATGCTCCAGCTTGGAGCGCACAAGCATTTAAGCGTCGCTTTAATGCCTGTGTTAATTTACATGCTTTAATTTTTTTTTCTTTTCATATCTCAGATGCGGTGAGGGGAAACAGAAGGCTGTGAGAAGTAAACGCTTTCGAGGTAGAGAGTGTCATCCACTCATACCTCCGGCACGCAAACTGAGTGTAACTGAAAGTTGGACGTAGTAAATAAAATTTGCCAGAGCACTACACACTGACTCGATTCGGCTGGCACTTTTTTATTACACTCATCATTTGTCCTCATGTGTGTGCAAGTCTGCGTGGCGATCGAGAAATGCAGCGAAATGTACGAAACGCCTGGGACTTGTGCACCGTACAGTATATATGTAAAGTTTTGGAGCACTGTCTGGTAGTGCGGACACATCAAATAACGGTAGGTACATTAAGGGCCATTAACACCCACATGACACATTCGTGGGATATTCCTGGGAATGTCCAAAGGGCTACCACTGGGACATGCATATGCCAACCCACGGACATTTCTGGAATGCAGGGGGGATATTGAATATCCATAAAGGAATATCCCTGGGCCGTTTGTGGGATGACGTTTTGTTGTCTGGGGCCGTTTCCGCACCACAACTGGCGCTCGACGCCGAGAAACACTTTTGGGCCAGGGGAAACCATTGCTTCCGGCACGTCCTGGAGGAGAAATAGGATAATAATAGTATTTTTGTCTCCGAAACGCGTGTGTAACAACACACACAGCGGGAGACGAACAGCAACACGTGGACAGCGATACACGAGATCGGGAAGTGCGGCTTCCTGGATGAAAATCACACTAAGCGAAAAACGAATACTGCATTTTCATTTGCGAGGTGAACAAAGCAGTAGGAAGGGAAATAAAGCATTGTGCTCACCATAGATACCAGCTCGTATTTCGAGTTCCGCGGACGCAGAAACTTATCCAGGTCATCAAAGGTCAGGTCGGGCTCGAGGGACATGCTTTGAAATACGCTCAGGATCCTTCGCATACGGTCGAGTCCCTCCTGAAACGTGATGCCACACCTTACCTCGAACTCAACTTCAAGCTGTGGGAACAAAAATGAACGTGAAGAACCATACAAGCGTGAAAACACAAAGCTGACACGAGGTCGACCCGCTGTGACTTACATATGCTCCCTGGGACAGATATGCCGGCATTTTTTGCACGCCGGCTTGTCTCGCATTTACTGTTGCCGCCAAAAGCGCTCGCAGCCTCCCGGTGTCAATGTCGAGCCCTGGAGTCGTGTCCAGCATCTAAGAATAGATACGTTAAGAGTGTCGTCAACGGCACTCGAAATACAAAGCAAATGTTTGGTAACAAGGCGTGTCAGCATTTGCGACAAAACTATCTACCTGAAGTTCGCTTTGTGCTTCTTCAAGTGCCACAGATCCGCCGACGTCACAGACAGGCGACGTGGCATGTTCCACAGGAGCTGGAGCCTCCCGCCTCTCCGCCCTCTTTCTGGTGCGCAGCCTTCTCAATTTGCGTGCCAGGCGATGCATGAAGACACCCTGAAAAGTATATACAGTGTACAATGCATCGTGTGAAAAGTAAACACAGCTCTAGCACAAAAAAAAAGTTCTAGGAAAGCATGTTCCTCAGTTACGTCTTACCCACGGGTACTTGGACAATTCAGCAATCTTCGTACCCGGTGTTCCTTCCGGAAACGGTATGTCTGGGTACTCTTCCGCGAGGGCCTCACCAAAGGCGTTGTACAACCACCTCCGTTTGGCCGTTGTCCCCACATTTATCAAATCGTTTGTGCTGAAATTTGCAGATTGGCACCGCCATATGAGCCACATTTATGAAGAAAAACACAGATAAAAGCTGAGGAAACAACCATGAGACAAAGGAAGACCAGAACGAACGTCGCAAATTATCAGTCACCGTGTGTCTCCTTTAGTCCCATGGCCTCTTCCTCAGTAATGTGGCACCAACTGGTCAAACTAACTGCCTACAACACGAAGCACAGGGTTTCTGCGTTTGTTGCCTCTCTTAACACCGGTTTACCACCTAGCCTGGGGTGTAGCAGCTCTTTTTAAGATTGCTACTCACTCGAGGTATCTAATAATATCGTCTTGCAGCAACCGCCTGAGCTTCAACTCCTCATTTGGTTCCATGGGGAGCCCCTCCAGAAGGGGGCGAAAGGAAGTGGCGAACTCAGGGAGACCCCACGTCCAGACGCATTTCCGTTTTGACCCCTGTAGGAAAAAACAAAACGTGTACTATTATTCCGCAGGAGCTGTGACACTGCAGCAGTGTAAACACAGTTAACTTCAGATAAATCGATAGACTGTCGGCGACACTACATGCATGACAGGCATAATAGGCATGTATAAGCAGCTCCGATCACAACTGTCATATTGTGCCCGCAGGTGGCATGGCGGCTGTCTAAATTAATAATCACACGTGGCCTGTTCCTGACTTCCCAACAGTCAGCACCATCCAAGTCGGTGCAATGTGTTATCTAACCCAAGGGGTCCCTTTAAATTAACTAAGTTTATTTTAGTTATTAACGTTTATTAACGTTAAGGATTATATGGGAGAGGAGGATTTCCCGCTCTCTTCCCTTTCCCAAATGCACTACCAAAGGTACGATTTCGGAGAAGGGGGTTTGAAGCCCCAAAGCCCCCCCCCCCTCGCTGCGCCCCTAGCGGCAATGCCTTACATGCTTGCATGTCTACGCGATGTGAGGCCGAAACATTCCTTGCAGTCGTGGTGTATCAGCCATATATTCTCTAACAGAAGTAATACCGTTATGCAGTGAGTGACGAACGTCCGAGAAACATATGAAACCGAGCTACTGTCGCACCCGCTCATTTATTGACTATGTACCATCATACATATATATACATAAATACAGGGATCCTGCCAGTTGAAATACGAGAACAAATACTGTTCAGTTTCTGATCATTTATGAATAATAGTTAAACACGAGGCTGCGCGGAGGACATCAAGTGCTGAGGTGAGATTTCATCAGTCGGCAATAACATGAATGCATTTTGGTACGCACATGAGTCCGTCTGGAAATTCATATGAAAACACGGGCCACGGTAACAATACATCGCTCTCAACAAGTACAACCGTGTGCACGCTATCTTTCACAACGAAGCTGTTCATAGCTTTCTCGTAGCGAATGACGTTCATTGGTGTGCACTCAATGTAAGTAACTTCTCGATCATCAACAATTATTTTTATCATCACAAATCGTAGAGGATCGATTGCCCGTCCGAATACTAAAATCGCACCTGGTTTAACTACGCAACCTTGCCGCATGACATGATGTGCGACGGGCTTCCGACCTCATGCACTTGCACTCCAGCACTAACATAGGCAGATGTCAACGTCACGCTCCCAACGCACTTCGGCTTGAAGTTTACTTCACAATTGTGGAAACGTTTTGGGTCATTAGTCGAGTTCCACATGAAGAAAGATGTCTGAAGTTGCATGTACTCAGACACTGCGCGAGGTACATTCCGGAAGTTGAAAAACTTTTTTGATTTTGGGACTGCATTCTTGCCTTCGAAACGCATTACCCAGTGGTGCCTCGATGGCCCGTGCTGCTTAATCTGCTCAACAATATGTATTAACATGTGGAGCTTCGGAAAGAATGACTCCTCTCCATAACATGAGCAGAAGGGGCGTTGGTGCTCAGCAATAATTTCCTCCAGACGCGCGAGCGACTCGACTGTCAGGACAGGGGACAAAATAACCTGGCACAGTGTTATCAACTTTATCAAGCAACGCACAACAGGCGCTTCTTCTGGTAGATGCTCCTTGAGGATCAAAGGGAGGTGCAAAACGAGTATCCATGAAGAGCTAGCTGACGTTACCACATTTAAATCTTGCTCAAAATGCCGGGGGTAGTCACTGCTGCTAATATTGGCGTGGAACTGGAAGGAGGCAATGGAAGCATTCAGTTGTTCACGTGTGAACCAATGTTCTTCGTGTATGGCATGTTTTAGGAAAAGCTTGATTTCCCGCGGGACGATTCCCTCAAGTAAAATATGCATGGGGTCAAGCAAGACGTCTTTTGTAACAGAAAAGTGTAGGACGTCGGTGAAGAGCGACTCGCATTTTATGCCAGTTGTGGAAGACAGCTTTCGCTTTTCGCTTTTCTGCTGCGGTTACCGCGGCATTCACTGCTTGTGCATGTTCTGCAATTTGCTGATCAGTTCTTAGGGCACACTCGCCATGGAAGAAGAGGAAAGGAAAATTGCTCTGCTCCTCAAAACAAACAGCACACGGCCGTCTAGTTAAGGGACTAAAGCACTCCTGGAAGCCGAGCACGTTGTGGCAGGCTAACGCGTCACTTGCGAAGTCAACTAAATAGCCGTGAAACCTCTCGGTACCACACTTGGTGGAAAACTGCATGCCAGATGTCGAAAGGGTATTGATAGTTGTGAAGGCTTCCCTGAGCAAAGCCTTTTTTGCACCAACGCTCTTCAACGCGCACGCATGGCCCACACCGAGGAGAAATATGTTGCGCAAATGTGAACGATGTCTCAATGGCAGGCTCAAAAAGGAAACGTAAAAGACACTCAGTTTCCCCTTCTTCCCTCGTTTCACTCCCAGTGCGTTTGCCAGCTCTATATCATCACAGTAGAGCAGCATGCGCACTACGTTCTTTTGAGAGAGTGACTTTGACTGGTGCTTACGCGCACGAATCCCATCTTGAAAATCTGAGAGGATGCCGGGGCTAGACAAGTGAGTCTCACTTGAAAATGCCTCGTAGAAGTCCGGATGCATCATTAGATGTGATAATACTCCCTTCAATGAAATAGCATAGGCCTCACTCTCGTGACCAATTTTAACTTTCGTTGGCTCGAGGTAAAGACCGCTGTCCTTATAGGAGTTTAGGCGAGACGCATTGCTTTTAAATGCAGCGAAATCTGTTGGGACTCCTTGGCTTTCAAGCATGACAGTTAGAGACTGAACCACAGAATCAATTGCTGTCTTTGTCACTCTGTGCCTGCCGTCTAGGTCGCGACATAACTGTTCCATATAGGCCTTCAACTCGTTGCCGCTGTCCTCTACGGAAATGGACGGGTTATCGGGAGATGACTCTTCAACTATCGAAGAGAATGTGGTCTGCTCGTCATCTGACGGGAATCCGGAACACGTACGATAGTGCGTCCGATACCCGCTTACATATGTGAATCTCATACCACATCTGCTGCATGAATAACATCTGTGATATGGGTGATACCGCCTCATGTGGTCAGAAAACGCACAGAACCTTTTCGTGCCAAAGCTGCACTGAGGACAATAGTGTAGTCCTACCATCTCTCTTGATATTTCAGGGTCTGGGGACGCTACGTCCAACGAGACGTTACATCAAACGCGCCGTTACATCCATCGGTGGACGTAACGGCGCATTGGATGCAACGGCTCGTTGGCTGTAACGGCAAGGTATGGATGTACCGACACGATGGATGTAACCGCACGGTTGACTTGGTGATCTTTTGGATGTAAATGCTCGATAGATAAGCGGCTTCAGGATATGTCGGTCGTGAACTAATATGGCATCGATGTAATTTTGGAATCAGCCACTCCATAACACATATTTCGCGGCGTATCCTCGGAATGTTTTTGTTTGTTTGTTTTCATGATGTTATGTGATGTGATAAAGAAAAAAAATGGAGATGTGAGTTTCGACGACGTCGAACTGGCTACCCCAGTACTCTTACACAAACACATGATGAGATGATGAAAAACAGAGATGATGATTTTGGTTTTCGTGAGAGTCCGTCAACTTACGATGTTTTATGATTTGATATGTTCACAAGTTACGGACAGAGTTGCTGTCGTGAGAGAATAAATTAGGTCAGGTTCTAAATTACGAGGTTGGTCCACAAGTTGAAATCCCCAAATCTCAAAATATTCACGAAATAATATAGTATTCGGTAAAAAAGGTAAAAGCGCATTAGGTAAAAAAGCTGCTGGTCGTGTGTGTCATATTCTGCTTGCCGTACGTAGTTGGCCTCGCTGAGGCCGGGCCACTCGTCACGACCAACGCAACAGCGCGCGTCCTAGGCCGACTTCCAAGGAAACCGTACCAGCATGTGATCGTCGGGGAAAACCCACGCAAAGCGTCCTGGCAGCACGGCCGGACTGGGCATAAGTAAGAAAGCACCAACACGGCTTTACGACAACGAATGGCGCGAAGGCAACCAATGATAAAAGTGACAACAAAGCAGCGACAAAGATAACTTCCCGGAATGCAGACGCAGCATTGCGATTTTTTCTATTTTCAAAGTGCTGTCTTTCGACAATACAAAAAAAAAACACCTGCTGTACACCTAACATTTTATTAATATGCGTGTTGCTCCACACATGCGCATCGCTTAGAACTCCATTGATGTTGATGTTGACGAGAAAAATAATAGGGAGAAATAGGGAACTCAGTAACATGCCTCATAACCTAACGACCTTGGTTTTGTGGTTGTACCAATATAGCAGCTGTCTATGAACCAATCAATGTCAATCCGTATTACAGATCACTTCTTTTTATTTAGTTATTTTTTTCCTATTCAAAGAAGTACCCGTGAGGTACCGCGTTGGCATCTATGTTAGCACAGGCGTCTATATTCAGCGACACCTGCGTTCTCTGCGCTGGCATTGGAACCACTGTCCCACACTTTCCTACGTCTGTGGATGTAATGGCGCAATGGACGTAACAGCTCGTTGTGTATGGTTTTCTGTTGGATGTAACGGCTCTTTGTATCTACTGACTATGGATGGTATCTACTGACTATGGATGGTATCGGCCAGAAATTGACGTAAAGTCTCGTTGGATGTAACGGTCGTTTGCATGTAAGAGCACGGTGGATGTAACGACTCGTTTTTGGATGTAAGAGCACGGTGGACGTAGTGGCACGGAATCGTATTTCCGTAGGCTGTCGTCCTCTTAGGGCGACGTTGCTGGGTGCCTGTACTTCGAGCGAAGTGTCTGAAATAGAAATACGAATGTCACACAGTGTTTTTTCTTTTCTGGTCACTGCGCAGGTTTGTGACCAACCACATTTGCTCCCAACCTAACGGACCGCCGCATACCTCCGGTCACTAACAATATAATAATTCGGGATTTACGTCGCGAGACAACTACGATCATGTGCGACGCAACTGTGGTCGGTCTGTGGATTAATTTTGCCCACATGAGGGTCCTCTAAGTGCGTGAAATCTCTCACACATGGGCACGCGGCTTAAAGATACTGTAAAGCAGCACCGACCAAATGTCATTTAGTTGGGCTATTCGATAGTCCAAGCCACGAGGAGAAAACCTGCGCAGGTTTCATTCCAATTGACGGTGCAATTAATTGGAAAATTACAATTAAAGATTACGGGCAACACTGTATATTCAAAATGAATCCGTACTCCTGCCACATACGGCGGCAACCACATTGTATGCGTATAATACTGGGCCCCACATAACAATCCACCACAATCCACCATAAAATCCGCCCCTGCAATCCGCACAACGATCCACATCTGAGGATAAACAGATAAGCGAACTGAAGTGAATTGGTGAGCCGTTGAAAACAATATGTCAGACGTTCAACAAGCCAGACAGCGTCGAGACTTGTTTGTTCACAGAGGTTCACAGAGAGTTTGTTCGTTCGAAAGAGGCCGCGAACAGAAGGAGCCCGCACGCGCAGTAGAGAGAAGTAGGGAGAGCCTCCATCGAACAGCGGCCAGCGCTGGGTTACTTCGCAAAAAACACTATTAACAGGATTTCAGAATGCATAGGCAAACAGGGAAACTAATAATATGGTTACTAAAATAACGAATTTCTGATGTAATAGTATGTAATACCAAATTTCAGTGTTGCCCGCTGTACATTGGGTGTTTGACACCAAGCGTCGCACCGCTCCACTACGCCGCATTTTTCATGGCAAATTCAAAATATTTATAGCGCGTTGTCGGTCGTATGGTTCCGCATATGGTATTTAGAAGCAACAAAGTCTCTAGTCACATCACCGGAATATCATGCTTGTCTACTGCTTTACAGTACCTTTAACGTCCCTTCCAGGGACGGCGTGCGTAAGCAATCCGTACCCGCCACCGAATAGCTAGCCTTCTCGGCCGGGATCTAACCCGCGACCTTGACACTGGAAAGCCGACATGCTGACTACCAAGTCGGCTACTAACAATATATTGTAAAACATTTTACTATGGCCTGCGCCTAATTTTTGGCAATATAAAGGGCACGAAAAATTTCACAATAAATGACAGTTGCGTGGTATTCAAGTCAAATTTGCGAAAAATAGGGGGCACAAATATACGTGGTGTCGTCAATTGGCGAAAAATGGGGGAGAGGAGATGTCTCGTTCATTTTTCTAGTGTGGTAAGGGGGCGCGAAATAAAATGGCACTATAGCAAGCAGTCTGCACCGTACTGATCCTTAATCTATTAATGTAAGGCGCATAAGTGGTGTGCAAGAGAATAAGGGCAGTAAACTATAGTGTCTCATTGATGAAAGACACATACCTGCGACTTGCACTGGGTCTTCGGCATGACTTTCAAGCATGTGACCTCCGCCTTCTCCAAGATCTGTAGTGAGATCACATGTTGTAGGGCATAGGAGTTAGAAATGCCTTGTATCGTTGCTACGTTATGTTGCAAAATAGTAGTGTAGAATGAATATTTATTCTAGCGGCACAGTTACTATCGCCACGTTGTAAAGATTTAGATAACATCTCACCTTGTGCGGCTGATGCTGGTCCGTATAGCACATAACGAGGTTGGTGGGGTGGTGCACAAGGCTGAGTGGTACCTATAGGATTACGTAGGAACCATTTGAGTCTATATCTACCGCCTCAACAGCTACGACGGTAATATCTAACATGCATGCGTGAGGGCTTCTCATTTTGTAGGAATTCGATCAACATCTCACCTCGTGCGGGCGCTTCTGTTCTCTATGGTGCAGACACATGTTTATAAGGTGGAGGGTAAGGTCGATTGGTGCCTAGAATTAGACAGGGTACACTTTAGTATATTCTCTGCCCCTGCAGATATTCATCCATCACTGTTGCGGTAACAGAAGCCTTAATGGTGGCCGTGGCGCAGTAACAAGCTACAACGGGTTACCTACCAGCATAATGGCCATCGTAATCCGTAAAATATGGCTGCCACATCCCTGGTGGGTTGCTGTGTCGCGGTTCAACATAGTGCCGATGGACGGGGGTAGAACGAAATCCTACGTAACAATTTGGAACATGGCCAATTAGTTTCGTGACATCAAGCTATGAGAAGAAACTGCATCAGGCTTGTGTTTGGGTTGGTCATGGACGTCCCTGTACGACGGAAGGGAAAGTGCATAGACAGGGTGGCACATTGTGTATTAAAAGCTGGAACAGAAGACACGAAAGAGTTCTTGCTGATTTCCGTGTCTGCAGTCCCAGCCTTCCGAGGTATGTTAAATCTGCTTACGGTCGTGGCAGTTAGCCATCCGCTGTAACACGAGCTAGTACATTATACCGATACACTAGAAAAGATAGCCTTCCACAGAAAACTGTAACAACCTGGAGGAGATGTGATGCTTCCTGTCTGGCAATTCTCACCGTCGGAACGATGGGTAGCGGGAAAGGCACCTGTAACAAATAAAGAATAACGATTCACAATCAAGTACCTGATAATGAAACCTCATTCTCGTGGTGACAGTCACAAGGGGAATACTCACGGTAATCACGCGGATCCTCGTCCATACTGCTAGGCCCCGGGTAATTACAACGTTTTTTCGTAGTAATTGCAGAGGCCTCAGCACATCTGCGACACGTGCCGTGCAGAAGCTACTGGAGAAGACTGCAGCTAAAACTGTCCTCCTGTTATACTTTGACCCACATGGGTCCCGGGGATTTCTGGGAACTTCACTGAATGCAAGTCGCTAACCCCAGTGAATGGGGGACGAACCGGTTCTTTGTAACAAGGCAACTGTCCGAACTAGACAGATGCCACATGTGTGTCCTGAAGGTCGTTCTGCTTATGACAAAGGCCAGTGGTTGAATGGCACCGAAAAAGAAAAAAAGAAAGAAAGAGAAGACAATGTTCTCGACGACTGGCTCAAACCTGCGAGACAAACTTTTTCGCTCTTGGATAGTTTGGTGCATGCTATTATCCTGAGCGTTTCCAAATTATCTGAGAAAAAAAATCTATGTCGGCAGGGCACCGATAGCATATGTTAAATATAGCCGGACATAGGCACTGCGGAAATGAGCCACACAAACTGCACACGGCATAGTCGTCACGGCTCATGATTACTTGAACTACTCTTGAAGGCCATAGAGGATTGGACCATTATTTTTTGTTAGATTCGTGATATGTTATTTAAATCAAACCTTCCAACTTTAGGTTGGAATGCGTCGCACCAAGGCTTGAGAGTGAGCGACCTCTGTGTAGACCGCCCGGATGTGAATAGTGCGAAAATTCGATTTGGAAAAGTAAAAAGGTAATTGCGTGGGCACATAGGGCACTACACGAGCCAAATTTATGTCCTCAGTTGCGATTCGAACCCTCTTAGTCAGGGCAGTGCCCGCCGAGAACCGTTCCTCTCGTGCGCTCCTCGCATGGTTCCAGAAAAAACGGCCCTTAGGTGCAGTGCATCGCTGGGAAAGAGCCCCGTCTCCGTCGGCTGCAGCCCAACGGAATGGCGGAATAGAAAATATAGTTGCATAGCGCACTTTTGCAGTTAATGTTGTACACTTCGTGGAATATTCTTCACAGCAATAACAGAACAGGTTGCATATGCGTTGCTTTTGCCACATCAAAACACTGTACCCATCCAGATGCCACAGGCCGCAGCACTGCAGGCTGACCGCGCTTCCAACAATAACAAGACTCCACCCTGCAACACGGGGCGGGCTTTGACTCTCAGGGACGCCACGGCTTGTGCATTGCTCTAACCCACACTGGTCGGATTTATCCCGTAGGTTATTTTGTCAAAGTGGGAAAGTGCGTGAGGGAAACCGTACGTGAAGAGACATTCCACTCGAAGTAAATTCTTCCCCTACGATCCGAAATAAGAAATGCGTTTGTGAATATGTCGATGACGTGGATTATTCCGCCCAAGGTAACGACTACTTCTACGATAAATGAATGACGATGAGGTGAGGATTTGTCCAAGGTAAAACCGCTGACTACGGTATTTTAATGTTTACTATGGGGCGTCGCTGGCTTATGCGGTCGACATCTTCAATGCTTGCCAGTGGAGTTGAAACCTACCTTTAAAGATAGTCAGTCCAAATTGAGTTTACCGTCAGTGAAATACCAGACTAGCAAAAAATTATCAAGGCAATTTGCGTCACTATACGTGTCCTCTGCGTGGCATTTTCCACACGCAGCAATTTGCCGAAAAAGCACGCTCAGTTAGCCGAAAAGAATCCATAGACCGATCACAGCGGCGACGCTCATGATCTTGTTTGGCGAACGTGAATTCACAACTATCTAACTACTCCGTTTGGTCTTGTTCGCGAGGGGCATCCATTCGGGAGTTAACGGCTCCAAACACCACGCGTCGCAAGGCTGTTGTGGCGTCTCCACCTTCGCCGGTCTGAATACTGTATAAGTTATTATTATTATTTTTTTTTTTACGTGGAACGATTTTTCGCGTTTCCAAAGCAGCTCGCGAATTGAAGTTCCCGCAAAACTGTCAGTTCACTATGCGCAAAGAGCAGCTTTAACCCTGTCTTCGCGAATTTAAGTGTCAGCGAACACAGGAATCCTTGAAAACGCGAAAATATTTTCCTCGCGAATAAAACCACTTATGCAGTAACTGAATCACTACTGGGGCTATCCTAGCCACAACTCATGTCCCACTGGCAAATGCTATCTATTGTCAATGTGCTAATATTGCATTAGTACATGTTGTCTTCAAAAATGGTGTTAAAGAAGACTTTGACAACACGGACGAATGTTGATGACCCTTGCTACCTGCTTTCTTTTTCTTTTCTTTTTGTGTTTTTATGTTTTGTCCAGGTCAGAGCTAAGCCAGGACATAATACCGCTTTGCAGTCTTCGCAAACCCTTCCCGCCCTTCTGGTTGGCCGAAAAAAAAAAAAAAAAACTTTTCACGACCGGAGAACGGTAGCCAGTTCAGCTAGACGCATGCGTCGGAGGAAAGGGAGCAGTACGATTAATATCATATGCTATGTCGTGGAGAGTGGATGAGAATCACGCATTGCGACAACACAGGTGCTGTGTGTCACAGTTTCAGAAATAGTGGTGAGCAACAGACAGGGATAAGGCAATGACTTGACGCACTGTTTTTTTGTTGTTTTTTTTACGTGAAACGTCTTTGATTTGGGTATGGGGGTACACATTCTAAAACCGCATGCAACGAAAACATGTCGCCCTTCTAACGCTCATAGCTCTGTAAGTGCGTGTCATGCACGATTAATTTTGATATCGCTGTGTAGAGCAAATAAGTCATTACTCAAGGACGTATGATTCATGCAGTTCGACGGCACCAGTGCCGCGTGACACACGTTGTAGTTTGGGCTAAAAATAGAAAATTCGGTGCTGTTTCTGCGCGCACTGCTCCTGTCGGGAGTGGTGGCGCTCGGTACAACACGTCGATGCCTATACACGTGCCAAAGAAGAACAGAAACTTCTGTTCCCTGAAGAGTTATGGTGGAAATAAGCAGCGCTGGCAGCCGCACACGATTACTGTGGGATCAAGCCGGTCGTTGCGGCCGCGAATTGAGCCTGCCGAGTCGGGTGCAGCCCCAATGCAGGTAGATGGGTCATTCAGCCCATCAGTCGTGACCCTGGGTAGCGAGATGGGGCCCAACTGTCCGCGCGCGCCATCGAATCCGGGGCTATTCTCACCAGCCGGGAAAAGAAGCCTCGCGAAAATCACTGTCGGTGGCGTCTCTGATGCCACCCACCCATCTTTCTTTTCTTTTTTTATTTTTTTGCGCGCGCGTGTGTGTTTTCTTTTTTTCTTTTTTTTCTATTTTAGGCACCGCTACTCCTTTTATGTTCAGCGATAAGGGATGCAAATAAACAGCGAAATGGTGGAATATAAAAGGAGAGAGAAGATTGGCATTGGTTCTCAGTGCAGCAGCCCACACATCGTTGATTACCTCACCGCCACCCGTCATGACTGAGTATATTTTGTACTCTTTGCACCAAGGGTGGGCAGTAATACTATCTTTTCGTATTATAATACTAATACGTAATACACCACGAAAACACGCATTCTAATACTAATACAAATACTTTTAAAGAATGTGTATTATAATACATAATACTAATACTGCATTATAATACATTATGGTAATAAAGGAATACATAACTTTTTGAAAAGCCCAGGGCGTACACAACATTTATTACACGATTTACAGTGCCTGTTGTATGAAACAATAGATGCATTACTGATTATTTGGCTTTAATAACATTTTCTCAAAAATTCAATCTTTGAGTCAGTGGTGGATCCTGGGTTGGGGGAAAACACTCAGTTTACACATTGGATTTCCCTCTCTCCCCTCCCCTACTACGCGCCACGACAAAGAACCCCACCCCCTCCTCAAACCGAGAGTCTGGATCCGCCCCCGCTTCGAGTGCTTTCCTGATGTATGGTCGAAGAAAAGAACGTCTTGTGGCATATTGAATATGCCACAAGACGTCTAAGACATATCCCTTCTCAGCCTAGCCAGGGTTGAGGGCAACTCTCCCTCCTGAGCTGCCGCCCCCCGCCTCCCACGCTGGGAGGGGGGGGGGGCGAAGATTTCCCTTGTACCAGAAGTAGAAGCCTGCCCTAGTGCGTACATTAACCTTGGACACAGAACTAGAAACACTTCCGATTGTTCCTTTCTTCCTGGGGGATTTTATGACCAGAGAATGTACACTGACTAATCCCCGAAAGAATACATGTTCAAAGAGATGACGACCAAAAACGTGTGGTGTGCTGACCCAACTGACCGGATTGTCACCATGCTGATAGCGCATTCGGGGTGAACGAACACATCGAAATCCGAGAAGTATTACTGGGGTATTATAATACTTGTAATACGCGTTTCTGCGTATTATAATACTAATACAAATATATTTTTAAAATTTATATTTTAATACGTAATACTAATACAAAAATGTATGACAGTAATACTATTATAACACAAAGTATTATAATAGTGCCCAGCCCTGCTTTGCACCGTGTTGTCCGTCAGTCTGCACTTTTCTGTTCTATTGCCATGTTCACGTTTTCTTTTTTCTAATTATTATTATTATTATGACGACTATGGCTATGTTTGGTTCATTAAAATACACGCCCGACGGAAAGCTTATGAGGCTTTTCAATATGGCAAACATGGATACACGTACCCCTCATGCCAATTTCTTAGCGTGGTAAGTTACACTAAGTAAGACAGGTATTCATATCACACATAGATAACAGCTGGCCTTCACGTCGGCATATCGCAAAACTCTGCACAATGAGAGCTATGGCATGTGAGAGAAGGACCCTCCGAGTTTATCCTTGTGACGGACAATGGTGAGGTTGTTTATAAGGTACATACCATAAGGTACGCGTGTCGGAACCCTTCCTGTACCTTATGAAATAGCAGCGTATCGTATAAAACACTGCGTGCCTTTCAAAAAAGAAGGCGTAACCATTGTATGAAAGCGTACCTTATAAGTAGAGAGGTGTTGTACCCTATACTTACAGGGTACAGTGGTATAGAAGGTACGTTATAAGGTACGGACTTTAGAGTGTATAGGGTAATAATTGTACTGTTGCCCGTAGAATGGAAGAAGTCGCAATGTTCGACCAATGACTTGATGTTTTTATCCAGTCGCAAAGCTGGTGTAACCTGCTTTCTAGGGGCCCTGATAAGACAAATGCCGACGGCCGGTTACAAATAGCATTTCAGTATCATCTTTTTGAGTTGGTTCAGTGCCCAAAGAGGCCCACTGGATGTTTTTCTTACCTTCTCTAGATCGCTCCTTCATTTAGTGTCAGTGTCTAGCTCGAGAAGATGGTAGCGTGCCTAGCTCGACTGTAAATATACAGACGTCAATAACTAATGGCGTTTCGGACTATGATGATGTACCCTTAGCATATTTATGCTTTCACCATGCGTCCAAAAAGCTTGCATATCGATAAGTCAATAATTTTTGAGTCACTACCCTATTTTTAAAAAAATCATATGCGTTATATGATGATAGGCAATTATGGCATACGAGCCTCTAATCACATACGTACGCATATGCATGCGTGTACTGTACGCAGGTGCGTATACATGCATATGCATGCATATGTATGTATATATCGATAAGCTCGCGTATATTGTGCGCAGATGCGTATATACGTACGCGCATATGCAGATATGTGTGAATATATCCGTAGGCTTGCGTATACTACACTCAGGTACGTGTACACGCGTGCATATATGCACATTGTACGCTTGTGCATGCAAGTTCTTCGCGAGATAACTACACCACACACAAGTGCTTTGAATAAAATACTCACGATATTTCTTTATCACTAGGAAACGTATCGATGTATCACAGTTTTTGTTACCAGTAGCAATTAATTAACAAGTCATATATAATTCTGTCTTGAGACTCCTTAATTCTATTGCACATAAAGCTTTCCTGGATCACAGTCTTGACCTCCAGGACCAATCAACACCCAATTCACCACTCAAATGCAATTTGCACTCTTGGAGTAGGATGTGTCATGATCACATGAATATTATAATAAAAAAAATACCCCTAGAAGCAAAACCACAAATTTTCAGTGTTCAGTGGCAGGCTCGGACTTGACTCGTCCTCATGCATTACTTTGATGCCCTTGAGGTTGTGAGGCCAGGTGCTTATTCATTGTTGATGATAGCATTTCCTTGAGTTTGTGGACGACGGAATACAGAGAAATGGACAAGCGCGAGGCGTTTCTTCCAGTTTTCGGGTCAGTCAGGGTAGGACTAGAGTCACTAAATAAGCTACGCTTATTTAGTGCGTAGCTATATGTAACAGTAGCTTATTTAGTGACTCTAGGTAGGACTTTTCGATGTTGACCTTGAACGCATCTGGAAATGAGCATTTCATTAAAAGCACGACTCAGAGAAGAAGTGATCATGAAGAGAAGGGTGAATTGCTGAAACTGAAAGCATATCAGATGTGAGCAAATGCAGCACAAAAAAAAAGAAAGAAAAATGTGCAGTTATTTAGATGTGAATTTAATTGAAGTTTTTCAGCAACTTATGTCTTTGAAAGTGTAGCGATTCGGCACAACAAATAAAAAATACCATATTACTACACTGTTATCCAAAAAGGTAGACATTAACTCCAGAAGAGGAGTGAACGGCTAGTCCCATAGCGGATCCCTATAGAGGACTTTTTTTTTACCACTTCTAGAAGGAGTAAGCATGTACTCCTTCTGGGCTGTAGCAGATATACTCCTTCGATGGAGTTTTGTAGCCCACATGATATACCAAACGAGGAGTGAAATACCGAACGAGAGAAGTGCAACACCTCAGTTTGGCACCACATAAGTACGGATGTGAACTGTTAC
This sequence comes from Ornithodoros turicata, assembly GCF_037126465.1. Lineage (NCBI taxonomy): Eukaryota > Metazoa > Arthropoda > Arachnida > Ixodida > Argasidae > Ornithodoros > Ornithodoros turicata. The sequence continues at coordinate 5,204,181 of NC_088202.1, read as the reverse complement.
ACACATTGTGGGATCAATGCTCGCCATCCCATCACTCGGGGTCGTAGTCCGTCTGTCCAGTGTACGAGGGAGACACTCAACAAAGCCCAGCTTACCAGAAGACAGCAAGGTTTATTACATCTTACCGACTGCCAGACCAACCGCTCAGCCTGAGCCCCCACGGCAAAACAGCCCCGGCCAAATGGATCCCTCCGCTTTTATTAAGTTCACCGGAGGCCACACCTCCAATAGGAACCGGTGGCGCACCTTGCCACCACACGTAAACAAGATAAGCGAGATAAGTCCCACAGCGGGTGTCACATCCACGTGCCGGCGATAACGTCCCCCCACACTCCCCCCTCCTCAATCTCACAGGAGGAGATCATCTGCGTCCAGCATGATATCTTCCGGGTCTTCGGGAACCAGAACTGGAGCTGCACCAGGTCGGTCGAGTGTAGGCGGGACAGGTCCTCTCAGGAGGTCCGGGCAATGACGTCGGAGCAGAGCCAGGGCAGCAGCAATGTTTGACTCCACTGAACTCGAAGCGGACCTCTGGGCCTCCGTGCGAGCATGGTGAAGATTTCCCCGACGGTGGGCGGTACGGTGAAGCTCAGGGGCGCCACACAAAGGGCATAGGATACGCCTTTCCTCGTCCGTCATGGGCAGAAGAGGGTCGGCGGAGTGACGAACCTCCAGGGTCAGGCCTCGGAAGGGATGCGGGATCTGGTTCGGGTCCATTCCCCTCAACGGTCTAGGTTGGGAACTCCAACGGGATCTCGACGCCCACGACACAGGGCGGCCGCTTTCGACGACAGTCCACGTGGCCACGGAATGCGATGCTCGTCGGGCAACCGTGTTGACATCAGGAGCAGAAAACTGATTACGCCTTCCATGAAGTTGGCGGTGGGAGGAGCTGCGCCCCACTGCTTGGTGCCTCGGTGTCATTCCTTTTAAAAACAATAAAACAGTGAAACAGTACAAATGGTCAGAAGGAATCTCCTGGCGGCTAGGGTCTGACTAAACCCCGAATGCATCGTGAGTAACCGTGAAGACGGGAAACGCACGGAAAAGACTAAGTCGTATGCAGTATGCACTAAAGACCGAGATAGTCAATGCCACTGAGCTACGTCTGCAAGGGCGTGAGCTACAGCGTATGCAACCTGGTTCGAAATTGGAACTGGTGCAAATCTGCATGATATAGCGGAAGCACGCAACTAGCGAAATCAAACGAAGGCACCGGCACGGCGCACCTGATTTCAATCTCGTCTGATATTTCCGTTGTCGCCTGATAAGGCAGGCTGCTGATCATGCAAGGCTGCGATCCATTCGTACAAAGTACTTGCAAAGGCACATGCACGTAATGTCGCAGTGGCGCCTGCGTTTGCGGTGGCGATGCCAAACCTACGTCAAGGCACTTTCCCCCCGACGACGCCACACTTGACAAGCGCTCTGTCGTACGGTGGTAGCAGATCGCGGCACTGCAAGTGCGCAGTCAGCTCTACTTTTCACGGGTCTGAACCGTGCACCTGCTGGGCGTCAACGGCGCTGCACCACGTGAACTACACGCTAAGCGGTGTATCTCCTCTACCCTGGGGGGCGGAGGTTGGGGGCTGAAGCGGGTGATTAGATCCGTGGCGGGAACTAGAATACAAAAAGGACCGCAACCGAATTTAGCAGAAAATGAAAGCGTCAAAGAAGAAAACCTACCCACGGTCACGCTCTCAAGGCCCGCTATTAGACGCAAAACACGCAAGGAACGAACGGATGAGGGAAAAAAAGGGAGCACACCGGAAACCCGCGGTATAACTGCTACCAAACACCAACCCTCCGCGCCCATCCAATCAGCGTAAACAACATTCAAAATAAGAACAGGACGAAGGTACGACCACCCTTTTTTATACCTTATTAACATGCAGCAATTTGCGAAAAGGGGAAAGGAAGCGAGCTGGAATTCCGCAGCGCTGCCGCTATCCAACCACCCCGTCATGCCAATCCAAAAATCAAATGAGACCACCAGAAATACCTTTTTAAACTTTTTGGAAACCTACTGGGTCTTCCTCGCAACCAGACAGCCGAGCCGGTTGGGCGCCAATTGTGGGACAGATGTCCAGTGTACGAGGGAGACCCTCAACAAAGCCCAGCTTACCAGAAGACAGCAAGGTTTATTACATCTTACCGACTGCCAGACGAACCGCTCAGCCTGAGCCCCCACGGCAAAACAGCCCCGGCCAAATGGATCCCTCCGCTTTTATTAAGTTCACCGGAGGCCACACCTCCAATAGGAACCGGTGGCGCACCTTGCCACCACACGTAAACAAGACAAGCGAGATAAGTCCCACAGCGGTTGTCACATCCACGTGCCGGCGATAACGTCCCCCCACAACATTTATTAGCCATAGATACACGAAACAGGTACAAAGAGTTAAATACTACATACGGCCAAATTCGAATTCAAGCCGGCTTTGCCGTTAGTATCGAAGTGTCCAGTATCGACCACCACACACAGCAAAAAGAAATGCAAATCGGAAAAGTCACAGCACCTACAGAAACACTGCAAGTTCTGACACGTTGCTACCATGACGCCTCAGTGAACAATTTCGTTGAAAGCATGTCTTTTCGAGCGTTCAAACGTCCAGCGGCTAATTTGCACGATAAAACTGCAAAAGAAATAGACGTACACTCTAAACTCTGTACCTTCTAAAATCCGGGTTTGTAAGGTACATTTTTGCAATAATGTACCCTATATTTTATACGGTACGCGCTGCGTTGTCCCATAAGCCGTTTTGCCGCTTCTTTCCTTCCTTCCTTTCTTTTTTTCTTAATAAACATATCCCCCCCCCCCGTTTAGCTTAGACAATAGGAGGGGGATTTTATAAGGTACATCAGGCTACAATGTTCACAATTCAGAAGGTACTATATATATAAGGTGTCCCTTTTATGAGGTACGTAGTTTAAAAGGTACAGCGAATATCAGGTACATGTCTTAGAAGGTATGTGAAATATCAGGTACGCGTTGTATCAGGTGCGCAGAATATCAGGTACGCCTCTTATGATGTACTCTGCTGAAAAGGTTCGCTAGATATTAGGTACGAGGGGTATCCTGAATATATAGGGTACGATTATGCCATAATTATAGGTTACGTACTTTTGCCGGGTTTTCGGTATACCCGTGCAGTGAACATGCATTGCCGATTGTATATATGCAAACGTGGAAGTCACAGAAACATAGACATTTGTTGCGCAGAACATTTTATTGGATTACAGCGCCTTTAGCTTCTTCAGCAACTAACATAAGCAAGGTTTCATATATGATTTTGGAGAGGGCTGGTCCCTAATCACGTAGATCTGCAACAGTCCCAGGAGTTGACCAAATGGCTTACTAATGGTTGACCAATGGTCTGAATGACAAATGGGGAAGGTCAAACACTACGTTAACTATCATTGCACAGGTCGTATTTGTTTCGTACGTTCCGAAAACTATTAATCGACGACTGCGTAACATGTACTACATGTATCTCGCGGTATAGCGTCTGATAACTGAAAGCATGTAAACGTTTTTCAAGACAACAATGAGCATAAATTATAATCGCTGACTGACGCATACCTGCAACTGATACTTGAGCTTCAATAGTAGTTTAAACTGTGTGACCTGCATTGCCTTCGTGATTCGTTGTGGGTAGTGGACCAACTAGCGGGAGAGATAAGAGTCAGCTTAACAGTGATGTGAAGTTGCCGTCGTTGTACTATATGGCCAGCAGGAGTCGATTATCACACGCGAATAGCAAATGTGGTAGTACATTTTCTACCCCTCATTTTCTAAAATTGCCCCTACCTTGTGCGGGCATTACTGCTGCGTACGGTGAATATCCAAGTTGTTTAGGCGGTGAGAAAGGCTGGCTGGCGCCTAGGATTAGACAGGGACCACTTTAGTGCAATCTCGAATTTATTAAGAAAGGTGGCGTTTTATAGAATTTTTTTATGAATGAATGTTTCTTGTTATGTTGGGATAGCTGAAGTCTTGCTGCCCAAAACAGAGTGAGAAAGTAGAAAAAGTGGATGGATGAAGCGAACCAATGGGACCACGACACAATCACATGAAGTGACCAGGAATTTTTACGTACCAGAGCAATGGCCTCCGCAATCACTCGAAAATGACCGCCACATCCTTGAAGTGGGGCTGTGTTTTTGTTCATTGTAGTGCCCATGAACCGGGGGTGTAACAAGCCCTGCATAAGAGTTTGAAACGTCGATAATTAGTTACCTACTGTCAAACCATGAAACTGTATCAGCATTATATTTGCATTTGCCGTGGTAGTTTGTCAGTTGGCCATGCATTGTGACACGAGCTGGTATAATGCATTGGCCCCCAAACACTACAAAACGTGAAATCTTCGATAGAAGGCTTTAACTAACCTCGTAGAAAGGTGAAGCCATCTGTGAGGTATTGGTTACCGCCATCACGATGAATATGAGTAAACGGGCCTGTATAGAAAGCAACAATCACATATCACAGCCCTATAGTTCACAATGAAATGTAGCTGGTAACAGTCAAAAAGAAAATGCTTACGGTAATCAGGTGGACCTGGTCCATATTGCAAGGCCCAAGGTTAGTCAAGCGCGTTCCGTGATAGCCAGTGTTCGTCTCGGCACGACCACGACATGTGCACAAACCTCTGAAGAAGACTGGCGCTAAAACCGTCCTCCTATTTCACTTTGACCAACATGGGCCACCGGAGTTCTGGGAGCTACGCTGAATATAATATAAGTCGCCTCCTCCCGTGGACGGGGACGAACCGGTTTCCTGGACCAGAGTCACTGTCAGAAAATCTGGACAGTATGCTACGAATAATCGCCTGAAGGCCGTCGTTTTAGAAGCAAGAATAGAAAAAGGAGATGGCATGCACAGTGTTCTCGATGTCCGGCTGGTACTTTAACACGTGCAAGAAAGTAATTTTTCTGATCAATTTGTAACACTGTCATCATTCGTGTGTCCCAGCCGAGAGCAATTATTGCTGACTATGTCGAAATGGCACAGAAAAACTTTTGCCTTCGGGCAAAGTTACTGCTAAAATGATTCACGCGACTCACGCGTGTTTTAAAATCACGGCTCGGTCTTGAAACCATATTGCTGCTGAGCGCTATAAAGACGAGGCCTTAAGAAGGAACACACCTCATGCGCTAACTTCCAACACTTCAATGAAACTTGTCGTATCAGCTGCTTAAACGCTCCTGGCCACCTGCCGGTTCTTTCTACTTTTACACGTGTCGAGGTACGTCAGCTCCCTATCAGATAAAGCAATGGGAGGAACACTGATACAGGCCTGACCCAAATCCTTAATTGTTTGGGCCTCTATAATTTCTCTAGCTGTTTTGTCTGGATTCCTTCCGATGAATACACACTGGGTTACCACAGGTTCACACCCACACACCCTGCAGTGTTCCGCTAGCCACCCACTCCTGCAGTTTAGCCAATGCTCCCGCAGCCGGTCGTTCACACAGAGCCCTGTTTGTCCCACGTATGACTTTCCGCACGAAAGTGGAATCCTGTAGACAACGTTCTGCCTGCATTCCACGTACGGATTCCTGTGTTGCTTTTTGCACCCCTTCGGTTCTTGATCTACGCCGTTCAGCAGCCGACAAAGTTTAATGAGTTTTTTCTAGGGCCGAGAACACAGCTCGGACGTCGGCACGACCAGCCTTTTTTTGAGTTTATGGGATACTTTATGGATATAGAGAATAACTGCGGTTCTTGCTGTTCTATCCTCCAACTCCTGATCCGATTGACTGATTGACTCCGACTTAAAGTCTTAAAGTGCAGGGACTCGGCAACCGTCGTGAGCAAGGTCGTTAGATACCCCGACTTTTCCAGCCTGATGGCCTGTTGTTGTATACTATGACTCATAGAATGTGGGCATGATTTGTTGATTGCGTTCTGAAAACACGTATTAACTATGCCTCTCTTCACCAACTTCGAATGGACTGACGAAAAAGGCAGGAGAGGTTTGTTACCTCTGGGCAGGTCATCGAACAGGCGTGTTCTTCGGTAAAGGTCAGACTTAGATCCAGGAACTTAATACTGCCATTGGTCATCCTCTCTTGGGTGGTTTCAAGCGGTCTTAAGACTTCCTGTATCGATGTCAGGACTGACCCCATCATCTGATCAGTAGCCTGGTGCCTCAGAACGATCAGTTCGGTTGAATCCAGCGGAATCTCCGTGGTGCCACATTTCACACAAAAAGCCTGAAGTCGATCTCGTATCGCGCCAACCATGCCCAAGGCTCTCCATTGGGACACAACCTTGTCTATAGTTGGTGGCTCGTAGCGCAGAAGCTCTGCAAGGGGGACTATGGAGCCTCTGATCGGACGCAGGCATTCGGAAACTGACAAGTGCGAAATGGTTTTCGCGATTTCGAAGCTGCTCGGAAGTCGGTTGCACAAGTCTGCGACACGCTTCACCGCAAGAGATGGCCAGCGCTGACTATGGCGGGCTAGACTATGGCGGGCCCGCCATACGCTGACGGACTGCGGCTGCTACTGCTTCAGAAACTTCCGCTTCTCTCTTAAATTTCTCATAGCCGTACGCGATATAAGTGTGACAGTCGACGTGGCTGGTTATGTCTTCCTCTGATGGATTTACCCTGCCTGTTGGTAAGACGGCTATCTTGCTGATAGATTCGATCGTGCGTTCTAAGTCCTGCAGCAGTTTTGTCGAGTCCTTTTCTTCTCCCTCAAATCCTTTTGATGTTGTCTTTACTTTTTTGAGAACAGGGCACAAAAACAAAAGGCACAGCTGATTTGCTTTGTCTGAGTACATCTGGTACAGCATTTCGGCGACGTAGTAGTCTTGCGAGTTCGAAATGCAATTTCAGCTCGTCCCGTTGTTCTAGAATGTGCGAAACCGCTAGCTGTATGGAGATCCATCGCGTGTCGCACATCCGTGGGATTTTCAGCGGCTAATTGCTCCCATTAATAGCGTTGTATAATGTTTTGTACATGATCTGCCGCTTGCTTGATTGGCTGAACCAACTGTGTGTTTCCCTCACAAGATACTCAATACTGCGCGGAAAGGTCTGTCGCGTTGCGTGCGAGGCAGCGAGTTGCAGGGAATGGCAAACACATCGCACTATCCCCAAATTCGGGAGGTTGAATTCCTTCTTCATTTTTTCATAGACACCATTGTTGACGCCTGTGTTAACCGCTGCGTTGTCGACACCTATGCCGATAATGTTTGCTGGGTCCAAATTCAGCTTGTCCAGGGGGGTTTCGATGCCTTCAACAATCGCTGAAGCTGTTCCAGCTTCTAACTCTGTAAAGCTGTACTGACGGTCCCTAATCCACGCTTCCTCATGTGAGGAAGCTTCCACGCTGAGGAAGCGTGGACCTCCACGCTAAAGCTTGTACAAATTAAACTTAAACAAAAATCTTCAGTGTCGGTTTCTGTATTTTGTTTATATGTTTCTTTATGTGAGATAGCCTCGCATAAATCTCACACTTGCAATAGATGCACTGGGCCCTTGTGTCGTTGTCTTTGACTGGATGCAGCCACCCCTTGAATGCTGGCAGCATTTCCCAGCTCTTGCGGTACTTCTGATCGTATTTAAGGGCCATTTTGGAAAGCGCGTGCGTCTGTAGTCAACGCGGTGCGTCAGAAAAGCTCGAGCGATGCGAGGAGCAGAAACGAAACTGCAGGGAGCACGCTGGAGCCCTCTGTGCACGGCCTCTGTGACAGGTGATTGACCCTGAGCAGACTCAGGCGGCGATAGGTGACGCAATTTGGTGTCGAAAGGTGGCGCCATAGCCTGTCATACACCGAAATGTGACAGGAAAATCACGATTCGTCCTGTCTTCATGAAGAAATGTCATTGTCTCTAAAAAAAGTCGCTAAGAAAGTCGCTAAACACACCAGAAAGTCGCTAAAAAATCCGTTAATCCTAAATACAAAATTTTGTCACTAGACAGATCCTGAAATCCGCTAAATTTAGCGACTTTTCCCCAAATTTGGCAACACTGCGTGAAAGGTCGCGTAAAGGTGAAACATGTCCACAAATAATTTGCTTGCGTTAGTGACGACTAACGAGAGACAGGTTTCACCTCTTTTATGTCATCACAGAAATGTATCTTTGAGATTTAATGTGTGAAGTTTTTAAAAATATTGGGAACTATGTGTCCTACATGCACCGAAGAAAGTTCATGGCGGCGGAGCAGTCGAGGAGAGAAGGTGTAAGAAGGAGTAAGATGCACGCGTTACCGCTTCTCCACGAGGTTCGTACACCTCTTAAGCAGGAACCACATACGACGTTTTCTCGACGCAGATACGCCGAGCTTTGAGGTCGTGACGTCACTCCCGATGGAGAAACGTTGGGCCCACCCGCAAACGGCGTTTTCTCGGCGCAGCTTAGGAGCCAGCGCAAAGTTTGTACTCGAGGCCCCTGGCCGCATTTCTCGTCATGAGTAAGAGCTATTATAGGCTGGCGTAACATACGCGACAGATATCACTTGAAAAACATGCAGTATAACTTTGTATAAATACAATATATGGTAACCAAAGGCAATAACCAAGGCGCGCCGACCACCAACGTGGAAATCTCTTGCTTGTACTTCCGCTTCCGTCCGCTGTTCTCCTGCATCTCCCAGTATGGACCAAAGGCGAAAATTGCTGCTGCTGTTAAAAAAGGAAAAAAGCAACTGACTCTTCTCTAAAAGCGACAGCTGTTGCGGTAGAAGGAGTGAAGAAGACCGTCGAGAACACTATACTGGGTGCAGCGATATCTAGGTCAGAGGGAAACGACAATCGAACAATGGCTAGCAAGTGGGATGGTATACGTTTTGTCGCTCCCGTGTCCGCCTTCATTTTCATTTCCAGCCATTTCTGCCTGGTCAACTTCATTCTGTCTTCCACTTGCGCCTACTTCGCGACCACACCGTCTATGCCCACACAGCTGAGCGGCTGTCGAGACGGTCGTTTCCGGCCAAGCATGCGATTGGTCAAGACCGACACGTCGCTTCCCGCGCTTGCAGCTCCGATCTGTTCACCTCAGATGTCGGCGTCCCCGCTCGACGGCTATAGTTCGTGGAGCTGAACGTAAAAATGCCGAGCGCTCGGCGCTCTCGCGTCGAGAAAACGTCGTATGCGGGTCGCCCTTTATACGCCTTCCTCTCAAACGAAGGATAGATGACCATCTGTTCTCCTTTTATGAGGTGTACTTCACGTAAATCTGACGTGAAAAGAGTAGAAATGGGAAATCTACCTTTTTCACTCCACTAGAACACCTTTTCTAATAACAGTGTATATCCTTCACATGAAGAATATGATCTTATACACTTAATATGCAGTGTACACACGAAAGTGATATGCAGCGGTATATGTGCTGTATTGCTGACTTTTCATATTAATGGTGTATACGAGATGCGTTTGACCATTGTGCATATTTACGGTTCTTCGTTTTCGAGATAAACCCGATCCCCCCCGAACAAATTATTTTTCAAGAATTCGTATAAATCCCGATATCTACCCGAAATCCTTGCGGTCCAACAACTTGTCGTTCTCGGTAAACCGTCGGAAAAGTGAATCATAATATCAACAAAAAGAGCTATTTGTAACAACCTATTTGTCATCCGTTTATGATCCCCTCCTGCAGGAGTCAAAGACGAGCATTTGTAGAGCTCGGGCAAGTGTTTGAATACCGCGGTCATTCACTATCCCAGTTCCGAGCGGAAACAAAGATTATTGTTTCTCGTCCCAGTGTCACAGCAGTGGCTTGTTTCATATGCCTTTCGTTTCACCCGAAAATTTCCCAGTGACATATCAAACAGAGATCATAGCGCAGATTTCTCCCCGAATTCTCGTGTGTAAATAGCACCCGATTTTTTTCCACCCGAATTTGAAAAAGCATAAAACCCGAAAACGAAAAGAACCCTATAAGCATATCAGTTCAAATGTTTTATTTTACAGCTTGTACAGAGGTAATGCCATACAAAATGGGGTAAAGAAATTGAATGCATTATACGGCACGAATTAGAAGGATCAAACGCCATAGGCGTGGAATTGATCCAATATTGTATGCATGACTCAACGCTCAAGCTGACTTGACCAACTCAAGCTTACACACAACAGTGATCGCTAGGAAACACAAAAGAAAAAAAAAGTATTACAAACGACTCATACAGGACCAGGACCTTTCGATCAAAGAAGAAAACACCAATATCAACAACATGAAGAGTCAACACCTGATATGTAAAGCACCAGCGACAATTACACAGCGCTTTCACCCATGAAATAATCATGAATCATCTTCTTGAGAACCACTAACGAATTACAAGTAGAATATAAGGTGGAAGCGAGTTCCAAACTTTGGCCGCGAAATACTGGAAAGAAAAGTAGTCATAGTTGGTTCGAATACTAGGCAAAGTCAAGACAAATGATCCCTGATTCCTTAATGGGATTACGCAGGTCTTGGCCTGTAAACTTACAAACGGTACGGAAATTAGACTGTGCCGCAGTTTGAAAACAATTACACACAATCTACGCATAAGCAAAACCTGAACCGACGGTATATTGAAAACATGATATACAAAAGAGACACTTTCTTGAGGCGATAGCGATAACATGGCACGAAGCGCCTTATTCTGGGCTATGCGCACTGGATGTGTCGTGGACCGGTATGTCAATGCATAACATTCAATGCCATAAGATATATAACTTTGAATATGTGACATGTATACTGTTCTGAGAACTGATAAGGGAAAGAGATATCGAAGTTTGACAATAGCATATATACCCGAGTATATTTTTTGACAGATGTGCGAAATATGTTCATGCCATGAGAGATGTTCATCAAACACTAAGCCTAACAGTTTAAATTACGAACGTCTCTCAATGATATGTGCACCTAGGGCCAGAGATATGCCGTGTGATCGAATGTGCACTTGTGGTGGCTTGAATAAGACATAGGATGATTTGGCTGGACTGACTACGAGTTGATTGTAAGTTAACCAGGTGTTTAACCTTAAAAGAACGTTATTAGCTTTTGCATACAAGTCCACAACGTCATGACTCTCAACAAAGATTGATGTGTCATCTGCATATAAGATTGTTTGAGAGTTAACGTATGAAGCCAAGTCGTTTATGTAAACAAGAAATAAAACCGGTCCCAAAATGGATCCTTGTGGAACACCAGTAGAATTGGACCCAAGAAATGAAGACGTTTCCCCGAGTTGTACAAATTGTCTTCGATTCCGGAGATAATTACGTATTAAACTGTGAGCGACACCACGGACTCCATAGCGTTCCAATTTTATGCACAATAGGGAATGATCTATAGTGTCGAACACATTTTTTTGAGATCCACAAAAACGCCCATGGTTAACAATTTTGATTCTATATTACGTTTAATCAGTTCACTAATGGAGAGGGCAGCCAATTCCGTTGATTTATTTCTACGGAATCCAAACTGAAAATCTGATAATAAATTGTGTTTCTGAAAAAAGTCCTCAAGTCTAGTAAGCAGTAGACGTTCAAATATTTTAGCAAGTGTGGGCAAGATAGATATTGGCCTGTAATTCTCCGGTTGTACTCTACTACCTTTTTTAAAAATAGGGCAGACCTTGGCAATTTTTAATTCATCAGGAAAACATCCTTCGCTTATCAGCTCATTAAAAATACACGACAAGGGTTCAGATATCAAGCATACTGTGTTCTTGAGAAAGGAAACCGATATCTTATCGTACCCCACAGTTGCGGTTTGTTTCAGTCTCCGAATGACTGATTCTACTTCGCCGGGACAAGAAGGTGAAAAGAAACACGTGTATTCGTTGTGGGATGGCAAAATATTGTCTTGCCTTTCATTATCGCCAGCAACTACCGGTGAAACAACACTTAAGATATGTTTGTTCAATATATTACATATAGCTTTCTGATTACTAGTTTGGGTTCCGGTGTCATCCATTATGTTTAAGACAGCAGAAGTTGGCTTCACCTTCCCTAATGCACTATTGATAAGATTCCACGATTGTCGTGGATTTCCAAACGCGGCAGAAAATTTTTGTTGAAAATAATTTCTCTTTGACACGCGTAGTAATTTCGTCGTCAGATTCCGATATCTTATGTACCGTTCTTTTATTCTCAAATTATCAGGATTATTGCGCACCTTTTGATACATATTAGCGCGATGGTTTATGAATCGCAACAAGGCAGCCGTAACCCATGGCTTACGTCTTATCTGTCTCCGAGATCGCAAAATGGTTCTAGATGATGCGTCAACACATTCGAGGAGCACTTTGTGGAATTTACTAAACTTAGCAGCAGCGGAAATGTCAGTGTTTACAAAAGACCAATCCACACCACCCAGGATTGTTCTTGCCACATCAAAGTCGCAGATTTGGGAACGAGTCACTTGTTCTGTGATAACATGAGACGATAACAATCCAACAGCAAAGATGATATCATGATCCGTCATATCGCACGGTACCACCCCAGCTTTGAAAACAGTCGCGTTCAAATTCGATATGACATGATCTATTAAGGTGCCGTCACAGTCAGCCGGAGTACGAGTGGGCTCTCGGATCCACTGATCCATACCATTCGCAAGCAAAGTATGCAAGTACTCACTGGACTGACTATGTTGAAGCATGTTGATGTTAATGTCACCCATTATTATAATGTTGTATTGGGAGAGAAGGAGACCACTAAGAACTTCGTCTAGTTTTACAAGAAAGTCAGTCACGCTACACTGGGGCGACCTATATATGACACCAATTATAACGTCTTTACCCTTAAATGCTAATGAGTCAGGACTGGAGGTCTCTTCTGACTTTTTGTCAGAAGAGACCTCCACAAAAATAGATTCGCAGAAATCGCACTCGATTATAATGTCTCCTCTCAGCCTGTACGGCAACACCTCATTCACAAGTAGCGCTACTCCACCGTGGCAACCGACTGTGCGACTGGAAAATTCTGTGTTATAACCTTGAAATGAGTAGTATACTTCATTATCCTTTCTCAACCAAGTTTCAGAAAGCCCGAATACAGTTATGGGATTTTCTGTTGATGTAATTAATGAACATAGTTCATCGTAATGTTTATTTAAACTACGCACATTTAAATGAAACAAAGAAAATGTGTTACACAAATATTTCTCGTCTAGGTCCTGTAGAGAGAAATATGGAGCAGAAATACTGATCGGTCACAAGAACCAAAGGTGCAGTCGCCGTCTCAGCCCTACGACATAAAATTGATATCTTCCTTGGTTTTGATCTGTAGAACTGGAGAGTCATCAGATTTCCTGGCATAAATCTTTCCTTTGTTTGTCCACAGATGCTTACAGTTTGTTATCTTTTTTCGTGCTACCGCAGCGCCCATCAGTTGTTTATTTGACGGTGACAAATGTTCATTGATAAATATTTTGGCAGCACCGGATAGTCCCAAGGACGCACAAGTTAACTTCTGCTTCCTGCCCTTATGGAGCAATTCGTCCCTCTTCGTTCGAGAAATCATGCGAACGATAATATTTTCCTGATCAGATTGCCGTGTTGGAACGCGGTGACAGATGTCAATGTCCGCATTCTCTAACTTCACTCCCGATATCTCAGCTATCTTTTTCACAACATCAGCGGGACCGGGTGCATCCTTCGGTACTCCTTTGATTTCAAGGTTGTTTAATCGCTGGTACTGTAATGAAGCAGATAGTTCTTGTTGCGTCCTCTGAACACATTTCTTCAGCTCGACGATTTCAGTTTTTAAATCATTCACCTCACAACGCAAGGCATTAAGTTCCTTAATGTCATTTTTGCATTCATTGAGGGTGTCATGACAATTTTGTATGCTGTCTTTCAAGGACCGGTTGTCGGCCCGCATTTCTCGTTTCAAGTCTTCAATAGCCTTGACAAGCTCCTTAATTTCTTTCGCGGACATTGTACAAGCAGTCAATGTACGAGAGCACAGAACAGGCAACAGTTCAGGCAACGGTTCAGCAGCAGTGCTGATAAACTAAACAAAATTACATAACAGAAAATGACGTTCTCACCTGCAACACGAATAGCGATTAAATCATGCGTACAACAAATGCACTGCCGCTGAAGTAAAGACGGGTCGATAACGGCAGCCTGCTTTTAAGAACCAGCGATGAAGTAGAGGGCGGGAGCAGCGAACAGGCAGCACCGGTTTAGATCATGTTGACAGGTGGATTCCAGGTGCCGATGTTGACTGCAACACGAATAGCGATTAAATCATGCGTACAACAAATGCACTGCCGCTGAAGTAAAGACGGGTCGATAACGGCAGCCTGCTTTTAAGAACCAGCGATGAAGTAGAGGGCGGGAGCAGCGAACAGGCAGCACCGGTTTAGATCATGTTGACAGGTGGATTCCAGGTGCCGATGTTGACTGCAACACGAATAGCGATTAAATCATGCGTACAACAAATGCACTGCCGCTGAAGTAAAGACGCATGATGCATCATACAACATCACATGGATTATACGCAACCGCACATGAGTCTCATATGAACCTATATGGTTTCCATAAAGATTTGTATAGGCTCATATCAAATTCATGTAAAATGATATGGCTTTTTTCATTGCCCTATGGTAACGATAATTGCACCCTGTTACGCGCAGAACATTGGTGGTGGTGGTTGCGGCGTGCTATTTCCGCGCGATCTGCCAGAAAACTGTCGCCTTACGAAAGCAACATATCCCATTTTCGAAGTTGAATGAAGAAGACGAGGTTGCTTCATTTTGCAGGTTAGGCAATATGGCGAACGACGTTGTGTCGGCGGCGCTGATATAAGCTGCGCTTCTGATTAACAACACGCTACCCTTGTTGCATTGACCTGCACTACACGAAAGAGGGTGATCCTTGGCACAGAGGGGCACAAAGGTTAAGTAAGGAAATTGATCCGTTAATGGTAAACAGTGCTGAAAATAGCTGAGGTAAGCATTATTGTCGACGTAGCCAATGTGTATGGGAGAGCTAAACCGCTATCATATGCTCGCACGAAACGTATTTGTGCAATGTAGGAAACTTGAATGGGTGCTGCTTTGATCCATAACGCTGTTGTTTTCTCAAGTAATTCCGCAATGCTAAAATTTGTGAACATCCACGATAAGAGGTGCAGTACGTTGACCTGAAGCCTACCATGCATGCATTCGTCACGAATATATCCAGTTTCATGGGAAATGCACAGACACTGTCTGATGTCGTCGAGACATATGCCTATGTTACTACTGTGGCTTTACGTGACTTTACGCCGCGAGAAAACTATTATCGTGAACGATGCCACGGTGCTACCTCTCGGTGCTTTAAATGTACGCCTAAGGTTCAAACCCCGCGGAAGGCAATGTAGCTAAGAACTTTTCGGACCAAGCCGTAGTCGTCCTCGGCCGGGTTCGAATCCCCAATCTTGATAGTATGCGGACCCGCAAACAGTATCCGAACAGACTACCAACTCATGCACCTCGGCCGGTGCTATGCCAAGGGAAACCTGAAACCAATACACCTGTTTCGAATTTTGGTACCAGAAAGAAGGATATACAAAAAAGAAAAAAAAGCCACACTTACAGTGCCAGCATCCTACTTGAACTGAGAGCAATATTTCTAGACATGATATGTGGCATGTCATATTTACAGCAAAATGCTGGTTTTCATTCGTAAGGAAAGCGAATCTTACGTAGTCGAGGGGACACTTTGTAGAAGACATGCGAGTGGGGTTCGAAGCTCGGTCGAAATAAAGGGACGCGTATTTGATTGGAAGGTGAATGCCAACGGCAAGTAGTGTTTTTGCTTTGGCCGTCAATGATTGGAAAATGCAAAAAAAAAAAATTAAAAAAATATTTCGGCTAGCTGATACACTTCTTACCCCGTCCTGCTACGGATCTTTCCCTTGCCGTCTCTTTACAAATTCTGAAATTATTTTTAATTGTGCTTCGGTATGAGAAGGCAGTATAATGCAATAGTGTGATCTTTAGGAATAATATCGTACGGGAAGTAGGCTGCGCATTTCGGAAATACTTTGCAGGGTGCTTCCACTACGTCTCCGCGAAGCATACATTTTAATGTATTTCGCTTATAGGTGATGCCTTACGTACAGTCGAGGTGACCTATGTTCGTCAGTGAATTCCGGACTTGGCTAGATATCCGCGTCGCCTTCACGATACGACAAAAATGTCCCCGAGCATGACCACAGCCATATTTACTTTCCATTTACCGGCAGCACTTTTTATTTACTTAGATTTTACTTGCAGCAGCCACGTCACCACGAGAGATGTCCAGCACGAGCAGTACCGACCCTCCGCATGATGAACCCCCTGGTAGCGGAATGACGGAGGAGAGCCAACCTTCTGGTGCAGAGAACCCTTCCGACGATCCCGCCCTGTTCTCGGTGCAGAACTTCGACCCACCACCTAGCCTGGAGCTGGTGTGCACCATATGCAGGGGTGTGTTTCGCCATCCGGTTGAGTTGCCCTGCCGGCATGTATTTTGTCGCTCCTGTATATCACAATGGCTAGAGCGACAAAGCAGTTGCCCCAACTGCCGTCATGAGGCGGCACCAACGTCAGTTATTCCTGCGCTTCCCCTGGTGGCAAATTTGATCGCCAGCCTGCAGACACGGTGTCCGCACGGTGAATGTCAGGAAAAGGTGAGCGCATCAGTGTTTATTCAAGCCAAAGTAACGATGGTAATTTTGCGAAGGTATTGTTTTTTGTCGTATACATATTCCAAAGTGAAAAATTCCAAAGAATAAAAAAAACACACACACACACACAAAATAACAAAATAAACAAACAAAAAAACAGAATATCATTGATAGAAGCTCTACCGTCGAGTGAAGTATTTTCAGTAAAGCTTTCACGCGGGCATGTTGATGTGCGAAGTTATTCCGAAAAGTTCCTCAAATTCACATTTTAATGACAATGCCGTGCATATACTTCACTTGACACGACGTAGCTAAACGTGGGTAAGCAGTCGGACAGAAAATGATCGTATGACAACTTTCATGTAATGCCAGAGAGCGACCTTTAATTCTAGTACTCAATGGTCACGCTGTCAGGCAAGCGATGTGGGACATTCATAGCAGTTGGTGTTCACTTATTACCTACATCAGGGGTTTTATTAAGAAAGCAGATGGGCTTCAAAACCAACAAGTACCCCCCTCACATACCTTCTACCTAGAGATGCAACACTTTTGAACTGCTGAAACAAAACGGTTTCTTTCATGTGTTTTCAACTCGAAAAGGGAAATTTTCGCTGTAGCAAGGCTTAGATTGATTAGCGAAGTTCAGAGAAAAAATCATAGTGTAAATATATTATTTATTTAGAACACAAGTACAAAACATAACAAGTTTAGTTATATGTAAGCATTAGCGGAAGGCTTGACTAGATCTAGGCAATACATAAAATATACATGGAGAAAATTGCCGGTAATTTCGACTTACTGACATGGAAGAAAGGCTTCTTGAGGTTTTTTATATGGAAGAACTGAAGAGAGAGAAGAAAAGTTGAACTAACTTTTCGTTGTTCAGCGGTTAAATAAGAGTCACCGTTGTTCACCATATCAATAAAAGTTGGGATATCATTTATCTGGTCTGACTCAAAAGGCAAACTATAGGGTACAATAGACCGACTCATATTAAAAGAAGTAGGCTAAACGGGCAATTTTGACTTCGGTTATCCAACATATTTTTCCAGAACATTATTTTTTCCGAATTGCAAAGTTCGGGCAATTTTCGCGACGCCAAGGAAGAAAAAAACAAACAAAAACTGTTTTCTCGTCCGTTTTTCTGTTTTTTTAGAGGCCTCCGCATCTCCATCCATCCATCGAAGATGCACAACAAATCAGCTGAACGATACAGTCCTGTACCAGTTTTTCCAAATACCGCTCCAAATATTAAAAAAATATCTAGCATTGAGCTCCAGAGTAGCTCTTGAAGTTTTCATCCTTGTCATGAACCAAAGCACCCATAAATATTGCTAGCTGGAGGCACTCCCCACAATGATCGATGTCCTTCGAACTGGAGCTGCCGTAACACCAGCCCTCATAATGATATTCAATGGGGCATTTTCCCGTTTTCATACCTTCCACCAGATACGAGGTCCGACAAAGTACGGCATTAAAGTGTTTGCCTGGAGTATTTCGTGATGCTTCTGCTTTGTCTAGAAGCACAGCCTTCTGAAAAACTAAACATTTCACTACCACCCCCTTCCAACAGATGACTCTTGAAACTCTGCAACGGCACATCCTGACTTGCGAATGGCGCCAGGTTAAATGTCCGGATTGCAACGTGTCTTTCCGCGCCGACCACTTCCAAAGTCACCATACGAACGAATGCCCGAAGCGTCTCATTCGATGCACATCCCACTGCGGCTTCGACGTGCGAGCCGAAGACATGCCCGGCCACAACTGCATCACGGAAATGAAACGCCGTCTCGCGGAACTCCAAGAGCAGCGTGATCAGCTTACCGCACAGCTGGAAGAGGCTCAACGAAGAATACAAGAGATGCAGAACGAACTTTACGGATTACGTCGATGGATTTCTGAGATGGGGGTGGATCCAGGTGGGACGTCTGTCCCAGCCCCACAGCTGTTCGTCCATGGTACAGGGTTGGTTTTGTCGCTTCTTCTCTCTCTTACGCTCAAGAACACTATGTCATGCGTTCTGTCACATTATGTTCTCGTGAAGCTCCCAAGTTTCATACGAAACTGTTGTGCGTTGGGTCAGACGTGTGAACACAAAAGAATAATGCGAGCGAGCTGGTAAAAGTATGACGTATAGGTCTCACCCTGACGGGAGGATATGACCTTCTAACGCCAACCACTCAAACGTTGCCCACCGGCGCACTGCTGATGATGACCAAGAACGCCGAAACAAGCTTCCCAGTGATGGTGTGGCTACGTTTGATGCTTATAAACATATGACGTATAGGCAGGCAGGATCTTCTTGAGCTTGAGGCTGGGGCAAGGGGACGAACAAATAATCCTACAACACAGGACAATGCTCAAACGAGCAATGAAGCAAAATTTCAGTACATGTAAGAGGGATAAAAGGGTAAGGGGGATAGGAACACAATAACATGACACTCTCGGCATACACGGAAATGTGACGTGTCTTAGGATAACAAGTTATCACAAGACCTCAACCAATACGTATGTCTCGCATTCCGTATACGCGGAGACGTCGAGGTTACGGTCTCTTCTGTTTCCTCGCCCTTTCGTTTCCCCTACATGCACAGGAATAAGGACCCATTGATGGTTTCAGTCATGCCATGCCTATAGTACATCTATTTGTTTGTCCCCTGCCTTTAACCCCACAGTCAGGAAAACGCGTGCTTAAAGGGGACTAACCAGACACTTTGACCCAGGCATATACGCTAGTGGTGCATACGTAAGCGGTGTAATGTACGCGGGATAGAGGTGCACAAGGGAGCTTCGGGATGAAAGCAGGAACACAACAGGTATTCTTGCATCAATTCGGTAATCACGGACAGACAAGTAACTCCCGTGAACATGTGTTTCCACTTCCGCTTACTTATAAATGGCCATGCGTTTTCTCTTACCACAGCTGCGGACCGCGTTATAACTAAGATAGAAGAAATACCGAAATAGATAATGATCAAGTTGTAATATGGAAATTGGCGACTTTAGTGACAAAATTGATTGGTAGACATGAAAGAGTTACCTTCAGGTTATGTTTCTAGTGTTTGTTATGCACTCCTGTGGCGTGAAATTTAGCCAAAACTACGCAATCGGAAATCAGGAAACTAGAACGAAATCACTTCGTGTACGTATTTGCAACGAACAGCAGAAAACAATGCAATGAATAAGATTATCCGCACATGCAGTTGCATCCTCAGGTTCGTCGTTCAAGTTTAATAGGTACCTATAGACGTCAACAAACACGTCTTGTCAGGAACAGAACTTGTCATACTTTTAGTGTTCTCCATGTCTCGTAATTGCTTCTGCGTCATTAGACCAGTACCGCCGCGAATATTTTAGAAGACTTCTATCGCGCACTGGATGGACATGATAATGCGAATGGATTTCACAACCTGAGTAATCCTTAGATGCTTTTTTCATGTAATTCAAATTTCGTGTAATAAGGTAGTTATATACTGATCTAAAACGTCATATTTGGCTTAACAAAGGGATGCGCACCTTATAGTGTCTAGGTACAGCAATAGTTCCCTTGCTATTTTCACGGCATGGGTTACTGTGTGGGTGCATATTCAACTAATGACTACGATAAGAAATAAGTATGATGAATGCGTGAAAACAGTTGTACAAGAATACGTTCCCGGCTTTCGGTTAGGTAACAATTTTGTAACAGCAGTTTTTATCACTTACCATGCAATGCTTACGCACCGTGCACACACCTTGGCGAACAGCATTGAGCCGTTTGAGCAACTGAAATGGAGCGTACGTTGTAATGGAGCATGGGATACAGTGCGTTGAACTATTGACTTGTTCCACTTTGTAGCGCAGCGCCAGATTACTGGTACCCGGTTCCTTTCCAAGTCCAAGCTACGGCCATGGTCATTGCGCCTGCCACAAATTCGGAAGAGCAGGTTGCGCTGCTGCATGATGCCAGCAGTGGGACTTCGTACTCGCAACAAGGAAATTTCGGTAGCTCTACTGCCCCGCTTCTGAGGCAGAGCGACACGGTTCGTTCCAGTAGCACCACAAGCAGTACCACGCAAGATTTATCTACTTCCAGAATCACCTCCATAATGGAACTTGGTGAGTGTCTATACTTTCTGCTGTAATTTTGAAAGCTTCAATCCGTAGCTACGTTGTTCCGCACACGGAATGCGTACAGTGCCAAATCGCCTGCCATCTTTCGGACTTGTGAATAGTTGCTATGTTGCGGGTTGTTGTTGTGCATGAAGTTGCGCTAAAACCGGGACTAATCACATGATAGATGTTACAGAAATGCAACCTCGTGTTTGAGAAATACGTATTACAAGTCTCTGACTCTTCATCTCCTTCAGTTACACCTACTGACTAGAGATGCAAAATTTCCGGAAACTTTGAATTGCTCGAAAAAAAAAAGTTTCTTTCGGGTTTTTTTCCGAAAAATTGAAAAAAAATGGAAACAAACGCGGTTACTGCTGAGTCGAAGCATTGCCGGCCAAACCACGGCATATGAGCTAGGAACTTTAGTAGTGCTCATCTTCTAAATGCAGAGCAGAGCATCCCATGAGACTGCTGTCCACTCAGCGATAGGGAATTAGAACAACTCGTTCACTCCGACCAGAACTCCGACATTATATGAACGCGATGGCGATCGGTTGGAACGGCCAGACGGAGCTCTAAGTTGGTGGTTGTTGGCGGATTAGAGACACCTAAGGCAATGTTGGCGGGTTGGAACGCATCAAAGGCACGGAAATTTACATTTTTGAATTTTGTCGCCTTGAAATTTGGGGCTATTTTTCCGGAGACGAGGAACAATCCCGAAAAGAACTGTTTTTTCCCCAAAATTTCCGTTTTTTTTTCCTGTGCTTCGATACTGACGCTACATCTGGATACTCAGCATCTTGTGGTTTTGTAATAGCGCAAATCAAAGATATCGCATTTGCAGTTTGAACAGTGATGTCGTCCATAGCTCGCACCCTACACAAGCACCAGATGGCTCTGCCGTTCAGCATAAGTCTATCGTCACCCCAATCCACTGATTTTAAGCGCGGTCACTGAAGATCTTGAAAGGTAGAAGTGAAGACGAAGAACAGTGCAATTGTTATCAGGGCCCTATGTAGTTTTCCTGTGAAAACAAAAAAAATGTGAGTCTTGGTATAATGTCTGGTATTCTGTAGCAGTTGAGCGATACTTCAGCGTGGGGTTGTGCAATATTGTAAGACAAACTTACTGGTACGAACTTGTGCAACATGCACCGTAATGTCCATTTAGCGCAGAAAAAAATATTAAACCTGAGTGCTTCACAATTAAGAAAATACCTGTGAAGTAACTAAGTTACTTTCACTATAACTTCATAGTAACTGTATCTGTACCTTAGTTACTTCTACAGTAACTTTTCCCAAGACTCAACGGAACATGCTGCAGCAAACCCTTTCTAGTTTGGGCTTGTTGCGCTAAAGTTCCACACGGCGACCGCAGCGCCAACTCCCCCAACGTCCTTTCAAAGCCGCAGTGTGGGCGATACATGCTTGTGCATCATCTGTGTGTGTGTAACCTCTGGCTAGACGATCACAATTGGCGCTGCAGAATACGGTTCGAAGAGCCCCTAAAGGTCGTGCAACTGGAGAGCGAGGAGGAGGTCATGGGACCAGAATACAAGATAATCCGAACGAGTATCCGTTTTTCTGTTCAGTTTGTTCTTATTTCTTTGGCTGTAAATGTCACAAAATGTGTATTGTGTATTCTTAATAGAAACGAGTTACTTTTCCGAGTATTTAGTATTTTACCCAAATGCTTTTCAATGCTGAATATTTAGTACTCTGCACAGTTCGTTTTTTTTTTCCTGCTACTCCGTAACTTAGCTTAAATACATTTTTCGAGTATCTTGTACAGGTCTGCTCTATCTTGTGCTGACGCACCAGAATTATGTTGTTGCCCATTGATGATGCACCTTACACGCACGAAGCTGCGTCACACCTCATCGTTATCTTCCCAGAAATGTTACATGTGACATGTCTGGATCATGCAATTCATCGCGTCTGCTCAGGAAGGCACTGACCCATGTGAATGAAGTTATCGCTGCCACTAAAGCTGTATTTCTAAAAGCACCTTATCGCAACTGCGCTTTTAAAGAGCAACTGCAGGTGGTTCCCGTTCCGCCAGAGCCCATAGGGACACGCTAGGAGTCTTGGCTAAATCCATTTCAGTATTACTCGTAGTTTTGCGGGTGTGAAGTCCATTATTAACGGTTTTCAGCAGACGAGAGCGTTGCAGGGAGCGTGCCCAAGGTGCCTTTCAAGAGAAACTCGTACAAGGAGATCTGTCTTGTTTGTGCGCCCATGACACATTCCTGACCGCTACTCTGGGCGGCGAGACCCTCACTAGGGACGCCACTGCGCCGCCTCTTGGTGGAGATCCTAGTTTCGGTTCGTTTCTGTTAGTTACAGTAAAAACTGTCATATTGGAATGAAAATGCGATTTACTTGGAACACATAACGTCGTTTTCGTCATGAATCACCAGGAAATATCAACACTGGACAGCCTCTTACACGTGCAATGCCTTGACACGCAATGCAACGTGCGAATACTGCCCGGGGACAACACCACGACACGGTTCGCTCAGTGAACACCAGGGGGCGGCTCCCAAACTTCTCGGCGCCAATATGGAAACTTGAGACCAGTGGGAATGCACTAATCGTGAACATCGACCTGACCCTCTCTTTCGCTCTTGCTTCTTCATGAAAGCATGAAATATATTTAATATGTCCATCCTCCCATTATAACTACCGGGTTCATCAGTAAAATATATTCCTATC
The DNA here is from genome assembly GCF_037126465.1 of Ornithodoros turicata. Classification (NCBI taxonomy): domain Eukaryota; kingdom Metazoa; phylum Arthropoda; class Arachnida; order Ixodida; family Argasidae; genus Ornithodoros; species Ornithodoros turicata. Next base: position 5,180,763 of record NC_088202.1, on the reverse strand, counting down.
GTGAGTTATGACTATGCCTTTTACAGCCTACTATAGGCGCTAAACCTGAGTTGTTTAGTGTCTGAACATGCGGTTTCTACTCACGATGTACACAATACAGTGTTTTTATTATTATTTGTAACATATATTTAATAAAAAGAAAGCTATGACAGCTGCACAGATGCCGATTTTGCAGCCATTATATTTCTAGTTGGACATTCTGTCGGCGAGAGTGTGTAATTACTAGATCAAAAGTAAACTTCGATTTCGTTAAGTGAACTTTTAAATGGAGGGCTGCTGAAAAACGTGAGGTAGTACAGTTGGGGCAATTGATTATTCAAAATCATTCTATATTTTTTTTTAATCTGAGACTAGCAAATACATTGAAATATCTATCCGAAACAACCAGTAGATAATTCAACAGTAGATGATTCGCAAGAAAGAAGTTTGTGCGAATCATCTACGATCGGTACTCACAAAGAAAATGTTTTTTTTTTAATACAACGCCCTCCTTGCGAAGCTTAAGATGACATCACTAAAACAACGTCGTTATATTCGAGATATGACTCTCTTGTTCCATGTCGCGCATGGCAAAATAAAAGTTCCTTCATTGTTAGCAGTGTCGATTTTCGTGCGCCATCTAGACGTTGTAGAGTCCATCGTACTTTTTATCCACGTTTTTGTCACTCGTCTTCTCCTTTGGCGCGCATGCAGTGTTGCTTTAATGACATTGGAAATACTAGTGTGGACATTTTTGATCTGATATTTATAGTCTGATATTTTTTTCATTCTTATCCTCTTTGTAATATTGTAATCTAAAAATTGTAATATCTTCTTGTAGGTTAACCTTCTTTTTCGTGCACCTCTATGTAGGCTCATGCTAGTGGCGGGCACGTAAAACCAATAAATAAATAAATAAACTTGTTATTTGCGAATGAGCGAAACTGAAACCACGCGTGGAGAACAACGCTCATTGGACGTCGGAGGGCCACGCAATTTGGAGCGATGGAGCTCATTGGAATAAGGCCTAATATTGCGCAGAGAAACCGCTTGTGACCCAGACAAACGCCTTCAAGCGGAAGTTACGTCTTTTCCTGTGGTCATGGTGGGTGTGGAGTCGCTTTCAGCTCATGTGGTTGGTGTAGCCAAAAATGTGGCTTTGAATAATGACTGGTTCCAATTCTGCTTCCTCACGTTTCGCCGAAACCCCGTGAGTTTAAAAGTTAAATTAGGGATTTTTGGTGGTCAGTTACCTAGGAGTTACATACCCTCGCCGACGTACTGTCTGCCTGGCCGTGCAATCGGTCGGCAAAACCGGCACCTGTGCTGTGCTCAGTTTTTTCTTTATTAATATATGTACAGTACAGAAGGCACACTGTGTATCACCCACCCCCAATAAAGAATCTTGAACAATGAAAAGCACTACACTCAGGTAGAAAACACGATACACGCATGTTGAGCTCCGCAAGGAGTTGTGGTCGAACATTGTGAGGTCGACAAGCAACACGCTCTCCGTGTAAGGGCGATGTTGAAACATTCAAGCTCACCATTGCGGTCATGCGCAAGTTTCGGCAAGTACTACTGTTTCCTCTGAATCAATGTCGTAACCATCTTTTTAGACTGACAGCTGTATGAGAGAGCTTTTGCGAAGGTCATGGCGAAGTGGCCCGTAACATTGTATTCGGCGCGCTATTCGCTGGCGCAGCAGCAAATCGGAGAGCAGATGAAAAAAAAAAAGTAATTATTGTGGCGCATAGGCGTTAGAATCAGACGTATTCTCTTATTTTTTGTTTTTTTTAGGGGGGGGGGGTTACAGCCAACCCACCATCCACCCACTACGACTCCCAATCTCTCTCCACCCTGATCTCCCTTATCCACCTCTATCCACCCCTAGTTGTAACTATCACTAACTGTTCCTAACGACCACTAACTACACAGCCGAACAGCAGCGACGCAAGCCTTCTTCCTCCCCGGAGAGTTGCCCCTTCGCCGCGCTGTCAGAGAGAGAGGGTCCTCCCTCTACCAGTGCGCAATACCAGGCAATAGGAAGGTAATAGGAAGGGGGAGGAGGGGTTTTCTCCGGGGCTTCACACATCCATCAGACGGTCACGATTTTCCAACTTGGGGGTTCTAATGCGAACGCATTAAAAGCTACAGCCGTGCGGGGTGCCAGTGCCGTCAGTGTATTACTCAGGCGCTATGCAGCGGCCACGGAGAGCGCGTCCGCAGTCAGCGAGTTCAGGGGCTCGGTATTCAACTTGTCCTTATCCCATAACGCGCGTTAAATGCATCACTTCTGCCCGTGATTCGCCACGAGCTCCCGCGCGGGCATATCAAAGCGGCTTTAAATATTTGAACAAATGAACTTTAAATGTGTAGATAACGACCGCTATGAGAAAGTTGAAGATCGGGGCCCAGGTCTCGGCGTGCCGCTGCAGAACGTGATATGCGTCGCATATCAAGCGAACAAGCTACCCAACGCGCTTTGGCTGCACGGAGACAACGTGGCCCAACAGTACGGAAACGCTAAGCGGTTGCGCTGAGACGCCGCCGAGAAGATTCGAAAGTTCGGGAACGTAAAGCCGAGGCCAAGAGGCGAAAGTAAATAAGTAAATAAAAAAGTAAAGTAAAAAAAAGTAAGCAAGTAAGTAAGTAAAAAAGTAAACTGCCCCGGAAACGCGTCCGTCGGAGTTTGCACGGGGCAGTGCGGTGTTTGCGGAGAAGTTTCTGAACAAGGAGTTTGGACATGTTTGTGACGTTTGCGATAGGCTGTGGTTTCGGATCGCCGTGGCGCCCGCACGCGCGCAGCACAGCGAACTGTTGCACGTAGACATTACGGCTTTTGCTATCACTTCTTCGCACACGGGTGCAAACGTGCGTGGATTTTTTTCAACTCCCATTCAACTGTGCATTCGTTTTATCCAGAGAAAATATGTCTTAGCGTCGTCTGTACTCTTTACCGCAGAGGTTCAAGTAGATGCTGATAGCACGGGCGGCTCATCGGATCGGCACTCTGCATCGCCACATCTCATGGTTATCGACTTGGCCAGTCAAGATACTGTGGCCTCCATGTCAGTTTGCCCAGGTGACCACGTTCGGGACGTCGGAGAGAGCAGTGCCATGTCATCAGTCAGTAACCAAAACGTGCTACCGTCGATAAAACCTAGGGTTAAATTCAACGAGTCCGGAGCGCTGGAACGGCATGACAAGGAGTTTGAGATGTCACAGTACGGGAGCCAAGATAGGCAGACGTCGCAACAGTGTCTGTCAGTGGATGCTACCACAGCGGGATGTAAGTGAAAAATAGAATAAATGAAATGAAAGAGAACAGAAAGAGGAGTGAAAGGAGACAGAAGGGCAATATTACTAAACCACATGCACCGCGTTACAATCGTAGCGCCTCGAACAGAACTAGACATATAAAGGCTCAAGAAAAGATCCGAGAAAAAAAAACAAAAAAAAACTCCTTTTCTATTTTTTCAATGAGCTCGAAGTAAGAGACAAAAAAGCTGTCATCATGTTTCCGCACGACATCTGTCTTTCTTCCTTTCTCTTTTTTTTTTTTTTTGACAGTATCACTTCGATTGTACAAAGTAAGTTTTGTTTTGAGAAGGCAACGACGTACCTCATGGCAGACCAGCGAAAGACAACCGTCGTCATTTTCTAATGGCATTTCTTTGTTTTTGTTCATTTTCTCTGTCAGTATAGTGAACTTTTGCAAAACGCTTCTAGGAGGGTAACTGTTCAGAGGCTGAAGCACACAAACCATATTTCACTTGCCATATTTCACTTGAAAGGGTTTCGTCCGCGCGGCTCATGAGCACCTGGAAACGTAGGAAATCATAAACACACAGGCAAAATGAGAACAGTCTCCACGTATCGTAAAGTGTCGTACGGCATTGCTGGTCCGTCAAGATGCATTCGCTACCCTGGTAGGTACGTTGCGACTTGTCTCGGGCTGCGTCCCAATACCCAGGTTAGTCGACTGCCTAGCAGTCTAACCAGAAGTGCCGCCATGTTAAGACTCGTTCCAAATCTCGCCAAGTCCGCTATTCAGTCGGCTACCGCCTAGTGCGCGTCGATGCAGTCTAGTTATACGCCTGACCATCTGACAGCCGGGATGGAGACGCGCGTTGACGGTACCAGCGTGCCCGCTGTTTCTGCTGGCTTTAAATGTAAAGTTACACATAATGGTATGTTTTTTTAAAACTGCGTAGAGAGTTGCAACATATGTTTAGTGTGAAGGTGACAGTTTATGCACGATGTCCTACAAACTTAGCGCATTAGACTCCTGCTGCTCTTGCGCCGTACGCATTTCTTGCGTGAGCGACGAGATGGCGCCACAGGTGCCTCGGCTAGGCAAGCCTGTTCCAATAGTGACAAGCAAAGGGTCTACTCAGCTGCCTAGTCAGGCGGCTTCGCGGGCGCGAGGTATTGGAACGCAGCCTCAATTTGGAAATGTGCGTACCAAACTACGCAACGTGGAGGCGCTGGAGCGCGCGGCCAAGAGCGATTCACAGGGAACCGTTCTCACGCCCAGAAGGGAACTATGTTCTTGAGTTCGAGGAGACACGGAGAGACAGCACGTGCTCAAAACCTGCATGGAGTACCTGCTTCGTTACTTGCTTGGAGTCTACCACCTCAAACTTCAGAAAATGTTGTCCATAAGAATAAGTATGCTTGATGGCACGTACCGATTGTGTTTTCAACATTGCATATTTTCCTTTTTTTTTTAAAAAAAGAAAGCATGTTAACGAACAGGTTTCTGTTCCAGCCATTCAAAATTTCGTGAAATTTTTAATTTCGACGCAGCACTGCAAAATTAAAACACGACGACCTTCCCATTTCCAGAAAGCTGCATTTGCAAATTTTCGTTGCTTTGAAGAGAAAAACTGAGGCAAATACTAGTCTAAAGTGGGAAAGGAGGTTGCAGTACTGATTCGAATAGCAACAGTTTGGTAGTTGGTTCACTGGTGACCTTTTGTGGGCATGAGCTCGTGGAATGTGTCTGCTTTTTGAAATATAGTTCAACCTCCCAGTACGAACACGTCTCCCAGACGGACCCTCCCCTACGGCGGACAACTTGGTTCCGGCGAGCATTAATGCTCTTACTTTGATACCTCTCGTGTTCGAACACCTCCAGTCAGCGGACAGGAATCCTGGTTCCGTGGCTGTCCGTGCTGGAGAGGTTTCACAGTTATATCGAATGATCACCAGTGACTTACCGCGTCTATCTCGCACATGTGGGGATAAAAGCAGACTTGTGCGTAACGCATTACTAGTATTTGCGTTACTTGTAATCAATTACGTTATCGAGTAATCAGTTATTTTTTGGAGAAATTACTCAGTAATTGATTACTTTTCCGGCAGATGTCCTGCCCCAAGTCACGCCCCTCATGCCGTCAGCTTGTGTTACATTAACATCAGGTCATTGTAATAACGTTCAGGGTCTCTCTCCCTAACCTCTTCCTGAAGCTTTGGAGGTTTAGTGAGTCATGGCGAAGTTCCAGGTAATGTTCTTCCAAAATCGGGTCAACGTCTCCCCAGCCGATAAATACAGTAGACGTACAGATCTACCTGTCCTACGCGTTTTTGTTTTTCGTGTTATTTCAGCTATTCCGCTTCTGAACTTTTCTTTTTTTTTCTGAGGCACAGAAAGACGGGTATAATTTGCGTGAATGCAGAGTAATGACCGGAGTAACGCCTTACTCTGTTACCCGTTACTCAATTAGATTGGGAGTCGAGTAATTGGTAACGGTAATCAATTACTTTTTGCGTAGAAGTAACGGTAAAGGTAATCAATTACTTTTTTCGAGTAACGGGCACAACTCTGGATAAAAGTCACGTGAACCAGGATATCTCTATCGTTTCATTGGTTTTCTTTTCGTTTTGTTTTTTAATCTTTTGCAAGTGTCGTGTCGGTTGTCCGGTGACGTACAATAGAATCTCTCGAATGCCTTTAGAACACAGGGTTTGCCTACCGTGCCTGATGATGAGACGCGGTTGCTTATATTATTACGCGCTCGATGACGGCACGAAACCTGCTGTGGCTACATCCGTTGTGTTCTATGGGCCTCATGAGATGCACAAGCTATAACGTCACCTGCAGAGTGCGAACATCGTATTCACCTTTGAAATCTCGAATGTAAGAAAGGGAACAAACAAATCAAACACATAAAATGCCTCTTGTCCACTGTCGACATTTTTTTTTTAAGTTGACCTTTCATAACCACAAATGATCTGATCTCTGCACAGCCGACTGCACAACCCAACCTCCCAGTGAAGACTATCTCTCGGGGTCATCTGCTACGACGCATTTTCTGGCGACTCGTCGGAGATACTGTGTGCCCACGCTAGTTGGGAGCCGATCGTCGACCGTCGAAATCGCTCCGGAAGCCAGGCCCAGGGTCACCTTGCAACGGAGCGACGTACCACTCAATATTCGGTCCGTCAGACAGAGAAGCAGGAACCTTGTCAACGCCAATCAGCAAGATTACCATGTGCCAGGACCGTCTTCGCACACTATCTCCCTGTCGATTTCGCGTAGCTTCAATGATGGTCACGTTCAACCAGGTAAGGTTTACATAAGCCATTGGATTAGGCAGTAAGGGTGCCCTTAACTACCCCCCAGAGGAGCGGTGAGGCACAGGAATTGCACTGTGATGTGTAACATCGTGGGTGATTTTACCCATGATTTTTTGGTAAGGTAGCATTTAGCTGGCCTGGTCTTCCACAGCTGACGAAACGATTTTTAGTCACAGGCAAGAATTGCTAATGTAACAGCATTGTACATTGTGTAATGAACTTCACCATTAATTCTTAACCTAAAACCGAATGTTGAAGAAACTTTGTAATCCTCTACTTTTTATTATTTTCTTTTTTATTCTTTTTCAATAGGAACATTTGGAAGTAACCTGCACTACTGAAGTTAAACTTGTCTCGCACACATTAAGGTCATGCTATAGCTGATTATTTACTGCTCTCTTGTACAAAATAGGAAACATCGATCCAGAAATTCAATTATTGAAGGTATAATCGCACGCTTCTGATTTGGTCATCTGTTAGGACATTCACATAGAAATGTATTTGCGTTATAAACGCGAGAAAATCGCCCATTCAGTTTTAAATTTCACGAATCTCCCTCAGCACTGCTTCAGTGGAAATAGCAAATGACTGGCCACTGTTCGGCCCTGAACCCAGAAATTCAAATGGACTGTGCCAAGATTCTTTTAAATTTCTAATTAACTGCATATGCCAAAAGGGATATGCGCCCGTGGAATGTTGTTAGCATTCCCTAAGATATGTACAACAATGTAGGGTGAAACGCTGAACACATTACAGGAAGGTTTTCTCTGAAACTGATACTGGGTAACTGGTACGGGTAAGAAAAATGCTTTGACTTGTGAGGAGGTATTGTTACTACGCACTGATGTTGCTTAAACCCTAGATTGATAGATACAAACTTGACGTGGTCAGTCTTCTCCTGTGTTGTGAGTTTATTTGTTCCTCCACTTGTCTTCATCCCAAACTCAGGGATATGTTGCCCACGTAAAGTTTACACCAGCTCGCTTGCATAGTCCTTTTATGCTCAACGATAGATAAAAGTTCTATTTTTGTCAATTTCAATGGGGGAGGACATGAGAAAAAAAACGGTATGCTTTCGACAGTTATTCGCATGATTATTATTTTACAAACACGATGTGGCTTTACGCCTTGTTTACGGACATCACGCCATCAAAATTCCTCAACTAAATTTGCTTGGGGTAATCGAAGTTATGACAGGAAGGTGTGAGCGACCTTTCATGTTGGTTGTCTGCCACCTCCCTGTTCTCTGCTGTGTTTTCTATCTCGCACATTTTGTCACACGTTCGCGCACAATGCCGACTCCAGTCACCGAAAATTGATACAACTCCCCCCCACCCCCCGCCCCTTCCCCGCCTAAGAAAATATTTGGGATGTAAGGAGCCCTTTTTAGTTGAGCTTCATTCAGACTTCGGCAATTATACCTAAACATGTTACAACGTAACTGCCCACCGCCCTGTTGTTTGCAACACTGCCCCGTGCTTCCGATTCAGGACAAACAACTGGCCTCACCCTGACACTTTTCACATGTATTTGACAGCTGCACTTAACACATCCGAAGAATCCAATGGAGGAGTCCTGTCGCCCGTTTCAACCTTTGCGTCTGGCCCTGAAACGTCGGCGTCCAGTTATGGCTACCTACCCCTGATGGATAGCTGCTCCGAAATTGAAATTCACATGGCAGCACCACAGAGAGAAGACGGCGGAGTCCCACTGCCCATCGATGGCATCTGCGTTGATATATTAGAAATGCTCCCTCTGGTACCTGGTCTAGCGGGCCCGTTCGGCTTTAGCGCTTCGTCTGTCTCTGAAGTCAGCGCAGTGAACAGACCAAGAGGTACCGTTGATGTCAATGCTGCGATTGACGAGAACGGCGTCATCGAAACGGATAGTGCTGACAGACAGCAGCCCCCGTTTTCTTAGCCGCTACGCCTCGAGGCCTCTGAATAACATGGTTAGGTGACATACGCAATAAAGAAGAAAGGCAGATTTCGATTGTTGTTTTCTTGTTTAGTGCACCGAACAGTTTCATGTACACTTTTGCTTAAATAACTTCAATAACAAACACAACGTTAACGTAAACTAACTGTGGCGGCATAGGTAGGAAACAAACAAAAGGCATATCCTCCCACTTCGTAGCCCTCATATTCCAGCAGTCCTTAAACACAGGAGACATCACGCGGGACTGGAAACTCGGAAAAGTGATTCCCATTTTTAAATCTGGAGACCGTCATTCCCCATCTAACTATAGGCCAGCCTCACTAACTAGCATCCCGTCTAAGCTCATGGAACTCAGAACACATAGTAGAATTTTTAGAAAGTAAAGACTTCTTTTCCTCCCACCTTTCCCCCCACCTCGGTTTTCGCAGAGCGTTTTCTTGCGAAACCCAACTAGCATCACACGCTCACGACATCGGTACCGCCCTAGACAATGACAATGACCTGAATGTGATGTCATATTCCTGGACCTGTCAAAGGCTCTCGACAGAATTTCACACACTTTGCTACTAAACAAATTATCAGTACTCGATCCGTTGGGTGTCAAATGGATAAGCAATTTTCTGCAAGACCGTGCCCAGGTAGTATATGCTAATAACCGTTACTCCTCATCCCTGGTCCCGGAAAAAATGGTCCCGGAAGAAATGGTCCCGGCTGCGAGGTCGGAAAAAATGGTCCCGTTGACTTTCTTTAGGATGCAGCTTCACTGTGAACGTACGTCATTTATGCAATTTGTAATTTTCGGTTTTCAAAAAGTGTCCAGTTGGGGTGTTTTGAGCACGATTTCCCCCGACAGCGGCGCCGTCAACGTTGCGAAGGTATTGTACAGGATGAAAAATATGGCGACATCGACGACAGAGAAGCCAGCAGCTGTTGTTGCCCAAACAACACTATGCCTTACTCTTGGGAAAAAAGCTTCGCTTAGATCCGAGGAGAAGCGTTGCATACGCGCCCAAAGATCTTCGCTTTATCTTCCACAGCCCTTCGTGACCTTATAATGGATGGTGACTCGACATTAACACGCGGCACCACCCCGGAACCATTCTTAATACACGACAACGGACAAGATGCCGAAAACCGCATCATTGTATTTGCCGCAGCAAGTGGCTCAGGCTCAGGCATCTAAGCGAGAGCACGTTATGGCTCATGGATGGCAACTTTGATGCTGCTCCAAAGCTATTCAAGCAGCTCTATTTTATTTTAGCCCCTCTCGGAGACAGCACCGTATCAGTTGTCTATGCTTTTATGACTTCAAAAACCCAGGAAGCGTGTGAGGAACTTTTTCAAGCAATCATCGATGCATGCGCTGCCTAGGGTACACTCTAAAGTCCGTAACCCATAAATAGAAGTAAAAAACTTGCAAACTTTTTACCTCTATTTCTAGAGGTAACTATGTTACCTATACTCTGAATAACCCTTGTACACAGGTTAAAGCATAACCTGTAGTCACTTTCCACGTTGCTGCCTATGTAACTCTTACACAGAGGTTAAAGTATAACCTATACCCACCCACTGCGTTGCTAGGTTTGTAACCTTTATCTTAAAGTTATTCAGTGAAGCCATCTACACAGGAAGGCGGGGTGAGGCGTCCCTGAGAACATTGCACGAACTCCTAATAAAAGAAGCACACCACAGAGAAATGTGTCCTAACAGTATTGGGTAATCATAACTATGCGCTCGCGGATGCCGATTTGCCTGTACCTGAAGCAGAGTAAGCTCGACACGCGCATCTTTTTGGAAAAATAATAAAAAATCACAATACTAAAAAAAATTGTGGAGCTCAGTTGCAAAAAAAAAAAAAAAACGAGTAAGAATGGAACCACTGAAAACAAATTAAACGCATGTCACGAGTTTCCAAAAACCTCACGGAACTAAATATCGTTCACTGCATGCCGCTATGTAAAGTACTTCATTAACTAAAAGGTTCTGACACGTTCTCAAGGACACCTTGCCCAATAAAACGCAGGAAATGCTAAACGAAAATATGAAGCTTTTCTTTGCAAACACAGCGTTACTTTATTATCAACGGTTCATACTACATAGTATTCTACGCAAAATACTCGAAAAATATACTGTAAAATTCTTTATCATCTTCATATGACACATGGAAAGACCATTCAAAGAATGAATTGTAACATATTAAATAGGAGTAATATTAAAAGTTCAAGATGCAATACACTTTGCACTGAAAGTCAAAATCGAGTTCACAAGTCTCTTCTTCAGTGGAGCAAAATATCTCCGAAGGATCATGCAGAGAAAAGGCATATATGAAATATGAGTATTACTAAACTGCAGAACACCTTGCACTGAATGTACATATAACGGAACTGAGTTGACAAGTCACTTTTTGACTTTAGCAAAATAGATAATTCGTAGTCATCTTCACATGACGTGTAGAAAAATTATCTAAATGAAAGTTTAATGAGATAAAGAACCCCAACGCATTTTGCACTTAAGGCACGTTACAAAAAATCAGGGGTTCCTCATAATGCAACTTCCGAACCTGATCTGATTTTACCAAAGTGGTGTCAATCTGCACACCCATTTCCTGAAACAATTCCTCTATGCTGCTTACAACGCAATCGACAACCACCTTGGAGCACATGTGGTGGCCCTCTGGGTTATGGCATAAATAGCCTTTTTTTTTTTCAGATTATTCTTCGAACTTTGATCTGTTCTTTCCATGTGCTCAAGTAGCTCACCTATACATTGTGTTGGCTGGCTCATCCTGTCATGTTATGTCATCCTGTACTCGTGTGCTTAACTAAATACAAAAATTCAAATGATGTACATGTATCTTTAGATGGTTTCAAACGTTGTTCCACAAGTATCACAAGAAGGGAGAAAGCCACACCCAACACACTGAACAACGTGGTCACAAAAGCACTGGAAATACCTAGTCGACAATCTACAATGTTGGCAAATATAGGTTCGTACATGGCTGGCTGGCTGGGTTTGCGACGAATCCCGAGCTTGCGGAGAGTTGTGGGAAGGACCTGGTTTGCTGCTATCTCTCTGAGCCTCTGCAGAGTTATAGACTGGGATTGGGCTGCTGCTGTATTTCTGCTGGACTGTTCGTATGTACTTCTGTGGCACAAGATACCTAAATATAAACCGCAACGTCAAAAAGGGGGCGCGCTGATTGTTTCATTTTTACACTAACCCCCACAGTTTACGAGTGCAGGAACCATTACCCACACTATTCACTTACCCTCTGCCACAATACTGCCAGGTAACTCATGGCTGTGTCCATCAAATTTGGAACCAGTGGAGCTGCGCTATGGGTTACCTGCGAAGAACAATCTTTTTTACTACAATATTCTGCACAAATTGCAAGGCCATAATATATCGGGTGCTTTTAGTCCTACCACATTCTGTGCTATTGCGCCGAATGCAATTGTAACGTTAAAAATGCTTTGCTCACGACGTCTCAAGTTCAAAACAACCTGCGAAGAGCCAAATGATAACGGTTACACAAGTCTGACGTGGAACCGCGCAGCTTGCTTATCCTCCTTTTCGGGATTCTATCATGTAGTCACAGGCAACCAAGTGATGATAACCGACATTTCAGTGCAATGACAGAAGAAAAAAAAAAGACCATAAGCGACCGTTAAAATAACTGGTTAGGAATCGACTTAAACAATAGTGAAGGAAAAGAACGAATGTCTAATTCAGGACGAGGAAGAAGCAGTCGCAATTATGATGCGTCTTTGGGATCACTAAAAGCGAATGCATCAAGAAGTTTCACGCAACGCAATCACTTGCTCAACGCATGCATAAAGCGCGTTCCTCGTGTTACTAACCTGTTTCACTCAGTGCTGCATGCTTGGCTCGTGCATGGTGACAATAACAGCATGCTTCTTCCATTGCATGTCCATTTTCATCCATTTCTCCAATAAATGCATCACGATCACAGCCGGCGTCCGTGCAACGTCCCTGTGTGAAACTTCGAATGTCTGTGTGCGTCCGTCACATCATATATCCACCTGCGAGCTTCGCCCATGCAACATTGCACTAACATGAGAGTGAACTACGCAGGAATGTAATAGCAAATGCAGAAGGTTACTTACTATGTGACTTTGAATTCCGTTGTTTCCAATGCAACGGATGTCGAAGCGGCGAGGTACCACACAGCAAGCGAAACGCTCCTCCCGCTTTTTCCTGATACACGCTGTTGCCAACTGCCACTTGACGTGCAACCTCCACCTGCCGACTTTCGCGAAACTGCGGACCACTTCGCTTTTATAAGTAACGCTGGTAACTTCTCCAAAAGCGTAACGCCGTCCTTAGGGGTAACGCCACTGTTTCTCTCGCAATGTAACCTGTAAGAGGGCAGCGCACGTCCGCATGTAACCTTTGAATGGGCTGTAACCTTTACATCGAGCACAAATAACTTGTATTTCACAAGTTAGGTGCGTATCAGAGTAACGTTAGAGGGAACTAGATTAAGAGTGCCTTCACCTGATGTTGTCATCACGGACTTCGAAAAAGGCGCCATGAACGCCGTGAAGAAGTGCAGACACGAGGCTGCTTTCTTTCACCTGTGCCAGAGTACATGGGCAAACATTCAGCAGCTGGGACTAAGTACAAGGTACAAAGAAGAAGAGGAGTTTCGCCACTTTATTGGCATGCTAGATGGCCTCGCATTCCTTCCCCTTCGTGACATAGAAGCGGGGATGTTGTTTCTGAAAGCTGTCGCTCCAGGAGAAGCGGAAGCTGTGGTCGCCTACTTCGACGAAACATACGTGAATGGAACATACCGTCACGTTGGAAGACTCGACGATAACCCACGGATTCGTCGCACACCAGCAAGGTTCCCCCCTGAAGTATGGAATGTCCACGACGTCACCCTGGACGGGGGAGATCGAACAAACAACCATTGCGAAGCATGGAACAGAAGATTCGGCAGCTTGATCGGCCACTCCCACCCCACTGTATGGCGTGCAATAGATGCACTCCGCCTGGAGCATTCAACGGTAGAAGGGAAGTTAGCACAGTCACTCGCGGGAGTTCCGCTCGTGAAGAGGCAGAAGGCTTCCACCTTACAGCTGCAGGAGAGGCTCCGTCGCCTCTGTCAAGGTTATGCAGACGAAAGGAGGACACTCGAGAGCTTTCTACGGGGCATCGGGCACGCAGTTCGCTTGCGAACGTGAATCACATGTAATCTTGTTGAAGCAGTTAGTTGGTTGGTTAGTTAGTTAATAAAATGAAACTATGGTGATGTCAAAGCAGTAAACAGGCGAATTCGAAGTTTTTGGCCCTGAGTTTGAATATAGGATATCACACATCGCTTCAAACTAATAACATATACTAAATAATTAAGATTAATAAATAATAACGAATATAAATAATAATAAATAGATATAAGTAATTAATAACTTAACGAATATACATATAAGCGTATAATCAATCATTTCCAATGGTACCTAGTAGGTGAGGCAGGGAAACAAACAGGACGACGACATACAGCATCAACAACGCCCGAAGGTAGCATTTCATTGAACTCATTTCGTATGGTACACGCAGAGCTTTACTGTTGAGCGCCCAAAATGTTTTGTTGTAATTAACTAACTCGAACAAAACTAATCAAATTCTCTCCCGCTATTTAAGGGCCCAGTCCTCATTAGAACCTCTTTCTACTGCCATGCGGCAAACACAAAAAAGTCGAACACGGGGTCATTTTTTCCACCCCCGCCGGCCTGGACCATTTTTTCCGGGGCCATTTTTCCGGGACCATTTCTTCCGGAACCCTATATCCTCACACATTCTCTTTATTCGCAGACGATTGCGTCATCTACCGCCCTATTTACTCCCCAGTAGACCGCCTAATACTACAAATGACCGAAATATAATCAACGAGTGGTGTTTAACCTGGCACATGTCGCTAAACCCTGCTAAGTGTAAATATGTTAACTTTTCTGGCAAAGACCAAGCATCATCGTCGTCGCACACAGTCAGCCGATCACCCATAGAACGCGTCGACACTTATAAGTACCTAGGAATACACTTTCCATCAGACCTATCATGGAACGCTCATGTCACGCACGTACTATCCGATACATATCACTGTCTGGGCTACCTTCGCTGACATATCACACATAGTTCTCCGCAAAGCACATGGCATACCTCACCTACATCCGGCCAAAGCTTGAATATGCGAGCGCTATATGGGATCCTCAGCAAACGAATCTTTCAAACAGCATCGAAGCTCTACAGAACAAAGCTGCACGCTTCATTTTTAACGATTATTTCCCCTATAGTAGTATTTCCCCCACTATAAAGTGCGCCTAATGCGTGGTTCACACTACAACTTCTCTCCGTTGCGGTTACGGTGCGGATCCAGTGCGGAGGCGGCTGTCGTACGACACGTTGTTCAGGCATATGCGTTCTTGACAAGTCAAACGCTTTTGGTTGACCAATCACTTCTCCACTCCACCATGTCTCCATTCCACAGGCAGCCATGAACAGGCAACGTGATGTGGTCGGCGAAACTTTGAGGGTAATTGAAGCGTATCTGTGTCATACGGAGCGCGTAAACTGGCCACTTATTGTTCAAATGGCAGCAGCAGCGCTTCTGCTGAAAAGAAGGAATAAACGACGACAACAGTGGGTTCGCCAAATACTACAGGAACGTGCCCTGCACGGGGAGTTCAACCAACTAGTTCAAGAAGCGCGCCTGCATGACGACAAGACTCATTTTGGATATCTCCGAATAACGAAAGAACGGTAAGCACACAGCTTTAAATGTGGTGGGGATGTTACAGGCCTACCGGACATGCTGTAATGCACCTGGGGCGCATTTTGAGTTAGCACCACTTTGGAATTCCCTTTCACTCAGGTGCATTGATTTTACAGATTTGACCATCTCCTTGCACTTATCGAGGCCCGAATCCAACGCTCTGACACAACTTTCCGTAGGGCGATCCCTGCTGCTGAGAGGCTGTCCCTCACTTTGAGGTAAGCGCTTAATTAGATGATTCACACAAGGCGGCGCTGAATGTGTACCTGGTACTTGGCTCACGGGTCATCCTAGTATATTTGTTCCCTCAACTACCGAATTGGAAAATCCACCACGAGTGGAATCATCTGAGATACCTGTGAAGCCCTTTGGCATGCTCTGGAGCCCTTCTACCTTCAGGCATGTAGTCTGCATAAAGGAACGAGGTATCAATATTAGTCCTTTAGATCAACAAGTGTTTTTCTTACAGGCTCCAACTACGCGGACTTGGGACAGGATTGCAAGAGATTTTGATGAACTGTGGAATTTCCCACACTGTGTAGGCGCTATCGGTGGGAAACATGCTTTAATTCAGAACATGTCGAAGACCGGCTCCGAACATTTCAATTACAATAAATTCTACAGCGTGATCCTCCTCGCAGTGTGCGATGCCCAGTACAAGTTTACAAATGTGCACATTGATGAATCTGGTCGCCTCAGTGATGGGGGAGTATTTCGAAACACCGAGCTTGGCCAGCAGCTGCTCTCCGGTCACTATAATCTTCCTGCCCCAAAATGCCTGCCTGATTGTTCAGTCATGCTATCGCCCCTAGAAAGATGGATGGTCTCCCGATCGGTGCCGACGGGCGGGACGCTTGCGCAATGACGTCGCGCGAGGGCGCTAGTCGCAGTCGGCGTGCTACCCCAGTAGCCGGCCGCTTCCCGCTACGAGCTTTGCAATCGCGCAGTTTCTTGCTTGTTTGTTTAATCATTGTAACTACAACATCGTGAAACATATGGACGTCATGCCTGTCATTTTATTCCACTTTGAAGCATGTGCTCGTAATCTACTTGATCCTTAAATGCTTTGAAAATAGCCTCCCAGTGCTGCTGCTCTCCGCGCTCAGCGATTAGGGCCTGGATCGTCGCTGATCCTCTGAAGTGTTTCATTGTAATGGCAATTGTAATTAACGAACCACACGACACAACGCACGCTAGTAGTGAATTCCTTTTATTTATTTAGCCATGGACATAAGAATGTTGCACAAAAGAAAAACAGACCAATGGTCACATTACACGCATATTCCGCTCGTAGCATTTGCATTATCACAATTACTATTGCACAGACCTTAAACGAAAACGCAAATGCCATAAAATTACAACTCGCTCTTGGCAATATGACTAGATGGATATAATGACTTGGACAGCATGACTAGACATGCTTCAAGACTTAGGTACATACAAGATCCTTCAGAGATAACAGCACAGTTTTTCGCAAAGTAGAGTTCATTGGATGTGGTAAAGGTCTTTGTTGTCGGCTTCAACCCAGAACCGGAGCACAACTTGAGGTTTGCGGTCTCTAACAATAGTTCTTCATCTGTGGTAGTCCTTATATCTTGGACCTTCCACTTCTTCCCATAGAGGTACACTGTCGCGCTTGCAGCAATAGTGTCCGAGGCAGCGATATCAAAGATGACACGTCTGCTGACATGTAGTGTGTCTAATGCTCCATCATCGCTCGTATGACACTGCACGAAAGTTAGCAGGTCGCTGACGTCGGGAAGAACAATCTTCGTCCACGGCAGTGGTGCTTGAAGCTCACGTAGAAGCTCACTATGCTTGGAGCTCATGTCGTCAAGAGGACTATTTTCAGTTAGCACATCAATTTCTGCAGCCGTCGGAGCCTCTGTGCGTCGTTTTTTTTATGGTGGTGGTAGCGTCTGCTCGCTGAAGTTGCGGTCCTTTCTTTTTCGCGGCAGAGGCTTTGTTAGGTACTTTGGAGCATCAGGAAACAACGTGGGAACAGCATCACTACTTTCCTGAGGCACGTTGTGTGGAATCTCAACTGTACCCTGAATTACAGTTTTGAAGCTCCTCTCGATGTAGCAGGTCTCAAAATGTCTTTCACTGACGACACTTGCTTCGTCGAGTGCTTTGTCACCACGTGCCCACTGCAGTAATTTATCGGGGTCTGTTGGCACCCGGAAGAGCGAGAATTTCAACTTACACGAGCGGTACCCACTTGTACAACCGAGAACAAAACATGTGCTGTCCCGCGTCCGTCGACTCCTGGATGCTATGCCGTTTACGTCATAACAAACTTCGCAGAAACTTCGCCACAAACTTCACAATCACATACTGTTTCCTCAAGGCTTCACAGACGTAATTCCTGACGACAAGGACACGACACAGCCTTTCACAAAATGCAAAATTACATCAAATCAACGCAACGGGACCCACGCACCACAGCGACAAAACGGCACGCCGATTATGCGCAGCGCCCTCTACGCTGTCATCCAAGGGGCTGCCACTCTCCTCCCATGGAGAGATGCGCGCGGTGGGCAGACTATCCATCTTTCTAGGGACTATAGTCATGCTGCCTCATGTACTGGTGGGGGTGCAGCCTTTCCTCTTCTACTGAATTTGATGAGACCTTACCCTGGGAGGCAGCTGCCCATCTAGAAGGCTGTGTTTAACTACAGATTGTCACGTGCAAGAAGAATAATCGAAAACAGCTTTGGTATACTTGCCAGCAGGTGGCGTATCTACAGGCGACCTATCTGTGCCAGCCTACCAACCCTGAAAGCAATTATTATGGCAACGATCTGTCTTCACAACTTCCTTCGAGTGTGCGACAGCAATGAAAGAACAGGACACTGCTTGTATTGCCCTGTCGGGTTTGTAGATATGCAGGATGCATCAGGAAATGTAACAGAAGGAATGTGGAGGAGGCAAGTGACTGATAATGATGCACTTCAAGATGTTCCGCGTCTAAGCACCAACACGTATGCTGAAAGTGCACGACAGACTAGGGACACATTTGCAGATTATTTCTGTTCAGTGGGGGAGGTACCGTGGCAGTACGCTAAGGTCTACAGAGGCAGAGCGCCCGAGTAGTGAATGACATTTGGAAGTGTACATAGTGTGCTGTGCTTTTAGTGCTTGGAACGCGTGCTGTATTTTCTGTATAGTCTACAAGAACAGGAGACGGTTAGTGACCTTTTCAGACTGGTTTCACCAACACTGGTCATCTTTGAACCAAGATCAAGGGTTGCTTAAACTGAAGTGAACACACTCCACCAAAACCAAAAATGTGGTACAGTATCACCCATGACAGTGAAGCTCCCCCGTCATCTTCATATAATGCATGTGATTTTTTATGAACATTAGTTGGTTATGTGATGAATGTTTCAGTGACAATAACTCCCTTTAGTGAAGCAGAGTTCGTTAAATTCAAGTTAAGGGACTGTTGGCCTCGGTTCAAATGTTGGTAGTGGTGAAACCGGGCCTATGCCTGGAAGCTATTCCTCATATGTAGCAAAAAATTCGGGAAAGACAGAAAACCTTGTTGAATGCAGAACGGAAACAGAACCCGGAAAAAGAACCAGTGCTATATTTCTGCTACAACAAAATTTGTAGTAACATGTTTGTTTTGTACGTAGTAACTGTTTTGCAGTAACGGTCCACATGCCATCAGGTATACGCCATCCTGTTGTAGACATGTGTATATATTTGTGGAACAACATATTGTTAAGCAAGTTCTAACTAAGGCATGCATCGCAATGTACCAGTGAAAGCAAGAATCTGTACATAATAGAAACGTTCTTTTATTCGAACACCTTTGACTTTGTTTTTATGACAGCTGCACAGCTAGTGGGCAACCAAGAAAACCAGACCGTACTTGCTGCCCCTGCATGTTCATCACTACTTTTCATGGTTACTCACTACTTGGTCAGAGCCTGAAGCATCACATACACTGTACACGAACATCTGTGTCCATGAACAAGACACAGTGTGTGAACAACTGTGTGTGAACAAGAATAGGAGTTGTGTCCCAATGTAAAATCTCAAATTAACTGTTTACGTTTATGAAGACAACGAGACCCTACTACAGGGACGAGAACTGTAAGTCAAACATCAATTGCTTTATTTCGATTTTTGCAAGTTGCCTTGCTTCAACATTTAGGCTTTTTAGTGTTGTTTTCAAGCTCAGTAAAAACATAAGGTCGCAGTCAGACACGTCGATGTGTGACTGTTGGCATTCATTGGTGGAGATTTTAGTACTTGCTGCAGCAAATACCTCAACAAGGACATCATCGTCGCTTTTCCTGTTTCTCTTGGGTTTTGCAAAAAGTGGCACCTGGTTCAGTTCTCTCCGCCGCTTCCAATGACCGGAAAGCTGGTGAGGGAACAAGACCAGCCCGTGTCATGTCCTGAAAATGGAAGAGAAACGCAGCAATATTTCCATGTTAACTTCACACAACAAAGACCTTATCTTCAAAGCTATTATATGTGATCACCATTTAGCCTCTCTAAAGGAATTACTAGGTACACTAATCTGGCAAAACAAGAGACTCGTAAAACAAGAAGCATTTGGCCCTGCGTGACTCATCTATTCACGACAACCCTCATCCTTGATATTGATCACCAAGCATAGTTGTGTTCAATGTACAAACTTTCACATGCTTTCTTCGCCCTGAGATAACGTACCATAGGGGAAGCACTGTCTTCTGATGTGTCAGAGGTGGGGGTTAGACTGCCTGAGCTTTCACCTGGCAACAGTTCCTCAACACACCTTCAACTCTGCTGGTCCACTATCGCAAGCAGGATCTCTACCGTCAAGAAAAGCGAAGAGTTCCTACCATAAAGAACCACTTCATAATGATCTGATTCGTTCACATCAAGCACTGGACACAAGCAAATGACAGGGTAAAGCTACTTAAATTGGCTATCTAACCCTGCGGGGACGTTGATGTTCCAACGGCTGGTTCATTAGGGCTCGATCCTGCAGCTCCTTGAATTTTGGTGGCGGCCGTACTTTTACTCGCACGGCTGAAAATATACAAATGTCAACATCCTTCGTTGCCTGGTCAATGAGCAGGGAAAAGGCTAACAACTTCCTACACACCAGGCAACAAACCAACAAACATGTACGTCTTTCGTTGGGAACACTCACCGAGGCTTTATTTTATCAATCGAAAAACCCAGGTATTTTAGAAGGGGCCAACTTGACTCGCACGGCGTTGCCGATCCGCTCGGCAAGGAATTCCTTAGTTCACGGGACAGGCGGTCACGTATGTTCCTCCACATCCGTTGACAGTCATCGACTGAAAACACAAAGCGAACACTGAGTGTAAAAAAACGCTAGATATATGCGCTGCGAAATCACTGCGAGCTACGAGTTTCAGTTACTATGACATGCAAGCATTTTAACTTACTTGGCATGCTCAGCGCTCCTGCAATTGAGATCCAGGAATCTTCCCGCATTAATGAATCTGTGCACTCGGCACGGCGTGGGTCGTAGAGCCACAGGTATTTCTCGACCTCTGCAATTAGAGCTTCTTGTTTTGCCAACGTGCTTTCACCGGAGGCAGCCATGTTCGAAAAGCACGGCGACAGCACAGCAGTGACGCGCTTGCGCGGAGTGCCTTCGCTCATTGGTCAGCTGCATCTCCGCAGGTAGCCCGTACCGCATGGAGTTCGGTCGAGCTCAACTCTTGCGGTGCGTGCGCTTTTCGGAGTGTCGTGCTTCGTTGTCATGGCAACCGTGTTGCGCCGCATCCGTAACACATGAAAATGCAACAGCGTGAACCAAGCATAAGACGCGCGTACCACGGCGTCGTAAGCACGATTCACAAAGCTATCGTAGTGGAAAAGGTACCACCTTTGCCGAGGAAGAAAGAGTTGCTCATTTCCTGTCACGTGTAATTCTGAGAGAAACAGCCAGCGGTTGCGAGACTACGTTTTCTGTTCACTATGGTTATGATGACGAAAATCTGCAATCGTACCAATACGAGTCGTCCCGTTAGAAGAAGAAGACACGAAAAGTTAGAAGACACGTCCTCTCGGACTTGGTCGGTCGTGGTCTCAGTCCACTGGACGAGGAGAAGGAAGAAGAACCCAAGCTTGATAATGGATGTAAGGACTGGTGTGTTGAACGGCGGTTGCAAACGGGTCGCGCCGCCGGGTCTGCCGACAGCTGGCTACGAAGGGTTCGGCTCGCTGTCGCGACGCGCGCCCTCGTGGTCACGTGGCCCCATGTGCAAAGAGCACCGCGGAGAACCCTGAAGTACCTGCGATCGGCGAAATTGAGGCAGTACGCCGCAAATTCGAGGGAAAGAAGATGTGCGCGTGCTGGTGCATCACGCTGCGCACATATCATAAACTTGATAAACTGCTGACAACGAAGCGAGCTTAAAACAAACTGCAGCCACTGCGGTGCTGTTGAAGATCTATAGAGCACATTCTTCTCCATTGCCCCGCTACCAACCTTCCCGAACCGTACTCTCCTGATCCCTTAAAGGGACAGTCGCATCGACCACAGATCGATTCCGAAACCACGGTGAAATGAGATTCCCCGTCCTTCACTGACAATGACTCCGAAAGTCCCATTCCGATCGACGGAATACTTTTTGCATAATTCGTGTGTAAGCGGCGCTACAGCAGACGACGGATGCGGTCGTCAAGCGGAACTCCCTGCTGAGAATCTTTAGCAACGTCACAAGAAATCTGACCAATAAGAACGCGGCGAGCCAGAGGAGTCCCCGCGGCGTGCAGCTTGCATGAGCAAGGTCAGGGAGACGAAGGCGAAGGCGGCGAAGGCACATACGGAGATGGCGGACTCGGAACGCGGAAGTGCGAATCATGCTGTTCAAATGCCTTTAGCAATAGCTCCCGTGACGAATATACATGTTTGATGACGGCCCATATTCGGCGGATCCGCTTCTTCTGCAAGTCGCTGGTGATGTGCGTGCCGCAGCTGCGTTAGCGCAACAGAACGAGCCTCAGGACCACTGCTTTAGGTACGTTCATGATCGGAGTGCTCAATACTTAATCCCGTGACATTCACACTACGACGCAGGAAACAATCCAAGTGTTTGTGCGGGGTCTGTGCTCCCCAGGAACCGGATGAGTGCCTATATGCTGCAGTGCTGGTGAAGTGGCAGAGTTGTGCAATGACGGCACGCACCACACGCACGCATCACAATTTGTTCCCAGCTCTCTGTCATCGGCCAGAACTTCTGTTGGTGTATCCACTGCAGTTTTGCAGCGACGATCACAGTCTTCGCCTACTGTGCCCACGATAGATAGGCACGTCGAGCAATCCTTATTTTCGTAGTTGTCGTTGTTGTTTGCACACACGACAAATGCCCTATGAAAGTTACGAAGGCTCTAACCAACTGTGCAACTCAAGGGCCGGGTTAGAATTAGAATGATTGTTAGGAAATTACTGTGCTAAGTGTTTAGGAAAGTGTCCTTTCTTTCTACAGCTACGTCAGGTTCACTACTTATTGTGTGTTTACAAGCTGAGTTTGGAGATTCCTTGGACAGAGAAACAGACGACAGATACCTGAGTGTGTCATCGGCATGATTCGCGAACGTTTTTCCATCCTGGTCCTATCAGGACTATCATCTTTTGTGTGCCTCATTTCCTGTTCACACCTACACCATAATAGACCTGCGTAGTTTCCAATTGAGAAGTGTGAAACAGAATCTGTGTTACCACAGTAATCCCGAGAAGTGCAGGGGAATAGGCAGGAGCAATAAGTGACAGTTATACTTTTAATGGTAGTGTAAAGCTTCTTATCGTTGACAGTATTATAGCATGTGAAGGATATAACACGTCAAATAATTTCAGGTAACGTTTCATAACTCACTAACGGTACACTTATACCTCATTATCATAGCAAGTGATACATCTGTCTGGGAATGTCCACAATTTGTCATTCCCATGGAAGATTATTCTGCCTTGATACAGCAAAACAAATTTTGATACCTGCCATTGATCCAATTTTTTTAGCACCACTGTTTTGAAAACAGCTTTCAAGACTGTAACTTCAGAGATCCTTGGCAGAGCATTACCTCTTGTCTATGTATTATAATAATTATTATAATGACAGGCAATAAGTTACGCAAATGTGAATAAATCTTTGTGTTGACTGAGCGTTGTCCATTCAAGAGCCATCGCACATGTCCACATCCAACTCTTCACGCACAAATATTTATTATTTGCTATGCACAGACAGTTATCAGCGTGCACCACACTGGCAATGTCCCTTGGGATCTGAAGCGGGGACTCACAAAAAAAAATAAAATAAACAGTTTCGTAAGTACTTCAATTGCAATGAAAACGGGACGGTTGGACAGTAAATTGGACGGTTTCATTATAACAGTGGTACACAGGAAAAAAACTCTGGGTGTTGGGGGGGATCTGGATCGATCTGTCACCCCCCGACCTTTTTAATCCGATAATCCGGATTAGGCGAAATGGGAATAGGCGAAGTGGGATGTAACCCTGGGCACAACCAAGTGTAAAATTTTGGAAGGGTTAGTACATCCTGAAATGACCCTCATGCCTCAGACCCCACTGCTCGAATAATGCACCTCCCTTTTACAGTAAGACGCCTCTTACTATCTACGGCATTTCCTATCAAAGCTCACAGGACAGCAAATTTGGCCAATGCTTATGTGACAGTGCCTCGTAGAACATGCAGCTTTTCTGTTGAATTGACACTACATCTCTGGTAGCCCCTTTAATGTCTGGAGGTAGGTGCATCATTTTACATTTAACCACCAATAATGTATAGCATGGCAAAAAAGGAAACAAGGGCTTAATCTCAACGCTGCATCAGCATCATTCATCATCTCACAATAACGTTGTTGTTGTCAGCCTCTGCACAAAGATTCGGGTGGACCTGAAACGGACCTTTTTTTCTTTTCATTTCCTGTTTTCAAGTTATTTTGTCTTGGCATGTAGCTGTGAGATGTCAGTAGAAGCCATGAAGTCATTCTCTTTACTTCTTGAACTTGGATGAAGAAAGCACTGTTCTGGAAGATCCTAATTTGTCAGAGGTGTCGTAAAGGCATTAGTGTAAAAACCAGGTCTCTCAGCAAAATTGCCGTGCACACACGTACATTGTTTGATGCCGTTTCATGGATGGATGGGACTTGGATCAGCAGCACCTGGTCCTTTTATAACACAGAACGTCAAAAGTGCATCTCAAGTTGGCTACGACAACCGCAAAAACCGTCGCCCTACAGCACACGAACAGTTCACAAACAGAGAGATAAAAGGAAACTGGGAAGTGGTTTATGGCGCTTATGTTACGGACAGAGGTACTGTTTGTATATAGTGCCTGTTTCTAACACCAGCACACAAACAGCGCCAGTTCTTCCTTTTAGTGATCGGGGTTCATAGTTTGCGAATTGTTCTGTGTCCAAAAATTGTAAACATATTATATGTATTTAAGTAATATACGTACCACTTGCGCTTGACCCTGTCGAGCTGCCTGCAGCTGTAATACACATGAAAACCAATCATGCCTACCACATTCCACACAAGTCACAGGTTCAGTAACAGGGAAAGTTTCATGATAACGCGTCCGACAACGAGAAAAGCCAACACGTTCATATGAATAACATCATGTTCTTTTACTTGTTTATTGTATTTTATTTATGTAGTTATTAATCATAGGTTAGGGGCTACCTTACGTTTTACCGATTTCGTCTTTTGCTGCTAAGTTACTCACGCGCAAGAGTGACAGATCCGATTGGGAAACTACATAGACATTGTGACTTACCGTGTATTCACACGAGCGTGTTTTCTGACGGCGCAGCGACTGAAGGAGCGAGAGGGGTAAATGATAAGGCGCTGAGGCTACGCCCTTTTGCAATGCCTACACAGATAGTGTTCCAATGTGCTGCCAGCTCAGATGTTGGGGAAGCCGGGGATAACGTTCGCGCTGCGGTTGAACGTTGCAGCATTAATTTTATGTGCACAGCGCTTGGTACACAATGGACGAAAGAAAGCGAACCTTGGTGGCTCTTGCTTTTCTCATTGACGATAGTGAATGCTGGCACGAAAAGAAGCGGTTAAAGAAGCTATGGACAAATGAATGGGTGCTGAGGAAACAGTACGGTCTGCAAAATAGCCTTCTACGGGAGACACGATGACCCATTTGTCTACCGCAAGGTTTTCAGAATCTATGCGGCCACTTTTAAATACATTCTGCTCCGCATAGCAAAGCGTAGAAGGATAGTATAGAGGCCATTATGCGGGACAGTATACTAGCCAGTGATCGTCTTTCCGTAACCCGTCTGCAACAGGTTCGTTCGAATTATGTGCGCTTAAACATGCCTCTAAATACATAAAACGTTCGTAAATAAGAGTGAGCAGGAAAGAGTGTAGGAGAGAGTACTGTGAAAGCTGTGCGTCGTCGTTTTTTACCGTGACTCCGCAGCAGTCTGACGGTGTTGAGTGTGGTGTAAAGCAGAGACGGCTGTGGCGTAAAGGTCGCACCTTTCGAACACAGTAGAAACAGCTTCGCCGCATAGTAGGTTCTGCGCCAATCATTGCCGTGAATGATAGAGCTCTCACTTCTGATTGGACGACAGAGTGGGGCCTACACCTTTTTGTATCAATTGTGTGTGTGTGTGTGTGTGGTGGTTCTTCTGCCGCACGTTCTGCTAAAGCAAGAAACCTCGTCCTCTTTCTGCAGAAGGGAGGTCTTGCTCAACGGCCCATCTAATACTTTGCTCTCCCCGACGAACTCATGCACCCTCAACGCATCTCCACCCTTCATCCTCTATGCTTTTTTTTTCGGCCGGCTTGGCTAGCTTTGGTAGCTTCCAATTCCTGCGTTTCATTGGCCCCATTGTTTTAGGCGTTGGACAGGCCATGTTTTTGTGTCTACTACTCATTTCCAGTAAAACGTTCATCGCGTATACTGGTGGCATAGCGAGGCAGAGTTCACACCCACTCAAACAACCCTTATGATCTTTCCTGATGCTTCTTCTTTTTTTTTTTTTTGGTGGGGGTACGTTACCGTCCCATACATACATGCAAAATTATGGAATAAAACGAAATTCACGAATTGGCACTTTTTGCATATCGCGTTATATAGGAAGCTCCCCTAGTGAATAATTATGAAATTTGTCATGACAAAGCGAGACGCTATCACGTAAGTGTTGCATTTTCAGCACTATAGCTTTATCCAGGGGCAAAGCACGTTACTCTAAAGCGCAGTGCCAGTTCCCAAACTGTGTGGCCGCGATGAATGGGAAACACGTAAGAATAGTGAAACCGCGGAAAACTGGCTCCCTTTATTACAACTGATTGTTCTCGTTGACGCTTGTCAGAACACAATGTAGCCCTCGCGAATGCACTGCATGACGTGATGATGACCCCGGGGTGCTACCATGTAGGCTTGTGTAATGACAGCCCTCAAATATCATACCATTGCATGGTTAATTTATGATGCCAGACAACTATGAATATGCGTGACCCCAGAGTGGCCGGCTTGTGGAATAAATTTTGCCCCCCTTTGTCTTACCCGGCGTGCGGCATACTGCTCACACATTTCTCGTTTTTAAACGAAACTGCTAGTGTCCTGAGCCGATACGTTTTGGTTTGGAACGCGAATGCTGCCAACTCGTTATTATTAATTAACAGCAACTGATACAACGACTGCGCCGTGAATATGCGGACCCAAGAAGTGTTTTGATGTACACATCTACCGTTCCTTCGACATCCGGGTGTCTCTTTTCCATTTCAAGAGCGATCTTTTCCCACATGGCAAGTTTCCTCGGTACATTTCGGTTTTGCTCATCGGTAAGCTTCCACAAGATCGGGTGTTGCTCTACCTGGTGTATTAGATTAAAAATAATAGAGCTTGTAACACTGGCAACAGAGGGTGGCTTTTCTTTTTCGCTCCGTCTTCCTTCTGCGCGTCAGTCGTCAGATTCTGTGCCGCACGAACAAACTATCCGTGTGGTTCTTTCTGACGGACGGAGATGCTGAGCGCAGTGATGTTGCACAAGGCTCTTTGATATCTCGCCCAAAATACAATAAAAACGTGCGCGCTTCATAGATTCTGCGACGCGATAAGCTCCGCCCGCGACCGAATGGTTGGATGATTGCGTGATTATGTTGATACCTCCTTCTCCTCCTTCAGTCGCTGCGCAGTCAGAAAAGGCGCTCGTGTGAATACACGGTTACTGTCGAAGTTGCTGGCTCGCTTTGTTCGTGGAACACTGTCGGAACGGCGTCAAGTTTCAATTCGTTCCTTTTTTGTGTCAATCCAAGTTGCACTTGCACAATGTTCTCATCCAGGTACACTTTATCGGTGAAATGCGAGGAGCATACACGGACAGCATGAACACTCTTTGCTTCATCTGGATACCCGCTAGTGATGTAGCTGCTTCCAACTTTCGCTTCGTCTGGGGTCTGGCTGTAGCTGTATCTTTGGCGTGCGAAATCAAACATCGAGGTTTTCGAAGGAAGTTTTCCTGGAGTCGGGAACGCTGCGTCGGTTTCCAAACGACATCTCACGCGAAGGATGCAAGCGTAGAGATATTATTCGCGTCACTAGAAAGTGTCACATGTGAATACGGGCGACGTGCCGGAAAAAAACAAAGCAGCCCCAGACTTGGCGGCAGACGACAGCGTCCTTCAAAGCGGATTAGCCAGATTCCACCTTGCGTCACGCGATGTTGTTGGCGCTGGCGCTTTCGAGGATCAAAACGAAACCGGATCTTTTAAATTCGATTCCTCATCGCCCGGTCCGTTTTGGAAGGAGAAAATTTGGCAAATAGCTCGTGGTAGTGTACCGAACACGTTGGTATTGGATTCGTAACCACGGTACCGGATGCGACAGTCCCTTTAACGAGCTAGACTCTCGCCCCCTCTCTCTCAGAAAATTGCTTGGTCCCTGGCCACATCCAGCCCACCAACGCTCTGCCCTCAAGGCTATCTTAACCTTTCTGGACACCATAGGGCTTCGATCCATATTGTGAAGGGGCTCATAATTTCATTCCCCGCATCACCACCAGCAATGGGGTACAGTATCGCCTCTGGCGATGAAACTCCCCAGTCGTCATCTCGTAATAAAGTTGTTGTTGTTGAAACAAATGCTACTCCAAGTACCCGTATCATACAATAAGGATCGAGCCCGCCCTCCCCTTTACAGCCGCCAAATATTTTGTGACACCCGCACCCTTTGTTTCCTGCCCACCTTGAGAGGGGCTATTATTCCAAGTGTACTGCGGCAGCCACGCTGCCTGCACCACTACTCTAAGACACGCAACGAAACGCATCGAAACAACAACTTCATTTTTAAGATGAGGAATGGAGAGTTTCACTAGGCATTGGAAGCATGATGCGTTTGTATTCATAATGTTACGTTGCAAACATCATGCAAAAAGCATCAAACAGCGAAAGCAAACGAAAACGAAGTTAAACTGCGCGAGAGCTCGCGGCTCGTGATGTGCGATAGGTCGTCCACCCACGCTGTTTGATTTCTTTAAAGGCGCAGATATAGTCCAACGTTTTTGGCGTCGCAGTCAGCGACAGCCGAAGTCAGACGCACCAAGCAAAGCGATCTGGGAAATATGCGTTTATAGTCAGACTCGCGTCAGCAGTGGCCTGCGACCGTTGCGCAAGCGCAAAGTCGCTGTGACTGCAGCAGCGCGACTGCGACTGCGCTGATCTGACTGCGCGAGCGGGGTCGGCGAAAAATAGAACATGTTCTATTCTGAGCGTGCGACGTCCTAGCGCGTTGAATGCCGCCGGCTGCGCTAGCCACTAGACTATGGAGGTTATGATTTCCCCCGGCCTAGCGCAACTGTGCCGCGCTTGTACGCGCAGCACAGTTACGTCGGACTATATCTGCGCCTTCAGTCGGCACATACCGCCAAGCGGTATCGTATGCCTTCTCAAGATCAAAGAAAACAGAGAGGCAGTGTTGTCTTCGGACGAAAGCTTCACGTATCATTGTTTCTACTCGAACCAGGTGGTCCGTTGTGGACCGCCCGGCACGAAAACCACACTGAAGTTCAGAGAGACATTTGTTTTCCTCTAGAAAATGGACGAGCCGAGAAATGCGAGAAGATGTCTGCATTAAAGCACTGCATTTCCCGCGAATAACCGCCGATATCCATGTGGAAGTTGTCCACTAATACAAAATATTATTACAGTTTCCCGAAATGGAAGCTTCGGGTAACATAGTAAGTCCGTATTTTGCTTCGGAGCCCACACTTCCAAGATCGTCTGCCGGCTATCAACAGGAAGTACGCCACGGAAAATTTCAAGCACCCGGGCGCTTGTCGTCTGCTTCCATGCACCCAAACGAAACGGGAGCGCGAAAAGCTCTTCGCAGTCACACACTCCCAGGTGCACGAGCGGAAATAGCGGTACACGCTAGCGGCACACGAGCGGTGCACGCGTTAAGTAAGCGGAGTAGAGTAACACACCCAATACTTCATGCAAGACGAAGTATATGCTGAAATAAAGTTAAAATCCGGGTGGGTTGGTGGTGCATATTAAAAGCGATAAAAACCCCCAGTGCGAGCGGACAACAAAAAGGACGAAGGACAGACAAACACATCATTGTCTGCTACAGCACTGTCTGCGCGTGTGTTTGTCTGTCCTTCGTCCTTTTTGTTGTCCGCTCGCACTGGGGTTTTTTATCGCTCTTAAGAAGCATCTGCACCGTGTTAGAGTAAACGAGTGCGTTAAGTAGTGGCTCTACCCAACACGCTCGGTGTACCTCGCACTCCGGTGCCTCTACTATAAGCGGTCTTTCAGAGCCATGAGCGCGATACGTGCTCAGGGTCAGTTTGGTTATCAGGCCTCTCCTTCCTCCATACGTCACGGAGCAAGAGCAGCATTTACGCGCTCCGACCTGCAAGCTGGAGCGTGAGAATTAATGAAGAGCGCCACCGGCGCCGGAAAAGGAGTGACACCGTTTGGTAAAAAGGAGCGCGCTCCCTGCGCTCTGGAGCCGCTACTTAACGCCGTCTGAAACAGAGGCGTTTTTCCAAGACCGTTGAGGCAGTTATCACCTTTTTTCTGTCTTTTGTTCACTCTGTTCTTGGTATTCCTTGGGTTCGTTAAGTAGCGCATCCGGTGCGCATGGAGCGCGCTCCTTCTTACCAAAACGGGACATCTCCTTTTGCGGAGTGTGGCGCTCCCGCACTCCTACCCACAAGTTGGAGTGCTTCTCGCGCTCTCCACCCTCCGGTTGCACCCATCTGTACCTTAATTAATATTTTAAAGGTCAGCAACGCCGATTTCCCGAAACGGTAGTGATATTCAGAACGAGCGCATCCAACTGCCCCCGAAATGCAAATTCATTTCTCAATTTTGTCTTCCTATTACGAAAATTAATTTATAAAAGAAACCAAAACAAGCCATGGGCGCAGCCATTTTTGTGAGGTAGATGCGGAAAATCTGCTTCATCTATGTAGATTGGAAATCGTGCTTCTGATTGGATGAAAGCTGAGGCTTTCTCCGACTTTCCTGGCGGCTTCTCCCACTTGCGAAGAAATCTAGTTATGGCAGCCGGCTATGATGACGGTTTCGTCCGAGGTAATCCCCAGAACTATTGAACGATGGAAACAACTGTGAACTCACCTCAACAACATTTTCGACGTGAAATCGTGATTATGTGCTTGAGAACTTTGCAGTTCAACTGCCATTCACGTCGACCCGCTTGCTGCTTTTACTGCAAGCGCAAGTATGGAAGCGATTGAGCAACAACGCGAGAGGTGGTGGTCGTTTGACCGTATACCTGTAGAGGACTGGTCTTGAAAGAAAGAAGACCGTATTTCTGTCCGTGTGCACATCGTGGGATTGCCAGACTCGTTACACAAGATACATATATTGTGCAGCATTAGAGCGCGACCGCAATGACCGACGTTGGAATGTATCGTGACCATTCGAACTGCATTCGTTGAACCATTCGTCTGTCATATGAAAGAGTCGCCCTGCACAAAAAGTGTTGGATGTAGTTTTGTAGTAGTGTTGTTTATCTTGTAGAGAGTGTCGTGCCATGTTGGTCGAGAGCCCTTACGTATTTTTACATGTTTACTTGAGTGTGCACATTGCTCTATCCCATCGTCCATATTCCAAGGGCCATATTCTATTCACAACAGTTTAGCAAATAAACACGTAAGGTTCCATCTCATACTGCTTTTGAGTTACGCCCCAGCGTCGGGAACTTGGCGCCCCCATCGCCCGGCAGCAGCCACAGTAGCCCCCTCCTGCACTCACGGTTGGGTCGAGGCAGGAGGGAGACCCCCACGTATAGATGTGCGTGGCTTTCCCGTGACTGTGGAAAGGGGGACCCTGGCGGTTGAGTGGACCTGAAGGTTGTTTAGGACCCTTCTGGGCCCCTCCGGAAAAGCAACACACAGCTTTGGCCCCTGCTTCCCATAGACGGGAGGTCCTGGAGGGCTCGGCCAGGACTATTGAGCTAGTCGCCATCTCCACTTTCATTGCTTTCTCTTTCTCTATTTCCTCAGCCTCTACCTTTCCTTTTTCACCTTCTTTGGCGGCAAGGGTCAACCTTGGGCAGTCTTTCACTCTCCAGAAGCTGCACATGGGTATAGTGCACAGGCAAGTGTTAGCGTGTGGGACACGTTCCCTTGGTTGGGGTCGGTGGTGGCCGACACGCCCTTTGCACAGAATTCAGCATACATCTTTGTGGGCAAACCAAACCCAAAAAACACTGATCGGCGCAGAAAGCGGCACCGCACCGGTGACATCACAATGGGTTTGTTTGAAAGCAGTCACGAGTCGTGGTTCCCCAAACACCTAGTTATCCATGCAGAGAATGAAACAAAGTCGTTTGCAGGGCTGTCCCCATTTCTTGTGGCTAAGACACTTGAACAAGTGGTTTGGAAGTCTTACAACGCAAGGAAACCGAACACCGGAGACTTACAAGTCGAAGTGGGAACTAGGCAACAAAGTACATCACTCTGTTCACTAAAGACCATTGGAGAAACCCCAGTTTCTGTCACAGTACATCGCAGCTTAAACACAGTGAAAGGGGGCATATCCGCCAGTGAGTTGCTACCACGTTCTGACTCTGAGATGACGGACGGCTTAAAGGACCATGGGGTATTCGACGCAAGGAGGATCATCATACGAAGAGAAGGAAAAGAAATACCTACACCACATGTCGTTCTCACCTTTGAACTCTATAAGTTGCCTTCCAGTACCAAGGCAGGTTATGTCAGCTGCCCAGTACGCCCGTACGTCCCCAACCCGAGACGCTGCTTTAAGTGTCAACGGTTTGGGCATGGTTCGCAGGTCTGTCGTGGACAGGCTGTCTGCCCAAAATGTGCAGAGACAAATCACACGTCTGATTCGTGCCAAAATGCCTTAAAGTGTGCAAACTGTCAGGGTGGGCATGCAGTCTACTCCAGGTCGTGCCCACGTTGGCAAGAGGAGAAGCAAATCTTGAAAGTAAAGGCAGAACAAAAGATAACATACAGGGCGGCAAAGGCACAGGTTGAATTTCAAAGAAAAAGTACTTTCTCTGAAGTGGTGCGCAGGGGGGTAGCACCACTCAGAGTTTCAGTGGAGACTCAGACGTCTGAGCCTCCACCCCACACCCCCCAACACGAAACGCAGGACACGGAAGTGTCCCTTAAAAGTTCCCTAGCTTGCCAGATGAGCAGCCAGGAGACGGCCTCAGCTTCCTGTGAAGCTGACGGCATGCAGTCTATTTGGGGCGGGGCCACACAGGCCTCGTGTCAAGGTACAGAACAAAACAAGGAGGTGGAGGACGATGAATCTCTGTCACAGAAGTCGTCGTCCAGCCAGCCAGGTGTTTCCTCTCTTGGAAACGAACAAAGAGAAAAAACGGCTAGCAGAGGTAGGGGAAAGAAAGTAAAAGAGACACCGAAAATGCCTCCACCGAGAATTACTCCTCCCTAAAGTAAACTTTCATGCCCACACACTCCAAGTTACACATCCAAGTCATGACAAAGTTATTGCTCCTTTTTTTCCTCCCTCCCCGGCGTCGGGAACTTGGCGCCCCCATCGCCCGGCAGCAGCCGCAGTAGCCCCCTCCTGCACTCACGGTTGGGTCGCCGCAGGAGGGAGATCCCCACGTATAGCTGTGCGTGGCTTTCCCGTGTCTGGGGAAAGGGGGATCCTGGCAGTTGAGTGGACTCGGAGGTTGGTTTGGACCCTTCGGGGCCCCTCTGGGAAAACAACACACTGCTTTAGCCCCTGCTTCCCATAGACGGGTGGTCCTGGAAGGCCCGGCCAGGACTATTCAGCTAGTCGCCATCTCACTTTTCATTGCTTTCTCTTTATCTTCTCCCCTCCTTGCTCCCCTCCTTTTTTCACCTTCTTTGGCGGCAAGGGTCAACCTTGGGCAGTTCTTTTCACTCTCCAGAAAGCTGCACTTGGGTATCATGCAGAGGTACCTGCTACTGCATGGTATGCAGTCCCTTGGTTGGGCTCCGTGGTGGGTGGCAGGACTTCTGCACCGAATGTCATTAGTTTTCTTATGGACAAAATCAACCCAAAAAAACCCGATCGGCGCCCGAAGAGGAGCCGCACCGAAGAACAAATGTTGAATTTCTTCGATCTAAGTCGTCCGGAACCTTGGTTTGCCAAGTTCCTGATACTTCACTCAGATGACGAAGCTAAACAACTATCCAAAGCATCTCCTTTTCTTGTTGCTAGGGCACTCGAAAACGTAATAGGAAAGTCCTTTCAGGCCAAGAAACTCAGCTCAGGAGACATTCAGTTGGAGGTCAACAACAAAGAACAAAGTATAGCACTGCAATCTCTAAAGAACATCGGGCAGATACCTGTCTCAGTTACAACACACCGAACACTGAACACCGTTAAGGGAGTCATTTCCGAAGAAGAGCTAATCGAGTGCAGCGAAACTGAAATCGAAGAGGGCTTGAAAGAGCAAGGTGTCGTCTCTGCCAAACGGATAATTATGCGAAGAGATGGCAAAGAGATCCCGACAAAGCATATCATCCTGTCATTTAAGCTGCACACACTTCCTTCTACTATTAAAGCCGGTTATGTCAATTGCCATGTCAGGCCATTTATTCCAAACCCTCGTCGCTGTTTCAAATGCCAGCGCTTTGGGCACAGCTCTCAAGTCTGTCGAGGACAGTTGGTGTGTCCCAGATGTGCTGGCAAAGAACATACTTCTCAGTCGTGCACAAAAGACTTCCACTGTGCTAACTGTGATGGGGGGCACCCGGTCTATTCTCGGTCCTGCCCACGGTGGAAAGAAGAAAAAGAAATATTGAAAATAAAAACAGAACAGAACTTAAACTACAAAGCAGCACGAGCACAGCTCGAGTTCAGACAGAAAGGAAGTTTTTCCGACGTGGTGCGTAGGGGAGTGGCGCCACCGAGGAAGTCCGTGGAGACACAGACCTGTTTTTCGGGTTCTGAGTCTCCACTCTACACTCCCCAACCCGAGAAGGCTGGAGACACTCCGGTGTCTTCTGCCGTGACGGAGGCCAGCCGTTCAACTGGCCACAAAGAAACAGCCATGGCCTCCTCTAAGGTCGATGGCACACCGTCAGTTTGGGACGGGGTCGTAAAAGCCCCTTCCCAAAAAGGCACCCAAAGTATGGAGGTCGACGATGACGACTGCATGTCGCAGAAGTCATCGTCGAGCCTTCCCAGCATTCCTTCACAAGGGAAGGAAAAACGAGAAAAGGGACGAGGAAGGGGTTTCAAAGGGAATGATCAACAGAAACAACCCCCGCGAAGGGTCCAACCCCCCTAAATGGTACAAGTCTTTCATAGTCGGTGTCACCAAGTGCTGCGCCTTCTTTTTCTCCTTTTTAGTGTGACCGTTATGAACCACTTCCTCCAGTGGAACTGCCGTGGTTTACTGTCTAACTTAGACGACATTAGCGATCTCTTCGACAAGTACAATGCAGCATGTTTCTGCCTTCAAGAAACATATTTAAACACACACACAACAAATCCAATTCGTAGACACAATGTATTTCGAAGAGATCGAACCAACGCCACTCGCGCATCTGGCGGTGTGGCTATCGTCACACGAGGAACTGTTCCGTCTAAAGAAGTCCACTTGGTTACAGACTTGGAAGCCGTAGCTGTGCAGATGTGTCTGGACAGAATTGTCACCATCTGCTCGGTCTATTTGCCACCATCAGGAAGTTTTGCACAGAGAGATATAGAACACTTAATCAGCCAACTTCCAACTCCATTTATACTCCTAGGCGACTTTAACGCCCACAATCTGCTTTGGGGCAGTGCAAGAACCGACAGCCGAGGGAAAATGTTGGAAAGGGTGTTGTTATCAACTTCCATCTGGTCTGTTAAATACAGGAGCACTGACGTACGTCCACTGTTCAAGTCAGTCGTTCTCGGTCCTAGATATATCACTGTGCAGTCCATCTCTATATCAAGATATAGAATGGAGCGTGGAAGAAAACCCACTTGGGAGTGATCACTTTCCAGTGGTCCTTAAATATATGTGTGCAGTCAATAGTCTGACAGCATGCCCCCCTAGATGGAAGCTCCAACATGCCGACTGGGACACATTCTCTAAAAGATGTGACCTGTCGTTAATCCCTGTGGAGAGGATGACGATTGAAGACGCCAACAATGTAGTTACCAACGTCATCCTCGATGCAGCAACACAATCCATTCCCCAGACTTCCGGTCGTCTACCGAAACGACCCAAGCCATGGTGGAACAGCGAGTGCAAGGAAACTCGTAAACTTCAAAATCGTGCGTGGGGTACATTTCGGAGGTACCCCACATCACAAAATCTCCTTTTGTTTAAAAAGGCGAGAGCCAAGCCATTTCAATGTGGGTTTCGAACTTGTTCGGCTAGAAACCACTATTCGTGAAGCCTTCGTCAGAAATCAACATTGCTTATCCGTTTTCTTTGATTTAGAGAAAGCGTATGACACCGCGTGGCGACATGGTATTCTGCAGGATCTTCACTCCTTTGGCGTGGAGGGCAGACTCCTTAGATGCATTTCAAACTTGCTCCAGCACAGATCCTTTAGAGTGCGACTGGGAACCACTCTATCCCGCCCGTTCGTACAAGAGAATGGTGTCCCGCAGGGATCCGTTCTCAGTGTTGTCTTAGTTATTGTGAAAATCACCTCTGTGACCAATGTCATCCCACCCTCCATATCTTTCTCCTTGTACGTGGGTGACATTCAAATATCTTGTTGCTCCACGAACCTGTCAATATGCGAACGACAGATACAGGTGGCCATCAACAATATGGCCAAGTGGTCTTTATCAAATGGATTTAAATTTTCAGCTGAGAAAACTGTGTGTGTCCATTTCTCTAGGATTAGAGGACTGTTTTCACCACCTACGCTGCAGCTTAACCGACAAGATATCCTTGTTCAACCAGAAGCTAAATTTCTTGGCATCACTTTCGACTCGAAGCTGACCTTCAAGGCTCATGTTCAAAACCTAAAGATAAAGTGTGTCAAGTCACTAAACATTCTAAAAATTATATCTCACAGATCTTGGGGTGCAGACCAGGAAACACTGCACCAAGTGTATACTGCATTTATTCGTTCCAAAATTGATTATGGGTCCTTTGTCTACGGTTCTGCTCGCGAGTCGGTGTTGAAAGCCCTGGACCCTGTCCATCACCAGGGGCTCAGGCTCGTGCTTGGCGCCTTCCGAACGTCTCCACTACAGAGTCTGTATGTTGAATCGAAGGAATGCTCCTTGCAAAGACGGCGTTCTTACCTCGGTACGTCGTACGCACTTAGAATACGTAGCCTACCCCAAAATCCTGCCTCAACTTGCGTCACGCACACACGTTTTAAACAGCTGTTTATTAACAAGCCCTCCGTTGTCCCTCCATTGCTCCTCGAATTGCATCAGAGTTGGATTGTCATGGTTTCTCATCCTGTGACCTACAAGTTGTAGAGTGTAGCAGAAAGATCCCACCCTGGGAACCACCTCCAAGATGTGACACCTCCTTGGCAAAATACAAGAAACAAGACACTGCTTCATCGGTACATCAAGAAGAGTTTGCACACTTGAAAGACAGCTTTGATAACCATACTGAGATTTACACAGATGGGTCCAAGTCCAGTGCAGGAGTGAGTTGTGCCATGATTTGTGGCGCGCACACAAGGTCTCATCGTATGAAAACCTTTGCATCAATTTTCACTGCCGAGGTTTACGCCATCATCTTGGCGCTCAACTACATCCTTCAAGACTCCATAAAGTCTTCTGTTATATATACAGACTCCTTGAGTTCCATTAACGCAATTTGTAGTCAGCACACAACAAAGGACTTTCTTGTGCAGCGAGCAAGATCTTTAGCCAGTTCGATAAGAGCAAAGGGGTACTCCCTCATACTGTGCTGGGTGCCCAGCCACGTAGGCATCAAAGGCAATGAGTTAGCAGATCAAGCAGCTGCAGCGGCTCTCCAAAATGACATCACACCCTTTGTCCGTGCAAGACATGAGATCGGCACTCAAGAAATCACTGCACAGATTGTGGCAAGCCTTTTGGAACACACAAACAAATAACAAGCTCCACTTAATTAAACCTCACATTCAGGATACAGGAGACCGGCTGGAAAACCGCCTGTTGTGTACTTTACGAGCACGGTTACGTATAGGCCATACGTATACCTTACACATGGGTTCTTACTTTGGGGAGAGGAGCCACCTCAGTGTGCGCACTGTGGTCAGCTCCTGTCTGTTGTACACATATTCATCACATGCACACATCATGAAGTCCATCGCAAACATCACTTCAAGGTATTTTATAAATACTTATTGCCTCTTCACCCAGCCCTATTGCTTGGTGACGAGGCTCTCGTCCCTTTTACAAGTGTCTTTGATTTCCTTCGAGACGTTGGCGTTATTAGCCTTCTGTAGTTTTACACGTATACACTCATCTTTTATTAGTCATCGTGTTTACTCTTAATTAACCATAACATCACCACCGTCTCAATCACACCTCAGTTTATGGCGCATTATGATCTTTGTTGTCAATGCGCCATTAAACTCCCAATCATCATCATCATCATTTTCCTCCCTTACCTTCCTAATGGGTGCAGGCACCATACTTCAGTGGGATTGCCGAGGTCTTTTTTCTAACTTGGATGACGTTAACGACTTGTTTGAGGAACACAATGCAACTTGTTTCTGTCTGCAGGAAACCTACTTAAATCCAGAAAATTTCAACCCCTTTCGTAGGTGCAATATATTTGGAAAGATCGTGTAGGCAGAACACGTTCGTCGGGTGGTGTAGCCATTGCCCTTCCTCGCTCTGTACCTGCAATGAATATTCCGCTAACAACAGACCTAGAAGCTGTTGATGTCCGTGTGTGTCTTGAACAGACTATCACTGTCTGTTCATTATATCTTCCTCCTTCAACTTCAGAGAGAGTTCAGAGAGAGTTTGAAAAGTTAATTGACCAGCTCCCTCAGCCCATGATGATTTTAGGCGACCTCAATGCGCATAATCCCTTGTGGGGCAGCGCAAAGGTTGATAGCCGTGAAAAAATGGTTGAGAGAGTTCTCTTTTCAAGGTCACTTTGCCTCCTAAACACAGGGTCAACAACCTACCTAAACTCTGCAACACAATCCTTCTCTGCTATTGACATCTCTCTTTGCAGTCCTTCCCTTTTTTCCTCTTTAGATTGGAGAGTGGATCACGACCCGCGTGGTAGCGACCACTTCCCAATTGTTGTCACATTTCGTGGCCCCACCAACAACATTGCAACACGCCCGCCTCGGTGGAAACCACAAGAGGCAGACTGGGACCTCTTCACCAAAGAGGCCAATATCTTGACCCAATCTTTTCAACATCTTCATGTTGACGAGGCAAACACTGTAATTACAAATGCTATTATAAATGCTGCTAAGCAGTCAATTCCACAAACAAAAGGTAACCTTCCAAGACGTCCAAAGCCATGGTGGACGAGTGACTGCGAGAAGACTCGCAAGCAACAAAATCGGGCGTGGGGTATTTTCAGGAGATACCCCACAAGCACAAACTTAATTTTTTTCAAGAAAGCTCGAGCAAAGGCACGTTGGACAAGGCGTCAAGCCAAGAAAGATTCTTGGAATAATTTTGTGTCATCCCTGAACTCAAGCACCCCTTCTAAAGTAATATGGGACCGGTTGAGAAAAATTAAGGGTGACTTTATCAGTTATTCTGTACCTTTACTGGAGGTAAAGGGTAGTGTTTGTCAGAACATGGAGGAGCAAGCCAATGTTCTCGGTGAACACTTCGCAAATGTGTCAAGCTCTTCACATTATGCTGATAACTTCCTGAGAGTTAAACATCATGCCGAAAAACAGAACATTTCAAGTGGTACAGGTGATAGGTGTGCCTATAACCAGCCCTTCACAATGCAAGAATTGCTAAGAGCCTTGTGCTGCCGTAAAGTCACAGCACCTGGCCCTGATCGTATCACCTATTCTATGCTCAGTCATTTATCAACTACCTCTTTAGAAAGCCTTCTTGATTATTTCAATCTCGTCTGGCGAGAAGGATCCTCGCCTGCCAGCTGGAAAATGGCGACCATCATCCCTCTTCTCAAACCTGGCAAAGAAGCTTCGGATCCAGCGAGTTATCGGCCTATTGCCCTGACCAGCTGCCTTGGAAAAACCTCCGAGCGCATGGTCAATGCCCAGCTTATATAGTTATATACTACCTGGAGGAAAATCAATGCCTTGACCAGTACCAGCGTGGGTTCAGATCCTCCCGTCCTACCTCAGATCACCTCCTGCGCTCAGAGACTACCATAAGAGAAGCATTATTAGGAGGCAGCACTGTGTTTCCATATTTTTCGATCTCGAAAAAGCCTACGATACAACCTGGCGATACGGCATTCTAAGAGACCTGCACTCCTTGGGAATACGAGGCGGTTGTTCCGTTGTATCTCCAACTTCTTTCAAAGACATATGTTCAGGGTCCAACTGGGAGCTACACTGTCTCGCCCATTCGTGCAGGAGAACGGGGCCCACAAGGCTCCGTTCTCAGCGTTACACTGTTTAGAGTGAAAGTGAATTCCGTTGCAAGCGTTATGCCGCCATCAGTCAAGTATTCCTTGTACGTTGATGATTTGCAAATGTCCTGCTCAGCTTCAAGTCTGGCTGTTTGTGAGCGACGGCTTCAACTGACTCTTAACAAGTTAGACAAGTGGTCGTGTGAAAACGGCTTTATGTTTTCACCGAGCAAGACGGTCTGTATTCATTTTAGAAGAATTAGGGGTCTATTCCCAGAACCCACACTCAAAATGAGCGGCCAGGATATTGCCGTTCGGAATGAATACAAGTTCCTGGGAGTAACTTTTGATAGAAAACTCATCTTCTCAGCGCATAGCAAAAACTTAAAAGCGAAGGGCCTCAAGTCTTTAAATATCTTGAAAATCCTGTCACACAGGTCTTGGGGTGCCGATCGTGAGACTCTTCATCGCATATATACGAGCACTGTGCGCTCCAAGTTAGACTATGCATGTTTTGTTTATGGGTCAGCACGGCCTTCTGCCTTAAAATGCCTGGATACAGTGCCCCACCTCGGCTTAAGGTTGGTGCTTGGAGCTTTCAGGACTTCTCCAGTTCAAAGTCTCTATGTTGAAGCAAATGAGTGGTCTCTAGAAAGCGACGCTTCTATCTTGCAGTGTCGTACGGACTGAGGGCAAGAGGGTATCCTCAACACACCGCTTTACCCTGTGTGGAGGGCACCCGTTTTGAACGGTTATTTCTTAACAAGCCCAGTGCTGTTGTGCCTTTCAGTCTGCGGTTACCACCGAACACTACGCTTTTCTGGGCTACAACCTGCCTTCCTTGCAATGTAGCAAAATGCTCTCTCCCTGGCAACCTGCAATAACGTGTGATATTTCACTGTTGAAGTTCAACAAACGGGAAAGACCTGCTGTTGAGATACAGTACGAATTTGAACTTCTCCAGGAGAGCTTCGGTGACCACACTGAAATTTACACCGGTGCATCCAAGACCAGTTCAGCGGTATCATGTGCCATGGTGTCTGGTGACTGCACAAAATTCCATTGTCTTAGCAGTGTCCTGTCCATTTTCAGTGCAGAGATGTACGCTATTGTGGTGGCACTCAACCATGTCTTACAAATGCGCATAACATCTTCTGCTATATATACGGACTCACTTGGTGCCGTGCATGCAATTAATGCTATAAAAACTCACAAAAATCTTCTTGTGAGGCGTGCACAGTACTTAGCGAGTGTCGTACAAGGTAGAGGTTACACTTTAATATTTTGCTGGGTACCCAGCCATGTCGGCCTAAGTGGAAATGAGAAAGCTGACCGCGCGGCAGCCTTTGCCATGGGAAGCGATGTCACACCTTTTGAAGTTCCCTTATGTGATCTAGTCCGTCAGGTAAAGGGAGACATTAATAAAAAATACCAGGACTTCTGGGAAACACAAACAGTCAACAAGTTGAACACCGTAAAACCGCACATTGGAAAGTGCGTGCAACACATTCAGAGCCGACTGCACGAAGTTTTGTTTAGTCGACCCAGATTGGGTCATACTTTCTTGACCCATGGAGATTTGTTACGAGGAGAGGACCCACCAGCGTGCACAAAGTGTGGAGCTGACCTGTCCATTTTGCATTTACTTATTAGCTGTCCTTTTCTCGAGGTACATCGTCAACGCCATTTTTCTTTCCTCTATGAACACTGTGTACCTCCCCATCCAGCATTGCTGCTGGGTGATGAGGCTCACGTTCGGTTTGAGAATGTTTTTAAGTTTTTTAGAGATGGCGGGATCATTATTGAGTTGTAGTGTCACAATTCCCCTTTTATGCAGGTATTTACACACCCTCTGAATCCTTGAATATTTTTTATCCTTTTAAAACCATCAGTATATTTTTAAATTAAATTTATTTTACACATCAGAGTTTTGGCGCATTATGATCTTTGTTGTCGTTGCGCCACTAAACTCCCAATCATCATCATTTTGAGTTAGCATATTATCTTCAAATCAGGGTATAAGCCCCCAATTGTTACATTGTGTACTCCACATGTGCAACCTGGCAGCACTTCCCATACCATATTTTTTTTTAGAACATGTGCTTAAAATTGCACAACTGCCACTGAATCAAATTTGTTGCCAAATTAGTCAGTGACAAAGGTATATATACTTTGTCACAAACCTAATAACCTTGGTGGAAATGGTTGACGCTGTCCTCTGCCTTGTACGGTGCACTTTGTAGGAGAATACACATAGTCCAAAAAATTTCCTTGTCCACAAATGCCCTGTCGAAGCTGAAAGACCCTTATCAAAATGGAGAAGCCCGGGCTTGCTTGTCCAGCGAAACAAATATGAAACTGCAGCACTCAACGTAAATAACTGCATGCTCAGCAACTAAGGCTGGTGATGCCAAATACCTAATATTTCTATGTTACAAGGGACAGAGGAGAAAAGAGCACTGCAGCATATTAATGTTACTTCAAAAGTATAACTCCACGAAATTGGTGAGAGTCAGCTGGTGTATTTAGTCACCTACTGCACCAGTTTTTAATAAGCATCAACTGCATTTCTAGCAACCAGGACCAAGCCTCTACCACTTTCACATACGGATCTAATATATCTTATCTATGACCTAATAATAATAGTATCTATCTATGACCTATATGGACCTTCAACACAATTCGAAGTTGCTCTGTAGAGCTGACAAGATACTTGCAGAGTAGATAATTTGCTTATTTATATTTTCCAAAGAACACGTAAAAACCAATGTGCTCTACCAACTGTATTCAAACAAATACAAATATAATTTGTTTTCACCATGTGCATGTTAGCAGATTACAGGTGACCGACCGCACACAATGGGCATCCAGGGTGAGAACACCACTGCAGGCACTGTCCTAAAATTCTAAGTCACCACTTATCGGAAAGCAATGACCACGCACAGCCTAGAAATCATATTGAGCTCTCTCCATTATTCTTTTTCTTGACAGCACGTTAGCTGCCATCCAGTTCATGAAAGTGACCTTGATCATTGATGGAACTGTTCAATAGTAAGCGAGCTGGTGATAGTATCCATGATGGCGAGACCCCAAGAGGAGATACAAGAAGGGACATACACACACAATG
The DNA here is from genome assembly GCF_037126465.1 of Ornithodoros turicata. Taxonomy (NCBI): domain Eukaryota; kingdom Metazoa; phylum Arthropoda; class Arachnida; order Ixodida; family Argasidae; genus Ornithodoros; species Ornithodoros turicata. Next base: position 5,137,388 of record NC_088202.1, on the reverse strand, counting down.
TTGAGACATTGTGTATGTCCCGTCTTATCCCTCGTCTCAGGGTTTTTGCTATGAACCATCATGTTTCCTTCCTGAAACTTTATATATTTTTATGTAGAATTGTGAAGGTACAGCCAGGCACTATTTGCAAATCACACAGTACTTTTTTTCGAAACAAGAATCCATAGAAGTTTCACAGTCATCTCCGGCATTGCAGATATCTATGGTGCATGTTAATCACTTTCGAATGTCACAGACGTGTCATTGAGGCCGGTACATGATTAGTGCTGTTCAGCAGACAACTATTTGTGATATCATTTTTAGGCAGATTTTTAGGCACAAAAAGCAGTTTTGGCACCTGTATGTTAAGACAGGTACATCTCTACATACTTTGCCATGACACAAATATATGAAGCAACAAATATACTATCTACTTTATTATGGTTATTAGTCAACACTGCCAACAATGTGGGAACACAGTTTCTGTACCACCTACACTCTTCAAAATGACCTTCACACTCAACACATTGTAGGTCAACGAGAGTTCAGAATGATATCCTCTCCCTCCCCATTGGCTGAAAACATTTTTCTACGACTTTGCATAAGGGGAAGTTAGTACAAGAAATGCACACACTCCTTTTTTGAGCAAATCTGTGTTCAGAGCGTTATCATACTGTGGTAGGCTGCAGTGCATTATGTGGTGCAGCACACACTGTAAAAAATTTCACCATAGAACATTTCCCCCGTTATAATGACAATCTTCCCCAGTCTTTCAAACTGCCATTTCCCATAGTGGTTTACAGTATGACACAGTATTTCTAAATCTTTACTGTACACTATAAGAAAAAAAGGCAGAATTTTCAACCCATTCGGGTAGAATGACAGTATTCGTACTGGCCGTGCTGAACCGGCACGCGCGTTCTCCTGTCTGGGTATAAGCGGTAGTCTCCCTTCCCCCACTCTTCTTTGCACCTATCAAGCAAGGCTGTTGTTGGCATGGGAGGGTACAACGCCTGCCTCGGTAGTTTCTTTCTGTAGAGCGAAGTGACAAAGGAAGGCCTCGGTAGCTCAGTCGGTAACGTGTTGGCTTGCTAAGCTCCACGTCACAGGTTCAAACCAAGCCGAGGACGGTAGCAGCCCTTCCCAAGAAGGCGGAGCGGGTTCTCATTGGCCACCTCAAACAATTTGTCGAATCATCGTGGGAGATCGCGTCCAATTTCCAGGAGAGGTCGACACCATTGTTGGTTTTAAAGGGCACAAATTTCTCCTCGCGAAATAAAGATGCCGTTACATTCACACCAACACAAAACGAACGGGATTCATCCGTTGCGTGACTCGTGATTTAGGAGCAAAGGAAACTGCTATTCTTCCCCTTCTCAAGAAGGCAGAGCGGGCTCTCATTGGTCACCTCAGACGATTTGTCGAATCATCGTGGGAGATCGCGTCCAATTTCCAGGAGAGATCAGAACCACCGTTGGTTTTAAAGGGCACAAATTTCTCCTCGCGAAATAAAGATGCCGTTACCTTGACACCAACACAAAAGGAACGAGATTCATCCGTATCGCACGTGATTTATGAGCGAAGGAAACTGTTATTCTTCTCCTCAAGATGAGTAGTATGATGGGGACCTGGATAAGAACGTCCTTTTTCTAATCCAACAGTACCCAATTCTAATCCAACACAAGCCAGTTCCAAGCCCTCTGATTGGAGGCCCCACTTTGATTGACAGGACCCCTTTTTGGCTCCGCCCCTTCACGCTGATTGGTTCAAGCTCTGATTGATTATCCCACTTTGATTGACAGTCCCCCATTTTTGGCTACACCTACATCACGCTGATTGGTCCATTCCAAGCCTACTGATTGCTGATGCCTTGTCGCAGCTCCGCCCCTTTATGCTAGCTGGCTTGGCTCCGCCCACCTCAAGCTGATTAGTCCATTCTAAGCCTACTGATCGCTGGCTCTGATTGCCTACTGAACGCACTTGCACTCATGGAGCCGGTCCGAGGTTGGCTCCACCCTGGCGCGGGCCACTGGGCAGCAGCTTCAGACAAGACAAGAGAAACTAATTTCAACCTTTATTTCGTACTATCACTCTGGTAGACTGCTATTGGTCCAGCTGCGTCTTAGAGGATAGGTTGGTCACTTCCGCTGGTCCAGCTGCATCATAGAGGTCACTCATGCATCGATCCACTCATTGGTCCATAAATTCTAGCCACCCACCCAACTGCTCAAAGGTTCTAACCGGTAACTCAGCTCCCTCATAGGTTGGTAGATTCCAACTGCCATTGGTCCATCTAACTGTGAGCCACTCATTGGTCACTCCCAATCGCTCATTGGTCCATCTAACTGCAAGCCTCTCATTGGTCACCTCCACTCATCCCTAGACCCAACTGATATTGGTCCATGTAACTGAAAGCCACTCATTGGTCACTCTGACTCATCTCTATATAAAATAAGTTTAGCTGGATTATTGGAGTGTCCTACCGAACTGCTCATTGGTTCACAATTCTAACCGATCACTTCCACACATCCCCCTCATAGTCTGGTAGACTCCAACTGCTATTGACTCATGCTAACTGCATAACACTCATTGATCATTCACCTCTATACCCAACTGCTATTGATCCATGCTTCTAACCACAAGCCACTGATTGGTCACTTCCAGTCATCTCTATGCATCCACTTATTGGTTTATAATTCTAGCGAGACATCACTGCACCACGAAAAACATGTCTACCAAGCACCTACATTTCACACGATGCACACAAATTTTCACCTCAGAGAATCCGCTGCTGAACACGAATAAAACAGCTTGCATCAAAATGGTCGGTGCCGCCCCCTGAAGTCAGTCCAGGACGCATACTATATCCTTCCTGCTATCCACAGTGGCTTCGTGGCACTAACGGGGACGATGCAAACACTATCTAGAGAACACGAGTGAAATTGGCTTCATCTCCTTGCACGCGTGCGTTAGGTGAAGCCAAACTCTGGGGATCTTATTATGTGAGGATGCAGTGCTATCAGGGGTGGGCAGTAATACTAATACACAATACGGAAGGAAAATGCGTATTATAATACTAGTACAATAATAATTTTGAAAAAGCCGAAAAAGCGATAAAACCCTAGTGCAGGGGACACAGAGAGACAAAACAGATGAAGCACTGACTGACAAACACCTTTAGTGGCAGAGGCACCGCTTAAGTATACCAACTGCACACAACAGACCCCTAGTGGCAGCCAAGGCCATCACGCTGTAATCACAAAGTTATCATGCGAACAGGAGCACCAAGTAAACGCCTCCCAGGAACCAGAATTCCAGCTAGTTATCAATGAAGTGCTGAATTGTATCCGTTACCAACACAGAAGGCATGCTAATGCAACTATCTCCAGCCTGTTTTATCAGAAAAGCTTCCTTATAAAGAAGAACACCTAACTTATAACTTTTAAACAACACTTTCGGTTTTTTGAACAGTGAATGCTGAATGAGTGAACATGTGAATGCTGAATGAGTGAATAGATACAGCTTATAGCTTATAATATATAATAGCTTATAATAGCTTCAGGGGTTTTTATCGCTATTAGGATGTACCACCAAACAGCCCGGTTTTTATCGCTTTTGAAAAAGCTAATTACGAGGGGTGTTCAAGTCAAACCGGGACTTTTCATTTTTCACACAAGTAAAATGAACTTATAGGCGTGAAATTAGTTTTATTTTTCAACGTAATCTCCAGCTGACTAATCCCCTTGTCCCAGCGTTTGACGAGGGCTTGGATGCCAGCAGCGTAGAAATCCTTACCGGCGCGTTGCAGCCATGATCGGACCGCATTCTTGACCTCATCCTGAAGTGGTGGCCCCCAAGGAACGCCTTCAGTGACCCGAAGAGATGGAAATCGCTGGGGGCGAGGTCTGGACTGTAAGTGGGATGTGACAGCAACTCCCAGACAAGTTCCTGTAAGTTCGTGAGACGCGCGGTATGCGGGCGTGCATTGTCCTGTAGAAGGAGGACTCCTTTGGTGATGAGGCCCGGCCGCTTTGCTTCAGCGCCTTATGCACATCCCTGAAAACCTGGCAGTAATATGCACTATTGATCGCACTATTGATATCGAGACATGTTATCCGTCGGTCCTTGAGGATCAGGCTTCACAAGTTGGATGTCCTCAGGAACTCTGATACTGGGCTCTCGGCCGCCCCGGCCGAGATCGTCCTCCACTGATGTATGGCCGTCTCGGAACCGTTTGCGCTACGCAAACGCTCTGCTGCCGCTAAGTGTATCGTGGCCATACTGGGCCTGAAGTCTTCTGTGAATTTCAGATGGCTTTACGCCTTAATTCACGAGAAACTTCATGACAAATCGCTGTTCGACGTGCGCGCTCACCTCGTTGTCGTCCATCTTGTCCAGCACGTGTCTTCTGTTTTGCACAAACTTTGGACCACCACGTGGTGAACGCGGAGGCCTATCGCGTGTGAAAATAACGAAAAAGAAGTAGTGCGAGCCATTTGTACACTCAGGAAACAGAAAGTCCCGGTTTGACTTGAACCCCCTCGTATAATACGTAATGCTAATACTGTATTATCATACGCTAGTAATACAGGAAATACACACCACTTTTTGAAAATACCACAGCGTGTGCAACATTCATTTCTGCATACACATTACATGTATTTCTCTGGACAGTAGGCGTTTACATGCTATTCGACTTTAACAACATTTTTTTTCTTCAAGAATCGGATCTTAAGTGCTCGCCTATATGGCCTGAGCACAAGGTTTGCAAGCGAGAACAGTCGTTCCACAGGTGCCGATGAACACAAGTCCGCAAGTCAACACGGGTCCACATTCCTCACTAACCACCACGAAAAAATATGCCGTACTCATTGGTCATGATGTCATCCCATTGTCCCAAGCCTACAGTGTTTTCATTTTTTTTTCATTAGCAGCCAACGTAACTCCTTGGAACAAGATCCACCTGCAATGAAGCCATGGCATGACATCATCACTCAAGCATGTTGCTACATGATTCAAGGGCGCGTACGCTCTATACAGGAGACCTATTATTTATTGAATCACCATCCCAAGATTCTTTCATTTTTACAACTACAATGATTGCATAAAAATAGAAAACCTACTCCAGAAGAACACCATGCATGAAAACTGATCGTAGGAATTCCAAAGTCTTACCAAAGGATGCCTTACCTATGATCTTACTTTACGATGCGTCTACTCCATCCGACAGCCAGGCACGGAACTGAATCGTAATGCTTTTTTTCTCCTCTATAGAGTCATGCATCTGTCCCTCTTGGGGTTGCTTTCTGAACTAACTGAATCGCAAAATTATTAAGAGTCGTTCTGCCATTATTCCTATTTAAATCAAGGGAGCAGCAGCACTAGCGTCATCGTCAAGACAAGAACGGTCAACACGAACCTATCGTGTCCATAAAAGAAATACAGAGCGTCAACAAAGGAAAGCATGCAGGTTACGACATATCAGGAGCGCTGTTAAATGAGGAAAAATCACGACTGCCGGGCAACCCAGGAAAGCAAACACAGAAAAACATGTGAACAGAGTGAAAAAGACACACATCATCATCGGACGTTCACGTACACTGCATTCCGTCATTGTTCATCCCCTCGACACAAAATCCACGAGAATCGTCGCACACCATACACCAGTGACGAACCATACATCCGTACCCCGCCAGAGGTAAACTGAATCCCACCGAGGCTACGCTTTTCCTCAACGGCCAACGCAATTGACAGGAACAGAATTATTGCGTCCACACCAGCCAATGTCCAAGAGGCTAGTGAATCCTAGCGCCCTCTGCAGGCATTGCTCATTGGTCGTGACGTCAGCCTATTGTCTCAGGGTTACACTGTTTTTTTTTCACTAATGCTCAACTGGACAAGGTCCACCTGAAACAACAGAGCCGCAGCATGATGCCATCACCCAAGACTGCATCTGTACGGTTCAAATGCGCGTACGCTTTAGACAGGGTACCTGTTACCTAATGAATCACTATCCCAAGATTATTTCCTTTATTCTTCTATAACGATTGCATAAGAAGCAGAAAAACTATTGCAGAAAATACTGCCATTCAGGGCAGCACTATCGTCAAGACAAGGATGTTTCTTTTCCAAAAGAAAAGCAGAACTACATGTAGAAGGAAAGCATGACTGAACAGGTCTGGGCATGTCAGGACACGTCAGGAAGAATCGCTTGTTTGTCAGACAACAAGGGGAACAAAAGTGCAGAGAAACACTTGAACCAAAGCAGAAAACCAACATCAAACTATTTCTAAAAACACACACACACATTCCTCTTATTCGAAGAACAGTGCTCATCGTAAATCTCTCCAGGACAATGCACACCATCCTCCATTTTTCTGTTGCTACACTTTTTTCCAGTAACGGTCAATGCATTGCTACAGACACCTGAAACACTGCGTGACGTCACCACATCCTTCTGAAGAAGGCAGCGGCAACGACAGAAACCCCTATTCTTTATTGAATCGCAAGATTATTTCCTTTGTCCTACGCTTAATGATATTCATTCTTACATTAAAATTCAACAAAAAAGCGCTCCATTTTTTTCTCTCTTCCCATTTCAGCCTTGTCATGCAGTGAAGCAGTCTCACAACCAAAATAATCAATTTACACTGAGGGTGGCGTGCTAGGAATTTCTGTCCTGCGCTCAGATGCAAGCATTTCTGCACAAATACCTATAACAGCTGATTTCCTCAACACACCGTGCTCCTAATTACATCATCAAACAAAAGACATACAAACCCTCTTCTCACGAATTCAGCTTTACCATGCGACTTTCTTCTGCGTAAAAGCAGTGAAAGGAGAAAAGAACCGCGAAAAATTACACGCATTGTGCTCTAATAGGGACCATGCGACACCTAAAGGGGCCGCGCTGCTCCGTCGCGACAGCGCCACCAGTGGCGGTCTTGGACGTATCGGACGTGATACCACGCTGCCCGTTCTATGCATTTCAAGTGGAACCGTAGCTTGCGTGGCGACCGCCGTAATTAGAAGGGCTAATTTTCGAAGTGCAAATAATGTTGAACCTTTCTGGGAAGAGAATGGAGACAAACTGCACAGAAGCAACCACCATATTTATAATGCATCTAACAGTATGGAAGGAGAACAGCCACTCGCGTCTGTCCGGTCAAAACACCTGTAAGTGATATAGCTATATCACTGTATTACCAGCTACATACGTGTATTCCTCTGACTCCAGCCATTTGTAATATCATGTTTTTGACTGAGTCTTGTATTCCTTTCGTCGTCTTTGCACACACATAGCTTCGTCACTGAAATTTACATCGTGCGTCCGTTTTAACCATACAAATAAACACGTGGGGTCACAACTTATTGCCTGAACTTGTACTGCAGTTTTTCCAGTATCTTCAGATACTATAACGCTAAAGAGACCCTCAAAGACGAAAGTATGAGTTTTTACCTCGGCTACCACCGTAGGCTTGCGGGACGAATTAAATACTAAAACTACTAAACGTTTGTAACTAATACTAAACGTTTACTAAAAATACTAAACGTTTTGGACAACGTAGAACTTCTGTTCTCACTGTGAGACTCGTCATACTGGGAGCAATATCGGCTCTGGGAGCTGGCGATGAAACACTTCAATCATTATCTCGAAATAGGTTGCCGTTTCGGTGCATTTGACGGTGATACAGTATCCAGCGGCGTTTCAGCGTCACGAAAGTGGCAACTGTAAATCATTGATCATTTTTCAGGTCCTCACTCAGCTTCATTGAAACTAGAACAAAAGAAATAGAATATATTCGCTCATGTTTTGCACACCTCTTGCAATGGCCGAACGCGCGTCACAAACGCTATGCTCTGCGAGTCTAGTGACCTCGGCGGTATTAGAAGCGTAGGAATCATGAGAAACGAAGCATCTGGTCCCTAATGAAGAGTTATTTTAGGTGCTGGCACAGTTAGCGATGCTGTGGCAAAAAAAGATCCCTGCACTTCACATGTAAACAAAGCTGACTACCCGGCGGCTATCACGCAATGTACTTTCTCCTAAGGCCGCATCGCGGCGCCACCAGTTTTGTCGCACAGTCCCCATAGCTGTAACTTCAAAGAAACCGTAGCGCACGCTAATAAACTGAGAAAAAGGCACCCATTTCTGCTGTCAGATAATTCTTGCATAATGCTACATACACAGCCGCATTGCCCTTGCCTAAAGCAAGCACAGGACAATGGCACGCACATTTCCTTAAGTGAGCAGGGAAAAGGCTGAACTCGAAACGCTCAGGAATAATAGGAGAATCACCGCATATCGCTACGAAACTCAACGGCTAGCACAACATGACACCAACAAGATACTAGCAGTGGGTAAAACTGCAACACTGCTAAACAAGTCCAGACATGCCATGATGACATCACAAATGAGGAAAAAGCACACACACACACACACTGCACGCACTTGTGCTCCAATAGCTGTAACTGCAAGAAACCGTAACACGCACTTCTGCTCGCATAGCTATAAGAGAAAAAAATAAAATAACGAGGCGCACGCTAATAAACTGTGACAAAGACACCCATTTCTGCTAGCAGATAATTATTGCATAATGCTAAATACTCAATTGCATTGCCCCTGCGTGAAGAAAGCACAGAAAAAGGACACACAATTTATCTTAAGCGAGCAGGGAAAGTCACTCCTTCTCGGACAGCTTAATACCATAAAGTCCGAATTTTTGCAAAGAAAACAAAGCTCGAACAGCGCTACGAACGTGACAGACACGTACTAACAAACAAACAAAAACTCCTATCCATTTCTACTGATACAATTGGAGCTAAAGGCGTGAACCACACAACAAGAACAAAGCATACCGCTTCAGGAAAGCATATCAAATGCACCGCAACAGGACCGGCGTCGGGCACTCATAAAATACCCCGCCCAACACAAAGACTTCACCAGGTTAGCGAGGCAATTCCATCAAAAACGCTGCGTGAAGAAAGCACAGAAAAAGGACACACAATTTATCTTAAGCGAGCAGGGAAAGTCGCTTCTTCTCGGACAGCTTAATACCATAAAGTCTGAATTCTTGCAAAGAAAACAAAGTATGAACAGCGCTACGAACTTGACAGACATTTACTAACAAACAAACAAAAACTCCTATCCATTTCTACTGATAGTATTGGAGCTAAAGGGGTGAACCACACAACAAGAACAAAGCATACCACTTCAGGAAAGCATATCAAATGCACCGCAACAGGACCGGCGTCGGGCACTCATAAAATACCCTGCCCAAAAGACTTCACCAGGTTAGCGAGGCAATTCCATTAAAAACGCCCTCGGCCTATCCTGCAGATAGCAATGCAAACGTGACTACCCTTATTTTTTTAACCACTATTTCACGCAATAGTACATAAATGTATCACTCGTGTCACACGAAAAGGCAAACACCTAGCACTTACTTGTCAAGTGGGGTCCCTGGTTCAGGAAAGCGCGCGCGCGCACACACACACACAGACACACACTCACATTTTTACACTCACAAACACAGTCTATTTTCACAACCACATAAATACATATTATTCCTTGTCAATAATTATCCTACCACCGTTAAAAGACGGCACATACATGTATGCGAACGCAAAACAATAGGTCCTCGTTCCGCATGTAATAGGATATCGTCACTCGGCCGGCGCAAACCAAAAAAAGGAAAGGAATCCATCAACGAAGAAAACGGTGCCGTGCTTCTACGCAGCGATCATTATACAGGAGTGAATTCACTTCGTTTTCCTTTTATTTCCTTGCACCCATATATTTTGCAAGAATACTGTAGAGAACCAACAGAGCAGTGCGCTCCAATCAACACGCCTTGGGCTGACCTTACACACCCGAAGCCTTTTCTGAATACATTCTGCTGGCGCTGGAATAAAATATTTATCGCGAGGGTACTACAATGTCAGCTCTGCTTCTGTTTAAGTGATAAAACAGTGCGCAGAAACCGCGCCCCACGCGAGCTGCACGCTGGCCCGTTCTCGCGGATTGGACACGCGACGCACGCGATCCGTTTGCCCGTGCGAGCGCAACGCGGGCGCGTTCTCGCAGTTTGGACGCGCGCGATCCGTTACCGTTTCCCCGAGCGGGCGCACTGTTTTATCACTTAAACAGAAGCAGAGCTGACATTGTAGTACCCTCGTGATAAATCTTTTAAGGCGAGTTCCCACATATAGAAAATAACGCTCGAAACCTAGCGCTGTTTTGCCGTTGGCCGTTCTCACATACAACCGAGCACATAGCGCTATCCTGTTGGGGTCACGGGATATCTCTTTGCGACGTGATGCACCGGTGCTGCCGTGATTGCTTAGTGTCGGCGTAGGGTATCCGCAGCATCAAGGGGGATGACACTTTCGATGCTGTGACCGGGGCTCTACTTCGACAAGAGCGGTTTTATGGCGGTTCGTAGCAATGGGAGGAGGAAAATATAGCGCAATTTTCTAGTGCTATGTAGCAAAGCGCTATATGTGGGAACTGGCCTTTACTCTAGCACCAGCAGAATGTATTCAGAAAAGGCTTCGGGTGTGTAAGGTCAGCCCAAGGCGCACTGCTCTGTTGGGTCTCTACAGTATTCTTGCAAAATATATGGGTTGCAAAGAAATAAAAAGAAAACGAAATGAATTCACTCCTGTATAATTATCGCTGCGTAGAAGCACGGCACCGTTTTCTTCGTGGATGTATAGCGAACGTGCATTCCTTTTTTTTGGTTCGCGCCGGCCGAGTGGCGATATCCTATTACATCCGGATCGAGGACCTATTGTTTTGCGTTCGCATACATGTGTGTGCCGTCTTTTGACTATGGTAGGACAATTATTGACCTGAGGAATAATATGCATTTATGTGGTTGTGAAAATAGACTTTGTGTTTGTGAGTGTGAAAATGTGAGTGTGTGTATCTGTGTGTGCGCGCGCGGGCTTTTCTGAACCAGGGACCCCACTTGACAAGTAAGTGCTAGGTGTTTGCCTTTTCGTGTGACATGAGTGATACATTTATGTACTATTGCGTGAAATAGTGGTTTCAAAAATAAGGGTAGTCGCGTTTGCATTGCTATCTGTAGGATAGGCCGAGAGCGTTTTTAATGGAATTGCCTTGCGAACCTGGTGAAGTCTTTGTTTTGGGACAGGTACTTTATGAGTGCCCGACGCCGGTTCCGTTGCGGTGCATTTGATATGCTTTCCTGAAGTGGTATGCTTTGTTCTTGTTGTGTGGTTCACACCTTTAGCTCCAATTCCAGCTCCAGACCTTTCCATTCAATACATATATATTCCCACCCTCCAATTCTATCAGTAGAAATGAATAGGAGTTTTTGTTTGTTTGTTCGTATGTGTCTGTCACGTTCGTAGCGCTGTTCAAGCTTTGTTTTCTTTGCAAAAATTCACACTTTATGGTATTAAGCTGTCCGAGAAGAAGTGACTTTCCCTGCTCGCTTAAGAGGGCATACCAGCTCTCCGTCCCAATGTATTTCCTATGGAACAGTTTTTATGCTTTTTCTCGGTAACCACCGCGCAGATTTTGACGCGGGTGGTTTCATCATAAAGAGGAAGACGAGATGAAAATATTTACGCTACTATATTTCTCATACATGTCGTATGTATTTTACGGCGACGTCACGAATGCGAAAAAAATAAAAAAAAATTTTCTCCTCCCTCTTTGAACAGGTTTTATTACACTTCTATAGCCATTTCGAAAAAGAACTTTCCATTTACTTTCTGTGGAAATATTTCAGGAGTCGATACACATCAAATTTATATCTCTACCACTTTCCGTTTTTATAAAAAAGCATGAAACGTGAGTACGGATAAATACCGTCTCAAAGCCCCGTAAACCGCGTCATTCTGTGTCGCCCTCCAGCCGTACCACAGGAAAAACCGCGCGGAACATTTAAACGTATCTATCCACCGACCATGCGGCGCGCACGCGCACCGTAGTAGTGGCTGTTATGAATGGTGTGGGAGTGTGGATGCTCATTTTGCAACCTACTTTCGAGTTGGCTTGTGCGCTTGGTCTCGCTGCGATTGCTCGAGGATTTGTGTACGGGAAGCATAAGCGGAAGAAGAAGTTCATATCGGATTTCGGTCGCCCAGGTATTCGTGTTCGACGGTCTGGAAATGCATCTGTTGAAGGTTCAAATGAATTATGTAATGTTGCATGTTTGAGTGAAAGTCCTCCTGATACTAGCGCGTGTTCCGCTTCGACGAGTTCGGATCTCGTATCTAGTCAGACTCCATCCATTGACGCTGACGATATAACGCTTCCAGCTGTTGTTTCTGATCCGGCCCCTCCTGTTGATGTTGGCGATAAAACTCAAACTGGCAACTTCGTGCTTGACGGGCGACGTATTGTCGAGATTGAGCATTTCTTTTCATCTTTGCAAGCTTTGTCTGTACATAGTCCATGTGGTTGTGGCCTGGGTGATATGTACGTCATATCGGAACAGCGGCGAGGTCTCTGTAGTTTTTTTCTGGTTGAAGTGTAAGATGTGTCTCAGGGAAGATGTTGTCTCAACGAAGAAATCACCTGAACAGCTTGTCCAACAGCGCTTAGACGTGAATTCGGCAGCTGTAAACGGAATTGTGTCCATAGGTTCTGGTTTCTCTGGTCTGTCTGAGTTTGTTGGTGCTCTCGATATACCCTGTATGGCTAGTGGCACGTACAGTGCGTATCAGAAGAGCGTTGCGAAGGCAATCGACAAAACAGCTTGGGAAGAAATGAGCAAAGCAGGTCTTGAGGAAGCTCGTTTAGCTAGCGTGAACCTGTGGACGCCCATAGTTCACAGCGCCCATGCAGCCGATCAGTTCATAGTTCCAGGCGATTTGCATCCTACTCCCCGCCCTTGGAAAATATACAGACGACCCCTATGGACGACAGTTGCTATGCACATGTATACTTGTTTGTTTCCTACAATAAACCATAAGTTGTACTGTATATGTGTTACAGAACTTTCTCGATGGCTGCGGGGGTTAGAGTACATAACATTGTGTTAGTATAGTGGTTTGGTATTCAATGTTGCATGAGAAGGAGAATGCAGTGTGCCGCAAATAGTCGCACTTTGCTACTCCGGTAATGAGGGTTCGCACTAGGCCGTACAGACTCACCAATTTCCACATAATTACGATCACACGCACAAAGCCAAAAGTTTTTTTCACGTAAAGTCAGAGATAACAGAACTGCAGATAGCAATCAGTATTTCAGATCTAACGCTGCAATCTGTTAGTTTACATGCGTGTATTACAATGTCGAAAGCAATGTTGGAAGCACATATATTCCACCACCACATTCTCTCTCTTTATGTGTGTGTGTCAAAGTTCATTTCCTTACTCACGATAAACAACAAATACGAAGCCACACCCAGTTACTCTGGGAAGAAAAGGTCACTGGGGAAAAGGCCCCTGAAGTAAACGCCGCACGAAACCTAGCGATCGGCACGAATATCAAACGCCTGCATTATGCAAGATGTTCGGAATCTAACCTGAGTATCTTAGTTGTATGTAGCGCAGCAATGTGATGTATCACTTGTGAGAAATCATAATCAATAAGCATTTTCCAATGCCTGATTCGCTTAAGCTTGCTGTTAACTATTCTTTTATTACTGTATCTTCTTTTACTGTTTGTTACAATTTTCGTCTTATCCCCTTATTTTTACCCACGGGTTGAATTGTCCAATGAGCAACCGTCCGCACCCCCACTGACGATCCCACTTTTTTTTACGATTCACACTTCTGGATTAGAAATTAATCTTTCAACTTGGGAACGTGTTACTCTGCACAATACGGTACAAAATTTCGATTATGTCTTTTGATTTTGCGCGAACTCAGTCCGCTAACAAAGAAAAAAGCGGAAATGTTAGCCTCCGAATGAGGGACAAACACACAAAGCCCTGGACCGATAATCCCGAAAATGTGGGTTCGGGTCCTAGAGCTGGCTAACTTTTCCAGTGACTCCCTTCTCTCAAAGGTTAGCCTGCGCTACGGCAGCTTGCTATTCCCGGCAAAGAAACAATGAAAAAGGAAGGAAGAAACAAATAAAAAGAAGAATATAACAATGTAAAGAATATAACAAACACAGAAGGAAAATAAACACGAAATCGGTCACGGTTCACGCAGAATGCCACAGACTCGCACGAACTGAACAAGTGCCTTTGTCATTTCACTATGTTGTGTAGGGCCTAGTAACGTAGCTGGCTCATAACAAGACCGACGGGAACCATGCACATCTCTAGTATTTTCTCCATTATGCAGCCTCGAGGATCGTGGGCCACTTGCATGCTCCTATACGACACACGATAGGCCTACGCTACTCATAAGAATGGTAGGCACATGATACTCATAAGAAATAGCCAGATAACATTCATTTACTGTAGTTTATTTTTCAATGGGGACTTCGATCACGTTATTTTGAGATACGGCCAATGTTTCGATACCGGTTCCTTGGATTTTCCATCTTTCGACAATCCTTGCTAGTTGCACGTTGGAGGTCCCAAAACCTGTACCGGTCTGTCTTTGGACTGCGAACAAAGGGAGGCCTTCTCTTCTGAGGAGGGAACCGGTCCACTCGTCACAATCCCACTCGTCACCGGAAGACTCGTCACAGGATAATTGGTCACACCGGCCCTCTGATGCAAGATCCTTTTGTCACCGGAACACTTGTCAAGGGGGGCGGTTCGTCACCGGAACACTGGTTGCAAGGTTGACCCCGTTCCAAAGGGAATGCGTTTCACCGTGTTTTACCAAAGGGATTAGTCCAGTGCCCGACCCGGATTCCGAAGACCTCTGACGTCTTTTCACGTCTGTGCTAAGGGCACGGAGTGCATGGAAGTGACGAAAACTCAGCGTGGGGCGCCGTTGCTACTCTAGGGTTACTCTCCGTTACTACTCTAATCCAGGGATTTTCCTACACAGTTAGTAGAAAGTGCAGTTCTGGTATTTATTGGGTATGTCGAGATCGTGCTATCTGCAAGGCAAAGATAACTACTGACGAGTCCATTCGCGTTGTAGCGAGCAACTGGTACTCACACTCATGCTGGAGATCCAACTGAAATCAACCTACTCAAAGTCCGTCACATCATGAAGAGAAAAGCAGATAGGATATTGTTTCTTTTTGTATGCTGGGAAGGTGGCAGTGTGGCTGTTTTTTTATGCATTCTTGCATTGTAGAGAATGGAAGCGACCCACCTCATCGGATCCTACTTGATGCCGCCGCAACCGTTGGTGAGCATACGGCTTCCCGGATGCCTTCGCCAAGCACGCTGAAACATACCATTCGAAAGCAGAGACAAGCGCACCAAAATCCATACGTTCTCCCAAAGCTGCGAAATATAAAAATGTTAATGAGCGCATTTCCAGGGTTCTAGAGGAGCACTCAAGCGGATCTCCTCTTTGCACTCTTCAGAATATTGCAAGAAATATCCGGTTTTGAGTCACATGTTGTATAGGCCCGTGCAAGCTCAATAAAACCGCATTTGTTGTTTTTTCTCTTTAAACCGTGTCGTGGCATCTATTTATATTTATTTGAGTTATAGCGTCATGTTTTGACCATAGCTGACAACACTGTGTACTGAATCATTCATAGGAATGAAGAAAAGTAAACTTGTAGTCCTACAGTCAAAATCCACGCCGTGACACGAGTGTTCACTGTGACGGTTATGCCGGCGTGACGGCAGTTCCTCGTACGAAATGGCCTGTGACGAGTTGGCCTCCTTGACGAGTTCACCTATGACCAATTGGCCTGTGACGACCGGGCTTGTGACGAGTTCTCCTAAACCCCTTCTGAGGAAGATAAGGAAAAGCTCCGGGTCACTGGGGATTCTCCGCTGAACTAGTGTCTACGCTGAACGAAAGGTCTGGTGTAATGTGAAGTACCCTGTAAAAACCAAGGAGTGTCTAAAAATATAGCACTGAATTTTCCGGGTAATAATCAGCGCAATTATGAAACGGAAATCGTGCTCAGAGACCTCGTGCGCGTGAAGTTCCTTTCATTTTATCTTGTTCATTTATACATAAAGATGGAGTTCAAGGAGTTTTAGGAGCTTCCTCCTTCTCCTTTTTTTCTTTTTCCATTTTTTTAAATAGCTGTTGCTAAATGTAATGCATTTATTTAGGCTGATTGGGCCTATCAAAAGACAAAAAAAATCATAACGCCGGACTGTCAGAAGGCTGAAAATGGAAAGGCCACAGAGACACAGGGTGAGCACTCCAGTGAATGACCACTGAATGGGATGGTGTAGATTATGAAAAAGTTTTGTGGCTATTATATTAGAAATCAAATAACTGGAATGCATAGCATTTGGTGCTCGCAAATAGACTAGCCAGCGAAGATGAAAAACAATAATCTACATCATGTGTACTACGAAAAGAAAGCGTGTGGTGGGTAAAGTGAGGATAAATGTGTATTAAAAGTCCCTGAAATATAGATGCAAGTAAGAACTGAAATCTAGACAGCCGATGAGGCACATCACAGCCGACCGAGTGTTATCGTTCGCTTTCCGGATTTCTTGAAATTGGGAGGCATAGGGTTCTTTTTATTTTTTTTTGTGTTAATAATCAGTAGTTAAATCTACATTCCATTCAACAAGCAACATAAAATAGATATACAGGGTGTTCAAAATTAAGCTCTCACTAGCACTTTATAAATAGGCGAACAAAACAAAACTGGTGCTATTTTTCTGTTCCTTGAGAAAATAAACAGGTGCTACATAATTAGAAGCACCTGTTTCTTACACAAGTAGCGTAAAATTATCATCCGGTTTCCTGTCATCGCTGTGTTTGCGTAGCGCTCGTGAAAGCGTAATTTCGAACACCCTGTAGTTCGCTGTATTAGTTCGCTAGCGATATCGTTCCCTGGATGCTAGTATTTCTCTACTGTCGGCCAGACACAGGTGTTACAGTTGTCCTTACATCTTTTTCTGGGCCGATGTTTATGGGTTTTAAAAGCTCTACACCCACTTATTCAGGTGTTTCATTGCGGTTTCATTGCATTGAAAATACGGTTCATCAACATAGAAAGTATTAGACAACAACTACAACATCATTGCCTGACCGCCACCAACAACAAAACAGAACTATATATGAAAATACTAGTATTCCGGTTGAGTTGGGAACTACGTCCCACGATATCCACGTTCAACGAGCGTGAAGTCAGAGCCTGAGGATAGTGGACATTTGCGTTTCATTTCCTTGATACGAATACAGAAGGTAATGCGTCATTGCGCTCAGGATTCTGTAGTACTCCCCTTTATAAAAGAACGCGGCTAACATATCTTCCAGAAATAAGTAAAAGGTAGCAGGACCTTTGAAAATCACCAGTGATGAATCATCTCGTGTCATAGTTTATTTGTTGTTGGAGAATCGCTTCCTAATCTTACCGCGTTGTCTGCAATCAGTAAACTTTGCGAGAGAGGAACCGGAAGAACAGATGTAATCGGCACAATGCAAGCGGCGCAGTAGGTGTAACCGCAGTTATGTTCCTTGTTCAATGGTTTTACTGTGCATTAGCATGCATGTTAATTAAAAAAATTCCGTCTCCCAATTTAAACAAATAATGTGATAGCGCTTGATCGGCTATGATCCGTTCCCTCAGCTGCTCACAACAGCGCTCCTGTAATTTCCGGGATACGGAAAAATCGTCCCCGGTGGGAACCTGGATTAGAGCCGGGTCCTAGGTTAGTTTTCAGGGTTAGGTTAGTTTAGGCTTGTTTTTGACAGTTCACCGTCCACAGACCATCGCATCGTCCTCATCACATTATAACTGGATATTCCGAAATCCTAAGCTGATTGGAGAGGTCATTTGCAGACCTTTGTCATTCACGAACACTGCCGTTTTCCTGTTCGTGCTTACTCAGTCAACTGTCTCATCAGGCGAACGAGAATCTCTCGTATTTACGGTTAGTGGAAGGCCAACTTCACAAACATTCCAGTAACGTTCAACAGGACTTCCCTGTAATGTTCGTAAGTCCGTAATGTTGAAACAGCAAGCAAGCGGATTACACGCAGATAAATGTGTCTTAGGATACGGCTCTTAGAGCTGCAGCTTTATTTCTTCTTTCTCTTTCTTTCTTTTATTGATCGATCTATTTTTATTTTTATCTTTATTATTTTATTTCATTTTTTTTTTCATGAACGCTCCACGTGAACCAATAAGAAAAATCGATCAAGCGGCCGCTGCACAATTATTTCCGCCCACGCAATGAGCAACAGTCTTTTCCGAAACCCAAATTCACGTTCGCGAAGCAAGGAAAACCAACGACAACCAACGACAGCGACATGGGAGGGGGATATATTTACTAGACAAAAAGGAAAAAAAAAAAAAAAACACGGGCTATAAGTCAGCCAAACGGGACGTCGGCTTGCTATTCCGGAAATACATAAATAAATGAATAAATAAAATTAACAAATAAGAGATAAATGAACCGGACGCGACGGAACAGCACGTTTGTTAGTTGATTATTGGATTAGTAAAAGTTCGGTGTTTGCCTTTTCATGTTCAGGTTAGTCCAAAGTGGGCTTTGGTAGTTTCCGCGCAGGAATAGCCAGATAACATTTATTTACAGTAGTTTATTTTTCAACGGGGACTTCGATCACGTTATTTTGAGATACGGCCAATAGGTACCGGTTCCCTGGATTTTCCATCTTTGGACAATCCTTGCTAGTTGCACGTTGGTGACTCAAAACCTGTACCCGTCTGTCTTTGCATGGCGAACAAAGGGAGGCCTCCTGAGGAAGATAAGGAATTACAACAAATTTATTTTGGCTTTGAAGAGTGGGGAGGTTCTCTACTCTACCCCATTGCTGGTGGGAATGTGGGGAATAAAATAACGAGCCCCGTCACAATAACGATCGAAGTCCGATGGTGTCCAGAAATGTCAGAAGAGCTTTGAGCGCAGAGCGTTGCTGGGCTCGATTAGGCCAGGGACCAAGCAATTTCGATAGGGAGAAGGGGCAAGAGTCCAGCTGACGAAGAGGCTCTTGAGAGTGTGGTTCGGGAAGGTTGGTAGTGGGAGCAGTGAAATATGCTCTAGATCCTCAAGCACACCACAGTGGCAGCAGGTGGGAGAGCCAACTTGTCTCAAGCGGTAACGCCACTGAGCTCTAAAGGCCATATCGAGACGCATTCGGTGGATTAATGCAGCATCTTGACGAGAGGTGTTTCGTGGCATGCGGAAGGCGAGCGTTGGATGAACTCTGCTCAACATAGCGGGGGGAACAATGTCGGTTGTCCATTGGCGGGAAGCCAGGGGTGTCACCAGGCGTCGGAGAATTGAACGCCGGTCTCCTCTCAGCAGAACAATACTGGTCCGTTTCCGATACGAGAGTGCTGCTTCTGCGGCGCTCTCGGCCTGCTCGTTCCCCACGACACCACAATGGGCTGGAACCCACTGGAGAACTAGCCTGTGGCCTGCTGCGTAGATAGTGTGGTACGCCATTAACACATCTGTGACTAGGGGTGCGGATGGGCCTCGTATGCCGGAATTTTCAATTGCTTGAAGTGCAGATTTGGAGTCTGCGAAGACTGCCCATTCCCGCTGTGTAAAATCAGCGATGTGTTGTAGAAAGAAAACGATGGCATAGAGTTCCGCAGCTGTGGAGGAGGTTGGATGTGAAAGGCGTCTTCCGTGCACTACTACTTCGGATGGTATGACGAATGCTGAGGCGGACTTGTTGTTTCGGGATGCGCCATCGGTATATGCTGCCGTAAACGTAGAAAACTTCTCGTCTACCAGAGCATGAAAACAAGCTCGCAGGACTTCAGGGGGGACCTGATCTCTTCTTTCCAGAAGGTTTGGAAGGCGTACAAATGTGGGCGGTACCGGAAGAGACCAAGTGGCTTCCGGCGGTAAAGTGTAATTAGTTATGAAGCCAGTGAGAGTCCGGCGTGTCCTCTGCGCTACTCGATAGAAGTCGCTTTCAGTGCGGTATCGAATTTTCCTGAGGAGCGGGTGGCGGGGAATGTGAGCACGCAAACGGAGGAAGTGCCGAGCCGTTTCACGTTCACGGAGAACCTCAATCGGGAGCTCACCAGCTTCAGCCGGTAAGGAAAAGCTCCGAGTCACTGGGGATTCTCCGTTGAACTAGTGTCTACGCTGAACGAAAGGTCTGGTGTAATGTGAAGTACCCTGTGAAAACCAAGGAGTGTCTAAAAATATAGTACTGAAGTGTTCGGGTAATAATGACCGCAATTATGAGACGGAAATCGTGCTCCGAGATCTCGTCGCGCGTCAAGTTCTTTGATTTATCTTGTTCATTTATACGAGTACATAAAGATGGAGTTCAAGGGGTCATTCCGTAATCCTAAGCTGTTTGGAGAAGGCGTTTGATCGAAGACCGCTTGCTCGCAAGCCGTTCGATCGAAAGCCGGTTGATCGATGTCGTTTGTTCGAAAGACGTTTTTTCGAAGGGAGTTCGAAGCTCGCAGCGTGTCCTTAGCACCTCTTTTTCTGTAACTTTTGACTCGAGCATATGGAGCATGAGGAAATCAGTGTTCTCTCCTTTTTGTTTGTTTGTTTCTTGCTTTTTTTTTCGCTAAAGAGGGGAGACCACTGGTTATTTGCAGACCTTTGTCATTCACGAACAGCACAGCCTTCTTGCTTTTTACTCTCTCCATCCGAAAGAAAATAAAATCGAATAAAATTGAATTGATTTGAATACAACAATGCGGAAGTATCCTGCGTAGCAGTAGGACACATACCGAAGAAAATGTCTTTAAGTTGGGAGCAGCCAATAGTCTGTGCTTCCTCTGGGCAACCTTTTCATTGCTGGGATCCGAAATGGGAGAGTGATATGTGCACGAAAGGTACTCGAAGCCTGAATGCTAAGAAGGAAATTTCGCCATAGTATAAAATACAGATATTGTATTAACAGCCATATAAAACTTTAGTTCAATCTTGTATAGAGTATGCATCTGCTCCAAACGAAGCAATAAAAAAATCATCAAACGACCGCTGCCGTTTCGATCAAACGGTGTTCGATCAAATGGCTTTCGACCAAATGTCCCGCGTTCGATCAAACGGCTTTCGTTCTTGCGGAGACGATTTCTCCGGGGGACATTTTACCCTGGGGACGGTTCATCCTGGGGACATTTTTTTTTTCCCGGGGAGGAAAATCCGGCATCTCGGGCGAGCTTTGATTATATGAAACGACTTCTCCTTGATCATTCCTTCATTTGGCAACTAGCGCTCATATTCATCTCTGGAAACCCCAAATTTGTAATTGCATCTGTGTTGCGCTTCAAGAATAGTGATTTTCCTAAACTACGCATAAATTTATTCAGCTTTTCCACGATCGAATTTCACGTTTTCAAGTTTGGAATGAATTAACTGAGACCTCAGCATCCAACACAACGAAATGTGGAGTAAAAATTTACGCTACGGAAGTTCTTCTAAAAAAAGAAAAGAAAGCATATATTATTCTGTCCCACATAATGAGGAGGCCGAACTGCACATACAGTAAGTATGCACTAGTAAAAAATTACGAAGAGTAACTAAAAATTCCATAATCAGTCAGTACCAGCGCCAGTAACTTGTGAAAACAGTACTTGTAGCATAAATATATAACAACAAAATAAAAATAAAGTACTCAAATAGCAATAGGAGATAAGCAAAAAGACGTGAATGTCTCGAATCAAACTGCGAACCTTTTGTGGCAAAGTCCGACACTTTACCTCTAGACAACCAGCGCAGAGGGTGCGGGCAGCCTTATACTCGCGAGTTCAGCCATGCACAATGGAGATTATTTCGGGTGTCGGAGGCGAACGGCGTGATAAGGACGGCGAGCGTGGCGCCATCTAGAATCGGGAAAATCGTGAATCAGAGTTGCTCCCCGACTGGTATGGCCTCTTAAAGGTCAGCTACGCCGATTTCCCGGTGCGTTGAAACGGTTGTGATATTCAGAACGAGCACATCCAACTGCCCCCGAAACGCACCTTCGTTTCTCAATTTTGTCTTCCTATTACGAAAATTAATTCATCAAAGAAACCAAAACAAGCCATGGGCGCAGCCATTTTTGTGACGTAGATGGGATAAACCTGCTCCATCTACGTAGATAGAGAATCGTGCGTCTGATTGGATGAAAGCTGAGGCTTTCTCTGACTTCTCTGGCGTCTTCTCCCGTTTGCGAGGAAATCCAGTTATGGCCGCCGGCTACGATGAGCGTTTCGTCCGAGGTAATCCCGAGAACTATTGAACGATGGAAACAACAACCGCGAACTCACCTCAACATCATGTTCGGCGTGAAATTGTGATTATGTGCTCGAGAACTTCGCAGTTCAACCGTTCAGCTGCCATTCACGTCAACCCGTTTGCTGCTTTCACTACAAGTACAGGAATGGGAGCGATTGAGCAACAACGTGAGACTTTATGATCGTTTGAGCAAATACCTGCAGAGGACTGGTCTTCAAAGAAAGAAAGCCGTATTTCTGCCCATGCACATCGTGCGATTGCCAGGCTTGTTACACGAGATACATATATTGTGCATCATCATAGCGCGACTGCAATGAACGACGTAGGAATGTATCGTCACCACTCGAACTGCACTCGTTGAACCATTCGTCGGTTATATGTAAGTGCTCATTACAGTTGCCCCGCACAAAAAGTGTTGGATGTAGTTTTGTAGTGTGTTGTTTATCTCGTAGAGCGCATCGCGGCATGTAGGACGAGAGCCCTTATACGTATTTTTTGCATGTTTACTTGAGTGTGCGCATTGTTCTATACCACACAGGCCATATTTCATTCATAATAGTTTCGCAAATAAACACGCACGGGTCGATCTCATATTGCTTTTGAGTTAGGCATAGTGTCTTCAGATCAGGGTATGTGTATCCTCTTTGCTGGGCCCAACAGATGTTATTAAGGGTAGTGCAACATTTCCCACTTCTTGAACCATGCTAACATTGCCAGAATAAGGAACATTACACTGTGCTGTGTATTCCACACTCAGTTGTCTCGCGACGTAAACCCCCAATTATTATATTGGGTACTCCACATGTTCAACCAGTCAGTACTTCCCATATCCTATTTTTTTAAACATGTGCTTAAAATTGCACTACTGCACTCAAGTAACTTTGCCACCAAATTAGTATATGTACATATACAAAAGGTATATGTACTTTATCACAAATTTAATAACCTTGGTGGAAATGGTTGATGGTGTCCTCTGCCTTGTACGGTGCACTTCATAGCAAAATACACAGTAGTCCAAATGTTTTCCTTGTCCACAAATGCCCTGTCAAAGCTGAAAGACTCTTATCAAAATGGGGAAGCGGGCTTGTTTGTCCAGAGAAACAAATATGAAACTGCACTGCTCAACGTAAATAACTGCATGCTCAGCAACTAAGGCTGGTGATGCCGAAGACCTGATATTTCTAGGTTAAAAGGAACAAAGGAGAAAAGACCACTGCGTCGTATTAATGTTGTTTCAAAAGTATAACACCACAAAATTTGTGAGAGTCAGTTGGTGTATTTAGTTATGTTGGTCACCTCCTGCGCCAATTTTTAATACGATACAAATGCGTTGCTACCAACCAGGACCTAAGCCTGACCTATGATCTAATAATAATAATAATAACAATAATAGTATCTATCTATGACCTATATGGACCCTCACCACTAGTTTGGTCTAGGTTTCACACGTGGCTTCTAGTTAAATTCGAAGCTGCTCTGTAGAGCTAACAGGAGACTTGCAGAGTAGAGAATTTTTTATTTATACTTTCCATAGAACATGTAAAAAACAATGTGCTGTACCAACTGTATTCAAAGAAATACAAATATACTTTGTTTTAGCTATGTGCATATTAGCAGATTACAGGTGACCGATGACACACAATGGGCATCAAGGGTGAGAACACAAGAATACTACCACTGCAGGCACTGTCCTAAAATTCTAAGTCACCACTTATCGGAAAGCAATGACCACGCGCAGTCTAGAAATCATATTGAGCTCCTTCCATTATCCTTTTTATTGACAGCATGTTGGCTGCCATCCAGTCCATGAAAGTGACCCTTATCGTTGAAAGAACGGTTCAACAGCAAGCGAGCTGGTGATAATGTCCACGATGGCGAGACCTGAAGAGGAGATACAAGAAGGGACATAAACACGCTATGTTGAGACATTGTGTATGTCCCTTCCTATCCCTCATCTCAGGGTTTTTCGCTATGGACCTTCATGATCTTTCCTTCCGGAAACTTGACATATTTTTATGTAGAATTGTGAAGGTACAGCTAGGTGCTGTTAGCAAATCACACAGTACTTTTCTTGAAACAAGAATCCATAGAAGGTACACAATCATCTTCAGCATTGCACACATCTATGGGACATGTTAATCACTTTGGAATGTCACAGACACGTCATGGAGGCCGGCACATGATTAGTGGTGTTGAACAGACAACTATTTGTCATATTTTAGGCACAAAAAGCAGTTTTGGCACCTGCATGGTGAGACAGATGTATCTGTACGTACTTTGCCATGACACAAATATATGAAGCAACAAATGTACTCTCTAGTTCATTATGGTTATTAGTCAACACTGCCAAGAATGTGGGAACACAGTCTTTTACCACCTACACGCTTCAAAATGACCTTCACACACGACACATTGTAGGTCAACGAGACTCCAGAATGATGTCCTCTCCCTACCCATTAGCTGAAAACATTTTTCTACAACCTTGCATAAGGGGAAGCTAGTACAAGAAATGCACACATTCCTTTTTTGAGCAAATCAGTATTCAGAGCGTTACCATACTGTGGTAGGCCTGAAGTGCATTACGTGGTACAGCACACTCTGTAAAAAATTTCACCGTGGAACATGTCCCCCATTCTAATGACAGTCTTCTCCAGTTTTTCAAACTGCCATTTTCCATAGTGCTTTATGGTATGACACAGTATTTCTAAATCTTTACTGTAGTTTACTGGTTGTAGCAGAAAAAAGACATCACTGTTTCCGATCACAGGACGCAAGCCATAAGTGCTATACGGAAACAGTACATGCTGCTCTCTAGCAGTTGTTCGTGTTTAAACATGGTATGGTGCATGCAGGGTAAATTCCATGGTTATAATATCCAAACGTGAACAACTGTTAGATTACATGATGTAGAATGCTCTATAGTACAGTAAGACCTCCAAAAACCTCCCTACCTCGGACAACTCCCCATGATTTCATTGCACGGGCAGGCTCCCATTGAAACTACATGGGGACGAAATTCTCTATGTCGGACACCTCCCTATCTTGGAAGTAGGAGAGGGTTTTCCCTGCAAAGTCGTACAAAACCCTGGCCAAATTACCTCAATATCGGCCCATCTTTGCACCAAAAAGACCCAAAATGAGCCAGTGGCCTTGACTTTTGCCCCCTTTTTTCCCTATACTGGTCACAGCATTTTGTTGCTTTAGTTTTTAGAGTCCAAAAACAAGTGCTGTCAGTCTACATTGTAATTCTTTATGTGAGCACTTGTCTTCAGTTTGTCTAGAGCCTTTGAACGAGCACTGCACCAAAGCTATCAGAAGTGGGCTGACGCTTCAGAGACAAGTCCTTGCTGCTCGAAAAGCTCCAGAGGTAATGCCATTGAGTAGAATCTGAACGGAATTGAATATACTAAAATCAGTAATAATTATCAGTGAAGAGTGGGTAGAGGTACCACTACCAGGCACCACCACCAGGTACCACTAAGGACCTTAAATTGAAGTAGGGGGACATTTCTCACAGCTGTGATCTCTTCCATTTTTTGTTGCCATCATATTCTGTAACTCGGACGCCTCTATAAGTAGGAGACGCTTCGGCTGCACTGCGGGTGTCCAACATAGGAAGGTTTCACTGTATTTATGTTCCGTGTCATGTGACCACAAACAATATATGCTTTTGCTCATGCTGCACAGCACAGGCGAATTGAGCTGCATGTGAGGATAATAACATGAAACCCGAGGCGCGGAGGAAAAGGCATGTCTTTACGGTCTCTGTGTCAGTTGTTTCATGTTGTAATTGCTCACTAGCTGGCCTGTACCTGAGAATAGGTTTGATGCATTGTACACGCACCATTGACATGCAGTATGTGGTGTGTTTTGATAGTAATGCCACTGCTAATTGAAGAATAATGCTCCAGGTGGATTGTTTCGGTACAATCTTGAACTATGCATACCAAGGGGTAGGGCATCTGCGTGACAGGTTTACCTGGAAGTAAGAATGTAAATGGTAGCTGAAGTCATTGAATAATTGACATTATCAATATACTGCTGCAGATGATACAAACAATAGCACACATGATGCTCCGATATGTTCTGCATGTCTCTGTACTCACAATATTAGTACAGCAGCTACAGAAAGGCATAAAACAAGTTTTTGTATACATGATACCACTTGAATGCAACACAAGCTTCTGCTGCACTGCCAGAACACCACGGCGGACAGATTTACCTTACTTCACCTCAGAAAAACTATGTACTGTTGCACACATGATGCTGTTTGAATGTCTCGAAAAACATAATTTATGACCGAAAGACATCAACTGGAAGATTTCGATTTACCTTAGTCAAAACTGAGAAAAAGGGTGTGCTGTTGCACACATGAAACTGCTTGAACTGCCCTTGAGCGCTCTGGAAAAACACCTTATTTGTGACCAAAATACAACAGCTGAGCCAACATTGAATTTATACCTTACTCAAAATACACAAGATTTGCTGCCGTGCATATGATGCGATGATACTGCTTAAATGTACTCTGAAAGCGCTGGCACCTCAGGCATGGTTGCTCTAAGCTAGCGAGCAACAACAAGGATATACGAACACAAGAAGTCGAGCACAAGTGATGGAATGCACTTGATTAATCAGAAAATGAAATATCTCAGTACCAGGTGTCACTGTTCCGTTAACAAAAACAGATGAACTTTGAAGGGGCGTCTGGTTGGCACTGGTGACAGCCTTCAGCTTGAAACCAAGACGGTGATAGTTGAGACGTGGAGTGCAAGCTTTTCGGTGGTGCCAGAATGCCTGCGAAATCATTTAACAAATAAGGCAATTACAAATCTGTACTGAGAATACACCCGCTGGGGCGTAATCTCTAAAGGATGAAGCAGTAACCGACAGATAGCGTATTTTTCTCTCCTACGTGATGCAAATTGCACCGCATGACTGACTTGTCTAACATTACGAGTCTTACCTTTATCTGCTGCCTAGTCCTGCATGTGTGCGTGTGTAGGAATGTGTGTGTGTGTGCTTAGAATGGTTTGATGTTGGTTTTCTGCTTTGGTTCAAGTGTTTCTCTGCACTTTTGTTCCCCTTGTTGTCTGACAAACAAGCGATTCTTCCTGACGTGTCCTGACATGTCCAGACCTGTTCAGTCATGCTTTCCTTCTACATGTAGTTCTGCTTTTCTTTTGGAAAAGGAACATCCTTGTCTTGACGATAGTGCTGCCCTGAATGGCAGTATTTTCTGCAATAGTTTTTCTGCTTCTTATGCAATCATTATAGAAAAATAAAGGAAATAATCTTGGGATAGTGATTCATTAAGTAACAGGTCCCCTGTCTAAAGCGTACGCGCATTTGAACCGTACAGATGCAGTCTTGGGTGATGACGTCATGCTGCGGCTCTATTGTTTCAGGTGGACCTTGTCCAGTTGAGCATTAGTGGAAAAAACAGCGTAGCCCTGAGACAATAGGCTGACGTCACGACCAATGCCTGCAGAGGGCGCTAAGATTCACTTGTCTCTTGGATATTAGCGGGTGGGGATGCATTAATTTTGTTCCTAGCAATTGCGTTGGCCATTAGTTGAAAAGCGTAGCCTCGGTGGGATTCAGTTTACCTCTGACGGGGTACGGATGTATGGTTCGTCACTGGCGTATGGTGAGTGACGATTCTCGTGGATTTCGTGTCGAGGGGATGAACAATGACGGAATGCAGTGTACGTGAATGTCCAATGATGATGTGTGTCTTTTTCACTCTGTCCACGTGTTTTTCTGCATTTGCTTTCCTCTGTTGCCAGGCAGTCGTGTGATTTTTCCTCCTTTAACAGCGCTCCTGACATGACCTGCATGCTTTCCTCTGTTGACACTCTGTATTTTCTTTTCTTTTATGGACACGAAAGGTTCATGTTGATCGTTCTTGTCTTGACGATGACGCTAGTGCTGCTGCACCCTTGATTTAAATAGGAATAATGGCAGAACGATTCTTAATAATGTTGCGATTAAGTAAGTTCAGAAAGTAACCACAAGACGGACAGATGCGTGAATCTATAGAGTAGAAAAAAGCATTACGATTCAGTACCGTGCCTGGCTGTCGGACGGAGTAGACACATCGTTCTGCGCTCCTTGTTACCCATACTCTGTGTTGATTTGTTGAGTGCCTAGTCCTCTTATTAGCCATTGATGGAGATAGATGCTAGGATATTTTGTTCTTTTGCAAGTCTCATTTAGTAAGACTGGAATTCCTACGATCAGTTTTCATGCATGGTGCTCTAGGTGCTCAGTAGGTTTTCTATTTTTATGGAATCATTATAGTTGTAAAAATGAAAGAATCTTGGGATGCTGATTCAATAAATAATAGGTCTCCTGTATAGAGCGTACGCGCCCTTGAATCACGTAGCAACATGCTTGAGTGATGATGTCATGCCATCGCTTCATTGCATGGGGATCTTGTTCCAAGGAGTTGCATTGGCTGCTAATGAAAAAAAAAAAACACTGTAGGCTTGGGACAATGGGATGACGTCATGACCAATGAGCAAGGCCAGATGAGGGAGCAGGGGTCCAGTTCTCTCGTAGCCTCTCGCAGGTGCCGCTAAGTTTTGCACAGAGGGCGCTTCAAGCGTGCGCGCATGCGTAGCATCCTTAGAGTGGTGCCTGCGTCAGTCGGCCGCTGGCTCTCGCAGGGAGAAGATGTGCGGTCCGTCGCTCCGTCGTGTCCACTCTGCGTCACTTGATCGCTGGCTGTCTTCGGGATCGGACGCTCCGTCGCCGCGGGGGAAAAGGTGGGTGATTTGCCGATGTTTGCGTATTGTTTTACTGCGCTCGTGTTAAGCCTTTTCTCGCATGTTCGCCGTAACGAATATTCCCTGTACGCGCATGTTTAGACTTGTTTACCGGTGACCCGTAGCGGCCTTTTGTTCATGTTGTCGCATGTTTAGCGTTGTGTGACTAGTATTTTTGTGGTTCTTGTCTTGTGTTAGCCATTGAATTCTGTAGGTGATGTCACTGTGGTTGTTGCTGTTGTACCTGTAAGGGCATCCCTGCCATTTTCTATCTTGTGCAAAAGCTGCCTTGGGAAAGAGAGGAGCGCTGTCATGATTCTGAATAATTTTGCCATGAAATTAGTTGAGAAAGTAGGCGCTAGGGGGTGCAGATGCGGGACTTTATAGAGGAGAAAAAAGCATTACGAGTCAGTTCTCTGCCTGGCTGTCGGATGGAGCAGTCGCATTGTTCTGCACTCCCCGTGACTGCTGTTGTGGTGGGCTGCTTTGCTTCTGTGTCTGATTGTTTTTGTTGTTAGCTATTGATGGTTAGCATATTTACTCTTGCTTTCACAGCCTTCGTATTATGAGTGTTTTTCTCCTTGCATGTTCAGAGCTGTCCTATCCTGCCCAGACATGCCATGATGACGTCACAGATGACGTCACAGGATGTCCAATGCCTGTGGTCACAGCTGAAGATGCTTCGGAACCTGCCTCTGTGCTCCGTCGCCCAGCGATGGTCAGCGCCCGTTCCGGATCGCTTTCTTCGAGATGGCGTCGTTGATCTTCAACTAAACTCCTTTTCTCCACTCTATCTCTATCTATTTTTTTCTTTTCTACCTATTTTTTTTATCAGCTCAAGTAGTCGGCAACTCACACAGCGGTCTTGACACGTCTTAGATGCTCCCCAATTAGTGTAGTGACTCACTGAATGATCCTAATTACTGTGGGAGGGTCCCAAATTGCTCTAATTGCTAATTAATGGCGTCCAGGTCACTGTGCAGGTCCAGGTGTGAGTTGCCGTCTTCTTGAGCTGGTCATATACTACTGAAAAACATATCTACTGTTACCAGATGATAAATCAATATAGAAGTAAGCAGCAGTCTCTTTGAATGTTTTCTAATGTAGCAGTACTGACACGATACATGAATAACTGATTTTCATTGGTCTGTTCTGCTGTGGCATGCTGAAATAAGTAAAACACACATTTCCGTTTCATCTATGCTTGCATGTGAATCCAGGGGAAATGGGGACCTCGTTTGCTTTTGCTCCGGTATTTTCATAATCTGGGAACGTAAAATCTGCTCAGATTTCGTGTTCAGTGTAGTGCAACAACATGCAATATATCCGTGCCTAGATAGTATCCACACAACAGCCGCAAGACGCTAATGCACTTTATGATCAGTCCTATTGCACTGTTAAATGTCTCTGGAGATTAGACATGCTGCGAAGAGATGACAGATACTGGGATGGTTGATAAACATGCCCGCCCCTCAATATCTCCATCGAGGCTCGCAGCAACAATCTAGCATGTCAGTGCTCTTACTGTACAATGACGGGGGCGTTTACAATGTGTATCACAGGAGATAACGCACATAATAAGCACCAGCACTAGTTATACTTTGTTTTTGAACATGCACATCGACGTTTGGCCATTCGCAAGCTCTCTCGGTCCCTTGGATTGGTATGTGGATTTTGTCCAGTGGCACATGTCGATGCCACTCTCTTTTACCACACTTTGACGGTGCTTTTTTACGTTTGTCATGCAAAAGTTCACAATAGCGCCTTCTAAAAACAACTGCCGCATTTCGTACCCCCGGTCAAGCGTTACGCCGTTTTCTTTACTAACCGTGCATTTAAAACGATTCTGCTTAGTATTTACTAGTTAACTTCGAATTAGTGCAATATCACCTGCCGCAACCACTTTTCAACACGCACGTTCACAGTAGTTGCAGTGTACTTAGACCGGCGTTAAACTAGCCCCTCTCCTAGTTTAAAGTACGTCCCATTCAAATGCATAGGGCTTAAACCACCAGTTTAAGTAGCTTGGGTGGATGATGGAAATGGAACATTTGAGGCAAATATTCGTCCCATTGTGATCAAATCCGTCTCCTGGGCGCATCTCGTAACTATATCAATCAAAACTTACCCAAGATTTGATGAAAAATTCTTCGTGAACCGGGGATTATGCCTACCGGTCACCGTCGCTTCTGGCAGACTCTGGTGAAGTGCGCATATGCTGTGCAGGAAGCTCGCTATGTGCGGTGCCATAGGCTTCACAGCAGCAGGTGGTAGAGCATGGGGTAGTGATCTAGGATTGGCGAACGAAAGTCTCACGTGATCGATTTAAACCCGATTGCCCGTATTCACCAGTCCCACTTAGCCACTGGTTTAGTGACGTCCGGTTTAAGTTGACCACGTGACTACTTCGTCCGCCAATCACGAACAACCACCCCGCTGGTCTAACCGGGCTATGGTAGCTAGAAAGGGTGGTACTCCGACCGGCGAGAGAAGCGCACGCTCCCGCAGGAAGAAAGTCGCAGAGGGCGCTGCGAGCCGGAGGTATGCTCTCTTTCCCCAGGTGGCGGTTCGCATTTCGAGGAGTTTCGCCAATAATCGCGTTCGGAAGCATTTTCTTGCGAGTTTAATTTTAGCTAAGACACTACGAACAGGGCCTACGTATATTCCTGAACAAATGCAGGGCTTTCACATGAAAAAACAACAATCAGCAAGACACGCAATTTGTACAGCCGATAGCAGCCGACAGATTGTAGCGCGCGCAAAAAGCTGGCGCGGCTGCTCAAACTTACATGTTATACCTTTTAGTTATCCGCCCTTTCCTCAGGAATAACGGCACTTTACTGCACAAACAGGATACATTTATGACTATTTATGACTAGTACAATGTTACAGTTCTGCCCAGAACTTCTGGCCACTAGCACAGCAGCTAGCGCAACGGAAATAAAATAAATATTAAATAAATAATAAATGAAGCTGGTCTAAATAAATAATTAATAAATAAAAGCCCTTGGCCTGGACTTCCTGCATGCTACATTAGTTTACTCGAGACTGTTTGGACATATTCCTTCGTACTCTTCTCTGCTGTCTGTCTAGGTTTACGCCCTTTACATAAAAATAAAGCCTAGTAATCAAATAAAACTTGCACACAGCACCTGTTAGTTCATTTCTGTGGCGCTCACAACCAACT
The DNA here is from genome assembly GCF_037126465.1 of Ornithodoros turicata. Lineage (NCBI taxonomy): Eukaryota > Metazoa > Arthropoda > Arachnida > Ixodida > Argasidae > Ornithodoros > Ornithodoros turicata. The sequence continues at coordinate 5,105,250 of NC_088202.1, read as the reverse complement.
TGGTGTGTTGAGGCTCTAGCACTGGTGGTCAACTCATGGAGGCTGTCAGGATGTAATTTGTACATACTGAAAAACCTAGTGAAAGCTGCTTCAAGGGAAGACACTAGTTTAAACATGTCGTCAGTCACGTACAGCAAACCTCCACGGCTGAGACACTTTGTGAACTGCGAGGGGTGGCCAGCACTAGCATTAGCAGCATCACACAAGCACTGTTCTCTGCACTGTTCGCATCTAACCTTCACCAGGCACTTTCTGGCAACATAGCCCGCGACATAGTATGTCAAACGCGAGTCACTGTTCTTCACAGTACAGCTTTCGTGATCGGTTTCAACGAGTTCAGCGAACTCTTCCAATCTGCCTTCATCAATCATGTTATCGAAATCAGAGTCTGTAGGTGCACAACTTGTGCTATTGCTGGCAGACAACAAAGAGCTTACTACTCCTTCACCAGTTGTTCCTCCAGCTGGAGCCTTCGCGAGATTGTAATAGGCTAGACAGTTCACAATTGTCAGAAACTGGCTTGGTGTGGGATGGTCATTGGCGCCTGCCGACTGTCGGATAATCCCAAATAACCTCTCTAAACAGTCCTGGCTCAAGCGAGCAGTCATCAGGTAGCTAAATCCAACTGAAGAGAGGTACTCCAGGAGACTCAGAGTGGTTCCAATCGTCACCCTCAGGCCCTCGGATGTGCTCTTGCTGAGGTAGCCTGCACTCCCTGCAAATGCCTCCCACTCATCCAGAAACTGCAGGAACTCATGAAGGAATGCGACCTCTGGTGAACCCATCCTGCAACATGTGACAGAAACAAAATTAGCTGCCTCACATCCTTCTGATATTCGACACATGCACTTCTGTGAAACCTACCTCAAGGCAGTAGAGGAGTGCCGTGAAGTCATGATCTTTATGAGGCTGTTTATTTTGTTGACGAAACTAAGAGTTGCTGCAGAGTTGCCATACTGAGACTCCACGCTCTCTCTATACAAGCTTATGCCGCGAAGAACTTCATCACTGAAGAGATGGAATGCGAGGTTCACTCTCATTTTTTCGAAGGCATTGGGGAACAAATTCGCATGTGATATGTGCGGCATCGCTTTCAGTGTGAGCGCATCGGCATCGCATTTCCATGCCGCTACAATGTGTTCCTTCATGACCTGTAAAGGACATATAATTAATGGACACAACACAAAGTAACAACGTCTTCCAAGAGATGTATATGTGTATTACCCTCCCACCTGGTGTGTTGAAGCCTGTTTTCAGGAACATATTCCGAAGACATTTCAGGATGTGGGGGAAATCCGACACAAAGTGAAGATATCTTTGTGGGTCCACCGGGTGAGCAGCACGACAGACTGTGTTCTCAGCTGTTGCCTACGAAAGCGAGTCACTGTCATAAGCAACGCTGCGTGAAGGTGTACCACAATACAGAGATTAAGGAGAAAGACCACATATACCTTGATGTTAAACAGCTTCCACATACTCCGATTCCATGCTGCCGCATCAGAGCATATGTAGTCTACGTGTAAGCCCGATTGCTCACATAGGATTACTGCTTCAACGAGCACTTTCGCAAGAACGTCTGCCTTAACGTTTCCCCGAGCAGCAAAAACACCTGCAGAACATACGTGTTTCAAGCAAGGAAAACAAGAACTTGGACTCACACCTATAATTTGGGTCCATTTTCCCATAAAGGGTTGAAACAGGACCACGAGGCCATGGTCTGCAGGGACAGTCTTGTCGTCTGTTTGGGTGTACCTTCCGAGATCCACGAATCCTTCCAACCTCCCTCCCGCCTCAACACTTATGTGCTCTGCGAGCTTCATCTCGTCGACGACTAATCCTCCATGGCATTCACATTTTGTCATCTCGTCTGTCTTTTTCTTGAGAACCTCAAAAGTCTTCTCATTAAAACCGAAGCCGCTTTTGTACAATTTCAGGTACTTCCGTATTGTGGTAGTTCCAGGCAAGGCAAGGATGTTATTGGTCCTGATGTGTTCGTAGAGTTTGGGACCCTTCATTCTAAAATGCAAGAAATAAGTCATAATCTGCCATTATCTCGCGTTATGGATTACCTCATCAGGATGCACTCCAGGATCCACTCTTTGGAGTAGTGCATTCCTTTGCTTGACTTCCTTTTGGCAGCCTCAAAGCATTGCCTCACACTCAGCTGCTGCTTTGCCGTCAAGTTCTTGATCTGTTGTTAGCAAGTTTCTTATAGTCACTGTTCTCATTCTTGCAATTTCATTGTGTGCCGTATCAATAATGCAGTTACCTTTTCTTCGAGTACCGAAGCGTCCGTGGCTGCAATGCGCTCTTGTAACTGTCCCAAAGTTGTCATCAGGACCTCGGTCTTTTTTGTCCGGCGCTTCAGCTTCTCTCGCAGTGATTTCATTACAGTTGGTTTCCCTTTGTTTGGCTTCTCTTTCTTGTGCTTTGCCTTAGATCGTCGTGTCAACAGAAGCTTTCGAACATACTTGCAGTGCAAGCATGATGCACCTGTAAAGATGCATGTGACTAGCTATGATGCAGGAACTGTGTAACTGTTTCAAACTTGCTCGAAATTTTCACGTGCACGTTAACAGTAGTAGGTAGCAACATATATTAGCTATATTTACCTTCTGAGATCACTGTCATGGTGCAGTTGGGGCTGCTGACATATCCACCACGAAGCTTCAAGAATCAAGTGTTTACTCTAAGAGGTGCAAAATCACCCTCTGACCCAGAACCAACACAAATGTAAAGGTTGTCGACGCGCTTCAGCAGTTCATCAAGTTCGTGGGATGACCTAACTTCTTTCTTCTCAAGCACAGCGCCGTTTATACAAACTGTGCAAGTTCCTCCTTCACCAGAACTTCCACGAACGACCACAAGCTTCGTAGCCGTTACATCAGCCTCTGAACCAGAAAGGGACAGCAACGCAAACCCTGTACACTTGTTTACTTCGAAGCGAACCCACTGTGAAGACGGCGGGCAGACAGATGCCGATATGTCCGTGGGCGCATTATGGTTCTGTCCGCTATCTGTGTCCTTCTGTGCCGACGTACCCCCGACGTCTACAGCTTCATCATCCATGTCAGGATCAGATGTATTCCTTATCCTTTTGCAAGGCACTGGCCAGTCCACATTGCGGTCCCTACTCTTGCGCTGAGCGGGCAATTTCTTGGTTAAATACTTCGGTAGTTCTGGGAATATTGTGGGTACCGCATCATCTTTCAGGGTAGGCCGGTCACGCTTCATCGGCTCGACCTTGCCGTTCACGACTGGTGCGTTGGCGTAAAAGCGCACAATATAACGCTCGTCGAAGTGTCTTTCGCAAACGGCCGAATGCGCTTGGAGAGGCATGTCTGCTCTTGGTATACGCTGGTTCCATTCCTGAAACCTTTCTGGGTCCTGCGGAACGGCAAAGAGCCCGAACTTTCCAGTTGCAGAACGGTATCCAGAGTTGCAGCCAGGCACAAAACAGTGTTTGGCACGCTGCTTACGTTGCCCAGTCATTCAGGTGTCGTCCCTGTGCGCTGAGAGAACCAAGTCGTCACTTGTCGAGAGACACAAAACGCTAAAAAGGCAAAAAAATAGACGCGCGGGCCGGAGACGCAAGCAAAACTTACGGGCGAAGCGGCGAACTTAGCATACCTCAGACTCCCAGCGCCCGCTGGCGGCGTCTTCCAGCGGCGGCGTGCTCCGATGTACGGGAGAAGCGGCGCGGTCGGGGTACCACCCTTTCTAGCTACCATAACCGGGCTGCAGTGAGGCCCATGGCGGCCTCCATGGAGTTTGTGTGCACAGCGCATAGGCCTAATCTACGCTTCGTCGGAAATTTTTCGGCGAAATACAGGTAAGTTTTGACTTGTAAAGCTACTAGAAGCGTTCGTAAGGCGAATGTTGTTGTACTACAATCAATATTTGCACTCAACGTCTCATTTCGTTCGCCATTCACACGACGTAAACCCGGCGCTCTACCGATGGTCTAACTCACATGTATTTGCATAGGACTGGTTTAAACTAGGGGTGGGGGTAGTTTAAAGGCGGTCTACCGCGAAGCAGCTGTGAATGAGCCTTTCGAGAAACAACCCAAAAATAGTTTTTGCTGGACTCTGTTGCCTAGTTTGCAAGTCGAAATTGCACAAATTAAGCATAAACAACGTTGTGAGGAACCCGTGAGCGAAGTAATTAACTGAAGGAATAAACCCACCGCCGATAAAAAGTTAACGATCGGTATGAAGTGGAATTTTGAAATCCGCTCTCCTAATTTAGGACCAACATCGCCAAAGTTAGTGATGTCAACCTTGGCAGCTAGACACAAGTCACTTTCCGATCCAAAGCTGACAGGAGGTCGTGCACAAACAGCTGTTACCTCCAGCAACAAAAACGATGCTGATTGTGCGTGGTACTTTTAATACAGCCCCTAGTGCCTCTGTTATACACCACTAACAATAGTTCGTGATCGCCGGTACTTGTGAACGAGCTTTGTGTTCCTAGATTACTGTTAAGTGTTTCCTGTTAAAAATGCACCCATCATGTTTGTCTTCTAAACTAAACTGAGGTCTCAAGAGGGAGGGGGGTTCCATGGAGCAGTTATACCTCCATGTGCCTTGCAGCTATACAGCGGAGTATGGTACATGTTACCCAGCATGTAAAGGCACAAATGTCAAACACGTTGCTCGCCTTTGAAATGTGCGTGTGACATTCCAAAATAGTAGCATTGAGAGGGTACCTGGAGTTATATGTTGGATGTCCCAGTGCATTAACAAGGTGCAATATTTCAGATCTGACTCTGGAAAGGGCACCATATGGATGAAGCTCTAGATCCCCTTGGAAGCTTGACTTGCTTGCTCAGAAAGATGCAAGCCCCATAGGAAAGCACTATTGCGTTCTGTCATTATGAAAGCACTAATGTTTTTTTTTGGAAATCGCTATGAGCATGTTTCTTGGCACAATTTTGTGCTGGTGAGATCTGGCTATGCTTATCGGCTTCAACGCAGGGTGCTGCTGTATATGTCGACTGGGAGAAATTTTGACAAAACAGCGTGTCTTTAGGATATCAGACTTGGTTATTCGATAAAAGTACAGGTAGAAATATCCCGCAGAGGCATACAAAGAAATATTGCGAGCAGTGTTTTGTGTCAACGAATTTGTATGGACAAATGAGAGCCTTCACGGGGGCATATAAACACAACACTAGAGTGTCAAGCAGCCTATGTAGTCATGATGTCGATACCACTGTCAGGAGTGTGCAGATGCTGTTGTGTGTGCTGATGCGGATGCAAAATTGTGAGCAGGTTTCACCTTGTCGGTTCAGGAGAAAATCCACAGAGAAGTGAAGGTCTTAAAATTTTATAAGGACGCACATGTAAGTACATGTGTAGCAAAAATGTGTGCTCTACCGCTTCCAGCACACGACACCAGAAGGGGAGGGCAAATATGCCAACAACGAACATTTCTGCAATGATGATGTAACGTAATATTAGAAAATATTCAAGGTGACAGCTACTTCCTTTTATGCTCACATTTATCATCTGCTAACAGTAGATGTGGATTTGTAGACTGCCAACGCAAGACACAAAACACAAGAAACCTGGCTGCAGACTTTATCAAAGCAACATATTTCTGGGATGCGATTACTGCCAATACAAGCCCATGACCATGATTCACACAGTATTCCCCTTTATTGTGTGATCAGCACTGTGCATGCCCAACACTTTGTTTCTTTTCTTCCTAATTATCTGTTATGGGCACAGCAGTGCCTGTACCTCATGCTTTTGAGTTGTTTCTTTGCATTAAATCAATAAAACGTGTTACGCATTTCCACAAGGACTATTATTATTAAGGATATCAACTATTAGTTGTGAAGTACAGATGTTTGTCCCATGCCACATGCTAATGAAAAGAAATATTTACTACATTGTGCATGGAGACACAACTCCAATGCATTGATAGTGCAACAGAGCGGAATTCTATTGGGCAGTTTAGCATGAAAAGCAGAACCACTAGCTGACACTCTTACTGGCACAGGAAGTACCAACACTGAACAGTTGAAACTACTGCTGTACATTGGACATGAAGAGTGATTGAATATGGGAAATGCTGTCTGTTACATATAACACAAAGAGAACCAGTAACAGAATTACCAGTACCGTGGAATATGTGTAGATCACAGGGACCTGTTCTTATTGGTAATGCTATGTTTCCACCTTGTACTGCGGCGCACAAGTACATCAATCTGTCTGAAACGCAGCTATGCTGAGGACAGTCACCACGTGGCAGATTGACATTTGTATCGTCTGTGCTAAATCATGGGTATCATTATGGTGTGACTGCAGATGTATAACAGATCACGTGATCTGAGAACACAGGCATGCGCATTTTTTTGCAAGATTTCCTGGCAAATCTCACATGCTATGCATTGTTGACAGCTGTCATGACACTGATGTAATGACATGGTGGCGACTCGGATGTCAACGACACTCCAGCTTAATACTGGTGTGATCTGTGCACTTGTTGTGTAGCCTCATACGCTGTAAGGCAAATATTGAAGAATAGAAAAACACGTTCCTGTGTAATCAGGTCACAAGATTTATTATATACATCTGCATTCACATCCACATTGCATCCATGCCTCTATTTATCATGAATGTCCAAATGCTTGTAATTTCGTTCTGTTGTGTCTGTCTTCAATGTGTTCTAAATAGCTGAGTTCGAGTAATAAGTATAGAATAGTAGAAATTGTAGTAATACTGCATGAACCAAACCAATGGCCACTTCTAATATACACTTCACTTCACTGTACTTTCAATTATGCTGCAACTTTGTTCTCCTTACACCAGTACAGGTACGTGCTAAGTGCCCACGGTTCTTCCTTTTTGACATGTCCTCTATATTACCTGATAGGAACAGGTACTCCCATTTCGTACTAGCTCACCTCTGCCTTGACTCACACTCCACCCTAAATGCACACCAGTGAATGAAGTATGAACGCAATATGGGCGTAGTAGCGTCACAAAAATCTGATGTAATTAAGAGTGTTGTTATCAGCATCATTACAAATGATTCTAATATGTATGAATCTGTCACTCGAAAGCCCACAGGAAAGAGTGACTAGGTGCTGTTACAATGCAAGACACCACGGCACTCATTTACATTTGGGAAGATTGAAGCTTCCTTCCTTCACGTCATCACCAGGAGAATATGTGGCACCTCAAGCGTACTAGTTTTACTGCATAACTGACACAAAATGACTGTGACATATGATACACCTTCTTATTTAGTTTGTTTCAGGAAAGCAGTTCTTCAATGGAATACGTGAAGAAAACTAATTGTCGTACAGATATGTGGCTGGAACGTGGCTAACCCTGCTTAAATGCAAACATGTCATTGTAAGAGTAGAAACCATTGCTTCAGGAATATTGTGGTTGTGTGTGCGGCATTTTTTCTTTCTTCTAAACAGGAATTTCGCACTACCTCTACCTCTGTTTCTTTTTGTAACCCTGCCCACTCCCACTTTTTTTAATGCACCCATATGGGTACATAAAGTTCAATAAAGTGTAATGAAATAACTATATGCTCTTCATGTGTGCCAACATAGATGTGTTTGCCCAAAATTTGTGAAGCTGTTGTTGCGGTTGGGTGCTGTTAACTTGCAAACCATCCCCCCTCCCCATACGTAAGGCATTAAATAAGGGGGAGGGTTACACCAATAGAGGGCAATTGCACAGTAACACAGTAACAAAGGCAATAAGAGAACAAAAAACAAACATCCTTTCATACTTACAACCTATTTCGAGAAATAACACAACATACTTATTTGTACGCACATGCGTAAATACATTAAAAGAGATACAGCTCCTCGCACATGTTAACAAATCGTGTTTGTCCGCCGCCTTGGAAAACGTCTGACGGAAGCATGTTCCAATCCCGTACACCTGACAACAGGGGCGAGTTTTGTGATACTCCGTCCGTGATAGGGGAACAAACAATGTATGGGGATGGCGTGTACGTTCAGAATAGGGCAGTGCCGCAGAAAGATAATCAGAATTTATATCGTAAAGATTGTAAATTATTTGTAGACGGTGAATCTTTCTCCTATTTGCAAGCAAGGGAATTTCTTTTTGTCGTTTAAACTCCGTTATACTGGATTCGCGATCATATGTATTAAATATAAAGCGGACCGCCTTCGATTGCACAGATTCCAACTTTTGGACGAGATAATTTCGCCATGGGCTCCAAATCGACGAGGCATACTCTAATTTTGATCGTACGAATGAGGTATAAGCCAAAAATTTGACTTCGGAAGATGCAAGATACACCGCCGGTTGCACCGTTCTCGGCTTAAGACGCCGCTCCCGGGAAACCGGCTTAGCGCTTGAGTTCCCTCAAACCAGGTTCAGCGGGGGGAAGCCCTCAACTTTGCGTTGCACCAAACCTCACGCTCATTTATGCCCGTCACTTTACGAAACCTAGTTTAGGCTAGGGAATTCTAGGGAATTTGTTCGTCTGCTTCTAGGGCCACGTGTTATTGGCTTTTCGAGGTCACATGACTATGCAATACACCGACACACCTTGCGACGGACCCAACACGCTCGTTTGTTTCCGTGACAGCAGACGACAGTTTGTTTTCTTCGCTGTAACTGAACTTAATTTGCGTTTCTAATTTTGAAACAAGGCGAAATAAAGCTCTTTTCCAGCCGAACTGTGTCGTTTGCATGACTCACTTCATTCTGCAAATGCTGTCGTCTGCTACGCTGTCGTCTGCTTTGTTACAGGATCGCGCCTGCCGTGTTATCATGTCGTCGAGAGGCGGTGTCCAAATTTCACACCGAGAGAGCAACATAAACTTCTAGATATTACAGAATATTACATAGGTATAATTGAAAACAAACGAACAAATGCGGTGACAGTCATGCAAAAAAACGAAGCATAGGAAACCATCGCCCGCCGTTTCAATTCGGCACCAGACACAACCTTCCGGGAGCCACGGAAGCTCAAAAAGTGTTACTAAAATCTAAAAAAAAAAAAAAGAAGCAGGAGGCTGATAGCACACAACAGAATTCAAACTATGCTGACAGGCGGGGGAGAAAGGGACTTGCCAACTGGTGAAGGAAGCGAGCAGCTGACGACGACCCCAGCAGTTCAGGAGGTAGAGACGGCAGAGAGAGCTGCCGCTGTACTGGCGGAACAGTTTGCACCAAACGAAAATGCGTTCGACTCCGACGCTCCTTTGTACGGTAAGGCTAACTCAAATAGCATTTTCATACCCCACCTGCGAAGCTGTATCAATGAAAAGCTCTCTCTTTAAAAACTACCTTAGGGATATTTGCTAAATCACGTATTACAGCGTAGCGTAAATTTTGCATGAAAAATATATATACATGCTATCTAAAAAAAGGTAAAGCCATCCACGTAGAATATGGTGCCCTCATACTTTCTGTGCATTTTCACAGGTACGCTTGTGAACGCTGACATAGAACGAACCAGTGTCGTGCTGGAAGTAATGGCTGCCCCACCATCTGCCACTGGCCCAGCACATCTTGAGGAACTGTGAGGATATATTATAGTTTTGTTTTTTGCAGTGGGACGCTGTTAGTGAACTCATATAGTACTTGTGTCTCAAAAAATCCTTGTAGTTACTTCAGTTATAAGATACGTTTCTAAAATGGGATATTGGGATCAAACAGGTATTTGTCGACGACTATCATATCTTTTTCCCACCGACATGTCGCATTGCCTGCTTTTGACTTATGGTAACAGGTCCATTCCATGGCACTTTTTTAAACATCTTGTAAAAACTGAAATGCTCCCCATACAATGCCTTCATGCTAGGCTCTCCTATCCACTGTAATATCTTTTGCTGACGCCACTATTCCAGGTTGAAGCTTCTACCGTGACACAAAACGAAAGCCATAATGTCATGCCTACAGCAGCATCACGTATGGCGGGGCAAGCTGCTAGAGCATCCACCAGCCAGCGTGCCCTGGACACATATGCTGGAGTTGCTGATGCCAGAAAAGCATACTTTGAGGAAAAGCTGAAGATTCTGAAGGAGCAACACGAAATGAAAATGAGGGTGCTCCTCTGCGACGCAGATCTGACAGAGACACAGCTGGCTAAAGCAAAGCTAGAATTACAGAGACTGAAACAGTTGACTCACATTTAGCATATGCTGCCTTTGTTTATGAAATATACTATATTTGCAGTACAAAGTGTATGACCCCTGCATTAAACTAAAAGTTACTTGTAAATAAAGCACTTTTCTTGTTCGCTGTGTCTATCCTAGTCTTCTTAAAAAATGACCTTGGAAAAGACGCCCCTCAGAAAAAGATGCATGTCCTGAAGGTCTTGGAAGTCACTGTTGTGCGCCAAGAATTCAGACTTAAGTTCCGGCATTTTGTCTCACGACGATATACTGGCAGACGACACCTTTGTAATTTTTCGGTGTCTGCGATAGCATCGCAAAGCGAAGGTAAAAAAATATCACGGAAAAAATCTCAATAGCTGCAAAGAACAACCGTGTGAAAAGGAAACAAAAAAGAATGTTAATAGAAAAGGAGTTGCCATAACATTTTGTAGATTGATTTATGGTTCTATTTATTACAAGGGGCCGCAGCAAATTGAGCTGCGCTTCAAACATCTTTGGCGAATGCAACGCGTTTCACTCAAGGTAGATGTGTTCACATAAAACGACTTCACAAGTAAATACGAGTCACAGCTATGATATGGAAAAACCCATAGAAAACTAGATGTGTGTGTAGATGGGTAGAAATCCAGCGAACCGGTAGAGATGTAGGAAGGGAGTTGCCTCAGGACAGAAGCCGCCGATATTTCGAACAGAGACTGTTCTTCTTCTGGGCACCGCCCTCATCATTGGCATGGTATTTAAAGGGTTAGGTGTGACGTGTTTAAAGGTTCATGCGAACTGTGGGTCAACAGCCCGGAGGGAAGAAAGGGTCCGTACGGGCTTCTACGGCCGGAGTGAATGGCTGCTTTGTTAGAGTGTGGAGGGGATTATGTGAACGTAGTGATCTACGCTACAGACCGGTTACAGAAAAATGGAAGGTTCACGAACACGTGGACGAAACGGGACAACAGGCAAGAATTGGCAAGCATAACGAAAGATAAGGAGGTACTCTGCAGTACACTTGCCCAAAGGGACTATCCAGACTCCCTCCTAACCGAATTCCGTCGCAAGGCACTCACACTCGATCGAAACGAGGTTCTGGAAAACCGAAAAAATCCCGACGCGTGCCAAATAAGCTTCATCACAAGATATTCCAACGCACTTCCAAACATCAAAGCCATTCTACAGAAGCACGAGCCCCTCCTCCACAGCACTGACCGACTTAGCAACTTATTCACAAATCCCATACTGGTGACATACCGACGCGCAAGAAACCTGGCAGACTCCTTGGTCAATGCCAAAATCAGCAAAACGAGTGCCCCGTACACGGGAACACGACCCAGCAACCTCCCGCGCTGCAAAACATGCAAGCACGTTCAACACGCTAACTCCATCAAAAGCACTGCGAGCAATTACACCCACCCCGTTAACCACGCATTCACATGCACAAGCTCCAATGTCATATACTGCATTGAATGCGGCGACTGCTCTATGCAATACATTGGTGAAACCGGCCAACAAATGAACAACCGCCTTACCGGACACAGAACCGACACGTCCAACAAACTCCCCAAAGCAGTCGCCGAACACTTTAACGTTCCTGGTCACAATTTTGACAACATTAAACTATATATTCTAGAAACCGGGTTTAGATCCACACGTGACAGACGTGATAGGGAGTCTTATCTCATATACAAGTTCAACGCTCTTCACCCCGTCCGGTATCAACAAATCACAAGGTACCCTAGAAACACTTCACAAATAAAATATGCTTTTCCCTTCTACCTTCATTATCATCTGTTATGTTCTGCATGGCCACTGCTTTCTGCTCTCTTTATTGCATGCCACAACTTTGTATTACAAATATATAATTTAAAAAAAAATCCCTTGCTCGTTCTGGAATTTTTCCCCACGTAACCACTAACCTCCTTATCTTTCGCTATGCTTGCCAATTGTTGCCTGTTGTCCCGTTTCGTCCACGTGTTCGTGAACCTTCCATTTTTCTGTAACCGGTCTGTAGCCTAGATCACTACGTTCACATAATCCCCTCCACACTCTAACAAAGCAGCCATTCACTCCGGCCGTAGAAGCCCGTACGGACCCTTTCTTCCCTCCGGGCTGTTGACCCACAATTCGCATGAACCTTTAAACATGTCACACCTAACCCTTTAAATACCATGCCAATGATGAGGACGGTGCCCAGAAGAAGAACAGTCTCTGTTCGAAATATCGGCGGCTTCTGTCCTGAGGCAACTCCCTTCCTAGATGTGTGTGTGTTCTTTACTTCATTCAACATTGAAATGGAGTAGCTGGCTCTCTTCATAAGAGCCACACTCTCCATTTTATTACACCAAGCCGAACCTGGTAGTACAACCCTCGTACTTTCATTTCAATTAAGAGACACTGTTCAACTTCAGAACACCCAAGAAAGAAGTGTGTTCACTGCAGCAGAGACAAGTGCCGCACAACCAAACACAACTTCTGAATTTGTGAGCATATGCTGCACTTGTGCAAGGATGTTTACACTATGTGCTGCCCTTATATACTAAACTATTGCTTCAGGATGAAACTTCTGCAGAAGCCAGCAGGGTAAATCAAAACGAGAGGTCCACAACACATCCACGCACAGGAGGGCCCTCCAACCGGCGTGCCTTCCACAAGTATGCTGCAGTGGCTGATCCGAGGAAGGCATATTTGGATGCAAAGTTAAAAATATTGGAGGAGCGGCATGAGGCTGGGATGAGAGTGCTTTGTATCAAGACAGAAGCTTGAAACCAAGTGAAAAAGATGAATTTAGATCTGCAAATCTTGCAAGAGCAGGTAAACAACCAGTGAATTATGTTTCTAATAATGCACATCCAACATGTGCTCCATTTATGTGTACGTACATGAAATATGCAAAGCAAGCACAACCCTTTCAAGGGGGAAAAATTTGCTGTGCAAATAGTCGTTCTTTACACACGCTTTGTCCTCATCACTCTTAAAAAAAAGCCTCGGATGAGCTGTTGTCGCGTTCTGCTTCCGGTCGAAGTGTCCAATCCGGGGAGAGGTTCCACTTCAGGATGAACAGGACGTGGATCATCACAATCTGCACCTGGAAAAGGATCACCAGTTGCAGAGACAATGTTATCTAACACTGTCATAGCAACAATAGCCTCAAGTGCTGTACTAAGCTTGATGCGAAGCCCGTACCTGAGAGCAGCGCAGCGCCGCTTCCAAACGCCAAACATTCTCTCTACAGTGTTACGGGTACGTATATGGGATGCGTTATATCTTCGTTCGGATGTTGTATGTGCTGCTCGAAGGGGTGTCATCAGGTGTGGCCGACAGGCGTATCCGCCAAGCAGAAGTGACCGGCCATATGTGCTCCGTTCGAACTCCCCTTGCAGCAAACCATTATTGAAAATCGTACTGTCATGGACACTCCCCGGCCATCTGGCAGCAATATTTGTGATTTGCAGGTGTGCATTACACACAACCTGCACATTCAGAGAGAAATATCCTTTCCGGTTTCTGTACAGCTCTGCTAGTCGACCACCTGGAGACTGAGTTGCAATGTGCGTGCAGTCCAGAGCACCGACAACAAACGGGAAGTTTGATATGTTATAGAATTCTTCCGTGGTGGTAGCCCGCTCTGTTGCTGTTGTCGGAAATTTAATCACGTCCTTTGACAGAGATGCCAGTACACGTGACACTTTTTTAACAATGCGGCATACTGTAGACTTATGAATGAAAGAAAGGTCCCCAAGAACAACCTGAAATGTGCCTGTCGCATAGAAGCGCAGCGTTATCAACAGTTGGTTGAGTGGCAACACTGGGTTGTTTCTGTTGCTTGCGTGTGAAAGTTGTGCCTCAAACAGTCCAAGAACGCGCAGAGTCGCAATTTTCGCCAAGCGGAACCTTTGCCTAAATGCCTCATCATCCAACCTGCTATTTGGGTCATCTCGTGGGCACATCTGCCTTGGCATTGCTTCCCTTGGCAGAAGAAGAACGTCCTGTAGATCTTGAATATCACTGTCCTCAGACAAGAACCCAGACAAAAGTGCAGTCATTTTGTTGACCAACAATAAGTCTCAAGACGACCTCCAACTGTTTTGTCGTCTGCAATCGCAGCTGAAGCTAATTCGACAGCATGAACGAGACCGCGATTGATGAAAATTTCGTTTCTACATTACAAAAAGAAAAACGTCCAGGAAGCAAGTGTGGAAGACTACAGCTATTTATTACATGAGGACTGTACAATACATCGCTGTTGGTCTGCGTTCGTCTGTCTGCGTAACGTCGTCTGCGAAGAATCCCGGGTTACAGAAGTGAACAACTTTCGAAAGCAAAAAGCCAGTGTCAGAGTAATTAAACACTAATTACGCAACAAAAGTTAATTTAGCAAGGGCTACCGTATGTTTGGGCAAACACTGGCGACGCAGAGATCGTTCCGTTGCCACTTCTCTCATCCGGGCCCAAATCACAGCATTTATGAACCGTGCACTGATTGTATTTCACTTGTATCGATGAGCTGGGCCGTGTACCCCAGGTGAAAAAATTCCCTAAGTAGATCCGCTTGCAAGTCGGTTATGGAACCAGGAATTGATTGCTAGCTTGGAATGTATTTCCACCTAGGAATGGATTCCAGTTAGGAATTGCTTTCCAGCTAGAAACACGTTTCCGTTTTCAAATGGATCCACTTGCAAGGCGGTTATGGAACCAGGAATCGATTCCGAGGTTCCTTCGGAACCTCGGAGTTTATTACCAAGTAGTTTATTGAAGCCGAGCCAGGTTTCAGCATCAGTTTCTATTCTGAACTGCTGTTGCGGCTCTGCAGGAGAGCCAGCCTGTGCTGCTAGCCTGGAATATGTACAGAAGCGAGGAAGGAAGATGTGATATTTCCTCCTCTTTCTTTTCACAAAGCTGCTGCCAGTACGTGGCCTGTTCATTAGCCTTCTTTACTTCAGCAGCTGATTCAGAGTCTGGAACGTCCGACTCGGAGAAGTATTCGCTGTCGCGGTGTGTTTTTCTTCCCACCTAGATGCAAAATGAATAAACGTAAATATACCGTGAGCACATAAAATATGGACGAATTTACATCAGTTCTGGGTGCCCCATGGGCTTCGGCGGCGTTCTTTTTTGCGTTCTGTAGATTGCACTGAACAGATTTTTTGGCATCTCAGAAAAATACATGTCACGAATTGGTACTAATAGACATCAATGCTACTGCACCTGAAGATGACTTAGACTCACCAACTGTCAGCAATCCTGTCCATCCCAAAGCTGCAACATAAGACAAAAACGATAAATGAATAGGACTGCTGCTTTTTCACTTGTCGTCCGTGTCCTGTGTTACTGCTTTGAGATGAATAATCAACTCCAAGTTCCCCACATTCCTATTTTAGTATCTACAATCCTATTTTGTGCACTTCACAACATTATATCTGCTTGATAGCCAGTACAAAGTGCTGCTGTCCATACCAGGTTGTGAATGAACTGGAAATTCTGTGGGAACTGTGTAGCGTAGCGGCTTTGCTGATTTTTGCCAGGCCCTCAGTGTTCATGTATTTTTGCATGAGTAAACAAAGACAATAGTAATAATAATTCAGTTTCATTGAAAAAAAACATAGAAAAACATGTTGTAAAAGTACACGTAATGCCATGCATAAAATTGTAAATGTTTTCCTGCAACACTCACGCAGCGTTTCTCACTTCAGTCGCGCTGGCCCTTATTCCGCACGATTCATAGTATCTTGCAAGCGTCCTCCATTTTTATGACGAACTGCCAGCTAAAAGACAAGACACATAACAAAGTCAGTTACAAGCCTGAGCAGCGGCTCTTAGAGTTCCCCCATTAGCTAGCGTGCACTTACGCTATTTTAAATAACAGTAACAGGGAGTAGATCTACACATTCAGATAAACGTGCATAAATATCAAATCATAAACTACTCACCATCGTAATTGCAGTCATATGCATCGCCCGTAATTTTTCGCGATTTAGCTGGTGCAGAATTTGTAGAGACAAAGAAACTATGCAAAATGCAGCACTTGACTATAGAGATTCAAAAACATTTACGTTTTTTCCCCGTCCTGATGAGTTGAAAGACGGGAACTGCTACCACCCGCCTACCGCTCGCGACATTTCAAAACACGTACTGATGCAGATGGCGCTTAGTCTGCTCCACTTGTCGACAACGAGGCCGTTAAAGTTTCGGTTTCAAACTAAAGTGAAAATTACGCAAAAGTTCGATTTCGGTACTCTGCGAGAATGTTTCTGGTATATTTACCGACAAAAAGTAACTCTGGCGAATTGCGGTAGGGCCATAAACAATTGGTGTATTATGGAATGTAAATGGAGATCATCATTTATCTTGCAAAAACGCCCGGTGCACGTCTGCTGTATGTACCTGAAAGGAATGCAGAGCGTTTTCAATTCACCCCGATGAAGGTTTGCAAATATTTCTAGGGCAGGTGTCAAAATTACAGTGGACCAGGGATAAGTTCACTTGCCAGCGAAGATAATACAACATCCACTTCGCACTCTTGAGCTAGATGGTAGGCACATCCAGTTAAACTGAAGCATGGGTTAAACCAGTTGGAAACCACTTGGCAGTCAAGTGGAACCAGATGGAAGCGCATCCAGTTCAACTGCAGCCTGAATGATACCAGTTGGAAACCATTTGGCAGTCAAGTGGAACCAGATGGCAGGCAGATCCAGTTCAACTGCAGACTGGGTAAAGCCAGTTGGAAACCACTTGGCAATCAAGTGGAACCACTTCACTCTGAACAGGAAACAGTTTGTTCCACTTTAAACCACTTTGGCATGCAAATGGATCCACTTCAGATTCCAGTTCAGATTTTCACCTGGGACAGCACTTCGTAAACCACCACATTCACATACGAGCACAGGCAGCCAACACGGCTGCTCCCATATGTTTAGCTACCAAATCTGCGGCATTATTTTCCACAATCTGTGCTCATAAAACTTGATCGCGCGCGCACACACACAGGCACCTCACAACAGTCAACATGGCCGCTTACACGAAACCGTTCCGAGGACTTGAAAATCCGCCCATCCTTCTTGTCAGATGCAACTGTATCAACAGAAGAACCGTTGACACTATTCTTCCTGGTTGTAATGACAGAAATCCATTTGTTGTCGCCTCCGCACGACTATATCAACAAATAATCGAGCAAACAGCTGACGGCATGAGCGCGGCTCCTCGCACTGAGCCACCGACGAGGGCGGTTCCTCTGAGTGGAGATTTGATAGCAGTTTAAGGGCGGCGCTAGTGCTGAGCTCGTTTGGTGCAGCACTCGGAAACTGGAACCGAGCTCAACTAGCTCTGCGAACTCGGTTCTGCGTTAAGCGTCGTTGGTGCAACCGGGGGATAGTGTGGAACGCAAAAAGCCAAGCGTCCTCAAGGCGGCACAACAAGTCTGTTCAATATGATATTTCCAAGAAAGATCATTACATATATGCACACCTAAGTATTTATACACAGTAACCCGATCTAGCTGTATACCCTCAACGGTATAATCACTTGTTATGATTATTTTCGACCTTGTAAGACTCATACATTTAGTTTTAGATACATTTAACTCCATTTGCCATCTGTTGCACCAATCGCACAAAGAAAGCAAATCATTTTGAAGAATAACAGAATCGTCTAAACAAGTGATTTGCCGATACAATGCCATATCCTCAGCATAAAGCCGCACAGTACTATGAATGTTTAAATGAATGTCATTGACATAAATGAGAAACAAAAGAGGGCCCACGACAGATCCCTGTGGGACACCTGACAAAACCTTCGAGACGGGGGATAGTGTGCCATTCCATTTAACACATTGTGTTCTATCAGTTAGAAAACATGAAAACAACTCTGTGATATTTTTGTCCATGCCCTGATGTCTCACATTACTTAGAAGTCGTTTATGCGGGACTCTGTCGAATGCTTTTTTAAAATCGATAAAAGCTGCATCAACTTGTTTCCCGTTATTTATACATTCAAGGACATCAGTGACGAACTCGAACAACTGTGATTCTCATGAACGATATTTTCTAAACCCGTGTTGATTTCTAAACAGAATTTCATTTATGTCTAAGAACTTTCTGACATGTGAGCATATAATATGCTCCATAACTTTGCAACAGATACACGTTAACGAAATGGGCCTATATTGAGAGATGTCAGTGGGTTTCTCAGTTTTCGGAATAGGAGTAACAATAGCATGCTTCCAGTCTGAGGGCAATTCTACATTGTCCAGTGATTGTTGAAATATTATCTGGAGTATCTTTGACGACGAGTTTTTAGTAATTCTTAATAGTTTAGAAGAAATGTGGTCACAACTAGGAGAACTAGATAGTGGCAAGAAATCTATTACTTTAGAGATGCCCTCAGCTGTAAAGACAACTGGTCTGTAGTCATTCACATGTGTAACATTTTCATCATCGAACATCAGTACACGTGGGAGAATGTCCGATCCTTGAACAAACACAGAGGAAAAATAATTATTCAAGGCAACAGAGCACTCCTCCTTGGTCATAACTTCCCCAGTATCGTGGAACAAGGGTCTATTTACATTTTGCCCAGCTTGGCACCTAACTGTGTTCCAAAATTTTTTACGGTTGTTTCGTAGCATTTCCGACAGGTCATCCCTGTAGAATTTCTTTTTGAAATTTTTGTTCTGTTTATACTCTGAAGCGAGAAAATGATAACGTTCCCACGCATCATGTGCGTTACTATTTCGGGCCTGCGGGTAAAGTCTTTTCTTTTTTCTTGACAAGCGTCTCAGCTCGCAAATGTACCAAGGACAATTATAACGATAATTGATTGTGATACAAGAGACATACATGTCCGCGCAGCATAAGATCGTATTTTTAAACGACAACCAATTTGAATTTACAGATCGATCACGCCATGAAGATGCAAACTCTGAAGCATAGTTTTCCATAAACGACTGAATGCCTGCCAAGTCCGCATTTTTATAATCAAAAATACGTTTAGCCGTTTTACTCTGTGACACATAATGAATGTCCATTGAAATCGAAACCGCCTTATGACCACTGATCTCGTCAAGATAATCAACCTGCAGGACGCGTTCAGGTCTATTAGTTAACTACAGATCTAAGACAGCGCTTCCACGCGTGAAACAAATGACTACCTGCTGTAACAGAAATTCGCTGCAAATATAAAGAAATCCGACTAACTGCTCTATTCCGACTGTCATGGGCCACCTCAACTAAACTCCAATACAGAAAGCTAGCAGGCAATGGTCAGTGCTGCTGTTTGCTTTGATATTCCACGGTGTTGTTTCTCAAGAAATAGCACAATCTCTCAGCACACAGCTGTGCAATTTATGACTGCGTAACTACGCAGTGCACAAATGCATGGGGCACATGCACAAATTTTTCAGAGCTTTACCATCTATATTTCAGGTTGTCTGCAACACAGGACAGTGTAGAAAACTGGGAACAGTGAGAGACCTATAGCATGACTTAAAATCTAAAAAAGAAAATTCTCAAGAACGCTGTATAGAGCTGCTGATGTAATTGCGCAATACCTTAATTTGCACAATTGGACAGTGGCAGTTCTCAGAGCAGCCTTGCCAAAGGAGAAGCAGAGGTCACACGGGCCTCTCATATGATTTTTCTGTCAAGTTCAGCTATCTGTGTCAATGTGAAGTGGTAACTGCAACTGCATCACCATAAAAATTCTTTTTGAACAAAAAGCCTAAATTAAAAGCCTCAGCTGGCATATTATAGCATGGCATCAGCTGTGGGGAGCTTTTAGGCATTGGCGGTGGTGATTGTTTGGCATGTAATGGTGCAATGATAATGGAAGTGAGGTTGTTTACAATGCCAGTATGAAGTCAAGAGAGGGGCTTATAAAGAATGAGCGCAGAAAAATACATAAGTCCCTGACCAGGTATGTAAAAGGGTTTCCTCAATAATATATGACACTGAACCAGGGCCGGTGGTAGGGTGCGCGGGGCCTGAGGCAAAGGCGCATCGCGGGGCGTGTTTCACACCAGCAGGAATGAAAAGATAAGAAATGGTAAGGTTTTCGCAGTAGGAGATTTTAGCCGTAGGGGAAATGGCAGCAGGAGAGAAGGGTGCGAAATCCTCGGTATAGCTTGCAGGGCTGGCGGATTTTTCTTAAAAGTGGGACTTTTTCTCATCACATGACAAAATGGCACATAACGCATTCTTCTCTCATTTCTGTTTTAGTCGAACATCGCGCCTGCGATTAAGTGCATAGTTGATATTAAAAAAAAAGTAATCTCTGGTTGAGGGCTTTGCGCGCGGGGCCTAAGGCGGTCGCCTTACTCGCCTTGCCCTATCGCCGGCCCTGCTCTGAACAAGCAAGCACAATGCAAATAGCAGCACGGATTTGCTTGTAGCTGATGTTGCAGCTGTTGTTGTGTGTTTGCCTTTGTCCATTGTATGTTCGCTCCACCCTTGCAACACCATTACTGAGACAAATAACACCTTCTGTACAAGATATTTGATCCATTTTAACAGCAAAGAGAAGGTTGTTTGTATTTTGTGTATGTGGTCTCAATAAACAACAAACTCTGAATGACTCGGATCTATCGTAACGACACTAAAGTGTGCCCTTTTATTCTTGCAGATATGGCGTCTGTGATGTCAAGTGCGCTCAATATATGACTGTAGGAGAACCCAGCAAACCACGAACGTCTAATGGACATCTAGAGGCTGGTACACCGTGGATATTTTGGATATCTAGTAGACATCCGGATATGTCCAGCTAACGTGGAATGGATGTACTATGGATCGTCAGAAGCTCATCCATAACTGTATACATGGATATCTTCTGGATGTAACAGCTGGACATTTGCACATCCAATGGACGTGCTTGTGAGGCATTGCGACGTCTAATATACGTCCTATCGATGTTCCTACTGGATTAACGACAATATATAGACCAGATTGCAAATCTACTTTTTCTGCAATTTTGCGCGCATGAACAGCGCAAATGACGTAGCCGTGGCCGTAACCCTACCTGACATGGCTTGGGCATTTCTCAGTAGCCTCTATTGGCGTACTGGATGGAACATATACTAAAGTACCAATAGTCGCGGGGACTATCCTTGACTTTGCTGACCAAGAGCGAGGGAGGCTCCGCCCCCAAAAGGCGCGCCAATAGGACGACTCGGGAAGCGGAGCGATGTGGCCTCTGCTCTTGCCTAGTAGATGGCGCATCGGTAGCGCTCGGTTCGGGATATGTGAGCCGCTGTCGTCTGCTTCTTCCGGTAGAGCTACGACCTTGAAGCCTCTGCTCTCGCGTAATAGATGGCGCAACATTGGGGCTCGGTAAGGGCATGTGTGGTCGCCATAACTTTGAGCCTCGACCTTGAGACTGGCCGGTAACCTAAATTTCGATGACGTGGCGATAGCGTGCGTAGTTTTGACGATTATGCTTCATGGATGTGTCATTACATTACCAAATTTGTGGCCAGTTCGACGTTTCGCTCCGCTCTTATGCGTGAACATTGTCTCAGCTCATGAAAAAGGAAATGAATGTTGCTGCTTTTGTTCTACTCCTCGCACTTAAATAAATCATTTAAAAAATTGTACTGTGTGTTTCTTTTCTTTTTGTAAGTAGTTACGAAAGTATGTAAAAAGGAAAGAAATGTTCTGTTGTTCTACTCCTCACACTGAACTAAATCCTTTGAAATAATTATACTCTGTTTCTTTTTTTCCCTTTTTGTAAGTAGTTACCGAAGAAAATAATTGTACTGTGTGTGTGTGTGTGTGTGTGTGTGTGTGTGTGTGTGTGTGTGTGTGTGTGTGTGTGTGTGTGTGTGTGTGTGTGTGTGTTTCGTTTTCGTAAGTACAGAAGTACGTAAAAAGGAAAGAAATGTTGCTGATTGTTCAACTCTTTGCACTGAAATAAATCATTTGAAATAATTGTACTGTGTGTGTCCTTTTCGTTTTGTAATTCGTTACGGAAGAAACTGTTTCGTTTTTGTAAGGGATTCCGGGACATTTGATCGAACGTCGTTTGGTCGAAAGCTGTTTGATCGAACGCGGGACATTTGGATGAACGCCATTTGATCGAACACCGGTTGATCGAAACGGCCGCGGTCATGAAACAAAACACACAGACAACGTGACAAGACTAAGAAGCAATTCCACAAGGCCCTGATACCTTCTGCATATTTCCGGCAGATATGTTGGAAAAACGCAGCGAACCACATGTCTCACGTTAGCGTGGGCGTAGGAAAAACTTGTCCCAGTTTGCGGAGCATTTTACTAAATGAAATGTTTGCGCGTACTTTTAGCAATACGCTGCGGCAGTATCAGCCACGAGGACATGAGAGTGAAGGTAAACGTCTAATTTTACTTTCAAAGCTCCTGCAAGCGGAGTTTCAGCACTTAAGGGGGGATGGTAGGGTTTTTACCACACGTCGTTAAAAGCATTGTAACTCAGAAATAAGTGAAATTATAGTTATAAAAGTTTGCATGGTCATTAAGGATGCCCATAGGCTTGAGCTGACAAGTTTTGTAGCCAAATGCTTTATCACACTCCTATCTGTCAGCGACGAAATTTTTAGGTGTGTTTCAAAATTTAATGTACCTTTTCTCGAAAACCAAAAGGAATAGTTTCATGATATTTGGCAGTTTTATTCAATGCAATAGTGCCTTACACCTGAACCTAAAAAATAACAAACACTCTGAAAATTTTGGCTAGGAAAAATAAAAATCTCAACTCATACCCCTCTGTACCCAGGGGACTTTTGCAATTCTTGCTCGAATTACAAATATTGTGCAAGATTTCCAGTATATTTTAGGTTCACTATATTTCTGGATAACTATAACACATCCCAGCAATTTTTTTTCGCAATTCGTTCAGTGGTTTTCGAGAAAAGGTACATTGAATTTGAGAGATTTACCAAAATTGCAATTTGAGAAAAACGCACTTTTATATACATGCGTTCTTTATCGGTACCTAGAATGCTCCAGGCGCATACATTTTCCCTTTGGGCTGTTCACAGGCCTCTCTGAAGCCTTTGTTTGGCATTTCTCTTTTCACTTCGTCTTTCTTTGCTTTGACTGAGCTACGAAACTCTGCCTTCTCAATGCGTTCATTGTCTAGCCGGTTCAGAGCCACAGTACAGAACACTCCAGGAGTTAACAAAAAGGGCTACGAGAACAGCTTTCCGGGCTGCATTTTCATCATTGTAGTAGGCAAAAGCATCGTGGGTTGCAATCTTGACAATAGCTGACCCGACAAACGTTGTCCTGGGCGCGACACTTATGAGAATTGTACAATCCGCTCCTCTTTTCGATGCTTTCTTCTAACTGCACTTCACCTTCTCTGCAGATACTGCACACAACAGTGTCTCGGAAGATGTCCATAAGAAAGTTCCAAATCAATTAGACGGTAACCAATTGCACTGGCCCCATCCACATTGAAACTGTGGTGCCAGTCTCACCGATATTCTTGAAGCTAGAGCTTCGTTGTGCTGGCTGCTTCGTTTCTCGCTATTCGTCTTTTTTCATGAACTGATTTCCCTTGAAATACCTTTTTTCCCCCACAACTTCGACGATCTAGGCATATCTATGTCGAGAGAAAAGCGAGGAGCTACACAAGAAAGTTCACAAATGACAACAAAGAGACACGCAACCTGGTACAACAGCACCCCTACTGGGCACATTTGTGAGAAATAAAATACGGAAATAGTTGTCAATCGAATTCATAAGCACTGTTCTTTGTCACAAGAAACAGTGACAAGAAGAAAATAAAAAAAAACAACATAGAAAGAGGCGTAAACTCAATTGAACTGTGCGTAAACGAACGTCGCATCCGCCATATTTAATTGCCAGGGGGCGCGGCGCGCTTTGGCGCGGGATTTAAAGGGCTTGGAGCGCGCGCTCGGCTTCGCCGACGCGCATGCTTGTTCCTCGAAGTGCGCTCTATTTTTCTATGACAAAATTGAATATTCGAAGAATCGATCAAACGACCGCTGCTGTCTCGATCAAACTGTGTTTGATCAAATGCCTTTCGACCAAACGACGTTCGATCAAATGTCCCGGAATCCTTACAAAAAGGAAACACGCACAGTACAATTATTTTCTTCCGTAACTACTTACAAAAAGAGAAAAAAAGAAATAGAGTATAATTATTTCAAATGATTTAGTTCAGTGTGAGTAGAACAAGCAGCAACATTTCTTTCCTTTTTACATACTTCCGTTACTTACAAAAAGGAAAAGAAAAAGACACGCAAACAGTACAATTGTAAATGATTTATTTCAGTGCGAGGAGTAGAGCAAGCAGCAACATTTCTGTCCTTTTTACATACTTGCGTAACTACTTACAAAAAGAAAAAAAAGAAACACACAGTACACTTATTTTAAATGATTTATTTCAGTGCGAGGAGTAGAACAACAGCAGCAACATTTATTTCCTTTTTCATGAGCTGAGACAATGTTCACGCATAAGAGCGGAGCGAAACGTCGAACTGGCCAAAAATTTGGTAATGTAATGACACATCCATGAAGCATAATCATCAAAACGGAAGCCTGTCAGAAGGCCGAAAATCATAATGAGTCAGAGCTGATGATAGGGAAGTGGTTTTAGGAATGACCGAGCCTGAAGCCGTTGTTGAAAATGGAATGAGAATGGGAAATATCATCGCATAGCTCGTAATTTTTCATTTTAACTTATTGCCATTGTGTAAAATAAACACATACAATAACACAGTGGTACATATGACTTTTCCTTTTTTTGTTTTCCCCTAAGTGATTGAAAGTACGTTATTAACGCGAAGTTCGGTGAAATAATTTATTTGCTGTATTAATTCACAGCAAGTCTATCCTACTTAATTTGTAGAGCTAATTGTGTATCGCAGTTGGAATAAAAGTTTTCGTATCCTGGGTTCCTTATATTTCGGCCTTTCGATAATTCGGCTGTCTGACTTTTCGGCCTTCTGATAGTTCGGTTTTCTGAATTTTCGGCCTTCTGATTGTTCGGTGTTTTGATTTTTCGGTCTTCTGGTTTTCGGCTTCGTGATTTTTCGGCCTTTTGATTTTCGGCCTTCTGATAATTCCGCCTTATGAGTTTCGGCCTTATGATTGCCACCCCGTCAAAACTACGCAGTATACTTGCGTAACTACTTACGAAAAGAAAAAAAAAGAAAAAAGAAACACACAGTACAATTATTTCAAATTATTTATTTCAGTGCAAGGAGTAGAACAAAAGCAGCAACATTTCGTTCCTTTTTCATGAGCTGAGACAATGTTCACGCATAAGAGCGGAGCGAAACGTCGAACTGGCCAAAAATTTGGTAATGTAATGACACATCCATGAAGCATAACCGTCAAAACTACGCAGTATACTTGCGTAACTACTTACAAAAAGAAAAGAAAAAAGAAACACACAGTACAATTGAACCTCTATATGCAATAACGGGATAAGTCGACTTATCCTCTTTTTACTATTTTTGTTGCAATGACACCTACATACCAGTATGCACCTGCCAATGAAAACTTAGGACCTTATTGCGATTTGTTGGCCCGCTACAGCATGGTAAAACACGGGAAATGCATGTGTGTCAATGGGCCCCTTTTTCTTTCTCAGGCCTCTTTTCTCATTTTGGGATTTTTCGACTTATCTCCGTATTGCATACAGAGGTTCAATTATTTTAAATGATTTATTTCAGTGCGAGGAGTAGACACATCCATGAAGCATAATCGTCAAAACTATACGCACTATGGTTTGCTATCGCCGCGTCATCGGACTTTAGGTTACCGGCCAGTCTCAAGGTCGAGGCTCAAAGTTATGGCGACCACACGTGCCCTTACCAGGTCCCCCAAGGTCGCCATTTTCCCATGTATTTGTTCCTATCCCGATGCGTGTAATGCCGGAGGCCGCCCTTAGATACCCCATTGTTACCAGACGTTGGCTTGCGTTTGATTGTAGCGCACTAAAGATCCAGTTGAAGCACAATCCAAGCCAGGCCAAGTCACCGAAGGAAAAATGGACGACTGCGTCTGCGGCGCCACTGGCGGCGCCTGGTACGACAGGTACGCTATGTGATGCACGCAGCCGTGCACTAGATCCTTCCGATCGCTCAACACGTTTAAAACCGCGACCAAAAAGTGAAACACGACACAGAAAGTTGTTATACGCATTTTATTTGGACATATAAAGACTATATTCATTCGCAGAAAGAACAAAAATATTTTGCCGCTAAACTTAGCGCGCTGAAGTGATCCGGAACGGCAACAGTGGGGTATCTACTGGCGGCCTTCTTCGTTGCACGCTTTTCCGAGGTGAGTTTGGGGGACCTGGCCCTTACCGAGCGCCAATGTTGCGCCATCTCTTACGCGAGAGCAGAGGCTTCAAGGTCATAGCTCTACCGGAAGAAGCAGACGACAGCGGCTCACACATCCCGAGCCGAGCGCTACCGATGCGCCATCTATTAGGCAAGAGCAGAGGCCGCATCTCTCCGCCTCCCGAGTCCTCCTATTGGCGCGCAATTTGGGGGCGGAGCCTCCCTCGCTGTTGGTCAGCAAAGTCAAGGATAGTCCAGTTGTGCACTCTGTCTCAAAACACAAGTACATACTCTCAGCTTGCTGTGAGTCACTTTCTCACATAAATGTATCGGCATATAATGCAGAAAACAAAAAATTATATTCCAAAAGCCAGGAGAGCTCATGACTAAGAAATGAGAGCAAATCTAAACAGTGGCTTAACACAACAATAAGCAGCAATTTACTACAGACTTTGCGTTTTCCATACGGGAGATATCATCAGTGTGAAACAGAACTAGTGGCGGATACATTTAGCAGATTATTTAAGCTCATCAGTGAACACCTCTGGGAGAGGGCCGTGGTTTGCGTTGCATGATCAGGGGTTGCCTCGGTTGTGCCACGATTCGAGCAATTTTCTAGGACCCGGGAAAGAATGTGCCATTGCCCAACAATGTTGGACAACGGTAAATTCTTTCGATTTTGTCAACGCAGTGACCCTGACGAGAGGACAAAGATGGTGTCCTAGAAAACCGCTCGAATCGTGGCACATCCGAGGCAACCCATCATCACACAACGCAAACCGCGGCCCTCTTCCCGAGGTGTTCGATGACCAGCCTAAATAATCAGCTGATTGTGTTCGCCTCTCATTCTGTTTCGCACTGATGATGTCTCCCGTATGGGCAACAGAACGACTGAAGTAAATTGTTACTTATTGTTGTGGTAAGGCAGTGCTTAGATATTCTCGTTTTTTAGTCATACAATACAGATGCAATCATGCCCAATCTCCCGTTACAGTCACCCTGCTCCGATAAGCGCCCGAATCACAGTGAACACCGCAATCAGTATCAGGTCTGACCAATGTGATTTCGAGGTGTGCCAGGATGTTGACATGCTGTCACTTGTCGTCAGCACGTGTGAAAACAGACTTAAAAAAGAAGACAATCTTCGGCAATCCTCAGGACGACCTTTCAGAATGTTTTTCACATGCGTTATTAAAACATTGTTTTTATCCATCATGGTGGCCACCCTCAAAATTGTACTCCCCAAGAATGAAGCAGCAGCTGCAGTACACACGGTGCTTAGCTGCAGTCTGTAGAGCATGTTGAGATTAGAAAAAGGCAGCTGTATACAGAGTAGAACTGTGTACGCACTGGCTTCTGTCAACCAGCCATCACAGTGTAAGAGGGGAACAGGGGGACTAGGCTGCACAGAAAGTTAAACTGAAGAATTTACAGTGATTGCAACTTGCAACCAATCTTCTGTGCTGTTCGATAAGCCCCTGACTGGCGGCAAACATCGCAGTCAGTACTAGGTCTGGCCCATCTTACTTCGATGGATGGCAGGATGTTGACATACTGTTGCTCATCCAGTTTTTCTGGGACGGCAACCTGTAACATGTATGACACCATTGTCAAAACGTGTTGAATTCAGTAGCATTATTGTCATCCTTATACACAAATAGCTTTCAATAAATGAAGCTGTGGATCGGCTTGTGTTCATGCTCGATCTTTTAGTATAAATCCAGTTTGTTGCACTATTTGCTCCATATTTGCACTGGTTCCTAGAAATGCTAAATATTTTCAAATAATTTCATAATGAACTTCCTATATAGGCGTTGGGGTAACGTGGGTACCTCCACGTGAAATGATCCGGGGTTCCTGCTGGACCATAAGCAATGTTTAGGGGGAAAAAATGGGTGTTCCTTAACCAGCACAGTGACACATTGCAGAAAATTTTAGTCGAAATCCGTGGCGTTCGGGTGACAGACTGTTCTGAAGTTCGCCTTTCCTGTTAAACCACCATCGGCTTGACAGTCAGCTGAGACGCTTCCGGACAACCTAGAAACACGCTATTTGTGTCTCGTGGCAGAAGAAATAGTTTAGATCTTGGTCAAAATTCCAGTCCACTGTCTTTAATGGATGCAAAAATGCAGAATCCATAGTAACCATAATATTTTCTTAGTTTTGCAGTTTTTTTACACATAACTGAGTCCTCCAATTCAAACAAGAATTTTTCATGAACAAGCCGATACAGAATATTCCAGAAAGAACAATTTTGAGGTCTGCATGTCCAACAGTTATTCCAGAAAAATAGGCAAAATCAGCGTTTTTTTAAAGAAATAGTTCATATTGAGACAAACATTATGCAATGAAGAGGTTGAATTAGACTAGTGATAATGGAAGTCTTATGAAACTAGCATTGCTTAGTAACATACAAAGAAATCTTCTAGGGTATTTTTTCATACACTCCAGAATTTTTTTGTGCGTGTGAGCCACTTGTCAACGATTCCAGGATTCCATGTGCTCCAGTATGTGTTGTGCTTCCTCCTTCTCTCTCCCCCTCACACTTTTTCATTCTAAATATGACTGACTGTATAAAAAATAGCGTAAATACAGGCTCTTGCATTGCAGTATCAGTCCCTTGCATGAAAGGGCAAAGCATTCAGTCTCACAAGCAGACAAAACAAACAAAACAGTGGAAGATGTGTGCGACACTACCTAATATTACTAAGCACCAATGTATTTCTGTCCCATTAAAATTTTGACAGTCTCTTTTAAAGTCACGTTTTTCCTTATTCAGTCCTTTCGTATCGTATTTCACTGGTCAATTGAAAAAAACTGTTCCGCATTCATGGGATAGAGATTTTTTCAGTACACCGTTATGGGCAGACGATAGGGAAACATTTCATGACGTTCGAAAAGATGTCTGTGCAGTTGTCACTTTGCAATGGCTCTCAGGTTGAAACCTTCTCTCTTTGGGAAACGGCTATGGCGCGGCTGTAACGCTCTCAGAGCCTATTTTTTCCAGCTGTATCACTTATGGCGGAATTATATTATCTTCTGCGTTGAGCAACGTTACACATTCTGCTAAGCAGCTCACTCTCGCGCGCATTGTATGCATCTTAGTCTGCTTAGAAAACAGCCCGCTTTGCCCTTTCGTGCACGCTGCAACAAAACAAAGTGACGAGTGGTTGCTCCGCATTGAACCCTGGAAATGTCGATTAACCACCCACATGTTTTTCTTCGGTATATGAAAACATATCAGGGTACTTTTATATGTTAGTAAGGAATGCCAGTTCCATAAGACGACACCATTTTTGCTCGTCTAATCCTACCTCTTCATTGCACAATGTCTGTCTCACTATGCAATATTTAACAAAAAATAAAAAAAATTGCTTTGCCTATTTTACTGTGAAATAACTCTTTGACTTTCAGCCCAAAACATTGTTCTTTCTGAAACATTCTGTATGGGAAAGAAATCTCGTGAAAATTGGAGCGCCTACTTCTGTGTAAAAAAATACTGAAAGTAAGAAAATGTTATGGTTATTATGGATAATCATTATGCATATGGTTCCAGTTTTGCATCCCTTTAGGCAAGTGGACCGGAATTTCAACCAAGCTCTAAAATATTATTTCTTCTGCCAGGAGACAGAAATTGTCTGTTTGTAGGACGTCCCTATGCCCTGCAGCTGACCGTCAAGCAGAAAGTGGTTTTAGCAGGAAAGGCACACTTCAGGGCCGCTTAGAACCCGAAGTCACAAATTTCGACTGAAATATCCTACAATATGTCGTTGTTCTGGTTAAGGAACACCCACATTTATTTTCCCAAACATTGCTGATGGTCAATAGGGACCTTGGAAGGTCTCACGCCAGTTCACACATGACCTGTTACTATACTAGAGACCTGGAAGTCCACAATGCTTCCAGCATCAGCGTAGCGGGACGAAGGGTTACGGGAGAGGGTAGCACGTGCTTAGCAACAGCCTGTGTATAGCAGTCTGTAGGAGACGAAAGACGGTGGCAAGGATTATCTTGGCATTCCCTCTCCCCCATAAAGCTATGGTATGCTATGGTAGCTAGCGTAGCTAACACCGGAGAGACCCAGCTCTCCCATAAGCGATTGCTGGTGGTCCGATCACTTCATACTGTCAAGGTTCTCAAGAATTTTATTGAGGAGCGCGTGCTGTCTGCTCATTATGCCACCCAGTCGGTGCAGTTGAACGTGACATTGCGCGTATCTACAACAGCAACCAAATGAAGTCAAAGCAAACGAGCTATTTCCAATAATACACTGGTATTTACACCCTCTTTTGTAGCGTCCGTCATTAGCGTCGGTTGCAAGATAACGTGCAGCGCACGATTTCTGTTGGATAGCACTGACGTACGATAGCCCTCCTGTAGCGATACCCCTTGCAAAATGATGAAATTAGCGATGACCACCCATATCGTTATGTGTGGGTTTCACTGTACAATGCACTGCCAACACATAAAGTTCTCACTGAGAGCTGATACGCACAAGAGTAACCGTATGGTGCATCACCTACTTTGTGGGACGTCGCAGATCACTTAGCTTCTCACGAAGGAATTTCTTCACATTCGTCTTTACCAGCGGGTGAGCTTCCTCAGGTGCAAGTCGTTTCACTGCTGTCAGCAAGTGGAAGTATGCACCTGTAACAGTTTTGTATATGGGTGTACACATAGGGTTCGTCACTTTTGGTTTAAACCCATTTTTTCACGATAATACCCCCTCCCAGAACAGGTGACAACCTATTTGTCTTCCGTTTATAATCCCCTCCTGCAGGAGTCAAAGACGAGCTTTTGTAGAGCTCTGGCTACTGTTTGAATACCCCGGCCATTCACTGCCCCAGTTCCGAGCAGAAATATAAAGATTCTTGTTTCTCATCCCAGTGTCGCGGTAGTGGCTTGTTTCATATGCTGTTCATTTCACCCGAAAGTTCCCCTATGACGCATGAAGCTGAGATCGTAGCGCCCCATCCCCCCCCCCCCAATTCTTGTGTGTAAATAGCAAACGATCTGTCCCTCCCAAATTTCAAAAATCACAAAACCAGAGAGCGAAAGAGCCCTAAGTATACATATAGCTGTACACATGTTAACAGAGTTATGTAATACCCTTATGAGAGAAGAAACTGAATTGCATCTTCAGCGAATGGCATTTAATGAAAGTGGTGTCGGGGCTGTGAATGATTGAGAACCATGTTCCCATTCCGCTCTTGCACCAACTGTACACCCTCGACAGCAGACGCACCAAGAAACGACATTAAGCACGAGAAAGAAAAGCAATGCAAATGAAAATAAACTGTCAGATAGTTTCTGTAGTGTTTCTTTATTTATGGAAGTAAATAAGGAATATTTCATGAAGTTTCCAATAGCTACACTTGTTCCCATTCTTGTTGGGGTTAAGACATATTTTTCCCCATATCTGCACTCGCGACCCAATTTTCTGAGATTCGGACATAATGCGATTTCTCTGTGAATCCTGAGAGGTCTTTCGTCGTCATATACCTTCACAGTAGTGTCATGAAAGGGATGAATGATGTAATCCATATCTTAATCACATCATCCGTAAGCACCCAAGAAAAGCACCACCTGACTGTCCTGTCAGTTGGTCACAGCCTAAGTAATACTGTAGTAGAGCTGTTTTTGAAATGTATCACAATTCATATGTTTATCCCCGCAATCACTGTTGCGGCTTGATTCACGCGATTTTCTTTTGAAACTCCAAAGAGTGTAAAAGCATGTGATAGAACACCCTCAATCTTGCACACATTTATTTTTAAGAAATCACCAAACTTTTTACCTCACAAATTTCAAAGAACAATATGACCACAAAACAAAGTGCCCTTGCATAATCAGTATTATCAGCTGCTCCCCGATGCAATAGTCAGTTAGCAGGACGCTAGCATTTACAAGATAGCGGCAAGCATGGCAACCACATTAGCAAATCTTTCTCTTTCTGCCCTATTGAGGAGGAGGGAAACATGCAAGGAGGCACCGTTATAGCTAAAACCGATACCTGGGGCCGTAGGTGGTAGAGGTAGTGGTTGAGTGATGGTGGCCTCTTGCGGACTGCTCTTGACAGAGGCTAAAAGAGAAGCAGGAAATTCTCACGTCTGTATAGTACAAGGCACTCCACACCTATATGACATTTGCAGCCATGGGTAACAGTAGCTTGTGAACTTTGGATCATTTCGCTATTCATTTACTAATTCTAAGTGTCCACACCCGAAATCATGAGGGAGATTAAATGTTTATTGCTATACGTACAAATTATTTCCCTTCTCTGGTAATGAGATATGGGCATTTTCATTTCAATGAAGGCAGGACCTTACCTTTTCGGTCTTCAGTTTCAGTACTTATTTGTTTTAACAATGTTCATGCCCCACCTGAAGGATTAACATTGGTGTTGCGAGCACTTTCCAAAACGGTGTGGTTTGAGAGATATATATTACGAGCATAGGTAGTTCCGAACACAAGTATCGTTAACATACATTTTCCTGCTACTCTGAAAGCTCTACTATGGCTGTACGGCTCAAGCACACGCACAGGCTGTAAGTCTGTACAGTTCTTGTCCCCACGTTATAGCACATTTTCATTTTAAAAAATGCGGAACGTTGCCCATGAAATTTCTGTTTTTTTTTTCTCTTCCTGTTTGTGCAGGTCATCATGACAGCACAGTAATACACACAAAACGACACGTTAACACTTCTACTAGTAGACAGCACATGCTCCTCTGAGTTATCATGCTTGGAAAAATTTGTCAAAGGGCATATACCACGAAAAGGCATATGCAAAAAGGCTAGATGGCTTTAGCTTAATTTCAATAGAAAACTTACATCTGGTTAACCAGTCTCGTGATGCAGACATACAAACGTAAACAATAAGAGCTAACGTGGCATTTCAGTTCGGCAAACATGGCACACTAGGAAAGATACTAACTGCCGTAAATCAACTTGGGAGTAGTTATGGGGGCTAAACTTTACGGCAAAATCAAGCAACATAATTCAACATGAATCAGAATTTTTCATTTAAAAGATTCCCTTTTCTGTGTATGCCCTTTATGAACATTGCCAAAATTCCCCATACACATGTCAACTCCTACGCAAATTCCTAGAGAACAGTGCCAGAGAGGGGCTTGTGCCGTGTACAATTAAAAAGAGGAGGCAGTAAGGTTTTCGTTTCGAACGTATTCACTGTCATGACAAAGACTGTGTGATACTGAACGGGAAACAGTTTCCATGTTTTTCATAAAGTGTTCTGCTGGTGAGACGCAACGCATAGACAGGTTTATAGCCTATGGCAGGGAAATTACACAGTGGGAAAATTCTGGAAGGAGCAGTCTAAGACCAAGGGAAAAAAAGTCTTTGATCATGGTGGAATGTCGCGTCACTAAATAGAGTTTTCACGCAATAAATATGAACATAGCAGAAAAATGCAGCGGGCTAGTTCCATCTCAAATCGAACAATCCGGTAGACTTGATGTCTTGAATGAACGTGAAAAAAATATGTTGAAGCCGTCGGTGAGCTTGGAGAAATAAACGCTTTCCGAATTCTCTGCGCTGCGCGGTTTGGGAAATAGGAGAGGAGGAAAAAACTGCCCCTCATAGGACGATGTCATCGCGGGCAGGTTTGAGCGTCCTCTACAAGGCTATTTCTTGTCGCATTGTAGTAATTTCAGGCCACTTAGGACACAATAGGATACTGCGTTGGCAATGATGTGTCGGTTTCTGTGTGTGTCTGCAAAAAATATCAGTTGACTCAAACCGCCGAAAAGCACCATTTTCACTGCAAATTTACGGACGATGTAAAAAACGGATAAGACTGAGCTTTATGCCGTTTAATTTGT
This sequence comes from Ornithodoros turicata, assembly GCF_037126465.1. NCBI lineage: Eukaryota > Metazoa > Arthropoda > Arachnida > Ixodida > Argasidae > Ornithodoros > Ornithodoros turicata. Next base: position 5,071,008 of record NC_088202.1, on the reverse strand, counting down.
CATTGATGGGGCTATCGAATGATGTAAAATTTGAATCCGAATGATGTAGTAATCGGTAGGCACACTGTGAATTTTTTGCCAGCCCAATACGCGGAGCGCATTCAAGCGGTGGCACAGTGTCCCACTTGTTGCAAAATCGAATTTTCCAAAGGGTGTTTCAACTTCTGTCTTCACATAAAAACTAATTGCTATCGTTTGAAACCGTTCTGAGCGTTGGTGTTCATAACAGTGTTGTAATCGCAGAATGTAAATTGTGGAGCAACGAGATGTGCTCACATTTTTTGCGGGATGACACACATACGAGGGGCGTTCAAGTCAAACCGGGACTTTTCATTTTTCGCAAAAGTAAAATGAACTTACAGGCGAGAAATTAGTTTTATTTTTCAACGTAATCTCCAGCTGCACTAATGCACTTGTCCCAGCATCTCACGAGAGATTGGATGCCAGCAGCGTAGAAATCCTTACCGGCGTGTAGCAGCCATGATCGGACCGCATTCTTGACCTCGTCGTCGCAGCTGAAGTGGCGGTCCCCAAGGAACGCCTTCAGTGGCCCGAAGAGATGAAAATCGCTGGGAGCGAGGTCTGGACTGTAAGGGGGATGTGGCAGCAACTCCCAGCCAAGCTCCTGTAAGGTGCGTGTCCTGAGATGCGCAGTATGCGGGCGGGCATTGTCCTGTAGGAGGAGGACCCCTTTGGTGATGAGGCCCGGCCGCTTTTGCTTCAGCGCATAATGCACATCCCTGAGAACCTGGTAGTAATATGCACTATTGATCGCACTATATGCACTATTGATATCCAGACATGCTATCCGTCGGCCTTGAGGATCAGGCGCTCCACAAGTTGGATGTTCTCAGGAACTCTGGCACTGGGCTCTGAGCCGCCCTGGCCGGGATCGCCCAACACTGATGTACCGTACCCAGCACTGATGTCTCGGAACCATTTGCGCCACTCAAACGCTTTGCTGCGGCTAAGTGTAGCGTGGCCATACTGAGCCCGAAGTTTTCTGTGAATTTCAGGTGACTTTACGCCTTCATTCACGAGAAACTTCATGACAATTCGCTGTTGAATGTGCGCACTCACCTTGTTGTCGGCTATCTTGTCCAGGACGTGTCTTCTGTTTTACACAAACTTTGGACCACCCGTGGTGAACGCGGAGGCCTGCCGGGTGTGAAAATGACGAGAACGAAGTAGCGCGAGCCATTTGTACACTCAGGAGACGGAAAGTCCCGGTTTGACTTGAACACCCCTCGTACATTGAAAGTGCTGGGGACCCGTGAAGAACAGAATGCTTTAGAATACTTTTGAGTCTTTATAAGAGGTATATTTGTCCACGGTGATCATATCGAAGCATATTTACACACCCCGAATAAAAACAACTTGACAGCGAAGAAGACAAAGTAACGTAAGTTATGCAGAGCATTCCGGGTGGATGAGAATGCTTGTGTCATGAACTGCTTTAGGCTGTTGTTGGATCCACTTGCGTTAATGTTACTTTTGATGGCAGGTTCTTTTTCATATTTTTTTGCTAGGCTCTTCTCACGTTACATGCTAACTCGCTGCAATCCTGGTAGTTACCCCTGAATGTTCCTGGCAAGGCAACACGGAAAGTAGCCTCCAATTTATGGCCTGTCTTTCTGCCCATTTCTTCACGTATTTCGGAGTGTTTCCGCTGTGCATATGCCCCCACCGACTTCCTTCTTTACTTAAGCGGTGTGACATTAATGACTTCAAGTGATATAAGTAGTATACATATACTCATTGATTTCTTCGATCACGTCAGGCTGGTGCACAAACGGCTCACCGTGTGAGCTTCCTTCAAATGTGGTTGACATTGCTGCGTGCTGTGATTCAGCCACCTTTGCTGCATGAGGCAGTTGTCAGCGCAATACATACGGTCAGCGCTGTACAACGAAGTGGCAATTGAGGTAGGTGTGATGCCAGGACGACACACTACAGTAATGGAGATGTCTTCACACACTCTGTATAAGGGCACCCCGTGCACTTCTGTAGCCGGGGATGATGCGAAACTTTGCGCAAGGTGTCTTCCGGGAGTTAAACCGATTACGACCTTCCCAAGGTCGCAGCATGTCGAACCTAGAGTCACTAGTCGAACCGAAGAACATATTAGAAAGCGGCGCCAGCCGAGCTGTTTTGGCAAGGTTCATAAAAGGCACCATGAATTACACTTGACTGTGTGGGTAAGACACGACACAACAACACTTTCGATTTCCGTCGTCATTTCGTGCGATTTCCGCCGTCCGAGGTCATGGGGCCGCAGGAAAGATAATGTTTTAGAGAATACTGGAAGTCACTGTGTCTCTCCTGACATAATGTGTACAGCAAATAGGCTTGTTTAGAGTAACCCTGAACAGATATACACCTCTTACAAAGATGTAAAAGCATTATGTTCTTCACAGGCTCCAGCACTTGCAATGCATATGCGACATCCACGCAAAAAAAAGAAAAAAGCGAGCACATCTGGTTGCTCCAGAATCTAGAATCAGCGATTACGATACTATTATGAACATAAACGCTCAGAACGGCTTCAAACGATAGTAATTACTTTTCATGTGAAGACAGAAGTCTCGTTGGAAAATTTGATTCTGCAAGACGCGGCACACGGTGCCACCAATTGAATGCACTCCTCGTATAGGGCCGCCAAAAAAATCACAGTGCGCCTACCGATCAAGTCCGAATTCTGATTTTTCTTCAGTGTGTAGTCTAAGGGACTACCTACGACATATAAAAGTTTCGAAGCATGTTTTTGGTGGGGGTTTCAGATACAGACTTCCGAAATTCGTCATTTTTCGGAGGTATGATGCTACTTAAAGAAGCATCACTTACGTTCCTGGCAGAGTAAAGTAACAAATTATATATGATTCGATAGCCTCATGAATGTAAATTAAACGGCATAAAGCTCAATCTTATCCGTTTTGTACATTGTCCGTAAAGCAGCAGTGAATATGGTGCTTTTCGGCACTTTGAGTCAACTTTAATATTTGTTTTTTTTTGCAGACAAATAAAAACTGACACAGCACTGCCAACTCAAATTCATATTGTGCCCTAAGTGGTCTAAAGCCAGATCAAGAAATTACTACAATGCGACAAGAAATAGCCTTGTAGAGGACGCTCAAACCTGCGCACGACGACATCGTCCTATGAGAGGCAGTTTTTTCCCTACTCTCCCATTTCCCAAACCGCGCAGCGCAGATAATTCGTAAAGCGTTTATTTCTCCTAGCTCACCGACGGCTTCAACATGTTTTCAACGCGCTGCATGTTTTTTATTCGTTCACTCGAGACATCAAGCGTACCGGATTGTTCGATTTGTGATGGAACTAGCCAGAGGTCGAGTGCTTCTCACGAGCACAGAGAGCTCACTGCTGCTCTTGTGGAAGACACGTGAGACATGACGGATGAGCGTGTGAATAGAACTGGTGTTCCTACTACCTACGCTCATAATCTTGCATCTCTTGAACCACACAGTTTTGGAAAGTCTCACCAACAGAATGTTCATGCCAAAGGTGTTGATATCATACAAAAAATAACTGAAACCCCAAACCCTGACTTAAATGAAATTGCCCACACAGAATTTATGATTGCTTTTGTTGATTCTCTCTATTAGTTAGTAACATTTTTGCGACGGTCCAACGGTGACGGAGGTCAATGCACCTGGTTACAGTAGTAGGGGAGGACTTTGCGGACTTGACGGTGATAAGGAAAAAAGAAAGAAAAAGAACCATAATGATGCAGTAATTCTATGGCGATGGTCATGGTTTTCAATGGGAGCCCGAAATATCACAGAATAATAATCAGCATCCGAAGAATCAGTCGGCTACTGTGAAACTGAACTGCATGGGATACACGTCTCAAAGGCATGAAATATACCTCCAGGGTGTAACAGTATTCCCTCCTCCGCAGGCTTATGGGGGCCACCGCATTCTGGGGTATAGTAAGCAAAGTACTATTAACACGAAGTACAAAACAACTGTAACAGAAAGCTTGAAATGTGTGTTTTTTTAATGGAAGTGTAAAAACTGATACTGTACTAGAGGGACAGACACAAGATGCAACAATACACTGCAGCATTTTCTCTATAAGCTTCTCACTGTTCATAAAAATGAAATGGGTTAAATGGATCCTTTGAGCAAAGGTTAAGTCGTTTCCCAAAGTGTGCACTTCTGCGAGTGAAAACAATGCAATGCAAACAGAATGAAAAAAAAAAAAAGGAACTTACCCGTGGCTTGCAATGATGCATCGTCGTCAAGGTTATCACTCTGTTTCCCGGTCTGTTCTAGAAATGCAATACATAGCTTTAACTAAAGGACGTGTTATGCCAGCCATACCAGTAAGTCCCATTCACGCGAATGCATTTGTACAGTCTGCAGTAACTCACATTCTGATACTATGCAGGGCGCAGAAAAGGACAACACACACACAACCACCTTATTTGTATGTCGCATTCGTGTCCCCTCCCATGCCATAAATACTGCCAGAAATAACCAATTCATTCATACCAATGTTTGTTTGTAACTGACTTTGCTATTTTCTGTGCAAGATCAGGCTACAATGTGTCTATTATCTGTTGAGGTTGCCTAGTCTACCTTGGTGGACAATGCTTCCAACCTCCAAAGTGTACCATAGTGCAATGCTTCTGTGCATAGCCACTGCTGTCAAAGTGCACAATGTGGTAGAGACCTGCGTTTGGAGCCAAAAACTTGCTGCCCATAGCACCTGGGGCCTTAATTGCTTGCACACATGTACCATCTAACAAGGCTCAACAAAGGCTAAAGTGCTCAACAAAGAAAAAATTACCATGAACAGGGGCAGATAGAGGTAGCACATCTCCCTTGCACATTACTGTTTTTGCGGACCCCACTGCTACACGTGACGACGAGTATGAAGTCACATGCACAGCACCTATAGCAAGAATGTCTGCAGACTCAGAACTGTACGAATCGTGAGCTCTGTTTTGATGGGAAGCATACCATGGACAGGGGTGGACACATGTAGGTTGTCCTGTCACAAGATACTGACTCCGTGGGCTCCGTTGCTACATGAGGAAGAACAAAGCAAGGAATACGAGGGGGGGATATACGTTTATTTCGGAAAGGTCAGCCTGACCGGAGGTCGGCTTGCTATTCCTAAATCAAAATATATCACAAAGATGAAGTAAAAACAAATATAAGATGATGAGGGTGGCGTGATGTGTAGATGACATGAAAGGTCAACTCATAATTTGTTCATGAGGTCTGTCGTGTGGAGAAAGTCGAGGAAAGCTCGAGTGACGCACCACTGACGGGAGTGTCGGACAGGGCCAAGTAATACAGGAAGGTCCATGTGTGTGTGTCCCAGAGCAGTCAGGCGTCCTTTGAGGGTGTCGCGTGCAGTGTCCTAATGTCTGCAGTGCAGTAGTAGATGCGCTGTGTCTGCTTCCACCCTGCACGTTGCGCATGCTGAGGAGTTCAGTTGGCCCATCTTGTATAGCAGTGACGGTGTTCGGGCTACGTTTAACCGTAAACGGTGTACGATAGTTTCTTCCCTTCGGGTGAGCCACAGAGTGGTCGATGGAGTGTAGGAAAGTGTTTCAGGCACAGCATTTTCTATGAAGTGTAGTGTATTGCGGGCGCAGAGCCGCCTCACCTGAATTCTGCTGGCGGACGACGACATCGGTACTGATGCAATTACCTCACCTTCCTCATGAGCGCGGCGCGCAGCGTCATCAGCATATGCGTTCCCGTGCAGGCCAATATGGCCTGGCACCCACTGGAACCAGACACTGTGGCCTGAGGCGAGTAACTCATTGTAACGCTTTGCGATCCTTGTGCAGATGTCGTTAATCGTATTTGCACAGTATGAGGCTATCATCTGTAATGCTGACCTGCTGTCAGTGAGAATGGTCCAATTGTCCGCTGATGAACGCGATATGTATGACAATGCTGCGTAGATGGCGTAGAGCTCTGCCTCTGTGGAAGATGTTTCATGAGGAAGCTTAAGTCCTTGCTGGATGTTACAACTCGCCACGTAGAATGCGGCCGTTGAACTGCCTGGTACCACAGATCCGTCAGTGTACACTTCCCTTCGTTGGTGGTGCGCAGTAGCTAAATGTTCCAGCGCAAGTTGGCGCGCGGTGATAGGGGGCACGTTACTCTTCTTTGCTAGGCCAGGGATGTCCGTGTGGACTGTAGGGGTACAAAGGGTCCGCATAGGTGGAGCATATGAGAAATGTGCAGTGGACGATGGTACGCAGCTCTTTAGACGGGAGACTGCAGCTCCGAACGTAGACGAGGGGCAGTTCGACTCGATAGACTAGAGGTAATGTGATTGGTGTCGGGTGAGAAATCGCGTGTAGGTACGGAGTGTCTCTCTGTCTCGCAGGACATGCGCCGGTGGTTCCTTCGCCTCAGCTAAGACGGAGTATGTCTCAGTGGTCCTAGGAACTCCTAGGCATACTGGGAGACTACGTGCTTGGATCCGTAGGAGTTCCATCTCTCCGTTTCTACTGAGGCCGTGTAGGGCCGGCAAGCTGTACCTTAGGGTTCCTATTATGAGGGAGCAGTGTAGCTGGCGCAGGTCAGCACACGTCAACCTCCAAGATGCTCCAGCGACGCGTCGTAGCACGTTGGTATAGTTGTTGGTTTTGGTGAAAATTGACTTGAGGTGTTTCGACCATGTCAACCCTCTGTCTATGATGATGCCCAAGTATTTATAATGCGTACAAACTTACGGTAGACCCCCAACATGTAAAGGGTACTTGCTGAAAGAGCGGTGCGTAAAAGCCATGGCTACCGTTTTGCTTGGTGAGATCGAGAGCCCGCGGTCGGCGAGGTAGGATACGATAGTGTCTAGACTCTAGAGCGGTCTGGAGACGTTGTTGGATCGTATCGCGGCGGAAAGCTGAGGTCCAGATGCATACGTCGTCTGCATACATTGTTATGTGGATGTGTTCACGTAACTGTAAGGGGAGTGAAGCCATAATGATGTTGAAGAGCAGTGGACTGAGTACGCTTCCTTGTGGAACGCCACGGTGAACGGGATATGTGGTCGTATCTAAGTCGTAGTAGTATCTAGGTCGTAATTGCGCACAAATAGGAACCGATCAGAGAGGAAATCTTGGATCCATGATAGCGGCCGGCCCCCTATCCCAGCCTCTTGGAGTGTGGCGACGATGACGCTGTGGAGCACGCTGTCGTACGCTTTCATCACGTCGAGGAAAACACCAGCTGTTAGCTGTCCTTCAGTCCGAGCTTGCTGGACGCTGGAGACAATGTCTATGACATTATCTATCGCCGATCTTCCTTGGCGAAATCCTGCCATGACTTCTGGGAAATGGGCCCTGGTTTCAAAATACCAGTTTAAGCGTGAGTGGATCATGCGCTCCATGATTTTGCCTATGCAGCTGGTAAGGGCTATTGGGCGAAACGAGTCGAGGTTGTGCGGCGACTTTCCTGGTTTTAAGATGGGAATTACCATGGCGGGTTTCCATGGACTCGGAACAGTTTTCGTGCACCAAGATTGGTTGATTATATTGAGGAGTGTTTGTCGTCCACTCATTGGAAGGTTTTGAATGGCTTTATATGTGACCTGATCTGCCCCCGGGGAAGTGTGCATTCCGGAGTGTTGTACTGCAGAGTCAAGCTCTTTGATCGAGAAGGGAACGTGTACAGACAGAAGGAATACGAATGGTCTCATGCAACAAATGAACAGGCAACCCCCAATCGAACAAACCAGAACATGCAAAGGCCATCGCTCAGTGCTGCTTTCAGTGGTGAGTTCACGCCGAATCAGGCAGTCTTTTTGTGAAGGGTGTGTATCGAAAATACGTAGATTCGACAGTGCGCATCCCATATATTCCTACTTGTGACGTCGCTCATATTACTCACCAACGTTCTTCATGACGACTCAAACCAGCACATAAAAAAATTTGCTTCAGAGATGGTCGAAGTTACATTGCGAACGACGTTGTGTTACGAACCTAACTTCGTCCATGTCAGGAGCAATTTTTTTTTTATGTGCTGGTTTGAGTCGTCATGAAGAACGTTGGTGTGTAATATGAGCGACGTGACGAGTGGGAATATATGGGATGCGCGCTGTCGAATCTACGCATTTTCGATAGACACCCTTCACAAAAAGACTGTTGGGTGCGTTGCCCCAAGTCACATAACAGTGTACTCGCTATAAGAAGAAAGGGCATTTCGAGACGAACACAATGATGTATATTACTTTTGAGTATCGCAATTGGGAGACAACGAGGGACTTTCTCAAAACGTACCATATTTTAAAATTGAGGCAACTTTACGTTTTTTTCTCCTCAAAGGCAAACCATAGAATCTTCGAAACTTGCAATGCTATCCACCCCTAACAATATGTAAAAAAATCACCTGAACATGTCAAATGGTTATGAAGATACGTAGCGTCAAACTTCGTAGGAAGCGCAACGGTCGAAATGCACGCATCTGAATGATAATTAATTAAAAAATAACCACCAATTATTTTTACCTACTTTCAGTGCCAATATGCCTCCTAGGGTCAAGGCTTTAATATATGTAAAAGAAAGAAAAATATTGGAGAGGTCGACCAGACCGTCCTGCCTGATTCGGCGTGAAATCACCCTACTGTGAATAGTGAACACCAACGGGAGAAGCTTACTCCCCTTAGAGAAGCTTATAGCTGAACACAATCTAAAGGTACAAAACAAAAATGCTGCCTAGGGGTACATCTAGAAACAGTACTGTTCCCAACAGGCGTTCACGAGAGACACACGGTCCATGTCTAGTTTAGCGGCGCCACTCGATTTCAAACTTCTAATTTACATACCTGGATGGAATTTTGCATGGTGCATCGTAATCCAGAATAATCAAGCGGCGGTCGGTTCCACAAATTCCTTCAGAGATCAGTTTCCCCTGGAAAGTTTCGGCAGCGGCGACCATGTCATCTCCATACGCCCATTGTTTACCTATGACAGCTTACGCACACCTCGCACTCTTCCCAGCATGCCTTTCGCCCGTTCGTTGCTAAGACGCACAGCAACTCCGCTATCAGACGACAGTCTGCCTCCTCCTCACGCAATTGCTTCTGCCAGCACAGTCTCGAACAACTGCGGGAGGGGGGGGGGGCAGCAAAAAATAAAAAAACATACATATACACGCTTGTGAAACACAGTCACGCTAACGAAAGCAGACGAGCGCACTGAAAAGAAAAAAGCGGGAAGAACCGGTTCGCGCCGGACGGCGTTGAGTGACTATATCATACATTCCGAAACGGAGAACACCTGCGCCACGCAGGAAAATAAGACAGAAACATTTTTCGGTGTGCACACAGATTGGAGCGGCTTGCGGCAACATGTGAGCGACGACAGGGTAAAAAAGCTTCAGTTAATACATCTGTAGCTCGGAAATATGTGCGTTTTGTGCCGCACCAGGTTTTTGAAATGGCGGATAGTGGCGTTGAAAATATTGCGGTCATCGAATAAGCAGGATAGCGGCGTTCCTGCCTTCATTCTTCACTTACGGGACATTTAGGAGTTTGTGTACACGCGAAGATTCCGTCACTCAAGCCGTTTTTTCAGTGACTTTACGACGTGGAAGCATCAGTCGGAAGACACGAATGCCGTTGCCTTGTTAGTGGGATGGAACCCAGGAAACGCTACCGCCAGTATTTTGAACCGAGAAGCAGTGCAGGCATCCCAAGACAAACCCGCTACAATCATCGGCGTAACCTATCAGAAAACGTTTCGGAAGTAAGTAAGCGCGATAATCACTTTTGAACTCTTGTGTACCGAGGGCAACTTAAGGGAACACTTAATGGAATGGGACCACATCATGCAGTACGTCATACAAACGCGGTTGATAATCCAAAATGTTATGTACCCAGGCAAAAATCTGGAGTGGGACCACTTGAAAGTGGTTTATTGGACAGGTCCCACTTTGAGTGTGGGACCACTTAGTGACTGGGATCAGTTGAAAGTGGAACCAGTTACACGATGGTCCCACTTGAAGTGGAACCAGCGGAATTGATCCAGTGGTCCCCTCTGCTAAGTGGTCCGGGATCCGGCCACTTAGCAGCTGGGACCACTGAATGCATGACCGGAAATAATGCGTAGAAATGCACATATTGCTCAAGTAAATACCGTTTATTCTGCTAAAAGCATACACTGAGCAGAAAGAAATAATCAATACATCTCTACATGTACATACTACGTGGTATAAGTCTGATCACTCACTGTGTCTAGACAAGGCATATGCCTGACTGTGCGATGCACTCACGGACCACAGGAGCTTTCGTTTTGTTGGCTACCTCACATCTTGTATTTTCGAGATGATGACACATGGCACTCCTATTTTCCATGCAGGTCGCTATATACACCCCTCTTCCTCTTCACAGTACGTTCGAAATCTTCTTATCCTGTTTCTCTTCAAGTTCTTCCTAAGTTTCTGAAATGAAACATCTAATTAATAGTAATCAAAACGTGACGGTCACCACTCATACCTGCGAACATCCGCGACGTGCAGTCCGAATGGCGTTTCATCGTCCGTTCTTGCCCCTACGCCGTTTACGTGTTCTTAGCGTCAAAACTCTTCCGGGAAATCGACAGTGTGTTGCACAGGAACCATTGTCATCGCATTGTCTTAGAAAGCGCACTAAAACACACGCAAATACTGCACAGAAGATGCACCATCCTTGCAATGGCAACCGAAGACAAAACCAACTTTCTGCGACGCGTCCAAGTTCCAACTGCTGCCACTCTCGCCTCTCGCTCTCTCCCTCTCGGCACTCTCGGCTCTCGCTGTTTGAAGTTTGAATTTGTAAGCGCCGTGGCGTCTGCACATTGCATCAGCCTCTGCAATTACCTTTTCTTCGTTTTCTCGTTTTCTTTCTTCTAGTTATTTAGCTTAGTTTTTTGTCGTTTGTTGAGATGTATTTCTTTACATTTCTCTGGTACTTAACATCTTGTGATGATATTCACCCGAGAATATGTGCACGAATTGAACTTACAAGAATACAGCATATATTTGATCGCAAACGCGCGCACCTGGATGAAAAACAATAAAAAGTGATCATGCATGTGCTAAAATAGATCAGACTAATAGATCAAACAAAACCAGAAGGATGTATGGCAAGTGTGGACAAGGTGGAATCTCAAAGGGGGAAGCTGGGAAGCTGCCCAACATGGAACCTCAAGCGACCATTCTGGGAACAAAATGGTACCTGTGAGGCTCCAGCTGGAACTTCTGGAACCATCTGAGACCAGAGTGGTACCACTGATGTCACCAAAGTGGAACCAGCCACCCCACTTGGGAATCCAGCTTGGACTATCCACATTCAACTGGAACCATTCCGGTTCCATCAAACATCCAACTGCAACCAGTCCAAGTTCAACTGGAACCATTCTGGGACCAGTCCAGATTTTCGGCTGGGTATTGATCAGCGAGGCAATGTTCGCGATCGTGGAGTGTGAATTTCTAATAGCCCTTTCGCTAATGTTATCGTGAGTGCTCTCCTCCCGACAAATGGTAGCTACTAAATGGCCTTACGGTTCGACTCTCAATCATTATGTGGAAATGTGCGCTCATGCATAGCCCCACTTGCACTATATTCACCATGTAAATGTGGCTAAAACCAAGTTTTGGTAGGCAATCACTTACGTACATTGCTCACACAATAAAGAGAGGATGAGGTCTTATAATTTTACCATTTATAATTTTACTATTTAGCAGATTAGGTGACATTATGCGCGGGAGTACATGTTCCAAGCACTGTCTTTTGATTTTCCTTTTGGGGGCTGCATACTGTTGCTACTGACCCAGGTTGTGGCACGCCTCTCGACAGCGACACTCAAGCTGACGCAGACCATACTGGCTATTTGTCACCTGTAAGCTCTTGCAGTGGAGAGGACTGGAATGCTGAAGACGAGCCAAACACAGCTCTGGAAACATCAATGCTGAGGCACATGATCATGGTGACACACACACTGATGAAAACGAATGTGAGAGTGATGAAAGTAGCGACTGTGCTGAAGTGGATGGGACTGAAGACATAATTGATTTGGATGGGACTTTGCCAAATCTGAGCTCAAACAACAAAAGCTCAAGCAGTGCTCCTAATTCTTGCTTATGCAGTGTCCTCGGGCCTGACGTGGACACAGTTGGATGGCCTCCTCAAATTGATAAATGCTCTATTTGGAGAGCAGGTCCTAGTGTTCTGGACTTCCATTACTTTTGTGGAGAATGTCAAACCTACCTGAAAAAGCTAAGAGGAAGAAGAAAACATGGCAACCTGCAGTGTGCGCAGTGCGAAAGAAACTATGCAGTAGAAGCTCTCACACGTGCTGGTAACTTCTTCATAACCTTTGACATACACACACAACTGAAGGACATATTTAAAGGTGCAAGTAACATGCTTTACACATCACTACAGAAGCTTCGACAACTAGGCACACGCAGTGGTTTCTCCGACATCACAGATGGTGCACTGTGTTGCAGGCTTCGTGAAAAACTAAACATGTCTTGGTCTGATATAACATTAACACTGAACACTGATGGGTCCCCCCGTTTTCAACTCAAGCAAATTTTCAATATGGCCTGTTGAGATGATGGTGAACGAGCTACCACCGCTTTATTGATGGAAGCACGTTCTCGTGTCTGCTTTATGGTTCGCGAAAGAACACCCCCCAATGCACCTTTTTCTGGATGCTTTTGTGAGCGAACTATCTAAAATTAAAACTGTATTCTGGAGGCATGGAAATGAAGTTGTGAAGAGCAATGTGTATCCACTCTGCTGGTGTGTCGACTCCCCTGCAAGAGCTGCCATATTAAATCAGAAACAGTTCAACGGATACTATGGATGTACGTGGTGCTTACACGAGGGAGTCCTAGTGAATGGTAATACCATATTTTAAACATTTTGTGTGCGTAGTCAATATCATGAATATACTGTACTGTCATTATGAATGGCGTTTCTTTTTCATACTTTTAATGGAGGTATGACAACTGCAATGCAGTTTTCTCAGGAAAGTTCTTTGGTTATTAAACCTGTGCGGAAATATTTTGTTGCTTTAGTTTGCACAGTGAATTAAAATTTAATAAGTAGCTTCTTAAATACTAATGCTGTTCAAAAGATTCTGAAATAGCTCAATTGCAGGCAATCCTTTTGCGTGTGCTCTGTAGGTGAATTTCGTACTCTCTAAATCCTGTGCATGTCAGTAGCACTCGATTTCACCCTGAATTCCATATTGAAAAAATAGTGCTCGATCCACCCATGAGTGGGAAAGACATTTAATCCACAAAAGTCAGACCCTATGTAGTAAGCACTTAATTGCTTAAAAAATGTTCTACTGATCCATTTATTCATGCAACAGACTGCTTGTAATGATGTTTAACTGTGTATAAGGTATGGGCATTTTTGTATTAATGTGTTGTTATCTTTGTTAGTATCTGGGGTTTCATGGAATATGAATAATAAATTCCCATACTGATCGTTGACGAGTTTTTTGCGGCAGTTTCTCCTCCTGTGTTCTTCTTGGTGAGTGCGCTTTCATAATGTTTGTAGGAGTATAGATGGTTTCTGAATGCATGTGCATGTTGTACAGACAGTTGAATAAACCAACATACCTCTACAAATTAAGTGGTTATGATTGTCCCAAAATTGATACCTGTGGTTATTGTGTGCTGATGTGTCTGGCACTTGCACAAAATATGCTTTTCAAAAATCAAATGTTAGCATGTCCCCTAGAGTTCGAGGAGTATCTTACAACACGCGGACAAAGGACAAACATCAAAAGCAATGCAGTCTGTCTGTATCATTCTTACGATTCACTCTTTGTCCCTGTCTTGTACTTCTCAAACTCAAGGCGATGCTAAAATTTGGTCATACACACCAGCTTGCTTGCCTCCTGCTCCTACGTTTATGTGCATGTGAAAACTGCGTATACTAAACTGACAAGGTTATGATCGTGCTGTGACACTATTCCTGGCATTAGATTTTGTTCATTTGTATGATCCTAGTCATTCAGTTAGTTCACATTCTTGTGAGCCAGTTGTGCCAGAACATGAGTCGTGTAGTATTGGTTTGATCGGTTGATTAGCCTGCCCAGGTATTGTGTTTTACATCAAGCTTCATGATATGAGAAGGTGAACTAGCTGAGTTGTCCCTTGGTGGCGACTTTTTGCACGGCAAATTGGAGCCTTGTAAGAGTCATTTGCCAATTTTGCATTGATGGCAGTCCAGATGCTTCTTTACCAAAACATGTTGCTTCATTCGTGTATGGCACTGCTGCAACTGCAGTCGTTTTCCAGTGTACTCAACCCAATTTGCCCTTTTTTTTTTTTTCTTGTTGGCTTTCTGAATGAGGTCCACGTTTTTGGAGGCTCTCATTTTTGTTTTCAATTTGTACTCCTAAGTAGATATACGACGGGGTGTAAGCTCCATATGTAGGTCATGGTCTAAGACGTATATTTTGCTGATCCATAAATCGGTGCTACGATACCTCTAGCCACATACAGACAGTCCCCACAAAAGATAGTCCCCACTTTAGTCACAAATCCGATCCACATGTTTTCTCTGCACGTCTTTGTCTCCAGGGCTTTCATTTGGTGGCTTCGGTATAAAGCGAGTGCAGTCTCTCGGCTGCGCGGCTGAGACTGCATGGTGCATACATAGATAATTTGTTGCATACCGATAATTTATTGTATACCATTCGCCTGCTGTTCCTTTTATTTTAATTTGGAACACCCCCCCCCCCCCCTGAATGTTTTGGACAGCTAAGTTGAACTATATGCAATTGGTGTGCTTGCATCACTTGTATTGCTTTGGAAATCTGTGATGGTTGTCGATTTTTTGCGTTTTCTCTGTCTAACTGCTTGATTTTGTTTAAAGTGTGCGTTTCAGATCGATCGTGAAAGTTTGGCTGGAGCTGGAGCTGTACCCGGGGTGGTTCCAGTTTGTCAGACCATTCTGCTAGTTGAGGGGCGTTGGGGTAACCTTCCATTTCTTTTGCAGTGAGCTAAATCTATCCTGGGTTAAGTGGCGTGCTTGCTCTGCAGTAATTACAGGTCACTGCTCCGTTTCTCCTAGGAGGTATGGGGCCCTGCCTTTTTGGTGGGTCCTTCACTAGATGTGTTGGTATGTTGGTGACCCGTCTCACGTTCGCCAGGAGATCTTGATCTTCTAATCTGATGTGTGTTCCTGGGTATCGTTGCGGTACCATTATTAATGGCATTGTGTTTCAGGGGTTGTATAGTATATATCTGGTTGCCTGGGCATACCATGGACTGCTGCAGTCTCCTCGAGTGGTGTTCTGTCACACTTTGTTACAGGGTATTCCAACTTACAAGGTGTGTGCAGGCATCTTCTCTACCAACAAGGAAACTATATATGCAGGCACATCACTGCTACGCAGCGTAGTATGTATCTTGACAGTTTGTCGGACAATTAAGCCTTGAATTCGAAGGTTAGAACGAGATTGGTATTCTTTCTTTTTTTCGTGGGGGGGGGGGGGGGGAGGGGAGACATTTTTAGTCGAAGCGTGCAGTAGGGGACGGGACAGGGAACACTGTAACTTATCTTTTGGGGGCTGGTGAGTGACCCACCCCACTGTCCTGCGTCCGTGAATGGCGAGGGGTTTGCGATGCTCCAGAATGATCTTAATACGTTCATGAGTATTCTGTTAGGTATACATGGTGTTCGTTGAGAAAGTGTCATTAAATTTGTAAAAAAAACGTATACCTGAGATAAAAATGGGAAATCTTACGCACGACACTTGTGAAGGATTTTGCCACCCAAACAGGTGTTTTCTATGAGTGTACCTCATTACTTAGTCTAACCAGCTTATTTGAGCTCAAGAATTTGCCACGAAAAAATAACGTTTTCTGCGTTAATTAGAAAGCCCCCATGCCACAACACACCATTTCAGTCACAAATACAGGATCTTTCACAATATTGTTTCCACAAAAATTTGACACCTGAAAAAACCAAAACAACCACACTCACACACACAATAGAAAGAAAACTTCGCTCGTCAAGGCGCGCCCGTTCAGGTTGTCCCGCCTAATGTATGGGGTGAAGGAAGGTCAACACAGCACTATACAAACAAACAAACATCCGATGTCGTGATTATAAGATGCCTGCGAACAGATAACCTTGCGAAGACAAAATGCGTGATTGGGTGGGTCCCGCTTCCGCCACTTTCTTTACTTTTTTTCGTGCTGTTTTAATGCGCGGTGGGATGTTGGGGGCTCTGCTGATCCCCAATACCAAAGCGCGCTTAGAGACATAGCAATTTTACGGGTGTCAAATAATTTGGGGAATACACAGCGTGCTTGTTTCACCTATAACGTGATAAAAAATTCTAACTTGCGACATACTCGCCGGAGGATTGTGGGACTTTCAGCAATTACCTTCTGGAAACTTTGGCCACCATTAAGGAAGGCTTTGGACAATGTTTAATTGAGGAAATTTATTTTTGTCAATTCAATTAACTTTGAAAATGGCCAAGCGAAACTCACTTTTCTTTACAGAAATATCAAGTCCTTCACGGATAATTAAAGTCCCAACAAAACTATGCAGAACTATTGCAGCAGAAATAGTCGGGGAAAAAAATAGGAAAATTTCTGCTTGAGCCCCACCTGCTCGACTGTCGCAAACGATCGAGAGAGCGCGGGAGGTGCGGGGTGAGGAGGATGTGTTTTTACCTCTTTGGTTTACTTTTTGCTTCCCCGCTTTGACAATTCCATCTTTCCCGCTTTGCTGGTGAGAAACTATAAGGCGGGGTACATTTTCTCCTCTAGACGCACATTTGACACGCGCTTCTGTGCGACAATCAAGGAGGCGGGACTAGCACAATTTTACTAATTTTTTACTATATTTCTATTGCGTAGTTTTTGTTGAGTGTGTTTGTTTTCTGTTGGGGCGATTAATTGTTTGGGTGGCAAAAACTTTCAGGAATGTCATGCAAAATCACAAGTTTTAACACACACATCACAATCACAAAGTGTAGTTTTTATGGAAATTTAGTGACACACTGGACACCGGCGCGCTAGAATAAAAATCTGTTCGTGCACGACATGCAAATTGAGTACATGGGATCTTAAGCGTATAATTGGGCCAATTATATTATTTATAATGTAATCAGCATACAGTCTGGTTCATTTCACCAAGTCAATCTGATAACATAGTCCTTGTGGCGTTATTGGATAATCCTAATGGAATACTGAGGTGCCGCCAGGCTTTCCTAACGGCTCCTAGTGGACGGTTAGATACCCGTAAGTGACCGTTAGGTTGTCCTGGTGGAGAGCCCAATCCCACCAGTGCCCGTCAAACGGCAACGACCGTCTGTCGGTCCGCTAGGAGCCCTGTCTGGCTGTTAGGTGCCTCTAATGGTCCCTCAAGCTCCCATGGCGGTCCGTTAAGGGGCCGTTAGGGTCCGCTAAGGAACGGTCAAGAATTCCTGGCGGACCCTCAAAAACCCTTAGAAATTCCTGATGGAGTTCTGTCAGATTTTTCAAGCGGGCCACGTTGAAAATAGTTCGAGTGATCTCACATGTTTGTGAGCAATTCCTTTATGGTACAGGTGCTGTTGTAACTTCACACTGGAGCTACTGAAGCTCTCACTTCAAGCTATTGTTTTTGCAATCTGTGCAACATTGTACTGCATCTACGTGAAAGCGTTTGAGCGGTTTGAACTAGAGTGGCCGGTGGTTTAATCTGTCGGTTGTGGAACGTGGATGATTTGGATGATTACAGACTGCGCCAATAGAAGGAATGAGGAACTGGCATAATGTGTATCAATGAGAAACTGCTTTCTAATTGGTTTAATGGGATCCGGCATTACCGCCACTACAGTAATTGAGAAGTTAGTTGCAAATGGAACGAGCGTAATGGTGACCAACGGTACATCATTACTCTCAAATTAAGTAATAATATTTGATTAGGAAGAACGCTGTACATTCGTGTTGAGGATGAACTAATTCGAACCAATTCAACCAAATGAAATTCCAGGACACGAACCATACCAAAAACATTGCAAGTGAAATTTGGATCAAAAATTTCAAATTAAAATTTATTCTCAGCAAATCGACTGAGGAGGCGAACAGACCGCCAAGAGGGCGCGTCGTAATACATTTCCATGTCGCACCACATAGTGGCTCGTGCGAGCTAGAAATAATTCGCATTAGTTCAAATGTTTGTGAACATATTATCCTCAAAAGTACATGTACCGTGCTACCTTGGTATTACACCTCTTACTGTAAGCTATTTTTAATGGTTTCCGTACAAGATTCAGTTGATGTATGTGGACGCCTTCTCTGGAACCACCACCAACGGTCAACGGATAAATGAGTCTCTCAGAAAACCTTGGAGCGTTAGGTTGTGCGCGGTCGCTCACAAGCAGTCGGCGTCATTCGTGCTTGATTTCGCGGATTCTATCCGTGTCTAAGGTCAGTAGTCCATTTGTCAAGCATTCCCGTTTTGTCAACGCCGCTTTGCATGTTTTTACCCCTGCTCGCAGGCACTACGGCCGTTGATCGGAGGATAATGTAGTCAGTGTGTTGTCACCCGCGCTGTGTGTGGAATATATTTTGATGCTCACTTACGGTGACATGCTGCGCTGCTCCAGCACCTTTTGCTTTGTCTTTGGAAATGTTATTACTTGAAGGTTACCCTCATACGACACGGCTGGCATAAGGGCGTCGGCATTTGACAGCAGGTGGTCAACACGGAATCTCAACGAAGCTGGATGGCCTTAATTTTCACGCAAGAAAGGCAAGCTGGACAGGGTTAGAAATCTCCTATGAAGCACAGAAGAGCATTATGTGCATTATGTCATCTTTCTTTTTTCTTTTTCTCGGCACTGTTCGGACATAGGGATACATCTTTATGAACTTACTCATTGTGGATTTATGTCGCGCGTGTTGAAGATGGACAGAATGCTTTCACAACATGTAAGTGCAGTATGTTGGCAGTTATTGGACAAGTGTAGCCACACTGGGATTCAGTTTGCCTCTGACGGGGCACCGATGTGTGGCTTGTTACTGGTCGATGGTGTGCGATTTTGTGGACGGATTTACTATGAGGACTGCTTTAGAAGAAGAGGAGTGTGTGTTTTCTACTTTGTTTAAGTGCTTTCTCTGTGCTTGCGTTCCTTTGTTGTCTAGCAGTCGTGCAATTTTTCGTCGTGTGACAGTGCTCGTTGAGCAATGTCCTCATCTGCTCAGATGTGTTCTGTCTTATGATGTATGCTTTCTTTTTGTTGATGCTGTGTATTTTTCTTTTTTGACAAGAAATATTCTTGTTGATCATTCTTGTCTTGACGATGATGATAGTGCTGCCACACCCTTGATCTGGACATGAGTAACACTGGCATGATTCTTAACAATTTTGCGATTAAATTAGTTCGGAAAGTAACCACAAGGAGGATAGATGTGTGACTTTATTCAGGAGGAAGAAAGCGTCATTATTCAGTTCTTTGCCTGACTTTGGAATGACAGATGGAATGACAGATGGAACGGACACATCGTTCTGCGCTCCCCGTGACTGCTGTTGTGGTGGACAGTGGGATGGTTTGTTGTGTACCTAATCCCTGTTATTAGTTACTGATGGTGTTCATGTTAGGATATTTTGTTCTTTCTTGATTTTGGTAAGTCGCATTTAGTAACTCATTGGGATAAAAGTGCTTAAACGCTATGATCAGATTTCATGCATGGTGTTTAGTGCTTTCCTGCAATAGTTTCTTTTTTTTTTGCGATGATTATAGTGGGATAAAGAAAAGAATCTTGGGATAGTGATTCAATAAATAATAGGTCTCCTGTCTAGAGTGCAGCTGTACGCGTTCTTGAACCATGCAGCTGGATGCCTGGGACAGGAAGTAATGACGTCATGTTGTGGTCCCATTGCAGATGGACCTTGTCCCTAGGAGTACGTCGACCGTGTGACAAAAAGGCACTGCAGCCTTGCGACAATGGGATGACGTCACGGCCAATGAGCAAGGCAAGCAGAGGGCGCAGGAATTCACCTCCCTCTTAGCCTCTCACAGGTACGGTCGTGTTACTTCTCACACGTGGTCGCCGCAAGTGGAACTAGGAGCGCGCGCGCGCGCATGCGTAGCACCCGTAGACGAGCCCCTGCGTCAATCGAGCGCTGGCTCTCGCGGGGAGAAGACGTGCGGTCGGTCGCTCCGCCGTCAGCGCGCCGCATCAGTTGAGCCCTGGCTGTCAATGAGAGCGGATGCCCCGTCGCCACGGGGGAAAGGTGAGTGATTTGCCGTAGCGGTTAGGCATTTTCCCTATGTGTCTGCTCTTGACGGACTTCTACATATCTCTTCGCTCGCCTTAAGCCCTTTCCCCACATGACCAGTGTATGCACTGCCACGTGTTTAGAGTTTATTAGCAGTGTCTTGTTGCATTTTTACCAGCAGCTAGTACTTTTTTGTGTTCCAGGTAAACCGACATGAGGCAAAACACTGCGGTTAGGCGTAAGCACCCGGATGCCTAGCTCAGCGCTCATCTTAAGCCATTTCCCTCCCGATGAGCAGCGTTTTGCACGTGATATCACATGTTTAGACTTGTTTAGCAGTGCCTTTCTTGTTGCCATTTTTACCCGCCACTAGTACTCTGTTGTTCTCTCTCTCTCTTTCACGCATACCGACGTGAAGGTGGGGCCGTCTGGTGTGATGCCTGGCAACTTGCTTGTCACCTGTCTCTGCAACCGTCGTGCCCAACGATGTCCAGCCGCCCGCACCGGAGTGATTTTTGCAAGATGGCCTCATTGATTTTCAAATAAATTATTTCTCTCTATCTGCTCCCTCTCTATTATTTTTTTTCTACAACCCGAGTTTTACATAGAAAATCCACGACAAGTATTGCATTGAGTCAGATTTTGCACTGTTTTAAAATCTAAAAACTTTAAAAACAATATGAAGTAATTTTGAAATAATTTAAAGTAATTTTAAAGTAAAAAGTGCAATACTTGCCATGAATTTTATGCGTAAAACTTGGGTAGTATAATTACTAGTCACACTTACTGACTTTTTCAGGTAATTAATGGTTTCGGTTTACATATTTCTGTTTACGAATTACTCAGCGGGGGGTCCTTTGTGAAACACCCGATTTACCAGCGCTTGCGCTTTACAGCAACATCAATAATCATCCGTGATGGACACATTAGACATCATACTGCGTGGTGCTATTCTGTGATAGTATATACTGCTTGTCTCACAATATGTACCGATCCTAATAAGATATGTTCCAATTTTTGCAGCACAATATGGATGTGTGTTCTGCAGGGTATGATCCATGTAATGTGCCCTTACGGCAGCTCATTTTGTGAGTAAATTAGTATGACAACATTCTTACTTCTACTTTAATACCCAGTTGACACAAATTCATCACTTTCAGTAACGTTTTTCTACAGAAATGGGTGATTCCTTAAAACGCGATACTGGAAGGCCAACGTAGAAGTTGCAGCAATCTGAAGACTTGTGTAAAATTTATAGCCATACGAGCATAATTATGATTATGACCATAACATCGTAAATATCACTAAAACACCTTAAATGTACTGTAAAGCAGTAGACAAGCATGATATGCCGGTGATGTGACTAGAGACTTTGTTGCTTCTAAATACCATATGCGGAACCATACGACCGACAACGCGCTATAAATATTTTTAATTTGCCATGAAAATGCGGCGTAGTGGAGTGGTGCGACGCCTGGTGTCAAACAACCCCCTGTACAGCGGGCAACACTGAAAATTGGTATTACACACTATTACATCGGAACTTCGTTATTTTAGTAACCATATTATTAGTTTTCCTGTTTACCTATCCATTCTGAAACCCCTGTTAACAGTGTTTTAACGCTGTTCGATGGAGGCTCTCCCTACTTCTCTACTGCGCCTGCGCGCTCCTTCTCTTCGTGGCCTCTTTCGAACGAACAAACTCTCTCTGTGAACCTCTGTGAACAAACAAGTCCCGAAGCTGTCTGGCTTCTTGAACGTCTGACACATTTTTTTTCAACGGCTCAGCATTTCATTTCAGTTCGCTTATCCGCTTATCCTCAGATGTAGATCGTTGTGTGAATTGCAGGGACGGATTTTATGGTGGATTGTGGCGGATGGTTATGTCGGGCCCAGTGTTATACGCATGCAATGTGGTTGCCGCCGTATGTGGCAGGAGTATGGAATCATTTCGAATACCTAGTACAGTTTTGCCCGTAATCTTTAATTGTAATTTTCTAATTAATTGCACCGTCGATTGGAATGAAACTTGCGCAGTTTTTGTCCTGGTGGCTTGGACTATAGAATAGCCACACTAAATGGCATTTGGTAGGTGGTGCGCTAGGTGTGCGCTCAACCTAGCATCCCTGCTTCCATAGAACCAGCCGCTTCAATCAAATAACGCATGGTCTCTGGACAATCTTTCAGCCTATTCTCCTCAAAGCACCGTTTCAGATCCATAGTGTAACTGTAAAGAGAAGACAAATACAAATCACACAAGGCCTGGGCACCAGCGTTTATCCGGGCTATTCAAAACACTGTCTCGATTTTATTGTTTCATTGAGCGCTACCACGACAGATACCCCGCCATGTTCTCCATTTCTGGTTATTCGCACTCATAATTTGGGAAGCTTGTCCAAACTCCCTACAACAACAAAATAAAAAGTCGTGGAAAAATATAATGCAAGAAGGAGGCCGAAAATGTCTGATTATGCCTTGACTGTCATTCTAGACTACCATGTACATAAAATGGTAACTCCCCAATCATCGTCATCAAATAAAGTTGTTGTTGTTGGTAAGTTGTACTCTATATTTTACATTTTTGAGTTAGACCAAATAAAATATATTCCACAGTTTTTGTATATGGTGAACGATCTTACATTTATGAACCTCAGTCACTGAACAATGAAAAGTTAGCTTATCTTCATATTTTTTTAATGTCCCTCTACAAAAGTTAAGGGACGGTTACGAGTAGTACGACTACTAGTTACGACGGTTACGACTTGCAACGGTAAATTCAGCGTCAGCTGTGCGTGTGTGAAATGAGGCCGCCTTATTCCTGGCTTGCACGGCGGAACCTTGTAGATGGGCATGGCTAGCACCAGGCTGGTTGGCGAAAACCTCTGACTTCTGCCGTGCAAGACGTTTGCGCTCCCTATCTCTCATTCTGCGCTTGGCCTGCGCGGCGGCCACTTGTTCGGATATTTTCACAGTCTTGGGGCGACCCATCCTAGTGGTGTCAGGAGCCCCGCACACATGGTTTTAAAGAGCTTGAATGGGTTCCCGCATTTTCGGCTTGCGTCTGCGGAGCGGAAAGGAATGCCTGTCACTCACAAAAGCATATTTGAGACATCGTCTACATACCTCAAAAACAGTTAGAATCCCGAAGACAAAACGCAAATTACTTGAGATCCGCGGCCGACGTCCTCACACTTCAAAGTTTCAAAACAGACTGATTGAACCGCTGGCGACTGGCCGAAACGCTTCCACTTACGTGCAGTGCAATAATGCACGGACTGCAAGAACAATAGCATGTAGCAACTTGCTCTGGGATGTGTTGCACGACGCACTGTCGCAAAGCTGTCTGAGAGGTCCCCCCAAACCCCTCAGGGCTACATGAATGATTCTATAACGTCTTCCAGATTTTCTCTAAAAGGTCCTCTCAGACCCCTCTGTGCTGCCTGAAAGATCCTACCAGACCTTTAGAGATTTCTTGAAAGGTCCTCTCAGACCTCTCAGGAAATTTTGAGGTCTCTTAGACACATTTTCGATAGGCTAAAGATCATATTATACTGGTTATCTTTAGGACATTATTTTCAAGATTGTGCTCCTGTAGCAGTGTGATAAACCCAATCCAGGCTGCTCCACCACACAGCAGTGACTTCACCCTGCTTGGCATCAGCACTTTTCAGGCACCAAAGTCCTCGTGAAAACTGTTTTCTGCTTCACGATAACCCTGCGCATGCGGTGTTACATTGAAAAAGGGGATATGTCATGCTTATGGTACATGTTCCATTTCTGCTAAGTTACACATTCGAAAACGATGCTAACAGGACATGGATGTAGAGTACACACATACATACAAGTTACACGTTTTGCGCTTGCATTATTCGAGGAAACCCAGCCGGCCCAGCTGCAATTACTTTACCAAATATTCACTTGGAGTTTTCTCGGTTCGGAATTTTTAGACTTATCCGCTTACTGCATACAGAGGTTCAATTGTCACTGCTTCTTCTACAAACAATACGGTTCTGGGTTCTCACCAAAACCACACACACAGCAATAACTTTTGTGGACTGACTTGGAAAATACCACCCTAGCTGAAAGATATTCCTACTGTTCACTGCCATAATTAGTTGTCCCTGTTCATGTTAGGCACCTGGAGGCTTGCGTATTTCAGCCTCAGGGTAGTTACCTTCCATCATGTCAGTTCATGCATAACAAGGCGCATAGTGCAGAGGACAAGTTCAAAGCCTTAATCAGTTTATTCGATGCACATAGCATAAACACGAAGGAAGACAGGACAGTCCTACGACAATGCTGCGTCCATGAGTTCAACCCATGGTTCTCAAAGCATCTGAAAACACTTCTCAACAAGAAAAAGTGTCTGTGTACACTGTTAAAAATAAATCAGTAGAAAAACGGGAATTTTACTCGATATGATATTGACATACATTTGTCCGTTTTCTGGTCAACCGGGCACAGCTTTTTTTTACAAACACTTCTCAACAAGAAAAAGTGTCTGTGTAGATGAGCAAATTTAATTAATCATGATAACGGATGGTCCAAGTTCCGAGATTGTACCTGTGCATACAGCCACGCCGTCAAACGTGCGAACAAACATTTTACAGCCATGATCTTCCCTCCTTGTCACAAAACAACCCGAACAAATTTTGGAACATTCTAACACAACCGAAATCTTATCATATCACTTGAACAGATTCCTCCAGGTCTGTTCACCCGTATAATCTCACTGTTTCAGAGTTTGCTTCCTTGTTCTAATCTGTTTTCAATACTGATAGCTCAATCATAGCTCCCTCCTTGTCAATGCATTTTACTGCATCAAAGTCCCGTCTAGATATTAGTTCATGACTTAGCGCAAAATATGTTGTGTGATTGTATTATGGAACTGTTTGGGGTGGGTTAGCGTTACAATGGATCCCGGCAAGGAATTCCAAAGGACAATAGATGTTAGGAAGAAAGGTTGTGAGAATGACTCTGTTCTTGCAGAGATGCGAGCACCCTTAAGCATGGCTGATATGCGATTGGCTAGGATGTTATAGGGTGGTCGCAGAGTGGCTGAAGATTTTGTGAAAAAGGTATGGGCGAGATGCTTGTCTATTATCAGTTAGTCGTGGGAAGTAGGATTCAAACTCAAGTTTTCCCTTATGTGGAGGTTGCTCTTCGTATATATCTCACTGTGATACGCTCATTTTCGGTATTGAAGTTCCTAAAGAACAGTCATCGGGCAACCATGAAGCAACAGCAAACTTATAGCGTCCTCGATAAACTGCACCGGTGCGCCCCGGTGCGACCTGGTGCGGCTTGCCATCCTCGATAAACTGCACTGGTGCGCACTGAACGTCCTCGATTAAAGGAGTGCACCCGTTCAGTGCAGCACTGAGTTGCCCCGAACCCACACCGAGAAAATCGGGCGCCAGAGTGCAATCCCAAGAAGCATCGCGATTGCCGGAAGCACGGAGGAAGGCGGAAGCGGTAAGTAGCCAGGTGTAGCCGGGCAAGTCGCAGCAGACAGTCATCGTCAGCATCGCATTCGATCGGTGCCGCTCGCCAGGTGCCTCTCGCTACGGGTCGCGCCGCCTACGAGCCACAACGAGCACAGATCTCTAGGTAGCGCATGCTAGTATCCATCAGATCCACCAGTGCAGTGCAGTTCCATGTTCGATAATGCCTCCGCCCAGGGCACCGCCACTGTAGAGCGCCACGCACCACAGTGGTTTCGGGGCAATTCCGGAGCAAGTTTATCGAGGACGGTATTATGCTGCGTTCCAATACCCCGGGTAGTCGACTGCCTAGCGGCCTAACCAGAAGTGCCGCCATGTTAAGTCTCGTTCCAAATCTCGCCAAGTCCGCTATTCAGTCGGCTACCGCCTAGTGCGCATCGATGCAGTGCATCGATACGCCTGACAATTTGACAGCCGGGATGGAGACGCGCGTTGACGGTACCAGCGTGCCCGCTGTTTCTGCTGGGTTTAAATGTAAAGTTGCACATAGTGGTATGTTTTTTTAAACTGCGTAGAGAGTTGCAACACACGTTTAGTTGTGAAGGTGACAGTTTATGCACGATGTCCTACAAACTTAGCGCATTAGAGTCCTGCTGCGCTTGCGCCGTACGCATTTCTTGCGTGAGCAACGAGATGGCGCCACAAGCAAGCCTGTTCCAATAGTGACAAGCAAAGGGGTCTACTCAGCTGCCTAGTCAGGCGGCTTCGCGGGCGCGAGGTATTTGAACGCAGCCACAGGAGCGGCCGTTGGGAACAGATTTCCGCGGGACCCCTCTGGCGGTCGCTCCTGTCAAAACGGCCATTGCTTCCTGTCCACCACGTGATCCTCTCTAAAGTTTCGATTTAGCAACGCTTTGTTGCTCGCGCTGCTTTCTGTGCTTTTATGCTTTTTGAAAGTCATTTACTCTTAAAATGTGAGTGCCATTGCGGGAACAGCGTTTTGTTAACGTGTTCTGACCGAGGTTGCGGCTGTCATTCAACAGAAGTCAGCTCTGTTACGGGAATAACCTTTCATTCGTAAGTACGTATTTGATCGGTTGTTTCGTACCCCTGTCTGTGAGAGTCATCTTGAATCGTTCCTTTACAAACTGGCGCTGTGCTACAGCTGCAGATTCATTTAATTTCCTTGTACAAGTTCGATTACTGGCAAGCTTTACCACGTCAGCAACAAACACACAAAACGTGGCCACGTCGCCACACAAATGCCGCTGCCCCGAATGATGTTTCTGGTCCTGCATACTTGTCCTGCAGACCGTGACCGGTCTTGTAGTAGAAGGGTAAACCGAGAGTAAACTTCCGAACACACACAAATAAAACTGGACGCGCGGCGTTCATCAGATGTCTGGACTGCAACACAATCACGACTCCCGTCGTCTGCTTCGGCAGTTGGCCTGCGCATGCTCTTGGGGGTCACGTCAGCGGTCACATGGTAGACAGGAGCATCGCAGAATGCAGTGCGAAGCCCGTCCCAATGAAAAAAAAGTTGGAAGGGCCGCTCCTGTGTTTCCTTCCTCCATGCTTAATACCTTGTCACTGTTATGCAACCAACTGCTGTACATTTAACTTTTGCATATACGTATCAATCGCACGGAATATTCCCATTCCCACCATGAAAAGTACTGACCAGGGAGGTGGGCCCCACTATGTACGCTGCCCTGGGCCCCCACCACTGTAAACCCCGCACTGGCGTAAAGATGTGAACAAATGGAGAGAGGACAGCGGAAAGGAGTCGGGGTTAGTATGTGTGTTAGTATGGTGGATGGTATGAGCCATCCTTGGGTCCGGTGTGGGGGCCTTGCGGCGGAATTCGGTTAGAAGGAAATCTCCGGAGTTCATTTGGGCAAGTGCACTCTAAAGATCGTCAAGCTTCTCCGCATAAACTGAGTCGTATTAGGAATTCCAATCTTAGGTGTAGGTGCTTGGGTTGCAAAAGCTAATTTTTATAGTTCATTACCACGGTGTGTCTCATTTTGCCCAACGCGATGTCTCGTCTTGCCCGGAGGCTTGGAGCAAGACAAGACAATCTGCATTTTTGAATTTCTTGTTCTGTGTTTATTTTAAAACCGGCAACGTCCGTTCTGATTTACAGATAAGAAGCTCTAGACTTCTGAGAATGTGCCTATGGCTATTTTTTTCTGAAAAACGCGAAAAATTAAAATTTCTGTCTCACCTTGCCCCACCTTCCCCTGCTCGCATGACGGATGTGCGTGTATACGCTAACGCTCGATGCGGAGGGGTATGCTACTCGCGCGCTGGGGTTGTTGCACAGTGTTGCCCCGGTTGTGGGCAGCTAAGTACTTGAAAGCACGAATAGCACGTGACGCGTCCGTCCTCATCGCATATTGGTTTCACGGTGGCGTTAGCATGAGCCACTGCACCATGACATCCGACGGAGATAAAGGTGTAATGGTGATTAAGGACTGTTTTGAGATAGGGTAAAATGTAATCAGAAAGTTCTGCCTCGGATCGGTTGCATGGCAGAACACAATGCAACAAAGCTGCTGACTGTGAAGTCACCAGTGTTGTACCCGCTACCCGAAAAAGGTAGCGTAATACCGATACGCGCCACCTGAGCAAAAAGTAACGAAATTCCGATATCGTTACACATTCCTAAAAGTAGCGGAATACCGCTACCGTTACCCGTAAAAAGTAACGCGATACTTCATGCGCTACTTTTTAGGAAAGAAACGAACATTATCGTTGATGACGTACTTCAAACGTCTCAAAATAATGCAATAAAATAATATCTCAAAATAATAAATAAAACAATAGAATCATATCTCAAAATAATAAATAAAACAATAGAATCATATCTCAAAATAATGAATAAAACAATAAAATAATGTCTCAAAATAAGAAATCACGTAGGTCGCATGAAGGCTATAATTTGCAAAACCGTTCTAACAGATTTACTAAAGCCGCTTTGGTAGATATCCCGCATATCTTTTTCTGTTCCCCTCAAGCAAATAAGGCACAGAGCAAGCCAACCGCTAGAAAGCTCTGCAGGTTTGTTACAAAAAGAACTGAGCTTGCCCGGAACGAGAAGTTAGTAAACATACCTTGGTGTGCTTTTTCAAATTGGACTTTGCCTGGGAGTTCCAAGAATGGCTGAAACACGGCAAGTACTGGCTGAAGCTCGTTAACTCCCGGTTGAGGTTCTACGTGAACGTGAAACGGCTCGGCACTTCCTACGTTTGCGTGCTCACATTCTCCGTGACCCGCTCCTCAGGAAAATTCGATACCGCCCTGAAAGCGACTTCTATCGACTAGCGCAGAGGACACGCAAGACTCTCACTGGCTTCATAGCTAAGGACATTATACCGCCGGAAGCCCCCTGGTCTCGGCCGGTACCGCCGACTTTCGTAAGCCTTCCGAACCCTCTGGAAAGAAGGGATCAGGTCCCCCCTCAAGTCCTCCGGGCCCAATTTCATGATCTGGTAGACGAGAAGTTTTGTACGTTTACGGCAGCATATACAGATGGCGCATCCCGCAACAGCAAGTCCGCCTCAGCATTCGTCATACCATCCGAAGGCGTAGTGCAAGGACGACGTCTTTCACATCCAACCTCCTCAACAGCTGCGGAACTATATGCCATCCTTTTCTTTCTACAACACCTCGCTGATTTTACCCCGCGGGAATGGGCAGTCTTCACGGACTCCAAATCTGCACTTGAAGTTATTGAAAATTCCGGCATACGAGGCCCATCCGCACCCCTAGTCACAGATGTCTTAATGGCTTACCACACTGTCTACGCAGCAGGCCACAGGCTAGTTTTCCAGTGGGTTCCAGCCCATTGTGGTGTCGTGGGGAACGAGCAGGCCGACAGCGCCGCAGAAGCAGCACTCTCCTATCGGAAACGGACCAGTATTGCTCTGCTGAGAGGAGACCGCCGTTCCATTCTGCGACGCCTCGTGACACCCCTGGCTTCCCGCCAATGGACAACCGACATTCTCCCCCCATCTATGTTGAGCACTGTTGATCCAACGCTCGCTTTCCGCATGCCACGAAACACCTCTCGTCAAGATGCTGCATTAATCCACCGAATGCGACTCGATGTGGCCTTTACAGCTCAGTGGCGTTACAGCTTGAGACAAGTTGACTCTCCCACCTGCTGCCACTGTGGTGCTCTTGAGGAGCTGGAGCACATTCTTCTTCATTGCTACCACTACCAACCTTCCCGAACCGCACTCTCCGAGTCTATTTGTCAGCTGGACTCTCGCCCCTTCTCCCTATTGAAATTGCTTGGTCCCTGGCCCAATCCAGCCCAGCAACGATCTGCGCTCAAAGCTCTTTTGACATTTCTGGACACCATCGGACTTCGGTCGTTATTGTGAAGGGGCTCATTATTTTACTCCCCACATCCTCACCAGCAATGGGGTAGAGTATCACCTCTGGCGATGAACCTCCCCACTCTCCGTCTCAATATAAAGTTGTTGTTGTTTACTTTGACTTCCTTGACGCATAGATAAGCTTTCCCACTGAGGTGAGTAAATGACATCTGAACACCACGCTAGCGTTTCCTTTCTCCTCCTTATACTCAAAGATGTTTGCTGTAGCAGGCCATGGTCCCCATTGCAGTGGACAGGAAATGGCAGCATTCAAGCACCTAAGCGTACGTGGTGCAATGTCATGTGGACACAACCCTGCGTTAAAAGTAGCAGCTCCATGACTCATAGCTAGCGGGAACGGCTCCAAAATGCAGTAGGAGTGACCTCAGTTTGCGGACAACTCCAGCCGTACACGGAATCACCAAGAAGGTTAATCCCAAATAGGGAACACGTGGAGGGCACAGCCTCTTTGTGAGATAACGACCTTTGTGCCCTCGTTCCGGGCTATGTGCCCGGTCATCGCAGAATGGGCCGTGATATTGATTAAATAAGGGTGAGCAGGCAAGCGAGCTGGTGAAGGTTCGACGAAGGCATATCTTGAGCTTGAGGGAACGATAACACACGAAGAAGTAGACAAGACGAGGCTTTGAGCCTCGTCTTGTCTACTTCATCGTGTGTTATCGTTCCCTCAAGCTCAAGGTATGCCTTCGCCGTGATAGTGGGCAGCTTGTTCAAAGGCAGGCAGAGTGAAGGCTTGATGATAGGTTGAAGTCGAGTTGTCGCGAACCGGAGATCGGGAAGTACCGGTAGGGCGGTAGCGCTCAAAGATAGCGCTACCGCAAATTTGTAATGGAAATACTTCTTACGCTACCTATTTAAAAAGTAGCGCGATCTCTACTCCGCTACCGAAAAAAGTAACGGATACGCTAGCGCCGCTACTAGTAACGGCGCGACAACAACACTGGAAGTCACAGCAGCGAAAGAAATATTTGATTGGAAACTTAACTACAACATTGAGCGCTTACAGTGAGTGTGATCATCATAAGAAAGCATGGCTTGCACCCAATTCGGTCCGGACTGTTATAAATAATAAAAAAATAGATGTCAATGTTAATAAATTGTATAAAATAATGTTAACATTGGCAAGATATAAATGTATCAAAAATATCAACCGCAAAAAGACCAAAATGAAACAGTTCAAAATAGTGATTGCCAATCGTCCGGATTCATGCTGCGAAATTCGTGACTCAGCTAAGCATTGTTTCATCAGTTCGTTATCCGGTAATCGGTGTCCCGTACGTACACTGAGTGCAGGAAGCATTCTGACCATCCTTTAGCTAGTACATCGTTGTCCTGACTCGTGCTGCACAACCCCTACCCATGGGCCTGAACTGTGGCCCTCGCGGACTGTGTTCCTCAGGAGCCAAGGATGTGATCCACCATGTAGTTCAAGATTTCATGTACAAAAACCCTAGGCTTGGGCGAACCGATGTCTCGAATAAATTCACTATTTTTCCGGAGATACGGACGGATTTTAGTTTCAAAGCATCGTCGCCCTCTGGGAACGAGCCCTCGATGTTGAGCGCAATAGGCCTGTACGCCACGGACGGAGGCCCTCATTCGAATTTCGAGATATCCGTTGAGTCTGGCTTTTCGCTACTTCACGTTGTTTTAAAGGCGGAATGCAAAACGTACGGGACTGTACATAGTATTACAACGCATACAACCATACCAGCATTCACGCCTAACTTCAGCCGGAACCGAGACGTCCAATTTGGTAGCTTCTTTGTAGACATGTATGAGATACTCAAACAAAAAATGAATATAACATATGAAATACCCACGGTAGAATCTAATTAAAATAGCGTACAAATAAGCCAAAATGAATGTAATTAAGATAGCGTAGCAAATACTTGAAACAGTATTCAAAATACAATTAAGATACTCGAGTGCCCTTAGTCTTAAGGCAGGCTCGTGAACGCCATCTTTAAGGTAAAAGTATCGGGAATGCCTTCATACAGCGGGTACTTTAGACGCTACATTCCGAGGAATTGCAAACACGAAACTTAACATAGCTTAATGTGTTTCCTAAAATTTGAGTTGGATATGTTCCCGGCCAAAAGTATCTTCTACCTGGGGAAGCTAAGGTTGCACTCGACCAAAATATTGTTCTCACTTAACGTCACATATTCAAACCATGTCCGCAGTTATGGCCAGGGGAACAAACGCGCCTCCTTCGTGGACTCTATTCTGTGGTCTGACACCCACAGCAGGTTGCACTAACCTGACCGTGAACGAGAGTGGTTATGTAGTGGTTTGTTTTTGTCCCAAGAACGGCAAGACACTCAGCAGTGGTTGCTGGCGAACCCGGCAAGTCCCCGCTGTATGACATGAGTCACCAAACACCGCGCCCCCAATGGATCATAAAGGGATACCACAGCTTGCTAAGAGAGGTGTGTGCCCCAGAGCAAAGCGAGCTTCAAGGCCACGCTCTTAAAAAAGGTGGTGGTGGTGGTGGTGGTGGTGCTAATGAAAGGCGTACGTCGTTTTTGTGACACTTATGCACTTCAGAATTGTCACAAAAATGGCGTACGCCACCAGTTTCCAGCAAATCAGAGGAGAGAATGATGCCATTTGGGATGATGGTTGGCTAGGAGGGTGCTATGCGGTGAAGTTATGTGTTAAGACTGCAGCACTCGGTGCCAATTAACAGATAGGGAATGCACAGATAAGGAAAACCCTGTGTTGTCCTGGAATAGTACAGCTGCCACAAGATCACTAAATGGAGGCTTAGAGAAAGGTCGGGGTCAAAACGAAATAAATGTGGAAGTTCCAACCAGCAAGCAGGCGAATGAAAATACGAGACAAAGGAACGTGGACAAAGAGATTAAAAAAGTAATTAGAGTATTGAGTGGACAATACCACAAAAATGTGTTTCAAATTGAGTACAAATATATCCAAGGAAAATGCTGAGTAAGATATCGAACTTTTGAAAACGGTATTTAAAATACAGTATTTTAGATACAGTAGTCTTAATACGTACGCAAATTTGTTGGCGTCATTGGTTTTCTCAATACACATTCCGATCAGAGCCCCTACAACTTTGTAGCCACAGGCGTCTGCGTCTGAAAAGAAACAACAAAATAAATCACCACCTGAGAAAAAACAACTTTATTTTGCGATTATCATTGGGGAGTTTCATCGCTGGGGTCGATACCCTACCCCATTGCTGGGGGTAATGTGGCCTCACACTCGCACCGCTGGAGACAAGAGCAGTACTGTACCCCATTATAACAGGTTACAGAAGAATTATGTACAAACGCATCGTCGGATCGCCTACATTAGCGAGTACGCTAGTATTAGCGTTACGCTGGTATAGATTACACAAGGTGGGAAGAAAAACTTTGCTGCACTTTTGGGCCCAAAAGCGTTTCAATAAACTTTTTAGGGTCACCGATAGCGGTAAACTTTTGGCACGACTCGTTTTGAAATGCTATTGCATTTTGATTGACAACCATTTAATGGTATATGAAATCATCCCCTGAAATCAGTCCCTGCTTTTCCGCTTGATGTAAAAGGGAAACCGCCACGGATACATGCATTAGACATTTCAAGAGTGAAATATTTTAGATCTGACACGGTTCTGTTTGATACGACTGAGAGATGGGGAAGTTACGAGTTACGTGATTGAGTTAAATATGTAACTAAATCATATAGCGAGATTACAAGTTCTGAAAATGTACACCCAAGTTTGTTAGTTACTTTGGAAATGGAACGACTTAATTCCAAGTTACTTACTACCAGGCCGTATTTACGTCTTGACCTATGCATTTGTAATCAGTTCAGATTTTGGCGACATCACAGTTGGGATCGGGGATAGCAACCTTCTCAGAATGCTTTTCATATCAGATACATTTCGAATGTTTCTTGGCTCCCAAGGGTGCACAAATGATGATGGGCATCACACTGAGTTTCAGCTGTGAAAGTTCCCGAATGATTGGCCTAGGGCATGTTAACACACAATTTGATTACTCTCACAATGATAATAAGCTTACGGCGTAGAAGGAAAAAAAAAGGAAAGCATCCGCCAAGTTCGTACGAGACAGCAAAGGATTGACCAAATCATGCCAAAATTATATCAATGATCTATATGATTCAAGAAGCCATACCTTGAAAGGTCCTCGAATAGGCAAGAAGTTTTTGCTCGAGTGCGTCTTGGGCTCCAACGATGTCGGAGCTCGCTGACGTTGTGCCGCTTTTCAAGTCTGGTGAAGAAGAAGTAAACAACTATCGTCCGATATCTCTAACCAGTAAGTGTTGTAAGATACTCGAGCATATAATCAATCACTATCTCATGAACCATCTGGAAGGTCAACATTTCTTTTTCTTTTCTAACCAACACACTCTTCAGAAAGGCATGTCGACAGCAACTCAGTTAGCTGAAGAAGTTCGTGATCTAGCAGCAATATTAGATAAAGGCCTACGAGCTGATATCGTATCGTTTGACTTCCATAAGACATTTGATACCATACCGCACGCAAAATTACTTTATAAGCTTTTGCAAACAGTTATAAACACACGTATTGTTCAATGGGTTGTTTCCTACGTTACAGGTCGCTCTCAGTACGTCGATATTAAGAACCACAAATCTGACTTTATACATTTATTTGACCTCTTACATCTGGTGTTCCCCGGTGTTCCGTGCTAGGACCGCTATTATTTTTTGGTATTTATAAATGGCATTGCTTCCTGCGTTTGTGCACCTGTCGCCACTAGAATGTTTGCGGATGATTGCTTATTGTACTGTGCCGTTGAGAAAATGGACCAAACGTCTGGATGCTGTTACAATGTGGTGCTATGACTGGGGCATGACAGTTAACTGTAAGAAAATGGTGTTCTGGCATATGACTAACAAGTACTCTACCTTACTTTATGATTATTGCATAACCCGAACTAGTGCAAAGGATGGCCGGAAGTTTTATCACGCGAAACTGTGGACGATCCGCACCAGTAATACATATACGCTTGAGCAGCTACATATGGAACCTGTCGCCAAGCGACGAAAGGCAGCCAAGCTAAGGTTTTTATTCCTCATCTACCACAACCAGTTACAAATTGACAGTAGCAAATATATTACACGCATAGACCGGAAACGAATCAATTCAGGAAACGAATCAATTATGGCACGAACATCAAGCCGTACACCTCACCCCCACATAGATGTTTTTAAGTTTCAAATTTTTCCTGACGCTATTGATTTTTGGAACAGCCTGCCCTAGTCAGTTGCCTCTGTCGACGATGTGAACAACTTTTTCAGTTTGTTACCTAGTACCTTTGACACAGCATTTGGAGTATGATTTTGTAGTGTTGTGGCATTTTTTCCTTATTTGTTTGCTCTGACCCGCAGTATATCCATTCTCCCTGTAACAGTCCTGACACGGACGAACAGTATTGTAAAATAAAATAATAATAATACTAAAATAGAGTTCGCCTTGGATGACCTCGAGGTCCAAGTGTACTTTGTCAATGGCGTACAAAGCAAGCATCGGAATTTCTAGTTTTGTGTGTCCCCGTCTTCCGCGCGCATTTCATAGAGCCTTGACAAATGTGCCCAATGCATTCTATCAGTCTGCACAGAGCCCTCCCCAGTTTCACAGTGCACATATGACTGCAAAAATGAACGCTCTGCTGCCACCTGACTCTGAAACACACGTCGAGAGCTTGGTAGCATCCACCTCGCAGTAACTAGAAAGGGGAGCAGACAAATAGGTACAGCGCACTCGCAACCGGCGGGCTCGCTGTCATGCCTGTTTTCAGCAAAAAATAAAAATAAACATGCCGGCGTTCTTTGTGGACCAGAAACCCCCCAAAAAAGCAACTTGTATTTTTGCTCAAGTTACTCCGGCGAAAGTACTTGAAAAAGTCTTCCACAAGTTACTGGAACAAGATGTACCGAGGTAATGGGAGACCTCGCAACGATTGGACAAAAAATTGCTCCACATCGTAGTTGGTGCATAACATCCAATGTATTGGCGGCGAGATCCTCACTAGGGGCGCCATTGTGCCGCCTCATGGTGGGGATCCTCGTTTCTGTTATTTACAGTAAAAACTGTCACATTGGAATGAAAATGCGATTTACTTGGAACACATATGTCGTTTTCGTCATGAATCCACACTGGGCAGGCTCTTACATGTGCAATGCCTTGATACGCAACGCAATGTGCGAATATACTCCCCGGGGACATCCCATGGGGCGACTTCCAAACTTCTCGGCGCCAATACCTGCCATACATTATGCTTCTTCCTCATGTCAGGAATCATGCCTCAAATTAGAAAGAAATCAAACTGAAACAGGAACGTGGAGAACAGGTCGCAGAAATTTCTTCCTCCCAAGGCCACCGTGTTGACGTCACTCTGCATGGAGCGCACAAGTACTTGTCCGCTCCATGCAGACTGTGTCATGCAGTGTGTGCATAGTTTGTTTTAACATCACGTCAAACGAACGCGTTTGGCCGCCATGGTGGTGGTCACTTTTTCGGCGCAGCTGCCGAGGTTATCTAGCATTTGCTCGAAAACGAAGCCTTGAATGGTGTTTTTGAAATCCGGTCGCGTCCATACCCTTCTTTTATCCCGAAGACACTTCGTCATTGTCGTTCTCACATTATCTTTTATCAAAACTATGGTTGTCGCATTGAAAAATAGCGCAGTTTGTCATCTTTGAATGCTTCTAGCACGAAAAGTGACCACCAGTGGGAGGAGATTACGGTGAAAACTCACTATACCACGCCGGTCGCAGCCGCTGTGTTACATTCCCGAAACAACACAATGGACGAAGAGACGGGATCGGAATACACTTACTCAGACACTCAGACACTGACAGAATGAAACAGCACTCAGCTGCTTCTCCACGAGTCAGATCTACGATCTCCACATTTTTGCATTTATCGGACATGTGTCCATTAAACATGCTAGGAAATATCGTGACTGATAATGTATACCTCATTTGTTCGTCGTTTTACGGATACACCTAGTTTAGTCTTCTTACACACGTCAGCGTGGTGGTGGTGGTACGATGTTCAAAGGGAGCCAGGAAACAGCGCAGGAATGGTATGACTAATGCACGGTGACGTTCTCCGACCAGAGAAAGAAAGAAGAATCACCTGCATCGACGCTGGGCTGATCGGAGCTAACCTTTCCCAAATTTCAAAAATCGTTTTTACGATTTCCCCTTCGTTCTCAACTGAGATATTTCACACTGTGTTCTGTTCGTGTAAATCGAGGAGGAAGAAAAAACTAAGGGGGGGGGGGGGGGGGGGCACCGCCGTCTGTTTCCGAATCACGAAAGTGTAGTGGATGTAACGACATATAGTGCACGTCATCAGCACGTCATATAGATCAGGTGACCGGAGTCGACCAATCTGCGGTGAGACGTCGCCACAACTGTGACAAAGAATTCAGCTGCCAGCATAGATGCCGTAGACCGGCATAGATACGACGGACAAGTAATGCGATAAATTTCGTAGCAGTGTCGCTGCGCGCTGTGGACTTTTAGGAGAAACAAGTACGCTTCAATTAAGCTACATAAATTGTTTCTCGCAGTTGTCTACCCTCACTCAAATATCTGGAATTGTGGAGAATGACGTCACAGTCACTCCTTATTTTTATTTCATCATTGGTGCAAATGATTGTGGGAATACCACAAGCTTGAAATCCATTTGGTTGCGAAGTCTCCCTTTAAGTTAAAAGTTACTAAAAACTAGCTTAGTTACAGTAACCAGTAACCCGGAACACTAATACAACTTCATCGGTTTCACGTACACAGAGAGCAGCGTGAAATATCATCATGAGATCGACGCGCGGTTCCAAGAAAAGAAACCCGGCTTTCGGCACACAGGGCAAGACGCTGCGTGAAACGCACTGACTGACGTAGTCTTGTTACAGAAAAAAAAAGAGTGTGAGTGTGGCGCTGATGAAATTTTAAAAGCATAAACCATCCACACATGTGCAGTGAAACCACTTCATCTCCGCAACAAAACACGCTGGTAGGTGTAAAGGCAGAGATTAGCACTTCAGCGCAGTGAAAGAGAGTAAAGCTCAGAGTAAAGTGCAGAGTAACATTCCTTTGCCACGAAAGCAACAGATTTTTTACGGCAATTACTATACGCAAAATGTAACTTATAATCGATATCATACGTGAAATTGTGCCTTACACAGCAGCGAGCTGATTACGAGGACAATTGCGCACAGCTTCATCTTGACCCTGTGAGACCTATAAAATGCACAAAATATCATAGTCAGTTGTACCCGTGCAACAATTCTCAAGACGTAATATATAGCGAGCTCCATAAAAGAAGGTTTCGAAAGACCAGTGGGTCTGATCCGGGAACATTACTAGTAAGGTTGAGAAACTGTGTAGCATGGCTTTTTACGTGTCTCTGTTTTCTTTCCTAACCTATCACTCAGTCATTGCGTTTCCTTTTTATACATTAAGTGGTCTCCCATGAAGGGGATAATTGTCGTTGCAAAACACAAAAACGATAGTATCTCTATCGCATTGCTTCAGAACCTGATTCTCGGCCCTACCAATGGGATCTTTCCGCAACATAATATGTTCCACGTTTCACAGATCGTCTGACTTTTGGAAACTGATCTAACATAGTGGAAGATGATTGAGCAACTTACCGGACGCACGGCTTCCTAACAGCTTTGCCAACGTGCGGATGTATAGGCTATATATACCGTTTTCATTCCTAGCCTCGCTTGCAGCGCTCGGCAGTGCGCCGAGTGCTTCCCTCCTCTCTGGTCTGTGGGGCCAGCTGTTTCAACGTGTTTACGGTGTGTACCCCCGGCGTGGGACAGGCAGAGGTGGGCATCCTTACGAGGGCAGATGAGGGTGAGGCATACTCACCTCATCCTCACCTCACGTGTATTGAGGTGAGGTGAGGAATGATTTCCCAAAGTAAGACTTGAGTTGAGATGAGGAAGGATTTCCCAAAAGAAGATTGAGGTGAGGTGAGGAAGTATTTCCCAAAAGTAGATCGAGGTGAGGTGAGGTGGCGAAAATTTTCAAAAAGAATACTTGGGTGAAGGATGATTTCCCGAAAAAAGGTCGAGCTGAGGTGAGGGGAAATTTCCAAAAAGACGTTTCAAGTGAGGTGAGGCGAGAACAGTGGGAAAGCGGCCAGGGCCAGAGCGGGAGGCAACGGATAACACTTTCAACACTCTCAAGCCGCAATAAAGTTATTCCTATGATGTCATGGCATGGCGTGCTAAATCACAACAGCAAGCCAATGCACGGTTTCGTATGCCGAATTATGTGACGTTACCTGGTTAGAGAAGAATCGGAGGGACGGACACGGGACAGGCAATGCACAATACGCCATGAGAACTGCCAAATTGCCTTCTATTTCAGCGATTGCAGGGCGTCCTGATACAAAACATGGTTAGCACCAGAGATGGGGAAGTTAATAGACCAAAATAACTCATTACCAGTTAAGTTATAGTGTAAAAATGTAACTAAGATACTGACGACTTTACACATAATGAAAATGAACTTGGACTTCCTAAGCTACTTTGGAAAAATAACGAGTGCTACCTAATATATACTTTTTAGTTCTTGACATTTTTATAATTAATTCAGACCTTGATGAAGACGTTTTACAATAGTTTTGATATACGAGAACTGTACCAATATCTGATATGACGAAAGACGCCTATACCTTTATCTGCTTATTTAGGGAGAGATTTGATGATTGAACAAAGCACAAAGGAGGCATTGAAAGTTTACGTTCCACGAGTTGTCCTCTACGCAGATGTCGTAGAACCGCGCCAACTCCTAACCCTGCTATACACAGTGTCCTCTGTCATTATAAATACGCTGCTGGTTACTAAGATGAGCGTCATCTGAGCTCCCTATAATGTACGGCCAAAACAGAATTTGTAACGTTCACCGCATAACAACAATGGAGTCAGACGCGCCGTGCACGTATCACAGGCGTGCACGTGGATGTCCTCTCAGTAGAGAGGGAGGACGCAGCTGTCGATGTTAGCAGACGAGATTCGAACAGAATGAGCTTGGAACTTTCCCGAAGTTATTTTGACAAAGTTACCTTTAAAAGTAAGATTCTCAAGAAGTCACTAGAGCTGAAAATCAACGAGCAAAATAAAATAAAAAACAGCTTAGTTACAGTAACCATTTACACCCAGCACTGGTTAACACTAACTAATTTTGTCAACTTGGTTAGTGAAATAGGGAATGCTTTTTTTTTTTTTTTCAACATCACATCTCCCCATCTTTGTCCCAGCTTTGTCCGACCAGAAGGCGAATTGGCGTATGTGTTTGGAAGTAAAGGTAGCTTGTATTTTTTGAATGAATCTTCGAGACGAATAAAAAATCCGTTGTTCAAGCAGCAAGACATCCGATCTTCTGATGATGTTCTTCTTCAACAATGTATTTGTTTCAACTCAGATGCTCAACAACTTCTGATTGAGAAGTAAAGGCAGAGAAAGCGTTGGGTGCTTCACCGTCAGGGAGAGTTGTCCGAATCTCGTAAGGTGCGGTACCATGAACGCCGATTGGCGATCTTCGCGAGCGGGATTTCGAACGGTGTCGTTGAGGAGGGGAACTGCTGCGGTGCGCACTGCGACGGGTGTTCCGTAGCCACGATTTCTTTTTGTTTTTCGTGACGTTTGTATCTGTTCAAGGGAATGGGACCCAAGAGGGCAAAAGCAAAAGAATGGTTAGAGTAAGAAAAGAACTGTTGCAGTTCCGCTCTCATTAGGGCAGTTCTGTGTTATTGTATCCTTATTATTACATATCTATGTGCGTCAGTGGCCCTTGCAGTGCAGTGCAGCATCTGGGGGAGAGTGTCAAGGTGGTGGACAACGGAGTGAAGTGTTGGAAGGAAAGCTTCACCTGGTAAAATGTGCAGCACACTTGCAACAGGTGTCATAGCCTTCAGGAAGAAATGCATGTCAAGATAATCATTATCCTGTACAGTCAATGGTGTGTAAACTATTCTTACCTGGCAGTATTCCTTGATGAATTTCATATCGTCCGAACTCAGCCTTGGAAGACAGACTGGATCACACAGTGTGTCGAGCTTGCTTTTGTCTTCATTGCTGACGAACTCCATGGCGGCGTGGGTGCTGTTCCACCGCGTGGAATTAGGAACTGGGAGATACCTCCCATGTTTTCCTTTTATAATTTATGCTGCTTGCACGGATTGCTTTTGCATTTTCCTAAGGGATCTGAATTAGAAAACGCTGCTTGTGAGACCTTTCGGTACGAAGTGTCGGAGAGGAATGCCTCAGCGTCCACAGTATAGCAACCAAGTTCAAGGCGTACGCAGCACATCGTTGGTGATTCGGCAGGATGATTTCTTCATTCGATGGATGTCGTCCAGCTTTTCCGTTATTTCCACCATTTCAGCGTTCTGCTCTTCTTCGTCAGGCGGGCCACACTCGAAGGGAATGCCGTAGACTCTGCATCAGACCGGAGAATGTCGTACAGTTTGAATAAATGACAAGGGAAACAATAAAGAAACGCACAGAAAACAGGGGAAGTACAAGTGACGCAGGTGAAACTGTAATAGGGGTGCTTCGCACAAGATATACCGAAATGCCTTAACGAAGTTCGTCGCGTTGTCAATGTCTATGAGTGACACTTTGTTCGTTATCCTGTAGTCAGACATTATATTGTAGAGCATTTCCGCTAAGTTGTCGTAGGTGTAGCGACTGGACTCCTTGCGCCACGCTATCACCTCAGATCATCTCTCCAACGTGTGTTCGTTTATCCAATGGCGGTGGCTTCGATGAAGCTCATTTTAAAATTGAAAGAACGAAGCTTTCACACTATTCTGCTTCTTGTACGTTTTGGCACATAAAGGAATACCTGTTCGAGGCAGTCGGCTGTGCAGCAGACTGCTGAAACCTTCTCTGACTTCTCTAGAAATGATTGCTTCATGTCGTCAAAAGCATTGCTGAGTAGGGCGACAAGAGCTTTTTGTCCAATTACCGTTCGTGAATACTGTATATATATATATATAATACTATATATATATATATATATAAAAGTGAAATAATAAGACTTGGACTACAGATTACAGGAACGTTAACAAAAACTAATTTATTTAATGGGCAATTTAACACATAGATTAAAAAAAGAATGGTCGACGTTTCGACAGTGGCACTGTCTTCGTCAGGACCAGGTCCTGTCCAGGACCAGGACCGCTGTCCGCTAACTGGGCATGTACATAGAGCTGCCGTGGCAAAATATCATATAGAATACCAACATGAAAGGTTGCAGTTGAGTGGAGTTGAAATTAAAGTGTTAGTGTATGCTGATCATCTGGCATTTTTAACCCAGGACCAGAAGAGAGTTACTGCGGTGACGAACGGAATTAACAAGCTCTGCAAAGCGTCTGGTACAAAGATGAACAAGGAAGATTCCGTTGGAATATGGGAAGGGATGTGCGGGTCGATACAAGAACTGTTTGAGGGAATTACATGACGAACTGCGAGAAAAGGTTGCAAGAGGTGGATAGGCTTGGAAGTAAAAGAAATAACCAGTAAATCTGCATCTATTGCTGAAATTGTTACGTGTTTCAGAGAGACTACGCTCCTGTCTAGAAGGCAACTTAAACATAATGTTGTCACGTACAGAATGAACAGGCTCCGAACCGCTTTTTTGCGCTTCTGTTTCATTTGGGTTCGTTGAAGCAGACGACAAGCGCCCGGGTGCTTGAGATTTTCCATTCCCTATTTCCTGTTGAGTGCCTGCAGACGATCTTCGAAGTGTGGGCTGAGAAGCAAAATACGGATTTGCTGTGTTACCCAATGCTACCATTTTGGAAAGTGTAATAGTTTTATAACTGTAATCAACCTTTTTTATTGGTGGACAACTTTCACACGAATATCGGCGGTTGTTTTTGGAAAATGCAGTGCTGTAATGCAGACATCTTCACGGTGAACAGCTCCTATGGCGTCTCTTACAAATTTCCATCTTTTCTATTTGATTCGCTGTTACAAAGAAAAGTCTTCACAACCGCTGTTGTTTCCGCCAACGTTGCTACAGGTTCAAATTAAGAGACCGTGTCCTCCGACTGTGCACTGAACTAGGAAATTTGTCAAGTAAAGTTCGCTTTTCTTACTTCACATTTGTGAAGCGCATGCCGCATTTACTCAACCTCATGATAATTGACATGGACGTGGAGGAGCTAGTTTTCTTCTTTTTTTTTATATATTTTTCTCGATGAGTTAGCTCCTCAATACACGTCTCAGTTATGATGAACTTCAGCAAATTCAACATGCGTTGCACACTGATGGGGTAAGAAAGCAGCCGTTATTTGGCAAATTTCCGAGTTCAGATCGTCAAAATGACATAATAAAACTTAGATTATATGACATTCGCATCAGGGGGTGGCACAAGGCTGGTAACAACAAATCTGTGGACCGCGTGATTCTAGGCGGCGCAGTTTTTTATTACAATTTAATGACACCTTTTCTGTGACGCCGGGTACGTGCATATGGCAGCAGAGGATCTATCGAAGCACGTGTTGTTCATTGCGAAGGTTCCAGGAAAGTATATGATGAACGCGACTAAGCGAGACTCCAGGGCCACATCTGATGGATTCAGCGTAAAAATAGACGTTTGCTGCGCACTTTTCGCTGTGTGATAAACATCCGTCGGGAGAGGGTCCGAAAGAGATAATGGAATGTCGCTAAGTTGTGCAGCTCTCCACGAAGTGGCTTCCCAACATGTGTTTTGAATGCTCGGAAAGCATTTCATGACGTAGTATGTTCAGGGACGCTTCCAATAGGCTCTCGCATGTTTACGCGTGGAACCACATGTGGTTTCACTGCAGTTCCCGAAACATCTGCGCATAGCAACCAGCGTAGTTTAAAGCTTTAGCGAATCCCTATAGAGAAAGTGTGTTCGTAGTGGAACTTGTGTTCTATTTGAGTGTCACGCAAATGTTTCCTCAACTCATGCTACCGCTGTGACAAAGAAATACTCGCATGTCGGGTCAATATTTCAGTTTCAGTCGCTTGCGCATTGCTCCACTACATCCAACGTACTCGTATACCCCTATAGCGTGATCTTACCTCGAAAATGCCGTTACCTGCAACGTGATTCTAAGTGGAACAACTGAAGAAGGTCAAGTTTCCTCTTCCATGCAACTGAAAGTTCGCAACTATGCAGCAAATCGCTGTCATCACACCACGTACGAAAAATAATATTCTTTAATATGGCGGTTCCATAAACAGCCAGAGGTGTCACTATTCAAGGAGCTCAGAAGGCACTTTTCACTTATCAGGCCTTTTTTTTTTCAAGCCAATCCATTAACCTGCCTAATGCACCATGCGAAGTTATTCATTCAACAGATGAATAAATATCGCAGAATTTGATTTTAAAAATTGCGATCGTGCACCCCGCTGGTTGGTTTAGAAAAACATCGTCTGCTATTTTTCACTCGGAACGACGCCGTAAGCCACAGCGGTTGAAGAAGTATTTCTTTTCGCTTTTTTCTTTTATTTGTCAGATACAGCAAACAAACATTGGGTCACAGACACCGTTCGAGGCATGGTTCAAGGTCAGACCGTGAGATTGTGGAGGCCGCCCTCATTGAGGAATCCCTCAACAACGTTAGTCAAAAAGTCCGTCATTC
Source organism: Ornithodoros turicata (assembly GCF_037126465.1). Taxonomy (NCBI): domain Eukaryota; kingdom Metazoa; phylum Arthropoda; class Arachnida; order Ixodida; family Argasidae; genus Ornithodoros; species Ornithodoros turicata. Next base: position 5,026,283 of record NC_088202.1, on the reverse strand, counting down.
TGTCCCCGCTCGAGCTCGCTTTTGTGTCGCGCTCCCTTCCGGAGTAGGTGGGTTGAGCAAATAAACTACAGTTGCCAGTTGAACGCTGGTCTGTCTGTGTCTGTTTTCTATCGCGTTCCTTATCGTGATGATTGTTACTGCTGTTCTGTTGTGTGGCGGCAATGATTATGAGCACAGCGGAACACTAAGCGTTGCTTCAGTTCACGCTTCAAAACGATTGCCGCATTGTTTTGGCCACTAATTCACCCATTGTTTCGATTAGCAACTCTGTTAGTCATTCAGTTAATGTCTCATTCAGCTGGAGTTGTGTTCTTGCCGATACGTTGTCCGACACATTCCAGTGAAATCTATTTCAATGCCGTCGCTGGCATGTCGCGGCAGCAGACGTTGACCACAAATAAACCATACCTCTGCCTCCTCTGCCATAAACCTCTGCCATAAAACCACCGCAATTTATGATCAACTCACCAATCGTCGAGGTGAAGAACGGGGGGGGGGGATTTATTGGCAGAAAAAAAAAGAAAAAAAGAAAGGGGAAAGGTCAGCCATGCAGCACGCCGGCTTGCTATTCCCTAAAAAAAGGAAAGGGAAAATATAAACAAGAGAAAAGGAAATAAGAAAAAGATAAATGAATAAAAGATCAAAAGAAAAAAAGATAAATGAATGAATGAAAACAAGAAAAATTTAAAAAGACACTCGGCTCACAGGGATCCCAGGAGGCCCGTGTCACACACAAAGCGGAGGAGCGCTTTTGTGACTCTCCACTGGTTAGCTCGCTGCACAGGGCCAAGGAGTGTTGCCAGAGAAACGTCTGTCCGTCCGTCCGTGCACCCAAGCTCTGAGAGGTGTTGCCAGAGCACAGCCCGCTGATGGTGTTGACGCTGACAGTGCAGGAGCTGATGAGAGATATCGTCTTCTACGGCGCAGCAGGGGCAAGTGACAAACGGGAATTAGTCAGGGCAGGCTACGACAGGCAGACATGGACGACAGAGACACGCGAGTTGTTTGATTTCGTCCGAGCTGTCCCGGCGCCTGTTGTTTAGTGACCTACAACGCCTGTTAAGTTTGCACCCACCGTCATGTAAGGTGACCGTACGGCGTACAGCTCATCTTTCTGCATCTCTGCAGAGTCCCAATTTCCCACTCTGAAAGTGGCTACGATTGTCGATATTCCACAGGTACTTGGAAGTCCTGCATTACTCACCACTTGGTAGGGAGGAAGCAAGGAAAAAGAAACAAGAAAACCGGTCACCGCTGACCGCGACAGAAGCTCGGTCGCCCCTTTGAACAGTAATCACATCACCGAAGACGTTTTCTCCTCCTCCTCCTCGTTTGATCCTGCGGAGAGAGTCGAGCGGGAACGCGCAGGGCGATGTTCGAGTGTGAACATGAACATGATTAAGAACGCAGAGGGACAAGGAAGACACACACACACGGAGGCGTTCAACTAGTCCTTGTCCCTCTGCGTTCTTAATCATGTTCAGTCCCAGCGAACACGCTCTACACATTCTCGCATGTTCGAGTGTGTGTGTTTTTTCTCCGAAAAATATCGCACTCAGAGAAAATTTGTGTGTTAATCATGAAGTTAAGATACCTGCCTTCACAATGCGTCTGGAATTGATTTTTTTTTCTATGGCTTTCTGCGCTCCTTTAAATCGATTGGCCTCAACCGTAGAACGGTTCCCCGCGAAATACTCATGACCAGAATTCAGGGACACCTCCTTTGATGCAGGTTCTGCCTGTAGTATAATAATGTGACTCTTTAGCGATGTTGTCACTCGTATAAAATCGCTTCTAACTGGCGCTGCTCCGCAGAGGAGAAAAACACGACTGCTCTCTTAGGAAGACAGACGAACACTACTTTATTGTACAGCAGACAGATATAGAAGGGCGTACATTGGGAGATATCACCAAGTCCAATTCGGTTAAAGTCACGTTCCAGGCCCCAACCTGCCGCGTATTCGGTTACATACGCGGTCTCCTGTTTATGTTTGGCCCTTAAGGGGTCGTCTAACAAATGTCCGTTCGATTCGTTCGTTGTTCTGTTTTCGTATCATCCTCTCCCCCCCCCCCCCCAAATGAGTTTGATAACTCATTTCTTCTACAGACATTCCAATGGGAAGAGTAACTGCACTGGTCTTCGTGTGATACGACCAGACGGCAACTTGATGACACAGGAACGAACTTGGCCGTCCCTTCCCTTGTAGAGCTCCAGTATTCGAACTAATTTCCACAAGTGACGTGAAATCTTGTCTTCATGTAGGAGAGCTAGGTCCCCCTCCTTGATCCCCACTGGGTTGTTCACTGTGGCAACGTGGGCATATTTCAACTCCAGCAGATATTCGCGTCTCCATAGTCGCCAAAATTGGTCGGCCACAGTTTGGAGGTGTCTCCATCGCTTTCTTAGCTCTGCTGCAGTCGATGGCATAATAGTGCTGGGTGGTGGCGAAGGTAGTGTAGTCAAAGTACGCCCGATCAAAAGGTGTGCCAGGGTCAGTGCACTTGGCTCGGTCGGTGAGGTGAAGAGGTAGGTTAGTGGACGAGAGTTAACGGTTGCCTCCGCTTCATGCAAGACAGTTGTCATCTCCTCAAATGTCAAGCATTGTCGTCCGAGAACTCGTCGGAGGCACTGCTTTACAGTTCTAACCATCCTCTCCCAAAATCCGCCCCACCAGGCGGCACGTTCAACGATGTATTTCCAGTGTATCCGGTGTTCGGAAGCGAAGTTTTGTACCTCTTCGTTTCGGATAACGTTCCAAAAATTGCGGATGTCACGGTCCGCTCCCTTGAATGTGAGGGCGTTATCGCTGTACACTGTTGAGGGCACTCCTCTTCGTGAAATGAAGCGTCGAAACGCCATTACGAATGCTTTAGAAGTCAGGTTGGACACCAGTTCAAGGTGGACGGCCCTTCAGGTGGCACAGGTGAACAGAGCTATGTATGATTTCACCTGTGTGTCGCTCACCTTTACATATAGTGGGCCGGCAAAATCGATTCCAGTGGTGTCAAAGGGATGTCTCCGCTCAAGTCGATCGGCAGGTAGAGGCGCAGTGGGCGCTGTTGCATGGCATGCCCGAAAGCGGGCGCATACTCTGCATTGGTTTATGACTGTTTTTACCAGTTGCCTGGCTCGAGTGATCCACCACTTTTCACGTATCTCCGACAGCGTGGCCTGGAGACCTCCGTGTAAAGTGCGACGATGTGCCGCCTCCACGATGTGTCGAGTTAGCTCATGCTCCTTTGGCAGCAGAATGGGGTGTTTGATGTCTTCGGATTCTTGAGCGTACTGCAGCCTTCCAGTGAGTCGCAGGAGTCCATTCCCGTCGACGTATGGCTGTAGCTCCGCTATCCTTGACGACTTAGTAGTGTAGTGCCAAGCCGTGGGAAAGGGCTAGCACCTCATCTGCGTAAGCATCGCTCTGTACTTGTTTGATGCAGAATATTTCGGCTCTGTCCATTTCCTCAGCGGTGAGTGGACCGTTCTTGAGGTTTCCTCGTCGGCAGTTTTCCGCAAACCGAAAGATCCATGCCGTGACTCGCAATATGCATTGGTAGTTGCTGTAATCTTTGGGATCCAACAGCAAGTCGGTTTTTGTCTGCACGTGGTTCACGGCGACGTCTTGTACTCGTTGCTCTTCTTGTACCATGTCGGGCTCTGTTTCCAGTGTACTCGTTGGTGGCCAGAGTTCGGGTGCATTGCGCATCCATTCTGGTCCGATGAACCACTGTTTGTATTCCGCCAGGACGTCCACTCTCAGTCCCCTAGTAAGAGCGTCGGCTGGGTTTGAAGCCCCAGGGCAGTGTCGCCATTGTGATGGGTCACTGTTGCTTTGGATCTCCGTGACACGGTTCTTGACGAACGGTTTCCACTTGCTAGAGTCTCCCTTGATCCAGCTGAGGACGATAGTGGAATCCGTCCAGTAGGTTGGTTCACCTGACATGATTTGCAGCGAATCACGCACGAGCTTGGCAATTCGAATTCGCTCAGTTCGAGACGTGGCAGAGTGAGCTTCTTGATGGGTGCCACGCGGGACTTTGCGAACAGCAGCCCCACCTTGACAGCTCCCAGGTCGTCTACCGTCCGTACGAAGACGCAGGCACCGTAGGCTTGGGGGCTGGCGTCGGTAAATATATGTACCTCTGCCGTGTAGCCGGTCCCATTCACAGGTGTAAGGCATCGTTCCAGTGAAATGATTCCGAGCTTCGGCAACTCCTCGTACCATGATTTCCATTCTTGTAACAAGTCATCTGGGAGCTCGGTGTCCCCCCCAGTCCAGTCCTCGCTCCCATATTCTCTGGAATAAAATATTCGCTCTGATTCTATAAGGAGCGAGGAAACCGAGCGGGTCAAAGATCTTGCCACATGTTTGCAACACGCTGCGCTTCGTCGGCGTTGCGGCGGTCATAGTGTCCAGTAGATGTTCGGCAGAAAACCTGAAGTTATCACCAGTTCTGTCCCAAACGATGCCAAGGACTTTTCTGTCTTCAGTATCTCCCAGCCGCTTGTTCACGTTGCAGTTGTCCGTGTTCGGCTCTTCGAAAACACTTTGCAGCTCCATGGCACTCGATGACCACTTGCTCAGCTTCATCCCTGCCCGTTGCATTATGGCCTGCGCTCCCGCGGTGATTCTCCTTGCTTTCTCCAGCGTATCGGCACCCATGTGCAGATCATCTACGTAAACGGAGATGGCCAAAGTGATGGCAATGTCCTCGTCGGGTCCTTTCGTGTTTTGCAGATTATGTTGCAGAGTAGCCGCAAGCAGAGATGGGCTCGCGGAAGTCCTGAAAGGCACGCGGGTCATTCTCCAATGTTCAAGTGCTGGCAATGGGGCACCAGGAAAAGGCGGGCTGGAGAACCAGAGAAAGCGCAATGCATCTCTATCTGATGGTCTGATGCTGATTTGCAGGAATGCTTTCTGAATGTCTGCCGTAATCGCAATCTTGTACATGCGGAAGTGCAGCAAAATGGGTATCAGATCGGAATTAAGTTTTGGACCCTTTTCAAGATGGTCGCTCGAGGACGTGGCTGCGTGACCGTGAGACGAGGCGTCGAAGACGACCCGTAATCTTGTGGAAGTGGAACTGTCGCGGATCACCGCTCTATGTGGCCTGTAGTAGCACGTGCAGTCCGAATCCCGCGCGTCGACAGTTGCCCTTTCTGCGTGGTCGTTTTTGGTGTAGGCCCTTATGGCGTCGTCGTACTGCCTCACGCTGCCATCTCGCCGTAGCCGCCGCACGAGACTCTGTAGCCTGCATTTCGCCACCTCGAGGTTATCGGGCAAGGTGGCCATCCCTGCTTTCCATGGCAGAGCAACTTGGTATCGACCATCGGCGAACGTGATATTTTCCTGGAATTCCTCCATGGCGGATGAATCGATTAGCGTATTGTTCTTTTCATCGTCGACAATTCCCACGCTCTCCAACTCCCAGAATCGTTTCAGATAGTCCGGTGGGGGTTTCTCTGTTACACCCACACGCAACACGCACGCAGCAGTTGTTCTGTCGATGCCGAGGTGGGCAGATAACGTCGTTGGTCCCTGAAACGTCCATCCAAAAACTGTCGAGATTGCCACCAACTTGTCGTTGTCCTTGCTTCGGCAGACTTCACCACTCAGCAGCCGCCACATGTGGTCGCACCCAATCAAAACGCTGATTCCAGATTCGCCGGGAATATTTGGGCACGTCACCTCGCCTGCAATGAATCCGGCGGAACGAACGTATGAATTCATTATCCTTCGGTGTGGCAGTGAGGTCTTTACAGATAGATGGGATCGTCAGGGCCTCGATGATGTACGCTTCGGAGTTGTATTGGCTATGGAGCACTAGCTGCACAATCTTCACCTTTACCACTGGTCTTCTAGCGGTGGTGTCGTTGGCAAAGGTAATGAGTTGCAGTGACGCTTCCCCCACCACCTTGAGCTTGAGTCTTTTCGCTACATCGTCGCGCACGAAGGTACGCTGGCTACCTCCGTCGATTAGACCCCGGAGATACGTGGTCTTTGAACCGGAGGTTAACCATGCTCGAAACGTTTGCAGTAGGACGTTGGAGTCCTGCCCTACTGGGGCAGTATTTATCGCTACAATATTTGTACTCTCCACTTGACTTTCGTTTTTCTCGCCTGTCTCAGGTGGGGAGCACATGGACGAAGCATACCGTTTTCCGCAGTGATCGCAAGTAATCCTTGCACGACAGTCCTTCGAGCGATGGCCTCTTTTTGTGCATCTAAAGCAGAGCATATTTTTTGCTAACTTGTTCTTCTTTTCGGAGGGAGAGAGGCGGCCTTGGCACTGTGGCGCTGCGTGATCGGAAGCGTCGCAGAAGAAGCACTTGCTCTACAACTGCACGCCGTTCTGCAGCACTGCACCCGTTGGAATAAAGCTGCTCGATTTTTTGTCGGATCCATTGCTTTGTTTGGATTTTGGTTCCGGTCTCGTACTCCTGAGCGTTCCCGACTCTCAATTTAAATGCGAAGGAAATTCAGTACCTTTGCTAGTTCCTCGTCTGCTTCGGACTCCGATCCGCTGGTCGATTCTTGTTCGTCGGTCGACGTATACCTGGCCAACCGATGATACTCAACCACCATATCCTGCGGCAGCGACGTAAACAGAATGTCCACCATCATTGAGGCGTAACTTTCACTTGAAACGCCGAGGGCGCGCAGTCCGCGTACGTGGTTCTGGACGTGGTCGTACAACTTTCTCAGTCCGTGTACGTCGCCGGTTGATCTCATGGCAGGCAGATTGCGAAGCTTGGACAAATGTTCCCTCTCGATGCGGTCCGATCTCCGAATCGCTCCTTCAGGATCTCTATGGCGTCATCATAACATGACTCCGTAGCCTGAAGTCCCACGATGGCTGAAGCAGCCGATCCTCGGAGTAATGAACGCAGGTAACTTCTCAGCCTTCGCAAGGGTGGTGTTGTCGTGTATGGTCGTCTTGTAGTGCTCCCAAAATGCTTGCCAGCGTGTTAACTCGCCAGCAAAGCACTGCAGCTGTAGTTTCGGGAGCTTAGCTCCAGCGCGTGGTCTTTCCGCTCCTGATGATGTGGGCACAGACGGGTTCTGAGTTCTCGGTTGCTCGGTGACCTGCATGTCGGCAATCCTCGTTCGAAGTTCCGCTATAGCACCATGAGCTTCGTCCTCGTAGACGATGATGGTTGGGTACTCTTCCTGGAGCTCATCTGGTTTAAGTAGTGGTTCAACATCTTTGTTAATCTGTCGTAACTCTGTATCGTTAGAGATGAGTCGGGCGAGTAGGCTCTCTAGCATTGTCTTGTGGACGTTGTCTTGTGCTCGAAGTTCCGCCAGCTCATTGACCAGTTTCGTAACTTGTGCTCGTCGCGCGGCTCTTTTGCTCTTTATGCGGTCCATGTCGTCTAGATGCAGTTGGCCTTTCTGATTGCAGCGCAGTTAGTCCCGGGTTTCGGCACCATGTAGTATATTAATGTGACTCTTTAGCGATGTTGTCACTCGTATAAAATCGCTTCTAACTGGCGCTGCTCCGCAGAGGAGAAAAACACGACTGCTCTCTTAGGAAGACAGACGAACACTACTTTATTGTACAACAGACAGAAATAGAAGTGCATACATTGGGAGATATCACGAAGTCCAATTCGGTTAAAGTCACCTTTCAGGCCCCAACCCGCCGCGTATTCGGTTACATACGCGGCCTCCTGTTTGTCTGGCCCTTAAGGGGTCGTCTAACAAATGTCCGTTCGATTCGTTCGTTGTTTTGTTTTTGTGTCACTGCCTGATAGCAGAAGACCGTGTAGAAAAGCCAACTTGAAAGAAAAGTATGAGGTGAGGAGGAAGGAAGATGGAAAAAGGCTTGGGCAGACGAGAAAGAGAATTTGTACAAGATATCGCGCGCGGAGCCTGGCTATCAGCGGCAATTGCTAATGCAGAATGTGAACGTGATAATCAGCTCTGATAACTTTTGCAAAGCCTTTCTTTGCTGTACTGCTGCTCAGAATTCTGGGCTGCTACTCGTAGCGTGTGGAACGGGATGACCGGCACTCGTAAGGCTGGTTAATATCCAGTTTTGTTTTCTGTGTGGGAAATGGTGATGCTGTCTACGATGAGAAATGTGCGTCCTGGGGCGACTTCTAAGGAGACTTGCCGGTGTATGTGTGACAGCGTTGGAAAAAAACTCAAATTATGATGAAACAAAATTATACTCTGTAGTATACGAAGATGAATTCAGTAGCTGCACTTCGCTTTGGTACTTGTACCTTGTTACTCGTTATCACTGTATCATGCAGTCCAGTTTGTTCTTGGTCTTATCATGAGGACATTTCAATGCTTAATTCCAAATTTTGCATGTTACAGTCTCTTCCCGCCACCATCAAGAAGGTTTGTCGGTTATCAACACCCTCCCCTAAAAAATGAAAACAAACAAACAAACAAGCGGAATAGTGCTTATTTTCAGAACATCTATAGGTGGCAGCAGAGTCACGCTCGACACAAAAAGTGATTGGTAAACCAACACCTCCTAGATAGCGTCGGGCCTGCGCGCTTACGTCATCTATGAAGGTCTTTCCTGCTTTGCGATCTGCTTCGAGCTTTCTTCTCGTTCGCTCTTTCATTTACTTCAATGCAGCATCCACAATAGTAACAGCTTGCCTTCCTGCGTGACGTAGGGTGCGGGCCTTCTCCTTATCTTGGAGGTGATGACTGTTGAGTAAACTCTGCTCAAATAAGTCGAGAAACCGAGAAAAAGGAAGAAAGGTGCAATCGCAAACTGTGGTGATAAGATGGCAGAGAGCAACGGACGTCATATCAAAGTTTCCTTTCACCGCACCAAGAGTAGAGTCGCGCAAACGCCCGTGATGTTTCCCGCAGATAATCGCCATTCTTCTGGAATTTTTGCGGGCGTCTAATTCGCTTTATTGTGAAATGAGGTCAACATTATAGAAAATTTTAGCAAACCGTTCATAACGTGTCTTGCCTGAACGTGGCTTGCCAGTGGATAAGATTCTGGGTCTTACATAACTGCAAATTGGCACCGACAACCATGATAACCTTACAAACGGTCTGCTAAAACTGCTTTTATGCGCTTGCTATTGATAACCTGAAATACGAGACTTCAACTAGCACGCATCGACAGTTATCGCAGTCCCATATGAAGACACTTTGTAATATGCGAAAAGCGGTAAAGAAAAACACGGATGCAAGTACAAGTTTTCTCACCCGTCGGATGGACTGTAATGCTTAATCCGCAGTCTCCGTGGGACGTGCATGACTTGACATGACAGTTTGATTAAAATGCATGCGAAGTCGTGTGAGTTCGAACGAGAGCACATTCTTAAGGGTGAACAAAAACAAATCAAAAATGAAACAAGAATTCCGTCCCCACGCGCCTTGCTGTTGTAACGATGGCGGTTAAAGATGCTCTGTCTGCTGTTGTTCTGCATTCTGCAAAGCGCGGGGTGATATACGTTTATTTCGAAAAGGTCAGTCTGACCGAAGGTCGGCTTGCTATTCCTAAAACAAAAACATAGCACAAAGATCAAGCAAGACCGAATATAAGATAACGAGGATGGGGTGAAGTGTAGATGACATGAAAGGTCAACTCATAATTTGTTCATGTGACTACTTTCTATAACGATGTAGTAGAGTCTGATGCAATGAAAAGTGATCTACCTTTCACATACTAGTCATGTCATGTCATAGTGCCTAATAATAGGCCATCCAGGATGAAAATTGTGATGCTTTTGCCTTGCCGTAATCTTAAAACTCCCGTCATAAAAAAGAAGAAAGACACGACCCTCAGATCGAACCAGGGAACATGAAACCTAGAATTGACATCTGCATCACTGAACCGCAAGCCGAGAATGTTGTCATCGTGAGGGACCAAGACGCAACCGCTTTGGAACGCGCACCCAGCGGCCGTTACGGCTTTCGTCGTGTAAAAAAAAAAAAAACTACGTTGGTAATAAATCTCCACATTTCCTGAGAAAAATTTGAACGCCTAATTCCAGATTTGTAGAGCAGAACCCTGAGAAGTCTAGTCAGCAAGAATCGAAACAGTAGTACATTTCTGTGCTGTTGCACAGAAATTGTTGTGCCTGTTGCTGTCACCTTCAAGAATGAAGATACAGACGCTTCGCAGGCCACACTGATCTTGTCAACACTTCTTTGGTCGTGGGAACAACATTGGAGCGGCCCGCAGTTGGGCACAAAGTTGCAAAGCGTAAGAGACAACTTCACCTTTCATCTCAGACATGGGCATTTTCTGCAGAACCCATTGTTTTGGCCAAGTACGAGAAAAATAGCGCACCAATGCATACTGCTACGAAGCCAACACGGCTAAAATAAGTCCTCCAGGAATAAAACTGTGACGTTCTTGCGCTTCCATTCCACTTGTACGCCATCGAAGGGCTTCCTACAACAACACCCATGTGTGCGCATTTCTCTCTAAAGGTCAGGGTCAACAGATACTGTAACAAAACCAGATGGGATGCATTGCTTCAGTGGAGGCAGCGAGTACGCCGGTCAAGCCAACTTTAAGGAGCTGTGTCCCGCACTTCTGGGGATGCTTTGGGAAGTTATTATCAGTGTGTGCAATATAATTACGTGAACACGCTCTGTTGTGTTGTCAGATGTTCATAAAACCGAACGGAATTGGCGATAAACAAAAAGTCTACTTATACAATGTTCTCAAATACGTTAACACAAACGAATTCATCGAACAGCGACATCTTAATAATTAATATGACAAGAGATAACGCTTCAAAATTCGTGTTCCACCCGCGGGTGCATAATGTACCAACCATGCTCTCAAAACTATAACTCAAGAAATGAGGTCAAAAGCAGATACTAAATCTAAATAAGCAGAGAAAAGGTCAACTGATGCATAACAGGAACTTCCCTGCTACACGCCGCTGCAAAGCGGAGAAGCCACTTTGACTGTTTTCGAAATTTTATCATCTGAGCCAAGTTCGTCGCACAAGGGAACCGCAGAGGATTGAGTGACTCTGGCACTTATTCTAAATGTTGAATCTAGCGGTACCTACAATGCATATCCACGGGAATATTACAGTGCATCATAGATTACCAGAAATATTAAGCGACGAAATCGTTTCCTTCGTGAAAATCTCCATACCTCCCGTGTATTAACAGTCCGAAAAGCGGGATGTCTAGGGAACCAAAGGTCTTTCATCTACCGGGTGTTTCCGTTAAATCCCCGGGCAATATAATTCGCGAACCGGTGCACCAATCGAATAACTTTCCTTTTTACAAGTATCTGTCCAATACCGCCTACAAGATGCGCACCGCGTGAATGAGCGGGAGGCGCTCGTTATTTAAATAAAAATTCAAATGAGTTTCGTGAAAAAAGGTAACCTCTAAAGCAGGGCGCCGTCGGCATTAAAATGGGTACTACCCCTTCTGGGACCTTCCGTAGATTCCTTTTAGAAAAAAATCTGCAACCGAAGCGGGTCACTTGTTGCAGTAATTAATTGGTTTCGGTTTACATATTTTTGTCGCGGCTGGTCGCCGTGAAGCGCAAAAGGACGCTCTTTCACTCCCATGACCACCAATGAATTACGTCCTTACACCAATGAATTACGTCCTTTTGCGCTTCGCCGCGACCAGCCGCGACAAAAGTACTTAAACCGAAACCAATTAATTACTGCAACAAATGACCCGCTTCGGTGGCAGATATCTCTCTAAAAGGCGTCCACTGAAGGTCCCAAAAGGGGTAGTACCCATTTTAATGCCGACGGCGCTCTGCTTTAGAAGTTAGCTTTATTTCACGAAACTCATTTGAATTTTTATTTAAAGAATGAGCGCCTCCCGCTCATCCACGCGGTGCGCATCTTGTCGGCGGTATTGGACAGATACTTGTAAAAAAGAAAGTTATTCGATTGGTGCACCGGTTCGCGAATTATTTAGCCCGGGGATTTAACTGAAACACCCAGTATAACGCTATTTTTCGTTTGTATAAGCTTAGTATAGATGTCAAAACGTGTATCCTCGGGAATATTACGATACCCTGGATAGAATAGCTGCGACAGCACTTTTCTATTGTCTTTTGGCGGTAAGTTTCACTCAACTTGCGCCCTGGACGTGAGAGGGCGCAAGGCGTCACTGTCCACGAAAGCTGGGGATGAGGTGTGAATGCGCCACGCGCAGCGGTTGCTGCGCTCTCAAACGCGCTCCCAACGAATTAGTTTACGTATTATATGACGTAGAGCCGTGCACGGGCCCACGACGCGGCCCGACAAAGTACGCCAGCACAGCGGTCAGCTCCGGGCCCGGGCGGACAAACATGTTTACAAGAGTCCGGGTTACGCAGCTAATTCGGCACGATGGAGGACTATTGGTTCATATCATCACGGGCTTGCGTCATTCCTGTGCATAAACAAAAAAAAAAGAACGCTGCATTATTCGACCCTCTACAACCTTCTGAAGGCCACTTCACATTGCTCCTGACTCCTCACATATTTCACAGTGACATGCGCAAAGCTTGGTGAAAGGGTGAGGATTGGGAGAAGCAGTTTGTCGACAAAATCCTCTACATCCAGAAAAACTTGTAGTGTAACGATAACGCACTTGCCGTCGTGCGTTTTGGATTTAATTTGGTCTCGTCCTCTAGCGTTGTTGTATGGGCCTTGCCTTCTCTTCTTATCAATTTACTTACAAATTTGTTTGATAAGCGCTAGAAACGCGTAAGTCACGGCTGTAAATGCTAGGCGGGGCTACATTCACTGAGTCCCCTTGCCGAGCCGGGCGCGTCTCTACTCCACCAGGGCGGGCCGTGTAAAACCTGGAAGGCCCAGGCCGTGGTCGAGTCGGGTCGAAACGGCCGTCATCGGCTGGGAGTGCACGATCAACTTGTAAACATATTCTCCAGGTGCAACCACAGAGCTTCGGCTAATTTCCTTTTGTATATGCACTTGCTGGCTTGCACTGCGGCCTCCACAGGTGTAGCTGTCACAGTGGAACACTGATGACTCGCTAAGACATGGACGAAGGTGGCTTTTTTATTTTCCATAGATGATGCCCACGTCTCCTTTCAAAACACCACGGAGGGAGGCAAGGGGGAGCCGGCCCTTCATATATTGGAGAACAGCCCCTTGATAACGCGGTCCGTCTCCGGCTAGGCCGTGTCCTTGAATGCGCGGCCAATAAAACGGTCGCCGAGGCAGTATCCTTTGCGGTGCCTGTTCCCGGGAACATTTTCTATTCACAACTGTGTATTGAAGGCACTATCGGGTCTGCTGGTGCAGCATTGGTCCTGTTTGTGTAATTGTGAAGTTTCAGCGTTTACATATAAGCTGATAGTATATAACTGTATAGTTACTGGTAAAACACTGGCCACAAAATTTTGAACGCAATTATGTGTTGAAAGTAAACAGGGGCTGCACAGAATTTGTATAGAATTTCAGCCCACTTCGCCCCCCCCCCCCAACATTTCTGTATACTCTTTCTCTACAATCTATATACATTTTCTTTTTTTGTATTGGACAGTCCTGGAAATAATTTCTCCTCAATCAACCAAATTTCTCAAAAGGGAATAAAAGGACATCTGTGCACATTTTCTAATCACGGTCTATACAATACTGTTTTTGATTGGGTGTTAGCGCCGCGAAGCAACTGTGGCTATGAGCAGCGTACAGATGTGGACAGACGGAGAGACGAAGGAGTGTGGTAGAGGGGGATTAGTATGCGTCCTGGGCCGACTTCAGGGGGAACCGTGCCGACATTCGTCTGGAAAGTCTTCGGAAAACCCAGGGAAAACCTCAGACAGCACAGCCGGCGGTAGGATTCGAACCCACCACCTCCCAGTCTTCAGTACGACCTTGGTTACCACCAACGAGCGGACGCCTTAGCCCACTCGGCCAAGCCGCTGATCTATACAATATGTATATGTAGATTTGACTACCCGTTTTCAATGCATACTGGTCACCAGGTATTCAAAGGAATTATGTTGAAAATAAATAAGGGCTACATGGAATTTGTATACAAAATCAGCAACTCTACCTACATTGCTGCGTACTATTTCTATAGAGTGTACACTTTTTTTTTTTTTTGTAGGGGATGGAGGTGAGGTTGTACAAATTGCTGTGCTCAAGTCTCAGCGGATCTCGCCTTCACTTCCTCGGGTAGGTACTATATGTACGTGGGACTGTAGAATAATTGTTTGTATCAAAGAAAGGTCCATAACCACCGCAGGATACCGCAGTCAGTTCTCTCAGGGTAGCTTCCATGTCCTTCTGTCTTCTTTTTAAAGACCTACCTTCGAGGCTTTTGTTTGCAGCGGCCGAACACGTTTTTGGAAGTAAATCAGATGGGACTCCAGATGATGGCGCAGTATTCCAACTCAGGCAATACGAGAGTTTATAGAGCGCGCAGAAGCCATGACACGGCATACCTGACGTTCCAGGTTTTCGCAATAGTCCGAAAAATTCAAAAAACATACGCCGGTCAAATATTTAAAGCTATTCGGACTTAATCCGCTTTTGGAGGTTCATGCAATCGAGAGCTGAGCACGGAAAGCCATACACTGGTGAGTGGATGGCAGCGTTAGTTGGCTTTCGTGTCTAGATTGCCTGGCATCGCGGGTTAGCAGATCTTAGAATAAGGGAGGGTGAATGACGAAAGACACCGAGTTTTTTGGAGAAATATAAAACGCCCAAGAACAACTCTCCGGATACGCCCAAAAAGTAAACTCCGAACAGAACCCTAGACATACCACTTGACGTCATGGCTGCGTAATCCCCTCAGCCAGTTTGCCCTTTTACAAACACAGTCGGTGTTCGTCTAACAGTCGCACTCCATTCAATAGCACAGGCCGAGGAGCTGCGCCTTAGTAACTTCCTGCATTGGCGTGTTGTGGGCTCTGTATGCAGCTTGTGTCATACACGCTCCATGAACCGAAAGCAGTACTTGTAAGCCTTCGAGAGGTGTGTGTGTGTGTTTTCTTTTTCTTTTTCTTGTAGTTGCACAAGGAAGAACAAGACGAAGAAAAAAGGACGTAATTCATTGGTGTAAGGACGTAATTCATTGGTGGTCATGGGAGTGAAAGAGCGTCCTTTTGCGCTTCACGGCGACCAGCCGCGACAAAAATATGTAAACCGAAACCAATTAATTACTGCAACAAGTGACCCGCTTCGGTTGCAGATTTTTTTCTAAAAGGAATCTACGGAAGGTCCCAGAAGGGGTAGTACCCATTTTAATGCCGACGGCGCCCTGCTTTAGAGGTTAGCTTTTTTCACGAAACTCATTTGAATTTTTATTTAAATAACGAGCGCCTCCCGCTCATTCACGCGGTGCGCATCTTGTAGGCGGTATTGGACAGATACTTGTAAAAAGGAAAGTTATTCGATTGGTGCACCGGTTCGCGAATTATATTGCCCGGGGATTTAACGGAAACACCCGGTAGATGAAAGACCTTTGGTTCCCTAGACATCCCGCTTTTCGGACTGTTAATACACGGGAGGTATGGGGATTTTCACGAAGGAAACGATTTCGTCGCTTAATATTTCTGGTAATCTATGATGCACTGTAATATTCCCGTGGATATGCATTGTAGGTACCGCTAGATTCAACATTTAGAATAAGTGCCAGAGTCACTCAATCCTCTGCGGTTCCCTTGTGCGACGAACTTGGCTCAGATGATAAAATTTCGAAAACAGTCAAAGTGGCTTCTCCGCTTTGCAGCGGCGTGTAGCAGGGAAGTTCCTGTTATGCATCAGTTGACCTTTTCTCTGCTTATTTAGATTTAGTATCTGCTTTTGACCTCATTTCTTGAGTTATAGTTTTGAGAGCATGGTTGGTACATTATGCACCCGCGGGTGGAACACGAATTTTGAAGCGTTATCTCTTGTCATATTAATTATTAAGATGTCGCTGTTCGATGAATTCGTTTGTGTTAACGTATTTGAGAACATTGTATAAGTAGACTTTTTGTTTATCGCCAATTCCGTTCGGTTTTATGAACATCTGACAACACAACAGAGCGTGTTCACGTAATTATATTGCACACACTGATAATAACTTCCCAAAGCATCCCCAGAAGTGCGGGACACAGCTCCTTAAAGTTGGCTTGACCGGCGTACTCGCTGCCTCCACTGAAGCAATGCATCCCATCTGGTTTTGTTACAGTATCTGTTGACCCTGACCTTTAGAGAGAAATGCGCACACATGGGTGTTGTTGTAGGAAGCCCTTCGATGGCGTACAAGTGGAATGGAAGCGCAAGAACGTCACAGTTTTATTCCTGGAGGACTTATTTTAGCCGTGTTGGCTTCGTAGCAGTATGCATTGGTGCGCTATTTTTCTCGTACTTGGCCAAAACAATGGGTTCTGCAGAAAATGCCCATGTCTGAGATGAAAGGTGAAGTTGTCTCTTACGCTTTGCAACTTTGTGCCCAACTGCGGGCCGCTCCAATGTTGTTCCCACGACCAAAGAAGTGTTGACAAGATCAGTGTGGCCTGCGAAGCGTCTGTATCTTCATTCTTGAAGGTGACAGCAACAGGCACAACAATTTCTGTGCAACAGCACAGAAATGTACTACTGTTTCGATTCTTGCTGACTAGACTTCTCAGGGTTCTGCTCTACAAATCTGGAATTAGGCGTTCAAATTTTTCTCAGGAAATGTGGAGATTTATTACCAACGTAGTTTTTTTTTTTTTTTTTTACACGACGAAAGCCGTAACGGCCGCTGGGTGCGCGTTCCAAAGCGGTTGCGTCTTGGTCCCTCACGATGACAACATTCTCGGCTTGCGGTTCAGTGATGCAGATGTCAATTCTAGGTTTCATGTTCCCTGGTTCGATCTGAGGGTCGTGTCTTTCTTCTTTTTTATGACGGGAGTTTTAAGATTACGGCAAGGCAAAAGCATCACAATTTTCATCCTGGATGGCCTATTATTAGGCACTATGACATGACATGACTAGTATGTGAAAGGTAGATCACTTTTCATTGCATCAGACTCTACTACATCGTTATAGAAAGTAGTCACATGAACAAATTATGAGTTGACCTTTCATGTCATCTACACTTCACCCCATCCTCGTTTCTTATATTCGGTCTTGCTTGATCTTTGTGCTATGTTTTTGTTTTAGGAATAGCAAGCCGACCTTCGGTCAGGCTGACCTTTTCGAAATAAACGTATATCACCCCGCGCTTTGCAGAATCCAGAACAACAGCAGACAGAGCATCTTTAACCGCCATCGTTACAACAGCAAGGCGCGTGGGGACGGAATTCTTGTTTCATTTTTGATTTGTTTTTGTTCACCCTTAAGAATGTGCTCTCGTTCGAACTCACACGACTTCGCATGCATTTTAATCAAACTGTCATGTCAAGTCATGCACGTCCCACGGAGACTGCGGATTAAGCATTACAGTGCATCCGACGGGTGAGAAAACTTGTACTTGCATCCGTGTTTTTCTTTACCGCTTTTCGCATATTACAAAGTGTCTTCATATGGGACTGCGATAACTGTCGATGCGTGCTAGTTGAAGTCTCGTATTTCAGGTTATCAATAGCAAGCGCATAAAAGCAGTTTTAGCAGACCGTTTGTAAGGTTATCATGGTTGTCGGTGCCAATTTGCAGTTATGTAAGACCCAGAATCTTATCCACTGGCAAGCCACGTTCAGGCAAGACACGTTATGAACGGTTTGCTAAAATTTTCTATAATGTTGACCTCATTTCACAATAAAGCGAATTAGACGCCCGCAAAAATTCCAGAAGAATGGCGATTATCTTATCTGCGGGAAACATCACGGGCGTTTGCGCGACTCTACTCTTGGTGCGGTGAAAGGAAACTTTGATATGACGTCCGTTGCTCTCTGCCATCTTATCACCACAGTTTGCGATTGCACCTTTCTTCCTTTTTCTCGGTTTCTCGACTTATTTGAGCAGAGTTTACTCAACAGTCATCACCTCCAAGATAAGGAGAAGGCCCGCACCCTACGTCACGCAGGAAGGCAAGCTGTTACTATTGTGGATGCTGCATTGAAGTAAATGAAAGAGCGAACGAGAAGAAAGCTCGAAGCAGATCGCAAAGCAGGAAAGACCTTCATAGATGACGTAAGCGCGCAGGCCCGACGCTATCTAGGAGGTGTTGGTTTACCAATCACTTTTTGTGTCGAGCGTGACTCTGCTGCCACCTATAGATGTTCTGAAAATAAGCACTATTCCGCTTGTTTGTTTGTTTGTTTTCATTTTTTAGGGGAGGGTGTTGATAACCGACAAACCTTCTTGATGGTGGCGGGAAGAGACTGTAACATGCAAAATTTGGAATTAAGCATTGAAATGTCCTCATGATAAGACCAAGAACAAACTGGACTGCATGATACAGTGATAACGAGTAACAAGGTACAAGTACCAAAGCGAAGTGCAGCTACTGAATTCATCTTCGTATACTACAGAGTATAATTTTGTTTCATCATAATTTGAGTTTTTTTCCAACGCTGTCACACATACACCGGCAAGTCTCCTTAGAAGTCGCCCCAGGACGCACATTTCTCATCGTAGACAGCATCACCATTTCCCACACAGAAAACAAAACTGGATATTAACCAGCCTTACGAGTGCCGGTCATCCCGTTCCACACGCTACGAGTAGCAGCCCAGTGACCGCCGCAACGCCGACGAAGCGCAGCGTGTTGCAAACATGTGGCAAGATCTTTGACCCGCTCGGTTTCCTCGCTCCTTATAGAATCAGAGCGAATATTTTATTCCAGAGAATATGGGAGCGAGGACTGGACTGGGGGGGGACACCGAGCTCCCAGATGACTTGTTACAAGAATGGAAATCATGGTACGAGGAGTTGCCGAAGCTCGGAATCATTTCACTGGAACGATGCCTTACACCTGTGAATGGGACCGGCTACACGGCAGAGCTACATATATTTACCGACGCCAGCCCCCAAGCCTACGGTGCCTGCGTCTTCGTACGGACGGTAGACGACCTGGGAGCTGTCAAGGTGGGGCTGCTGTTCGCAAAGTCCCGCGTGGCACCCATCAAGAAGCTCACTCTGCCACGTCTCGAACTGAGCGGCGATCGGGATTCGAATTGCCAAGCTCGTGCGTGATTCGCTGCAAATCATGTCAGGTGAACCAACCTACTGGACGGATTCCACTATCGTCCTCAGCTGGATCAAGGGAGACTCTAGCAAGTGGAAACCGTTCGTCAAGAACCGTGTAACGGAGATCCAAAGCAACAGTGACCCATCACAATGGCGACACTGCCCTGGGGCTTCAAACCCAGCCGACGCTCTTACTAGGGGACTGAGAGTGGACGTCCTGGCGGAATACAAACAGTGGTTCATCGGACCAGAATGGATGCGCAATGCACCCGAACTCTGGCCACCAACGAGTACACTGGAAACAGAGCCCGACATGGTACAAGAAGAGCAACGAGTACAAGACGTCGCCGTGAACCACGTGCAGACAAAAACCGACTTGCTGTTGGATCCCAAAGATTACAGCAACTACCAATGCATATTGCGAGTCACGGCATGGATCTTTCGGTTTGCGGAAAACTGCCGACGAGGAAACCTCAAGAACGGTCCACTCACCGCTGAGGAAATGGACAGAGCCGAAATATTCTGCATCAAACAAGTACAGAGCGATGCTTACGCAGATGAGGTGCTAGCCCTTTAACATTAACGCGTTGACACATTAACGCGTTGAGTATGGAGCAAACGCTTCGCGCATCTCGGCCAACGTACGACCAATATGAAATAACGTTGCAATTCAGGACCGAGCACCGCAATTTATTCACGAGCGTTTCGTCGACACGCGCTAAAATAGACAAAACGAGTGGACAGAATTAGCCGCGATATCAAACACCAGCGGATGGGCTGTCAGACAGTTGACAAGCGGAGAAAAGTAAGTTTTAGACAATGCTGTGTATAGTGCTGATGATCTGTGCATTACCGATAGAGAAGTGTAGCTTCTTCGGTGATGCATTTTCCTATTTCGTGCACAACGTAAAAGTTACGGTGCTCATTGCCAGTATGGTGCGATCTAAACACCGGCGCCGACCGTGGCGATGCTGATAGAAGTCACGCGAACTAACTTGCAGTCATCTCGACAGTTGCTCCGCTTAACGACAGGGCCGAGGCTGTCCTTTCCGTGAGCGCCACCGTCACTTACGAGCGACATTCCAATGGAGGCAAGTAGTCCTCATTGAAACGGTTCGTGAGCCGAACCGATTAGAATTCATCGGTTTGAACCGCTATCGTTGCCTTCCGGAGCAGAATCAGAATTGAACCTTTACGGTCGAACGCGAACCGATCCGATAACATTTTCGGTTCGACTCTCTGCAGGGTATACAAGATTCTCAAGGCTAGCGTTAGGTTCTGTCACATAACACGTGCGCACACTCCCGGGGGTCACGTTCACGCTACCGACAGGGATCGCAACAGGGTCGCAGGTGCGATATGGAACTAGAGCAGAAGCTGCATGTGGCGGAAAGCGTGGGCGGAACGATTGGTGAGGAGGTTTTCGCGTGCATTGCCGTCACATTAACGAGATTTCTACCTGCTCAATGTTGTTGTTTTAGGTCGCGCTTTACGGGAGGGGTTGAGTGAGCGCAGTTAAAGGAACTGTAAAGCGTAATTTGACTCCCCTGTTTCTGTGTGCGACCTGGTAGTGTTTGCGTGTGTGATGCTGCACACAGAGCCTAAGCACTCAAAGCGCGTTAATTGTTACACAGCATAAATTAGAAAAATTAAATCGTACGGTACGTACTTGGGCAATACATGACTCCCGTCATGTATTGCCTAAGTAATACACAATGAACTTGTGACCGGCAACTAATCACCAATAAACACTACCTTTAGAATCACAAGAATTACTGGGACAATTATTCAAAATATCGAAGAAACAGTGTCCCAAAATACTGTCAGCGCCCTCTGTTTGCTCTCCTCCCAACCATATCGCACGGCGTGTATTGCGGTCTGGCAAGGTTTGTGTACGCAAAGAAGTTCATTTCCTGCCGAAATTGAACAGAACTTCACCTGACAGCGATGCCAGGTATCTAGTGGAATGTTCGGGGAAACACCAAGTGCGTTCTTTCGACAAGGGACGTTGTGTACCACAAGATTCCAACGGAAAATGTGCGGAAACGCAAGTTGTTGCACGCGCTTGGTCAAGACATTCGTGAGCCACGCCATATTTGCTCAACCCATTTCTCTGACGAGTCGTACGAAATGGTAGCAGTGGACGGTCGAAAACGTCTCAAACGGACCGCAGTCCCGACACCAGTATTTCTCCTTGTGACGTCAGACGATGCGAACACCAGTGCACACGAGGTATGTATTTACCGATACACAGGAATTACATATATATGGTTCACTTCAAATTCAGATAGATTTTTGTGATGCCCACCCCGTAATGTACCAAACGGAATATCCCCCTTCCCCTGGGGAGCCGTGAGCTCTCGCAGGAGAATATAAGTGTCCAATAGATTGTGCGCTTGGAAAATTAAATATAAAAACAAAAATGTCACAGCCCAATTCACGTACCGCGGCTCATTTCGCCTACAGCGACATTCAGATGGAGGCAAGTTGATATTATGGAACCGGTTCGTGAACCGAAATTAAGCGATTTGAACCCATATAGTTGCTTCAGGGAGCTGAACCGGGACTGAACCCTTGTGATCGAACCCGAACCCGAACTGAACCGATAACATTTTCGGTTCTACTCTCTGCAGGGAATATCAAATTCGGAAACAAACAGTCCACTCCCGAGCCCGCGCCTGGGTTTCCGGCTACACCTAACAGAAACGACCCCCGGAACATTCTCGATAAGTCAGCGATAACAGAGTAACAACATGACACGAGATAACCGTTACTTCTGGCGCGCCTGCTAGTGATTACAGGTGGCAATATGGCTTATATACGTCGAAGTCACGACATGACAGTATTGCTGTCTTCCGAACGGTCAATTGAGGCATTTACTTTGCTTTTTCCGCGCCTACTGGACTAATCGTTCAGAAACTGGGTGTGTTCGAGACGTTACTCGAAGCTGCACTACGTGACAAGCACTGAAGGAATGGACGTAACAGGCACCTTTAGAGTAACATCCTGACATAGTGGCGTGTATTCTGTACTGTTACAAACAATAACGCATTGCATTTTGAGTACTGTTCGCAGCTTCAGTGTCGATCGACTTGCACAGTAGGTCAGTGGTTTCATGAAATAATCCAAATTAAAAATATACAAAACACTAAAACTCTGTGCTGACCACTGAGTGCTCACTCCCATGAGCAACTCAAGACTGATTTCAGTGATGTGGAGAATTCTGAATATTTGTATGCAGGTCATCATTCGGAAATGCAAATTGAAAGGCTCATCATTCTGGTTTAAATGAATCTCTCAAGGTACTAAAGTAGTAAATGTTTACACATATAGGAATCAAGCGAATCAAACAGTCATACTTGGGACGCCTACATGATCGACGTGTGTCCACCTGAAATGGCTTCAAAACAAGGAAGGATCTCTGGATTTCAGTATACATCTGAGAAGGGTGAATGTTTGGGCCTGTTGGAACATAGTATTGGAGAAAGGTAACCAGCGGTAAAAAAAAAAAGACAGGACAAAAGAAGTAGAAGACGACACACCATAGGCGCCGACTGCGGGGGGGGCGCGGGGGCCCTTGCCCCCCCGGAACATGAACTAGGGGGGGCGCCGCCTCCCCCGGGAAGTCCCGCTAAGAGACTGACACCAACCTTTGGGGCTCGGAGCGCCCGGGTCAAAAGAGCGAAGAGGCACCAACCCCAAAAATGCATCTTGCAATTTGTAAAATATGTATCCGCCCACCATACTCATTATCACAGTAGAAGGTGAGGCGAAGAAACACAGAGGATGACATAACACATTGACTGAATTTCGCCCAAAGCAGTCAGATCAATGAAACGAAAGCAGTCGAAGAGGTACCTGCAGCTGCCAGTGAGGTGCAACGGTAGAATCTTCGGAACGCATATCCGTTGGGAGCCGGTTCAACTCCCGCTGATCCATTTCATTGACCATATTCATTATATTGCGCGCATTTCGGGTCAAACACAAGATGATTCAATGCATTTTGTTCCTTTCACTCAGTTTTCAAAGGCGTAATGCCTTCAGTTGTGCACATGTTCACTGTTTACGTTCTCTCTGTTTTTCTTTTTTTCTGTTCTTCCTTCCTCTTATTTCTATACCAGTTCTGCATACATCATAAGATCCCGCCAGAGTGTGTGATTGGTTTTGTGTTCTTCATTTTTCTTTCCTTTCCTTCTTTTTGTTTTTCTTTTGCTTTTTTCTTTTCCTTTTTTGTCTTCCCCTTTCACATTTTTTGGAATAACACGCCGACATCCATCTGGCTTACCTTTCTTTTTTTTTCTTAATAAACATATCCCCCACCCCACCCCCGCCAGGGTAGTTGTTTCGCGGTGCGCCCTTGCCCCCCCTGGGAAAATGAAAACTCTCCGCCTCTGCGACACACGAACGATAGCAACAAGTTTAATGAAGAAAAAGAGAAGAAACACCAAAGCGCCACGCCTGAGCAGTGTGGTGCAGCCACGTGAATGATAAGACAAGGCACGTGAAAATCAAACACTCTTGATAACATATCTCAGGGAACAGCGCTCCGAAATCTGTCAAGGAAATTGTATCCTTTTCCCGTAAGCGATAAAGGAGCGACACTGACACAACAGTAAGCCACGTTTTTCATCTGAAATGCTTCCACCACTTCACGTTCACATTTAGAAGCTCCACTGACAATAATCGTCACACCATCAAACGAAGGATAACAGCCGCACGCTTCACAATGCATAGACAAGTTAGAACTGCCACCAGACCTGATAGAATATTCGTGTTAGTTGAGTCTTACATTCATCCGACGTCCGGCAAGGGTATACGGTAGACCACATTGGAAACACATTCCATGAATCTAATCGAGTGTTTGATGTTACATGTTGTTAAATGTTGAATTTGAATGGTTCAGTATTATTACTAAGCCAAAGCTACAGTATACAGAAATGCATTTGTAGAAATGAACCAAATTACGACTCAAGACTATATGTAGAAAATAGTCCCCTGTACTTTTTCTCTTGCCTCTTTCAGTGATGAGTTTCCGTTCATTGTACTAATAGAGGTTACTTGTGCCTTCTGCGTACGACTCAGAAGTCGGAATTATCGAGACAGGCAAGTTCATTAGGACAGTACTTCTCTCTTCCTCCAAAAAAGGGGAAACATATGTTCTTAGACAGGAACGCTTTCAGGGGAACGGTACATGTCAGGTGAAGTGACGAAACGTTTATAGAAGGCATACGTGCAGACAGAAAGATGACGCGAGAGAAAGTATCTGAAGTTGAGGGTGAGGTCAGGAAATCTTTTCAATGGTTGAAAGGTTGAGGTGACATTTTTCAAGAAAAAGGTGGAGGCGTCTGACGTGACGAAAACAACTGAGGAAAATAATGAAGTGAGGGGAGGAAAAACATTTGCAGATAAGGGTGAGTTGAGGAAAATATATATATCGAGAAGTTGGGGTGACGTGAAGCATAATTTCTAGGAAGAGGTTGAGGTGAGGTGATGAAAAATTACATGGAGAAGTTGTGGTGAGGTGAGGTGAGGAAAATTACCTCAAGAGAAGTTCAGGTGAGGTGAGGAAAATTACGTGATGAGGAGTTGGTGGGGAAAATTATCACGAAAAGGTTTAGGAGAGATGAGATGAGGAAAATATTTTCAGAAAAGGATAGGATGAGATAAGGTGAGGAAAACTTTCCGGGGTAATCTTGAGGTGAGGCGAGGCGAGGAGAAAAATTTGGGCGGGAAGTGAGGTCAGAGCAAAAATGGTGAGGACATTTGCCCACATCTGCATCATAGATAACCATTGTAGAGAGGCAGTAGCAGTAACTTCCTCAGTGCGATACGGGTGTCCGCTATCCGCGTAGTAATTGGGCATGTACATAGTGCGGCCGTGGCAAAATATCATATAGAATACCAACATGAAAGGTTGCAGTTGAGTGGAGTTGAAATTAAAGTGTTAGTGTATGCTGATCATCTGGCATTTTTAACCCAGGACCAGAAGAGAGTTACTACGGTGACGAACGGAATTAACAAGCTCTGCAAAGCGTCCGGTACAAAGATGAACAAGGAAGATTCCGTTGGAATATGGGAAGGGATGTGCGGGTCGATACAAGAACTGTTTGAGGGAATTACATGACGAAATGCAAGAAAAGGTTGCAAGAGGTGGATAGGCTTGGAAGTAAAAGAAATAACCAGTAAATCTGCATCTATTGCTGAAATTGTTACGTGTTTCAGAGAGACTACGCTCCTGTCTAGAAGGCAACTTAAACATAATGTTGTCACGTACAGAATGAACAGGCTCCGAACCGCTTTTTTGCGCTCCTGTTTCATTTGGGTTCGTTGAAGCAGACGACAAGCGCCCGGGTGCTTGAGATTTTCCATTCCCTATTTCCTGTTGAGTGCCTGCAGACGATCTTCGAAGTGTGGGCTGAGAAGCAAAATACGGATTTGCTGTGTTACCCAATGCTACCATTTTGGAAAGTGTAATAGTTTTATAACTGTAATCAACCTTTTTTATTGGTGGACAACTTTCACACGAATATCGGCGGTTGTTTTTGGAAAATGCAGTGCTGTAATGCAGACATCTTCACGGTGAACAGCTCCTATGGCGTCTCTTACAAATTTCCATCTTTTCTATTTGATTCGCTGTTACAAAGAAAAGTCTTCACAACCGCTGTTGTTTCCGCCAACGTTGCTACAGGTTCAAATTAAGAGACCGTGTCCTCCGACTGTGCACTGAACTAAGAAATTTGTCAAGTAAAGTTCGCTTTTCTTACTTCACATTTGTGAAGCGCATGCCGCATTTACTCAACCTCATGATAATTGACATGGACGTGGAGGAGCTAGTTTTCTTCTTTTTTTTTTATTTTTCTCGATGAGTTAGCTCCTCAATACACGTCTCAGTTATGATGAACTTCAGCAAATTCGACATGCACTGCACACTGATGGGGTAAGAAAGAAGCCGTCATTTGGCAAATTTCCGTGTTCAGATCGTAAAAATGACATAATAAAACTTAGATTATATGACATTCGCATCAGGGGGTGGCACAAGGCTGGTAACAACAAATACTGTGGACTCGCTTGATTCTAGACGGCGCAGTTTTTTATTACAATTTAATGACACGTTTTCTGTGACGCCGGGTACGTGCATATGGCAGCAGAGGATCTATCGAAGCACGTGTTGTTCATTGCGAAGGTTCCAGGAAAGTATCTGATGAACGCGACTAAGCGAGACTCCAGGGCCACATCTGATGGATTCAGCGTAAAAGTAGACGTTTGCTGCGCACTTTTCGCTGTGTGATAAACATCCGTCGGGAGAGGGTCCGAAAGAGATAATGGAATGTCGCTAAGTTGTGCAGCTCTCCACGAAATGGCTTCCCAACATGTGTTTTGAATGCTCGGAAAGCATTTCATGACGTAGTATGTTCAGGGACGCTTCCAATAGGCTCTCGCATGTTTACGCATGGAACCACATGTGGTTTCACTGCAGTTCCCGAAACATCTGCGCATAGCAACCAGCGTAGTTTAAAGCTTTAGCGAATGCCTATAGAGAAAGTGTGTTCGTAGTGGAACTTGTGTTCTATTTGAGTGTCACGCAAATGTTTCCTCAACCCATGCTACCTCTGTGACAAAGAAATACTCGCATGTCGGGTCAATATTTCAGTTTCAGTCGCTTGCGCATTGCTCCACTACATCCAACGTACACGTATACCCCTATAGCGTGATCTTACCTCGAAAATGCCGTTACCTGCAACGTGATTCTAAGTGCCACAACTGAAGAAGGTCAAGTTTCCTCTTCCATGCAACTGAAAGTTCGCAACTATGCAGCAAATCGCTGTCATCACACCACGTACGAAAAAGAATATTCTTTAATATGGCGGTTCCATAAACAGCCAGAGGTGTCACTATTCAAGGAGCTCAGAAGGCACTTTTCACTTATCAGGCCATTTTTTTTTTTCAAGCAATCCATTAACCTGCCTAATGCACCATGCGAAGTTATTCATTCAACAGATGAATAAATATCGCAGAATTTGATTTTAAAAATTGCGATCGTGCACCCCGCTGGTTGTTTTAGAAAAACATCGTCTGCTATTTTTCACTCGGAACGACGCCGTAAGCCACAGCGGTTGAAGAAGTATTTCTTTTCGGTTTTTTCTTTTATTTGTCAGATACAGCAAACAAACATTGGGTCACAGACACCGTTCGAGGCATGGTTCAAGGTCAGACCGTGAGATTGTGGAGGCCACCCTCACTGAGGAATCCCTCAACAACGTTAGTCAAAAACTCCGTCAATCTGTCCCCGCTCGAGCTCGCTTTTGTGTCGCGCTCCCTTCCGGAGTAGGTGGGTTGTGCAAATAAACTACAGTTGTCAGTTGAACGCTGGTTTGTCTGTGTCTGTTTTCTATCGCGTTCCTTATCGTGATGATTGTTACTGCTGTTCTGTTGTGTGGCGGCAATGATTATGAGCACAGCGGAACACTAAGCGTTGCTTCAGTTCACGCTTCAAAACGATTGCCGCATTGTTATGGCCACTAATTCACCCATTGTTTCGATTAGCAACTCTGTTAGCCATTCAGTTAATGTCTCATTCAGCTGGAGTTGTGTTCTTGCCGATACGTTGTCCGACACATTCCAGTGAAATCTATTTCAATGCCGTCGCTGGCACGTCGCGGCTGCAGACGTTGACCACAAATAAACCATACCTCTGCCTCCTCTGCCATAAACCTCTGCCATAAAACCACCGCAATTTATGATCAACTCACCAATCGTCCAGGTGAAGAACGGGGGGGGGGGGATTTATTGGCAGAAAAAAAAAAGAAAAAAAGAAAGGGGAAAGGTCAGCCATGCAGCACGCCGGCTTGCTATTCCCTAAAAAAAGGAAAGGGAAAATATAAACAAGAGAAAAGGAAATAAGAAAAAGATAAATGAATAAAAGATAAAAAGAAAAAAAAAAGATAAATGAATGAATGAAAACAAGAAAAATTTAAAAAGACACTCGGCTCACAGGGATCCCAGGAGGCCCGTGTCACACACAAAGCGGAGCAGCGCTTTTGTGACTCTCCACTGGTTAGCTCGCTGCACAGGGCCAAGGAGTGTTGCCAGAGAAACGTCTGTCCGTCCGTCCGTGCACCCAAGCTCTGAGAGGTGTTGCCAGAGCACAGCCCGCTGATGGTGTTGACGCTTACAGTGCAGGAGCTGATGAGAGATATCGTCTTCTACGGCGCAGCAGGGGCAAGTGACAAACGGGAATTAGTCAGGGCAGGCTACGACAGGCAGACATGGACGACAGAGACACGCGAGTTGTTTGATTTCGTCCGAGCTGTCCCGGCGCCTGTTGTTAAGTGACCTACAACGCCTGTTAAGTTTGCACCCACCGTCATGTAAGGTGACCGTACGGCGTACAGCTCATCTTTCTGCATCTCTGCAGAGTCCCAATTTCCCACTCTGAAAGTGGCTACGATTGTCGATATTCCACAGGTACTTGGAAGTCCTGCATTACTCACCACTTGGTAGGGAGGAAGCAAGGAAAAAGAAACAAGAAAACCGGTCACCGCTGACCGCGACAGAAGCTCGGTCGCCCCTTTGAACAGTAATGACATCACCGAAGACGTTTTCTCCTCCTCCTCCTCGTTTGATCCTGCGGAGAGAGTCGAGCGGGAACGCGCAGGGCGATGTTCGAGTGTGAACATGAACATGATTAAGAACGCAGAGGGACAAGGAAGACACACACACACGGAGGCGTTCAACTAGTCCTTGTCCCTCTGCGTTCTTAATCATGTTCAGTCCCAGCGAACACGCTCTACACATTCTCACATGTTCGAGTGTGTGTGTTTTTTCTCCGAAAAATATCGCACTCAGAGAAAATTTGTGTGTTAATCATGAAGTTAAGATACCTGCCTTCACAATGCGTCTGGAATTGATTTTTTTTTCTATGGCTTTCTGCGCTCCTTTAAATCGATTGGCCTCAACCGTAGAACGGTTCCCCGCGAAATACTCATGACCAGAATTCAGGGACATCTCCTTTGATGCAGGTTCTGCCTGTAGTATAATAATGTGACTCTTTAGCGATGTTGTCACTCGTATAAAATCGCTTCTAACTGGCGCTGCTCCGCAGAGGAGAAAAACACGACTGCTCTCTTAGGAAGACAGACGAACACTACTTTATTGTACAGCAGACAGATATAGAAGGGCGTACATTGGGAGATATCACCAAGTCCAATTCGGTTAAAGTCACGTTCCAGGCCCCAACCTGCCGCGTATTCGGTTACATACGCGGTCTCCTGTTTATGTCTGGCCCTTAAGGGGTCGTCTAACAAATGTCCGTTCGATTCGTTCGTTGTTCTGTTTTTGTATCATCCTCTCCCCCCCCCCCAAATGAGTTTGATAACTCATTTCTTCTACAGACATTCCAATGGGAAGAGTAACTGCACTGGTCTTCGTGTGATACGACCAGACGGCAACTTGATGACACAGGAACGAACTTGGCCGTCCCTTCCCTTGTAGAGCTCCAGTATTCGAACTAATTTCCACAAGTGACGTGAAATCTTGTCTTCATGTAGGAGAGCTACGTCCCCCTCCTTGATCCCCACTGGGTTGTTCACTGTGGCAACGTGGGCATATTTCAACTCCAGCAGATATTCGCGTCTCCATAGTCGCCAAAATTGGTCGGCCACAGTTTGGAGGTGTCTCCATCGCTTTCTTAGCTCTGCTGCAGTCGATGGCATAATAGTGCTGGGTGGTGGCGAAGGTAGTGTAGTCAAAGTACGCCCGATCAAAAGGTGTGCCAGGGTCAGTGCACTTGGCTCGGTCGGTGAGGTGAAGAGGTAGGTTAGTGGACGAGAGTTAACGGTTGCCTCCGCTTCATGCAAGACAGTTGTCATCTCCTCAAATGTCAAGCATTGTCGTCCGAGAACTCGTCGGAGGCACTGCTTTACAGTTCTAACCATCCTCTCCCAAAATCCGCCCCACCAGGCGGCACGTTCAACGATGTATTTCCAGTGTATCCGGTGTTCGGAAGCGAAGTTTTGTACCTCTTCGTTTCGGATAACGTTCCATAAATTGCGGATGTCACGGTCCGCTCCCTTGAATGTGAGGGCGTTATCGCTGTACACTGTTGAGGGCACTCCTCTTCGTGAAATGAAGCGTCGAAACGCCATTACGAATGCTTTAGAAGTCAGGTTGGACACCAGTTCAAGGTGGACGGCCCTTCAGGTGGCACAGGTGAACAGAGCTATGTATGATTTCACCTGTGTGTCGCTCACCTTTACATATAGTGGACCGGCAAAATCGATTCCAGTGGTGTCAAAGGGATGTCTCCGCTCAAGTCGATCGGCAGGTAGAGGCGCAGTGGGCGCTGTTGCATGGCATGCCCGAAAGCGAACGCATACTCTGCATTGGTTTATGACTGTTTTTACCAGTTGCCTGGCTCGAGTGATCCACCACTTTTCACGTATCTCCGACAGCGTGGCCTGGAGACCTCCGTGTAAAGTGCGACGATGTGCCGCCTCCACGATGTGTCGAGTTAGCTCATGCTCCTTTGGCAGCAGAATGGGGTGTTTGATGTCTTCGGATTCTTGAGCGTACTGCAGCCTTCCAGTGAGTCGCAGGAGTCCATTCCCGTCGACGTATGGCTGTAGCTCCGCTATCCTTGACGACTTAGTAGTGTAGTGCCAAGCCGTGGGAAAGGGCTAGCACCTCATCTGCGTAAGCATCGCTCTGTACTTGTTTGACGCAGAATATTTCGGCTCTGTCCATTTCCTCAGCGGTGAGTGGACCGTTCTTGAGGTTTCCTCGTCGGCAGTTTTCCGCAAACCGAAAGATCCATGCCGTGACTCGCAATATGCATTGGTAGTTGCTGTAATCTTTGGGATCCAACAGCAAGTCGGTTTTTGTCTGCACGTGGTTCACGGCGACGTCTTGTACTCGTTGCTCTTCTTGTACCATGTCGGGCTCTGTTTCCAGTGTACTCGTTGGTGGCCAGAGTTCGGGTGCATTGCGCATCCATTCTGGTCCGATGAACCACTGTTTGTATTCCGCCAGGACGTCCACTCTCAGTCCCCTAGTAAGAGCGTCGGCTGGGTTTGAAGCCCCAGGGCAGTGTCGCCATTGTGATGGGTCACTGTTGCTTTGGATCTCCGTTACACGGTTCTTGACGAACGGTTTCCACCTGCCTGAGTCTCCCTTGATCCAGCTGAGGACGATAGTGGAATCCGTCCAGTGGTGGTGGTGGTGGTGGTGGTGGTGGTGATAGGGCTTGCCGTTGTCGGCCTCACGTATGTGGGCAACGTCACGACTCACGCCCTGGGGAATGTGCGTCCTGGGCCGACTTCTAAGGGAACTGTGCCGACATATGTCTGAAAGCGTCTGAGGTCCGTCCGTCCAGTAGGTTGGTTGGCCTGACATGATTTGCAGCGAATCACGCACGAGCTTGGCAATTCGAATCCCGATCACCGCTCAGTTCGAGACGTGGCAGAGTGAGCTTCTTGATGGGTGCCACGCGGGACTTTGCGAACAGCAGCCCCACCTTGACAGCTCCCAGGTCGTCTACCGTCCGTACGAAGACGCAGGCACCGTAGGCTTGGGGGCTGGCGTCGCTAAATATATGTAGCTCTGCCGTGTAGCCGGTCCCATTCACAGGTGTAAGGCATCGTTCCAGTGAAATGATTCCGAGCTTCGGCAACTCCTCGTACCATGATTTCCATTCTTGTAACAAGTCATCTGGGAGCTCGGTGTCCCCCCCAGTCCAGTCCTCGCTCCCATATTCTCTGGAATAAAATATTCGCTCTGATTCTATAAGGAGCGAGGAAACCGAGCGGGTCAAAGATCTTGCCACATGTTTGCAACACGCTGCGCTTCGTCGGCGTTGCGGCGGTCATAGTGTCCAGTAGATGTTCGGCAGAAAACCTGAAGTTATCACCAGTTCTGTCCCAAACGATGCCAAGGACTTTTCTGTCTTCAGTATCTCCCAGCCGCTTAATTGTTCACGTTGCAGTTGTCCGTGTTCGGCTCTTCGAAAACACTTTGCAGCTCCATGGCACTCGATGACCACTTGGTCAGCTTCATCCCCGCCCGTTGCATTATGGCCTGCGCTCCCGCGGTGATTCTCCTTGCTTTCTCCGGCGTATCGGCACCCATGAGCAGATCATCTACGTAAACGGAGTTGGCCAAAGTGATGGCAATGTCCTCGTCGGGTCCTTTCGTGTTTTGCAGATTATGTTGCAGAGTAGCCGCAAGCAGAGATGGGCTCGCGGAAGTCCCGAAAGGCACGCGGGTCATTCTCCAATGTTCAAGTGCTGGCAATGGGGCACCAGGAAAAGGCGGGCTGGAGAACCAGAGAAAGCGCAATGCATCTCTATCTGATGGTCTGATGCTGATTTGCAGGAATGCTTTCTGAATGTCTGCCGTAATCGCAATCTTGTACATGCGGAAGCGCAGCAAAATGGGTATCAGATCGGAATTAAGTTTTGGACCCTTTTCAAGATGGTCGCTCGAGGACGTGGCTGCGTGACCGTGAGACGAGGCGTCGAAGACGACCCTGCATTTCGCCACCTCGAGGTTATCGGGCAAGGTGGCCATCCCTGCTTTCCATGGCAGAGCAACTTGGTATCGACCATCGGCGAACGTGATATTTTCCTGGAATTCCTCCATGACGGATGAATCGATTAGCGTATTGTTCTTTTCATCGTCGACAATTACCACGCTCTCCAACTCCCAGAATCGTTTCAGATAGTCCGGTGGGGGTTTCTCTGTTACACCCACACGCAACACACACACAGCAGTTGTTCTGTCGATGCCGAGGTGGTCAGATAACGTCGTTGGTCCCTGAAACGTCCATCCAAAAACTGTCGAGATTGCCACCAACTTGTCGTTGTCCTTGCTTCGGCAGACTTCACCACTCAGCAGCCGCCACATGTGGTCACACCCAATCAAAACGCTGATTCCAGATTCGCCGGGAATATTTGGGCACGTCACCTCGTCTGCAATGAATCCTTTGTGACGGCGGACCGAACGTATGAATTCATTATCCTTCGGTGTGGCAGTGAGGTCTTCACAGATAGATGGGATCGTCAGGGCCTCGATGATGTACGCTTCGGAGTTGTATTGGCTATGGAGCACTAGCTGCACAATCTTCACCTTTACCACTGGTCTTCTAGTGGTGGTGTCGTTGGCAAAGGTAATGAGTTGCAGTGACGCTTCCCCCACCACCTTGAGCTTGAGTCTTTTCGCTACATCGTCGCGCACGAAGGTACGCTGGCTATCTCCGTCGATTAGACCCCGGAGATACGTGGTCTTTGAACCGGAGGTTAACCATGCTCGAAACGTTTGCAGTAGGACGTTGGAGTCCTGCCCTACTGGGGCAGTATTTATCGCTACAATATTTGTACTCTCCACTTTACTTTCGTTTTTCTCGCCTGTCTCAGGTGGGGAGCACATGGACGAAGCATACCGTTTTCCGCACTGATCGCAAGTAATCCTTGCACGACAGTCCTTCGAGCGATGGCCTCTTTTTGTGCATCTAAAGCAGCGCATATTTTTTGCTAACTTGTTCTTCTTTTCGGAGGGAGAGAGGCGGCCTTGGCACTGTGGCGCTGCGTGATCGGAAGCGTCGCAGAAGAAGCACTTGCTCTACAACTGCACGCCGTTCTGCAGCACTGCACCCGTTGGAATAAAGCTGCTCGATTTTTTGTCGGATCCACTGCTTTGTTTGGATTTTGGTTCCGGTCTCGTACTCATGAGCGTTCCCGACTCTCAATTTAAATGCGAAGGAAATTCAGTACCTTTGTTAGTTCCTCGTCTGCTTCAGACTCCGATCCGCTGGTCGATTCTTGTTCGTCGGTCGACGTATACCTGGCCAACCGATGATACTCAACCACCATACCCTGCGGCAGCGACGTAAACAGAATGTCAACCATCATTGAGGCGTAACTTTCACTTGAAACGCCGAGGGCGCGCAGTCCGCGTACGTGGTTCTGGACGTGGTCGTACAACTTCCTCAGTCCGTGTACGTCGCCGGTTGATCTCATGGCAGGCAGATTGCGAAGCTTGGACAAATGTTCCCTCTCGATGCGGCTCCGATCTCCGAATCGCTCCTTCAGGATCTCTATGGCGTCATCATAACAGGACTCCGTAGCCTGAAGTCCCACGATGGCTGAAGCAGCCGATCCTCGGAGTAATGAACGCAGGTAACTTCTCAGCCTTCGCAAGGGTGGTGTTGTCGTGTATGGTCGTCTTGTAGTGCTCCCAAAATGCTTGCCAGCGTGTTAACTCGCCAGCAAAGCACTGCAGCTGTAGTTTCGGGAGCTTAGCTCCAGCGCGTGGTCTTTCCGCTCCTGATGATGTGAGCACAGACGGGTTCTGAGTTCTCGGTTGCTCGGTGACCTGCATGTCGGCAATCCTCGTTCGAAGTTCCGCTATAGCACCATGAGCTTCGTCCTCGTAGGCGATGATGGTTGGGTACTCTTCCTGGAGCTCATCTGGTTTGAGTAGTGGTTCAACATCTTTGTTAATCTGTCGTAACTCTGTATCGTTAGAGATGAGTCGGGCGAGTAGGCTCTCTAGCATTGTCTTGTGGACGTTGTCTTGTGCTCGAAGTTCCGCCAGCTCATTGACCAGTTTCGTAACTTGTGCTCGTCGCTCGGCTCTTTTGCTCTTTATGTGGTCCATGTCGTCTAGATGCAGTTGGCCTTTCTGATTGCAGCGCAGTTAGTCCCGGGTTTCGGCACCATGTAGTATATTAATGTGACTCTTTAGCGATGTTGTCACTCGTATAAAATCGCTTCTAACTGGCGCTGCTCCGCAGAGGAGAAAAACACGACTGCTCTCTTAGGAAGACAGACGAACACTACTTTATTGTACAACAGACAGAAATAGAAGTGCATACATTGGGAGATATCACGAAGTCCAATTCGGTTAAAGTCACGTTTCAGGCCCCAACCCGCCGCGTATTCGGTTACATACGCGGCCTCCTGTTTGTCTGGCCCTTAAGGGGTCGTCTAACAAATGTCCATTCGATTCGTTCGTTGTTTTGTTTTTGTGTCACTGCCTGATAGCAGAAGACCGTGTAGAAAAGCCAACTTGAAAGAAAAGTATGAGGTGAGGAGGATGGAAGATGGAAAAAGGCTTGGGCAGACGAGAAAGAGAATTTGTACAAGATATCGCGCGCGGAGCCTGGCTATCAGCGGCAATTGCTAATGCAGAATGTGAACGTGATAATCAGCTCTGATAACTTTTGCAAAGCCTTTCTTTGCTGTACTGCTGCTCAGAATTCTGGGCTGCTACTCGTAGCGTGTGGAACGGGATGACCGGCACTCGTAAGGCTTGTTAATATCCAGTTTTGTTTTCTGTGTGGGAAATGGTGATGCTGTCTACGATGAGAAATGTGCGTCCTGGGGCGACTTCTAAGGAGACTTGCCGGTGTATGTGTGACAGCGTTGAAAAAAAAACTCAAATTATGATGAAACAAAATTATACTCTGTAGTATACGAAGATGAATTCAGTAGCTGCACTTCGCTTTTGTACTTGTACCTTGTTACTCGTTATCACTGTATCATTCAGTCCAGTTTGTTCTTGGTCTTATCATGAGGACATTTCAATGCTTAATTCCAAATTTTGCATGTTACAGTCTCTTCCCGCCACCATCAAGAAGGTTTGTCGGTTATCAACACCCTCCCCTAAAAAATGAAAACAAACAAACAAACAAGCGGAATAGTGCTTATTTTCAGAACATCTATAGGTGGCAGCAGACACAAAACGCTTGACACAAAAAGTGATTGGTAAACCAACACCTCCTAGATAGCGTCGGGCCTGCGCGCTTACGTCATCTATGAAGGTCTTTCCTGCTTTGCGATCTGCTTCGAGCTTTCTTCTCGTTCGCTCTTTCATTTACTTCAATGCAGCATCCACAATAGTAACAGCTTGCCTTCCTGCGTGACGTAGGGTGCGGGCCTTCTTCTTATCTTGGAGGTGATGACTGTTGAGTAAACTCTGCTCAAATAAGTCGAGAAACCGAGAAAAAGGAAGAAAGGTGCAATCGCAAACTGTGGTGATAAGATGGCAGAGAGCAACGGACGTCATATCAAAGTTTCCTTTCACCGCACCAAGAGTAGAGTCGCGCAAACGCCCGTGATGTTTCCCGCAGATAATCGCCATTCTTCTGGAATTTTTGCGGGCGTCTAATTCGCTTTATTGTGAAATGAGGTCAACATTATAGAAAATTTTAGCAAACCGTTCATAACGTGTCTTGCCTGAACGTGGCTTGCCAGTGGATAAGATTCTGGGTCTTACATAACTGCAAATTGGCACCGACAACCATGATAACCTTACAAACGGTCTGCTAAAACTGCTTTTATGCGCTTGCTATTGATAACCTGAAATACGAGACTTCAACTAGCAAGCAACGACAGTTATCGCAGTCCCATATGAAGACACTTTGTAATATGCGAAAAGCGGTAAAGAAAAACACGGATGCAAGTACAAGTTTTCTCACCCGTCGGATGCACTGTAATGCTTAATCCGCAGTCTCCGTGGGACGTGCATGACTTGACATGACAGTTTGATTAAAATGCATGCGAAGTCGTGTGAGTTCGAACGAGAGCACGTTCTTAAGGGTGAACAAAAACAAATCAAAAATGAAACAAGAATTCCGTCCCCACGCGCCTTGCTGTTGTAACGATGGCGGTTAAAGATGCTCTGTCTGGCTGTTGTTCTGCATTCTGGAAAGCGCGGGGTGATATACGTTTATTTCGAAAAGGTCAGCCTGACCGAAGGTCGGCTTGCTATTCCTAAAACAAAAACATAGCACAAAGATCAAGCAAGACCGAATATAAGATAACGAGATGGGGTGAAGTGTAGATGACATGAAAGGTCAACTCATAATTTGTTCATGAGACTACTTTCTATAACGATGTAGTAGAGTCTGATGCAATGAAAAGTGATCTACCTTTCACATACTAGTCATGTCATGTCATAGTGCCTAATAATAGGCCATCCAGGATGAAAATTGTGATGCTTTTGCCTTGCCGTAATCTTAAAACTCCCGTCATAAAAAAGAAGAAAGACACGACCCTCAGATCGAACCAGGGAACATGAAACCTAGAATTGACATCTGCATCACTGAACCGCAAGCCGAGAATGTTGTCATCGTGAGGGACCAAGACGCAACCGCTTTGGAACGCGCACCCAGCGGCCGTTACGGCTTTCGTCGTGTAAAAAAAAAAAAAACTACGTTGGTAATAAATCTCCACATTTCCTGAGAAAAATTTGAACGCTTAATTCCAGATTTGTAGAGCAGAACCCTGAGAAGTCTAGTCAGCAAGAATCGAAACAGTAGTACATTTCTGTGCTGTTGCACAGAAATTGTTGTGCCTGTTGCTGTCACCTTCAAGAATGAAGATACAGACGCTTCGCAGGTCACACTGATCTTGTCAACACTTCTTTGGTCGTGGGAACAACATTGGAGCGGCCCGCAGTTGGGCACAAAGTTGCAAAGCGTAAGAGACAACTTCACCTTTCATCTCAGACATGGGCATTTTCTGCAGAACCCATTGTTTTGGCCAAGTACGAGAAAAATAGCGCACCAATGCATACTGCTACGAAGCAACACGGCTAAAATAAGTCCTCCAGGAATAAAACTGTGACGTTCTCGCGCTTCCATTCCACTTGTACGCCATCGAAGGGCTTCCTACAACAACACCCATGTGTGCGCATTTCTCTCTAAAGGTCAGGGTCAACAGATACTGTAACAAAACCAGATGGGATGCATTGCTTCAGTGGAGGCAGCGAGTACGCCGGTCAAGCCAACTTTAAGGAGCTGTGTCCCGCACTTCTGGGAATGCTTTGGGAAGTTATTATCAGTGTGTGCAATATAATTACGTGAACACGCTCTGTTGTGTTGTCAGATGTTCATAAAACCGAACGGAATTGGCGATAAACAAAAAGTCTACTTATAAAATGTTCTCAAATACGTTAACACAAACGAATTCACCGAACAGCGACATCTTAATAATTAATATGACAAGAGATAACGCTTCAAAATTCGTGTTCCACCCGCGGGTGCATAATGTACCAACCATGCTCTCAAAACTATAACTCAAGAAATGAGGTCAAAAGCAGATACTAAATCTAAATAAGCAGAGAAAAGTTCAACTGATGCGTAACGGGAACTTCCCTGCTACACGCCGCTGCAAAGCGGAGAAGCCACTTTGACTGTTTTCGAAATTTTATCATCTGAGCCAAGTTCGTCGCACAAGGGAACCGCAGAGGATTGAGTGACTCTGGCACTTATTCTAAATGTTGAATCTAGCGGTACCCTACAATGCATATCCACGGGAATATTACAGTGCATCATAGATTATCAGAAATATTAAGCGACGAAATCGTTTCCTTCGTGAAAATCCCCATACCTCCCGTGTATTAACAGTCCGAAAAGCGGGATGTCTAGGGAACCAAAGGTCTTTCATCTATACCGGGTGTTTCCGTTAAATCCCCGGGCAATATAATTCGCGAACCGGTGCACCAATCGAATAACTTTCCTTTTTACAAGTATCTGTCCAATACCGCCTACAAGATGCGCACCGCGTGAATGATCGGGAGGCGCTCATTATTTAAATAAAAATTCAAATGAGTTTCGTGAAAAAAGCTAACCTCTAAAGCAGGGCGCCGTCGGCATTAAAATGGGTACTACCCCTTCTGGGACCTTCCGTAGATTCCTTTTAGAAAAAAATCTGCAACCGAAGCGGGTCACTTGTTGCAGTAATTAATTGGTTTCGGTTTACATATTTTTCTCGCGGCTGGTCGCCGTGAAGCGCAAAAGGACGCTCTTTCACTCCCATGACCACCAATGAATTACGTCCTTACACCAATGAACTACGTCCTTTTGCGCTTCGCCGCGACCAGCCGCGACAAAAGTACTTAAACCGAAACCAATTAATTACTGCAACAAATGACCCGCTTCGGTGGCAGATATCTCTCTAAAAGGCGTCCACTGAAGGTCCCAAAAGGGGTAGTACCCATTTTAATGCCGACGGCGCTCTGCTTTAGAAGTTAGCTTTATTTCACGAAACTCATTTGAATTTTTATTTAAATAATGAGCGCCTCCCGCTCATTCACGCGGTGCGCATCTTGTAGGCGGTATTGGACAGATACTTGTAAAAAAGAAAGTTATTCGATTGGTGCAGCGGTTCGCGAATTATTTAGCCCGGGGATTTAACTGAAACACCCAGTATAACGCTATTTTTCGTTTGTATAAGCTTAGTATAGATGTCAAAACGTGTATCCTCGGGAATATTACGATACCCTGGATAGAATAGCTGCGACAGCACTTTTCTATTGTCTTTTGGCGGTAAGTTTCACTCAACTTGCGCCCTGGACGTGAGAGGGCGCAAGGCGTCACTGTCCACGAAAGCTGGGGATGAGGTGTGAATGCGCCACGCGCAGCGGTTGCTGCGCTCTCAAACGCGCTGCCAACGAATTAGTTTACGTATTATATGACGTAGAGCCGTGCACGGGCCCACGACGCGGCCCGACAAAGTACGCCAGCACAGCGGTCAGCTCCGGGCCCGGGCGGACAAACATGTTTACAAGAGTCCGGGTTACGCAGCTAATTCGGCACGATGGAGGACTATTGGTTCATATCATCACGGGCTTGCGTCATTCCTGTGCATAAACTAAAAAAAAAAAAGGACGCTGCATTATTCGATCCTCTACAACCTTCTGAAGGCCACTTCACATTGCTCCTGACTCCTCACATATTTCACAGTGACATGCGCAAAGCTTGGTGAAAGGGTGAGGATTGGGAGAAGCAGTTTGTCGACAAAATCCTCTACATCCAGAAAAACTTGTAGTGTAACGATAACGCACTTGCCGTCGTGCGTTTTGGATTTAATTTGGTCTCCTCCTCTAGCGTTGTTGTATGGGCCTTGTCTTCTCTTCTTATCAATTTACTTACAAATTTGTTTGATAAGCGCTAGAAACGCGTAAGTCATGGCTGTAAATGCTAGGCGGGGCTCCATTCACTGAGTCCCCTTGCCGAGCCGGGCGCGTCTCTACTCCACCAGGGCGGGCCGTGTAAAACCTGGAAGGCCCAGGCCGTGGTCGAGTCGGGTCGAAACGGCCGTCATCGGCTGGGAGTGCACGATCAACTTGTAAACATATTCTCCAGGTGCAACCACAGAGCTTCGGCTAATTTCCTTTTGTATATGCACTTGCTGGCTTGCACTGCGGCCTCCACAGGTGTAGCTGTCACAGTGGAACACTGATGTCTCGCTAAGACATGGACGAAGGTGGCTTTTTTATTTTCCATAGATGATGCCCACGTGTCCTTTCAAAACACCACGGAGGGAGGCAAAGGGGAGCCGGCCCTTCATATATTGGAGAACAGCCCCTTGATAACGCGATCCGTCTCCGGCTAGGCCGTGTCCTTGAATGCGCGGCCAATAAAACGGTCGCCGAGGCAGTATCCTTTGCGGTGCCTGTTCCCGGGAACATTTTCTATTCACAACTGTGTATTGAAGGCACTATCGGGTCTGCTGGTGCAGCATTGGTCCTGTTTGTGTAATTGTGAAGTTTCAGCGTTTACATATAAGCTG
Source organism: Ornithodoros turicata (assembly GCF_037126465.1). Taxonomy (NCBI): domain Eukaryota; kingdom Metazoa; phylum Arthropoda; class Arachnida; order Ixodida; family Argasidae; genus Ornithodoros; species Ornithodoros turicata. The sequence continues at coordinate 4,985,675 of NC_088202.1, read as the reverse complement.
ATAGTATATAACTGTATAGTTACTGGTAAAACACTGGCCACAAAATTTTGAACGCAATTATGTGTTGAAAGTAAACAGGGGCTTCACAGAATTTGTATAGAATTTCAGCCCACTTCGCCCCCCCCCCCAACATTTCTGTATACTCTTTCTCTACAATCTATATACATTTTCTTTTTTTGTATTGGACAGTCCTGGAAATAATTTCTCCTCAATCAACCAAATTTCTCAAAAGGGAATAAAAGGACATCTGTGCACATTTCCTAATCACGGTCTATACAATACTGTTTTTGATTGGGTGTTAGCGCCGCGAAGCAACTGTGGCTATGAGCAGCGTACAGATGTGGACAGACGGAGAGAGGAAGGAGTGTGGTACAGGGGGATTAGTATGCGTCCTGGGCCGACTTCAGGGGGAACTGTGCCGACATTCGTCTGGAAAGTCTTCGGAAAACCCAGGGAAAACCTCAGACAGCACAGCCGGCGGTAGGATTCGAACCCACCACCTCCCAGTCTTCAGCACGACCTTGGTTACCACCAACGAGCGGACGCCTTAGCCCACTCGGCCATGCCGCTGATCTATACAATATGTATATGTAGATTTGACTACCCGTTTTCAATGCATACTGGTCACCAGGTATTCAAAGGAATTATGTTGAAAATAAATAAGGGCTACATGGAATTTGTATACAAAATCAGCAACTCTACCTACATTGCTGCGTACTATTTCTATAGAGTGTACACTTTTTTTTTTTGTAGGGGATGCAGGTCAGTTTGTACAAATTGCTGTGCTCAAGTCTCAGCGGATCTCGCCTTCACTTCCTCGGGTAGGTACTATATGTACGTGGGACTGTAGAATAATTGTTTGTATCAAAGAAAGGTCCATAACCTCCGCAGGATACCGCAGTCAGTTCTCTCAGGGTAGCTTCCATGTCCTTCTGTCTTCTTTTTAAAGACCTACCTTCGAGGCTTTTGTTTGCAGCGGCCGAACACGTTTTTGGAAGTAAATCAGATGGGACTCCAGATGATGGCGCAGTATTCCAACTCAGGCAATACGAGAGTTTATAGAGTGCGCAGAAGCCATGACACGGCATACCGGCAGGTTTTCGCATTAGCCCGAAAAATGCAAAAAACATACGCCGGTCAAATATTTAAAGCTATTCGGACTTAATCCGCTTTTGGAGGTTCATGCAATCGAGAGCTGAGCACGGAAAGCCATACACTGGTGAGTGGATGGCGGCGTTAGTTGGCTTTCGTGTCTAGATTGCCTGGCATCGCGGGTTAGCAGATCCTAGAATAAGGAAGGGTGAATGACGAAAGACACCGAGTTTTTGGAGAAATATAAAACGCCCAAGAACAACTCTCCGGATACGACCAAAAAGTAAACTCCGAACAGAACCCTAGACATACCACTTGACGTCATGGCTGCGTAATCCCCTCAGCCAGTTTGCCCTTTTACAAACACAGTCGGTGTTCGTCTAACAGTCGCACTCCATTCAATAGCACAGGCCGAGGAGCTGCGCCTTAGTAACTTCCTGCATTGGCGTGTTGTGGGCTCTGTATGCAGCTTGTGTCATACACGCTCCATGAACCGAAAGCAGTACTTGTAAGCCTTCGAGAGGTGTGTGTGTGTGTGTGTTTTCTTTTTCTTGTAGTTGCACCATATCAAAGAATTTCCGAGAGCCGTATACATGCCGTCTCTGCTGGTGAGTTACACGGCAGGCAGATATGCTCTAGAAGATAGAATATAACTACTATATGTCTATTTTCCTAAAAATAATTATCTTCAATTAGCGGCATTCAAGTAAAAGTGAGATAGCAGAATTGAATACATTCCTCGTTGGAGGCCATTTTATTTTAAAAAAACTCCTGGAATGAGACATTGGCGTTGGTGCATCGTCGGGATTTTGCAAGGGGGGGAAGATGATGTCCGCTTGCTCCTATAGCTCAGATTAAAAACGGTATATATGCTGCCCTCACAGTTTTTTTTAATCTGGTGCAGCTAAAAAAGGAGAAAAAAAAACATATATCAAAGGCACTTTCTCGAATGATCTTTATTTCTTCGTTTTGGTCCGTCTACACAGTATATTATCTAGAAACTAACTCCTGTTCAGCTTTAAAACCTGCGGCGAAAGACCATTCGTAGTACCAGGGTTGGGCTCCGAAAATAATAGAGTTTCCGATTCTGTTCCTTCACATGTTCCATCTTCCATCGTTTCCTTTACATCCTTCTGTGCATTCTCGGCATTACTTGGTGTCGTGACGGGGTGTAGAGGGGAAGGACCCCGGAAAAAACGCCCCCGGAGAATATGGCCTCAGCAAACATGTCCCCGCAGAAAAGGTCCCTAGACAGAATGTCGCCGAAAAGTTGTTACGTGTAACGTGTGTTGTTAAGTTGTTAGGTGCTTCAACTGGTGGAGCGACTGATAGCGCAAACTATATCAGCGAGAAAGTGTTTCAGTGGCTGTTTTAGTGCATCTTAGAGATCGTCTAATAATATATTGCCGCTTTTTACATTTGCAATGCCGGTCTACAGCCAGTAATGGCTAGCTTGCATGGATTCTGTAAAGCTATGACATACGTGTAAATATAAAAAGTAAGGCTTAAGGTAATAGGTTCTTCCCTATAGGTGTTTCTGCCCGTTTTGTATGTTTTCCACATGCACTTCCAATGGGTATTCCATTATTTATATCTCCACAATAAATTTTACGAGAAAATGCAGGTGATGCATCCTGCCCGTGTTACAACCTGCCCGGCTACTGGGGCGTATTGTAACACTTGACGGGCTCCGCGCAAATGGTTTGTTTGGTTTTTTTGAAAGCCAGCTTTAGTTTAATACGTGCGTTGTGTAGCGAAAAGATGGCACTAAAATCCAGCGTTGGTTTCATCAGCCTGACGAACGTCCTTTCCTCACAGCAAAATCAGAAGCAAAAACTGACAACTCTCCCGGGTCTCCCCTATGTCTTGCAAAATCCAAGCATCACTAGTTTCCAGGGGAACTTTTCTCACCGGTTATTGACCTGCAAAGCGAAGCGATCTTGTTCTTAAGGGGAGACACATGATGGTTGTGCTGGATGCCGACGTCAGCTTTTGTATCATAACTATTTACGTGTGCCATGCGAACAAACTACCAGTTGAGATTACGCAGTCGTGCTGTCGCCTGCGGCCTGTTTCTATTTACGCTGCGCTTCCAACATGAATCAATGCCAACTATACCCCGTTTCCAGACAGGCCTTAGTACACCGCAAGTACAGCGCAAACAACTGAAACTGAAACCTGACCCAGCCTGTCAGTCTTTGGTCTTCGTCTTAGCCGTAGCATCACTGGAGAAAGATTTCCGTGACACTCAAATAGAACCCGAGTTACAGTATGCGCACTCAGTTTCTCTAAATGGGTTCTCTAAAGCTTGGATGCATTAATATATGCTGGTTGCTATACGCAGATATTCGGGAACTGCAGTGCAACCACAGGTGGTTCGACGCGTAAACATGCCACAGTCTATTCGACGCGTCCCTGAGCCTTATGATGTATTACCTGACGAAACGCTTTACTGAGAATGCGAAACACATGCTGGGAAGCTATTTCGTGGGTAGCTGCAAAATTCAGCGAAATTTCATTAACCGTATTGGACCCTTTCTCGATGGATGTTTATTACGCAGCCAAAAGTGCGCAGCAAACGTCTCATTTTACGCTGAATCCATCAGATGTGGCCCTGGAGTCCCGCTTTGTGGTTCATCAGGTAATTTCCTGGAACCTTTTTTGGAACTTTCTTCGAAGCGATTTCACGATTCTTCCCAGGAAGTCTATCAGAAGCTCTGACACCATGTTCTGCCTGTGTACCATCTTTGTCTTCGCTCTCATCTTTAGTAAGCCATAATTGACATGAGGAGATAAAGCACAATGAACGAATTTCATATGTGTACGGTCATCTATTGTGTGCCAATGCATTCACGTTGATGCATGCTGACTTTAGAGAATAGGTTTGCAAAGCTCTGAAGGTCTTCTAGCGGATGTAGCCCTTGAGAGTGTGTTTCAATGAATCCTACTTCTATGCGAATGAGAATCGTCCTTAAATTTTCCATGACATAATTTAGATTGCCAAAAAGGAAAGGGCGCAGACGAGCTAGTATACATGACGAACAAGAAAATTGAGAGAAATCACGTAAGCAAGGAAAGACGACACAAATGCTCCCTTTATTTGGGAAAAGTGACTTCTTTTATTGTTATCTGCGCCAACACGATCATCTAATCAAAGAGGCGACGCAACAAGGGAAGTGATGCCCTCGGACGTTCGTCGACGCAAACACGGCCACTTATACGCTCTTCAAAGTATCACCGCCCCAGTTGACTTCATTTTTTCAGCACACAGTGAGCATGCGCTAGGAGACATGTGGGCCCCGCTACTGAGCTATGCTCATCCTGGAACTTCCACATGAAGATAAAAAACAAAGCGCGAAAAGACACTACGGAAGAAGAGAAGACGGGACATGCGCTGACTCCAACGAACAGTTTAATGACACATAAAACTTGCCGTGGGCTTGCCGTGGATAACTTCATGACCCTTTTGGAGTTCTATTTGGGAGCGACGGTAGTGCAGCATGAGGATAGGCTGTTTTGGCAGCGTCGGGGTATTGGCATCGGGTCGTGTGTCGCGCCGGTATTGTGCGACATTTCCGCGGTGGATAGTGGGGTGAGATCTGTTCTGGATGATGGTTGTGTGCTTAGAATTTGTCGGTACGTAGCCGATTTCCTGGTTGTCGTGGGGCGGCGCGCTGATGATTGCTATGAGAATATTGTTAGTGCTGTGTTACACCAATTTGACCGTGGGGGGAAAGGGTTGTCGTCCACGTCAGAACTACAGGTGAACGGGCGTATACAGTTCTTGGACCTTAATATTCGTGTTGGGGAGAATCGCTTGTGTTGGGCCTACCACCCGAAGGCAAAGAAGGACCTGTTGCCTTATGACTCTGCCCAATCTAAGTCTGTGAAGCGCGCTATTGCTTTGCACTGCTTGGAGTCTGCTTTAAAGAAGTCTTGTGAGCACGTTATGTTGGAGAGTTTCGCGGCCCAGGTTGATAGGTTGAGTGCGGCTTTCTCACACGGGTGTTGGCGAGTGTCGCCGAAGGCCTTCTCCAAAAGGTCAAAGGCAAAGTGCGCAAACCTAGGGGGGAAGTTGTGACGGATTCTACTAGATGTATGGTTGTTCCGTACGTGCACAGAGTATCGCACAATTTGAAAAGAGTGGCTAATAGGTACTGTGTGCCTATGGTGTTTTCGGCACCTTGCAAGCTCTCGGGCCTTTGTTCGAAAGTTAATCGTAGTAAGCCTAAAGTCTCTTGTGGCAAGAGACATGAGCACCAGTACGTCAACTGTGCTGTGGGGGTTTACGAGATCCCGCTTACATGCGATAGGGTATACATTGGCCAGACTCAGTCAAACATCGGCAGGATTGAATCTGTCCAGAAGCGTGCTCACCGTTTTATTTTCGACCAATATATTCCTCGAAACTCGATCATGTCATTGCACTCATCGATAAATCAAGAACCCTTGTCCGCACGCAGAAAAATTCACCGTCTTAAAATTTTCTGCCTTCTGATTAACAGTAGGTTATCATTACCTCCAGACCTCTATGTAACCTTTACGCAAACACGGGCTACAAGACACACCCATAGTAAATCACTAATAGACTTTTGCGCTACCAGCAACTGTTTCTTTTATTCGTTCTCCCCACGCACGGTACGCGAATGGAATCAGGATACTGTCTCATATGTTACAGTGTTCTCGTTCTTACATAAAATCGAGGCAATGTATTGTTGTTGAATGTTTCTTTGATGTCCTCCCCACTTGGACTGCCTTCATAGACTGTAGTATAAATAAATAAAATAAATAAATTACGCCTTTGTGGAAAAGCAGACGGATGCGTCTTTTTTATTTTTCTACCTATCGTACAAGTCTGAAAATTCTACGGGTCTTGTTACATAGAAACTTCCTGTTGAAACCTCATCGATACGCTCATTTATCTTCTAAGGTACCGTGGCTCTTCTGGCTGAAGCTCCACCAGAGCCTCTGCCAAAGCCAGAAGGGGGGGGGGGGGGGCCTTGCGCACACGTGAGTATCGTAATTCTTTTAGAATGTCTGCACAAAATGGATTAATAAAGCAATGACACCGGCAAGACGAGCACAGCGCAATATCTTCTGAGCACACACCTTTAACAGTAGCGCTCTTTGTGTGTTGACTGTCATTCGACTTGGGTGCGTCCGGGAACGAGACGCTGCGCCCTCAGCCAATCGTGCAGGAGGAGGAGAATCAAGTTGAACGCCGCTTATTTTGAAAGCAGACGACACATTAACGCGTTGACTATGGAGCAAACGCCTCGCGCATCTCGCCCAACGTACGACCAATATGAAATAACGTTGCAATTCAGGACCGAGCACCGCAATTTATTCACGAGCGTTTCGTCGACACGCACTAAAATAGACAAAACGAGTGGACAGAATTAGCCGCGATATGAAACACCAGCGGATGGGCTGTCAGACAGTTGACAAGCGGAGAAAAGTAAGTTTTAGACAATGCTGTGTATAGTGCTGATGATCTGTGCATTACCGATAGCGAAGTGTAGCTTCTTCGGTGATGCATTTTCCTATTTCGTGCACAACGTAAAAGTTACGGTGCTCATTGCCAGTATGGTGCGATCTAAACACCGGCGCCGACCGTGGCAGTGTTGATAGAAGTCACGCGAACTAACTTGCAGTCATCTCGACAGTTGCTCCGCATAACGACAGGGCCGAGGCTGTCCTTTCCGTGAGCGCCACCGTCACTTACGAGCGACATTCCAATGTTCCAGGCAAGTTGTTCTCATTGAAACGGTTCGTGAACCGAACCGATTAGAATTCATAGGTTTGAACCGCTATCGTTGCCTTCCGGAGCGGAATCGGAATTGGACCTTTACGGTCCAACGCGAACCGATCCGATAACATTTTCGGTTCGACTCTCTGCAGGGTATACAAAATTCTCAAGGCTAGCGTTAGGTTCTGTCACATACCACGTGCGCACACTCCCGGGGGTCACCTTCACGCTACCGACAGGGATCGCAACTGGGTCGCAGGTGCGATATGAAACTAGAGCAGAGGCTGCATGTGGCGGAGACTGTTGGCGGAAGGATTGGTGACGAGGTTTTCGCGTGCGTTGCCCTCACATTAACGAGATTTCTACCTGCTCCAAAATGTTATTTTTTTTAGGTCGCGCTTTACGGGAGGGGTTGAGTGAGCGCAGTTAAAGGAACTGTAAAGTGTAATTTGACTCCTCTGTTTCTGTGTGCGACCTGGTAGTGTTTGCCTGTGTGATGCTGCACACAGAGCCTAAGCACTCAAAGCGCGTTAATTGTTACACAGCATAAATTAGAAAAATTAAATCGTACGGTAGGTTGCGCCCCGCAACAGCTAAAGAAGTTATGACGGGAGTACTCCCGTCACGTATTGCCTAAGTAATACACAATGAACTTATGACCGGCTACTAATCACCAATAAACACTACTTTTAGAATCACAAGAATTACTGGCACAATTATTCAAAATATCGAAGAAACAGTGTCCCAAAATACTGTCAGCGCCCTCTGTTTGCTCTCCTCCCAACCATATCGCACGGCGTGTATTGCGGTCTGGCAATGTTTGTGTACGCAAAGAAGTTCATTTCCTGCAGAAATTGAACAGAACTTCACCTGACAGCGATGCCAGGTATCTAGTGGAATGTTCGGGGAAACACCAAGTGTGCTCTTTCGTCAAGGGACCTTGTATACCACAAGATTCCAACGGAAAATGCGCGGAAACGAAAGTTGTTGCACACGCTTGGTCAAGGCATTCGTGAGCCACACCATATTTGCTCAACCCATTTCTCTGACGAGTCGTACGAAATCGTCGAAAAGGTCGAAAGGGTCGAAAACGTCTCAAACGGACTGCAGTCCCGACACCAGAATTTCTCCTTGTGACGTCTGACGATGCGAACACCAGTCCACACGCGGTACGTATTTACTGATACACAGGAATTACATACAGGGTGTCCCAGAAAACCTGTCATTGAATTATAATAAAAAAACTACGCCACCTAGAATCATGCGGTCAACAGCATTTGTTCTTATTAGGTTTTTGCCACCTCCTTATGTGAAATTCATGTACTCCAAGTTTAATTATGTAAATATTTGCGAACTGAACTCGGAAATTTGCCAAGTAAAGGTCATTTTTTACCCCACCAATATGAAGAGCGTGCCGAATTCACTCAAATTCATGATAATTCACAGTGATATTCACGAGCTATCCCATCGGAAAAAATAGCCGAATATCATGCTTTTCGGAGCACCGGACCATAGCGCGCGATGACTTTTTGAGCGCAATCGCTCTCAGTGCGACGAAAGGAGGTTCCGAAGCCAGCCCGCATAGTGATAGTAGAAAAAGTAACAGTTCCTAAAATTGGGGGAGGGAAAGCATTATCCCAGCGAAAGTCGGACGTGATAAGCCGTGCCTGTTTTATCTCTTTCTGCGATGTCGGGGAGGGCTGGGTTTTTAACCTCCTTTCGTCGGACTGACAAAGATTGCGCTGAAAAATTCATCGTGCGCTATTCTGTGCGACCTCCGTAGAGCACGATGTTCGGCTATTTTTTCCGATGGGATAGCTCCTGAATACCCCTGTCAATTATCATAAATTTGACTCAATTAGACACGCTCTTCACATTGGTGGGGTTAAAAAGTCACCTTTACGAGGCAAATTTCCGACTTAACCTCGCAAACATTTACATAATTAAACTTACGTTACACGACATTCACATGAGGCGGTGGCAAAAACCCAGTAAGAACAAATGCCATTGACCGCATGACTCTAGGTGGTGTAGTTTTTGTATTATAATTCAATGACACGTTTTCTGGGACACCCTGTATATATGGTTCACTTCAAATTCAGATCGATTTTTGTGATGCCTACGCTGCGTAATGTACCAAACGGAATATCCCCCTTCCCCTGGGGAGCCCTGAGCTCTCGTAGGAGAATATAAGTGTCAAATAAATTGTGCGCTCTAGATACTGACCGTATTCTTCATTTATATCAGCGACACAGGCTTCCATCGTGATTGACAAGAAAGTGAAACTCGAAAGTAAAAGCGTGCAAACGCATTATTCTAGACGCGTCATTCTGGAAATATGAAGACAACAGTTTTGAATGGCCTGTTGATACAAGTTTGCAGATACTAAAAGCTCTTCTACTTTGCATGTTGTACCCTCTGCTTCCCCAGACCAGAAGAAGTACATCACATGTGCATCAAATTCAGAACTTCCGGTGCATCTCACAAAGTGGGCACAGATGTTCGTGTCACGCTTCTCACCACAAAAGCTTAGTGCCCAACTGAACACAATTATCTTGGATCAGCCAGAAGTGAACAAGATGGCTGCTGGGAACATCTTGCTGTCTGACAAAATCATTTTCAATAGGGCCAGTGCAGCCAAGGTGTGAATTCATAGTGCCTTATGTTTTCACAGATTCAAATGACACCTTGTAGTATTTGTGGTTGACCAGGATCCCTGGTTACTCGAGCTGATTAATATTGAAGTCACCTCAACAGATCTCACCTAGAACACCTACCAGAAAGGTTGCAGACTCCCTCTCGCGACACAGGTATGATTGTCAGTACTCACGGCCATAAGAGACGGAATACTGAAACACAAGCTTCCGAATAGGGTCCGTCCTTCATTAGGCATGATACAGGCACACATGGTTCAGATATTTATACTGATGTACATTAGAGAAAGGCAACAAAGAAGGTGGTGAGGAGGAAATCCAATTTCTTGTTAGAAAGTATTGAGGGCACGAAAAAATAATACAAAACAAGGCACATAAGGTTTGCGTAGTTAAATTTTCTGTTACAATAATTCTATCTGCAACAATGACGTAAAAGGTACATGTAGTAACAGGTAAAGAGAACAAGCTTGTAGTAACTTATAGTAAACAATTGCAATATGCAATTGCCATGCTTGGGAATGCTTAGTGGCCATGTAGCCCACAAGAGGATCTTGTAACAGAGGGTTCAGAAAAAGCTTGAAGCCTCGGTCAAGTCCCGTGCATGTGCTGAGCTAAACCGGTGGATGCAGCATATTTGTAACCACCTTTACAGGTGTAGTTCCAATTCTGAGGGAAATGCAGAGCTTCGGCTTGGCACGTGGAGGAGTGTGAGCTTACGTATACAAATGAGCTGTCATTCAGGAAACAGTGCATACAAACTTCGAGATCATGTGTCTAGGTTTGACTCGGCACGCTTTCAACATCCATGACAACCATGATGGACCATGTTTCGATATAAAGAACACAGGGAAGACACTTACCCATGACCATATCTTATGTTCGCAGAGGATGTAGATCACCTCCTGAGTGAAACACCGACAACTTGCAAAGATGTGAGCTACAGTGAAATAGTAGCGGTCTGCAAAAGGACTGAGCCCGCACCAATGATTGCAATTGGACTGGTATGAGGAAAAACATGGGAAATTTATAATGGGAAATCGAGAAAGGGTTGCAAAGATGGATGTGCACAGAAAAGGTCTAAAATTTTTGTCAATGATAGGGATGCGTCTGAAGAGAAGCCTCTGTTGAAGACATTGGCATGTCCCCACCTGATGCCTTCTTATACTGATAAAGTCATGAACTCGAGATGTTTTATAGGCAAGGGGATAGCCTATGTTCTTTTAGAGCTTATGGACTGGAACGTGTTTCTGGCAAACACCTGTGCACTGAACAGAAGAAAAAAAAAAGCATACATACATTGCGTTAGTGGTTTATTTGGGGATGTTCTCCTTCCTTGTTTGTTTGTTTGCCTCTCACTTGTATGCTCATTCATAAACACAGTAATCAATGAAGCAACATTACAAGCTTTGATGTCTGTAGAATGTATTTTACTGTGTAGTGGCTGTCTGGTTACTCCAGAAGGGTATATGGTAGACCTCTATTGTGCATGAAAGGAACACTGTTGTGATCAAGCAGCGTTCATGACCAAACCATCCAGTGTACCTCTGTCAAGATGGGAGGCATTCAATGCTGCCTACAAGCACCTGAAAGAAAAGTGAGAGCTTCATCTTAGTGAAAGTGAATAAACATACACATGGTCAGACAGCACCTACTGCATCACACGTCAAAAAGAAAAAAAAACTTTGTATGCTTCAGAAGGAAAGTTTCCCCTTATGGCATATACAGCACATGCTTTGAAGACTTTTCTGCATTGCTTTCCTAATGGTCCCCAGAGCCACGTGGTAAACTCTTTGTAGGCAACGTACCGAAACTTCCTGCATGTACCATGGACAGCGTAAAATTATGATCTGTAACTTTACTGATAACAAACTGAAGGCACATATGAATGAACTCACTTGTCCACTTCGCTGTTTTTGATAAGGGTGTAGTCGTCGCTTTCGCTCACGTAGCAGTAGGACACCTGGAACAACTCATTCTCCAGCCACAGTATTTGAAAGTCCAGATTTCTTGAAATGCAACCGCTGCGCTGTTTCAGTAACGTCTCATTTCGCGGCAACAAAGTCATTCTTCTGCCGTCGGCATCGGCACGCATTGTCCGCAAGGACACCTGAACCGAAACAGCAATGCCATATTTCCGCTGTGAGGTTCTCAACATTTTCATTTGTGGGGTCCTCCCTGGCACCCTCGTAGGAGGCTAACGATCCGTATTGGCCTTGGGCGACCGCAAGTCCCCAAGGTCAAGGGAGGACCCCGGAGGAAGAAAGGGATGTGGGGGAAAACAACGAGAGTGACAATCGGGCTGGGACGGGCGTTGTGTACAGTTGTGTGCTTTGGCGGCAAGGATGCCATCGAACTGAACGTCTTCTGCAGCCTTCTCCAGCGCGCCGCATCCCCCACCAGTGCTACCGGCACTACCTGCCTTGACACTGTATCATCGGACGCGTTGGACGCTGTCTGATAAGTTTCCAGTTCCAACAGGAGATCTGTAACCTACTTACCGTCAGAATAATCCGAGTACGTAGAGAGAGCCATACTCGGATGGAGCGTCGGGAGAAAAGAGGAATGCAAGCTTGTTTGCACCACATTCATCCGTTGTGTCAGCGCTGCAACAGGGTTTGTCACCTGCAGCGAGACGTTAGTGGTATCTGCCGCCATCGTCTGGGGAGGAAGGGGCTGCGAATTTTCAACAGCTCCCGCGCTAGTTCCTGCGATGGCGCCGTCCCCGCTTTGTTCTCCTGCGACTTCGGGGTTCGCCTGCTTGTTGCCTGCCGCTGCATCGTCACGGTTACCGGTAGACCGTGTAAATACCATTTTGCAAGTGATTAACACCCGCGAACCCCCAAAATCCTGTCAGGGCCCCCAAAAGGACAAGTGCGCTCGGAGCCACTCCTGAACGACAAACAAAGGAACGGCCCCACATTGGGCGGCATATATGGGTTAAAGCCTACCAGTCAGCTTCAACCCTACCGTGGTTCCTGTAATAGCCAAAGCCGTTCTCTATTGTCAAACAAGAACGACTCGGACACAACAGATGTGACTTACATGGTTTAATCCTTGCCGCCAAAAAGGTCGTACAACAACCATACACATCGAGCGTCACAGCCGATTGTCTCTCGCGTTGTTTTCCCCCGCGTCCCTTTCTCCTCCCTGGTGGGTGCTCCCTTGACCGTGGGGACTTGCGGTCGCCCAAGGCCAATACGGAGCGTTTGCCTCCTACGAGGGTGCCAGGGAGGACCCCACACCGTGGCATCCATGTTGGCGGATGCCGGGCGTACGGGAGGGAGAGCGAACGATTTCGTTTTGGCCTCGGGCGCTGGATCCCTTTTCCTTCGAGCAGAGGCGTCGTGCGGGATTTTGTGAAAACTCTCACGACGGTCCGCGTGGGGAGAGGAATGTCTCCCTGCCCGGAGGGTACAGAGTCGGCAGACACAGCCGGTCAGGGAAGTCCCCAGTAGCAGATTGCCACCGGCGGACCACGGGCGCGCACAGCCCAGGTGTTATGGGTGTAATAGTTGGGTCATTACAAGCGCAATTATCCCCACCGCCAGCGGAGTTCTCGCTCAGCGCAGGGAAACGATTGAAGCCGGCGGCGGGAGTTGGGGTCAGCCCGTCGGCGACAGGTGAAAGCTTGGAGTGTACATCTCGTATCTCGCCGAAAGATTTTGCCGAAAATTTTGCCGTTAGCGTTGGCCCCATTAGCTTGCAGAGTACAGGGATCCGTCCCCGTTTCTGCTCCATACAATGACGTAACGATACTTGGTAAGGAGTACATGGGCTTGGTGGATACCGGCGCCACGCTCTGGCTAATCGGAGACGCCGTGTACGCGGATTGCCGCGGACGAAATGTTCGCCTCAGGAAGGTCAACATTCCCATGCGGTTAGCTTTGGGTGTGACGAAGGCTGGAGGCGCTGTGAGACTATCATTGTGCTTCAGCGGAAGGCGATGCCGACAGCGGTTTGTTTATCTGTCGGGTTTGTCCACTCCAATTATTTTTGGGCGGGATTTCATTGTTCGGGAAGGACTGATTCTCGATTTAAAAGCGAATGGGTATCGGTGTGGCGGTCCATTGAGTGGGTTGATTCCTTTCGCAGTTTCGCCGCCGGCTCGTTACTTCACCAGTCGTGTGGGTACCCAATCGTATGAGCCGAACAGCGGAGAGGCTGTGCTCACTATGGGGAATGCGCCGCAGGTAATGTAGAGGGCGGTTGCATCTTTCGGGGGCGGAGGGGCAGAGCGCGCTAAGCTTGCTGAAGTATTGCTCCCGAAGAATATGCAAATATGATGAAAGAATATGAAATGCATATGAAAGAATATGCAGCGGTCTTTGGGTCCTAGGCAGGAGGAGGCATTTTCCTCTTTAACACAAGCAGTAGCGGATACAGCTAGATTGTGGTTGCCGGACTTGAACAAGCCGTTCGTGATGCAAACGGACGCGAGTGATTACAGGAGTTGGAGCAGTGTTACTGCAAGTGGATGAGGGGGATTTATGCCCTGTCGCTTTTGCAAGTCGTACACTCACCCCGGCGGAAGGGAATTATTCCGTTACTGCGAAGGAGTGCTTGGCGGTGATGTTCGGATTGAAAAAGTTTGGCATGTATCTGGATGGGACGACTTTCATCATTCAGACGGACCACCAGGCACTCGCATGGCTGCAGCGGTTGAAGAAACCGCCTGGAAGGTTAGCACGCTGGGCGTTAGCGCTCCAGGATTATTCGTTTCAGGCACAGTACCTGAAGGGTAGCACGAACAAGGTGGCTGATGCATTGTCTCGTGCGCCACTGGGTTCCCGCTGTTCTGATGCACAGAAGGAATCGGAGTGGGAGGGCAGAGCTATGCCCGGAGGTGAGTGTGATGCTGGCCTGGTCGTGGAGCCCGTACATGGGGTAGAGCAGACTCTCTTGCGGTAAGCGAGGAGGGTGAAAGAGAGACTGGTAGCACAGGTAAGCGTGTATGTCTCCGGAATGGTTGTAGAAGCCAGACCGAGAGGGGACATCTCGTGGCTGCGATTGGTTCGAATCACCCGGGTAACTCCTCGGCTTGGGAAACCGCCGTAAGCAGGGAAGAGCTCTTGGAGGCACAGGGATCAGACGGGTTATGTCAACGGGTGTCTGGAAAACTGGCGGACAATAGTGCAGCTGACACCGGGAACGTTGACAGGGATTTTGATGGCTGCCTGGACTCATACTTGTTGAGTGATGATGGGGTCTTGCTGCGATACATACCCGACTTGGACGAGGGGGACGGGAGTGTTTCCGCTTTCAAGGTAGTGGTTCCAAGAAGACTGCGAAAGGTATGTATGCGATACTTCCATGACTCAGCTCCTGCGGGTCACGGCAGCGGCAGCAAGACTTATCATAAGTTATGTCGTGTTGTGACTTGGCCGGGTATGAGGCAGGATGTTATGCGCTTCACCCGTAGTTACCTGACATGTCAGAAGGCAAAGCCTCGAGGTGGTAAGCCTCCTGGCATGTTGCAACCGGTAGTTAGCAGCTACCCTTAGCATATCGTAGCGTGTGACGTGATGGGACCATTTCCGAGTAGTCCACGCGGGAACTAGTACCTGTTGGTGGTCACTGATCATTTCTCTAAGTGGGTGGAGCTATTCCCGCTTAGGAAGCTAGTGTCGGAACGGATATGGGACCGGCTGCATGTCACATTCTCACGGTTCGGGTTTCCGTCCCAGCTGATTACTGATAATGCTTCCTACTTCACAGGTAGGGTGTTCGTCGACTCGTGTGGTGCCCTAGGGATCCGGCACAAGAGAACGACTCCAAATCATCCCCATGCGAATATCACGGAAAGGGTGAACCGCAACCTTAAAGGTCAGATATGCCGATTTTGAAGTGCCGCAGAACTGAGCGATACTCGCGCTGTGTGTTCGTTAGCGAAGACTCAATATGTGTGCGAAATATCTTGGTCCAACTGTTCGTAGTTTTTTAGAAAACATCTTTTTTAGTTCTCAAGCCCGCCTGTCAGACCGTCGGCAAACCCTGCGCACTCGCGCACCGACGTCACTGCTCTCGGTTTATCTGTCCTTGGCTTGGCATGACCTCTTGACTTGGCCGCTTGGCTTCTTTCGTTTCGTCCTCTGTGCATCGTACATAAGCGAGCAGCTGTTATGTTTTTGCTAAGCCGGAAACAAAGTATGTGAATATTTTTTTGGTACAGCGTCGTTTGGAAAGTGGACTTCCTCGTTCTGGCCTTGTCTTTTATGGGCTAGAGCGATATGATACGTGATATGCCACGGCGAAGTTGTCGAAGATGCGACGGTGCTACGCTGTTAGAACAATTCATCGGAGCATTCAAGTGTTACCTAAAGCTGCCAAAAGACCAAGCAGTGCGAAGCTGTTGGCTGACAGTGGTGCCTGCTAATTTCCACTGCAAGGATTTCGTCCACGAATGTTATCATAGGTTACGCGCGACTCCAGAGGCAATTTGGAATCTCGGCACGAAATCGTCTGATGAAAATCTGAGGTGCCCGACGCACAACATTCTGAACGTGCCACGGAAAATCACAACAAAAAACGAGAGCAAAAAAGGTAAGTCGAGGTTCAGATATAAAAAATAGCAAGGTTAATGAGTCGATTGTGCAGCTGTCCTACTGCGCTTACTCTGATATAACCACGATTAACAACACAATAGTATTGATAATCTAACTTCTGAATTGCCACAAGTGCACGCTGAAGGCGGAAATGAAGCAGGATCTGGCTTGCACATTGTGCATGAGGAAATTGCTGACACGTCAGTTGCAGTCAACCTCCACCAACAGGTATGACAATGAATGTGATGTTATAATTTGAGTATTCACCTATGTTTAACATTTCATGTGCGCTCGCATGCAGGCACCTTGGCATCACTCTTAAATCTGCCCTCAAAGTTACAACCTGTGCTTTCAGGGTTGAAAACAAAGGTCGCTGTTCCGATTAGCTGCTATCTCCCAGTTCAAGCACTTTTGCTGTCTGGACACTGGTGGATGGGGTGTTACAAGGACCTTGTACAACCTGTTACAAGGTCCTGTGGATGGGGTGTTACAAGCTTCACTGTCTGATATAGAAGGTACGTTACATTAGCTCGGTTAATTTGTCTTTTGCACATTTTTGTTACTGTTAGCTGAATTACTGTTGGACATACAGTCCTTCCTGACACGCATAAGCTGATGTCGCCTCTGATGACGTTTCAGAAATTTCAGTGTCATCAACGTTCATTGAGGAAGGTGCCTTTACTATCTGTGAATCTTTAGTTGAAGAATAGCCCAGAATTCGTGTTAACAATATCTACTCTTATTAATTCACTGTCTGTGTTCTGAGAGCTAAGAAAAATGGAAACTATTTATTTGTCACAACTTCACACTGGACAGCGGTACTGGATTGGCATGTAAGCTAAAATACCTGCATTCTACAATACTTGTGTTTAACTTGGTGCGTTACTGTTGGCAATGCCACATTCATTACATTTTTAGTGGGTCTCCTGCACAAATACTGTATGCACACTGCATAGATGCTGTTCACTAGGCAAAAGTGCCTGAGCAGTGCTGTGTAATCTTCTTATCCAAAGTCCATAACATTACTGCAAAATCATAGTGCATAGAAGAGCAATGTGCAAGTAACCCGCGATAGAGATTCACAACCGAAAGAAGACGGTTGAGAGCTCTAAATTTTAATGAGACGGGACATTCGTGCAGAAGACTGCACTTCTTCAGGTCTAACATGAAGTTACAAAATCCCAAAATATGCAAGTCATGTTAGTAGTATAGATAGGGTAGGATTCACAGACATTGCCACCAGGGCTGCGCCACCGTCGCGTCTGCGGCGACTTTTTTCATGTTTGTTTCCTCCGCCCGGCGGCCGGTGCTCGGGTGGAGGGCGCCTCGCGCGCTTACCGGTGGGCGGCGCGTGGCCGAAGGGCTGCGCATGCGCTTACCCTGGCACTTTTTCCGCCTGGGCCGACTTCACTCGCAAATTTTTTTCACGCTACAACAGGTGTGCAGTAGGCGGTTTACATGCAAGCATAGACATGCAAAGGATAGCCATACACAAAAGTACAAGTAAAAATATATTTATTAAAGCTAATGCTGTAATGTGAATCTGTGAATGGGAAAAATCTAGCTGCAAAACCTGAAGCAGAAGAAACACAATGCACATAATAAAGATTATACTTATTACAGGTATGAGGCAATAGCATTGAAGAGGTATCACATATCAAACACAATATTTTTTATTAATGGTAATCACACAAATTTTCAATGAATCAGAACTAAAATAGAATAGCACATTTAATCAAAGAAGATATTCTTAATCAATATGATTACAATCAAAATTACAAGTTTTATTATAAAAAGTCTAACATTCCAATACGTGAGCACTATAGTGGAGCTATTACAAGTTCTGATAGATGTACGTAAGTTCAAGCACAATAGCTAAGTTGAATATTACAACATGCCACAAATTTAATTAATCAGATTCTTATAAAGTGATTGGTGGCCGACTTCATTCACATTTTTCACCCCGGGCCGACTTCATTCGTATTTTCCCCCGCTACAACAGCTGTGCGGTGGGCGGTTTACACGCAAGGAGGGACATGTACACTGACAACACCTGACCCGACTTCATTCACATTTTTCAACCTGTGCCGACTTCATTTGTATTTTTCCCGCTACAACAGCTGCACGGTGAGCGGTTTACATGCAAGTATAGACATGCACACTGTCAACACGCCCAAACGATGCTACCATCACACCTGGGCCAGCTTCACAGGTTTTCCTTACAAGAGCCGTGCAGTGGTTTACATGCAAGTATAGAGATGCAAAGGATAGCCATACACAAAAGTACAAGTGACAATATATTAAAGCCATCAATGCCGGGAAATATGTTATGACTCTGTATGAGGGAGAAAAACCCAGCCAAAAACCTGAAGCAGAAGAAACACAATACACATATTAAAGAATATGGGAAGCTAAGTTGAATATTCCAACATGACACAATTAATCAGTTTCTTATTACGTGAATAGCACACATGCAAGGAAATAACGAGAAACACGATCAACTGCTAATAGGGAGCCAAACCCATGCATCATCCAAACAAGAGATACATACAGGAAAATAATTGAAAAACAATCTGTCAAAACAAGAAACTTTACAAATTTAATACTGTGACCAGCACAGACTTAACGCGGAAGAACAGAGAAACACTCTAAACGGCGCATCATCCAACACGTAAACAAAAGATACATGCAGCAAATTGAAAAACAACCCATCAAAACGAGAAACTTATCAATTTAATACTGAGACTAGCACAGAACTAACGCTGAATAGCAGAGAAGCACTCTAAACGGCGCATCCGCCAACGTGTAAACAACAGACACATGCAGGAAAATAATAGCAAAACAAATTATCAAAACAAGAAACATTATAAATTTAATAACTTGAAATAGAAATGATCTATCTTTTGAACTATGATAAAATCATCCTTGCGACCTAATCTAGTCGAACAATACACAATTTTCATCCTACTCAGGCGCTATAAAGATTACCTTGACGGTGGTATCCAACAAACAGTACAGCCAAGACTCTAATCGATCTAAGCTAAGCTATCTTTGCTACTTGAGCCTGGTGGGGGTCATTCTCTCTCTCCCTCTATACAGCCCAAAGCGAAGAAACCGCACGTCCTTTGTCAATCTATGGAGTGGGAGACTCTCTCTCTCTCTCTTTCACATTCTTCCCCCCAAAAAAGAATATTCTTAGGACTGGTCAAGTTTGCACAGAGGCTAAATTTTTTATTGATGAACTATCGCAAATAGACGTTAGCATTATTCGATTCTCAAGAACACAATAAGAATTACATCAAAACAAACAGTAGCAAGCAAAATCTATGAACAGACATCAATATCACTGCAAGATGGTTTTAGACAAACATTATAAGCAAACGAGAAATGTTATGCTACCATCGGCGGAAACATTACTTAATCAAAACGAGAAACTTTGCGAACTTAATAAATCATGCATACATAATTCCCAACTCACAAAGTATCAATCGAGTGAACATCTGAAGCAAAGAGAGAAACTCAAGTTTATTCAATGATAGTTCTAAACAATACTCATTCAAAAACGAGAATCAAATTAAATTACATAATTTTTATGAAAACTTTGCAACAATAATTTCTACCACAGAAGCCACAAAGAAACAACAGATCTAAAATGCAAATTAATGTAAAAGTTCTCTACAGAGAAAATCAACAGACACATCTCAGAAATACCTTCCCAAGTCGTAGAATATTTTTATTAATATCAATCGAGTGATCATCTGAAACAAAGTCAAAGCAGTAATTAATTCAAGCAAACCTTTTCTAAACAAGCAGCGCGAATACACAAAAGAAACCTGTCTTTTTCATTCAGTACCCACTAGTAGATTCGAAAAGAGAGGGAAGCCGCTAACCATACGGTCCCCGTAGATTTTCGTAAAGGTTCCGCCCTCAGGGGGTAGGGGAATTCTCCCGTGGCTTTGGTACACAATGTAGTTGAAGGCCATCAACTCGCCCCCACCCAAGTCAAGATTGGGAGGGACAGACTCTAGTGTGGCATTTGTGCACAGGAGAGACAATGGAAGCACACGTTTTTCCTTACACATCGCCTCTTTTGTAAATCATTTTCCATAATTCTCACAGCGGGATATCAATACCATACTAAACCTGAATAAAATGAGCACAGATATGATTTAATTAAGTGTAGAAGCACACTAGAAACAGAACAAACGAGGAAGTTTCAGCAAAGAGATGAACGGATTTTGTACTCGCTACCATAGGTCATGGGAGGACATGATAAAAAGCAGCTTCGAAAAAGAAGAGCTGCGAAATTATTATATTATCACAGCATTTCAATACGTCTGAGACATGGTCGTATTCAGAGATATGGTACAAATTACGGAAATGGAGGCGCAATAACTTGTATGCCGAATCTAGAATAGTTATAAAAATATTTGCACGTCAACATCGGAAGGGCCACTTGGATTGATGGTGGAGTTTTTTAGGTTTGCTAAGGAAGAATTGAAATACACAAGACCAGATGTAATTGTAATCATTGCAATGGGCATTGCATTAATCAAACAAGCAATCAGATCAAATTATCATACAGAAGCAGTTTATATCGCACGATTGATTACGGATTTGTTGAAGTTACACCTAACAGTTAAAATGGAAAGTTCATAAAAAATCTTATCACGTGATATGTTCCACTAGAGCGTCTACGCAATTATTTTCTTCTACCAGTTCTTGCAATGATGGCGAATGAACAGAAGTTCAATATTGTCATACATGGTCTGATGTATCATCACTTATTGAAACTCAATGAACATATCAATTGTGTTGGACCACTGGACGGTTTTCATCTAATACTCTCTTGTACGCCATTCAAGAATCTTCATACAAAGAAATGAAACATCAACAAGAGACTGTGCAAGTTCATTGCAATGAAGTGCAAGTTGCTGAAGCAATACAAATGCGGCGACCCCAATGGGAATTTGCCGACTGCCGATGATCGGCCGGCCATCGGCAGTCGGTCGGCAAACGACTTCATCGGCCAAGAATGATTGAAACAAGCATGGTCCAATGTCACTAACAGAGTATGTTGGTCAACGGACGCTGGCCCCACAGCACGCCCTGACACCTTGTTGACGTGTCATTAAAGCTTTGGCGTGCATCGTCTGGCCAACATCGTGTGGTCGTCGCGATGAAATTCACCAAAAAGAACGCACAGCCCCTCTTTTTTTGGTAATAGCGATAGATATCACGAGATTTAAACCATATCCTGTTCTCTACCCAAGTGAAAAGTGGCGACTGCCAACCATTGGCCAGTGGTCGGCATGCGACTTGGTCGGCCACTGCACCTTGGACCAACGTCAGTATAATGTTGCTCACAGTCGAACGACGTTGTGCGGCGATTTGCGGGCGTGCTATTGAGAGTTTTGCATAATATAGGAGGGCCAATGCCGGCCCTGCACTGCAAACAAACCCGAAAACAATGCACCTGCTACTCGAAACAAAAAAAAAAAGAAAAAAAAAGAAGATGCTTTGACGGATGGCAGAAAGTCGGATGACAGTTGGCCAACGACTCTTTCAGCCAGCCAACATTGGCACAATGTTGCATAGTGATAGGCAAAGCGAGATTTGGCAAGCCGTCGGCCAGGGGGCAGACCTGTACCAAGAACGAGCTCGTTGGCCAAGCACCTGCCAAGCTCGGTCCAATCTCGGTATCTTTCCTTGGGGAGAGGGAAAGGCGGAATGGTGTAGCATTGCATAAGTTCGACTTTCGATTGGCCAAGAGATTGTCTCGAACCAAAAGCAGTAAGAAACAGAGACGTTATCTTCATCGTGAGTTAATACGACCATAAATTCCTCATTTCAGTGTTGTTTGTGTACACGTCGATTTAAACTTAGACACATCACCCTTCATTTTGACTCACACGAACCTGTGGAAGCTCGCAAGATAAGCTAAAATCTGTTCTTCCTCAGGAAAGAAATGCTTACGTCTTCCCATCCTAGAGTAAGCAATACGAGAAATGCAATTGCTTTTCTTTGTGAGCAGTTTGATTATGGTGGTCTCGGGCATATTGCGAGCTTTTGTGATTCTATTTTTTGCACGTTGAAACGCCGTTCCATTGTGGGAAATTTCTGTGCTCTAAAACGGCGTGCTTACTGTCCGTTGTGGGAAATACGAGCAACAAACAAAGGATGATAAATTGTTACTCTACGCTGCGAGACAATTGAGAATGAATAACGTCTATCCATCGTCGTGCCTACTGCTCTCTGACTCTGGGGCCCACGTTCGGCCCATCAATAAAAATAGATTGCTGGCTAAGGTGAAGCCAGGGAGACTCCAAGCTGCAACCAATCTTGGTTTTTGCTGGCACTTCCTTAGCCCTATGTCGTTTAGGTCGGCCATATACGTTGGCGGAACCTCCAGCAGATTAAGTCCGGCCACGTTAGGCCAATGTCAATCCC
Source organism: Ornithodoros turicata (assembly GCF_037126465.1). Taxonomy (NCBI): domain Eukaryota; kingdom Metazoa; phylum Arthropoda; class Arachnida; order Ixodida; family Argasidae; genus Ornithodoros; species Ornithodoros turicata. The sequence continues at coordinate 4,963,188 of NC_088202.1, read as the reverse complement.
CGACCTGGCCCGGTCACTTTTACGTAGGTCGGGCCGACAACTTTTAGTCTGAGACTGTACATTGTGCCGACTTTGTGCCGACATTGTTTTTCCCCTTGGGACAACATATCGCCTGCATTAATCAACGCTGGATTCAGGCGCCCAATAATAAAACTAAACTATTTGATGTCTTCGGAATTCATCAATCAAGACAACAAAAGAAAACTTCAGAGTTTGGAATTGAACAACTGTAATTTATCGAAATAAACAAGTGTGTAACTGAAATAATAAATGTAATATTTGTCATCAATGTAATGTATTCTACACATCGCAACGAAAACAGCTGATTAGTATGGCTAGATTGAACACAATGTTTGCTAAGGAGACGATTATTCCACACTACGTACAAGAATCCTCGCATGGAATCAGCGCTGACAATCAAAGAGGTTTTACACGACTACACTCTGTACACCATCGACATCCGAAGGATAGAATTGTAGAAGAAGAATCGCTTATTGGAATTTGGAGGCATGTTACATCAATCTTTGTTTACAAAAGAGGATCACTAATCTTTTGCGAAAGTTTATCATATTTTACGAATTAAATGGCACAGTGTATATATTTCTCAAAGAGTTGGAGAGTTGACAATATATGTTGAAAGGAATCTATTATCAAATGACGCGATGCAAGTGAAGGATTTTGCAAGCAAGACGCGCAGACGGAGTCTACAATTCTAATCATCGTAACACGCGGCACACAAACGCAAACAGATTTTGGGAGAATCGAGTCACACAACTGTCATCAGGAATGTTTAACCACTATACTATGAGCACTATGCATAAACACAATGGAAGATATGTAATCTTAATTATAATAAGCAAATATTCCTTTTGCAAACTTAACCAAAGCACACAGCACAGATCACACAAAAACATAGATCCAATTCACAAAATGTACCTGAGGTTTTCCTTAGTCATACTGAAAAAACTATCAGCCTATTCATAATGTCATAGCATACGGGGCACTACAAATGGAAAGGGCATACTTTAAAGGGACTCTGACCAGAAGTTCGACAAATCTTCCGTTTGCATCTATTACGAAGGTACAATATGCCTCCAAGCCACACACGAAATATTTTGGCTGTGCGCGGCGGCAAAGTTTGCCAAACGGCGAGCTGAAAACCGGCTTCCCCTAGTAAAAAAATCAGCCTGGGTCAAGCATGGAACAAGCCTGGATATATAGAACCAGGCTTGAACCATGCTAGCCAGTGCTGTTCCCATGCTGGATGTAGAACCAGTCAAATTTACACTGTGGAACCAGGCAGCTTACACTCACAAATCATGGTGGTCCAGCTGGAAAGGTTACAGCCCAGTCCAAGCCTGCCATCCGCTCAATGTACACATGGACACGCTCGAGGTATTGTTAATGACAGGAACAAGGTTGTGTTTATTGTTCACTAAAAAGTCATATGTGCTTTATCAACATGTTTGGCAACACAGAATTTTCACATCTATTATGTGGCTATCACCACAACTATAGTTAACTTTATGTTTATAAGATGCATATAGCTGTTAACAACACGTGCCGGCGAAAGCAAACATACAAGAGTCACTATGATATACTTAAATGAGCTGTCACCTGTTACTGCGCATGCAATGTTGTTCAGTTCAGGACTTCTGCACGTGGTAATTGGCTGTCAAACTTCAGTGTAAATACTCTGCCACACAAGAGCACAGCCTTCGTTACCAGTGCCAATAAAGTAAACGTGAAAAGTAGCTACGATGTGAAAAATGGAAGTCCAGCCTCAGAACATCAGTTCTCTCATATTCAAATAACTAGTTTTCCTCGTCAGAATGCATTTAGTTCAGCAGTCGCTCACACTGTGAGTATTCCCAGTATATAAACTGACACACATCTGATGCAAAAGATACAGACTTCATTCACAGTAACTAAGCAGTTTCTAACAATGCTTGTAAGAAAATTATAATAATAATCTGTAGCTTTATCTAATGAAACTGTTGACATATACGACTGGATTATACTTGCACACAAAAGCAGCAAACGCATTCATCAAAGTGTCACAACACCTTTAATGCGTTTGCTTAACTTATTAGCAATTTTTGACAAGATACTTGTTTATTAACCATTAATATTCGAAGCAAACAAGGGTGGTTTGACAAAAGCACATATTTGAATCTAATGAACATAATGGTAAGGAAGGCACGAAATATTTAGGAACGTTCATACATACTCGGCATCTGGCACACATACTTCTTGTCTCTGAAATCAATGTACACACAAGGCGTGGCACTGCTGTCAAGGCTGTACATGCTGAAAACTGGCAACAGGTCTACACTGTGGATGTGGTCTGTTGCAAGGGCAATTTCAGCAGTAAGGCGTCTCGAAATAGTGTACACATCACGGCAACATCTGCTATCATTAAAGCGTATAATGTGCTCAATCCGCACAAGGTCCCTCTGTGTACTTAGTAGCAGTACGGTGTTACCAGTCTTTTTTGGCCTGCTGTATTGCATGCTGTGGAAGACGAATCCACCAATGCTGACACGGCTATACTCGGTGGCAGAGCTTGGAGTGTATCCCAATACACGGTTGATTAATGACAGGTGTGGTGTCATGTCGAATTCCTGTCCACTTCCTAAGAAATGAGTACCAGTGAAGAGACTAGGCTCCCCATGTAACGATTCGGAATACTCCTTTGTGGATGAACAAGCATGCTCCAACATCTTTCTTGTCTGGTTCTGCATCATCACTGTCGATGATATTTGGAGTGGCACACCTTTTGATGACTTGATCAAGCGTAGAAGTGTACCCATGTTCGATTCAAAACAAAAACATGAATGGGACCACAAAGGACCGAAATTGACAACACTTTTGGGTAGGTGCAAAAGCTGGTGAACATTGAAAGTCATTTGACTTTCCCCGTAGTACTTCTGTGTCTTTAAAACAAATTCCACCACAAGTTTTGTTGCTCTGTTGATTTCACGCATGCACACAGACTGCTTCAGCAGCAGGTACACAGCACACACAAGAAGTCTGAAGTGGCCCAGATACTTGCTGTTCAGCACACCTTCCACACAAGGAAGGCTGTAGTAAAGGAGCCATTTCTGGAATTCCGAGGCTTTCCAATTCCTGTAAGTGCTCAGAGAACGGGGAGGCCGTGAAAAATTGGAGGGGGGCTTTATGCTGCATAACTTTGCATTTATAATGGCTTGGTCTCTTGGCCTTCCAATATAATATGGCTCCCCAGGACTTTCCAGCCATATCTGCAAGAACTGCCTTGTGACCCCTAACAGGACGCAATGCATATAGTCTGGGGTGAAACCCCATACTATATCAAAGCCTTGAAGGTTGATCAGTGGGCTCGGGCCCTTCACTCCATTGGTTGGTCCTCTTGTCACAGCAGCCTTCATATCTTCCACCATCGTGGCATGGGTCCTGTCGTGGACGTCAAGCAGGTCCGCCTTGTATTTCACGACTGACGATCCTTTTGAGAACAACAGTTACAGACTCAGACACGCTTGCTTACTGTTATTTGTCATTCAAATGTGTCCATGCATTAAAATCTTTTATGCCTACCAGTGGATTATCGACAGATTTATGCTGTTGCCACACATCAAAGCAGGCAGAACATCTACATCTTGCATTCACGTACCCAGTAATGTCTTGCCACAAAAGGCTTCAATTACTTGCTGTTGTATTCCCTCATCTGTATTTCCCTTCATTTCTATCCCAAATTTCGAGCAAAACTTACATGGCTTGTCTGTAATAGTGGTGTCAAAACCATAAAAAAGACTGCCAGGTACACAAAAACATGCAGGGACTGGTGTACAAACTGGGACTGGTGTACTTAAAAAATGGGAAAAGGGAGGAAAACTATACTTGACATTTCGAGCGGATGGTCTTCATCAGAAAGAAAGGAGAAACCCCCCTCTTTTTCTGATTAAGAGCGTCCGCTCGAAATGTCAAGTATAGTTTTCCCCTTTTTAAGTACACCAGTCCCAGCTTTTACTCCTATAGTATTGGTGCTCTACAGAGTTAAAAGCTGTAACAATCCCCCCCCCCCCCCCCCCCCCAAGTTCTGGGAAAAAACAGAACCGACGAAACAATACGCAGCAAAGTGTTTGCGTTGTTCAGTCTATTTGTTCTTCCTTGGCATCGGGGGTCTTACAGCTTCTCAATATGCACCATTGAACAGCCCAATTTTTAGCCGTTTTTTATATTAGTTGGTTTATACAAGATGAACCGCACCTTTAGAGAGAAAAAAGAACACCACCAACTGCTTAGTGTTTCCTGTCACCCGAAGTTTTTGTTTCTTGTTTAAAAATTGAGCAATTAATTAACTGAAATAGTTTTGTAACCTTTTCATTAATAGAAAATCACCAATTGTGAAGCTGACAGCACTGCAGGGTACCCCTACCCTGGTTATGGGGTGTACGGCCCGCAGGGTTTCTCTGTGACTCAATGGGACCCGCGACCAGAGATGAGATTGGCACCCGCCCTATGGCATGTCACCAAAATTGACGTGAACACAGCATAACCTATATGATGCGACTGAATTTGTTGTTTTCAACTTGAAACAAGGCTTTATGTTTGTTAGATGTGGCAAGTTTCTCATTCGTTGTAAGTGAAAGCAAACATTTGCATGCTGAATTTGGTTCGTACCTGCGAGGGTGAATCCTGGATGTAAGCACCAGTCACAACCGTAATGGTCGTTGAATTGCTTCATGTGTTGCATGGCAGCCCTGGCCGGCGCATCAGCACAACAGTTTACGCAGAACACCTTAGAAGTGATTTCTCTGGACACACTTGTCCATTTTATGCCTTCCTCCGAAAGTATGTTGAGTTTTTTGACGAATGCGTCTAAGAAAAGGCTCATGTTTGGGTGCTCCTTGCCGTACCACAGTGCTGCGGTCAGGACGTTGGATGTTCTAAGACTGTGAGGAAGTTCATTAATTGTCAGTTGAATAGGCCATATGGAGTAGTTTGAAGAGTTGAAGGCTGGACTCCCATCGCTGTTCATTGTCACAGTGATGTCAGCCTCGCTGCAGACCTTGTTACGTATACTGCGGTACAGTCTTCCGTCCACAACGTCATTCATCACCTCAGGTTCATCACAGCTCTGCTGCAGCCGGTTTAAGGACTCCTGCAACTTTTCTGACACTGTCCTGATTCGCAACAGAGATGTGAGCTGTTCTTTGATGGGGAGACTACAAAAAAACTGCCTCCATTTGAGAGCTCCATTCCTGTATATTCCTTTTTGCACTGTCCACACTGAAGCTTCAGTTCTTTTCTTTCTTTCAGAGAGGCCCGCGATTGTCCCAGGGCAGTCACGCAGTCTGGACAGTAGAAGTGGTACACCATTTTTTATTCGGAGGTTGCACACGCTTTCTTAAACATGTGCAACGACTCCGGGATTACAGGTTCTTGTAGCACAACATTTACCAACTTTTGCAGGTCTCCTGTCCCCTTCCAGGATAACCCATGCCTTATCGAAAATTGTGTTATCAACAGCAATACATCGTTCACTGTGAGGGGCTTGTCGGGACGAAGCTTTCTCTGATTACCGTCGCTCAGTTCACTTGATTCAGTTTCTTGAGAGTGTTCTGTCATATGCTCCCCGGAGAGGACCGAGAATAAGTGTAGGGGCGCTGATACAGTGCTGGACAAATCATCGACGTCACTGACGCGAGCAGGCTGAGCGCTTGACGAGTGTTCCTCGCCGCTGTCGAAAGCCATGTAAGCGTCTTCCGTCTGTTGTCCGGTCGGCAAGGCATACAAATACTCATGTCTGGTGGTGTCGGTGGACGGTGCCTCAAAGGAAACAGGCGGTAAAGCACACCTTGTTGACTTCGGTAAATCATCCGAACTTTGAGGGGTCAAATAACGCTTCCGACGTCGTTCCTTCACGTCACTTTGAGGCAGCGACATCCTGCCGAGTGCAATTCAACTGCCGTGACGTACCTGCCTTGTTTTTTCCGTCGCTACCACGGGACACATCTACGTTTTTCTCCCTTCTTTGCTGTTGTTTGAACCCGAACTCCGAACATATAAAAGCGACGTAACCCCGAACACGAAGACCCGCTAAGGACCGCTCAGCTCGTTATCATACGAAAGTGAACAGAGCCATCACCGTACGCACTCGCTTTGCCGTCATACTACACCACGTCAGACAGTCACTGCTTAAGGAAGACTCTACTGCGTCCACGTGTTATTGATGGATGCAGTTACCATGCTGCGGTTGGATGGGCTCCATGTTGGATGATGATGACGTGATGCCGATTCCAGTGATAATGCCATACATAACGGATCACGAAAATCAGGAAAAACATGCACAGAAGCATCAAGCACATATTTTTTGTAACTTTAGCTAAGTTGTGTAGCAAGAATAAAACGCAGCTACTTAAAAGTCACTTTTTTTAAACAAAAGCAAGCGACAAACGGGGCGCTTTGACCTGGCATCAACCAGTGGCATCTACATTTTGCTTTCTTGTCTGGCAACCATACTCTGTAGCCGTTGGCGGGCATGGCGGGTTGCAAGGTGCTGTCGTATGTCGTATGACGCGTCGTGTGCGAGTTTGTGAAACGTGAGGTATTCATTTCGATATTTTGTGGTACCTTTACTGGTTAGACTTGAGTTGTGGTGAAGGATTGCGCAAATGAATTGTCCATTTCCGTCGTACAGGTAGTGTTATCAACTGACTTGGTCCTGCGCCTTTTGTGTTTTGCAGGAACGCTTCAAGCGAAAGCCGAACTACGCCATATCCATGTATGCGCTCGTTCGTTATATAGACGATATAGTTAGTCGGTTCTACACGATTCCTGTTGCACACATCAAGGACTTTGAGCCTACCAACACGTCGGACTTCGACAAAAAGAAGGTGTATTCTGCTTTTTGGGAAGACGAGGAGTCTGCCGGGTACTACAAGGCGCAGATATATATGCTAGGAGGTAGGAGCTTTTTTGCCTTATAATGTTGGTGGGTAGGCGTTCATCTGCCTTAAAGTTGAACAGGCCTAAAGCAGGTGTGAGTATTCTTTATTCTAGTCTTCGACTGTAAAGTGCAAGGTTCTCAACGACGAAGTTAGGAGTTTCATTCGCTCCGTTAAAAAAAATACACTTTTTGTGTTCCACGGCGTCGGAAGAAGCGCTTCTCGCCTAATCCTTCCGACGTTCCACGTTCATTGGCTACTCCAAGCTGTACCACGTGAATGAGCTTCTTCCAGTCTTTTCCGATTGAATAATACAGCGGATGAAGAGAATCCTGGATTTATGCAGAAAATCCGAAAACTAACCACGTCCATCACAACCGATTGACTTCTACGTCGGCCCGCTCTGCTCAAGTGTTAATGCAGGGAAGACACCAAACTAAGTCAGTCACGACAGATGAGTCAATGAACAGCCCACGTCCGCTCATGCGTCAGTTTTGGGCTCTGTGCATAAGCGCTTAAGCACAATGGACCGAAGGGTGGCACTGAGTCATGTGATAGACGTTGCAGTGAACGTCGAGTGTCGGAGGAATAAGGCGAGGAGCACTTTTTCTGACGAATGGCCACAGTGAAGAAAACAACACTGCACGACAAATGTTGAAAGCTTACACACCTATCGCACACCAAAAAAAATTGTCAGTGAATTTTGCCTCACAAATCCCTGTAGTTAAATTATGAAAAAAAAAAAAAACGTGCCATACATCAGCGCCCAGTTTCGCTATGTTCTGGGCTTTCACCTTATATCTTCGGTGCACTGGAATTAACGATAAAGGGCGTACAATACAAGCACGTGTTGTGCTTCGAAATGACTAAAAATTGCAAATATTGAAACAGTAAAGCAAAACAGCACAAGACGACAGTGTGCTGCCGATTAGTCTAAAGAGGCAGTGTCAGAAGGACGGCAGTATTTCATTTTTTGCAATGCATTGACAAATATAATTGAACGTAACGCTGATACCAAAACGAAACTTAATACATAGTTCGTCTTTCAACCCATATAGTGTATAGTATAGAGTCATCAGTATTTGTTTCACCATCATTACGAACCGCACCTTACTGCATGTTAGTTGACCCCACATAACTGTACATTAATGCACTGAGTATATGGCTAGCAAAAAGTGAACGTGGATACAATGCAGCAGACACAACTGTCATGGGTATTTTCAGAAACTGAGAGGGAAATAGTGGAAAAACGGCAGAAGAAACGTATGGCTAAGCCATGACTTGATGACGAATATGAAATTGGGGACCCACCCATTGCAAAGAAGCAAAAAAATGTGTGTACTGCCTGTTTCTCTCCTATATAAGTGATGTCCAATGGCCTTGCACGTACTTACTGTAGTCTATGTTTTGCCCAATGTTCACTTAGGATGGCCAGCGTGTGCGGAAAAACAGGGCTGCTGCTCAGCAGGACACGTGGCAGGACATTCTGCGGGAACATGTGCCGGAGTCAAAGAAAAGAAAGGCTCGGATACATGAAGTGAGTTTACAAAGTTTGCAAGTGCAATGATGAAGAGAAGAATTTCTCCTTAGTCCGATACAGACTCGGTGAGCAGCAGTGACTGTTTGGTAGCAGCTGACGAAGTCAAGAAAGCGGAAGCTGAAGCAACATTTTGGCGACGTCGCTATGAAGCAGCAGAAAAGAGGTCCCAGCTCTTGGAAACTAAAGTCAGCAACCTTGAAGAATGCCGGCATTCAAAGATGCTATTAAGTGAGCTGGCTCTTATTCTTGTTAGGTGAGGGAATAATGATAGGGGAACAGACCTGACAACAGACTAAGGCCGTTTCACAGCAAAAAATACAAAGCCTTCTCACGAGCGCCTATCACTGCTGGTTCAGCTGTGACGGAGGGCATTTTTTATTTTTGCGAGGTGATGTTTGTATAATTGCCCACACAAGCAGTGATTGCTGCAGTCCTGTTATCAAATACCTTCCTTTCTTATGTGACCTCTGTGGTACATTTCCTTACACAGTTTTGTTCTCATGCAGTGGAACCAGCCATAGAAAGATTCCTGCAAGCTGCATCCCGTTTGCCTGAGACCACAACTGGTGTGTGATGCTTGGCATTGTACTGCTGGAAAATAGTATCTTGTGACAGTGATTTTTCTCTCTTAATTTTTTTGCAATTATGTTACTTGAGCTTGTTGCACAGGCGTGGGGAATTACTAGAGAAAAGGAACTAGGGGGCAATCACTTACGTTACTGTGTAAAAAATGTAAGGTACAAGATCTGCAGATGAATTTGAAATGAAGTGCCCAAGCCAGTTAAGGAAAGAAATGAGTTACTTTAAAGTTCCTTATGCTGTAATATGTACTCTTCAGTTGACATTTTTATGATGAGATAACATCTTGATGAAACCGGACAAATTGTGTAATTAAATTTTTGATATTGTCAGTTGTCATTCATGGCACTATTTTGGCTATGTGGTGAGCTATAGTAAGTATATCATTTTTTTTTTTCAGCATCATCATCTTCAATGGCCTTGGACATTGCGGATGATGGTCCTACCCACACGTCTTCCGTATCAGAGGCGTCCCTCTCGCAGGCCAGCAGCCCATGTTATGGTATGTTTGAGAGCTGCCTAGCACTTGCGCAGCAGTTGTTTGCAGCTAATGTTTAATAATTAGTTTGAGGCATGAGTCTCGGACAGGCCACATGTGGCCAATGTTAAGTTTTCATGCGGCCTGCAGTACTTTGAAGCTTAGGAATTACCAAAATAAGTGACCAACACTCATTCTTGTACACATATGTTACTATTTTGCAAGTATACCACTGTTTCTGTCTCCAGTTAAGTCCTTTACACAGCAGGTTGTGACCCCATCCTCTTTGTACTGTACCACATTGTCATGTACTTCACTTGCGAGGTTGCCTATCACTGAAATTACCTGAACAATCCATGAAAACCTCATACACCACTTTACTGTGGCACTCAACAAAGTGGTTGCGATAATTTTTGCACAGTAACGGCAGCACACTGAATGGCGTCCGACAGCCTAAGCAGAGAGCATTCGGACAAAAAAAAAAAAGAGAAACAGCGCATTGAACTTTTTGTGTTGTGTTTGCTCGTCCCCCATTCTCAGGATTTCTTTTATGGGAATTTGTTGGCACTCGTGTGCCTGCTTTTTCAGCCACCCTCTCAGAGCTCGGATCTCCTTTCACTTTTTATTAGTATGTTGCTGTAGTTCAGGCTTACATCGTCATGGATGCAGAGCTTGTTTCGAGCATGTGTCATGTTAAAGTACACATACAATGCTGCAGAAGACTTTGGACAGGCTTTAAAAGACTTATTTCTTTCAGTTTCAAATGCACCATTGCCAGCTGCGGGACCTAGCAAGCTTCCACCACCTTTCACACAAGTGGGTGACCAGGTACACAGTTTTGAGCTGCTGATGTTGTAATCCCTGTTGGCTATGCATTCCATTAAGTTCGCCCAGTTTTAACATCTTAATCAGCCTGGTCACCAATCAGTTGAGGATTATACAGTGGCTTTGAAACGTGTGTTTGACTGAACTTTGTTCAGTCATGTATTCGTACTAGTGTATATTGCACATCTTCCTTTGCTATAGGGAGACTCAGCAAAAGAACAGCAATGAATAGAAATAGTTTTCATACTATGAAGTGTGAAGTAACCTGAATCTTTGTGGAGAAAAATCGTTTGTCCTTGTTAAACGCGAAAGTTACTTCTAATTTATCTTGCATAAATTTCTCTTGCTTTGAAGGTCCACTTGACTTCGGGCGTATTGGTAACGTCACAGCAAGCAAGAAAGATCTTCGGGAACAAAAAAGCCACCATTGTGGTCAAAGATGCTGCGGAGGCAATTTGGGGCACGCCGTCTTTGGCACTTCGTACACCCACAGGGATGAGCACCAATGGAGACAAGATGAAGCTGACTCCTTAAAAAGGTTGACGTTGTCAGAGGTAGGTACACCCTAAATTATTGTATGGGTGGTAGACAGCATTTTATGTTTTACATTGCTTATTGTTTTTGTGAATTTCTATGGGGCACTTAGCTTGATGAAATATTTTAGCAATCTCAAGTAGTAATTTTTGTTTACTTTTGCACAAGCTCATAAATGTTTCCTCCTGTAGCTCTTATGCTTACACAGGCATTTTAGATGTACGTAGAGGATTGCCTACCATTTACATAAGTAAAGGTAAAATTGCCACATGCAGTGCATGCCTCAGAAGAATTAAAATTGGTAATGATGGCTGTGTCACAGCTTTTTGTCACATTTCGCGTTGTGTGTGTTGTTTGTCCCCAGAGGGAAAATCCACATCATTGTATGGCACGAAAGGTTTTTGGAAAGACATACAGACTCTGTGTGATCTTGGATCCCACTATATTGAAGATCTCGTTTGCAGTAGTTTCTTTGCTGTACATTGCAGAGCCCACATGTAGCTTCTGGTGTAGCTACGTATCTGCCGTGGCCCCCTTGGCCCTCCAAGTGCACTGCGAAGTCAGTGTGGACAGCGACTCTATTTGAGTTGACGCTGTTATGTAGAACGAGCTTGTTTCACCACTTGACGAAAATGTACTGCTTGATATATGACCCATATGCAGCGCAGTCTTTTTTGGAAGCCGCATATGATGCAAAGCTTAGGGCCTCACGTTTTTGGATAGTGTCCGATAAGGCCCAAAATTTGCACACCGAATGAAATCTGCGAAGCTCTGGTCTTGCCCCATATTTCTTGAAACCATCATACATCAATGTTCTGCAAGTCAGCTTCACCTCATGCGACCTAAGCATTAGGTGAGGGATGCCTTTCCATGCTGGTAGTGATAACAGGAGTGCCCTCACACACTGTACTTTAACCCGAAAGACGTGGATTTTGAGAGAGGTATATCCAGTTTTGCCAGGGGGTAAGACCCAGAAAAATGTGGCCATGCAAGTGCTGCATAATTTTATTGCACATTTGAACTGTTTTGAGTGCATACTTGAATGCGTGTTCGGGAGTTTTTTTTAAATGCATGTTTCTCATGGTCCAGTTATAACCACAGAGCCTTTACATATTATTGCGTGCTGTTTGTTAAATTTTGAATTGCTAGTAGTTGAGCAGGCTGCGGATTTTAAGCACTTCATATTTTTTATTGCAGCAACACTCCATGAATGGGGAAAAAGACGCAGCGTTTGCATCACAGACATTGAAGACAAGCTAAACGCGGTGTTGTCATCGAAGTGCCAGGACGCTGCTCGCAAGGGAAAGAATTAAGTACAAGTTGACGTACCTTCTTTAGCCAAGCAAAATGTCTTCATCACTCATGGACATACTGTAACCTACCTTTTATTGACTGTGATAGCCGCGCAGTTTTGTTTCTTTTTGAAAACTTGTTATTGTTGTGCACAGGAGCACACATTGCTCACCCTTAGTACCATCTCGCTATTGTGAAGTACTGTTCATTGTTTTGTCTTCTCCTGTTCAGGTCAGGTCATCTAAATCTGCCGTACTATTGAGCCGCGCTGTGCTCTTTTTTTCTTTTTTGTCTTAAATTGGTGTTTGCAGGCAGTGTCAGTGCTGGCTGACATCAACTCACTGCTTACACATCGATTTTTGTAGCAACGTTTTCTCGGCTTGCTATCTGATCTGCAGTCATATAAAATAGAAAACCGAAGGAACCCAATATCGGTATACACAGAAAAGCGAAATCAGCATCAGGTGACATTATCAGTAGCATCGTACTTAAGGCCTAAATAATAGCTGTAGCACAATCAGGAACAGACAAACCGTGCAATGGAGCCTTCTGGCTTACGTTCAGCCATATACCAGAACAAGGTCATCCACAAAAATAAGATGTCCACCATCATGTGTGGTCAGCCACAAACCTGAAGACTACCTGCAAATGCCTTTCCATTGAAAAGAGGAGGGATTGCTTTCTCTGAATCTCACTATAATGCCAGCATGCATCCTGATATGTAGGAAGGTGTTTTTCTTGAGAAGGTCATTATCACATGTTCATAAAAACATCGGGAATGCTATACTCATTTGGCATTTGACACATAAAGCTTGTGGCTTCTTTAACGTTTTATTATTTCGTTTTTATCAGATAGTGTGCGCTATCGCCTCACATAGTATTTCACATTAGCCTGGTGTACAGAGCGACATATCTGTGGTAACCTACCCCATTTTAGTGTTTCATACGTCATTTTCAGTCAGAGTGCAAATGTAGGCATAATAACTGTCAATGAGTGAAGTTGCCTAATTGAGCCAGTGTGTTATATACTCAAGAGAAAGAAAAAAGTGTCTAATAATATATGTTTCAACATTAAGTTTTTGTAAGTCTATATAGGTCGAACACATTCATCTGAAATCTCCAGCCCCTCGAAGAAAGCAGTTGTGTCAGCTCCGTCATGCATGCTAAGATCATACCACGTCACCTCTGAGTGAGGGTCACTGTTGGTAGTGTAAATAACGTTCTGTAAAGTGTACAGTACCCTACGTAGTCACAGAACACCGTGTAAGTACTGCGTACCTGGTGTTCTCCTGAAAACAATAATGGTACCACTCTGTGATATCCCATACCACCAGTATGATGCTGTGCGGCCAGGTGCTGTAGAATTCCGACAGTTGTGTCTATCGAACTACGTTTTTGTTGCAAGTGACAATGTTAACTCAATTCGGTAAATCTGTATCCTCAATGTGCACCGAGTCATCTAGCACAGATTGAGTTCGGATCAGCTTGATCCCTTTATTGTGTTTGGAAAACAATAAATTGCTTTAGAACTTGTTGATTATTGTTGATTACTCATCAAAGTGAGCAACGGGGTGCACTTTTTAGCCTGTTAGAAGCCTATGGAGTCCATGCCCAACCATTGATGTTATTTTAGCAGGTAATAACCAGGTAGCTATAGGGTTCCCCGCTAGGATGCCACTGCATTCCACACTGGAGCAGCTGCCAGGAACGAGACTGGAATTTTCCTTGTTCTAGCCTGGATACCTTCTGGGAGTAGACCTAAGCCACTGTTGGATGGAAACCGGACCCAGATGGACCATGGCGGAAACACCTTCTTTCCGTCCGGGTACAAGCTTGTTTTCATCGATGCACAAGCCTGTTTACAGGACAGGTCCATTTGACTTTCAAGGCAGGAAACGGTCCGATAATCCAGCCTGGACATTCCAGCTGGAATTTTTGCTAGGGTCGCTTTGCTTCCTCAACTCGCGCAATCGGGGCCGAAATCTAGCCTCTTTGTAGTGGACATCCTCCAATTTCCGTGTGTGTGACGAAAGCACGAGGTCCACGTTTCATTGGGCGCCCGGACCGGAAGTTCTGTTGTTAGTGAGTTTGTGAGAGCGCCGGCATCCGTCCGGAAAGCGATCTTCAATATGGACGTCGAAGGAAGAAATGCGGAGACTTCGAGCCCGGAACGTCTTTCTGACATTTCTGCGATCGAGAAGAAAATTCTGCGTGCTGAACAGTTCGGTAGGCTTTCGAAACGTCGCCGATGCCGCGAATGCGAGACGAAGTTAGAGCTCTACGAACATCGGTCACAGATGGAGCAGACAGCATGAGTCGCCTGTCTTCAGGTAAGCGATGAGCTTTTTAACGCACACTGTGATCGAACACGTAAACGTTCTCTAAAATTTCGTGTTCTGATATTTAATGCGCACTTGCTGTTCATGGTGCCGGTGTGGCTGGTGTGTCATAATGCCGAAGGAGATCGAATGCTTGTGCTGCCAGGAGCTCGAAAACACTGCCGAATGACTGCAGTATGAGTGCATTACAACCCACGAAGATTTCCAACTTCTATGCTTCAATATGACTGTCCTGAAGGTCGCATATTGAACTCCGTGGGCAGCGCGAACCTATGAGCGACTATATTCACAAGTAAGTCACATGTGTCCTTGTCGAACGATGTTAAAATTTGGGCGCCCAAAACTGGTTTGGTCCTGCATTAAAGTCGTTAAAAACTCCAGTACAGGGCGCAGCACGTAAAAAGACTGTACAGTACACAACTCTGAACTGGAGAAAACCAATAGTTTGTAATTGTCAGTGTGCTGTGTCCTGAGTCACGTTTTTATGTATTGCCCTGTGCATAAGGTTTTAGCGTAGGTTTTTAGCGATATTGAGTTTTCTTGATTGTCGATTCAGTGAAAAGTACAACAATGTTGGTTTCTAAAAGAACACAGCATGTGTAGTAATGTACAGGGTGTGGGCAGGTAAACTGCAGTTGCTCTCAGGTACATGTAGAAATGACACTGCACACGCACTGTACTGTAACCGGTTACCTATTTGCCTAAACTATATTTTATGTACATCTGTGTAGACGATGCAGATACACTGCGTATCGCCAGTTTGCAAGGTGAGTATGGCACAAGCTTGGGAAAAACAAGAGGTCATCCTCTCTTTGTGTGAATGATACATAAACATTCTCAGAAGATCCATGACTTGAAAACCCGAGACGAGGTAGGGACGATAACAGACAAACACAAACACGGTGTTTGTGTTTGTCTGTTATCGTCCCTATCTCGTCTCGGGTTTTGAAGTCATGGATCGTCACCACCAGCTCACTTGCTACCTAACTTTCCTTTCGTTATCATTCTCAGAAGATTTGTACATAGTCACACTTTGCCTCATTTTGCCTAAAGCCTAGTTCCACCTCTTACATCATCTCCACATCTTCAATCCCCAGCAGTAGTACAAGGCTACAAGCAGTACAAGGCTAAAGTAATCAGCTACTACATAAAAAGAAGGAGGGGGAGGAAAACAAAAGCTGGCACATCTAAAATTCGAAGAAACCCTGGTGCTTTCACGGGGCTACTCACGGCTCAGTCCTGGATCAGATCCCGATGGAAAACAGCTTTTCTGAGCCTCAGTGATAGATTCCCTTGATTGCACTGACTGTGAGGCACAACTAATTGGCTTGGTGGCAAGTGGGCTTGCGTCTGATAGTACAATTTGGAATAAAGGGAGCAAGGAACATCTCTCTACGGTCTTAAGAAGGGTATCAACATTACCTGTCAAGGTACAGCATTTCATGTTGCTTTCAGTAAGTACAACACTCCTCATAGCAGTTACCATTCGTGTTGGGAAAGCATGCTGAAGTTAGCTCAGGCAGTGCATCCAGAACTGTGAATCAGGTTCATAGAGAGCACCTGGTGAGAGGGACAGCAACAGTGTCCAGTAAAGACTCTCCAGGAATTTTGTGCAGGTTTGGGGGTCACACCTTTTAATAGTCTTGATGGAAAGCAGGGTGTGTGAAACACTGACCTCTGGTAGATAAATTCTTGTTATTTATAACCAGGGACCCATGTCCTAGTAATCTAGAAAAAGCCTTGGCTCTCTTGGAGGAAATTGCTAATGAATGTCTTTTGTGGAAACAGGTTGTAACTGCCTTTCTATCCACCCTTCTTAGTTGCCCTAGCAAAAGCAAATATGTAATGCTGTACACCATATCTGATGCTAGCACACTAATTGCGTTGAGTGTTCTCAGGCTTCCGAAATGGAGCTACCTCGTATATACGCTGTGCCATGTCGGCAAGAACATAAATCAGACTGCCTTTACTTTTTAAATTGGCCCTTCAGTGATTCATGTGACTGCAAGAATGGCACCCCCAAAATGATAGGCAATGAGAATGATTTCAGCAATGTATTAAAACAACAACCTTATTTGAAAATATAGTCCAAAAGCCGGGTGACGACCTCATAACGTACCGTCCTTTACTGCAAACACCGCTCAACACAACGATTAAAAACAGAGCGTAAACGTTTTGTCGCCTATCCGGGTGGCATCATCAGCACAACGAAGGTCAAAGATGAGCACATCAGCCTATCTAAGAGGGCATCATACACATCCGATAGGGGGCCACGGTTTGTATTACAGGCTGAAGCATCACGCCTGATAAAGCAGGATTCTAAGAACTTTCTAGGGCCCCATCGCTAGTCATGTGCAAAGGTTACTGCACCATCAAAACATATGTCCCTTAGGACAGCAATTGTAGATTAATTCAGTCTTGGTTAGTTAAGCTAAGCACTAGTAGCCCTGGCAACGTCCCTTGTGTGCTCTTTTAGTCTTGTCCCCCGTCTTTTGTCTATCTCGCCAATGTAGGTTGCATCACATTCTATGCACTCAACTTGATATGCACAGTCAAAATGCCTGATGGGCACAGTGCCTTCCAAATAGCGTATGAAATACGTTGGATGAAAGGAATGCGCACCACCGATTTAACTCCTTTGATGTTGTTCTTGATTGTTCTCTGTTGTAGGGATGATGCCACCTGGATAGGCAATGAAACGTTTACTCTATTCTTAATTGTTGTGTTAAGCCGGTGTTCTCAGTAAAGGATTTTACATTATGAACTTTGTTTGAATGATGATTAGTGGCGAGCTTCATACCCTGGGCCACTACTCTAACAATTGCTTGTGGTAGTGTGGCGAAATGGAATAACGAGCCTTGTAAACAATGTACTTGGAAATATATTTATTTATCTCTCATAGGTTGCAGAACCCAGTGTGGTGTTACATAACAGAGGGGCATGTAATTATACAAGACCGATCACCAAAAGGCCTTGCTTTTGACTAGATTAAAATGTGAAGCGATTGTAACATAACAAATGCTGCATGGTGGCGATATGATAGGTTCTCCTCACGAGTTGTCGCAACGGTTACGGTTAGTTGAGAAACTGCATATCCAGTTAGCAGGATCAAATTTTAATTGGGCTACTTTGGCCAACAAGCGAGCATACAGCACAGTGTGAAAAGCCCTTACAAAATAAAAAAATACTATATCTACGTGTACCCAGAAATCAAGACAGTTCAAAATGCTGTGAACGAATTCCACTACGTTAGTTTTGCCTGAATACCCGTTTCTAAAGCCATGCTGGAATTTAAAAAAAGAAATCGACAGACTCAACTTGGTTGACAACGTGGTAGTACATGATGTGCTCCATTAGTTTACAGGGAACCCTAAAAAGTGGATCTGGTTAATAGATAGAAGGAGCATAGTTGTCACCTCTTCTGAAGACAGGAATCAGCTTGAGACCTATGTCCTCGACTAACACACATACTAAGCACCTTTCACACAGATTAACGTATCTTCGTTCCAGCTCTTTCACTTTCAGATGTTCATCTCTGTTGAGTGTTCTGTCATTCTTGTAATACAGATTGGAATTGAAATGCAGGTGCATAAGGGATGCTCTGAAAGAAAAGTGTTTGGTTTTAGTCCTCTTAATGTTTCCGAAAACGAAAACAAACTTCACGGTGACTATTCTTCTGAAATGAGCAATTCCAGGATGACAGCAAAAAATATATCTCGCCATATCATTATATCCACCTGGCACTTCAATTGAATAATGGCAGTTGAAGATGATGATGATTCAATTTAATGGCACATAAGCAACTCGGGCTATAGTGCGCCAAAACCATGGCAAAACTGTGACTTGTTAAATATCAGACGATTATACTAAAATAATATACTTTGTTGGTTGGTGAGATATAGACAAAAACATGATATGATAAAAATAAGAAATTGAAGAAAAGGCAATTGTTGGCTTTGTGTGACTGATGTCGAGTTTGCCACACTACGTGTTGAATAATAATGTACGCTGATATGCTGTAGCATATAAAGTACAATCATACACACGCTCAATATGTGGTGGATATGTGAAACCAATATACACATACTTACATTTCAAACTTTCTTGAAAAAGGCAGTCCATGTCTGTCGGATTTGCCAGACTCTATACAAAGCCAGTAAGCACAGTGTGGAAAGACTGTTTCATCTTTCGAAAGCGGAGGTGCAGCTACCACGACGCTTCCCCATCTCAATGCTTCGGAGCGGCATAGCCTAGTAAGAAGCCATCAGAAGGATCTCATAAAGATAACTTCGTTGAAAAAGTGGAGGGTTCTGTGGGATACGTAAGAAAGCATACGCGTTACACAACAGCTACGAGAATGATCGACTGCACTTGCATGGTTTTCAATATGTAGACTTGGAACTGAAAAATAAATCTGCTAACCTTGTTGAAACTACTTGTCCGTCAGGACCACACGAGAGCACACTTGGTTTCTTTAGTTGAAGGTATCATCAGGTCCCCATGCTCCTTTGAGATGCAGCAGACAGAATTTCGCTGAGGCGAGTGACTGCCGTTGCGGTTCGTCGCTTCGCAGCAGATCAAGAACAGTACACAGCAACGATAGGTGAAACGTTCAGAATATGGCGACCAACTCCAACACCAACCCAATGACCCGAACAAAGAGGATGAACCGGGAGTCACACAAGTTCGCAGTTCGCAAGCTCGGCATACGGCATCCATTACAGCTGACCGGATACGGAAGCATATATGGAACGCGTGTACAGATTGAAAAGAAAATCGTAGAAACTGTTGCAGGTGATAAATGCAGGGTATATTTTTCTTTTTGAGGCTCTGTAATACAGACATATTAACATAGAAATGCCATTTCATGAAGGAAATTGACAGGTATTGCGTGACCACGTGACGCGTTTGAGCCAATTGTGGGTGTTGCGAGTGGCCCCCGTGTTGACGTCATCTTGATGGTGGGCCGGGGTGGATATTCAAAATAAACGTATGTTTTCTCGGTTTGACGCTAGGCGTGCTGCACTCGGATGAAGTCGAATGTTTAAAATTCGAGTTTAGAGAAACCGTGGGGTTTTAATGCATGAATTTTCGCATGGAGAGTCCTTGTTGGGTGCTTTATCGACTGGAAGTACGAAAGAGCTCCCACAGTTTCTGGTCAGAGTCCCTTTAATTTTAGAGGTTTCTAGCTTATAATGAGGCAAAACGCGAACTCCACACCAAAGATCATGTTCTTGTTTAAATTCTCAAAGTCAAAACTGTACACTCTTTCTTACAATTTTTTTAGAGATATAGTTTAAAAAGTTGTCCATATAGTCACACATTCTATACAAGATATTTGATTGCGCATTATTTGCTAAGATTTATCGGATCACATCCAGGAGCAGTGGAGACTACCACACATCAGTAAGTGTTTAATTAAAATTTCAACAGATGCTGCAATTTACGGACTGAGTTGTAGAAAGTGTAATTTCACATTAAGCAAGCTTCAGTTCGCTCACTGTGACATGCGAAGGTTTTAAAAACTCATTCATGATGACAAAGAATGTAATCGAATGGATTGATTTTTTCTATATACACTATAACGTAATGCGAATTCTCTATGTCGTGGATATTAAAAATTACGAATATTTTTCGAATGAAATTTACTTAAAACTCGAAGAAATGGTCACCCGCGTCGACGAACCCGTTTCCGCACCTGAAATATAAATATACAAACTACAATCATCTGCTGTTTTCTGAAGATACGTGTTTGTGTGGAGCAAAGTATCCGGCATACATCGGTAGGAAGTCAGACAATTTGAGGATACTAATCGCTGATTCATATATATGCATTAATATACTTAAACATTGCCGCTCCTAAGTATTCACGGGGAATACAACATCCTCGACTACACCATCCACCATTCTTGTATATGGATCACTCCCATCGCTTCTCAATATCTGCATAGTTTAATGTACATACTAGAAACATCAAGATAGAGATCAGATAATTTGCTTATATTCCGTGGATTCGCCGCCGGTAATTGTCGATACAGCATAGAACAATTGATTCTCGCATTATTCTATAGAAATTTGTGTGGCGATTTGAAAAAGCTCACACTCCCCCTTCAAAACCAATTCGGACTGGACGTGGACTACGTTGACCAGTGACATGTTTGCGACTGAATACAAGTATCACCCTCTCCGCTGTTTTATTTTTTAGGATTTGACAGGCCATTTATCTGCCGCCACTTACTTCCACTTTTCTCGCGATGTCTTCCCTCGCCGCCTTCGGCGCTGCTTCTAATGGCTTCTTTCAAATTGTAAAAGTGGACGACCTGTGTCGCGAACGCTTTGGTTTATCCTGCATTCGGTTATTTCCAATTTTGTCTTATATAGGCCTCCCAATTTGCAAGCACTGGTCGGCTCCGTTTTTCTATTCAATCATACAACTATGTTGACGAAAATATTTATTCCTCCACTCCAATCGGGTTGCTTGTCAAACACGTCTTCCGCCACCTCCTGCGCCTTAAGCGCAGATGCAGTGTTTCTAATGGCTTCTTTCAAATGTTGTCCATTTGATAGTTTTCGTGCCACATTTTTTTCTGCATTCATTGCCGTCTTAGTAATGTATGGATGTGCTCGTCGCAGGAGTGGTAATGCAAACTTGCACAATGATTTAAAGAATCCACTGCCCCTCTGAAACATTGGCACCGAGTACGGTGTAAGGTCGCCAAATCCATGCCCGTAGTCGTAGTGGATTTCTGGGATTTCTTTCAGAAACATGTCTAAAGTGTAGAGCTAGAGCTGTTTTGCCTGGACCTTTGAAGTGGAGAGGTCGACCAGAGTCGTCACACAACTTAATTGAAATGAAATTTATTTCATTATGCATATATTGTATGTTTTGGAAATCATAATGAATGATATTATCTTCCTTTGCAAAGTAGGAGGCTAATTTTTATATTGGAAACTTCTTTGCACCGAAGTGCGATGATTCGATAATGGCACAATAAACTATAAAATAATGGAACAATGATGTAAGCCTGAGGTGCATGCAATTCGTTATCGATGAGTACATCAATCCTCGCTACCCTTCCTTGTTTGTCGACCACATGCTGCAACGGTGTCATATCGCATCTCTGCTTCAAACACAGCCGAAGCAGCACAATGTACTGAAAGTCGAGTGCAATAGGGGTGGACGGGTAGGTGAAAGCCCTTGAACAAACCCGTGCAACTAAAGAACACTGATACGATATATACCGTCCACCCCTATTGCACTCTACTTTCAGTACATTGTGCTGCTTGGGAGTAAAGTTCCTGCTGAGTGGCCCACTGCATGACTCACGACGACATCATACTGCTGGGCAAACAACTTGTTTATTAGATCAGCAGTGGCTTCTTCTGTATTTATCTTTGTTTCCTGTATGGCAATAACATCAATGTTCGGATGGCTTTCAAGATATCGTTTCAAGTGATATTGTTTTTTCCGTGAATTTATCCCTCTGACGTTTAGGGTGGCCATCACTGTGATTGATGTTACAGTCATGGTTTGGTGTATTTGACGCGTCTAAGCGAAAGTTTTCATTCCCAGCTTCTTTACTGCACGCAGTGGGCTTCCAGTCGTGTGATTCATTGCCGTGGTGTTAAATAGTAGCAAAGGGGGAGTCATCGAGGTGCGACGCTCCAATTTCTTGAGGAGTCAAGCTCATTAAAGTCGTGGGGCTATTATGTTTCAGTCTTTTGGCTGTGGGAGTACACGACCGCTTTTCCTTCCCTTTGGTGGCAGACACATCGTCGGCTCTATCGTGTCCATCAGGTCTTTTTTCTGTAGTATGTTCACTTTCTTTGGCACAGTTATCCCGCTCTTATCTTACGCTGTCTTCTTCCATCTCATTCGATTCGTTGACATTTAGAACAGGCTCTTTTCTTTCTTTGCTTCCCTCTGCAATAACTTCCATCGCCGTATCACTGTCTATGTCGTCAGTGTAAAGTTCCCTCGCTGGCTCATCAGGCTGCTTAGCTCCCGATGCGTATGTAGACACGCATTCTTCTTCCAAAATCTTCCAATGTCCAAGTCTTCGACATATTTTGCACCATGGTGTATTGCACGATTTTCTGATATGGCCAGCCCGTTTACATCTCAAACAAAGTGGGGCATGCCCTTGTATGTCCAACAGTACTTGACATCCCGTAATGAACATCAGATGGGGCATGTCATCAACAGAAACCGTTTATATATCTTGTAGGCAGTCGGTTATATATACCGTTATATATAACCGTTTGTATAACTGATTCATCAGGTATATTCCTCGGTACCCAGTTTATTTTCACGGTCACTTCTTTCACATTAGGGTCGATGATTTTGCACGTTGCACGTTGTAAGGCCGTCCTCGGGGGTCCGCGTGAAGGAAGAGTGTGTTGTACGACATCTTTCCGAAGGGCACAGTTGGCATAATAAGACGATAATCCGTATGACCGTTCGACGTCAATTGTTCAGGGTTAACCCAGCTAGGCCTAGCCGTAGCATCCGCCCACGAGGAGCTCATGTTACCTGCGTCCGTACGCTATCGCGGCCGGAAGCAGATTCGGACTGGTGCCTAAAACCAGCGCCACCACTCCGCCACGGGCCTTTTCTCCTTCATTCACAGCGGAACATTTGTTTCAAATCTTTATCGGTCATATCAGGAAGAAACAGGGAACAAACCATTAATTTTGAGCACAGCAGCGGCAGATCTCAGAGGCGCATCTTTCCGAGTGCTGCAAAACATCAGATAGCGGTGGGATTCGAACCCACGCCCTTTCGGACTGGTGCTTAAAACCAGCGCCTTAGACCACTCGGCCACGCTACCGCACACAGGCCTTTTCTCGTTCATTCGCAGCGGAACATTTGTTTGAAAAAATTTATCTGTCACGTCAGGAAGAAACAGGGAAGAAACCATTAATTTTGAGCACAACAGCGGCAGATCTCAGAGGCGCATCTTTCCGAGTGCTGTAAAATATCTGATAGCGGTGGGATTCGAACCCACGCCTTTTCGGACTGGTGCCTAAAACCAGCGCCTTAGACCACTCGACCACGCTACCGCTTTTTTTTTTCCACCAGGTAATAACGTTTATTTACAAACATTAAAATAAGCTATGACTGTACAGTGTTAATGAGTGATGTATGGTGAATGAATGATGCACACCGTAGCATCCAAATACACAGGATACAAAAAAATACATGGTACACAACACACAGGTTACACAGGTCACACAGAGAGTAATAATTTACATACACACAGGATACAAAACAATACATGGAGTTCGAGGTAACTCGTTACATGTAACTCGTTACTGTAACTAAGTTCCTTTTTTTGGTAACTTGTAACTTAACTCGGTACTTTTGCGCCGTGGTAACTTTCAGAGAAACTCGTTCCTTTTTCAGGTAACTTTGCCAAAGTAACTTAAGTTAAGTTCCAAGTTACTTTTAACTCGCTTTTCACTCGCGTCCAGATATTTTCTTGTTTTCTCTCCGGTTCCTTCGTGGCATTTTTTGCCATAAAATGTGATTGACAGTATTTTATTCAGGAAGTAAGAACCGCTGCCATTGAAATGAAGCTGAACCATTGTGCGCCCACAGGGAGTAAGATGCAAAGCGTTCGAATAGACCTCTACCAGAGAAACGTCATCATGACATTGGTAGACAGACTGAAACCGAAACAAATCGGAAGGAGAGGGCTGGTTTCCACGAACGGGCACTTGTTCGCTGCCTCCCATTGAAAGAAAAGCAGGACAGAGGGTCGCGTCCCTTTAAGGGACCATATCGTAATCCCCTCAAGATGTGGCTTTCGGGCGCGACCTTGTTCACCTCTAGCTGCGAGTGTACTTCAATTCTAACAAATTTGTCGCGCTGTCGAACACTATGACGTCATTTGTTTACAAACAGGGAGAGGTCTATTGTTGGACATATACGAAAACGATCTAAGCATGTTGCACTCCTCCGCAGGCAACTCAAGGTCTAACTCAGCTGCTCACGCGCGCTGCGCCTGCGTAATGCTGTTTTGTGTCCGAAGTAACTTGGAAGTAACTCGTTCTTTTTTTTTAAGTAACTCAGTAACTGCGAGTTACATTTCAAGCTGAAGAACTTCGTTATAAACTTAGTTACATTTTTCACACGGTAACTTAACTTGTAACGAGTTGTTTTTGACGGGTAACTTCTCAATCTATGCATGGTACACAACACAGAGAGTAATAATTTACATAGAGGACAGCGATTCACACAGATGCTCTAACCACGGTGGTGCTTCCAAATGCTGCATGCAGCATAGCTTCAGCTGCGTTATTTCTACTTTAAAATACTGCATGGGCGACGCCAATGGCTCATCATTTCTGTCTGCCATACGCAGCTTCCACAATCAATACATAGCTATCAACATGATAATATCGTAACGTATATCTTCATTCGGATGTAAAGGTAGGAATCTGATTGTATGTGGGTTCAGAGAGAGGCGATTATTCAGTACTTTAATCTGTATGTCGTCCCAGAAAAACTGTGCTTCCGTACAATCAAGAAAGATGTGGTCAACGGTTTCAGGGACTTTGCAAAACCTGCAGTTGGCGGACCATGGAACATATATGGCTTTCTGTTCCAACCATGCTTTCACAGAGAGCGTTGATGTATGAAGCTTGAAAAAGAATGTTTTCATATTCGGCTTTATGTGCATGCGTTTGACTCTGTGCAAAACGTCCGCTCCAGGCCACTCAGACGGAATTTGCCTGTAAATTGGCACGGGAAACAAGGTATCTATCAAATGGGCTGCCAACACTTTCTTTGAAACCGAAAAGAGGTAATCTGGGGTAAACCTGACTTTGAGAAAGTTGATGCAGTCCACGACCTCCTGATAAAAACCTGTCAACTGCAAGCCTTGTTCGTGGAAGCCAACATATGTATATATATCGCATATAGTTGTAGGCTACTGCTCTCTTCACGGCGTCTAATAGCGGGTGCACAGACTGCCTATAAAACCAGAGTCTCATAATTAGCTGGTTTACAAACAAGTGCTGTAGACCTAACCCTCCATCCTTGACTTTCTTGAAAAGGTTTTCTCGGCGCATTCTTTCAAATGTTGAGCACCATATCGTGGTGGCAAACACGCGATGGCATGCATGTACGATTTTACGGGAACACTGAAGTACTTGCAAAATGTATACCATTTTCGCCACCAAAAACACATTGCAAACTGAAGCCCGCTAATATATTGACAGTTCCTTGCCTCTCCAAGTGAATGCATGCTTTTTCATCTTATCAATTCTTTCTGACCACATCCTGTTTGTGTTTCTACTTGCGTGTAATGGCACCCGCAGGTAGTCCGGGTTGCTCGTCTGCCACTTGATATCGCAAAATATTTCTGGAGTTGAACCCCAAAGCCCACACCATACTCCTAAAGACTTCTCTTTGTTTACTTGAGCTCCAGAAGCTGCACAAAACAAGTCGATCTGCTCCATTATTTTTTCGACACTTCTCTTATCTTTCACCAAGAACGCAACGTCATCTGCATACGCCACAACTTTAACTTCAACACCACCCCGCTGAAAGCCATGAACGTCATACTGACAGATTACGCGCCTACACAACGGTTCTCAGTACAAATCGAAAAGTAAAGGCGATAAAGGACAACCTTGCTGGACCGAAGCTCCAAGCGCAATCGGGGTGGCAATGAATCTATTCACCACGAGGCTCGTTGCAACTAGTTTGTAGCACAACTGGATGCGATTTACAAACCTATCTCCCATGTTGACATGACGTAGCAATGCGAACAGGTATGTATGACAAACTCTATCGAAAGCTTTCGAAAGATCCAACTGTAGCATCGCCACGTGCCCACCCTCATATCTGCACCAGTCCAACACCGTACGAACTAGATGTATATTGGTTTGTATTCTTCTATTCTTGATGGCACACGTTTGATGTTCCCCTACTAGATGGGGCAACACAAATTGCAGACGTGCAGCAAGCACTTTAGCGAAAATTTTGTAGTCAACATTGCAGAGGGTAATAGGCCTATAGTCAGTCACTTTCGGAGTGGACCCCTCAGCTATTTTCTTCGAGATTAATACAGTGTGCGACCTTCGAAAACTAAGAGGAAAAATGCCGTTTTCCTCCGCTTCTGCATAAAGATTAAGTAAAACAGGCGTGAGCAGCTCTACGTACTTCTTGTAGAACTCTGCTCCCAAGCCATCCGGCCCGGGAGTGCGGTTGAAAGCTAACTCTTTGATTGCACACTGTATTTCTGTTGCTGCAATGTCCGACCCTAACATTTCTTTCTCCTCCTCACTTAGCTTTGGCATGGTTGCAATGTACCTATTTATCAAACCCTCATCGACTTTTCGTGGTGTTTGTCCAAACAAACTCTTATAGTAATCGACGAATATCTCCCTCACTTTCTCAGAGTCACCCACTACTTTACCCTCGTGCTCTAAACTTTCAATGCGCCTACTACGCGTCTGCTTCCTCTCTGTTGCCAAATAGCTTTTGTTTGGCGTTTCATCCGGCAAATATCTCTTTGTTCGACATCTAACTCTTGCGCCTTCATACCTATGTTCGCTGAAAAGATCGAGCCGGAGCTCGATTTCCTTTATATCGTCAAAACATGTGCCTGGGTTTTTCGCCTCAAGCTGTACCAGACTGCGATGAGCTTCTTTCAATTTGGTTTCTTCACACATTCCTTGATATGCTATTATATTACTCCTCTCAATCGCGTAACGTCTAACCTCCTGCTTGAAGATTTCCCACTTTTCGGCCCAGCCTAAGGGATTCTCGGCAAGACATGCAAGCTTTCGTCGTATGTAATCATCGAAAACAGAGTCCTGTAAAAGCTTCGAATTCATTTTCCATAGCTTCCACGTCTTTGGAGTGCGTTTTGCCGTTTCGGGATTTCCAATTGTTGCCACTACGAGACAATGATCGCTGAAGTGGACTGGGAAGACTTGGTATTTCGTCACCTCTCTGAGTTTGTTGGCGGAATAGTATATGCGATCCAATCTAGCGTGTGAGTTCCTTTGAAAATGTGTGTATTTAATTGTGTCTGGTGTACTATATTCTGCAGCATCAATCAAATTATGAGTTTCTACAATGCATTGCAGACACTCGGCACTATCATCTTCAAGATTTCGGAACGTGCTTCTGTCACTCGCTGAGAGGACGCAATTAAAATCTCCCAGGAACACTATGTTATATTGGTCATCAAAATATTGTCTGGTCGATTCAAAGAACGCACAGCGTTGATTCTTATCATTTGGAGCATATACGACTAAAAACCTCCAAAGTTTCCCCCTAATGTCTACATCTAGCATTGCTGACCTACCATCTGCATCTACGGCATGGTATACATGGGTATAGGAAAGACTTCTCTTAATGAAAAGCATGACACCAGCAGAATATCCAATGGAATGGCTAACGAGCACTTCGTATTGATTCATGAAATACTGCGATAGCATTTGTTCGGTGCCCCGCTGCGACTCAATTTTTGTCTCTTGAATAGCAAGAATGTCAATTTGAGGAAAACCATCCAGTAGCCTTCTGAGTTGGTATTGTTTCTTTTTAGAGTTAAACCCTCTAACATTAAGGGTTGCAATGACCAAATGACCCACAGCCATGATTTCTATGCTTCAATAGTGATTATGTATTTACTTATCAAATCAAATCACTTATGAAATCACTTTAGTGAACTGGAAGAGCAGCTTAAGCTTACCGACTTTGGAGGAATCTAGTTGCGCATCCTGCTAACACAACACTGAGGTAGCCAATCTCCCCAACACACTATGCTGACAAAAACCCAATATCGTCAAGAACAGAGCGGTCCACTTCAACAATCTTCGGAGGCATTGTCGCCGGCGCCGACTTCCTTCCCTTCTTCCTCTTTGGTGTGATCCAGAAATCATCTTCTATCTCTTCGGTCGCTTCATTTCCATATCCTTCTAAACCCGACGAGGCTGTATCTTGACGCTCCTGGAGAACGCTTTTCTCCTCTTCTTATTGAGGGCCACCCATTGCTGGAGCAATGGGCGTGCCTGCTTGGGAAGCTACTGTCGCCGCAGCAGGTGCAGCAGCAGACGAAGGAACAGGAGCGGCAACAGGTACAGCTCCATCAGCATCGTCGTCGCATTCCATGTTGTGCTGACTGTCCTGGCTTCCATGTTGTTGACGAACCCTTGACGCGTATGTCACAACGCACTCATCTTCCTCGTGTCCAAAACGGCGACACGTTTTGCACCAAGGGGTGTGACATTGCTTCCTAATGTGCCCCACGCCTTTACACCGTAGGCACAATGGCGGTCGCCCTGGTATTGACACAAGAACTTGACAACCGCACACATACATCTGGTGCGGCAAGCTGTCCGCAGTTACATTATTTTTCAGTGTAATTACCACTTGCCGAGTCGTCGACGCAGCTCCTTCAAAGAATGAGTCCTTCCACTTTTCTCTGACAATGTTTGTCACAACGCCGTATCTTTCAAGCGCTGCTTCGATTGCCACGTCAGGTACATGTTGAGGGAGCCAATGCATTTTGATATGAAGCTCTTTCTTATGCGGATCAATGAGCACACATCGTTTCTCTTTCACCGCTACTTCGCTGAGGCTAAGAAACTTGTCCTTTGCACTCACGCTATTAAAGGTCAAGGCCCAAAGGTGGTTGAACAGAAACGGACCGACCGATGTGACCTCGCTCCGAACAACTTTGTCCTTCAAAGCGTCACTAAAATGGCCAATGTTGTATGGCCTCCCAGTTGGATCAGCATGCAGAAAAACGGTATTTAACGCTACAGTACCTGATGGAATCGTTGGCAGAATCATTTTGTAACCTTCATCCCGGCTAGGCTTAGCCGTAGTCGCCGCTCTCACGGAGCTCATAATTCCTGCGTCCGATCTGTACAAATAGAAGAAGCAGCTACCGCACACGGGCCTTTTCTCGTTCATTCGCAGCGGAACATTTGTTTGAAAAAAATTATCTGTCACGTCAGGAAGAAACAGGGAACAAACCATTAATTTTGAGCACAACAGCGGCAAATCTCAGAGGCGCATCTTTCCGAGTGCTGTAAAACATCAGATAGCGGTGGGATTCGAACCCACGCCCTTTCGGACTGGTGCCTAAAACCAGCGCCTTAGACCACTCGGCCACGCTACCGCACACGGGCCTTTTCTCGTTCATTCGCAGCGGAACATTTGTTTGAAAAAATTTATCTGCCATATCAGGAACAAACAGGGAACAAACCATTAATTTTGAGAACAACAACGGCAGATCTCAGAGGCGCATCTTTCCGAGTGCTGTAAAACGTCAGATAGCGGTGGGATTCGAACCCACGCCCTTTCGGACAGGTGCCCCAAACCAGCGCCTTAGACCACTCGGCCACGCTCCCGCACACTGCCTTTCCTCCTTCATTCGCAGCGGAACATTTGTTTGAAATCTTTATCAGTCATGTCCGGAAGAAACAGGGAGCAAACGATTAATTTTGAGGGCAACAGCGGCATATCTCAGGGGCGAATCTTTTTGAGTGCTGTACAACATCTGGTAGCGGTGGGATTCGAACCCACGCCCTTTCGGCCTGCTGCCTAACCCAGGGCCTTCGATATCGACGATGGATTTCCAGGAATCATTGTCATCGCATTGTCTTGGAAAGTGCACTAAAACACATGCGAATACTGCACAAGAGACCCACGATGCAGAGATGCACGGCAAATGAAGCCAAAACCACCTTGCTGCAACACGCAACACGCTGCTTCCAAGTGCCACTCTTGCCCTGTGGCCGTTTGAATTTGAATTGCCATTGCCATTGAATTTGAATTGAATAGCCATTGCCATTGAATTTGAATTGAAGAGCCATTGCACCGGCCGTCGGTCTCTACAATTACCTTTTCTTCTTTTTCCTTTTTCGAATTATTTAGCTTAGTTTCTGTCATTTTTCGAATATATGTCGTTTCACATTTTGCTGGCGCTTATGATATTCGCCTGAAATACAAGACGAAAAAACAAAAAACAAAGAAAAGCAACAAAACGAGATCATGCATATGCTAAAAAAAGATCAATCAAGACCAGAAAAGTATATATCAAGAGTGGACTCTTCCCCTATGAGATCACAAAGGGCTGCTCAGCTTGGTATCTCAAGTGGACTGATTGACCATTCTGGGAACAAAATGGTACCTGTGAGGCTCCACTTGGAACTTCTGGAACCATCCGAGGCCAGATTGATACCACTAATTTCACCGAAATGAAACCAGTCACCCCACTTGGGGATTCGGCTGGGACCATTCAAGTGGAACCAGTCCAGATTCAAATGGAACCATTCTGAGACCAGTCCATGTTTTTGTTTGGGTTCACACATTGGCACACAACGGCGGCGCATGTTTCCCTTGATTCGTAAAAGCTGACAGCACAAAGGACATCATAAGACTTCACATACTTTCGAAATCTTCTTGTGAAAACCGACTAGGGCACGCACAGCTTTGGCTTTGACAGTCGGTGGGCACTTGCGTTCCTCACACGTGTGCCGGTTGCTGCGGAGGCCATGCAGATCCAGTGTGCATGCCCAGACTCCTCCTCTCCCGCGAATTAACCGGAAACGCGCGTGGTTTGAAACAACGGGTTCGCTCCCGTTATTGTCGCGGCGATATGCCCGTATTTTCCACTACTATTTTTTACAGTGTAGACAACACCCTTCTCCATTGCCCGCACTACCAACCTTCCTGCCTTCCTTCCTTTTCTTTCTTTTCATTCTATTAAACATACCCCCCCCCCTTCCAGAATGACACTTTCAGTCTTTGTCAGTCAGCTAGACTCTCGCCCTCGCTCTACGTTAAAATTGTTTAGCCCATGGCCGAATGCAGCCCACCAATGGTCTGCCCTGCAGGCAGTTCTGAACCTTTTGGACGCCGTATGACTTCGGCTCTCATTGTGAGACATTATTCGATTTCACCACGTTACCGCCAGCACTGGGAGCATCGCCCGTTGCGATGAAACTCTCCAGCGATTATCGTTTAAATAAAGTTGTTGTTAGACTACTTGTTCATCTGTGCACATATAAATATGAAGAGCACATCTTAATTATGTGCCTTTTCCTCTTAACTGTTATTGTGTAATGCAGTTTAGAGAGTGCTTCTGGAAGGCAAGGGGCGCAAGGCACAAGATAGTAAATGTGTGAGTAGTAAAAGGGGGAAAACGTGCATTTAAAGGGACACTAAAATGCAAAAACAACTTTATTTCATATCACGTTAGACACTATATGTTGATTTCGTAGTTGTTATCATAATTGAAAACTTTGATTCCGTTACGAAGCTACGATCAAAATTATACTGGACTCTTTCTTGCTTCGGTACTAAGCAGTGAACGACGCTTCAGCTCGTGCACCGGTGTTTTAGTCCATGCTGCGCGTGCACGCGCGTGCTGTGCCATGGAGCAGTCCAGGGGCGCGTTCCCAGCCACGTCGTAGGTGCGCGAGATCGCTATTGTTTCACCCATCTCCATAGCAACGGCCGGGTCACGTGGCAGGCTTCGCGATGGAGCACTAAAGAGCCGTTCCCTGCTACCCCGGCGGCGGCTCGTGCATCACGTAACTGTAGCCGTTGTGAGCGGAGGTAGGACGACCCAAACCGCTTCGGGGTTCGCGATCAAAATGGCGGATCTGTTCATCATTTTTGATGAGGAGGGCATCGCCGATCGCGACCCGGAACGCACACATCGCACTTACAGCGATGCTTTCGCTACGATGTCAGAGGACAACTTCATTGCGACCTTCCGCTTGTCTAAGGAGGTCTGCGGAGGTGAGCAGATTCATTTGCTCGTTCTCAGGGGCCTCTACTTGGGGGTTGGAAGTTGTCCCTTTCCACCTTCAAGTATACGCCTGTTGATGTGATGGGTATTCCGCCAGTGGCCATTCTGCGTGCGGCACTCGTGTCCCCCTTCCTAAACAGACGGAATTTTCTTCTCCGTCGTTTGCACGGACAAAGCCTTCTTTGTGGTCGTATGTGTACGTTTCTTTCGAAACTCCCATATGGAAGCAATTAGGTAATTAATGGTGATCGAACTTAAGGGGTTATCGGTTTCTTCTTTTGAAGTGAGCCCATGTCACAAATGTGAACTCCCACAAGACACGTTCCCCCGCTTTCCCGCTTTTTAAGGCACAGCAGACCACATGTTTGTCATTTGTACATATGGTAGGACTTGACTCCGAGGACAACACAATGGAGAGGGAGACGCGGGGGCTTGCTTGGTCCTCTTGCTTGTGTTTCTCTTCATTGGTGCGCAAACATGTGTCGGATTTTTGTGAACTTATGCACTGTGTTGGCCTTCTATTGTCGTTATATTGACAGATGACGGATGCCGCATATGACTTTGAGAATTTTTCACGTTTGTGTAGTGTTGAATCAGATCAAGGTTCCAGTCTTACTGACTGAATAGACGTGGGTTCGTATGGGTGCTACCGCCAGGGTCTGCTGTCTAGGGCAGGGACTGGGGGAAACTGTCTTTCGCTTTCGTTATTGTAACTGCTTCTGAAAGAAGGCTTCTTGGAAACTACACGGCATGCAAGACTGTGACCATTTCTCTGTGAGGCGTCCAACGAGTGTCTAAAACAGCAGTCGTGGAACGCGTTACGTGTGTGCCCTGCTCGGCATGAGAGCGCAGACATCGTGCACCATCGTCGCCAAGCTCTGGACTACACTGCGCCTCTCAGCTACATATTTTGTTCAATGATTCCACGTAATTAATTTAGAGATGATCCTGTGTCATTCTGCGTGACCCGTGAAAACTTTGAAACTAGTTGAAACTCGTGAAATAGTTCGTTAGTCGTGAAATAGTTAGAATTTTCGTAGCAGTTCCATTTAGTAATATTCTCCATTTACGTATGGGTAAAATTCGTTTAGTTTTGCATGTCGAAGTTCAGAGCTGCACTTGGCCAGAGGGTTCCCTAGCCGTAAGCTCACCAGAAGTTTGAGGTACACTGGTTCACCGTCCCAACTTCGGTCATTTCTTTAATAATCGCGGAACAAAGTCCAAATATTCAGAGGGGGGGCTAGTGTCGGGACGCTCGTAGGTCTCCGGAAATAGCACCTTGAAGGAACAATTAAGTTTTTCATAATTCATTTACGTATACATACTTTAGCCGTCGGCAGCGCAACAATTTCCAAGACTTATCAAAATTCAAATTGAAAAATCTTCAAAAAGCAGCCGTGCTTTTTTCTGAAGTGTTTGTCTGAAGCCATGTTGTTTCTTTTTTGTATTGTTTCTTCTTCTGTTTTTTTCCTTCTTTTTTGTGCGTGTGTCCCCCACCCCCCAGATCTTAGCTATAAATCCGCCCCTGTGTGCGGCAATGGTGTGCTGTCAAAGGTCACGTGCTCGGCTTCAATCGAAGCGCACACGCTCGCAATGCTTTGGATAGACCGCTCAGGACACCACTCATTCTAGTCCACCATAACCGTATGCTTCGGAAGTTGGCATATGGCTCCATCGCACGGCGATTCCTAGAATTTTCAGTTCCTCAAGACTTGAATGGATAGCGCCACCGTCCCGTTCCCCTCGCATGTCCTCAACACACACACACACTCACACACACACCTACAGTCGTGTGGCTACATGCTTAACGTTCCGCAGGCCAGGACTAAGAATAATTTCGACCACCTGGGGATCTTTAACGCGGACAGGTAATATCCTACACACGGTGCTAGAAGAAATATGAACCCCAACTCAGTGAAACTCAGCAGAATGTTTCGCCAGCTACACTGTTAAAAATAAATCCGTAGAAAAACGGGCATCTTACTCGATATTATATTGCCATATACATTTGTCCGTTTTCCGATCACCGGAGCACAGATTTTTTTTCTTTTTTTACAAACAAATGCTCCGTTGCAAAACGTCACGAAAGTGCCGTAGAAAAACGGCACATTTTTACCGATGCCGCACTTGCAGAGACTTGTCCGTTCTACGGTGTACGGCGAACTGTTTCTTTACCGGACATGTTCCGTTATAAGATGTTAAGGTACGCCGTCTTTTTGCTAGTGATTGTTCCTTTATAATGAAGTGCACCAGCTTTTTTCTACAGCTGCAAGCGTTTGCACTAGCTCCTGTACGACGCACATTCCTTATACATAGGGAGTGACTTTTTCGGGTTAAACCCGATTCCGCCCGGTTATTCCCCCCCCCCCCCCCAACTGACCTCCGACCAATTCGTGTTAAACCCGATTTCTCCCCGAATTCCAGTCACTATGAAATCCTCAGGTGACGCTTCCGCTGAAGACGAACAAAGGTTACGTGTAACACATGCAAGAATGGGTCACTTACGTTCCCACCCAAGCAGCACAATGTCCTGAAAGTCGAGTGCAATGGGGGTGGCCGGTATGTGTCTTATCAATGTTCTTTAGTTTCACGGGTCTGTTCAAGGTCTTCCAATACCCGTCCACCCCTACTGCACTCGACTTTCAGTGCATTGTGCTGCTTGGGCAGCAATACACCCATGTGTGTCAACATTCTCTATGTCTTCGGGGATTACCGCTGGAAGGTCACGATCCCGCAAAAAAAAAAAGAAATAAAAGAGAGATTAGGGAAGGAGATTAGGAAGAAAACACCCAATAACATCCGAAGGCACAATTATCGCCCGATTTATCCCCGAATTACAGATTTAAAAATAGCGCCCAATTTTTACCCCCCGAATCATTTAACCCGAAAACGTCACTCCCTACTTATACACCAGTGGTACTTAT
The DNA here is from genome assembly GCF_037126465.1 of Ornithodoros turicata. Lineage (NCBI taxonomy): Eukaryota > Metazoa > Arthropoda > Arachnida > Ixodida > Argasidae > Ornithodoros > Ornithodoros turicata. Next base: position 4,927,961 of record NC_088202.1, on the reverse strand, counting down.
GACGAGGTACTGCAATTCAACCCATACCCAATTGTACGTACTAACGGAGACCGCATATAAATGCTTCACAGGAACAAAGATGTGTAGACAAATACAACAAGGGCATCGCAGCCTCTGACTGATATACGGTACGATGTAATTGTGCTCTGGAGTGATGACACGTCTCTTCTAGGCTGGAAAACCTACTTGGTGAATACATCCACAATGTCCACAACACATCCGCTGCTCAGATTTCTTGTCACCAACACAAGAGGTGCAGGAACTGTGCTTTATAAAATTATTTATTTAACAGGTTGGTATTGTTGGAAGGCTCACTTCGTTTGACGTAACAGCTCAATCACCTTGAGTGGCTTTCTTGAATGTGTCTTCCTGGCTTGTTTTGTGCCCGGCTCCATGATATGTCTACAGGAAGAAACACGAAGCATGTAAGTAAGACACCCATGTCGTATGTAAAGCTGATAAAGGTTCGTCCGTTAATGAATTGCAGCTTCAGTGGCCGACTAAGCAATGAGCTGTACAGTGGCTTCACAGTATAATATGTATACCAGTCTACATAAGAGATGTGAATTTGACCAAACAAATAAGAGGTTATTTTAAAGGATGCGGCAAATCAAATCCAAATCAAGTATGGGAAAAAAATTCAATGAATTTAGACGTAAACTTCATTTTGAAAGCAAATTTAGCTTCAAAATGAATAATGCGTCTAATAAAGGATTCAAACTTTGATTACATTCTACTTCTGTAGAGGTATCAGGATTTGGCTAGCTGGCTTGTTCTTGAGAGAACTGATGTGGGTACGAAGTGGGTTCAAGTCCTGTCACCGGCTGTGCTGTCTGAGGTTTTCCCTGGGTTTTCCGAAGACTTTCCAGACGAATGTCGGCACAGATCCCCCAAAGGTCGGCCCAGGACCCATACTAACCCCTCTGTCTCCTCCACTAACTCCAGACTAACCACTAACTCCTCTACCACTCCACTAACTAACCAACCACTCCACTAACTCCTTCCTGTTGTCCTGTCTCCATCTGTGCACGTCTGAATGCCGCTCATAGCCACAGTTGCTTCGCAGCAATAACACGGAATTAAAAAAAAGAAAAGAAAACACAAGGGCATTGCAGCATCAAGGAACATCCGACCAGCTTCAAAGGGTATCGCTCGTTCCACGGCAAGAAAAAAAGTGCTCTTACTGAAAATGTCACCACCTGAAACGACAATGTATGAACCTGAGCTTAAAGGGGCCGTAAACAGGTACAAAAGGTGCACATTTCTTTGTGTTATATTATCGGAACTTAGTCAGTGAAAACTCCTTGCAATTACTAAAGCTCAAAAACAAAAGGCGCTTGCATACGGATGAAATATTCACTGCACTCTTTCGCATTTTAGCTCCGCCCCGCGCTCTAACTTTACGTCATTTTGACGTAGCGCTTTCCCCACCAATTACGATTGAGTGTTCCACGTATGATTTTATTTCAAATGCGGAATTGGACTAGATGAACGTGAATCCTCTTCTATTCTAAATCTAAACAGTTACAGCCTCAAACTGAAAAAGAAATGCGTTTAATTTAGGTATCATACGCACACTACGTTTTCTGGGCAGTAGCACGCAGCACACCACCTGCGCGAATGAATATCCGGGACTACAGTTCCGGAATCTTAGGTAGGTGCGCGATGGAACATCTTCGTCATCTTCGAATGGTTCCGACAACTGGGCTGCCGTACTTTGGTTTGATCCACGCGGCATTGCGTCACCAGCTCGCGTGGTACAGTGGATAGCGTGCTGGGCACGTCACGTCGTGACTGGGAGGAACCCGGGTTCGAATCGCGTCATGTGATAGCAGCCCAGCTGTTGACGTTTGCGCCAGCCGGAGATGTTGAAGATGTCATGACGTTGAATTTCGGAACCACGGAGCGCAAACCGTCGTTTCACACAAACAAACTCAGCGCTCCGACTCACAGCTGATAATGAAGTATGTTTATTGGCTGGTAATTTGAAACGTCATGTGTGCAGCTCGTCCGCCCGCTTGGACGGCAAAACGCTACGTAGCCATGTGACGTATGCGTTGTGGAGAGAGGCTCGCTGGTTACTCATCTTTGAAAGCAGTTATACGGGTCAATGAGCTGGCACGAGCCGAACGAAATGTATATTTGGGTATTATGAGCTGCGTTCTTTCATGGGGTATCATTATTTCAGAAATGTTTGGTGGCCTGTTTACGGCCCCTTTAATTATTGCGGCAGTGCATTCCCCAGGACTCAAGTAATATGAAATAGAACAAGAGTTCTATTTAAAATGTGGAACCTCCACCCAAGTCTGCAAAAAAAAGAAAAAGAAAAGAGCCTCGTCGATCAGACGGTAACAACCAGTTAGTCAAAGACAAAGCTTTGCTGCACTACAAGAATGACATGCAACTGAGACGCTGACTAATGCTGCCTAGTTGCGTATGGCGTAATTGTTATTACATTCGGTCTTTCGTTTTGTGGCGATTAGATACGGCAGAAAAAATACACAAACTTCAGAACATACGTACACTGCAGCGAGTTGTGAGTGCAGGATATAAGAACGCGCATGAGGACGAACACCAGCCTGGGGAATAGGAAGTCTGTGCTTATGTTGATTTTAGCCGGCATGTTTTTGCGATACACATTCACAAGCACTGTGCTGTTTAAGTAACAATGAGTACACGGTCAGTTACTTACCTTCGGTGGCGCAAGTACTGCAGAAGCTCAAGGGCCCAAGTACCATGGCCTGGCAGCAAAAAAAAAAAAAAGAAAAAGAAGTCCGATACGCGTCTGTCGCTATCACCACCATTGGAAATTTTAAAAGGAAAACAAATCAACGCTCAACGGCACAGCCGTGGTGTCCTCTAGTGGGAGGATTTCGAAGATAATACCCCTCTCTGTAACGCAGAGAGTGCTGGGCGAATACGTACGTTCTACCCGTCCCTGAAGTATACGGACGAACGTGCAATAAAGATACAGATGACCGTCAAAAACTGCTTTTCACACTGTTTAAGTGGAAACGGACGTTATGCACCGCTCGTAGGAAGCGGTCGAGCGTCTGTCAGTTTTAGCCAGGGCTCGGAACCGTTATTTTTTGTGGTTCGGTTCAAGTTCCGGTTCGAGGTTATCGGTTCGGTTCGGGTTCAGAACAACCAAAATAACGCTTTGAACCGATATTAATCGGTTCGAACCGGTTTAGTGTGCTGTGTACGAGATGTGAGTGGTAATATCAGGTTCCGGCGATGGCTTGTTCCTCCTTCCATCCTCTTACTCCCTCACCTCTACACTTCATAGGTACGAAGAGCCATGATGCAGTTCACGACAGCAGATCATCCTTTACTGTACCGAAAAGTGCTGGGAAATGGCACACAGCATACCACTGAACTCCATTGCAAAATGCTATCACTAATTTCCAAAGGAAAACAGGGAAGAAAGCGGTCTCGTGGTAGATAGGAGTACCCCACGCGCAGGCCGGCACGTTGCTCCCCGTTGAAAAGAGGGAGAGAGGCCGCTCCTGTGTTTTCTTCCTCCATGCTCCGGACCACACGCCAACCCCTTTCCCGTGGTCGCTAGAGATCTGCGTTGCTTGTGGATATCACTGTGGACTATTAAACTTTACGTCGCCTTCACAATGCGACGCTGAATGAAAGGAAGCAGCCGAGGCAACAATGCAAAGTGTAGCTGTCGTGCAGCACATCTTTTTTTTTACACCTCGAATCGCAAAAATGTACAGGGATGTGGTGAACCTTTTGGAGATAAGGTTGTAGGAGGTGCATGGACTCACCACTTCTTAGTTTATCAATTTGTCCGCTCTATAAATTCGGCAAGATTCCGAGCGATGCAGGGAGCTGGTGCGCGGCAGTCGACGGCAGGTATAGGCGTTTGTACCGTCTGGCGAACCGGTTACAGCATCATATTTTTTCGGTTCAGTTCCGGTTCGTTCAAGGGGAGACAAAAAGTGTTTACGGTTCGGTTCGGGTTCGGTTCGGCAAAAAATAACGTTTTTTTGCGGTTTTCGGTTACGGTTCAGTTCCGGTTTCGACCCCTGGTTTTAACGGACAACCACTTGTAATAATACTTTTTTGTTTACAGTGTAGCGTGCGCCCTCACCCTTATTCATGTACCAGAAATTTGACCGCACGTGAGCACCTCTTCAAGGGTCCTATATGGCCTGGGTTCCAATTTGTCCAGCGAAGTGCCATAATTTCTGTCATATAACCCGCATGTTATGGGGCGGCGGAATTTCGCCTCTGGGCCCCTCCTGCGCGCTATACGGCTGTCCGCGTTAAACGAGCACTGAGGTGGACTCAAAATGTTTTTTTTTTCTAGGTTTCCACGCGGTGTGTTCTACAAAATATAAAATGAGCTCCTGCGATAGAACGACGTGCGCAGGTGATCTACACAGCGCGTTAGACCTCTGTTCGGCGAACCTTTAAAAAGTACTTTCTCGCTAAAAGAACGCGTCGCAGAACGAGGACACGTCGTGTAGCACACTCTTAAAAACGAACTTCACCACGTGCTAGCTTAGTAAAATCAGTCGTTCCAAAAAATGCACTTAATGTCACAAATCGTACGACTAAACCCCACAAATGTCTATAAAAACGGTTACATTAGTAGTCTATAAAAACGGTTACATTAGTAGTCTTTGTTGAAACTCTGTGCAATTTATTCTGCAGAAAAGTGGTTGATCAGTCGCCCGCTTAGTACAGTACAACAAGGAAGACAGACAAGTACAAAATATTCAAAAAAATATTTAAAATCAGATAATAAATTCCGATGATAGAATGTAGTTTGATATAGGGTAAAGTAATTTGGACAGACTAGCGAGTGCTTCAAGCAGTATTTAGCATACAATTAGGTATGGTTGGCTAGGAGCGTGCTATGTGGTGAAGTTCATTTCTAAGAGTGTATGGCTACTATTGACCTATTGACTAATCATACTCAGCCCATTCACGGGATTATATACGTTTGTGCTATCACGTGGAGCCCCCAGATTTTTTCTCTTTCCTACTCTAGGTATGCGTAACACTCTTATCGTGTCATCTGTTCTATTACCGCAACACTAATCGACTTTACACTTCCACCTAAATTTTCGTGTTTACGTCGGAACACCCTTTTTTGACCGTTCTTTGGACTAACCATTGACTTGTGTTTTGAAAACGAAGAAAAAGGAAGTCCAAAGGCGGTCAATAGATTTCCTTTGTCGCGACCTCTTTATACTTTCAGGAAAAAGAAAGGCCAAAGGCCGTCTACAGCAATTGTTTCGACAATTGTCTATCGGAAATCAATGTCAAAAGAAAACTCAAAGAAGCATAAGAATGTCCAAAAGATGTCAATAGACAGGCACATTTCATGTTCATAAGGAAGTAAAACATTTTCATGTGTTGTTTTACTCCAAATTCCTGGTTAAATTATTTTATAGGATAGCTTCCTTCTGTTTGGTGGTCAAGGCCGTCGGGCCACAGAATACATGACAGCTGGCTGACCTGCCCATGAAGCAGGAAAGGCAGTCCTACACCTGACATCGTACAGCGTGAAAAATTAGGATTGCTGAAAAATACCCTCTTTCTCATTTAACAGCTAATCCGGACACATCGACACTGAAAGAGGAACAAAGCGCCCTCACCGGCAAACAAAATTAAATGGCGTGCCTGTTGGAGTTCTGTCACTCCGCTGCAAACTGGGGTAAAATTAAGAGATGGGTTAATCGCCTTTATCCCTTTCTCGTTCTGCAATTTGGTATTGATTATTTCTATTTGGTCCACATTCCCGAAAATTTTACACTCTTAAAGTATCACAGAAGTCATTTTTAACACCCAGTTTTCTTCCTATAAAACTTAAGTAGGCCAGCCAGATGCACCATGCGAAGTAATTTACACCACAGAGTCATAATTATCGCAGAAATTGAATTTAAAATACGTCGCAAAAAGCTACCATGCGCAACGGTGGTGAAGAGCAGTACCAGCCTGTGATCTGCCTGGAACCTCGCGCTCACGCTATAAGGAGAACGCTCGCTGATTGGCCTAGAGAAATGTCTGCTACTCCGCTGTCGTCTGCAACTCGGCTGTTCGGGGTCGTGATAAAGCCTTTCTCCTTGCCCGGTATTGCTTCGACCGCTCCTTCTATCCCCAATTCTCCGGGAGAACTGGCAAAACAGGTTTACAGAGGCAAAGGGACAAGGCATTGACCCCCACTGACCGGCGAACCAGAACGAGTTCTCCTTATACCATCATCGGTGATGTGGCATCATACCTCCTCATCTTCGTTATAGCTGGAGTGCCGAGTTAAGGGTGAACGCGCGGAGCTATGTTTATGTGAGTTTTTTTTCTGGGAAACAAATTGCACACATCAAAACCTTTCGCGCTATTCGGTATAATGACACAAACACTTTCATCAGATGTCTTAATCTGAAATTTTTTTCGATGGCCCTCTGTACTCCTTTAACAGCTTACTATTGTGCTGTTGAGTCCCTGTTTGTGAGTCTTGATTTTGTTTTTGTAACTCCTTTTACAGGCGTTAGTTAGGTTAAGGTGAATACTACAGGTTAGCTACAACAGACATATTTCTGCCATTTCACAGAAGTACACAGAACAGAAGTGTTTTATTAACACAGCACACGTGGTATGGGTGTCTGATAATCATACAGGTCGCACATGATTCCACAAAATAAGAGACAGTGATTTTTCCAGGCTCGTGCGTGTTTCTATAATACAGGGTGTTACCCTATAAAAGTCTACCCTCGCCGGCATGCCGTGCTCGCCAATTACTCAATGTAGGTGGTACGATGTGTTGCCTACGTATAAAACTCATAAGGATGTTCCATCATGGTACATCTTGAGCACCGTAACGCAAAGTTATAGCGCAAAACGTGAGGTTCCCGTAGTCAAAACAGCCACGGTGGTGGTATTGTGAATCGCAGTTGTGACACAGTCCCCCAGGCGGCGACGTGTCGCTCTGGCAATCCGTCCATCCAGGCAGAGACATCCCCGCGTTATGCTAGTTCACTGCCTTTCAGTAAGCTAACGACATCCCTTTTGGGTGTCGTCTGCTGAGTACGTCGGCATTTTCGTTCCTGACGTTGCTTACTTCTGAGCACAGCATTTCATCTCCGGTAGCCGACCGGATGAACTATAACTAACTAACTCAACTAACTAACTAACCCATAACTTACGACGCACCCACGTGTGTGATATCTCATTTGCGTCTGTCATGTGTGTGTGTGCGAGTGTATGCCTCATCTTTTTCATCGTCATCCCACTCATGTACTAACCCACAGGCACTGAGGTATATGGTACCGCTATTGTTGCGGTGAATCACCTCATCCCGTAATCATTCATATAGTTGTTGTTGTTGTTCTGAGCAAAATACGACAGTTACACGAAAGCGAAATGAAAACTGCAGTCCCATCCGGCTGGCAGGATATGCGACACGTCTCCGTCTGGGGAGCAGCATGTCTACTGTTCTTCTCAACGCCGCCATCTTGATTGTTTTGACTACGTGAACTGCACGTTTTGAGTTATAACTTCGTGCTGCGGCGCTCAATCACTTCGAAATTTACCAAGATTCAATGTCCTTATGAGCTTTATATGAAGACCGTACAATGTGCCACTTGTATCGAGTAATTGGCGAGTACGGCATTGCGGCACGGGTAGAATTTTATAGGGTAACACCCTGTACAGTATACCCGCACCCGGTAGTATACAGCACCTGGCAATAGCTCGTCATAATGACGATGAACCACTAAACAACAAAAACATGGTCTGATCTTTTAAATCGGGTGAACACGTAATGGTGAAATACAGCGACATGTAAATTTGACGATTTTGTGCCGTATATCTCGAAAACACTTTTCCGTTCACAATTAACACAGCTCCCAAGACTTTGCCCGCTTTTTTCGCGGAATATTTTTTGCAGTGTGTATGAATCAATGTTTAATGGTTCTGTCTAATACAATGGTTGAAATTGTTCATCATCATACGTTGTCTATCCGTCAATCCGGTTGTGCCTTCGTAATGTCACCCCTCACAGCATACGCTGTCTCGTCTCCAGACATGGGCAAAGCATATCAAAATTGTATTTCAAAAGGTACGAAGTACCTAGCACATGTACATAGCATCATAATACATATGTGCTTAAAGTAATGTGCGAATGCATTGCAAAACAGCTTAAATAACTCATCAATGCCCTTTAAATTTACCTCGTATCGTTGTACGTTTCAGCACTCGGTGGTGATAAAACGCGAAGTAATTATGTTGCGACTGTTACCTTTAGAAAACTTTTAGCAAGCATTTTTGCCGGGTTGCTAGCTGGAAAATAACGATAGTTCACGGCTGACCCATTAATATGCACCGACAAAAATATTTTGCGATAAAGTTTTGCGCTTGTATTGCCAATTGAATACTTCAGTACGTGGAAGAAAAGTATAGAAGAAAAATATATAAAGTTGGGATCCTGAATACTACCTCCCTCTGCATAGGGTGAAGACAACAGCGTCGTCTGGTATAAATTGCCGCCCATGCACAGCACGCGATGCGCTCACAGAAGGGTAGCTATACGCTCAGCGACACACTACACTCTTAAAAATGAGGTGGTGGTGGTGGTGATGTTGAAAGGGCTGCCTCTTAAAAATGAACTTCACCGCATAGCACGCTCTCAGCCTACCATCATCTCGAATGACATCGTTATTTTCTCTGATTTGTTGAAAACAGGAGGAGTACGCCTTTTTTGTGACATTTATGCTGTTCATAATTGTCACAAAAACGGCGTACGCCTCCCGTTTTCAACAAATCAGGGCAGATAACGCTATCATTAGGGATGATGGTAGGCTGAGAACGTGCTATGCGGTGAAGTTCATTTCTAAGACTGTACATTTTGGATCTGAGTAAATGGATACCGGAGGAGGTTTGAAAAAGTGAGTGTAGTCGGTACACAGCAACCACGCATCGTAAGCTTGGGCGTCAACATGGCGGCTTTGCGGCATTGGCTTCGACAAAGGGTGACTCTATACTATTTGTGTGGACACTAAGTACTAGCTCCCTCAATACTCAATGCTAGTGGATACTCAATACTAGCTCTTTATTCAGAGGAAGTAGTATTGAGGCGCCCTAACTTAAAGCAAGGTACAAAGTTCACAAATTGGAATGTACGTTAAGTAAAATACAGGTAGTACTGAGAAATGCACTTAAAGTAGTACTTGACTACTTATTGGTACTTCAAGTACTTCCCATCACTGCATGGTCGCCACCACTGATCTCGATTGTAAAAGGCTGGATCGCGGATAGGGAGCGCGAGCGTGAAGAAACCGGCCGCCAATCTTACGGTGCTCACAACAGTCGCCGCAGCGATCATGGCAACTTCTTGCAATTACGGTCGTACCAACCGTACTGGCAAGGTTACAGGGCCTAAATTTATACAGGTGAGTCACTCTTTATCGAGGAATAAATAGGCGTTCATTCTGTATATTTAGTTGACCATTATGAAGTGTTTTTTTGTCCAAAACGAGCACTGGATGCAGGTTGCTTGATCGCTCTTCCGACGTTCAATCGAGCACACTTGCATTTTACCCGGCGGCAAATACAGTTTGAGTGCATAATATGCTTGAAAGAACACGTTACACTACACAGGTAGTGTTGTCATCAATATATGTGCGAGCACTCGAGCGCTTTTTTGCATGCATTGCTAGCATGGTACACGGTGTTCTCTGCGGAAGCAAGTGCCACATTCATTTCTTTGAATTACCTTCACGCACAAGTTCGGTATTACGTCATAATGAGACCACGATTGTCACCTTTTTTCATGTATTGGTATTGTTTTGTGCCTTGGTTTGATTTGTGACACAGAATCCTACGTAACGGTGGTGTGGCGCTACTTGAATAACTCCTTTGTCTGAGCTGTATCGTCAGCTTGTTACGATAGTAATGATTTGTAGCGTGTCGTGCTATTTGAAGCAGTTTTTAAGGCAAAAGTGGTCTCTCAATACAGGTTTCGTCATGAGGGCTACCCAGTGAATAATCTGTGTAGTGTGATACGGCTGGGTGTACAGGTAAGTATCACGTTCCTCATCCACTGGTTTCTACTTTACAGGAAGGAACAACCTCAGTGCACGCACTGTGGTTAGCCTCTCTCAGTTTTGCATATTTTCTTACATGTTCACATCAGAAACACACCTTACACTTTAGGCTCCTTCACCCAGCAATATAATAATTAGAGATTATAATTCTTTTTAGAAGAGTTCCCCATATTCTTTTTAGAATAGTTTTTCATCTTTTTAATTTTTAGAAGATACAGGGATTGTAAACCATGTTTTAAACCATGTTTTAAACTGATGTTTTAACATTTGTCCAATGCATTTATTAAACAACATATTCATTTTTAACTGGTTGCACCCAAACCAATGTTCTGATGTATTATTTCCTTTGTTGTTGATGCACCATAAAAATTGGAATAATCATCATCAATGCAGGTTACTTCACAGCTGCCTCGACATACTCAAGAAATGGGTGCAGAACCTGCGTAATGCCCACAAACTTTGATTACCACAGCACCTCCAAAAAAGTATGTGTCACATGGGATTTTTACATGTATTCACAGTATATAATACCTTGTATTAACTGTTGTAGATCTAAGCCGTCTCTACAGTACACTCTCAGAAATTACAACCGTGAGAACCGTGATAATTGTTTCAGTTAATAGGCATGCACATATATGCTATAAGAAGAAAATTATTTCTTGAGAATGCACTTCTCTGGCTACTGGTGTTGTTTACATCTACTGTTGATCACATTCATTTATCACGTATTATATTCTTATATATACTATTATATTAACACATATTTGATCACATTAAATTCAAAATTCATCATATATAAGAAAATACCAGGAGGGAAGTCGCTATTCATTGCTCATTCTATCCTAAAATTGAGTGCTACAAATTTAGAGAGAGTACCTGTCCATTGTCATTCCTAAAATATATATTGTCATTGTAGCAAGGTCATAAAACAATAAATGTAGTCTTTTATGACCTCCCTGCACGTTCATTTTATCCTGAAACGCATAAGTGCAAGAAATAACTTTAATAAACTTGATGTTGTATAAACTTGATATAAAATGTTGAATAATATAATGTATGATATAAAATGTTGAATAAACTTGAACTTGTATATTCTCTTTACTCACCATCAGTGACCTTCTTTACAAAAGCATATCGTGTTAGATTTTTTTGTTTACGTTTCACAGACGGGGTACACGAGGGCCAAAATGACAATATCACAACTGTTTCAAGCTCCAAATCGTCCTGCTGCACTTATCCTGTTGCAGACCATACGTGTGTAGTGCAAGAAGGCCCTTGCACATCAAAATGTAAGATGGGAGTCACAGTTAATGCAAAGTGGTTCCTATGAGAGACTTCGATGCTGAACAAAATTGTGCAAACTGCGGAAGGAGCCATAGAAGATATTCAGAAAGCGTGACTGGTCTCACAACGGTGCTACGACGCTCTCTTTTAGATGACGATGATACTCATTGGAGTTTCAGATGTGCAGCTGCATTTTTTTCGAACGTGCTCCACATAACAAGCATGACAAAGTCAGCACTGGATAGCAGGCCCACGTTCCTAAGCAGCTTTGCTCACGCTGCAGTTGTATTCAGCAAAAGCATGTGAGTACTCGAGAAGGACATTCAGTTTGGCACAACCGCGCCTGCAAATAATCAGAACAAATGAAGGAAGAAACAAACAAACATAGAAGGGCTGTACTTCAAAAAGAGGTAAATCTTGCGTCTCAAGGAGGTGTTACCACTTTTAAGAAACTTAATTGATTAAGCTTACATCACTACCTTATTAACTGTCCTAACGAGCGTGTTCTAATTGCGTGAAGCAATTAGATCACGCTCACAACGTATTTGGGCTGCTTCGGTGTGTCCATATTTGCGAGGCAAAGCACCGCAGTCGTTCACTAAAAGACACTTTCTGCGGCGGTGCTTGATATAAATCATACGAAACCGATACACGGCTAAAACAACGGCTGTGATTCTACAGAACGATCCCTTTCTGCCATGCGAGTATATCCTTTCCCGGACCGTTCTTTATCCCAGACGGAACATATTGTCCCCCGGACATCCGAGATTGATCCTTACGTCCGCGTCCGAGGCCGGACACCCGCCGGACGTCCATCGGAGATCAGCCTACGGAGACCGAAATTTCTTTAGCCCACGGACGTCCGTAAGTGGACGTAGAAATTTTGTGATCCGTGGGACGTCCTTTTATGGACATTTGAATAGATCATAAGTGTTGGATCGAACACTAAATTTCAGTGGAAGATCATCATGTATAGAGGAGAGCCAGTCGGTAATTTTTGAAAATTAGGCTGATATTGTGGCGTCTCATTACTATTGGAGCTCTTAGCTTCGTCACTTTAATATAAAGATATAAAAATTACAAATCATGTTTATTGAGAATTGTGAAAGGTCACCTGTTGTTATCTCTGACTGGGGTCAACAGCTACACTTCTAAAATGATCGCTGTTACCTTGACAATAAGGTTACTGTTGCCATTAAAGCAGTCATCTAACCAATTTTCAATTGCTACAAATAAACCTATAAAGAAGACTCATTTGTAACGTTCGAATCAGTCGTCCAGCGACTGGTGCTTATTAAGATATCTAACATAAGAATACGTGGGGACATATATACTGGTGTCTAAGTGTGTTGGAAAGCATGTAGTAAAGAACGAAAATGCCATTGGTTTTGTAAACTTTATATTACAGAAAGGTACAAAAGTTACAAAAAAGGAAAGTACAGACAAATGCTCTCTGAAAAAAGGAAAATCTGACAATATACACCAGTCGATGTAACCTGCTGTCAGTCGATGTGGACAACATGGATCCCTAAAAATGACACCATACATGGTCCAATTAATAAGACGACCCCGTCGACTGGAAAAGTGGCACTTGTATGATAATAAATATTAAAAATATTTACTCTGTCATGCATTCTCGGGTTGCTAATGACACTTGTGATTATGACATGCACGGTTTATGACCACTTCCCATGGGAACCATTCCTTTGCTGCGTAAATCCTTCTGCTTAATTATGACCATTCCTGTATCTATGACCGATGTTTTCTAGAGGAATATAGGAAAATATGTCTACTTTTCCCTCATTAATGTAACTGCTAGCTGTTGAATGCGTCGTTTTCCTGACCTACAGATGTGCTCCTTATCTTGAGATAATCAAGAGTGATGCAGACCTAAGCTGCCGGGCTGATTTCAGACAGAATTGAATAAACGTTACAACGAACCGGATGACAAGCAACAAAAAGCAGTTATGTTAGTCATCGCTCCGTGACACAAAGGTGCTGCACTAGGTGTTTGTGACGTATGCTGTTGGTTAGTATGGTAATCCACTTTTTGACCAAACTGGACCTTTTCCGAGTAAGCGTATGGGCATGTGCAGCCACCTGCGGGCGACTGTCATGCTCATTGGGGGAGATAGTCAGTTTCAAGGTTATGCAAATGTTTGAGGTCTGGTAATGAGTACAATGTGACTTCACTCTTTCTGCATTCTTCTTCAAATCTTCTCTTGCTACTTTCCCACGCAACGTGCCAGTCTGAAAAGTGTCATGTTTACTGGGGGAAAGACACGACGTTCGACATTCCGCGGCCAGGGGCGATGCAAATATGGCAATCATCCCTTCACGGAAACGGTTACGGTCATATTAAAGATAGCTCGCTATACTACACATAACCAATACAGTTATAGAATTATACCAAGTGTAATCAGTATTTGGCAGGCATGACTTGATCCAGTATTGGGTAGTAACTAAGTTACTTTTAACTTGTAACTGTAACTAGTTACTTTTGGGGGTAATTAGTTACAGTAACTAGTTACATTTCCAGAGAAGTAGCTTTTAACTGTAACTAGTTACTATTTCTGTGAATGTAACTGCAAAATGTAACTAGATACTCGAATAAATGTCGTTCCTTTTTCCCCCCTACCTTCCCCTACTTCCCCCTAACAGTGTCTTCCTTCCTTTTATCCGTAATTGGTATGTGCCCCCTGCCTTGAGATCTTGACCAAGCAGGGAATTCCAACTTTGCGAACAGAAATTCCTTGAAGTTAGTGACCCTCAACGTTCGGAGTGAGTCATATGTAAATAACAGTGTCACTGCCCTTGCATGGGATCCTGCCTTCGGTGGATATGGACAAAGGAATGATTATACACAAAGAGAAACTTTCCGGTCAGCTCACTTACACTCCGACCAGTGCAATGGCTATTCCGGCCCCGGTTGTTGCTATCCTAAGCTTCCGTGGCTGCTATGTGAAGCAACCTTTGAGTTTTTATCACGGAAGGACGAGAATAATTTAATTGCAATGTGCACGCTATGGAATAAGACGTACCGGCAAACAGGACGTCAACTTCAAACCTGAAAAAGCATCTTGAGGAGAGTTCCTTGTTCTTGTGTATGTCTCTCTACACGGTACGAAACGCGTGCGTGTCACCGTGCTCTTCTTCTTCACCGCGATGCGCCAAGTTGCATGCACATGTCGTATTTTTCCGTGTGGGATAACCGCGTATTACCTTATATGCTTCTCGTTAAGTGCCAGACAACTTTTATCGCACTTCAGTAAATGTAAATAAATGTATGTTTTTAACAATTGTATCACCCTCTCATGGTCATCATTTTTATAAAAAGTAACTGTCATGTCACTAAGTTATTTTCTCTCAGTAATTGTAACTAGTTACTCGACCAAGAAAGTAACTATAGCTGTAACTTAGTTACTATACGTTTTAGAAGTAACTTACTTAAGACTGAGTCCCACATGTTATGCAATGTTGACGTTCTGCTTTGGGTTACTCCAGTGAAGTCATTCACACAGTGAATAAGGCCCTCCCAAAATTTTCGTCCTGTTCGCAAATCTGAGCTCAACTGCAATGGTTAATTACGAGATTTAGAGATGCACTTGTTTCATGACTTATTTAGTGTTTCTAACTTTGTCATAAGGTTGTTGCTTGTCAAGTCTTCTCACTGAAAGGTTGGCCTCTGGATTATCTTCTTTTGTGTCCCGCTCAGAACAGGTTCCATCCTTCTCATACTGGCTTCAGTATTAACGTGTGCAGCCTGCAAAAATAATGTGTGATATAATTGCACCTAGCCGATCAATATGTTACTGCACTTCGAACCTTTCAAGTTTATCTTCTCGTTGCATCTCAGTTGAACACGAGGCCGAGTGCTCGGAGTGTAGGGCCACGTGCGACATTCGAGGGAAGGTGCAGGACGGTGACACGGTGTTGGTCGAAGTGAACAAAGTGTTGTAAGTGCAGGATGGGAATACAACACAGACCTGGGGAGCTATTCTCGATGAAGTAATGCGTGCATTACTTCGCTTGCAAGCTATCATTGGTCGCCGAGCGAAGAAGGCGTGAAGATACCTCACGCGCACGCAACCAATGCTAAAACAATTAAGCATGCAGTTGCATTGTTGCAGTAGGCGACCGTCTCACGGGAGGCGCTAGATCCTGAGGGGTATCATTCGTTGTGTTCGTACGCCTCGGCGGCGGTGGCTATGAATGTAGTGCCCTGGTCAGCGCATGAAGACATCAATTGTTCTCAGTCGTCGGTTTCGCGCTGTCGTAGGTGGACGTGTGTGTGTTGTGCTTCTTGTTCCATGCTAATTACCACATGGAGGTAAGTAATTTTAGTTCCTTGATGTTTGTACTCCCGAATTTTTAGTGAAACATTCGCGCCCTGTTTCAGCTGTGGTGAAATCCGTTAAATAAGTTCAATTTCGGAAGATTTACAGGCAACAGTGCCGAATGATACTCCGATCAAATTTGGACAATCAAAAAACGTATATCTGTTCTCATATAGTCTTCGATAGCTTATAAATAGCCTCAGTGAGTGATTTAACGTGTGATACAGTTAGAATTTAGGGCTCAAACCCCTGCGGTGAAGTAGCAGTTACGAATGATACCCCTCAGGTTTTAAGCGCCGACCAAATTACAACAGCCGAACGACGTTTTCCTGTTCTCGTGCAAGTTTCTATAGCTTATACAAGCCTCAGTGAGTGATTTATCGTGTGATACAGTTAGAATTTAGCGCTCAAAACCCTGCAGGCTAGATCCTGAGGGGTATCATTCGTTGTGTTCGTACGCCTCGGCGGCGGTGGCTATGAATGTAGTGCCCTGGTCAGCGCATGAAGACATCAATTGTTCTCAGTCGTCGGTTTCGCGCTGTCGTAGGTGGACGTGTGTGTGTTGTGCTTCTTGTTCCATGCTAATTACCACATGGAGGTAAGTAATTTTAGTTCCTTGATGTTTGTACTCCCGAATTTTTAGTGAAACATTCGCGCCCTGTTTCAGCTGTGGTGAAATCCGTTAAATAAGTTCAATTTCGGAAGATTTACAGGCAACAGTGCCGAATGATACTCCGATCAAATTTGGACAATCAAAAAACGTATATCTGTTCTCATATAGTCTTCGATAGCTTATAAATAGCCTCAGTGAGTGATTTAACGTGTGATACAGTTAGAATTTAGGGCTCAAACCCCTGCGGTGAAGTAGCAGTTACGAATGATACCCCTCAGGTTTTAAGCGCCGACCAAATTACAACAGCCGAACGACGTTTTCCTGTTCTCGTGCAAGTTTCTATAGCTTATACAAGCCTCAGTGAGTGATTTATCGTGTGATACAGTTAGAATTTAGCGCTCAAAACCCTGCAGTCAAGCAGCAGTTACGAATGATACCCCTCAGGTTTTAAGCTCCGATCAAGTTGCAACAACCGTACGACGTTTTCCTGTTCTCGTACAGCTATCGATAGCTTATAAAAGCCTCAGTGAGTGATTTAACGTGTGATACAGTTAGAATTTAGCGCTCAAAACCCTGCAGTCAAGCAGCAGTTACGAATGATACCCCTCAGGTTTTAAGCTCCGATCAAGTTGCAACAACCGTACGACGTTTTCCTGTTCTCGTACAGCTATCGATAGCTTATAAAAGCCTCAGTGAGTGATTTAACGTGTAATACACTTAGAATTTAGCGCTCAAAACCCTGCAGTCAAGCAGCAGTTACGAATGATACCCCTCAGGTTTTAAGCTCCGATCAAGTTGCAACAACCGTACGACGTTTTCCTGTTCTCGTACAGCTTTCGATAGCTTATAAAAGCCTCAGTGAGTGATTTAACGTGTAATACACTTAGAATTTAGCGCTCAAAACCCTGCAGTCAAGCAGCAGTTACGAATGATACCCCTCAGGTTTTAAGCTCCGATCAAGTTGCAACAACCGTACGACGTTTTCCTGTTCTCGTACAGCTTTCGATAGCTTATAAAAGCCTCAGTGAGTGATTTAACGTGTAATACACTTAGAATTTAGCGCTCAAAACCCTGCAGTCAAGCAGCAGTTACGAATGATACCCCTCAGGTTTTAAGCTCCGATCAAGTTGCAACAACCGTACGACGTTTTCCTGTTCTCGTACAGCTATCGATAGCTTATAAAAGCCTCGGTGAGTGATCTAACGTGTAATACAGTCAGAATTTAAGGCTCAGAAATCCGCAATCAAGCAGCGGTGTCGAGTGATACCACTCAGGTTTTAAGCTCCGACCTGGTTTGAACAACCAAACAACGTTTTCCTGTCCTCATATGGCCTCTGATAGCATAGAAACGCCGCAGTGAGTGATCAGATGGTTTTCTTTTCAAAAATTGTAGAGGATTTTATAAATGACACTGCCAAAATTTAAGGCTTGCAAATGATGATTACGGAGAGTAAAATGTTATCCAGCATGTTAAAAGCTGCAAACTTGAAGCTTTTTGTTGCCTAAATACATTTCACCCTGTTGTTTCCAGGTGGAACCCCTGTAGCTGACCAGAAAGGCCAGGACTGTCAGATGCCATATATGAATTGGGTATGGGATAGAGAGAGAGGTATTGGGATTCTATTGGAGAATTTGCATACCCCTGCTTATGGTAGTCCTCACTAGGCCAATCAAAGCAGGCACACAATTGTTCTCGTGCTGAGCTGACAGATTTGTAACTGACACTGTTTACTTATAATTCTCAGTAATTTCATACTACTCACAATTATGTTTTACTTTCAGTTCAAGGTCTTCAAACAGAGCTGACCCGGCGGAAGGCCTCTGGTGGCATACTGTAATCAAGTGTGCCACTCCCACAGGATTATTGCATTGGCCTTTTGCATTCATGCCTGAATGCTGTCCAGGGCATCTCACAGGCACCAGCTGCGTGACGATGCCCCACCCCACGGATTGTCTTATGCCAACAGCATGCTCCCGTAGGGAGCTATGTACACTAGAAGATGGACTGTGGACATGCTAAGGAATTCTTCAGTAGCTTCATGGTGCACGGGAGAAGAAACAGCAGACCTGGACGAAGTAAACAAACGGCCCTTATCAGGGCCACCATATGTCCGCCACAATGGCTAGCGTTCTGCTGATAGAACAAACCCTGATAGTGATAGGAGATCACTGAACTAACCATAACTCAAGCACGATGGCTACAACAGTGCTGATAGAAAGCAATCATTGCAGTTGCAAATGCCATACATTTCGTTAAGCACTATATTTTTGATGACAGTAATATTTAGAGTTGAAGGAGTCATGTTCTGCCACTTTTTGGATGGTCAAAGTATGCATCACAGAACATATTGCTAAGGTGAACATTATGTGGAACCGACTATAACTCCTGTTATTCATTCGCACAGAAAATATGAAGCAGAAAATGTCGAGGTTGTTGCGAGAGACCTGTACTATGTCTTTTGCAAAAGCTATCACCGTTTCTCGACAAAAGTGACGTGGAGAATGTACTTGATGCCTCCATTTTTCCCCTTTCTCTCCGTACTATAAAGGTAGTTCTTTTTGTGTAGTCCAATAATACGAGAATTAGAAAAAAGGTCTTTGGGTGTACTTGACATAATTGTATGCCAGTCTATATCATTGAACCCTCGTGGCACTGAGGACAAAACTTTACGAGACAGTATATTTGGGTCCGAAGAACGCCATTGGAGCCACAGGGCACATTGACTTTAGACCACATCATGGAGGGCCACAAGGAAAAGAAATTACTGTAGTTACCGTAAAACTTTGGTATATCATACATAACATTGTACACAAAAACAGGACCGGCGGCCTTTCAAGTCGAGTGCTGAAAGTATGAAAAACTATTCGACCTTCACAAAGGTTTAGGAGAATGTTCAGGAGCACTCCAAATTATCCATTTACTTGCTGCCTTAGCTCGCAGTTGGAAAAATAAGTATGGAAAATCAAAGAGAAAGAGCTAGCTGGCATATTCACAGTGGGTCATGGCTTCGGGTTTGCTATGTTGTATTTAATGAAAAGTGCAGAAATTTGGGCCAGTTGGTACATAACTGCAAAAAGGAATAAGAGCATACAGACGGGACAATGGAGAGACAGAGCTGCTTACAACTAAACTATAATGATAGGAAATCCGACGCAGTCATGTGCGCAGGTGCATTGCTATCCCACCATGTCAAAACGAGTACAGGGCTAGACAAATGTTAGAGAACATGCTCCGGCGCATTCCTTCCTTAGTGTGACAGTGAATGGGACCGTACAGACTTAGACATGTGCGTATAGGTAGCCCAGTCACCTGTATGCAAGCCCGTACGATACCATTCGCTGCCAGCTTGTCACTCAGAGGGAGGAGTGCGCCAGAGTATGTTCCATAAACTTTTGTCCAGCACTGTAGAATGGGCTAGTTGGTATGACATCTTGTGGCAGCTGTGGCAGACAAGGACAACACCACTCCACAATCAACTGGTTTATTTCTGGAAAAACAGAAAAGGAAGGTTGAACGTTGGGATTGGGAGTTTTGAGACGACCTGATTAAAAAGGAACTTTACACCTAGTGGTGATCTTTTCCTGCTATCCTTGTCTGCCATAGCTCCGTAGTCAAGAAGTCTGTACAAGTATGTCAGACAAGACCCTCAAAATGACAGTTTTAGGCATGTGCAAACAAAACCACCCTAGTGATAAGGGGTGACACAAGTGAAAAAAATTCCTATGATTTGAATAAAAATTCAAGTTCCTTATCCATCCGACAAATAGAAGCTTCAGTAGTACAACTGGAAGAACCACTTATTTCAGCCACTTCGACTACCTCTCTTTCGAACTGACAGTTTGCTTTTCTTTTTGGCTGAGTTCTTTCAAAAGCCGAGTTTTAATGTCACTATTTGATTTAGTATATGGATTAGGATAGACAGAAGATCGACTCAATCCTCTTATTAGCTACGGTGTGCTAGTGTACCATACCGCACGCGAATACCAGGTTGCCGTGTCCGTAATTTTGTGAGGTTGGAGAGCCACAAGAACTGCTCGCATGCAGTGTATTCTACCTAACATGGACAGCGCAGCAGCAGTGCGGCAGGCCAGGCTGAAAACAATGCCTGAAAATCTGTTCTCCTAATTCGTCTTTAAATTTTTCGAGAGGGTAGCTTCGTTCTCTTTGGCGGCCAAGAGGCCGCGTGTTTGAGATCCCTGTAGATAGGGCAATCGCTTTCGAAACTAAACAACAAGAATCAGAAAAGTAACGCTGTCTTATATCTGCGCAGAAGCACCATAGCTCATGTACAAAGCAGGTTGGTTGGTGGTTGGTAAAACGACAAGAGGAGGTTGAATTCGCGCATGCGAATTCTGCTACCCCCCCCCCCCCCCCCCCAAAAAAAAAAAAAGAAAGGTCTTCCAAAGACATGAACGGGTTTTTCCGAGGAACCTCCACCGTGGGAAAACAGGCACAAGTGCAGGTGATAAATGTGAATCATGTGTCGCCCCCAAGATTTTTCTAGAATTTCTGTGAGATATGTTCAAAATTTAGTTTGCAGTTTATATACGTATATCCAGCACCGCGGGTCCCGTGATTTCTGTCCTCTTTTTTTTTTCTTTTTTTTAATGATTCATTTGCTACAGCAATTCACATATAACATCGACTTAGTGAAAGTATACTTTATGTAGTAATTGTAATTTTAATGCTTTTCATATCTTAGGGCTCCTCTTTGTCCGGTTTCTCGATAGTTCTGTCTTCCGACTTTACAGCTTTCTGATAGTTCGGTCTCATGATTTTCGGCCTTATATGATTGCCACTGCTCTTGAACCCCGGATCCCGACAGCCTCGAAATACCCTTATCTCGTGACAGCTTCTCCTTCCAACTGGTTACAAAAAGTGAAGTGTCCATAACCAAAGTATGTTGATATGCAGATTAAGTAGAAAGGAAGAGAGGCAGATAAAAACGACAAAAACATAAGAGAAGGCGACAAATTGTCTTCGATCAAGAATACTTCTTTATTGATACTAAGGTCACAAAATGATCACGATGATCGGGTATGTTTAGGGCAAATCGTGCAACACAGTCCCCAAAGAAAATGACAAAAATATATACAGAGTACCGAGAGGATAGAGAGGTAGCAAGCGAGCTGGTGGTGTAGATCCATAACACAGACAAGCTTGTCTGTGTTTGTCGTTTTTTGTCCCCCCGTCTCCAGTTTTTAATTTAGAGATAACCATATATAATGTAATTGAACCTCTGTATGCAGTAAGCAATCCATGCATGTAATGCAATCCCCTTTCGTGTATTTTTGCTGCAATGACATCCACATACCAGCATGTACCTGCCATAGAAAATTTAGGACCGTATTGCAATTTATTGACCTGTTACAGGAGGGTAAGAAACGAGAAATGTATGTGTGCCAATGGGATGGGCAGTCAGATCTTGCCGCTTTTCTACACGCATACAAATGATAGCTTAAATTGAACTGCGGCTTCCACTCGAAAAACACGTTCTTCCTAACTAACACGACCGTGCCGGCAGTGATACTGAGCGTTGTAATCGAAAAAAAAAAAAAAAAACGTGAGCACTAATAAGTCATATTATGCTGGTCACCTACGATATTATTTTCAAGATTGTGCTCGTTTAGCAGCGCGATACGCTCGACCCATGCTGCTCTGCAACGCACAGGCGACTTCACCCCAGGGGCGGATC
Organism: Ornithodoros turicata; assembly: GCF_037126465.1. Lineage (NCBI taxonomy): Eukaryota > Metazoa > Arthropoda > Arachnida > Ixodida > Argasidae > Ornithodoros > Ornithodoros turicata. The sequence continues at coordinate 4,905,967 of NC_088202.1, read as the reverse complement.
AAGAATTTTCCCGGGGGGGGGGGGGAGGGGGTCCGCTATGGACAAGTGCCAGGTGCATGCTGGGATTGATCCATTGAACCCTATGTTCAAGTCTGGAATTGAGGGGGGGGGTCAGGACATCCTGACCCCCCTCCCCCCTAAATCCGCCCCTGCTTCACCCTACCTGGTTCTTCAGCAATCCAAGTACGACTTGCGAAAGCTGCTTGTATTTGCGCGATAACCCTGTGTGCATGCGGTGTTACATTGAAAAATGATATATCATGCTCACGGACAATTTCTGCTAAGTCACAGACCCAAAAAACACGAACATATATGTTACACATTTTCCATTGCATTAGTCGAGGTAACCCGGCTGCAATTACTTTACCAAATATTCGAAGTTTTCTCGGTTTGGGATTTTTCGACTTATCCCCTTCTTGCATACAGGGGTTCAATTGTCAACTGAAGGGAAACTATATACATGCCATCAGCACAAAGCTTCCCTGTCTGTATTTAAAAGAAAACAAAAATGAAAGAAAAGAAACACACGGTGCACCAAATTTATGAACCAGAGCGGGACGAAGAATCTGTTAACAGTAAGCAGAGCAATGTGCTTCCCATGGAGAAAAACGCCATTCCTATACCTAAACGTTGTTCGGCCTAGTTGGGCCGAGCTTGCGAAGAAGAGGGTTCGGCCAAGCTTTCATTGACATCGGCCTTACTCGGGCCAACTGAATACCGCCAACTTTGGGCCAGTATGTGACAGACCGTCGATCCTAACAAACACGGGGACCAGCATGCATTGCCGTTGGGGCCATTGTAGAACCAAGCTTGGTTTCTAGTCGGGCATTAGTTGGCTAGATAGCATCCCATGAGACACCAGCAATGATGGGCCAAGAATGGTCCAAATATAATAAGATTCTCAACCAACCATGGTAGGTATCCCATGCATCTTCTGCACCCCTCTACGCGATATTCTATTCTATAACACCAGTGTGCCTTACAACTGTATCTGGTAGGTGCAAAAATAAAATCCAAAGGTTGAAAGTGCTGCTGCTGGTCGTGTGTGGCCTGTCTTACCATCGTTTTGCCGCTATTGGGATAGATATGTACACGTACCAACCTGCTCGACAGCTGTTATTGTCAAAGGTTATACACATTACAAACGAGTAGGAAATTGAAATTCCTACTCGTTTAAGTAATGCTGTCCGTGTCACTATGGCTCAATGTATGAAGCTGGTTTTCACCTTGTCTGAAAATAATTTTGCAAGCTGAAGAAAAAAATGTAGAAATGGACTTGTATACATCGAATTGAACTACATAGACTAGCATCGTTGCTTGTTGTTTCGAGCAGCAGCTGCTGTTTCGGAGTTTCCTCTCAACGCTGGGCCAATATTGGCCCGCATTTATATGCCGGGGTTTGGGGGTTTAACCCCCCCTCCCCCCAAAAAATGTAACTTTGGTTAGGGCATTTGGAAGAGGGAGATGATAATGAAATCCTCCTCACCCATGTAAAGTCCCCATAGAACTCCTCCACAAATATTTTTGGGCTAGGCCACTGCTTTGAGCCCAACGCAGTTTACGAACTGGCTTCGTAGGTGACAATATGACGACGTCAGCCCAAGTTGCAGCGACTTGTGCCAACCAAATACCGATCTCCGGCAGATTTTAGGCAATTTTCACTTGGACTTTTTGTCTAGCTGGACACAAGGCTATTGAAAGATGAAACATTTCCTTGAGTTTGAAGAACACAGAAGACGACGAGGACGATACAAGACTCAAATACGAACTAAAAAAAAAAAAATGTTATAGAGTACATCAGTTTTCTTGCACTATATTAATTTGTTCATACATGATCATGGTTTTCAATATAGTAGTGTTGTATTGCAGCGAAATTGTAAAAGCTCCTCGTGACATATTGCACCCGGACTGTTTCCACACGCGTGTCAACTTGTATTCTTCGAAATCTGAAGTATTCCTCATATATATTCTTGATACCTTTAACTTTTTACTGCAGAACCGGTTCCGAAGCGTTGCGTGCCTGTACATTAGAAAAAAAGAAAGAGAAAAAAAAGGCGAAAAACAAAAAAAAAAAGAGCTAGTAAAGTGTACAGTTTGGTGGAAGATGCCAGAAAACTGTAATTGCGGGAAGACATTACATAAGAAATAATTGTTGTACATGTATATTTTTCCTTTTATTAAATCGGTTGGACGTTCGGCGTCGTGGTGTATACCTCTCTCTTTCTTTGTGCTGTTTAAACACCGTACCAACTACCCCAAGTGTCTGCCTTACTTTGGATGCATTTGTAAATTTGAAACTTCGTGTGTTTTATTATTCACCTTGTCTGAAAATAATTTTGCAAGCTGAAGAAAAAAATGTAGAAATGGACTTGTATACATCGAATTGAACTACATAGACTAGCATCGTTGCTTGTTGTTTCGAGCAGCAGCTGCTGTTTCGGAGTTTCCTCTCAACGCTGGGCCAATATTGGCCCGCATTTATATGCCGGGGTTTGGGGGTTTAACCCCCCCCCCCCAAAAAAAAAAAGTAACTTTGGTTAGGGCATTTGGAAGAGGGAGATGATAATGAAATCCTCCTCACCCATGTAAAGTCCCCATAGAACTCCTCCACAAATATTTTTGGGCTAGGCCACTGCTTTGAGCCCAACGCAGTTTACGAACTGGCTTCGTAGGTGACAATATGACGACGTCAGCCCAAGTTGCAGCGACTTGTGCCAACCAAATACCGATCTCCGGCAGATTTTAGGCAATTTTCACTTGGACTTTTTGTCTAGCTGGACACAAGGCTATTGAAAGATGAAACATTTCCTTGAGTTTGAAGAACACAGAAGACGACGAGGACGATACAAGACTCAAATACGAACTAAAAAAAAAATGTTATAGAGTACATCAGTTTTCTTGCACTATATTAATTTGTTCATACATGATCATGGTTTTCAATATAGTAGTGTTGTATTGCAGCGAAATTGTAAAAGCTCCTCGTGACATATTGCACCCGGACTGTTTCCACACGCGTGTCAACTTGTATTCTTCGAAATCTGAAGTATTCCTCATATATATTCTTGATACCTTTAACTTTTTACTGCAGAACCGGTTCCGAAGCGTTGCGTGCCTGTACATTAGAAAAAAAGAAAGAGAAAAAAAAGGCGAAAAACAAAAAAAAGAGCTAGTAAAGTGTACAGTTTGGTGGAAGATGCCAGAAAACTGTAATTGCGGGAAGACATTACATAAGAAATAATTGTTGTACATGTATATTTTTCCTTTTATTAAATCGGTTGGACGTTCGGCGTCGTGGTGTATATCTCTCTCTTTCTTTGTGCTGTTTAAACACCGTACCAACTACCCCAAGTGTCTGCCTTACTTTGGATGCATTTGTAAATTTGAAACTTCGTGTGTTTTATTATTCATCTCCGGCTAACCTGACACGATATACTTTCAGTGAATAGCAGCACGACGCTCTTAAGTTGACCACCTGGCCATGTTTTCTACCAAATTCTCCAAATTTCTGGATTTTGCAGAGGATTTGACAAACCCGGATTTGAAATGGGATTTGATTTGGCATGAAAAAAGCAAATAAGCAAGAAAGATGCTTCACTTTGTTTTCCATAATATTAAACGGGCTAGTACTACGGGATGCATACATTACTATGGTTCGCCCTACTTTGGATTGTGCATGTACAGTATGGGATCCGTAGGAAATGCTTTTAATTCAGGAGAGGGTTCAGATTATTGCGGCCAGATGAGTTGCATGGATGTTAGTATAAGCGAGATAAAGTCAAGATTAGGTTGGGATAGTTTGTCGACAAGGAGACAACAGTTACGTTTGCAATTTTCAGATAATATTATTCATGATAAAATTAGTATATGACAAAGGAACCTCCATCGTACATATCGAGATTGATCATTGCAGGAAAATTCAGCCCAACGGATGTATAGAGCTTATTTTTTCGGGGCCTGAGTACCTGTTGTCTTAGAAATGTGTGCTTTTTAATTTTTCTTTTTGTATGCTGTACTTATTGCTTACTTTTATTTGTATGTATTCACGCCACAGTAATGTCGTAAGACGTTGTTGCGTAAGAGCAGAAATAAATAAATACAAAGAAAAAAACTATAATTCTGGATACATAATGACTTCATTGCTTCTCGAAAATAAAGACTTGACTTGAATCCGATTTGTTCCATCAAATCCATATCACGGTGCCTCATGATGACCCGTGATAAACATAGTGGTGATACAAATGCTGACAAATTACAAAGTGCTAATCATGCTTCAGATACACTTTCAACGTTTCGAATATGAGCGGGCTTCTATAGCCATGACGACGCCATGACGGCTTCAACTGGTTTCAACGACTTCAACCTTCAACACACAAACCCAACACACTACAAAGCAGGCAAAAAGTTCCCAGTATTTCAACAACGCGAAAAAGATCGTCCGTGCAACATTCGTGTGAAAAAACAGGCCTATTAATAAACAGTACAACAAAAATAGATGAAATTGAAATAATGGCTTCATTTTTCCCGCGGAGGCAACTAGAATGCAAGGCGTCCCACGCAACAGCCAATGAAAAGTAGGAGCTACATTTTTGCGCGGAAGCACCTGGAAGAGTGAGTGACGCGGCAATGATACCCCTCAGGATCTAGCGTCTTGTCCGCCTCACGAGACCGCCCTTGCATTCCGTCGCCGGAAACGGAAGAGCACAATGCGAAGGAAAGATTTGTGGAAATACGTAAGAGTGTAGCAATATGCAACTTAGTTGCGACGAGAGAATTTGCTCGGACTTGTAAGAGCTAAAGAGAGAAAATATGTGAATGTGAGCGCATTGCATTACGAAGTTGCTGACAGTATGGTGGCGCTCGCGCATGGAATTTTGCTGCAATTTTGAACAAACCGAGTGGCGCGAAGAGCGCCAACAAAATTTGTGCAAGTGTAATGGCCGTTGGAGCGATTGCTAGCTCTTGCCTTGTGAACACCGTCGCAGTTTTCACAAATTTTTTTAGGACATTCCTCTATAATTCACTCGTTTGACAAATACACAATGAATACACAAATCGCTGTGTGCGGGCATCGTCGCGCGCATGGAACATATGATGCAACCGCATCCTCGCGAGCTCGGGCCATCGACAGTGACCATCGAAGTGACCATGCATAGCCGCATAGCCAACGCCTTTTTTATTTCCCTTGAGAATCAGCGTTTGCCAAGTTCTTCGAATGGGAGGACATCCGTCCCCCTCCCCCCTACACACACGCACCCTAATACCCCCCAAATCTGGAACAGACCCCCCTTAAATTTTGTGACATTTTACAATACTTCGTCAAAAGCGTGTAAAAGTACCCCCCCCCCCCCCCCGGAGGAACTAAATTCTGTGCAAACTACTGAGACCATCCCTTTGCTTGCACGACGTTACATCGGAGAAACGGCTCAATGGAGATGTTGTGTGGTGAAGCACATCGGACGTGCGGTGCTATGTGGTGAAGTACGAACCAACAACAACATACACCGGTGTTCATTACCACAAACAAATGCAGTGTACGCCACCATTGAGTCGTGAAAACAGTTGCCGAACAAGATATAAGGCCATAACCCAAAGTATGTATGCTATGTCGATCATACCTCCGTCCTTGATCAAAGTAATGCACCCCCTACGCTGCCTTACTTTTCTGCGTTAAAAGTGATGCCGTACGTCATTGCTTACGTCAAAATGACGTATGGCCTAACACGATGTTGGCTTGTGTCTGCCGGCTAGGGAAAATATAGGGACAACTCATCGATGTAATTTTGTAAAAGTCAAAGCGTAAGGTGTGGCGCCACTGTATCGCTTTGGAAATCTTCACATGCATGTCTACATAAAGGACTCTCTGCAAGTTTTTGCTGAAACTGTAAAGCTGGAAATAAAATGTTCTCATGAACGGCTTTCTCATGAACGTTTCTACGCAGCATTACGATTTCGATTGCGTTTTGCTCCCACATTTATTACATCTTGTACGTAGCGCCACCTCGTTACGTTCTCTTACAACAGAGCATGCCACTGCAAAGAATGTACTTGGAAATGACTTCGCTAGGGACAAATGTCCCTAGAAATGGGCGGAGCGTTCGGGCGGAGCGTGTCGCGTGGACCCAGCCCAAGAGCTCGTGACGTGCAAGTAATGCACGCATTAGTTTCATCGAGAATAGCTCCCCTGCCTTCAGGGAGGTTAGTGGCAGCTCAACGATATTAGGGTGCTACACCGGTGCTCGGCCACAGTAGGAGTAATATATATGTATATATATATATATATTTTTTTTTTGCCTTCTGGTTTCGTCTGCCTCAGTAAGTAGAGGACATTCGCAGGCACCTTCGACGTACACATCACTGCGATTAGCGTGATGAATGCTCAGAAGTGAGATGAGCTTCTAAAACGGTCACTTTGTTGGTGACAGGAAGTCCGTTACAGGTCCGAGTCCCACACATCAACACACAATATTTACCTCACTAGCTACGAAGGTTTTGAGAGAGACGACCGCATGAAAACATAAATCTCCTGCGCGCAGCCATTTTGCCACACGAATGATACGCGCAACTACGTTGGGCTGCCTGGTGGCCGAAAATGTTGCTGCGCTAAAAATGGATCTAAGTGGTTTCGCAAATGTATAAAAAGATATGACTAGCGCAAATTTTGTAATAAATGTAACTGAGGATTTGTTGATGAGAAAAATGGCATTTCTTTATGGTATTTTTTTACTTTTTCGGTTTTGCTGTCTGAGTATCGTTGGCTCGTGGATAGGCCGCCATTACACGTGAACTGTTGTGGCGGTTTTGCTTTGTTACAACGGTTTCGATACGTGGTGCACGCCGTTCTCATTCCTGGCGTCAAACCATACCGCAACTCGGATTCTGTCATGAACAGAGGTAACCTCCTCTAGTTAGTTAACCGCTACGTCTCGAATAATGCCAAAACAAAAAGGACGAACTTTCCGCCGACACATTCAAAAGCGCGTGGAAGAAAGCATTGAGCTCGTTGAAAGTGTCGGTATCGATTCTTATGAACCGGGCCACGCTAGCGGTGACAGAGACTCAACGCCTGAACTGTCGTCTGATTCAGATACAAATGTAGAAGGTCTGGCTAGCGAGTCTCCAACTAGCCCGGCTGACTACAGAGATCTAACGCCTGAAATACCGCGTGTATTAGACACAGACGTGGAAAGTTCTGACAGCGAGTCTAATTCGAGCAATGATAGAGACGTAGAGGCTGATGTACCATCCCTGGGCTTCAACGTCTCGCCGTATTCGTTCGTAGAGACTGACTCCCAGTCGGGTTTGTCGGGGTCACCGCAACGAGATGATGCTGTGCGAGCGAATCCTACGCTAAGAGACGATTTGCGTGACTGGAGTCTCGAGTTTCTCGTTACACGCGATGCTTTGACCGCCCTTCTGAAACGGCTTCGCAACCATGGCCACCCTGACCTCCCGTCCACCTCGAAGACACTTCTCAGTACTCCTCGTGATTCATCACCTGTAATATCACTGAGTGGGGGTAGATATTGTCACTTCGGTTTGGCTGCTGGAATTCGTCGTAGCCTGACGGGTATTGCAGATGTGCCAGCTTTAGTGGAAATCATCCTAAACGTAGATGGGCTTCCATTAGCGAAGAGTGCACTCGACCAATTTTGGCCAGTTTTATGCAGGGTTGTTGGCTGTGGTTCTGGAGACCCATTTCCAATTGGTGTTTTCTATGGTAAGAGCAAGCCACTAGATGCAAATGCTTTCTTGCGTCCATCTGTTGATGACATCAAGCAGGTGCTTGAACAGTCTGTTTCCATTAATGACAGGACTGTTGCTGTGGCATTGAAGGCCCTTGTCTGTGATGCCCCCGCAAAGTCCTATGTGCTGTCTATCAAAGGGCATACAGGGTACTATAGTTGTACAAAATGTGTTACCGCAGGCGAATATTTGAAGGGCCGTACCTGTTTCCCTGACTTAAATGCAGAACTTCGTACTGATGAGTCCTTTAGAAGCCGGAGCCAGGAATGCCACCACACAGGTGTCTCAATTCTGGAGGAGCTGCCAATGGACCTTGTAGCACAAGTACCGCTTGATCCCATGCATGTGATTTATCTTGGGGTGTGCAGGAAGCTGCTACTCCTGTGGTTTCGATCCCAGAATCATTTGTTTAGCAGATCAGTACAAGGAGACATTTCGGACAAACTTGAGTCATTGCGAGCTTTCACCGCAGCAGAGTTCAATCGAAAGCCACGTCGTCTTGACGAGGTTGAACGGTGGAAGGCCACGGAATTCAGGTTTTTTGTCTTGTATGCGGGCCCGGTTGTCCTAAATGGTGCACTTCCACCAAGCTTTTACAAGCATTTTCTGGTACTTCACTGTGCTATCAGTATCCTTTCATCACATACCCCCAGCAGTGAACTGATGGACTATGCGCACCAGCTTTTGAAGCATTTTGTGGAGTCTTTCATTATTCTCTATGGAAAAGCCCATGTTTCACACAACGTACATGCTTTGCTCCACTTGACCTCTGATGTGAGACGCCATGGCCCATTGGAGGAGTGGAGTGCTTTCCGCTTTGAGAACTTCATGCAGAAGCTAAAAAAGCTCAAGCGAAAGCCAGAAAAACCACTTGAACAGCTTTATAACCGCATCAGCGAGGAGAACAGAATGCCGGTCTCCGTTTCGGTTAGGTTGCCTAGGCTCTTATTATCAAGAAGACACACAGAAGGCCCACTTCCACTTGGTTGCAAGGGACCACAGCACAAAAAAGTTGTCATTGACAAACTTGTACTACGCACGAAGGAGCCTGACAACTGTTGTGTGATGCTTGACGGCAGCATAGTTCAAGTAGAAAATGTAGCACACACAATGTCAGGTTCATGCTGCTTGGTGGGAAGAAAGTACCTGATCAAGGATGACTTCTACACTAAACCATGCCGCTCCTCGCTACTGTCTATTTATGTGGTGTCCCAGCTGTCCTCCTTGCACGTTTGGAAAATTAGTGACTTGAAACGCAAATGCATGAAGTTTCCTTTCGATGGGAAGTTTGTGGTCTTTCCTCTTCTGCACACATTCTAGAAACCCTTTTGCAGGTGCCGCAGACTATGGCCTGCTTTTGGCATTATCTCAGTTTTTGTAGTACTGTATGGTATTTTTCTATGTTTTCTTGGATTTGTTTCGGATGGCTTCCTACGCGAGTCATCCACGTTTGTCTTGCATACCATTTTCTGGCCTTATTGATAATGTTGTGTACCATGTCCTGGGTTAACTGTCTGGTGCTGACAACCTGTTGCATCATAAACAAGACACAGGGAAAAGAAATTTGTTCTTGCCACATTTATCGCAGCTTGTGTACTTTTATGCAGACGGCCGTTCTTTCGCAATAGTCAGATTTACTGACGAAAATGATGAGGTGGCCGTTGTCCCCAGCAGTTGGATCGTTGATAATCACTGCATGTGGCCACCAGTGAAAAGCTCTCAAATCCCAAGTCTTGTAAGGAGATCTGTTCATCCGATGCCAAACTGGGCTGAGTGCCCATGCAAGCCTATGGAATGGTTTGGTAAGATTACCATTGCTTCTGTTGTTTACCTTGTTGGTTGGTTAGTAAAAAGTAAACTGCATCTAAATTAGGTGTGTTATTTATATTAATAATACTAGTTTGATAAATTATTTAATATTATTAGTATTTAATAAAATTAGGTTTTAAATAACGGTGTGCTCTCTTAGACTTGGCAATAAAATTCTCATTAATAAAGTGACCAAATAGTGACGATAAAGTGGCAGCAAATACTGAATGAAGTGATGAAGCACAAGCTAATTGGTATGCGTACATTACGGGTAGAAAAGTCAATCAATGCTTTATGGGAAAAAAGTCAAATGATCCGATCCTATTACAGAACAGTTATATATATATATATATATTACAGAACAGCAGAAATATCCTGTGCGTTACTTCTTGTGTGCTTGATTCAGGAGGAATTGGAAATCGAATAATTTTTTTTAAAGGATCATATGATGAAGCAAGGATAAAACTTCCATTTGCTGTGGAGACCTCAGACTTGTGTACAGAGAAGGTACTACCGCCGAAAAGGAAACGTGCAAGGCGTCGAATTTCCTCGGGCGATGATTCTGATGAACTCTCAGATTCTGGTCTTCCTCTGTTTCCCTCACCACCTTATTCTCAACGTCACACAGGATGCCGGGTGCGAACACTTAACGTAACGTGTGGTATTCATTTCCCAGTGATAAAGACGTTCAAATATGTAGCATTGTTGTAGAGTACGTGCTTAACCCCCATTACATTTTCTTCCCGGCTTCCGGGCTGAACTTCTGACATGTTTTATTCAAGAATAGGCTAAGGGCAGTTGTGCAAAGGGGCATCACATAGCGAAATATCCTACAGGACATACATATATCCTAGACAGGCCATTACCAGCATGTCAGATTTGAGCTGATCATTTTGTTCTTTGTAGTGCTGTCCAGAAAGGAGAAAAGAAAGGATACTACAACTCATGGCTCATCCTTAGGTCAAACATTGGCCACTAAAGACTATGCAGGTGCAGGTAAGGCAGTTTGCAAAATGTTTCTTGTCATTTACCACACTTCGAACTTTTCCAGGTTAACTTGAACTGGAAAATGAGAAAATTTTGCCTAGCTTTTTAGTACTTCATCTGGGAAGACAGTGATATTGTGTTATGCTTCCCAGTGAATTATTTTTACTTGTCCTGCCAGCATTAAGAAAGCTGAAGCATGTTTCAAGGCTCCATTCTTTTACATTTGGCTGTTGCTTTGTTGACGCTTACATTTGTTTTGCTAGAAGTCCTAAGAAAAATGCTTGGCACGCTCTAGCATTCATTGTTATTGTAGTATCGCCAGCAAAAGAAGCCAAAGACACCAAGCTACGCGAGACATGCATAACATTAAACTTACTGTTTTCTACGACTCCGCTTCAGTTATAGTCTGCGCATGGAATGTGTTAGACTGCCTTTCCTGAAAGATACCTTGTGGTTCTTAAGGAACGAGCATACGCATGTGAGCAAGACTTGATGCGCCATAGAGTCACCCTGTCTCCTTCTGACCGTCGTTTCAAACTATTATTTTCAGGGTCAGCGTCTTAAAAGCACAGTCATTAACTTTTCACCAACTGTCAGGAGCCTGTCAGCCTCTCATAACCTCTCAATTACTGGCTTTCAGGTCTGTCAAGCTGGCAACATCCAACAGCGGACGATACTGATCCTGCCGCCATCCAGTCAACTACAAAGAATCATCCTTTTCGAACTGGCAAAGGTGCTGTGCCCATTAATGAGAGTTTTTATGTCTACAGTATACAAATTGTTTAAAATCCAGGATAATGTGAAGTTGTCAGGGAATTTTGAGTTATTAAAGGGGCACTGAAGTACAAAAATATCTCTTCGCTCTATGAAAGATTTGGTCATCATGAGAATAATGCAAAAGAAATGAGATTCACGCATTCTGCTGCTTGTAGTTAAAATGTGAATAAGGGTGCCAGTTTGGAGGCTCCTCTGTCGTTCCTTCAAATCGGCGCAAAACGTCAAGGGTATGATGATGAATCTACAGGCGCACGCGGCACCTCTATGATAATCTAGTCTGCTCCAATGTCAACCGCTACGTAACTAGTTTCTTCATCATAATTCATGGTGACTTTGACTGTAATTCATCCAGTGTTGTTTACGCTGTTCAGTACAATGCATGTCAAGCACAATATGTAGGTCAAACCAAAACATCTTTTCGGGTCAGCTTCAACAACCACCGGTTGGACGTTAACGAAAAAGTCAAATCTTCCTGTTCCTCATCATTTCAAACAGCCTTGTTATTCCGTAAATGATGTCGCCCTTTCTATTCTTCAATCAAATTTGGGTAGAGGCATGGCATCACTCCTCGGAGAAAATTCCTGAAGGTGACGCCTGCCATGTGGTGCACCTTTACCAATCTTGACGTCACTCCAAGAACTTAATTAAGCCATGTGCTGCATTGTAACATTTCAGTACTGATGAAGACAGTGCCACTGTCTAAACGTCTACCTTTCTTTAAAACGTCTCATAATGTATTATAATCTTTGTGTTAATTACCTACTAAACTGGTTTTTGCTAATTTTTCTGTAATCTGTAATTCATGTCGCATTTTTCTTTTATTCAACTTCGTAGCCGTCAGATATATGAACCCATATATATCTATATATGTGTACACATATACAAAAGTAAAATTATAAGACATGGACGACATTACAGGAAAGTTAACAAAAACTAATTTATTTAACGGGTAATTTAACACATAGATTATATTATGCTATGAAACGTTTACAAGAAAGGTCGACGTTTCGACAGTGGCACTGTCTTTGTCAGGACAAAAGAGAGTGCTATTGTTGAAGTGTCGACCGTTCATTTAAACGTTTCATAGCATATTATGATACGTATATGTTAAATTACCCGTTAAATAAATTAGTTCTTGTTAACTTTTCTGTTAGTCTGTCATCCACGTCTTATTATTTTACTTTTATTCAGCTTCGCAGCCATCTGATATATTAATCTCTTTAACCTATATATATATATATATATATATATATATATAGACTACAAGTAATGAAGAGACTTGGGAGGCCGTATAAGGGTTAAAAACACTTGCTACTTTTATTACATTAATAATTAAGGGGGCGCTAGGAATAGATTTACAGTTAGGGGTCGACGTTTCGGCAGTCAGCGCTGCCTTCAACAGAACTAAACTTGGAAATAGGTGACAAGGGCTTATATACAAGGGAAAGGGGGAAAATGAGAGGGGAACAGTGCACATGGGGCGGAGTTGGTGATGTTGCAGGAGCATTGTTGCTAATGGTCCATTGAGCACTTGCAGGAGCGTTGGCTGTCTTCCAGGAGAGTTCTCCTTGGTCGTCTGATAAACCTGAAATGGTAACAGAGAGACGGCAGAAAGAACGAAAGAGGGTCGGGGGACTTGGTCTAGGAGCTAAGGCTGCGAACTGTAGACAATACGTCGGGGTCTTCGTTTATCGTGGACTGGAATTTGTGGATTAGGAATGATTCACGCTGTTGCCTGCTATGGTCTGAGGGGAAACCAGATTGTAAGATGTACACGTGGATGTCCTTGAATGAGTGGCCGGTTTGATTGAAATGACGCGACACAGGGAGATTTGGTTTCTTAGTAATATCGGACCTGTGATTATTAAAACGAATTCGGAATGATGTTGTAGTTTGGCCGATATATTGTGCTTTGCATGCGTTGCATTCCAATAGATATACTACGTTGGATGAGTTGCAGTCAGAAGTAGTTTTGATTTTTACTTGGAAGTTGCTGTTTGTGCTTTGTACCCTGTCTGCAGTCTGCATTACAATACAAATTTGGCATCTTCGTCCGTTGCATGGGCGGCAGCCTTCGGTTGTTGGAGGTGGCTTATTGACTTTTGCGTTGACTAAGTGGTCTTGAAGATTCCTTGCACGATGATATGCTATGCGAGGCGGTTCTGGGAATATTTCTCCAAGGCGCTCCGACTGTGTTAAAATTGGGTGATGACGTTTCAGTATGTTTTTAAGGTTAGGGATCGCGCCATTGAAGGTGACTGTAAGATTAACCCGCTTGGGGCGTTCGGGGCGTGTTGAGTTTTTTAGAAGTTCACTGCGATTAGTACGGTGGGCTCTACATATCACGTCCTTCACGAGATCCTGGGGAAGTTTTGGCTGACCAGCGTGTTTTGAAGATCGTTAAGGTTTGCGTCCTCTTGGGAACAAATGCGCCGGTAGCGGAGGGCCTGACTGTACGGGATGGCCAATTTTGTATGTCGGGGATGGCAGCTGTGAAATGATAGGTACTGTTGGGAGTCAGTCGGTTTTCGGTACGTGCCCATGGCTGTGCCGTTAATTTGAATGTAATGCCTGTTGTCAAATTCAAAATTATTACATGTGAGTATTAGAGAAATTAGTGTTTCTATGACAGCAGAGTCGTACGGTTTTTCAGAAAATTTTTCATATGCTACGACAGTGGCATGGATGCCGTCATCGTGAGGAATATTGGTGTAGAATGAGGTAACATCGAGTGTTACAAGCAGGGAACCGATCGGGACTTCGATATCCGAAATTATTTGCAGGAAATGGTTCGTATCCTTTATGTATGACGGGAATTTTGGGGGGATGTCTTTGAGGAGGTGGTCAACGAACGTGGAGATTTTTTCGGTTGATGTGCCATTTGAAGATACTATGGGGCGACCGGGATTTCCTGGCATATCCAATGGCACACTCGTAACAAATCTGTACCGAAAACCGACTGACTCCCAACAGTACCTATCATTTCACAGCTGCCATCCCCGACATACAAAATTGGCCATCCCGTACAGTCAGGCCCTCCGCTACCGGCGCATTTGTTCCCAAGAGGACGCAAACCTTAACGATCTCCAAAACACGCTGGTCAGCCAAAACTTCCCCAGGATCTCGTGAAGGACGTGATATGTAGAGCCCACCGTACTAATCGCAGTGAACTTCTAAAAAACTCAACACGCCCCGAACGCCCCAAGCGGGTTAATCTTACAGTCACCTTCAATGGCGCGATCCCTAACCTTAAAAACATACTGAAACGTCATCACCCAATTTTAACACAGTCGGAGCGCCTTGGAGAAATATTCCCAGAACCGCCTCGCATAGCATATCGTCGTGCAAGGAATCTTCAAGACCACTTAGTCAACGCAAAAGTCAATAAGCCACCTCCAACAACCGAAGGCTGCCACCCATGCAACGGACGAAGATGCCAAATTTGTATTGTAATGCAGACTGCAGACAGGGTACAAAGCACAAACAGCAACTTCCAAGTAAAAATCAAAACTACTTCTGACTGCAACTCATCCAACGTAGTATATCTATTGGAATGCAACGCATGCAAAGCACAATATATCGGCCAAACTACAACATCATTCCGAATTCGTTTTAATAATCACAGGTCCGATATTACTAAGAAACCAAATCTCCCTGTGTCGCGTCATTTCAATCAAACCGGCCACTCATTCAAGGACATCCACGTGTACATCTTACAATCTGGTTTCCCCTCAGACCATAGCAGGCAACAGCGTGAATCATTCCTAATCCACAAATTCCAGTCCACGATAAACGAAGACCCCGGCGTATTGTCTACAGTTCGCAGCCTTAGCTCCTAGACCAAGTCCCCCGACCCTCTTTCGTTCTTTCTGCCGTCTCTCTGTTACCATTTCAGGTTTATCAGACGACCAAGGAGAACTCTCCTGGAAGACAGCCAACGCTCCTGCAAGTGCTCAATGGACCATTAGCAACAATGCTCCTGCAACATCACCAACTCCGCTCCATGTGCACTGTTCCCCTCTCATTTTCCCCCTTTCCCTTGTATATAAGCCCTTGTCACCTATTTCCAAGTTTAGTTCTGTTGAAGGCAGCGCTGACTGCCGAAACGTCGACCCCTAACTGTAAATCTATTCCTAGCGCCCCCTTAATTATTAATGTAATAAAAGTAGCAAGTGTTTTTAACCCTTATACGGCCTCCCAAGTCTCTTCATTACTTGTAGTCTATTTGTTTTCGCGTCCATCTGTACTCAGTTATACATTCATATATATATATATATATATATATATACAGGGTGTCCCAGAAAATGTGTCATTGAGTTATAATAAAAAAACTACGCCACCTAGAATCACGCGGTCAACAGCATTTGTTCTTATTAGGTTTTTGCCACCTCCTAATGTGACTGTCACGTACTCAGAGTTCGATTATGTAAATATTTGCGAACTGAACTCTGAAATTTTCCAAGTAAAGGTCACTTTTTTAGCCCACCAATATGAAGAGCGTAACAAATTCACTCAAATTCATGATAATTGACGGTGATACTCACGAGCTATCCCATCGGAAAAAATAGCCGAATATCATGCTTTTCGGAGCATCGGACCATAATGCGCAATGACTTTTTGAGCGCAATCGCTGTCAGTCCGACGAAAGGAGGTTCTGAAGCCAGCCCACAGGGTGATAGTAGAAAAAGTAACAGTTCCTAAAATTGGAAGAGGGAAAGTCGGACGTGATAAGCCGCGCCTGTGTTATCTCTTTCTGCGATGTCGGGGAGGCCTGGCTTTCCAACCTCCTTTCGTCGGACTGACAAAGATTGCGCTGAAAAATTCATCGTCCGCTATTCTGTGCGACTTCCGTAGAGCATGATGTTCGGCTATTTTTTCCGATGGGATAGCTCCTGAATATCCCTGTCAATTATCATTAATTTGATTAAATTAGACATGCTCTTCACATTGGTGGGATGAAAAAGTGACCTTTATTAGGCAAATTTCCGAACTTAAGCTTGCAAAAATTTGCATAATTAAGCTTACGTTACATTACATTCACAACAGGAGGTGACAAAAACCCAGTAAGAACAAATGCCATTGACTGCATGACTCTAGGTGGTGTAGTTTTTTTATTATAATAAAGGGGGGACACCCTGTTTATAGATGTGTGTGTGTTTTTATTCATTTTTATTTTTCTTTCACTTTTGAGTTCACTTTACACGGGTGTAGAAAATTTCAAGTATAAAAACATTGAATGGCTGTAACAGTGAAAGTAGTGCATTCCATTTGCTCTTATATTTGGAAAGAACCCAAGCAAGGAAGGAGTAATGGTTAATTGCAAAAAATGGCAACTGCGCCTTTGGGAACTGCCCTGTGACAGTCATTATTTTATTTTTTTGCTCGATAGACTAAGCACACAGAAATATCACAAAGCAGTCAGAGTCGAATGAATAACAATCGATGCAAGAAAGAAGTTGTTCTTCAGAATGACCTGTTTGCTGATGGCCGTCATCATCAGTAACCCAGATTTCTTTTTTTTTTTTGATACCCCATCATGGTTCCTGTAATGCTGGCCTTATAAATGCAATATACTGCTTACAGAACCATCGAGCCAGCGACGCTCGTTACTGACGCTTAGTAGCGAAAGTGTAGTGGAGGACACTGAACTTAGCAGCACCGCATCAACAGCGAAGAAGCACTCCACTGGCACTGCCACAGGTGTTGTGCTCCTTACCTACACATCTTGCATCCACATTGCTATCACTATCAGAACATTAATTAGGAGTCTTTCTTGCTGTAGAATGGTTCAAGCAAGAAACTTATCACTTGTTATTACTCAAATTGTTCATTGAGTTGTTAAATTGGGGATAGAAACGCATTGTCTGTTATGTGAAATTGACTGGAGTTGTGAGCTTCTCTTGAAGTGCAAAATTCGTTCACGTTGTGTTTAGTTGCAAAGCTGCGTGACTGTACTTCTGTCTTACATGGTTAGTGGCTCATTACTGGTGCCCTGTTTCCAGATATGCAGAAGGAGACGCTGAGACTCCTGAGGCGAATTGAGTTGGTGCAAGATACTATGGTATCAAAACTTGAGCTGATGCAAGAGGCCGTGTCGTCCCAACTTGACATATTGCTGGCACGGATGTCAAAGCAGCCGGATATCATCGAAGATGATGTTGAACCAGTTCCCTTTACCTCATTGAAGGATTTTCAGGACTTTGACAAGTCACTTGGACAGTCAGCTTCAAAGCGGAAGGCACTCGTAAGACATGAAATAGCTCTGATTTTGATTTCTACCTACTTTGCTTTTTTCTGTGGTGCCTGACACTGCAAAGAGGAATTATTGTTGAATCACTGTATAGCATGGTTGCTCTTTTCATGATACAGTCCTTACTGTTAGGTGTAGTATCTGTAAACAGGTTACTAGCCTTTCTTCTAAAAACTACACAGTCAGGATGTGGTGACATCATTATGTCCATACATACAGGGTATTAGTAATTCTGGATTTTGCAGCTACTGAATACTAAATATACTGAATTGCTGCTAGTCTCATTTATTTGTTAGCTAAGAAACATCAGGTGCTTCCACAGCATCACTTACTGAACAGACCCAGTAGCTAAGCAGGGAGCCCTGTAGTAATTCCATTGCCACTGCATGCTGCACAAATGTGCTCATAGAGACCCACTATGTTACCTTGTAAGACACCGTACTAAAATACTCCAGTGTAAACTTGGGGAAAGTATAGCTGAGTACTCATATGTACAAAAGCAACAGTCTTAAGAGTGCGCAACGCGATGCAAAATTGTCACAAAGTTGCAGCTACACCGAGCGTACTCGCTGTTTACTTGTCATAGAAAACAAATTTTCCGAAAAATATGTCGGGTTCATGGGCCATTCTTCCTGCTCACCTGCCATCCTAAAAAGCTTGAATCTCAAGGATTCTGACACTTCACCTGGCCCTGTTACAGAAGAATGCTCCCCCCCCCCCCCCGAATACTCAAACATGGCATCTCCGCCTGCTGCCGCCACGATACTGCAGCACTTACGAATAAGGCGTATCGGGTTTAAAAATGTCAATGACATAGCCACCATTGCCCTCCAGGGGTTGTTTGCATAAAGCGGTTTGAGATTGATCTCTCACACGAGTTCGATGTCAAGCTCGTACTCAGCGTTTGAACCGGATGCATAAAGCAAATTTGAGAGAAAAGATGAGATCGCGCTTGAGCACGTTCTTGTGTAGAGTTCTCAGATTTTGAGACAGGTAACTACCATGCTGAAATGGGTTCTCAGTTTGAGGATGGCTGTTCTGCTTTCAATACAGATGGTATAGCTTCTTGATCTGCCACTCGCATGTAGCTGCATTTGCTTTGTAATGGGCTGGTACATTGTGTTTCGTTGAGGTTGTTGTCAAATTGAAAATTACTGACCTAATAACATCCATTCATTTGTCAACTTAACTTGCCAATTCTAACCTGTCTGTCTAATTTGGGTTCCGTTTCACTGCCGCTCAACCACTGAGGGACAGCTACGAGATACAGACGACATGTAGTCCTCTCCATAATGTAAAACAACAGCGCACACGAGGCTTGGTGTCCATTTTATTAAACAGAAGGGCTGTACAATCTGATGAAGTTACTGAAATATCTGTGTGGAGGAGAGAGGACATGCGATGAAATAGTGTCCCTGCTGTGTATCTTCAACAGCAGCTATCGTTTAGTGATATGCGACGTAGATAATAGTTGCTGAGCCCATCATTCAATATCTGTTCACATTGCTTTCACATGCACAGATGTGTTTTCAGGGAACCATGAATACTCGCGGGTATTTGACTTGTGAATAGCAGTGAATGTGAATAGCAGTTTCATGATTGATCTGTGCTTGCCATTGACCAAGTGCATGGTGTTCGTCATCCTGATCATCTCCTTCTTAACGTTCTTGCAGAAAAACAAGTGGAAAAGATACGGAGGACGCAGTGCGAAGGACGCCACAACAAGAATATTGAATATGTTGATGCTGGACAATGTTGCCGTTAATTACAGTTGGGAAGGCAAGAAGGGAAAGTCGAAGTTTAAAGATCTGTGGTGCTGGGCAGTTATGCGTGGTATGAACTTCTACTCTTTGCATTAATAGCATTGTAAGGTTTGTTCCATTTCGGTCCTCACGTAACCCTAAACTTCCTGCATGTCTCCCGTACATATATCCGTTCTCCCTCTCCTCTCGTGAGAGTGCACACACAGTTCTGGTCCCGGTGTCCCTCACACTGCCCCCCTTAATAAGTGCATCCGTGATGCATAAGCCGGTGACAAAATACACAGGATAGACTTTTGTTCAATGTGCGAAGAAGTACACTAATTGGTCACCTTGAACATTCTTGATATCAAGGTGAATAGTCATCATTGTCTTATAATTTAGATAAACTTTGTGGCTCCTAGAGGGTTAAATCAGTTGTCAGCAACCATATGTGCGTCACTAATTGTTTTGCCCCCAGAGGTGCCTTACATTGTCACAGTAGCAGCAGTTGTACCGTCGCACAAATGGTGTCTTTGTATCCTGTTTTCTGTGCAGCTCACATGTTGCTGTCATGTCGCTCTACAAATGTACTGTAGAAAACAAGGTGAATAATCACAAATGTTTTATGGACTATATTTTTCTGTTCGTTAATAGAAGCTTTGAGAGAGAATAAGAATTTTGGAGGCGCTTCTGACTACGAGGGAGAACAAGCCATCAAGTCGTGGCTCCGCCACGCGAGCGAACGTCTCTACAAAAAGAACCGTAAGTATAGATCCCATGTCTTGTTTGGCATCCTGCCTTTGTTGTTTCATAAAATGAAGCACTGTGCTTTTTGCTGATGTTTCCTGAATATCATAAATGGGACTTCCCGAGGCACAAGCCAACTTCATTGAATCAATGGTGTGCCAGTATTTGACATTTCAAATACTTGTCAAATAGTTTTCATATTTTATTCATATTTGAAAGTTTCCGATTTCGAATATGCTTTACAGCCATGACATTTGCCTGCAGCTCAGCATCACTTCATGCGGAGAAGCCCACTATAAATTTCATCCATATTCAAGGTGCAACTTTAGAGATACACATGTACTATTCGTATTCACAAATTTCTATATGTACAAACCTGTATTAGTCTGGTAGTAAACTGTCAGCAAATGCAGCAAAATGGTTTTCTTGCTTTGTGTGTGTGTAGGAAAATAAAAAGTCTTACATTTTTTCACAATTTTTTAAAGAGTAGTTAGTTTCCCCATACTGAGCAGAATTGGAATTCTCTAGTGTGCCGTGCGGAAATCTGAAAAGTCTGAGAAAGAGTTGACAGCAATTTGTGTTGATATTATTTGCTTTGCTGTAACTCCTGCTAGGGTCACTGGGCCTGCAGGAGTATTAGAGAAAATAGAATCATGTGTTACCTGGCATTTTGCATGCTTCCCTTTCCTACTACTTCACATAAGCAAGGCTTTGTAACTCTCTCTAATGTTGCAGCGGGATGTAAATTTCACCTGAAGTGACCATTGAATAGTTCTAAGAGAAATGGGGAAAAGTTATTTCACGCTTAAATATACTAAGTCTTTAAACTTCTGACCCAGATTGACTAACACAGGAACTGTGTTATGTGCATTGTTTATAGTCTGTTGTTGTCTTTCAGGTATGGGTGAAGCGGATTCCGGAGGTGATCCCGATTCCCCGAATTCCGGAGGCCACTAGTTGGACACTCATCTTTTGGGCGAACTTCTCAAAGTTTTCGTGTCTTTTTCGTATCCCAGGATGACACGGGGGAGTTTTCCAGCCACAGATTGCAGCTCTTACACAGCCGTGTCCAGTTATTCTGGTCCATAAAAAATGCATAATACAGGGTGTCTCAGTTAAATCCCCGGGCTAAAGAATTTGCGAACGGGTGCACCAATCGAAGAACTTTCTTTCTTAGAAGTACCTGCCTGATACTACCTACAAACTGCGCACCATGTGAATGAGTGGGAGGCAATCATTATCTAAATAAAAATTCAAATGAGTTTTGTGAAAACATAACTTCTAAATCAGGGTGCTGTCAGCATTAAAATGGGTACTACACCTTTTGGATAAAAATATGGGACCAAAACCGGGTCATTTGTTGCAGTAACTGGTTTTGGCTTAGATTTTGTCACGGTGAAGCGCAAAAGGATGGCCTTCCACTCCCTTACCCCCAATGAATTCAGTGTTCTTGAGCTTATCTTGCAACAGGGAGTGCTGAAGTAAAAGTTCATTGGTGGATAAAGGAGTTCAAGAGCATCCTTTTTTGCGCTTCATGGAGACCAGCCACCACAAAAACCAACTAATTGCTGCAACAAATGACCAGATTCAGTGGCAGATTTTTATCAAAATGGTGTCCACTGAAGGCCCTAAAAGGGATAGCACCCATTTTAATGCTGACAGCAGCTCATTTAGAAGTTATGTTTTCACTGACCTCATTTGAATTTCTAGTTAAGTAATGAGCGCCTCCTACTCATTCACACGGTACGCAGCTTGTAGGTAGTATCGGACAGGTACTTGTAAGAAAGAAAGTTCTTCGATTGATGCACCCGTGTACAAATTCTTTAGCCCGAGGATTTCGCTGAGACACCCTGTAATGTGCATTTTTTATGGACCAGAATAACTGAATTTGAGACACCCGTAATATGTGCCTTTTTTTACCTTAGTGGTTTTTTATATCCTTATTTAGCCTTTATCCTTAGCTATACATTTGTACGTATTACCATTTACCTGAAGGTACAAACAGTTTTGTCTCTGCCTTTAGGGCAAAGCAGAGGACACTTTTGTGATAGCAACTTTACCAGTGATCTTATTGGTGCTCTATAAGTTTACGTTCACCCTGTACGCTAAGGGCGCGTGTGCTCTTCTTGACATATCACGTTTTGTTTTCAATTTACATCTTATAAAAGTACGTACTTCGCAATATTTTGATACTTTGACTTATATTTGCAGTTGAAGTGTGATGTTACTTCTACCTGAAGGTTTTTCTAAATAAAGCTAGTCATTTTTACACTTTCATCCAGTGTGATGAGTGACTTCATAGTTAACATGTGCTCTAGATGCAAGAAAGGATATTAATAGTAACAAACAATAAAAGAAACCCTGCTAGTAGTTATGTCCGTAACTCTACCTGCCACGGACGTTTCTCGGAATGTCCGCGAGGTGGCCACTCGGACGTCTCTAGGACGTCTGATGGAAAATAGCTGATATCCCACGGACATCCACATGTCCGGCTTCGGATATCCTATGGACAACCGTGGGCTTTTTATTTCCGTCTGGGATGGAACAATTTTTGTCCAGAACGCAGCACGGGATATTACATACATGGTGGTTGTTAACCTCACATCGTTTCTTGTTGAAATATTGGCTGGGAAACGTACTGTAGTACAATCCCCAGCGCTGCACTGCTGTGACGCTCGAGTTTCGGAATGCAAAACATAACGTAATTAAGAATCGAACGGCAGGACACCTGTGAAACACTGTTAGGATACATCAGTATACTGGCACCTTACAAAATTGTGTGATGACAAGCAACGATCAACGCCTGCAGCGCTATAAATACTCACAATCTCCGTTGCCTCCCATTGTTTTCTATGGGCGCACACTGCGCTTTAGGGCCTCCCAACATGGCGGCCCGAATGCACGCCTCTCCCCCGCGAGCCCCTCTCCCATGCGCCATCCAGCCTTTATAGATAGAGATCAGTGGTCGCCACCAATCCGGTCTTTCCGCTAACTAATGTTTTCGGACACTGGGTGCCATAGATGAACCTATTCTTTCGTCACATGTCTTATCTTATAAGTTAAACTGCTTTGTATTGCTCAATGGATTCGACCCTGCGGGGGCCACGTGACGTTCTGACGCTGTAAAATGTCGCATACGTCCAGACTTTGAACGACAGCTTGCGCAAATTAAAGGGGCAATAAACAGGTATACGAGGCGCACTTTTTAAAAATACATTGTGATACGTTGCCGACGGTGAACGTTTTCAAAATGTTGTCGCAAAAAAGTAAATAATGGCTCCAAACCGACTGAATATTCACTCCACTCTTTCGCCCTTATGCCCCGCCCTGCGATGTCCTGGCAACAATAGCGACATGCCACTTTGACGTCGCGCATCATCAGCCATTTAGAATGCGGGACGCTTATACATTAATTTTGTTGTAATATCGAAATGTGAAGTCAACTCTAAACATATTCCCGCTTGTCCAATCCAAGGTAGCCAGTTCAAACTGTACCAAAACCCCGCAACATTCTATTTCACATGCGCACTACGTTTTCTGTGCTGAATTGCTCCGCGAGGTCCCCGCGATGTTCCCGCAACCGGTTCCCTCGCGAGCTGCAGCTCATCTCAGTGGGGTCCGTCATTGGCTAGGAGAGCGAAATCTCCCCCACCTCCAGCACCTAGAATTCGGTGTTGCTATACGCTGGAATATAGTGACGTGACCCGGTTCCAAGGATAAGGAGAGGCTCGCGCGGATTATGCTCTTTGAATGGCATTGTTTCGTGTTAAAGACGCTCGCTATAGAAGCAAAAGAATTTCATATTTGGATATCGTGAGCTACGTTCTTTCATTGGGCATAATAATTGGAGAATGTTCGTCGACATTTTTGTGCCTTTAAGATAGGCGCGTGAAATCCCAATATATGATATGGGTTTGAATGTCATATCGGCTGACGTCGGGGTCGCGCTTGTGGACCGCTTGACGGTCAAAATATTGTGGATGTGACATAAAGCGGCGTTGCCATTCATAATAAGTGTGGTGAATGGGTCCGTTCACCTCACGGTGAGCTGGCGCACACCTGGTGTGGGGAGCATGGTGGGAAACATTGAGGCGTGAGCACAAACGAGGGTTTGGAACGTGATTTTACTCCCTTGATGGTATGGGCTGCCAGGGACGTTGCCGAACCAGACCAGGTACCGCACGGAGTAACTGGAACCGGGTGGGATGGATGGCAGAACTGACGGAGAACACCCGGAAGATGTGGCAGTGAGGCGGCAGCTGGAGTAGACCTGGAAGCGCAGTGGAGGTTGAAGTCAACCAACGGCCGGTGTTCGAAACAAGCTGCAGTTCATTTTCCACGAAGACAGCCTGCACCTTCTCTCGAGCTGGACCTGCAAGGACAAGCTCATCGTGAGGTGAACGGGCCCATTCACCACAATAAGTGTACCACGTTAATGGCGGTCGACGAGGCCAGGGTTAGGGGCATTTCCATTCTGCATACTAAGTTTCGCATGTCTACACCAAGAAGCGAGCGAGAAATGTCAGTTCAGCGCATTGGGATTTTCCCCTCTACGGTGCGTCTCGAACGCTTTGAAGACAGTCGACGTGAGTCGCGCAACGCGCGTTTTCTCCGGGCGCCGACCACGCGATGTCGTGTGGGTCTGCCATTAACAGTTGACGCGGTGAAACGGTGTCCAGTAATGTTTACTAATAATTCATGGCTTTACATCGTGATACAAATAT
Source organism: Ornithodoros turicata (assembly GCF_037126465.1). Classification (NCBI taxonomy): domain Eukaryota; kingdom Metazoa; phylum Arthropoda; class Arachnida; order Ixodida; family Argasidae; genus Ornithodoros; species Ornithodoros turicata. Next base: position 4,881,188 of record NC_088202.1, on the reverse strand, counting down.
GTTGCATAATGCACCCAAAGGCAATTCAATAGTGCTAAAGGAGGTGTTTCTTCGCAGTGAATGCGTGGGCGTTCCGCGATGCAGTACGCTAGGCAGCGAGCAGATAGCACGAGACGACTCAGGAGAGCAGACGACAAGGCAGCGCGACGTATGTGGCGCAAAATCGTTGCGGAAGTGCGCTTTAGTTGGTCGGCCTCGCATTCATTTGCGGTTGACGCTTCCCACAATCTGCCGACGCTGGGCGAAACTATCTTTATTGGACAATACACGGGGCCTTTTCTGTCGTGACAGCAAGCATTGGTGCATAAGTTGAAATCAAGCCCGGTCGAGTATTCCAGCAACTTGGAGGAAGTGTAATAGTTGCTTAGGCTTGAGTCACATAGCTTTATGCGAGCAGCAGCCAGCAGCAACAACGCGGCAACATGACGGCGGAGCAGCTTTCTGCTGCCGCAGCTCTGTTGCTAAGAGGCGCCCCACAGCTCCGTTTTTGAAGTAGCCGCTGCAGTATAGCACAGGAAGCGGTACTGTACGCAGTAGCTAAGTCTTTTAGTAAGCACATGTGGGAATGCAATCCTAGACCATGGGGATGGCCAAACACGTTTGTGTGTCAGATTTATTGTGCATTTGTAGCTGAGAAGTGAACCTTGAAATGATTACAGTGATGTTCTGAGCCTCGTATTACCTCACTGACTCTAATTCGTTGATCTGTAGCCAGTTTTGTGACGTTGTGCGTAAGGGCCTCACTGCGGTAGCGCGCAGCCTCTGCTGCATGATTTGTCGTATAAATGTCGCCTCCTTACGCGCATTCCATATTTTGATTTTCTGCAACTGTCGAATGCGTACGTTGCTGTTCATGAAATAAAGCTGTCCTCCTTCTTCTTGTCATCACTGACTTTATCCTGTTTTCGCGGGGCAACGAGTTCATTGTCTGACTTTGTCTACCAAACATCTACAAAGCTTTGTCTACCACACCTTTTGCGGAAAGCACACTGTTTGCACCGTGCCGTGTGTGCAACAACCAGACAAAGACAGCAGCAGAAGTCAATATTGTAAACCAACTGTCCCACACCAAAACCGCATGATTAAGTCGTAATTTATATTCCGAATATTTATGGAATTGATGTTCTGCTCAAGGAGCCATGCTTCTTTGTAGTCGTGTTCGCGTGCGGAGCTATTTCATAAGAGCATCAGAATGCGAACCAAAACGTCTTCGCCTCCAAGCCAAACTTTCTCACTTCCGCTGGAATATCTTCCTTGTAGTTAACAGTTTTTCTTCCGTGAAACGTCTGTCCTTTCGAAAGTACCTTTTACTGTGTGGATCATACCCCCGTACTTAGGCGTACACCCTCTCGCTTAAACAAAAGATCCCCCCCCCCAAAAAAAAATATACTTTCAAGGCCGCCTTACACATCGTCTAGAGGACGTATACATAATGTAGTGAACAAACACTACGCACGTGATCCACAGATGTTCCTGTTGAGTTGGTCACCACGAAGTCGAAGTACAAATGCTCTCAAGGGAGGAAACAAAAGGTGTGCAAAGTAAAAATTCATTACCATAAGGGTGTCGAGCTCTTTTTTAAACTTGTTATGATCAGTGATACTCATAGCGACTGGGGTGCATTGTTCCAATCACAGATGGTCCCAGGAAAAAAATAATAATAATGGGAGTAATGGGCACTGCAGGAACGGAGACGCTGCAATTTAAAAGAAATATCTAATCGTGGTGAAATACAGTTTGCCGGTTGGAGAAAGGTAGGCCTTAAACCTGGGCTGAGAAAAAAAAATGAACTGAACAAAGACAAGAAAATTTCCTGCTGTGCTGCAAATCGGGAAGGCAAACAGAGTGTTAAATAGATGGATGCGGGAAAGATAACTATACCTGCTGGAAATAGTCCAATTCAAAGTGGCCCAGAAATCTCATTCAGTAGAAGTGGATATCACATTCACAATTCTCATTGAAATTGACAAAATTTCCCATTCCCAATCGACAATTTTAGACAACACCATAGTGTCATAAATATAAATGAAATCACTGCAAATGTCAATGGGAACGAAGTGGGACAACGCTCAATTACTCCCACTGGAGACCACTCCAGTCTCCCATTGCCCCAATGTGCAGCAGCAGGGATTTTCCCATTAAAGTCGTCTTCAAATTGTCATTGTCGATAGCACCTTTCGAATGTGCAGTACCATTCGATTATGTTGCAGGCCGGTTTCACGTCTGTTCAAGGAGGGAGGTCCCACCGACCTCCTGGATTTTCATTATTTTTTTTATATTTAGAAGCTCATCGTAGATCATGATCAACAGCGGTAAAATGAATAATTTCTACGGAAGGGCACGAAAAAGAAAATGAAAAAGAACGCGATGTACAGTAGGAGTGCTACCGGAGACAAAAACCGTTGAGAGATCTCAGGTGAGCGAACATGGTAAAGAAGACCGATGGAAGAAGTATTACACTGCTGTGGTTTGAGAAAAGATAATCAATGGCAGCACTCGAGTTTAGCCTGCATTATAACGGGAAGAAGTTGAGAAAAGACTATCGGTTATTTGGAGTTTTGCAAAAGTTGCCAACCACTTTTGCAACTTTTGCAAAACTCCTAATAACCGATAGCCTTTTCTCAGCTTGTTTACCTTAGAATGCTTGCTAAACACGAATGCTGCCATTGTTTATCTTTTCTCAAACCCCACCAGAGTAATATTTCTTCCATCGGTCTTCTTTACCATGTTCGCTCACCTGAGATCTCTCAACGGTTTTTGTCTCCGGTAACACTCCTACTGTACATTGCCTTCTTTTGTATTTTCTTTTTCGCGCCCACAGTCCTCTCTAATACGAATCTCTATTTCCTTCTCTCCACCTTCTTTGTCCCCTTTCTCTGATGTACATTAGTATAAATATCTCTAACACTGAGTGTTCAATGTATCGCCCCTGATGAAGGACGGACTCCGTCTGAAAGCTTGTTTTTCAGTAAAATAAATGTTGCAATCTCTTTAAATACTTACATTGTTCCAACACGACATTTTGCATGTAGATTTTGCATTCTTTGTTGTCGTTGAATGTGCGTTAATTTTGTAAATTTCCACTGTATTTTCGACGTTGAATTTACAATGCTGTGTTGTCTGGGGTAGGACCCGCTCTTCTCAGGCGACTCTAAGAGGGAGGGAGGGGATACATGTTTGTTGGAAAGGTATGTAGGAAGGCATGACAAAAGCATTTATCGACTTCCTATTCCACTGAAAAAAAGAGAGAGAAAGAGAAAAAAAAAACAGAAATTAGAAAGACAAAACAAAAGTGTCAAACATAGCTGACATACGGGAATTAATGCATTTTCCCAGCCCCTTCCTCCAGTAACCCCCCCTCAACACTAATTATTCATACGATCGAAATAAATCAAGCGAAGTGATCGGTTTTGCTATTCTGTTACTGCTCAAGCCGACAGTGTAGTTTTATCTTTAATATCTAAACTTCATTTGTTTCTCAGCTGATATTGGGACTCGACGTCAGATTCCGCAAAAGCTTTGATCAAGCTATGGTGGTGATGACCAACATCATGGCGGCTTTTTCAGCCATGAAGGAAAAGAATCGCCGACGTTCGTCGATGTGGACGTATTCTTACGTCAAAAAAAATTCGAAGTATGACCTGATATCAACGGTATGTGGACTGCTTCATTTGTTTGAGACAAATCTTTTGGAAGGCACAAACACGAACTAATTGCGGCGTTCCTCTCCAGACCGTCCGCGAAGAGGTGGTCTCTCCGGGACCGAAACTCTTTTTCGGGCAGGAGAGCCTTGTTTGGTGTATGACGGAGAGGCTGTGCAGCTGGAACCATCGGACATGCTTATATGAGTTTGTGCTGCTGTGCTGCTTGACAGTTTACTACGTAAAAAACTTGACATACCCAACTGCTTTTGGCCAGTTGTTAGGCCTGCTGCAAATATATGTCGTGGGCGACAAAGAATTCCCGAAGCCGTACAGAAAGCCACGGCTTTCGCAACTGCTGAAATCGCTGAAGGTCAAATGAAGAGCGAATCAGTATTCAGATCGCCTTTTGTCTTTGTTCCGCATGTGCTTGCAACACGTTGGTGGCCTTCGCGTATGTTACAGATGCACACTTCTGCGTGTGTGTACCACTAGCGATACCAAAGCATAAATGCACAATACATGATGCGCGTCGTGCATTTTACTGTGCGTGCCATACGTCACGTGCGGATTATGTCACCACAAACATGTTCCTCTCTGTTGTGTGCGGTCTGTATACTTCTTAGACAACTGTACCCCTTAGACGGGCGTACCTGTTAGACGGGCGTACCTCTTAGACGGATGTACCTCTTAGACGGATGTACCTCCCAAACGGGCGTACCTTTTAGACGGCAGTACCTCTTAGACGGGCGTACCTGTTAGACGGCAGTACCTCTTAGACGGTTGTACCCTTTAGACGACGGCACCTGTAAAATGGCTGTCCCTGTTAGACGGCAGTACCTCTTACACGGCTGTACCTCTTGCACGGGGGTACCTGTTAGACGGCAGTACCTTAAAAGTGCTGCGCCTTTTAGGTGCTTTCGTACCGCATAAAATAAAGGGTAAATTTTTGCAAAAATGTATCTTATAAAAGGGTTTTTTAAGAGGTACAGATTTTAGAGTGCACGTCCACGTGCCGAAGACTAAAGCAAATATCATAGCAACAGTGGCTTGTCTACTCTAGACACCAGTCCAACGACCGTAACCCGAATGAAAGGTTTCCCTTTCTTTCCCTTTCTGAAAGGTTTCTTTTTTAATTTTGTCCGCGGACGGAATTGTCGCAAGTGAATCTCGTTCCCAGTACCTTATCTGCGTGTTTCTCTTTTTATGACTTCCTAGCCCAATCTTTGTGTTACCTCATCGTCTACCTCGGACGACATTATAGCGTACGTGGTGGCGGATCAGAACGTAGACATCGTAAAGGTAGCGCAAAGTTAGGGCCGGTCTCCCGTGTCCCCCGTCGTACGTTGGTGTTTTTACGGCGGCCATCATGCGCGCGACAGTACTTTATCAAGACGGCGTCGTCGCGTGGAGGGTCCCCTGACGCGAAATGAGACTGGGTAACGTCCATCTGCCAGTAACGCCGAGTAACGCCGGACATATGTCGCACGGATGAGCAGCTCATAGTATAGTGTATGGAACAGTATATCTGTTCGTGCTTGGATAGCTCTGTTCCTTGCGTGAAACGCGTAGCGTCGGTAATAAAGTCTTCATTCTGTTCGTTCGCCCAATTGGCGGTCATCCGTCCCGCTGGAACGCTCCGCTGCTATACTCGGCTGCTATGCGGTATTACAATGGGAAATTGCGTTTATGCCAATTAACAGCGAAACACAGTACAAATTTTAGATGTCATCGTCTAACACGGAAGAACACCATGTAAATAACCCCTGGAAACATGAGAGGCGCGAACAGGATATAAATCTAGTGCATCCTGGCCAAATGAATTTTAATGCATTGCTCCAATGGGTGATTTGGTCAATTTTTGCACAGCGCCCATCTTTACACTATGATTTTTCGACAAAGAGAGTCAAATTTTTGAAATGTAATCTCCTATTCCGATTGAGTGCATCCTTCAGACCCCACGTCAACCGCAGCACGAAGTGTCAACCCTCACGCACCCAAGGTCTTCAAAGATGCGACCCACACACGACTCCCCTCCTAGGCGCTCCACGGACTAAGTCCTAGTACTCGTATTGTCGTAATACGCATGGGCTGAGTGTCAACGGCCGGTCCGAAGGAGTTCGAAAGGCGAAGGGGCATTCTTCGCGAATTTCCAAAGGGCTCACAAAATAAGCAAATTTGTCACACTGCGTGAATAAATATATAAAAATGATACCCTTTTTAGATTAAGCTATACAACTTGATAAAATTGTCCATTTGACCTATCAGAATCAGGAGCTAGTTCAGGCCCGAGCTTTTTTAGGGAGGGGGCTTGATTAGGGGTGTAATTGGGGAGGGGAGAGGGGGAAAACTATTGTGTAACCTATCATTTTAGGGGGCGGTTGTGGGCGCCACTGAGCAGAGTGCATAACTCGGAGGCGATTTTGTCAGACGCGACCTCTCAGGGTGCAACAGGGGAAACAAGTACGCCTCGGCACCATTATTAAAACCCTTTAACTGTTTGCTCGACAATTTTGTTGAGCATGTTCAAAACCGACGTTCACTGAGGAGGAGAGCGATTGAGCAGTGCCGACACCTACATTTTACTTCTGAAATAATGTTCTGTTGTTTGACTAAGTGTCGTGGCGATAGGTGTCCCGGGTGGCATCTAAAAAGAAAGACGACGACCGCGCGCCAAAAGTTACGACGCTTTGGAGAAAGAGCGTCTTTGTGCAGGACATTTTGGCAGACAGAGATCAGGCAATGCATCCAAACTATTTTTGGTAATAATATGGCCCTTGTAACACGTACAGAAAAAAAATCATCTCTCTTGTTTTATTGGGCTCTCTGCTAACACGCATTTCCAAACTCTTCAAAACTGTCGAGGTGCCCGTTCAGGGGTAATGCAGTGAGTGAGAATTACATAGCTTTGGTGGATGCTCCATGTTGTTATTAGCTGTTCCTAAGGGTTGGTGGCATTGATTACCAGTCTATCAGCGTACTTGGGACCGGTTGAGCTCACTGACATCCGATTTGTATAAATTTTCACAATTTCCACAAATTTGTGGAAATTTCTAAACGGAGTGTTACAGCGACCTGGCACTTGCAGTTTTACACTTTTATGACTTGTTGAAGCTTCATAAACGCATTAAAAAAATTATTTGACCGTGCGTTCTATTTGCGCCAGTTAAAGGGTTAAAAGGGGTTTGGCGCACTTCGAGAAAAAAATAATTGATTACCATCAGCAGTGAAATGCAAAAGGCTTCGTAAAGGGTGCGATTTTTCATGTATCAAATACTTTCCTCAGACTTTAGCAGTATACTGCTAAAGCCTGAGGAAAGTATTTGATAGAGCTGGTAGGTGTCTGCTGCCGTGTAAGTGTTCGCACTCCCAGAGTGCAAGTTCACTTTTGTGCTAGTATCTTGGCATTTTTTTCGTTGCCATATACTCCCGGCTCTCATGTGCTGAATTCAAATGACAGATAGTATCAGCTTTTAGGCAGTTGCGCAACTTGGATCAGCATCGAAGACAAACAGCAATTTTTTTTTGTCATTGTTGTTGCGGCTGGCACTGCACTAGCCAATGCGAGTATAGAAGCGAAGATACGGGGCAGGGCTTGATAAGATGTCTGCGTGATTTCCAGTGGAATGAACCATTCCGAAAAGCTGTACCGTACAAGTACATTCGCACCTGCATTATGTCGCTGAGCTAGTTTAATAGCTATGGAATTATACTTTAAGACACAGCGGCTGAAGTACCTGCATGCTCCAATTATTCAAACGTGAAGTTAATTTGCAAAGCCTGGTATGAGACGCACGCGTCTCAAGGAATAACCATTTTCTTGCTTTACAGGAAAATCCTGCTTGCCACGGACGTCTTCAAGTTTTCCTTCTTTCCTCGCACAGTCCACGATTGGAACAAACCTCCCGCGAACATTGCCAACGAACAAAATGTCTCTGGTTTTGCATCCAAGTTCGAAACTGTCTTGTAAACACCTGTTGTAATTGTGTCTTCTTGTGTTGTAAATTTCCCTGTGACCTATCCACATGTTACTACACACACAATGGTGGGTTAACAGTATTGTAAATGCACTAAAATAAAATTTCCTCCGTGTTCTCTATTTCACCGCCTCATGGGTCGGTGGCATTCTGCATTCGTAACCACTGCAGGTATTAGGGATCATACACGCCTTCAGTTCTGTGCATATATGTTCTGCGCCAATGTTTCTGCACCAACGAAGTCGCGCTTGATCAAATCGTCGCCCAGATAGCAATCACAGGCGTCAAATTGTCAATTTCTTCAATTTCTTTCATTTTACCTTGTGATAACCCTTCATATAAACGTGATACCGAAAATGTCATCATTTACTTACGTAGTCTATATATCAATATCTAATAGCAATGAGTCCGCGGCCGATGGCTGTTTCCCCTTCTGCAACCTGGGAAGTAGCGTTTGATCAAATCGTTCATCTTCAAGCGACCAAAGTACAAACAGGAGACAAGGAGACAAAACAGTCGCCGAGTCGTTGTCTCGTGTCTTTGGTCGCATGAAAATGGATTGACACCAACCAGCCCAAACTATACTTCAGATATCTGGTCAAATCGTCGCCCAAGTGGCACTCACTGGTGACAAAGTGTCAATTTCCTCCGTTTTAGCTCGTAATAACCTTTGATGTCAACATGATATTGACGATGGCATCGCTTAATTGCGCCCTTAGAAATCACATTTGGTTGATTTGTTGTTCAGACGGCAATCACTGTTGCCAAACTGCCAATTTCATCCGGCAATCTGCTGATAGGTCGCAAGTCTGATGCTCGTTTCCGCAGTTGTACATCATTTCGTCTTCTTTCACGTCCGCGCAAGTTCCTTGGCGCGTTATCGGTGCTGTTACCAGGTCGCGCCGCGAGAAGGGAATTGTTGGACTCAGATATCTCTACCCAAATATTTTCCTCGTCACGTGACTTATACACCACGCTGTAAACTTAGCTTCCTTGCATAGTCTTCTCCTATCAGGCCAAGCGGGTTTCAAATGAGGTGTCCCGGAATTCTGCTTAGTATAGTTATTCGAAATTGCATCTGCGCCTGCTACATGGACAAGAAGAACAATTTTATTGTGACTATTCTGACCTCATCAGAATGATTAAGAAAACTGACTCGTCAGATAGATAAACCTCGTGGAGAGGTGAAAAAACGTTCCTGTATTTCACCTTGAGTTACATGTTCAGACAGACGAGAGCGAGAGCTCAACAGTTGGTCTACATAAGACACAAGGGAGAGAAGAAAGGTCACGTGGTACAGAGATCCAAAGCGTTGTACACAAACGGAAAGAAAAGGAAACGGAGCGAACCATAAACACACCGAAGCCACCCACCTCGTCCAGCCAGACCGCTGTAACGCAACCGAGTTAAACCCGACACTTGTTGTGGTTATGGCCTGTGGGGTCAGACAGGGGTTCTTCGAATTGTATCAACACCGGGGATCCCGCTTCGAGATGGGTGGCATGTTATGGCTCCCTCCAATCTGCCCCTCCGTGTATACTTCGACTGATATCATTTGGTTTGAGTACAAGAAATTCACACGCTAAGAATACAGAGCAAAGAAACGAAACCCGTGCCTTGTAAGTGGCAGCACACTCCCCCGGCTGGTGTCCCGTAGGATACCAGATACTATCATGCACACAAACGAGTTCAGTCACTTTGATCCGGCGAGAACAGAAGAACCATCTCGGAGACTGGTCGTTCAAAGGTTTTCTTCTTGCCGTCTTTAACTGTCTGGAGTTGCACCTTGCGCACCTTACCGTCATTCCCTCGCCGCACAGCGGTGATTCGTCCCATTGGCCACTCGTTGCGTCTAGCGCCCACGTCTTTCAGCAGCACAAGATCGCCAACTTGAAGGTTAGGTCGATCGGTTTTCCACTTGCGACGGCGTTGAAGGGTGGGCAGGAACTGGGTTCTCCAGCGATGCCAGAAGCTGTTGGCAAGAGCTTGAACTTGTTTCCACTGCTTCACATGAAGACTTTTAAAATCTCCTGGAGGTGCTGTTGACGACGTAGGTTTCTGCGTCAGGATCATTGCAGGGGAGAGCACTGAGGGACATTCGGGATCAGAGGAGACTGGAACCAATGGTCTGCCGTTTATAATGACGGTCACTTCTGCTAGGAATGTGGTCAAGACCTCATGGGAGAAGCGAGGAGAGCCGTCGTTCAGAAGCATTGAATCTAGGATCCGGCGAGCCATGCCTATCATGCGTTCCCACACGCCACCCATGTGGGAGGAATGAGGTGTATTGAAAATCCAGGTGCAGCCTTGCTCGCTCAAGAAGCGTTGAACTTTACGAAGTTCGAAGCCAACAGCCGACATCTTGAGCTCAGAGCAGGCACCAACGAAGTTCGTGCCCCTGTCTGAACGGAGCTGTTTCACTGGGCCTCTGAGCGCAAGGAATCTTCGCAGGGCGTTAATGAAGCTTGACGTATCCATTGACTCAATGACCTCTATGTGCACTGCACGAATGGCCATGCACGTGAATAAGACTGCCCACCTTTTGTTGTGGGCGAGACCGCCCCTTGTGCGACGTGAGGCGACCATCCAAGGGCCGAAAACGTCCAGTCCCACGCAGGTGAACGGAGGGTCTGCGCTTAGCCTATCTTCAGGCAAGTCGGCCATCTTCTGATGCTCCAATTTTCTTCGAAGTTTGCGGCATGTGATACAATGATGAATCATGGCGCCGATGCATCTTTTTCCGCCGATAATCCAAAACCCGGCAGCTCTAATAGCTCCTTCGGTGAAGTGTCGCCCTTGATGTTTAACTTTTCCATGATAGTGCCGTATCAGCAATAAGCCTACATGATGGCGACCCGGAACGATGACTGGATGCTTTTCCGCTTCGTCGAGGTCGGAGTTCCGTAGGCGTCCACCAACTCTCAACAGGCCCTGATTGTCGACGAACGGGTCGAGCTCACACAAAGGGTTGCTGGACGAAATGCGACTTTGTTGAGCTGCATCCGCACGGGGACATGTGACGGCTTCTGGAAATTCCTCGTGTTGGACGCAACGAAGGATTACTTTCTTCGCCTCGTTCAGCTCATCCGCGCTTCGAGGTTTGCTGCAGTAATGCCATCCGTGACAATCAGCCAAAGGGTTATGAAAGGAACGAGCGATATGCACCAGGCATGCCACGGCCCGCAGTAAGGATGTCCATGTCGAAAAGCGCTCGAAGCGATGAGCCCCCAGTTGTTGATTTCCTACGCGAGTTGCCGAGACAGACACTTGAGGACGGATTTCCTTGTCCTGATCTGGTTCAAAAAGCGGGAAGGCTGTGCGCTCTCTCTGCGCGTCCGTACATTCCCGGAGAAATTTCGGTCCTGTCAGCCAAGTCGTGCCAGCCAAAGCATCTGCAGCCACAGGTCTAGTGGCGTGATCTGCAGGGTTCTGACCGGTGGGAACGTAATGCCATTGCTCGGGCTTCGTAGATCTTCGTATGCGGTTCACACGATTGCTGACATAGACGTAGAAACGCCTCGATTGATTGAAGATGTATCCGAGCACAACTTTGCTGTCCGTGTAGAATTTAATGTCATCGATGTGAGCATCGATCTCGCTGACGACTAACTCGGCGATATCGACGGCGAGCACTGCGGCACATAGCTCAAGTCTTGGAATGGTCTGCTCGGGGCGTGGTGCTAGCTTTGCTTTTCCGAACACAAAACCCACGTGTTGCATTCCATCAGCATCTGTGACTCTGATGTACGCCACAGCGGCGATTGCCTTTTCGGAGGCATCGCAGAATACACAGATTTCCCGTCGACGGGCGTCGGACAGAGAGATTGCAGTGTACTGGCGTGGTATCTTGAGCCGTTCAAGATGATGTAAGGAGTCTCGCCACGTTAGCCAGTTGTCATTCAGGTCGAGAGGGGCATCCCAATCCGACGTTTCTGAAGAAATATCTCTCAGCAACAGCCTACCTTGCACTGTCACTGGGGCTGTGAATCCTAGGGGGTCGTATAGGCTATTCACAGTGGATAGTACGCCGCGTCGTGTATTCGGGGTGTCTTTTACGGGCACTTTGAAGGTGAACGTATCTCCCTTTAGGTCCCAGTTTAGTCCAAGGCTCCGTTGCATCGGTACGTGACCTCTGTCGAAGTCCATGTCTTTAAGGCCCCTGGCGTAGTCATCGGATGGGAAGGCGCCCATGACCTCCACAGAGTTAGAGGCTATCTTGTGAAGCCGCAGGTTTGCTCCTTTCAGCATGTGTTGTGTCCTTTTGAGTAAATCAATAGACTCCTCTTCGGTCGGTAAGGACTTGAGGCCGTCGTCGACGTAGAAGTCTCTCTCGATAAAGTGTCGAACGTCCGCACCAAAGTCCTGCTCTCCCTCCTGTGCGGTGCGCCTTAAGCCGTAGGTTGCAATAGCGGGAGAGCATGTGTTGCCAAACGCATGTACACACATCCTGTATTCAATGACATCCTTGCTGGTGTCGTTGTCTCGGAACCACAAGAAGCGCAGGTAGTCTCTGTCTTCTTCACGTACGAAGAAGGAATAAAACATTCGCTGGATGTCAGCCGTTACCGCCACAGCCTCTTTTCTAAAACGGAGAAGCACACCGATCAGGCTATTTGTCATGTCCGATCCCGAAAGGAGCAAGTCGTTGAGCGAAACACCTTGGTACTTGGTACTTGAATCGAAAACTACCCGGATTTGACCCGGTTTCTGCGGGTGGTAAATACCGAAGCTGGGGAGGTACCAATATTCGTTGGCTTCCTTTCTTGGCGGTGCCTGCTCAGCGTGGCCATTTTCGAGCATATCCTGCATGAAGGCAACGAAGTGCCTCTTCATTTCCGCATTCCTTTCCAGAGTGCGACGTAACGAAGCGAACCGAGAAAACGCCTGTTCTCGGTTGTCAGGGAGCTCACGTCGGGGCATACGAAAATGCAAAGGGGCTACCCAGTTGTTTAACGTGTCCCTGTGGAACTCTCCGTCCATCAAGCTCAGGAATTCTTTATCTTCCATTGACGGAGCAAGCTTCTCGTCATCTCTTGTGATCTGGAATAGGGGATCCGTAAGGTCGTTGCTTAGCGGCGGGGGAGACTGGACGACTTCTTTTGCAGAATGCTCAAAGCAGGGCTTTTCTTTCACAATCATGTGGTTGGGGCAGGGCGTGAAGTAGGAAGGACGGCCGTTTTGCAACACGGTTGTGGCGAAGGTACAGACCTGTGGAGTGCGCAATCGTTCGATACAGACGTCCCCAACTATGACCCACCCGAGGTCCAGCTTCTGGGCGAAAGGAGCGTGGTTGGGGCCGTTGCGCTGCTGACGCACTTTGTGCGCTTGAACGAGATCCCTTCCTAAGAGCAGTAGGATTTGTGCATTGGGGTCGAGTGGCGGAATGACATCTGCCAGTGCCTTGAGATGAGGATGTCTGCGAGCAACGTCCGGTGTTGGAATCTCATTCCTGTCATTAGGAATCTGGTCGCACTCCGTCAACGTTGGTAGAGGCAGACGTGTGCCACTGTCGATGCCCTCAACAACATAGCCGGTAGCTCGTCGTCCCAACGTCTCAACCACCCCGGCGCACGTCCTTAGCGTGTATGGATACTCGCACCCGTGAATGTTGAAGCATTCGAAGAATTCGGGCCTGGCCAATGACTTATTGCTTTGGTCGTCAATGACCGCATACATCCGAACTGCTTGTTCTGGCTGAGCTTCTGGGTACACTTTGACGAGACATATTTTTGAGCAGGATACTCTCGAATTGGCATCTCCACACACTTCCGTGCAGCTTGATGTAACCTTTGCGGATGCCCGGCTGAAACCGTCTTCCTCAGCCGATGGGACTCCCGCGGTGCGTCGAGCTTGCGAGGTAACGTTCTCTGGATGAAATGCCGTAATGTGGTGGTCGCTGTTGCACTCAGTGCAATGTATCGTTGAGTCGCAGCTCTTCGCGTTGTGCGTCATCGCACAGCATTTGAAGCATGCGCCGAACTCTGACAGCAAGCGCTTTCGCTCGGCGAGAGGTTTCCGACGGAATGCCCTACACTTGCTAAGTATATGTGGCTTCTTGTGCAAGGGGCACATTCCTTCCGGGTTCTTTGGAGTTCTTTCCACTTGACTCGCTGAGCTGTCTTCTTGAGAGGTAATCGTGGTCCTGTGCACCGATACAGACGATTTCTTAGAGGATTGCGTTGTCGAGGACGTCTTGTCCTTCTTGCCTGTGTTATCGCTTGAGGGCCCGATTATGAAACTTGGATCATTCTTTGTCTTCGCTGTGGTTCGGACGAAGTCTGAGAAGACAGAGAATGGTGGGAAAGACACACGGTGTTCCCGCTTGTATTTCGATCCTAGAGCGATCCATTTTTCTTGCAGATGTAGAGGAAGTTTCGCTGCAATGGGGTTGACCCCACGTGACGTGTCCAGGTAGGAGAGCCCAGGCAAGTGTGGATCTGCCTTTGCTGACTCGAGTTCTTGGAGTAAATCTCCCAGCTCCCTCAGTTTCTCTCGGTCATTACCTAGTATCCTCGGAAACCTTTCAAGTCTGTCTATTAGCGCGTTTTCGATTGCCTCTGGGCTACCGTAGGCCTCTTCTAACCGTTCCCAGATCGCCTGAAGTCCCATGTCCGGGTTTCCGATGTGTACAGCTCTTAGCCTTCTAGCGTACACGGACGATTCGGTTCCCAGCCACCTCACCAGGAGATCCATCTCTTCTGTGGCTGATATTCCAAGGTCTTTAGTAGCGTTACGAAATGCCGATTTCCACGACCTATAGTCTTCCGGACGGTCGCTGAACTTCGAGAGGCCCGTAGTAACCAGCTCCCGGCGAAGTAAGTACCTGGCGACGTCACCCATAATGGGTAGGGGGTTCTGGAGTGTAGTTGGTTCTGATTCTCCCCCCAGACCAATTGTACGCCTTCCGGAAAGTCTTCCACCGGCAGCGCGAGAGACGTTGTCACCTTGTGACGCGCCAGGTGCTGCAGCAGCCGTCTGTTCACCGCTTACAGTGTGGCATCGATGACTGTCTCCCGTAAACGCGTGCGTGCTCTGGGGTACTCCGTGACGTAGAACGTACTCCCGAGTCCTTTCCGACGTGTCGACGAATTTGACTTCTGTAAGCCGTGGGTCGTATTGTTCAAGTGCCGCCTCTAGAACCTTGGCTTGCGCTTCCGCGACAGCAGCTTCTTTCTCTCTTTGAAGTGCTTCTAGGTTGGCTTCTATACGAGCTTTCTCCAGTTTCATCGCAGTCTCCTGTTGACTGTAAGACGTGAGAGCGCGAGCTGCTTCGGCATCGGCTCTAGCTTTAGTCGCTGCGGAGCTTACTGATGAATCCAAACTGGAATGGGTGGAACGTCGTGACGACAAGGATGAATGAACAGAACCATCGGAGCGCCGAGAGCCCGTCTCTCGCTGGCCGTCGAGACGGTGTTCAATTTCGGTGATTATACCTCGCACAAGATCGTCCCGATCCATGTCGATTGCTTTCTGAACGTCTCGTTCCGTTAAACTCTGTTCTACATTCGTCTTTGTTAGGAAGGAGGAGAACCTTTCAGCGTGAAGCTTGTACCGTTTGTAGGAGGTGCTCAGTCTCCCGACTTCTTGATACGACGCCTCTGGTATACAGATCTTCTCCAGCTCGAGCGCTGTTTCTTCCCAAGCTTTATCTAGTTTCGCACGATGCTCATCTCTTTCGAGCTCGTAGTTCTGCTGAGCCTTTTGCGAGAGGGCTACTCTACGTTTCGGCTTAGCGCCCTGTTCATCTACGGACGGCGCCGCAGCCGCTATGTCCGAATTATCTCCCTCTTGGATTGCAAAGTGCTCACCTGTGTCCTTCCCGGCCATGGCGATGTAGGCCGTCGTTCACGTAGTTCCTCGAACGCCGTTCACGGAGAGGAAGGACAGGTGCCGGAGACGTCGAAGCTTCTCGATGTATCCTATATCTGCCGTCGTTGCTTGTAGGCGAGATACGGTGTATCCGACGCTGCTTCGAGACGGCGCACGGTCTTCCGGCAACAGTGTCAAGCGTGAAGTCTCATCCAAGGACGGTGTGGCTTGAGGCTGGTGCTGACGCATATGTCCGCATGGTAGACGTCCATCAGCAAGCGTATATCCAACAATCCTTGGAAGGCGTTTTTTCACTATTCTGACCTCATCAGAATGATTAAGAAAACTGACTCGTCAGATAGATAAACCTCGTGGAGAGGTGAAAAAACGTTCCTGTATTTCACCTTGAGTTACATGTTCAGACAGACGAGAGCGAGAGCTCAACAGTTGGTCTACATAAGACACAAGGGAGAGAAGAAAGGTCACGTGGTACAGAGATCCAAAGCGTTGTACACAAACGGAAAGAAAAGGAAACGGAGCGAACCATAAACACACCGAAGCCACCCACCTCGTCCAGCCAGACCGCTGTAACGCAACCGAGTTAAACCCGACACTTGTGGTTATGGCCTGTGGGGTCAGACAGGGGTTCTTCGAATTGTATCAACACCGGGGATCCCGCTTCGAGATGGGTGGCATGTTATGGCTCCCTCCAATCTGCCCCTCCGTGTATACTTCGACTGATATCATTTGGTTTGAGTACAAGAAATTCACACGCTAAGAATACAGAGCAAAGAAACGAAACCCGTGCCTTGTAAGTGGCAGCACAGTGACGGTGACGATGGTGATGGTTGAGGTGTTTCGTCGACATAGGTTATACTCTACCCCATTACCCGCAGTAATTTGGTGAAAATGTAATGTCGAACCTTACAGGACTGAAGGCCTGCAGTGTCCGAAAGGTAGGCAGTGCTCTTCTAGAAGAGCGGTGCTGGTGGACTGGACTTGGTCATCGAACGAGCACTTTTCTCATAGGGAGTGGGCGAGAGTAAAACTGAATTTATTTATTTATTTATTTATTTATTTACTACTCAAGGTCCGAGGGGACAGAGAGGAGTGGGTTGGAATGTGGGTGGGTTGGTTGGGTGGGAATTGGGTGAGTGTGGCTCTGTGGTCCTGCAACATCGAGTCATCTTCGTTATCCGCGCAAAATTGTACAGTGCTGGACAAAAGTTTACGGAACACGCTCTTGCGCATGCCTTCTTCACAGTGACACGATGGCAGCGAACGGTATCGTACGGACTTGCAAACAGGTGACTGGGTTATCTAAGCAGATGTATGTAAGTCCGTACGGTCCCATTCGCTGCTGACGTGTCGCTTGGAGGAAGGAATGCTCAGAGGCGTGTTCCGTAAACTTTTGTCCAGCACTGTACATACTGTACACACCTGTGGGTATAAAGAAGTTAAGACAGGAAAGCACACGTTGGGACAAAAGTTTACGGAACACCGGGGTGTGGCATTTCTCCATTGAAGCGATACCCTAGCAGCAAACAGCTGCGGACACAGGTACCCACAGCTGAATAGGACAACCGGTCACCCGTTTCTTATTCGAACACTTCTTCCTGTCTAGCAGGGGCCGCTCCGATAAAGAAATTCGCCAGTGCCGTGCTCCGTAAACTTTTGTCCCAAGCTGTACCGCGGAAGGCAAAACGACGCATACTTGAACACGCAACGATGTGCCTTGTTGAACCCAGAACCAATGTGAATACACTTCCGTTCCACGGTTCATTGTGACACTTAAAATTATAACGCAAAATATTTCGAAGAAACATATACTCTCAGCTATTTAGGATCAGAGCTTCACGCTAGCAGTCCCTCTGCAGTACCGACACCGTTATCATCCCCCAAACTTCGGACATAATTTGTTTATTATTTTATTTTATATTATCTCTTCATTCATATGTATAAGTGGTAGTGATGGTGGTAAGATAGTGGTAGATGCATAGTGATAAATCGGAAAATACCAGAATCAGTTCTTCATCTTGCACTCTAAGAAAAAAAGGAGTATTTTTACTCCTTTTGGGGAGTAATTGCATTGCCACAAAAAATAGTCCCTTTCGGGAGTAAATGCACGGCAGTAAATTAATGTCACAGAGCGAAGACCGCATTTCACGCGCTGTTGTAAGAGTCCCAGGTACATAATTGGTGCGCATGCATGAAAATACTTTGAAGCAAACCGTCAACCGTGATATATCGAGTGATATAAAATCTTGCGCCATACTAGGGCACAATTTGCGAAGAAAGATGCGCTAACTGTTTCTTACTCTATGTGGCTGCAAAATTGCTACGTTGTGTGAGTTATACAGCCTTATGCCGTTCAAATTGACCAAGGGCACATATTTACGTAACTTTTGCATTCAGGAGACCGTTCGCGAAGTTTAGTGACAATTTGCAGTCCTGGGGAGTAAATGTCGGGACTAAATGTCGGGTTTGGGGACTAAAATGGGGAGTAATTGCAGACTAGGGGAGTAGAAGCTGCAATTACTCCCCGTTTTACTCATTTTTTTCTTAGAGTGTGGTATTCGAAGATTCTGAGCACTAGTCTCAGTATGTCTAGTGGTGTTAGGCTTGTATGCATATGTAATGTGCGGCGTAGTTACTTGGGTTTGTAGTGTTTTGTATGTGAGTAAAGCATGACGCCAAAACTTTATTTTCTTACTGGGAGAACAATTACGGATGGATATATGTGCTGGACACTTTCATAAAATAGCTTGGAGAGATCAAATAGTAGTACTTTGAACAACTTAAGTGGAATGTATTGATTACGTGTTAGCAACTCAGTACACCGTCGAGATAGCCTTGCTTTGGCGATACGGGCCTGTGGAGACTACAGATGTTCCCGCAGCGGCATCTCCTTCTGCATCCGTTTGGCGACACCACGTAGCAGAGCACAACTGGTTGCGCGCTACCGGTGCAAGGGCTGTGCGTGGCTAAGCCATAACCAGGGAAAATGAGATTCTGGTGACTGAGTCGATGCTGAGTGTTTTGGACCGTTATGGCCCCTTAACGGAGGCAACACTCCACTTTGGCTCCCGCTTCTCGCAGACGGTACCTTCGGAGCGACATGACCGGAGGAAATCAGCCAGTTGCCTTTTCTTAAAGGTACTGTAAAGCAGTAGACAAGCATGATATGCTGGTGGTGTGACTAGGGACTCTGTTGCTTCTAAATACCATATGCGCAACCATACGACCGACAACGCGCTATAAATATTTTTAACTTGCCATGAAAAATGCGGCGTAGTGGAGCGGTGCGACGCCTGGTGTCAAAGAATCCCCTCTACAGCGGGCAACACTGAAAATTGTAGGGCTGTGCGAATAGTGATTTTCGGGTTCGAATCGAATCCGAATCGAATAGTAAAATCTTCGAATAGTAGCGAATCGAATAATGTCGAATACCGCACAAAAATGTGTGCTGATTGCTGAATAGTAAGCAAAAGCTTGCATTGAAACCTGGTGCTCAGTTGTAGTTTGTGAGACTGACTGCGAACTATATACACATATTTCATTGATGAATACGTTTGTGCTAGAATTGTCCTGAAAATTGTAATTCCAGACATAAAGTAGCTGGCTGTATGATTAAATCCCCCTTTCTATGGCGTCATAACTGGTCCAACCAAAGCTCAAAATAATTAAACTAACTTAAACATCCCTGCCAACATTTGCTAAAATATTTCTCAAAAGTGGCAATTTTCAGTGATCCCTCAAATCGCACTTTTAAACAGTGTTGTACCCGCTACCCGAAAAAGGTAGCGCGATACCGATACGCACGCACTCGTGAAACGCACGCACTCGTGGACTTCGCTCGCCTCCAGAAGTAGACTGTATGTGTGCTTTGCAAGTTCGAACTTGGTTTGGTTGCTGTCTATTCAAGGAACGAAACGTCCTGTACGCACGGTGAATATATGAGTCAAGCATTTGAGTTTATACGTTGCATCAATAAATGTGTATTTCGCCTATCAAAAATGTCTTAGTTATTTTGGAATAACGGGCGCCAGGTATGAAAACCAGTAGAAGTCAATGGCAGCCAGGGCCGGCCGAAAGCCGAGCCAAACTGAGAGGTTGCTGATTGGTTGGCTGCTAGGCATCACGACGCATTTTCATTGGTCGTATGTCCAGTGTTGCCTGAATTATCTCAAACTATGGGCTCTATGGGGAGCTGTGGGCGCCTGGTTTTGGCAGTTTGCTTTTCGGCGGTGTGCGTCTTCTTCGCATTTGAAAGGTATGTTTGTATTTTCCTATTATCTCCAGCATTATGGTGGTACGAGCCTCTATGTGAGTTCAATTACTGTCGAGGCCGGGGGACCTCCAGACATCAGGCAAAGTTGCCACGCTCACTTAATCTCTCGATCAACGGCTGCAAATAATGGAACGTTTCATCGAAATAATTTCCTGGCAGAAGGAAATACAAAGCCAGACTTTCCCGAGCCCCCAGTTCATACATGCAGTGACCTACTTGATTTTCAAACGTCACTCTCAAATGAGCAAGTCAAAGTATATTTGGTAAGTTTGCTGCCGGGTAAGTGCTATAATACTCTTGTAGTCACGATTAGTCTCGTGTAATTTAACTTGTGTGTTTCTCTTAATGCTGTACGTGATGAAAATCACGATACGGCTGGGCAATATTTGTTTTAGGAAGAAGTCATTTTGTTGTCCTCTGCTAGTTCCCTTTTTCATTCGTCGTACTTTCGCAGATTGAAAAGCACTGTCGTCTAGAAGGAAACTTGCCCGCTCAGAATGTGCGAATCGTGGTGAAATATGTGAATAAGAACAGCGTTGCGTTGCAGTACAGCTCAAGGGGGCCCAACAGAAAAAATACTTTTCCGCATTGCAAGTCTACTCCTGCATTACTGGTGAGTACCATATCACATATAGCAAGCTTGGTTACTATTCTGGTGCAAGGAATGCAATCCTTACTCTAGCGATACTTTTGATACAGGCATCTTTGTGCCTCGCTGATGCTTGCTATAGTATTTTCCCCATTTGACCGCTTTTTTATCTATCTGACCTTTTCCGAATTATGCCCACATCGAAACCTGCTACATTTTCCCACTTCTGGCAATAGGCATGTTACATTAGTTAGTTAATGAAGGCAAATTAATTCTTATTAAAAATCAACCCTTCCGAGAAGAATGCTGTCTACGGTATTAACCTTGGGAGCGATTCAAAACGACACAAGTTGTGGGAAAAGCTCTCATATAAATACGATTAACCTCATCCTTCAAGGACATTTTTTTAGATGCGTCAATAACACGCTGTGGTGAAACACCCTGTATACCAAAGTCCTTTAATGCAGTGTTTTTGTAAGGGATCCCTTGCTCATCAGAACTGGATGATGACATTGGAGTATGTGATATCCAGTGTCAATTGAGTCAGCACCGCCGCAAGGCTTTGGTAGCTTATCCAATATCACTGCGCCGCTATTTCCTTCATATACTACCTAGTGTTTAAGTTCTCGACTGCGCGGCGTACCTTTGTGTTGATCGCGTTTCACTCTTCCTTTACGAAATAAAGTTCACGCACAGAGAGCACGACGTTGCAGTTGCTACGCCGTGACTCGAAGGCATACAACTCGCCATGATGTCTGTGTGTTTCTATACTTACGCCATCCCGCGACTATGATATTGGCGACGAGGATTAACCACTTTGAATCTTTGCTGTTCGAGTAGACCTGCAACTACAGAGCACTCACCGTCATGCCAGTTTACGGCAATATTGAGCACTTCGACGGCGACGCTTCTGCGTGGACTGACTACCGGGACAGGATTCAGCAGTACTTCGAAGCTAACAACGTTGCTCAGGATAAGCAACGCGCTGTCTTTTTGACATGCTGTGGAAAACAGACATATACGTTACTTCGGAGCCTGCTGCACCGTCCGCCACGGCACTTCCCGCCATCCTGGAGGCGTTGGATAGTCATTACTCGCCAAAGCCGTCACAAGTGGTCGCTCGCTACAAGTTCAACACAAGGGTTCGTCAGGAAGGCGAAGCCGTAAGTGATTTCATTGCTGCGTTGAACAGATTGTGGGATGATTGCGAATTCGGCACATTTCGGGACAGTATGCTACGTGATAGAATTGTGTGTGGCATTAATGACGCCCAAATGCAGACACGACTACTCGAAGTGCCAGATCTTACGCTAGCCATTGCAAAGAAGACTGTTGTCGCAATTGAAGCTGCACGAAACGATTCCAGAACGCTGTCCACATAATCCGAGGGCACAGCTGCGAATTTTGTGAAGAATAAGTCGACAGGAATAACGTGTTACCGCTGCGGTGAGAAGCATTTGGCGACACAGTGCCGACATCGTAACACAGTTTGTCATAGCTGCGGGAAGAAAGGTCACCTGGCGAAAGTTTGCCAAAGAAAAGCAAACAAGAAGAAAGAACAGGTTGAAGACAAGAAAAAGTCTGACAAAAAGAAACCAGTACATGCCGTTGAAGATCCATCTGAAGACGAAGAAGCTACTTCTGTGTCTCAAGTGTTCGATCTCTGGAATGCGTCGGATCGAAGCGATCCGTTTCGCGCGCACGTCGTCCTTGATGGTGTTCCGTTGGAAATGGAACTCGATACAGGTGCTGGAGTATCTATCATCGGTGAAAATGTTCTGCGCAAGGTTCTTCCCCATGCAAAGCTTGAGACTTCCAACGTACTGTTGCGAAGCTATTCTGCTGAACTAACTCGTGTGAGAGGATGCGTGAACGTTCAAGTGAATTTCCGTGACAAGCAGGAGTGCTTACCACTCTACGTGGCGCCGGGTTCTTGTCCAAATCTTTTCGGTCGCACTTGGATGAAAGCTTTTGGCATGGCTCTGACAGCAGAGGACATACAAGTCTGCGTGGTCTCAACTGTTGAGGACGTTATTGCTAAGCATCAAGACGTTTTTTCAGATACTTTGGGTACCCTGAAGGATGTCACAGCGAAACTAGAAATTCAGGACGGCGCACGCCCAAGATTCTTTAAAGCGCGTGCAGTGCCGTTTGCTCTTCAAGACCGAGTCGCCGAGGAGCTACAACGTATGCAGCGTGAAGGCATTATCCAATCAGTAAAGACGTCTGAATGGGCCGCGCCCATTGTTCCTGTCGTCAAACGCGATGGACGTGTAAGAATTTGCGGTGACTTCAAGATTACCGTAAATCCCGTTGCCGTACCTGAGTAGTATCCGATTCCAAGGGTTGCGGAACTGTTCGCTAAGCTGTCAGGAGGAAAGAAATTCAGTAAGCTTGACCTCAAGGATGCTTACCAACAAATACTGCTGGACGAAGAGTCCAAGAAGCTGGTGACCATCAACACTCAGAAAGGGTTGTATCGGTACGTAAGGCTACCGTTCGGTGTTTTCACGGCACCAGCGTTATTTCAACGAATAATGGAAAACCTGCTGGAAGATCTGCGTGGCGTCGTGGTTTACTTCGACGATATCCTTGTCACTGGAAAGGATGACGACGATCACAAGAAGAACTTGGATATTGTACTGCGAATGCTTGAAGAAGCTGGACTACGATTGAAACTTGAAAAGTGCATTTTTATGGCCCCTAGGGTGCACTATTTAGGTCCCATAATCACGGAAGCGGGGTTACATCCTGATCCAAAGAAAGTAGAAGCTGTGACGAAGGCGCCAGCGCCAACGAATGTTAAAACGTCGCAGAGCTACCTGGGGCTAGTGAACTATTACAGGACGTTCTTGCCTGATTTGTCGATAGTACTGCATCCTCTAAACAAGTTACTGGGAGCAAATGCGCAATGGACTTGGGGCACCGAGCAGCAGCTCGCTCTCCAAAAAAGTAAGGACCTCCTAACGTCTGCTAGGGTCCTAGCTCACTTTGACCCCAAGAAACCTTTGGTGTTGGTATGTGATGCATCGCCTTACGGCGTGGGTGCTGTACTTGCGCACCGTGAACTGTCAGGTGAAGAGCTTCCTATTGCATATGCGTCAAGGAGCTTAATTCCACCAGAATGTAATTACAGCCAACTCGATAAAGAGGCTCTGGCCGTAATTTTCGGCGTTCTGAGGTTTCATCAATACCTCTGGGGTCATTCATTCGAAATAGTGACCGACCACAAGCCACTGTTGGGACTTTTAGCGCACGATAAGCCTGTACCTAACAACTGTTCACCCAGGCTTCTTCGCTGGGCCCTGACGTTATCATCTTACCCCTACGAGTTGGTCTATCGACAGGGAAGCGGCATCGCACATGCCGATGGACTGAACAGATTGCCACTACCTACTGAAGCTCTTCCAGTGGAACGACCAGCAGAGGTGTTCCTGTTGGAAGGAGTCTACCCAACTGTTTTATCCGCAAAGGTAGTCGCTCAAGCCACGTCAAGAGACGTCATTGCATCCAACGTTCGCCACATACTGTTGTCAGGCGGCAAATTACCCGACGTCACTGACTACAGGCCTTACCAAAGGCGTTTTGATCAACTGAGCGTGCAGGATGACTGTATACTTCTCGGAAATCGTGTTGTCATTCCTCAAGAGCTACGTGCAAAGGTTCTCGACTTGCTTCATGAGAGCCACCCTGGTGTCACAAAAATGAAGGCTGTGGCCCGCAGTCACGTCTGGTGGGGTACACTGGACGAAGATATTGCTGCGAGGGTACAGAGATGCGTGACATGCCAACAACAACAACGTGAGTCCAGACGTGTTCCTATGACGCCTTGACCTTTTCCAGAAAGAGCATGGTCGCGCTTGCATGTGGATTTTGCAGGCCCTTTTAAGGGTCATTACATCTTCATCCTTGTGGACGCATTTTCCAAGTGGGTAGAAGTCGAAGTTGTTCCATCACCATCCGCGGAAGCTACTATTTCTTGTCTACGTTCTATCTTTGCGAGACAAGGACTGCCCGATCTCGTAGTGTCGGACAATGGACCAACATTTGTATCAGCAAAGTACACATAATTTCTGAAGTGGAATGGAGTAAGAGAAGTCCTAATTCCTCCATATCACCCAGCATCGAATGGGGCTGCTGAAAGGGTTGTTCAAACAATTAAGAACAAGCTTAAGAAGGCAAGCACAGGTGATTTCAAGACGCAGCTATCTCGCGCACTATTCAGCTATCGAACAACGCCGCACGAGATAACCGGTGCATCTCCAGCAGAACTCTTGTGCGGAAGAGAGCTCAAGACTGCTCTGGATAATCTCCATCCGGACATGCGCACCACAGTAGTTCGTAAGCAACTGCGCAGCAAACTTTTGCATGACAAAAGCGCTCGTTTCCACAGCGTCTATCGTCCTGGGGATTCCGTGTTCGCAAGAAATTTTCGACCTGGAGCAACTTGGGTCCCTGCTATTGTCACAAAGGCACAAGGACAACCTCTGCTGTTGTGCAGCTACATGGAGGGGTTATTTCTACCAGGCACCAAGATCATCTACGAAGGGATACACAACTATCAGAACTATCAACAGCAACGCTGGAGCCGAACAGTCGCAGTTGTCACCGAGTGTACGACCAGCTGATTTTCAACCTGATACCGTGGAGAATCATGGGTCACGTCCAGACGGCAGCAACAATTCAAGTGATAGTGCGGTGACATCGTCACCTAGACGGTCTACACGAACCAAGCGTCCTGTGGACAGATACTGCCCATATTTGGTACTGATGACATTTTTGTCTTTCTGGTTTTGTTTTCCTATATAACGAGTGATGTAATGCTTATACGTAAGTCAGGTGTTCTGCTTTCTTTTCGGAGGGGGGAGGAGTGTGATATTGCCACGAATCATCATCGCGAAACTTCCAGGGCAGGCACGAAACGGTACGTCTCATCCCGGCGCATGCTGAAGAAGAAGCAAGAAGCTTCCAGACACATCGCCTGCTCTCTGGCAAACGCACGTGCTGTTTCTAGACTTTTCGGCGCGATGCTTAAATGCTTGTGCGCTCCAAGCTGGAGCATTCATTCTTTGGACTCAGTTGTGTTGAGAGAGCTATCACTCTTGTGTTTTGCTACCAAGTAGTCTAATAAACCGTTCACTGTTGGCAATACAAAACCGTTCGCTGTTTATTCGACGACTCGCCGACCCATTTCGCTTCGTGACATTTCTGGTGGAGGTGCGGGGCATTCCTTGTCCAACGGCCTGGAAGACCAACTGCGACAAAGCGGAAGACAGCTTGGTCTGCCTGCAGAATTCGGTCCATTAGAACCCCCTAAACGCAAGAAGAAGATGACTGCGGAGACCAGTACCCAAATGGCGGAACCTGTTGCCACGCCCACAGCCCCTGCACGGTCCCCGAAGACATTCAGCGGGGAGTATTACGACGACGTGAACGATTGGGTCGACCACTATGAGCGGATCGCCAAGTTCAACAACTGGAGTGACGACCAGAAGCTCGTCAACGTCTATTTCTCCCTGGAAGGCACCGCGAAGACATGGTTCGAGTACCGGGAGACTTCGCTCACGCCCTAGGACGTCTTCAGAAGCAAACTCCGCGAGGCGTTCGCTTTTCAACAACGAGCTGAACGCGCTCAACATCTGCTCCAGAGACGGATCCAGCTGCCAAACGAAAGCGTTACAGGCTTCGTCGAAGATGTGTTGCGGCTCTTCCGGCGAGCTGACCCCAAAGCATCCGGGGAGAAGAAGGTTCAGCGACTCATGAGGGGCGTAAAAGAAGAACTTTTTCGCGCCCTGTCCCGGGATCCACCCGCCACGACCGACGCTTTTCTGGACGAAGCCATCCGCATTGAGAGGACCCTGCTCTCTCGCGCTACCGTCAACGAACGACACCAGGGCTACGAGGCTTTCTCCACGACCGCTGGCCTCGACGTCGGATCGCTCAGACAGCTGATTCGAGAGGTGGTACGCGAAGAAGTACGAGCTCCCTCTGTCCTGAGAAGGCTCAAGACCCTTTGTCTTCGATCGGTTCGATCATCAAGGACGAGGTTCAGCAGGCAATCCAGACATCGTGAACCGCCAACCCCGACGCCGAAGTACCGAGACCAACCTACGCCGCCGCTGTGAGACAGGTGCCACCTACTGGTCCGTCCTACTACGGAAACCGTTGGACGCCTCCTCGGCCTGTCCAACCTACTCCGAGCGTCCCGCCACACTCTCAGCCGTTTCGCAAAACGGACGTTTGGCGGACTCCCGACTTCAGACCGCTCTGCTACCACTGCGGAGAGGCCAACCACGTCTATCGCCGATGTCCCTACCAACGACTTGGCCTTCCCAGTTTTTCACCCGACGCCCCCCGCCCCCAGCGCGGTAGTCACCCCGCCGCAATTGAAGACTATCTACGGCAGCAGAATGCTTCTGCTGGCTCGCGACGCGACCTGTCCCAGAGCGTCCCCCACCGCAGCAGGTCGCCAGGAAGAGCACGTTCACCGTCACCGGCAAGACGACCTGTGTGGCGCAGCCCTAACCGGGAAAACTGAAGACTGCAGCTCCGGGAGGTGAAGCTGCAGACCGACGACAAGTTACAATTCCCCCAACTCGACGAACAGCAACGCAGCACCAACACGACGCTTGAAAAATTACCAGTAACCTGAAAATACTCATCGACGGCCATGAGATGTACCGTTTCGTGCCTGCCCTAGAAGTTTCGCGATGATCATTCGTGGCATTGCCCCCTCCGTAGACGGGGCATCGTTTCGATGCCGTTTCGTCTCCTTCTTTTTCACTAGTACCACCGGCGATGCCCACGGACTGGTCGACGGCTGGATAATGTCATCTCTTAGCATCTCTTCTACTTGCGTTCGGATCGTTTCTCGCTCTTTGCAGGAGCCCCGGTACGGCATGCGGTGAATTGGACGGGCCTTTTCGTCGACGATGATGCGGTGCTTCGCAATGGGCGTTTGTCTTACTTTCGACGATGCAGCGAAGCAGTCACTGAAATCGTTGAGCATCTGGAGAAGGGTTTGCTTTTGAGTTCTATTGAGTTGAGGGTTTACGTCGAAATGTTCGGCCTCGTGTTCCGTGGTGACCGCGATGCGAGCAGTGTCCATCAGGCAAACATCCGTGGTGGAGTATTGGTCTACGATGACTTCTATCTTCGTGCCGTTCGCCAGGTGTTGTGGCTCCGGGCGAAAATTTGTGACCAGGAGTTCGAATATTCCGTTTCTTACGGGCACAATTCCTCTTGCTATCCCAATTCCTCGTTCGAGGAGAAGTTGTGTGTTGCCTTCAGCCAACAAACAGCCAGTCGGTGCTCCCTCGCACGTAGCGGTCACAAGGACTGACGACAAGGGAGGCAGGTTGACGTGCTGAGTCGTCACGGCGGTTACGTCCGTGTTTGCGCGTTTCTCCGGGGTTATTCGTGCCCACCACTTGTCTTCTGCTGTTTCCGGCGTTTTAAAAGAGATAACTCCATTTGTGAAGTCGATGATTGCTTCGTTTTCGACTAGAAAGTCCATTCCAAGTATTACATCCCGTGGGCAGTTCGGCAAGACGGCAAAGCTGACGACGTACTGGATGTCACGCACTTGTATGACTGCCGTGCATCGGCCAGTCGGTGTTACGACGTGTCCACCAGCGGTGCCGATGTTAGGCTCATCCCACTTCGTTTGCACCTTGCGAAGCTTCTTAGCCAACCTACCACTTATAACAGAGTCGTCGGCTCCGGTATCGATTAACGCAATCAGTAACGCAATGGATACAGTTCTCGCCGGGTTGAAGTGGCAAACCTGCCTGGTGTACCTCGACGATGTTGTCGTCTTCGCAAGAACATTCGAAGAACATGTTGAACGGCTAAAGCAAGTCCTCGAGGCTGTCAGAACTGCAGGGCTGACGTTGAAGCCTCAGAAGTGTCGATTCGGCTACGAGGAACTCAGACTTCTCGGCCATCTCGTGAGCAGCGACGGCGTACGCCCCGACCCCGAGAAGACGGCGGCCATCGCAAATTACCGTGTTCCTTCTAACGTGAAAGACGTTCGAAGCTTTCTTGGCCTTTGTGCCTACTACCGACGGTTCATTCCGAACTTTTCAAGAATTGCGTCACCCCTGAATGCCCTCACGAAGGACGGATCCACGTTTATCTGGAGTGAAGCCCAGCAACAGGCGTTTGATGAATTGAAGACGCGTCTACAGACCGCACCCGTGCTTGCCCACTTCGATCCAAACGCCGAAACAGAAATCCACACCGACGCAAGCAACGACGGTCTAGGAGCCGTGCTCGTTCAACTTCACAACGGCGTCGAACGTGTCATCGCTTACGCAAGCAGAACGCTAACCAAGGCAGAGAAGAACTATTCGACGACCGAAAAAGAGTGCCTTGCACTCATATGGGCCATCACAAAGTTGCGCCCCTACCTGTACGGACGACCGTTCAAGGTGGTAACAGACCACCATTCTCTGTGCTGGCTGCCTGGTTTAAGGGACCCCTCAGGACGCCTAGCGAGATGGAGCCTCCGATTACAGGAGTATGACGTAACCGTCACTTACAAGTCAGGAAGAAAACACAACGACGCCGACTGCCTGTCCCGAGCACCACTCCAGCGACAGTACAACAGCCTCGAGGACGACGACGCCTTCCTCGGTCTAATGAGCGCGACTACCATGTCTACCAAGCAGTATAACGACCCCGAATTGAAGACACTCGTCGACTATCTGCAGGGCCGCGCATACAATGTTCCTCCCATCTTCAGAAGATCACTCCCAAGTTTTTCCCTACGTAATGGTGTCCTCTACAAAGAAAACCACGCACCACAAGGCGCTACGTGGCTTCTCGTTGTGCCTGGGGACATGCGCATCGACATTCTTGAATCCTGCCACGACGAACCGTCATCAGGTCATTTGGGATACAGCCGGACACTGGCCCGTATAAGGGAAAAGTACTACTGGCCAAAACTGGCCAAGACCGTACACCACTACGTAAGGACGTGCCGGGAATGCCAACGACGAAAAACGCCGCCGGTACGACCTTCTGGGTACCTTCAGCCAATCGCACCGCCGTCGGCGCCGTTCGAGCAGATTGGGATGGATCTACTCGGGCCCTTCCCACGTTCGTCTTCCGGAAATCGTTGGATAATCGTCGCCACCGACTACCTGGCACGCTATGCTGAGACTAAGGCACTTCCACAGGGCACAGCAACAGAAGTGGCGAAGTTCTTCATCGAGAACATCGTACTACGGCACGAAGCTCCGACCGCCTTAATCACCGATAGGGGAACGGCATTTACAAGCAGGCTAACACAAGAAATCCTTCGACTCAGCCACACCGCTCACCGGAGGACAACGGCGTACCATCCGCAGACGAACGGGCTCACCGAACGCCTAAACAAAACCCTTGCCGACATGATTTCTATGTACGTCGACGTCGAGCACAAGACATGGGACGAAATACTGCCTTACGTCACGTTCGCCTATAACACGGCTGTCGAGGAAACAACGGGATTGACACCGTTCCGCCTTGCACACGGCCATGACGCATCGACTATGCTGGACGCGATGCTGCCCCACGAACCCAGTGATGTGGAAAACGACGCTGTGGACTTCACACAGCGAGCAGAAGAAGCCCGCCAGCTGGCCAGACTACAGATTGGTCAACAACAACGCGTCGATGAAAGACGATACAATTTGACGTACGCTTCAGTCCAGGCAACTTGGTATGGGTTTGCACGCCGATTCGACGACGAGGCCTGAGCGAGAAGCTACTGAAGCGGTGCTTCGGTCCCTACAAAGTACTTCGACGCATTAGAGACCTGGATTACGAAGTGGTACCTGAGGGCAGCGTTCCCTCTCGACGACCCCCGAGGACTGAAATAGTTCACGTCGTTCGACTCAAGCCGTACTACAGCAGGTAGCGCTGAAGCCTGGCTGGAAGGAAACAACATGAAAAAAAAAAAGAAGGAGAAGAAACGGCATTGAGACGACGTCTACGGAGGGAGCAATGCCACGAATCATCATCGCGAAACTTCTAGGGCAGGCACGAAACTGTACATCTCATCCCGGCGCATGCTGAAGAAGAAACAAGAAGCTTCCAGACACATCGCCTGCTCTCTGGCAAACGCACGTGCTGTTTCTAGACTTTTCGGCGCGACGCTTAAATGCTTGTGCGCTCCAAGCTGGAGCATTCATTCTTTGGACTGAGTTGTGTTCAGAGAGCCATCACTCTTGTGTTTTGCTACCAAGTAGTCTAATAAACCGTTCGCTGTTTATTCGACGACTCGCCGACCCATTTCGCTTCGTGACAACATCCAGTGTCAATTACCTCAACACCGCCGCAAGGCTTTGGTAGCTTATCCAATATCACTGCGCCGCTATTCCCTTGACATACTACCTAGTGTTTAAGTTCTCGACTGCGCGGCGTACCTTTGTGTTGATCGCGTTTCACTCTTCCTTTACGAAATCAAGTTCACGCACAGAGAGCACGACGTTGCAGTTGCTACGCCGTGACTCGAAGGCATACAACTCGCCATGATGTCTGTGTGTTTCTATACTTGCGCCATCCCGCGACTATGATAGAGTATATAACCTACTTTACAAAATACAGCGTTATCCCTACTTTTACTACAGTGTGGTAAGACACTGTTTGTTTATTTATTTATTTATTTTATTATATTTATTTATTTTAAAAGTGCCCATCAACGGAGAATCCTACTAGATAGTGCGCTGAAAACATTCAAATACAGCTTACAGTAATGTGAGGGAAAAAAATCAACAATTATAAACCAAGTGCCTAATGCACCAAGCTGGACAATTCACGTTTAAACATAATACTATAGGGCGAAAAAATATCAATGGCTACTGTCACGGGAGGATGCATTATAGGTACGTTGAATACGATGCGAAGGGCCAGAATTAAAATGCAAAGAAGGGTAAAAAGTATGACGAGAACGCGTGTGTTCACACACTACAAGATACTAGATAGACTACAGACTTTACTCTAGTCTATACTAGAGTCTACTAGACTTTACTACAAGATAGCACTAAACTGCACTCTCTCAATGGAAGAAGCCTAAGCCAAATTCAAAGAATTCCATATAGCTGAAGCAAATTCCAACCTACTGCGCACGAAAGATGTATGAAACAAGCACCTAATGAAACAAGCAGGGTCCCGGAAAGTCAGGAGTTATCCTTGACATAAAACCAAGGACACGCAGGGCAGCATTAGAAATAGAGGACACATGCTGACAAAACCGTAGAGCATTATCTAAGAGTACGCCAAGGTCACGTATAACATCCACTCTAGATATAGTGACATGAGTGAGTTGATATTTGTAACACAGGCCCAAGCAGCACAATGCACTGAAAGTCGAGTGCAATAGGGGTGGACCGGTAGGTGGAAGACCTCGAACACTCTTGAAACTAAAGAACATTGATAAGACACATACCGTCCACCCCTGTTGCACCCGACTTACAGTACATTGTGCTACCTGAAGGGGATCACGTTTTTTAGAAAAAGAAATCATCATTGTCTTCGATAGGTTTAAGGAAAGACCGTTCAATAAACACCATTGTGAAATCGATAGAACATCTGCTTATAATCGTGCGCAATCATCAAGGCAACTAACGTGACGAAATATCTTAATACCATCAGCATACATTAAAATATTCAAGTGCTTCACTGAACGCACAATGTCACTAACAAAAATAGAAAACAATAAAGGTCCTAAATTGCTTCCCTGTGGTACACCACTAATGGACGAATGACAATCAGAGAATCAACCGGAGACACGAACATGATTCAACCCATCAGACACGTAACTTTCGAGCCATTTGCAATATGCAGAAGATAACAGAGCTTGTAGATGCAGCAACAGAGATGCAGAGCTTGTCATACGCTCTTGACATATCGAAATAAACACTATCAACTTGGCCACAATCAGAGACAAAAGGAGCGATACTCTGCATGAATGCCCACAGATTATTCTCTACTGACCTCCCGCTTATAAACCCGTATTGAAAGTCCCTAATTTTCGTTTTAAAATAAGTCGAAAGACGATCACGCACAATAATTTCAAAAACCTTTATAGGGGCTTTTCAATAGGAAAATACATATTTCTCTGGCACAAAGCTTTCTCACCGTGGCCTTTAATCACTGGCGAAATAAAGTGAGCAACCCTAATAAGCAACCCTAATAAAGTGGCCCCATTCATAAACGACCTGATGGCTTCGCAGTTTTCTTCTTCTTCTTCTTTTCGATGTTTTATGTTAGTTATTTTACTTTCCGAGCGCGCTCTCACGGTTGCGCGGCATAATGCGCGGGTTTATTGTTTCACCTTCCGTTGCTTCAATGAAGGCACGAACTGGCCGGGAAAGGAAACAGTAATGATAAATGTGCTGCAAACAAAAAAAGCTCTTCTTCGAAGAACACAAATGAGCACTCGGAGAGCAAAAATTGATTCGAATTGCTCCTAGAAATAACCAATCATCTGTTCCTTTGGTCATTCTTTACGTCAAATGCAGATGTTCATTGTGTGTGTGTGTGTGTTTTCGAAGAACGGTGAGAAAGACAAAGCATCCTTCATAGCACAGGTCCGTCATGCGACTAATGCGAAATGCTACCGACAGCAGTGTTGAACTTTACTGAGAGCCGATAGCTTGTTTTTGTTCCTTTCTAAGCACCGCGTAGCAACTGTGGCTACGGGCGGCGTACAGACGTGGACACATGAAGGGAGGACAAGAGGAAGAAGTGAGAGACAGGGGTTAGTGTGCGTGCTGGGCCGACATACTGGGGAAATGCGCCGACATGAACAAACAAAATATTTACACTCAGTACCAATCGGATAGAGGAGACAGAATACCGGAGCGCCTCTTGTGGCTGCTCCTTATTTTAATCACCCACGTGTGTGAACACAGCGGATGAACACGTAATTGGCAGCCGGGCGCCTGTGCGAAAGAGTGCATTGGTACGCTGCTGCACGCAAGAATTATGAAAACTGAGACAAGTTTATTTTAAGAGACTGCCAAGGTCAATTCTCGTTGTTCATTAACACAAACAAAAGTAACGCTAAAATAATGCAAAGCAAGGGTGAGAGCTGTGCAAATTATGCACAGAATATAATTAACTCGCAGATACATGACTCTAAAAGTGATTAAGTCATGGGAAAAATTGATGACGATGAATTTTAACTGAGTCACAGTTACAGTTTATCCCAAAATGTGACTGAGGTAACCTCAATTGCTTCAGCTGTACACACGAATAACGTGGCAGCATGTAAATTACAGCATCTGTTGACTCTCAGCATTCCTACAACAATCAAGATGCTAACTCGAATGGGAGGCAATCTGGTCGGTCTCATAAAATTATCTACAACGACACGATATTGTCAGCGTTCTCATCTCTTAAGACTGCAGTCGAATAGATGTTCATCCTCTTAACGTGACACAGAGCAAAATGTTACCGAAAACCGCGTTGAGAGACACAGTCATTATTTATTCCAAAATAATTGGGGTAACCTCATTATTCTAATTACTTTTGGACTGGAAGAAACTTTGAGCTGCATGGGCCGCACTCTCCCTGATAGAAAAAGACTCTGGACGGCTTACAGATATGACAAGCTCATGACAGTACAGCGCCCGTGTACTTAAATATGCCTGCAGACTCGTGCAGTTTGCTTGGAAAATGAGTGCTTGGCTTCAAAGCGCATTGTCCAAAGCCATACAAGATTTTTTTTAAATTCCGTGTTAGCGCCGCGAAGCAACTGTGGCTATGAGCGTATTACAGATGTGGACAGATAGAGAAAGGACAGCAGGAAGGGACAGGGGGGTTAGTATGCGTCCTGGGCCGACTTCAAGGGGAACCGTGCCGACATTCGTCTAGAAAGTCTGCCGGAAAACCCAGGGAAAACCCCAGACAGCACAGCCGCTGCGGGGATTCGAACCCGCGTCACCTCCCAGTCTGGAAAGCGGCCACCAAAGCCATATGAGCGGACCCAACTTCAGAAAGAAGCTCGAGTAGTGAAGAAGGAAATGATGCTTTGCCTTCAAACTGTTTTGTGGGAAAGCTTCTTTCCTGCTTTCCAGGTAGAGCTCAATGTGTTCCTTTATCTGCAGAACGTGTCACACCGATAGCTTCGGCATAAATACGAAACTCACTATCTCACGCAATTGAAGGCAAAGCTTACACACGTTGTAACTTTTATCAACGAGGCTGCCTACAATGAGAGGCAGAAAACGTAACAAACACCAGTTCTGTGCTGCATGGCCTCCAAATTTCTTGATGTCCTGTTTCAAGTCTGGTGGTCTGTCGGCAGCTTCGTGTGCACGGAGCTTAAGCTGAGAAAGATATGTATTAAATGTCTTTACACTGAACTACTTCTTGTTCACGAAATACTGCAGATAGAGCGTCAAGTCATAGTCAACAACGCCTTCAAGCAAGTCATGAACAATACAAGGCGAAACCATGTAGTCGCATGATATCCTTGAAGCGTGTTGAAGAGGTAATCAAACCTTACACCAACGCAGTGCGGTAGGGATTTACTGTTCACCCGTTCAATGCGGTGCAGATGCTGTTGTTCTGTACGTGTCGTGCCATGAGCCAAGGGACTTTCGGAATTCTTCTTGGGTGACAGTGCAGTATCTGCAGATATACTGCGCTGAGAAGCTCTCTACAAAGCCGCCACACAATGCGAACCTAAGTTGTCACCGCATATACCAAACACTTGCGGGGCGTATTTCTTCCCCGTGACTACTATGCCATACCTATACAGCTGGTCCAACTCACTGACGGCTTCAGAGAATACTTTCTCATGCCCGAATGATTGAAGATGTCTTTCAGTGCACATTATTTACTTTCAGTGCGAATATTAAAACGTTAAAACGACCTGAAGTTTGTCAACCCTTGAACGATTTTCCTGCCGCACAACCGCAAGAGTAAAATTGAGTGCCGAGACTTTGTTCTTCGATATCGCCGATCCTAGTGGGTTAGCAACTTCAAAACTGTTCTGGTAAAGGATGACTGGAAGTATATCAGACGGTGCAAATGCCATTATGCAGTTGAAGAGCTTTCCATCTAAATAATCACAAAGATCTTGGTTGTCCTCTTTGAAATGTGGAAGTCTTTTAAAGCTTTCTAGTTGGGACATCATTGACTCATCCGTCAGCATGCGTTGCAGAGTCGCTTCAATGGGCACATAGTGCTAAAATGCTTCATCACCAGAGCTAAGCTTCCCCAGCCGTACTGGTGTAGGGGCGATGTACCCAAACGTATCTTTAAAAAATTGATCTTGCCGATACCGTGTAGACATACATCCTCCATGGGCAAATGGACGAAGAGGATTGAAGTCCTTAATGTCAGATAGTATGCTATTTTTTTTAGCTTCTGTATCATTGCTAGTCTCATTCTGATGGGCAACAAACCGGGATGCGACTTTCTTTCTCAGTGTTTCAGTGGTGCCTTCAATTATACTGTGCAAGCCATGAAATAAAGGTGATAGAGTTTTAGATTGCACATGGTGTTTGGTCTTCATCTTTAGAAGCAATCTGCCAAGCAGCACATCTTCACTTTCGTTGTCAGACAGAAATCAACTACGAATATACCATGCTCTACCTTGACGTCTCCCTCGGTCTGCACTTTACGTCACGCAATCCTTCATGCTGAAATGGAAACATGAGAATGGCAAGAGCCATTGTATCACCTGGATTTCGGAGAACGCGTCTGGAAACATGTATTGCATATCTCCGCAACGGTGTCACAGCTGTGATAACCAACGAAAGCTTCAATTTGCGTTTGGGGGAATGACTCTTTGTGGGGATCAGAAAACTCGGTTGTTCCTTCCACTGCTAAACAACAACATAAGCCCACTACCACCTGTTCAAATCGACAAGTTACTCGGGGTGGCCCAAATACAAGACAGTGGCCGTGTTTCCGTGAAAATGGCGAATACCATGTGAGCAACAGCGCTACCTGCAGCTTTCGAATCTAGTATTTTCGGTCACTCACCAAGAGGTTCTGCCGTGTTTCACGAACAATATTCCATTGATTTCGACGTTCTGCTCAATGGAAGTACATGATGTAACAAGTGTCGGTATAAACAACATTCTGGACTGTACAGCGGGAGCAACTACCTGGTGGTAGTGAGACTGGTTTAATAACAAGAACAGTCCTATGAAGGTGTGCATGAGTGGGCGGGCACGCACCAGAAAAGCATGGTTGTCGTTGTCCAACATCCCTTCTTGACGAATACTCTTATACTTAAGCTAATCCCATCTGCACTCGGAGGGATATTCGTGTCAAAGACGAGGAAGCGACTTGCATAAAGCGTCTGCTACCATGCCGTTACTTCGACAATATTAGAGAGTGACCACTTTGCGGGCGACCAAGTCACGCAAATGATGATGCCGTGCAGCAAATGACAAAAGTTTATGGAACACGGTATAGACGTATTTTTTCATCAGAGCGGCCCCTGCTATAATGAAGATGTCGAATGAGAAACAGGTGACAGGGCTGGAGCTATGCACTTCTCACTATGTGTGTCCGCTTGAGTTTGCTGCGAGGGTGTCGCTCCAATGGAGAAATATGACACCCTAGTGTTCCGTAAACTTTTGTCCCAAGCTGTACGTCTACGTGTCCTACGTGTCCTTCGTGTCCACTAACTTGGAATATAAACCGGTGTGTGCAATGGCACGTCAGAAGCTCACTTAAGGAAGACACTGTTCACCTTGATGTTCCAAGCCCTGGCTGCCTACTTGAGTCCATAAACGTATTTTTGCAACTTACAGACAAGGTGTTTCTATCCTTCTGAACAAACGCTTCAGACAACTGGGAAAGCCACTTTTGCACATTAAGATGACGCTTGGCGAAGGGAAGCAACTACTACCAGGTAGTTGCTTCCGCTGTAGAAACCAGAATCCTGTTTATACCGACACTTCCCTTACAAAAATGGCTGTTGATCTTTTGTTTCCGTACTACAGAACTTAGTCAACAGAGAGCACAGACATTCAGTAGACTTTCTATTAGCCTTGTGTTTACCTCACATATTGATTTTATGTTGACTTATGGAACTTTAAGTCTTGTTGACAATTATTCACAGGAAAGTAACAGGTCCTTCAGTAGACCTTCCATATACTTTACACACATTTCGTGTTACCTTCATGGAAAGTCTTGTTATATGTGATCTCAATTTCTCTGTTGACTAATTGTTGTGACTCAGCTATCAATGAGTCGGCGTCACCCACGAAGCTACCTTCGTTCTTTTTTTAAAAGGCTTAGCGACCGTTAAGTGCGGCACTCGAAGATACATGACTTACTGAAGCCCGATTAACACCATCCCGCGTATGACGTGAAGAGTTTTTGTGGACTTTCTGCGACTTGAGCGAAGTTGAATTTATCCGTTGTATTGTTCACTGAATCGCAACACGCATAAAATACACGAAATAAAGTACTGCAAAACTATATATAGGTATCTATTTTATTCAGAAAATGCATACCTTGAGAGTACTATCCAGTGTCGACACAATCATACAAAACATCCCGCGCACACAGTAGTGAAGTATTCCACACGTACACATGATTTATGCCACACTGTCGCGTCGCACAATACAGTCAATGACCGGTTGCGGTCTGAGTTCTTCTGGTGACCCACGATACCGGTGGCCTTCAAAATTCACTGAATTTCGGCGAAAGCGACGTCTCTGAAGCGCTGGAGAGAAATGTGTCTGAATAAGGCGTTCAATCGCAAATTAGTAGTAAAACCGAGTAAAATGGTCATACCACAACAAATTTGGTTCACCCAGCTTACTGTTCAACAAAGTAAGACCTGCAAAAGCGGGAACAAAATTAGCACTTAGCACGAACTGATACTTGTATACTTACCTGACGGGACGCAAAACTGCAGCCGCCGCTCGAAACATACAAAAACCTACAGCACAACAGTCATGGTATGAATACAAGTGAAGCTTGATCACACACTTCTATCACACATCTTACCCCTTACGACGCAAAATGATATCTTGCTTTGTTCTTTCATGGCCTGCAAAAACGATAATGAAATTAGCAGAACCAACACCAGCCTCGAACTGATACTTGTACCCTTATACCTGACGGGACGCAAGACTGCAGCCGCTGCTCGAAACGAACAAAAACCTACAGCACAACAGTCATCGTAGGAATATAAGTGAAGCTTGATGACACACGTCTATCACACAGCTTACCCCTTACGATGCAAAATCATATCCTCCTTCGTTCTGTAATTGACGAGCGAACGCTGAGAGCCTGACACAGTTGAAATATGTTGCAACCGTTCCAACGACATTCCGATGATGCTAATAGCGATGACTCCTTAGTGATGAGGCGAGGGCGAGGCACGGAGGCGCAGAATCAAAATGTGCAGCAAACCTGTCGCATGCGCATGATCCTCATGTGGTCGTATAAGTTAGGTCGCATAAGGAAATATATTGTCTGCTGAACTGAAGTATAAATAATACGAGCAACCGTCTTCTCAAAGCCATGGAAAATGTATGTAGTGTTTTAATATGTAGATAAAAGGTGGCAAAGTGGCGTTCAAGCTACTACATTTAATTATAATTGAGATCCAAATACCGCTTTGTTTAGAGAGCCGATAGCACGGACCTCTCCACCTCCCAGGAGTGGTGTACACCCCACATGGGTTTTTGCAACACCCAGAAATTGCTGATATTACCCATACAGCTTGTCTCCCAATGAATAGAGCCACAAGTATGCCTCTATATACTTATACCCCCCCCCCCCCTATGGGATGCTCGGTACCCTATTGAGGTCGACCTCTCAGGACATTACTGTCCGATAATGCAGTAATTAATAATACGGAATTCGGAATGTATAAAAAAACGGTTGAAATAAGAATTTGCTACATAGGCGCATAGAAAGTCCAAAAAACTGTCAACAACGACATCTACATATCTTGTCCACAGAAGGTACACATAAGGTTGTTCAAGAGATTGTCAAAATGATGTCAATAGCAATTCCTGTTGACTTGATCAACAAGAAGTCAAAGTCAACACACTGTCACGACAGGAAACAAGAAGTCCACAAGAAGTCTGTAGAAAGAAAATATTCATTTTCATAAGGGAAAGCTTCAGAAAGCTGCTCATAGATAGCGGTACAGAGGTTATGCCCTATATCCTTGTCACTTCTAAGATGACACGTCATCAATCTGCTAATTTGTTCAGTCGATCTACAACGAGGTTTATTACTCATGAGCTCCTATGAGTAGCTCTTCAGCATTTGCATGCTCGTCCCCTTCTACTTCAAAGTTAGAGTTGCATTCAACTGCCAGTTACGTGTACGTGCCATGTATATACTTCTGCAAGAAGGTGACCACCGAAAAATTGTATTCGTATTGCCAACTGTAGCCTGGGCCAAGTCAAAGCTTGCCCAAAAATTGTATGCCGCGAAACATAAGCGAGCTCATACTCGACTGAGGTAAGACCACCATGGTCACGATATTCGTCTGCTTTATCAAGGGTTCGAGTCCTACAGCCTAGCTAACCTTTTCAGTGACTTCCATCTTTCATCATTAATTTCTTAGGCACTTCAGGCTTTCTTTGTATGTGTCCTTTCTATGAGTTCCAGCCTCAGAACATCAATTGTCTCATGTTTTTGACACTTTCGCGGCCTCCGCAAGGTTCACGGGTTACTGTGCGAATGTGGTGAATATGTGAATAATAATAATTGGTGGTTTACCTCGCGAGACAACTGAGGTGAATGTTACAAGTTGACTGTCATTTCCGTCGTTCACGACTTTCATGGCATTTACTGCTATACTGTGAACTTAGAATAAGAACGTCCTCACAGAAAAATGGCCCAATCGCATGAGCCGTTTGTCGAGCACCAAGCCACAGCGGCGGGGAACAACAAAACGCGAAGCCCTCCTTGAAGTCCGAACAGGAAGGAAAACTAACGAGGGAGCACAGCCATTTGTTTCTGAATCATGAAAATGTAGTGGAAGCGACGACATATAGTGCACGTTATATAGATCAGGTGACCGGAGCCGACCAATCTGCGGTGAGACGTCTCCACAAGTGGGACAAACAAAGCAGCGGTCGAGCTGCCAGCGTAGATCGTGTTGGTAGATCGGCATACATACCATATACTACCGAGAGACAAGTGATTCGATGAATTTCGTAGCCGTGTCGCAGCACGCTATGAACTTAAAGGGAATGTGAAATGATTTTTTCTCGTTTTCATCAGAAAGAAAACCTTTTTCCGTGTCTAGAACCAAAATTTTACCTTCGTCATGCGAGGAGAATTCGCGGGAGCGAATTTTAGCGGAGCGGCGAAGGGAGGACAACTGGCGCCGCACCATGGCGAGCTGCCGAGCGGAGACACAGCGAGCAACTTGACGGGACCACGGCCGGCTCGGCTACACGTCATTGTGAACGTGTCGTGGTCGCGCCAGGAGCATGCGCCGTAGGATCCCGCGTATGCGTTCATCGGCAGTGGAAATCTCCATGACGGCAGCTTCCGCGCGATGGTCGCAGTCTATCGCAGTCGCACAGTCGCATCCTGTGGTTTTCGTTGATATGCCGAGACGCTATTGGATAGTTGGTTGCCCTAATTTACGTTAATATTCGCTTGGCATCCAATGTCATATGCTTCCCAGTGACGAGACGGACAGCTTTTGATGCCACGAAGCAATCGGACCGCCGGAGTGTAAAGACGATGTGGTGCCATCGACTGCTCGTGTTTGTAGCGGACATTTGCATGATTGAATTTACAAAGGGTACGCTGAATGTCTTCAACGTACTGGATAACGAGCTCAGTGTCGTCTGAATCAAGGTGTAGCACCATCACAATATCTGTCCACACCGGGGAAAGAACATCCACCTAAACGTCGCAAAAGTTGAGTATTTTTCGTTATTGGGGCTACTAACAAAGGTATCTCAGTCCGTGTGGTTCAAATGCTATCACAGATTTCAGGATTGCGTAAATGGGTTAATTCTCATCTGCGTGACTCTGAACCTTGCGGCCGCTTACGGCACAGAGAGAGTAAAAAAAAAAAAAAAGAGACAAAATAGAAGTTACCGAATCTAGTCCCTAAACTCAGGTTGTGCACTATTGATAAAAGTACACTTCGTTTAGCATGATCTTAGAAACCATACTTCAACAGAATATTTATGTAATATGTTGAACATACGTATCCGTTATTTTCTCTTCACTCATCTGCTTTCATGTTTATAGGTGACTTCCTCAGCGGACCCTGAAATCCCTTAGGTGAGACAGCATGATCATTGCAACCCATTGTTCAGAGCAGACAAATGGTGTGCACCCTCTTTCCAGATTCCTCTTTGATGCAGTGTCTTGCCTACCATTCGGGCTCTGTATATTGTTCACAAGTTGTTTTTTTACCTTTTTTGTTATTTGATTTACAGTTTCCTTTATCATGTGCACAAATATCATATTGAGGAGGACATTTTCTTGTTTACACTTCTTATCTTATAA
Source organism: Ornithodoros turicata (assembly GCF_037126465.1). Lineage (NCBI taxonomy): Eukaryota > Metazoa > Arthropoda > Arachnida > Ixodida > Argasidae > Ornithodoros > Ornithodoros turicata. The sequence continues at coordinate 4,839,416 of NC_088202.1, read as the reverse complement.
TCATTGCTCAGTTGGATTACATCATTTGCATTCACCGGAACTGGAGTTATATACTGTGTTATTTTCTTCTCTCAAACCAGGGCAGCCCATGTGTATGGCAGCTGAAGTCTTTCACCAGGGTAACATGCCAGAACAACTCCAGCAAGTGCTCTGCAGGTCACGTCTAAATTAAAGGAACCTACCTTTGATCCACTATGTCCTCAGGAGATTTTGTTCCTGCTACAACTCTGCGCTTTGTTTCACATTACAAAAAAATAACCCTACCACCCATTATCATACCAGTAGCGTACTGCTGTGTTCAACCAGTTCAACTTGCTCTGGGCATCCTGCAAAGCTGCGCAGCTATTTCAGCCCTTATTTGCTGGTAACACTGGTACCAATACAGTTGTTAGATGAGCTGTGTGGCAGTGTAAAATAGAACATATCCTGTGTTCTATGAAAATAAAAATTATGCATGTATAGCATATAGTGTGTATATGTAGATGTTAGGTCTTAGTTATTGTACTATTTCAGCTAAATGTCGACATTTCAGCTGTTTGAGCCTGATGCCCTCGTCCTTGACGCACATACAAGAGTGCCCAAACCCTCGGAGGAGCCTGCACAGCTGAGGACTCTGTCCCGGTGGCAAATGGAACAGTTCTTTCACAAAGAAACCGTATTTCCGCCAGAAGACCAACAAGCATTTTACTTGAAATAGTACCAATTACTTGTCGTTTTTTTTAATTGCAAAATATTGGGCATGCTACGTGACTACTTCGGTTTTTTGCTTCTTTCCAGTTACCTCAACTGGTGACTTCAAGCTTATGCAACACAATAATATAAGATGGCAATGAAGCAGGCGAAGTGTGTGTTGTTAGATTGTGTCCCTCAGTCTTAGGGTTATCGATGTACTACACAGTATTGGAAACCTCGTTGAACAATAAATTTGTTAAACGACAAACATTTATCAGAAATATACAGGGTGTTCCACCGAAAGAGGGCCAGGGGCTAAAAAAAAAAAAACGGACTGCTTTACACAAATGCAACCAACTGTACGTGCTTGGCAGTTGTGTGGTCTATCAAAAAAAATAAAAAATTCATCGCCCCTTGTCAATTAATTAGCGGTAATTAATTTTCCAAACTTTTTAATCATCGGTTTTAGCTCTCAGATGTCAATGAGGAGGTTGTAGTAGATGTCGAAAGAGACACAACTGAAGTGGTTCGAGGTCGCTATGGCTTGTGGTTTCGTTTTTTCCCCGAGCTTAAAAGTCCGGCAATCCGGCACCCGCGCGCGATGATTCCAGCGCCCTCCGGCGTACATTGACTTTGATATTAGCACTTGGAGACCATCCTTGGGCCACTTCACACAAGAGGAAGATATTTCACCTGTTTCACGGCACACCTATCAGAGTGCACTGCAATCGTCGTACGTGGGCGCCGAATTTATGGGAAGCGCTCTGTACTGCGCGCGGCTTCAGAAACCAATTTTTAAACCCGGGAAAAAACTAAACCACAAGCCATAGCAACCTCGAACCACTTCAGTTGCGTGTTTTTCGACATGTACTACAACTTCCTCATTGACATCTGAGAGCTAAAACGGATAATTAAAAAGTTGGAAAATTAATTACCGCTAATTAATTGACAAGGGGCGATGAAAAATATATTTTTGGATAGACCACACAACAGCCAAGCACGTACAGTTGATTCCATTTGTGTAGATCACTCTGTTTTTTCATTAGGCCCTGGCCCTTTCTCGGTGGGACACCCTGTATACGATGTGCAGAATACCCTTACACAATACGCTGCAGTTGAGTTTCTGTAGGCATGGTGGTTGGCAATGCTAAATGTTCAGATTTACGACGTGCTCAACTTTGAATACAGATTACGTGACGTGCTCATAAATAAATTCTGGCGTGAAACATATTCTTATGCAAACAACAAGTCCTTCGACGGAAGGAAATACAGCTATCCGTAGAACAATAAATGCAGAGTAAATCAGAATCGCCTGAAGGAGCGAAGCTGCCTTGAATGATAACAGTAATGGTAACGAGGAACACGAGTTGAAACAAAGTTAAACAAAACATTCGACCACCCAGTGTTTTACGATAATTCGTGCAAACAAATCGAGCAACAAAGGGGGCATCTTCCAAATATCACAGTCGCATTTCACGACGCACTTGCTTTGTTGTCAGATTGTCAACACGTAAACATAACTGCAACTGACGTAAATATAACTGCAACGCCAAGCAACCACCAGACACTTTCTATTGGTGACGGCGATACAACCAATACATGTTGCAGTGAATCGCTAGAGGTTCACGTAACTCGTTAGCAAAACTCTCAAAGCCACGGCGGTGCTTGAGTTTCTTGTTATGATCGGCCGCAGAGCAGAGAACGAATACATTCGATGAAAAAGTACAGCTCACATGTCATACTTGCCAGCTCAACTGTAACAAACGATTCACACACAAAAAGCTGTTCATTATAGCGTGTTATCCGAACGCCTCCAACCAAGAAAACGTAATGCTTCAACTTCAACCCTCAGACGCGACGAGAGACCTTGTGCCCTTCTATATGCGACTGGAAGGCGACAGCCACAGCGGGCTCGCAGCATTACTTGCCATTGTGCAACACCAGTGACGTAACGGGGCACGGAAGTGCGGTCCGTACAGTTACACCATCGACGGGAGAATGTGCGCGGGAGAGGAGGAACGCGGAAGAGACACTTCAGGCGCGCGCTTCTCACCGAGTGGAGCGATTTCGTTCGGAAAAAATTGTGGCATATTAGATTCTCGGCGGGAAGAACAGTTTCCAGCGAAAAAAAGTATGGGGGTTCGGGAAATTTCATAGTCCCTTTAAAGAAAAAAAAAACAGCGGCTCAATTAAGCTGCGACAAGATGGTGTGTATGCAGGCGAGCTGGTGAAAGAACTCCATAATGTAAAAGCTTAAGCCTGGGCACACAAGGGAATGACACGAGCACGAACCTGTGCTCGTGTCGCCCATCTGTGCGTACAGACTCAGGGTTTTCCACTATGAAATTAAGCTATGATTAAGCTAGAAGATCGAGATCAACGGTCCTGTTACTTGAATTTAACGCTCAACTCTGCTTCTCTAGAGGAAGTTAGTGTGAACATATGAGGAGGGTGCAAGGGAGCTGGTGGAACGGTGAGAGGCTCAACATTCCCTTGAGTCTGAGGAAGGACAAAACACAGGAGGAACGCGAAAGGGAGTGGACGACACGGGTCTCAAACTGGCAATGGAGTTTTATTTATTGGTTGCATTTATTTGGTTGCAACAGCATTGTGTGTCCGTTGAAGAACATTGCTGTAACAGTGTCACAATATTGTGGAAACATGCCGAAAAGTTGCCTTAATATTCTATTTGCGTTGGGGAAACATGGTTCTAGTGCTGTCAGAATGCTGCAGAAATGTTTTCCCGCAACGTTGCTGCAACCGATTTTCAAAGGGACATTAGCCACAGTTTCTGCAACGTTTGAGTTAAACAGTATAACAACGTTCCAGGCAACAAATTGTGCTACTAGGGCGCCTACATGAAATGGTCACAGAAGTAACATGGACTGCAAAACATACCATACTGAGCATTCAACTGATTTTTGTAAGACACGTAAGTCATTTTATCATGTCATTCATGTGCTCGGTGGTATTTTCCAATGGCTGCACGTGTCGGTGCAGCAGTATATACCGCGGAACTGATACTGGTTCTAGTGTTCAAAAAGGAAAGAAATAAGTCATTCCGATAAGGTGCTCTTTGCCAGACCTGAGTCCATCTCCGCAGAGGCCGCTTACACGAAATAGTCATAAACGTAACATGGGCTTCAAAAACCACTTACTATACTGGAAACGCTCTAGTCCTTTAAAATAACATTTAACTGAATATTGTTGAATGCATAAAGCATATTAGCTCTCTAAGAAGTGGCGTTCCACACGTGTTTTGCAGCAGCACCTCCACCACCTGCACCACGTATCGAAAATCGTGACCGCCTTTTACAAATTAGAAAATCCATTTGCTTCCTGTCAACACATCGTGCTGCGCTATAATCAGCAATAATCATCCGAACTCCTATTACAAGAACGCATTGAGGAATCGTTTAGACAGATGCTTCAACGGCGAGAAACGTACATCAGAGAAAAACGAGAGCGAAAAGAGTCTCACCTATAACAAAATGATCTGCTCGTAGATGACCATCATGCATAAGGCACCAGCACGGTGGACGATGGGCGTACGCATATGAATTTGTAGCACGGAGATAGCTTGGAGAATTACAACTGTTCAGGCAGCGTCTGCGTGCCTAGCACAATACATCGTGCGACGTTGTCTCGTTCGATGCCATTTGACACGTTTGACACAAATGAAATATGAAATTCAAAAAAACTAAAGACACCCAGCCCAAAATGTGACAACTTACATTGCTACGCTGTGCATGATGTGAGACTATGAGCTGCCAGAAGCCAGGGTGACCGTTAACCAAGGCAAAGAAAAGACGCTTTGCACACGGGACCAGAAGGCAGGGCCCATATAACAATTGAAAAACAATACGTGTCAATATAGACGTAAAGGGCTAATACCCCAACGCAGAGCCTCAGTTTATCCATCAAGCCGTAATCTTATGCGTCAGGATATAATAGTAAATCATGTTCCCCGTGCCATTTACGCATAAAACTCGCCCCCTTTAAAACGGCTAAAAACGGCTAATGGGAATAAAACAGAGCTTGACGCATACGGCGTCAGCCATTTTCTCGAAATTTACACTTCGTAAGGGTAAGACTGGACGTAAGCGTAAAATTATCTGCTTCTTTTTTTTTTTTTTTTTTTTTTTTTTGTGAGAGTGTATGAGCAGTAGCTATCAGGTCAAAGCCAAAGAACTCCTGCATATACTGCAGCAAACCATTTCGTGGGATCCGAAAACCTTCCAGTTCATTATTGACAGACAACCACAAGAGGATACCCATATAATTGACGTCGTTTATTTTCTCGTATCCAGAGCATGCAGCACTCCGAGACCTCCATACCTTGATCGCATGTTACCACATCTGGAGAATTTGCCATCACTCATTGTACCCACATCATGACTTCAAAAGGGTGTCACAGTATCGACTTCAAGCAAACGCTCACCAACTCCGTTACTGAGACATCACCACCGCTTACATGTGCAGCAAAAGGTGCTCGACATCAACAATGGATTCTCTTCTAGCTGAAGATGAAAAGGGTCACTTTGAAGATGCAAAGATACTGTCTCACTTCTCCTCAAGACATCATAAAAAGATATTGGCAATGCTTAAACTAATAACAACTGTACTGGCTTACGACGAGAGTGGAAGAGTTATCTGCCACGGCAAAGTAATTCCTCAATCTTCTATTGCGGAGTTATTGCAGTATGAACTTGACAACAAGCAACCTGCTTGGATGAGTGGTGACGTTTCGGCTACGATTAATGATGGCGAAGTGTTGATGGCTGCCTACTACGGTCGACAACATGTTGCCAACTTTGGCAGAATACAGACACTTGCACAAGGCATTGATGGAAACAAAAGCAAAGTTGTCAAGCTTATGGAGACGAGTGATCCCTACAGTCTGCACAAAGAGTTCAAGAGACCCTCAATGCTACGTAAAATAGTAGCCCTTGGTGTGAACGAAACCCTCCAAAACGACCTGAAGGAAGCACAGAAACTTAAACATCAAAACAGCGGCTTTCACTATTTGCTATTCTGCATAGACGTTTTTTTCTCGCCTTCTTGCCGTTGTACCCATTCGCAATAAAAGACTACCTGAGATAGTGCGTGCTTTGAAGCTTTCCTTTAGGCGAATCGGAAAATCCCGTCTTCTGCATACGGATCGCGGTGGCGAGTTTCTCAACGGGTCAGTGCGAAAGTTTTTTTAAAGAGAAAGAGTATCTATTGGTATAGCACTCATTCTCAGAATAAAGCTGCACGCTGCGAGAGAAGTCAACGGACTATAATGTGCTCTATATCGTATCTTTACATATCAGGGTCGCAAACAATATGCAGAAATCCTACCTCTCGTAGTAAAAGCATACAACAATCAAATACACAGATCTCTTTCTGCCAGACCCGTGGACGTAAACAAAGGAAATTGACACATTTTTCGAGCGAGACTGTATCCCACCCCAGCTGGACTACCAAAGAAGCCACACAACAATGTTGGAGATATCGTACGAATCGCAAAATACAGACACTACACTCTTAGAAATGAACTTCACCACATAGCACGCTCCTAGCCAACCATCACCCCGAATGACAACGTTCTCGCCCCTGATTTGTTGAAAACGGGAGGAGGAGCCTATTTTGTGCCGTGCATAATGGCACAAAATAGGCTCCTCCTCCCGTTTTCAACAAATCTAGAGCGAGAACATTGTCATTCAGGGTGATGGTTGGCTAGGAGCGTGCTATGTGGTGAAGTTCATTTCTAAGAGTGTAGTTGGCAAAGAAGTACTTCAGTTCTGCAAAAGCAGAATTGTTTATTATGCGTGCTAGTAAACTGGGTCATTCTAATACTTACCTATTACGTGACCTGAACAATGATGATATTGATGGTGGTTTCTATGAGAGCAAACTTGTACCAGTGAGACAGATTGCAACCGTAGAAAAGATTATAAAAAGTCGAGTCAAGAATGGGAGCTTCAGTACTTGATTCGCTCCGGTGAGAGCTCGAGGTGGGTACCGGGATATTATCTTTTTTAATTGACTGGCTCAATGTGGTCTGCTTCCAATCTTCAGATGTGGCTGAAGTATACAGGACTATCGAATACCCCGATTTTGGAGTGCAAGCTTTGTGTGGAAAGTCTCATGCAACGTGGAAGGAAATGATGAACTGCAATTTGACATAGGGATCAGACCTAGTGATAGTTCAAGCCATTAAGGTAGCCAGAGAACTGTGCTTTTTCAAACGATGTCAGATCTTCCTGCAAGTAGGGATGTTTTGGAAGATTGCGAAGAAAGTCTATGCTGGACTTCACAGTGGCTGTTCGCTGAGGTCGTCCCCAGGAGGTTTGAAAGTAATCCAAGACTGGGCATGTACAGTTGACAACCTGTTGCTTTACGTGGATGAAGTAGATGCTATACTAATTCCTGAAGAGAATCTATGTTTCATAGAGTATTATGTCCGCTCAAAACTTCATTTTGTGGCAGGCTACATTAGTATGATGACCATCGACCTTCCTCAAAATAGTCTGCTACCTAAAAAAATTACACGTAGCAAAGCGAAACAAAACTTCTCTTCAAAGCCCAGTCCTTGTCATGTCACTGTGTGACATGGATAAGTGTGGGTGGTTTCTCACTTCTCTTGGACTTCATATATGCCAAGCAATAGTCCTGATATTGCAGTTTAAGAAGCTACAATTTTCCGCTGGAGATTCAACAAGGCAATTCTACCCTGGAGGTAGAACTGGAGGGATATGTTTATGTGTGCACGTGCCCCTCTGTCTTGCTCTCTATTTGAACGTGGGATAAAGATGGTCGTGCGAAGCGCTATGGTGTTACGCTGACACAAAACCAGACCCGTCAGCTCGATGAATGTCTCCGTCGCATCGACATTAATGAAACGTTTCATTACCAGCATGAGTGTTTGCACGTGTGTTGTCTATGTGATGAACGCATGTTGTTACTCCGTCTTTGTCTTGGCAACATGTATTCTCTGAGTCGAATGGTTGGCAGACGGTCTTCCGGCTATGGAACCTCATTGTCAAAGCCATCACCACACTGTCCTTATATCTGAATAATAAAAGTGTTATGTCGTGAAAGAGGATGTCTCTAAAGCTTACCATGTTCGTAATCTCATTTTCATTTTCCTACTCAGGGATTCTTCTTATGTCGCCACACAAGGATCGGTTAGTATCTGAAAACGTGCGTGATTCAGTTGCTTTTCTCTGTCCAACGGATAACAAGTCTCAAGGTTCAAGTTCCAAAAACGGAACTTAGTTACAGCAACGAGTTACTTGTAACGAGTTACCTCGAACTCTGCAAAAAAATTTGCTAAGAAGAACAACTCGACAGTGCCCAAAAAACGTCGCATGCGGTAGACCTTAAAAAATCACATCACCGGTTAGCCCTCTTATCTATGTGGTATTGAATGTGCTCATATTTGCGTTGACGGTGTAGTCTAATGACGATACCTATTCATACCTACGATACCTACGACTGTTTTCGCTCCCCGGCGAAGGATGTGTGTTTCACCGCACGGCAGTGCTAAATGAATTCTGCATTGCCATTTTTCTGCGATGTCGCTGCAAATTGTGAGATAGCTGCCGTGCGTATCATACTCTGCAGTTTTGGTGCTATTTCAAGTGACACTTTTGACCTGCTGAGTGTCAAAACTAGTGCTCCTCGTGTTACACTAAGCCGGGAAGGATTCGTCTTCAGAAGGATTGTTCCGCACGTAGTTCACTTATACCTATTCGCCTCGAGATCGAACTGTAGGTGGCGCTGCGACGGATGCCCTAGTGGGGATACGGCATGATCGGACGCAGCAGGCTCTGGCTTTTCTACGCAGATATCGCAGTGTTTCTGGATGAAATGCTGCTGTCAGTGCCTCACATATTGCGGATGTGTTGAAATGCGATACTTAGAACGCTGATAAGGTGTGAAAGTTGACAAATATTGCTGCACTGCGAAACGCTCAAGTCGCGAACTTGTGAAAAGAAAATATCCTGTGTGCTTTTGAAGGGAAACACTGCCTCCTTTGTTGCAAGCGTGATTTTGTTTGTCTTTTGCTGCTCTCGCTCGAATATTTATTCGTCGCTTGTGTATTGCTGTTTTTCCCTGTACCTTTTTATCTTATGTCGAGACCCCCCCCCCCCCCAACAAGGATTTAAAAAAAAGACTCACTCCAAATTCCTGTCTCCACTGATCTAAATGTACAATGTACTAATCAACAATAACAATGAATCTAAATGTACAAATGCGCAAGAATGTAACATAAGGGCAGAACAGCCCAGTAAGTATTGAAGCCCCTCGCCACAATTTTTGCAATTTTGCGTCGAGCGAGTACGGGAGAGGTTCGAGGTTTTACTCGTCTCCTGGGCGGGCATTCACTAAATGGTGCTAAAATATGTTACGAGATGACCACACCTTTGTGGTGGACTTGACTTTGGGGTGCTACCGGTCAGGTAATAACTACATATAAACTAAGTTTTTGGTTCCAGCGGCAGGTATATATTCTGAAACACGCTGTTGCACACGTGCTTCATACCCAAAAAAACGCGCGTGTTTTACATATTACGATCAGGGGTGGTGATAGCATTTTACCTTGAATGCGTGTGTTCCAATGATTACGTATGTGAAAACTAAAAGTCTAGTCTGTCATACGGTTAGATGAAATGAGATGAAAGCTTGAAATTCACACATTTAAAACACCCGTGTCATAAATATATATATTCATGCATTCATATATTCCATATATTAATACATTCGATACAACTTGTGTCTAGCGCGTGCAGAATATCCTAACTGAGCATTGTGAAGTAACTTAGAACAGCTAGCACAGAAACCATTCTATAAATAACTGTGACATAGTTTTATACTTATAATAAAAAAACTGTTACAACATTGACCTTAGCTCTTGGTACATTTTGTTTGATACACAGAACCGCAGTTACAAATATAATATAGCACAGGCCGATTGGAATCCGCATACAGGAACATATGCACGTTCTGTAGTTTTCTTCCCTGCTAAGCACGCTGGTGCAGAGAACTAGAAAAGTTCAACAAAGTTTTCCACCAGGTAATTTTCATTCATGTTGAAGCGATTTTAAAAGCTCAAATGTCCAGAAATTGAGCCTTCCAAGCACGTTTTCGAGCGCGATGACCACAGCGAAAGCACCGGCTCAAGCCGCGAATCCCCACTAAAGGCAGTTCACGGAGCAGCCGCATGGTGGCGACGCTGTTCGATCTCGAGGCGAATAGCGATGGAGCTCGCTACATGGCCTAGAATGGGCGCGATGGGGGGTATCGTTATGGAAAGAAAGGGAAAATATAAGGAAAAGGAAAAGAAAAAATATGGTGGTCACCTTCGGGTCACACCATGCGGTTCACCATAATAGCTTTCAGTTTTCAGTTTCAGCTTTCAGTTTGTCACATTTATTACAGCAGGTCGCATATTTGTTGGTCACATTAGTTGGTCACAAGTTCGTTGTTCACAGTTGTCACAGGTTGATAACTGTTGATAACAGGTTGATGTCAACAGGTTGATAACAGGTTGATAACTCAGTTCACAGCGTTGTCTATTTATTGTTTGCTGTCAGAGAATACCTAGGAGGTTACTCTCCTTCATGAAATTTAGGGCTAGGATTTGTGTTGCCCGTCGCACTGACATTCGTTCACCAGGGTAAGTGAGTGACTCCAGAAGGGAGTCTGGGTAACCTAGGCTTCTCATTCTCTCCATTAGGCGTTTCCTCTGCTGGTTGTATGTTCTGCAGTGAAGCAAGATATGTTCTATATTTTGTTCGACATCACAAGTGTTGCATAGCGCATCTTTACTTCGCCCTGTGACGGGAAGGACGTCCTTAGTCTTGGCGCTTCGTGTTCGTAATCTCATTAGAAGCGAAGTTCCTTCCCTTGTGAAACTGTGATGCAGATGGGGGGGGGGGGAGCTATTTGCATCACTGTCCTGGCATCGGGGTGAAAGCGCCATACATGTTCATTTATAGCAGTTTGTGCTTGAGCATTACTTGGAGTAGCGGGGAGTGTAGGAGGAAGTCTTGCAGCCTGATTGGCTTGTGTGTCGGATCTTTCATTTCCAGGCAGGCCCTTGTGCGATGGTACCCACTGTAAGGCGTTTATATTGCCCCTGATCTCGAGTTCCCTTATGATATCGTATGATTTCGTAGTTGTTGGATATTGTTTGAGGGGCGGCTTTTGAGTCTGATTGAATTGCGACGGGGCCAGGTTGCTGATTTATTTCTTTTGTTTTCATTAGTGCAGCCAGGATAGCGGTCATTTCAGCATCTCTAGTCGACGTCGTTCCATGTGTGGTTTCTGCTCAATCCACTTTCAGAGCTGGAATGCAGTATGCTGCTGCACTGGTTCCATCATTTCTGTCAATTGATGCGTCCCTGAATATTTGTATAGTGAAGCATGGTGGTGTTCGTGTATGTAGTCTTGGCTAGCTTCCGAGCAACTATGTCTGGCGTATTTCCTTTTTTCTTCATCCATGGAACTGGCGTCTTACACTGTGGTTGGCGTACAGTCGTCCATGGAACTGCTCTTTTTGGCGGTCTTGCTGTGTAGATTCCGATCAACCTGCGAGTCCTTAGCGTTGCTATAAAGCGAGAGCGTTGTCTGTTCTTAAGACGGTTCAGAAGAGGTCTTCCTGGTTTCGTCTTCTCCAATCTAGTGATTTGTTGTAGCCTCCGCTGTTGAGTCCCCTGAGGTGAATCCTTTCTAGCACTCTTCGTGACAACCCACTAAGCTTTGCGTACGGGTACGGGCGCGATGTATGGCGAAATGTAGCAAAATCTCAATGCACGTTTTGGTGATTGAATACTTGAACCATAGCGGTAACTTGATCATGTGGACATTTTCGTGTACTCGTATGACCGACACAGTACGATGAGGACGGTTAGCTTGAACTGCTACGATCAACTGCTGGCGCCAAGCATGACGGCCTATGGCACCAATTTAAATTACTTCAAATTTGCACATTACGCCAAACATCCATAGGCATAGCCTCTACAACGCTGGAAGGCTTTGTGTAATTTGTCCGAGGGCTTTGCCTTGTTTCCTTCTTCCGCGTAACTCATTCGGTAGCGATGACAGAAAATTACAAGCGCTGGAATCCTGGAGGAATGCGAGATGACAGAGCGTGGAGGTTGTGCAATTTATTGTAGCCACCTCATTACGCTACCACACCTTGTAATGTTTTGAACCATTCAATATCGATTCCAGAACCATGTTTAACTCTTCTACGTAAGGCTAAACGTCGGCGTCAACGCCACTAAAGGCTGGCTTAGAATCTGATGTAGTCTTCGCGCGACGGCGCCCACGTTCCGCGCCGACAGCTAGAGTTCGTTATGCCGCTTCCTCATCCTACAGGGTTCATAGTCTGACGCGATTCGGCGCAGCGCAACGACAACACCGCCGAAGATTATCATATTTCGTAGTGGGAATGCAGTCATATCTGGCAACTGTACCCGCGTGTTGGAATCAGACTAAAGCAAATCCGTGTTCCCATAGTTTGTACTACTGTAATACGGTTTGTACCACCAAACATAGACGCTGAGCTAAAGAAGAAAGTAGCACGTGTTCCTAGCTGTTCTTCTTCTTTTCCTTGTCTCTATAGTTGATACCCATCACGTATTATACAGGTATGGACGACTTCGATCTGTGGCCGACGAAATGCCGGGAAGTGCGAGTTCATCGGTGCCCACGCCGTGCACAGCTCGCTGGCCAACGCCAGATGTATACTCCCGGGACGACGGCTGACGTAGTCGCGCTTTGTCGCCGCGCCGCGCTCCGTCGAGTGTCATCGAACTATGAAATCACCGGCGGCGCCACGCGATGTGCGACGGTACGCTGCGTGTCGTTAGCCTCGCTCCGTCGGACTCCGAAGGGTTCGCCGGCACAAGCCTAGACAGCATCGTGTTTAAAAACATGAGCATGCACCACGAAATTCAGAGCCAGCGCGATACACCCGCACTTGCGTAGAAGGCGCAGTGACTCCTTTTGTGACCACAGAAAATAAAAAAAAGTCCGTTCTAGGTGTCTGGTATGACGTTTGCCTTCGAAATCAGCAAAAAACAGCGACAGCAGCACATAATTTTTTCTGTAGTTTTTAGCGGTACCTAGACATGAAGGTGAAGAAAGGAAGGTCGTGTATGCGAAGCAGCGAAGAGAGGCTACCAGCAAACGAGATGGACAAGCAGCAAGGGCTGCTAAGAAAGAGAAGAAAAACACGGGCTGTGTGTTAGATTTACGTATGTGCGTAGTGTCTCACAGGGCAAGGAAAGTGGCAGCACAGTTCGGGGATAGCGTGGTCTTTATCAGCGCGTAGAAGTTCTCCGCACACACTAATAAATTTAAGCGTCCGAGAGAAAGAAACCTTCCAAACAAACAACAGGAAGGAAAAACACCAGTCCAAATTTTTAGATGGCACGAAAGCGGTGCCCCGGCAATTGATCCTTACACTGCGGTGGTGGCAAAGCTCAAGGCTCGCTTCACGTGAAGTATCAACAGAACCGCCGGGCGCTACAAATTTCGTTCTCGCGCTCAATTTCCTGACGAAAACGTGGACGAGCATATATCTACCCTCATGGCACTTGCCTCCACTTGTGTTTTCGGTGGCCTCACCAACGAAATGATCTGCGACCAACAAGCGGGGAAGACCTACGGGAAAGACATAAAGGATCGCCTCCTCTTAGAGCCCTACCTGAAGTTATAATAATAATAATTGGGTGTTTACGTCGCGAGACAACTGAGATCGTGAGCGACGCCACAGCGGTCGGTCTGTGGATTACTTTTGCCCACCTGAGGGTTCTTTAACGTGCACCTGAAATTATAGATTCGGCTATCGTTATTGCTCGACAGGTTGAACAGGCGATGCACGAATCAGACTTACTTACGGACGCAAGTCATCCTCAAGGTTCTGCTGTACGAAGGAGTACTCCAGCACCAGAGAGAACTGATGTTCTAAGGCTGGAACAACATAGAAGGGACAAATACATACAAAGCCTCAATTGCCTAATAAATTAACGGTGAAAGATGGAAGTCACTGAAAAGGTTAGCCAGGCTGTAGGAGTCGAACCACATCTTCTGGATTACCGGTCCAGGGCTCTACCAATTGAGCTAAGTTAACACGCCTTCACTACGACTTCCAGGGTGCGTCATCTGAAGGGACAAACCAGCCACTCTCTCTTACTCATCCTCCTTTCACTCTTACATTTTTGCTCACTCATACACACATTCATACGACGGGATCGACGCAAGCGGCAACTGTTGAACATGAGAGAACTGATGTTCTGAGGCTCGAACGACATAGAAGGGACAAATACATACAAAGTCTCAGTTGCCTAATAAATTAACGATGAAAGATGGAAGTCACTGAAAAGGTTAGCCAGGCTGTAGGAGTCGAACCCACATCTTCTACTTAATAAATTTGAATAAAAAAATTATTAGGCAATTGAGGCTTTGTATGTATTTGTCCCTTGTATGTTGTTCCCGCCTCAGAACATCAGTTCTCTCTTGTTCAACAGTTGCCGCTTGCGTCGATCCCGTCGTATGAATGTGTGCATGAGTGAGCAAAATGGTAAGAGTGAAAGGAGGATGAGTGAGAGAGAGTGGCTGGTTTGTCCCTTCAGAAGACGCACCCTGGAAGTGGCTGGGAAGGCGTGTTAGCTTAGCTCAATTGGTAGAGCTCTGGACCGGTAATCCAGAAGATGTGGGTTCGACTCCTACAGCCTGGCTAACCTTTTCAGCAACTTCCATCTTTCGCCGCACCAGAGGCGTGTTAAATCTATCAGGATGAAAGGTAAATTCAGTTAATATCTTTACGAGTATCTTGCGTGAAGATGCCATAAGTATCCAGTAGGTTATATTTGCTTGCAACATGCTGTACAGATGAGCCGAAGGAAATGTACCTACCGGAAAGAGTGTCTTATATTACATACGCTGCGGAGCAGTTTGGTTTGTAAATGTTGTGGAACCCCATAACGCCATGCAGTAATAAATTGGAGAGTAGATACAGGAAAAGTAGAATGTAACATTAGCTTTTGCTGGGAGTGTATACCGTGCTCTGTTCAAAATGCCTAGTGTTTGGGCTACCTCGAAGATTACACCCGGGGACCGTAACGAATGTTGTCTCCCGACAGCGCAATTGTCGACGGTGATCACTGGCTCAAAGGGAAGCACCTTTCCACAGGGCCTAAAAATTATGGATACTCTCTGCCGGACGTTCAAGTTCAAATGATTCTCCTTCAGCTAGGCGTTCAGAGAACTCATGAATGCATTCAACTGATTTTGAATCGATACTAAAGGCGAGCTACTAAAAAACACATTTGTGTTATCGTCTTTGTTGTCGTTGCGCCACTAAACTCCTAATCATCATCAACATCATCATCGCGTAAAGCGTAAACAATGCATTGTTAGAAAGATTTACCACATTATTAATGAGAAGCAAAAATAGCACGGGACTCAACAAGAAACCTTGGGGTACACCACAGACAACCTTCCTTAATTCAGAACTCGCTCCATTTTCCACAACGTACTGAAAACAATCGTCTAGATAGCTTCTAAAAAGTTTCACAGCGAGTCCATGGACCCCATAAAATGCACCTTTATCTAACACTATATTGTGATTCAACGAATCAAAATCTTTGTGAACATATAACAACAACCCACCAGTAAGCAGGCGCTTTTCAAAATTATTCAACACTGTTTCTTTGATAGAAAGCGTGGCATCTTCCGCGGAGATTCCTTTCGAAAACCGACTGCATCATTGCCATCACGTTATTTGGTTGCTGGAAGCCATACAACCCATTGTAGAAATTTGTTTGACAAACTTTGAAAACAAGGGCAGTACAAAAATTGGCCTAAAGTCACAAAGACCACAACATACTTTGCTAATAGGTGTCTCTCTTGCTAACAAAATTTCCAGGAAATATACCTGTCGAAGTAATCAGATTGTAAATATGAACCAATGGGTAACAGATGAGAGGACACACAAACTTTGCCGCTTTTATCTTTATACGTACCATCGTTGACGTTGATGTTGGCGAAGAAAAAAAAAACGCAAGTCATACCATCGAAGCCGGCGGCAGTTGAATCAATGAACCGTAATATTATATCTTCAATGTCTCTTACAAACGCGGGCCCGATAGAACGAGAGTTACAAAAGTTTCCCTCCAGATACTGCATATGATGCATATGATATGTCTGTCTAGGACTGGTATCTGTATACTTCCAGCTGATAAAAAATGTTATTTAGCCTATCTGCCAAATCCTCACCAGCGGGGAGTTTACCGCCTTCATAAATAGTAATTGGCCGCTCACTCCTGGTTGATTACACCGCCAGATTCCCCGAGCGTTATTTTTGCTGTCGTCCAAACACGTCACACAATAAGCGTGCCTCGCTTTGTCCAGGACAGTCTTGATTTTCTTCTTTCATATTTGTATTTATCTAAAGTAACAGAATACTGAGTTGTGACAAATCTGGAGAAAAGCGAATTTCTAAGCTTTATCCCTCTCAGGATATTCATCGTACCCACGTCTTCTTTGCACGGTTGGCGTCACGAGCATGATACAATACAGGGAAGCACCCATGGTAACTCTCTTGGAATATACTGATCAAATTTGCGTGTGGCCAACGCAAACCCGATCATAGGTTGTCATGGGCTTCGTGCAGAAACACGAGCCTCGCCTGCAAACGCATTTACTTCTTGTTAAAGTCAACAGTGCATTTCTGCAACGCATTGCTGCACATTTCTGAACATCTGGTTGATGACACGCTTTGTCGCACGCACCTTCCTGGCATTATGGGCCGCACGCAGCTTACGTTCCTCATTTTCGTCTACGGCGTCTGCATCTCTCACAGCAATGGCGGTGCATCTGCAAGGTGGAACAGCCAAAGAGGTAAGACATTTTCTAAGTTATCCCCTATCTGCATGGCGTGTCGCATAACCTCAAGAAATTGGGTGAACGAGTTGGTGTAAGTGCGATCTTCACGGCTTCCTACAAGCTCCTGAGGTTGTGTAAGGCCGCTGCACCGGAGAGACAAGTGCTCCAACAGTTTGCAAAGAAACACAGAGATCCATTTGTTCAGTGCATGTATAATGTTGTATATTGTTTTCCCCTTTTGTGTGGCGAAAGTTGCGTTGGCCAGACGGGGTGATGTTTGAACGATATGCTCAGGGAACATAACAATAATGTTAGGAACGGGAAGGAAGGATGGCTCGCTCTTCACTGTAAATCATGCGGCTGCAAACCAGCACTTTTACAAAGCAACCCAAGCACTGTACCAATGTACTGAAAGTCGAGTGCAATAGGGGTGGACGATATGTGTCTTATCAATGTCCTTTAGTTTCAGGGGTCTGTTCAAGGCCTTCCACCTACCCTATTGAAACCTTCCACCTACCCTTCATACTATTGAATAGTATGTTATGAAACTGTTCAAGACGATCGACCTCAGAAAATCCACAGAGTCCTTTGCTCTTCCTTTCATTGCTACATCAACACTATGTCCGCAATGTACTATTAAAGAGAACAAGTCGAACACTACTATATGCATCCATTTCGCCTTTGTTTTGTTCATCACAACACCCGTATCTATCAAGACGGAGTGAAGTACACGGTCACAAGTCCTCACAAACGGTGCGGGGAGCGTTTCTTGGCGGGCGGAAGACCTTTACAGAATCTGTCTCGTCCAGTTGAAAGGCATCCTGACGCCATCACGTCCATGGGGCACAGTTAGCTGGTTGTGTGATCGCCCAAGCGCAGAATCACTCCGCCATCTTTCTTGGGCAGCTTCAACGTCAGCGTGTCGTTACGAATAACGAAACGAAGAAACTTACCGACGCCCTGCTGTGGCACAATCCCTGCTCCTCGTTTAGCTTCTTCGTTGAGGCTATCGTGCTCGTAACGAGCCGTTACGTGTTGTGATGTCACCGCCCTGAACAAACTACAGCTGCCAACGAGGCTGTAATCTTGTCCACCAATGAGGTTGTTTAATTTTGTTTGGATAGCTTGCATGGTTTGTCTATGGTTTGTCTATGGCTTGTCGTTATCACTTCTTCGTCTTCTTTCTCGTCTTCATCTGCGTCTTCTCGAGAATATCTCACAGCCCTCATATAACCACTGGTGTAAATACGATGAAAGGGGGAGCATGTCATTTTGTACACAGTCATGGAGCAATACATATTCGTTTCTGCAGAGATTCCGTTTCTGCAAATCTCCAAATGAAGATGTTTCACATTTTAACGAGTGGGTAGACCTCAGTGCGTAGACATAACGAGTGGGTAGACCCACTCGTTAGGCAAACGATCTAATTTGATCGTAACTGGACCGAGACTGGACCTGTCACTTTAACGAAAAGAGTGCTTCATACACCACGTGCTCGAGCTCCCGAGTGTCTCGCGCCTCGTTAGATCATGAGCCATGTAGGCGATGAAGCCTGTGAGCACGTGAACACATTCGTTAGGCAGACGACACTGTCGGTAGTTACGCGAGCAAGAGATTACGCCTTTGTCCCGTTAATGAAAAAAGCGCGTCACGCGTCACGTGAAACGTGTCACGTGTACGTGTAACGAGAGCTCCGCCCCTCGTTGGCTCGCGGACGATGGAAGTGATTAAGCCCCCAGGCAGGGTTGTCCGGTAAACCTCTCCATTTTTTTTATGTCAAACATATATTAAAGCCTCGTCCCTAGGAGGCATATTGGCGCTGAAAGTAGTTGAAAATAATTGGTGGTTATTTTTTAATGAATTATCATTCAGATGTGGGCATTTCGACCATTGCGCTTCCTACGCAGTTTCATGCCACGTATCTTCATAACTATTTAACATATTCAGCTTTTTTTTTTTCACGTATTGTCTGGAGTGGGTAGCATTGCATCCTAAGTTCTGAATATTCAATGATTTGCCTCTGAGGAGATAAAAAATCGCAAAGTTGCCTCATTTGTAAAATATGGTATGTTTTGGGAACCTCACAATTCGTCTCCCAGTTGTGATACCCGAAAGTAATCTACATCATTGTGTTCGTCTCGAAATATTCTTTCTTGACACAGCAAGTACACCGTATTGTGAATTAGGGCAAAGCCCCCAACAGCCTTTTTGTGAGGGGTGTCTACGGAAAATGCATAAATTCGACAGCGCGCATCCCATATATCTCAACTCGTGACATCGTAACTCGACAACTCAAAACAGCACATAAAAAAAAATGCTTCAGAGATGGTCGAAGTTACGTTGGGAACGACGTTGAGTTACGAACGTAACTTCGACCATCTCTGAAGCTTTTTTTATGAGCTGTTTT
This sequence comes from Ornithodoros turicata, assembly GCF_037126465.1. NCBI lineage: Eukaryota > Metazoa > Arthropoda > Arachnida > Ixodida > Argasidae > Ornithodoros > Ornithodoros turicata. Next base: position 4,820,449 of record NC_088202.1, on the reverse strand, counting down.
GAGTTGTCATGAAGAACGTTTGTAAGTAAAATGAACAATGTCACGAGTGGGAATATATGGGATGCGCGCTGTCGAATTAGGGCATTTTCCGTAGACACCCCTCACAAAAAGACTGTAAGGGCGATGCCGTAGCACACAATATGACAAGAAAGGGCATTTCGAGACGAACACAATGATGTAGATTACATGCGGGTATCACAACTGGGAGACGAGTTGTGAGGTTCCCAAAATGTACCATATTTTACAAATGAGGCAACTTTGCGATTTTTTGTCTCCTCAAAGGCTAACCTCAGGATCTTCAGAACTTAGGATGCAATGCTACCCCCCCCCCCAAGACAATATGTGGAAAACAATTCAGCTAAATATGTCAAATATTTATGAAGATACGTGGCGTCAAACTGCGCAGGAAGCGCAATGGTCGAAAGGCCCACATCTGAATGATAATTCATTAAAAAATAACCACAAATTATTTTCAACTACTTTCAACGCCAATATGCCTCCTAGGGACAAAGCTTTAATATATGTTTGAAGCCACAGTTGCTTCGCGGCGCTAACACGCAAAAAAAAAAAAATGTTTGACAGAAAAAAAAATTGAGAGGTCGACTAGACCACCCTGCCTGATACGGCGTGAAATCACCCAGTACAGCAACGTAAAAGCTAGAAGTTTTCAGAGACGATTTGTCACCTTTTTCACTCTGAGTTCGGCGTGTGTGCGCTCGTGCAATCTTCTCAAGCTTTTTTGTCTGCTGTAGGCTGCCCCGCGCTCGATATCTATCGATATCTGAGGTACAAATTCCCTTTCTCGTCTGCCCGCTCCCCTTTCCATCTTCTTTCCCTTCTTTCCTCCTCACGTCGTACTTATCCTTTACGTTGGCTTTCTTACATGTCATTCTGCTATCAGGCAAAACCGGCAGAGGAGGTGTCCCTGAATTCTGGTCATGGATCTCTGAGGACCAGCGACGGACAGCCTCGGTGACGTCATCTCATATGCCAAAGTGGCATACTTTAAAAGGTGTTTTATCTCCGGCTTAACACAACAGAGGGGAAAAACAATTAAAAACGTAGACGTTTCGCCGACCTATTCAGGTAACATCATCAGTACAGAATGTCCAAAGATACAGATGAGCCTACTTGTCCACCAAGACATCGTAAACTTCCGGCAGAGGGCCACGGTTGGCATCACATGCTCTTGAATCACTCCTGATACACCAAGGTTTTAAAGCCATGCTGATGCCGACCCAGACAGAACAAATCGATTCCACGGAGGTCCCACGTAGGTCCCTCGGATGTCTTATACGGGATCCCACGACATCCTGCGGAAAGGGTCAACTGGTACAAAAGACGTCCCACGGACCTCGTTTTGTCAGCTCCTCGAACATCCCAGTGACTTCCAACGGCGGTCCCATTTGAAAATAGAGGATGCGCATCGGACGACGGACGGATGTACTCTTTCATGGTGAAATTTAAATGATTTGTTTGTTTTTAATCATTATATTAATTACAATATAGAAATCACTATAAAGGACAGAAGTGGTTTATTTTTACGTATGATACATATATACAAGGCAATTGTGTCGCAATGACGCTTACACCCCGCCGCAGTACCGTCCATCAGAACATGTGCTGCAATATACACGCTGAAAATTGTTTAAAAGTTATGCAAGTCTCATACAGCACACAAAATGAATTTCTCTAATGTCTGTATGGCACGCAGAAGTAATGTTATGAATATAGCCTAAACTAAGCATTAAACGTTTCAAGGAAATGCGTGGCTTTGAAAACAAGGGCAGTACAAAAATTGGCCTAAAGTCACAAAGACCAGAACATACTTTGCTAATAGGTGTCTCTCTTGCTAACAAAATTTCCAGGAAATATACCTGTCGAAGTAATCAGATTGTAAATATGAACCAATGGGTAACAGATGAGAGGACACACAAACTTTGCCGCTTTTACCTTTATACGTACCATCGTTGACGTTGATGTTGGCGAAGAAAAAAAAACGCAAGTTATACCATCGAAGCCGGCGGCAGTTGAATCAATGAACCGTAATATTATATCTTCAATGTCTCTTACAAACGCGGGCCCGATAGAACGAGAGTTACAAAAGTTTCCCTCCAGATACTGCATATGATGCATATGATATGTCTGTCTAGGACTGGTATCTGTATACTTCCAGGTGATAAAAAATGTTATTTAGCCTATCTGCCAAATCCTCACCAGCGGGGAGTTTACCGCCTTCATAAATAGTAATTGGCCGCTCACTCCTGGTTGATTACACCGCCAGATTCCCCGAGCGTTATTTTTGCTGTCGTCCAAACACGTCACACAATAAGCGTGCCTCGCTTTGTCCAGGACAGTCTTGATTTTCTTCTTTCATATTTGTATTTATCTAAAGTAACAGAATATTGAGTTGTGACACATCTGGAGAAAAGCGAATTTCTAAGCTTTATCCCTCTCAGGATATTCATCGTACCCACGTCTTCTTTGCACGGTTGGCGTCACGAGCATGATACAATACAGGGAAGCACCCATGGTAACTCTCTTGGAATATACTGATCAAATTTGCGTGCGGCCAACGCAAACCCGATCATAGGTTGTCATGGGCTTCGTGCAGAAACACGAGCCTCGCCTGCAAACGCATTTACTTCTTGTTAAAGTCAACAGTGCATTTCTGCAACGCATTGCTGCACATTTCTGAACATCTGGTTGATGACACGCTTTGTCGCACGCACCTTCCTGGCATTATGGGCCGCACGCGGCTTACGTTCCTCATTTTCGTCTACGGCGTCTGCATCTCTCACAGCAATGGCGGTGCATCTGCAAGGTGGAACAGCCAAAGAGGTAAGACATTTTCTAAGTTATCCCCTATCTGCATGGCGTGTCGCATAACCTCAAGAAATTGGGTGAACGAGTTGGTGTAAGTGCGATCTTCACGGCTTTCTACAAGCTCCTGAGGTTGTGTAAGGCCGCTGCACCGGAGAGACAAGTGCTCCAACAGTTTGCAAAGAAACACAGTGATCCATTTGTTCAGTGCATGTATAATGTTGTATATTGTTTCCCCCTTTTGTGTGGCGAAAGTTGCGTTGGCCAGACGGGGTGATGTTTGAACGATATGCTCAGGGAACATAACAATAATGTTAGGAACGGGAAGGAAGGATGGCTCGCTCTTCACTGTAAATCATGCGGCTGCAAACCAGCACTTTTACAAAGCAACCCAAGCACTGTACCAATGTACTGAAAGTCGAGTGCAATAGGGGTGGACGATATGTGTCTTATCAATGTCCTTTAGTTTCAGGAGTCTGTTCAAGGCCTTCCACCTACCCTATTGAAACCTTCCACCTACCCTTCATACTATTGAATAGTATGTTATGAAACTATTCAAGACAATCGACCTCAGAAAATCCACAGAGTCCTTTGCTCTTCCTTTCATTGCTACATCAACACTATGTCCGCAATGTACTATTAAAGAGAACAAGTCGAACACTACTATATGCATCCATTTCGCCTTTGTTGTTCATCGCAACACCCGTAGCTATCAAGACGGAGTGAAGTACACGGTCACAAGTCCTCACAAACGGTGCGGAGAGCGTTTCTTGGCGGACGGAAGACCTTTACAGAATCTGTCTCGTCCAGTTGAAAGGCATCCTGACGCCATCACGTCCATGGGGCACAGTTAGCTGGTTGTGTGATCGCCCAAGCGCAGAATCACTCCGCCATCTTTCTTGGGCAGCTTCAACGTCAGCGTGTCGTTACGAATAACGAAACGAAGAAACTTACCGACGCCCTGCTGTGGCACAATCCCTGCTGCTCGTTTAGCTTCTTCGTTGAGGCTATCGTGCTCGTAACGAGCCGTTACGTGTTGTGATGTCACCGCCCTGAACAAACTACAGCTGCCAACGAGGCTGTAATCTTGTTCACCAATGAGGTAGTTTAATTTTGTTTGGATAGCTCGCATGGTTTGTCTACGGTTTGTCGATGGCTTGTCGTTGTCACTTCTTCGTCTTCTTTCTCGTCTTCATCTGCGTCTTCTCGAGAATATCTCACAGCCCTCATGTAACCACTGGTGTAAATACGATGAAAGGGGGAGCATGTCATTTTGTACACAGTCATGGAGCAATACATATTCGTTTCTGCAGAAATTCCGTTTCTGCAAATCTCCAAATGAAGATGTTTCACATTTTAACGAGTGGGTAGACCTCAGTGGGTAGACCTAACGAGTGGGTAGACCCACTCGTTAGGCAAACGATCTAATTTGATCGTAACTCGACCGAGACTGGACCTGTCACTTTAACGAAAAGAGCGCTTCATACACCACGTGCTCGAGCTCCCGAGTGTCTCGCGCCTCGTTAGATCATGAGCCATGTAGGCGATGAAGCCTGTGAGCACGTGAACACATTCGTTAGGCAGACGACACTGTCGGTAGTTACGCGAGCAAGAGATTACGCCTTTGTCCCGTTAATGAAAAAAGCGCGTCACGCGTCACGTGAAACGTGTCACGTGTACGTGTAACGAGAGCTCCGCCCCTCGTTGGCTCGCGGACGATGGAAGTGATTAAGCCCCCAGGCAGGGTTGTCCGGTAAACCTCTCCATTTTTTTTATGTCAAACATATATTAAAGCCTCGTCCCTAGGAGGCATATTGGCGCTGAAAGTAGTTGAAAATAATTGGTGGTTATTTTTTAATGAATTATCATTCAGATGTGGGCATTTCGACCATTGCGCTTCCTACGCAGTTTCATGCCACGTATCTTCATAACTATTTAACATATTCAGCTTTTTTTTTTTTTCACGTATTGTCTGGAGTGGGTAGCATTGCATCCTAAGTTCTGAATATTCAATGATTTGCCTCTGAGGAGATAAAAAATCGCAAAGTTGCCTCATTTGTAAAATATGGTATGTTTTGGGAACCTCACAATTCGTCTCCCAGTTGTGATACCCGAAAGTAATCTACATCATTGTGTTCGTCTCGAAATATTCTTTCTTGACACAGCAAGTACACCGTATTGTGAATTAGGGCAAAGCCCCCAACAGCGTTTTTGTGAGGGGTGTCTACGGAAAATGCATAAATTCGACAGCGCGCATCCCATATATCTCAACTCGTGACATCGTAACTCGACAACTCAAAATAGCACATAAAAAAAAATGCTTCAGAGATGGTCGAAGTTACGTTGGGAACGACGTTGAGTTACGAACGTAACTTCGACCATCTCTGAAGCTTTTTTTATGAGCTGTTTTGAGTTGTCATGAAGAACGTTTGTAAGTAAAATGAACAATGTCACGAGTGGGAATATATGGGATGCGCGCTGTCGAATTAGGGCATTTTCCGTAGACACCCCTCACAAAAAGACTGTAAGGGCGATGCCGTAGCACACAATATGACAAGAAAGGGCATTTCGAGACGAACACAATGATGTAGATTACATGCGGGTATCACAACTGGGAGACGAGTTGTGAGGTTCCCAAAATGTACCATATTTTACAAATGAGGCAACTTTGCGATTTTTTGTCTCCTCAAAGGCTAACCTCAGGATCTTCAGAACTTAGGATGCAATGCTACCCCCCCCCCCAAGACAATATGTGGAAAACAATTCAGCTAAATATGTCAAATATTTATGAAGATACGTGGCGTCAAACTGCGCAGGAAGCGCAATGGTCGAAAGGCCCACATCTGAATGATAATTCATTAAAAAATAACCACAAATTATTTTCAACTACTTTCAACGCCAATATGCCTCCTAGGGACAAAGCTTTAATATATGTTTGAAGCCACAGTTGCTTCGCGGCGCTAACACGCAAAAAAAAAAATGTTTGACAGAAAAAAAAAATTGAGAGGTCGACTAGACCACCCTGCCTGATACGGCGTGAAATCACCCAGTACAGCAACGTAAAAGCTAGAAGTTTTCAGAGACGATTTGTCACCTTTTTCACTCTGAGTTCGGCGTGTGTGCGCTCGTGCAATCTTCTCAAGCTTTTTTGTCTGCTGTAGGCTGCCCCGCGCTCGATATCTATCGATATCTGAGGTACAAATTCCCTTTCTCGTCTGCCCGCTCCCCTTTCCATCTTCTTTCCCTTCTTTCCTCCTCACGTCGTACTTATCCTTTACGTTGGCTTTCTTACATGTCATTCTGCTATCAGGCAAAACCGGCAGAGGAGGTGTCCCTGAATTCTGGTCATGGATCTCTGAGGACCAGCGACGGACAGCCTCGGTGACGTCATCTCATATGCCAAAGTGGCATACTTTAAAAGGTGTTTTATCTCCGGCTTAACACAACAGAGGGGAAAAACAATTAAAAACGTAGACGTTTCGCCGACCTATTCAGGTAACATCATCAGTACAGAATGTCCAAAGATACAGATGAGCCTACTTGTCCACCAAGACATCGTAAACTTCCGGCAGAGGGCCACGGTTGGCATTACATGCTCTTGAATCACTCCTGATACACCAAGGTTTTAAAGCCATGCTGATGCCGACCCAGACAGAACAAATCGATTCCACGGAGGTCCCACGTAGGTCCCTCGGATGTCTTATACGGGATCCCACGACATCCTGCGGAAAGGGTCAACTGGTACAAAAGACGTCCCACGGACCTCGTTTTGTCAGCTCCTCGAACATCCCAGTGACTTCCAACGGCGGTCCCATTTGAAAATAGAGGATGCGCAACGGATGACGGACGGATGTACTCTTTCATGGTGAAATTTAAATGATTTGTTTGTTTTTAATCATTATATTAATTACAATATAGAAATCACTATAAAGGACAGAAGTGGTTTATTTTTACGTATGATACATATATACAAGGCAATTGTGTCGCAATGACGCTTACACCCCGCCGCAGTACCGTCCATCAGAACATGTGCTGCAATATACACGCTGAAAATTGTTTAAAAGTTATGCAAGTCTCATACAGCACACAAAATGAATTTCTCTAATGTCTGTATGGCACGCAGAAGTAATGTTATGAATATAGCCTAAACTAAGCATTAAACGTTTCAAGGAAATGCGTGGCGCAATGACGACACGACAAAGTGATCGGTGGCGTAAGTCGAGAGGTCTGCCTATTAGTGTCGCGGCATGTTCCTCGGCAGACTTTACAAGTAATTGTTAAGATATTTTCCTCGAGCACTTGTAGAACCATGATATAAAATCATGGATATTTTCGTGCGGGTGCACCCATACGCCCCATTTGTGCACGAGCTCTAAATCTGATTCAAAATTTTCCATTTTCCGTAGAAAAATCATGAGACCGTTACACACAAAGTTGTACTGTTATGCACAGAGAGCACAAGATATAGGTACACGAATATTTTACAGTCCCGTAACACGCGAAATTTGGGCAAATACCACAGAATATCGAATAGTTAATCATAAAAAGGCAATGTTTGAATGGGCCTTTTCTCAGAGCGTGGCAAGTCTCAGACAAGTGGCAGAACAACATAGAGCAGCAGAACTATATTCTCAGAGCACATATGTCACATATTTTTGCGGTCCTCCACACAGAAGCATGCACAGAATGTTCAGTAAAGAAGTAAATTATAATCAACTGCAAATACTACCTCAACGTAACCCAAATTGGATCTGTGCAGAGCTGACTCAAAACGAATGGAAAAACTCGTAGCATTTGCAAATGATAAAGTCGTGATATTGTGCTATAGATAGCATCAATTCCCGAAATACACCCAAAATTATCCGAGCAAAAGTGTGTTCTAAATTCGCCAGAAATATTTCATTTACACGCGATTTGAAGGATGTTTGGAGGAAAATTGTTAAAAATTGGGCTGTTCGGTGTAGCGTACTTGAAAAGCGATACAACTTTCAGTTCCAGACTTTCAGTTGAGTCAGATACACGATAGACGTGTCAGATCAGATACACGTACAAGTGAATATAACTTATGTGTGCTTTATATGTATTTAGCTCAGATTTCAACACAATCAAACTAGTCAGTTGAGTCACATACATGATGTGAGACACATGAACAACTCAGTATAGTTCCGTGTGCTTTGAGTGTTTAGATTTCAACAAAGCCAAACTAGTCAGTCTGTAAGCAGATGTCTTTCAAGTATTATTTGGAACGATAGTACATGACAACCAATGGCCTTATCAGAGACTGTACGTGTCAGTCATGTGATGATGCGTTCAGGGTGAGAATACTTCAGAGGCGTTTGCTATGGTACGTCTCTGCGTCTCTGCCGTCGTATTCGCTAATTCTCAGTCACGGCAAGGTCTGTTTAATCTGTCGTGTGCCAATATAGGCTAAGGGTGTGGCCGTGGAGCCGGTGATGCAGCGCGGAGCTCGGGGTTGCGTGCTTGAGAACTGCAACGCTTGACTGTTGCTTGCTCAAGCTACCGCCGAATGAGCCAGGAAGAAGCAAGAGGCTCGCTTTAATTTAACGGCGGGATACCAAGCCTGATACAAACCTTCGAATATGCAACGACGGAACTGCAGCAGATATTCTCCCGCTCGGTCAGGATGGCGATGCAGCTGCCGCACGTACACCCAGCAAGCACATCCCCTTACAGTTCGGCTCATATGTCGATGTCCACACCAGTTGTCACGTCCCGGCGGTGTCACCGAACACCTTTCTGATGCGACAACTGCAACATAATACAGCCGCACACTGTCGGGACGAACCGGGGTGTCTCCCCTTACGAAACTTCCCGAATAACCTGAATCAGACCTGATTCCGGGCACTATCCGGCTGATTCCGGCGGAATCCGGCACTGTTCAGGCACTATCAGGACATTCCGGCGTAGGTCCAGCCGGATTCCGGACGCCGCTTTCCTGAATGCGCCTGAATATCGCCTGAACCAAACCGGAAGGACGTGCCTGATACTTGGTCGTCAACCGGGATTCCTTTGACAATCTTTGAAAATATTTCAAGTGCGGCAATAGATATTACGTAACATGATTACAGAGATCCTCGATCACGTTGCCCTCGAAGTCTGGAATTATTAAATTATATGTAGCGTATCTACGACCGTTATCGACAGAATCCCGCAAAACATTTTTTCCCGATACTGAAATACATTCAAGGTGAGCAAGTACTCGGGATCCCTCAACACAATGCACCCAGGAACATTTTTCTGGAGCCACGTGCTGTGTACATCATTTCGAGATCCCGTGCATGGCCAGTCGAACCAGCGATGAGATGATGCGATGGCAGGACGATCAGGTGAAGTGTCCTTGGTAGCGCGGGACTATGTTAAGCTTATGTTTGACGTAAAACCACGAATTAGTATTAATTGTTATTGCTGAGATAACTTTCTGGGCAGGGAAACGGGACACCAGTGAATGCCGGAAATGCACAGTATGATATGCGTTAACAGCAACATAGCGCAGCCGTTTCCAATAACACGTGGGGTTCGTCAGGGGTGCCCGTTATCCCCAATGCTGTTCGTGTTGTGCATAGACCCGCTGTTACGTAGGCTTGCTGCTTGCCCTCGTATTCGTGGGTTTCCGCTCCCCTGCGGTGGTTCTGTGGTGGTATCTGCGTATGCAGATGACATTACACTCTTTCTCAGGGACAGTGATAGCCTGTGCGAAGCACTTCAGATTTTTGGCGAGTATTCGCGTGTTTCCGGTGCTCGGCTTAACAATACAAAAAGTAGAGCATTGCCAGTTGCTGGTTTTAGTGGCAACTTCTTAGGCGGTATAGAACAGTGCTTATCCCTTCGAATCCTGGGGGTAGTGTTTGACCAACGGGGCGTGGCACGAGAAAACTGGGATTCCCTGCTTCAGGACGTTGAGCGCAAGGTTTCGATAGCCAGTAGGTTTGACCTACCTTTTCAGGAGCGGGCGTATCTAATCAAGAATGTGCTATGTAGTAAGCTATGGTTCGTTTCCCGGGTTGCTATACCGCCCCGTGCTGTATGCACTAGGGTTTCTTCGGTGATATTCCCCTTCTTTTGGGGAGGAAGAACAGCTCTTGTTAGACGCGCGGTCCTACAACAGCCGCGATCCCAGGGAGGCTGGAGCCTCCCGTGCATTTCTACTTTTTGTACACTGCTTGCCCTTCGGGCTGTCCTTCGTGTTCTTGACGATACTGAGCATTCAGCGCGTGCGCTTGCGTTGTACTGGATGGGCCACCTTCGCAGAGCATTAGTTCCTCGCGGACTAGGGAATAGGTACCCTGAAGCCACTTCCCCGTCTCTGTTTTATCGACGTATCGCAGAGCGTTTTTGCGACATACAGGCTCAGGACCCTCAGGTCGATCCTCGATCGGTCCCTGCATCCCGTATCTGCGAACTGCTATGTGTCTTGGATGAACCCCGGTCGGATAACTTGAGAAACCTGGGGCTATCGTGGGGTGATATCCGGCCCGACAATTTCCCACGCGAAGTCTGTGACTTTTTGTGGAAGGCGGCCTGGGGAGTTCTACCTACGCGTGATCGCTTAAACCGGTGGGGTGTTACCAATACATCCCTTTGTCCGAATTGTCCCAACATTGAATCAGTGTCTCACGTGTTAGACGACTGCGTTGTAGCAAGGACGTTTTGGACTCTCGTTTGCCGGGTTTTCCCTTTCCGCTACCGTTTAGGGCACCGGATCAGGGACAGGTTTGTTCTTCTGCTCGTTGCAGTGGCAAGGTACGTCTTGTGGAAGAACAGATGCAGAGCGGTAGCTCAAAGCAGGCGCCTTCGCGTTCAGTATCCTCTCCTCATGTCGCTCCACAAGCAGGTAGTCATTTTCTTGGAGACCCAGTTTGTTACACTTGGAGAGACAGAGTTCCTCCGAAGATGGTCGACACGGTACATTAGTGTCCGCCGCGGCCGTGTCTCCTTGAATTGCCACTGGCTCCCTTAGTGGCGTTTTTTTGTGGGATTCTTTGGTAAATTACACTTGTTTTAGCTTGTCTTAGAGTGTGACTTGTCTTGTGTAAGCATTTTGTGTAATTAGTTTGTGCTACATTATTATGGAACTGTATTGAACTACACAAGTTTACTTGGTTATATTAAATATCCTAAACAGTATGATATGATTGATAACTAATGCGTAAACAGGTTGACAAAAAGCAATAAAGCTTAATATATCATTACTTTTTCTTTTGTTTTTTTGAGGAGGTAACACAACATGATAATACGGAGGTGTTGCAAAAGTTTCCGTTTGGCTTCAAATCCACCAAACCACATGTACATTGCAGTCCCTCTGGACAAAAGTGTACGAGGAGCTCAACTGGTTTCGACTTTTTAGGTCAGCGGGAAATTCCAGAGCTCAATGGGAAGCATACACTGAGCCTTCCCCTTTTGCACCGCGCTCCCTTCGGGCTGATAGGGAACATACTTATTCTTGGAATATTGTCAACGTCAGTAGGTCACCTGACCTCCGTAGTCATTTGAAGTGCTAGACCTAGAGCACTAGAAAAACAAGTTTGTTTAGTGCTCTAGCTAGACCCAGACAGGATTCATTCGCCATCGTCGGCGTCAAGACGTCCTCGTGTGAAAGACAACGCTTTTTTTTGTGTGTGTGTGTTTCTCCACGTAGAAAACTGCAACAGTGAAACGTGTACAGGTAGGGAAGTTAGAGTACGCTGACAAGCAAGAAGAATGTTTGATGAATATTTCTGGTAAGTGGCTGCTTCTTACTGCGTGTGTTTTGTGTGTGCGCTTTTACCTTCATCACTTCGTCTTTCTTTCTTGCAGACGACAAGACTGCGCTCCAGGATGAAATGGACGTTTTAATAGAATAATGCAACAGGAATTTGCTTGCGCTTCCTGAGAAGGCGTTTGTGTGTGTGTTGTGTCGTGCGTTCTGTGTTCCATGCGATGTCGTCCATCGATAGGAACCAACTCGATCGCATCAGCGCTCTCTTGGATTACCACAGGACAAGCCCTCTCCTTCCAAAACGGTAAGTTGTCTTGCTATAAGTATTTGTGCCGCGATTCCGCTTAGGGACTTCTTTCTCTGTCTTCATGTGTGTGCCTTATTTGCAGAAGTCACTCAGGCAGACATCGTAGGACGGGAGGAATGGAAGGCGTCGCCCCCGGCTCTACTGGAATCTGTTGGGACCAAATTAAGTGAATTGAAAGGCAGACGAAACCATGGAAATAAAATTGTCGATTGAATCTTACACGTTGTGTTCCATTCATGCATGTAGTATGTAAAGGCACGACAAGGGCGCATGGTCAAGTAGCCCGATTTCAGGTTTCACACTAATCCTGCATGCATCTCTTGGTGGTCTAGTCACATTTTTGTTGTTTTCAAATAGATCCACTCGAGTAAATGTTTATAGCAAGCGAATGCATGCACCAGCATGGATTCAGCATTTCTTCCGAAGTTATTCAGGCGCTTTCCGTTTTCGTTCAGGGATTATCCTGTATTCTATCAGGCGCATGTCCGGGTATGATCAGATAAATGGCGAGTTTGTTCCGGTTACATTCAGTTTTTAGTTCAGGACCCATTCAGTCCCGGAATAAATTACCGGAATAGATCCTGATACCCCATTCCTGAATAATTCCTGATCGTCATTCCCGCCCAATTTTGGGTTCAGTCCGGAATCAGGTCTGATCGAAGAAACCTGATTGGTTTCGGATTCAGGAATTTTCGTACGGGTCTGTACAATGCACAGCTAGATTCGCGCTGCACCGCTCGTTCTTCACATGGTGTCAGCGGTCCCCAAAACCGGGGGATTCGGGGGGCTAATGTGGGCGTCGCAAGTTCGCAACGATTGTACTAATTGTGAGAAGACGGTTTTCCGGCACATAACATTCCCTATCGACCAAAAACAGAAACAATAATTGTTTGCCAATATAGACTGCTCCTTAATGTAGAACGGCTGCACTACGTTCAAGAAGCGCAATAATATTCTTCGTCCCCTTTTTCAACCAGTGGTGCACAGCTCATTGATCTGGTATGAAATGTCACGGCGGGCTCTTGGACAGTAACACATCGTACATACAAAAGGAGCAGAAAACTGACTCGAAACCTAAGGTGAACAAGTGAACACACGCAGGGCGCTGGAACGGAGGCACGAACATGAAACCGCGGCGCTTCCTCTGGTGTATTCGTTTTGAGCCAGTAGCAGATGACATTCGAGAGGGCGCCACAACTGAGGAAATTAGTGATGTGCTGGAGAAAAGGAAACTGCGCTGGAGCTCGAAGTTATTCTACAACGCAGCATATCACTGCAGTTTCTGTTTTTCTCTTTCAAACATCTGATCACGATGAGGAACTGAAGAGACAAACGGGGGAATGACGATCTCAGTTGTAGCATGTCAATCCAAAACGTGTATTCATTATAACTTTTCTTGGAAGAAGTGTCTCGAGAATTTGTACAAAGCAGGCTTCCCAGGTTTCGAAAGCATGCGAATATAAAATGGTCTTTAAAAAACCGATGAAGTGAAAAGAAAGCAAGAAGTGAAGGGGGAAACACACACATAGATACGCTGTCATTGGTAGTTTCCTTCGACACTGCAGACACCTCCATTATGGCACTCTTTATATTTCGCACTATTCTCGATCGCTCCTCTTTTCGCATAAGTATTTTCTTGCGCTGCCATTGCATTCTTGGATCCTTTTTCAAGTTTTTCACGTGAGGCGCCGCTGCCTGCCTTAACGCGCCTCAGGAGAGGAAGGAAACCGGCGTGAAGGCCAAAGGAAGCCACACTGTTTGCTAATGACCCATGGACCGGAAGATGCGGCACTAGCGAAGCGATCTTGCGGAGCGGAGTTTTAAGACATTTAGCAAAGAAGAAGAAAAAGGCTCCCTAATGAGCTGTCACAAGGAGGTAACGGTGCGCAAGTGGGGAAGCCACGACATGCACAGCTGCTTAGGTCGCTATCGCCTGCGTGCAGGAAAACGTTTTGCACGTTAGGCCTGAAGAAGACTAGCACAATAACTGTTGCACGTGTATGCTATGCCTGTGTTTGACGTGACATTCCGCACCCTTCTCTTGAGCTTGTACTACTGCACCATGCTCCTCCACTATAAAAATCTGTGGAGTTTAGAGGACTGTCACGTGACCACGACACGTGGTCATAGTGTGCCACGTGGATATTGGGCATGCGGGGCCACGAACGGCGGCAGATCGACCCTTTTAAGTTATCACCTTAAAAATTTGTCAAATTTTAGGAGTGATTTTACCGACGAAAGTTGGCATAATGTTGCGGTTCGTGTCTGCTATTACTTGCTACCAAAGAGTATGTTTTCCCCAGTGGCTTCTCTCACGCATATGCTACGATCCGGCCATCGGTGGATCACCTTCCTGTAGTATTTAATACAGTGGTAGCTGAGTTTCGCTCATCATTACTTGGGTCACAACATGACCAGATGACTACCGAAAACAGCAAAAGTAGCGCGGGCGACGTTATACAGGGTGTCCCAGAAAACGTGTCATTCAATAATAATAATTATAATAATATTTTTAAAAAACTATGCCACATAGAATCACGCGGTTAAAGCCATTTGTTCTTACTACGCTTTCTCCACCTCCTGATGTGAATGTCACCTAACTTAAGTTTTATGATGTTTTTTTTTTTTACGAATTGAACTCGAAAATTTGCCAAGTAAAGGCTGCTTTTTTATCCTACCAATGTGAAACGCGTACGGAAAATACTCAAGTTCATAGTAATTCACTGTGGTGTCAAGGAGTTATCCCATCGGAAAAAATAGACGACCGTCATGCTTTTCGAAGCGTCCACGCAGCCTAGCGCTCGACGACTTTTTGAGCGCCGTCGTGGTCAGACCTGCGAAAGGAGGCTGCTAAACCCAGCCTTCTAACGGATACTTCTAACTTCACAAACTTCTCCGCGCCCACGGTTCCCGTGGCGCCATCTGTAGTCCGAGCTGAGTTTTCCGCGCAGAGACACAGGAATTTCTGAGGAATGAGCCCAATAATGCTATCATATTAAAAACACTATAGTCGCATGCCGTCCACGGGTCCCGCGCATGAAGCTCGTTTGCGCCAACCTAAAATGATATGCTGGCAAAAGGTGGACCGTTACTGCGTGTGTGACCTTCAAACACATTGAAGGAGCCCGCAGTTCCATCAGTTTCACATCGGGCGACTACGTTGCAACAGGGTTATGTGTGCTGCTTCAGGTACTCATGGTGCGTCCGAAAAAGTTTCCCTTCCCGCCAATCCCTACAGCGCGTACTCCTCTCTAAAATTCGAAGGTGGGCAAATGCCCTCACGGTATTTGTCCTCACCACAATTGTCGTCCCAGATGTTTTTCCACACCTCAGCTCGCCGCATTTTGGGGGTATTTTTTCCTCACCTTACCAAATGGCTGAAACATTTTTCTCATCTCGCCTCACCTCGACATTATTCTTGAAGATGTTGTCTCACCTGATCTCACCTCAACCTACTTTTCAAACTATATTCCTCACCTCACCACACATCAGTTTTCTTCTGATAATATTTCTCACCTCTCCTCACCTCAACATTTTCCAGGACACTTTTCCTCTCCTTATTTCACCATTTTTCTGAAAAAAATGTCCTGATATCACCTCAACCTTGTTTCTCAGATATCTTGGCCTCCACCTAAACCCTTGTTTAACCTGCTTCAGCAAAAAAAAAAAAAAAAAAAAAAAAAGATCACTTGACAATTTCTCGTTATATTGAGATGGGTTGGTGTAGGTAATGTGTCGTAGTTGTCTGTTTACTGCTTCGTTGGTTGATTCCTGACAAAACGTTGCAAGTACCAACTATTCAGATGCATTGCCTTGCTTGGCTGATCCTTCTTTCATCGAGTATGCACTACATGTGCAATCAGTAAAAATTTGAGGTGGGTAGAGAAGTTGCGCAAACCGAGCAAATTTTGAGGCGCTTCTAGTTTTTTTTTACTGGGAAACCAGGAATTGCTTTTATCGAGTATATCGGAAGCGAGAATGTTAATGGAGCTGCGATGGAGATTTTCGGAATGGTGTGCAGCTACACCTCTAATTTACTTGTACATATCTTGCATTTTTGTCTGTTATGACCTGATCTTGTCGATCAATATGATTTAAATAGCAGATGTATTAATTTGTAGCCGAAATTCGGAAACCTAGTCTTCAAAGCCCCTTGTTTTCAACTTATCACGTAGACGGGCTGTGCAGGCTACTATAGTGACATTTGTTTTGACTTACTAAGATGTAACCTACACTTTGACTTTATACATAAATTTAAAATCACTTTATGGGGAGACAGACCTATTGTGCCTTTTCACCTGCCTTCGCTGCTGCTAACTGGTTACTAAAAGCTAAATAGGTCAACTTGTAGCAATACAGTATGTGCGCGTATTGCTCAAGAAGTGCGTCTCGTTGTCTCCATTTCTTACGTCCGTCTCTGGAAAGGTTTGGTTGTCATGTACTATCGTTCCAAGTAATACGTGAAACACATCTGGTTACAGACTGACTCTTTTGGCTTTATTGAAATCTAAACATACAAAGCACACATATGTTTATCCCAAATATGCAGTTTAATCAGAAACGAAATGTCGCAAAATAACTTCACATTCTACTAATGACCAGGTTCCGAAATATTATAGTTTAATCTAAATTAATATCTGTTGCCATGAGGACGTCTTGTCATTTTTTGCATTGTACGTTCTCTTAGGCAAATTCCTTTCCACCCACATGGCATCGCAAGAATCTATAGAAGCTATTCTTAAGTGATTCGCACGTGTGACTTAGTTAAGTATACGAGTTATATTTTATTCGAGGCTAATGAGATGTCTGGAAAGTGTCAACTCTGAATTCTATTCCTTTGTTCAAGTGGTTTCCTGGACACACTATTTAACTAAATTCTCACTACCTCAAGTCTTCCCGCTGAATTTTTTGTTATGTCAATCGTTTTCTCTCACGAGATTTCCTGGCCGAGGCCCCCTATTTGCCACCTCTCCTCATATCAATCCCCTTTTTGAAAATCCTACTTCCTAGGCTAACCTCAACCTGCTACTCGAGAATATTTCCTCACCTCACCTCATCTCAATCTCCATTTCGGAAATTTTGTCTCATCTCAGCCCACCTCAACGTCCTTGTCAAATAATGTTCATCGTCTCACCTCACCTCAACTTCCATGGTAAGCAAGCCTGAGTGATGGGTAAGACTTGTGTTGTTTACATGCCTTGCCCATCGCTCAGGCTTGCCTATCATGAAGTTTATCCACAAGCTAGCCTGCATCGACGCCATTCAATCTATCACCTCAACCTCCTTTTCGAAAAATTTACCTACCTCGCATCATCTCAATGTGCGTGACGTGATGGTTAGGATAGGTGAGCGCACCCTTCACCATCACCACCCTTCATCACACATCTGCTAGCATTTCACCATAATTCAGTGCAGTTCTGCTCGTACATTTGACTCACATCTGGGTCATTCCAGGCTGAATCACCCAAAGGTCGTGCTCGACCGCCCTCAGTTTTGCTTCAAAAAATTATCATGGACTCCTTAATGCAAGTCCAGATATTTCCCCGAGTTTTACTAGGCAATGTTGAACCGTTGTCGATTTATGCGGGGCCAAAGTTCGTCAGAATCGCGAAAACTATGCTACGAAAAAAGTTACCTACTGAGCAGGGTGTTGCGTCTAGGTGGACTTTAGTGACATAAAATGAAAGAGCGTGGCCCTAACATTCTGCCAATATCAAGGCTGCTTTTTGGCGCTATTTCTTACAACTTTGCGCCTTGCTAAGGGCACTTTTCGTACAAGCTGGAAGGGACAAATAAATTCAGCGTGTTCTGGAACTTCCATACTTCAAAATCACATGTTCTGAAGGCCGACCACACAATACTTTTTGACCAATTTAATCCCAAATGCCGTAGTTTTGGTAAAGTTCGCCGTTTTTGAAAATGAAGCGGTCGGCCGAGAACAATCCAAATAGATGGAGATGACAGATCAATATCTATACTAAAGCATATAAAAGAATGAGAAGGTACTTTTTGATAAGGGCGAGATAATATTTTTTATGTCCCACATGGTTACGCGAGGGTCGCACGAGACGGCTCCCTGTGAGGCGCGCGAACAGATCGCGTGCCTAGGTTTGACAAGCCGCGTTGTGTTGAACAATGGCCGAAGTAGGAACTGCAGCAAATACGCGCGTGCAAAATGAAAGACTGCGGTATGGAAGTGCGTGGCACGCACGGAAACTCCAGTTGGAGCAGCGTTCAATACCTATCTTTTCGCCGTACAGAGGAAACTGTAGTGGTCACTTCTAGTGAGATACCCTACCAATGGTCGCCTTTGCTTTTTAACTTTTCAAAAGAAAATATGACATAATAATGAAACCGTTGTGCATTCATTTATGTGGGTATCATTTTGCTCTTACTTCAAACTGTCACAATCGCGAAAATAAAATATGTAGACTGTCTGAATTGCAAATAAACTGTTTTTATCATTCCAGGCTGCTTGGGTGATCATCAGCAGCCAGCTGTTCAGTGTTGATAGATTCGCAAGCACCACATGAACGTCTCGTGCTAGTACGCGGTAGTAGCATAGATGTGACTTAGCTGAATATAATGTCCGTTCTGGTCTTCCACAACGAATAGGAAAACTTCACCACACGGAAAAACGTTATCCGAACCAAGCCTCGCGACCCACCCGTGCGCCGTTCAGCGTAACCATGTGTAGAGTGGGTGGGATATAAAAATATTTTCTCGCCCTTATGAAAAAGTACCTACTCCATTTTTTTATACGCTTTAGTATCTGTCATCTCCATCTATTTGGATTTTTCTCGGCCGACCGCTTCATTTTCAAAAATGGCGTTGAAAATGGCCAACTTTACCAAAAGTACGGCATTTGGGCTTAAATGAGGCTAAAAGTATTGTGTGGTCGGCCTTTAAAACATGTGATTTTGAAGTATGGAAGGTACAGAACACGCTGAATTTATTTGTCCCTTCCAGCTTGTGCGAAAAGTGCCCTTAGCAATGCGCAAACTTGTAAGAAATAGCGCCAAAAAGCAGCCCTGTTTCGCTGGCCGAAAATGAAACACGAGAGAAGAACTTGATATTGGCAGAATGTTAGGGCCACGCTCTTTCATTCTATGTCACTAAAGTCCACCTAGCCGCAACACCCTGCTCAGTAGGTAACTCTTTTCGTAGCAGGGTTTTCGCGATTCTCACGTACTTTGACCCCGCCTAAATCGACAACGGTTCAACATTGTCCAGTAAAACTCGGGAAAATATCTTTATTGGCAAAAAGGAGTTCACGATAATTTTTTGGAAGCAAAACTGAGGGGGGTCGTGCACGACCTTTGGGTGATTTGGCCTGGAATGACCCATCTGCAAACCATCACGCATGATTTAAAATTATCCCCACATTTTCTTAGCAGTTCAAGGATATGTATCGCTTTACTCTTCGTTGCCCTCAGCAGGGAGATCGCTAATTTTATTATTATTAACAGCGAGCGGAACTTCATGCGTATGCATTATTTATATTCGATATCGATTCGTATCTGGACGATGAAAAAAACACTTTTCGTCCTGGCTTGGGGCCGATTAGAAGGGTTGTATGATGTATACAAATGCATGTTTTCATGAAAATCGACGCATAGCGCATGTTTTACCATATTTTACAGTTGGCCAAATGCGAGAGCATTCGTTTTGTTCTTTTTAACTCAGGTTTTACTGACTCTGGAAAGGTTTTGAGTCCTGTTTCGCGAGAATATTGGTCAGAGGGAGAATATTTAGCTATATATCGGTGAGATGTGGTGTTGAGCCCCATCCTGGCTCCTCCACAGCGGAAATACTAAGCACAAATGTTCAGTATGTCGTCTTAGAGCGGCTTTCAAGGCTTGTGGCGTCGGAGTGCGTTCGTTGCGCGTGTGTAGCCTATAAGCAGTAATTAACCTTCGCCACACTCTTTACCGTCACGCAAACGGGCGGCGTTCGTTTCAGTCCGCACTGTAGCGCAGTGCGGAAAGTAAATCATTTAGCTCCATGATTTAACAACTCAGGCGAAGCATTCCCACCACCCCCCCCAAAAAAAGCTCAAATTTTGTCAAATATGCATGACATGCGTTGCCTTCTTACCACAAAAGATGAAAATCACTGCACATATTCAGAGCGTTTAGTCAATATTTGGAAGATTTTTGGTGCACAGTTGCATGCATGTTTCGGTAGTGTTTAGTGCGTATTTATCCGCGCTGTAAATATTATAATTTTTAATGACAATTGCAGGAAAAGCTATGTTCTCAGTGCGTACAACGGCTTTGGTCATCAAAATTAGTATTTTTGAAATTGGTACAACATGGCTTGACGCATGGCTTGATGAACGTTGAGAAGTTAAATAAGTGGTTCATTGCTTTCAGTGCTGCTTTGATGCTCTGCCATTCACCATACTTCGACGGAATACCAAACTATACAACTACTCTGTGTGGTATTACACGCTCCTTTCACAAAACTTGAACAGTACTACACAGTACAAGGGAAAAGGACAACGAATACAATTTGTGGCTTTACGTCTCGAGAGAACCATGATGGTGAGCGATCGTCTGTGGTTTGACGTTGCACCTGTGAGCGTTCCTCAACTTTCCCTAAAATCCAGTATTTCCCACTCCTTTTCAGTGATAACTCAAAAGGAGTGCATTAAAATTTCCTGAATGTATTGCAAATACATGCAGCATTGAACAGGAACTCTCCCATTTCTAATTGTGTTCATGCTTTCAGTTACACTATTTGCACTATATGCAGGAATACGCAAGCATATATTACACTGATAGTATCACCACAGTGCACTAGCAGAGAAGTATGCTGTGTCTACTACACTCTATATACTTAACTCGACACTTGTTCGTTTGCTGCAATTGGTTAACAAACTAGAAGAAAAGTCTGCCTCTTTGCAAACGTTAGAGACGTACCATGATCCTTTTTGCCATATGATGAAATAAATACCTACAATAACGTCGTGAAGGAGCAGCCTGATAATGTAGTTTTTTTTTTTAAATTCCGTGTTAGCGCCGCGAAGCAACTGTTGCTATGAGTACACACATGGACAGATAGGAAGGGGACAGCATGGAGGAGTACGGGGGCAGGAGGTAGCGTGCGTCGATGATCTCCGCTCTACGTTTCTCTTGCATAGTGGTCTTGTGTTGCTCTCCTGTTGGTGGCTTCCTTGAGCTGAGTTCGCTTTTATGCGATGGAGGCAACATTTCCTTGAGTTTGAGGAACGAAGCAAATACAGAAAACAGATACGAATACGACGAGTCTCCTCGTGTTAGTGTCTGTCTGTGTTTTCTTCGTGTTTTCTGTGTTCCCCTGAGCTTTCTTTGTGTTTACTGTGTTCCTCCTGTATTTTCTTGTTTAGTACTATTGTCTGTCTGTGTTTTCTTCGTGTTTTCTTTGTTCCGCCTGTGAATTCTTCGTGTGTTTTTTTGTGTGTTCTTCCTGTGTGTTTTTTTCTTGCAGTTTGTTGCAAAGTATTTTCCCTTCTTTTCTATCCTGTCCTCTCGTAGGGCAAAGTAAAAGTACCGACTACATAGCTTCAAATATTATTCTTTTTTTTTTTTTTTTACAAATGAATTTGAGTAATGCGTGATGAAACCTTCGTGAAATGACATTACTTTGGTGTGAACTTGGCGTAACATGTGAACAGGGCCTCACCAGGACTACTTGAGAGAAGTACCGACTAAACAGATACAATTGCATACACGCAGGCAAGCTAGTGGACATGACCCATGAAGACCCATTCAGATCCACATGATCGAAATTTTGAGCTTGTGTGTGTCACGCGTCTTGTTCTTGTTGTACCCAAGCTCAGGCTTTCGTCGCCGCGGATTATGCAGCCTGCCTACACTCTAAGAACAAAAAAAAAAAAAAAAAAAGGCCATTTCCAAGAACGACAGTGCTTCTGCCATTTGGGGTCAATCCACGCGCGCCTTCTCCTCCGCGCGTAGAAGCAGTGCATGACGTCCCTTTCCTTTGCTTCTCTCTCTCACGCATGCTCTATGAAAACAAAAAAGTAGAATTTCCTACCCAAGCTGATAGAACGACAGTTTCCACTATCTAGTTTGTTTCTGCTCTGCAGTTATACCCAAAAGGTAAAATTGGTTTGAGAAGAAATGTGGTTGCAATACAGCTCTACCGGGATGGGTGGAAAATGATTGTTTTCTTTTTTTTTTTCTTAGAGTGTAGCGTTGAACCGGCAGAAATACGGTGCCTTATGGGAAGTGCTAAAAACCTGCGACACAGAACATCTCCGGTTTAATCCCATCGTTGACGTTTCCGTACGTGGTGAAGACACAAATATACAGTATTAAAACGTGCTCAACGTATCTCGCTTGAGAGAAACTTTATAAACCTTGTTCTTCCTCATTACAGTGCGCGCTAGTCCCTGGAGCGGTGTCTTCCTTTCGGCGCTTTATCCCCCAAGGAACAAACTCGCCCAACCAAATGTCAATCCTACCTTGTACACCTCTTGTCCTTTTTACAACCTTGACGTCGATGATTGTGTTTTTTGTGTTATCATCTTGTCGTATGTTGCGGTATGAATATTTAAAACAATCTGCAGTCATCTCCACGACGTGGTTCAAACTAAAGCTTGTAGTCTCGTTCCCAGGGGGTCGTAAAGACAAGCGGAGATCGATCCGCCTCGTGATCATTACGGCGTTCCTCCAGGAAATGAGGTTCTGTGAGCCCGTACAAGCAGGATTTTACATACCGTATTTTCACACGTATTAGCCGCACCGCAGATAAGCCGCAGGACTCGTTTTTAGATACATTTTGAAAATGTTTTTGCAGATAAGCCGCGGGTAATACGACGCGACTGCTTTGTGCGCTAAACCAGTGATGCACAAACAAAATCAATAGAGACTCTCAACGCTCGTCGACGCCGTACTACCTGCCAGCTGCCCTGTTCCCGTACTGGTCCGCGACGTCGACGACTTTTAGTTTGAAGCCGCTGTCGTAGCTGTGCCTCCGCGTTGGACCCATGCCTTACCTCTAACTGCCGTGCTCGTGCCCACGAATGCTGCTGCTCAGGTCAAAGGAGAACTGACGCTTAGCTGACTACGTTTTATCCCGATGTCAGGTGTATTGAACCCTTCCTGTGGGTCTGCCGACAAAGGAGACCGTAGGGAAGGCCATAAACCTTGTGGTCCACATTCCGGTGTCGGCATGATGTATAACAAAGGAGGTCAGTTCTAGTGTTCTACTAAGATCGGATTGTGCCCTTGTTGCGTGTTTTTTGTGGATTGACGAGTTAGTGGTGTTCCAGGAGAGATTAATCACTGTCACCCCTTTTGTTAAAGCTGCGTGGGGGAATGTATTCGGAAGGTCAGTCCACTCGAATGTGGACCCGCCCCTGTTCGGTATTGTTCGTGCACTGGCAGGGCGGTCCTGATCCGAAAAACATGAGGCACTGTCGGCCCTTTCGTTTAATCCAGGGTATGGGGAAAATACCAGGGAAAAATAGCCATCAGATAAGCCGCACCCGTGGATAAGCCGCAGAGGGTCCGCGAAAAAAAATCGCGCATAAGCCGCGGCTAATACGCGTGAAAATAGGTAAATAAGTCTCGCAGGTACAGCGCAGCTTGCCATATGACGATCCATAGACAAAGGGACGCGCTTTCGGTCACATGCGGAAGAATGAAAAATGGATTTTTGGATCATGTAATGTTGAAAACGACACGACATGAGATAGCAGAGAGTGTTTGGACTCTCTAAAACAGAGCTCCACCGCATAGCACGCTCCTAGCAAACCATCATCCCGAATGGCGACGTTCTCTCTCTTGGTTTGATGAAAACGGTGGCGTACGCTCCCCGTTTTCAGCAAATCAGGAGAAAGGTCGATGTCACTCGGGACGATGAATGGCCAGTAGCGCGCTATGCGATGAAGTTCATTTTTAACTCTAGTAACTCTAGTGCACCTCTCATCTACAGTGCACCCCGTCCCATGCGTATCTTTCATCCTTTTTCTTTTTTTGTAACAATCGTTACGAGGCCCACTTGAGTGCGGCCAGCAACGGCAAGCTACTTCGACCTCTCCTCCCCCCTGTTATTTTTAAAAGTGTAGATCGTTGATAACACGGCTTTCCAAATACCGTATCTCCCGCACATAATCAATCGACAAGATTCTGAGTCGTGCACTGTGCCATATGGATTCCGGTATGTGCGCTAACTTCACGGTAACATCATCAATGGTTTACTAACATATCTAGTGGTGGCTAAGGAATTAGTGAGAACTTACGGCAGCTGAGAAGGATTGGGTTAGGGTGGGATCTATTTATTTAGGCAGGAAAAGTCACCCAGAAAGGACGGCTCGCTATTCTTTGTTAAATAATTCCTTAGTGCGTATTCCTGGGTAGTTAACAGTAAGACGATGTGGGGTCGGAGGTCAGAGGTCTTCCGGCGTCCCACATACGATGTCACAGGCTGCTGAGGAGACCGCTATCACGCACGTAGTGGGGAGGCTCCGCGGCTACACCATTGCCCCGTGTGCTAAGTAGTGTTGGGAGAGAGATGGAGTATCCGGGGTGGTCAGGCGATACTTGAGCTTATCGCGAAAGTATCTGGAACGCACTCAAGAAGAAGGTGTAGAATGTCTGCCTCAACGTTGAAGGTAGAACATAAGGGCGTCGCTTGCTTGTCCATCTTGAACAGCAGTGACGGAGTGCGGGCGACATATGACAGATTCTTCCCTCCTTGAGACACGACTGCAGAGACTGTACTCCATCGTTGGGTCAATGGACCTCAATAATCGGCTGGTCCTGACAGCGTCCTTGACAAACAGTTTCGTGTTGACTGTAAGAAAGCGGTGTAGCTGCAGTTGGCAGGCGGATGTTGAGTGTATTCCACCAACCGGCTCTATAGCACGTTTCGCAGCGGCGTCAGCGGGAGTATTGCCGAAGATGGGTTCGGAAGCCATTGAAACCATACAGTGTGTCCCGAGGACAGGAGCTCATTGGATATTACGAGGGTCAGAAAATACACGTCGCAAACTATCGTGACAGAGTAAGATACCAGGATAGCTAGGGCCGCTTTGTTGTCAGTGAGTACCGTCCAGGCACTAGGCGGAAAAGCAGACATATGCTTCAAAGCAGCAAGAATAGCAAGCAGCTCAGATTCTACAGATGACGTTTCATAGGGAAGTAGAGACGCATGCTCGAAGTCGTCGCTAGGGACATAGTACGCCGCCGTCGACGAACCTTCCCGCACTGACCCATCAGTGTACACCTCTGTTTTATGGCTATGGAAGGCATGAATGTGGTCCAGGGCAAGTTGACATGCAGCGACAGCTGGTATGCTGTTTTTGCTAGCAGTGCCAGGGACAGACTCATGTATGATGGGCTGATTTAGCGTCCACGCCGGTGGCCGGTACGCTGCAGAGGTGGCACTGTGAGAGATGTATCTATTTAGACGAATCAGAGCACGACAGAACGCGGATGACGGGGAAGTCATACAGATATCTCGTAGATAATGATGGATATGTTCGCTGACGAATCGGGTGTAAGCACCAAGAGTTTCTTTGTCACGCAGAATGTGGGTTGGAGGATCTCGCGCCTCTTCCAAAAGGAAGGTCTCTGTAGTCTTGGGTACACCTAAGCAAAGGGTAGGCTTCTAGCTTTAGCACCGAGTAATGCCCTGTCCAGAAACAGTGAGCTCGTGCAACACTGGTACACTGTATCGTAAGGGACTGAGGGCCAACGAAGAGTGGACATGGCGTAGGTGAGCAGTGGATGGGCCACAGGATGATCCAAGCAGATGCCGGTTGACATTGATAAACTTGTTTGTGGTTGCACCAATCGCCCTAATTTGTCGTGCCCACGTGAGCCCGCGGTCAATTATCGCACCAAGATAGCGGACGTGGCACACAAACTGCAGAGCACAGCCCTATATTAAGTATTTGTGAAAAGAGTGACACGTAAATGCCATCGTTATTGTCTTACTTGGCGAAATAAAGAGACCTTGTTCCGCGAGATAGGACACTGTGGTGTCCAGGCCGTGCAGCAAACGACGCGAAGGTGTCCTTTGTAATGTACCCCTAATGGAAAGGAGTTAAAACGCAACCGTGTGTTACTGAGAAAGCAAGATCGAAGCTGAACTCACACATATTTCAGTTGCTGCACTATTGATTGCGCTTCGAAAATTTGTCTTTCAGTCGTGGTTTTCAAAGACGCTCTAATCTTAGTACGAGCAGAATTTCGAGTCCACCCACATTTCTTGACATGACTAATAGGTCACTGTGTGTGCCACTGGAGATATTGTTTTTCTCTGCTTTCTTTGCTGTTCATCAATGTTTCGACCAGCCTGTGTAATATTAACTGTGTTGCACGACAACGTAACCTAGTATGAGCGCTCATTACACGCACCCCGTATTTAACGTCCCTCACGGAAGACGAAGACGGGTAGAAATCCAGCGAATCCGGCAGGGAAGTATAAAGGGAGTTGCCTCAGGACGGGAGCTGCCAATATTTCGAACAGAGTCTGTTCTTCTGTGCACCGTCCCCATCATTGGCATGGTATTTAATGGGTTAGCTATGACATGTTAAAGGTTCATGCGAATTGTGGGCCAACAGCCTGGGGGGAAGAAAGGGGCCGTACAGGCTTTTACGGCTGGAGTGAATGGCCGCTTTGTTAGAGTGAGGAGGGGATTATGTGAATGAAGTGATCTTAGCTGATCCAGACCGCTTACAAAAGTTCACGAACAAGAGGACGAAACGGGACAACAGGCAGGAATTGGCGAGCATTCCGGAAGATAACGAGGTTAGTGGTTACCTGGGGAAATTTTCAGAGCAAGCGACCAAGTTGCAGCACGCCAATATTGGTCCAATATTGGACCCATATGGGCTGCCAATATTACCAATATTGATCCAATATGGGCTGTCAATATGGGACCATTATGCGGAGTGCGATTAGGTTTCATATCCTTCAAATGCCCATTTCCACCGACGTCCCAAATCAACCAAATGCTCATTTCATCCGAAAAAATCTTCGGAGGTTCTGGGCTTTCGGTTTATCTGGACACGCGGGTGGCAGTGTCCCATATCCCCCAAATGCTCTTTTCATCCGAGCGCCCAGAACCACCGAAAGCTGGATACTTGAAAGGACACGCTTCCCCCGTTTGCCAGGGAGAGGTGGAAGGGTGAGAGGTTCTTGGGTGTGCGAGAATCCAATGTACTTCCTGCAACTGACGCAGACGTCAAGTTTGCCAAGGAAAGGTATTGCTGATGTCGATCGCGTTCAAGAAGTATTCCGATCCGAACAGAGAGATAGTTTCCATGGGAGTGACTGGGGTCCAGGCACTGTGTAGGTCATGATAGTGGAAAACGAATAGTAACAAAACGCCCACGGCACAGGTCCCGAAAAATGGTACGAAAATGACCTCCTCCTTTACTTTTCTTTGATGCATTCTCTTAATACAGTTCGAACGTTCAGAAAACACTCTATATTAACCGGCTGCAACAACCTCTAGAAAAAGCTTGCAAACAGTATGAATGCATGAACCACCATATCGTCTGAACTGTAAATCTCTTCAGAAGGCGCTGGAAGTTTGTGTGTTTTCCGCGGTCCCGCTATATTTTCCAGCCGCAGCACATACCATTAGCACCATGTTCTTTTTCCGTGCCTCATGACGCGGACCTCCATGAGCTTCCGAAGATAGTGCTTCTCCCGTCAGCAACGTGCATGCGAATAAAATTCATTTTCGAAATATCTCTCTGTTCATATCACTTCTTGAATGCGAGCTCATTTGTACACACCGAGTGTCATGTCATTTCTACCCACCCAAGCTCAGGTTTCTTTAATATAGATTCCGTACATCAGCTCTCATTATTATATCAATCATATCTGTTATATCTCGCGGAGATCCTGATGCTAGTTCTCTAAGGAGAATTATTAAGCACGGGAAGAAAAGAAACTGTAGAAGTACGGACTGCATACATCACGTTACAGATCGTTAACAGATCATTTCGAGCACCGCATGAGCAGCACCCAGGGACCCACGTGACGGCTAGGGTCACGTGACCCTCTCTGGTGAGTTGCAGGAAGTACAGTTCGAGGCAGAGTTAACTGGAACGCGAACTCCGAATCGGGAAGAGAGCCACACTAGCTGCGCTTAGGAGAAATACAGGGAAAAAATGTTTCGACTGTCCTACTTATGGCGTACTCGGCTGGTCATTTTATGGCCACATGGCCTAGCGCTCGCAAATTGCTAGGTTGGCTCCCGAGCCGGATCACGTGACAGTTGCCACCCGAGCATGAGTGCCAGGGATCTAGCGGTTTTAGGATTAAGATCAGACTCGCCTCATCCCTTTTGAATCAGGGCAGAGTTCGTACACTTGGATCAAGCTGGGGGCATCGCGGTCGCCCGTCTTCGGGTTCCGTCGCCTGCCAAATTACATGAACTTCGACGTGCGGGCCAATGAGGGCACTCGTCACCGCTGCAGTGCGGATTTGACAACACCGGATATAGTTTGGCAACCCGCTGTTCGATCGTTTCGAGACCGTGCAAAAAAAGTGCTAGCTGGCAAATAACGGGCGCTCGGAAAGCGCCACGCGAACATGCGAGATTGCTTTGTTTCGACCAAGCGAACATGACTGCTCGAAATCTGAAAAAAAAAAAAAAAAAGAAGTTGCCACGAAACGACCACCCGAATTCGCCATAATGCTGCGAGGGTGTCCGCCTTGGCATGAGTTGTGGACTCGGCATTACCTTCAACTGTGGTTATCGTCGCGACGTTTGTTTGAGTTTGAGGCGATTATGTAAAGGTGTTTGCTGACCGGTATCACGCGGATGCGATGCCGTTATCTCATTAACACACAAAGGTGGACACCAAATCCAATAAATTTTTCACTAGACTCCGTGCATCCTCATATGTTCCATCACAAATCTAAAAATGCCCCACTGAGCGAACGCGACCACCTTCGCGTGTATCAAATCAATGAGATAAAGTCATCCCATCCGCGCGATATCAATCTGTCGATATCGATATGCTGTCGAAACACTATTTGCCTTTATTTCTCGTAAGAGCCGCTAGGGTTGCTCTCTCCCCGGCTTTAGTTCCGCCAGTCGAAGTGGCGTTCCCGTTAACTCTGCTTTGAGCTGTACAGTGGATTCCCGCACACTTATGATCCGCTCACCCTTCCTCCTTTCCCTGTTAAACGGGGGAAGCGTGTCCTTTCAAGTATCCCGCTTTCGGTGGTTCTGGGCGCTCGGATGAAAAGAGCATTTGGGGGATATTGGTCACTACCACCCTCGTGCCCAGAACAACCGAGAGCCCAAAACCTCCGAATATTTTTTTTTTTTTTTTTTTGAAATGAGGTTTTGGTTGATTTGGGACGTCGGTGGAACTGGGAGTTTGGAGGAAATGAGCTGCTACCGCTGAGTGCAACCAGGCTCCATATTGGACCAATATGGGCTGCCCATATTGGCAAGCCCATTTTGCCCATATTGCGCCAATATTTTCGTGCTAACGCCAACGGGTTGTCCTTATAATAATAAAGCATTATCCCGTTTTTCACGTGATTTCGCTCAAACGACCACGCTCTTAGTCGGCTCGACCGATTCGCATTGGCATCGTGAAGCAAGATGGCGGCTGCTTCCAGCAAGTGGAAAGTTGAGTTGTTGAGTTCTAGCGAACATTATAATGGGATTCGCACGTATGTTGACTGCTTCGAACAGTGTGTATCATCTGCGGGAAGTCTGAATGTAACGACGTATTGAATTGGGCATTTCACGCGCTTCAACGTTCAATCTTGCCGTACAGCTTGGGCATTTGTCCAACGCGGGTACGTACCATTTTCTGCATTTGCAGTCAATATGGGGTGTACACGTGCAATATGAGGCCCATATTGCCCAGTTTGAGCAAATATGGGGGAAAACTTTGCGAAACGGGTCCCATATTGACCAGTGACCACCCAATATCGCCCCTAATACCGTATGCTGCTTGAGAATTTGTTTGTTTGTAATATATAGGTTCGTAATACACAGTTGTGGCATGCAATAAAGAAAGTAAAAAATAGTGTCCGTGCAGAACATAACTGATGATAAAGGGGATAGAACACAAGCAAAAGGGTATGGGCGTATTTTATTTGTGAACTGTTTCTAGGGTGCCTTGTGGTTTGTTGATACCGAACGAGTGAAGGGCCTGTATATGAATTTGTATATGAGATAAGATTCCCTGTCACGTCTGCCACGTGTGGACCTGAACCGCTTTCTAGAATATATAGTTTATTCCAGAGTTCGAGGTAACACGTTACTGTAACTGAGTTCCTTTTTTTGGTAATTTTTAACTTAACTCGTACTTTTGCGCCGTTGCAACTTTCAGAGGAACTCGTTCCTGTTTCAGGGAACTTTGCCAAAGTAACTTAAGTTAAGTTCCAGGTTACTTTTAACTTGCTTTTCACTCACGTCCACACATTTTCTTGCTTTCTCTCTTGCTTTCTCTCTGCCTGGGGGGGGGGGGGGCAGACCCCCCCAATATGTAGAACCTAACCTAGACTAACCTCACTAAAGTGAGGGGGAGATTTAGCCCAAGTCAACGACCCTCTCTTGCGAGATGGCAAGTTTCGACTCCGTTAGGCTTAGCAGTCCCGTGTTTCCCCTGCGCTAAAAGTGAATCAGATGGGGTTGTTGAAATGCATATAAAAAAGTTCTAGTCCACAGAATTTTATAATTCTTTCGTTTTATATTTCTTTTATAATTCTCTCTTAACATTTCTAGATTCAGTATATGACCTTCTTCCACTTCTCTTATTTACCTTCCTAACTCATTCACTAAGTTTTAAAAACGAGTGGTCCCGATACGGAACTACACCCTAAAATACCGTTGGTTTGCACGCATCGGGCCATAACCTCGTATTGCTGGGCAGTTGTTCGAGCACTGCGAGAACCACGCGACGACGGCATGTTTGCTGCCTTCCAAAGAATAGTCGAAAAACTGAAGAAGTGAAGTGACGGAAATGACGTTGATGCGCTCGCGCCCCAGGCGTAGTCAGCTAATATCACGTGCACGGCCGTAACGATACCGACAGCTTAACGACATCGGTTGACGAAGAAATGCGATTGCGCCATGCGATTGCGATTGCGCCAATCGTCGTTACGTTTGTTCTGTTCGGTAGCCTCCTGCTTCACTTGCCGTGTTAAGGACGGAGAAGAGGATGAGAAGGGCCGCGCGCATCGCTCGGGTTCTGTACCTTCCCCCATTTCGGTATGCAGCAGAGTATGTTTCGTCGAAGTTGTGGTCAGAGATTACGCCACTGTCCCGTTGACGAAGCGAGCACGAAATATGCCCCGTGAAGCCCGTCTCGCGCTAGTTTTAACGATCGCCGTTGCTCTCGTTAGCTCGTGAGGTGGACTTGCGATTAAGCCCCCAGGAACGTTAAAGTGTTCGGCGACTGCTTTGGGGAGTTTGTCGGTAGTGTCGGTTCTGTGTACGGAAAGGCGGTTGTTCATTTGTTGGCCGGTTTCACCAATGTATTGCATACAGCAGTCTCCCCATTCAATACAGTATATGACAGTGGAGCTTGTGCTTATGAATGCGTGGTTGACATAGTGGCTGTAATTGCTCGCAGTGCTTTTCATGGCGTTAGCGTGTTGAACGTGCTTACATATTTTGCAGCGCGGGAGGCTGCAGGGGCGTGTTCCAGTGTACTGGATGTTCATTTTGCTGATTTTGACGTTGACGAAGGAGTCTGCTCGGTTTTTTGCTCGTCGGTATGTCACCTGTATTGGATGGGTGAATATATTTCTAAGCCGGTCATTGCTTTGGAGGAGCGGCTCGTGTTTCCGTAGAATGGCTTTGATGTTTGGCAGTGCGTTGGAACATCGAAGATATTCCAACGCACTTCCAAACTGTGTTATGTTACGCATGACCACCATTTTCTACTTTCTTTATTGCATGCCACAACTGTGTATCGTACCATATATATCGTACAAAAAAATAGAAAAAGAAGCTAGCTCTGGCTCTGGAAATTTCTCCTGCCTGTTTGTCCTGTTTCACCCCCTTGTTCGTGAACCTCCCATTTCTGTAACCGGTCTGGAGGTAAGATCATTTCATTCACATAACCCTCCCCCCCCCACTCACACAGACACACTAACAAAGCGGCTATTCACTCCGGGCGTAAAAGCGTGTACGAACCTTCCCCCGGGCTGTTGACCCCCAATTCGCATGACCCTTTAACATGTCATACCTAGAGTCACTACATAAGCTTCACTTCATAGTCTCGACACTGAGGTTCAAGGCAGAGTAGGAGCGTCATCTTGTTTCCGCACCACAGCGGTACCATGCCGACTTGAGGATCAAAGACGGCTAACATAATGCTCCCTGTGGGATAGAGGAGCGTGTGTGATTGTCGTGCCGTAATCCATGTATTGTCAACTGGAGCGTCCCGAGGATGTCAAGGTGAGCTCAAGGCCAGACCTTGTACAACAATATTGTACTTCTGTTCATTCGACATCGTTGCAAGAACTGGTAGAAGAAAATAATTGCGTAGCCGTGGTAGTGGAACACATCATGTGATAAGATTTTCTATGTACTTTCCATCTCAATAGTTAGGTGTAATTTTAATACATCCGTAATGAATCGTGCGAATAGACCGCTTGTATATGATAATTTGATCTCACTCCTTTCTTGATGAATGCAATGCCCATTGCAATGATTACAATTACATCTGGTTTAGTGTATTTCAATTCTTCATTAGCAAACACCAAAAACTCCGCCATCAATCCCAGTGGCCCTTCCGATGTTGATGTGCAGATATTTTTATAACTATTGAAGATTCGGCATACAAATTATTGCACCTTCAATTCTGTAGTTTGTACCATATCTCCGAATACGACCATGTCTAGGACGTATTGAAATGCAGTGATAATGGAATCGTTTCGCGACTCTTTCTTTTCGAAGCAGTTTTCAATCACATCTTCCCATGGCTTATGGTAATGAGTACCAAATCCGTCCATCTCTTCAATGTAGAGCAATTGTGTGTTCTGCTTTCGAGTGTGCCTCTACACTTAATTAAAAGCATATCTATACTCATTTTATTGTTTAAAAATTTATTAGGCTATCTGGTTTAGAATGTTATTAATGCCCACCTGCCACGAGAATTATGGAAACTGATTTACAAAAAGATGTGATGAGTAATAAAAAACGTGTGCTTTCAATGATTCTATGTACAAGACCGCGCTGGAATCCTCCCTTCCCTAACTTGATGTTGGGGTTGGGGTCGCCGGCTTTCATCACTCACTTTATCGTTTGCATCCACTAGTTCATCTTGTTTATTCGTTGAAAATGACATGTTTGTGTACAGATTCTGTGGTGTATCCACGCTGCTTGCTTAGAAATGATTTGTCTGAATTAATTATTGTTTTGACTTTGTTTCAGGTATTCAGCCGATTGATATTCTATGAGTTGGAAAGTTACTGCCGGAAATAATTATTGTATTGTATTTGTTTCAATACTCATTTGTTTTAATAATTTGTTCACTCGATTGACATTAGTAAAAACAATCTCTGAAATGGGAATGCCTCATAGTTGTTTTCCAAGAAACAGTTATTCATTATAGTTACTGCAGAGCTGCTCGGGAAGTGATTAGTTGCACTTAAGTTGCTACTGAATACTCATGCAGGTGCTAGCACATGGAAAAAGGGCACTGCTCACACTCTTTTCAAATAGTAGACACAATTTCTCAGTAAAGTTCATCATTCCGAGACTTTTGTATCAATGTCACATCAAATAATGTGCTCCGAAACTGTGAGATTGTGTGTGTTAATTAAGTGGAAAATATTTTGGTAGGTAATTTTTGCTCAATAAACTGTTCATTAGTAGCAACAGTACACAATGTCACGATATGAGAGATCATCTATCGTCCCGCAAGACCCATTAAAGATGACTTTAATGTTGTGTTTCAACACAACATATCGAACTCATAGCCATGCATCGTCCTGCATGGCTATGAATCATACTAAAATACAGGTACAGAGTTATTGTAAATGAGAAAGCTGTGTTAAAGAGGTACCTCCAGTTAGTATATTGGTACTTGAAACCTGCGGCATTAGGTAGTGCCAGAGGTACTAGGTTCTGTTGGGTAGGCCTGCAAGGTCCTGTTCACTGCTCAAGCTGGGATGATCATCCTCTTGTTTTTCCCAAAAGTGTGCCAAACCCGCCTTGCAAATTGGCGATACACAGTGTATATGTATTGTCTACACAGAAGCATATGGTGGTGGTGGTGGTGGTGGCATATAAAATATAGTTAGGCAAATAGGTAACCAGTCACAGTACAGGGTGTGTGCAGATAAACTCCAGTGGCATTTCAACCTGTACCTAAGAGCCACTGCAGTTATCTGCCCACATTCTGTATATTGAACTACACATATTGTATTTTTAGAAACCAAAATTTCACTTTCACTCCATTTGACTGAATCAAATCAAATCACTAAAAACCAAAGCGCAGGGCCAAACATAAAAGGTGACTCAAGGCACAGCACACTGTCAACCACATAACTTTAGCTGCCTATATTGCCTTTACCCAGTTCGGAGTTGTGCAGCGGTTTTCTGTTGATCTGCACTGGAGTCTTCAGTGGCCTTAATGCAGGGCTACACCGAGTTCGAGCGCCGAAATTTTAACATCGTTCGAGAACACACGTGATTTGCTTGAGAATAAGGGGCTCTTATAGGTTCGCGCTGCCGACGCAGGTCAAAATATGAGGAGTGTCGTGTTGAGGCATAGAAGCCGGAAATCTTCGTGGGTTGTAATGCACTCGTACTGGAGTTCTTCGGGAGTGCTTCCGAGCTCCTCGCAGTACGAGCTTTCCATAACCGGTACCATAAACAAGTGCGCATTAAAAATGAGAACACGAAGGACGTTTATACGTTCGATCGTAATGTGCGCTGAAAACGTCATCACCTACCAGTCGGTCAAAGACAGGCGTCTGATGGTGTTTGTTTCTTCTGTGCATGATGTTCGTGGCGCTTTGACTTCGGCTTGCATTCGCGGCATCGGTGATGTTTCGGAAGCCATACTCTCGAACTGTTCAGCACGCAGAATTTCCTTCACGATCGCAGACATTCAGAGAAAAGTTCCGGGCTCGAAGTCTCCGCATTGCTTGCTTCAACGTCCATTTTCAAGATCGCTTTCCGGATGCCGCTCTCACTAACTCCCTAACAACAGAATTTCTTATCCGGGCGCCCAATGAACGTCAGACTCATCTCCGCGTCACACACACGGAAATTGGTAGAACACCAGCACCAACAACATAGATGAATGGATGATAATGGTGATGTGGGATGTTTCCGTGCGTTGAGTGCAGGACCCTACCCCATTCGAAAAAGGTTCAGATGAAATGATGAAGATGGAAGGAAAACAAAAGAAACCCGTACAGTTCTTGAAGGAGGCCGGTGGCCCTCAGCAAGGAAAGAAAAGAAAAGCGCTAAGTGCACGGCACTGATGTGCAGGGTTACTCCATGGGCTGAGAGCTTTGCAGATGTTCAATGGCCTCTGATTCGGCAGTTCAAGTTGACAATATAAAGGCCCGTCGCTCGCATGCGTACTGGCTACAATCTTCTATAATGTGTTGGATTGTTGCCGAGAAAACCACACCTAACCGAACTTCAATAAAAACAACTTGCGGAAAACTTTCTTGGAAATTGCCGGAAATTCACTACAAAGAGGCTAGAGTTCGGCGCCGATTGCGCGAGTTGAGGGGGGGAATCCAAGCCGGTTTTCAGTTACCCGTTTGGCAAACTTCGCTGTCGTGCACAGCGAAAATATTTCACGTGTGGCTTGGAGGCGTATTATACCTTCGTATGCAAAGGAAATATTTGTCCACTTCTAGTCAGAGTCCGGGAAAACCGGAAGTTGATTTTTTTCCAATTGCCACGCATGCGGACATGATGTGTGGAAAGTATCAGCTCACAAAATAGTGTGGTTTTCGAGAAGCCCAAGAAAAACTACTCCTCTCAAGACATCCGGTTTCGTTTTTTCTCCCTCGCACGCTCCTTGCCCAAAGGATCCTCAATGTACGTCATCCGCCACGTGAGCATGACGTCCCCAATGGACAAAGTGGGGCGCAGGACTGCGCCGTTGCTGGGAATGCAGATACGTGTTTTCCTTTTTTCTTTTTTTTTCTTTTTTTTTTCTGTTAGTGTACTGAACTCTAGGCTGCGTCGTGATACCTGTGTTTACATTGACGCGATTCTGCATTTTACTCTGCATAAGGTGTGATTGCTACTCAAAAGCATCATAATGGGCAAATGCTAGCAAGCAACAACCAACTATGGCGCAAACAGGCATGCGCAAGTCACGTGCGGCTTTGCTCTTGTGCACGTCACGCGAGAGCTCGCTGCGGCATTTAATCAGGACCAACTGTGCCATAGAAAAAAAAAAGAACTATAAATC
The DNA here is from genome assembly GCF_037126465.1 of Ornithodoros turicata. Taxonomy (NCBI): domain Eukaryota; kingdom Metazoa; phylum Arthropoda; class Arachnida; order Ixodida; family Argasidae; genus Ornithodoros; species Ornithodoros turicata. Next base: position 4,784,208 of record NC_088202.1, on the reverse strand, counting down.
ATCCTATAAGATTTCTTCTTAAATGTTCTGCACGGTGGATGTGAGAAGTATTAGAAATCATAAGACGATGTTTCCCAGACAAATCTTTTCGACCGGACTGTCACTTTAAGGCCATTCAAATTCTTCAGAAAAGCCGACTAGCATCCCCAGCCGTTTAACAGCCGTTTAGACTGTCAATCACTCACATTCCGACCACGAAGTAAAGAGCACAGATGAATTGCATATAATTATTGCATATAATATAATGATGAATTGCATTTATTTGGCACAATGTACACACGTTTTAAGTGATTGCTTATAGACAATTACATCTCAGCGGTGTGCAGCGATGTGCAGCAGCCTCAGAACTACTGCTGGCACGCGTGTTCAGCGTTTCCAGAGCAATTCGTGTTGAAGAAAAAGCAGTGTGTTCTTAGAAATCCGGCTGTCCTCGATTGCAAGCACATAGTTCACAGATGTAGGGCATTCTATGGCATCAGAGACTTTTGGTATGTTTGTGGCAGCAAACTCCTTCAGCTTGAATATCAAATGATGGCGAATCCAAGAGCTCCTTTCCTGGGGACGTGCGGATCACAAGGGAGGGCTGCGGCTGATCTGCGTCCTGCGTTGACATGAAATAACGTGGTATTAAGGATTGTGTGTAAAGCAGCTCAAATATAAGAATATCATTTTCTCCCACTGAAGGTGTACGCGCTAATCTGAAGTGTTACCTTATCGATTACGGAGAGCCCACTTGCGTCTCCTTTCAGTAAATGTTGAAGACACAAGAAAGCACAAAGCTGCCGTGCGTCTGCAATATGAAAAGAAAGTTTTCAACCAAGTCTCGCAAATATTTGCGGTGCTTACCTTCAACTTTTTTTTGCGATTACCTATAGGAGTAATTGATGCGATGCGTTCCAGGCTGCTTAGCTATACTGCAGCAGTACTCCGTAACCGAGCTTCCTGAAGAAATGCCGTACTAATCTTGGCCCAGTGCTCCTCAACGTGATCCCTTTCAGCTGTGTAATTTCTGGGGGAGAGCTCTTAGAGAGAGAAAAAGATATAAAAAAAGCATCAAACGCTCCGAAAGATCAAGTTTCGCAACGTACAGTGCGTGAGTTAAGTATTTACCATAGCAGTGAGTGACAAGGCGGGATACTCCTCCAAGGCATCCCTAGCACTTTTGCCTTTCGAAGTCGCTACTCTGAAGGCACACGCGCGACGCATTACTCAAGCAGAGGCTCCGTATCAGGGCTTTTCTTCGGACAGTCTGTCTTCATAACTTCAACGTGCGCCATTACACTTTCTCTATCCTGCCTGCGAGTGCGCCACAGCCTGCGGAGTGAGCATGCGTAACGCCATCAGCACATTTCTCTTCCCCAAAAGATTATTCGTGCATTTGAGTTAACAACATATCGGTGTACTTATTAGCTTGAAGTTTGGAATCAATACTACGGTAAGCAGGCGTCAATTGACGACATTTGGTTGCACGTGTTATGTTTACCTGGTGCCACGACCCAGTAAACCAGAAATATCCCAGGTACGTCCCACAAAGGTCGCACACGTCGCATATGTCTGCCACGTCTATGCGACGTTGCCTGTAGGTCCACAATGTGACTTCGAAAAGCGTCTTACTTTCTATATCACATTATACGCGTTAGCTTCAGTTAAAAACACGATACTTGCCAGGATGGTGTGTCAGGAACGTTCGCAGGCATACGCTGACGTCGTTTGCAGACTCGCAAGTTAACTGCAAAGATGTTGTCACCGTTGCAAACGTGAGACGCCACGCTACACTTGATGGACGTACTCCAACAATTTGTATTTCAGTATATGCTCGTTCTGGTCTCTCGTGAAATCCGCATACGCGGTGGAGGGCCAACAAGGGAGCTTGCATCTCATATGGTGAAAGGCGAAAGCACATTTAATAACATGCAGTCTGCATTCGTCTTGGATTATGGCCGAAAGGTCGCTGGGTAGCCATCCTGAAGTGGGATGTGCTGACAAAAGTAGATGCCTTTTGTTTAATTAGTGTGTGCAGCATTCATTTGCTACAGCAGTCAAACTACTATGAATTACAAATTGATTCAAAACAAAAATAGCAATAATTTTAAAATATCCCAAGAGCATCCAAATATCCAAAATAGATGTCTATGCGACGGTTCTGGGAAGTGAAAAGAGTAGGAATCTTGCAGTCGCATCCCAAGCAGCACAGAGGACCGGGAAAAGGTTGGGAAGGCAACGGGGCTACTGGTTCTGCAAAGGCCGGTATCAAATGCAGGAACCCGAGGCTATGCCGATAGTATCCCACTACCAAGAGAAAGGAGAAATGCGAGAGGGAAACATTGTGAGGTTGCTCCCCGAAAAATCCCCGATAGTCACCCGATTCGTGATCGTGGTAGATGTTAAAAAAAAAGAGCAAAATCGTAGGATTTCACCCCGTTCATTCCGCGACACCATGCCGATTGCATATCACTAGGCCGCGCCTCATACGGAGAAGGCAAGTGCACTTTTAGGACATCCAAGCTTACCATGCGGAGGCTGATGCAATGCAGAACCATGAAAGCGCCACGACGGCTACAAATTCAAACGGCGAGACGCGAGAGTAGAGAGGGTGAGAGGCGAGAGCGACAGGTGATAGTTGAGAGTTGGACGCGTTGCGGTGAGTTAGTTTTGTCTTCGGTTGCTGTAGCAAAGATCTTGTAACTTATGTGCAGTATTTGTGTGTGTTTTAGTGCGCTTTCTAAAGCAATGCGATGACAGTGGTCCCTGCACAACACATTGACGATTTCCTGGAAGAGTTTTACACAAGAAACGGATGGTGAAACGCGAACCGGACTGCACGTGGTGGTGCTTCTGATGTTTGAAGGTATGAGTGATGACCGTGATGTTTTGCGTACTATTAATTAGATATTTCATTTTAGAAACTTAGGAGGAACTCAAAGAGATACAGATTCCGAATGTATCGTGAAGAGGAAGGGGGTATATGTCGCAACCTGCATGGAAAACAGGAGTGTCATGTGTTGTCTTCTCTGAGAAAATAGAAGATGTGAGGTGGCCAATAAAACGTAAAGCTCCCTGTGGTCCGTGAGTACATCGCACAGTCAGGCATATGCTTTGTCTAGACACAGTGAGTGATCAGACTTATACTACGTAGTACGTATATATGGCGATGCGTTGATTACTCTTTCTGTTTAGTGTATCCTTTGAGCATAATAAACAGTATATTTACTTGAGCAATATGTGCATTTCCTCGTATTACTTTCGATTATGCATTCAGTGGTCCGGCCTTCGTTGCTTATACGCCAAGAAAACCTGAAGCATCATCATTCAGTGGTCCCAGCTGCCAAGTGGCCGGATGCCGGACCACTTGCAGAAGGGACCAATGGATCAATTCCATAGTTGCACTTCAGGTGAAACTGGTTCCACTTTCAACTGGTCCCAGTCACTAAATGGTCCCACATTCAAAATGGGACCTTTCCAATAAACCACTTTGAAGTGGTCCCACTCTAGATTCTTGCCTGACGATTTTACGCTACGCAATGATGATTCCTCATTCCCGAGCGCTACCATTTGCAAGTTTCATCTGTTTTAAAATGTTGGTTTTCTTGGTTGGGGTGTATGTTGTATGTCTTGTTGGTGGTATGTAAATGTTGGTTGTATTTTCTCAAAACGTGGTTTAAGTTTTGAGTTTTCGTGAGTGCTGATGCAGATGAGGTAATTGGGATGGCCGTTCGTGATGCAAACTTGCCTTACATCACCAGGAAAATTTCATAAACTGTACCAAACGTTACACATTGACGAGCATCCCAAGAAAATCTGGTTTGGGAGCAGATGATCGGTTGGATGTCATGAACCCAGAAATAGGATGTAGGCCTACTCTGATTAACCTTACCACCGCAGCGACTTTCAGTTTTACTTTGTGGGACAGCGTTGGCCTCGGTTAGATGCCGTTCTGATATTTTCTCCAAGTTTGAACTGTCCCAACTGCATTTGACTACTTGTACATTGTTCTCGTCGCGTGTCTTTTTACCTCTTTTATTGTGACTTTTTTTACTTTTGGTTATATTGCTGCAGTGAGTCTTCTTGGAGCCTGCAAGGGTGCTTCTTATACTATCCTTTTGACAAGCAAGTACCATTGAGTCCAGACGAGTGCTGCTTTGTAGCAGTTTTGGTAGGCTGGAAAATATGTAGTCACTTATAGTCAATCTGCTGCTCTTGTTTACCTAATAATAAATGAGAGTGTCACGTGAGCGTCTTGTTCTTTTTGGATGCAGAACACCTTCCGCACAGCCGTAGGAGGAAAGCTTTTTTCTGTGGTACGTTAAAAACTTGTAAAAATTGGGCAATTTTCAATCCAGCAAGCACTGCAGAAATAGTCAGTTTTCCTTTTATCGCTCGGTTCGGAAAGTGTACTTCGTTTGAAATAAAATATAGCCATAAAAGCGAAACATTAAAAATAAAAGCGGGTGAGGAGGAAGGGGAAGGTAGGCTCTTACTCAGTACCGGAAACCAGTTGGGTTCGCCCCGGGCTCCATATCAAGACCCATTTTGGTCCGATATGTTCCCGGTGTTGCAAAACCGGTACCGGTCTGATGTTGGGCCCCGGTACTACCGTATCTCATACCGCCGTCGGACCGAAGTTTCTGTGACGCGCTGTACTGCTTGGGATGGATGTACTTTCTACGTAAAAGGGCTCTCTGTGAAGCTCGCAAGGATATCCCAACATCTAATTTGCGATATCGCCAGGATGTACCTGGGATGTATATGGTTTGCTGGGGAATAACTGAAATGAATATATAAGAGAACGGAACAGTAGTAACATTGCTGTGGGCTAGACAAACACGAGTTCCCAACAAGTACGGCATAGCAGTAAGGCAGACAGTATAAGCAAGATGAACGGACAATGTGATGCCGGTTACTCCAAGGCACTAGCACGGCTGATGAGAAGGGACGTACAAGAGGTAGCGATGGTCAGGCAGGACAAGCTGAATGAGCGGCAAAAAGGGGAGAGAGAAGATGCATGCGGATTGAAAAACAAAGGAAAGCAAAAGAAAAGCAAATGACTGTCACGCACACTGTCCCACACAGACACATTCGCACAGTGGCCTTGCACTGTTTTTTATTGGAAGAAATATCGAAAAAAGGTGGCGCGGGGTGAGGAGAGAGGACCATACAAGAGCCCTTGTATTATAGTTCATCCATAGAGTATCATAGGTTCACCAATCACGTGAATGAGTACATGAGTTCCAGTACAACAACAAAGTATGATGATGGTGTGGGGCACTTCACCGTGATAGTACGGTACCCTACCTTGCTTATACGGTACAGTACATTAAGGTAAGACGATCGATGTAGAAAGTAATACAAAAGAGTCTCAGTACGGCCACAAAGTTCCTGTACAACTGCTGCCACTTACTGTGGATTTCTGGGTCCTTTGGTGGTTCCTTTGAATGCCAGGTTATATGCTTCAATCCCCCTTACGCTTCCGCCCACCATGTGTGCCATATTTTTATCTGTTTTTCGTCACAAGCGGATGTGAGTCCAAGGAAATCCTTTCCTTCTTCAACTTGTTGACGAGGTTCTCTTTCAGCGGGTACTGCAACCAAGCCACAACACTCAACCTACGAAGTAAACGACATACTTCCTTCTTTATTTGAGACACACAAATCAGAAGTGAAATATCTGCAAGGGATGGAATAACAGCTCCACAATATCGACCTTTTGTTGGGTGGTCACCTACAGCGCGTAGCCTTATGTTACTTACGCACCGGCCCGTTGTGTCACATAAGAAGTGGCATGAAGACTCCAACGCTCGCACCACGTCATCTAGCTGGGCACGTGTAGGAGTGCTCTATAAGCATAAAACTATGAAACAAGGGAAAGGGTGCAGGCTAGCTGGTATAGATCCATGAAGAAGACTGAAAGACACGGACACAGAAGACGACACACGTAGGTTCTCAGACACAGCAATAAATTTATTAGTTCATCTCAACTTAAAAGCTAAAAATCTTCGAAGGGGTGCGAGAGGGATAAAAGACGCATTGCTAACTACGTTTCCCCTGGTGGCAATCTCCAAGGATTCCCGAAACAACCTTCGGTGTGCGTAGGGTTCCCACGCAAGCACTGTAGTGTCCTTGAAGCAAGGCTGGCAACCTTTACAATCTCGTAAATGATGAGTTCACTTGAGAGTGAGTTCACTTCAAAACTATGAGTTCACAACTTTCTTGAGAGGAACCAAAAATAATGGCGACCATTCTGCATAGACGTAAATAAGGTACTTACCAATTTTTGCTGATAATCTCATCGGTCAGACACGCTACTAGCTTCGTCCTAGCATCGTTCCTTCAGGGCGTTTGAATTCCTGCGATCTGTCTTCGAGCTTCTTTTTGACTGTTGGGGGAATTCTGGAAGTCTGTACACTTATGGTCAGCCGAAGAGCTAGGCTTTTACAACACTTAAAGTATCTTCATGCACACAGGGCCCCACGAGGCTTGTGTCATTCCTAGAAAAGAAATAAAAATGACACATAGAAAGTAGGAATAACATGCCTTTTCGTGATACGGCTTCTTAACGTATCAACTACAAGCTTATCGTTGGACGAGGCCATTTAAAGCGTAAAGTGCCATATCTTGTTTGCGCTTCAGTGTGTTAACTGGGCGATCAGCTTTTGCAGCTTCACCTGAAGCTTCATTGTGGGCATCAATTTCTCAATCATCCGGCCAGAAACACTAAGAAGCGTCTCGCCATCAATCACTTCAGTTGCATTATGAATTTGAAAACGTTACGGTGAGGCAAACAAAAAGTAAATTTCGACTTCCAAACTCAAACCTCAACTCATGCCGGTAAAAGCCATATCAGAAAAAAATGTCACAGAATTGCACTTATACTGAAGGAAATGTACGAATTCCACAAATGAATGACATTTACCGAATCGCACTGAAGGAGAGTTAAACCGCATTACAGTGTCTATTGGAAATAGGGAGTTTGGAAACGACATCAAATCAAAATTGCCCCACATTTTCGTCGTCGTGTGGAACATTAAAATCGTTCCTGAGATTTTCAGAGTACGCTTGGCTGCTTGCCACAGTAGGAACGCACCTTAATCGCACACCTCACAGTTCGCGCACCTCGATGACATTAATTGTGGGCAATTGAGGTGGTCGCGAAGCCGCCCGGGAGAATCGGGCCAGTTCACTCGACGTGGAGGCTGTTGTTTAGTTCTTCCTACCGTTGTACTCATGTTCTACAAGTCTGTCTGGCCATCATGAAGCATAGGAATTCCAACAACTCAGTTAAACCCAATTCAACAATTCGTTAATCTTTGGGCGTTTGAGGCCTACTCGACTGTGTCGTCCCTATTTGTGGTCTGCCTCGACCAATTCTCGTTGTCCACGAAGAATAGATTGCTAGCCCCTCGCTGCCGCGCAGGGCATCGGAAAACAACGCCTGGAGAAGCGTGCCAATGGACACCTCGTGAATAGTATTGTAATGGATTGGAATACGGATTGAGCCCATTGATCACCTGTTCAGAGGATTAGTGTCATAGTGTTGACGCGCGACAGAAATGTGGGACATTTTCGCCGCGCAAAAATTTTTTCCCATTTCCCATTACAGTTTCAGTGTGCTTTATCTATCCTTCGATGTGCATCGGCAAATGTCACCTGTGGGATTCGTACATTTCCTTCAGTGTAGGTCACTCTCTGTGACCTTTTTTCCTGACATAGCCTTTCCCGGCGTGACAAATTTGAATGGCACAAAAAAAAAAAAGCAACTCCTATAATTAACACCTTTTCCCGCAAAAAAAGAAAAAAAAAAGAGATTAGTGCGGTATGAGTTCGCTTGGCATGACTGTAGTCCTGGTATGAGTTGTCTTTATCTGAGTTGTTCCGGAATGGGATGTCTTGGTATGATTTTCTTTTTATTATTCCGAGTTAGCGCGGCGAAGAAGTGAGTTATTAATAGAGAGTTTAAACAAACTGTTCATAAAGTTGCTTGCGTCGTATCGCATCAACAGGAAACAATCAGTAGATAAGACTCTGAGCCACACACAACTGCGATTGGTTCCGATAGGCTTGGTAACCTTACCAACGGTTTGCTAATGCTGCCTACTATCGTTCCGTTAATATCGTTCCGTGAGTCACTAATGTCGTTACCCTGAAAAGGGTTGATCATAACCCCCATATGACACATATAGCACATGTCTGCATTCCTTGGATGAAGGAATGCCGCAAACCCTTGCGTACGCTGGTTAGTACCCAACATCGAGTTAAACAACGGACCACGGCGCAATACCACATCAGGGTTTAGGGCAAAGAACTCATGGGCTCCATCGTCCACCTTACCTCGCTTACGGATCCACCGGCCACGAGGAAAATGAACCATGAACCGGGAAGGATGGTAATCACAGGGCGCGAGATCTGGGCCATATGCTGGGTGAGGCATTACTTTAATACATTCTAGCTTTTCTTCTTCTTTTTTTTTTCTGGATCGATTATGCTACATATGGGGTGAAGAACTGTCCTGCTACAGGAGCAACGCTCTTCGATTATCAGAGCAGGGTACTTTAGGGACATTGCTGCATACATTAGCATCTGTTGGGCTAAACACAACTGGATGGTGATGCCTCATCCATTTGAGGGAATGACGTGGTACACCACACAACCAAGGTTTTACGAGGCAAATAAACACTTTAGTCCGTATTCACCAACTTACTTAAACTATTGGTTTAGTGACATCGGTTTTAAATCAATCACGTGAGATTTTCGTTCGCCAATCCTGGATCACCACCCCATGCTCTACCACCTGCTGCTGTGAAGCCTATGGCGGCGCACATAGCGAGCTTCCTGCACAGCGCATGCGCATTTCACCAGAGTCTGCCAGAAGCGATGGTAGCCGGTAGGCCTAATCCCCGGTTCACGAAGAATTTTTCATCAAATCTAGGGTAAGTTTCGATTAATATAGTTACTAGAAGCGCCCAGGAGACAGATTTGATCACAATGGGACGAATATTTGCCTCAAATGTTCCATTTCGATCATCCACCCAAGCTACTTAAACTGGTGGTTTAAGCCCCATGCATTTGAATGGGACGTATTTTAAACTAGGGGAGGGGCTAGTTTAACATCGGTCTAAGTATACGTTGCAACTACTGTGGACGTGTGTGTTGAAAAAACTATCGTAGATTGGTTGCGGTAGGTGATGTTGCACTAATTCGAAGTTAACTGGTAAAAATTAAGCAGGATCGTTTTAAATGCACGGTTAGTAAACAAAAACGGCGTAACGCTTGACCGGGGGTACGAAATGCTGCTGTTGTTTTTATGTTTTTAGAAGGCGCTATTGCGAACCTTTGCATGACAAACGTAAAAAGCACCGTCAAAGTGTGGTCAAAGAGAGTGACATCGACATGTGCCACTGGACAAAATCCATATACCAATCCAAGGGACCGAGAGAGCGTGCGGATGGCCGAACGTCAATGTGCATCTTCGAAAACAAAGCATAAGTAGTGCTGGCGCTTATTATGAGCGTCATCTCCTGTGATACACACTGTAAGCACCCCCGTCATTGTACAGTAAGAGCGATAACATATGCTAGATGGTTGTTGCGAGCCCCGATGGAGAAATTGAGGGGCGTTATCCACTGGCATGCTTATCAACCATCCCAGTATCTATCATCTCTTCGCAGCGTGTCTAATCTCCAGAGACATTTAACAGTGCAATAGGACTGATCATAAAGTGCATTAGCGTCTTGCGGCTGTTGTGTGGGTACTATCAAGGCATGGAGATATTGCATGTTGTTGCACTACACTGAACACGAAATCTGAGCAGATTTTACGTTCCCCGATTATGAAAATACCGGAGCAAAAGCTGAGGAGGTCCCCATTTCCCCTGGATTCACATGCAAGCATAGATGAAACTGAAATGTGTGTTTTACTTATTTCAGCATGCCACAGCAGAACAGACGAATGAAAATCTGTTATTCAGGTATCGTGTTGCCATTGCTACATTAGAAAACATTCAAAAGGACAGCTGCATACTTCTATATTGATTTATCATTTGGTAACAGTAGATGTGCTTTTGTAGGGCTGCTTCTGCAAAAGACGCTAGACAGCAATGTGCTAAAGGAGGCTGCAAACCTTTTGGGAGCATCATTACTATTGCAGGTACATAACCATGACCAATCACTGACAGCTTTTCTGCATTGTATAAGCACATATATTTTGGAGATCCTCTCTTGAAAATTTCTACTATGGACTCATTCATCACAACAACTTTGTATTCGTGAGCTTTTTGTTTATATTCAGACAATAAAGGCTATTATGTAGTTCCACAAGGATGACTTTTTTCCTAGAAGCGTGCACTCTGGATATCCTGCTCAATTAGTTGTCAAGGTCACATAAGTGAGCAGTGAGAACATAAGTGAGCAATGGCGCACAAGGAAAAAAAAATCCTTGCTACATTCCACGTGCTGACTCCACTAATATATCTGAGGTGTCGTACTGCAGTACGTTTGAATTGCACAGGAATAAATGGCAATGCATACAGAAACTTTGAAGCTCTCTTGCTTGTTGGTAAGTTGAAAATTAGATCAACTGCAGTTACTGCATATAGCACCTTCCAGATGAATATAACAAAACATAGGCTACAGACTCATCAATAGATAGTATTGACAATTATAATAGGAGTCAGCTGGTTCATGCAACATCAAAATGGAAATGTCATTCCCCCATACTGCAGCATGAGCGCATGGATAAATTGTACATGGCCACCTGACAGTTGTCAACTACTTATAAGAAAGTTAGCTTGCGTTGACATGGGTACAGATTTGTCCAGCCAGTGCAGCCGTTTATATCCACACAGAGCACACAAGCACATAGAAGAACATGCACCCATGTTAACAGTAGCTATCGTTCTTTTACGTTACTGGCAACTGCCGTATGGCCGCATAGTTTATTTCTGTGCTCATGTGTTCAGTGTGGATATAGACGACAGTAGTAAAGCAGGGTAAACAAGCACCCATGTTACACTAGCTCTCCTCCTTTTACGTCGTTGATAGCTGTCATATGGCCACAGAGTTTATCCATGTGCTCATCTGTTCAGTGCGAATACAGCGCTAAACAAAAAATGGTGTCCCTTTTGTGTCTCCTGAAGCGCAAGGCTTTTCTTTCACGCAAAAATGTACGCATGCTGTTCTGCATCATTTTGTGAACAGGACTGTTAAAAATTACTCGACGCACTGCAGCTTTACACTGGTGCGATCTGTGCACTCTTTTTGTGTAGCCTCATAACCTGTACAGGTAAATCTTAAACGTGAACATGTTTGACACAGGTGTGCCTGGTTGGGTAGAAACTGAACAGGATCAACGTGGCTCCTGTTGAGGTAAATCTTAAGAATCGAAAAACACATCCCTATGGAATCATGCCACATGATTTATCATATACACCTGCATCCACATTGCAATCATGCTTCTATTCATCGCAAATGCCACAATACCTCTTATTGTAATAGGAAAATTTATTGACGGTAACAACACACAACAAACAACACACCCAAAACACTACCCTCTAATTTGGCTGTGTTGTGCATGTCTTCAACGTGTTCTGAATAGCTGAGTTACAAAATAGTGAACCAAACCAATATCCTGCTAATATGCATATGTGTAGTACATCACTTTACCTTCAATTATGTTACAACTTGTTCTCCTTGCACCAGCTCAGGTGCATGCTAAGTGTCCACGGTTTTTGGTGTATGACATGTCCTGTACATTGGTACTCTCATTTCACACCAGCTCTCCTCTCCCTTGACTCGCACTCCACCCATAAATGTACAGCAGTGAGTGGAGAATAAACGGAATATGGGCATACTACGGTCACAAAGTTCTGGTGTAACTAATAATGTGTCATCAGCATCATGACAAATGATTCTAACATCTATGGATCTGTCATTCGAAACAGTGCCTGAATGCTGTTGCAATACAAGATACCACGTACATACATTTACTGTTGGAAAGCCTTCCCATCATCATCAGGAGAATATGTGGCGTCTCGTGCACACGGCTTTCACTGCATGACTGGCACCAAATGCCTGTGACGTATGATTGTATATGTGTCAAACCTGATTATTTATTTTGTTTCAGGTAAGCCGTTCTTCAATGCCATATGTGAAGAAAATAATTGCTATACAAATCTATTACTATTCAAATATGTGACTGGCATTAGCTTAGGCACGCCATGCCATGCCCCACAAAAAACATGTCTGTGTAAGAGCTAGCTTCACCATAGGTTCAGAAATCTTGTGGTTGTGTGTGTGGAATTTTTCATTTCTTTTTAATGGGAAATTCACGCTACTACTGTTTCTTTTTAGAAACCCCCCCTCCCCCCACATTTTCTACGGCACTCTTAGGGGTGCTAAAGTTCAGTAAAGTAGACCGAAGTAGTTACATGCTCTTCTTGTGTGCCAACGTAATGCATATGGCCAGAATCTGTGAAACTGTTGCTTTGGGTGCTGGTATCTTGCAAACCATCTCCCATATGACATGTATTAACTACCAGAAGTTGCCTGAAGACTCTGCATGTCCACCACTCATTACTGAAGTTAGGTGGTTAGTCATGCAAAGGCATCTACATTATTTTACCACAAATTCAGCATTGTGTCCCATAAATCTGCTCCCAGGCTTTCTCCTTGATGATACAGTACACCATGCTCACTACATTAAACTGTTCAGTTGCATATATTTGTGCTGACACAATTGGATCAATATGTCGGCTTCTGCAAAGTGACAACTACCAATGTGGCTAAAAAAAAAACTCAAATTGCAGAAGAAAGATATACAATTATGTAAATTTTAATAAAAGTAATACAGCACATTGTAGCTAAGATGCACATGATTTCAAGTTGCATCCTTTTCTTTGTATAAGCTTATTTGCATTGCGTCCAATTTTCCGCTGCAGACTTCCCCTTACGGTATGATACAGATCAATATAGAAAGCGAGTAGACAATAATCAGTGCTGCTGTTTGCTGTAGCACTGAGATTTTATGCTAGAATGAGCATCTCTAGGTGTGGCATGCTGTAGTATTCCACTGTGTTGTTTCTCAAGAAATAGCACAATCTCTAAGTACAAAGGTGCACAGTCAAACTGCATAACCACACAGTGCAGAAATGCAGCCTGTGCAATAATTTTTCATAGCTTTATCATCTGTGTAAACGAAAATTAGTCGAAGCAGGCCACAAATATGGATGATACAAACATGTAAGCCTCAAACACCCAGTTGCTGAGTTGCTTGAATCACCGTCTGTATTTCAGGATGACTGCAATCCAGTAAAGCATGGAAAACTGGGAATAGTCTGAGAACTATTGCATGACTGGAAAACTAGAAAAATGTAAAGAAAGCGGTGAAGAGCTGTTGAAGTAAAAATTCCCTAAATAAGTTTACACAATTGTACAATGGCGATTATCTTTCTCATGGCATCACACAGGCCTCTTATGTTATTTCACAGTCAAAGTTGAGTGATATGTGTAAGAATGAAGTGATAACTGTAACTGCATCGCTATGCAAATTCTTTCGTAAATTTAAAAAAAGCCTGAATAAGGAGTGATTTCAAAGATCGTAGTAAATGATGCAGTCGTCGTCCTTCTGTCCACGTCCCTTTGCTGCGGAATGAATTTGTACCAACTACCCCGCCTTCATACGCTTGTTTAGTGCAAGATGTAATGTTGGCAGCCGTATTATAGCATGGCATGAGCTGTGGGGAGTTTTTAGGCATTGATGGTGGTGATGGTTTGGCATGTAATGGTGCAATGATAATGCCAGTGAAATTGCTTACAATGCCAGTATGGAGTCGAGAGAGAAGTTTGTAAAGAATGAGCATGGAAAAATAGATAAGTCCCCAACCAGGTGTGTAAAAGTGTTTCCTGAATAATATATGGCTTTGAACAAATAAGCTCAACACAATTATTGAACAAAATGGCAGCACAGGCTTGTTTGTGGCTGATGTTGCAGCTGTTGTTGTGTGTTTTCTTTGGTCCTTTCCTGTTTGCTCCATCCTTGAAACACCAATATTGAAAGCGGTATAAGATATCCTTCTTTATGAGGTATTTGGTTCATTTTAACATCTGTATTTTGTGTACACGGTCTCAATAAACTACAAATTCTGAATGGCTCGGATGCAGTGTAATGGCATTAAAGTGTGGCCATTTATTTTAGCAATTATTACGTCTGTGATGTCAAGTGCATCATAGCAGATGACAAGTAAGGACAAATATATACATTAGGTATGTTCCCATTGTGTGAAATTTCATCAGAGCAAGAGACAGTCGCAACGTAATGATGTATCTTTGTTGGCTGAATAGAACAATCAATTTAGTGCTTAATGATTTGTACAATAGTCTTATATGCCGAAATGCAGAAATAAAGGACGTCAGAGGTAAGCACAGCACCGCACTAACAGGGGGTCACGACACTGGCAGCTTCCACGCTCACAAGCAGGGACGCCCTGGGTAACTGACGAAAACAGCGCTAAACAAACAAAAAACACACACACACACATGACGAGGACGTAAACAAGGCAGCACCATGAGTACGTTTTCCGTAGGAGTCACACTCCAAAGAAACACAGCCAGCAAAGAGATGGTCTAACGCGTTGCAGATTTGTGACACGTTGAAAGCTTGAAAGTGCCACGTCGAGTTATGTGTATGGGAGTCACCTGCAGGATAAGGTCACGCTTGCATCAGTGTTCTTTCTGTTTACATAGCCTACAGTGATCAGGCACTTGTACACACGTTTCGAACATGATATCAGGCTCGAAAGCGTATAAAAGACTCTGCTGGAATGCCCCATCAATCGAGAGGCTATCTTGATCGTTGCAGTTCACCACACAGGCCGCACAACAGACGATAAAAAAGCGATGGTCGATGCGGATGACGTTATTATACGCATCCAAAATCGAAGACCGAACACCGACAAAAGCACAACGATCACCTGCGCGAGGGTACCTACTGCTGCCTTTCAAATAACATGGCAAACGCTCTCTTTTTAGCGACCATATCAACTTATCAAGAGCTTGTCATTCACAAATACAGAGGTAGGCATAACGCATAACCGACGATTACCGACACCCCATCCGCAACCACCTGCAGCAGCGCCAGCGCCGCCTGAACTTTTCTTCCGTTAACATCATAATCAAAAAAACAAACGGGAGTCTTCCTCTTCACAATCCTGTCGTCTGCTACGTTCTCCCTCCCCTCAACCATCTCGTGCCAATGTCAATAGTGCGCATGCGTTGTGGTCACCCTTTGGTCAACCGCTCTTCATAGCCGGAGAGATCACGTGATCGATTTAAACCCGACGTCACTAAACCAATGGTTCAAGTCGGCTGGTGAATACGGACTTTTGTGTCTTCCCTGTTTAGCAACAGCTTGTGGCAGAAGACCTGAGCCGAGCTATTTGTTTGTTGTCAGCACACGCTCTCGTCGCTGCGTTTGCGGGGATGTCAATTTATGAGTACGCTGTACACTGTAAAAAACTGTGACCCTTTGTCACACATAAAATTGGCGTGACACTTTTGTGTGCATCAAAGAAATCATTCAAAAACTGTCGCAGCTCCAACTAGAGCTCTGCAACTATCAGAGGTGTCCCTATAATATGACTGACGTACGGACTTACAGGTGTGTCACCGTAAACGTAAAGCTCCCCGTTGGCATGCGCACAGGGTCGTGACACTTGAATCGTGACACTCGTGGAAGGCCGTTGCCGGTAACACATCGTTTGAAAGACTGACCCTTCGACATTTCTATTGCTTACTCGTTTGCAAACCATGCAAGGGCAATGCCTGCAGTTTCAATACCGAACGCGCATGCGATTGCTACCATTCGGCTCAAGTTTATGGAAATTGAGCTTTATACGGGTTTCTACGAGTACCGGAGGCCCAGCTTGTCCGAACACGCCTGGAGAGTCATGTGAGTTTCTACTTCATGTGAGTACTTGGCTTGCGTGAGAATTGATGTAGGTCCGTACCCAGACCTCTGGATTTTAAGAGCTAACGAAAGCGTTTAAAGGCACATCGACACTGAATACATGTAAAGAGTGTCTCATACTGAATCTAAAAACATAAGAATTATAAAATTTTGCGGCCTAGAACCTTCTTGTATATACGCATTCATTGGCATAACACGTACGAATCACTTGTGTAGCAGCAGAGAGACGGCCTTGCTAAGCCTGACGGTTTTTTAGGTCGCAATCTTCTAAAAGCTATAGGGAGGCGTTGAATCGTATATCACGTATATTAGGTTAGGTTAGCTTACTTCAGTGAGGTCACTCCGGTCCAGGTTATGTACCTGCATATTTTGGGAGTCCGGAGGGCGGAGCCACCACCACTACGCCTAAGGCTTGTTCGTACGGGCCAACTTTCTCCACCAATGATGAAGGACACGTTATTCGTTCCTTAATAATCATGCACTAGTTACTAGGCGGCGCCCTCTCCCTTTTTTTTCTTCATCAACTGTGACTAACTTTCGAGTTGGTCCGAGTCAGCTGACACCACTGACCACGACCAACTCGAGTTGTTCCGAATCGGTCGCCGAGAAAAAACTCCTGGGGGAGCAGCCACGTGATCTATACGTGACGTTCGTCCGCACACTAACGAAGAGAGGTCTAGAATAGGGAGTAATTGCAGCTTTTACTCCCCTGGACTGCCCATTACTCTCCATTTTAGTCCCCTAACCTCGACATTTACTCCCCAGGACTGGAAATTGTCACTGAACTTCGCGAATGGTCATCCGAATGCAACAATCTAGGTAAATATGTACTATATAAATAGTAATAAAAATAAATAATAGTATAGTAGTAAATAAATATAAGTAGTATATAAGTAGTAATAAAAAAATAGTATAGTAAATAAATAAATAGTAGTAGGTAAATATGTACTATTCGTGAATTTGATGGCATAAGGCTGTATAACTCAGTCAACTTAGAAAATTTCCACCCAAACAGTGTAAGAATCAGTAAGCGCTTTTTTCTTCGCAAATTGTGCCCTATGTATGTCGCAAGAGTTTATATCGCTCGATATATCACGGTTGACGGTTGACTTCAAAGTACTTTCATGCATGCACATGAATTATGTACCTTGAACTCTCATAACAGAGCGTGAAATGCAGTCTCCACTCTATGACACTCATTTGCTCCCGTGCATTTACTCCCGAAAGGGACTTTTTTTGTGTGTGTGGCAATGTATTTAGTCTTCAAAAGTAGTATCATTACTCCTTTTTTTCTTAGAGTGCGGCACGCGTCTTCCGAGCTACGATTCAGAAGAATATTCTAGATGACGATGAGATTGCAGTTCCTATGAACGTATTATGAATTGTAAACTGCTTGGTACAGAACGAAGCTTGTGCACATTTCTTTCGCGGAAATGTACGACCAGATTTCCATACAAACGTTCATTTGTTAACAGAATATAGCCCTATCGTCGAATGAGCAGACGTAAAATTGGTCGGTGGTTGGCGCTGCCGAGTTAGTACGTGTGAATGCGGAGACGGCAGCGTCTCCAACTTGATCATAAGACGATGCTGGTGGAGATTGTTGGCCCGTGTGAACGCAGCCCTAGCACGTTGCCTCTTCGGAAAACATGGCGAACCGCCTTGAAGAAATTTTTTCCTTTGTATATGTACTTGCTGGCTTGCACTGCGGCCTCCACAGGTGACGCCATCACCGTGGAACATTGACGTCTCGCCGAGACGCACTGTTGCGCCGATCCAAGATCGTGTCACTTCCCTGCGCCAGGCTGACGAGGTCCAAGTAGACCGAAACAGCTGTCCTTGGCTGGGAGGGCAAGCTCAAATTGTAAACATATATATATATATATATATATATATATCATGAATTGCTGTCTTTATTACCAGAATGTTCGTGGGATGCGTACAAAAAGTGATGAAATTCTGTGTGAAATCTCCTCAAGTTGTTACAATGTCATCTGCTTCACGGAGACATGGCTCAGAAGCGATATCCCGAGTACGCTGTACTTTCCTTCCCGTTATGTAGTCCACAGAAAAGATAGAGATTACGCTAGCACAGGCCAAATCTTCGGAGGCGGTGTCTTAATTGCCACGGACAGTAGCCTGCGACCTGCAAGAAGATTCGACCTTGAGAGTGATATTCAATGTGTTTGAATCGAAATATCTATTTCTGACGGTTTTAACCTATTACTGGGTAATTATTATTTCCCTCATGGCTTTTGCAGTGAGCGATTTGTTGCACATCTTGATTCTCTGATGTCTAAAATTGATTTCACGAAATATCGAGTCCAAATGTTTGGTGATTTCAACTTGCTTGGGTTGAACTGGGAATTCGGCACCATGACTAGTTCTGACACAAAAGTCGTACATAAGTCAACATATCTGTTAGATTTTATAAGCATGTGTGGTTTCAGCCAATACAACATGAACTGTAATCGTGCTGGTAATATTCTTGACTTAGCTTTGTCCACATTTTCGGTGGAATCTTTGGAACTGGCGAGTATACCCCTTTCTCGTGTTGATGTATACCATATTCCTTTTTCGGTTAATTTTTCAGTACCCCGCTCTAGTAGGGTTCAATATGATTCTACCTGGTATCGTTATAAAAATGGTGATTATCTCGGTTCATACAAGCACCTTAGTGAACTATCATTTGACAGTGTGACACTAGACCTGAATGCCGATTCCGCAGCTGAGAAATTATCAGGCATTGTGTCAAATGCAATTGATATGTTTGTTCCAAAAGCGCAGTCAAAACGACGCAGACACCCTGTGTGGTTTTCTGCTGAGCTGAAATGTAGTTTGAAGCGAAAAATCCACTTCCATCGTATGTTCAAGAAAACTTCTTCTGATTACTGGTATCAAAAATTTAGCGAAATTTATCGAAGCGTTTGTTCAGGTGTGATAAAGCACGACAGGAGGAGTTTGTGGAACGAAACCTTCTTACCAATCCAAAGGACTTTTGGAAGTACGTTCGTAAACATAAACGAGACAACCATAACCAGGTAATTGCCTTGAGAGAACAATCATCTACAGTTGTAGATCCAGATAGGGTGAGCAACATTTTTGCGGCTCACTTCAGTTCGTGTTTTTCGAATACCGATAAGAGTGAATACGACTTAGATCGTATTAGTTATTGCTTTGCCATCCAGCGTGTTACTGAGGCCGACGTTCTTTCAGCGATAAAGAAATTGAAACCTAAGTCGTCTTGTGGGATAGATAAAATCCCGAACTTCATTGTCAAGGGTTGTTCCGAACTGCTCGTGCAATCACTTGCTCACATCTTCAATATGTCCTTATCTTCTGGTGTTTTTCCTGAATGCTGGAAGACAGCTATAATTGTCCCTTTGTACAAGTCAGGTGACCCTTGTTTGGTAAATAACTATAGACCAGTTTCATTGCTGTGTGCCTTTTCAAAAGTTTTTGAGATCATAGTTCACGATAGATTATACACGCATTTTTGTACACGAATCTGTCCTGAGCAGTGTGGCTTCATGAAAAGCAGATCTGTCGAAACTAACTTATGCTCTTTCTTGAATTACACATCTCCACTTCTTTGTAATCGTTATCAAGTTGACACGGTATATTTTGATTTCACGAAAGCGTTCGATCGAGTTAACCACAGGCTGTTACTTTCAAAGGTTTGTCAGTTTGGATTGTGTAATAGATATTGTCAATGGTTGAAAAATTACTTGTTCGGAAAGAGGAACGTGGTACGAGTTGCCGGAAATTTTTTCCGTTCCGTTCGAGTCTGTGTCTGGAGTACCGCAAGGAAGTAACCTAGGTCCTCTCTTATTTTTGGTCTTTGTAAATGATCTTGCCGGTGTCGTGAAACATTGCCAGTTGTTAATGTTTGCTGATGACGTTAAGATTTTTCGTTCCGTATCTTGCTACGGCGATCACCTGTCCATTCAGGAAGACATAAATGCAATCAGCGACTGGAGTTACTTAAACGGCATGTCTCTAAATGTGAAAAAAAACAAAGTTTTATCGTATACAAGGAAAAAATCAACATTACTGTTTGATTATGACATTAAGGGCGTCCAAATAGAGAGAGTGGAAACCATTCGTGACCTTGGGGTCATTTTCGATCCGGCACTGAATTTCAACAACCATGTGTCATTCCTGTATTGCTCCGCAATGAGAATGATGGGCTACATTTGTCGCATATCCAAGAATTTTAGAGACTTCCATACTGTTGTCTGCTTGTTCTATTGTCTAGTACGAAGCAAGCTGGAGGTCGCATCCGTCGTTTGGAACTCTCTCTCTCTAACACGCTCTCAGATCGCATCGAAAATGTGCAAAAGAAGTTTGTGCGAATTATTTACGATAGGTACTCACAAAGAAAATGGTTTTATGAATACAACCACCTCCTTGAGAAGCTTAAGATGACCTCACTGAAGCAACGTCGTTATATTCGGGATATGACTTTCTTGTTCAATGTCGTGCATGGTAAAATAGATGCTCCTTTATTGTTAGCCAGTGTCGATTTCCATGCGCCATCTAGACATTGTAGAGTTCATCGTACTTTTTATCCACGTTTTTGTCACCCATCTTCTCCTTTGGCGCGCATGCAGTGTTGCTTTAATGACATTGAAAACACTAGTGTGGACATTGTTGCTGATATTAGATTATTTTAATCCTCTTTGTAACTTTTTATCCTTTTGTGTGTTAATCTTCTTTCCGTGCACCTCTATGTAGGCTCACGCTGTTGGCGGGCACGTGAAACTAATAAATAAATAATTAAATAAATAACGTAGGTGCGTGTTTCAGGTTTTTTTAGACGTCGAATGGCTTTCCACTAGGATGGTCTCTCATTCTGATCTCCCGCTTTTTCCCGAAATCCTCTACTTAAAGAGTTAATTATTGAATGTTAGGTAATTAGTCACATTGTAGCTGCATTCTTTCTTCGAGGGGATGAGAGCCTGGCCGTAGAACTCAACTACGAAAACTGCATCTATTTTGCTCTTCTAGCTTTAATAAAAATTCTGTAACAAAGAAAAATAAACGCCCTGTATAATACATACCAAAGGGAGTTGAAAACTGCAAACATCATTGGCTGCCAATGGCATTTGTCTGCCGATATGCATATTCAACTAGTGTTTAGTATTATGGTTCAAAATGTGCGCGTAAACTTTACTGAGATTGCCTATGATTGCCTGAATGTCCTGTCAACACTCTATTCGTTTTCTCTTCATTTTTTTATTTTTTTGAATAGCAAGCCGATCTTTGTCTGGCTGACCGTTCCTTTTCATTTAATAAACTTCCATACCCCCCCCCCCCCCCTTTACTTCCTGCACTGGATTGTAGTTTTATTTCACGCTATTTCTGAGTTTTGTACCTTTTTTTTTTTTCAAAGATTTATTTTTCTGTTCTTCTTCGATAACCTGCATATTTCAACTTTGACCTTCACGAGTATTTCGATCAATTTTGATTTACTTTGGTGCTAGACTACGCTAAACATGAAGACAAAGTGCTAAGTAATAATCGAATCGGCGACGGGGGAGCTGTCCTGGAAGGAAAGATGAGATATCGTGTGGCTTATTGAAATCGCCGACCTCCGCTGCACGTGCTTTTG
Organism: Ornithodoros turicata; assembly: GCF_037126465.1. Taxonomy (NCBI): domain Eukaryota; kingdom Metazoa; phylum Arthropoda; class Arachnida; order Ixodida; family Argasidae; genus Ornithodoros; species Ornithodoros turicata. The sequence continues at coordinate 4,762,641 of NC_088202.1, read as the reverse complement.
GTATCACACGAATACCACAAAGATAGCCAACTCTAAACAAAGCTTGGTAATTTAGAATACAGTGTATACAGAATCCTGTTGCAATTCAAACTGGATACTGCCACAAAATCTTTAATAAAGCATATTTTCTGGAAGCCGCGAGACCTGGCACATTTCATCTTCCTTCCCAATACGGCTTTTTCTCTTAATCACATATGAGTACCCATCAGCATATGTCTGCCGCGATTTCCTTAACCGACACTGTAACGTCAGAGAGCACATTGAGTGCCATGATCAAGCAGGGACGATCGCGTAGCAAATACCGATCATTGTAATTGGCACTCAACGACTCTTGCCTCCTAGGTGGCGCTTTAATCACTTTAATTGAAACTGCGATATCACAGTTTGTAAAAATCTCTCGCATCGTCTCTGGGACTGCTACTCATTAGCCCACAATTCCCCGTTGTATGTAGCCCCTATTTCGCCGGGTTTTGCACTACAGAGCACTAGGCGATTCTTTCGTTCATAACCATCCATTCCATGGACCATAAAGGAGGCAGCTAGCTCAGAAGCGGCCACACCTTATCCCTCGCATCCGTTGCTCCGCAAGCACGCAGCAATTTGGGAAGCCACCTTCCTCTATTTATAGGCAATAAAGCGGACCTCCGTCGAGCACCTAATACCAATTACGATATGCGCAGCCCTTCAGGCTCAGCTTCAACAACGCGTTCTGACAAGAAGCTCGCTAGCTCGGCATCGTTAATTCGGTTTACCGCTGCCAGCATGCACGCCCAGATGTACGTCAATTCTATAAATCACGAAGCAGCTGCGTTATGTGAAGTGAAACAATAGCACATAGAAGGGCGCATTCAGGCTGGAAGGGAGACAGCAAAGAAATATATATTCATATAGAGTGGGGGCAGGTAATCTGGCTAAAACACTTCGGTACGCATCGATCACACGATGATGCCTTTCATCTTGTTTAGGTGCAGCCGAGCGACTTCTATACGATGTGCGTACGTATCAGTCAAAGCGCAGTGCATGTCTGATGAAGGCAGCTTTCTGTCTTCTTTTTTACGTTGGTGTGTTGATAAAGCAGAACGCTGTCTATGCTACGCTATGCTACGCTGTCTATTGAATTATTCGAAGGGTGTGCGCGTGCGATGAAGCTGCCCTGGAGTGTGCGTATGGGATGGGCTGTCGTACGGCTTAAGGTCTGATCGTGCCTTTTAGAAAACACACACAGCAAGGTGGGGAAGAAGTTTGATCTGGTATGTTGCCTTAGCTCGAAGCACACAACATGAGTAATCGTACAAAGAAAAAATACGGGCGCTTCAACTTCCTTTTTTTTAACAACACGTATGCATATCCTAGGATACCAACACATGTAGTCCTCCTCCCCGCCGAAACCTATCTATTGTGCTTGTATGATTTCGCGTATGTGTATGTTGCTTTTACCCCTGGTTATATTCTTATGAAACGGTACACAACCAGACGCTAAGCAGTTGATATTTATACCAACTGCTCATCGTCTGGTCTGGCTCAATGACCTGTATACAAGTCATTGAGCATGTACAAGTGAGGCAGCTTGGTCAATACCCTTTCTCTGCTGGTCTTAGCGTGGCTTTGCAGCCTAGTTGCGTGAGCGCTATTGCATGTATCATAGCTCGTGGGAAACACAGAGAGTACACCAGTATTCCTTGAGCGTAGCGGTCAGGTTGACTTTTATTTTATTTTTTTACTCTTTCTTCGCGTGTTAAGGGCGTTGCTTACTTTTCGTGATAACACAGAACAAGGATGTCGAGCAATGGGCACATACCCTCTTATTTCTTTATTCAAGATGCCCCGAAGCTCAAGAGACATTACATGGGGTGTGGAATTACATAAGCGTTTGGTATACGCATACACATACACCTATCATAAAGAACACCAAATACAATGTTTAGAAAACAAGAATAGTACATAAATTTGCGCAGCAGGAAGAACAGGGAAAACATCTCCAACAACACATCAATGTGAAAACAATATGTGACATATCTAGCCTACAACAGCCTCCAAACTCACACATATAGATGAACTTAATGTACTTCTATGAAGTCTAATATGCGATTACGGAACGACAGATGATCAGTTTGTCGGTAGACGTCCTGCAGAAGAATGATTTAGAAAACATGTTTGCCCGACAAACGAAGTGTTGAACTTTAAATTTATGGTCAAACCGTGGGAAAATTACAGCAGCGGAGCTATAGGAGAAATACCAGTGGAAACATTATGAATAGACCAAGCGAAGAGGGATATCCTCGAGAGCGAACGCCGTTTAGCGAGGTCACCAAGCTCAAGCCCTTGTTTAATTGCGGCAACTGACGATGAACGCCAAAAATCACCAAATATAAAACTGGCGGCTCAGTTTTGGACAGCCTCCATATTAGCGGATAAGTGAAGTTGAGTTGGATCCCACAAGGCTGAAGCATATTCTAATTTTGGACGGACATGGGACGTGTACACTAATTTTTTTTACGCGCTGTGGGGCCATTTTAACGTTACGTCTGATATATCCAAGATAACGATTAACGTTACACATGAGGGACTCGATATGTTTGTTCCACGCTAGGTCATCCGTGAGATACACACCAAGATACTTGTATGTCTCTACTTGATCTCTCCTACACTGTTTCCGACTAAGCCTAGGAACGTATACATCAGGATTGTTCTCGCTTGTCATCAATTTATTGTTGCGCTTTAGAAAGCTGAGAGACACGGCGATTTCCCCAGGTTGATGTTTTTTTTTTCTTTCTTCCAAACTCTTCTTCCACATGATGGGTCGTGAGGCAGCTATTTTACTTTGCGGTTCCTGCATGCCAAGCAGGGACAACTTCGAAGCGCTTGCTCGCTTTGCCATCTCCCATTTTGCTAGCTCTTCCTTCTCCTCCTCCTCTGTTATTCTGATGAGGAGTCGTCACGGATGTCGATGGTCTTTAGCCATCTTACGTCTTTACTCCTTCATCTCGCGACGCTTTGACCTGTCTCGCGGAGTCACGCTGTTTTCCGCTGACATTCAAGTGGCAATACAAGGTAACTGACATCAGTGACATCATCATCTTATTGACACTCTAGAGGTGCGAATAGACGATTTCAGAAAATCCTAGAGAGCTTAGCTCCGTTTTGAACTCTGGGAGCTTGCTTATCAGAAAGGAACAGAATTGGTTTCGATTCCTCCTCTCTCAGCACATTGTCGATAATGTGCCAAGGTCAGCGAAAACGGAACGTGTAGGACTGTTGTCGCTTCCTCATCACAGTAACCTCCCAGAATGCAACGCGTGCGCAAAGGGCACTTGTATTTTTTGAAATCGTCTATTCCATCGATCGTCGCGGGTCAAAAAAGTTTACACTGGATTGAATGTGCATGCTTCGCTGGTCGTTTCAGTGCAACGTGGCTTCGCGTTTTGCTGATCGTTCCATGTAGGAACACTAATGCTGACTAGTGAAACACCAATGTGACTCTCATTTCACCGAAAATATCGGTGGTGTGGGACAGAACACGCGCTCATTTATTCGTCGCCTTCTCAATAGATTTTGTTAAGGTCAATGACAACGTCATTAAGGCTAAGGACAACGATATCGTCACTGCACGCGCCTCCCGTGATGTTTTTTGAGCGAGCTTCATTCACGTTCTCATTCCATTAAGCATATGTACAGCTTACACTGCATGACATCGCCGATTTTTTGTACATTTGGTGCCGAAACCCGGGGAGCAAGGTTTGAAGTACTGATGAGGATTGTTAAGCCATAGCTCAATAGATAGCCTGGAACGTCTGAAGAACATACCTGCTATCAGTCGCTCAACAGTTACTCGCGTCGACGGAATATTCTTTTGCCCGTAACACCTCCGTCCATTAAAGCGAATGTCATGTTTCTAGAAGCAAAGGCGTCAACCTTGACACATATCACTCAAGATATTCATGTGCTCGATCATTGATGCCGAATCGCTCTGGTGAGTGCGAGACCATCGCTAAGCTTGCAATCTATCACCACCTACAGAGTTAGTGCCCGTTCAGCATTGAGCTTTTCGTTGACGTCTAGGAAGTTAGATATCCACTGATACAGGGGACGTTATACAACCTCCGCCAAGTCAACTTTTCAATCCGACCACACACGCTGATATCACTTCGCCCGATGCTTTCCCAATAGCAAGGAGTTTGGTATCAGTTCCGAGATAGCGTTCACGAGAACTCACGACTTTCCAATGTCAACGAGGTGTCACTTGCTGAGGGGTTTGCGCTCGAGCTATGTAAGGACTGACCAGTGCAATGAGAAAGATATGACAGCGGTGGAAGTACTTAAGACAGGAAGGCAAGGAGGAGCTACTATAGCCATCGACTACTTTGACTCCGTGTTCCACATAATACTGGTCAAGACGATCGAGTTTTTGAGAAATCTCAGATCACTACGGCGAAGCTCTCACTGTCGCCATCAGAGGAAACAGCTCCCATGACGTCTGTTGCAACTTCCCATCTTCTGCATTTCATTTGCTGTTACAAGGAGATGTCTTCTCATCCGTAGTCGTCTCTTCCAACGTTACTATCGCTTCAAACTAAGCCAACGTGTCCTCCGTCTATGCACTGTACGAGCAGACAACAGGAAGCGGCATCAGGGAGCGAGGAGTGTAGCGCTCCAAGGTTGATTTTCGCTGTTTAGTGGCCGCTCCGGGAGTGTCATACTCCCGACTTGAGTGCGCCAAAAGAGAGGCGCGTACTTAGCGCAACCACTGAAGACGACGACGAACAAGAAAGTCAACGAGGCAGAGTCAATAACTATCCTCTATACATCAAGGTATCATGCATTGGAACCTTGTTCGACCCTCTTGAGTCCCGAATAGAAGAGGGTATAATACGGCGAGAAGGACGATGTTGCTTGTGCGGCAACAGTACTCACCTGTCCAAACACTGTTGGGTTTGTTACAGAGTACGATGTCAGAAATGGGAGGGGTAACACCTTATCCTGTTATGTCGGGGCTCTTTAAGAATGGACGGAGGACATTCCTATTGAGCAGCGACAGCTGTTACTGAGGATGTATCTCATTGAACAAAAAATGTAAGAGGCGAGCGACCTGGTATAATGAACTAGGGTAACATTCCCTTGAGTAGGAGGTGACACGGAACAAAGAGACACGAAGGGGCCAACTCAAATCACTTTTCTTAGAGGACGGCCGTATGAATGACCTCAGATTAGAAAATTTTTGCCCTACAGAAAACACAACGCCAAACCCCTGAAGGCCGGCTCGCATGGCGCGTGTTTCTGTGAATATCGCGCTGCGTAAAACTCTGCATGGCTACGAACCGTGAAAAAATACGCCTGTCAAACTGCATGGGGCGCAAATACTGCGTCCAGCCCGCCCAAACCGCTGCGTGCACAGCGGGTTTGACTTACAGCGTCGTGATTGGTTGCTATGGACGCCTGTGAACTCACTGTTGCGTGAAGTATCAAACCTGCTCTGATGCAGTGAATCACGCGCTACGAGCAGCTGCGACGTACAAAATTTCGCGCTGGGCTGAAAACTCAACTTTTACGCAAGAAAAACGCACCAGTCTCTAGTTTTCCTACAGATGCGAAATTTTGTGAAAAAAAGGGGGTGGCACAATTGTGCCTCCGCAGGGTCGTGTTGAGGGTGTTTGGGAGGGCATTTGATTGCGCAATTGTCTTGGAATAATTTGTATTGACAATAGAATATTTAGACTGTAGACTTTAGAATATTTGTAGTGACAAATTTAACTATATATACTAGTCTTCACAGATTTGGGGTGGCAACTCAGTCTAGTAAGGAAGTAAGGGATTCATCTACTCTGCCGTATTCTCAACATAACCCATCATTTAAGAGAAGGGATAGATCTGAAAACCGTACTCAGTTTGCAGAGGGCAGTTCAGATGTGAATCAGGGCAGAGACTGCCGGAGGGGGAGGATATTACCTATACTACAGGTTATCGCCCACGTATCGACGTAGTAGGGAACCTGGGTTGTTATTGGACCAATGCGAAAGGGTTTCATCAAGGACAGTCGATAAAATTCTCTCCACTTATAGGAGCTATACCGGTGTCCCAGAAACCGTGTAATTGAATTATGATTAAAAAACACCACACTAGAATCATGCGGTCAATGGCATTTGTTCTCACTAGGTGTTGCCACCTCACGTTGTGAATTTCATCTAACTCAAGTTCTATTATGCCAATTTTTGCGAACTGAACTTGAAAATTTGCCAAGTAAAGGTTGCTTTCTTACTACACCAATGTGAAGCACGTGCCGAATTCGCTCAAGTTGATCATAACTAACACGGATATTCAGGAGCTATCACGTCGAAAAAAATAGCCGAACATTATACGTCTCGGAGCGCCCAGAGCGTAGCGGTCCACCACTTTTCGCGCTCTCCTTGTCAGTCTGACGAAAGGAGGTCGCTAAACTCAGCCGACACAGAGATAGTGGAAACAGATAAGACAAGCACGGCTTATGGCAGACATTTTCCTGCCACGACTGAAAAATTGCAAATTTTCTGATATGTAAATTTACTGCAGCAATATTTTTATTGCAATAAAATGCCTAAAATATATAATCACATATCTATGGCCTTGTATACTGGGCACCAATACATGAATGTAATATAAGGACACACGCGTATCATTCATGAAATATAATCAATGTTATTGTTAGTCTGTCTTTTTGGTGGCGTATGCTGCGAATCCAATCATTTTCGGCAAACTTTATGACGTACTCGTACCATTAACAAGGAGCTTCATTTTCCCATCTCACAGGTGGCGACTTCAATGAACAATAACTAGATATCAACAGTTTTCTATGTTTTTAGGTCTACCGACGCCTTTTTAGCAGTACTGAACATATAACTTTCGGAGAGCATCCATGGGGCAGTCACCCTTCAAATGAAACAAAGATTTCGCCTCTTAGTAATTCATTTTTAATATTTAAATGTAATTATCGTTTAGATATTACCGAGAGTCCTTGTACACCTGGACAATACGAACTGTGCAGTATACATTTGTATGTTCTTTATGTTTTCGGAGAGCGCGCTATTTTATAGATCCCAGACTGCAGATACATATATTTAAAAGATGTGGAAACCTATGTTCACACAACACGGGGCATCAGCCTGTCCGTTCCGCGCGCGGAGGAACAAGCAGCACAACTGCAGTTCAAAAGAACATACAAGAGTTTATTCGCATTATCTGGAAGTCGGGACACAGGGAAAAAGAGGCCTCGTTTATCGTGACTTCCCGCTTTGATAGCCCCTTAGTCAGCCACGCCCCATGCTGACGCCGCTAGAGAGCCTCCATGGGTTGCTGTGGCTTCTCCGCGGCTCCATAGTCACCGCGGCACTTGCGTGCCCACTATCGGCTGATTAGACATCCCATAACGAATAGGAAGATATACCTCTCATGATTTATATACTGTTAATTTATTTCGTTGCTCGAAAGCGAAATTTCCCTTTTCACATCCAACGTCGTCGGGGGGCTTTAAAACACATGTTTAATATGGCTATCCAATGTTAGATCGTTTCTAATAGTGACATCGAAGTATTGATAACAATCAACGTTCTCCAATAGTTTACACAACAGCCTTCAGTTTGGAAATACCCGTATTTTCTATTTCCTTCTTCTTCTTCTTCTTTTTTTTTTGTAGTCTGGCAATAGACAGTTTGCTCAGAGCTAATTATCATCTATACCATTCTAGGCACCACTGCGTGATGTTGTCAAGACCTCTCATCATTTTTTGTTTGGTCAGAAACCGAGTTGACTGAAGAGTAAATAGACATGCATCTCGAAACCGTCACACAGTAATTTATTATATCGGCTACCCTACACGATAACAATGAGCTGTAACACCATTAAGACACTGTCGTATATCGTAGATGAAATGGGGGGAGCGCCGCGTCGCTCTCGCATCTGTCGAATTATCTGATTCGTCACGATGATGTCGCCGTTCGTTTTCACGGAGGTCGCTATGATCCAAAAAAACTTGTTTATTTGATACCCGACAATTTCACAGCAGGGGGGGGGGGGTGTAATTGGAATATCCGGGGTTAGAGCCCTGCACGGGCCGACTTTTCCGGGCCCGACCCGGCCCGGGCGCATCGACAGATGGCCCGGCCCGACCCGGGCCCGGACCTTCATATTTTTATGCGGCCCGACCCGGCCCGGCCCGGTGACTCAGTGACTAGAGCCCGGCCCGGCCCGGAATCTAAGCAAATAGAGCCCGGCCCGGCCCGGTGACGCGGCGAGTAGATTCCGGCATAGTATTTGCAGCCGCGACGTACGCGTTTCTGGCGATTATCAAACAAATTTATCAGTAAATTTATAAGGAGAGAAGACAAACATACAAGTGATGGCGGTTTAACACCATAACCGCACCAGACTCCTCCTCCCAGTTCATACCCCTCTCACCAAGCTTTGCCAAGTGATTGTGAAATACGTGAGGAGTGAGGAGCAATGTAAAATGGCTTTCAGAATGTTCTAGAGGGTCGAATCATATGCCTAATGCAGTATCCCTTGCTTGTCTTTGCAAAATGTGCACAGGAATGACGCAAGCGCATGAAGATATGAACTAATGCATCTCCATTGTGGCACGGCGTGGCACGGCCGGGCCTGACTCTCGGAAACATATTTGTTGGCCCGGCCCGCGGTGCTAGCGTATTTTGTCGGCCCGGGCTCGGCCCGGCCCGGAGCACACAGCCACTAACAAGCCCGGCCCGGCTCGCGGGCCGGGTCGGGTTCGGGCCCGTGCAGGGCTCTATCCAGGGTGCCATGCAGTCTCGTAACCATTTCCTACCTATGTGTCTGGATGCGATAGCCCCTTTAATGAATTGTTGAAGAGCGAGAGGAAGTAGAGCGTGAAACGAGATCGTAGTCTATGGTGGTGGGGGTGAAAGAGCGTAGTCTACGAATGTCACTACGGATACTCCACAGGCCAGTCACAGAGCAGTCTGTGAAAGAGGAGTCTGCCAATGGACAGAGCGGGAAGGGGAAGGAACGATGGAGACGTCAGGAATAGCGGTGAAGTGCGTAACCGGGGAGAGAGTGACGTCGTGAAGATCGACGTAGGTTGAAAGATGAAAGTCACTGAAAAGGTTATCCAGCTGTAGGACTCGAACCCACATCTTCTGGATTGCCGGTCCAGGACTCTACCAATCCAGATGATGTGGGTTCGAGTCCTACAGCTGGCTAACCTTTTCAGTGACTTTCATCTTTCATCGTTAATTTCTTAGGCAAATTGAGGCTTTGTATGTATTTGTCCCTTCTATGTTGTTCCAGCCTCAGAACACCAGTTCTTTCATGAACGACGTAGGTTTGCTTCATCCGCTGCCTAGAAACGATGTATGCACGGCCGGCGATGTCTAGGACGATGTGACTGGAAGCGCAGCTAAGCACATCGTACCGGCCGTGGTACGGCGGCTGAGGTGAGGTGGGGGTGGCGCCGTAGCGTATTAGAACGTGAGTTGTCGTGTCGTGGTCCTTGAAGACGAACAGCGCCGCAGTCGGCGAAATACGCATGGGTGTAGCCCGGAGGTCGCGGAACGTGCATTGGGCGTTGCCGTTGGTAAAGTCAGGAGTGATAGGCGCGGGAGAAGACGGAGCAGAGAAGTCACCGGGTACTTGGAGCATAGTGCCGTAGACTAAGCGGGTGAACACCGCAAGTCCGTCTTCCGTGCAATACGGAGGCCCAAGAGGATGAGGGAGATATCGTCGACCGAAGAGCTGGAACCAGACTGGCAGCAATGCAGTCTTAATCTGACTCCGAAGACGCTCGACAAGGCCATTGGTGAGCGGGTGGTAAGCTGTCGTGCGATTCCGTTTGCAACCGATGAAAGTCAATACATCTTTGAACAGCTTCGATTCAAACTTGCGACACCGAAACTGGTGACCCAAACCGACAGGAATGCGCGGTTGACAGTGTCGGCAGTTATAGCTGGGATGGAATGTGCTTCCGGCCAGCGTGTGAAACGGTCTACGCAGGTCTGCAAAACCTGGCATCCTCGTGATGGTGGCAACTGTCCGACGAGATCGAGGTGAATGTGCTCGAAAGGGTTTTTGCATGGGGGAAAGTGTTGAGGAAGTGAAGCAACATGCCGAGAAACCTTGGCCCGCTGACACCCCAGGCACTAACGAGCATGTTGACGAACGTCGGTGTTAATGCGTGGCCAGATATGTTGGCGCAGGGTCTAGGGCACCAGGCAGGCTCCAGGGTCCGCTCAGGAGGGCGGAGTGGCTTGGAGAAAAAAGCATGCTGCAGTACACCTTCAACAGCTTCGCTTCAGGCATCCACAAGAAGATTACTTGGAGCGTTGGGAAGAGGGTGTGGAAGAGCGCGGCGTCCGCGAGGGCCGTCTTGTGGCGGTCAAAAGCAGCAAGCGTAGATTTCGTCGAGCACGCTGACGAGGAACTTTTGATGACAGGAAACCGTGTAGGGGACGCATAGTGTTAGTGCTATTGCGAATGAATCTACTCTAAAAAATTACCATGCCGAGAAACTCGCGATACTTTCTTGGGTGACTCAGGCAGTGGGAACTCTCGGACAGCTTGGACTTTTGTGGAAACAGGTCGAATGACCGAAGGTTGCGTGTTCAACTCACGTCCCAGTCACGAAATATTTGGAACTAAAAACACGTGGTTCAACCAAGAAGGGCAAGAGATCTGTAATGAATTGTTAAAGAGCGAGAGGAATGAGAGCGTGAAACAGATTCGTCGCCTACGAGAGATTGTGGTTTGCTATTGCCGTCATTTACGTATTAACTACTCGCGCAAAATGAATGTGAACGTTGTATTCGGTATCTACGGGGTTGTTCCTGTTCGGTACGACGCTCAACTATTTTTTTTTTTTTTATCCTTGTGAAGCCTCCCTTTAACAACAAACTTTACACGAAACGTATATAACTTAGTTTTTGTGATGTGATAGATGGTGGAAGTCCGAAAATTGTCCTCAATCAAAGGAGCTTTGACGTCGCGTTTGTTGGATTTCAGGTTGCCATGTTATGGGTTCAGAACACTTCGGAAAAAGTAATCTGCGGCAAACAATAATAATGCACAGGTAGACTTGCGTCGCCCAACTCTGATCGGCGAATCAGCGGTTCTATCTACAGGGTGTCCTAGAAAACGTGTCATTGAATTTTAATAAAAAGCCTACGCATAGAATCATGCGTTCAACGGCATTTGTTCTTACTAGGTTTTTGCCACCTCATGATGTGCATGTCATGTAACCTAAGTTTAATTATGTAAATTTTTGCGAACTGAACTCGGAAATTTGACAGAATGGCGTAAATGCAGGCTAGCTGGTGGATGAATTTGCCAAGAAATTTGCCAAGGGAAGGTCACTTTTTTGCCCCACCAATGTTAAGAGCGTGGCGAATTTACTCAGATTCATGATAATTGACAGGAATATTGAGGAGCTATCGTATCAGAAAAAATAGCCGAAAATCAGGCTCTACGGAGCTCGCAGAGGATAGCGCGCGGCGAATGTTTCAGCGAAATCATTGTCAGTCCGACGAAAGGAGGTTGGAAACCCAGGCCACACCGGCATCGTAGGAAGAGATAATACATACATAGCTTATCTCGTCCACCTTCGGCTGGGAACATGCCTTCCTTCTCCCAATTTCAGGAACTGTCACTTTTTCTACTATCACTCTGTGGGCTGGATTTCTAACCTCCTTTCGTCGGACTGACAGCGATTGCGCTCAAAACGTCCTCGCGCGTTATACTCAAGAGCCCCGAGAAGCATAATGTTCGGCTATTTTTCCCAATAGGACAGCTCCTGAATATCACAGTCAATTAACATTAATTTGAGTAAATTCGGCACGCTCTTCATGTTGGCGGGGTAAAAAGGTCAACGTTACTTGGCAAATTTCCGAGTTTACTTCGCAAAAATTTACATAATTAAACTTCGGTTACATGACATCCACATCAGGAGGTGGGAAAAAACTAGTAAGAACAATGCCGTTGACCGCATAATTCTAGGTGGCATAGTTTTTTTTTTATAATTCAATGACACGTTTTTTGGGACACCCTGTAGAGAGGGGGGAAATCAAATCCAGTGAACCGGTAAGGAAATGTTAATGGCAGAGACTGAGGATAGGATGGGAGCCGTCCATATTTTGAACTGATACTATTTGTCTGGACACCGTCTTCTTGGTTGGCATGTTATTTAAGGGGTCATGAACGACGTGTTAAAGGATACTTATATGGGTATTATAAATCAACAGCATGCGTGGATGGGAAAAATCCATCTAAGCTTTCACAACTGCGATGATCAACCAGCGTCCTTGTGCCGCTGTGTTCGTTTGCGGAAGTGGGTTATGAGTGAAGGAATGAATCTTTGGAGAAAAAAAAAACACATACACACAAGTGGTTAGAAGATTAGCGGTTATCTGGGGAAAAGCATGTTGGTGCTTTTTATTCCTTGTTTTGTCTGTATGTACGAGTGTATCCATAACCGTATCACGCGATGGACGATGAAAGTACAGGCCATGCCACTGATATATCTAGGTATTAAAAGACAATGGGATTTTGATGTCGCTGATGAACCCTCATGGTCACACAACGGGATTGTATTCCTTATCGGGTCGGATATCTAATGGAAGGTTGTTACTGGAGCACCCACTGCCATATAGCTGGGGCCTCAAGCACGCGGCACGTGGGCCACATGCGGACCGCAATGACCTGTTCTGGGACCCGAGAGCCCTTGACCACAAACAGAACGAAGCTACCCTCTCGAAAAAGAATAATAATGAATTACCAATAAAACCACATTTTCAGGCATTGTATTGTATGTCCAGGCCATGTTAGACACAACATACGCATATGAGCACATCTAGTGGGTCACGAACCTCCACAAGTGACGGACACAGTTATCTGGTCCTCACGTGCACTTTGGTAAGCTACCACAGTAACTGTTGTGAGTATCCTCTCCGCATCCCTCAACGAGCTAGACTCCCGCCCTCTCTTTCTCACGAAATTGCTTAGTCCCTGGCCACATCCAGCACACCAACGCTCTGCCCTCAAGGCTCTCTTCACCTTTCTGGACACCATAGGACTTCAATCCTTATTGTGAAGGGGCTCATTATTTCATTCCCCGCATCACCACCAGCAATGGAGTAGAGTATTGCCCCCGGAGATGAAACTCCCCAGCCATAATCCCGTAATAAAGTTTTTCTTTTTTTTTTTTTTAGAGTATGAAGATTGGTGTATCTTAATTCTCACACTAGGTCGAGTAGTGGCATACTAAAATGGTAGAGGTGGAACACTTGTGTATAAAGGCCGTAGGAGAAAGAGTTTACAATGTGCCGGAGGGTGCCCTCCCCCCTTCCCCGTTTCATACACAGTGGTTGGGCGGGAAGTCGAGGATTCCGTGTTTATGCGGTGTGATGCAAGTTATACAGGATTTCCAAGTTCACTCGCATGAAACACGCGATTCTTAGGATTGTAGCGGCGCTACACGACTGAGAAGAAGATGCGAGAGAGCACGATGGTAGTCTGGAGTATGCCAGCTGTTCTTTGAGTTCTCTGGCTGTCGCAGCCATGTCTGTTCCTGCATAGTCTTTTTATTAAAGAGGTTTTGTTGAACCCACCCCCACGGTTATCTGAAGGCAGAGGTGGGGAATTCATTAGTTTTGTGTAATGAGTAATGGTAATGCATTGCATTTTCACTGAGTAATGCAGGGTGGCATTACTCATTAATTATTAATTTTATCGAATGTTTATTGCGATACAATATTCAGGTTTTTCTAACCCGTCTCTAACAATGAGCACAAGGCAACAAAAGCGGAGAAGAGCCCAGCCTGGGGAATTCTTCAAGAGTCAGAGATGTGTGTTGGTTGGTTGGTTTTAAGGAAAAAATAAAATGGAGATTTTGGTTCCACTAATGTGAGGCCCGCAACTCCACATCACTTGCACCAGTTACTTTGGTGGAAAACTCCTTGAATGATGATGCCAACGAAGGTGAGCAGGAGGATGGCGATGATGCTGATGCAGATGATGATTAGTGGTGGTGATTCCGACAGAAAGCAAGTAAACACACACTGAGATGTCACAGAACGCGCAAACACGCAACGCGTAAACAGTCGAACAGCAAAACCCACAAAACACGCATAGGCTCAAAACTTGTTGTGTGCATCAATCTCCCTAAAAATTTCACTATGGCGGGGAACGCCTGGTGTCTGACGCTGTGATTCCAGGGCCCAAGTACTTTTGAAACGCTGAGCGGACGACCGTCCACTGCTGCCAGCTCCAACTATAGAAGGCGACGAGCTTCAGTGTATCGTACGCAGGACATCAAAATGTGTTCTACATCTTCCACAACACCGCACATGGAGCAGTTTCGGGAGGCTGCTTTCCTGATCATGTGTAGAAAGCTACGGCTGTATGGGACCTTCAGACGAAACTGGTGGATCAGGGTCTCCATGGACCGAGGAAGCGAGGCTGGGACCACGAACGAAAAGTCTTGGTCTATGCTGGTCAGTGGCGGCCTTCCAGAATCACTGTGCCACAGATCTCTGCTTAGTTTCTTCGTCAAAGTAAACAACATTAAGTGGGTGTCAGAGGCAGTAAAATACACCTTACGAACCGGACCGAACTGATGTGCCCGGGAAGCCGCTGCATCCGCCGCGTCATTCCCAGGTATGCAGGCATGGCCAGGGATCCACCGAATGATGATGTCGTGGCCTTACTACACACGCATTGTAAGTCTTAATGGCGTCATGTACGATTGAAGCAAGACCTGCTGATCCGCCCGGCTATTGTAATGCTCGCAATCCGGTCTGTGAATCACTGTAAACAACCCATGATTTGGGGTCTTAATGTGCTTCTATAAATTGCATTACCATGATCATCACATGGAGCTTTGCGGCCGTGGACGAAGTGCGATGACACAACCGTGCGCAGCCCTCAATGCAGAGCTCAGGGATGACATATGCTCACGTGGATCCTGACTCATTTGTAGACGCATCAGTGAAAATGCGAACTCTGTCCCTTTGACTCTGTATTACCTGAAGAGTTTGCTGACGCACCACACTTGACGGCACGAACTTCCTTCCCGTGAGACCCGGTACATTCGCGAACACCCGAGGTTGTAGCAAAGTCCAGGGAGGGCTGGAGTGCACTGGCGAAGGCTTATGCGGGGGGACATAAGTGCGGCACGGCATAATAGCTTGATGGAACCTCGACAAACTTTGTGTCGAAATAGCTCTTGGGAGCGGGCGCCGGCGAAATCTCGTTGTTAGTCGAAATAATTGCGAAGCGTTTCTACTATCGGTAGCACAGGAAGTGGGGGCTGTCAGCTGTGTGTCAGCAGTGTCCACATGGTGATATCACCTTCTTTCTCCTGTACGCTTTGGAGTAAAGGAGAATCAACTAAAGAGAAACATAGTCTCTATGCGGGTTACAAGTGACAAGTTCACTAGTGGTCGACTCTTTTGGTCTTGTACTGTGTTAGTTTGTATTTTGCTGTCAGAGGTTGTTTTTCTGGGAGGACAGAGTTGTTGAGCTAGGCATAGGAAAAAGGCGTCAAGGAGCCATTGGTGGAGACTTGTCCCTTCCGTGGGCCGATTTAGTATGTATTTCGAGCCACTTAGTTGCGATGGGGAAAACTTTACGGTTAGCTGTAAATTATGTGCCCCATCAAAGCAGACGTACTCGTCTAGTGTCAAACACTCTTCCAACCTCAAAAAACACCTCTAGGTAAGCATGTGTTTGAAATTTGGCACGCTAACCAACAAGTGTGTAGCCGCCTCTGCTCTGCACTCTGAAGCCCGTTCGTCGTCCGTAAACCTACACTGGTTAAGTGGAGAGGCGGCGTGTAAGTCCCTCAGATGATCTCGAGCGATGGAGGTTAGAAGAGATCGAAGCCTAGAATCGCTAGATAGGTTCCCGACAATCAAGAGGCTGTTTGTGCAGCGCAACACGGGAATTCCATCATCCGCTTCCGCTAAACCAGTGTTCAGTATGACAAAACATGTTCTGTCGCCGAAGGGGATAAGGCTAGCGGTTGACAACTGCTACTACGCTGCAATAAATCTATGATTTTTGCCTATCAGTATCGTTTAGTGGCACCAATTTTGAGGGATATTCGCGAGGCTATTGTCTGTAACGAATAAAGCGAGGAAAAAACCTTATGTGTGGCAGGTTTGAGGCGTACGCCTTAAACACGTAAATCTAAGGCAAGAGTAATACCACTACTCGATGAGAGTAATGCGTGCATTACTAACCTCAAAAAGTAATGAGCAATGTGATGTATTACTTTGTACAAATGTAATGAGTAATGGTAGTGCATTACAAAATAAAAGTAATTTCCCTACCCCTGTCTGAAGGATATCCCTCGAAACATTCATATTGCGTGTCAGCTGGATAGACTACTCGGAGGGTGCCTGGCCACCCCTAGGAAAGTTACAGGGCAGGGGGGGGGGGGCTCAGACCCCCAAGCCTCTGCGCAGTCGGCACCTATGATCAACGGCCATTGTATTTTAAGGAGTCATATTACTTTAGCAAACCCGAAGCCATCCATTGTTAATAATGCCAAACAAGCACTTTAATAATGTCAGACAGTTGTTCCTCTCTGATTTTTCTATTTCTTAACTCGATACAATGTGGACAATGGCAACAGTGCAGCGTGAAATAGAAGATTAAATTGTCCTGACCATTGTCATAATCGTTTGTGAAAGAACTACGAATTTCTTTCGCCGTTTCGTAGCCCATCTAATAATACGCAGAGATTTCTGGGGGGGGGGGATATATATTTATAGAAAGAGAGAGAGAGATTTCTGATTCACTGCTGTACTTGTGCATTTTCATTTAATGTGGCGTCCTAGGATATATGCCACTTTTTGTAGCAGAGCACACTGCGAGCTTAAGCCTACGAACATTAAAGCATTCCTTGAGGCTGAAGGAGCTGGGAGAATGAACAGAGCACAACGTGTAGACGGGACTCATAACCAACCTGGTTGTGAGTCTGGTTCTGCCCAATGTCTCAGCTTCCTCCGCCTCAAGAACTCTCCTCATGTTTGTAACATGCATTTCAGGTTACACTCTATCGTTTTCGAACGAGTTAGATTTTACCAAATCAGGTGCAGATGAGTTAAAATACACCCAATAACGTGAAGATGGCTACTGATTATTTGCAGTTCATTGCGTATCGTATCAGGAAAATTTACTCTCTTCGCTAAACATGTTTTTGTTTATTGTGCAACCTTTGGCGAATAAGCATTAACGAGGATAAAAGTGTTGCTATGAGTGAAAGCAGACAGGGTATACTACTTAGTTTCGACTATAATCTTACGAATACTGTCATGAACCGAGTCTCCATTCACTAATATCTAGGAGTAGTTTTCACTGAGGATTTGAGTTGGGATTCCCACATCAGAGAAACACTTAAAGGGACCGAAAAGTGAATATAAACCTATCGAAACTTTATGTTCAGCGAAAAGCTTGAACCTTCAAAAGTTCAAATATCAAAGAACTCCGCTGAAATCGTTGTAGTTTTTCTGTAATCGAATTTTCCATAATTGCATGTCCAGGGACCCAGTAGGAAACCGAGCAGTCTGTCAACAATTGCATGACCCCGCGCCATCTGTCGAGGACGCATGTAATACGCCCACTTCCGGGCGCTAATCCGGCGAAAACGAAAATGGCAGTGGGCATTTGCGAGCACTTTCTACGTCGAGAATGTCGAGCCTCTTGAACATGAGTGCGCTGCAATTCCGCATTCCAGAACTGTCGCTCACATAGAACTGTTGTTCGTGCGTTAGCGTGGTGGAAAGTTTGTTCTTCGCAGCAGAAGATTCCTCGTCCAGAGATTAGTCGGAGTCACATTCGTCCTCAGCAGTAGCTCACCGTGCCGTGAACATGGACTGCTTTGTGAAATTTCCATGTATCAGGGAGAAGCACTTGTGTAAGCCGAAACAAGCGCTGTTTTTTCGTCGCGCAGGTGTTCATGTGTGAAATGCAAACCGACGGATACTACGGTTTTTGCTGCCGAGAGGAAGAGAATGCGTGTGGAAGGCAGACAGACAATTCCATCAGAACTAACACATATTTCGAAATACTGTGCCTTGACACCGAAGTACTGCAAGTGTCTTTTACATACATCCTAGAAACCGAAGAGCATGGCAACGTCACGGCAGCGCCGTGTGGTCTTTACGCGCTACTTGAACGACAAACTGGACAGAAACCCCTTATTTCTGCAGGAAATTCCGTTATACCAACTGTCTTCCATTCACAAGAAGGATATGGAGTGCTCCGAGAAAATACAATAGAAAGTACTCCACTGGATCTCGATCTGCGTCATGCATGCAATTAGTGATGCTTTCCCATCAGTGCGCAGACTTGCAGAAATGTTGATGTCAGCATATTTTCATTTCGTGCTTGCTACAAGTTTTTCCTCATTGCTTTTTCTTTGCTGTCACAGCATATTATAATTACTAGTTTGTTCCTGGAGGGTTAAGTAACCTGAGGGCATAGATGTATTTGTAGGTTATACTCATACGTCTCAATTGTATATGTGAGCAGTAATATAATTTACATCAGTGTCATTCAGCTGAACTGTGTTCATAACCTTTTAGTATACTTCTTAGTGACCACGTTTCCAAATGTCAATTAATATTTGAACCAAGATTGGGATTTAACACTTAATCAACTCTGTTTTTTCTAAACGGAGTACTTGTAGTTGATTCATTATCACGTCACCCACTAGCATTTGTAAAGAAGGACTTGAGGACTGACTTCAATTATTATTAACCCATGATCTGGTTTCAAAGTTAACTATGCACCATTGGTGTGCATAGTACTCCAAATTGGATAAATAATTTATTGCATAAGTTCTCTGTTACTGTAATTGAGATGTACTTTTGTAAAGTACTTTTGACAGCCCTGCAAATTGAAACTGGCTTCAGCGTACACTACAAATGCATCGTAACATTTCATTGAAATATAATATAAGAGCAGAAGCAACGTTTTGTCACAACTCAAACTATATATTTCTTTTTTGTTGTCCAGGGATTTAGGAAACAGAATAGGACTTTCTGCCCTCTGATGTTTTGACGTACTTGATAGAGTTGTAAAACCTGCAACAAAATAAACAAGATACGTATAAACAGTTTTGTATTTTGCTTTTGAATTTGACAAGCTAGTTATATTTTACCATTTGTTCACATTTTTTTATTCTCTGTTGGTGAAAAGATTACAGGAACAATAATGGTGCAGATCAAACAATGACCTGTCATCTAGATGAAGATGAGAACATTTCTTCAGGCATGCTAAGTGAGACAAAAGAAATGTACAATGAAGGTTGTACAAAAACAGAAAATCTCCGTCGACTAAAGCTTTATATATGTGGATGTTACCACATCGTGTAACGAAAGGAAAGTTAGGTAGCAAGCGAGTTGGTGGTGACGATCCATGACTTGAAAACCCGAGACGAGGTAGGGACTGTGAACAACACTGTGAAACAACTGTGAACCCTTATGGAATCGAACAATGGTGCTGGCCAGGGCGGCTGACCGTCATAGAAGGCTCCTTCGAGAAACCCTTTGTATCCTCAGTTATGGGAACTGTGTCAACAAAGCTTCTTTGACCTTGTCTCCCGCTTTGAAGAACTTGTTAGCTTACCCCCACTCTCCCACCTAGTGTCTATTTAAATGTTGTTGTGCAATAAACCTGTCAGCTGAGTTTGAGACAGTGTTTGTGTTTGTTATGGTCCCTACCTCGTCTCGGGTTTTCAAGTCATGGAACATCGTGTAGTTTCTATCCAAAAAGTAGGACCACGCAAGGTTGTTTGGTGGTAGTTGGTAGGTTGTCGCCATGTTGATGTGCTATACCGTTATAGCACATCAATATAGATGAGGGGCAAACACAGTAGACAGTGTGATGGCTGCAAACTCAAGTGAAGATTTATTCACCAGAACAAGCAACCGAAAGCATGAGTAGAGAAAGGCAGTGCCCATGCAGTGTATGGCGAACCACACTAATCTCTGAGAAGGTAGGATCGGAAGAGTAATAAAACGAAATGATAGTTGCGTCCGAGATAGGGGAACTCCGCAAATTTAGGACCAATATGATGTGGTAACCTTGCAAGGCTCATTACAGCTCTGACACACATTGAACAATTCCAGTAGTGGGGCTTCAAAGACAATGAACGTTTGCCGTTTCATTGGGCATTCAAGTGTAGAGGATGCATCTCTAGAAAATTAATTTGCGTTCCTTAGTCATAAAGTCGTAACTACACCTCAACAGGAAGTATTCTTGTACCCTTCAAACAAGCTAGTAATGCTCATCAGTTTCTTCTATTGTTGACGTCATACTAATGTTCTGCACCTGTCCAATGACTAGAAAAAAATGTCACAAAGTCTGCAGCACGTAACAAATCTAGTGCTTCCATCTGTGGACTTTGCATACCTGCTTTCAGACATTCGTGTCATGTCAACTTGTGTGCCTGGATCACACACACACGAAGCAGTCTTGCGCCACTTTTCAACACTGGAAGGCCCCTAAAATTAGATTTGTTGATGTTGACAATGTTGAGTACGGGACAAGTAGGATAACATAAGTTAAATGGAATACGTCATCGCTATATTATAATTTATACATGTGTGACGCCTGTACATACCTAAGACGCTGTGATGAACTCGTCACCTCGGTGAACCAAAATCACTGGGTACTGAGCATCAGTGTGCTTCGTTTCGTCTTCGCAATTCGCCTTCTACGGGATATTCGTAGTCATCGGCAGCGAAATGAGCTCAGCACACACGACACGACTGCTACATCTAATAACCGAGTGTTTCGAACCACGTTCGTTTTCGCGCACTTTCCTGTTCTTGTGGTAGAAAACGCCCGCCGCCGATGGTGAACGAACATGATTTTTGCATCCCCGACCACCGAAACTACACCATGCATATGTAGGTCTCTCGAATAATTGACATAACAGCCACGAACATGTCATTAACTTATACTTCCTGCATCGCGCGACCAACATGACCACCCACGACGTAAACAATAAACGCGATAACACAGATGGCCTTGCAGATGGCGCGGCGGATCGTAGCTCGTAGCGGCGAAGTAGCTGACTGCTTTATTAACGTATAAACTATGGAAGTGAGTGTCATTTTTAAAATGGCGTTTAGCTGTAAGATAATGTGCGTCGACTTTGTTCTCTACAAAATTAACTCTCACGTGGTCAGGGTTGACCAATCCCTGGGGGCCCTGGACCTGAAACCCAAGTTGCTCTTTTTCGCCGTTCGCTGGCAGCACCGTCCATGTTCCGGCAATCTTCAAATATTTATACGTAAAAAATTTCCGAATTGAGAAGTAATGCTTTCTGTGTGTTATCAAACAACGACGTTGTGCACGATAGTGGTTAAAATATGGGGGTTATTTCTCACTTTTCGGTCCCTTTAAAAAAGCTGGCATTCGATTCAACTGCCTACATAGAACGTTAACAAATGGTAGTCTTCATACGAAATTCGACGCATATAAATGATTTGTGATTTCCATCATAGTCTATGACTCTGTAATCTGGTAACCCGCACTGTTATTTTTGCCGGAACCGAACCCGAAGCGAAATTTAAATGACACTGTTGATCCCGAACTGTAGCAGAACCGGGAAAAATAATAGCAGTAGCTGGTTCGCAACGAAGCGGTTCGGACGTAAAAGAAATCAACGAGGACAGGGGACAAGAGGACGAGGTTTCAGATCAATTCATATTCCGAATGCAGTTTGCCGGCTCAGTACCGTCGTCTATGTAAAATGCTGTCCATCTTATTTCGTTCTCTTATGTGTATCTTGCTGGCACTGTGCGTGTGAAAAACGTGTTTTTGGGAACAAAGAGTAGCAGGACTTTTATCCCCCTTTTTTCTTTCTAATCTATATCTAATCTACACTGCTTCATCAGCGTGGACGTTATTTGCAAACGTTCGTCCCTTTCCCCTTTCTCTCGCTATAAGGAGTACCAGGTCACTAAAAACGTAAATGCAGACAACAGCAGTAAGCTATTAGGCACTCATTCCCTGATAAAAGCGGTGTTATGTGAGATATAAAACGGAAGCATTGAACCGGTTCACGAGCCGATTCGCGGATCCGAACCGGTTTGCGAACCAGTTCGATTTTTTTGGCGTGGCCGAACCGGTACTGAAACGGATCGAAATTCAAGCAACGCGAACCCGAACAGAATCCGTATTTTTGCGGTTCGACACCCTGCCTGAAACGCAGGGTAAATTCAAAGTCTACAGGTCTTCCCGCTCACTTTAATCCATTGGCCACTCAATTTAATCCAAGCGCTACCCAATGTAATCCAAGCAACACGTGTAAATGTAATTTCACATGTACTTCGTAAAGGGAATTGTCATGACTAAGACCTTCATGATTACATCAATGAATCATCAGTTTATGATTGCTGATGCAACAACCCCTGGTTTTTGCAGTGCCATGCCGTGTTTTATGACTGCTGTTTCTCATTATAACATTTGATGACTACTTTCATGATATGTGCCATGAGTAGATTTTTTTTGTGGGCTAGTGCTACTTCAAACAGTGTCACACAATGTCTTATTACCACCGATGGTCAATATGACATTCCATGACTGTTTTCATGATATGTGCCTGAGTCGATTTTTTGGGACTACTGCTGCTGCAAACAGTGTCACATGTTGTCTTCGACTAGAGCACTGCCGGGGCCTGGGTTTACCCGAAAACCCGAACCTGGCTGGACCGGGTAAAGCTTTCTTTTTGCGGGCCTGGACTGGTCTCGGGCTTGACCATTACGGGCCCGGGCCCGTACATTGCCGGGCCTTGGTCGGGCTCGAGGCTGTATTACCCCTCTGTTAGCTACTCAAATTTTACAGCCTGATACAGTGGGCCGGGTAGCCTATAAATTTCTCGGGGCTTGGACCGATAAACTTAGAATCCTGTGGGCTTGGGCCTAAAAATGCGGCCCGTGCGGTGCTCTACTTACGACTACCGATGGTCAATATGACATTTCATGACTGTTTTCATGATACGTGCCGTGTCAGGTTTTTGGTACCACTGCTGCGTCAAACAGTGTTATCGCGCTTTATGACTAGCGATGGTCATTATGACATTTGATGACTATTTCCATGATATGTGCCATTGATCGATTTTAGGGAACTACCGCTGCTTCAAACAGTGTCATATGGCGTTTTATGACTACTGATAGTCATTATGACATTCCGTGACTATTTTCCTGATATATGACATGACATTGACATGCATCGACGAGTTTGCAGAGTTTGTCAATTCTACCTTTTCCTGAAGGAAATCACTCGAAAA
The DNA here is from genome assembly GCF_037126465.1 of Ornithodoros turicata. Lineage (NCBI taxonomy): Eukaryota > Metazoa > Arthropoda > Arachnida > Ixodida > Argasidae > Ornithodoros > Ornithodoros turicata. The sequence goes on along the minus strand of NC_088202.1, from coordinate 4,739,342 downwards.
TTCGCAGTGTAATCACATGGAAAAAAAAAAGTAACAGCCATATGGTCACATTTTATTTATTAAATTTATTTTTTTGCTATGATAACGCCACTCCTTTTTTATTCATCTGGATTTCACTGTTGCACGTGAAAAGAGGGCGATTCCCGTTACACTTGAAGTAACACGAAATATTGCTTTATAATTTCCTCGCACGATGTAACATTCCTCTTGAATGAGGAACAGCAAAAAAAAAAGAGAGAGAGAAAGAGAGAGAAAACGAATGGAAAGAAACGAAATACTACACGGTTTACAGCACCGTCGCTACGTGCTTATCGCATTCTACAATGACTAAAACACGGCCTGAGGGTGCGTTTTTTTATTCTACCCGAGTAACCACCGGGTTTCGCACCACGTGACCCGAGTGAGATGTCACGTGACTTGTGGGTAGGTACTCCCATTTAGAAATTTTCGCCCATTACGAGTTACGCCCGTCTCAACGAATATGGCGGCAGCGGCAGACGACGCTTTTGACGAGGACATGATTGTAGAACAGAGAAACTGATGTTCTGAGGCTGGAACAACATAGAAGGGACAGATACAAACAAAGCCTCAAATTGCCTAAGAAATCAACGATGAAAGATGAAAGTCACTGAAAAGGTTAGCCAGCTGTAGGGATCGAACCCACATCTTCTGGATTAAACGTCCAGGGCTCTACCAATTGAGCTAAGCTAACACGCCTCTCCAGCGACTTTCGGGGTGCGTCATCTGAAGGGACGACAAACCAGCCACTCACGCTCACTCACCCTCCTTTCACTCTTACATTTTTTGCTCACTCATACACACATTCATCTGAAGGGACGACAAACCAGCCACTCACTCTCACTCACCCTCCTTTCACTCTTACATTTTTTGCTCACTCATACACACATTCATCTGTATGTATTCATCTGTGTGTATGAGTGAGCAAAAAATGTAAGAGTGAAAGGAGGATGAGTGAGTGAGAGTGAGTGGCTGGTTTGTCGTCCCTTCAAATGACGCACCCCGAAAGTCGCTGGAGAGACGTGTTAGCTTAGCTCAATTGGTAGAGCCCTGGACCGGTAATCCAGAAGATGTGGGTTCGATCCCTACAGATGGCTAACCTTTTCAGTGACTTTCATCTTTCATCGATGATTGTAGAACTTGCGGCACTTGTGCTGCTACGCATTTGACGAAGGGTAAGATGATGACAAAGGAAGAAAAAGGCATGCATCCAACGAAACAACAGTCGTGCTAAAGCCACCGAAATATGCTCGGAATCTGAAAGTTAAAAGACGCGGGACTCTCACTTGACGTCGTTTGACGTCATAACCCTCTGCTACACACCTGCTGAGCTGGGTCAGTGAGAGTAGGTACCCAGAGTAACCCTCGAGCGACGAGAGTTGAATTTTTGCCGGTAGGTTATGACGCCACTTCCGTCACCCTCGATTTTTCACCCAATAAGGGTTACCCCCGAGTTACCCGGCTAGAATAAAAAAACGCACCCTGAGAAAGCACAGAGGCGTCGGCGGTGGTGTCCTCCAGTTCGGAGGGAACTTTTGTGCAAATGCTGGCAGCCGAACTGAAGGTCTGTTCAGCTTCTGCGCTAGAAGTCAGCAAATATCTGTACGCCCGTGTAGGCAGCTGTCCCCTGCCACCTCCAGTCATAAAAAGTGACATTTCCTTACGAAGGAGTGAGTCTATACCTGAGGGCAGTGTTTGATTTTCCTGTCATGTTTGCTCTCAGGAAATCCCGGGATTCTCCGGAAGAAATCCCGGGAGTTCGGGACGTCAAAAATTGGCCGGGATCCCGAGATTTCAGGTTTCGGGATATCCCGATTGACAACCCTAGTCCTGCATAGTGTGCTGGCAACTACCTGTAGCAATTGCGCTTTGCCTACTAGTATTTTTATTTTTCCTTTTTCCACTTATTTTGATTCAGTTCCAGGACAGTGAGCATGATAGGGGTCTGTTGCCTCAGCTTTGACTAAATCAAAACGCTTTTTTTTTCTTTGCCGAAGTGAGGCGCATGCTGCACTCCTCAATACTGGCGGAGTGCAATTCCTCACAGGAAGTTCACACTCTGAATTAAATTTACCCTTAAAGTACCGTTTCAGCTGTGGTGCGATATTCTCATGTTCTTTATTTAGATGCACTCCAAGGGCTGGTGAGGGCGTTACATGATATGATGGGAGAGCGCAAGCAGAACAGAAAAAATTGCGGCGGATATTATAAGCAATGTAACATACAGTAATAAAAAAACACACGGGGAACTAATAATCAAAGTGACAGTAAGGCACGGTGCCAGAGCCAGAGAGAGAGAAACACTTTGTACTACAAGCAAGTCGAACACAGCAATGAAGCTACACGCAGCTAAGAATCAATGTGCGTCTCTTATCACTCTAAGAAAACAAGGTATAAATTTCTACCCATCTCGGTAGAGCTGCACTGCAACCACATTTCTACTCAAACCAATTTTACCTTTTGGGTATAATTGCAGAGTAGAAACAAGCTACAGAGTAGAAACTGTCGTTCTACCAGCTTGGGTAGGAAATTCTACATTTTTTTTCTTGTTAGAACAAAGGTGGGAGAGAGGAGCAAGGGAAAGGGACACCACCGCTTATACCCACGGAAGAGAAGGCGCGTGTGGATTGGCACGAAATGATAGGGGTAGTGCCGTTCTACCACATTGGGAAGAAAATTCTACCTTTTTTCTGAGAGTGTAGCCACTACATGAGGCTGGCAACTCGCCACCATCGACACCCCTTAGTGCGCGCTTTGATTCGTCCTTCAGCGTGTGGGGGTTTGGTCGACGTTGGTTCTACGGCAGCTCACCTTGGCCGTACTTGACAGTGATAGAGGGAAGACCCCGGTTTTCACCGACGCATCAACAACGCGTTCCGGCTCTGCTTGCGCCTATGTGATCCCGCAGTTGTCACCTGAAGGATGTGCAAGACTGTCACACCGCACGTCGGGGGCAGCGGCGGCGGAACTGCACGCGATTTCTATGGCGCTTGGTTTCATTGCATCCTCTCCATCCCCAGCTCACTGGCCCATCTACACCGACTCCACCGACTCCAAGTCATTCTCTACTCTACAGGATTGGAATGTTTGTCTCCAATGGTGCATGACGTCCTTGAAGTATACACCGCTACCGTATCACGGGGACATGACATTCAGTTGCAGTGGGTCCATGACCATTGGGGTGTCCCCGGAAATGAGGCTGCGGATGCAACTGCCAGGCGCGCCCATCTAGCGCGTGGCGTTCGCACGCACCCCGTCTACTTCACAAAAGGGGATGAAGAGCACAATAAACGCATTAGTGAAACGTCTGAGCGGGGAACACTGCTGTCGATGCGTCCCAGTTTCCTCACTACTGCACAAAGTGGATCCGGACCTGCAGTTCTTAATGCCCCCAGAGCTCCCCCGGGCCGTTACATACGTCATTCACCGGCTCCGTTTCAATGTGCCATATACCGGCTGCATCTTCTTTAAACTTGGGAAGGTTTCCACACCGAATTTTTCTGAGTGCAGGGTATTGGAGGACACAGTCCTGCTGGAAATAGTAGGCACGATCTCATTCATTTCTCCACGAAATTTTAATGAGATTCAATGAGAAATCAGACTGACAATTCGTTCAACGTGTGAAAGCCGACTCTTTCTCATTGACTGAATTGGAAGTTAAGCAGGGAAGCTGCCTTCGCGGAACCCGGCTCCACCGTGTTGTGTGGCGAAGACCACATCAACGAAGCAAGGAACCAATGGACGTCGATGAGTTTAGTGGGCGTCAATGAGAAATGTCGATTCCCAATTGATTTAATGGGATCCGGCGTGTTGTGTATTACAGACTGCGCCAATAGAAGGAATGAGGAACTGGCCTAATGTGTATCACTGAGAAAATGCTTTCCAGTTGAATTAATGGGATCCAACATGTTGCGTTACCGCCACTACAATAATGGAGAAGTCAGTTGCTAATGGAACGAGCGTAATGGTGACCAACGGTACGTCATCACTCTCAAATTAAGTAATAAGATTTGGTTGGGAAGAACGCTGTACATTCGTGTTGAGGATGAACTAATTCGAACAAATTCAAACAAATGAAATTCCAGGACACGAACCGCATCAAAAATATTACAAGTGAAATTTGAATAAAAATTTGAAATTAAAATTTATTCGGAACAAATCGACTGAGGTGGCGAACGGACCGTCGGCCGCGATGTCGCCAAAAGAAGCGTCGTAATACATTTCCCTGCCGCACCACATGGTGGCTCGTGCGAGCTGAAAATAGTTCGCGTTATTTCAAATGTTTGTGAACATATTATGCTCAGAAGTACATGTGCCGTGGTACCGTGGTATTACACCTCTTACTGTAAGGTATTTTTTTATGCATTCCGTAAAAGATTCAGTGGATGTATGGACGCGTTCTCCGTCAACGGTCAACGGATTAATCAGTCCCTCACAAAAGCGTTAGGAGCTCTAGGAGGAGCTTTGGAGCGTTAGGATGTGTGCGTTCGCTCACAAGCATTCGGCGTCATTCGTGCTTGATTTCGAGGATTTTATCCGTTTCTAAGGTCAGTAGTCGATTTCTCAAGCATTCCCGTTTTTTCAACGGCGCTTTGCATGTTTTTAACCCTGCTCGCAGGCGCTACGGCCGTTGATCGGAGGATAATGCAGCCAATGTGTAGCCACCCGCGCTGTGTGCATCGGTATGTAATATGTTTTGATGCTCACTTACGTTGACATGCTGCTGTTCCAGCACCTTTTGCTTTATCTTTCGAAATGGTATTAGTTGAAGGTTACCCTCGTACGACGCGGCTGGCATACGCTTCGTGCAAAGCGTCCGCCGCGCCACGGAAAATCCTGGCGGCAGCCATAGGAACTTGTTGTGTGAGTCCGCTCCGTTTTCGAGGGCTATTCATACGTTTTCAACCGTCACCTTGCTTGCACGACGCCGCGCCTGAATTGATAGCTGCTAAAGGTAATGCCATACCGCGCAAACTGTTGCGTTGTTGTGTGCACAAAAACGTATGATAATGCGGGGTATGAAAAAAAAAACTCCCTGGTTGCGTCGGCAGAAAAATGGTCCCCCAGGCTCCTGCGCGCCCAAAAATAATGGGGTGCGGATGGAGTAACTGATGAAACACACCACAGCCGAGTGAGTGTTACCATTCGCTCTCCCCATTTGTTGAATAATGAGGCATGGACCTTTTTCATCTGTTAGTAGATAATAAAATCTGCACGACATTCAATGAGTAACATAAAAGCGACATCATTCGCTGCACTAGATCGCTAGCGATATCGTTCGCTGGATTCTAGTATTTTTCTGCTGGTGGTCAGACACGCGTGCTTGAATGTAAAAAAAGAAAAAAAGGAGATAAGAGATTTACATATGTCCCCTGCATCTTTTCTATAGTGATGTTTATGGACAATAAAAGCTGTCGCCTTCTCATTCGTTGTTTCATTGGCTTTACAACTCCGCTTCCGCTAGAGATAGGGTTCATCGACATAGAAAGTATGACAGAACAACTGTAAAACCTGTGTGACCAACAATAGGAAAACACTAGCATCCAGGTTGAATTGGGAACTGCACCCAACGACCCCCCCACTCCGTACAGAGAGTGTGAGGACGGAGCCAGGCTAGTGAGCTCACGGTACGTGTAAATCGTCTTTGTGTGTTTTATTTTATTGGTACGAATACAGAAGGTAACGTGTTTGCTTACTCCTCTGTAATCCGTCCTGTTATAAAAGGATGCGGGTACCATTTTCCCGACATATCTGCAAGAGATCGCTTTGTCTGTACTGCACAAAAAAAAAGAGAGAGAGGAACAACAGGAGAGGACGCATTGCGCTCAGTACAACCGGTGCAGCGAATGTAATCGCTTTTATGTTCCTCATTGAATGGCGTGCAGCTTTTATTGTTCATTAACATCAATGTTAACTTAAAAAAAAACTATGTCTCCGGATTTTAACCAATCGGCAGACATACTAGAGTTTCCACACTCCACACTCTAGAGTTTCCCGACAAATCCACACGAAGTGGACATGAGAAGAAGATGAATGTCGGCCGTCAAACGTATGCGTCACAAAATAAGCTACTCCGTGGACTCTATCTGTCTTCTTTTATGCCAATGAGCCTAATTTTTGCCAAAATGAGACCGTATATCGTTCGTGTTGTGTTGAGTGGTGTTGTGATGTGTGTTATCCATTCATACAAGAACTTCCAACTAGCTTGGACCTTGTCGCTTTTTCCAACTCAGCTAATGAGAATTCTGCATCCGCTGTAGGTGCAACCTTTGCAAGGTTGCTGTAAAAAGTATAGAAGAAAACATACGCAAGTGCGGTGCTCACCAAGAAAAGCTAAAGGAATTGTAATAACGCTCACATGCCTGCTTCTGCATATAGTCTTATGCCTTATAGTCTTATGACCGCTGAGGACCGAAAGTAGTCGTTCGGAGTTTAAAACGATTGAAATCCACAAAGTTACACAACCGATTCACACAATTTCGATGTTCATGACGACCGCCACATACACTTTTGACTGGTTTCGATATCCGACGAGTCACACAAAAAGTTCGCTTTCCCACCGCTACGTGGCCGCGCAAAGCGCCACCTTGAGTCTGTGCACGAGGCGTATAGGGGCGTCGGCATTTGTCAGCAGGTTGTCAAAACGGAATCTCAACGAAGCTGGGAGGCCTTAATTTTCACGCAAGAATGTGAAGCTGAACAGGATTAGAAATCTCCTACGAAGCACAGAAGAGCATTATCTCACCTTTTTTTCTTTTGTCGGCACTGTTCGGACATATGGATACATCTCCATGAACTTACTCATTGTGGATTTATGTCGTGTTTGTTGATGATGGACAGAATGCTTTCACAACATATAAGTGCTCATTTAGGTTTCCATTATTGGTGTTTACTGTGTCTTGCTAGCGATTTTCAACCGCTTGGTGAATATTCGCTGTGATAAACATCACAAATAACTTTAACCTTTGTATCTGCCACTTGCAATATTTTCACATCTACTGTATTTTTATATATGTAAGAATAAATGTTCAAGCATGAACGGTACTTTCCGTAATTAATTTTTACAGCGAAAACATGCTTTATGATGCAACAGAATAGTCACTGCACATTCAAAAAGTGCATCGGCAACGAGACTTTCAATGTGACTTTAATGGGAAAGTCCTTGCTGCTGTACATTTGGCCAAAGGGAAGCTAGGCTGGCCTCCAATGGGTGCGACTGAGCGCGGTTCCACTTCGTTCACATTGACATTTACAACGATTTCTCATCGGAACCCACTAAATTCCTGTTGTTTTCAATATGGTATTTGTCCAAAATTGTCGATTCGGAATGAGAAATTTTGGTCACTTTCAATGAGAATTGTGAATGTGATATCCACTTAAACCGAATGAGATTCCTGGTCTATTTTGAATTGGACTATTTCCACCAGGGAGACACAGACCATGTTATCGATGCCTGCCCTCGATACAGAACGCCTCGCCTTTCTCTTTAGGTGGCACTAGCCTGCATCGACAATGGCTCTTTCGTCGTTGGGAAGGTTCTAGGCTGCTGGCCTGCCCATCACCAGGTGACGGCATTGCGCGCTCTTGTGGACTTCCTTACCGCTTCGAACCTGCTTGACACTCTGTGACAACTTCTGTGACACTGTGTTCGCACTGTATCTGACATTGTGCAATGAGTGTTTCTCGGTGCCTAACCTCTCCCCCTTTCCTTTGCCCCGTTTTTTCTTTATGCTCTATCCTGCTACACACACTCTACCCTTTCCTGTTTTTGGTTGTTTGTTTGTTTGTTCTTCTCTTTTTCCTCCCGATTGAAAATAATTCCTGAGGTTGCCTCAGAGTCTGAGGTCTTGAGGTATTATGGGACATCTGAGGTCTTGAGGTTGCCTCAGGGCTTGGTGTTCTGGGGCTACCTCAGAGCTTGAGGCTCTGGGGTTGCCTCAGAGCTTTGGGTTCTGGGGTTACCTCAGAGCTTGAGGGCCTGCGGAAACCTCAGGGCCTGAGGTTTCCACAGGGTGGACCTCAAGGCATGAACAACACTTCGTGTTCAAATACTTTTTATTGGTATTGAGGTCATCAGATTCTAAATAGTTTTTCAGACACTTTAATTTGTCGTTCAGTGTCGCGGCTGTCTTCATTTCCTTCCTGGTTTCTCCGCCTTGCCCCGCTCTGCTCTTGGAGCACTGGAGGTATGCACTTAGAAATAAAATTCAGTTCAGGTACGATAACCAAAGCGGTCATACAAAATAACAGACGAAATACTGACTTCCGAAGTGAGTGAGCATTTCTGCACCTACGAAAGTATTTTACCCCCCGCAGTGACAACACTATAAAATTCTATTACGGTAAATTGCCAAACTCAAAACGCAAACGGTTGTGACCACTGGCATACCTAGAGCCTCCAGATAAACTTAGTACCTCTACGCACACCACAAATATGCGTATACGTTTTGAACAAGAAAAAATAACCATAGGTGCTGGTCAAACCAGAGGGAGGAACAATCTGGTGAGCAGCATCCTCAGGCACGTTGTCGAATGAAAAGCAACACAAGGACAGAAATTTGCTGGCGATAGTATACCGTTCATGATATGTAAACAATCACATTATCCCGCGTTTGTTGCGATCCCCACTCACGCCTTGATGGTTTTCCTGTCCGCTTTCGTTCGCTGCTGGCCTTGGCAACATCCTCAGTGCATACCACGCGACATGCAGTCTATCTGAACTGCATTGCAGGGAGTCTGAAAATACGGTGTCACATATATTAAAGTTTCAAAGTTACGTCTACTTCTAAAGTGTCACTTTCCATTCACAAGATATTGAAGCATAATTGTTCCTTTTAAACAAGACACACACACGCACACACACACAGCAAAAACCATATATACTAAAATTCCCTTCACATACCTTCCAGAAAGAAGCTTCCGCGGGTCTCCTCGCCATCCTTCCGGAAAAGAGCGTGCACTCTATATTCCGTGTTCCGATTGAAAATCTGTGCCACCGTTGTCTTCAGAAAAGTTATTCACGTCGTCCACAGAAACAACAACTCGAATTCCGTCTTTTGTAGTTTCTTTGCACAGCATTTCATCGTAATGGCGTTTGAAGCTCTGTTTAACCTGTTTAACCTTTTTAACCTGTTTGAAGCTCATAGGAGCAGAACGTATCGAAACAACTCCTGTTTGCAACTTTATGTATCATTTATGGCCTCTAACAAAAATTGACGCGTGAACTTCTTTCGTTTATCCTAAAAAATTCGCGCTTACTGGGTTTTTAGATGATTCCTCATGCAAAAATCTGTAGTGTAAATTTCGCACGACTAATGCGATTTCTGTTTGCATATTATCAAAACCCCCGAGACTAGGGAGCTACGAAAACAGACTCTCGCGGAAGTTCCCGTCTCTTTTCGTGGTTCCCCGTATAGTCTCGGGTTTTAGCAATATGAATTATAATGACCAGCTCGCTTCGATTGCTTTTTAGCAGTTCTTTTATCGTGATTTTTGTGTAACATTCGTATTGGTGTACAACTTGTTTGTGTTAACTGCGCTAGTAGAGCTTTATTTATTACCGAATATAATTGAACTTATACCTTCCTATGTGGATCACCCGAGATTTCATGCAACGTTTTGGCGTTACGGTTTGGAGTAGGGTTAGTTAACGTTATCAATTTTATGAAGTTAGCGCGATTAAATTAAAAGTCACCATACTAAATTCTACTCAAAAAATCTTGCGAACCTCTCCAACGAAAACGGCACCTGAGAAATGGCCACCGAAATTCCTAAAGCTGTAAGGTATATGAAGGTCCTATACTGATACTAAAGATGCGCTGAGGTAACGCTACGAGAGCTACGGTCTCGTCTGAGGTCTTGAGGAGGAGCCTTAAAAGAACCACAGTCAGGTCTGGGATTCTGAGGTTGAACCTCAGAATTGCTTGAGGTTACCTCAAAAGAGCGAATGCGAGGTCTGAGGTCCTGAGGCACAGCCTCAGAATTTCTTCGGGTAACCTTGAGGACCCAAAGCCGGGTCTGAGGTCCTGAGGTAGGGCCTCAGGATTTCTTGAGGTAACCTCAGGAGAACCAGAGCCAGTTCTGAAGTAACCTCAGATAACCTCAAGATGGCCTGAGGTAACCTCAGGATTTCTGAGGTAACCTCAAGACGTTTTCCCAATAGGGCTAGCTCATCGTTTTTTTTTTTCTTCACCCACAAACTCGTTTTGGAGTAGCCACTTCTGACTGGGTCGGGACTAATCTCTCCATATTTTTCTTTCTTTTCCAATCCAATCAATGTGCGAGTAAATAGCAAACAAACATTTGAATCATAACATATATACGTTACTATACTGACACAGAGAAATGATGATGCAATGCGCCACAGAAATGATGAGGGCTGACTATGTGTTGGTGTAAATGATTCCATTCAATGATCATAGTTGGATAGAACGACCGAGCGAAGGAAATGGTTCGTTCTGGTATACGTGAAACATTCAAAGAATGATCCCGTCTGGTAGAAATGCGATTAGGCTGTTTTGATATAGGGAGAACACAATAAATGAAGTAGCGATTGGGCCGATGAGAGAAAGAGAGAAACGGCAAGAAAAGGAGGGTGGTGGTGGAGTGTTTCGTTTTTGTAATGCGGCATATTTGTTTCAAGTAAACGGATCCCAATGGGAATTTGCCGACTACTAAAGATCTGCCGACCATCCGCAGTCGGTCGTCAAACGACTTCATCGGTCAAGAATGCCTGAAACAGGCGTGGGCCAATGTCACCAACAGAGTATGGTGGCCAACGGACGCTGGCCCCACAACACCCCCAGACACCTTGTCGACTGCATGTTCTGGCAAACATCGGGTGGTCGTCACGAAGAGATTCACCAAAAAGAACGCATAGCCGCTCTGTTTCGGTAATAGCAACGCATATCACGAAATTTAAACCGTATTCTGTTCTGTAGGCTCTTCATTAACGAGTGTTCAAAAAGGTTTGCAAATATGGCTTGAAGAAAAATCGGAAAAGATTTACTGCGTATGTGTGGGCATTTTTTTGCGCGTATTTTTATTTTTTATTTAGTTGATTGAAATGAAGGTTTTCCTAGGTTTTGTATCATGTTGCGCTTTGGTGCCGTTTTGTAGGTTTGCACGTCTCGCAATGCGTAATACAGTTTTCAGTTTTGGTTTCGAAAACTCTGTAGTCGACCATGTGCAATCACTGTTCGCGGGGTAGACTCGGAGCCGCCATACTCTTCTATTCACGAGCAGAGTTGTGCCTAACTCGTTACAACGACTTGGTAACGGTTACTTTTTTTGGTAACGAAGTAACGATACCGTTACTTTTTAAAGAACGGTACTAGTAACGGAATCAGTTACAAAAAATGGTAACTCATTACCGACGTTGCTCGTTCCTTTTCTTCAACGCGGGGGAGCACATTTCGGCACTCCGTCTGGCGCAATGCGTGCAGATTTGGTGGCGCGCATCGGTGCAGCGACTGTTCAGCTGAGCAGCAGATGTCTTCACACGAAAGGGAACGAAGATCACTCATGTAAATTTCGAGCATCAGCTTCTCCTGAAGTGCAATTCCTCAGTAATGAAGAGTTGACGGCAAGGGACGGCATGTTTGTTGGCTCCTTTAACTATGCGGCTGTTAGGTAAAAGTAACTCGTTACCTCTGAGTAACGACAACTCGTTACTTTTGTACGTTGGTAAGGAGTAACATATTTAGTTACTTTCTTCTGAAGTAACGGGTAACGGTATTTAGTTTCTTTTTTAGTTTCTTAGTTTCTTCGGGCACACGAGCGTGCCAAGTGGTGTGAGCTATTTTTGCATTCTGGTATACATTGACGCACATAAGAACTGCAAACAATGACATGTGTATGTGTATGATAGCCTAATATGCAGTGCTCGACTAAGTTGAGCGGTGCCAAATGAAGCGACACAGAGACTGTTCTTCTTCTGGGCTCCCGGAAGAAGAAAAGTCTCTGTTCGAAATATATGTGGCTCTCTTCCTGAGGCACTTGCCTTCACATAATGTAATGTAAGTTAGGAGTTCCAGATGAGGCGGGGCTGATTTGAGGTTGCGTTTTAGATAATCGTACGCAAGACCAGTGCTACATGAAATTTCCTGGACATGAAGATACCCGAAAACTGGATTGCAGATCACCTCCTAAGTATTTGCACGAAGCGCAACAAGTATGCTTGAATTACAAATAAGAAACAAATAGGGGGAATAGAATAAGAAACAACTAAAGGGGGAATTGCTACGATTGAAGCATACATGACAACGGGATGCACTCTTAGAAACAAGGTAGTAATTTTATTCCTTTTGGGGGCTATATGTGCTGCCACAAGAATTAGTCCCTTTACGGAGTAAATGCACGAGACTAAATGAATGTAACAGAGTGGGGACTGCATTTCACGCTGTTTTCTAACAGTCTCAGCTACATAATCCATGTGCGTGAGTGAAAATACTTTCAATTCAACCGTCAACCGTGATATGTCGAGTGTTATAAAATATTGCGACATGCAAAGGGCCCATTTGTCAAGAAAAAACCGCCAACTATTTCTTACTCTGTGCGAGTGGGAAATCACTAAGTTAACTAAGCCATATAGTCTTGTTCCATCAAATTCGGGAATAGCACATATTTACGTAGACTGTTGCATTCAGGAGACCGTTTGCGAAGTTCAGTGACTATTTGCAGTTCTCGGGAGTACATTTCGGGATCAGGGGACTAAAATGGGAAGTAACTGGGGGGGGGGGGGAGTCCAGGGGACTACAAGCTGCAATTACTTCCTGGTTCACTCATTTTTTCCTTACAGTGTGGAGCTGATAAACAATGTAAAAATAAGACGCTGACAAATAAATCTCTTACAAATCCGACTTCCAAGAGAAACTTTTAAAAATAAATCAAGTAAATATCAACGTTGTCAAAATAAACTTTGAAAAGTCAACTCCGCAAAATCAACGCGTTGAAATGAATCTTTCAAAATCCATCCTCCGTAATTGGTGGACAATCGAAGCTTTCTTCGTCCGCGTCGGAAAATAGTACGCTATTCACTCTTGCAATGAGCATTGATCTGAAAACGACAGGAAAGAAGCGAACGCACTCGAAGCGTAATCTAGCCTGAACCCACGTGTAGCCGTCCATGCATTCACCACTTCCACTACTTAGGACTACGTAGCCAGCATATCACTGAGTTTGGGGCGAAAACAAGGGAACGAACAAAGAAAAGTACAATACTAGTCCCTTTATGCCATGAGGCCTTCCAGCTTGTACGAATAGCATTGTTCCATTAGCTCAACTCAGGACGTGCGCGTTGTTCCCGTGTATTCATACGCGTCGTCTTCTGGACTTTCGAACTGAATATTTCGATTTCCTTAACTTTTACTGGAAGAAACAAAGTTATTGATTGTAAAGATGTGAATAGAGAACGTCAATATTGTGGTGGATTTCTTTAAACTGAATAACGTGTTGCCCATAAACTATCGTGAAGCAGAGGTCCCCGCTATTATGATTTACTTTGGCATTGTGTATTTTGGGTGCGTGGATTCCTAAATGGTTTATTTCAGTAGATGCGTTTTTATCAGGGGGAATTTTAAGCCTGGATTCTTTAATGTTTTATTTTTAAATGTTGATTTTGGCGTACACCAGTGGCAACATTTATCAGTACTCAGTGACATGTGTTATTTCTGTCAAGAAGTCACTATATACTTGGATGTACCAGTCTAATGTATGTCTCTCTTCTTAAATTCATACAGTGCTACAATTCTAGAAGTTGCCTGCGTTGATTTCTTTTTTTTCGTACAGTCTTTTGATTTCGTTATATCTTAATATGTTTTAGTGGCACAAAATACAGGCTCTCGATTCTTGAATGTTGAACGATACGTTTTGGGTGACATTCGAGATGCATTACAAGACTTCTCAATTTCGGTTTCGCTGGCACTATGGCTTCAAGGGCAGCAGCGGGCTCAAAGCGGGCTGTGGAGCGGGCGAGCGGGCGGGCTCAGCGGGCTGTGGAAAGACCCTTCTATTGTAGATAACAATGGCCCCCGCAGACAATCGTGATACGGGTAGAGAAAAAGCAACTGGAACACGGCCGAACCTATGCCAGGTACAGGAGAGGAAATACAGGAGATACCTACAACGAAAGGGCGCTCCAACAGCCTCTGATCTAGCCGTAGGTACAATGAGCCAGTAGGAAAAGTTGTACGCTGACATTTTGAATTTTGTCAGAAGGACATGCACTCTTAATGTCGCCAGTGAGGGACAAAAATGACACGCTCAGCAAGTGAAATCACAGTACAAGAGACAGTGCTTTTTCCCCATCTGCATTTACTACAGACATTAGGAATAACTGAATATGTTTCCAAATGCATCAAATCGCGTTGCAGCATACCGCAGAGAAAAATACGAAAAGCTCATGAATTGCGGATATCATTTCTCTCAGGTGTTACTACATTTAACGATCACCTCAGCTCGAACAAAAGTCGGTCGTTTTGTACTATCTGTCATGTCATCAAACAAGTGTGCAACATGAAGATTTCTCGCTTCCTTTTACCCAGCGGCTGCATGGGTCTTCTCAACGTCTGGTCAGTTGGACAACCGCGACGCTGTACTGTCCCTACCGTTCGACGTCGATTCCTTGGTGTGTGAAAGTGATGAGCGCACAACCGAGGAAACGGTGCCGCCGTTACCTGAAGCCCGGAGCGCCGTGTTACATTCGAAAACAGACTACGCATAACCAACGACTCAGAAGTTGTAACCAAGTAGTAGCTCAGCGATGACAGGAGGCGTGAAATGCTGAATCCAGGTGCCGTTAATGTGGGAGCCACAGCTATTAGACATCGCAAGGCAATCTGAGCGACTCATCACCTGAAAATGACGTGTGCAGTGTGGAACATTCAGACAGTCGTGAAGGAATCGACGAAGATGATACCCCGACTGGAAGTGACATCCCTTCTCCATCCTCAGACAGTGACGGAGACAGTGACAATGATGACTTTATCGCAGACGACGATGAGGTGAAACGCTATTTTGAAGAATGTTCTGCCGAGACTTTACCAGATCAGAATATTACAAAGGCTCAAGCGCTGCTGCTCGTACTGGCGTACGTTGTGCAAGCGGGACTCTCATGGTCACAGGTGGAGGGATTGCTGAAACTTGTGAACACCTTGTGCGGTGCAGATGCTGTTCCAGATACAAATGGGAGATCCGAAACTTTGATGTGCATCACCTGCCAAGCATCACGTCTTGAGGTTACCTCGAGAAATCCTGAGGTTACCTCAGGCAATCTTGAGGTTTCTGAGGTTACCTCAGAACTGTCTGTGGTTCTCCTGAGGTTACCTCAAGAAATCCTGAGGCCCTACCTCAGGACCTCAGATACGGCTGTGGGTCCTCAAGGTTACCCCAAGAAATTATCAGGTCGTGCCTCAGGACCTCAGACCTCGCTTTCGCTCTTTTGAGGTAACCTCAAGCAATTCTGAGGTTCAACCACAGAACCCCAGACCTGACTGTGGTTCTTTTAAGGCTCCGCCTCAAGACCTCAGACGAGACCGTAGCTCTCGTAGCGTTACCTCAGCGCATCTTTAGTATCAACATAGGGACTCCCACCTTCATACACCTTACAGATTTGGGAATTTCGGTGGCCATTTCTCAGGTGCCGTTTTCGTTGGAGAGGTTCGCAAGGTTTTCGGAGTAGAATTTAGTTTGGCGACTTTTAATTTAATCCTGCTAACTTCATTAAATTGATAACGTTAACTAACCCTTCACCAAACCTTAACGCCAAAACGTTGCATGAAATTTCGGGTGATGCACATAGGAAGACATAAGTTCAAATATATTCGGTTATAAATTAAAGCTCTACTAGCACAGTTAACACAAACAAGTTGTACACCAATACGAATGTTACACAACTATCACAATGAAAGAATTGCTAAAAAGCAAGCGAGGCGAGCTGGTCATTATAATTCATATTGCTAAAACCCCAGACTATACAGGGAACTACGAAAGGAGACGGGAACTTCCGCGAGAGTCTGTTTTCGTAGCTCCCTATTCTCGGGGTTTTTGATAATATGCAAACAGAAATCGCATTAGTCGTGTGAAATTTGCACTACAAATTTTTGCATGAGGAATCATCTCAAAACTCAATAAGCACGAATTTTATAGGATAAACGGAAGAAGTTCACGCGTCAATTTTTGTCAGAGGCTCTAAATGATACATAAAGTTGCAAACAGTAGTTGCTTCGATACGTTCTTCTCCTATGAGCTTCAAACAGGTTGGCGACGTCATTACGATGAAATGCTATGCAAAGAAACTACCAAAGATGGAATATATTTGGTTTACGAAAAACAACGCGGGAAACATGCAGCATCGGTGTCGTTTTTACAGCCGGACTCAATTTCTCCGCTCGAGCGAAGCATCCCTCTTTCTCCCTTTTTCCTTGGTTCGAGAGGGGCCGTACAACAAGTTCGAGCTTTTATAGTTCTTGGAATCGCCTCCCCTCTGCTTCAAGCAGTGACACGTCGGCTTCCATGCTATGGCCTGCGTGTGTATTTGCTTCGTCCTGTGTGCCGCTTAATGTAAGATGATGTGTGTATACGTGAAGTTTTTGACGACATTCGAGTTGTTGCTTGTGTGGACGACGTGAAGAATTTTTCTGAAGACAACGATCGCACAGATTTTCAATCGCAACACGGAATATGCAGTGCACGCTATTTTCCGGAAGGATGGCTAGAAGACCCGTGGAAGCTTCTTTCTGGAAGGGAATTTTATTGTATATGGTTTTTGCTGTATATTTGTGCGTGCGTGCGTCTGTGTGTTTCTTGTTTAAAAGGAAAAATTGTGCTTCAATATCTTGTGAATGGAAAGTGACACTTTAGAAGTAGATGTAACTTTGAATTTATAATATATGTCATACCGTATTTTCAGATTCCCTGCAATGCAATTCAGATAGATTGCAGCGTGGTAGGCACTAAGGATGTCGCCAAGGCCAACAGCGAACGAAAGCGGACAGGAAAACAATCAAGGCGTGAGTCGTAATCGCAACAAACGCGGGATAATGTAAGTGTTTACATATCTTGAACAGTATACTAGCGCCAGCAAATTTCTGTTCATCTGCTGATTTTCATTCGACAACGTGTCTGAGGCTGCCGCTCACCAGACTGTTCATCCCTCTGGTTTGACAAGCATTTATCGTTATTTTTTCTTCTTCAAAACGTATCCACATATTTTTGGTATGCATAGAGGTACTAACCTTATCTGGAGACTCTAGTTATGACAGTGGTCACAACCGTCTGCGGTTTGACTTTGGCAATTTACCGTAATGGAATTTTATAGTTTTGTCACTGCGGGGCGTAAATTACTTTCGTAGGTGCAGACATGCTCACACACTTTGGTAATAACTATTCGGTATTTCGTATGTTATTTTGCATGACCTCTTTGGTTTCGTACCTGAACTGAATTTCATTTCTAGGTGCATACCTCCAGTGCTTCAAGAGCAGAGCGGAGCAAGGCGAAGGAACCAGAAAGAAAATGAAGACAGCCGCGACACTGAACGACAAATTAAAGTGTCTAAAAAAGTATTTATAATATGATGACCTCAATACCAGTAAAAAGTATTTGAACACGAAGTGGTGTTAAGGGCACTCTGTGTTGTTCACGCCTTGAGGTCCACTCTGTGGAAACCTCAGGCCCTGAGGTAACCGCAGGCCCTCAAACTCTGAGGCAACCCCAGAACCTCAAGCCCTGAGGCAACCCCAAGACCTCAGATGTCCCCATTATACCTCAAGACATCAGACTCTGAGGTAACCTCAGGAATTATTTTCAATAGGGTGTATGGAAAAGAAAGCGCAACAGCAGAAGGGAAATGGCAGCAAAATGGGCAATTACAGTGAGTGCAGCGCTCCCATAACCTCAAACGTAATTTAAAAATCGTCACTATTACGTAATGTGCACAATGAGCTCGTAAAGTTGTTTTTCGTTTCTGTTCGGTATTTGTTCTCTTTTCTTTTCACGTACATAGCCTTCCAGTGCGCTGTAATTTGCTTCAACATCGACCTTCAACCGCTTCAACATCCAACTCAACTGAAAATTGGTTGCGCCACCTACGTTTTAAAGCATCCATCTTTCTTGCAAGGTACTGTCACGGCTTATGTGATTATCTGGCGCGTCGCCATTTGTCAACAACATGTTGTGGTGTTTGTATTCGTACGACAACGTAGTTTCCCGTCATGTATCTTCTTATTCAGTATGAGAACGAGACGGATAAGCATATAGTGGACCATGAGACGGTTTCAGACTTCAATCCGCTAGACATAGGTGTCTTCGATAAGCACCAGTTGTACGAAGCCTTTTGGGAGGGTGACGACAAGACTGAACCTCGTACTAGGATGCGCACATATTGCGCATGGCAGGTGCGTATCCTTGACATTCATCGTTTTGCAGGGTTCGACTGCCGTACAATGAAACTTTCGTTGTGGGAACATTGCAGAGGCTGAAGAGGAAATGCTTGCGTGGTGGAGGAGCCGGTGCAAACAACAGCGGAAACCACGTGAGGGAGCTGTCCTGCCACCTAAGAAGAAGGCAAGTCTGTAGGGAGTTTTCATGTTTGTCTCCAGACTGTGCAGTTCGTCGCTCATACTTTGTTACACTGTGATCAAAGCTGTTATTGTCAGATATTTTCATTCTACCTACTCCAAAACCTAAAGCGTATATCCTGTATGTCTGTCCAGGCCAAGGTTGACAAAAGGCGAAAAGGTCAGCAGAAGAAGAAATGCTTTCGGCTGCAGCATTCCGGGAGGACAGGAGGAGCAGGGTACACAAACAAAGATGTGCAAAGGATGATGGAAAGGTGTGCCAGGACGATGAAACGTTCAATAAACTTAAAGCGAAAGTCAAGGGCTTAAAGGCAGAGCTATGCGCAGTGAGAAACAGAAATGACAAACTCCCAGGATGCACTCTGCTCAAAGATATTTCAGACAGGTAAGGAATAGCACTACCACGCTGTTACAAAATTATTTAACTTCTTCTTTTCCCTTGATCCATACTATATACCTGTGAGCTCAGTCATCCATTACACTATTAGAAAGACTAATGTTTGTCGTGGTTCCCACTATCTAGAAGCATTGAAGACAGCATCGGGTTCATCCAGCCCCATACCAGAGGAGTCAATGGAGCTACCTGAAGTTGTCTTCCCCCATTCACCCACAGTAACAGCTGCAGTATCTGTGGTACCTGGTAATATTGTCCATCCTCTCTTGTTCCCATGTCGGGATTCCCTGTGTAGCCTATACATAGGGTTCTTCGTTTTCGGGTTAAACCCGATTTTTCACGATAGTCCCCCCCTCAAATAAATTTTCAAGAATACGGGTAAAACCCGATATCAACCTGGAATCCTTGGTAAACCGTCGGAAAAGTGAATCATAATATCCACAACGAGAGCTATTTGTGACAACCTATTTGTCATCTGTTTATGATATACAGGAGTCAAAGACGAGCATTTGTAGAGCTCGGGCAAGTGTTTGAATACCGCGGTCATTCACTATCCCAGTTCCGAAGGAAATATAAAGACTATTGTTTCTCGTCCCAGTGTCACAGCAGTGGTTTGTTTCATATGCCTTTCGTTTCACTAGAAAATTTCCCAGTGGCATATCAAACAGAGATCATAGCGCAGATTTGTCTCCCGAATGCTCGTGTGTAAATAGCACCCGATTTTTCCCTCCCGAATTTGAAAAATCATAAAACCTGAAAACGATGAGCCCTACCTATACAAGGCATACTTATTCGGAAATTATATTTAAAGCGAGCGATAAAAGAAAAGCAAATGGTACTTTTCTGCTACTTGAGTAAGAAACAGGTACTGCTTCACTAGTAGCACCTGTTTCTTAGTCAAGTAGCTGAAAAGTAGCGCTCGTTTCTCTTTTATCGCTCGCTTTAAATAAAATTTCTGGACACGTTAGAGGAAACACCCTGTATGTTCCTACGCATAGTCGCTTCGAGCAAAATGTGGTGAAATTATCCAAATTTGGTGATAGTTTTTGCGCAGAAGTTATGTTACTGTTGTTGCTACATTGGACGCGCCTCACAATATTTCTTTGTCAGCCACAGCATTGCCTGGCACGGAGGAAAATGGAGTTGCGATTGTGCCGTCGGCCTCAGTTGCCTTGCTCTCTCGTAAGTTTTCCACGTCATAGTTTGTCCTACATCAAGCTTTGTTTATGTGATGTAATGCATGGAATTAGATCTAATTCTAAAAATATCATTAAAGCGAACTCCTGTATCATGCCCTCTCTGTGCAGCCAGTTTTCTATCACTGCATGTAGAAACACTTATTCTGGGATGGTCTGGTGAAGCCTCGCTCAAACCTTAACTTGCCAAATTCTGAAATTTTTACTAACAATCTACAGCACTGACCGGCACGCAGGAAAGTGGACCAGAGACTGCATCTCCCGCTGCAGCTGCTACTACCTTGCCATGTTGTAAGATAGCGTATTTTACCTACGTCACCTCTGAGGCTTTCTCGTGTAATCTGATACCATGATATGACATGGTATATCTGAGAAAGTATTTTGTCGAAAGTGTATAGCTTGTTTCATGTCTAATGGCATCTTTCCTTCTGCAGCGAAATGGGCATTTATGTGCCTTTCAATAGGGGAAAAGGGGAACAAAAATCGAGGAAAAGAAAGGTAGCCTGTCCTGGCACTTAATTAAAGTGGCCATAAGTACTATAGCGCCGTTACGCACAACGGCATCCTTTTTTCTAATCCAGTTCTAGGAATTTCTAATCCACCACCAGTCAATTCTAATCCAGGTCAAGTCATTTCTAAGTCATGTTGTTGGTTGGTCACAGCTCCACCCATTCACGCTGATTGATCGAACCAGGCTCCACCCTTCATGGTGATCCATTCAATTTCTGTGTGACTGGCTACCGTTCATTGCCTCCACGTCAGCTCACTTGCTAGTAGACACCAAAATGGTCTATTCTATTCATTTCTAAGTTTGCTCATGGGCTCCCAAATTGCTCACCCGTCTATTGATCCGGGGTGTGGTCACTTCCATTCATTTCTAAGCTTAGTGATTGGCTCAGGATCCTATTGGCTACCACTCATACATGCTGATACACTCATTGGTCATTCCTACTCACTGATTACTCAGTCACACACGTTCAACTGCTTATCGGTTCGTAATTCCAGGTAGTTCATATACAATGATTCGTTGGTCAATTTAGTTAATTTCTGGGCTAGTTCACAGCCCACCAAGTCACTTATTCATCTAGGATGCCTTCGCGTTTGCCTGGATGGCTTTCGGCAATGGTCGGGACACAAAAACACGGGAATAGTTTTCAACGTTTATTGAGTACACCATGGCTGTCTCGGAGATATTGTAGTTCTCCCTGGGGCACTTCGAGGCACACTGGACATTTCCGCTCCCATCCATGGCGTTTTTCGCATAAATACCATGTGGATCACCCAGGCGTTCATCCTTCTCCGTCCATGGATCAGAGGCAAACCGCGAGAGAACAGTATGTGACAGAAGCATTAATTTTCTTCCTGCATATCTTCTGAAGCGATGAAAGAACATTATGAGCTTCACTATTTGTATCACTTATTTAAACTTACCACATTCGCAGCTTCCATAAGGATAGGAGTTAAACTTGGTTCGTGTGTCGGGAGGAAAAAGGAATCCATCCCGAAGAAAAAAACTACTGCGGGCACGTTACATGAAGACTAAACAACCATTTATTTACAACCGGCCTCGGTGGCTCAGTTGGTAGCGTGTTCGCCTTCTGATCCCGAGATCGCGGGTTCGAACCCGGCCGAGGACGCCAGCAACTTGGTGACAGGGTACAAGTTGCTTAGACAGGCCGTCTTCCGCGAGGGACGTTAAATACGGGGTGCCATGTGATGAGCTTTCATCGCACGTTAAAGAACCCTCAGGTGGGCAAAAGCAATCCACAGACCGACCGCTGTGGCGTCGCTCATGATCTCAGTTGTCTCGCCGACGTAAACACCCAATTATTATTATTTATTTACAGCGACGAGCAACAAGGTTACATATCAGCGGCCAGAGAGCGTCTCCCCCGTACAAGGCCGCGGTTCGCTTCTAAGCCCTCCTCAATGGGGATACGACCTTGTGGAAACATGCCGAGCGGGCAAGCGTCCTTCGGTGATCGTGGGAGCCAACTTAGCACCTCCCCACTCAAGAATGTTTCTGGACACTTGTTGTCTGTGAAACATTCAATGTAAAGTCTACATGAAAAATATAAGTGAACATATTGTCAATCAAAGGAGGTGAGACCCTGCCCACGCACTATGAGACAGCCACATGCAGAGAACATGACTTCAAACTATAGAGTTGAGAAAAGCGACCGTTCCGCAAGCGCGCTGTGATCCACCTCAAAATATCTAACAACACAAATAATACTGCTTCGTTATATTCTGACAAACATTCTCTTCGCGACTTTTCGTCACTTCATTTCTCGAAGACATAATTGATTATATACAGCACTGATGCACTCAATTATTCTTCACAAAGTATCTACAAGGTAATGTGTATTTGCACACATGGTAGCATAGTGTGAAACTTCCACATTTCACAGCAATATTTGACTATTCTGAACTTGTAAGCCCCTCGTGCAAAGCATGCACCCAATTATTAGTCGTCAGGGATCTTTATTGCTCGTTTTTTTTAACAACTGACATAGGATGAGAGCAAACAAACATCTACAGCGTTCCGCAGTTTGCAGTATTACACAAGAACTACAAGGCAAACATCACCATACGAAAACAAGGAAAGGAAAACACAAATATTTCGCATAACACTATTTGCACACCTAACATCATATATATGGCTATGGAGGGCTTATAAGCCCTCCTCAATGGGGATACAACCTTGTGGAAACATGCCGAGCGGGCAAGCGTCCTTCGATGATCGTAGGAGCCAACTTAACAATAGGAGTCGATGTCATTGCAGAGGTATCTCTTGTCATCGTATGCCATCAGACTTCTTTTGACATTCCTGATGGTGTACATACACTTCCTCTTTCCAATGATTGACACTTGTTCATTCGATACACTCGTGTGATTGAACAAGGTATCGCGGTATACCTCATGGAGGAGATACTTGCGCACAATGTTCTTTTTGACCCCTTTAGCTGTTGCAATTTGTTTTCCCCCAGCTAATTTGATGGAATACATTTTGACTTTCAAGCATATTACTTCCTCTATGGGTATGCAACTGGTTTCGCTTTTGAAAGCCCCAAGTCTTCCACGATTCCTCTCGCTGTACAGTGGATGATCACGATCAAAGGAAGCAAATCTAAGTGGTCGTCGGCGATCGCTCGTAACTGATCTTCGTAGTCCTTGCAGCATAGGCCGAGGATAAGAGAATCCGTGACAAAGTAACAGGCCCACCTATAACACCTGATTCTATGGCTCTGTACATTTCCTCGTCGGTAATCAATTCCAATTTTGCATTCGTATAATTTAATGTGCATTGCTACGAATAGGATGCCAGAGAAACGCAATGAATCAATTCCAATCCACGTGCACCGTAGCACAGGCGTCTGAGGTGTTGCATTATGTCTGCATGTAATAGGGCATCCGTTTTCAGGTACAATGTGTTATAATCCTGTGAACTCGAGCACCCAAAATGTTCAAATACATGCAGAGCGTACTGGTAGTCTTCGTCACTTATATCTTCCCCAGTTAGATCATTTCGAAAAGTGGATTTTTCTGGGAGACCCAATTCGTCGTACACTGCAAAACAACTAAGGTAACTGTAAGGAAACACACCTTTACGAAGCAAAATTTTGTAGTCGTCTCCAAATACCTGCTTCAAGCATTGGAACACCTCTGCACCCCTCATGGATTTGACGGTTTCGACGTGATAAAATAGTGCCCTCGAAACGCGTCCCGACGTGAGCCGCATCAGGGTCCGTTCACGCGGTTAGAACACGCTTGACGCAATGACGCACGCGATCCGTTATCAATTCCCCGTGCGGGCGCACTATTTTATCACTTTAACAGCAGCAGATCAGAATTTTTTTTAATTTTTGATGACTCGCACAAAGTAATGAGCTGCAGTAAATGACAAAAATATACACAAAACTGCCTAGCCTTCGTTGCTGTGGGTGTTTAATACGACGAGATTGAGACTATTTGGTGTTTCTTATAAGAAAAATACGACGCGCAGCAGTTGCTTATTCTTGCGTGAAGTTTGCAATCAATGATGATAGAATGACATTTTATTTTATTTGAATCATTAGCGACTCCCCTATTTAGTGAATGGTAGTCTGCTTATGAACATATATGAAAACTGGTTTGGTTTAAAAATGATAAGAGCTACAGCGTGTAGCGAATGCTGTTCTCCTTTTACACTCTGTAGTATTTCTTATGAAATATTTATATGCATGCAAACAAAGGCACAAAGAAATGAATCCTCTTCTGTATTATAATTGCTGCACAAAATCATGACGCCATTTTTTTTCTTGGATGTTTCGCATTCGCATATGTGCGTTCCCGCGTTTTGACGCTGGTTGGATAATTATTGACGTGAAGAATAATATGAATTTATGTGGTTATTATGTTGATGAAGTGAGCAGTGCTTAATCTTGCAGTTATGGGTATTTGAGCAGAAATGTTGATATCTTTGCCAGGGGTAGAGATTCCTATAAAGCACGTCTCCTTATGCATTCCTGAGCTGCTGTCTGTGCGTGTGTGCGCGCGTGTATGGGCTTTTTTCCTGATGTATGACGTCATCATGGCATGTCTGGACTTGTTTAGCACTGTATTTCTTGTTGTAATTTTACCCGCCGCTAGTACTTTGATAATGTCATCTTCTGTTAGCCGCAGAGTTTCGTAGCGATGTGCGGTGACTCTGCGATGTGCGCTCCGTCTTAAGCCTTTTCCCTCATTGCTTAAGAAACTTGTGTACCCTGGTCCTGTGCTTTCTTTACGCAGGGACAATGCGACTGAGTATATAGCATTATGCAAGAATTATCTGATAGCAGAAATTGGTGTGTTTTTTCAGTTGATGGCAGTATGTTAGCATGTGTTTAATTTTTGAAGTCATAGCTATTCTGCTATTCGAGCAGAAATGCAGGGTATCTGAGGGTTTAACGCTGAGGGTAGAAATTCCTGTCTGAGATGAATCTGCATTTCACTGCAATTTGTTTCATTTATGTAATATTATTGAAATTCCACAGCGACTGTGAACAAAAAAAGGCATGGTTGTGTGCCTACTCATGGAAGCAACTCTCATATCGGAATGACATGTGATGAGACCAAACTTTGCGCTCAGGTGCGGCAGTGGCGTAGGCGGAGGGAGCATTACATAAAGCCAAGGGCTAGCTGCGACCTTGAACATGCAGAGCAACTTATCTTTAGCCTATTACGACTCCTCGCACCCGTGCATGTTGGGGCACGCAGCGAGGTCGCCGCTATATAAGTGGGGAGGATGTGTAAAGAGGCAGCAATCTTCGCATCGCTTCAGGAGTGCGCGGAGCTCGCTTCGAAAGTAAATCTTTTTCATCCATGCTCTGCGGTGCACGTTTTCTTAGTGTTCCTTCTTTTTTTTTTTCAAAGCCTAGATGCGTGTTCTGCTTTTTTGATCCTCATGATATCGAGGACGATGAGCCATTGGAAGATAATTCACCGTCTTCTCCAGACATTTCACCTGGCACATTGTGTGCTCACGTCGGCCTATCACATCCCTACGTGAACATTTCCTTCCTGCCTTTCTTTCAAACTGAGAGCGCATTTCAAGGTATCGTCAAAGCGTTTGTGCTATTGGCATCTGTTCACGACCAGGGAGTAGAGGATTTGCGACAATATTTAATGAGTCACTTCCACAATATAATCGCTATTTTGCGAGCGCAAAGAATACACTTAGGTTTTGCATTTGTTCAGACGTTCTAATGATGAAAGAAAATTGAGGGGACATAATTGCGCACATGGCTCATTTTATGACGTTTGCTCGTGAAGTCCACAGCGACGGAGATATCGCAAATACTCTGATGGACGTGATTCTTGAGTCCACTGGGCTCATTGAAAATTACCAGCGCGAGGGTAGTGGGTTCGTATCCACTGACGTCCAAAAGGTTCAAATGTGTATTTCCTTGGTGAAAACTAAAAAGTTCGGATGCGAAGGGGTACTTCCCACAAAGTTGGCTAAACACAGGAACGTGTTAACGAATACCTATTTACCAGCCCGCAAGGAGGGCGAATGTTTTAAATCAATATGCTCGCTCTCCTGCACCAACAGGAAAGGAATTCGTGAAAAAAATGTGAAAATTATGCAGCAGATTACTGGTGGCCAAGCCGCTTCCCCATATCCTTCTCTGATCTTGACGAATTCGAAAAACCAAAACAAGATTTCCGTATACGTGTACGCGTACGTCGATCAGGGAGTACATGTGTCGCGACCCCCAAAACTAGAATGGGAAAAGAAAATTCACTTGTTGGAAGTAGATGAGCATTTTTTGGAATCAAGTCCCTCGAACGCTTGTTGACAACAAGAAGTAACCATTTCGTATGCGAACGCTGCACACGCTCTTTCATGAAGGAAGAGAGCATGGCGAAACATCGACGCCTGTGCGCGGACGTAAACGAAATCATATTGGAATTTTGCAAACCCAGAAAAAACTTTGTAGAGTTTAATAAAATACAGTACATGCAACAGTATGACTATGTCGTCGCGTTCGACACGGAGAGCGTTATCGCGCCCAGTGGTGTAGGCATGCAGCGTCATGTTACATCTAGCTTCTGTGCTGTGTTTGTGCACACCCGTGACTCAAAGGTGATGCGCATTAGAACACACCATGGGGAAGATGCGGCAAAGCAGTGTGTGAAAATGCTCATGGAAATGCGTGATGAGATGATTGCCTTGAACACATGCCCCGCTGCAATGGTGCTGAGCGATGAACAACAAGCCAAGCACAGAGCTGCCACCCACTGTGCATACTGTAAATGGGAATTCGCGAAAGCCCTACACCGTGTCCGGCATCATAATCATTCGAAGCATTGTACTGCGGGTGAAACAAATTATATCTCGACGCTGTGCAACCCCTGTAACGTTGTGTGCACTACCAGAGAAAAATTGCCGATCATTGGGGCACAATTTGTCTTACGATCTGGCTGGACTGTTTCGGAAATTTCACGTTCTCGGGTGGAAGCGACCTCCCTTCATTGTGGCCGGCTCTATGGAAAAAATTCTTTCGTTCGAAATTGGTACCTTCCTCTTTAGAGATGCCATGCAGTACCTAATATCGTCGCTTGGGGAGCTCGTGGAAACCATCAAATCCATCGGGGGTGCAGAGGCGTTCCAATGGTTGAAGCAGGTATTTGGAGACGACTAAAAAATTTTGCTTCGTAAAGGTGTGTTTCCTTACAGTTACCTTAGTTCTTTTGCAGTGTACGATGAGTTGGGTCTCCCAGAAAAATCGGCTTTTCGAAATGATCTAACTGGGGAAGATATAAATGACGAAGACTACCAGTACGCTCTGCATGTATTTGAACATTTTGGGTGCTCGAGTTTACAGGATAATAACACATTGTACCTGAAAACAGATGCCCTGTTACATGCAGACATAATGCAACACTTCAGACGGCCGTGCTACGGTGCACATGGATTGGAATTGCTTCATTGCGTTTCACTGGCATCCTATTCGTGGCAATGCTCATTAAATTATACGAATGCAAAATTGGAATTGATTACCGATGAGGAAATGTACAGAACCATAGACTCAGGTGTTAAAGGTGGGCTCTGTCAGGCGAGCAGACATCATTTACGTGCCAATAGCCCTCTGTGCAGTGGGCACGATCCTGAGAAAGAGGAGGTGTATCCCCCATCATACATCATACATAGATTGCAACAATCTCTATGGGTACAGTATGATAAAACACCTCCCCGTCAGCGATTTCGAATTGGTGGGGGACTTTATCTCTGTGGATTTCATGCGTCACCCCCTAGATTCGGATGTAGGTTACGTGTTTGTGTGTGACTTGGAATATGCAAAATCTATCCACGCACTTATGCGGTACTTTCCCTTGGCTCGCGAGAAGGCGGTCGTCCCGAAGGAATGGCTGTCGCCGTTTCAGCGAGGACGTTTCAAAAGGACAAAATTGAGTACGTAGTTCATTATGCACTCCTAACACTCTATTGTAGATTGGGTATGAGAGTGACGAAAATTCACCGTATTCTAAAATTTCACCAGGCACCATTCCTGTGTCCATACATCGAGGACAATGTTGCCAGACGCGTTGCCTAGGGCACGACTTTCTAAAAAAATTCGATAAACTCTCAAATAATGCGGTCTTCAGAAGAACGCTTTTAAATAAATTTAACATGCGGGACATTCGAGTAGCCTTCGATGAGGAGACGGAGAGTCGCCTCGGAAGTCGGGCAGAATGCGTGCGAATGGAAATTTTGTCCCCTGATTGCGTAATGTACAAAATGCGCAAACGAAAAGTGCGATGCGACTTCCCACTCCAAGATTGGCTTTACAATTTTAGATTTAGTTTATTCTACTACGAAACCCTGCTGAGCAAGCTCACTTGTCCGGTGATTGCCTGTTACTTTGACACGAATTCTCTGATCTTCGGCCTATTCTGCAAGGACTAAGAAGATCAGTTACGAGCGATCGCCGACGACCACTTAGATTTTTCTTCCTTTGATCGTGATCATCCACTGTACAGCGAGAGGAATCGTGGAAGACTTGGGACTTTCGAAAGCGAAACCGGTAGCATACCCATAGAGGAAGTAATATGCTTGAAAGGCAAAATGTACTCCATCAAATTAGCTGGGGGAAAACAAATTGCAAGAGCTAAAGGGGTCAAAAAGAACATTGTGCGCAATATCTCCTCCATGAGATATATCGCGGTACCTTGTTCAATCACATGAGTGTATCGAATGAACAAGTGTCAATCATTGGAAAGAAGCAGTGTATGTACACCATCAGGAATGTCAAAAGAAGTATGATGCCATATGATGACAAGAGATACCTCTGCAATGACATCGACTCCTATCCTTATGGAAGCTGCGAATGTTTTAAGTTTACATGGGCGATATAAATAGTGAAGCTCATAATCTTCTTTCATCGCTTCAGAAGATATGCAGGAAGAGAATTAATGCTTCTGTCACATACTGTTCTCTCTCGCGGTTTGCCTCTGGTCCGTGGACGGAGATGGACGAATGCCTGGGTGATCCACATAGTACTTATACGAAAAATGTCATGGATGGGAGCAGAAATGTCCAGTGTGCCTCGAAGTGCCCCAGGGAGAACTACAATATCTCCGAGACAGCCACGATGTACTGAATTAACGTTGAAAACTATTTCCCGTGTTTTTGTGTCCCGACCATTGCCGAAAGCCATCCAGGCCCAACGCGAAGGCATCCTAGATGAATAAGTGACTTGGTGGGCTGTGAACTAGCCCAGAAATTAACTAAATTGACCAACGAATCAATGTATATGAACTACCTGGAATTACGAACCGATAAGCAGTTGAACGTGTGTGACTGAGTAATCAGTGAGTAGGAATGACCAATGAGTGTATCAGCATGTATGAGTGGTAGCCAATAGGATCCTGAGCCAATCACTAAGCTTAGAAATGAATGGAAGTGACCACCCCCCGGATCAATAGACGGGTGAGCAATTTGGGAGCCCATGAGCAAACTTAGAAATGAATAGAATATACCATTTTGGTGTCTACGAGCAAGTGAGCTGACGCGGAGGCAATGAAGGGTTGCTAATCACATACAAATTCGATGGCTCACCATGAAGGGTGGAGCCTGGTTGGATGAATTAGCGTGAAGGGGTGGAGCTGTGACCAACCAACCACAGGACTTAGAAGTGACTTGATCTGGATTAGAATTGACTGGTGGTGGATTACAAATTCCTAGAACTGGATTAGAAAAAGGATGTCGTTGTGGGTAACGGCGGTATACTACTTATGGCCACTTTAATTAAGTGCCAGGACAGGCTACCTTTCTTGTCCTCGATTTTTCTTCCCCTTTTCCCCTATTAAAAGGCACATAAATTGCATTGTTGGTCATGGCTGGTCACCTTGTGGACGTACTCTGTACAATTTGTATAATCTATTTGCAGGTGAATATTGGCCCTGTTGTGTATCTTGCACGCGAAACCTGAGGAATCCTTATGGATCAGCCTGCTGACGCTGCGTTTTGCAAGCGTCTTGTTGTATCCTTGTGGGGAAGCGAGACAGTTGCAAAACGAAGTATAACTGGCCGGCAGTCCAACAAGGACATTTCAAAGGGCAAGACGGCAGTATATCCGCCACTGTCCCCCACGAAGCTCACCTGCATGTCGTGTGAGTACAGAAAGTGCGTGAATTGCCTTGAATGTTTTGAGTTTCCCACTGATATCCAATACACAGCTAGCTGTGTCCACAGCTAGCTGCATCAGTTCTCTAACGGAATCAATTTACTTGCTTTTACCATGGAAAATTGCAGAAGTTAGGAACCCCTGCTGCAGGATTCAAGTTTCGTTGCAGTAGAAAACGAGAGGGCTTACCCATTGCACAAATGCTGTTTTGTGCCCTCAGGACAGTGGTATGATATGCTACGTGCCTATATCCCTGTACTGACCTTTTCAGCTGCCTTTTCGTACTTCTTGAAGCAGAAGGGGTGCAGTCTACAAGAAGCACCGAAGCGACACCAACAGCTGCCAAGGTACTTGGCGCAGAAGTGCTCAGACCAGCGGCGCGCTGTCAGATGCAAGCATGCAGATGTTAAGGTGATAACTGTAAACTGCAATAAGAAATTCCCTGGTTTCTCGCTCTTGCCAATGTTGTTCTACCATGCTGTTCTGATTTGCCTCTTGCTCATTCAGGTTCAGAAGAGGGAGCAGCGTGCCTCCTTGGTTTCTGCCGTACAAGTTTTAAAATACCAGAAAATAAAGAGCAGGTGCACTAGACACTTTGTACCCAGGTTTGCTTTTGGTCTCACGTCATTGCGTGCATCAGTGAAAACATGCACCATATGATATTCACATCTGTAAGCCACTGACAGCATGCAGCAAAAGCCTGACGGCCTGTGTGGCGCTCCACAAGAGACCACATAATATACAACATGCTTGAGACTACAAGACCGTATTTACGACACAGTACGTACACCAGATACTGCACACGACAGTACGTCAGATACCACAGACGACCGTCAGCCACTACAGACGACAAGGTCCCATTATACGACAGACTTGATTTTGACGTATTCATTTGTCGTATTTTTAGACTGGGTATGCAGCCAACAGTCGCATTAATATGTGGTTATGAGTAAGGGGTAAGCAGACTTGTGCGTAACGCGTTACTAGTAATTGCGTTACTTGTAATCAATTACTTTTGTGAGTAATTTTTCGAGTAATCAGTTACTTTACTGCGAAAGTAATTTTTCCAGTAATCAATTACTTTTTGGAGTAATCGATTACTCAGTAATTGATTACATTTCTGGCAGAGATTAACTTATCTTTCAGATGTTCTGCTCCAAGTCAAGCCCCTCGTGCCGTCAGCATTAACTTGGATCGTTCTACTCTAGCAAGCGCAGGTCATTGTAACGTTCTGGAATTTCAGGGTCTCTCTCCCTAATCTCTTCCTACGCCAGTGTGGTGGTACCTGAAGCTCTGGAGGTTTACTGAGTCATGGGGAAGTTCCAGGCTATGTTCTTCCACAATCGGGTCAACGTCTTCCCTGTGGCGCAACAAATAGACAAATACAGTAGACGTAGAGATCTACCTGTCCTACACTCTTAGAAATGAACTTCACCGCATACCATGCTCCTAGCCAACCATAATCCCGAATGATATCGTTATCTGCCCTGATTTGTTGAAAACGGGAGGCGTACGCCTTTTTGTGACACTTATGCTGTTCATAATTGTCACAAAAAAGGCGTACGCCTCTTGTTTTCTACAAATCAGGGCAGATAACGATATCATTCGAGATGATGGTTGGCTAGGAGCGTGCTATGCGGTGAAGTTAATTTTTAAGAGTGTACGCGTTTTTGTTTTCCGTTTTATTTCAGCTGTTTCGGTCTTGAACCTTTTTTTTTAATCTGAGGCACACAAAGACGGGCATAATTTGCGAGAATGCAGAGTAACGACCGAAGTAACGCGTTACTTTTTTACTCGTTACTTAATTACATTTGGAGTCGAGTAATTGGTAACGGTAATCAATTACTTTTTGAGTAGAAGTAACTGTAACGGTAATCAATTACTTTTTTCGAGTAACGGGCACAAGTCTGGGGGTAAGCTAGAAAGAGCATAGGCTACATATTAGGAACTACATACAAATACGAAACTTATCCATTGGGAGAAGAGAGGTGTTTGCTACACAAGTGGATTCGGATTCGGCAAGCTAGTCAATTTGCGGCGGCGATGTCGCTCGCAATATGTCGGAGAACGAAACACCGTTGCGCGCACACTGAGTAACAGCAGCCTATAGTATAATTAAAGGATTTCAAGAGAAGGATGACAGCTTGATTCAAAGCAAAGAATAATAATAAAAAAGTCATTGCCAAAGAGTGACGGCGGTTGCCTTTGTTTTCCTTTCTGCTGTTCAGAGGGGTGTGGATGTATGGATGAAGAGCACAGGGTTGCTGTAGTTCCAACTTTTTGTACCGGCCTGAAGCGGGCACTTAGGGCAAGGTTCTCTTGGTGCGTCACCCGCTACTGACAACCGACGCGACACTTTTTCACTTTTTGTGATGAAGACTTTTCGCGCAACGGTATCTTTATTTCGTATGAGATATTTGACTGATAATCTCAGGACCTTGCTTGAAATTGGCTTGTGTGGCAGCTCATGAAACGTTGGACACTTTTTAAATTCCCTCCCCTGCATGGACATCTCAAGGATTAAAGAGCAGTAGACAGCTCGGGGAAAGCTCAGTTCTTCCATCTCTATATTTGAGTCGTTGTATGATTAGCAGTGTCACCCAAGTTTCACCGCAACACCATCCAACAACTTTCTGCAACGTTGACCTTTCATGGTAGCTAGATCAGTTGCCGTCTCGGGGTCGGTGATGAAGCTCTAGAGATCAAATTCTGTCTGTGACGCCTCGTCTACATTACGGGACACAACGTCGTCTTCGCACCATGTTCGGCACTCAGTGTCGTAGCGACGTTGGATGCTTCTTCATGCAACTACGCGCACAAGTTTCCCATGTTTCGGGGCTGGTTCAGCAGTCTGTTTATGGGAAGGGTAGGCAGGAAAAATCCATGGGACCGCTGCACGCAGCAGAGTTTTTTTCTCCTGGCCTGAAGTCGCCTTCTTCGAAGTGCTGAAAACAGACGACTGAGCGTAGGGCTAGCATCCAGCGCGTTGCCTTTCGCTCACCTTCACGCGATATTGCGTTGAGCCATGCATCAACTGTCTTGTTTGACAGTATTTCGTGCTAGGATAGACCCGAACTCGTCCTCTCTGTGGATGGACACAGCGGCACCGAACAGTTTTTCGACATATTCTGCGTCGTCCTCAACGCGGATCACAGGGGCCACATTTCAGTTCCATCACACATCACTTAAGTTACCATCAGGCACAAGCAGGCTCCCCGAACCTCAAAACAAAGCAGGGAAGAGTAACGGTAATGGTAACGGAAACAGAAACGGTATATTACCGAAATTGGAGATGGTAACGATAACAGAAACTGAAAAGCGGAAAATTATCATCCGGTATTGAATTCGGGTAATGGCTGTTTCTGTTGTGCGATGACGTTTGAGTGACTCTTCATTTTATTTTTTTGTATTTTGATGACTCCATTCCCTGTAATGCTCTAAATACTACACGAGAGCATGGAAAGAAAGCGCGATGTTGAACCTCAAGGGAACATCCCTCAATTACCTCGTCCCAGTCCTCATAACTATATGACATGAACAGGTCACTGTACTGTGCCATAGCACGAGAATGACAGTACACGATTTTTAGTTATTCATTGTGTACTTTTTTTTTTCATTTCACCGTGGCCATGGCAGTATTATTTATTACTGAGAGCGTCCGCTTATGAATGCGACATTGGATGAAGGTCACGCCCATCTTGAGTTGCTGGAGTCCGAGTGACTGAAGACATGTTTGTACATTTGCTAAAGTCTTGCAAGATGTGTGCATCCCAACGACGTAAAATTACTTGTGTAGTGCGTACGCGTGACACGAAGCAGCACTTGGGCAAAACAGGGTGCTGACAGAGCCGGACGGGCTGTCCTCCCGCAGCTCTGTAACAGCCGTTCCATTACCGGAAACAGTAACAGAAACGAAATTGAAAGGCTGGTCTCAGAAACGGATAACGGAAACGAAAATATAGCAGTAACGAAAATGAAAACGGTAACGAAAATACGTCGGTTATCCTTCCCTGAAACAAAGTACCCCATACGGGCAGCACATGATGACAACCAGGTGACTTGCGCTTCCTCCCCGTCCGCCCGTCCGCGTTGTGCAGCGGCCCCGCGGCGGAATGCCGAAACTCTACGGTCACAACTGTCCCACTGTTTCCCTAAAACGACGGCAGGCCTGAGCGAAGCGACACGTGCAAGTGGACGTGGTTGTACTCATCGACGTTATCGGTACGCGTAAGGCCTAACCGCTCCATTTGCCCACACCGGAGTTCACCGCATCAATTTGCACTAACCTTCTTACATAATTCTGTGTCGCAACACTGAAAAAAAAGAGAGACTACCTTTGAGGCTAGGAGTGTCTATCAAAAACAGTGATAAATACTCGAAATGCCTTTGTTTACAAAACCGTTGAGCGCTCAGGATGGCGACATTTTATACGAGGTCAGTGTGGTCAGGTGCGGGTTACGTTGGCTATGACTTGTGACCAAAAGTAGAGCGTCGCTCCCTTTGTTGTCTTCTATGTTTGTTTCAAAGTTTATGCACGCAAAAATCAATAAAAAAGGCGTATTTCGGAACCTTTCAGCTGAAAATCGGGAAGATATGCTCTTATACTTAGAAATATGAGAAATATGATGCATCTAAAAAAATGCCAGAAATATCCACTTATACAGTATAAAAACTTCACGACTTCCTAAACATGTGTTTTGTACTCCAGACTAATCCTGCGTGCATATACTGTCGCCAGAGGAAACATGCATTAGTATACAATTCCTAGCTCTAGTTATTACAGATGAAGAACTGTTACCGTATTACACGAGACATCAACGTAGAAAAAATAACAATAACGAGTAATTCGATGACGAATGTATGATGACAGATGTGAAACACTGGTTCTGCAATGAGCTATGTCGTGGTTACATACACTGTTCTGGGGAAGGATGTTTCACTCGGCTATCGTTCGTGGAAAGAAAGAGCCGGAAAAAGATGACGAGCGATACGTGGGGCGTTGATCTGGAATTGATGGTCTTTTTTTTTATTCCGTGTTAGCACCGCGAAGCAACTGTGGCTATGAGCTATTTCCTGATTATGACGTCATCATGGCATGTCTGGACTTGTTTAGCACTGTATTTCTTGTTGTAATTTTACCCGCCGCTAGTACTTTGATAATGTCATCTTCTGTTAGCCGCAGAGTTTCGTAGCGATGTGCGGTGACTCTGCGATGTGCGCTCCGTCTTAAGCCTTTTCCCTCATTGCTTAAGAAACTTGTGTACCCTGGTCCTGTGCTTTCTTTACGCAGGGACAATGCGACTGAGTATATAGCATTATGCAAGAATTATCTGATAGCAGAAATTGGTGTGTTTTTTCAGTTGATGGCAGTATGTTAGCATGTGTTTAATTTTTGAAGTCATAGCTATTCTGCTATTCGAGCAGAAATGCAGGGTATCTGAGGGTTTAACGCTGAGGGTAGAAATTCCTGTCTGAGATGAATCTGCATTTCACTGCAATTTGTTTCATTTATGTAATATTATTGAAATTCCACAGCGACTGTGAACAAAAAAAGGCATGGTTGTGTGCCTACTCATGGAAGCAACTCTCATATCGGAATGACATGTGATGAGACCAAACTTTGCGCTCAGGTGCGGCAGTGGCGTAGGCGGAGGGAGCATTACATAAAGCCAAGGGCTAGCTGCGACCTTGAACATGCAGAGCAACTTATCTTTAGCCTATTACGACGAATTGATGGTCTTTTTTTTTATTCCGTGTTAGCACCGCGAAGCAACTGTGGCTATGAGCGGCGTAAAGCTGTGGACAGATCGAGAGAGGACAGCTGGGAGGAGCGGGGCACAGAGTATGCGTTATGGGCCGACTTCAGGGGAACAGTGCCGTTATCTGTCTGGAAAGTTTTCCGAAGACCCAGGTCAAACCTCAGTGAGCACAGCCGGCGGTAGGATTAATTGATGGTCTAACCGAGCAGAGATGTGAGATGGAGGGGGCAAAGATAGGGAGAAGTTTGATGAGTGATAACTAGGGTTCCGCGTTTTCGGTATTTATTTTTGGCCAAATTCGGCGTATGTTTTTCGGTGTTTATTGAGTTTCATGAAATGTGCGTTTTTCTATGTTTTTCCTGGCGTGTACATGGTTTACCCGACAGTTATCGGCGAATAGAACAATGTAATTTCCGCACGATACTCATTCAACATAGCGTCGTTCGCCGCGGTGGCGTTTTACGACTAACCAAAAAGTAAACAGACATTTTTCACAACCATCGTATTTCTATATGGTTTTCTGATCTGCATCAACAACTCGTTGGGCATGTGCAACAATTTATCTATTTATCTCTGTCATCGTTCCTGCAATGTCCCTGTATTCGGTGTTTTTCGATTAAAACCGAATGAGGGAAAATTTACCCGGCGTATGTTTCTCGGTGTTTTTTGATTAAAACCGAAAGCGCGGAACCCTAGTGGTGACATAGTTCATGCGGAAGACATAATCTGGACACACTGCATTGTGTTGATAGATTGCTCAGGGAAAGTTGGTTTTTCAGCGTTGTTATGGTTGTGTACCGCGAACAGTCAGAACAAATGAACTCTTGTTCTGCTCACCTTCTAGCATATTAATGAGGTAGTCTTCGTGAGGGTCTTAGATTGGTGAGGCGTATTCCAACTTCGGGCGAATCAGGCTGCTGCAGGCGAGAAGTTTCAGACCAGGCGGTGAGAGTTTGAGGTTACGGCATAAGTACCGATAAACCAAAGTCACAATAAAGTTGTTGTTGAGTCTAGGTGGAGGCCAAGCTATTTGTGAGTGAGAAAACGAGAGCGAAGAGTATTGGAGAGCAATAAGGACATGTAATTGCATTGACGACGAGTGAGTGACATGACTTTGCATTTGTTTGTGTTTAAGGCATCGGCCAGCGAGAACACCAACTTGTTATTCGGTTGAGATCCGCGTGTAGAATATGAGCATCATGAGCTCAGGATATTTTGCTGTATATCACGCAACCATCTACGATGAGCTTTATAGTGGATGACAATGCATGAAGTAAGTCGTTTATATACTGGGTGTCTGAGTTAAATTCCCGGGCTAAATAATTCGTGAACCAGTGCACCAATCGACGAACTTTCTTTGTTACAAGTATCTGTCAGATACCACCTACAAGCTGCTCACCGTGTGAATGAGTGGGAGGCACTCATTATTTAAATAAAAAATCAGATGAGTTTCGTAAAAAAAAACAGAACTTCTAAAGAAGAGTGTTGTCGGCATTAAAATGGGTACTACCCCTTTTGAGACCTTCAGTGGACACCTTTTATAGAAAAAATCTGCCACCGAAGCGGGTCATTTGTTGCAGTAATTAATTGGTTTCGGGTTACATATTTTGTCGCGGCTGGTCGCGGTGAAGCGCAAAAGGACGTAATTCATTCATTGGTGAATAAGGGAGTTGAAGAGCGTCCTTTTGCGCTTCACCGCGACCAGCCGCGACAAAAATATGTAAACCAAAACCAATTAATGAGAGACAAGGAAGTCAGGCCACTCTCCAGGAAACCGCTGGTATGATTCAGAACAGTTGAGAATTAAAAACAGTGCAGTACACACATCTAGGCATAAAAGCTGGCAAAAATGTCTGTATGATTTCTATTACTTTTAAAAGAGTTGCAGCAATAGGGCTAAGTGGACTGACTAGAACACGTGGCGCACAGGAATTGTTGACGTAGATTGTTGTTGTATTCCAAGGCGCAGTCCTAGTGAAAGTATATCGTTCTTTGCAGCGTAAATAGCCGTGCGCGATTCTTTCTCACACACTCGAAGACAGTGTTACAAACACATTGTGCAATGCGAGCGTGTTCGACCGCTTCGTTGGAGGAGCGAAGGCGTTTGAGTTTGGCAGAAATAGGGAATGATCATCAAAGCCGAAGAACCGGGAAGAAATCAGTTTTCGTTTACCACAGTGGACGTCAGGACGCCGCCTCGGGATAACAGTGAAGTGAAGCGTTTCTTAAGCAAATTCCTTCATTGTGCCACTCGTAGTTCTCTACATGCTCTCAAAGTATATCGTGCACATCCGAGACGAATCGAAACGGATGACACTATCGGCACGGTAACCACGGTGATATTCTCCTAGTTCAGTCACAAACAACGAGACGACAAAAAAAGACAACCGGCAGTTCCGCACGATTAATCAAACAGGACGAATACAAAAATACGCAAGGCTTGCAGGCTTGCATGCACATCAGTAAACTGACGGTATCAGAAAGAAAGAAGCGTAACGGAGATACAAACCAAACCAATATCTAGCATTCTCGATAGGAGACAGCGGCCTCTGTAAACACAAATTTCATCATTCACCGAGCGGACCTGTTTAGTGGCGCGATTCTACCTACGCACTACTGATGCCCATAGGAGCCTAATGAAATTCGCCGTCTTCGGGACTATTTCTCGAAGCGGATTGTCAATTTCACTCGCGCCTATACCACGCGACCGCAGCAGCCATCCTGAGTATAGGGTGGATTTGCGGGGGATTCTGAGATCTAGACCTGAGATCTATTTTGAACGATATATTCTTAACGTTCTTTTTACATATTATTTTGCATTTTTATTTAAACGGGGATATTTCAGCGATTTATTTTTTTGTGCATTGATTTTTAAGCGTATACTGTCGTGCCGCGTTAATATGGACAACACCAAATGTGGACAATTTTTACGAGGACCAAACTTTTCCAATGCATTTTTGTCTGGTTAATATGGAAACTCGCTTGTCGGACAATGGACGGTCCACCATGGTACAAACCGTCTGTAGTCCATGTATTTTTGTTTCGTTATTATGTATTGTATAGGTATGGAAGGCAAGCCTCTCCCCACATCCTACAGGAGAACTCTTGAAAGTAGGACGCTCCGTGACGTAGAGAGCTATACCCTCTCCTTCGCAACCGCCCACAAGAACTATAAGAGGAAAGGGGGTTAGATGACCCTGGAAAATCTTGTACGGCGTCATGACTGTTCCGAACACGTCCATGGGCGATTGACCCTCGGGCAAGGAGTTGTGCCTTTAATGAAGCATACTTGATGCAGTCGCTCGGCAGCTTACGAGAACAGAAGCGGTACAGTTGTCAAGGTAAGTTGTCAGGCTCTGACGTCAAGGACTTCAGCAACGCAGAGCCAACGGTCATGTCCGCTATGGCTCAAGCGGGACTACAGACGACGCTTCAGTTCTTTGAGGACAATGAGCAGCATGCTGGTCGTGTTGCCGGTGTTTGGCCAGTGTGCAACGAAGTATACACTGCACATATGCAGTATACATTCAAGCACGGACTAATCCTGCAATTTTTGCACTAAACTGCAGCATTGCCTTTGTTATTTGCTTGGTATTCGATAATAAGAACGATTCGCTCTATGGGCGATTTTCGTCGGGGTCGAAAGTGTCCATATTAACGAGGCACGACTGTATTTTGAAAGGTTATTTTTAGCGGTTTCAAATGGGATACGCTTGAAAAGAAAACGTAGCAGCAACACCAACACACTTCATCATTACTTCCCACACGTTAACGATCGAAAATCACCCCGACCAGCCATAGCATCGAACAAATCGCCGCAAAGCATGAATACATCGCCTTCGCATCGGGAAAACTGTTACCCGAACGATGCTTGTCTGCTCTAAACACTTTGATGATAAAGATTACATCTTGCCACGTAAGTTTTACTTACACACTTCGTTGAGTGTTCAAATACCATGGGTGCCCAGCAGACTTGTACACGTTACTCGAAAAATGTAATCGATTACCGTTACTTTTACTTGCCTCGCATATGTAATTTTTTACCGTTACAAATTACTTGTCGAAAAAAGTAATAAAGTAACGGCAAAAAAGTAACGCGTTACTTTCTTCGTTACTTTTGCGATTTAAAAGAGCGAGAGTGACTGTATACTAATACGCTCAAATTGCGAAGAGTACCAATAACTAAAGGAGTCAATACACATGTCAGGCACTTTACGACAACACTTTATACAACAAAGGACAAATTGCTTAACAATTGATGGTCCTATTCAGCTTCAGCAAAAGCTGTTTCTCAAAGTTGACATCGGCCAGCCTCCCACGCTTTCTTGTCAAAATGTCCGCCGCCACGCTGAATACTCGTTCAACGGCGGCACTTGTTGGAACCGCCGTGTTGTACCTCAGGTAAACTTGTCGGATGGTTGGGTGGTCCGCCAACAGTGAGATCATAGAACCACTAGCAGAAGAAGCGAGGTATCGCGAGACCACAACGCCCTGGTCCTCCTTTTCCAGGGGCAAGGCGAACGTGAAATAGTCGTCCTCCTCTTCCTCCTCAGCCAGACGTGTGGTGCTGCCGTGAGTGCTTGAAGCATCGTGCTGCTTGTGGTCACACGCGTAGTAGCAAGGGCGATTCACCTCTTCACTCAGAAGTTCCACGAGCTCCCGTCGCCTTGACTCGTCGTCCACCCACCGATCTTTGAACCGTGGGATCACGACAGTTGATAGCAGCAGTTCCCGGTCGTCATACATGTGGTCGAAGCTGCGAGCAGGAATAAACAACATATTAATTTTCATCGCACGAGATAAAAACTTCGAAATTAACTATGGCTGACAGGAGTATATGAAGACTACATAGCGGGTATGCATACAAACTCACCGGGTTTGAATGCCCTCCAGGAGCGCATGAACAAGAGGAGAGCAGAACTTCAGCCCGGACATAGCCAAGTGCTCCAGGCGCTTCTTTAGCACAGTAATCGTTGGCAGCAAATACCCTAGAGAGATATCCTCTCTTTGGAGCACGTCGATGGCGCACGCCACGGGCTTCATGACCTGTCGACAAATGCAGATGCTACAATGCTGACACAGTGACACATGAATGCAAATCATCTGCTACATACAGCACAATACTCCTTTATGAAGTGCAGGTCTCGCGGGCGCTGGAAGGGGGAAACCTGAAGGGTTCTGCAGAGGCCGTCGAGATCCTTCCCTGCGTTGTCCAATTCCAGCAGGCAACGCATGGCGTCGAAGAAGGAATTCCAGCGCGTGCTGACGGGCCTTACCAATGCGCGCCCGCAATATCGCTGAATTGTTTCCGCCGCCACAGCAGATTGGCCTTGTTTGTTCCATATAGCCCGGCAGGTACGAAGTACTGAACCCAGTGGCCTAGAAAACATTTCATGCAGTTCGGCCTTTGACGCATCCACAGTGGCCACTAAGTTCAATGTGTGCGCCGAACACCGCTGGTGAGGTGGAAGGCGCACACGCCCGTGTACGTCGCCATCAGCCATTCCGTCGAACAGTGCAGTGACGTCCACCGCCTCCGCTGCCAAGTCGTCGTCCTCCGCTTTCGGTTCGGCAGCCTCTCCGAGTACCCTGAAGCAGGAAAAAAAAATCCTAATGTAGCAACACACGCCGTCAACACCAGCAAAACTTGTGACAGAACAGAAGTACCTGAAGGCTTTCACAAAATTGCTGCCGTTGTCCGTAACAACTTTGGTAATCTTTCCGTGCAGTGCGAAGCGTTCGAACGTCTCACCAAGAACATCCGCGATCCGATCATACGATATCTTGCCTTGCATTCGCCGGCAGACCAGAACAGCTGACTTCCTCGCAAGGCTTTCGGGGTTCAGCCAAGACACTGTCGCTGCCAGGTAGGCTCTGAAAATATCAATCAAATAAATTAATAAATGACAGCTGACGAGATCTTGGGATGTGCGCGTTCTCCTGGAACCGTATTCTTTCTTTTGAGTGTGAAAAAATGTCAAAGTAAAGCATAATGTAAAGTACGTCGGCAGACAATCGTAAGGCAATAAACAAACTTTTATCTCACCGTCGAAATGTCGTCCAACAGTCAGCGGTGACCGCCACATGGGAGACCTTCTCCAGCGTCGACACTAATCTGTCTTGCATTGTGTCGTAGCTGTCTGAAATGCGCGTGGTGAGCATTCTTCGAGTCACTACGGTAGAATGGGGAGCTAAACTCTTGACTAAATTTACAAAGCTTCGCGCCTCCACCACAGAGTAAGGCTGCATGGTGTCCACGACAAAAGCAACTATCGCGTCGTCGACCGTTTGCTGGGGAACGGCGGCTTGGGCAAAGTTGAGCTTCGGTTGTTTCGCCATCGCCGTCTCGACGTCTTCGGGTTCCTCTGCCACCCTTGATCTCTTCTTCGACAAGCGCTCGAACGTGGCCAGGTGCAGATCATGTTGCGCCTGAAAATATATTTTAAAAAATCGCACTTTGCATTCACTTCCAACATTTCCGTAATGCGAGCTACTAAAGCCTGTACGGACAACGCGATGACACCGCTGAATGGTCCCCACCGAACATCAAATCTCGCATTACTAAGAGCAAATTCCACCAATTCTGAATTTCACTACAAATCAACAGGAAATTGACTTACCTTGATGTGCTTCTTTAGGTTTGAATGTGTTGACCTTGCACAGGACAAAATCTTCTCCTTCGGCTGACATAAGACGCATTTGAAAAGCAAATTATTTTCACCCTTTTCTCCGACTACAGCGAACAACTCCGACAGCTGCGGCCATGGCGATAAGTTGGGAGAACTTGCCATTACTGTACTCAAGAGTAACCAGCCAGCAAGTGACAATCACGCTGTCTCCTCTTCCAACTCCGTGGGCACGTCCATCTTTAAGCAGTTGACCCTCCAAGAACTGACGAATAGCAGCACTGTTGTCTGGCTTAATCCCCTGAGTGTGTCATTGATGGAACCCCCAACCCAATGACTCAATAAGCAAGAGGTCTTGCAGTTGCCCCCGGTGTTCCTAGTGTCTGAGCAACCTACTTTGTTCGTATTCCCAGAAGACGCCGGACTAGAGGCACACAGAACGACACAAGGCTCCTTTGTAAGGAGTACGCACAACCAGCACCACAGAACCACATAGCCTCCTTTGTGCTTTCATCACTGAAACGTCCCAAAGTAATGACCCCAAAAAGAAAAAAGAAATGTTCAACACACTTTCCAGGATGCCTGGTTATTATCTACCAAGTTCTTATGGCCTACTTCGGAGCCGTT
Organism: Ornithodoros turicata; assembly: GCF_037126465.1. Taxonomy (NCBI): domain Eukaryota; kingdom Metazoa; phylum Arthropoda; class Arachnida; order Ixodida; family Argasidae; genus Ornithodoros; species Ornithodoros turicata. Next base: position 4,695,992 of record NC_088202.1, on the reverse strand, counting down.
CCATAGGGATTTTGGGAATTCTCCAGGAGGCGACATATGTGGCATGCCACTACGTGAGTCACTTATTGGAAAGTCAAACACCGCTCCAGTTTGGATTTTTTGACTAAACCTTCGCGGAAAAAGTAATCGATTACAAGTAAAAAATTACCGAAAATTGTAACGATATTACTTTACAAATTACTTGACCAGAAAAGTAATCGGTTACTTACAAAATTACTCGAAAAAGTAATTTTTTACTTGTAACGGGATTACTTGTAACGCGTTACGTACAAGTCTGGTGCCCAGACGCAATCAACATCAGTGTAGGTTAGTTGATTCAACGATGCTATCCCAACACTGTTGAAACACAAGAACAGATGAACTGCAGCGAAAGTTAGTGCGATGCTATTAACATAGGAACCACAAGTGATACTGCATACGCCCACTTGCATGTAATCACTTCGACATTCTAAAGGAGCTGAAATATATGTGCTCTGCTCTGCAGGCGGCAGTGCTCGAAATCGAGTGTCATCATTCATAATGAGACTCTGCACAAATATGCAACTTGCAATATGCGAAACAGCCAATTAGTATTTGTAGCCTCCTTTTGTATCATGTGTCACAAATAGGCGCTAAGTTTTCGACATGCTGGGCGCTAATTACATTGACGAAAATAAACTTTACTTACTGGTAGCAGTGAAGCAGTAATGCGGGGACGTGTTTACACTTTTCTGACTGACCAGCTGTGCAAGAACAGAAACACTTAATGACCTGTGGAGTTTCACTGCCGCGTGATTGAATCGAAAACACAGCTTCCACGGTATGCAGCTGCTTGCATATGCCCGAAGTTTGCAGGAGAAGGCCGACGCATTTTACTTCACGAACTTTTGCGTGATGCCAGCAAGGATAAGGTGTTCTGCTGCCAGCACACGTTCACACTAAACAAAACAACGCCACTTGGTCATGCAAACCGAGGAATTTCATTATCGCAGAAAGCGTGAGGGTGCCGACGGACCTGTTTTCGGACGCCATTTTGAAAAGTATCAGCGCCCTCTGTGGTTGTTGGAGTTGCCAATAGCCAAGCTGCCCAGTGGAGGGAACATGACGACGACGAACAAAATCACGCCAAAATTACGTATTTTATTCATGTTTAGGCGTTCGTCATGTCCGCCACCAGACGTCCCGGTAGTGCTTGGAGGAAGGAAAAATAAGGAGAGCGTGACGTCATTTTCTGCGATTCTGGAATTTGGGTGAGGAGGAGTAACCGGGACAAACAATTCTCCTCTCCCAGCTCTCCGCAGCTGGGAGCTCTGAGTGCGAGTCTTTCTTTGTGCACTTACGTTTCGACGTTCTTGAATTGCGTGTGTTTGCCGTAATTGCAGTTGAACATTCATTCACATTCTTCAGCGAGAAGGAGACGCCGACCTGCTGCGTGCAACGCTGCAGATCACGTTCTCTTCGTAAAGAGCCAGGAATTTCATTCGATTCTTGAGTATTATCATTATATCATCCAGAAAAGTGAAAGTTGCTAGCCAGAAAGACTGGACTCAATGTTACGGTTGGTTATTGAGTTATTACTTTCGTCACTTCGTAGGTTTCCAAAAAGCCACAGCAAAGGGCAAAATTGATTGAAGCCTTGGGGAAAGACGTGAACTGGGTGCCGCCAGAGTGGATTTGAGTTTGCTCAAAGCACTTCCATCCAGACGACTTCATCTAAACGCAGTCTCTCGTCCGGCTTCGTCCATGTGCTGTCCCCAAGATTCACCCACAACATGAGGTAGGACGATCGACACAAATGATGCAGGGCGCGTTTGTCATGCTTTGAATGCTTTCATCGCGAAATGTATATAGTTTTTTTTTCTATAATCAAACTAAACTCGGATATAAGAGATAAACTGATGTTCTGAGGCTGGAACAACATAGAAGGAACAGAAACAAACAAAGCCTCAAATTGCCTGATATAGTTGCGGATATAGTTTTTGGGTAGCTTAACTCTGCTTTTTAGTTCTCGCCTCCTTTCACTCCGGTGAGCCTGACAAGCTGTATGGGGAAACTGATGGAGAGAATGGTTTTGCATCGACTCGACTGGTGGCTTGAAAAACAACGTGCGTTCCCTCACGAAATGGCTGGATTTCGTCGCCACCGAAGCTCCATGGATCCAGTTCTCGACCTAGTCTCCACAGTTCAACATGCTCGAGCCCATCGACGGATCGTCCGATCGGTCTTCCTCGACATCAAGCGCGCATATGATACCGTCTCGCACATTTGTGTGCTGCACGCCTTGCGCTCGTTTGGAGTATCCGGTTGGCTCTTCATCTGGCTCCAAGACTTCCTTACGGACCGAACTGTCGCTGTCCGTACGTCCCAAGGCCAAAGCCCTCAGCATCCTGTTCCTCAAGGGGTCCCGCAAGGAAGCATTCTCAGCCCGACACTCTTTAACGTGGTGATGGCCGGCCTACAATCAGTAATTCCTCGCAAAGTGTCGTTCTCCGTGTATGCAGATGACGTCGCCCTTTGGACAGTAGGGAAATCACGCCCGGCTCTCCAGCGCCGCCTGCAGCTCGCTTTAAACAATATCCATACGTACCTCACGAACCTCGGGATGGACCTCTCACCCGAAAAGTGTGTCGAGCTCCCTTTCACGCATAAAGCTATGGCCAATTTCCCTCTTTCGCTTGGTTTAAAGAAGCTTGACCCGGTACGCTTTCACCGCATCCTTGGCGTGGTAATCGAGTCGGACTTGCGCTGGGCTCGGGACATTAAACATCTTGAAACTAAAGTGCAGCGATGGCTCCCCGCAATTCAACATCTTTCGGGCTCAGGATGGGGCTGTGATCAGCGTTCCCTGCTCGCGGTTCACGCGGCATTGGTGAGGGCAACTGTGCTTTACAGCCTTCCTATTCTGCACAGGATATCAACAACTTCATTAAATACACTTCGGTCCCTGTTTGCTCGAAGCCTTCGTCGATGCCTCGGAGTTCCAAGAATGGCTGAAAGACGGCAAGTACTGGCTGAAGCTGGTGAGCTCCCGATTGAAGTTCTCCGTGAACGGGAAACGGCTCGGCACTATACCTCCGTTTGCGTGCTCACATTCCCCGCCACCCGCTAATCAGGAAAATTCGATACCGCCCTGAAAGCGACTTCTATCGAGTAGCGCAGAGGACACGCCAGACTCTCACTGGCTTCATAACTAAGGACACCATACCGCCGGAAGCCCCCTGGTCTCTACCGGTACCGCCCACTTGTGTACGCCTCCCAAACCTTCTGGAAAGAAGAGATCAGGTCCCCCCTCAAGTCCTCCGAGCCCATTTTCATGCTCTGGTAGACGCGAAGTTTTCTGCGTTAACGGCAGCATATACTGATGGCGCATCCCGAAACGACAAGTCCGCCTCAGCCTTCGTCATTCCATCCGAAGGCGTCGTGCACGGAAGACGCCTCTCACATCCAACCTCCTCCACAGCTGCAGAACTCTATGCCATCCTTTTCTTTCTACAACACATCGCTGATTTTCCACCCCGGGAATGGGCAGTCTTTACAGACTCCAAATCTGCCCTTCAAGCAATTGAAAATTCCGGCATACGAGGCCCATCCACACCCCTAGTCACAGACGTGCTAATGGCTTACCACACTATCTACGCCGCAGGCCACAGGCTAGCTCTCCAGTGGGTTCCAGCCCATTGTGGTGTCGTGGGGAACGAGCAGGCCGACAGCGCCGCAGAAGCAGCACTCTCGTATCGGAAACGGACCGGTATTGTTCTGCTGAGAGGAGACCGCCGTTCCATTCTGCGACGCCTAGTGACACCCCTGGCTTCCCGCCAACGGACAACCGACATTCTTTCCCCCTCTATGTTGAACAGAGTTGATCCCACGCTCGCTTTCCGCATGCCACGAAACACCTCTCGTCAAGCATTAATCCACCGAATGCGCCTCGATGTGGCCTTTACAGCTCAGTGGCGTTACCGCTTGAGACAAGTTGACTCTCCCACCTGCTGCCACTGTGGTGCTCTTGAGGATCTGGAGCACATTCTTCTTCATTGCCCTCACTACGAACCTTCCCGAACTACACTCTCCGAGTCTCTTCGTCAGCTGGACTCTCGCCCTTTCTCCCTATCGAAATTGCTTGGTCCCTGGCCCAATCCTGCCCAGCAAGGCTCTGCGCTCAAAGCTCTTCTGAAATTTCTGGACACCATCGGACAACGATCGTTATTGTGAAGGGGCTCGTTATTTTATTCCCCCCATTCCATCCAGCAATGGGGTAGAGTATCGCCTGTGGCGATGAAACTCCCCACTCTCCAAGGTCGAAAATAAAGTTGTTGTTGTTGTTTAGTTCTCGAACTGGTTGCATATCGCGATATAAAGATCATACCTTGCGCTCAGTGGTACAGGAAAAAAGAAGCAGCTTTTCTTTTGCAACGTGCACTCTTAGATAAGGTGTTGTGTGAAGGTACATATTTTAGGAAATATTTGGAACTAACAAATTATTTATTTTCGTTAGGGTTCTGGACAGGATAGTTGCAGTCTTTCCACCAAACACCTCCCTGCTGAGCTGGTGTCCACAATGAACCGGGTAACGCAATTGTAAATTGATATACCACTTGGGTAACGCGGCGCATTAGGGAAACCGACAGTGGGTAATAAAAAAAGTCGGGTTCCTGACCTTCTGCCTCATGAATGTATATTACATTTCCATACTAGAGCATAAAAGTACAGTGAGGAGTGTTGTGTAAAGTACAGGGTCTGTATACAGACAAAGTACGGGGGTGTTCAAGTCAAACCGGGACTTTCTGTCTCCTGAGTGTACAAATGGCTCGCGTTACTTCTTTTTCGTCATTGTCACAAGTGACAGGCCTCCGCGTTCACCACGTGGTGGTCCAAAGTTTGTGCAAAACAGAAGACACGTGCTGGACAAGATGGCCGACAACGAGGTGAGCGCGCACATCGAACAGCGAATTGTCATGAAGTTTCTCGTGAATGAAGGCGTAAAGTCATCTGAAATTCACAGAAGACTTCAGGTTCAGTATGGCTACGATACACTTAACCGCAGCAAAGCGTTTGAGTGGTGCAAACGGTTCCGAGACGGCCGTAAATCAGTGCAGGACGATCCCGGCCGGGGCGGCTCAGAGCCCAGTGTCACAGTTCCGAAGCACCCCGTCTGCGGGTGTGGTCATGGCCACGGTTTTCTGGGACAAGGCTGGCGTTGTTCATGTTGATTTTCTGCCCAGTGGTACCACCATCAATTGTGGATATTACTGCGAGGTTCTCAGGGATGCGCATCAGACGCTGAAGCAAAAGCGGCCGGGCCTCATCACCAAAGGAGTCCTCCTCCTACAGGACAATGCACGCCCGCATACCGCGCATCTCACGACACGCACCTTACAGGAGCTTGGCTGGGAGTTGCTGTCACATCCCCCTTACAGTCCGGACCTCGCTCCCAGCGATATCCATCTCTTCGGGCCACTGAAAGCGTTCCTTGGGAGCCGCCACTTCAGCTGCGATGATGAGGTCAAGAATGCGGTCCGATCATGGCTGCTACGCACCGGTAAGGACTTCTACGCTGCTGGCATTCAAGCCCTCGTGAAACGCTGGGACAAATGCATTAGTGCAGCTAGGTATTACGTTGAAAAATGAAACTAATTTCTCGCCTGTAAGTTCATTTGATTTTTGCGAAAAATGAAAAGTCCCGGTTTGACTTGAACACCCCTCGTACATCAGCATGTGCATGTTGAACCATTCAGGGCTACCACACAAAATTCTACTTCGATGCGACAATAGCTCAGCTGCTCAACATGTGTAGAAACGTTGGTGACGTTACACACGCAGTCAAAACAAAATTAGTAGAGCCACGAACTTGAGCAGCGTCCATTTTCAATAAGGCCATGTTACATAGGTGAATATGGGCATATGTACCACCCTGTATAATGCATAAATAGGGCCATATGTTTTCAGGTTTTGCTTTTGGAAAACAACACTGTAACATTGTCTCAACCGAGGTGATATTGGCAGGAAAATAAAGCAGTTGGACCTTCTCATATTTTTCCAGAGGGGAGTAATTTTCTTCCTTGTCCCTCTGGAGGCGAAAAGTAAGACACCGGCCCAGGGTACCTATATTGTTCCATTCAGTATGTCCAGTCAGTCCATCCAGCTATGTCGTTCCATTCAGTATATATATATATATATATATATATAAGTTGAAATAAACGAATGCGGTTGACCACGAAAAATAAAGGTATTCAATAAAGATCAGAAGTGGAGACGGTGCTTCTACAGGACAAGGAATAAAAGGGGAACTTTATTAAAAACTAAGAGGGAGTATTCGACGTTTCGACAGCAGCGCTGTCTTCAACAGGAATGGGATATTATGGTGACGCAAGACAATTGCAAAGAATGAGAGGGGAATATGTACAAGGGGAGAGGGCAGCACACGTGCTTTGTCAAACAAAGGTAAAAGGGTACAATGAATCACAGGCAGTCATATTCTTCGCCGGAGGGCAATGATTTCATGGGGTGACCAACCGGGGAGTCTGAAAGAGATACAAAAGAGTGTATGTATTCTGAGAGAATTAGGAATTTAGGTTGCGAACTGTTGAGAGGACGCCGGGGTCCCCGTTAATCTGGCTTTTAAATTTGTAGATCAGGAACGATTCTCTTTGTTCTCTAAGGCGTTGGGATGGAAAACCCGATTGCAGAACGAAAATGGCTATGTCGTTAATTGAGTGGCCGGGTTTACTAAAATGTCGAGACACTGGCAGATTAGGTTTCTTTGATACGTCGGACCTGTGGTTGTTGAATCGGATTCTGAAGGATGTAGCTGTTTGACCGATATATTGGGCCTTGCACTCGTTGCATTGAAGGAGATAAAGGACTTTAGAAGAGTTACAGTTAAATGGATCATTAATTTTTGTGCGATAGCTGGAATTTGTGCTTTCTACTCTGGTAGCAGTTTGCATTAATTTACAGATCTGGCATCTGCGTCCGTTGCATGGTTGACAACCGTTGTGTTCCGACGGCTTGTTTAACTTGGCGTTCACAAGTCTGTCTTGGATGTTCCTTGCTCGACGATAAGTAACGCGGGGTGGTTCCGGGAACACCCGACTCATACGGTCAGATTGGGTGAGGATTGCATAGTGCCGTTTAAGTATGCGGTTTACGTCCGGGGCATAACCGTTGAAGCTAATAGTGAGGTTTACCGAAGAATTCTTATCGGCTCTGGGCTGTGTTTGGAATAGGTTCTCTCGATCGGTTGATCTAGCTCTGGCATCTTTTACGACCTGATTAGGATATTTTCTATCTGCGAACGTTTCTTCAAGGCTCTCAAGATGATTGTCTAGTTCATCATCGTTAGAACATATTCTCCGGTAACGCAGCGCCTGACTATAAGGGATAGCTAGCTTAGTGTGTCCGGGGTGGCAACTCTGGAACGGTAGATACTGTTGGGAGTCGGTAGGCTTTCGATACAGACTGGTGGTTATGATTCCATTATGTAGTTTAACTTCCACATCCAGAAAATTAACAGCTGAGGAGGAGTAATTGAATGTAAATTTAATACTGGGGGGGGATGTACTTGGTTAAAGTCGTTAACAAACAACTGAAGGTCGCATTCGGAGTGGGGCCAAATAATGAATATATCATCTAGGAATCGCTTATATAGGAGTGGCTTCAGTGCACAATTGCTGCGGAACGGTTCTTCCAAGGATGCCATGAAGATATTTGCATAGTTAGGAGCCATTTTTGTTCCCATTGCTGTACCATTGACCTGTATGTAGTGTTTGTCGTCGAATTCAAAGTTATTGCATGTTAGGATCAGATTCAGGAGTTCAGTGAGGACGGACGTATCATAACCCTGATCGGGTTGATTCTTAAATGCACATTCTGCTGCTGCTATTCCATCTGAGTGAGGAATGTTAGTATACAGGGAAGTGACATCTAGGGTTGCTAACAGACAGTTAGGGGGAACGTTTATTTTACGTATATCTTGAAGGAAATGGTTGGTATCCTTAACGTATGAGTCGAATTTAGACGGGATGGGCTTGAGGAGATGATCCACGAATGATGAAAGATTCTCAGTGGCTGTACCATTACAGGAAACAATCGGCCTTCCGGGGTTACCCGGCTTATGTATCTTGGGGAGCATGTAAAATCTACCAGGCCTAGGGTCCTTTGGGAGTAAATACTGGTACAAGCTCTCGTCAATCTTCTTGGCGTTTCTTAATCTTGTTAGGACTTTGGTTACATTGGCACTAATTTCGGGGGTAGGGTCAGTTTCGAGAGATCTGTAAAATTCCGCGCACTGAAGTTGGCGGAGGCCTTCTGTAACGTATGATTGTTTATCCATTACAACTATCGCGCCTCCTTTATCTGCCCTCTTAATTACGATATCCTTGTCGTTCTCTAATGCCGACAAGCTTTCTTGCTCCTGCTTAGTGAGGTTATACCTGAGTTTGCGTTTTGCGCTGTCCTGATACGCACGGAAGATATCCTTCTGAACTGCTTCAATGTACAAATCAAGGGTTTTATCTCGGTTAGGTTCTGGAGTGAACTCTGATTTTATACGAAACGGATTACCGTTCGACTCTGTCTTTTCATGAAAGTATTCTGCAAGCCGTAGCCTCCGGGCAAAGTTGTCAAGATCTACATGTAACTGGTATTCATCCACTCTTGCATCATTAGGGCAGAACGATAATCCTTTACCAAGTAGGGAACGATCGGAGTTCGTAAGTTCACGGGAAGAAAGGTTGATGACGTTACGGTCTTTTGGTAGTCGGTCGGCATCACGCATTGGAGGGGAATTATTACTTAGATGCATTTCAGGGGCGTGCTGCATATTAGGGTTTGAGGCTACGGCAGAAGTGGACAAGAAATTGGGCGCGTTTGAGGCTGTGTTATCGGCGGTATGATGTTGTACGTTATCCCGAGTGAGCTTTTTTTTCTTTCTGTAGTTTTAGGCTCACTCGTTTCTTTTGAAAGAACTCGTCTAGTTCTGCTCTATGAGACTCAGATAAGGTGGTTGCGTTTGCGACGGTGTTTGCCTCCTCTGACAGGGAATTGATTGTATCTTGACACTGCATAATTAGTATTTTGGTTAGGGCTAGGGACGTATTGTGCAGGGTTGATAGCCACTCTTTTTCCAGGTTTTGGTTAAGAGGAAACGTAGATATCTTACGAATCTGCAGTCCTCGCGGGAATTTTCCACTCCTTTCATAAGTAAGCAGAGTATTAAGGTGAGAGGAGTAGCGCGCAATTTTGTCCGCGATTTTTCTGAGTCGGAAAAACACCTGAGTGTCACTGCTAGTAGTTTCGTCGGGATAAATTGGTTCAGACTCACCGGTTAGTCAATCCTGCTTGTTAGACGTCTTCTGAACGTGGACGTGGTTCCGACTGCTCGCTGCTGCTTCCTGGATTGTGGGCCAGGCTGGATCAGGCGTCCCGGTGACTCCTTCCTTGTGGACAGGCAGCCGACGTAGAAGCCGGGGCAGTAGGGTTCGCACTCGGTGTGCTATCTGCCGGACTCCCTCGAAGTTAGGGTGCAGGCCGTCGGCTGCTAGGACTCTCGTCGGGGGTTGTCGATGAAAGCCGTGGTCCAGAAAGTAGAGGTCCGGCGATCGCTTGCACAGGTCTCGCAGTCGCATGTTGAAGCCGTAATGGAACTCACGGCGCCTGTCGGGATAAGATCGACGGCGGTTGAAGGAGCGGGGTAGAATAAGAGTACATACCACTAGATCGATGTTTCCGCGGGAACGGATGTGGTCCAGAAGCTGCACGTAGTGCTGGATGGCCGAGTCGGGGTCGCTGTACGGCATGTCGTTTGTCTCACAGTGCAGGACGACGACGCGCACGCTGGGGGTAGCTGGTCAACCTCCTCCAAGAAGTCCGAAATGCGGCCTCCGCTCCTGGTCACGAACATCGTTGGGGCAGTTCGGGATCTTGGGTCAAAATGGAAACGTAAGTGTTTAGTTTGCGAGTCACCAAGAACTGCAACAACGGGGGCATAAAAAGGGTACTTCCTCATGGGCATCTTGGGTCCGCTTCTGTCAGTGGTCATCGTTGAGGTACAAGTTGAAATAAACGAATGTGGTTGACCACGAAAAATAAAGGTATTCAATAAAGATCAGAAGTGGAGACGGTGCTTCTACAGGACAAGGAATAAAAGGGGAACTTTATTAAAAACTAAGAGGGAGTATTCGACGTTTCGACAGCAGCGCTGTCTTCAACAGAAATGGGATATTATGGTGACGCAAGACAATTGCAAAGAATGAGAGGGGAATATGTACAAGGGGAGAGGGCAGCACACGTGCTTTGTCAAACAAAGGTAAAAGGGTACAATGAATCACAGGCAGTCATATTCTTCGCCGGAGGGCAATGATTTCATGGGGTGACCAACCGGGGAGTCTGAAAGACATACAAAAGAGTGTATGTATTTTGAGAGAATTAGGAATTTAGGTTGCGAACTGTTGAGAGGACGCCGGGGTCCTCGTTAATCTGGCTTTTAAATTTGTAGATCAGGAACGATTCTCTTTGTTCTCTAAGGCGTTGGGATGGAAAACCCGATTGCAGAAGGAAAATGGCTATGTCGTTAATTGAGTGGCCGGGTTTACTAAAATGTCGAGACACTGGCAGATTAGGTTTCTTTGATACGTCGGACCTGTGGTTGTTGGATCGGATTCTGAAGGATGTAGCTGTTTGACCGATATATTGGGCCTTGCACTCATTGCATTGAAGGAGATAAAGGACGTTAGAAGAGTTACAGTTAAATGGACCATCAATTTTTGTGCGATAGCTGGAATTTGTGCTTTCTACTCTGGTAGCAGTTTGCATTAATTTACAGATCTGGCATCTGCGTCCGTTGCATGGTTGACAACCGTTGTGTTCCGACGGCTTATTTAACTTGGCGTTCACAAGTCTGTCTTGGATGTTCCTTGCTCGACGATAAGTAACGCGGGGTGGTTCCGGGAACACCTGACTCATACGGTCAGATTGGGTGAGGATTGCATAGTGCCGTTCAAGTATGCGGTTTACGTCCAGGGCATAACCGTTGAAGCTAATAGTGAGGTTTACCGAAGAATTCTTATCGGCTCGGGGCTGTGTTTGGAATAGGTTCTCTCGATCGGTTGATCTAGCTCTGGCTATGGCATCTTTTACGACCTGATTAGGATATTTTCTATCTGTGAAAGTTTATTCAAGGCTCTCAAGATGATTGTCTAGTTCATCATCGTTAGAACATATTCTCCGGTAACGCAGCGCCTGACTATAAGGGATAGCTAGCTTAGTGTGTCTGGGGTGGCAACTCTGGAACGATAGATACTGTTGGGAGTTGGTAGGCTTTCGATACAGACTGGTGGTTATGATTCCATTATGTAGTTTAACTTCCACATCCAGAAAATTAACAGCTGAGGAGGAGTAATTGAATGTAAATTTAATACTGGGGATGTACTTGGTTAAAGTCGTTAATATAAAATATATATGTTAAATATATATATATATATATGTTTACAATTTGATCGTGCACTCCCAGCCAAAGACAGCTGTTTCGCTCTACTTGGAGCTCGTCAGCCTGGCGTAGGGAAGTGACACGATCTTGGGTGGGCGCTTACAGTGCGTCTCGGCGAGACGTCAATGTTCCACGGTGACGGCGCCACCTGTGGAGGCCGCAGTGCAAGCCAGCAAGTACATAAAAAAAAGTAAAAAATAGCCGAAGCTCTGTAGAGCTTCGGCTACTTTTTACTTTATATATATATATATATATATATATATATATATATACTGGCGACCCCTGGTTTGCCAACTCCGAACGATGCGCAGCTACCTAGAGCTGACGAGCCGCAAACACAGCGGAACACGTGTCCTCTGGTGCTGTCGCATCGTTCCATGAGTATCTGATTCTCTGCGTGCAGCCATAGAAGCCATCTTAATCTGTAATTTTGAATTCCAAACACGTCTAGTTGTTTCACAAACACTTGTTTCTTTAATGTCTTTTTCCCCTCATTATATGTATATATATATATATATATAGGATATACATATATATATATATATATATATATATATATATATATATCAAGGTAAGGGAAGTTATATCCATGGATGAATAACACAAATAGAAAAAGTTATTTTTCTCAGGTTATTGCGTAACTTATCACTGCTGATCCCGACCTGTCGACATGCAGCATAACCTACCCGTGCTTTCTGTGCTTTCCTGGTTTCATCAAACAGGTTACTATCAGTACTACGGTGCACACAATGAAAAGGTAGATCATTGAACTAAATTAAACGACACTGAACGGATAACGCGAACAAGTACTTGGTAGGATTTCATTCCCTTCAAACTCACGCAGCTCTTGATTCCTCTGTCCAGTCAAATTTTCACCGGAATTGTTTCTCCTAAAAGCTCACAGCGTGCAACGGCAGTGCTACGAAATTGATCGTATCACTTGATCATCAGCTTAGTTATCTGATAGCTAGTATTTCGCATCCGCTCGTACCTGTGCCGGACTACGACGCGAGCTGCCCCAGTTTGTTTGTCCCATTTGTGGCGATGTCTCACCGCGGATTGGTGGGCGCCGGTCACCTGGTCGATATGACGTCATCACGACGTGTAATATATGTCGTCACTTCCACTACGCTTTCGCGATTTGGAAAAAAAATGTCGTGTTCCTTCCTTACTTTTTCTTCCTACAAGCCGTAATGGGAGGCGCGTCTCTTTCCGTCTTGTGTTTCTTTATTTTTATTTCCTGCCCAGGTAGCGTCTATGCTGCTCCTGACCCTTTGCCAGGTGCGGTCAACCTTACTGCGCATGCGCTTCGGTCGCGGCGCTGTGCTTAAATGAGATGGCTCTGCCATGGAGGAAGGTAAGAGAGGTGGCACCCTATTTCTCTGAGAAGTGAAGCCGAGATTGGGGGCCACTCCAGTGACATCTCCGTCCGCCTTCCCGTTTCGGTTACATACGTCTCTATGGGGGCCCCCAACGCATAGTTTCGGAATTGGAGAGGTGTGGCCGTAACGCGCCTAAGTGGCCCCCAAAGTGGCACGTGCAAACGGACCTCATTTGGCCATTCAGGTAACGTGACCCTCGCATGGCTCCAAAGAAGGTACAGCTCACCGTCCTATCCTCACGTCACTTGTCCCATGCTTCTCTTTTCTGTCGAACAGCCGTTGTGGCGCCTCCTTTTCTTCTTTCCTCCATGGGATGTGCGCTTCTCTTGCAACAATCTCATGGCGTAGGTTTTACCATGACACTCATTTCGCGAGAAGTGTCCAGGAAAAATCGGCGCTCTCCCGCTGCAAGCAGATTTAAAGCAAGCAGCTCATTTAAAGGTCAGCTATGCCGATATCCCAAACAGTCGAAACGGTTGTGATATTCTGACAGCCCACATCCAGCTCTCCCCAAAATGCACCTTCATTCTCCCAGTTCGGTACAGTACCATGTCAAAAAATAGATAATTAATTCCGAAACACACATGGGCGCAGCCATTTTTATGACGTAGATGCACCAGAACGGGCATTGTGACGTGTACGCGACTTCGTACTTGTGCGTGGATTCCAGCTACGGCTTTTCGTGGCTTCACGTATCTGTGCTTGAAGATGGCGGACAGCCCGTTCCACTGGTTCCGTGATAAGTAAACAGTGCAGCAGCTGCGAACTTATTCGTGAACCAACCTCCGTGCGATGCTGTGACTGGAATTCGTCGTTTGTGTTTTGTGAGCACGTACAATTTGTATCAAGTCGCGTCTGCGTTAGCCCCTTTACAGCACTTGCCCATTGTAGAGACTGACGTTTCGACATCCGTCTTTGCAAGAAATGCCGACACCGTTTTATAGTTGCCGGAAAAATCGTGCTATGTATTTGAGAAACCGCATACTGCTATGGGACAAGCTTTACGTACGATTCATCAATGTGCAACACCGTCGACGATGGTGTGGAACGATGAGCGACGTAAAACGAAATACAAGTCACATTTTAAAATTTCTGTGGGATTCTGTGTGTTTTCCAGAAGCTTTCTTTCAATCACACACTCCCATGTCACGCTGCGTTGTGTGGCACGCTACAAACTACTGCATTTCATGTCTAACATCTGTATATTGTTTGTAATTAGCACCGTAGCACAAAAACATGCACACGAAAGCTCCAAAAGCCATGTGGTTATGCACACTACGCAGACGCAAAAGAAATACCAGAGCACATTACAAATGATGTTTTTAGAAATGTGGGGTCTGAAGAGTTAGGGCATAGCATAGATCCTAGAAATCAAATTAGTGGGTGCACCTTATCCTTCTGTAGAGAGCTGTTTCAATTTACAACTCAGCCCATGGGGTATAAAAGTGTTAGAGGCAATTATGTGACTTGTCGTACTGGGTGACGTCACTGGCCAGCCTCGGAATTAATTCCGTACTCAGGAATTATTGCACAAATCACTTTGTATTTAATATTTATCATGGAGGACATGATAGGCAAGATGTAAGTTGCAACCCTGTCTGCAGCATTCTAGACTGCCTCTTACCTTTACAGTTAGAGACAGGTTACCAAACCATTCGCAAAGGGCAGTCTTACAGGGGCCGTGTAACTTGAGTTTTGAATTTATATAATTTATAAAAAAGAAGTTATAAAAAATAAATAAAAAGCCGTCAGGGAAGCAATGATTTAGCATACCCATTGCACATGAAGCACAATTACATATGCTTGTGCATCTATTATCTATCTAATCTTCTGAACCATATGTGTGGCTGCGTACGAAATTATTTTTTATGCGCATGCTCTACCTTCCTGGTCCTACATGTGCACACTAATAACAGTGAATATATGTGAAGCGGCAAAAAGCAGTGCTAGACTCTACCATCATTGTGCCCCTTTAACTTTTCCACATTTATGTCTGGTGAACAGGGAATATCTCACTAGAAAAGACGACATTTGTGCATTATTTGGCAAGCAAATAAATATATTTATTTACATTTTCCATCAGTCAACAATGTTGTGACCTGGTGAAAATATTAATGTCAACAAGGAAAGTACTTATCGCTTAAAGAAAGTCGCTTATTGTACCTCAGCGCAGTACAGTTTCAAAATTAACAAACTGCACAGGGGAATCACATAAAGCTCCAATAATAGGCTGGGCAATCAAAGCTCCAAAAGACAAAGTAGTTCAAGTAAAAAATCTGAATGGTTGGTTGCCATTGTGATATGTACTACTATGTACACTTTATGAGTGGAACATGTTACCTCATTGTACTGCCTCCATATGAGCACTAGAACAGGCAGCTTTTCAGGTCGCTGTTTTCGTGTTTTTCTATGTTCTTTTTCAATAGCAAACGTGGCCATAGTAAAACACAAGCAGCCAAGGACAGGATGAGACATCTACAATGCGACTGCTAGCTTTCAACTGATATATTTATTAGCAGACTCTGGAATATATACATATATGCTGCTAACCAACCAACCAATTTAACCAACAGAATAACAGAAAAGAAAAAAAAGGTTATATATCTTCCCCCTCTCCTCATTCCGTTTCACAGGCAGTCCTAGTATCATTCTGAGTGTGCCCGTGCGTCCCCTTTGACATAACGTATCTCGGGCAGAAGCAAATCCAACAGTGGACTGCTTACACATGCAACTGTCTTGGATTTCTCTAACCACTTGTTGCTTAAACGCTGCCTTGAGCTCTGTGTTCTGGAAATTTAGGCAACATGCAGAGTCCGTGCAATGTGTTGTCATGTTTCTCGAGGGCATCAAAAGTCTGTCCTTGGCTGCCTGTGTTTCACTATGGCTCTCAGATACAAACTACCCCGTTTCAACACAGTAGGAAACACAGATTTGTAAATAGCAGATCTGTTGATTGCACTGTACATACGCCTTCTATAAAGGATCATAATGGATACTACATCTTGTGCGATAATGTCAGGAATACAAAAAGCTAGATTTGAAACAACTCGTACGTCGTAGTAGTGGTATTTGTGTGAAGCTACGCAATTCCTGCCCTGCCAATAATTTAAACCATGTGTTTCATCTGCCAGCATGATGACCCCCTGAAAAGCAATTCTCACTTGGCTGGAACTACCGGTTGTGAAACCTATCCCTAACACGTGCAGCCATCAGGGAGGAAAACCAAGGGCTGCGGTGGAAAAGACAAACACACACGGGCTATGTTCTCACTGTGTATCAGCTGCTCTGGCTGCATGGCTTGACACGATACGCCGGCGAAAGCTAAGAAAGAAAATTAGTTGTTAAATGTACAATACATAAACACTTGCCATAACATGACAGTTTCCTTCCTGCATTCATGCGCTACTATTCATCCCACTTAAAGAGTGCACTAATTTTTTTGATAGCATTACACGCTCGTTTGACAGAACTTGAATAAGATCACATAGCAGATAGCACACGATAAAAGTAGAGTGAACATATTGTGCAACTTTCCATTCACGCTTAATGGCCGCAGCAGTAATGCATTAAGACCAATGCTAAGTTGTGTTGAGAAACACCACTTTCTGTTTGCCATGTCTAAATGAAACGTACATGACCTGATCCAAAGTAACTGTTCTGAGTCTGGAACACAGAAAGGGAAAAACGCAACACACGCCACAACATTAACAGATAGGCAAATGAGCTGTGGTGTGTGGCAAATGAGCTCCACCTTGGGACAAAGTCAACAAGTAATTCACCAAAAGTCAACAGTGCCTGAAATGTAACATCTCTGACTGGTAGCAGGACGTTCCACGTTCAATTCCTGGTGCTAATACTGACTGGCTTTTTCATGAATTATTTGTTGAAGTTTCCATGTGCTTGAGAAGATGAACCATTCCTCAACCACTGTATCCTCATGAGGTGATGAGGGTTTGTCATCCCAAAGAGACTCCCATTCTTGCATGTGTTCTTACGGTTGCTCACCACTGCAGAGCAAAAAAGGATTTAATGACAAGAAAAGGATAGTCATGTTTACTTTATAATGATTGTGCACAACAGAAAGAAGATTTTCGCACAGAAGGCTGTACTTCTTGAGGTCTAACATCAAGTTACAAAATTCCAGAATATATAAAACATGTTGTAAGGTAGAGAAGAAGTAGAGCGAGGCTTGGTACAAATATACAAATAAAAATACAAACATAGTATAATAAAATAAAAGAGGGTATGACGCCATCAGTTTTGAACAGACAAGGGATGAGTTGTGTAGCATAATACATGAATTACCACAGCGGCCAGATAAGTATTTGGCACCAAAGGCATTCACGGGCGACACATTCAGGGAAACAGTGCTGCAGTGTCTTGTCAACTCATCCATTACCGGCCTGAAACTGATGGAGTTGTATTCCTTTTTTTTTATTATATATGGTTGTATATTTATTTTTATGTCTGTACCAACCCTCGCTCTCTACCTTACAACATGTTTTATATATTCTGGGATTTTGTAACTTCATGATAGACATTAACAAGAGCAGCCTCGTGCACAAAAGTCTCGTCTCATTAAAATTTAGATGCTCTCAACAGTCTTCTTTCTGTTGTGAATCTCTATCACAGCATACCTGCACATTGCTATTCTATGTATTGTGAGTTTGCAGTAAGATTATGGACTTTGGATAAAAAGACTACAGAGCACTGCTCAGGTATTTTTGCCTATCGGACAGCATGTATGCGGTATGCACACAGTATTTGTGCACTGGACCTACTAAAAATGTAATGAATGTGGCATTGCCCACAGTAATGCACCAAGTTCAACACAAGTATTGTAGAATTCAGGTATTTTAGCTTACATGTCAATCCACTACCACATCCAGTGTGAAGTTGTGGCAAATAAATAGTTCCCATTTTTCTTAGCTCTCAGAACACAGACAGCGAATTAATAAGAGTACACAATGTTAACATGAATTCTCGGCTATTCTTCAATCAAAGATTCACAGATAGTAATGCCACCTTCCTCAATGGACGTTGATGACAGTGAAAACTCAACTTTATCAGAGACGACATCAGCGTCTGCGTGTCAGAAAGGATTGTATGTCCAACAGTAATCCAGCTAACAGTAACAAAAATGTGCAAAAGACAAATTAGCTGAACTAATGTAACGTACCTTCTATATCAGACAATGAAGCTTGTACCACCTCATCCACAGGAACCACTGTCCAGACAGCAAAAGTGCTTGAGCTGGGAGATAGCAGCTAATCGGAATGGCGACCTTTGTTTTCCACCCTGAAAGCACAGGTTGTAAAGTTGAGGATTTACAGAGAGTGGTGTCAAGATGTCTGCATGAGAGCGCCCATGAAAAGTGGAACATAGATGAATACTCAAATTATAACATCACATTGTCATACTTGTTGGTGGCACGTACTCTGCAACTAACGCGTCAGCACTTTCTTCGCGCACCAGATGCAAGCCAGATCCTGCTTCATTTCCGCCTTCAGCGTGCACGTGTGGTAATTCAGAAGTTAGATTATCAATACTATTGTGTTGTTAATCGTGGTTATATCAGAGTAAGCGCAGTAGGACAGCTGCACAATCGGTTGATGAAGCTTGCTATTTTTATTATGAACCTCGACTTACCTTTTTGCTCTCGTTTTTTGCCTTGATCCTCCGTGGCACTTTCAAATTTGTGTGTCGGGCACCTCAGATTTTCATCAGACGATTTCGTGCCGAGATTCCAAATTGCCTCTCGAATCGCGCGTAACCTATGATAACATTCGTTGACGAAATCCTTGGAGTGGAACTTAGCAGGCACCGCTGTCGCTGTCAGCCTGTCGCTGTCAGCTTCGAACTGCTTGGTCTTTTGGCAGCTTATAATAGGTAACACTTGAATGCTCCGATGAATTGTTCTAACAGCGTAGCACCGTCGCATTTTCGACAACTTCGCCGTGGCATATCACGTATCATATCGCTCCAGCCCATAAAGGGCAAGGTCAGAACGAGGAAGTGCACTTTCCAAACGCCGCCGTGCCAAAAAAATATTCACATGGTTTGTTTCCGGATTAGCAATAACATAACAGCCGTTTGCTTATGTACGATGCACAGAGGACGAAACGAGCCAAAGACAGATAAACCGAGAGCTGTGACGTCGGTGCGCCAGTGCGCAGGGTTTGCCAACGGTCTGACGGGCGGGCGTGGGAACTAAAAAAATGTTTTCTAAAAAACTACGAACAGTTGGAGCAAGATATTTCGCACACATATTCAGTGTTCGCCAATGAACACACAGCGCGAGTATCGCTCGCTTCTGCGGCACTTCAAAATCAGCATATCTGACCTTTAAAGACGGCATTCAGGCCGAAATGCGTTCCGCTGTGAAATTCCGCTTCTCGCACACGTGGTTACGAACAGTGAATCAAACCTGAAGGTAAACGTAAAACGTTTATTTGCATATATTCATCATATCACTAACTAAGGAACATACACAACAACACACTACCCTGGTCAAATGAGCAATACGTTTGAAAATGAGAAAAGAAGCTGTCATGGATAGGGACACCGGCATACGCAAGAAACGTAGAAAAATGAGTAAAGTTAAAATTTCTGTGTGTCCCCCCCCCCCCCATTGGCGGGTGACGACTCGTTAAACAAGGACAATCGAACCCGGGGAGGTACCCGGGTTCGAATCCCGGTGCCGGCTGTGCTGTCTGGGGTTTTTCCTGGGTTTTCCTCAGACGTTTTCAGACATATGTCGGCACAGTTCCCTTAGAAGTCGGCCCAGGACGCACATTTCCCCAGGCCGTCAGTCGTGACGTTGCCCACCTCTGTGAGGCCGACAACGGCAAGCCCTTTCACCACCACCACCACCACCACCTATAGCAACGCTGCTTCATCTTCTTTTAACGTTACGTTGAATACATTTAGGTTTCCCGCCAAGGAACTTTCATTACAAATGGTTACTTACATCCCCATACCTACACGCGTTTGTGATAGATGCCTCTATTACGATTTTTTTAATATATATATATATGGGATGGTGATGCGTTCGTAAGCATCTCTCACTGAAGACTGTTGCTACAGCGACTGTTTTGGATATTATTGTCCGGGTGAACGTCATCTGCGTATGCTGTGTCTTTGTCGTTTTAATTTATTTTAATTCAGCTAGCCTTGCTTGGTTTTAAAGCAAAATGCTATGTGCAGGAAGTATATCGATGATAACAGAAATCACGTCATATCAATAAGAGCAATCATGTTCTGAATGAGAGCACGAAACATGCGCGCCCTACAAAACGCTGATACTCATACAGAAGTTAAGGAACAGTAATACAAGCTATTTTGTCTTGTGACGTGAACCGTCCCTATGGCCAGGGTTTTCTTCCTCACGGGTGACGCAGCACGTATTCAGATGAAACTGCGAGTGCCCCTACTCAGGCATATTTATGGCTGTAAATATATATATATATAAAGGAAGTCGCTATATATAGGGAGTGACTTGTTCGGGAAAAATGGCTTTCTCAGATTCGGGGGCTAAAAACCGGGCGCTATTTTTAAATCTGTAATTCAGGGAGAAATCGGACGATAATTGTGCCTTCGGGTGTTATCGGCTGTTTTTATTTCTCCTCTTGTCTATTAAGTCCTTTCCTAATATCTTTCTCCTTTTTTTATTTGCGGAATCGTGACCTTCTAGCGGTAATCCCCAAAGGCATAGACAGTGTTGACACACGTGGGTGTATTGATTGACCCATTATTACATGTGTTACACGTGGCGACCTCTGTTCGTCTTCATTGGAAACGTCACTTGAGGATTTCATAGTGACTAGAATTTGGGGAGAAATCGGGTTTAGCAAGAATTGGTCGGAGGTCAGTTCGGGGGAGGGGGGGACAACAGTGCGGAATCAGGTTTAACCCGGAAAAATCACTCCCTATCTATATAGTTTAAACTTATTGGGAATACAGAAAATCCAGATGTAAGCCAAGTCTCCAGCCAAAAGCGTTCATTCAAAGCTAGTGAAGTCAACCCAACTTAAAGGGACCGAAAAGTGAAAAATAACCCCCATATTTTTGCCCACTGTCGTGCACAACATCGTTGTTTGATAAGACACAGAAAGCGTTACTTCTCAATTCGGCATATTTTTTACGTATAAATATTTTGAAGATTGCCGGAACATGGACGGTGCTGCCAGCGAACGCCGAAAAAGAGCAACTTGGGTTTCGGGTCAGGGCTCCCAGGGATTGGTCAACCCTTACCACGTGAGAGTTGATTTTGTAGAGAACAAAAGTTCACGCACATTATCTTACAGCTAAACGACATTTAAAAAAATGACGCTCACTTCCATAGCTTTTACGTTAATAAAGCATTCAGCTACTTCGCCGCTACGAGCTACGATCCGCCGCGCCATCTGCAAGGCCATCTGTGTTATCGCGTTTATTGTTTACGTCGTGGGTGGTCATGTTGGTCGCGCGAAGCACAAAGTATAAGTGAATGACATGTTCGTGGCTGTTGTGTCAATTATTCGAGAGACCTACATATGCCTGGTGTAGTTTTGGTGTTGGGGGATGCAAAAATCATGTTCGTTCACCATCGGCGGCGGGCGTTTTCTACCACAAGATTCAACAGGAGAGTGCGCGAAAACGAATGTGGTTCGAAACACTCGGTTATTAGATGTACCAGTCGTGTCGTGTGTGCTGAACTCATTTTGCTGCCGATGACTACGAATATGCTGTAGAAGGCGAATTGCGAAGACGTAACGATTGCACTGATGCTCAGTACCCAGTGATACGGTTTGCCGAGGTGACGAGTTCAACACAACGTCTTAGGTACGTACAGGTGTCACACATGTGTAAATTATAATATAGCGATGACGTATTCCATTTAACTTATGTTATCCTACTTGTCCCGTACTCAACATTGTCAACATCAATAAATTTAATTTTAGGGGCCTTCCAGTGTTGAAGTGGCGCAAGACTGCTTCGTGTGTGTGTGATCCAGGCACTCAAGTTGACATGACAGAAATAGCTGAAAGCAGGTATGCAAAGTCCACAGATGGAAGCACTAGATTTGTTGCAGACTTTGTGACATTTTTTGGAGTCTTTGGACAGGTGCAGAACATAAGTATGACGTCAACAATAGGAGAAGAAACCGATGAGTACTACTAGCTTGTTTGAAGGGTACAAGAATACTTCCTGTTGAGGTGTAGTTATGACTTCATGACTGAGGAACGCTAATTAATTTTCTAGAGAAGCATCCTCTACACTTGAATGCCCTATGAAACAGCGAACGTTCATTGTCTTTGAAGCCCCACTACTGGAATTGTTCAATGTGTGTCAGAGCTGTAGTGAGCCATACAAGGTTATCACATCATATTGGTCCTAAATTTGCAGAGTTCCCCTATCTCGGACGCAACTGTCATTTCTCTTTATTGCACTTCCGATCCTACCTTCTCAGAGATTAGTGTGGTTCACCATACACTGCATGGACACTGCCTTTCTCTACTCATGCTTTCGGTTTCTTGTTCTGTTGAATAAATCTTCACTTGAGTTTGCAGCCATCACGATGTCTACTGTGTTTGGCCCTCATCTATATTGATGTGCTATAATGGTATAGCACATCAACATGCCAACAACCTACCAACAACTACCAAACAACCTTGCCTAGTCCTACTTTTGGATGGAAACTACACGATGTGGTAACATCCACATATATAAAGTTTTAGTCGACGAAGATTTGCTGTTTTTGTACAACCTTCATTGTACATTTCTTTTGTCTCACTTAGCATGCCTGAAGAAAAGTTCTCATCTTCATCAAGATTATAGTTCCTGTAATCTTTTCACCAACAGATAATACAAAAGTGAACAAATGGTAAAATATAACAGCTTGTTAAATTCAAAAGGAAAAGACAAAACTGCTTATAAGTCTCTTGTTTATTTTGTTGCAGGTTTTACAACTCTATCAAGTACGTCAAAACATCAGAGGGCAGGAAGTCCTACTCTGTTTCCTAAATCCCTGGACAATAAATAAGAAAGATATAGTTTGAGTTGTGACAAAACGTTGCTTCTGCTTTTATATTATATTTCAATCAAATGTTACGATGCATTTGTAGTGTACACTGAAGCCAGTTTCAATTTGCAGGGCTGTCAAAAGTACTTTACAAAAGTACATATCAATTACAATAACAGAGAACTTATGCAATAAAGTATTTAGTCATTTTGGAGTACTATGCACACCAATGGTGCATGGTTAACTTTGAACCCAGATCAAGGGTTAATAATAATTGAAGTCAGCCCTCAAGTTCTCCTTTACAAATGTTAGTTGGTGACGTGATAATGAATCAGTCACAAGTACTCCGTTTAGCAAAACAGAGTTAATTAAGTGTTAAATCCCGATCTTGGTTCAAATATTAATTGACATTTGGAAACGTGGTCACTAAGAAGTGTACTAAAAGGTTATGAACACAGTTCAGCTGAATGACACTGATGAAAATTATCTTACTTACTCCTCACATATACAATTGAGACATGAGTATAACCTAGAAATACATCTACGCCCACAGGTCACTTAACCCTCCAGGAACAAACTAGTAATTATAATATGCTGTGACAGCAAAGAAAAAGGAATGAGAAAAACTTGCAGCAAGCACGAAATGAAAATATGCTGACATCAACATTTCTACAAGTCTGCTAACTGATGGGAAAGCATCCCTAATTGCATGCACGACGCAGATCGAGAACCAGTGGAGTACTTTCTATTGTATTTTCTCGGAGCACCCCATATCCTTCTTGTGAATGGAAGACCTCCTCCAACCAGGTGGTATAACGGAATTTCCTGTAGAAATAAGGGTTATCCGTCCAGTTTGCTGTTCAAGCAGCGCGTAAAGACCACACGGCGCTGCCGTGTATATTGCCATGCTCTTCGGTTTCTCGGATGTATGTAAAAGACACTTGCAGTACTTCGGTGTCAAGGCACAGTATTTCGAAATATTCGTTAGCTCTGATACAATTATCTGTCTGCCTTCCACACGCATTCTCTACCTCTCAGCAGCAAAAACCGTAGTATCCATCCGTAGTATCCGTCGGTTTGCATTTCACACATGAACACCTGCACGACGAAAAAACAGCGCTTGTTTCGGCTTACACAAGTGCTTCTCCCTGATACATGGAAATTTCACAAATCAGTCCATGTTCACGGCACGGTGAGCTACTGCTGAGGACGAGTGTGACTCCGACTAATCTCTGGACGAGAAATCTTCTGCTGCGAAGAACACACTTTCCACCACCCTAACGCATGAACAACAGTTCTGTGTGAGCGACAGTTCTCGAATGCGGAATTCCAGCGCACTCATTTTCAAGAGGCTCGACATTCTCGACGTAGAAAGTGGTCACAAATGCCCACTGCCAGTTTCGTTTTCGCCGGATTAGCGCTCGGAAGTGCGCGTGTTACATGCGTCCTCGACAGATGGCGCGGGGTCATGCAATTGTTGACAGACTGCTCGGTTTCCTACTAGGTCCCTGGACATGCAATTATGTAAAATTCGATTACAGAAAAACAACAGCGATTTCAGCGGAGTTCTTTGATATTTGAACTTTTGAAAGTTCAAGCTTTTCGCTGAACATAAAGTTTCGATAGGTTTATATTCACTTTTCGGTCCCTTTAAAGAGACCAAAAAGCGAATATAAACCTACCTAAACTTTATGTTCAGCGGAAAGCTTGAACTTTCTAAAGTTCAAATGTCAAAGAACCCCGCTGAAGTCGCAGTAGTTTCTCTTCCATGAAATTTTCGATGATTGCATGTCCAGGGACCTAGTACGAAACCGACAGTGTGTCAACAATTGTATCACACCGCGCCATCTGCCGAGGACGCATGTAATACGCGCTTCCGCTCGCTAATCCGGCGAGAACGATAGTGGTATTGGGCATCTGTGACCACTTTTTACGTCGAGAATGTCTAACCTCCTGTACCTGAGTGCGCTAGAACTCCGCATTCTAGAGCTATCGCTAGCACAGAACTTCTGTTCGTACGATAACATGCCGGGAAGTGTGTCTGTCGCAGCAGAAGATACGCCGTCCACAGATTTACCAGGGTCACCGCGCCGTCCTCACCAGTAGCTGACCGTGCCGGGAACAAAGACTGGTTACTGAAATTTACATGTGTCGGGGAGAAACACTTGTGTAAGCCTAAACAAGCGCTGTTTTTTTCGTCGTGCAGCTGTTCATGTGGGAAATACCAGCCGATGAATACGGTGGACGACTGTTTGTGCTGCCGAGAGGTAAATGCGTGCAAAAAGCAGACAGACATTTGCATCACAAACAACGAATATTTCGAAATATACGAAATACACCGAAATTTCGAAATACACCGAAGTCCTGCAAGTGTTTTTTTGCATACATCCGACAAACCGAAGAGTATGACGACATACGCAGCACCACACAGTGTTGCACTTTCCGCACGTGGATTTACCGGCCGGTTCTCCACTTGACTCTGCATTCTTCACTCACTTTCCTGCGGGATCGCAAGGTACAGCCACAACCGTAACAGCGCCTTTCGTCGACCAACACTGGTGTCAGTTCAAGAGTCGGTGTTGTTATAAGGACTTGCCATTCGATCGACAGTTGGGGCACGGCCTTGCTGAGAGCAGGATGATCTCACGATCTTCTTTGATACAGGTCTTGTCCTTGGCTTCTGCTGTGCATGCGTTGCACTTTCCGCACGTGGATTTACCGGCCGGTTCTCCACTTGACTCTGCATTCTTCACTCACTTTCCTGCCGGATCGCAAGGTACAGCTACAACCGTAACAGCGCCTTTCGTCGACCAACACTGGTGTCAAGTCGAGAGTCGGTGTTGTTATAAGGACTTGCCATTCGATCGATAGTTGGGGCACGGCCTTGCTGAGAGCAGGATGATCTCACGATCTTCTTTGATACAGGTTAGTTACATGAAAGGTGCCTCCTGTTTCCGTTCCAACCACATTCTCCTTGTTGCTGTGCCGTGCCCCGGCTCCGAGAAGCGTTACCTCTGTTTACATTGTTTAGTGTCGAAGTCACTGTCTAGTTTACTTGCGATTGTACCAAAATCTTTCTGTTGTACTGAACTTCTGCTGTTATGTTCCGGTGATGTCGAACAAAATCCCGGCCCTCCAATAACAAGGTCTAACGAGGAAATACTGACAATACTATTGACCTTACAACAGGGTCAGGAAAGCTTACTCCATGAGCTTAGAACAATGAAAGCTTCGCAGTCGGCGACCAAACAGGCCCTAGTATCGCTCACTAGCAAAGTAACCGCTATTGAACATGAAATCGCTAATGTACGCGCGATTGCCTCCGAGCTTACATCAGTCCGGTCTAGGATGAATGATCTCTCTGGTTCAGTCAATAACTTGAATGTCCGCCTTAATGACCTTGAAAACCGCTCTCGTCGCAATAATTTGGTATTTTACGGCTTTCCTGACTCGCCTTCGGAGACTTGGGCTGAATCTGAGAATACAGTCGTCTCTGCTTGTAGCACGCACTTGAAAATGACTATTGCTTCATCTGACATTCAACGCGTTCACCGCACTGGTCAGCACAACAGCACTAAAAATCGTCCCATAATTGTTCAGTTTACTTCAACTAAGATAAAGGACACAATCTTATCTCAGGGCTCTGCCCTGCGTGCTGCCAAGATTAGCGTCTCTCAGGATTTTTCTTCTTCTACCCGGTTGGCTGGGCGGAAACTTGTTGAACATGGTAGCTTACTCGGTGTTTCATTCAAACTGCGCTTCGACAAACTTGTAGCCAACAATAAGTGTTTCGTCTATGACCATGCGACGGACACTGTGCGTGAGGTACCATCGTAACTAGGCACTTTCTGTGGTCAGCCGCGTTCCCAGGTAACAGAGACCTCAATCTTATTCACCAACATTAGAAGCGTGTTACCTAAACGTGATGACTTGTATAGCCTTATGAATCACTGCTGTAGCGATATTTTTGTATTAACTGAAACTTGGCTGACCACTGATACTGATGACTCTGAAATCTTGCCTTCTTGTAACGATTTTGTTATTTATCGTTGTGATCGTACTAACCGTCGGGGTGGTGGCGTACTTATTGGTATTAGAAACACATTCCAGTCAATTCGTGTTGACACAGGTCCCTCCCCACTTGAAATGTGTTGGATATCCACCAAGCTAGGGCTTAGTGATATATTGATAGGAGTGTTGTATCGGCCACCTGGTGTTTCTAGTTTTGTGATTCTTTTTTCTGAGGTGCTCGCATCACTTTCAGTGTGCTTTCCGCAACATAATATGATCATCTTGGGTGATTTTAATTACCCCGGAATAAATTGGGCTATCCCCTGTGGTGGCACAAGGGAGGAAAGCAACTTTCTAGATATATGTCTAAAGTTTGACCTCACCCAGCTGGTTTCCGAATCGACACGAATAACCGCATCCACATCTAATATTATCGATCTCGTCCTCACAACAGACCCCGCGGTTTTTGTTGATCTTCTGTATCCGATATCCCTGAGCGATCATGGGGTTGTCATTGCTCCTCTTTGCTTTTCTTCTAAGCGTCCAAAGTGTAAAAGCAAAACCACTAAGCTGTATGATAAGGCCAACTTTGATAAAATCAACGAGGAGCTTGCATTGTCTTTCCCATCTTTCTCAGCATCTTTCAGACGCTATTCCATTCATTATAACTGGGAAGTTTTCAAAAATAAAATTCTTGAGCTTACAGAGGATTTCGTCCCCTCTTGTACAGTAAGGGGCACTCGTACACAGCCCTGGTATACGTCAGAACTTAAAAAACTGAGTAACAAGAAGAAGCGGCTCTTCAGACAGGCGAAAAGAACGCGGGTCTGAGTCAGTATTTGCTCTTTACCGCAACTGTGCCAAGATACTCAGAGAGACAGCACAGAATGCGAAACGTAGCTTCTATGCAAAAGATATTCCTAACATGCTTACAATTAATCCAAAGAAATTTTGGCGTGTTATTAACCCCAAATAAAACCAGGCGATTTCTCTGAAAGATGCTGATGGTTCAATTGTTCCCGATTTGGTTTCCTGTAACATTTTTAATAATGCATTCGCTAGTGTTTTTATTGATGATTCACGTTTTCAACCATCATTGTCGCGGCCGTACCAATTTCCTCCTATGTGTCCAATTAAGATCACACCTAATGGTATTGAGAATGTCATTGAAAATATGAAGCTGTCATCCGCCTGTGGCCTTGATTGCATCAATGTTAAAATGTTAGAGAACACAAAGGTAGTCTCATCCCAATGCTTATCTCTAATTTTTTCTCAATCTCTTGCCTCCGGTATTGTTCCTAGAGACTGGCGTTTGTCAAAGATAGTTCCACTCTTTAAAAAAGGCGATAAGCTGGATCCTCTGAATTATCGTCCGATAGCTTTAACTAGTGTCCCATGCAAAATCCTTGAACATATAATCTTCTCGCGTGTCTCCACTCACCTTGAGTCAAATAATTTTTTTCACCGTAACCAACACGGCTTTCGAAAGGGCGACTCATGTGACACCCAATTAGCTTGCTTCATACATGACATTCAGTTTAACTTAGACAATAACATTCGCACGGACGCCATATTTTTAGATTTCCCCAAAGCATTCGATACTATCATTCACCCAGGTCTTCTTTATAAGTTATCGCTACTTAACTTACATCCCCTTGTTTTTAGCTGGTTGAAAAATTACCTCCACAATCGTTACTAAATAACGCTGGTAAATGATGCCCTCTCTTCTCCATTACCTGTGTTATCCGGCGTACCCCAGGGGTCAGTACTTGGACCACTTCTCTTCCTAATCTT
The DNA here is from genome assembly GCF_037126465.1 of Ornithodoros turicata. Taxonomy (NCBI): domain Eukaryota; kingdom Metazoa; phylum Arthropoda; class Arachnida; order Ixodida; family Argasidae; genus Ornithodoros; species Ornithodoros turicata. The sequence goes on along the minus strand of NC_088202.1, from coordinate 4,667,338 downwards.
TATTAACGATCTTCCTAATTCCCTCTCTTCAAATATTCGCCTCTTCGCCGATGATTGTGTTCTCTACCGCAGCACATCTTCCGTTACTGATCAGCTAGCACTTCAACATGACCTTGATCTCATTTCCGCGTGGTGTTCTAACTGGAAGCTTTCCCTTAATACGTCTAAATGCTCGCACATTTCTTTCACGCGTTCTAGACAACCTTCTAACGCTCATTACACCTGAAATAATTGTCCTATTTCTATCTAACTCATATAAATACCTACGGATTCATCTAGTTTCGAATCTTAGTTGGACGACTCACGTTAATGCAATTATCAACGAAGCTAAACGTAAACTTGGATTCCTACGCCGTAATTTAAAGCATGCGCCACCATCTGTTAAAAGACTAGCATACACTACACTTACTCGTCCTAAATTAGAGTACGCTTCCTCTATCTGGGATCCGCATTTACTTACACTAAATAACTTACTAGAATTTTTCCAAAACCGTGCCGCACGGTTCATATCTAATGTCTATTACTATCCTTCTAGCATTGCATCAATCAAGCTATCTCTAGACCTTCCTGATCCTGTGTTACACCTGAAGTTTCTACGACTTTGTCTTTTTCACAAGTTTTTTCACAACACCTTTTTACGACCGAATTTCATCACAGCTGCTTCCTATACATCGCCGAGACATGACCACATTCTTAAAGTTGAACGTTTTCTATGCAACACTGACCAATTTTCTCGTTCATTTTTTCCGTACACATCCAACGAGTGGAGCTGTCTTCCTCAGAACATTGTCATAATTAACGATTTCATTGTATTCAAGCGAGAACTAGCCAATTTCCTGTGTATTTAATATTTCCGTGTTATTTATATTCTACTTGTGTTCAGGGTGTCGAACCGAAAGAAATACGGGTTCGGTTCGGGTTCGGGTTCGCGTTGTTTTGATTTCGTTCCGGTTCGGTTCCGGTTCGGCCACGCCAAGAATCGAACCGGTTCGCAAACCGGTTCGCAGCCCCGAACCGGTTCGCGAACCGGTTCAACGCTTCCGTTTTATATGTTCCATAAAACTGCTTTTATCAGGAAATGCGTGGCTAATAGCTTACTGCTGTTGTCTGCATTGACGTCTCTAGCGGTGAGGTAGCCCTTTAGCGAGAGAAATGAGGAATGGATGAACACTTATTGCAAATAGAGTCCACGCTGTTGAAGCGGTGCAGTCCTGCTACTTTCTGTTCCCAAAATCTCTTTTTTCACACGCACAGTGCCAGCGAGACACACTTAAAGGAAGCCTAATAAGATGGACAGCGTAACATAGACGACAGTACTAGCCGGCACACTGCCTTCGCAACGTGAATCGATCTGAAACCGTACTGAAGCATGTCGAAAATAAGCCTGCCAGCCTTACTCTGTCCGAGCTCACAGCAGTGTACTAATTAATCCACAACACAAAAGCAATATGTCACGACACAACTGCACTACCAATAAGCAGAACCACATTTACTTTTCAAGCCACGACCAATCAAACAGGCACCGTTCTGCGTACGCTCCTTTTCGACTTCTCATGTTTGTGACTTGTTTAATTCGTACTACACACGTGTAAAGGGAAATCTTGGGCGCTTATTTGATCGCATATTCGTCCTGTAGAGCTACATAACTGGCCTACTCTATTCCTGTTTCATTTGTCCGCGTGGCACATCGTCTCTGAAGCGATGCCGCGGCGCTCACAAGGACAACTGCGCTTCAACATGTTAAAAAGACACTGAAAGTATACTTACTATACGTCGTCGTCTCACTTCTAGGTCAAAATTTCTGAAATCCATGATATAGGCGCGTGATGATGATACCAGTGTGTCTTCGTTCGGGGATAGAGAGGAACTCTTATGCTGACTTCTTTTATGTCCGAACCGTTTTGTTGCGAACCGGTTACCGCTATTTTTTGTTACGGTTCTGCTCCGGTTCGGGTTCAACAGTGTCATGAAAATTTCGGTTCGGGTTCGGGTTCGGTTCCGGCAAAAATAACGGTTCGGGTACGGTTTTCGGTTCGGGTTCGGGTTCGGTTCGACACCCTGCTTGTGTTAACATTTATCTTCGCTTACCCCATCATGTAATGCCCCAATGGGGCGCCCGCTGGTACTACCATAAAATAAATAAATAAATAAATATGCGGGTTATTTTTCACTTTACAGTCCCTTTAAATTATGGTGTCTGACTGTACCCAGACCCCCTCTTGATTTAGACTAAAACCAGAAAGACCAGAAGGCCACGGCCTGTTGCCCTAATGACCAAAATTTATGTCACGCATTGACCCTCCTAAACAAACCCGAGACAAGGAGTTCAGACAAAGTGACCAGAGCACTGACCCATTGCAAATGCATGAGATCCGATCTTATGCGACTTGCACAATGCGTATAGTACTATTCAACTTTCTACAGGCAACATATTACTTATGTAATACGTTGGCTGTACGAAGATGAATTGATGAATGACGTCTCAAATGAAACTGATGAAAGTCAATGTTAAATACTAGTAAATTTTCCGGAGTTCGCACATTGCGTAACCTGCAGGTTACGAGGACCTTGAAAAGGACCCACTGGACCTTGGCCACCACACCAGACTTGACCACACCACTTAACAAGCCAGGGGGCTTAGTCGCTTCATCGTCGTTACAGTCGTTACAAGCTAACGAGTGGTGGGAAATTCAAAAAGGCGGGCGGGAAATTTAAAAAGGTGGGCACGTGATAAAACACGTGCACAGCGCTCTTCGCGCGATACGTGAAGGCCGTGGTATACGTCACGCGCAATGTGTCACGTGCCCACCTTTTTGAATTTCCCGCCACTCGTTAGCTTGTAACGACCGTAACGACGATGAAGCGATTAAGCCCCCAGGACTTTGGCCTGGCTTGGCTGGCAGGAGGAGAAGCTACCGCATTTCAATCCACAGAAAGGCGCAACAGATAGCGCATATTATTTCGCACTTGTTGTTGCGCAAGAACCAATATGTCAGCCGTTTCAGTATACTCTGCCGTGGGATGCACACCGAAAGGTTAGCTGCAGGTTACTTCAGAGATGCAGCTTACGAAAGACGTTTTCCCGAGTCAGCTACTGATGCAGCTTGCTCTTACACATTTTGTTTGGCGCGTTTCCTCCGCGCCACTCGCAGCACAATTGTAGAAAGAACGTAAATGAACACTTACTATCAACCTGGAGCACTCCGACGAGTCCAAGAGCAAGCTGATGATCAGATTGTTGTGGAATTGTTCCAAGAAGTGTTTCCGCCCGCGGGTTTTCCTATACGCGCCCTAAGGACATTCGCAGCGCCAAGACTGACACCCGTGTGGGGGACCCCGAGGGCCAGAGCGCTTCCGGTGTTTCTGGGAATGAGTTCTTTTCCCCTCTCGCTGTGACTGTGGATATGTCAGTTGTTTCACTTGTTGTATAGAATAAAGTTTGTGCTTGTCCAACGAGAACGGACGTCTTTGCTTCTATTCTAGCGTTACAATGCAATGCAGTTGAATTTATACCGAACAGCGTAGGTCAGGTGCGAACAAGTTAAACGAGTGCTTCCTTGATTCATAACATTTTATGGTACCGAAACCCGGGATCTGACTGAGCTGCAATCAACTACTACATTAGATTTGAGCAACGAAGACGACATGGAAAGCCTTAAAGGACAACGGCAGCAAAATATGTCAATTGCAAGAAAGGATCTGAACAAGCTGTAAATGTTACGTAGAATTATGGTGCCACCACTATTTTGTAAGTACGGTGTACGAATGTGCAGCTTTTTGGCGATTACGAGATTGCTGGGCCGCCCTCCCAACACTATCGCCCATGGAGCGCATCTGCTGCCACAAGGCATTGCGGGAGAATCTGGGTAGCGCGTGACGTCAAATGCCTCGAGCTCCATGTGCGGCTGCCAGGTGAACGGGATAAACACGGTGAATTCAGAACAATGCCTCAGGATGTTCGATTCGGAGATCTCGTGGAAGTCTGAAGGCGATATATCCGATAAGAGATGGGTTCGTACCTATGTTTCTTCTTATTTTTCCCCCGCAGCGGGAATCAGAGGTACGCCGAAACGCGAAGTGGAGGTAAAGATTTGTGCCTTCCCTTTCCGTGAAAATACAGAAGGGACCACTCCTTCTTTAAGCCTGATGTACTTCGTTGACAAGCCAAGGCTAATGAGCACCTCCGGATTTGTTTAGAACCATTCGTCAACAATATGTCTGCGCACTACTTGTCTGACTTCACTTGTCTCCAAGTAGGCATAGTAGGCAATCGCGGCGAGAATAAGTTTCCTATCTTTCGGAAACAATTGCAATATGACAGTCATCATAAAAGTCAGACTTCGGCGGAATTTGAACTACACTTCTCTGGATTGCCAATCGAGCGCCAATGGCCAATACGGCCACGAAAACAACCACAGACTAGTAGAGCGTGTTTCTTCTAAAACATATCCTGGCCGAACACAAGGTAAGACAGCCAGCAATGTAAGCCGCAAGACTTTCACCCCTACAGGGAATGATGTCACCTTCCTTCAGAAGGATTTTGAGGGCCAGCCTCGGTAGTGTTCTTTGTAATAAACGTCAGTCGATGTTTGACGCTGTGTTTGTGCTTGCTATACGTGTGTCGTTTGTCCAAGGAACACTGTCCTCGCGTTGCCGAATGGAAGTCGCCAACATGCAGTAGCACAGCCAGGAAACACTTCACAAGCGTGTACAATTTTTCTTGTCGCGAAAATCAACCTCCGATTGCAAAACAACCGCTAAATGAAAATCAGGAACTCGAACAGGAGAGACAACGTGCGTCACTTCCGTGGTCTGCTACGGCGGCGCGGCTACGCTCACCCGGGGCTCAGAGTGCTCCGCGGTCAAATTTTATATCGCGATTATAGCGTCATTTCAACGAATATACGTAAATCTTAGTCGAATTCCGCATTGTGTTGGTACACACCGCAATATGAGGTAAACAGCTTTGCAGCATATTTTCGATTCCGTCATCCTTTAAGCAGAAGAGGAACACCCGCCGAACGCAAATTACGAAGTTGGTCAACGAGGTGGCGGAACTTCAAGGCAATAGCATCGTTTCGAAGGCAGCACTCAACGGACTGCTCAGCAGACTCGCCGCGTACGACAGTGATCTACAGCAGATCAACAAAGACGTAGAGCCAAAGAAGAAGACCTCGAAGAGGAGTACACGACGATGATCACCTATGAAGATCAGGCGCACAACGCCATCGCCGAACTTCAAACAAGGATTGCGGAGGTACAACTTGTCGAGCAGGTCACAGCAACAGCGACCCCTTCGCCATCAGCACGACCGTCCGAAGGTGAGCGGCCACACACTGGAGTCAAGCTCCCGAAACTTCAGCAGCAGTCATTTGCCGGTGAGTTGACTCTGTAGCAGCCTTTTTGAGGATAGCATCAGACAACTGTTCATAATAACCGGAACCTTACCAAGACGGTAAAGATTACTACGTGGGTCGGCTGCCTCTGCAGTCATGGGCTTGCAAGCATCAGAATCGTGCTACAATGACGCCGTCGAAATCCTCATGACCGAAAAAGTGCCGCATTGAAAGAGAGCATCTAGCAAAGCTGCGGAACCTGCCTGGTGTAAAATCGGCGAATGACGTGCATGGACTGCACACAATGTACGACGATGTTCAGAACAACGTACATGGACTGCGCGCAGTCGGCGATTCAACAGTCTAAAAAAAAGGGGGAGTCGAAAGAGAGTATTAAGCAATTTTACACTTCCTGCTGCGGGTGAACTCTCACCAAACACTCTTGAAACTCACTGTTTGTGCGTTTCTATGCTTTGATGCTTTAATAACTCCATTCAACCTGTGCTTGACTCCGTGGCGAGGGTTACGCGCGACGCATCTGCATATTCTTGGATCGTTTTCCTCCTTGTCATTGCGCAGTCTAGCAACACTGATATCGAGGCCGTTGAGTTTGAGCGCTTGAGCTCTGCGTGCGTGAGATTAGGATGCAACTAGGAAGAGATTAGGATTCTCAATCACGCTCCACAAGACGATCACCCTTAAAGGTCAGCTATGCCGATATCCCAAATAGTCGAAACGGTTGTGATATTCTGAAAGCCCACATCCAGCTCTCCCCAAAATACACCTTCATTCTCTCAGTTCGGTACAGTACCATGTCAAAAAAATAGGTAACTCATTCCGAAACACACATGGGCGCAGCCATTTTTATGACGTAGATGCGCCCGAACGGGCATTGTGACGTGTACGCGCCTTCGTACTTGTGAGTGGATTTCAGCTACGGCTTCTCGCGGCTTCACGTATCTGTGCTTGAAGATGGCGGACAGCCGGGTTCCACCGTTCCGCGATAAGTAAACAGTGCAGCAGCTGCGAACTCATTCGCGAACCAACCTCTGTGCGATGTTGTGACTGGAATTCGTCGTTTGTGTTTTGTGAGCACGTACAATTTGTATCAAGTCGCGTCTGCGTTAGCCCCTTTACAGCACTTGCCCATTGTAGAGGCTGACGTTTCGACAGCCGTGTCAGCAAGAAAATGCCGACAGCGTTTTATTACTGCAGGAAAATTGTGCTATGTATTTGAGAAACCGCATACTGCTATGGGACAAGTTTTACGTACGATTTATCAATGTGCAACAGCGTCGACGATGGTATGTAACGACGAAAGACGTAAAACGAAATACAAATCACATTTTAAACTTTTTGTGGGATTCTGTGCATTTTCCAGAAGCTTTCTTTGAATCACGCACTCCCATGACACGCTGCGTTGTGTGGTACGCTACAAACTACTGCATTTTATGTCTAACATCTGGATATTGTTTGTAATGAGCACCGTCGCACAAAAACATGCACACGAAAGCTCCAGTAGCCATGTGGTTGCACACTATGCAGACGCAAAAGAAGTACCAGAGCACATATTGCCACTTAGAAATGTGTTGTCTGAAGAGTTAGGGCATAGCATAGATCCTAGAAATCAGGTGCACCTTATCCTTCTGTAGAGTGCTCTTTCAATTCACAACTCAGCCCATGGGGTGTAAAAGTATTAAAGGCAATTATGTGACTTGTCGTCGTGGGTGACACCACTGGCCAGCCTCGGGATTAATTCCGTGCTCAGGAATTACTGTACAAAGCACTTTGTATGTAGGACGTGATAAGCAATATGTAAGTTGCAACCTTGTCTGCAGCATTCTCGATTGCCTCTTACCTTTACAGTTCGAGACACGTTACCAAACCATTTGCAAAGGGCACTCTTACAGGGGCCGTGTAACTTGAGTTTTTAGTATAAAATTTATAAAAATATAAGTATACAATATGTAATATGAAATTTATATAAAATCAAAAATAACATTTATAAAAAGAATTTATAAAAAAATAAATAAAAAGGCTTCATGGAAGCAATCCGTTAGCGTACCCATTGCACATGAAGCACAATTATATATGCTTGGACATCATCTCATTAATCTTCTGAACCATATGTGTGGCTGCATACAAAATTTTTTATGCGCATCCTCTACCTTCCTATTCCTACATGTGCACACGAATAACAGTGCATATACGTGAAGTGGCAAAAAGCAACGCTAGACTCTACCATCATTGTGCCCCTTTAACTTTTCCACATTTATGTCTGGTGAACAGGGAATATCTCACTAGAAAAGAAGACATTTGTGCATTGTTTGACAAGCAAATAAATATATTTATTTACATTTTCCATAAATCAACAATGTTGTGACTTGGTGCAAATATTAATGTCAACAAGTAAAGTACTTACAAATTATTCCTATGTGCTCAAATGCAGATATGACAATTCTGTTTTTGTACCTCAGCACAGTACAGTTTCAAAATTAACAAACTGCACAGCATCAGCAATCTTAAAGTATCTGAAGAGGGGAATCACATAAAGCTCCAATAATAGACTGTGCAAACAAAGCTAAAAAAAACAAAGTACTTCAAGAAAAATCTGAATAATCGGTTGCTGTTGTGATATGTACTACTATGCACAGTTCATGAATGCAACATGTTACCTCATTGCATTGCCTCCATGTGAGCACTAGAACAGGCAGCTTTTTAGGTCGCTCTTTCCGTGTTTTTCTATTGTCTTTTTTGTTTTCTGTTTTTGCATTAGCAAGCATGGCCATAGTGAATCACAAGCAACCAAGGACAGGATGAGACATCTACAATGCGACTGCTACCTCTAAACTGATATATTTATTAGCAGACTCTGGAATATACACACATATGCTGCTAAGAAAATGACAATTTCACCAATAGAATAACAGACAAGAAAAAGGGTTATATATCTTCCCCTCTCCTCATTCTATTTCACAGGCAGCCCTAGTATCATTCTGAGTGTGTCCGTGCGTTCCCTTTGAGATAACGTATCTCTGACAGAAGCAAATCCAACAGCGGACTGCTTACGGATGCAACTATCTTGGATTTCTCTAAACACTTGTTATTTAACCGCTGCCTTGAGCTGTGTGTTCTGGAAATTTAGGCAGCATCCAGAGTCCCTGCAATGTGTTGCCATGTTTCTCGAGGGCCTGTGTTTCACTATGGCTCTCAGATACAAACTACCCCATTTGAACACAGTAGAAAACACAGATTTGTAAATAGCATCTGTTGATTGCACTGTACCCCCCCACATAAAGGATCATAGTGGATACTACATCTTGTGCGATAATGTCAGGAACACAAAAAATATAGATTTTAAACCACTCTTACGTCGTAGTAGTAGTATTTGTGTGAAGCTGCGCAATTCCTGTCCTGCAAATAATTTAAACCATATGTTTCATCTGCCAGCGTGATGATCCCCTGAAAAGCAATTCACACTTTGCGGGAACTACCGGTTCTGAAACCTATCCCTGACATGTGTAGCCATCAGGGAGGAAACCCAAGGGCTGCGGTGGAAAAGACAAACACACACGGGCTATGTTCTCTCTGTGTATCAGCTGCTCTGGCTAGGTTTCTATTCACGCTTAATGGCCGTAGCAGTAATGCATGAAGACCACTGCTAAGTTGTGTTGAGAAACACCACTTTATGTTTGCCATGTCTAAATGAAACGTACCTGACCTGATCCAAATTAACCGTTCTGAGTCTGGAACACACAAAGAGAAAAACACAACACAAGCCACAACATTAACAGATAGCAAATGAGCTATAGCGAGCTCCACCTTGGGATAAAGTCAACAAGTAATTCACCAAAAGTTAATGAGCGCCTGAAATGTAACATCTCCAGTGGCGTAGCCCGACCTCAAAGGTAGGGGGTCTCGATACGAAACCCCCCCCCCCCCCGCTGATCCTGTGTCGACAACACACACATACTTGTGCACACTTCAAACTGAGGATTAAAAAATGGAACGAAAATAGTTGATTTAGACGTTCACAGTACGATTACATGTATAGGCTGTCATGACCAATGAAGTGGTGTCACGAGATTGGAAGTATTTTGAAAAGCTCATACTTTGAAAACCGTTCAATAATGCTTCTTAGATAGACGCCATGAACTGCAAGAACTTTCGCGATAGTCACACTGGTCCCCCCCCCCCCCCATATATTATGTTCTCGGATTTGCACGATTTGTGTGGGTCGGTCCGTGGCAGGTAGGGGGGGGGCTCGAGCCCCCCCTAGCCCCCTCGTGGCTACACCACTGAACATCTCTGACTGGTAGCAGGATGGCCCACATTCAATTCCTGGTGCTAGCACTGACTGGCTTTTTCATGAATTATTTGTTGGAAGTTTCGATGTGCTTGAGAACCATTTGTCAACCATTGTATCCTCATGAGGTGATGAGGGTTTGTCATCCCAAAGAGACTCCCTTTCTGGCATGTGTCCTTATGGATGCTCATCACTGCAGAAAAAAAGAAAGAAAGAAAGGAAAAGCATTTAATGACAAGAAGTGGATAGTCGCATTTACTGCATAATGATTGTGCACGACAGAAAGAATACTTTTGCACAGAAGGCTGTACTTCTTGATGTCTAACATCAAGTTACAAAATTCCAGAATATATGACATGTTGTAAGGTAGAGAATAAGTAGAGTTATTGAGTTGTCGAGTTGAGTTGAGGGGGCAGTTGTACCCCCTTTTTATTTTATTATATATGATTATATAATTATCTTTATGTCTGTACCACCCCTCGCTCTCTACATTACAATATGTTTTATATATTCTGGGATTTTGTAACTTCATGTTAGACATTAACAAGAGCAGCCTTGTGCACGAAAGTCTCGTCTCATTAAAATTTAGATGCTCTCAACAGTCTTCTTTCTGTTGTGAATCTCTATCGCAGCATACCTGCACATTGCTGTTCTACGTACTGTGACTTTGCAGTAAGAGTATGGACTTTGGGTAAAAAGACTACACAGCACTGCTCAGGTATTTTTGCCTATCGAACAGTACGTATGTATGCAGTATGCACACAGTATTTGTGCACCGGACCCACTAAAAATGTAGTGAATGTGGCATTGCCCACGGTAATGCACCAAGTTGAACACAATTATTGTAGAATCCAGGTATTTTAGCTTACATGTCAAGCCAGTACCACACCAGTATCCAGTGTGAAGTTGTGACAAATAAATAGTTTCCATTTTTCTTAGCTCTCAGAAAACAGACAGTGAATTAATAAGAGTAGACAATGTTAACATGAATTCTGGGGTATTCTTCAGTTGAAGATTCACAGATAGTAAAGGCACTTTCCTCAATGGACGTTGATGAAACTGAAAATTCTAAAATGTTATCAGAGGCGACATCAGCTTCGGTGTGTCAAAGGATTGTATGTCCAACAGTAATCCAGCTAACAGTAACAAGACAAATTAAATTAACTAATGTAACGTACCTTCTATATCAGACAGAAAAGCTTGTAACACCCCATCCACAGGAACCAGTGTCCAGACACAAAAGTGCTTGAACTGGGAGATAGCAGTTAATCGGAATGGCGATCTTTGTTTTCCACCCTGGAAGCACAGGTTGTAACTTTGAGGACAGATTTAAAAGTGGTGTCAAAATGGCTGCATGCGAGTGCACATGAAAAGTTGAACATAGATGAATACTGAAATTATAACATCACATTGTCATACCTGTTGGTTGAGGTGGACTGCAACTAATGTGTCAGCAATTTCTTTATGACCAGATGCAAGCCAGATCATGCTTCATTTCCGCCTTCAGCGTGCACCTATGATAATTCAGAAGTTAGATTATCAATAGTTCTATTGTGTTGTTAATCGTGGTTATATCAGAGTAAGCGCAGTAGGACAGCTGCACAATCGATTCATTAAGCTTGCTATTTTTTATATCTGAACCTCGACTTACCATTTTTTGCTCTCGTTTTTTGCCTTGATCCTCCGTGGCACGTTCAAAATGTTATGCGTCGGGCACCTCAGATTTTCATCAGACGATTTCGTGCCGAGATTCCAAATTGCCTCTGGAGTCGCGCGTAACCTATGATAACATTCGTGGACGAAATCCTTGCAGTGGAAATTAGCAGGCACCACTGTCAGCCAAGAGCTTCGCACTGCTTGGTCTTTTGGCAGCTTGTAGTAGGTAACACTTGAATGCACCGATGAATTGTTCTAACAGCGTAGCACTCTCGCATCTTCGACAACTTCGCCGTGGCATATTTACGAATCATATCGCTCCAGCCCATAAAAGGCAAGGTCAGAACAAGGAAGTGCACTTTCCAAACGACGCTGTGCCAAAAAAAAAACATTCACATGCTTTGTTTCCGGCTTAGCAACAACATAACAGGTGTTCGCTTATGTACGATGCACAGAGGAGGAAACGAAAGAAGCCAAGCAGCCAAGCCAAGAGTCCATGCCAAGTCAAAGACAGATAAACCGAGAGCAGTGACGTCGGTGCGCCCGTGCGCAGGGTTGCCGACGGTCTGACGGCCGGGCGTGGGAACTAAAAAAACTGTTTTCTAAAAAACTACGAACAGTTGGAGCAAGATATTTCGTACACATATTCAGTGTTCGGTAATGAACACACAGCGCGAGTATCGCTCAGTTCTGCGGCACTTCAAAATCGGCATATCTGACGTTTAACGACATGACGACATTTTGACGCAGTCGCCCTTCTGTTTTGGCTCTGTTATGCTATGATAGTCGACATCGCAGCGGGCATCTCGGCCAGGATCTCTTGAAGGGTACGATAAATGACATTTCTACAGGTTGCCAACGTATACCGTATACGTGGTTGACACAGAGACAGAGTTTATACAGGGTTGCTGTTGCGCAACAAATGTGGCCGAGAAAATAGTGTGGAACACAGATGAGACTTGGTGGTTCCCATAAATTCTGTCAGTTTCAAATTCAGCAGATGGTTCTTTGCAATAGCGATAGAGAGTTATGTGATGATTTCGGAGAGTTTACTTCGATGAATTTGGTTTGATTATTATGTTTGGGAGCCCAGAACAATTCGGGTTCAAAATAACAAGGCCTGATAGATGTATTTTCTCCTATCTAGTGAAACGGGTGTTGAAATGCTAAGTGAGGAGCACTGGACGGGAATGACTCTTCTTCTTCGCGGCGCCCAGAAGATTGGGTTGCAACTTCCACTTTGTTCCCATGACGAAAAAAGATGAAACACCAGCTTCACACGGCAGGCAACAAAATCTACTTGTAACGTTTCGACACTTTGTTCCCATGTTCTACAAAATAAATAGACAATTACAAAGCGAATCCCTTGGCATATGAATTGCAATAAGTAAAAATATATGTGGAGTAATATTAAGCGGTTATGATGTTGCATGTCGTCGTGGCTCTGTAACAAGATATCAAAACGAACGCTACATTGTTGCGAAACTGACTTTAGAGCTAAGACGTGGGGGCCATTATGACCGAGCATCTATGCCACATAATGGTGAAGCAACTGCATGAGACTAACAATGCTACATATAAAAAATCTAACAATCTGAAAGCCGGGTAAAATATGAAGTCATAAACAAGTTGCTTGTACAACGTGTCCGCATATTTCAGCATAGCGTTCGTACGTAAACGCCCATGTGACGCATTGTTGCGCCACCAGACTATCCTCGCGTGTTTCAGACTGATAGACGCTGGAGGATAAGTTGCATTACTGCTAAGGCTCCATGCATTGCCGCTCTGCGCACTTTTCGCTGTTATGAACTTTAAAGTTGCCGTTTAATACAAGGGGGAAATATCTGTTTAGTTTAGGAGCTGCCTGCTGGAAATACAGTGGCAGACTGCAGACGTTCGCGGAGAGCGGCTTGGAAGCAGGGTACAAGTTGCATAGAGAAGTTGCCTCTTCTAGGGACGTCAAACGCCATATTACGGGTGCTGGGATGTCGGGACACGTTAAGGAAAAACCAACAACAGTCAAATTGACACATTGGGTACTTTGTATTGCAATGTGTAAAAGTTAATAATTATGAAGACCTCGCAGGATGTCACTAGGAGATGTCTGGAGGTGGTACAGGGTTTTTAATGCACCCCTGTTGGTTTCCACTTGACACAGTTTGCTGGCCAACTGCTCCAAACCTCACGTAGAAAATCTTTCCCAGGAGCAAGGCATATGAGCGAGCAAAACTCAAGCACTATATATTGCTTGCCTTGCTTCCGCAAATTCGCGAGTCCTGCTCGCCTTTGAGTGAAAATGAAGAGTGACATTTCTAAATTTCATTCGATTATATACAAAAGTACCAGAGTGACTGCTTTAAGCATGAGCACACCACCAGGATAACGTCTGTGTTTCTTACTACTTTCGGTTGTAGGTATTTAGTAGGTCCAGAAACAAATTGAAATTACCTGGCGTATCCATCCTAAATTTTGTCCAACGTTGACAATGTGTTGAACGTAGAATGCAGAATCAACGTTGGTATCTGTTAGATATCTGTGGTGGAAAGCCTACTGTTTAATTAAAGTGTTTTATTTCTCAACTCGAGAAGATCATGATGGGTTGGTGTTTATTGGTGCATGAGCAACTATGACGATGACGGGCCAAGCAAACGTGAATACTGATGAAGCTAATCAAAAATATAACATGATATAAAATGATCCGCTTCATATCTACAGCTGATAAGATATGGTAGAAGTAGCGTTACTTTAGCACCCCAGTCAACATCGATCGGAACAATCAACGTTTAAATAATGCTGCAAATCATATGGCTGCATTGTAGAACCTATGCTAACCTGCAACGTAGAATAGGAAATGACCGCCCGAATGCGTTGTCAGGCACAAATGCGAAGACGGCGGGGCCCCGCTGGTTGCTGACAGCCGATGATGACAAAAGCGGCGGTCCAGGTGACGTCCCCATTTGGCCGATGTTGGGCCCTCACCCGAAAGGTGACAATGTACCTAGTTTATGCTGGAACTCCGTGATGTCGGGAAACATTGACGAGAGTACATCACTCGACGCGAATGGGCCAACACGACCTGACAGCTTTTACGTAAGCGAGACGAACTCGGCAAGCCAATTTGACCTGCTCCTATTGACTTCATGTAAACGTGGCGAATGCGTCGTAGAGATGGGTAAGCGACAACAGGATATGTACCACGGTCAAGGTAGACGTTTACTGAGGTTTTAGGTTGGTAAAGGGTCGAATTAGAGTCTTCAGGGATGGTGATGCGTCGACACTGGCCGGTGAACTCTCGTGGCGTCTCGCGCGCGCATCGCTTTTATGGATGGAGGACGCTTCGACGAAGATGATGTATTGGTCAGAGGCAGTGATGATGATGATGATAATGATGATCATGCTGACACGACCTACATGTTGAAGGACAAACTGTCCTTAGTTCAGAAGGCACTTTCATTAAAACGTCCGCGGTGAGGCACGGAAAAATTCCCATCGCGAGGCAGCTTGTCTTGGGGTCTTGAGGCACCGGCTAGAGGCCCGGCGGACCTAGAGGACCTGTTCAGAGCTTCTCTGACGTTGGCGGTCTTGATTCTTCGAGTCAGGGTCTTGCGTTCTTGATTCCTGAGCTTCTCCAAAAAAGGACGCTTGATGCTCAACAACAACGAGCAACACATTAATAAACCTGAGACGGCACTCGCATGCCAAGCTACGCTAACGGGGCCTGGTACGATCACATGGAGTGTATTACGTCAACACCAGAAAGCCATGTCCGCAACTCGCAAGACAAGCTACGATACCGAGGCGTGCTATGCTAACTTGGAGAAGGAAAACAGAGGGTAGGTCATTGGAAATAATTTTCGAGAGGCACTTTGTCATGGCAGAGCAGTTTATTTTTTCGAGAGACGTCAGGGGCAAAGTATCCGACTGGAACTAAATGCGAATTTTGTAGAAATGAGCAAAGGACGTCAGGCTGTCACTATCCTCAGTGCGCGAAGCCATAAAACAACGTAAATGCGTAACGTTCAACTCGGATCAAGCATCAATCAGCCCTAGAGTGACCTGCGACGACGAAGAATAAAAGTTAATTCCTCGCAAACCCTTATGAAAATGAACTTTGCCTGTCAATTGACATTGTTTGGACATCCTTTGGGTTGTTTGGTATTTCTTTTGACTTTGACTTTCTTTGGACCAATGCCCGAACAAAATCTATAGATCACCTTTGGCTGTTTTTTGGTTTGACTTTCTTTGGCCGGTTGCCCAAACAAAATCTATAGATCACCTTTGGCTGCTTTTTGGTTTGACTTTCTTTGGCCGGTTGCCAAAACAAAATCTACAGACCATCTTTGGCATTTTTTTGGTTTGACTTTCTTTTGCCTGTTGCCCAAAGAAAAGTTGTTGGCTACCTATGGCTTATTTTGGTGTAATTTTGCCTGTGCCTTTGGATTCTAAGATAATTTAGTGATGCATTTCAGCTTTCCTTTAGTTTAAGTTTGTTGATTCCATTGTACTGATGCCGTTCCAACGTGAAGATACCCCGGCATGAATTGTGCACAGAAACCTGACCGAACATAAGCTAGGTCTCACTACTGATGTCGTTCCAACATGAAGATACTCCAGCATGAATTGTGCACCGAAACCTGACCGAACATAAGCTAGGTCTCACTACTGATGTCGTACCAACATGAAGATACTCCAGCATGAATTGTGCACCGAAACCTGACCCAACATAAGCCAGGTCTCAGTACTGATGCCATTCCAACGTGAAGATACCCCGGCATGAATTGTGCACAGAAACCTGACAGAACATAAGCTAGGTCTCACTACTGATGTCGTTCCAACATGAAGATACTCCAGCATGAATTGTGCACCGAAACCTGACCGAACATAAGCTAGGTCTCACTACTGATGTCGTTCCAACATGAATATACTCCAGCATGAATTGTGCACCGAAACCTGACCGAACATAAGCTAGGTCTCACTACTGATGTCGTTCCAACATGAAGATACTCCAGCATGAATTGTGCACCGAAACCTGACCGAACATAAGCTAGGTCTCACTACTGATGTCGTTCCAACATGAAGATACTCCAGCATGAATTGTGCACCGAAACCTGACCGAACATAAGCTAGCTCTCACTACTGATGTCGTTCCAACACGAAGATACTCCAGCATGAATTGTGCACCGAAACCTGATCGAACATAAGCTAGGTCTCACTACTGATGTCGTTCCAACATGAAGATACTCCAGCATGAATTGTGCACCGAAACCTGACCGAACATAAGCTAGGTCTCACTACTGATGTCGTTCCAACATGAAGATACTCCAGCATGAATTGTGCACCGAAACCTGACCGAACATAAGCTAGGTCTCACTACTGATGTTGTTCCAACATGAAGATACTCCAGCATGAATTGTGCACCGAAACCTGACCGAACATAAGCTAGGTCTCACTACTGATGTCGTTCCAACATGAAGATACTCCAGCATGAATTGTGCACCGAAACCTGACAGAACATAAGCTAGGTCTCACTACTCATGTCGTTCCAACATGAAGATACTCCAGCATGAATTGTGCCCCGAAACCTGACCAAACATAAGCTAGGTCTCACTACTGATACCATTCCAACATGAAGATAGATAGATACACGCGACGGCGACTTTTTTTTTTTTTTTCTGTTCCGCGCAGGCAGAAGCAACAACAGGTTTCTTACAACCGTACGGTTTGTTTGTCAACATCGCTTCAGGTAACATTATACCGCTGCACGGCTGCGCAGCGTCCAACAAATGTTGCACAAATCAAAAATCAATAAAACATTTCATTAGCTGCCCAATCCGACACCGCAAGTCCCGCAAGTGGCCCGAAATATCGAAGTGGCTTGTTTGTTTGCATCTGTTCACTGTGTTATTCTCCGCTCTTTAGGCATATATGTATTATTAATACTATGATTAAACAAGAGAACTGGAATGTGCGATTTTATTCGTAGTTGTTTGCATATTTGTTACAGGTTTAAGTTGCGCCGTTCCTCTCCTTTAGTCGAGGCAAACTGCTAGGGCTATCGAAGCCAATCCAAGCCGCAAGCGAAGTGTAGGGTATTGTTTGCTTTGTCGCCGCACGTGGTTTTGAATTGCGTGTTCATGTTGTGTGGTGTCCTGTATTTCACACCTTTCATTCACACAATTTTCTATTTGCGTAACTACGTGCAACATGCACATTTTGGTGAAGTGGCCAGGCGTGAATATGCTGGACGTTTATCCCGTCGACAGCCTGCAAGATATCGAATTAGGTTTAAGTATTTCGCATGACCCGGCAAACGTGGACATCGCTAAGGGGAAGACATTCCTCATACAGTGGAGCAAGAATGCGGAGCCCTCTGAAGCCTTCGTCGCTGCTGCGGGTAAGTCCAGCGTGTACAGAGAAATATGCTTTGTTTTCCCAAAGCGCGAGAGGCCAGACGTTTCCGCAACCAATTACACATACGCCTCGAAGGGCGTGTGGTAATTGCAGCCTAACTGTTTCTGCCCAGTATTTGTTGCGGTCTAAATCAATCCGCAGACGTGGAATGGCGTGTCATTTAGCGCTACCAATTTAGACTTGCCTACTGTTGCTTATAGTAAAAAGACATTAATCGGTTCTGCATTATTGGTCCTGTTGTAGAACCAGCCTCAGAACATCAATTTCTCATGTTTGATTGCTTGTTCATTGATTTGCTGCTGCCACAAGCCTAACTATTGGCTGATCTTCCACTAGGCCTCAGGGTGCGCACTGTACACATTGTGCAGAGCACAACCGGAAAATAGAGGAGCTTGAGCAATGAGCATGCAAATGCCCGCCTGACAAAGAAGCTTCGCAGAGCCAAAGAGAAGTGTGGTAAGCTGGCTTTTTTTTTTTTACATATGTTGTGACAGGCATGTAGCAGGTACTTATTTTCAGTCATGACCAACACGGTGGATCAAATGGAAAATCTAATCGAGGCTGCCTCCAACCAGAGCGCTGCTGCTGTTACAGCAGCAGCAATGGTAATGTTCTTCTCACCTGCGGAATTTTGATATTTTATTTGTGTTTGGTAAGTGCGAATGAGCCGTAAGAGTGTGCTTGGAAGATATATCATTTGAAGTTAACAGTTTGCAGGATAATACGTGTAAGACCTCTTTTCTATGCAGCTGGACATCGGCTTAGGTGTTTGCGTGGACGCCGGTGTTCTGCACAGAATAGAGAGGAGCTGCAAAGGGGATAGGACAAGGTACGACTACATGGGCATAGCTATCTCTTTTGCCCAATTCGCCCATTTTTCTCTTTTGGTATCAAGTTTCATTGTTCCATTTCTTAACATGCTCTTTAATTTGCAGGCTGGCCCATGCCCTCATTTAGGCAGTGTTTTCTCCTGAGGAGATGATTGGGCAAACTTCATATGGGATACAATGCAACGCCCACAAAGATGCTGCTCTGAAACCTGCAGTGGATGAGACACGGCGTGAAGCAATTCTGGGTAAGGACCCCTTTCTGTCTTCATTACTGCACATCCATTGGCATTCTAGTTCTGCATGTGTCGAGCCAGTGGCACTTTGCAACACGTTCTTGGCATCACAGATTATAGCCGTGGGTCACTTTTCATTCTTTTTAAAGGTGAGGAAGGTAAATTGGACGAGAACCAACAAACACTGATAATTCCATGCCGAGCATGCTAGACGTGAATTCGACCATCATTGATATCTTTCTTTTCAGCACCATTAGTTTTTGACTAGGGTACCCGTCCAATTTCGATGATTTCAACAGAGAATTTGATGACAAAAAATTAAACCGTAGTTTTCTCATCTCATAACAAAACTGTGACACTCCATAACAAAACACTCCTGAGACATTTGGCATAGAATGGCCCCCTTATGTGGATCACCCCGTCCTGCATATTGGGAATGCGGACCATTTTGAACTCTTAGCTTAGGCTGTTATAAGTAAGGTTGCTGCTCTGGAGTGTGAGGCTATTGATTCTAAAATTCATTGTTGAGTTGTGATTTCATACAGAAAATGTCCGGCTGCTTTTGGTTTGGCCAAACTCTGACTTTGTCTACATGAAGCAGCTGGATACTGCTTAATTAGTTATTTGTATTCCTGCAGTGTCAACCTCGCCATTTGGCTTGCTGGATTAATCACATCCATGTGGCACACTTTTCCAGTGCCATTGGCCGCAACAACCATGTTCTAAGAGTTGCAGCTGGACTGCCAGAAGTACACCAAGATGGTAATCCGCACTTCTTTCGCACCATACAGATGCAAGAAAACAAGTCTGCGAGAGATCAAGGAGAGTGTTGTGTCCATGCTTTCGAAAATGGAATAATCACCCGTAATAAATTGTGTATTATCACTAACAGATGGCTTCTTTGTCGTGAATACCAGGGGTACTGGGTGCTATATAGGGGCCAACGAGGTAAATGTGTGCATTACGTCAAAAGAAAATCAAATGAATGGCAAATAGGTGTCAAAAGAAAGACCAATTGAAGTCATAAAAGTGTCAATTGAATGGCAATTGCAGAAGTTCAAAAGAGATTATTTTGACAAATGTCAAAAGGAAGTCCGTACCAAATAACCAAATGGAGTCAAAAGAAGTTCCAAACGTTTTTCCAAATAAATTCAAAAGCAATTCTACTGAATTTCAATTGCCTCTTTTGACATTTTTCAATTGGAATTCTAAAGCATGTCCAAAAAAATTTTTGCAAGGGAATAAGAATAAGCAGAACCACGAGCCACTTCGGCTTTTCAAAGAGAACGAAACAAGACACGTCACTGATCTCCGAGAGGTTACAGGGTCAAAGAAAAGTCCATTATGCTGCGAAAAGAAGATAAAGATGTGGCTACTGAGAAATCTTGAACAGATACCGCAGAGGAATCAGACCCAATTGAATTTAGAACATGCCTCAAAGAAAAACCTGCGCGAATGAATCTTGCCTCGTAACACAATGGAATCTGGCTGATCCTGTCGAATGCGCCATGTCAGGCACAAATGTGACGTCACCTGCAAAGTTCACAAGCAAAAAGTCTGGAGAATCACTTGCCAGGGCGGCCACGATGGAGTGATATGCTGGTTAAGTTATTATTACATAAGTCGAAGTTCGGTGTTTGCATTGATTAGGTCCGGCATAGTCTAGGTTCGCCGTTGGCAGTTTCCGACGCGTCACTGTGCATTTTATGCAGACTTGTGCCCGTTACCGAAAAAAAAAGGAACTAAATACCGTTACTTCAGAAAAAGTAACTAAATACGTTACTCGTTACCAACATACAAAAGTAACGAGTTCTCGTAACTCACAGGTAACGAGTTACTTTTACGTTACCGCCGCATAGCTAAAGGAGACAACAAACGTGCCGTCACTTGCCTTCAACTGTTTATTAATGAGGAATTTCACTTCAGAAGAAGCTGATACCCGTAATTTAATTAGTGATCTTCGTTCTCTTTCGTGTGAAGACATCTGCTGCCGAGCCGAACAGTCGCTCCACCGATGCGCTGGAAGGTACTGCAGTGTTCAACCGGAAAACACAAGAAAAGACAGCGGTTTTCCTTGCCATCGATCACCAACGGTTCCCAAAAACAGACGAGGGGCAGCGTCATAGGGCGTTCAGAAGCTTAGCAAAGACAAGAAAAGGCCGAAAGGTCGAAACGCGTTTTTTGTAGCCATAGCACAATTGGTGCCCATTCTTTGGAAGGAGTGGTGGTTGGAGACTATGGAAACAAGAGAAAAGACAAGGGCTTTCGTTTAAGACGATTCAGCCCGTCAACAACACATCCAGCGAGGGACTGCAATAATACTTTGAGTCACATGTGGTCGTGGGTCACGCAGGTCAAATCTGCACGCATTCCGCCACACGGAGTGCCGAAATGTGCTCCCCCGCGGTGAAGAAAAGGATCAACTTATGTCAGTTACGAGTTACCAATTTTTGTAACTGATTCCGTTACTATTACAATTTCTTAAAAAGTAACTGAATCGTTACTTCGTTACCAAAAAAGTTACCGTTACCAAGTAACGAGTTACTTGTAACGAGTTAGGCACAACGATTTTATGGTAAGATAACGTTCATTTACGCTAGTTTATTTTGCAACGGGGATGCTTCATACAGTCTATCGTCGTACCGTTGCGTGTGCTCTGCACATTCACATCACCCACGGTGTCCAAATTGGTCTCCTGTGCCGCTCGGCGCTCACGCTGGATTTCTCCGCGACGACGTTTACCTTCGACTTCGGCTAGTGTGCGTATGGCGGTTCGGTTCGGTAGTACGAGTAGGCGTTTAATAAATAGTTATACGAAAGTATTTCGGGGTTTAGTATGGTTGAGTATTTATGACGCGTCACGCGTATTTCAGCCCGTCATTGGGCAGCAACTGTAGTGTACTTTGCCGGACGCCATTTCCTGGCACTCTCGGCGACACGTCGCATACGTTGATTTTCTTTAGGGAACGCGTCCGCATCTCCCGTAGCACTGGCGGCAAACATGTGATCTCTACACTTGCGCGAATGCTCCACAGTTTCTCGTTTATACTGTAACTCCGTGATTTCGGACGACATTGACCAGAATACTACATGACTCGACGCGACGATGGGCCAACAGGACCCTACAGCATTTACGTAAGCAAGACGAACTCGGCAAGCTAACTCGACATGCTCCTATTGAGTTCATGTAAACGTGCCTAATGCGACCTAGAGATGTGTGCAAACTTGTGATGCAAACCTATCGATAGCACTATCAATATTCGACTATTGATAGACTATCAATAGTCGACTGTCGATAATATGGAAACTATCGGGGAGCAGATAAAGTTAGAAAAAGAAAATGCCTCACTCCTACAAGTTTCACAATACAACTTATGTAGGATTCCCTCCGACGCTGACATTGCGCTTCTCATGCCGCTCAAACCAACCGCAGGTGACGTGGTACTCTCTGCACTGGATTGACTCGCATTGCAGTCTAATGAGTGCGCACGATTTTATGATGAACATCTTCTTTCGCTGCCTGCAATGCACCAGTTATACACTACTGGTAAATGGAAATAACTTGTGTCGCACCGGATTCTGTTTTCTTGCTCACTCTGACAGTGTACCGTCCTCACTAGCTCAGTCGGTAACGTGCTGGCTTGCTGAGGTTAAGATCGCGGGTTCGATCCAGCACCGTGTGTCGGACGTTTCCGGCGTATGTCAAAATAACCCCAGGTGGTCCAAATTATCCCCAGTCCTACCCTGCGGCAACGCGCAACATGGTGCCACACTGGGTAGACAAACCTTACGTGTGACATCACTGTGCCATTACCATTTGGTGCCATTGTGACAATGTGAAAAGGAAGACGGGACCAAAGTATCGATGCTGAAAACCAAATCTAGCTGTCGATAGTAAAGAAAAATGAAATAACAGTACTATCGATAGTCAATTATCGTAAAACTATGGATAGTTTTTCAACAGTATCGATACTGTCGATAGTGAACAATCGATAATTTTTACACTATGGTAGTACTGCCGATAATGAATTTATCGATAGTTTTCATCACTAGCGCAAACCCACACCTATCTTGCCGTACGCTCCTCGCAATTGGGTGCAGTAAAGATCACAGACCATCTAGCCGAGAGGACTCAAGATGAAATCGTGAAAAAAAAAATATGTGAAAAAACAGGATTCGTGCAGTCATTGGGCACTCGGTGTATGTACAATTATAATCACTGAAAAACTTAGAGGGTGGAGAGAGGCTTAGAGAAATATAAACTTGGAGGGCGTTTCAAGTTCTTCGTACGCAGTTCTTCACGAACAGTTATTTCAACGTTCAGGAGCACTGAAATTGTCTATTTACATCGTTGTCTTCGCTTACATTTTCTACGTGAAAAAAAGAAAATCCAGAGAAAGAGTGATAATTCAAAATTTAATACAATGGCCCCTGTACATAACTGTTCCATCTCTGTTTTTTTTTTCTGTTTTTTTCTCTGCGCTTCTGTGTACCGTACAGATTTTCGCGGCTGATATCTGGAGACGCTGCTGCTATACTGCAAGCCCATAAACTTAGCGTGATAATTAAGGTGAAGCCTTTCTCTTCACTTCTCCTTCTCTTTACTATTACTTCTTAATTATCATATTACTCACAGCATAGTTTGCCAAAATGTTCGCGCAGACCGGGCCGCTGTAACCATTACTTGTTGAGGTTCATGAACCATCACAAGAGCAGCTCAAATGTGCATATGGCTCCTAACATCGACAGGAGCAGCACTACGGTGAGCAAGGGTAAAAACAATTCCTAAAACCCTGGTTTGACTCCTAATTCTTCATGATTTTGGGGGGAGGGCAGCTTTACTCTATTAGGGGGTCAAGAGCCCTCGTGCCACAGAATAGCTGACTGCGGGCAACATGCGACCACCGTGTGTGAGACGCCGATTACTCTGATCTAGGCATTGCTTCATCTTCATCTAGAAATAAATAGTGTGCACCACAGCGCGTAGCACTGGTTTAGCGTTATCTCAAACTCTACTCAAGAACAACTTTATTTTTGACGGAAGTTGGGGTGTCTAGTTGCCACAGGCGCTCTTCTACCCTGTTCCAGTCTCTGTAGCCTACACTCTTAGAAATGAACTTCACCGCATAGCACGCTCCTAGCCAACCATCATCAGGAATGATATCGTTATCTGCCCTGATTTGTTGAAAACTGGAGGCGTACGCCTTTTCTGTGACAATTATGAACAGCATAAGTATCACAAAAAGGACGTACGCCTCCTCTTTTTAACAAATTAGGGCAGATAACGATATCATTCGAGATGATGTTTGGCTAGGATCGTGCTATGCGGTTAAGTTCATTTTGAAGAGCGTATACTCTAACACACGTGGATCTTCATACAGTGGATCCATGCAGTTGGACATTGGGTTATTGAAAATCTAAAATAAAAATTGGAGACCACGTTGAAAGGTACGCTAAAATTGAACGAAGGAGTCGTATAATTAAACCGCGTTTTGTTTGTTTCCTTTCAGGCTTACCTAATCTCGCTGATTGCTATGGTATTCGGTTTTGGAGCACCTTGCATTTGCCAGGTACAACTATGCATCCCATGCACACTACAATCGCAGTTGTAGCGGACGAACATGCCTTGGTAGAAATACTTTCAGCCGCTGGACCACGTTACGTGAATGTTTCCTTTCGAGGTGGCTGGCGGCAAACGAGTCGTGTCATTTAGAGATAGCGATAACACACGGGGAGCGCAGTTAAAAATGGACCCGCACAGAAAGCTAATTTGCTTGTTATTTTGAATTCGTCACTGATTTTCCTTTCCCACACTTCAGTCAACGAAATTTTCTGTACCTCCGGACGACAAAAAGTGACCTGGGGCTTTAAGTAAGGAAGACCCTAACATCGTGCTACAACAGGAACTACAACAAGAATGGTTGGAACGCCAACTATAGCGTTGTGTGCAGTACTACGTAAAAAAGGGGAAGACAAGTTAAAAACATTATTGTTGTCAGTCTTAGGGCAATATGAATTGTCTGCATCGACCCATTGGTACGCACCGACTCGTTTTGTTATTTGTCGAACCGGAGAAGGAAATTTAAAAATATGCATTAAGGGAATACAGCTAGTCGACAGTCATTATAAGACTGTCACGGGTGAGAAATGAAGTTACAATTTTTCACATTTCAAGTGCGAAATGTGAGCAGTTTTCTGAATTCTAGCGGCTGCATCCTGCACAGAATGTGGCATTTCAATCACTCAGGAGGTAATCGCAGAGGAGCGAAGTGGCGTAATTTTATTTTGTAAGTTTTTTTTCTGTGGTGTTGACGTAAGACGTCAACATGATGAGGAACAGTTCCCGCAAGTGCGTAAAGTACTTATCTTTTTTTCTGAGACATCCACTAATTAGTTCGAACATCACTGCAGCTGTTTATCTCTTTTCGTCCTCATATTCAATTTCTAGCCTCGCGTGTGTAATCCAGCGTGGTGGTTGCGACACAGAGCGTCTGCCATATGGTAGAGTCTTCGGCCGTGTTCTCCAGTCAGCTTCACGAGTCAGGACCAGTATACGTCCAGTCGAGATAACGGCCAGACGAGAATACGATAGGAAGGATGAATTTAATATTCATAACTTTTGTAATGTGCTCTTTCTTTGGGGCTTCCGTTGCTGGCATATACGATGAGTCTGATGGAGGCTACAAAGACATCTGGAAGGTAAGCAGCATAGAGAAACACGTGCATGTGCGTCTAGGAATTCTTCCGAGTGCCCACACAGGTTTACTACTGGCGGGTCAGAAAGTAACGCTGCTAAAAATTGCATGTGCAATGCAAGAGTACGTTCGTTCCAAAGTACGAGCTGCGCTAAAATCTATCCAGAATGGATTTATACAAAAGAAAGCAAAATACAAGAGCTGAGGCACTGTCCTTCGAGGTTACCTTCTTCGAGTACAGTGGACATAGTCCAGTGCTGTTTCCACTTTTCGAAAGAAAAGAATAAGAGAAAATGGATGTTGCCTTCATAAGGTCGAAAGGGCTGTCTCGTAAATTTCGTTCAAATCTCCAGAACATCCTGAAACATATAGGAGGGCTAGGACGCTGGCAAGATGGTCATCCTGAAATATTCTGTATCCTTCGAATGCCGACATATTTATCTTTCAATTCCATAACGGCAAACCTGAGTGGGACAAAAACACGTAGACAACACAACTCAGTAATACAACGTATTTTTGCTCCGCTCAGGTCTGCCTTTATGGAGTTCATCCTCCAGCTTGCCTGCGTTTACGCAATTTTATCTGTCGAATTTTAACTTCTTTGAACTACGATTTGAGGGTTGAAAAAGAAACACAATAAAATGGAAGGACGGTTAACGCTTGGATTTAACACGAATTAGCAGCGGTAGCTGCAGAGGGTTGCTGTATACACGTTCGTCCCTATATTGTTGAGAAGTGGCGATTCACGAATTTTAGAGTTTCTACTGAGTGTATTTTATTTCATTGTCGCTCACGTAGAGTGACAATAAGAGCTTTGTGATCTGACAAATACGCCGTGAAAGTTCACACTTCTTTCACCAATATACTGGGTTCTCGAAGACACGGATTGTAGTTGGTGGTGGCGTCTGTCAGTTTGTCGCACAGGTACAATGCCATCTAGTTGGCGAGCTGGGTTGGGAGTGTGGTCTTGTGGTGCAGGCGACGCCTTGGGACGCTCCAACCTGACTCGATAACTTTGGTGGCTAGACAGCACATTCGATAAACAGAACATGGAGAGACCACACCAACACACGAACGCAGAGAGGAGGAACGCAGAAATGACTAGCGATGGGGATGGTTTTATGTCAGCGTCTACGCGGACGCGTGAAGCGGAAGTGTGGCATTAACAGCTGCAGCTGTAATAAAAGTCACAGAGGGCAGTCGCACAGATCACCCAAAAAATGGTAACAAATATTCAACATGTTCCGAACATCCGGTCAGTCCTTGTTACATTTTAACGAGGTCACTGCATTGGCATATGAGGGGTCGATGCTCAACCTGTCGTTATTACCGCGCGATAAATGCATCGGCTCCCTATGATTCGTTGCTAGCTCCCGCACGATGGCCAATCGCAATGTTCACTTGAAATTCCGGCCTACCAAAGCGAGTTTCAAGTGTCCCCCCGCGACGTTTGATGCGTGCCAACTAAAAAGAAAATACGGTAGCGAACGGTATGTTCAGTTCAACCACTGGTCGGACGAGCGATTCACGCAATCTACACTCTTAAAAATGAACTTCACCACATAGCACGCTCCTAGCTAACCACCATCCCGAATGACAACGTTCTCGCCCCTGATTTGTTGAAAACGGGAGGAGGAGCCTATTTTGTGCCGTGCATAATGGGCACAAAATAGGCTCCTCCTCCTGTTTTCAACAAATCTAGGGCGAGAACGTTGTCATTCGGGGTGATGGTTGGCTAGGAGCGTGCTATGTGGTGAAGTTCATTTTTAAGAGTGTAGTGATGTCCTTGTTAACGAGCGGTTTTTCTGCCTGCAGTGGCGGCGTGCTTCCCTGAGGACCGTGCGTAATGCGCCTACGTTTTCTCTAGAGTACCTCACAAAAGTCCAGGAAGAGCACACATGCAGGAACTGGCACCCGGGTAACCTCAAGTATCGCCGTATAGAAAGAACGTCCAGCGCTATATGCAGATAGAGGTTGTACTCGATATACCCGTATGTTCACCTCGGTAGGTTGGGGAATCTGACGGAGAGCACAGACAACCTTCAACGTTGACATGGCGTTCTTTGTAAATATGTAGTGCCGCACTTTTCAGCAGGGAGCTTTGGTATTTCATGCAGGAGGCTCCTCTTTCATTGTTTAAAGAAGGCGGACCCTGTACTAAATGTAGGCGGTTATGAACGTCCTCCAATTTGCAGTCATCAAGCGCTTGATACGCCTTCTATTACGGGTTTAACACGTGCTTGCATATACCTCATAATGTAAGTATTGATTTTGAGTGCTAATTTAAAAAATGGAAGAAATTGAATTCGTCACCTGACGAATTCCGCTACATCCATAGCGAATGGACGAACGAAAGGAAGAAAGAAAACTCACGACTCTCGGGCACCGTACTCTGTGCGTAGCTGTACATTCACACGCGTAGCTGCATCCCCTAGAAGTGTAAGGAATTGCGAGAAATTATAACAGGAACGAGGGAATCGACGACACATGCCTTGGACGCGGTCAACTGCTCAATATGAAGCTGACATGTGCTGATAAGGCTGCATCTCTCTTCCTGGGTTGCCATACACCTAGCACCTTGACTACGTTGAAGGTTCGATTGTCCAAGCGGTGTCGAGCAGACTTGAATATAGCTCTTTGGGATGCATATTCTCTGCAGTGCATGAGAATGTGTGTTCCGTGCTTTCAACACATGCACACGCAGGAGCGTTTGCTGAACTAGCCCTGGACACTTTATGGAGAAACTGTTGAGCATACACTCTAAATCCTGTGACGGACACGTGCCCGTTTAAAAAGTTCCCTAAGAAAGTGCAGCCGGAACACAGCCGGAACCGTCTGGAAACAGCCGTAACAGTTATTAAATAGCAAGCACAGCACAGAATTTATCAAATAGAAAGCACAGCGATCCCCATATCCCCCCCCCCCCCATAGCCAAATTTCAGCTGGTACAAAGACGTCACGTCGGTATGAAATGGCTTTGTGCCCGCCGTATAATATGTGTGCCTCCTGATCCGTGTAGTCGTGTGTTTGTTGAATAATGCATGTGCCGTCTGAATATGTGTGCCTTCGTTGGAGCGTACTACGTTGCTCCGCGCTCCGCCGGCGAGGAGTGACATGGCACCGCGTATTCTTCCGCAGTGCATTCTTCCGTGCTTTCTTCCCCGTTGTCTGCGCTTGTTGCGCCCGTTGTCTTTCTTTCTTTCTCTGTTTTCTTTTTCGCGAAGCCTGGAGGTCATTTTTCTGTTAGGGAACTCGAGAAGCACAATGTTTATCGCGCATTAGTGCACTCTAAACCCAAATACGCTTATTGTGCCCCTTACGAGAAAAAAACGGCTATTTTAGGCGTTGTTTCCGAAAATCATAGGCGAGACAAATTTTCCCAGCCTTTTATAGCGGTATAAACCCATTTGTAACCCTTATCAGGCGGCACCTCGCTCTTCAGCAGAAATGTGCCGCCTATTGTGCCCCTTACACGGTTGCTCTTCCCTCTCTGCCTCATACATACTCCTCACCGAACCAACCGAACAGCCCGCGTCTTCAAATGCGTTGTCACATCACTGCGCTGCGCAACGTAGTCCTCCACTATTTTATTGTGCTGACGTGTTAGCTTTAATAATCCACGTTGCTTGATACGGTACGCAATGTACTTTTAGTTTAGCATGGTCCATAGACAGTTGACAGCCTAGTAGTTGACAAAGGTGAAGTGGCGTCAAAGTAGCATCCGGCGGACGACCACAGGCGTCCCTGCCTTGCTTTTCGAATGCATCGGCGCGAACGGTGCGTGCTCTGCCTGTGCAACCTCGGCCGGCAGGATTCTGAAGGTAAGAAATGTGATTACGTCTCATTTTGTAACGATTAATGCGTATGAGATGCTCCCACAGTATTTGGAAAGCCTGCCAGACCAAAAAGCATAGGCTGTGATGCGATACGATATTCACATCAGTGCGCGTTTGCAGACGAGCATTGCCGATTGGCAGCGAAGTGTAAAGTGGCAAATTGAAAGGGCAAGATTAGAGCTCCGTCTCTCTGCAGAGCTCTAAGTATTATTACTAATATTCCCCTGAGATTACCAGTAAGTTTTTGGGACCACGTCGTAGTGTGCTTGGCCCCTCGCACTGCTTGCGACATAATTGCCTGTAATTTGTGTTCCGTAGTTCCGCAGCGTTCTGCAGACTCTGCGTACAGTGCTTGAGTAATAAACAGGTACGGTAGAGCTTGCTGTGCCTGGTTATTACTTAGCTACCATAGTTATTCGCAGGATTTATGGTATTCGCGGAAGCCGCGAAACAGATCACAGACAGCTATGTTGGAAGCAATACATTTTCGGATGGGTCGCCTAAAGCGAGGGGGAGTGTTTGGATTTGTTGCTCGATTACCAGAATACAGAGCGGCAGCAGCGAAAATAAGGACTACGAAACGAAATTACGTGTCAAGGAAGAGGACAAAAATTGTGGGAGGCACTTAGGTGTCCTTGCGTGCGTCAATGCGAAAGCATTAGCGTTGACTAATTAATGATCTTATTTGACTAATTGGTGTTGACTAATGATGTCATTGTGGTCACCGGATTAGTGTTGACTAATTAATGAGGGTTAATCAGTTCAATAATTAGTCGTGACTAATTAGTGACTGTTAATTAATTGACAAATTAGTGACAGTTAAGTAGATGACTAATCAGTGGCAGTTAATTGGTTGAGTAATTAGTGTTTATTAATTGGTGTTAGTTAATTAGTTGACTAATTATTAATGGTTAACTAGATAGAATTAGAATGGTTAACTGGTGGATATTTTCTGGTGACAACCTGCCTCTACCCCATATCATCGTCATCATGCATTTCTCTCTCTCTACCCATGAGGCAAGAAATGATTTCGCACTAAAACAATAAAGACTGGCACAGTGCACTGCACACAGCCACCAAGCAGTGGAGTCGCGCCACTTCGTTGACGTGATCGTTATTGCCTCACGCACTATCTGGAATATGTTGTGATCTTACGTTATTTTTAGATGTCAAACAACAAGGACGCGCGAGGCGTGGTTCGTGATATATGCAAATCTTGTGACTGCTTGGAATTCTATCGAAACGACTGCGGTGCCCCTCTCATGCCCGGATGGTGCGCTTACTGCGGGCATTTGCCAACGGAGCATGCCGCGCTTGGTGAGAGCTTCCGCCCATGCACTATTTCTGCTTTGTGACGTATTTTGAACAAGTTAACAGTCTCTGTCACTCGTTGTTTTTACTTCTTTTCATGAGCAGACCTACTTGGTGAAGGTAATCCAAATGCAAGCGGCGTGCAGCCATCTTTCCGGACTTGCCACAAATCGGGGGCGGAGCTGGCCCTGAATCAGGTGAGTTGTGTTTTGTAGCCAAGGGGGCCGGGGTTGGCGCTTGTCCTCCATTGTGCCCGACTACATACCGTAGTTAGAGCATTTAGGAGGCGAAATCTTCGTCTCACATGTAAATCGCGACTCCCTCCCGATTTTCTTCCTCCTATGTTGCTAGTTAACCCATTTTCATACCGCCTAACAACGGATTGTAACACCCAGGTGTAGCATCGGCAGACAAGCCCAGCACTGAGTACACCCAGCAAGCCACCGGAAATTCTACTTCCCAGACAGAAGGGACTACATCAGCTACCCAGGCTACAAGCATGCCAACCACGCCATTTTCAATTTTCAAGCGCGTCGTAGCCAGTCTTCGCTGTTTTCGTCTTCTTTTGTTTTGTGGTGTAACATCACCGGATGTGGCAAAGGGTTTGCCACCTATTCTTGTCTTCGTACTCCATGATACCTACCTGTCCTCGACATTGCTGTGATATGGAGATTTCTTGTGTTTCGTACACTGGCCCAGTTGAGAAGTATGAACTGCTAGTCATTATGGAGCCGCTCACTTTCGTTTAACTACTAGCGCAACTTGTTGGTCGTATTTTTCTCCAATGTTATTGTTTTAACGGTGACGGGTATGAACTGCTGGTCATTGTGGAGCACCTCACTTTTGCTTTAACACATTTTTGTTTTAACTTTTAACGAGGCTGCTTGGTCTTATTTTTCTCCAATGTTATTATTTTACTGTTGACAACTATCAACTCCCGGTGATTATGGACCAGCTTACTTTAGTTTAACCGTTTGCACAGCTTCCGGGTGGTATTTTTCTCCAATGTTGTTTTACTGTGTGCAATATTTGATTGTCTCAGCCTGTCTTACATTTATTGCGTACGGTGCACATTTCGAGAAGTAAAGTTGTCATGCATCTTCTTGTTACAGTGTTGTGCAACTTTGTCGTGCGGTTGATTTTGCATGGTAAAGCCACCGTCGACGATGTTATGTGGCACGCGCTACCAGGCCCACGAGGCGGCACACACTACCGTATATTCTGCGTGCTACGAAGTGCCGGAGCTGGAGCCAGTCCGCCTGTACCACTGGCATAATCGGTACAACGTGCCACATGCTGTTGCTGGCACAGCGTAGCGTCTAGACTAAGCGGCACCCTTCGACCGACTCTCTGCGCGGCACAAAACATCACGTATTCTAAGTGTCAAAATAATGCAAAAAAGTGCCCCTTATTACGCGTCACACGATTAAGAGTGTGCGTACAATTATCCCTTGAATACGTCCAGTACACTATGGCTCCTGGCATCAGCGGGGATGTCGTGCCAGTTGTTTCAGGAGGCACAGAGCACCTGCAGCTTTCGCAGGCACCGCGTGCCTCTTGAAGTCAGCAGGCACATTTTTTTAAAAATGTGCCAGTTGATCAGACTGCACCTATCCGTCACTGGGCTTAGAGTGTACGGAACGTTAAGGCGAAACTGATGCGGATGCGTTTCTATATTTCGCGGTATACTGGACAGAACACGAAATTTCAGCTCCGGACCTATCTGTTGAAGCAAGGATGAACGTCTGTCTACTCGTAGCCATTGCTTTTTGCATATGTTTTCGGTAAGCAATCTTAACAGGAGTTTCGCATCACACTTGGAATATGTCACCGTGTGTTTCGTTGACTATTGGTGCGCTATATCTTCTCTCTCATCTGCAACTTCATTTCGACGTATGCGAATATGTCCAGGAATACATTGAGTCAGTATGACATGGCCAGCACCGAGTGCTTTCTTGTATGCGATGAGAATGTCGCGTACTCTTGGCACCAAACAGCGACTTCCCAAGAATGATGTTATGACTTGAAGACCAGCTTTTGTATTGCAATATATGACTCATTGCGCAAGCATCTGGCGTGCAGCCATATACTGCATTGCCAGCTGCATGGCTACCAATTCCCGCTGTTGTCGACGGCGTTCTGCTTGTCTACTGTGCTGTGTACAAGAAACCCTGATGCAAACGAAGACGCTGACGTCTAATATGCGTGAAAATTGCGATCCTAGCACGATGGCATCACAGACAGACAGTACTGTTTTAGTAGATGATAGTGCAGCTTCTTGGTGATATGCACCAGGGACAGTGAATACGAGGAACCTCTAGTGTCTGCGGAGGATAGATCGTCGACGATAGATTTTAGTAAAGCACTGTGATGTGGACAGTGATGGGCAAAGTACATCAAAATTATACTTAAAGTAAAGTACACTGTTAAAACAGAACTTCACCACATAGCACGCTCCTAGCCAACCATCATTCCGAATGATATCGTTCTGTGCATTGATTTGTTGAAAATGAGAGGAGGCGCCTATCTGGGACAGATTATCTTGTCCCAGATAGGCGCCTCCCCCCTGTTTTGAACAAATCATGACACAAGATGATATCATTTGGTATGACGGTTGGTTAGGAGCGTGCTATGTGGTGAAGTTCTGTTTTAACAGTGTACCAAGTACCTGGCGTCATTATAGTACTTCAAGTACTGTACAAAGTACAAGGCAAAGTACTTCAAGTATTCATCAAGTACATTGCGAATTTAATTTGTATCACTTTGCATTTCACTGTTTAGTATCTGTGTCCTGCTTTTTTTGGCAAAACTTTAGCGAGCATTCTTGATAAATGCGCTAAAGCCATCAAGTCCTAGGTTAAGTGCTAACCCGTGAATATGAACTTAATCAGATGACATAGTTTGCAGTTACATGTAGAGAGGTAATCAGTCAGCTGTGCTGTGATTATGTATTATACCCTGACTGATCCAAGATCACCTGCCTAGTGTGGTGTTTCGGTACTAATCTTCTGCTATGACAGGCTAGGAAATTTCAAGGGAAAAAAAGTACAGGCCAACTGAGATTATATATTTCAGGGCATTCCATGCATGCTGCTTTTTGAAATACAACATGTTTAAAAAAGAACATGAAGAAAGTAAAAAAGGACGAAGCACAATGTAAGCCATCATTTTTATATGACTGTGATCTGCAGCGATATAATCCATGTGACCAATTAAAATAATGTAAAATGTAAAAATGAAAGCATGTGTGTCTTTCAGAGCGTTCATCATGTAATGCAATTACACATTGTGATATAAGTTCATTATTAATTATTAATTATCAATGAAGGAAACAATATAAAAAAAGCATAGAACCCTGCATTGGGAGAACTGAAATGACAATTGACCAAGTCATTGTGCTGCCGGTTGCAGTGTCATACTGTGTGCGTGTCTTTGCATTCCATTCGTTTTACATAATCATAGAAGCGTTGATACTTTTTCAACATTTCAAGCCTCTCAACAATAAATTTGCTTCAACAAATATATGCTCTTTAACAGCATAAAAATCCTTTTTGGTAAAATGTCAGACTGGGACTTTTGGTACTGCATCCGGTATCTGTGTGTTTTCGTGTTCTTCATGTCATTTTAGCGCTTTTAGTAGGGTGCTTTTTTGATACTCTTTTGTGATATTTTCTCTGGAGTCCAAGTTTGGGTACTTGAGTACTTGGTGGGAATGTACTCGGGAAAAAGTACTTTAAGTACGGTACAAAGTACACGATTTAAAATGTACTTCAAGTAAAGTACAATTACGCAGAAATGTACTTAAAGTAGTACTTGAGCACTTGGTGCTTCAACTACTGCCCATCACTGGATATGGAGCGATCTCTTTGATGAATTGCGAGTTTCGACGTGCCGCCTTCCTTCCAAGGACGAAGGGAGTTGCCTCAAGACGAGAGCCGCCGATATTTCGAACAGAGACCGTTCTTCTTCGCCCAGAAGAAGAACAGTATCTGTTCGAAATATGGGCGGCTCTCGTCTTGAGGCAACTGCCTTTTTACTTCCCTACCGGTTCGCTGGATTTCTACCCGTCTACTTCCTTGCAAGAGGGTGTTTGTGATCCTGCGTGCATAGACGAACGTAGTGCCGCACTGTGACCGAGAGTAATTGCGCCAAGCGTTACCGAGCGTCATTTCCTGTAATTTTCCTCAATTTTAGTCAACGCGTCTGCGTCTACTGTAGCAATGGCGGCATATGTGCCAGCTCTATGCTTGCGCGAACGTTCCTCAACGCGCCGCCCATACCGTAATCCTCGGCGACCAAAGTGCTGGACGACGAGAACAGCACCACGCGAGACGCGCCCATGGTCGAAATGTGGCGGTACGAAACGTGGTAGTGCACCGCCACGTGTACTCGCAGCCTATGCGGCGCGATGTACGAGGGGGAGAGCGTGCGTCACGACAGTGAGGTCCCCTCACCGCCTCATGCTACAATCAAAAGGTGCGTTCCTAAGCAAACCCTCGGGTAGGCTGTAGGCACGTGACCGGGGTTGTACAGCTTGGGACAAAAGTTTACGGAACACCGGGGTGTCCAATGGAGAGACAACCTAGCAGCAAAAAGGAATGGACATACATATTGAGAGATGGATAGAATAGCCCGCCACCCGTTTCCTATTCGATCGCTTCGTGATAGCTAGCAGGGAAGCGCTCCGATGAAAAAATACGCAGGTGCCGTGTTCCGTAAACGTTTGTTCCAAGCTGTACCACATGAACGAATGAGTAGCTCAGTCCTTAGTAGCTTTCCCAAGCAGCACAATGTACTGAAAGTCCAGTGCGATAGGGGTGGACGGTATGCATCTTATCAATGTTCCTTAGTGCCACGAGTCTGTTCAAGGCCTTCCACCTACCCGTCCATCCCTATTACACCCGACTTTCAGTACATTGTGCTGCTTGGGTTTGCAACGATGCAGTGGACAGAGACGGCTGGCTAACGACTGTTATAAAGCGAGGAACGATTAAAAAGTCTAAAATCTGCCTTTGCTCGCATGCTCCTTTGTTGGGAATGAAAATAAACGATCGCGATAAAAGGACGTTCTCTTGTTTTGAATTGTTCCCGCAGTTTGCAGAGGACATGACAGCGACAATGGATGACGAAGCGACGCTCCCTAAATTCGGCTCCGGAAACCGAACTTTTCCAGTTCCAATACAATGACGACTGGGATGATCATGCCAAGTTGCAGATGAAACGAAAAACAAGCGTGCGTTTAATCTAATCACAAAGTTGATTGCGTGTCGCATGTGATATCTAGCTCACCGCCTTTTGCAGATGCTAACAAGTTACTACCCACGGCTGCTGACTGTTTCAGTTTCTTTGCAGCAAGACTGCATCTATTACTAGCGCAGTCCTGAGGGGTCTTCGGAGAAAACCTTATGCATATCATGAAAGCCCGCCAAGCTGAAACTGTGCCACAGCACTTCTCTTATGCTAAGATTTCTGACAATATTCTAGCGATTGTAGCGTCCTAACGTGGTCCAGGCAAGCATACTTTTCGGTGGTTTCCACTCTTTTTGTCCTAATTACAGGTCCTTGATATTTCTTTTTGAATTTCTTCCATTTGTTTTCCAACTGGGTGGCTGACGCGGCATAACCTTTTGCTCGTAGTGCAACAAAGCTCTGTTGTGCTTCGAGCAAAATGTCCTATGCGTAGAGCCGTGGAATTTAGGTAAATGCAATACACCATGATATGCGAACACAACTGGGAATAACATATACCGCAGCGAGAGAGTGCGTTGCACTGCACTCTTATCGAGTACCTCCCTGCACAAGTCTACCAGGTGTTACGTACCAGTGGTACGTTATAGGCCTGTCGCGCTGAAGTTTTTCGCAGAGCCAGCTTGTGACCGATGGGCAAACTACTCCCTAGTTAAGCGGCCTCCCGTGTGCACATTTTTTTTTCGTAGTTTTCTTGTGAATGCGAGACGTTGAGCAGCGCTCGACAGCGAACACATCGCTATATTAATTGATGCGTGTAAAAGCGCTAAAACGGAAAGGGACGAAACACAGACACTGAACTGTTTTACGTCCCTTTCCGTTTTAGCGCTTTTACCTACATCAATGATTCATCAACTGGACCAAAAGGTAGTTTTAAATGACAATATTAAAAATGAGATGTTATTCCAGTTAGGTCGCAGGAAAGTGAAAGTCGCGCAGGTGAAATTCAGAAGATAAACATGTCTCTCCCCAAGCAGCACAATGTACTGGAAGTCGAGTGCAATATGGGTAAACGGTATGTGTCTTATCAATGTTCTTTAGTTTCTACAGTCTGTTCAAGGCCTTCCACCTACCCGTCCACCTCTATTGCACTCGACTTTCGGTACATTGTGCTGCTTGGGTCTTCAGCTTTGCAAACAAACCGCGCGAAAGGTATCGCAGCCACCGTTGGATTAGCGCTGTTACCCGTGTGATATCGATGTTCACAAGATTATCAATGAAGTTACTTCAGATGCCTTTATCTAGGGCACAGACAATACGTTCACATGTCCTTTGCTAGACAGCAGGGGTGCTAGACTCGTCGTTTCGTGAAACACGAAGAAAGTTCAAGAAATGGGAGGGAGCGCAACCATTGGATGCTTTCCGTGGGCCACGTGAGCGCTCCTGACTGTCAATCAAACCTCAGGTCAAGGCTACCGGGACGCGCGCAGTTTGAAATATTTTCATGACGTCAAAATGACGTTTTGGCTGCCCGGGAGGATGGTGTCTTTGCAGATTTCAGCAATGTAAACAATTCGGGAGATA
This sequence comes from Ornithodoros turicata, assembly GCF_037126465.1. Lineage (NCBI taxonomy): Eukaryota > Metazoa > Arthropoda > Arachnida > Ixodida > Argasidae > Ornithodoros > Ornithodoros turicata. The sequence continues at coordinate 4,629,953 of NC_088202.1, read as the reverse complement.
TGAGGAAAGACAGCCGTTGGACAGTTTCTCTGGCCTACGTGACGCCCCGTGTTGTCAATCAAACCAAAGTACAGGAGGAGGAGGAGGAGCGTCGTTGGGAGGAACCCGAGAGGTCTGCCTGCCTGATTAGGCGGCATGTTTCTCGGGAAGGGAAAGGTAGTGGAGAGGAGGAGAGGAAAGGGCGAAGTGGAAGACCGAGTGGAATCCGCTCGGGGGGAGGATAGCTGCGTCCATGGGCCGACTTCAGGGGAACTGTGCCGGCATACGCCTATTACACATCTGAGGGAAACCCAGGAAAAACCCCAGACGGCACACCCGGCCCGCGGATTCGAACCGCGGACCTCCCAGTCTCCAAGCGCACGCGTTACCGCTGCGCCACCGGAGCTGGTAACCAAAGTACAAGGAAAGGGAAATGCAGCTTTTGGCAGAAGTTCCGTGACGTCAAAATGACGTTGCGCAACATTTTTTTCTCCCGAGAAAAGTTCAAGGAAAGATAGTGGCGAACTTCGAAGTTTGTTAGAAAGAGTTGCGGCCGCTTTTATTGCCGTGGCTTTACTACTGCGCCTCTGAGTCCACACTTATCATGAGTGTCGTTTGAAATAACGATGATTTTTGTCAGTGTTACCGACTGTCGAAGAACGCTGTTCGTTCGCTTTGTGACCATCTGCGCAGAGCCTACACTCTCAGAACAGAATTCACCGCATAGCATGTTGTGCGCCAAGTATAGACACGAATTATATGCTTATCGCTTCCGATTTGAAGAGAGAGGGGGACATAGGCATTTTTATAGCAATTATCACATATCCAAATTGCTATACGCCCCCTCGTTCTTCGAATCAGAAGGGGTACGTAATCCTATCATTCGTGTCAATGGTTTGCGGACAACGTGCTATGTGGTGAAGTTCCGTTTTGAGATTGTAGGATTCATGCAAGATGCGCTTCTCGTCACGGATAATGATATCATTGCGCACAAGATTGTTGTGTTCTCCACATATGACACTGTACGTCCCATGGCCGGAGGTTCCGTTATGCCCTCTTGTTTTCACGTAGTTTCCTTGTTGTACAAAAACGAGATATTCAATAGAGACGCGGAGGAGGACAACAGCGTTCCTTCTGATTTAGAGATGCATCCTAAATATCAGATGCACACAACAGAGACATGAACACTGCGTGTGCAGGACATTGGAAAGCGTCGGTGCCCTTCTATGCAGCGGAGCAGCACCTCGAAATGAGCGCTTGCAAGTGCACGGACCCAGGGTTTTTCGGACATGTGACTTTTCCGTCTATTTTACCATGAAGTGGTTGTGTCGTCGCAGTGCGGGCACTAGTCTGTTTACATGTGCTCAAATGTACAGGGGTCTTTTTGAAAAAGAAGCCAGCAGATACATAGAAAAAGGAAATAGGAAACAAATATAGTTTTCAACCGAAGCGTTGTTGTGTTCATTGATCCCGAATACACGTATAGCGCACATGCTGATACAGCGGGTGTTTCATGTAAAGGGGCACAAAACAGAGGCTTCAAATTTTACTTCGGGGTGCCACTGACGCTTGTCATCGACAAACTTTTGGTGTGACTAGCGCGCACTTGTTCGATTTACAGTCGCGAGAAATATTCTGAATAGATCTCTGAAATGTGCCAATTCAGCGCAACCTTTTTTTTTATTTCGTTTGTTTGTTGTCTTTCTTTGTGTTTTTCCTTGCCCGAAACAGAAAGGGCATTACGTTTTCTCAACCAATTTCAACACAAAACACATTACATTACTACAACAAAAATAGCTGGGGAAATTTTTCTTTGAGCAAAATCTCGACCGTGTTAATTACTCCGTCGCGTAATGTAAAATACTGCGGAAAGAAACGATGAGTCTCCCCTTGAGTTCCCTTGCTTCTTCTGATAGCGGCAGCAAGGTTGAAATGACGCAGCTATATGAAGCAACAGTGAGGAGGTTACAAGAAAAGCCGTATCACCGGGTGCTTCGTCTTTTCGACTTTTTTTTCTTTTTTCGTACAACAGATTTCATTTTCCTTATTACCATTTCCTAGTAGCGCGGGTGTTTTGTGATGCCATGGGATCAGGCCTCGAGTCATGCTGTTCCTGTATGTGTGCAGTTTGGAAGAAATATTGATTCGATTCAAAATTGAACATATAATTCCGTATTCGATTCGGAACACACTCATGCGCCTCGAAATCCGAAATATTCTGATGTTCGCACAGCCCAAACATATTTGACAATGCATGATTTGACCTCAAGTCCTTCAAAGGTGTATTTTTGTTCTCCATTTCACTCTTCACCGGAGCGGACAGAAGTGGTGCGCTTTCTCGTTCTTCATTCTATCGCGCTCGTGCCAGTGGGCGGGTCGCGCACACGCTGATATGGATCATGCACTGACGTAGACCCAACTTCAGATGCCGGGAAAGGGAAACAGTTTACTTGAACTTCGGAAGTTCAAAACTCCTCCCCGCGCGACGTCATCTTTTGAACTTAGTTCTGCTTTGACGAGTCTAGCACCCCAGGTGTCTTAAGTTCGGCAACAAATATGCGAAACATCGTGGTTCTAGCTTTGAAATAACAGACGATGGAAATGAGTTTTCACGTTTTACAATGACACCTACGTTGTCTTTGAGCAGACAAAAAAAAAACAGAAACACAGTAACTTATTAAGATGGTCTAACGACGGGACCTCGTCCGTAAAAGCTTACAATCTCCCGATAACTCTAATCTGGCATGTGAATAGGACACCTCATGTCTGTCGTGTTCTAGGTAACATACACATACTTCACATCATCAAACGAATGTCGGTGGGCTAGCATATGGTTTATTTTGCACAGTATTGCACATCAGGAAAACTGCAGAAAGGTTCTACATGGAGAAATTACAGCAGGCCCAGAACGACCGACTGCAGGATAACTAGGAAGTAATCCGTGTCTCGCGCACCCGTGGCGCGTGTGTCGGAAAACCGCAGAGCCACCTGGTTAGTGCGACAGGCCTATAGACCGGACTCCTGTGAAGTACGTAGTCCGGTCACAACAGCATGCGCTTCTGCGGTTTCTGCAATGCCTCCTAGCTCATGTTAAAGGTACTGTAAAGCAGCACCGATCAAATGTCATTTAGTGTGACTATTCGATAGTCCAAGCCAATCGGACAAAAACTGCGCAAGTTTCATTCCAATCGACGGTGCAATTAATTCGAAAATTACAATTAAAGATTACGGGCAACACTGTAATAGGTATTCGAAATGAATCTGTACTCCTGACACATACGGCGGCAACCACATTGCATGCGTATAACACTGGGCCCGATATAACAATCCACCACAATCCACCATAAAATCTGCTCCTGCAATCCACACAACGATCCACATCTGAGGATAAACGGATAAGCGAACTGAAATGAAATGCTGAGCCGTTGAAAAGAATGTGTCAGACGTTCAAGAAGCCAGACAGCGTCGGGACTTCTTTGTTCACAGAGGTTCACAGAGAGAAGTTTGTTCGTTCGAAAGAGGTCGCGAACGGAAGGAGCGCGCAGGCGCTGTAGAGAAGTAGGGAGGGCCTCTATCGAAATGCGGCCACCGCTGGGTTACTTCGCAAAAAACACTGTTAACAGAGGTTTCAGAATGCATAGGTAAACAGGAAAACTAATAATATGGCTACTAAAATAACGAAGTTCCGATGCAATAGTGTGTAATACCAATTTTCAGTGTTGCCCACTGTACAGGGTGTTGTTTGACACCAGGCGTCGCGCCGCTCCACTACGCCGCATCTTTCATGACAAATTAAAAATATTTAGAGCGCGTTGTCGGTCGTATGGTTCCGCATATGGTATTTAGAAGCAACAAAGTCTCTAGTCACATCACCGGCATATCATGCTTGTCTACTGCTTTACAGTACCTTTAAGAATAGGTAGTCGTATCATATACACAAAACAGCGTAGACCTAGCTATCCCAAACAGCGTAACGCGATGTAAAGAATGTATGAGTACGCGGAATAAAGGGAGTCTGGAAATATCCGTTGCGACCGAAGCACAGTATTTGTTGGGTGAAGTTACACACCCAAACGATGTGAAAGCTTTCTGCGCGAGATTTCCCGAAAAACAAACATTTCAACCACGATGTTTCTTTTTTCTAAGAAGTACCACTTTGCAACCGCAATGAGCTCCCTCTGTCTCTCCCTTTAGCAAGGAAAGGTCTTGTCACAAAACGCACACTGATACATTATTGAAGACCATTTGAACGGGGAGCTAATGAAGACCAGCACAAACGTGGGACATTAGCAGACGACAGCATGCGCGACGACCCACAGGTTTGGGGAGAGTAATCTGAGCTGCTCGTCAGGTTGGCCCAAGTTACTTTTGGTGCAAGGTTATGACGTCGTCCAGTAACTGGGGTACGTTTTGGCACTGGGCTTGCCTACTCACGAGCCGCTCGAGTAGGTTTAAGAACGAACCCAAAAGTGACGCGACCCGGCTTCACCGGGGCTTCAAAAATGCGTTGGTGTATGGCTTTAATAAGAGAGTTGTACCAAAATACATTTCGCTTGGCATACTTTATTTATCAGTTGTGCTTGAAAACAAATTTGGTGATTATTTTACATTTATTATATTAACTCAGGACATGGGAGCAAAGTAACAAATTAGTAATTTTGATTTCGCCACGCACCAGTGTTCTTTCGACTAAATGCTGTGCCTTGAGTCTAGGTCTAACAGATAGAACCGGATGGAGTCGATTGAAGGCATGCGCTTGTGTCACTACGGACGTTGCTATACCCTTTCGCTGTGATGATGATGATTCGATTTTAATGGTGGACAAGCATCAAAGACTCTAGCTTTGGCTGTGAGCCTCAGATCCTTGTGTGCCAAAAATGCTCATCTTTGGCAGTGTAGCATGATACATTAATTAAACTTTTGTTTCAGGCAATAACAGAATCCGACAAATATTTCGTCATCAAGCGTAATTACAGTCAAGGCAGGCTTGAATGCGAGTTTATGAGGGTAGTCGGCAAGGATATAAAAAACCGCCGGCTTAACGCAGTTTTCGGCTACCGTAACGCAACCGCCAAACGATAGTAAGTATATTGTGCTTTGTTTATATCAGTCAGGATTGATATGGATAAGTATAAGGATGATTTTACGACAGCAATCTCCAGACCATGCAAGTGACCACATCAAAATACGGGATGGTGCCATTCGACAACAAGATGACCATCAGAAAACCAAAATCATCCGCAGGTATGATTCAGTGAAGTTACATCACATTACAATTCAGTGAAACCTCTCTAGTCTAGTGTGTCTAGTGCGGACACAGTCGAAAGCAGGGTTCTTCTACACGAGAGGTATTGAAGTAAGATGATTAAAGCTTGCCTGGAGAAATACAGCTTCCCGGAATAGGGCAGCGCTTTTCGAGGACAGATATCCGAAACTGAAAGTCTCAGCGTACAACGTTTCTGTTTTTCGGTGTTTATTTTTTCACGACATCGAACATCAGTTCTCTCATGTTCAACATTTGCCGCTTGCGTCGATCCCTGTCGTATGAATGTGTGTATGAGTGTGCAAAAATGTAAGAGTGAAAGAAGGATGAGTGAGAGAGCGTGACTGGTTTGTCCCTTCAGATGACGCACCCTGGCAGTCGCTTAGAAGGCGTGTTAGCTTAGCTCAATTGGTAGAGCCCTGGACCGGTAATCCAGAAGATGTGGGTTCAAGTCCTACAGCTGGGTAACCTTCTCAGTGACTTTCATCTTTCATCGTTAATTTCTTAGGCAACTTGAGGCCTTGTATGTGATTGTCCCTTCTATGTTGTTCCAGCCTCAGAACATCAGTTCTCTCATGTCGAAGTGGTGTTTATCCTGCCCTTACCCAAGATATGAGGGCAGGAGTCTTGTCCTCAGAATGGGGAATGCCGGTGGCACCAGTATATCGTCTATGCAGTTCCAAACTGAACGGCACATACTCGGATTTTTTCAGAATACCCTGAATTTGTCAAAAGACATGGAGTAAATGTTTTTCGGCATGTTTCGCAAAATGCCGAAAACCAAGCACCCCCGTTATAGATCATTACAGCGAATCCCTTTGCAAAGTGGTCCAAGCTAATCGTAGGCGAAGCGGGAGAAGATTTCCCCGCGTTCAGTTTATTTGTCTGCAGCGGGACAAGAGACATCATCATTCATTTCGCGGATGTAATTACTACGTTGTCATTAGTATACTTGAGCTGCAGGACAGATTCTAGACGGAAGACGAGTGACTGGTTAAACATCAAATTTCGTGGAACCATTGTGTGAGATATGGAAACGAAACACTCACAACTACATCCATACTACGTCGAGTCCAATAAAAACTCAAATTTCTTCTCCCCCATTTTTAGACATTTAAACTGAAACTCAACTTTCTTTTGTTGATGATGATTGAGGTGTTTCATCGCTACAGGTGCACTGTGAGTCCAATCGAATGTGGTGGGTATTCCTATTCAATGGCGCGCACCTGTGGTAATGGCGCCTTCCGGTGAGATTTCGAGGTGGTTGGCACAGCCACGCACAATGTGGGGAACAGTCTTGACGGAAGAAATACGTGCGTACGTCCGTGATCATAGCGGACGTTTCTGTATTATTTTTATTTACAATCCTAGTCAACGGGTCGGATGATGGATCTGGACGCTGCAGTTCCTTTTTTCGTGCTGTGCGTATAGACCCCTCCGACAAATGTCTTTGATCTCCATACATTGTAGTGCTGAATGAGTGCATTCTGATCAACTCGAGGGGAAACCAGAGACATACTGTACAAGACGGCCATTCACGGTGGTTGGCTATCAGTTCACAGAGCCTATGCCCTTGAAAATACCCCTGGTGTAAAATTAATCCTGCTAAGGGGAAGGTCTGGCTTCCAGTTTTCGCTGCAGAGCACAGTCAAATTTGAGCAGGTGTGTCGAAATGTCAAGATGCGTAGAGAAATGAATAATGTGCGTATCGTCTGTCTTTGCATTGGTAAAATTTTATTCAATTGATTCTGTTAAATAAACCTTGCGGGGTCGAGAATCATGTAGTTCACCCTCCCGTAATGTCCACTATGTCCGTGCCCAGGTAGAGCACTTTAGAAAAGACACTCAAGCAGTGTTATCCTACAATGTACATGTTGCAATCCCAAGCAGCACGTCAATATTGGTCCATCATGGGCTGCCACTATGGGACCAATATAGCGAGTGCAACCAGGCCCCATATTGGACCAATATGGGCAGCCCATTTTGGCAATTCCATTTTGTCGATATTGCGCCAATATTTTCGTAGCAACTCCAAGGGGGTCCGTAATAATAATGCATTATCCGGTTTAATTTCATCAGGCCACCACTCATATCCCTTTTCTGTTCTCTTTGCTTTTTCATTTCTGCAGACCTTCTTATTGATCCATGTTGGATGGCATTACAAAAACCAACATTGCATCGCATATATATATATATATATATATATATATATATATATATATATTAATATCGCGCGTATTGGCGCGTATTGCCAACTGTAAGATGGGACAAGCGAAAACTTGCCCACATCACATTTCAAAAATAGTACTGCTCTCCCCCTAAAAACGAAGAGCAGGATCAACTAGCGCTAGCAGGTAGTCCCACGGAACTACAAATGCCAGACACCCCTCAGGAGCGTTCATAGGGATCGCAATAGTCTATGCACAAAAAATTTCCAACCCTCTCCTAGAGTACAAAGGAGAGAAACACCTTCGTGACGGTGACGGACATACGCCTCAGCAACTCACACACCCTGCAGTAATTTGAAAGCACATTGCTTTACAGAAGAGACATCCCTTGCTGTCAAACACTGTCAAACTTTTTTTTTTACTTGACCTGTCGCGATTCCGTTGTCATTAGAAGAACCAGCCACAGTTTAGTCCGTATGAAACGTCCGATCCGATGTCGGACACTCGCATTAGTCGTAGGACGCGTGAATTCGGTCAAACGACCACGCTCTCAGTCTGTTCGACCGATTGGCATTGACATTGGCATCGTGAAGCAAGATAGCGGCTGCTTCCAGCACATGGAGGAAGGAAACACGGGAGCGGCCCTTCCAACTTTTTGCCATTGGGACAGGCGTGCCAGCCTTCGCACTGCAATCTGGGATGTTCCTGTCTACCATGTGACGGCTCACATGACCCAAAGAGCATGCGCGGGCTAGCTCCCAAAGCAGACGACGGGAGTCGTGATTGTCCTGCAAGTTCAGATATCTGCATTGTGATGAACGTTGCGCGTCCAGCTTTATTTGTGTGTGTTTCAAGGTTTACTCTTGGTTTACCATTCTACTACAAGACCGGACAGGGTCTGCAGGACAAGCACGCAGGACTAGAAACATCATTCGTGGCAGCGGTGTTTGTGTGACGACGTGGCCGCGTCTTGTGTGTTTGTTGCTTCTTGCTGAAGCGGTAAAGCATGCCTAGTTACGAGTGAAACGTTATTCCTGTGACAGAGCTGCTTTTTGTTGAACGACAGCCGCAACTGCGGTAAGAACACATTAACAAAACGTTGTTTCCGCAATGGTGCTCACCTTTTAAGGGTAAAGACTGGGGACAAGCATAAAAGCACGGAAAGCAGCGCGAGAAACAAAGCGCTGCTAAACCGAAACTTTAGAGGGGATCACGTGGTGGACGGGAAGTAATGGCGGTTTTGACAGGAGCGACCGCCAGAGGGGCCCCACGGAAATCAGTTCTAACCGGGCGCTCCTGTGTTTCCTTCCTCCATGTTCCAGCAAGTGGATAGTTGACTTGCTGAGTTCTAGAGAATGTTATAGTGGGATCGCCACGTATGTTGACTGTGTCGAACAATTCGTCTACGGGACAACAACAATTCGTCTACAGGAAGTTGTTGGATGTAACGACGTATTGAATTGGACAGTTCACGCGGTTCAACGTCCAATCTTGCATTGCTGCTTGGGCATTTGTGCAACACGAGTACATACCACTTTCTACATTTCCAGTCAATATGGTGTGCACACGGGCAATATGGGACCCGTATTACCATTATTTCCCCCGTATTGGCTTAAACGGCAATGTGCAACTGGGCAATATGGGGCCCATATTGCCCAGTTTGAGCAAATATGGGGAAAATCCTGGTAAAACGGGTCCCATATTGGACCAGTATCGTCAATGACCAGCGAATATGGGTTCAATATTCCGTGCTGCTTTGGATACGCAGACAACATGTACGTATCTATAGGGGCAAGGCGGAGGAACAGGACAGTTTTCAAGTTCAATTTTTTTCTTCTTTTATTTCCGACATAGAACTGTGCTGGAGTTCTCTAACTGTAAGGCAGAACCTCTATCACATACTCTGAAAATCACCTGCTGGACCCTGTTTTAGGAAGCTTTTAAGAACAGTCAGTAAACACTTAAACCTGTCCCACCCCACTCTTCCCTGCGGGAAGACTGGGACGTCGTTTGGGAGGACTCTCACACAATGCTGATTGTCCAAAAGTCGCCTATAAAAATATAAAAAAAGACAAGTGACCGTTTATTGCAGGATGTTGCAAAGACAAAGTCGTGTCTTTAAACCTTAATTGATCCTCCAAGGCCAGTCAATTTGTGGCAGGCCGTGACACTCATCGTATTGTGACGTGTGCGAACGACAACGATGACTGGCGCGTGATGGGTGCTCGTACTGTCTTTCCTGATACTGACACTTGGCCAGTTTTGCTACACCTTTCAATTGGTGGAGGTTGGAGCGTCACCTACAAACCCGGAGATCTCGTGTGGCTCTGGAAGCCCGATCGTAAGGTTGGGCTCTCGGAGAAGCTGATGCGGGGATACTTCGGCCCGTACACCGTTCTGCGACAAACCTCACCTGTCAACTATGTTGTTCAGGATGCCAACCTCTCCCGTCCCCGAACACGCTCGTCAGCAAAAGAAGACATCGTCCACGTTTGTCGACTAAAGCCCTACTCTGCCCCTCCTGATTGACCAGGATGACCAATCCCTCCGCCCGGGGTATTGTGACGTGTGCGAACGACAACGATGACTGGCGCGTGATGGGTGCTCGTACTGTCTTTCATTATACTGACACTTGGCCTTTCGAATCCCGGTGCCGGCTGTGCTGTCTGGGGTTTTTCCTGGGTTTTCCTCAGACGCATTCAGACATATGTCGGCCCAGTTCCCTTAGAAGTCGGCCCAGGACGCACATTCCCCCAGGGCGTGAGTCGTGACGTTGCCCACATACGTGAGGCCAACAACGGCAAGCCCTATCACCACCACCACCACCACCGACACTTGGCCAGTTTTGCTACACCTTTCAGTATGAGAGGGGCAATTCACTCAAAACACACTTTAAATGTTTCGACATCTTCTGGAGATCCGTTTTCCCATGGGATTCACAATTACTGAAAATATCGGTAAAATCACATAATTAAAGTTCAAAGAAAAGCACGCATCACAGCAGACAGGAATATTACAGTGTCCCATTCCTCCCGTCACTGCGCTGTCCCATTCCTCCCAAAGCGCGCCGCAAAGAGTAAAGCTTGTCTTCACATGAAACTACCCTGAACAGACCTGAAAGTACAGTGGGGGAAAAGCACTCTCTAAGTGCACATTTCACGCGTTTTCTCATTTCTGACGCATCATATGCTATTTAGATTTTAGAATCAGTAAACCAGGAGGCAGGACACAAACTTTTTCGCAGCGGAACGACTACTCTTCCTTCAGAAGATGTAAAAAACTACGTACCAGTCAGCTATTCTATTTCACAAGCGTGGCCGCCGTGGCGCCATGTGCGGAGAGCACCCTCAACTGCACTGCGTGGTGATTTAAAAAACAAATATTTTTACTGTCCCACTCACCCAACCGTCCTATATCTCCTGGCTCTCCCCTACCGTGCAATTGATAAAAGCGTGCCCGTTACAGCGCCGCACTGGCCATTTTCTCTCATATTTTCACCTTTGTCTTTCGTATTTCCAACATTGCAGACCTAGCGAATTACATACTAATGTACTACAACGACGGATGTCTCGTTTTGCGAACGTGGGATTGGCAACACCCGAACCGAATGTCCCATATATCGCACGACGCATGTAAGTACCCACCTTTCGATATATCGAGAGTATCTGCAGTCTCGAAGCATATCGCAGCAAATGCTCGACACGACAATTCCAGCCCAAACTCCATCGTATCCCGGATGTTTCACCTGGAACCCCTGGCTGAATAATTCATAAACATGTTACAGCATCGAAAAACTTCCTTTTCGGTGACGATCCTTGGGACAGCGGCTCATTTGCAAACGCTCACTAATTAAATAAATATCCTACCTTTGAAATTTTACTTCGCACAAGTTCGGAACCAGAGTTTTACATATCGGGACCCTAAGTGAAATATATATATATATATATACACATACATATACAAAGTGAAAAAAGCCGAATCTCTGTAGCTGCACGTTGAGCATATGTTTACTATTTGATCGTGCACTCCCAGCCAAGTACAGCTGTTTCGTCCTACTTGGGACTCGTCAGCCTGGCGCAGGGAAGTGACACGATCTTGGGTCGGCGCTAACAGTGCGTCTAGGCGAGACGTCAATGTTCCACGGTGACGGCGCCACCTGTGGAGGCCGCAGTGCAAGCCAGCAAGTACATATACTTACATATAAGTACTTACTTATATATGTACATGTACTTGCTGGCTTGCACTGCGGCCTCCACAGGTGGCGCCGTCACCGTGGAACATTGACGTCTCGCCTATAGACGCACTGTTAGCGCCGACCCAAGATCGTGTCACTTCCCTGCGCCAGGCTGACGAGTCCCAAGTAGGACGAAACAGCTGTACTTGGCTGGGAGTGCACGATCAAATAGTAAATATATACATACATATATATAAAAGAACGTCTACGAGAAATTAATCAGTTCCGGTTTACATATTTCTTCCGCGAAGCAGTGTGCAAATGCGCTCTCCGGATCAGCTGCCCGGCTGTCATCCGTCTGCTCATCCCCTCATATTTTGCACACTGGAGTGACGGAAGATAAGGAACAGCCGCGAGACAGTCAGAGACGGTTTGCTCTTTCCTCTCCTTCTCTGTCTAATTAGCAGCGCTCGTGGCGTATTCGCCATTATCCATGATAAAAACACACTATCTCGCCTATGGAACGGCAGAACCGCTAGCGCTGTTTACCAGTCACGTTGAAAATGAATACCAAAGCGTCGTTTGCGGCTGTTCCTAATTTTCCGTAGTCTCTGTGCGTGGACCATGCGGTTGAACACGAAATTGGCAGCCGTACAGCTGATCCAAACAGTGCATTGATGCTCTGTTCCGCGCAAGAAATACATCAAACCGAAGCCGACCAATTACTTGAAAAAAAGAAAAATCACTAAGTGTTGCATGTTTGTTTGTCTGTTTTTCTCTTTGAATATTTTTCGCTGAAGGTCCGGATACATAAAACAGCGGATCCGAAAGCGTGCTAAGTAAAATTGCAAAGTTAGGATATGCATATAATTAGCGAGCGTATGCGAGAGTTCTTTGTGGCGCCACCTGCTTAGAAATTAGTGAGCGAACAGTTATTAGCGAAAGACCTTCGTGAAACACACGGTATATTGCCAACATCTGGACGGCGGTGTTGTTGGTCTGTTTCGCGCACAGTCGGCAAGCAGACAATCGTCCAATATATGTGTTGCTTAATCGTGGCTCCCTGTAGATACTAGATAGTGACAGCGCAACAGATGTAGGCGAAGTTGCCAGTGGTGAGTCTGGTATAAGTGACTGATGCATCATGTTGTGGTTACAATCAGGTGAAGATGTAGGTAACAAAGCTACAGGGGCAGGGTATAAGCAGGTAACGCTGTAACTGGAAGAAAGTAGCGAACCGCAGACAAGGACAAATGGACACGAGAGAGGCGCTGCCCCTCGATACAGGGCGTGTATTGTGTCCCTGTGTTATCGTTTACTTTGTGCTTTGCCAGTTACGTCGTACCAATCAACGTTTATAGATATAGGCCTAGATCTGTGTAGACGTATTTATATACCTATATCTATAACCGTTGGTACCAACTACCCGGCCATACACCCAGGTAAAACGCTGTAAATTGCTGGATTCCCCAAGTACAGGTCAACTGGTATTGACTGCCTCCAGTGACCTCTGGGCCCCGGAGTGAATACTATGCTGGGAGTAGCTCCAACGTAATGCCATAACTGCCTAAGGCATAACTGATGTACCTCCCTCATTCTCTAACAACTTTATACTTCCCTGAAATTATTATTTCCACGTTACCGGTTGGAGATGTAACCCTAAAGAGTATATTGAAAAACGTGTGGTATACTATCGGAAAATGCTCAAGATTCGGTTTATTTGAGTGCTTTACGATTTCGTACTTCCCAATGAATTTCGCCACAAATAAAAGAAAAGTGACAGTAACCATAAGTATATGTACTTTGATAACAGTAGCCATCACGTGAGGCACGAAGGGGAAAATATTTGGTCACATAAACATACACCAACTAATGCAAAATCTCATATTCACGAAAGAGGCAGCACCTGATATTGGTCAAATTCACTTCGATTCAGTTCTAAATACTGTCAACAACGAATAGCGGTGTATTATGGTGGACAGCACAAAAGTCCACTTTTGCTCTCACGTGTTTCTCGAATATGCGTGATTCGCTTGCGGACGTTCTTTCTCTTTATTTATAAACGTATAGATGGCTGTCTGCATCTGACATGATGTGTGGTGCTGGGCGTTGGCGACATGGGACCTTGAAAGATGAAAGTTCTTAGGCAAATTGAGGCCTTGTATGTATTTGTCACTTCTATGTTGTTCCAGCCTCAGAACATCAGTTCTTTTATGTTTTTCCGTGGGACCTTGGTACGCACGAGCGCTCCATCCAGTAGGAGATGGGTGGCCCTTTCTCTTTAAATGTCTCCTTCGTATATTTTAATGATCGCTGATGGATACATTCCCGTATGTGTGGTCGACCTTACCTGTTTCCTGGTATTTCCTTGTGAAATCGGACAATCCATGAAAAATGATCACTGAAGGGCAAGTTTCCAGAAAGCTTCGACACAAGGAGGCTTACGGATGCCCGTTCACTTGAGAGAACTAACCCAATTGCATAGGTGTGCATTTCCCCAATTTCCCGACGTTCATGACGCACAATGTTTACCTTTCAGACTGTGAAATGTGGACCGTAGCAACAAAAGCGGAGAGAGTACCTATGGCATGTGACGGCTTTTATAAATCTTTATGCGATGATCCAGTGTCGCAAAAAGTATACAAAAGATACTGCCAGATTATATCGTGAATAAAATTATCACCATCAACCCGTTGGATCCTGTGCAACGGATTTGCATACGAAGAGGATTTGCTTCTTTTATACAATAAACTGTCTGAGTAATCACCGGTGTGAACTGCTGGTGGACGTATACCCACGTGCATTGCAATACGAAAATGCGTGTGCGCGTGAAAATGCGCGCAGTGCACCTCTCTAAGATAATCCAAGGTTACAGTTCTTGGTAGAAGATGCCAATAAAAAGCTGACCGGGAAACTGACGTGTCAATAAATTAGATAAATTCGTAGTGTATCGCAGAAGTAGCATAAGCTTGCTTTAAATATATTGGACATTATTACTGGCAGGGCGCAAAACAGGTGGATGAACATTCTACAATTATAGCGCATAATGAAAGAACGCAGCTCACAATATGGAGATACTAAATTCTTTTGCTTCTAGCGGGCGTCTTTAACACGAAACAATGTTATTCAAAGAGCATAATACCCGTGAATCTCCCCTTATCCTTGGAACCGGGTCACGTCACTATGTTACAATACCAACACCGAATTCTAGGCGCTTGAGGAGGGGGAGATTTCGCTGTCCTAGCCAATAACGAACCCTTCGGAGACAAGCTGCTGCTCGCGAGGGAACCGGTTCGGGAACGACGCGGTCACCTCGCGGAGCCATACAGCACTGAAAACATAGTGCACACGTGAAATATAATATTCTAGGCTTTTTGTACGGTTTGAATTGGCTATCTTGGATTTGACAAGTGGGAATATGTTTAGAATTGATTTCACTTATCGACATTACAACAAAATTAATATATAAGCGTCCCGCATTCTGAATTACTGGTGACGCGCGTCGTGGAACTGACGTGAGCTATTGTCGCCAGAACATCGCAGGGCGGGGCATGAGGGCGAAAGAGTGCAGTGAATATTCGGTCGGTTTGGAGCCATCGTTTACTTTTTTGCCACATCATTTTTTTTAAACGTTCGCCGTCAGCAACGTATCAAAAGGTATGTAAGCAAGGTGCGCCTCGTACACCCGTTTATTGCCCCTTTAATACCTTCAAAAGCAGAGCCAGTACATTATAATTGTCTATAATTTCCAAGCAGCTATTAAGCATTACACTTATTCCAAATGGCTGCCAACATCCTTCTCCATCTCCAAAATGTGTGGAAAATCACCACCGCCGCGCCTATTCGCTTGATTAACGCTTATTTTCCCGACGCATACCATACTCAATCTTTCGTTAGCTGCTAGAAGCAGATCTAGCTGTTAGTTAGAGCTGAACTTGTTTCACTTCGTGGAAATCAAGAAAGGTGATCCCTGTGGTACTCAATTCTGTTGTGGCACACGTTCCAACTACGAAGTTGAACACTGAATGTTCATTACCGCAAGGGAGTGGCGTGGCTAACATCTGTCTTATCGACCTCGAGTGCTTGCACACGATAAGACAATTTCAACTGCCATTAATTCAACCAACACAGAGTCCCACATGTAGAACACGGTACATTCCTAATGAATCTGAGCTTCACCCCTCCTACCTCTGGTAGTTACGCAGAGAAGAACCTGGTTACAATAGCCGCTGCCAAGCGGACTCGCTTGCAAAGATACTGCCGTCAAGCTTAGGCCATAAGTCGCTAGAAATCATGGGAGAATCCAGGGAGGCCTGCCCCCCACTCCCGAGACATATCAACACACTTCCCCGCTTTGCCGGCGCACATTTCCCCGACAGCGGGCTCCTTTCCCTAGCAATGGCACCAAAAATGGTAAAAAGACACCGCAGGCACATTCCAGACAAACACCGTTGCTTATGATCTCTGGTTGAGTTCATTTAGTGGACTAGAGCAACGGCGGGGCTCTCGTGACATTATTCCTCTGGCAACTCCAGTTCTAAAATTCGATACAACACCACAGATGCTCTAGCTTGACTCCAGCACTCCCAGCGACTTGCTTCTCGGCGTGAGTCGCTGGACTCGATGACCTACGATGTTTCTCGTACGCGACGAATCCTCGCAATCGCGCGAGTTGAATAAACGAACACATCTTCTATGGCCGACGCATGCTTCTTCGCCTTGTAAATGTTGCGTTCTTATATACCCGAGCAACCGAGTGTCGAGAGCCGACTCTTAGTTTGCCAAAATGGCGCTGTGGGGCTTTCGTGACGTCATCACCGTAGCAGTAACTCCTATTCTAAAATTGGAGGATTCAACACGAGGTGCTCGAGGTTGCGGGATTTGCTCCTGCCCCCTTCCCCACCGGGGTGTGGTCTAAGTGACCGGTACGTTCCCTATCGCCAACTATGAATGGCTGTGACACAGGTTTGGAGTAACTCACATTGCAGCCTTTATTCTTGCGGTGTCCGATCTACTCCAAGTCCCAAGCACAAGTGACCTCTTCCTCCCCAGGGTCCCCTCCCACGACACCGTACACTGACCTACTTCGATGCGCCCAAATCGGCTCACGCGGCCAAACTGGCCAGTGAAAAATCCCTATGTCGAGTGATCGCCTGGGGGGTTGAGGTCACGGGACTATACCCAACGTGTCCCCCAAACTGGGTCACCACACTCCCCCTTCCACCTAAGATCCCGACGGGGGGGGGGGGGGCGAACCTAAAATGTCCATCAGTTCCTGGTCGAACGCAGCCGTCGACTTCGGGGACTGGTCGCTGGGGGGCACCGGGTTGAGCGTGACGCCAGCGGTGGGAAGGCCCTCGGCGATGGCTCCGCCGCGCGGCGATGACCCGGCCTCCAGCAGAAGCTCGGGCTGAAAGTCCCGAAGGATCTGCAGGGCGGCGGCGACAGCGTCCTCGGCGGAGGGCGCAGGTGGAGCGTCCGGGACTGCCGGTGTTCGTTTGGCCGCTGAGGTACGTGAGTCGCCCGTGGAGTGGGTGCGGCCATGAGCGCAGTCCTCGAGCCTCTGCTCGGGAGACGGGTGCTCCTGGTCGTCGAACGGTCCCTGATGACGGCGTTCAGAGTGGCATGTCTGGGGTTCGGGGTCCTGAAAAGATAGAACGTGCGGAGAATGTTATGCGCTGACCTACAGCCCGTGTTCCGTCGCGTGGTCGCGTTCATGATAGCGCTTTAAGTCGCCAACGTGAACGGGTCCAGTCTCCTCCGACGTTTTCACACGACGGAGTCGGTGCGACAAGCGAGATAATCGGGAAATCACCCGAAAAGGTTCTTCCCAGCGCTGCGCCAGTGTTGCTGCGAAACCTACAGCAGCGTTGCTCAGCGAGTGCGTGTGCTTCAAGACCAAATCCCCTACTTCATATGACAGAGGACGATGCCCCTTATCAAACTGACGCGCTTGTTCCGAGCGGACGGCGTCCAGTCCTTCCTTGCGGAATTTACCGCGCCCGAGAGCCAACTACCCAACTCGTTCGCGTACCTCGACAGATTCCGAGCAATCGGCTCCGTGCACTGTCTCAGTCCGTTCTCCAATGGAAAAGCAACCTGCTTCCCAAAGTTAAGGTATGCCGGGGAAAACACCGTTGACCTGTTTACTGTCGTCCTGGTTGCAACTCAGTAAGACGCACATCCCAATCCCTGTGCCTGCGGGCGAGTGCCTGTCAGTTAGAGCTATCAACATATGCTTAAGGTTGGGATTCACTCTTTCAGTAATGTTCGCCTGGGGATGATACGGCGTTGCTCTCTTGTGCTGAATACCCAGTGCAGCACAAGAGTCGACAAAGACTCGGCCAATGAGCTTTGCTAAGATTAAGAGTCAACCCTGCGTCCCTCAGCCGACTTAGCACATTGCCCAAGTGAACGAGATGCTCATCGAACGACTTAGAAAATACTACTACGCCGTCCATGTAAGTCATTGCATAATTGAACTTCGCGTCATCCAGCACGTCGCGTCATCCAGCCTCTGGAAACTAGCGGGCGAGTTGGACAATCCAAAAGGGAGTCTCGTAAATTGAAACAAGCCCCTGTGACACGTGAATGCCGTCTTTTGGATATCCTCCTCCCCTACAGAAATCTGCAGAAAGCCCCTGCTACAGTCAAAAATCGTGAATACGCTGGCACTCCCCAATGCGTACATGATCGACTCGATGGACGGAGAAGGATAAGCATCTCTGACCGTCACGGCGTTCAGCTGGCGATAATCCACGCATAGGCTTGCCGTCCCATCTTTTTAGGTGCCAGCACCAACGGGAAAGCTTAGGGGCTCTGCGACCGCCTAACCGCGCCTGTCACAATCATCTCATCCAGCGCCGCGTCAAGGAGATCTCTCTTACGCGCGCTGAGGGGCCTGGGGTTACACCACCAGGGCCTCGCCGTACCAGTATCAATCCGATGTTCTAGAACATCGGTCGTTCCCAGCTGCTCCGTAAACATTTCGGAAAAGGGTAGCAAAGCGTCCAAAAGCTTGACGCGCGCAACTCCTCTGCCCCCGAAAGACGCTAGCACCCGCTCGATATCCTGTGAAATTCTCCCCACAGTTTGCACAAGCTTAGTTTCTGTCGAGTGGGTGTCCATACGACTGGTTAAACGGCCAGTCGGCGAAGGAGAGACGAAATGAATCAATGGGCTTAGCGGTCCCCCCGCACCGATATCCGTTTGCCTTTAAATCGAGAATCAATCCCTCTCGGACAATGAAATCTTGTCCCAAAATAACTGGGATCGACAGCCCTGACAGGTAAATGAACCTTTGTCTGCACCGTCCCTCGCTAAAGCGCATTACAAGTCTCACTGCGCCTGTAGCACTGGACATTCCCGATGCCAATCGCAATGGGATATCAACCTTCCTGACGCGGACATTTCGTTCACGGGAGTGCGCGCACACGGCGTCTCCGATTAGCGACAGTCTGGCACCGGTGTTCACCAGGCCAATGTACTCCTGCTATCGTTACGCCTATGTACAGACCGGAAACATCAGCAGTCTCCTGAACCCTGCAAGCTATTGAGGCGAAAACTGATCCATGCTCGGCAAAGGACTGCGGCGAGGTATGAAACACACGCCCCGCGCTTTCTCTGACTGCCGACGACGAATTAGGGCTCCCGCCGCCGGCGTTACTAGTTTCCCTGCGCCCAGCGGAAATTTCCCCGGCGCACAGGACAGTCACGCTTATAATGCCCTGGTTGATTACAGCCTGGTTGATTAGCGCCCGCCCGCGGTCCGCCAGTGGCATTCTGCTACTGGGGTCCCTCTCTACCTGGTTCTGCCTATCCTGAACCCTCCGGGCAGTGGATGTTTCACTCCTCGGACCGCCGCGTGAGTTTTCGCCAAACCCCGCACGGCGCCTCTGTTCAAAGGAGAAAGGATCCAGGGAGCGCGGCCGGACGATGACGTCCGACCGGCACCCCGCGTCCGCAACCAAGGACGTTGCTTCCCTTCCCCGTGGAATGGAGTCCTGAACACCTGCCCAAGTGCAACCCGGCTCAACTGATAGTTCTGGGCGCGGTGGAGGTTGGTACCGCAATTCAGACAACAAATCAGCCTGAATCACAAAGACCTCTCGCGCAAGCGCATCAAGATTCTCGAAACTTTGACCACGCAAATACGAACGGAACATAGGATGGCCCTGCCGTATAACACGTGAAACCTTATCCTGATCTGTGGCCTGGAATGTGGCCGTCGGGTCGGCCCTATCGTAGAGCTCCTGAATTGCATGCACAAATTCAATTAGACTTTCGTCAGCATGCTGTGTGCGAAAACCTACCTCCTCGCGCACACTCATCGCGTATTCGGGTGGCAAAAATTCCTCCCTAAAACGCCACGGGAAGTCCGTCATCGAGGTAAAAGTCTTCTGCAGCCTTCGCCATCGAGTGGCATCCCCCACTAGAACTACTGGCAAGACCTACCCTAGCACTACCTCGTCGGACGCTCGTGAAGCAACCTGATAGGTCTCCATCTCCAATAGGAACTCAGCTACCGACTTTCTATCAGAGTACCCCGAGTACGTCGGAATTGCCATACTCGAGTGGAGCCGTGGGGGAAATGTAGAATGCGGCTTAGTCTGCGCCGCGTTCAGTTGCTGGGTCAATGAAGCGACAATATTTGTCACTTGTTGTTAAAGGAAAATTTATTAAACTCAAGAACGGAATACGAACTGCTACTTCACACGTTAGTTGACATACACCTCACATACACATATGCTTACAACCCACTCTAGATCCACTACTTCACACTTCCTTACATATAGACACACAAACAGTACCCCTAAGGCCACCACCCTAGATGTCTGCGATTATGTACAGTATGGAATGCAGTACATAATACGTAGGAATATGTACACAGGTGCAGAGTATTTACAGGGCAAATAAGAGCACGTGAATGACGTTCATGGGGGCGCACCAGAGACGGTCACACACCCATTGTGATACAAGAATGAAGGGTGATGACACCATTTGCGCGCGAACTCCTGCACACCTAAAGCGAGTAGTTCGTGCTGTAACACTTTGGTGAGCAAAACGCGCACGTTGCGAACCAACAAGAAGATAGGCGTCGTCCGCTGACGTCGGACCACAGCAGAACAACGAGCTTTCCACAGCACAGAAGCACCACACGCGGTGAGCAATACACTTAGCCGATGTGGCCACCTACGGTCGAACTGTACAGGGCACAACATGCGTGTGGACCGTCTGACTATGCTCCAGACCGTACGAGCAACGTGACACTCGAAGATGACATGCTGGTTAGTCTCCTGGTGCGTACAATATTGACAAATGTCTGACATTGTTACATTCCACGAGTGGAGACGATCACGAGTAGGCTGGATTCCCCAGGCAAAGCTCCACATGACGTCTCGTAGAAATCCAGGCAGAGAAGCGCATACAGTTGCCCACGATATGTTTGCCGCATGCTCCATTCGTCTTCGCACACCGTCACATGTTGTGACACTGTTCTGTAGCACCTTCTTTGCCATGGAAGAGGCTGAAGCAGATGCCAACCTGCGGACGGGGACAGTGGACGACAGTTTTTGGTGATATGCGCGAACGGCTGCATGGAAACGCTGAGGTACCACTGCTGCTGGCGGGTCAACGGCCACATGCAGGAATTCACTCAGAAACGGCGCCATCCAGTAGGTTAACAATACCTTAGAAGGGGTGTCATCGACGCTAAAGAGACTTCGCAAGGTCGTACTCAGGCCGATTCCACGGTTCATAAGACCGAAGTCTGGCAAATTCACGCCGCCAGCAGATTCGTCAAATGACAACACTGCACGTGCTATAGGCCCTCTTCGTTTCTTCCAAAAGAAAGAAAGAAAACATGAATGAATCCGGACCACAACTGCTTGTGGGCTATTGAGATGTGGCTCAGATGCCACAAACGGCCTGATAAAATACACCAGAGAAGGTACGTTCGCTCTCGGTAAGAAAGTTCGTTGGGCGAGGCAGCTTCACATTTTGCTCGCAGCTCTTCAAGGGCCCTTGTCCAATTGTCAGCTGTAGGCCCACGATTGTCAAACACAACACCGAGTATCTTCAGCGAAGTGGCGTGCTGGAAGGGGAGAGACAGGTACTGCGCAGGATTCCCGAGGGGCATGAGCCTGGTCTTCTGGTAATTCAGGGCACTCCCAGACACCGCAGCATAGGACTCGTACACACGCAATGCTTCGAATGCAGAGTCAACATCACGTAGAAGAACCGTTACATCATCAGCGTAGGCAGTCAACTTCCACTCGCCTAATTGTGGGAGAGGGAAACCACGGATCCCCGAATTCGTGTCAATGTTCCAGAGGAATGGGTCAATTACTAGGGTAAACAAAGCAGGCGAAAGAGGGCACTCCTGACGCACTCCTCTTGAAACAGGGAATTCTCTCGAAAACATTTGCAAGATGTACAAGGAACTACGATGGTTGCGGTAAAGGTGTTTGATTGCATTGCAGGGAAGCCATATGTCTCAAGCACAGTGAACATGTAACAATGGGCCACACGGTCAAACGCCTTCTTCTGGTCAAGCGACAACAGGGACCCATCCGATATTCGCATGGACACGTAGGGCAGCATATCTCTCAAACCTGACAGTGTATCATACATTGTTCGCCCTGGTACAGTGCAGGTCTGGGAATGGTGCACCACAGAAGGAAGAACGCTCTGAATTCGACAGGACAAGATAGATGTGACAAGCTTATAGTCGCAGTTCAGAAGCGTTATTGGACGCCAGTTTTCGGGATTGGCCAAATCACCACAGTTCTTTGGGAGCAGCACTATGTTCCCGGAGCCGAACGATTGTGGCAACGGAGCACCATCCAGGCTATTGCGCACCACTTCGAAAAAGACCCACCGAAGAGAAGGCCAAAAAGTCTTATAAAATTCTGAGGGAAGGCCATAAGGGCCAGGACTTTTCCCTGGTACTGTTCTTCGCACAGCAGTATCCAACTCTCCGATACAAAGAGGCTGCGCCAGTGCCTCTCGATCCACCTGAGGGACGATTGGGAGTCCATCCAAAAAGGCATTATGTCCGTTTACAATCGGCGAATCAGCGTACAAGGCCCAGAAGAAATCTTCAAATCCGCCGAGAACCTCATCAGGGTCTTCAGTAATGCTGCCATCAGATCGACGGAAACTGGTCTGTGCTCGATCTGCCGGGAGGAATGTAGATATGTCACAACACCATGACCAACGAGGGCCTGCGCTTGCAAATGGTTTTGTCGCATTTTTCGAGAAGGTGACTGAAGGACGAGAAGGTAACGTTCCTGTAGACTTTCCAAGTATTCTCTCATTAGTGGCGTCAGCGGTGCCCCTCTTCTCACGATACGTATCTTTGCCGCCAGTCGTTTGAGGGCAGACGTCGGCTCACGTGCACGCTGACGACCCCACGACGAAAGTACGCCTCGCACCCAAACTTTAAAGGTTTCCCACTCCATTGCTGATGGCGTGCGAACCGAAAGGTAATCTTCAATTTTGGTCTTCACATCGGCCACAACTCCGTCATCTAGCAGCAACGAGGTATCAAGACGCCAACGAACGTTTCCGCCCACCAGAAACTGTTCGATATTGAGGGAAAGGATCACAGCATCATGATCACTCACGTGAACACCAAGCTCACGTGTGCTAGCTACTCTGCACCACAAAATATGTGCCTGGAGAAACGGCGGGACGTAGAAGCGATCTAGGCGGCTCGACGATTGGCCGCAAGACCACGTAGCTGCAAACATCGAACCGTGTAAATGTGTCCAGGCATCAACGAGGCAGCGTTGCTCCAATGATCGACGCAGCTCCCTGGCATTCCATGTTGGTCTGCCACGGCCCGGTCCACGAACATCGCGATCTGAGTCCACAAAACAGTTGAAGTCCCCACACAAGACGGCATCAGACGAAACAAAACTAGTGCGAAAATTATAGAAAAAGGAATTGGTCTCACTCACACGGGCAGGAGCATAAACGGCGAAAAATGTCAGTTTCCTGCACCCGACAAAGACATCAAAACGAAGCGCATGTGCGTCTGCATCATATCTCGCATAGCTGTGGGACAACAAGTTGCCATTGAGTATAACAACTCCTACACCGCACTGGTGCGCAGAGCCAAAGCTGAAGAATGCGCGGACATTGCATCGTTGAGTGAATGAGATGACATCCGCGTAACACGTGAAATGAGTTTCTTGTAAGAACAGCAGGTCACAGTTCAAGCTGCGCGCGAATTGTATAACAGGTGTCTGCTTGGCCGCTGATCTGAGCCCTTGCACGTTAAGAGTCATGACATGAAGAGCCATAAGTGAATGCAAAAGAGCACAAAATATCAGTCGCATGAATCGTCTTCAAGAGATACAGCATGAAGCCTAGGAGAACCAGTCTGCGGCTTCTTGTGATGTCGTTTCGGCTTCCCGTTGGATGCATCAGTCCCATCACCAGACGAGGTGAGGTTGGATTGGTGTTTCCTTACACAATTCCCAACAGGGGGCTCATCGCTGTCGGAACGTTGCAGCGAATACACTGAAGTCGAAGTTTCATTGGGGCAGGAGCTTGGAGGAGATGATCTTACATCTAGCCCCTTCATGTTGCCCTGGTCGGGAATAGCTGCTTCTACCACTACTTCTTCTATCATAGGGTAAGTTGGAGGGGGAGCACACGTCACTGGCCGATGCACAGGTCGAGCACATCGGATGCGGCCGCTCTGTCTTCCGGGATGGCGACGGCGTCCATTTCCATTTCAGCGTCACCAGTAGCCAGCAAAGCAGAGTCGCTTCCCGAAATACTGACTCCGCCATCAGCGGCGACGTCGTCCGCTTGATGTTCAGGAAGGGTCTCTTCGGGTGCACAGGCCATATTGCTAACCTCTGGCAGAGGAGGAAAGTCTGGTGCCTGCATTTGATGTGAATCATCTTCAGACGATGTGGTAGCCCTGGGCAAGTCTTGTTGTAGGCCACGCGCGGCCGAAGAATACGAACGTCGCATGATGCAGTCAGCCGTTGCGTAGTTGTGACCACAGCGACGGTACAGGGCGCGACAACCCGCCGTAGCGTGACCAAACACGGCACATCGTTCACAACGAGGGGGACCTTACAGTCGCTCCGGATATGGCCCTCAGAGCCGCATCTGCCACAAACTTTCTTGATGCCCTTGTAATCAATCATCGCCCGATCACTCCCCACGGATAGGAAGTTGGGCACTGGTTTTTTCATCTCAAACTTGACCAGGCGGATGCCGTTTCGGATATTCGGACGATATTTGGAGACCGGAAACGAAAACGCTCTGACTGATGTTCCAAACGGAGCAAGGACATGAACAGGAGCATCGTCGGGGACATACTCGGGGAGCCGCTTGACAGTTATGTATACTATCCTGGAAGTTGTAATAGGTTCCAACGGTACCTCAATATCGCCCATGACAACATCGCCGGCTTCGAGGAAGGAGTCACGTGCACGTGTATGTTTCGCAGACACTTGGAAGCTGAGGCATGGTCATCACCGACAAATCACAGACGGCATCGAGGACGCCGTCTACGGGAACCCCATCGGGGACAGTGATGCAGCAATAAGCTAGCGGTATCCCGCTTGTGGAGTGGGGACAGGTGGATGCACACCTGCCCCCGTGTTGGTTCCCGCGTCGCCGTTGCCGCCACGTGCTCCTGCCTCGCCTGGGATAATAGTTTCCCCGTTTGTTGCTGGTTGCTCATTGTCCATGTTGTAGAATGTAGAGCCCAAAACGTAGAGCGCTCAAAACCACTCTCGATTGACCACAAAAGAACGTAACCCTATGTTGGGCACCAAATGTGGGAATTGCTCTTGAAAGTAGCCTTCCCAACCGGGGTGTGGTCTAAGTAACCGGTACGTTCCCTATCGCCAACCAACAATGACTCCGGCACAGGTTTGGAATAACTCACATTGCACCCTTTATTCTTGCGGTGTCCGATCTTCTCCAAGTCTCAGGCACAAGTGACCTCTTCCTCCCCAGGGTCCCCTTCCGCGACAACTTCCACTGACCTACTTCGATGCGCCAAATCAGCCCACGCGGCCAAACTGGCCAGAGGAAAATCCCTATTTCCAGGGATCGCCTGGGGGGGGGGGGGTTGAGGTCACGGGACTATTCCCCACGCATCCCCCAAACTGGGTCACCACGAGGTTCGACTCGCGGCGACTGTCCTCTCGATGGGGTTCGATGACGTGCGATGATTCCCAGACGTCACGACTGCGACTCGCGGGTTGCGCAAGTCGGGTAAACGTACACAGTCAAAGGAACTAAATCTCGTGAGCCGCGAAGGAGTAATCAAGATCGCCTCCTCGCAGACTGACTCAAACTGACTCATTATTCGGTTCCTGCTCTAAAAAGACTGCATGTCAGTCCTGCCAAATAGCAATTCTGTCACAAACCTTGTTCGCCTCCGTCGAACTCCACGCTATTTCAGTCGTATTTGTCGCTCTAGTCCACGCTGGCGTTAGAGGCGCTCGCGCTGTCAAAAGTAAAGAGTCATGTTGGAAATGAACCAAATGAACGCCGGATCAACGTTGGCAACTGATGCTGATTCAAATTGGCTGATTTCACCCCCAGAAACGGGTTAAAGTAACAGCGACTACGACGCATATTGAACGTAACTGCAACGCAGTTTATACGTTAATACAACCAAAACGGATCTTGAAAAAGTGGAAGAATTAACAGGATACCGACAACGTTCAATTAACGCGCCATGAAGATGCAAATGGCCGGTTTCACGTCAGGTCAGGCAGGGAGCTCCCATCGACCTCCTGGATTTTCATTATTTTTTTTATATTCCGAAGCTCATCGTACATGATGATCGCAGCGGTAAAACGAATAATTTCTACCGAATAGTTTTCGTGCAAAAAAGTCGAAAAAATCCGGCCCTAAATTCGAGTGTTTCAGTTTTTCCGTGTTTGCACGCGAATATCTCCCCAGTTTAAAAAAAAAAGTTTGTAGTGGATTTTTTATGCTATAGTATGTATAAAGGCCAGTAGTCCGAGCGCAAACCTTGGCGCGCAGGTGCAACTTTCTGTGCTATAAAAAATTTATGTGCTATAAAGAATTTCGACGTGTGATTTCTCTTGCTGTGGACATCCCTCATAGCCATACTTGGTATCACGGTACTCAGCTTTTAATGCTCTTTCGTCTGATATATCCACCATGCGTATACCTCCTACAGGTACCTGCTGAAATACGAAAATGTTTAGGTATATTTGAAAAAAAAACAAGCATTTTGCGCTTCCGTTTCTCAAAAAGGCCCCTTTTGATTCCATTTATATTTTGCCAGGGCATTGCCCGATGTTAGACCATTCATGTAACGAAAAACATTATGCTTTAAAAGGCGTACACTGGCGATTACCGCGTTAAAACGCGGCCCCAGTCTGCGTGCGTCGTGCCGCTACTCTCAGAGTACTGTCACGGGTCACATTCACTGTCTACGGTACGAGCTATGAAAGTTTCTCCTCCTCCGCTTTCCGATTTCTTGTTTGCAACCCATGCGAAACCTGTATGCTACCCTGTAGATTAGAGTAAACTAGATACGTTTTGGAGATTGGTGACACCCGGATATGGGGTCTGCTGCTACATTTCTTTAGCTAACGACGTCTGCCTCGCTTTAGATAACAATAGTGAATGTGATGCTATGTTCCTGGACTTATCAAATGTCCTTGATGGGATCACACACACATCACTACCTATCACATTCACAACTGTTTGAATAACTATGAGCGCTCCACTTTCACCAATTAATACTTCAATTGATAAGGAATTTCTTAACGGATCGCTCACAAACGGTATATGTTAACAGCCACTACTCCTCATCTGTTCAAGGCACCTCTAGTGTTCCACAGGGTAGGTTTTAGGACCATTGTTGTTTTAAATATTCATTAGGCATCTCCCAGTAAGTTTCATCGCATGTCCGCCTGTTTACAGACGATTACGCAGTGTATCGTCCAGTTCATACCATAGCAGACCGTATGGCATTACAGGCGATAGAGCAAATAGGCAAATGGTGCGAAACCTGGCAGGTGTCACTGAACCGTACAAAATGTAAGCACATCGCTTTTTCTCGGAGACAAGGATTATCCCCTATCGCACTTCTTGTTAGCGGATCACCTCTTGAAAGCACCAGCAATTACAAATATCTAGGAGTGTACTTCTCATCTGACCTAACATGGACTCCCATCATTTCCCACATACTTTCTAACGCAAATCGTAGTCGCGGGTATGTCCGGCGATACATTGCTCACATATAAAGCGGCTTATTTCACCCTCATCCGCCCCAAGCTCGAATATGCCAGCGTCATGTGGGGCGTCCGCCAAGCTTGTTTCTCCAACAATGTCGAAGCTGTCCAGGATCGCGCCGCTCGATTTCTTTTCAAAGACTATTCACCTCACACAAGTGTGACATCACTCAAGAACCGAGCCGAGCTCATCAACCAGAAAACACGCCGCATGATTCAACTGTTATTATTATTCCACAAATTCTACCACTCCACCCGTGCTCCGCAGCAGTTACGTTCGCAGCCCCTGCTATCTCTCCCAACGCGTTGACCACCAGCATAAGGTACTACGAACTCGCTCACGTACTACATCAGTTGATGTATCGTTCTTTTAACAGACATCATCAGGTTGGAGTAACCTCGCACATCATATTCCATAACTTCTGGACCACAACCGGTTTGTTAACGCATTAATAGCTCCATTCACTTGACCGTTGTCGCTCCATGTGCACATCCGTAGATCGTTATCCTTTACCTTAGCATATTGACTGTTTCTACTACTATACTCATCTCGTTTAACTTTATCATTGCTGTTATTGTTTTTCTTTTTTTCTCTTGGTTACTGTTGATGATGTTGCTTGCAATGCAGTGCATACTCCCTCTCTCATGTAATTGCCTACAATTCCCTTTCATGGAATAATAAATAATAATAATAAAGGATTCTTGGGTACTCATTAGATGTCAAAGGTTCCTGACTGATCTAATTTCATGACTGTGCACGTACGTACACGCGCTCGATAAAACAAGCGAAACATAAATAATTCAACCTTGACATTTTCTTTACTCCAGGTGAACAACCAAAACAATTTTGGAAAGTTCTGTCCCGCCTCAATCTCCCTTGATTAGTCTAACCGACCCCAACGGGGATATCATCCCCGACAATCTTTGCGCCAACGAGTTTGCTTCTTCTTTTCATCTGTCTTCAACACCGGCGACGGTTGCTCACAAACTACATTACCAGGGATCCCTTCTTTTTCCATGAACCCTTCTTCTCCTATGAACCCCATCGATGTCAGCACCCACGGAATTTGTAAGGCAATTGAGTCACACAAGCTGTCCTCAAGTGCTGGTCCTGACTCAATTAACTCGAAGTTCCTGTACAACACGAGAGTAATTTCAAGCGAATTGCTATGTTTTATATTTAGACAGTCAGTCCAGGAATCCGTGTTGCCGCAGGACTGGAAGGCAGCGTTTGTCGTCCCCATTCTCAAATCTGGCAACAGTCAGTACGTTATTAACTATCACCCCATTTCGATCACTTGTATCGCATGCAAAATTCTCGAACACATAATCTCCTCGAACTTAGTGAAGTTCCTTGAGGAAAAAGAGTTTTTCTACCCGCTGCAGCACGGTTTTCGCAAATACTTTTCCTGTGAAACGCATTTAGCTTGTTTCGTTCATAACGACCTTCCTTCAGGTATATCATCCACTGTCAGACTATTTGCTGATGATTGCGCTGTATCCTTACAAAGCGACCTTGCCCTAATTCAATGTAGGTGCGACGAGTGGCAAATGCCCCTGAATATATCTCAGTGCTGCATCGTGTCATTTTCTCGCCGACGTGCCTCCTGTCTCCCTCCTTTCCGCTACGCAGTGAACGATATAGCATTAACCCGACCAGAGCCCTATACAAATCTCTTGGCGTTCACCTCTCTTCTAACTTAACTTGAAACGAAAACATCAATCCCATCATGTCCAATGCTTCGCTCCTTGGGTTTGTCAGACTCACTCCAATATTGGCCCCTGATCATCTCAAAGTTCTCACTTTCCCCACTCTGGTACGAAGCAAGCTCGAATACGCATCCGCAATATGGGACCCTCCTCAAAACTATATCTGTGGAGCCATTAAAGCCATTCAAAATCGCGCTGCCCGCTTCATTGTCAACGACTACTCTTTCACAACCTGCGTTTCCGCGTTAAATTGAAGTCTCAACCTCGAGCCACTCGAACATCGTCGTCGCTTTGCAAGGTAAACCCTCTTCCATATATTATTTTACCTTGCCTCCTCAATACTCACCCAACACCCGCTCAAGTGTATTTTTCCCTCGCTTCGATCACACTAACAAGGTCACTCGGTTCCACTGTATTACTAACGCATTCTCTAAATCATTTTTTGCACCACTACCGTTGAGTGAAACAACCTCCCATCATCAACCGCAACTATTAACGACCATGCAGTTTTCCGTAGGTCCCTTTCTTGCTTTCTTCACCCGCAATATCAGTAATGCAGAAACCGACACTGAAGATTTTTGCGTAGGTTTAATTTGTACACGCTTGCGCGTGGAGGACCACGCTTCTTCAGGACCTGAAGAAGCGTGGTCCTCCACGCGAAAGCTGGTATTAATTAAACTTAAACAAAAATCTTCAGCGTCGGTTTCTGCATTTTCGTTGATGTGATCTACAGGACATCGACTACAGGACTACATCGTATACGCTTCCGCATTACCAGTGTTAGTTTTTTTTTTTTTTTTTTTGCCGCTTGTTTACCCGTTGGATTTTGCTGAGTTTTCGCTTTGTTTACTTGCTTCTCTTGTTTTTATCTTGTTCTTTCAAGACATTGTCCTTGCTTTGATTTATTATTTCTTTGTGTCTATACCTTGTCAATGTACCATGCAATGCTGTTCCAATGTACTGACGTCCTCACCCCCATGTAATGTCATCCGGACCCTTTGGGTTTTTTTAAATGAAATTCCCTAGACTGGACTAGGTTCTGCAAAATGACGGGCTTAAGTTAGCGTAATGTTTGGTGCAACGCATAGTTGACGCCCTCCCTCCGCTTAACGTGGTGTGAGGGAGCGCAAGAGATAAGCCACGCTTGCGGGAGCGGCGTCTTAAGCCGAGATTGGTGCAACCGGCGGCGAGTGGTCGTACAGTTTCTTTGTCAGCACTCCGATATAGAAATTTCCAAGAGTATAAAAGTTATTAAGAATTATAGTAAAACTAACTTGATGTTCATGTTTGAATACCTTTATTGGTTGCTTCTCGTTCCGCACACCTCATCACCATCCAATGCATGTATGTGTGTGCTCTCGTTCCGAAGAAAATAAGCGATCATTGTTTAAAACCAAGGTATCGAATCTTACAGATAAATCAACACCCTCGAGATGATACATTCATATCTTAGTTTTCCCTGTTACAGCGGAGCTGTGCGAAGAATGGTAAAAAAACACAGCCGTCAGATTTTCACTGTGCACGGGAAAATTGGACACGTACCTCAAAGTTGGATCGGTTCTAAGAAATATCGCAAAGGAGGCTTTTTTCCCCTGTTTCACTTCCTAATCTGCTAAACAATAACGAAAAACCACTTAAAGATTTCGTTAACTATCATCCGAAGCAGAAGTCTTACATGACGTTGACAAACATAAATGAGACCCTGGAGGCACACCATCATTGGGCAAATATCGGTTCAACATTGCAGCCAATATTAGTTACACTGGTCAAATATTGACCGTATAACTTGGTCTGATATTGCTCCGATGTAACTACCAATATTGGTCCAATGTAGCAAGTTTGTGGTGGGTCAATGAAAAATCGCTGTGCGATTACGATAGTCGGTAATGCGAAATTTGGGCGCAGCTGTTGCGGTTGAGTTATACACGGCTGTTTTTATTTTCCACACATAGTACTTTCTTCAGGTAGCACTCCTATCCAAGTTCTTGAGCGTGTTTTTCTTTTTTTGTGTGTGTTTGTGTGTGTGTGTGTGTGTGCTTAGATAGGCGGAAGTTGCAGATCGAGAGTGGCTCATTCGGCTGCTCTCGTAGCGCCCTCCTTCTTCACTTACCTCCATGCCCATTCTTCACTCTCGCCGTCCACTCCCCCGCTGCTTTCCTCCTTACGCTTTCCCGTACTTTCATCCTTCGCTTCGTTCCTTGTTGGCTCTGCCGTTTACAACGCCGATGCCGCAAACCCAGGCACGGGCTCCCAAGAGCTGCGCTCAAAAAGATGTATGACTTGTAGCTGGTACTGCTATACCAGTCTAGTTTTAATGTGCAGCACGACAACGGAACGCGCCACTGTACAAAGCACTATTTCTCTTTCGTTCATTTAGTTATATTTATCGCGTAGATTCTCCAACTTTGCCAACGGTGGCACGTGGAAGTGAGGTTGTAAGATCCCACTTGCTCTAGGATACCCGGTAGTCCCACAGAGCTACCCATCACAGAAAACATATGCGAGCACCCCTCAGCAGCTTTTTCTAACGCCAACTGTAGCATGGGACAAGTGTCTGCAGCGGTAACAGCCAGAATCATTCGCAGAGTTACCAAATTAACCCAACCCGCACCAGGAGTAAAGGAAGCGTAGCGCTGCTGTAACGGTGGGGGTCATACGCCTCAACAACTTACAATGCATATGTAATTCCTTCAAGGCGCCTGTCGTAGAGCACTGCACGGGACCCGGCCCGTACACGAAGTGACGGCGCGACCTGGCTGCCCAAAAACTCGGCCCATCCCGACGCCATGGAGGCTCACCCGACCCGAACCCGGCCCAGCTGCCGAATGCCCGCCGAGACCCTGAACGTAGTTGCAATGTGGCAGATACTGTACACAGCAAACAGCGTAAACCACACAAACTCGGAACTCGAAGCACAGCTTTTGAAGCTGTCTCTACTTGTAGTAACACATGGGCGTTGAGTCTAGCGCGCCTGTCCACGATGCACGCCGGGGCGACGACAAGATCCACAACATGGAGAAGGCAAGAATAACTGGACGCCTATGTTGTAGTGTTTTAGCAGAAAGATAGAGGGAGCAACCAGGTACACGGTTGCTTTGTTTTCAAAACGTATGTCGAGGATTAAATACTGCGAAAGAATGGCTCACAAAAGCTCAGCCCGACTGTGTTCCGAGAACTCTCGGACTGAACATGGGCTCCTCTTGGCGAGCTGTGTGTTGTGCTTTGTGCGTTGCTGGTTCCCGTACTTCCAATACGCATGGCATTCCTGCTTCTTAAAAACAGTGACTGGTTAC
Source organism: Ornithodoros turicata (assembly GCF_037126465.1). Lineage (NCBI taxonomy): Eukaryota > Metazoa > Arthropoda > Arachnida > Ixodida > Argasidae > Ornithodoros > Ornithodoros turicata. Next base: position 4,597,113 of record NC_088202.1, on the reverse strand, counting down.
TGGACATGTGACGGTGTTGAGCCATGAGGCATAGGTGCTGCTTAGTGCATCGTGAGAACAACAACGACAGCACAACGTGTGTGTCGTTTTTCAGGTTCGCGGAGACCAAACCTAAAACAGTTGCGAATTGCCAGTATTCATGGTCTCAGGTAAAAGCTCGGTGCAGTACCAATACCTTTTTAAGATATAACGAAGTGTTTATTATGTGTCGACCTCGTTCTCGTCACAGATTTGGCCTACACAGCATAAACATTTGTCAGGCGGGTCTCTCTGAGTTACAGCAGCGACACCTGCATAACAAATGTGACACGCTACACAGTTCGTATTAACCAAAGTTATTAAACCGAATTCCAACTGGTCAAATCTTACCTGAAAATCTCGCTTTGCGCCTCAACCAAGTGCCGATTGTTGTTGTGTAGTCTTGCACAATTCTGACGTCGGGAACAACAGTGACGTCACCGAGAAGCCGAAACCGGATATGGGATAACCGTAGGATTTAATTCATTAGCTCTAAAACGGGGAAGCGTTTACCCTTTCTATTTTACGGGGGTGATCACTGATCTCGATTGTAAAAGGCTGGATCGCGGATAGGGAGCGCGAGCGTGAAGAAACCGGCCGCCATCTTACTGTACCTACAACAGTCGCCGCAGCGATCATGGCAACTTCTTGCAATTACGGTCGTACCAACCGTACTGTCAAGGTTACAGGGCCTAAATTTATACAGGTGAGTCACTCTTTATCGAGGAATAAATAGGCGTCCATTCTGTATATTTAGTTGACCATTTGCCCAAAACGAGCACAGGATGCAGGTAGTTTGATCGCTTTTCCGACGTTCAATCGAACACACTTGCATTTTACCCGGCGGCAAATACAGTTTGAGTGCATAATATGCTTGAAAGAACACGTTACACTACACAGGTAGCGTTGTCATCAATATATGTGCGAGCACTCGAGCGCTTTTTTGCATGCATTGCTAGCATGGTACACGGTGTTCTCTGCGGAAGCAAGTGCCACATTCATTTCTTTGAATTACCTTCACGCACAAGTTCGGTATTACATCATAATGAGACCACGATTGTCACCTTTTTTCATGTATTGGTATTGTTTTGTGCCTTGGTTTGATTTGTGACAAAGAATCCTACGTAACGGTGGTGTGGCGCGACTTGAATAACGCCTTTGTGTCTGAGCTGTATCGTCAGCTTGTTACGACAGTAATAATTTGTAGCGTGTCGTGCTATTTGAAGCAGTTTTTAAGGCAAAAGTGGTCTCTCAATACAGGTTTCGTCATGAGGGCTACCCAGTGAATAATCTGTGCAGTGTGATACGGCTGGGTGTACAGGTAAGTATCACGTTCCTCATCCACTGGTTTCTACTTTACAGGAAGGAACAACCTCAGTGCACGCACTGTGGTTAGCCTCTCTCAGTTTTGCATATTTTCTTACATGTTCACATCAGAAACACACCTTACACTTTAGGTTCCTTCACCCAGCAATATAATAATTAGAGATTATAATTCTTTTTAGAAGAGTTCCCCATATTCTTTTCAGAATAGGTTGTAATCTTTTTAATTTTTAGAAGATACAGGGATTGTAAACCATGTTTTAAACTGATGTTTTAACATTTGTCCAATGCATTTATTAAACAACATATTCATTTTTAACTGGTTGCACCCAAACCAATGTCCTGGTGTATTATTTCCTTTGTTGTCGATGCACCATAAAAATTGGAATAATCATCATCAATGCAGGTTACTTCACAGCTGCGTCGACATACTCAAGAAATGGGTGCAGAACCAGCGTAATGCCCACAAACTTTGGCTACCACAGCACCTCCAGAAAGTAAAGGCATATGTGTCACATGGGATTTTTAAAGGCATTCACAGTGTATAATACCTTGTATGAACTGTTGATCTAAGCAGCCTCTACAGTACACTCTCAGAAATTAAAACTTGTCAGGGAACTGTGATAATTGTTTCAGTTAATCGGCATGCACATATACGCTATAAGAAGAAAATTATTTATTGAGAATGCACTTCTCTGGCTACTCATGTTGTTTACATCTACTGTTGATCACATTCATTTATCACATATTATATTCTTATATATTATTATTATATTATCACATATTCGATCACATTAAATTTAAAATTTAGCATATATGAGAAAATATCAGGACGGAAGTTGCTATTCATTGCTCATTCGAACCTAAAATTGAGTGCTACAAATTTAGAGAGCGTACCTGACCATTGTCATTCCTAAAATATATAATGCCATTGTAGCAATGTCACAAAACAATAAATGTAGTCTTTTGCGTCCTCCCTGCACGTTCATTGTATGCTGAACGCATAAGTGCAAGAAATAAATCTTGAACTTGAATAAACTTGATGTTGTATAAACTTGACATAAAATGTTGAATAATATAATGAATGATATAAAATATTGAATAAACTTGAGCTTGTATATTATCTCTACACATCATCAGTGGCCTTCATTACAAAAGCATATCGTGTTAGGCTTTTTTTGTTTGCGTTTCACAGACTGGGTACATGAGGGCCAAAATGACAAAATCACAACTGTTTCAAGCTCCAAATAGTCCTGTTGCAATTTGAAGACCATACGTGGAGCTGCATTTTTTTGAACATGCTCCACATGACAAGCATGACAAAGTCAGCACTGGATAGCAGGACCCCGTCCCCAAGCAGCTTTTCTCACGCTGCAGTTGCATTCAACAAAAGCATGAGTGCTGGAGAAGGACATTCAGTTTGGCACAACCGCGCCTGCAAATAATCAGAACAAATAAAGGAAGAAGCAAACAAACATAGAAGGGCTGTACTTCAAAAAGAGATAAGTCCTGTGTCTCAAGGAGGTGTTACCACTTTCTAAGTAACTTAATTGATTAAGCTTACATCACTACCTGGTTAACTGTCCTAACGAGTGTGATCTAATTGCGTGAAGTAATTATTTGGGCTGCTTCGGTGTATCCATATTTGCGAGGCAAAGCACCGCTGTCGTTTACTAAAAGACTCTTTCTAAGGCGATGCTTGATATACAGGGTGTATGCTATAAAAGGTCAGTGACATTTTCGCGCGTGACACTATATCTATTTGAGAGACGGACTTGTGCTGCCATACAGTGAATCACTTATGCCAGAGAAACCTACGAAAAAATTGTGGTTACCATTCACTGCGTAATAAAATAAACACGGCCACGGAAACTTTCGTCTTCATGTGTTTCCTATGCGCAATACTGATGGATGGAGGTGAAAGTTTGCATGGTCATATTTATTTTGTTACACAGTGCTAGATAACCACAATCGTTTCGTAGGTTCCTCTAGCATAAATTATTCACTTTGAGGCAGAGGAAGTCTTTTCATGATAGAGGTATAGCATCAAGAGGTATCACTTCTTGCACGAAAATGTGACTGACCTTTTATAGCATACACCCTGTAAATCATACTAAACGCATATACACGGCTAAAACAACGGCTGTGATTCTACAGAACGATCTCTTTCTGCCATGAGAGTATATCTTTTCCCGGACCGTTCTTTATGGAACAATTTTTGTCCAGAACACAGTACGGGATATTATATACATGGTTGTTGTTAACCTCAAGTCGTTTCTTATTGAAATATTGGCTGGGAAACGTGCTGTAGTACAATCCCCAGCGCTGGACTGCAGTGACGGTCTAGTTCCGGAATGCAAAACATAACGTAATTAAGAATCGAACGGCAGGACACCTGTGAAACACTGTTAGGATACATCAGTATACTGGCACCTTACAAAATTGTGTGATGACAAACAACGATCAACGCTAGCAGCGCAATAAATACTCACAATCTCTGTTGCCTCCCATTGTTTTCTATGGGCACACACAGCACTTTAGGGCCCACCAACATGGCGGCCCGAAGGCACGCCTCTCCCCCACGAGCCCCTCTCCCATGCGCGATCCAGCCTTTATACATAGAGAGCAGTGGGGGTGATATACGTGTAGAGGAGAATTCAGTACAGTCGCGATCAGAATACCCTCCGGAGGTCCGGACTTTCGCTTTAAAATAACACACTTCACACGGGAGCTCTCTTCACTATAATACACGTGGGCTCTGCCGCAGCCACCCAAGGCTTCCTCGGAAGGACCGTGCGGTCGAAGGTCGTCTTATAGTTTCGGAATTTGCAGGCATTAAAGCGTCTCTTCCAGAATCGCGTGTTGAACTACAACGCCTCCAGTGGACGCCAGTTTGCGCTTTGCAGTGTTTCCATGTCCTTGCGACCGACTAAAAAAAAAAGCACACAGAGTATGGCCTGCTGGAAGCCACTGAGGGGCGAAGTACCTCAAAATCATACTTAAAGTAAAGTACCAAGGACCTGGCATCATTAGTACATCAAGTACAGTACAAAGTACCCAATTCCAACTGTACTTCAAGTAAAGTACAATGTACTAGGCCAAGTGCTTCAAGTACTCATCAAGTACATTGCCAATTTAATTGGTATCACTTTGCATTTCACTGTTTAGTATCTGTGTCTTGCATTTTTGGCACAATCATTCTTGACAAATGCTCTGAAGCCATAAAGTCCTAGGTTAAGTGCTAACCCGTAAATATGAACTTAATAAGATGGCATAATTTGCAGTTACATGTAGAGAGGTAATCAGCCAGCTGTGCAGTGATTATGCAAAATAGTATTATACCCTCACTGATCCAAGATCACTCGCCTAGTGTGCTAGTTCCGGTACTAATCTTCTGATATAACAGGCTAGGAAATTTCAAGGGGAAAAAGTGTACAAGCCAACAGAGATTATATATTTCTGGGCATTCGTAGCTGCTTTTTGAAATACAACATGTTTAAAAAGAATATGAAGAAAGATGAATCACAATCTAATCCTTCATTTTTATATGGATGTCAAATGTTCATCATGTAATGCAATCACACATTGATATAAAATGATAATTAATTGCCAATGAAGGAAATAATATAAAAAGGTATAGAACGCTGCATTGGGAGAACTGAAATGACAACTGATCAAGTGATTGTGCTGCCAGTTGCAGTGTGACAATATCAGCGTTTCTTTGCATTCCATTCGTTTTACATGATCATAGAAGCGATTATACTTTTTCAACACTTCAAACCTCTCAACAATAGAATTGCTTCATCAATATGCTAGTTAAAAGCACAAAAATTATTTTTGGTAAAATGTCAGACTGGGACTGTTGGTACTGCACCCCACTAAAAGCGCTAAAGTGATCACAATAAGACGAAAACACACAGCGCTATCAATGTGTTTTGTTTTCTTGTTGTCATTTTAGCGCTTTTAGTAGGGTGCATTTTTATAATCTTTTGTGATGTTTTCTTGAGTCCAAGTTTGGGTACTTGAGTACTTGATGGGAAAACACTCGGAAAAAAGTATTTTAAGTACGGTACAAAGCACACGATTTAAAATATACTTAAAGTAAAGGGCAAGTACACAGAAATGTACTTAAAGTAGTTGAGTACTTGGTACTTCAAGTACTACCCATCACTGCTCGAAGCCATTTCTTAAGCGTACCTTCCAAAAGCATTGGGAGGTAAAGTACCTGTTCGCGGATATAAACAACGCCCCGGAATGTATGGTGTGCCAAAAAACTGTTGCTGTTCTGAAAGAGTACAATCCCCTGACGTTATTATGAAGTGCTTCACAAAGAAACAATACTCGAAATATACTGGAAAGGTCCGTGAAAAAGAGGTGATGCCACTCAAAATGGCAGTCACAAGAAAAAATGACATTTTTCGAAGGTTAACAGGACAAAATGATGCCGCCTTTGAAGCAAGCTTCGCCTGCCGCAGTTGATTGTAAAAGCGTCAAAACCCTTCACAGAATGTCCTTTTATCAAGAACTGGCTAGCCAGATGCAATTGTGTGCCCATCCGAAAAAAAAGAAAAATGCGCGTCTTTTCTTTGAGACCACAGTTCAAGCAAACTTTTCAGCGTAGTCAGTCACACGTATGTGATAACCTGGACAAAAAAGATCATCCTCTGTGTGTGGGATCATCCCTGTGTGTGGGACTGTGCAATGCTGCCAGCGCAACGAGTTTCCGTTTCGGGTGAGGCGAGAGGCAACAGCCGGGCGAGTTAAGAGCTGGTGTACTTGACCTTGTTCGTCTTTCATCGCGTCGGCAAGTCAAGGCCTTGTTGAGGGCATAACAGGGTGCTCGAGGTACAGGTTTTCGGGGTCTCTGACGAGAAGTGTAGAATCGTTTCGGTTGCTCTTCGTGGAGAAGCAGCAGTAGTCCGAAATTTTGTGTTAGTGGGAGAAGCTTCCAGACATTCTCTTTTTTTTTTAAATTCGGAATGCAACGCCTCGCTGTTGGAATGGGTAAATTCGTGCAAATTCGCGAGGAAATACAATACGCGAAGAACATGATTTTGCCGCCGTGGATATAGACAGAGTTTATTCTTGGAAAGTTGTTAAAAAAAATCTTTAGACGACCTATTTTTCAACGTTTTATTTTTCGATATTGTTTTGCGCGTCATTCCATAATTCGACTGTAGACTTTCTTTTGCGAAGACTGCAGACTATGGACATGCTCCACGTAGTATCTGTGGAATGACAGATGTGTTTCTTCTTATTTTTCGAAGGAACGGTGCTTGCAAAACTGTGAGAGACACAATATCAAGTATGAATTTGATAGGATATATTTAATTGCATGAGAAACACACACACACATAAATGGGGGTGATGATGTAGTGGGTCATTATCCGCCGTTCTGGCGGTACACTGCCCATTGCGCCTTGTGGAAGGCATCAGAAAGGTGATGATGGAAAGGTGGCCTATTAGAGTTCGTCCATTTTGTCCAGGGCTGGAGAAGAACTCAGTAACAGCTGGTAGGCCTTGCATCAGCAGTGAGGGGTCCGACTATGGGTTCGAGAATTTTGGCTAAGTCGAACCCGTGTTGATCGACGCGTTGGAGAGCAGTTTCCATGAGGGCGCGCCTCGCGATCGTACTGTCCGCAGACAAGGAGGGCGTGGTGAAGGTCAGCGCGCACACCACACGTGGAACAGGTGCTGGACGCGCCGACACCGAGGACGTGTTTGAAAGCCGGTGTAAAAGCCACATCAAGTCTCATGCGGTGGAACGCGGCATTCGACGGGGCAGAGTAAGGGACAATGTGGGGTCAGCGGAGTAAAGCAGAGAGTGGGTGGTGATGTCACGTTGCCTTTGAGACTGCATCTTGGGGCCAGTGAGGCTTTTCGGTGTTTTCGGCACGTGCTGATATCACCTCTGTCGCTCAGGCTTGCACTGAGCACACCGGAAGTTGTCGTGGGCCCCTACTTGAGAATGCTCCTTTTCCTGCACGCACCTCATTGGCTATTCGAAACATCTCTACTAAAGCACGCGGCAACGGTCAACGTTTCTTCACTTGTGGCAGCAGCCAATGCGTGCATCTCTTACTGTAACATTGTCTGCACATTCGAAGTCAGTTGTTTTTCTACTGTGTAAGTTTCTTGCATATATCGGGTGCTGTAGCATTGCTGCATTTCACGTCTGTTCGATACTACTGTCTTACAATGATCGGAGAGCTGTGCAGGCTTAGCGAAGAGAGAACCGCGCTCTGAGTGGAAAGATTTCCGAGACTTTCTTCAAAATTGAGGTCGGAAAGCGTAACCGGAATTTAATGCTACAATTGCATTTTTTAACAAAACATTTGAAGAGATGGTTCATAAGCTCGACAGAATTGCTACCGAGAACGTTGAGTTCAAAGCCAAAAACAAAACATTAAGTGATACTTGCGACACCCTCAAGGAACACATGAAAGAGAACATGCAAAAGATAACGCAACTTGAACAGTACAGTCTACGTGCAAATCTTGAAATTAAGGGTGTTCCTGTAAAAGCTAACGAAGATCCAGTGAACATCATAGGGTTATTTGGTAGGGTTAATTTCCGAACCTGTGTCAAACGAATACACTGTTGCATGTCATCGAGTTCCTATAGCCAAAAATAAGGATGGGAGCCATATTGTGGTTCAGTTTGCTCGCACAGATAAACATGACGCATTTCTAGAAAAGGAGACAAAAACACGCATAACAACCTCAGATCTTGGTTACTCTAAAATAGTGGTTCTCAACCGGTGTTCGGTGGAACCCACGGGTTCCGCGAGCCTTGTCCAGTGGTTCCTCGAGGTGCCGTGAGTCAAAGCATGCGCGACGACTATGCCACAATATCCCAACTTTTAAAATCCGAAACTTCAAAATCCACAACGACAAAATCCCAATTTATAATTTGTAAACCTATATCTGCAATATCTGATAATGACCGTGTTTGAAAATAGGGTATTACTGAGCAATGTATCAGCTTTGCGTGTTCTCGATGTCGGTCGAACTAACGCGCTGAAACAACACCAAACGAGGAGACGTTGGTTAACTTGCGGTAACCTGAACTTCTCCTATTGGTTAATCCAAGCTTGGGGAGATTTTGTCGCGCTTGCGGGGCGGTGCCGGCATCACACTGTAGCGATTTGGAATCTCGAACATCTGCATTTGAAACCTATTTTGTGTGATTTCGAATACCACCCCGTTCATTCTCTTGTGTCGCATATCTTGTCGTTGTCATTTGCATACAGATCGCCGGACTAAGGTGATGCTGCAGACGTTCGTTGTAAAGAGTACAGTTAGCTGCTATACTTATCATTGGCTGGCTCCGCCGGACAACACCAGTGGGGCTCTAGTGCGTTTTCTCTTGTGTTCCGAAAACGTGGCATGCACCTGGAAAGTCGGAGGTAGTTCAGAGAAAGTTTGGAGCTACTCCTTTGCCTACGTGAACTTAAGCTTTACAAGTATGATTTGTAACCTGGAAATGCGTTATTGGCGGCGAAGTTCTGTAAAATCGCCCAACCAATCCGGCAAAGATGAAGCCGACATATTGCGACGAAACATTATAAATGCTTCAATAAGTTGTATTTAAAGATAAATATTTGGGTGCTTGTACTACATCTAGATGTGACGTTTAGTGTCACCTGGCGATGAAACTCCCCAATCGTGATCGTCAAATAAAGTTGTTGTGTTGTCTTTAGTGCAGAAACTGAATTGCTTTGTCAGTGTCTGGCAACTGGCGTGTGTCACGATTGTGTGTCTCAGATTCTGGTTATTTTCGGATTGCGTAACGAGATTCCTATCCCGGACACGTGATTGAAATGTACGAAAAGCAAGCGTCATTTACAGTTGAGTAAATGTTATCGAAATAACTCTCTCTGAAACGCGTTATTAGAGAGTTTTAGCAAACCACGTTCTCCAACACGGTATGTTACCGTCGGCGCGGCCACGCAACTGCGCATGCTCAAAAGACGCCGACCGCACGGTATCTCTCCGGAGCTAAGCTCGCTAGCCGCCATTACCGGACACACTTGCGGTTGGAAAATCTCATAATGGCTCCGTCGTGTGGTACTATGACACCCGCCCGAACGGGTTCTACGATCACAGATTACATTTATTTTCTCCGTGAGGAGCTCAGAGAGGACATCTAGGGCGCGTTATTGGCGTTCTCGGGTGAGCGCAGCTCGTCACTGTTGCCAGAGCAACGGCGCGCCCGTGTGACTCTCATCGTCACGTGCAAGTAAAGCGGCGTTGCTGTTCCATGAAACTTACCAAGCGGCAGTAAAAAATTCTTCTTTTGAACTCTTTTGTTTGTTGGAGACGCAGGAGCTGACAAGCGTCTAGCAATGTGCGTCACAGCAGAGCGGCAGATCTTGCAGACGACACTTCAGGACCTCTGATTGGCTAACTTATATTTATGAGCCGATTGTAGAACCACCTTCATGTCAGTGCATAAACGGCAACTTTATTCGATAAAATGAAGAAGGCCATTCAATGAAAGTACCGACATTTCTGTTATTGGAAAGATTTTTCATTTTTTTGAAGCTGCAAAGAGGCATCTGGTACGGAGGGTACCGGCACAGCAGCGTTGCGGAAATGGAAAAAGAAGAGGACGCAAATGACGGTTCGTTAGAATCACGTTGCTGGCCACTGGAGGGTGTTGTCATCCCGCTAGCGGCGCGGTGACGATGACGAGCTGCGATACAAAGCGACGCGGTGACTGTATGGCCAACAACGCGCCCCTAGACTATCCGGTGCATTTGACATAGATTGCGGCAGCAGTAAGCATTGTTTCAAGCGAGCAAGAACGAAAGAGCAACTTAACCGCAACTGTCTTTTCTCTCGCTAGACAAGTTTCGAAGAATACAATTTAGGTCCACTCATTTGTGAACGTTCACGGTCACGAAAAAAGCATATCACTTTTTTGAAAACCCTTTCAATCGTGAAAATGTGGACAGCAGTAGAACTATAGTAGAACTATGGAGCTTCCTCTTCTGAATGGGTATCTTCTTCTTCTTCGTCTAGAAAGATATCTTACAGCGAGCGCGTCTCCGGTTCCCTCCGGTTTGCTAAAAGTGTCCATGCTGGCGTTCTCTCCGGACACGATCGGTTCGATGTCACCGTATTTCTTAACGATCGGGAGCTGCCTGATCCGGTCTGCTAAAACTCCCTATTGTTGTGTGCTTTGATGACACGTTGCACTGAAAGGTGTAATTCACGTAATTTTATCGCACCACACATTATCTCTGGGACTATTTGAACGGAACAAGAGGGAAGCAAACTGCGTGCGTCTGGGAGTCATTTGAGAAAACAAACGTTCCTTATGATGGTTTTTAATTATAGCGATGAAGTGGAAGGGGCTGTTATCTATGCACTGTCTTCGTTCTTTCTGCAAAGAATACAACGCGGAAATAAAATCAGCATAAAATACTTCATTTCAGTTTTAAACTGTCCAAACATTCAGGCTTGTCGGTAATGAGCGTCCAGTGAAAGTCACCAGTCAATGACCATTGATTACATATCTGTACCGCATGAAGTCCGTTTGAAGGGCAACATGTAATTATCGGAAGTGCGAAGTACGCATGTAAGCCTGCACTTTGTATGCTGTCCTGTAGAAGCATCAGACCGCGTAAAATAATGTTGTTCTCCAGAAACGTTGTTGTTGAACGTGAGGCAACAAGTTCCAACCATTAATTATCGCTGCGTTTGCCTCCAGCATATGCCTCGAGGATACGAACGTTCCCTCTTCTTTTGTTTTGATGTGTGTACTATCTAAGTATTATTTTTGATAATTGTAGAAATCAATATTTATTTATTTACCTTAAGAGCCCGAAGGGGCATTACATAAGGGGGGTACAACTGATGCATCCAAAATGAACAGCAACAATAGAACAATCTTACATAGATAACAAAGATATTATAACAGTTAATTAGATAATGAAATCAGACAAAGCAGCCTTAAACAGTGCTGCATCTTTAATTGTGACTATGGAAGATGGTAATGTGTCCCATTCTGAGATGGCCAATGGGATGGGTGATTTAATAAATGTAGTGGTTCGAGCCCTTGGGCGGGTAATGTAACATGCATGATGAATACGCGCAAGTCGATGAGGCGGAGGAAGCAAACTCAAGTCAATTTCGAAACATGGAGAATAATAAAGATTATGTAAGAGACACAGCCGGGATATTTTACAGGTATGTCGTTGAGTAAAGACAAACGTATTGGAACAATTTTTCAGCAGAATAGAGAATATTATAGTGTAGTAAACGCAATCGTCCTTTTATGACTGTATTGGACGCACTCTATGTGCTACATTAAAGAGCCGAACACATCGGCTCCGACACTTTGTGACATTTCTTTTCTCGCTGTCCACTAACGATTATGACAAAAATTTCCCGCGAATCGCTGCGTAGCTTTTCTGCATATTGACGAAATATAGAGCAAGAGCAGGGGCGGACGTTGGGAGTACAATAATAATAATACTAATGTTTATTTTATTAAGGTTTTGTCAGAAAGTACAGACGAAAAGCTACGATACCCTAGATTGACGAGTCCTCACCCCGTCAAAAACTTCACATACAGCAAAAATAACTTTCTAAGTTGTAATGCCGTCACTATGAAATATCAAAATGAAAATAATTAAAAATCTCTCCATACTTCAATCAGTCATAAACAAGAGCAAACACTAAGATATATTAAGTAGAACTCTATGTTAAACGTTTTCTTAAGAAATGCGTTTTGTAACACGTTTCACAGATTTCACGTGTTCTGTTAGATATACGTACAACAGCACGGATACGTAGTTAAACGTTTTCCCAGTATAAGTTTAAAGGTTTTCGTTCGCATAAATGTACAGCGGCACGTATACATATATAAACGTTTTCTTAGGAGACGTTTAATCGTTTCCTTTCCTCCTCTAAACACTACAGGTTAGTTTCCTTGAAAGACAGTGCAGGATATCGTAAAAGTGGCATGTTACTTTGTCACGCTCATTTGTGACCGTCTTATGTTTAATAAAGAACAGTCACAGCACAGGGCGCATTTTATTCCCTTTCTTGATGGTTAAAAGAGCGCTGCCACGACCCCGTTCGCAGCATACACGCTCCCCGTGCACTCATGGCATTGGGATCGCTGACACCCCAAAAACGGAGCTTGATTCATCGACATCGTCCGGCAGAATTACAATTCTGGGTGTTATCCTTTTCTCCATCCCAATTTGTTCATAACGGGAGGTGTACGGCTCTATGCGGGAATTCGCGTCAGCGCATCATGCCACAAAAGTCGTGCTCATCCCTTTTTTCCAACTCTTGCGCAAGAATGATATCATTCGGGACGGTGATTGGTTCTTAACGCGTAATTGGCAAATGTTCTGGTTTTAGAGTGCAATAGTGGGAACCAGTAGGAAAGAGCTGGTTACATGCTTCAGGATAAAGTAGTCGCTCAATGTGATGATCTCCCGCGTTGGTCTTTTCACCAAAATAGTACTCGCGTAAACAAGGTAAATACGGAATGTTTAGTATAAACTACCCAAAAGATTCAAACGTCATCACCGACATTACGAGCTCGACATGTTTAATACTATAGTGAAACACGTCGGTTCATAATGAAATGTATGACGAAAATGAACACTGGGGGGGGGGGGCTTAGAAGACAATTATGAACTGAGGTAATAAGCTATTTATAAGACAGTGAGAAACTGGCGTAGTTGGTAATTAGTGATGGGAACCATGGACGCGCCAGGCATGGCGGGGACAACTTCTGTCTCCGTCCCAGTAATGCCTGGCGCGTCCATGTTTCCCATTAATAAAGATAAGAAGTTGCATAAATAGCTATCCGTTTCGTATTAACAAACGATTCACCTTGACATAACGTTCAACCGCTACATTTTAACAAAACGCTTAGACGTTTCACATTAACGACACGTTTAAACGTTTCGCATTCACAAAACGTTTCAACGTTTCATCAGGAAACTTTTTCAAGACTATACGTGAATGTAAACGGCGTATAAAACGTTTAAACGGAAAGGTTTTAAACGAAAGTCGGAAAAACGTGTTAGACCCCGAGCCCTAATATTAAGACAAACAATCAACTAATTATTTGTATCACAGTAGTATAAAACAAATTAAGCAGGAGGAAATACAACGACATACATTCTTACATACAATTGAATAGTTTTCTTACAAATAATGAAATATAGAAATGCACATGGATCTCAGTCAACGTGCACTGACCTTATTGACTGGTGTGAAAGTGATTCAATAGTGACGTTATTTTGTAAATGTGGATTAATGAGAAGTGGTAGTTTTTGTGATAGCACCTCTGAACAATTGTTAGTTCTTGTACGCGCAATATTGTAAAGTTTGTTCCTACGTAAAGAGTACGTGACCGACCTGGCTGTGAGTTGAGCTAACCCGAGGAAAATGTTGTTGTTCTGTTTAATTGACGTACTGTAAGTACCTGCCAAACGGTAACTATACAAGTTAGTTATTTTTATTATATTAAATTTACGAAAAAAATTATAGGACGGCTACGACTCGTGACCCGCGGTATTCAGCGTCAGCTGCGCGCGTGGAGGAATGAGGCCGGATGAAGACAAATATTGTAGACAAATTTATTTAAGCGTGATGAGTACTGATTTGTGGTCGCTGAAATGGTTGGCGAACCGTTTCATCATCACTCCGTCGCTTATTCCTGGCTTACACGACGGGATCTTGTCGATGGGCATGGCTAGCACCAGCTTGATTTGCGCAAAGCTCTGACTTCTGCCGTGCAAGACGTTTCCATTGCTTATCTGTCTCTCGGCGCTTCGCCTGCGCGGCGACGCTTGTTCGGATATTTTCACAGACTTAGGTCGACCCATCCTAGTGGTGGCAAGAGCCCCGCACACAGGGTTTTAACGAGTGTGAACGGGGTCTCGCGTTTTCGGGCGCTTATCGTGTACGCTTTCGGCTACATACTAAAAATCCGTTGATACCACAGATAGCGGTTGTACACAGATGCGGTTTTCCTCCTTACCCCCCCCCCCCCCCCACATGTCGCCGTCGACGCGATCTCGTGCACTGTACGGCTGACGCTGTGCACCTGACGTGCTTTAGTTTTTATTCCACCTTCCATCGATAGCATGCAGTTGTCAACTGGCGGGATTCTCCTGCTTACTCGCAGAGCTGAGCGCACATGCGATAAGAGTTTTGTGCGGACATGCGAATGCCGACGATGCCGACCCGATCGCAGGAGAGTATCCTCTATACAGCTGACACTGAAAAATAAACTACGTGGAGTGGAAGAAGGGGACACATGCAAAGTGACGAACCACTTTCGTCTCGCAAATCAGCAGTCTCCTGAGCTTTGTTTGTGCTGTAATGCCGCATACTAGGCAGTGTTGCACTGCTCGCGACACGGTTGTCTGAAACCTCCAGCCTGTGGAGGAGAGGTCCCCTATCGGCGGTGTCGCGCTCGAACTACTACGAAGGGTAGGCCGCGCGCAGTCGCCACAGTCTGTCGGGAGAAGTAACCATCGGTTACCCGGGTGTCGTCTGATAGCAAGAGTGTGAGAAAGAGGGATAGTGGCCTCCCCTAGGAAGCTCTGTTGGTATAGCTCCTTCAGTGACGTGTATGCCAAAGGGAATCTGGCCATCAATGGGACCTGCCTATACCTGAGGCTCCACCCACTTTTTGAGGTATCAAGCCAATCACAGGTCGAAATACAGTTGTCTATTATTACACCCACCCAGTACTTATACCTCAACCTTATTTACTGGGTGCCACCATTTTGGAGAAACTCGATTGATTCTGATTGAAACGGATATCACTGGCGACAGACCAAAACGACGGATTTTGCGCCCACTTTTATCAACGCCATCTGCACGGAGAGAGGCATGTTGGGAAGGCTCAGAATTGCAGAAATGGGTGCTGGCAGAAGTGATTGGCTAGGAGAGCGGTACAACCGCTTCTTCGTAAAAGACGACTGCCGGTATGAAGTTTTAAATCACGTAATGTAAGTAGATAGAATCAAAAATGAGCAAAGATGTGTGTATAAATAAAATGCAATTATATAATGCAAAATCCTTCGTATCAGAGTCGTCCGGCTTGCTATTTTGTTGGTATCACGGTCTTAACTAGGCCTAACATTAGCGACGAAACATCCCATTTTCGCGTAAATAATGATTGCGGAGCGAAAGTTGATGCTGATTTTGCAGATCCGTACATGAGAATATTCACCCATTCTCGCGTGAGTAGGAGCGGGAGGGCGCCACCGTCATCACAAAACCGGAAGGGCCCCACCTGACTTCCGCTCTAGCCCGTCAGCCTTGTTTTACTGCTTGAGTGGTTGTTTCTTGCGTGCGGTTTCGAACGGTTATGCAGCGATTTTCGTTCTTGGGGACGTGCTACGTTGTTCCTGGCTGCAGTATGCGGTAAGGTACCAACCTGCTGTCAGAAATAAGAATGTTTGCCTTTCCGCGAGACCCGCAACGGAGAGCAGTCTGGACTCTATCAATCAGAAGAGATCACTGGAAGCCGAACAACAGCAGCAAAATATGCTCCACTCATTTCATTCAAGGTACGTGTTCTTGCTTGGATCTACAAAAGCGGACAGGCAGATTTCCAAACGTATCGTCTTCGGCTTTGCATGTGAGGGTTAGCTTCACATTTGTGACTCCCCTGTGTCATAGTCGGCTGATTGGCTGAAAAGTCCGAATGAAGCACTGTGGGCGCATTGATATGTATTGCACGAATAAAGTGAACGTGAAATAATATAAATTTTCATGTGCGTAAATGATAAAACCTTACGTTCAGAAACGAAGTCTCGCGCCTTGTTTTCGCAACCGCTGCCCCACAGAGTGCAGATAGTACAACTGTTTCTCGACCTCCTGGTGAATTAGCCCAGGTACTAAACTCACCTTTTTTTCTGCATAGGGAAGCCATCTGATGACCCTGACGAACCCAGACTATGTTCCGTCCCTCTTCTTCTTCAAGAAACAACAGGACCCTGAGCAGAAGCTGCAAAGGTACAGCCGCCTTCAGCAGCGGCATAAGAGGGCGAGAACCGAAACTGCTGCAGAAAGCGATGTCCCTGCTGAAGCCATGGATGAGTTCAACGAAGACACAGTGTCAACACAGAACTGTGCTTTTAACAACCAACCAAACAGAGCACACAGGCACAGACCCCATGATGTCCATCAGAAGAGATCGACAGAATTCTCAAAGAGAACTGAAGTCTCAAAGAACAGGTGGCATCCCTGTCCAGTGAACTACAGACAACAAAAGACCTCATGGAAGGTTACCAAGCCAACAGTAAGGTCCTGAAAGTAGCACTTGATGAGCGCACAACTGCGAAACAAGTACTGAAAAATGATCACAGTCCCTGTTGAAAAAACCAGTAAGATTTCAACTGGAAATGTTACTGGTCAGACCGGAAATGCCACTGGTCACACTGGAAATGCCACTGGTCACACTGGAAAAGACTGGATATCGGACTGGCAATACTGAAACCAGTTGATACTGGTCACTGGATACACTGGATCTTCACTGGATACACTGGAAACCAGTGTACACTGGTCACTGGCAGTGCTTGGATTTTCACTGGATACACTGGAAACAGTGTACACTGGTCACTGGCAGTACTGGAGTTTCACTGGATACTGACTGTACTGGATTTTAACGGGGTACACTGGAAGCCAGTCTACCGCACTGGAGTTTCACTGGGACAAGTGAAACTGGCGCTAGATATACTATAATCCACTGATTACAGATCATAGTCCCACTGGAGTAGTGTCCTATAGAGATCAGAGATGTTAGTTTTACTCATAACCTTCAAAAAGTAATTAAGTCGCGTCACTTCTTTATAATGCATAACGCTAAATCGTTACTTTTGTACAGTATGCAGGTTACTGGGTATTAGTCATACATTGTTCTTCAAGTTGTTAACAGAGTTACTTTAGCCGTCAAGAATATAATGGCATTATACATTACACGCTGTACGCACACTTGGGTCTCGAAAACAAAATGAATTACGCGCTGCCTCATTTTTTGCAACGCATTACCGGTAATGCGCTACTTCAACATGATATTACATGGTTATTCAATTATGCGCTAGTTGCAATCAATCCAAGTAAGTCGCCTGATATGGAAGCTCTGTGGGATTTCTGAATCTTTGACGTCGAGACGTCAGCGTTGATAAACGAATCCCAGATGAATCTGGGATTCGTCAGTTTATCAACGCCAGCTCATTTCTTTCGCTCCGATTTTATGTCGGCACAGTTCACATAGAATGCGGCCCAGGATGCATATTCCCCACGGCGTCCAGTCGTGACGTTGCCCACTTCTGTGAAGTCGACAACATCGAGCTCTTTCACCATCATCACCACCGTCGCTCAATTAAAAAAAACAAAAAAAAAAACCGAAAACACTTGCTGGATTATCGAAACTCAAGGCATTCGTGATATTTCGTTATTCAACGGAATTTGTCGCTTTATAACATAAAAAACCAGCAGTGTTGAAAATTCCAGTCATTAAAGTCACCAAATCGTCGCTTGTTTCGGTTTCAAACCGCTGCGTCTAGCAACCATGAAGAAAGAGCACAAAGAAAGACACGACGATCTACCGGACAAGAGACTGGTGACAACAGAGGCAGACTGAGTGGAAGAAACAGTGTATTCTTTGTAGTCTTGTGAACTTTTTTATTTCTTACTGCATGTCCGCTCCGCCGGAGCTGGACCCTCGTTACAAAGAGGCCCGCCAGGGGTGCCAAACCATCCATCATCCAGCAGCGTTCAGCGGGCTGCTGGCTTCCTCGTGGTTTCTTGTGTTCACTCATGTCTATGTTATCGTTGAGGTTATTCGGCAAGATATACTGCATTTCGTGCGTGACGTTTTTGTTGTGTTCGCTATCGTCTGACGACGCAAAAGCTGTTGTGCCAGTGCCGTGACTACATGCCGTACAACTTGCCGGACCCAGCCCGGACTAGGACCATGCCGGTAATGTATTATTTATTCGTTTCGTGTTACTTATTCACGTTAAACTAACACTAAGACGTTGTATTCTCGTCTTTTGTGTTTTTGCGTGCGCTACCACATATCTTCAATGCAGCGGGTGTATCTTCGCAGGTATGGGTGCAGGATTCAGTTCCTCCTGCGCTTTGTCTGCATAAATGTGATAGATATTTGTGCAAAGAATATTGTGTTTCTCGTTGTGTATGTATGAACAGGAATTCGAAAGTAATCTTTCCGTTTCATTACGTTTATGTCGATTACGGTTGTTGCGTCGTTTCACCGTCAGTGCACAAATGGTGTTGCATTGTAGGATCAACAGATCTGGATGTGTATCATGGGTGGGCAGTTGCAAGCAATCAAAAAAGAAGAGCCTGGTAGTGTCCGGCTATGTTTTGAACTATCCATGTTCTAAAGCATTGAGGCTTTGTTGAGTGTGTCTTTGCAGTCTGTTCCAGTCTCAGAATAGTTATTTTCCACCGTATGTGTTGGTTTATCGACAATTTTTATCGCGCTGGCCTTTGGCTGCTGAGAGCCATCAATCACTAAAATAATTTTGCTCATTTAGCAAGTGCTAAAGAAGGTCAGAATGAATGAATGACCTTTTATGCTGGAAATTACTTATGTTGACAAATATAAGTCATCACTTGGACAGGTAACAGATGTTTGTTGATTGTTGCTGCACTGACAACAGATAAAACTGTTCCGTTTTGAAATATAGATCATGCTATTACTGCGAACAACCCAGAATCATTTTGAATGTTTTCTTAATTGATGAGTGCACAGAGTGATTTAGTAGCTAGCTCAACTTTTGAGAAACTCCTCACTGACCCTATTTCCTTTCAGAAATTGGTGTCTCATGTCAAGCACACACACAAGAAAAGGCGATGCAGCATTTGCAGCACATCCTTCACGGTATATGTGAAAGCATACTTCGGCAATTAAGGTGAGCAACTATTCAATGTCTGTAACGTTTTAATTATGAGTGTTAATATGAGTTCCCATAAGAACAATAATTGCATATTACGTGGTGAAATTGTCAAACACACGCTAGGAATGCATCAGAAGGACACCACGGACGCTTCAGAGTCAGGATGTACCCATATCTGATGAAAATCTTGCACCACAGAGGCTGCTCGATGGATGATGGATTACAACCCTGAGAAGCAGGGAAGTTCAAGGGAACAACAGGTGCACGACACTATCATTGCTGGACAAAATTGGTGAGTACAATATACATTCATTGCGGGAAATATGTATCCCTTATGGTTACAGCAGTGCATTTATTGTTAGATAAAAGTCATTATTAGGGACTTAATGAGGCCAAGGGCAGCCACCTCATCTCTGTATTTTTCGTGCCCTTATTTACACTTGGATGTTTGCCTTGCAGAGGTTGAACAGAAAGATGCCGCACAGGGAACGAGCATGTCACTCAAACTGTTTGACCGGAAAACCTGGAGCAAGAGGAAACTTCCGCACAAGACTACAAAAAAAAGTAGACGTAGAAGTCCATGTATACGGTGTGTTCTCTTTTTTGTTCTTTAGTGCGGTTTGATTATTAGTACTGTATGTTTGTTAGATAATCATTTCTTAAACAACATGTTTCTTCTTTGTAGGGAGAGCACCTTTGGTGGAAGAGGCTTGTCGGCCGACACTGTTATTTGGTACTTAAATATATTTTATCTATTTATATTACTACACAACAAAATCAGCCAATTTCAGGTATGCAAAGGAAGGACAAGTGCACACCACGCATTCCATCACTTATATTGTGCCCTGGTTCATTTCAAAACCTGCACCGGTTGTCATGCCTCCCTACATGCCATCACACACATTGCGTTCTGTTGTTGACAGTAAGGTTTTATGAATCTTGTTTGCTCATCATGTTGTAGAGGCAGTGAAACCTCCCTAGTACCGACGTTCGTGGGACCAACGCTTTAGTTCGCAAGACAGAGGTGTCCGCATGTGAGAGATACAAGACATTAGGGCCGTTGCTTTACGCCAGGAATTGTACATATAAATAATAGCCTGAAGTGTTGAAAATATCTCGAAGAAGTTTTGAAGAAATCTCGTAAATAAACATGTGCTCTAAATTCATGCGAAATCGAGTGGAAAAACTTCCAGTACGTTAAATGCTCAATTCGGGGAGAAATTGGGCTCAGCTACTCAAAAACTAGCTCTACTGGTTCGGTACAAATGGTTATGTAATTGCTGCCAAACAAGTTAGTGTGCATTCCTACAGATATCTCAGTGAGGGCAATTTGACGGGCAAAATCGGATTTCACCGTAAAAAGGACACCTTCAATTGGCGGAAGAATCCGGTTAAACCCTGAAACTAATAATTATGCACCTTATGCAAAAAGTTCAAACTAGCCTTGTTAGAGAGAGGCGATAAAGTACCCAAAATGTGACTGCCTTCTCCATGAGGGATATACCATGGTCTGTCGATACCAAGTCACCATGTTAACAGTAATTGTTTTGCTGTAGCTGCTCCTGTGTGCCAAATCACTTGCCATATGTATTTTTCTGTCATGTGCCATTTATAATTGCTGAACAAACTGGCATGTATCAGTCTCACTGATTGCATTTCGCATTGTACTGTGGATTCCAAAAATTAATTTTGAACCTGCGATATCATGAGTGCCCGTGTAAGCTGCCTGTGCCTGCTTCCTGCCTTCACCAACAGAGGGGCACGGATCACTGCAACGTATCATGTCAATATTTCTCGGTCCACATTCAGTTTCTGAGGGTCGAAAAGACTAGGTGCACTTGTGGAGCCTTCATTTACCCTGTTTGGCCGGACTCCAGCATTCGCAGCCAAAACGTCTGGGTGGCGGGCAACAGACATGTACAATACAATATGGGATACAAACAAAACGCAATCATTGTTTGTATCTTGGCTGAAGTACATGGTGTACTGTATTCCAATTGGCAAATTGTATGCATTGCAATAGCTCGTGTTACATCAGCCTCTGAGTCTACGGGCACTTCATGCAACATATTCAAAAGCAACGAAGGATTGTGTGTCCAATATTTTCTTTCGTTGATACTCACTATGTGTACAAATTCCAGATTCACCTTGGGGTTGACAGTTTTGTTCCTGAGAACTTCATGTGCGTACAGCGGGGCAGAATCAACAAGTTAGTCAACAATTTGATGCAGCCTTTCTGGACACAAGATGGAACGGCGACTAGGTTGCTATTCAGGGCAAACCGTAGCAGAGAGCAGGCATTCATGCGCTCGTCACAGGCAACACCAGAGAAATTGGACTCCATTACATAAGTAAGATCATGCTGCAGTTATTTTATATCATTCAACGAACGGTCAGGTTCTAGCCACAGTCAATTTGCAATTCTGCTTGAAATATTATCGCATATACTGAACATCTCCCACATTTTCGTTTCAGATGGCATGCCACATTGAGGGCCTACATTGAGGGCCACCAGACTAACCTTGTAAAAGAAGCAAAGCTAGAACTAGTCAGGTGAATCTTTGGAGATTTGGTTTTGGAGATGTTGCCCAGCAAGGCAAAAACAGAAAAGTGACACAATAAAGAAAATAAATCTGGGAATAGTGAATGAGTTCTTATGTATTTCTCGGTCTACACCACGATGCATGCAGATTAGGGCCAGACAAAACTGTTTGTGCCTCTCAGGATACGACACTGCGTGCAGAGCAGGATTTGCAAAAGCCGATGGGCCTGCACCCATGTGACCACACTGGACTCTCCAGTAAGACCAGTGTCCACACTGGACATTCCAGTAAGACCAGTGCCCACACTGGACCGTCCAGTAAGGCCAGTAATACTGGAATTTCCAGTAAGACCAGTGTCCAGACTGGGTTAATAATCCGGTATAACACTGGTTACTGGTTTCCAGTCTGTCCAGTATACTGGTTTTTTCAACAGGGGTGTGAAGTTTCACACTGGCATTCTTTCAAAAGATATGTTCTATGCCATATTGAACTTTATCTTGTCATTTTGGTGCCCCAACATTGGAACGCACCTTGAACCACAAGAACAGTTTCTCATTGTTCTGATGCGTTGGCGTCTTGGTCTGCTGACAGATGATTTGGCATGTCGTTTTGGTGTGTCTTCGTCATGTGTCAGTGCAATCTTTCATGCATGGCTCAACGAGCTTGCGTAAAACCTGGAGAGGCTGATTGTATGGCCATCGAGACAAGCTATCAGGCGCAACTTGCCAAATGCGTACAGGGATCCAATGTTTGACAACGTTAGATATGTGGATATGCGGTTGACTGCTCTGAAATTTTTATTCAGAAGCCTGCATGCCTAAAAGCAAGGACCCAAACCTACTCACAGTATAAACACCACAATACTGTGAAATTTCTGGTGGCAATTTCACCAACAGGAGCAATAACCTTTATCTCTAAAGCTTGGGGAGGGAGAGCATCAGACAAGCAACTAACAGCTGCGTCAAAGCTTCTTGAGAAAATAGAAGAAGGCGATGTGGTGCTTGCAGACCGTGGCTTTCTGTGCCATGAGATGTTTGCAGCGAAGGGTGCAAGTGTTCTAATGTCATCGTTCACGAAAGGAAAAAATCAGCTGTCTGGAGGAGAAGTGACGTTGTCGAGGAAGATGTCAAGTGTGCGAATACATGTGGAACGGTCGATAAAGCGAATCAAAACATTTCGTATTTTTCAAATGGTTCTGCCAATTTTGTTCATCAAAAGGCCACGGGACAGTGATGTGAGCACCATTCATAAAGTGCTTATTGTTTGTGCCGCACTCTGCAACCTGCAAAATCCCCTCATCTCCCAGGCGTAAACTTTGTTTAAACTCTCCTCACGTGAGTGCAACTTGAGGTGAATTGGGGTTTAATTTAAGTCTTCCATGAACATTTGACGCATGAAGTCAGATGTGACAGTCAGTGCATGGGTAGACATTTAATAGCTTCAAGCATGTGAAACTCTCAATAAACATATTTAGCTCGTTTAATATCTGCATTAGTTTAACTGCACACAGGATCGTTTTTTTAATGTGTTCCATATTTTTTGAAAGCTATGAGAGCAGCAACGATGCCTTTTGTGCTGGTAGGCTGCGTTGCTGGACGGACGTCCTGTTGGACACCATTTGCAAGAGCCGCACAAGATATTAGCTAAAATTTGTAAATCAATTGATGGTATTTGACAAGGACAATAGGTTTGAATAATGACTGGCCTAAGTTCTGCTGTCACACATTTCCCCCAAAACACCTAATTAATCTATTTTAGCCAATTAGTCGTCCAGTAGTTACAAACACTGTCTCACTGGACATCTGTGCAGCTGTATAACACACCTGCACAAATGGCATCAGTAGAAAAGTACTTCATCTTGATAATGAGCTGTTTAATAGAAAACAAAATGCGCACAGGTGCCAAGAATACCTGAGAGGAGATCTGGGACATGTCACTCTCATCAATTTATTATAGCATCATTATGGCTCGCGGGTTTTTTCTTTAAAAATTGGAAACGATTAAAACAAAGAAAACCTGTAGGTAACGCTCTGAGGGTATGATACTGATACGGTACACCAACACACACTACGCAAGAAGACACAGACGAGAAGTATGCACAAATGGTACGACACACATAAAAAATGTAATTCACTCAATTTCACTTGCAGTTGGTTCACTTGTCAAGTGTACTTCCAGGTTGATAGCGAGAGGATAGAGAGGTAGCAAGCGAGCTAGTGGTATAGATCCATAACTTAAAACACGAGACTAGGGGACATCTTGAGACCTTGTCTGTGTTGTCGTTTTTTTTTTTTTTCAATGTGCATGTCAGTGGCTGTGTAAATTAGAAAGTATACAAACATAAGACCAGTCACCCCCCATCTCTGTCTGAACCTTGTGCATAGTATGCATGACCCCTTTTGCGATGATTGTTCTTGTCAAGAAATGCAACGTTTTGGTTTGTGCGATGCTAAGCGCACATCACCTTCCATGGCATTGTTTGCTGGCCTGATGGACTTGTTCTTCAGTGATTCTGGGCACTTAATTTCGAGCACTGAACTGCCACAGCAGAGGCAAGACACAATGCCATCTGGTGAGGCACCTACATATGGCTGCTGAGGCAGTACAAAAAGACCACACTGTTTCACCTCAAAGCCTTTGTGCTTTGGTGCTTCTTGGGAGATGAAAGCAGCCCTAGCTCTACGTTCTTGTTCATGTCCCCAGGTGAACGCCGATACTTTAGGAGGCTTTTTGTACCCCATTATTTCGGACACAATTCCTTCTTCTCCTGTGCGACATGACATAACCCGCCTCATAACGGATGATGTAATTCTACCAGCCCTTTGCTTCTCCCATGTCGATGTTACTGACTGCCTGCGTGTCTGCTTTTCAATTTCACTGCAGGCATCTTCACTCATTGTTATTGTCCTTGCAGCTGCTTCATCACAGCCAGAATAGAGACAGTTTCTATGCAGTTTTTTTTCCCTGCAGTTTCTACCTGGCATGCATCTGTGCGACCATGTAGGGCTTCATCACTTGTTCTGAGGCTGTGTCAGTGTCCTCGCTGTCTGTGAGGCATCCAAAAATGAGCGAACAGGGGACAATTTTTTGAAAGAATAATACTAGGTAAATGAGCTGAGTAACAGGTCGATGGTTATAATGATTGGAGATTATATTGCGCACAAGCGAAGGCTACCTAGGTTGAGTAACAAATTTGTGGAGGGGCATATTTTGGTAAGGAAAACATTCCACACAGTAAATTCAAAAACACACTTTCTGGGTAAAAAAAGGTGTTTTTAAGCAAATACACCTTTTTTAATTCCACAACGTTAACCAAAGCCCACAAAAAGGGTGCTAAAAAAGGTGCATGAGAAAATACACTCTTTATTACACCAAGTGCTCTATCAAAAAGGGTGTTTTTATGTGTTTACACCTGTCTTTACACCCTTCAAGTAACACTGGTGTCGAAAAAGGTGTTTACGTTATATACACCCTTTCTACACTGGCGTTGAAAATGGTATTTTCATTTGTGAGAGAAAAAATACATTGGCTTGACAGCTCTGCTCATTAGGTAATCACATTATAGACGATAGCTTGAGTTGAAAACGCAATATTTGACAGGGAGGGATGTCAGGAAGCTCGTTGATATCTTTGACTCGTTTCAGGCGTACGTGTTAATTGCAAAGACACATTTTCGTCACCGTTACAGACGAGTTTTGCTGCACTAAGCTTAGCGAACGTACTCCAACGAACTGTACTTCAGTATATGATCAATCTGATACGCCAATTTAGGCTACCGAGGGTACCCGAGCTCATTACTGGCATCGTCTGAAGATGGCAGCATCGTAACGCCGCTCAGTTCACAAACACGGACGGCGTTGCGATGCTGCGATCTTCACCTCTTCCCTTACGCATGCCCAACTGTTTTGCTTTCATTTTATTTGAATTGTTCTTTTTTTTTCCTTGCTCACTCACAGTGTTGCTAGGACGATGCGGGTTGCCAGTGACGCGCTGCGCTCCAGTTTAGGTTCTGCGGTTGAACCACGGCTGGAACTGTGCCGTCTCTAAGGTGGTTGTTGCCATACAAGCAAAAACGTCGGACTGCATGGCTCGGCATGCTGCCGTGGGAGCTTACACCCTTTCGAAAGGGTGTAAGAGTGTTAAAACACCCTCCTAAAAGGGTGTTTAAAGGGTGCAAAACAAGGCATTTTCAAGGAAAACTACGCTTTCAAAGGGTGTTTTACATAGAATACACCCTCTAAAAAGAGTGTTCCAGACCATACGGTGTAAAAAGTGGTGTGAGTTATACACTAAATAATTTTACACCTTAAGGGTGTAAAAGAACATGTGCATGGCGCACACCTTTTAAGGTGTACAGAACACCCTCAAGAAATCAAGGGTGTAATTGTATGGAAGGGTGTAATGTAACCCGCAAACCATAGAAGAGGCAGCTGGAACTTATTACAGCTTCACTGCGAAAATATAGTGTTTCTAGTTTTTACCGAAGGCACATGCTTAATACTTTGGAGTGTCATTGTGGCTATCTTGGCATCACTCTTCGATCACAGCCATGCAAATATTCTTTAAAAAGCCAAGAATATACTTTTCTCACACTGAAAGTGTAATACTTTCTAGGTATACTACTCAGCTGTACCCTGTGTGAAGCACAAATAGGACATTGCAGACACATGTTGCACAGCACACACATGTTATAGGTGATTGATGTAGCTATATGCGGGCATCATACATATCAGACACAATCACAGGAACTGAATAGTTATGCTTTTATTAGGTTGACATTATGCCATGCAGCATACATACCCTACATTACGTAGGCATGAAGGTATTCAAACGTATCACTTAATACAGGTTTATCACATAGTAGTAATTTTATATTTTCCAGTCATTAACCTTGAGGGGTTAGATGACAGTGTACCAAATGTTGAGTTCGTTGCTTATGCGCCAAGAAAACCTAAACATCACCAAATGTTGAGTAACCGTGCACTTGGTCTTTATATCACAACTTGTATCACAAGCATAAGTTCTGAGTACCACAAGCACTCCAACACTGCACAGGAACAGGAATACATTTAGCCTGTGTAATGGAGCGTGTCCCACCTCCAAATACACCCTCTGTTGCACCCTCATCACACCCTCCTGACAATGTCTCATAAAAGGGTGTAATTCACCTATAGTTACACCCTCGAAAATTTTCAAGCCAAGGTTCTAGGGTGTAAAATAGGTGTAATACATGAGAATACACCAATTTTACACCTTTAAAGGTGTGAAAATATTTAGAGTGTAGGTCAAGTCATTTACACCCATAAGGGTGTTTTCCAGTTCACAGTGCAATACCTTAGCTAAGCATAGGAACTGCCTGAAATGTTCTTCGCTGCACATCGCAGCTTCGTCTGGTGCAGTCGACGCTGGGCGCTTCTGCTTCTTCCCCACAACTGGCTTGAAAAACTGTATTTCTACAACTGGAACTCCCTGCATGCATACATGGAAACATCAGAACAGGGGGAACACAGAAAATAGAAGTGTAACAAGCTGATGAACTGAACAAAGTGTGAAACCATTTCGTTTCGGAATAACAACGAGTTCCACTGGTGACGAACCTGGCAGTGTGAGGTAACGCACTTTCAGTGGCATGGTCTATCGGTCGGTGATGGATCGTTCAATCCGTATTTGACGTCTGCCTCAATTCGAAAAAGCAAGGCCGCCACGTGGCTACAGCATTCGCCAAGGCTGGAAAACAACAACGACAGTAATTATTTCCTGTGTCGCCGATACGCATGATTTAGCTGCTCCTGCAATGCAAGAATGTAAAAATCCTAGATTGCTAACTTAACCTTCCATACAGGTGCAATGGGCGTTGATAACACTTCCATCGCTATGAATTAGGCTCCATGGATAATACATTTTCGATACTGTTTGGCTGGCTTCAACTGTGGCAGATACAAGCACCACACACAGACTGTTGCATGATGCCTTGAATGCGCACATGTGACGTACTTTTCCACTTACGAAGAAGTTGTACCCTTCTGTCATCTTGTAGCACTTGAACTATTCCTTTGTATAGTAACATATCCCCTCTACAAGGTACACGAAAATATCCCCCACGTCAACGGTGGCCACAATGTTGGATTTTCACAGAACGCGTAGCGGCGCACGTCCATGTCGAGTGGGTCAGGGAATTGCTCGCCTTCGAAGCACAATTTCTCTCCGTACCGCTTCTGGGCCAAGGCGTCGAACTTTTTCCAGTAGTCACTGGACATTTCACACGATGTCACAAACTTTTTTCGCAAGCAGTCCGTATTCACCAACTTACTTAAACTATTGGTTTAGTGACGTCGGGTTTAAATCAATCACGTGAGACTTTCGTTCGCCAATCCTGGATCACCACCCCATGCTCTACCACCTGCTGCTGTGAAGCCTATGGCGGCGCACATAGCGAGCTTCCTGCACAGCGCATGCGCATTTCACTAGAGTCTGCCAGAAGCGATGGTAGCCGGTAGGCCTAATCCCCGGTTCACGAAGAATTTTTCATCAAATCTTGGGTAAGTTTCGATTAATATAGTTACTAGAAGCGCCCAGGAGACAGATTTGATCACAATGGGACGAATATTTGCCACAAATGTTCCATTTCGGTCATCCACCCAAGCTACTTAAACTGGTGGTTTAAGCCCCATGCATTTGAATGGGACGTATTTTAAACTAGGGGAGGGGCTAGTTTAACATCGGTCTAAGTATACGTTGCAACTACTGTGGACGAGTGTGTTGAAAAAACTATCGTAGATTGGTTGCGGTAGGTGATGTTGCACTAATTCGATGTTAACTGGTAAGAATTAAGCAGACTCGTTTTAAATGCACGGTTAGTAAACAAAAACGGCGTAACGCTTGACCGGGGGTACGAAATGCGGCTGTTGTTTTTAGAAGGCGCTATTGCGAACTTTTGCATGACAAACGTAAAAAGCACCGTCAAAGTGTGGTCAAAGAGAGTGACATCGACATGTGCCACCGGACAAAATCCATATACCAATCCAAGGGACCGAGAGAGCGTGCGGATGGCCGAACGTCAATGTGCATCTTCAAAAACAAAGCATAAGTAGTGCTGGCGCTTATTATGAGCGTCATCTCCTGTGATACACACTGTAAGCGCCCCCGTCATTGTACAGTAAGAGCGATAACATACTAGATGGTTGTTGCGAGCCCCGATGGAGAAATTGAGGGGCATTATCCACTGGCATGCTTATCAACCATCCCAGTATCTATCATCTCTTCGCAGCGTGTCTAATCTCCAGAGACATCTAACAGTGCAATAGGACTGATCATAAAGTGCATTAGCGTCTTGCGGCTGTTGTGTGGGTACTATCAAGGCATGGAGATATTGCATGTTGTTGCACTACACTGAACACGAAATCTGAGCAGATTTTACGTTCCCCGATTATGAAAATACCGGAGCAAAAGCTAAGGAGGTCCCCATTTCCCCTGGATTCACATGCAAGCATAGGTGAAACTGAAATGTGTGTTTTACTTATTTCAACATGCCACAGCAGAACAGACCAATGAAAATCTGTTATTCAGGTATCGTGTTGCCACTGCTACATTAGAAAACATTCAAAGGGACAGCTGCTTACTTCTATATTGATTTATCAATTGGTAACAGTAGATGTGTTTTTGTAGGGCTGCTTCTGCAAAAGACACTACACAGCAATGTGCTAAAGGAGGCTGCAAATCTTTTGGAAGCATCATTACTATTGCAGGTACATAACCATGACCAATCACTGACAGCTTTTCTGCATTGTATAAGCACATATATTCTGGAGATCCTCTCTTTAAAATTTCTGCTATGGACTCATTCATCACAACAACTTTGTATTCGTGAGTTTTTTGTTTATATTCAGACAATAAAGGCTATTACGTAGTTCCACAAGGATGACTTTTTTCATAGAAGCGTGCACTCTGGACATCCTGCTCAATTAGTTGTCAAGGTCACATGAGAACATAAGTGAGCAATGGTGCACAAGGAAAAAAAAAATCCTTGCTACATTCCACATGCTGACTCCGCCAATATATCTGAGGTGTCGTACTGCAGTACGTTTGAATTGCACAGGAATAAAGGGCAATGTGTACAGAAACAGCTCTCTTGCTCCCATTGAACTGCACTTAAAGTTGAAAATTAGATCAACTGCAATTACTGCATATAGCACCTTCCAGACGAATATAACAAAACATAGGCTACAGACTCATCAATAGATAGTATTGACAATTATAATAGGAGTCAGCTGGTTCATGCAACATCAAAATGGAAATGTCGTTCCCCCATACTGCAGCATGAGCGCATGGATAAATTGTACATGGCCACATGACAGTTGTCAACTACTTAAAAGAAAGTTAGCTTGCGTTGACATGGGTACAGATTTGTCCAGCCAGTGCAGCCGTTTATATCCACACTGAGCACACGAGCACATGGAAGAACATGCACCCATGTTAACAGTAGCTATCGTTCTTTTACGTTACTGACAGCTGCCGTATGGCCGCATAGTTTATTTCTGTGCTCATGTGTTCAGTGTGGATATAGACGACAGTAGTAAAGCAGGGTAAACAAGCACCCATGTTACACTAGCTCTCCTCCTTTTACGTCGTTGATAGCTGTCATATGGCCACAGAGTTTATCCATGTGCTCATCTGTTCAGCGTGAATACAGCGCTAAACAAAAAATGGTGTCCCTTTTGTGTCTCCTGAAGCTCAAGGCTTTTCTTTCAAGCAAAAATGTATGCATGCTGTTCTGCATCATTTTGTGAGCAGGAATGTTAAAAATTACTCGACGCACTGCAGCTTTACACTGGTGTGATCTGTGCACTCTTTTTGTGTAGCCTCATATCCTGTACAGGTAAATCTTAAACGTGAACATGTTTGACACAGGTGTGCCTGGTTGGGTAGAAACTGAACAGGATCAACGTGGCTCCAACCAAAGTTAGCCCTGTTAGTTCGTCACCCCTGAAGGAGGAGCCGGTTCGGCTCTGAAACGTCGGGACCCCTCTTTCAAGCTAACTTTGGTTGGAGCCACGTTGATCCTGTTGAGGTAAATCTTAAGAATCGAAAAACACATCCCTATGGAATCATGCCACATGATTTATCATATACACCTGCATCCACATTGCAATCATGCTTCTATTCATCGCAAATGCCACAATACCTCTAATTGTAATAGGAGAATTTATTGACGGTAACAACATACAACACACCCGAAACACTACCCTCTAATTTGCCTGTGTTGTGCATGTCTTCAACGTGTTCTGAATAGCTGAGTTACAAAATAGTGAACCAAACCAATATCCTGCTAATATGCATATGTGTAGTACATCACTTTACCTTCAATTATGTTACAACTTGTTCTCCTTGCACCAGCTCAGGTGCATGCTAAGTGTCCACGGTTTTTGCTGTATGACATGTCCTGTACATTGGTACTCTCATTTCACACCAGCTCTCCTCTTCCTTGACTCGCACTCCACCCATAAATGTACAGCAGTGAGTGGAGAATAAACAGAATATGGGCATACTACGGTCACAAAGTTCTGGTGTAGCTAAGAATGTGTCATCAGCATCATGACAAATGATTCTAACATCTATGGATCTGTCATTGGAAACAGTGCCTGAATGCTGTTGCAATACAAGGTACCACGTACATACATTTACTGTTGGAAAGCCTTCACATCATCAGCAGAGAGAGAGGAGAATATGTGGCTTCTCGTGCACACTGCTTTCTTGCCTGTGACATATGATTGTATATGTGTCAAACCTGATTATTTATTTTGTTTCAGGTAAGCTGTTCTTCAATGCCATATGTGAAGAAAATAATTGCTATACAAATTTATTGCTATTCAAATATGTGACTGGCATTAGCTTAGGCACACCATGCCATGCCCCACAAAAAACATGTCTGTGTAAGAGCTAGCTTCACCATAGGTTCAGAAATCTTGTGGTTGTGTGTGTGGAATTTTTCATTTCTTTTTAATGGGAAATTCACACTACTACTGTTTCTTTTTAGAACCCCCCCCTCCCCACATTTTCTATGGCACTCTTAGGGGTGCTAAAGTTCAGTAAAGTGGACCGAAGTAGTTACATGCTCTTCTTGTGTGCCAACGTAATGCATATGGCCAGAATCTGTGAAACTGTTGCTTTGGGTGCTGGTATCTTGCAAACCATCTCCCATATGACATGTATTAATTACCAGAAGTTGCCAGAAGACTCTGCATGTCCACCACTCATTACTGAAGTTTGGTGGTTAGTCATGCAGAGGTATCTACATTATTTTACCATGAATTCAGCATTGTGTCCCATAAATCTGCTCCCAGGCTTTGTCCTTGATGATACAGTACACCATGCTCACTACATTAAACTGTTCAGTTGCATAGATTTGTGCTGACACAACTGGATCAATATGTCGGCTTCTGCAAAGTGACAACTACCAATGTGGCTAAAAAAATAACTGAAATTGCAGAAGAAAGATATGCAGTCATGTAAATTTTAATAAAAGTAATACAGCACATTGTAGCTAAGACACACATGATTTCAAGTTGCATCCTTTCCTTTGTATAAGCTTATTTGCATTGCGTCCAATTTTCCACTGCAGACTTCCCCTTACGGTATGATACAGATCAATATAGAAAGCGAGCAGACAATAATCAGTGCTGCTGTTTGCTGTAGCACTGAGATTTTATGCTAGAATGAGCATCTCTAAGTGTGCCTTGCTGTAGTATTCCACTGTGTTGTTTCTCAAGAAATAGCACAATCTCTCAGTACAAAGGTGCACAGTCAAACTGCATAACCACACGGTGCAGAAATGCAGCCTGTGCAATAATTTTTCATAGCTTTATCATCTGTGTAAACGAAAATTAGTCGAAGCAGGCCACAAATACGGATGATACAAACATGTAAGCCTCAAACGCCCAGTTGCTGAGTTGCTTGAATCATCGTCTGTATTTCAGGATGTCTGCAATCCAGTAAAGCATGGAAAACTGGGAATAGTCTGAGAACTATTGCATGACTGAAAAACTAGAAAAAATGTCAAGAAAGCGGTGAAGAGCTGCTGAAGTAAAAATTCCCTAAATAAGTTTACACAATTGTACAATGGCGATTATCTTTCTCATGGCATCACACCGGCCTCTTATGTCATTTCACAGTCGAAGTTGAGTGATTTGTGTAAGAGTGAAGTGATAACTGTAACTGCATCGCTATGCAAATTCTTTCATAAATTTAAAAAAAGCCTGAATAAGGAGTGATTTCAAAGATCGTAGTGAATGATGCAGTCGTCGTCCTTCTGTCCACGTCTCTTTGCTGCGGAATGAATTCGTACCAACTACCCCGCCTTCATACGCTTGTTTAGTGCATGATGTAATGTTGGCAGCCGTATTATAACATGGCATGAGCTGTGGGGAGTTTTTAGGCATTGGTGGTGGTGATGGTTTGGCATGTAATGGTGCGATGATAATGCCAGTGTAATTGCTTACAATGCCAGTATGGAGTCGA
Organism: Ornithodoros turicata; assembly: GCF_037126465.1. Classification (NCBI taxonomy): domain Eukaryota; kingdom Metazoa; phylum Arthropoda; class Arachnida; order Ixodida; family Argasidae; genus Ornithodoros; species Ornithodoros turicata. The sequence goes on along the minus strand of NC_088202.1, from coordinate 4,563,795 downwards.
GAGAGAAGTTTCTAAAGAATGAGCATGGAAAAATAGATAAGTCCCCAACCAGGTGTGTAAAAGTGTTTCCTGAATAATATATGGCTTTGAACAAATAAGCTCAACACAGTTGCAGGAAGCCACCGATGCACTTTGGTTTCATGTTGCTTAATGGGACGAGCCGAGCGCAGTTACGAGTCGATGGTCACGCCAAGGGAGCGATGGGAACGTACAGGCTCAAGCTTCTTTGCAACAGCCCAAAGAGGGAAACTTGTCATAGCCTTGAGTGTGAAAGGGAGCTCGACCCACATTGCCGGCGAAAGATCAATCCCATTCTGCGTGAGGTACGTGTGTACATTATTTAAAGGGGCACTAAAATGCAAAAACAAGTTCACTTCAAATTACATAACACGCTATGTTAATTTAGTACTTGTTATCATAAGTAAAGACTTTGATTCCGTAACGGAGCTACAATCGAAATTATAGCGGACTCTTTCTTGCTTCGGAGGGCTGGCGTCTCTGAGACGCCAGTCGGGAAGTGGCGAAGCGGACTGGCGTCTCTGTACGAAGGACGTGAAGATAAATGTTGTCAGTGAAATATTCGCGTGGACTGTTGTGGGCTACAATTCAGTTGGTGGAGCATTCTATGCTCCCGCATTGGTGAATGCCAACACCGATCATCACCAGTCAGGACCCAGGTAGAGAGACACCACCTCCTCAAGAAGCACGAATAACCTCGGAATCCTACGAGAACAGACCAAAAATGTGCTCACGTAGCCGTCACTATCGTAGCCGACACTAAACAGAGCCATGAGAGTGCCTGGTGGTCAGTGTGGACGTGGAAGCGGACAAGAAAGAGACTGTAATATGTACTACATACAGTCAGCAAATAAACTGAGAATTCACAATGAGAGGCCATTTTGACGATTCAGCATTGTCCCGGCCGTGCAGCAGTGCTCATGATGCCGTGCATATACGGAACACTACGATCGGACCCGTTACAAGTCCACATGCCCACTATAGGTATCCACGTGCTTCTCATGCCGACTCATTGGATGCCGCCAATCTTTGCCACCTGGGGATACCATTCGTTGCCAACTAAGACGGCTGTGATTTTCTTCTAAACGGTAGCGCAGAGAGCACTAATTTTACTTGCATCATAGTAATTGGAACACGGACTTTCATTTGAGAGCAAAGTGTTTTGCATTTTAGTGCCCCTTTAAAGAAAGCTGGAAGCGGCGCTGAGCTTGTTGTGATTTGCCCACACAGTAAATTCAAAAACACCCTTTCTGGGTAAAAAAAGGTGTTTTTTAAGCAAATACACCTTTTTTAATTCCACAAAGATAACCAAAGGCCGCAAAAAGGGTGCTAAAAAGGTGTATGGGAAAATACACTCTTTATTACACCAAGTGCTGTATCAAAAAGGGTGTTTTTATGCGTTTACACCTGTCTTTACACCACTCAAGTAACACTGGTGTCGGAAAAGGTGTTTACGTTATATACACCCTTTCTACACTGATGTTGAAAACGGTGTTTTCATTCGTGAGAGAAAAATTACATTGGCTTGACAGCTCCGCTCATTAGGTAATCACATTATAGACGATATAGCTTGAGTTGAAAACACAATATTAGACAGGGAGGGATGTCAGGAAGCTCGCTGATATCTTTGACACGTTACAGACGTACGTGTTAATATGCAAATGCACATTTTCGTCACCGTTACAGACGAGTTTTGCCGCACTAAGCTTAGCGAACGTACTCCAACGAATTGCATTTCAGTATATGATCAATCTGGTACGCCAATTTAGGCTACCGAGGGTGCCCGAGCTCATTACTGGCATCGTCTGAAGATGGCAGCATCGTAACGCCGCTCATTTCACGAGCACGGACGGCGTTACGATGTTGCGATCTTCACCTCTTCCCTTACACATGTCCAACTGTTTTGCTTTCATTTTATTGGATTTTTTTTTAATTTGACGATGAGGGTTGCCAGTGACGCGCTGCGCTCTAGTTTAGGTTCTGCTGTGGAACCACGGCTGGAACTGTGCCGTGGCTAGGGTGGTTGTTGCCATACAAGCAAAAACGTCGGACTGCATGGCTCGGCATGCTGCCGCGGGAGCTTACACCCTTTCGAAAGGGTGTAAGAGTGTTAAACACCCTCCTAAAAGGGTGTTTAAAGGGTGCAAAACAAGGCATTTTCAAGGAAAAGCACCCCTTCAAAGGGTGTTTTACACAGAATACACCCTCTAAAAAGGGTGTTCCAGACCATACGGTGTAAAAACTGGTGTGAGTTATAGGACAAGCCATTTACACCCATAAGGGTGTTTTTCAGTTTACAGTGCACTGTCAACGTAATCATATGGGCAACGTAATCTGCATGCACACTCTAAGAAAAAAAATGGGTACTTTTACTCCTTGTGGGGACTAAATGCCTTGCCACAAAAAATAGTTCCTTTCGGGAGTAAATGCACGGGAGTAAATGAATGTCACAGAGTGGAGACTGCATTTCAAGCGCTGTTGTAAGAATCCCAGGTACATAATTCACAAAGCTTTCAGTTTGTGCTCTGGCAACAGTGACATCAGAGCTAGTTTTTCGCCCCACGAAGCTGGTGCCGGCGAACCACTGGCGGCGAACACGCGTAGTAGTTTGGCGAACGAACTTCGCTGCGAAAAATTCGCTCTATGGAGGATGACCTTTATTCGGCGTTAGTGCTCGCCATATGGGATCACACACAACCTCTTTAAATGCACTTCATAACAATACCGCCAGGCTCAGTAAATCCATGCATCATGGCTGCAAAGGGGTGGTGTGGGACATGGGTTGTTACGCGGGGGGACCGCCGCGTGGATGGGGTAGAAGTGTCTTCGACCCGGTAATGGAGGTCCGAAATGCGTCGAATGACCTTGTACGGCCCGGTGTATCTCGGCAGCAACTTCTCAGCACGGCCGACATGGCGAATGGGTGTCCACAGAAGAACGAGGTCTACTGGGGCGAAAGATATGCTTTGGTGTAAATCGTTGTTGCGAACACATTGGTCATCCTGAGAGGACAAGGTTTTGCACATGGCAAGTTGTCGGGCTTCCTCAGCGGTCGCAGCGGAGAATGGAACTATCAGTTGGTGGTTTCCTGAAGACGGGCATCGAGTAATGTTGGCGAGCGCCGGCCGTACAGGTGGAAAAAGGGGTGAGAAACCAGTGATGGATTGACGGGCAGTGTTGTAAGCGTACGTCACAAATTGTCGCGCGATCGTCAGCAGTGAGTTCAGACTTGTACGTAACGCGTTACAAGCTATTGGGTTACTGTAATCAATTACTTTTTGAGTAATTTTTCGAGTAATCAATTACATTTTGAACAAATAATTGTTCAAAGTAATCCGATTACAATTTTGAATACTGAATTACCGGGTAATCAATTACTTCTGAAGTAGAGTCAGACTCAAAATAACAATGCTCTGTGACAAATTTCTTGTGTCTTTGCGTGGGCTATTCTACAGTAGTAAGAGGAAGCCGTAAGAGCGTTCTGGAATTCTATGCTGGCCCCTATACCTAATCACCCTACTCGTCCTTGCCCAGTGTCCCGTGTAAGGTTACTGTACGTCAAACTCCAGAATTCTATTGAGTGAGTCATGTGGAAGTTCCCAATGACATACTAATTGTCCGTCCCTCAGGTCTTCTACTGTTGAGCTCTCAACGAGTCAGCGTCTTGACAGAGAATAAGAAGTCGTACAGCCGGCGGCTTAGATAGCCTGGTCCCTGTTAGTTGTGTTTTTTCTTCTTACGCGCGATGGTGTCATCGCACTGAGGAAGTGACTTGGTGTGGGCAACAAACGATAAAAAAAGATGGACACGGAAGGCCACTTGAGCTTCAACGTGCCTGTCGTCGAAATCATTGGAAATGGTGGTGTGTTGCGGTACACAGAGGCGGTTATCTATCTTGTCCTAGCAACGCTTCCTTGTCAGTTCTCACCAAGTATCCGGTCATACGGTGTTTTTGAGACCTAGAACACAGCACTTCTATCAAATGCTTCTGTAGAGTGGATCTTCAGCGCAGCCGCTGGTACGTTAATAAGAAAATACGGGGAAATGAAAGACCACAATTTTCAGCAGTGATTGTGTTAGTGCGTAAAGAGACATAATGTGGCTTATTTGTTGAGACATGCACAATATTATTGCTTACTTCTAACGCGAGTCTTTCGCGCTCTTTCAGCTATCCGAATCACTTGGGCTTTTTTTTCTTTTTCCTTTTTTTCTGAAGCACGCAGAAGCACACAGGGCGGAAGTTTTTGCACGAATTGGAAGTACCGGCAGAGTAACGCGTTACTTTTCTACACTGTTACTCAATTACATTTTGAGTCGAGTAATTTGTAACGATAATAAATTACTCTTGCTGGAAGAGTAACGGTAACCAATTACTTTTTTGGAGTAACAGGCACAAGTTTGGCAGTGACATATACGTTGATATCATCAGGGCAATGGTGCGATTCAGACGTTCCGTCAGGTCATTAGTCTGAGGATCGTAAGCGATTGTAGTTCGGTGCACGGTATTGCTGAGGGAAAGGAGATGCTTGACAACATGGGGGGGGGGGGGGAGGAACTGCGCAGCGCGGTCACTGAGAAAGGTTCGTGGCGTTCCATGGCGTAAGATAACGGCATGAAGCAGGAACGAGGCTATTTCAGAGGCTGCGCCAGACTGAACTGCTTTAGTTTTTGCATACCGTGAAAAATGGTCACTTGGGACTACAATTAATCAGTTTCCGGGAGACGATTCAGAGAAGGCGCCCAGTAAATCAATGCCGACTCAGTCGAATGGAGCTTCGCTGGATGCCAGTGACTGGAGAAAACCGTTAGGGGTAGCAGTCGTGTTCCACAGCACTGGCGAGTTTTAAAGTTTTTACTAAATATGTTGGACCAACCAGCCCACATCATCTCATTATTTAATATCATGAAACCCGTGGGCTTTTTGAGTGGAGGAGCGGCACTTTCCCCCACTCATGAGAGTCGCGACGGAGCGTCAAGCCGAGGTTTTTCATGAATTGAGCTGTATGTCTTTCGTTCTGTTAGTCAGTTCTCAGTTCTGTCAGTCAGTGCACGCCATTGAAAAACATCTCAAAGCAATATTTCCGCTCCGGACTGAAGAAATGATAATTGGCTAATTTTGACAGAGTACAAGTTAAGAGAAGCGGGAAAACCATTTATTACACGACTCCATTCCAGCGCAGATCCTTGTTCGAGGCACTTCCATCTCTGCTGCTGTGATCCTTCTTTCTCTCCCCTGGCACCTGTGCCAAGTTCTCGGCATTGCTTAGTTATTAAGCACCCATGCTAGACCAATAAGAAGTTCAGCTCTGCATATGCCATGAGAAGTAGCTCATGTGTACGTGGTAGAACAGATATGGAAGCCATGCGAGCAAAGTTACCTGTGTCCTAAGTCCCTTCTTACGGGATAAAGAGCGCATCCACATGATTATGGTGTCCATAAGCAAGTGTTTGAGCCACATTCTGATGTCTAATTTATTAGTGCTGTTTTCCATATCATGGTGTCTATCATTTAGCTTTTTGTCCCATCTATTGTGTATGTTGTTGTCCTTTCACTTACCTTAGAGCTTCTAGTTGCAATGGAGTTTGCATATTGTTCACCTTAGGCATGCTGTTAGCTGAAATGCCCTGCATATAAATTCTGCAGGTCTCTCTATTTCTACCATTTACCACTTATCATTTCTGCTCTTTAACCTCAACACTGGGTTGGTTGCTTGGTGGTTGGTAAAATAACAAAGAGAGATTGAATTCGCGCAAGTGAATTATGCTACCCTAAAAAAAAAAGGAAACGGTACGATTGCACCAGAGAAGATGCGAGCACTGTTTCAGATCCCTATCAGATGTTTGCGCGTGGGGGGGTCAGAGAGTCGAGTGCTGAAGAGACCGGACTTATTTGTCATACACATGAGAATGCCTAATGGGCACGGTGCCCTCCGAATGGCGTATGAAACACCTTGGATGAAAGGAATGCACACCACCGATTTGATTTCTTCACCATTAATCCTATACCTCCCGCATACATCGTCGCGTACGTCACAATTTGTGTATTGTGTATACACAACACGTGTATTTATTATTATTTCATTAAATACACTTCGGTCCCTGCTTGCTCGAAGCCTTCGTCGATGCCTCGGAGTTCCAAGAATGGCTGAAACACGGCAAGTACCGGCTGAAGCTGGTGAGCTTCCGATTGAGGTTCTCCGTGACCGTGAAACGGCTCGGCACTTCCTCCGTTTGCGTGCCCACATTCCCCGCCACCCGCTCCTCAGGAAAAGTCGATACCGCCCTGAAAGCGACTTCTATCGAGTAGCGCAGAGGACACGCCAGACTCTCACTGGCTTCATAACTAAGGACACTATACCGCCGGAAGCCCCCTCGTCTCTACCGGTACCGCCCACTTTTGTACACCTTCCAAACCTTCTGGAAAGAAGAGATCAGGTCCCCCCTCAAGTCCTCCGAGCCCATTTTCATGCTCTGGTAGACGAGAAGTTTTCTACGTTTACGGCAGCATATACCGATGGCGCATCCCGAAACAACAAGTCCGCCTCAGCATTCGTCATACCATCCGAAGGCGTAGTGCACGGAAGACGCCTTTCGCATCCAACCTCCTCCACAGCTGCGGAACTCTATGCCATCCTTTTCTTTCCACAACACATCGCTGATTTTACACCGCGGGAATGGGCAGTCTTCACAGACTCCAAATCTGCACTTCAAGCAATTGAAAATTCCGGCATACGAGGCCCATCCGCAGCCCTAGTCAAAGATGTGTTAATGGATTACCACACTATCTACGCAGCAGGCCACAGGCTAGCTCTCCAGTGGGTTCCAGCCCATTGTGGTGTCGTGGGGAATGAGCAGGCCGATAGCGCCGCAGAAGCAGCACTATCGTATCCGAAACATACCAGTATTGTTCTGCTGAGAGGAGACCGCCGTTCAGTTCTCCGACGCCTAGTGACACCCCTGGCTTCCCGCCAATGGACGACCGACATTCTTCCCCCCTCTATGTTGAGCAGAGTTGATCCAACGCTCGCTTTCTGCATGCCACGAAACACCTCTCGTCAAGATGCTGCATTAATCCACCGAATGCGCCTCGATGTGGCCTTTACAGCTCAGTGGCGTTACCGCTTGAGACAAGTTGACTCTCTCACCTGCTGCCACTGTGGTGTTCTTGAGGATCTGGAGCATATTCTTCTTCATTGCTCCCACTACCAACCTTCCCGAACCACACTCTCCGGGTTTCTTCGTCAGCTGGACTCTCGCCCCTTCTCCCTATCGAAATTGCTTGGTCCCTGGCCTAATCCAGCTCAGCAACGCTCTGCGCTCAAAGGTCTTCTGACATTTCTGGACACCATCGGACTTCGATCGTTACTGTGAAGGGGCTCGTTATTTTATTCCCCACATTCCCATCAGCAATGGGGTAGAGTATCGCCTGTGGCGATGAACCTCCCCACTCTCCAAAGCCAAAATAAACTTGCAAATGTTTGTAGTCGTCGCGTATATTCAATAAATGCCCTTGGATAACCCCGTTTGTCAAAGTGTAGCTGCTACGTTGGTTAGCGCCTTGGACCGCAAGTGAGTTTCAGAGTACCGCCAGCCTTTTCCCTAGCCGCCACGACGGTTATTGGGCGAATTCACCCACGTGACCTTGACCACCATATCCCTTCCGTGTATTGATGCATTTGGTTATCTCTCGTACAGGTAATATGTTGCCATAGATCACTGGCCCTGTTGATTAAAATACTAGAGTCTGACGTCTGTGTTTTAAAATTAAAATGTGTTAATACATTTTAATTTTAAAACACAGACGTCAGGTCACAGGTCCTCGTTATCGACTGATTGGAATCTCGGCCAGTTAGCGTCACCAGCAACTACCGTTACGTATGCCGCCTTCCCTGTATACACGTCAAGAAGTCAACAACTCTTTAGTGGCCCTGGTGGCTGCACGCTGAACATGTCATTTCATTTGCCTTGCTTCTTTGTAATTCAAGCTCTGCTGCTGCGCATTTCGAGTACAAGAACGAGTGCGATTACGTCGTCGGATTCCTCGATACTTCCATGGATTTCCACTACGACCTTGGAAAACAGGTCCTCGTTATCGACTGATTAGAATCTCGTCCAGTTAGCGTCACCAGCAACTTCCGTTACGTCTGCCACCTTCCCTATATACGTGTCTAGAAGTCAACAATTATTTAGTGGCCCTGGTGACTGCACGCTGAACATGTCATTTCATTTGCCTTGCTTCTTTGTAATTCAAGCTCTGCTGCTGCGCAGTTCGAGTACAAGAACGAGTGCGATTAGGTCGTCGGATTCCTCGCCACTTCCATGGATTTCCACTACGATCTGGGAAAACAGGTCCTCGTTATCGACTGATTGGAATCTCGTCCAGTTAGCGTCACCAGCAACTTCCGTTACGTCTGCCACCTTCCCTATATACGTGTCTAGAAGGCAACAATTCTTTAGTGGCCCTGGTGGCTGCACGCTGAACATGTCATCTCATTTGCCTTGCTTCTTTGTAATTCAAGCTCTGCTGCTGCGCATTTCGAGTACAAGAACGAATGCGATTACGTCGTGGGATTCCTCGATATTTCCATGGATTTCCACTACGATCTTGGAAAACAGGTCCTCGTTATCGACTGATTGGAATCTCGTCCAGTTAGCGTCACCAGCAACTTCCGTTACGTCTGCCACCTTCCCTATATACGTGTCTAGAAGTCAACAATTCTTTAGTGGCCCTGGTGGCTGCACGCTGAAGATGTCATCTCATTTGCCTTGCTTCTTTGTAATTCAAGCTCTGCTGCTGCGCAGTTCGAGTACAAGAACGAGTGCGATTAGGTCGTCGGATTCCTCGCCACTTCCATGGATTTCCACTACGATCTGGGAAAACAGGTCCTCGTTATCGACTGATTGGAATCTCGTCCAGTTAGCGTCACCAGCAACTTCCGTTACGTCTGCCACCTTCCCTATATACGTGTCTAGAAGTCAACAATTCTTTAGTGGCCCTGGTGGCTGCACGCTGAACATGTCATCTCATTTGCCTTGCTTCTTTGTAATTCAAGCTCTGCTGCTGCGCATTTCGAGTACAAGAACGAGTGCGATTACGTCGTCGGATTCCTCGATACTTCCATGGATTTCCACTACGATCTTGGAAAACAGGTCCTCGTTATCGACTGATTGGAATCTCGTCCAGTTAGCGTCACCAGCAACTTCCGTTACGTCTGCCACCTTCCCTATATACGTGTCTAGAAGTCAACAATTCTTTAGTGGCCCTGGTGGCTGCACGCTGAAGATGTCATCTCATTTGCCTTGCTTCTTTGTAATTCAAGCTCTGCTGCTGCGCAGTTCGAGTACAAGAACGAGTGCGATTAGGTCGTCGGATTCCTCGCCACTTCCATGGATTTCCACTACGATCTGGGAAAACAGGTCCTCGTTATCGACTGATTGGAATCTCGTCCAGTTAGCGTCACCAGCAACTTCCGTTACGTCTGCCACCTTCCCTATATACGTGTCTAGAAGTCAACAATTCTTTCGTGGCCCTGGTGGCTGCACGCTGAGCATGTCATCTCATTTGCCTTGCTTCTTTGTAATTCAAGCTCTGCTGCTGCGCAGTTCGAGTACAAGAACGAGTGCGATTAGGTCGTCGGATTCCTCGATACTTCCATGGATTTCCACTACGATCTTGGAAAACAGGTCCTCGTTATCGACTGATTGGAAGCTCGTCCAGTTAGCGTCACCAGCAACTTCCGTTACGTCTTCCACCTTCCCTATATACGTGTCTAGAAGTCAACAATTCTTTAGTGGCCCTGGTGGCTGCACGCTGAACATGTCATCTCATTTGCCTTGCTTCTTTGTAATTCAAGCTCTGCTGCTGCGCATTTCGAGTACAAGAACGAGTGCGATTACGTCGTCGGATTCCTCGATACTTCCATGGATTTCCACTACGATCTTGGAAAACAGGTCCTCGTTATCGACTGATTGGAATCTCGTCCAGTTAGCGTCACCAGCAACTTTCGTTACGTCTGCCACCTTCCCTATATACGTGTCTAGAAGTCAACAATTCTTTAGTGGCCCTGGTGGCTGCACGCTGAACATGTCATCTCATTTGCCTTGCTTCTTTGTAACTCAAGCTCTGCTGCTGCGCATTTCGAGTACAAGAACGAGTGCGATTACGTCGTGGGATTCCTCGATACTTCCATGGATTTCCACTACGATCTTGGAAAACAGGTCCTCGTTATCGACTGATTGGAATCTCGTCCAGTTAGCGTCACCAGCAACTTTCGTTACGTCTGCCACCTTCCCTATATACGTGTCTAGAAGTCAACAATTCTTTAGTGGCCCTGGTGGCTGCACGCTGAACATGTCATTTCATTTGCCTTGCTTCTTTGTAATTCAAGCTCTGCTGCTGCGCATTTCGAGTACAAGAACGAGTGCGATTACATCGTCGGATTCCTCGATACTTCCATGGATTTCCACTACGATCTTGGAAAACAGGTCCTCGTTATCGACTGATTGGAATCTCGTCCAGTTAGCGTCACCAGCAACTTTCGTTACGTCTGCCACCTTCCCTATATACGTGTCTAGAAGTCAACAATTCTTTAGTGGCCCTGGTGGCTGCACGCTGAACATGTCATCTCATTTGCCTTGCTTCTTTGTAACTCAAGCTCTGCTGCTGCGCATTTCGAGTACAAGAACGAGTGCGATTACGTCGTGGGATTCCTCGATACTTCCATGGATTTCCACTACGATCTTGGAAAACAGGTCCTCGTTATCGACTGATTGGAATCTCGTCCAGTTAGCGTCACCAGCAACTTTCGTTACGTCTGCCACCTTCCCTATATACGTGTCTAGAAGTCAACAATTCTTTAGTGGCCCTGGTGGCTGCACGCTGAACATGTCATTTCATTTGCCTTGCTTCTTTGTAATTCAAGCTCTGCTGCTGCGCATTTCGAGTACAAGAACGAGTGCGATTACGTCGTCGGATTCCTCGATACTTCCATGGATTTCCACTACGATCTTGGAAAACAGGTCCTCGTTATCGAATGATTGGAATCTCGTCCAGTTAGCGTCACCAGCAACTTCCGTTACGTCTGCCGCCTTCCCTATATACGTGTCAAGAAGTCTACGATTCTTTGGTAGGCTTTGTGGCTGCACGCTGAACATGTCATCTTGTGTGCCTTCCTTCTTTCTAATTCAGGTTAGTATGCAACAAACCTCTTCTATACGCAGTAATAATGTGTGTTTAGTTGTGCTGCCAAGCCCACCTACAATCGTGAGTCTAATCTCTGAATGTGTTGATGTTGTTTTGGTTATGTTACTGTGCTCCGGTGACGTAGAACTTAACCCAGGTCCTAACGACCAGGATATCTCAATCAATACATTGTCACAGATAGCGAGAGACATACGCGAAACTAAACGAAGCCAAACATCCACGGAAACATCCTTAGATAACTTAACGTCCCGACTGACAGTGATCGAAAAATAGTTAGGTAGACTGGATGCCTGCTTCCAGGAGATAAATGACTATAGAGCTGAAATAACTGCTCTTAAACAAAACACCGCTCTTCTCGAAAACAAAATTGATGACCTGGAAAGCCGTAGCCGTCGAAACAACTTAGTTATACATGGTTTCCACGAGCAAGCTGATGAGAACCCACCGTCTTTGAAAAATGCCATTGTGAAAGGTCTGTTCGGTGAAACATTAGGGAGTGATGTTAACTCGGTAGAGCATATTCATAGAGTGGGAATAAAATCCAAAGGCAGGCAGCGTCCAATCATAGTCTGTTGTTTTGACTTCACTGAGAAGATGAAAGTCCTGTCAAACTCAGGAAAGTTGAACGGTTTGTGCACCTGTATTACTGAAGATTTTTCCCATAAAGTGAGGGTCGTTCGAAAGAAACTTTGAGATAGCGCACTTGTTAACGGCCAAAATGGTGACAAGGTAACGCTCCAGCTTAACAAGATCAGGATTAATAACAAGCTTTATGTTTGGGATACCACCACTGATGCCAGAATTGAACTTGTGTCTAGGACGGATGAATCGGCGGAGTGACACTCGCCTGTTCAACCAACCAGTCTAAACTTCAAATTAATTAACAGTCGAAATAGAGAATGTCTTGATTGAACAAGCGCCTGATGAACATAACTGAAACTTGGTTCCAGGAACACATACTTGATACGGAGGTTACACCGCCTTCGTATAAAATTATCAGGAAAGATAGAGGCTCTCGTGGGGGCGGAGTTGCAATATTGTTCAAGCACGACACGAATGATGTTCAATTACCGGATTTACCGAGCACTGAATCTGTGTGGGTTAGATTGTTGCGCTGTACGCCTCCGCTTGTTTTGGGTGATTTTTATCGGCCCCCGGGTAAAGATAATATGGTGCTAGAGGGCTTGCATGATTATACGTTGACTTTAAAAGATGATACAGTTATTGTCGCTGGAGATTTTAATCTGCCGAACATAAATTGAACGACTCTGTCTAGTAAAAAAATCGGTGATGAGTGCTCCGAATGTTTGTTATACATGTTGTTTAGTACAAACATGCACCAAGTGGGAGAGAATATTACGAGACTGCTAGCTGGCTCGTGTACTGTGCTAGACTTGGTTATAGTGTCTGACGATGTCTCGAGACAAAAATACGATTGTGTAATACATGGCGATATATCTGACCATTGCATGGTTGTTTGACTAGTTTGGTCTTAGACAGATCTGGGTTGCGCGTCGTTTTCACAATTTTAATCGTGCTTCTAATGAAAGTATACTCGACTGCTTAGAACTTAATTATAATCAGTTTCTTTCATTGCACAATGATGTTAATGTGTCGGTTGACGTACTATGGGTTCATTTTGTTAATATCGTTCGTCAGTGCCTAGACAAGTATGTACCGCTGAAAGCCAAAAATATCAGACGTAATAGCGCTTGGATTACTAGAAATATTTTACAACTAAAGCTGAAGATAAACAATTGGCGTCGGTCATCGTCTAGTGTCGTCAATAAACAAAATCTGTCAGCTTTGTCTCGCACCTTAAGGAACAAGATAGGGAATGAGAAATTCAAATTCCGTAATGAGACCCTACTACGTTTTATGACGAAACGTCCGTCAAAGTTTTGGAGGTTTCTATCAACGGATAAGGAAAGTGTGGATAAATTGGTAGTGGATGGAACAGTTATACAAGACAACACAAAGATTGCCAAAAAATATAATGGACACTTCATTTCAGTTTTTACGTTTGATAACGGAATTCTCCCGCACTACACGTTTCCTCAAAAAGTGGTATTGTCCGGTGTAAAGTTTACAGAGACTGGTATTTTTGCCCTGTTGTTAAATATTGATCCAAAGAAAGCACCGGGTGCTGATGGTATACCAAATGAGTTCTTAAGAAGATACACCGAATTTGTTAGAAAATTCTTTTGCTCTCATTTACCAAAAATCTTTTATACCGGGCTTGTTCCTCAACAATGGAAATGGGGCAAAGTGATTCCCGTTCATAAATCTGGTCCTACCACTGACGTTTGCAATTATCGCCCTGTTACACTGTTATCCACATGTGCTAAGGTTTTTGAGCACATTCTGTCAAAGCATTTAATAGGACATTTAGAAAGTGCGTTTTTCGATCTGAACCAGCACGGATTTCGGCGGGGACTTTCTACTATTACTCAGTTGTTGGACACCACCGATTTCTTTCCAAAAGTGATTAACTCGAGGGGTCAAGTTGACGTGATTTTGCTGGAGTTATCAAAAGCATTTGATAAGGTCTGTCACACGAAGTTGTTATACAAACTAAGATCTCTTATATCAAATTCTAAAATATGTACAGGGCTTGAGAATTGTTTGCGTATCAGACAACAGTTTGTACAGATTGGCGACGGCAGACCGACCTCTGTTACTGTTAATTCAGGAGTTCCGCAGGGATCCGTGCTGGGACCACTTTTGTTCCTTCTCTGTATTAATCATATATCTTCCAGTAGCCAGGTAAATTTCCGTTTGTTCGCGGATGACTGTATGTTGTTCTCTGTAATTCGGAATAGCGAAGACCAACTTCGTTTGAATGATTGCTTGGGGAAAATACAGAAATGGTGTAGGGACTGGCAAATGGAATTAAACGTCAAGAAATGTGCCTATATGAACATCAGCAGGAAAAAAAAATATGGAATATGAAATAAAAGTTAATATATATTAAAGTTATATATTAAATATATATTAAAGTTAATATAATATATAATAAATATGAAAAAAAAATATTGATGGAGAGCACTTGCAAAAGGTTCACTCTTTCAAATATCTCGGAGTTTTCATTTCTAATGATCCGCGCTGGAACAAACATATTGAATATATATCACAGAAAGCCTAATCGAAATTATGGTACTTACGTCGTAAGCTAAAGCAAGCAACATGGAAAACAAAATTAACAGCCTACAGGACTTCCTTACGCCCTTTGCTTGATTATGCTGACGTTATTTGAGATCCCCACACACAGATAAACATAGATAGGCTTGAGAAATTACAAAGGAAAGCACTAAGTTTTATTTTTAGTACTGAAGGGATGATCCCCTAGACACACTATACACTATAGATCAGGCCTAAGTGCACTGAAAATTAGACGCAACATAAATCGATTAAATTTTTTCTACGTTCTGGTCAATGGAAACTTAAAGATAATGCTTGAAGACTACGTCACAGTAATTACTGTGAGATGTACTCGATTTACGCATAATCGCCAGTTTCGACGTATTCCAGCCAAAAATGATTGTTACACATATTCTTTTTTCTTTCGCACTGTCCAAGAGTGGAATCCCATACGAAAATAAACGTATCCTTTCAATTGACCGTCAACTGACTAAAGTCAACGTATGCCAGTGAAATGTCAATTTACAGTTAATCTATGGGTGACTGTTTCTCTCTTTCTTATTGATAATTGGCCGGTGTCTTTATATTGACTGGCGATTAACTATTTTCGATTGAGATTAGGCACTGTATTCACTGACTCTTATGTGACTTGTTATGGACTGGTGATGGACTATTTTCAATTGAGAATAGGCACTGTGTTTATTGACTCTGACTGTATTACGCGGTGCCTGCGAAAGCTGCAGGTGCCCTGTGCCCTCTGAAAGAACTGGTATGACATCCCTAGACACATTGTGCCCCTCGAGTTCCCTAACAGAAAAATGACCTCCAGGCTTCGCAAAAAAAGAAAATTTCCTTTTTTTGCGAAGCCTGGAGGTCTTTTAGTTAACTAAAAGAAGAAAATGCTCCAAGCACATCGAACATGAAACAAAATTTTATTGGCTTGCATATACCTTTAAGTTGCATCCAGTACATCATCGTTTGCCGAATGGAAAGCATACACGGTTCACTAATCCCAACATACACATATGGAGCACACGTTGCACGGACAAACAACCCATCCGATGTACCAGGCAGTCCTCCAAACGTCGAACACACAATCCTCGAAACTTCGAACAGGCTGGCGCTGCAAAGCTCTATCAATATCATCCTTAGTGACGACAATGTGACAGTTCCTGAAAGGAAATGGCCGATGAACAATCGTCCAAGCAAGTGGCACCAGATCACGCTATGATGTGAGAAGCAGTTGCAATTTTTTTCAGACGTATGTGTGACCGTTGAGACAGGAAACAACCTGTAAAGAAACCGAAGTGAATATCACGCTGGTATTGTTCCAACGTGAATGCTGGAATAGTAAACCATTTTGTAACTCACGGCCTTGCAATCGACAGTCCCACGGTCACCTATAACGAAAGAATACAATTAATCTCGCTTGTAACGTACATCGTCGCTTCACCGATATAGCCGATCCTCTCCTGCCGCCATTTGCAATGCGTCCACCGTCTACAACAGAATGTACCTCGATGGTTAAACACAAGTAAAACTCAGGCGTCGTACGATGCATCACAGCTAGGTTGACTTACCTTAAGCAAACATTAAACCTGTACTTAAAAAGCAAGGTTGTCATCCTTCTCAAAGGCGAGGTAGCAGCGCAGATAACGGGCGAGAAAGCGGGAAAACATGCACTGCGGAAGAATACGCGGTGCCATGTCACTCCTCACCGGCGGAGCGCGGAGCAACGTAGTACGCTCCAACGAAGGCACACATATTCAGCCGGCACACGCATTATTAAACAAGCACAAGAGTACACGGTTCAGGAGGCACACATATTATTTAGCGGGTAGAAAGGCGTTTCATACCGACGTGACAGCTTTGTACCTGCTGAAATTTGGCGATGGGGATCGCTGTGCTTACTATTTCATAGCCGTTACTGCTACGCTTTCTCTGTGCAAGCATACAGATACAAACAATTGTGCTGGAAAACCAAACAAGTGGACAACTTTTGTTTCTTGGTACCAGATGTACAGAAACTTGGAAAATTTTGAAAAGTAATGCAGAATCCAATTTGCTGCCAGTTGACTCATGGGAATTAGAATGCAGTCAATCCGTGTCAACTGTCTGTGAATTGGCTTTTTATTGACTAAAGTCAATAAAAAGTAAAAGAAAGTAGGAAGTCAATACGGTCAATAAAGAGGAAGTCGATTGTCAGTGAAAAGTAAATTTACATTTTTGTAAGGGATATAGCCTGCCAGAAGAAGTTGTACTATCTACCATCTGCAATAGCTTCGTTAACAATGTCAATAACGCTCTCTTACGTGGTAATACATGAAATGTATGTCGCACTTGTATTTGTATTTCAAGATGTATCCAAACTTGTACGCACGAGATTTATGTTGAAGTTGTACCTTTGTATAATGCTGCTGTTTGTAATTTCTCTATATTTTGTACACTCCTACTTGGGCCCCCAGTAGTATTTCTAAACAAAATAATAAAATCCCATAATTTTTATTGTAGTGGCGCTAGTGGGTTGGGTTGTGGACACTGAAGACGATGCGCGAGAGCTCGGCCTGGATCATTCTTCTGGCTGATTCGTCTGGAGACATAGGCTCCAACATGTATTGTCTCCTCCCTAGTTACTGGTATTAAATCGTTGTTATTCCCACGCATACCGACTATCTCAACTGGCGACGAGCGGGTTTGCTGTCTGGAAATGCAAGGGGACGAGACTCCAGCGCCTACTACGGGCGCAGTTCCTGATGATGCTGTCCGAAGGTTTCGCAGTCCCGGGACATTCGATCCAGAGAAGGAAGACTGGAAGCTTTACGAAATTCGTTTCAAGGCATCGCTACAAGTGGCAAGGGTCACTAACGACGCAGACAAATCTGGACTTCTAATTTCGGCGCTCACTCCGGACGTCTTCAAACGGCTCTACAACTTGTTGCAGCCTCGAAACATCACAGAGGTACCGTTCTCAGAGATTACGACCAAGTTGTCTGAGCACTTCACGCCTAAAAGCTTCAAGGAGTTCGAAAGGTACAAACTCTTCTCCACGCATCAGCAAGATGGCGAATCAGTCCGAGAATTCGTTCAGCGATTATCTGCAGTCATTTCTCGTTGCGAATACGAAAAGGAAACGGATGTTCGAGCATGCTCATTCCTCACTGCGTTCATTGTTGGCCTTAATGACACTCGTATTCGTACCCGACTTGTGTTGGAAAACAATTTGTCGTTAGAATCGGCAATTAAGCTGGCTGAAAGCTGCTTAGCCGCGGAGGCTGAATCAAAGCAACTACATGCGGGGACGGACGTGCATAAGGTGGCAACTAGGGACGCCAGCAGCTTGGCTTGCTACAGATGCGGCAATCCCAATCACCTCCAAGAATCATGTAGATTCCACACGGAAGAGTGTCATGCCTGTGGGAAAACGGGCCATATTGCAAAAATGTGTCGCTCTTCTGGACCACAGGTGAAACAGAAGAAGGGTAACAGGGTCAGGAAGGTGAAGCTGGTGACTGACGTGTTCCTCGCCGACGAAGAAGATGGAAAGTTCCTGACTTGTCGCGTGGGAGACAAAGAGGTTGTGTTGCAGGTAGATACTGGATCTCGGGCAACACTGCTGGACAACCGCACTTACAAGAAACTGGGTGAGCCAAGGCTACGTTCATCTCCATATCGCTTACGTGCCTTTAACAAGGACGAAATTCCACTTCGTGGAGCGGCAGATCTTAAGGTTGCCATCGGTGGAAAAGAAGAGATACTACAAGCCCTTTTCACCAGGATGGACCATACCAACCTTCTTGGGCGAGAGTGGATTCGTAAGCTTGGCGTGAACCTCAATGAGCTATTCGTTGGCACGATATCTGGAGGAGTGGGAGTGGACAGGCAACTGAGTGGAGTATTGGCAACGTATTCCGAACTTTTTGGCAGTCAGCTGGGAAGATGTACTAAGACCTTAGTGCACCTTCATCTCAAACAGGACGCCCGGCCAAGGTTCTTTAAGCCCCGCCCGATTCCTTTTGCGACTCGTGAGGCAGTTGAAGCTGATCTGGAACGCCAAGTTAAGAACGGCGTTTTGAAACCTGTCGAAGTCTCTGAATGGGCCACTCCTATTGTTGTCGTGCCAAAGCCTAATGGGGCCGTAAGAGTCTGTGGAGATTTCAGTATTACGGTGAATCCCCAGATCGAGATTACGCAATATCCCCTACCACGGCCAGAGGAACTCTTGGCAACGCTAAACGGGGGCGAGAAATTTTCCAAACTAGATTTGTCCGAGGCGTATCTCCAGATGGAGCTGGACGAAGATGCGAAGAGAATCTTGGTCATCAACACTCATAAGGGTCTCTATCAGTTCAACCGAATGCCGTTCGGAATCGCGTCTGCCCCAGCGGTGTTTCAACGTATCATGGAACAGGTGATCGCTGGAATACCCTCAGTGGCTTGTTATCTGGACGATATTATTGTGACTGGCGAGAACGACCACCAACACTTGGAAAACTTGAAGCAAGTTTTATTGCGACTACGTGAATTTGGCTTCACACTGAAAAAAGAGAAGTGTGCGTTCATGCAGCAACAGGTTGAGTACCTTGGTCATGTTGTTACAGCGGAGGGATTTCGACCATCTCCGAAAAGGGTATCCGCGATACTGAACATGCCGCCTCCCACGCAAGTATCCGAATTACGTTCGTTTCTGGGCATGGTTCAGCACTACGGCAAATACATACCCTCCTTGGCAGACGTGTGTGCTCCGCTGAACAACTTGCTTAAGAAATCTGTGCCATGGCAATGGTCGGCGTCGTGTGTTGAAGCTTTCGAGACGATTAAGAAGAAATTGACTTCAGTCGAAGTACTGACACATTATGACCCGCGCAAGGAAATATTTCTGGCCGTGGATGCGTCCTCGACAGGACTTGGGGCCGTCATTTACCACCGTATTAACGGCGCAGATCGTCCGATCGCACATGCTTCAAAGACTCTGACACCCGCCGAATCAAGGTATGCTCAGATAGAACGGGAAGCTCTCGCCATAATTTTTGGTGTCAAGAAATTTCACCAATATCTTTGGGGGAGGAGGTTTACGCTTTTCACAGACCACAAGCCTCTAACGGTGATTTTTGGGTCGTCCAAAGGCATTCCCGTTACTACAGCAAGCCGTCTGCAACGTTGGGCTATCATCCTCATGAGTTATTCTTTTGATCTCCAGTTCAAGTCGACATTAAATATCGCAAATGCTGACGGTCTTTCCAGACTTCCAGAAGGGCCTGATGTGCAATTTGATGTGCAAATGCAACAGGGTATTTTCAACGTCGAAGTTGAAGAGATAAAGGCTGTGCAAGATTTTCGAATGTCTACCCTTCCGGTCACCGCGAAGCGGATTGCTGAAGCGACACAAGAAGATCCCTGCTTAAAAGAAGTAATTCAGTTTATTACAAACGGCTGGCCTGAGAGAACCGAACCTCAGTTCGCACCATATGTTCAACGACGAGCGGAGCTGACGACTCACAGAGGGTGCATACTTCTCGGATTACGTACGGTAGTTCCTGATAAGTATCGTCTGCAACTTCTGAACACCCTTCATGATTGCCATGTCGGGCAAACAAAGATGAAAATGCTTGCCCGCTCATACATGTGGTGGCCAGGCCTCGATAAAGATATCGAAGCCACTGTGAGACGTTGTCATCAGTGTGCAGCCATCGCAGCCCAGGAGTCCCCTGTTCCACTTCATCAATGGGAGCCGCCAGAGAAACCGTGGTTTCGGCTACACGCGGACTTCGCAGAGTTGCAAGGGAAACATTACCTCATAATAATTGACGCATTCAGTAAGTGGCCAGAGGTGGTGCCTATGGCAGCAACTACAGCGACGAAGACAATGGATGCCATGAAAGACATTTTCGTGCAGCATGGGGTTCCACAGGTTCTGGTGACAGATAATGGACCTCCCTTCACCAGTCAGCAGTTTACGACCTTCCTTGCGGAACTTGGAGTTCATCACGTTCGTACGCCTCCATATCATCCGAAGTCTAACGGACAAGCTGAAAACTTCGTACGAACGTTTAAAACAGCGCTATCTCGCTCCGCTATGGAGGGGAGAGAAAATATCAGAGAGTTCCTGTTCAAATATCGCGTAACGCCACATGCATCTACAGGTCGTCCACCGTGCGAGCGGCTCAACAGCAGGCACTATCGGTCTGTGTTGGACCTTGTTAGACCCTCTGATTTTTCTCCGATTCCTACGTCAACGGATGCGGGTGCCCGAGAGCGACAAAGGCGTTGTCATGATAAACGGGCACGGGACCGATCTTTCGAAAAAGACGCATGCGTGTGGATGCTTGACCCGCAGAGGAAAGGTCACTGGAAGACCGGAAAAATTGTGGAAAAAGAAGGGAGAGTGATCTTCCATGTGCGAGATGCTGATGGGAAGATTCATCGAGTACATAAGGACCATCTTAAGCTCAGGGAATCTTTGGAATCGTGGGAAAGCGGATTTTCGAAGACAACGGCAGATCAAGATCTTGTGCTCGAGGGACCGGGATTTCCTTTACCGTTCCCCGAAGTGGAGGACCCACCATTGAGTGACGGAAATCGTCATACGTCCTTAAGTGTTCAACCACCGAGGGATGGACAGGCTGTCGCAACTTCAAGTGAAGCGGCTCCTTCGGGCGACAATACACGCCGATACCCCTTGAGGATCCGTCGTTCAGTAGACCGCTATGGCTCTACTTATTAAAGGGGGAGGTATTGTAGTGGCGCTAGTGGGTTGGGTTGTGGACACTGAAGACGATGCGCGAGAGCTCGGCCTGGATCATTCTTCTGGCTGATTCGTCTGGAGACATAGGCTCCAACATGTATTGTCTCGTCCCTAGTTACT
The DNA here is from genome assembly GCF_037126465.1 of Ornithodoros turicata. Taxonomy (NCBI): domain Eukaryota; kingdom Metazoa; phylum Arthropoda; class Arachnida; order Ixodida; family Argasidae; genus Ornithodoros; species Ornithodoros turicata. The sequence continues at coordinate 4,542,571 of NC_088202.1, read as the reverse complement.
GGTATTAAATCGTTGTTATTCCCACGCATACCGACTATCTCAATTTTGATATGCAAATGAGCCCAAACCGAAACCGCGGCTACCGGGAACGCCGGAAGCACAGCATTCATTTCACGCCAGAGGTCCACGGTATTTGGAGGGATGGAGATGATTGGAATAGGCCGGATAAACCGCTTTCCTGTCCACGTGGGCCTCCGTCGGTGTAGATGATGCCCCCTTGAGGCACGCTTTTTCAGTTTTGGCTCATTTGCATACCGAAATTTGATCGGTGGACATTTCCCAGAGTGTCCCTTTTTCCAGATTTTTAAAAATATTGCTTTCAAAGAGACTTGTCTCCCGTTCTGCTACCTCACTTTTGCCCAAAATTCCTAAATAAAATAAAGAGTGCATTAATTAGTGATGTCACGAACTTTTTCGAACCCGCGGTTCGATTGGTTCGACGAACCTTCGAATTTCTTGTCACTTTCGCAAAGGTTCGCAAAAGTTCGCAGCTGAATTTAGCTGCTTTTTAACTTTGAGCGAAACGGACGAAAAGTATAAATATCAAGCAATAATGAACGGTCACGTGCGCCCTCCTGTGCGAGGTACATATTTCTGCCCACATGAGCAAGGCTGCGATCGACTACTGGTATAGTTGCATTTATTTATGCTGTGAGCTACAACACAGAAAGCAGAAAACGGTTTCCTTTGCCAATAAAATAGATATTTCTCCTATTGCTGTTATTCAAGAAGACTCAGAAGAGGGTGGTATAATTGCCAGCTGACTGTAAAACTTCGTGGTGCCTTGGATGATAGGTAAGCGACGAAAGTCGCCACAGACCAGAGCCCACTAGCGTACTGGCTACGTGGTAAACGTAGTTTGTACATTTAAGATTGAACTGCTAACAGTTTTGCACCGTTGTCCTTGCGTGCTTTGTTTTTCTTACCGACTGTCTGTTTACTCTGAAAAGGTGTATGTAGAAATGTTAGGTGGTACCGTGGTAGGTGCAGGTATAAGTTTCTGTTGCTAGAAAAGTACAAATCGAAGGAAAGCTAACTGATTTATCGTACATACCGTACAGGAGGACATATTGTCTGATGTGATTAAGCCTAATTAAGCCTTGAGTGGCGTACGTTGGACTGTTTACGTTTCCGGGCAGATCACGCCAGCGCATGCGCAGTGAAGTCGAACTTTTGCGAACTTTCGCGAATTTTTCTGAGAAAAGTTCGAAAGTTTCGAACTTTTGCGAACTCAAACTTTGCCAGGTTCGTGACATCACTAGAATGCTTTAGTTAATTAGGCGGCTTGTAGTTACACACTCTCTTCCAGAGTATGTCCGCCTGGTCGCATAACTCAATTGCAAAAAGCGGCATCTGTGCTGCTCTCATTGCGCTCTGTAAAGTATAAAAATAAACTCCCCGTATGATCACACATATATTCCTGTGCTATTACATAAAGTTGTTATTACAGATAACAAGAGCAAAGAAATAGTTGGATGCAGCACATGCAAATATTGATCTTCTCTTTGAACAAACTACAGACGATTCGTATCGATGCACGTCAACACATCACTTCAAGGAGAACGCGACAGCGCAGATGCCAACTGAGCGAAAGTTCATTTGCTTAATGCTAATGACGTCTGTAAGCATTTTCCAATTTCCCGGTATGCCTAACCTTCCGCACAAGGTTTCATCCGTCACCTCGGAATAATCTTCGTCGTCGTCAGCATTAGGGCAAGGCGAGCACGAATACGTTGGGTAATCAAGGGCCACCATATGTTCACCTAGACTGTGCCGTCATCAGCCTTCTGCGGTATACTTATCGATCTAGAACACCACATTTCCCAACCACATGCTTAGGGTTTCATTTGTCTGTCCCGTTGCTGGCTAGACGACTCTGCGGTATTCTCTGCTGCCAAACAATAATAAAGTGCTGTGATCGAATGTACATGGAGTTGTTACCACTAGGCGAGGGTACCATCACAAAAGACGGCATGTGCGTTGCAGAAGCATTTAGGAGCAGTTGGGGAGTAATACCCCTGCCAGACGTACTAATTTAGTGTCACTTATTTGAAGTGCACTCCGTCCTGTAATGTCACTTTCACTACGCTCCTGCTACACGGCATAAGTAAGTGTCACTAAGCAGTCATGGTGATGACGATGGGCGAGCTTGAACTCCTACCTAACATCGGGGAGTGCGCCATACTTTATAGGCAAAATCATTTTTCTTACGTCCAGAGACATTTCATAAAGATTTTCTTCGCAGTTGAAGTCGATTGAACGTCATAAATATAATTGTTGCGAACCAACACAAGTATATTTATTTGACAAATGTTCAATCTTCTTCTTCACCTCTTTGGTGGTCTTTACTATGTCTTGCGCGTGCAACTGGCCCGCGATGTCAGCATACACTTTCGCGTTTCGCTTGGTCCTCCCATGTTCTGATAGCATAGGTTTCTATCTCAGACCACGACGCCCTGTCTTTTTTGTCTTTCATTATTCAATGCTTCACTGCGAGTATTCCGCGATTTCGCCGGTGACACTTAACCACCGTGCAATGTCAAGAAATATGGCTGCCGCGAATTGGATTACGAACTCTACTGGGCAGTCTGTGAACGAGAGTACCGGTAAATTACCCCAAAAATCCTTACGTCTTTCTTATACAAATCAGCGCTGTCTTAACAAATTTGTCCAAAAATAAATTCCGATTGGGTTGTTTCTTTCCGTTTCCAAAAATATGCTTTTTGTTACGCAATCCCTGCCGTGGAGGCTACGTACTTGATTGTCGCAGGCAAAGTGAAGTGAGTTTGGCGAACTTACTTCATCGTAAGTGTACTTTGCATCTAGTGTCACTAAAAGATGCAGTGTGACTCCGCAAGAATGACACTTACTGCAAGTGTACTCGCTGAAAAATTAGTACGTCTGACAGGGGTATAAGCTACGACAATCGTTGTCATCAACATCTCAGATGCGCACCCACTTTTGTAACCATCCCTGTACACACCTGATGGAACGAGTTCTTGGGGTACGTGGCAAATGTTGAAACGGGCAGCTACTTTTTAACAGCGCCCCTGCCGCACTCTTAAACGCGCGTAGCCCCCTGCCAGCGCCCGCTACCAAGTTCCGAAACGCCGAAGCCAATATATTGCATCACCCAGAACGTTACAAGCATCCCACGACACCATTCTATTACACATTTCAGGCGCAGACAACTATGGGCCGCACTGTTTATTCGCTTATTTAAATACAATTGTTGAGTCATGTGAATGTGGAGCCATTAATGTCATCTACTCCATCATATGGGATGGATTGAGTGGATTTCTTCTTCACTGAACTTGACATCAGGATGCGCTAAATTTATTTCGCTCTGTGCTTTTTGAAGAGCCAGTACCTCCCTTTCTTCTTTTTCTTTCAATAAACATGTCCCCCCTCCCCCACGCACATCAGTAGATGGCTCCACCGAGTCGTCAACCTCCGCTGATGAGTAGTGTATACAAGCTCATTCCTTTTCTTCAGAGTTACTAACATCCCGTATAAACGTTGCGTGCCAACGCTGCCCTACGTTGTCCTATGGAATAGAGCCGTCGTCTGGCGCTGGTTTAGTAAGGCTACGTTCCTGTGGAGTGCCTTTGCCCAACACATTGCCCTAATTAATGTTTGTTCTTGGGTGCAGCAAAGGAATGACAATGAAGACCCGTGAAGCAGCGTCCATGCCCGGCTTGTGATTGTCATAAACAATTATAGTGGTCCCAGCTCATCCAGGCGTCCTGCAAACCCGCGTGATAATCTGCGGTGGAGCCCTGCAAGGGCCGCTCCTACCCCGGCTGCCCGGCCCGCGGCTCAGACCATGCTTCTTATTGGCTGCACGCTCCGGGCCGGGCCGAGCCGAGCCATGGCCGACAAAAGACGCCAGCACCACGAGCCGGGCCGACAAACGTGTTTACAAGAGTCTAGCTGGTCAGGGTCACGCAGCAAATTCCGCAATATGATTCATATCATCACGTGGTTACGTCATTCCTGTGCATATATGTATTTGCAAATACAAGCAAGGAACACAGCGTTATGCGTATGACTCGATCCTCTAGAACATTCTCAGAAGCATCCCTTACAAAAATGAGGTAAATACTTTCGATTGAGTTGTATTAGTATCACCTGTCAACTTTGTATACACTTTTGTATGTATCTACAGGGTGTCCCACCGAAAAAGGGCCAGGGGCTAAAGAAAAAATGGAGTGCTCTACACAAATGGAACCAACTGTATACGTGCTTGGCAGTTGTGTGGTCTATCCAATTTTTTTTTTCATCGCCCCCTTGACAATTAATTTGCGGTAAGTAATTCTTTAACTTTTTAATTATCGGTTTAGCTCTCAGATGTAAATAAGGAAGTTGTAGTACATGTCGAAAAAGACGCAATTGAAGTGGTTCGAGGTTGCTATGGCTTGTGGTTTGGTTTTTCCCAGGTTAAAAAATTGGTTTCAGAAGCCGCGCGCACCACAGAGCGCTCCCCATAATTCGGCGCCCGCGCGCGATGATTGCAGTGCACTCTGATAGGTTTGCCGTGAAACAGGTGAAATATCTTCCTTTTGTGTGACGTGGCCCAAGAATGGTCTCCAAGCGCTAATCTCAAGGTCGATGTGACGCCGGAGGGCGCTGGAATCGTCGCGTGCGGGTGCCGGATTGTGGCCAGCGATCTGCGGTCCGCCCGGCATCTGAAACCGGGGAAAAAACGAAACCACAAACCATAGCGACCTCGAACCACTTCAGTTGTGTCTTTTTCGATATGTACTACAACTTCCTCATTGACATCTGAGAGCTAAAACCGATAATTCAAAAGTTAGAAAATTAATTACCGCTAATTAATTGACGAGGGGCGATGAAAAAAAATATTTTTGGATAGACCACACAACTGCCAAGCACGTACAGTTGGTTCCATTTGTGTAGAGCACTCCGTTTTTTCTTTAGCCCCTGGCCCTTTTTCGGTGGGACACACTGTATGTGTTTCCTATGGCTACCTAGGACTAATTATATTTGTCTCGTATAAAGTACTAATACGATATTCTTAGACTTAAGTGTATATGTTTTGTATATAGTATACTGTCTATGCAGTATTGTTAGACAGGATTGCATACGAGGTCTTTTCACTAATGTGGCTGTACAGCAGGCTGTGGACATTTTATGTAATGTATTTATATTAGCAATATACATTGTATGCACACATTTTCATATGTAGGTACTATATATAAATTTGTTCTGACCAGTGCTAGCAGTGTGTAGATCATCGCCCCTAGCGATGAAAAGCCCCATTCATCATCATGTAAAATTTGCTTAGGGCCATTTTACGCTAATTGTATACACGCTAACGTTTTCAGCAGAGCATTTTTTTAAATCATTGGAGCCAGTTGTAATGGGATCGTTCGGCCAATAACCCTGTCGTAATTTCGGGGAATGCAGATAGGTCAAACTGTTCAGCGGTCAGATGGGACCATTACACCCTACTGAATGTGGCTGTACAGCAGGCTGTGGACATTTTATGTAATGTATTTATATTAGCAATATACATTGTATGCACACATTTTCACATGTAGGTACCATATATAAATTTGTTCTGACCAGTGCTAGCAGTGTGTAGATCATCGCCCCTAGCGATGAAAAGCCCCATTCATCATCATATAAAAGTTGCTTAGGGCCATTTTACGCTAATTGTATACACGCTAACGTTTTCAGCAGAGCATTTTTTAAATCATTGGAGCCAGTTGTAATGGGATCATTCGGCCTATAACCCTGTCGTAATTTCGGGGAATGCAGATAGGTCAAACTGTTCAGCGGTCAGATGGGACCATTACACCCTACTGAATGTGGCTGTACAGCAGGCTGTGGACATTTTATGTAATGTATTTATATTAGCAATATACATTGTATGCACACATTTTCACATGTAGGTACCATATATAAATTTGTTCTGACCAGTGCTAGCAGTGTGTAGATCATCGCCCCTAGCGATGAAAAGCCCCATTCATCATCATGTAAAAGTTGCTTAGGGCCATTTTACGCTAATTGTATACACGCTAACGTTTTCAGCAGAGCATTTTTTAAATCATTGGAGCCAGTTGTAATGGGCTCATTCGGCCAATAACCCTGTCGTAATTTCGGGGAATGCAGATAGGTCAAACTGTTCAGCGGTCAGATGGGACCATTACACCCTACTGAATGTCCGCACACTTTCCACGTTTTCTTTTAACCTCGGCACCACACATTTCACTTTCTCCTGCCGATGTTCGGTTTTGTCAGTTTCCCTGACTATACCCATAACCGGACAGCGCGCATACCATCGAAAAAGAAAAAAAAAAGCAGTAAAGTAAATAACATAAAGCCTCCGAGGACCCGTAAGTACAAAAGCTCACTTAGATAGTGTGTGTCATTTTCTTTCTGAGACCAAACAGACACTACATCTATTCCTTCGTTTGCCATTTTCCGCAAATTAGAGAGTCTTGTTCGCCAGTGAGTTAAATCGAAGGGTAAGGTGTCTAAATTTAACTTCATTGGGCTCGCAAATAACATTGAAGTGAGGAGATGCTTGAAGTATTAGGTCACCATCAACAAATCCGCTGTGTTCGTTACTGCTGAGGGACTGAGTAAGGTCGACCTACTCAGGCACTCAGTAACCCCATCAAAAATCAAACTTCCTCAGTGCTACACACTCGCGCGTTCCTCTCCCTCTCCGTTGCAGTAACACGGTGCAAGCGACATTTCGATAGCTGAGCGCAAAAACGACGTTACGTCAAATACTCGATTCGGAGAGTTCGTTGTATTGTTGACTGATTAGATGAGTAACATAATTCGTAAGAATGAGAGTTCGTAAAACAACGGACACGCGACATCCTGCGGATATACGAAGCTCTCGTTTATAAAGCTCCCAATCGCTTTAGGGATGCTTGAGATGCTAATGACGAATTGCACACTCTGAGCCAAATTTATATCTTTGAAGGCATAAATGACTTGTTCTGTGGCTCATCCCCCAAACGGGATAAAAATTATACCACCAGGTGAGGTATAATAATTTATCCCTCCAGCAAGCTATGAAAATTCAGACCTTGGGGTGCAAAGTATACACCATACATAAGGTATAACTTCAATACTTCAAGGTATAAATTTAACCCAGGAACAGAGTATAGCAAAGGTATAAAAATGTAGACCCTTGGGTGCAAAATGAATACCATTCACAACGCATAACTTAAATACCTCAAGGTATAAACTGAACCCCTGGAACAGGGTATAGCAAAGACATAACAAAGTAACCCTTGGGGAGTAAAATATGTGCCATATAGAGGTTCAAATTATATACCCCGAGGTATCAATTTGTCAATCAATCAATCAACAGAACAGGGTATAGTAACAGTACAGAAATCCAGGCCTTTGGATGCAGAATAAATACTGTTTAGAAGGTTTCTATCAGGTACTTGAAAGTATAAATTTAATCGAAGCAGGAAGGTACTGCAAAGGTACAGAAATTTAGACCACTGAGTGCAGAACTGTATCCTTCTTTGCACCAGAATCACTCAAGGAATAAAGTGCGTCATGTCTGTACCTAAAATAACGTCAAAGACCATGCGAAGTTTTGTGAACCAAACGCGAAAAATATTTATTTACAGTAACACATAAATAAATTTACAAAGTCAATGCACTTCTCCCGAGCCTTTGGCACTTCCAGCTTTAAAATTGCCCTTTCAATGATGTTTATATCGATGAGCTTGATTATGGGGGCAGTGTTGTACCCGTTACTGAAATATGGTATCGCGTTACCGATACTCGTTACTTGAGCAAAAAGTATCGAAATACCGTTATACAGTCAGCCCTCGATTTATGAACGCCCTTCGTTTGTCGAAAAATCGTTCATAAACCGTTCATAAATCGAGGGATTCATAAATAGAGGTGCAAGGTGCGCTGAAGAGAAATGGGCTGAAACGCGACAGGGAATGCACTAGATTACGTTTATTTGTAAAAACAGTTCGTAGTTGTGCTCTGCACCATACATTCGGCTGTATTTATCCTCTACGGAAGAGACGATCAAAGTTTGGAACTTGACTCGTCCACCTAGTCCTCGAACTGTAGATGTGATTCCACGCTAAGCGAGCTGTCAGAGCTTCGGAACAATCCTGCTAGTTATCTTCACTGTCACTATGATCACCATGGGTAACGTCATTTGACAACTTCACTAAATCTCCGTCATCGAGCGGCTCACATATGTGTTCACCGTCAGCAGAGGAAATGCACTCCTCTGTTCTCACTCTCTAATTCTTGTGGCTGTGGGACACTGCGCGGGTGCTTGACCTTCATCATTTGTTCATCTTTATTGACGTGATCCCAGTACTTCCCCGCGCGTTCGCAACCCCGTCCATAAATCGAGGTCAGAACACACATGGTTTTGCGGTTCGTTCCCTGAAAATCCGTTCACGGAAGAAATATATGGAAAAAGTTTGGTCCCTTGTGACGCCGTTCATAAACCGAGGGAATTCGTAAATCGAGGGTTCATAAAACGAGGGTTGACTGGAGATACTTCTTTTTTAAAGTAACGGAGTACCGCTACCGTTACTAAAAAAAAGTAACGCAATACTTTGGGCGATATACTTTTGTTTGAAATACGAAGATGACGCAACATAGAAATAACGCTTACGTGAACAGTTTTGCAGTGAAAAGCCAGCATATTTCATATGTAGCTCTGAAACGTTATGCTTGAGTTTTATCGATAACTGGCTCTTGAAATCGTCTTCTGCCATCCTTGCAAGCCGTGGTATCTCCGGCAGCTGACAGAGGCCAGTGTGACATTTAGGTTAGTGTCAGGCCCACACATGCATGGAGTCCAATGACCAAGGAATCCTACCCGAAGTTAACAATGTCACAGTATATGTGAACGTGACTCAGTGCGACATGGCAGCTTAGCAGTGGAATCGAGAACGCACTGTCAATGTCTTGACCTCTGTTCGTTGACCTCAACTCTTTTCTTGAACACAGCGTGGTCGTTTCCTTCAGTTTCAAAGAAAAACGGTGAACACGTGTTTAGTATACTTCCATAATTCCGGTTACGGAGCATGTAGTCGTGTCCACAAGCTTCTCGTCGAGAGCTAGGCTGACCATTGACAATGAATAAGAGTGAGAAATATGGTCGGTGAAAAAAGGGTGGGTCACTAAAAAGTATCGGTATCGGTGACGATACAGAGATCGCGTTATCATAAATTTGTAACGGACGTACTTTTCCGATACCGACTTAAGAAAGTATCGCGATACGCACTCCGATACCGAAAAAGTATCGATTACTGTAAAGGCGATACGTCCAACACTGTGGGGCAGACAGGCAGCTCTTTTTCCTGAAAAGATTTTGTAAAATAATACCTACATGCAAAGGAAGCGTATTTTGTTCTCACCTCTATGATAAGTGACGAAGACTACTGATTACAACTCCGTGAAATTAATTTCAGGGGAAGAACGCACAGGTCATCTGAATATATGGAATATTTAATGTTCCCAAAATAGGAAAAGGCGAAAAAGGAAAACTTACCATCGCTATGTGCAATGAAGAGTAGTTCAGCCTCCGTGCAGTTTTCCTGTACGATCATCAAAAGATCTTCAAATCCCTGCTGCGCTTGTGCGACGAGTTCTCGTTCGACGGAACAATATACTCCACTCAAGAAGCAGCTACACAAAAAGATAAGAAGCTGTCACGTTTGTTAAACGGCAACAAGAAATAAGTAATTATGTAGGTAAAGGGCGGTTTATGATAAATTATATCAAAATACATGCATACATAGCAGTATTTATCAAAACGAACACAACAAGCTATCTTTTACTTGGAATTTGTCGGTTTCAAATCTTATCCTGCATTTTCCCGCACAGAACGTCGCTGCCAATATTCCGCCAACGAAATCCCATATACGAGGGGCGTTCACGTCAAACCGGGACTTTTCATTTTTCGTAAAAGTAAAACGAACTTACAGGCGAGAAATTAGTTTTATTTTTCAACGTGATCTCCAGCTGCACTAATGCACTTGTCCCAGCGTTTCACGAGGGCTTTGATGGCAGCAGCGTAGAAATACTTAGCGTTGCGTAGCAGCCATGATAGGACCGCATTCTTGACCTCGTCGTCGCAGCTGAATTGGCGGCCCCCAAGGAACGCCTTCAGTGGTCCGAAGAGATGGAAATCGCTGAGGGCGAGGTCTGGACTGTAAGGGGGATGTGGCAGCAACTCCCACCCAAGTTCCTGTAAATTGCGTGTCGTGATATGCGCGGTATGCGGTCGTGCATTGTCCTGTAAGAGGATGACTCCTTTGGTGATCAGGCCCGGCCGCTTTTGCTTCAGCGCCTTATGCACGTCTCTGAGAACCTGACAGTAATATGCACCATTGATGGTGGCCCCACCGGGCAGAAAATCAACATGAACAACGCCAGCCTTGTCCCAGAAAACCGTGGCAATGACCTTACCCGCAGACGGGGTGCTTCGGAACTTCTGGGGAGCTGGCGAGCCCGGATGCTTTTATAGTTTTGATGCGCGTTTAGACTCAGGAGTGAAATGGTGCACCCACCTTTCATCGCACGTGATGATCCGATCATGGAAGAGCTGTCCTTCAGTGTCGAGATGTTACTTTAGCTCTTGGGAGATTTCCAGTCTTCTCGGCTGGTCAACACGGAGGGCTGCCTCGGGACCCAACGGGCACTAACTTCCCGAAACTGGAGGTGCTCATGAATGATAGTGTTCAATGTTCCCACAGAAAGACCCGTCTTTCAAGCCAGTTCGAGGGGTGTTATCCGTTGGTACTTGATGATATAAGCGCTCCACAAGTTGGATGTTCTCAGGAACTCTGACACTGGGCTCTGAGCCGCCCCGGCCGGGATCGTCCTGCACTGGTGTACGGCCGTCTCGGAACCGTTTGCACCTCTTAAACGCTTTGCTGCGGCTAAGTGTATCGTGGCCATACTGAGCCTGAAGTCTTCTGGGAATTTCAGATGACTTTACGTGTTCATTCACGAGAAACTTCATGACAACTCGCTATTCGATGCGCGCGCTCACCTCGTTGTCTGCCGTCTTGTCCAGCACGTGTATTCTGTTTTGCACAAACTTAAGGCCACCACGTGGCGAACGCGGAGGCCTGTCGCGTGTGAAAATGACGAAAAAGAAGAAGCGCGAGCCATTTGTACACTCAGGAGACAGAAAGTCCCGGTTTGACTTGAACACTCCTCGTATATCGATATATCGTCCTCTAATTCCTCCGCATAGAGGCTAAATGCAAACAGTAAACGCAAAACTGGCTGGTATGTCATAGTAACAAACGTAAACGCAACAAGTGACATACGCACGAAGGAAGAAGGTACAGACGACAAGACTGCGTTCGCTTCTCTTCTCGCAAGGCGCAATCTTGTCGTCTGTTCCTTGGTGCGTATGAGTCACTTGCTGCGTTTACGTTTGAAATTACTCTAATCCATCTAAAACACTCTTACATGCGGGTCGATTGCACGATAATTGGGGTGAAAGAAATAGCAGGTCGCCGAGAACGGCAAAAGAACTGATCATGCAGGTTGGTTGTAGTACCGCACAAACATGTGAGCACATCGTCCCTTTGTGTGCACAGACTCGGGCCTCTACATTATGAAGTTTACCCACCAGCAAGCCTGCACCTATGCCATTTTGTCAAAGCACAACTGTTACACAAACTATCAACACTATTAACCTAGAGGCGTTCAGCCCTCCTTAACAAAATATAAATGAAGCAAGTTTTCTTACCAAGATGTTGCAAGCACTGCAGTCTAAAAAAGTCAACAAACTTTCGATGAGGTTTCCATGCGTTGGCGCTTGGAGGTGAAGAATCGCCATGCAAAACATCGGCATAACTTGGTTGTAGGCTTGACATATACTGGCACTGGCTGTACGCCGAAATAAATCTTTTAAAATACAACATTAAAAATCCACGCTTAAAATTACACCCTTCAAAATCCATTTTCTGAAATAAACCACTTAAAAATATACGCCCTCAAAATAAACACTGTTAAAATAAATCATGGTTAGGCTTAGGAATGAATTGTTCCGTATGATAGCTTATGGGCGACATGATGTTTTTTTCTCGGCGGAACACGCTATTATGATGTTTCTTACTTATGTTTGTACTGTAATCAATTACATTTCTTCAAATAACAACTTCGGATATCGAAATATCCAGTTTAAAAGTGACGAGGACGATGCGCGTATTAATACAGGACACGCAATTGACGCTTGAGCAAACGAGCAAACTGAGCTGTGAACGAGGCTAACAGTTCCGGTTGGGGGAGAAGATGGCTATGGCGGTGTCGTGATCGGAATGCGCCGACGGTCATTCGCACTGGATGCTTATGCCAGCGCTCTGTTACTCGTGGCAGAATTTAAAGTGGCGGCGTAATGTGAGTTAAGGCTATAGCAGACAGCGCTTCGAATTGGAATCTTTACGGGTGCCACCGCAGTTTTCTAGTGCAAAGGGGACCCAGCTGCCCACATGCTCGCTTGATACGGTGGGCGTAAGTAGGATTCACTTCCTTTATATTGAATCTCACTAGTTTGTGGCGTACTTTCTTTTTCGGTACACGTGAGGTCAAGGATCCAGTATCACCGAAATTATTTGTGAGTTCTGAGAGGTTAACGCTTAACTCATCGATGTGTTAATGAAAAGAGAGCCACTGAATGAGCTTCATTCCGCAAGAGAGGCTCGTGTGGTTGTTGAACTCTTTAGTTCGATTTCTCTGCAGAAACCATTACCATGTTTGTTTGTTTTTCTACTCAGCAACTGATTTGCCATTTCACTCATTTGTGAAATAAAATCTGCATAAATTTACAAACACTCGCTAGTACAATTTCCATCCTGACTATTACCGAAAAACAGTAGTCACTTTGCTAAGGTTCTCGCTGAGAATTGGGTGATAGGAAGCAGAGATCCTCTGGTGGCGAAAAACATAGAACCTCACACAGTCTGAAAAGTCACATTTATTAAAATTATTTACAGTCACATTATTACTACTTTCATTAGTCACAATATTTATTAAAAGTCACATTTACAACATGAAAGTCATGCAGAATAATGAAAGTAGCATTTATTTACACACAAAATACGCGTGCAAGAGGGAAGTGACGTGTAGACGCGCTTAATTTCCTGCAATACAATGTCAAACTTATTTAGAGTTATAGATTTGAAGATTTGAATTAGACGTGATGAGGCAGTTGAAATTACTTAGTTGGAGGCTACAATGTAGAAATTACTCATAAATACAAATTGCGTTCTTGAAATTTTTATAGTCCCAGGTTACAATGCCGCACATATTTAAAATCACACACTACAATGACAAAGCTGTTCGCAATTATGGAGGACTATCGTGGCTGGAAACTTAAGAACCACATGTATGAATTAAAAAACCGTCACAAAGTTGCATTTCAGTCATCTTGACCACAGAAAGAAGCGCTCAGAACCCACAAAACGCCTGAGCTTTGAATAAGAATACATCAATATTGATTTCTCCAGTGGAAAGCTTCTGTTCGAGCTGGAGGATCGCAGCATCCTTCCTTTTCCACTTTTTGCACCGTTGCCTTTGTGCAGCTCAATTTGCTGCTTGTAGGTGTCCAATACGTTGGGACGACTCAATCGAGCGAAGAGCTTCAAGGCAAGTGTAGATGTTCGGATGCGGCCTGCCGATCACCCTCTTCAGCTTTCTGTAACAAATTTGACAGATCAACTTTCACAAATTTTATTACAGGAACAGACGTTAGTGTTACGACTCAATATTTCATCTCCATGGTCATCACTGGCCATGTGCCAGCAGCGAAAAGCCCTCACCCTTGAGAGGTGGGGGTGGGGATTCGAAAAAAAAAAAAAGATCATGCATATAATAAACATATACAGGGTTCGCCAAGATAAACTTCGGAGTTTGTAATGAAGATAAAACAAATAAGAACAGTGTCGGAAAGCCAAAGTAGATGTTAGAGGACGTGTTATGCCTCAAAATTTCATGTCAATAATTCCGCTTGGTATGTTTCTCTACGGATAAATCGTGAAAATTAAAAAACCGCCGGTGGCTAATCGGCTATACCTGCGCTTTAGCTCCTTCCTGTCAGATGGTGAAACGGCCACGCGCGGCATTGCAGATGACATCAAACCAAGTGAACAAATAAGTGGAACTGAATGCAGACTCGTACTCTGCAACGCTGCGTTCGACCGTGTTGCCATGACGGGAAGGAGCTGAAACACAGGTATAGCTGATTAGGCAGCGGCGTTTTTTTTCTGTTTTTTTCTTTCACGATTTATCCGTAGAGAAACACAGGAAGCGGAATTATTTATATAAAATTTTGGGGCATAATACGTCCTCTAACATCTACTTTGGCTTTCCGACACTGTTCTTATTAGTTTTATCTTCATTACGAACCCCGAAGTTTATCTTGGCGAGCCCTGTACATGTTATACATGTGTATACATATAAACATGTTTAATAAACATATCAGCCATTCGAATCTGCACAGAGCTTATGCTGATATTCAGGTTACCATTCTGCACACGCCCCATATTTTTTTATGCATGAGATTCAAAACGGTTATGTTAATATGGATAATTACATCTGACATTTTATCTAGAGGATGATTCCTTCTAACATAAGCGCTGAAGGATGACACAAAATAGACAGGGCAAGAGATACCTCTGTTCTTCTCGTTTTTTGCTATAGCTTAGGTGAACATTTACTAATGTGCCCGAATTACGACCACCTCACAATAGAAGCTACAGACAAAGCTACGAAAGCTTCAGAGGAGCATTTCATTATGCAAGAAGTTTGTACATATGTCACGTTCCTTCTGTTTCTACTGTAACTGGACACATGGCCTCACAGCTGATGGCCCGACATCACCTGACAGCATCAACATCACCTCATGGTAACACCACCTGATTACATATGCTATAGGATATCACTTCAACAGGACGACTGCTCGTCCAGGCACTCTCGACTTGCTCGTTACCGATCACAACAATGACTCAAGCACAGCCATACCCAATTCGACCGAAGGTCATTCCTTCATGGCTTCGACTCCATCACCTGTTCATCGCACCATGTGGCACATGTGCACAGCCAGCCGTAGCACGAGAGCAACACGCTCACCTTCCGGTCTCTGCTTTTGCAGCAGCAGACGCTGCAGCATGATTCAGCCAGCGCCAGCAGTGCACCCACGGCTAACGCAGCCTCAAGTTCCTGGGACTCTCTGAGCTACTGCTCCCGTGCTACTGCTGGCGACACCCCAGGCCACAATTTCAACAGCACCTCTGGCTTATCCTTTCATGTTCCGAACACAGACTTCAGCAGCGCTGACTCATTTCTACACTGTGACGAGCAGCTAACGAGTGAAGTGTTTTGCGTGCTGTGTACAATGCACGTCTTCCACAGTCGCCCTTGCTCTCCTGCTCCAGTGAATGCATGGTTCCCTCAGTTTCATCTGCACTCCACGTCTGAAAGCGGGGGGGGGGGGGAGTGATGTGGTGTACAGATAGCAACAATGAAGATGGACACACGCCTCTCAGTTCATTGGCGTCGATTTCAGAATGTGGTTACATCCATCTGCCCCTGCGTGACCATCATTATTGCTGACTGGGACATCTTCACCGCAACTGTATCTGTACTTATAGCCCTTTTGAGTTCCTCTTTTCATCCGTCACTATGTGTAATTTTACTATCGTGGACATTATAAGAGGGAACAAAGAGTGAATGATAGGTAACTACGTGACCCAACCCGAGAAAAGGGATAACTAAATGTGGGTGCTACCAAGGCATGACACAGACAGCCTCTGTCATTCATGATTCACAAGACAACTGGGTGCTGCCACAAGTTGGCTCTGATGACATCTGCCACGCACTCAGTGCTCCCTGTCATAATTATTCACAATAGTACATGCAGGGCGAAATGTAGCTGTGAAAGCAATGTAGATTACACTTTTTGCATATACACTGCTGAAACAGAACACCATGTACACACTCACAGCTTGTCATTCCAAATTTCATATTTCTTTACGCGCAAGAACCACTGTTTTGAGAGGCACAAATTGCCAGCTGTGCTCATTTTGTTGTCAAGAAGCGCAGCAAGAAGGACGCTTTGTTTCCACTTTCAGTGTGATCGCCGTAGATGATAGTAGACAGACAAACAATACGTGGTGACATTAGGATGCTGTTATGAGCAGCTAGTGTGATGCTGAGAGGGAAGTTGAAAGGGTGGAGCGACGGTCCCTCTTACACTACTTCCTGACTGAAATGGGAGCACCTGGCACTTTGTGGACCTCAAAACGGCGCTGCATTGCACTACTTGCTAAGTGGACTGTCTATTTCTCACGGTTACGTCGCTGGAATTATTAATCTCCCAAACTTTGCAAAAATGATGTGGGAACTGGAGGAGCGCATAGCGAGGCCTACTAGCACGCCCGTACCGTCTGCCCGTTCTGTATGCTGCTGGACAAACAAACCTCTTATTGCCGCCACTGTCACCAACAGCAGATATTGAAGCACCTCTGTGCACGTGCCCCAGTTGGTGTGTGACGTGGAGGGTCTATATAACATCGCGTTTTTTCACAGCCACTTCTCCTATACTTTTTGTTAATTTGGGAGTTAAATTAGGGACATGTAACCGCTCTGAGATTTGTAAAATAAAAGAGGAGCATAAAAGAGGGTTACCAGCAATGCTGCTATTTCAGTCTTTCCAGGAAAGCCATAATTAAAAAGTTAGTAAATTGATTTTAATTAATTCAAATTACAATCGCGGACTACAAGTTGTCCTCCAGGCCGTATAACACCGAAAACTGCATCTAGGTATCTTTAATGGTCCTATTCTAAAAATTATGTAAAATATTAAAAAAACACCCGATACATGCTTCTCTCAATTCTCTCTTAACTGGCGCCTGTTGTCTTGCTTTTCTTGCTATATAATACCTCTCTATGCCAATACGCTCCATATAGCTAGCCCACTTTCTCACTTTACATATGCATTGTCAGAACTAAACTCGTAACCGTGTCATGCTTCTGTTGCGTTGTTTGTCCTGGGTCCCCTGTTACCGTGCTGATTCCATATTGCACAGGGGTATGGCCCTCTGATCCATGTAGCTTCGAAATAGCTTTTGAACTCCTCCACGTGGGGCAGTTGGGGTGCAGTCCTCTTCAGCGTATCCCATGCATTGCGTACGAATGCGACAGGCAAGAAAGCGAGGCTGACCATTTGCCGAACAAAGGTTCGGAATTGTTCATTCTGCTCGTACACAGTAACTAAGCCATGTGCCTGAACATTTCGCCACACTACTTGGCCAAAATGGAAATGGCATCCCCGATGTCAAGCAGGTGTGAACACTGACTGTAGTGCTGCGATGAGGGCCTGCTCAAAGTCACTGCGCGTATACTCCAGGTTTATGGAAAGGTTTCTATCCTGCATCTTCTGCATCAGCATTTGAAAGGCAAACACATAATCCTCCCTGCTTCGGCTGCTCATGAAGAGAAATGCCACGATCAGGTGTTTGCCATCTTTGTCAATAGTTAGGGGGAGAAGCTGATAGAAGAGCTCAGGGCACGTAAAGAAAGTGCCATCGGCAAACACTTCTCTTGCCTCGGACAGCAGCCGAAGCTGCTCATCAGTTGAAAAACATAAAATGTATTTTTGCATGACGAACTAGCACTGGGAACGGGACAGAGAGAGGAGACGACAGGACAGTCCTCTCTCTGTCCCGTTCCCAGTGCTAGTTCGTCATGCAAGATCAACACCAACACGCCCGGTTTTTCACCTTGATAAAATGTATTTGCCATTGTTTGCTTCACTAAAAAGGAAGAATCTTCTTCCATTGATTGTGCGGCTGTAATGGCCACTGAGTTCGATGTCTGTAGCTGTCCGTGGCAAGGGAGGCTGATTTCTCCTCCTCTCTCTGTATATCGTACCTTGCAGTGTATGATATACAGAGAGAGGAGGAGAAATCAGCCTCCCTTGCCACGGACAGCTACAGACATCGAACTCAGTCATGTTTTGAGACGTAGTAGTCAATTTCAATATCAAGAAACCATGCTCATTCCTGACAATGTCCGTCAAATCATCACGTCGTTTCATCGCTGTGCCTTACAGAATAAAAGTGCAAAAATGTCTCTATGGGGAGCTGACTGCTCACAAGATACACTGTAGCACAATTTACACCGCAAAGAAGAAATAAAATTCACGCTCCTTAGCGTCAAAGCCTATGACCACCCCTTCAGAACAAAAGATCTGTCCTTCCGCGACCAAATTGTATGATCTTTGTGCTCTCTCCTTCCTTTCTTTTTCTTTTTTCATTTTTCCGCGGCTGACACGGCACACTGTGATCCCTAGCTATAACAAATCAGGTGGCGCAGTGAGAGGACGATAGGTTGCATATTGTGCAGAAGTTTCTAGCCTAAATAGAGAGCTATGTGATATAGCTTACCAGTGACTTCCTGGAGGTGCCTCTCAAACGTCCTAGCTACAGCAGGGCAGTTGTTTGTGCTCCAATATTCCTTGCATCGCCATGTGGTATACATCAGGTTGTGCCGTTCAAAAACACACTTGTAACCGTCAACATGAAACGCGTCCTTTCCCTTTTGTGTGGCAATAAACTGGACGTGGCAATAAACTTCGCTTGCAGCAGTCAAGTGTCTGAGTCCAACACGTGCGCTGTTTGTGGATACCTTTATGCCCTGTATACACTCGTCACAATATTTGGGTGTAAAACAATCGGCTTCTCCCAACTGCCTCTCAGTGTACACGTCCCATTTCCTTCCTTCAGGTCAGCGTTCCCGAAAACGCACGACAGAGAATGGGTCTATGACTGTTCCGGGACACTTGATCGAACGCCGTTTGGTCGAAAGCCGTTTGATCGAAACGGTAGCGGTCGTTTGATTGATTTTATTTATTGCTTCAGCTGGAGCGTTGAAGATAAAAAAAAGAAAATAACAAAGGAAAGCTTCAGTTTTAAATGACGTTATCCTAAGAAACATTTCCCTGTCGAAAAATCTCGTTACCATAATCCTATGCGCAAGCTCATAAAAATCATATAAGTGTTTATTGCATGAGCAAATGTACGTGATACGAGCAGCTCGTATGCTCACGTACGAGCCTGCTCATGCATGTGCATGCTCGTGTACGTGCAACTTATGTATGAGATATGCTCGTAGCTGGACGTGCTCATGTACGTGTATGCTCATAAATTGTGCGCCTATTATCTCATGAGCATCGCCCAGGGTTTGGGGGGGGGGGGGGTCCTGACAACCAAACCTTAAAAGAAGATACAGTGAACATGATAAGATTCCTTCCTGCATGCTTTATTTATTTATTTTTTCATTTGCACACGACCCTCTACGAAGGTCTCGCAAGAAGTTGGCATGATGCTTCTTGATGTGTTTGGCACGATTTTCCGGGGGATGCTCCGATGAGGGCCTCTCCTGCGCATACCGGGTGAAGGCGTCTGTAGTTAATAAATTACAGAAATGCATTATTTGCACATATTTCACATTATTCACACTGTGTCAAATACATCATGAGCACCTTTAAGTGCACCCTGCGTGACTACTGCAAGAAAGTGCAATCGAAGGAAGTGAGTTACTCAGAGTGCACTAGTACACCGCAAATTTTTGCGCTTGGATTTTTTCAGAACATGCCATTCGAATGCTTCAAACAGACACACACACAATATCTCAGCACGATTGACATTAGCTGACAAACTGCATGTTTGGAGGAATGGAACCATTGAAACACAAAACTGAAAACGAAACCATGGTTCAACAGAAATATCTGTGTCAAGTACAGCTGAACAAGGTTTATCCCGTCTTTTGGTGTACACGGTTGAGTTTCTGTTAAGTTTTTTAAAGCATGATACAAGTACGGCAATACGGGCACGATGGGGATGGCATTCATTCACTGCCATGGTGTCTGTCTCCAGCATTTGGATGAAAAGTTCACACTTTCGTAAATACAGCAACAATTTAGCGGTGGCAAGGCGGTATCAAGTATCAGAAATAAGTGTTACAAGGTGGCTAAAACAACAGGGAGAGATCAAGCATTGTGCCAGCATAGTGAATTTTGGACACTTGGTGCAAGGTCCCTGACGATGTTGTCGTGCACACTCTGAAGAAATACGGTATTTCTAACTTTTTTGATGGAATGGAGGACAATGAGCTGTGTGTAGTTAGCAACAAAGAACACATTAGCGTAGAAAGTGATGATAAATAAATGACATTGTGCATTGACTCCAACTGCTATACTGCCTCCCAATCCCTGTTTACATCTGACTGCTGACAGTTGCGACGCAATACACAAAAGACGAGGCAGACAATGTCGCACTCGTCTGTCTGTCTCGCACCTGTTTACTTATTTTCCAAATTCGTGTACCCTAAACTCGAGGGGTCGTCTTATATTCAAGAAAATACAGGGTGTTTCATTTAAGATGTACCCCACCTTTAAAAGCTAGTGGCACAGCATGTCAGATTCCACTGATCACTCACACATGTGTGGGATAATAGATGTCAAATATGTTCGTGGTGCATGAATGAGAGATGAAAGATACTCACTTGTTATAGCCTGCAGCTTTTTGGGGCTGAGTGCTGGCCTAGCAACTGCACCTTCCCTTGCGAACCTGGGACAAGGTGCACCGGTGACGCTACGGTTCATGAGATCAGATGTGTCCCACAGCACACGTGCCATCTCCTTGCAAAACATGGAGTCGCTGCGTGTCTTCATTATTCATGACAGCCTCTCCGCAGAAATGAATATGCCATTTCGCAAATGGACCTGCAAAGGCAATGTTTGATTACCTAATGCCAGCTAGTACACGGAGCACAAGATTAGCACAATTTTCCCGTCAGATGGACAGTCGAGGACTTGAGTATCAAGATGTACGACAGGGATGATACACTGGAGATGCAGGAGAAAAGCAGGAGAACCACATGCAGGATTCTTCACGTCAGGAGACAGCCTGCACGTTAGACATGCCCTTGAGTACACAACACCTAGACCAGTTTCATTGTAATTGCTGCCTGCGTGAGACAACACAGTGGCAAAGTGACTACTTGCCTCATTGTCTATTGTGGCGAAGAGTGGTATGTTTTCACTGTCGTCCTGGCAAACGACATCACCATCATGAAGCCTTTCGAGCTGTAACAAAAACATATGAGACAACCAGCCTTTAGGTGATCAACAAGATTGTGCAAGTTACAGGAGAGCAAAAAAGAAAAATAGCTTTAATGGGTATGGAAAGAAACCAGAAACAGCCAGTGTAAATAGAGACTGGCTATCAACAAAAAGTAGTGCAAGGGGATTCAAACGACAACATTGTCATTTTTAATGCGTTGGACTAGGTTTTCGTTGATTTTAGTATTTCGGCCAAACTTTGGTGAACCTG
Source organism: Ornithodoros turicata (assembly GCF_037126465.1). Classification (NCBI taxonomy): domain Eukaryota; kingdom Metazoa; phylum Arthropoda; class Arachnida; order Ixodida; family Argasidae; genus Ornithodoros; species Ornithodoros turicata. The sequence continues at coordinate 4,521,176 of NC_088202.1, read as the reverse complement.
CACTTTGCTCAAATGAGAGACTTACTTCTTCCGGGCGTTTTTAGGCGATACAGAGCTACAGACAGGTTATAGCACTTATGTTTCAGAAACAATATCAACAATTTTCCGAAGAATTTGGCAATAGGGCCCAGGTCTCCATGGGTCACAAATTTTGGTCACAGCATCCTGGTTTCTAAATGGTTTCGCCCACCTGGTCACGCATGGACGACTTACCTCGCGCCCTCCTGGTGTATTCCGCCCATTTTGCGCCCCATTTTTCGCCATTTGGCATTACTTTTGACGATTTTTTTTCTGTGCGGAAAGCGATGTTAATATGCTTCCAGATTCCTCAGATGACTATGATGACCATAAAATTTCCGCCACACTGTGCATGTCATATGCGAAAACAGAAATAGCTTGCAGTTTTTAGATTTTTGGTGAAAAATCTGTCGCAATAAAGAAAGACGTCCTGTATATGTGGTACGCACACAGATCGGACAAGACTGACCACTCTCCCAACAGTCAGGACAGAGATGTGTTTACAACTATCAATACCCAATTAGGAACATTTACCTCAAATGGCTGTCCATAAATGGATGACACTGGAGCTAGTACAGCTTTGCTTGCCCGGGGAAGAGTGGGGTGAGCGGTGTGGCCAGGTGGAGCCAGTGCATCATTTATTATGTCCAGAGGGTGAATAACTGGCCGGGCAGTATGGTTGGTTGGCACTGGCGCAGCACTCTCGTCCACAGGTCGAGCAGCATGGTAGGTTGGCGCCGGCACAGTGCTCTTGTCCAGTGGTTGAAAGGTGGGCTGAGGAGGATGGTAGGTGGGATTGTCCGTGGGAGCTTCTGGTGAGGCTTTGGGGTGTTGGTGGGACTGGTGGCAAGGCAGGGCTTCTAAGTTAAGTGGCGGGGTGAGGGCCTTGTCGACACGTGCAAACAACACATCTGGAATTCACAAAGCTCGGTCATGATCAAAGAAGCTGGCACAGAGCCTAAAAATAGTGAGAGAGAGATTATGGGTTTAATGGCACAAAGGCCATAGAGCGCCAAAACTATGGTAAATAGTATATCAGCATTACCGATTTTTTCTAGCAATGTTTTTGTCAACTCTTGTGACATGCTTTCAAACTTCTTCTTTTGGGTCTCCTCCTCGAGCAGCTTCTGTCTGCAGGCTTGTAGCTCAGCTTTGAGTTGCTCGTTTTCTAGCTCCAGGCACCTAACCCGTTCTTGACCACCAGAACTTGACTCGGTAGGCTCTTTTCTTTTTCCCGGGATGCTTTTCAGTTGCATGTTTTTCGCTGTCCTGGCATTTTTCTCAGCTGTCTTCCTTCCTGCAGCACCTCGTTTCTCTAAAGTATCCTATCAAATTCATTTTTATGTTAGGGTTGAAGATATGGTTATGCAAAGCACACAAAATGGCAGCACAGCTTGTCATATCGGCTTATAGCATGGGTTCGGACCTTCTAGATTCATCCTATAAACTCCATCCAGTATTTTCTGGGAATAATCATTTTTGTTGAAAAACTGTGGCAAACTGACTTTGGGTCACACGAATGTAACGAAGGAATTCAAGTACTGCACATTCGCCGCCAGCACCTTCCAAATAATTGCGCAGGTCCATTCTGATATGATACAACCCACTGGCAAAACATGGAGCTAGTTGGAAATGTGCATTTGCATGCACTTAAAAGTTTATTACAATTTATCACTTATCTTACAATTTATCACTCGCCCCTTTTACATCTCGTCCCGCAATGATCATTGTTGCAAAGTTCACATTCCTTCATGTAACACTAATTCTTACTTTCATTCTTTCTTCCCGCATACGGCAACTGAGTGGAACCACCTTCCACGTAACATAGTTCAGATAACTAACCCAGATTCATTTCGTAAAGCAGTTTTTCAGCTCCTGTTGTTATAACATTTTTCTTTGTTATAGTATTATTATTTCATACTATTTTTATATGTGTAGTTGTGTGTTATTTTGCCTCACTCCCCTCTGTAATGCAATTGCGCTTGAGGGTAATAAAAATGAAATGAAAAGTCACCCCAAATCATTCGAGACTGCACTAAAATGTAGCCATATATATTGTACACAAGCAAAAGCATGCATAGGCAAAAAGTGCGTATTTGCATCGAAGTTCGGCCTCTACATCGATACACACAAAACAAAATTATCCCTTGAAAGTTGCTAGCAAGTAATAAATCTACGTACTGCTCTCGATGTCAAAGCGATATCCGCTTCACTATATGCAAAATCACTTCTAGGAACCGGGAGCCTTTGATTATTGAGTTCTTGTAGCAGTGCTCCCATGTCATCTGCAAAAAGGAAAATAAGTTTTAAAATGGGAACGATCGGAAGGACAACGCGCTCATAACAGTCGGCCCATACTGAGCTTAGTCCTGAACAAAACGTGACGGACAGACACACCAGGTACCGACAACCGAATATCCAGAAAGGGTGCTTTCGTGTCCTTTAAATTATAACTCCTTCACGTGCAGATGGCAACAAGACTGACGTCGGTCTGTGAGAACAATTGATGTTATGGGTTCGCGGTTTTCTGCATTTTCCTAAAAATGCCGGAAAACACCCCCCGAATGATTTTTTGCAGATTCGGAATATTCCGAAAAAAAAAAAACGAATTTGTCGTATCCTGACAACTGCCATTCCTGGAACCGCAAAGGGAAATCCGTTTGGAATTTCCCTTTGTGGACTATTTCTCGAGCGTGACATTATCTGCGGGCTGTGCCCTTGTTTCGTTGTGCGTAAGCGCTTATAGCAGGATGACCTCAGCTCTGTTGTGCGGTCGGTGACCGCCTTTTGGCAGCACCCGTACTTAGTGACACAAATACTTTAGTGAATTTACCATTCAGAACCTTTGTGGTCTGTTGTTGTCGGGTTAAAAAGAGATCACGAGTGTTGGAGCTCCCAAACGGTTTCAAAAGCCGATCACTGATCCCCTGCCCTAGCCTTCTAGTTCATTTTTGTGTTCTTTGTATTCCTCTATCTACTCCCCTCCAGTTACGACTTGGAGTGATCCTTGTTTCTGTTCCTGAGGCACTTCAGGAAACGGCCAAGCTAGCAGTACGACCGATTGATCAATTCGGTCATTGCAATGGGTCGCAAGCGCAAAACCGCTGAGGACTATGCGAAGGAACATGCTGACTTTGAAGTTTCCCAGTTAGGAGGCTCAGTAGTTTTGGTTTGTCGAGTTTGTCGAGTTACTTTAAAATTCGCGATTCGGGAAAGACCTCTTTGCGAATAGCAGAACACCTTTCCTCGGCCAGGCATAACAAGCTGAAGAAGCCAAGACATGACGACGGTAAGCGCATTGCAATGTTTGCTATCATCCTGCAGTTCCAAGCGCTGTTATGCAACCCTGGCAGGAACCTTGCTAAAATTTTCTTATTTCTTTTTCTACAGGGACATCCTCTCAGTAGCAGATGTCTTTGGAAGAGTTCATCACACGGGCGAGGAATGCCAGGAACGACGCCATGATACTGCGCACGACCATGCCTGGTAGCTTCCAAATGTATCACAAGTACCTGCCCGAAGTCTACGAACGGGACCTTTCTCTTGCCCGGGATGCGATTGAAGGTCAGACTATCAGCATCACTGTGGACGAATCTCCGGACCTTAGAGGACGTCCAGCTGTCCCTGTGTTGGCCACCTACCATGACCCGACAGTGCCAGGGCGAATGACGACGATGATTGACTTGCAGGTAATTGAACAATGCAACGCCACGTCTGTCGGAATGGTACTGCAACATTCACTGTGCAAGATCGGGAAGTCCTTTCGAGATGTCTCTGCATTAGTGTCAGATTCTGCATCTTACATGAAGCGGCTTCATGCGGACCTGATGGAATAGCACGTGGACTACAAAGCAATGCACGTTCGGGACCCATGCCATCTCCTAAACAATGCCCTCACCGAAGGCACCCGCTTGGACTGTTTCGAAGAGGTACATTACTTAGTGGTACACGTGCCTGCGATGCTCAAGGGGTCCCGTGAACTGAGAAGAAAATTCCAGAAAGTATGTAGGTCCATGGACGTTGTTCCAAAGCACCTGTCCACGGTAAACCCGTCGCGATGGTTTTCGTTCTACGAGGCCTTGGGCGACATTCTCTCCTTCTGGCGCCCGGTCATCGCATTCTTAAGAAGTCAAGACGCGGTAGGAGAGAAGTGCAGAAAACTCAAGTCCATGATCGACACGACCGAGAAAATGCAGAGCCTACTGGTCAAGCTCAAGTTTCTGCGTGCATCGTCAACTGAGGTACTCAACATGATCAAGCAATTAGAGTGTGAAAAGACGCTAGTATGCCATGTGCACGCGATCTGGGCCGTTCGGCTTCCCGCGGTTTTCTCCCGGTGGGCAGACCCGACAGCCTGTGATTATGGAGGGGATGTGAATTCTCTACTTGATGTATTGTGCCAAACTGACCGAGAAAGCGCTATTAGTACATTTGCAGCGTATTACCGCACGCTACGAAACAAGCGGTTCACCACGGTGGAGCGCAACGTGCCGGATGATCTCCAATTTGTCGACAAGTCGTTTTGGTATCGCGTGCAGGTGTTGGACCCACTGCTGAAATCGGAAATGTCCACACGCTTCATCTTGTATGAGGACTTATTCGTAATTGTTCTACGAGATTAATCTCGTATGGATGATATAAAGCGCGAGTTTTTCGAATATGCTGCATGCCCTGCCCCTCAGGTGGATATATCTCCTATTCAGTTTTGGACGACCCGTTCCAGCACATGGCCTTTGTTATCGCAGTGCGCCTTAAGCATACTGGCTATTCCTGTTTCTAGCGCTAATGTGTAGCGCGCGTTCTCTAAACTGCGCGTTATTAATCGCAAGGAGCGAGCCGCTATGACAGATGCGAGCATGATGATGTACGCTTGCATCTATTACAACAAGAGGTAGTCTCTTTGTTTGCTGGTTTGGCACAGGCAATAAAAGACATTGTTAATGAAACCATGAATCGATTCACTTCTTTTCGGTTCGTTGTTACTTCGCGCGCAAAATAGGCTTTCCTTCATGCGAAATAAATAGATGCCCGTATTCGGGCATTTATTTTTTGGGCGGAATATAGATGCCGAAAAAATTCGATTTATATTCCCCCATATAAATGCCGATAAACGCCCCCCGAATTGGGTTGAAAATAAATGCCGAAAACCACAAATCCTATACTATATTAACACATATTCCGACTGTAAACAGGCACAATACCATTCGAAAAGAGCTAAATGCCGTAACAATTGCGAATCAGTCCTGGTGTGTCCCTGCGTCGTCCCAGTTCAGAACTACGCGCTGCAATGCTGATAGCAATCCTAGAAGGTCCACCTTACCTGCTAAAGCCTTGACCTCGGCGTCGTAATAGCCTTGCATTTCACGATCAGTCTTCCGATACCAGAATGCTTGCCTATTCTCGCCTTTTTTGAAATCGGCGACATGCATCGGATGAAAATGCTTGATAAGCGAGCATGGCATTATGCCACACCCTCAGTCGGAGTACCGAACGTAGGCCAGCATTACGCGAAAAATAAATAGACTGATGAAAGGTGAACACGGCAAAATAAAGACAAGATGGCGAATCTACCACACGCTTCAGTCTCCACCCTGATCGTGGTCTCCACGCACACGACGTCTTGGCTTTGGCTCAGACACGATGGATGGATGGATGGATCGTGGTGCCTCCTGGCAGGCCTCTATAATATAACTAATTACAGCCGAATGTTTCCTCGCCTATAATTTATTTGTCGAACTCCTTAAACCTGGACTGGGTTTTTCTTCTCTACTTCATCCCCGTCATTAATTTTTTTTACAAATAATAGATTTACGGATGTTCTTATGTTATTTTTCAGCACACCCACATGTAGAGAAGTAAAAACACACGCACAAACGCAGCAGCTTCGCCGAAGAATTTTAACAGCTTGTCTCGTTCTACTATGAGCGGAATACAGGAATATTGCTGGTCAGTATTTACAACGAGGGCAGCAGCGAAGTCGTTAGGTGCTAACGGTATACGTTTCCTTTGTGGTGTTTGCGTTGGTACGTTGGTTGCTTTGGTGCCTGAAATGAAGCAATGAATTCCCGTACGAAGAAACGGAGGAAGGAATACCTTTCACAGGATGCACCGTTCGACGTTCCTCCGTCTACAAGGTTGTGTCACGAAAGGCGCAACCGCCGACACAACATTGACGCAACACAACCTAGTCGGGGTGGGCAATCCTGTCCCGTAGATGTCAGCATTGATGGTGAAGGGCTGTCGCGGCATATCAGTGAAATAACTCGTGCTGGCACAAGTTTCGGACAACAAAACATTGAAGTGGTTTCCGACATTGATCCCATTTCTAGCGACGGATGCTCTGACCGCGACATAGGACCCAACCACCTGTCGGATCAAGAAATCGATGAAATAAGCAGCGCTGTGTCAGGAGGCAATAATGACGAAGACAGCGATGAACCATTCACAGCTGCCCAGCAAGAGACGCTCCCTGAATTCTTCATGGAAGTTGGGGATGAAACATTACCGAACTCGACAACACGGAAAAGCGATGCCATGATCATGATAATGGCCTTTGTTGCGTCTCACAACCTTTCGTGGACAGCAGCTGACGACCTGCTTAAGTTAATAAACGCCCTGTTTGGTTTCACCGACGCACTTCCCCGAACGAAATACCACCTGCGGATAGTTTGGGGTGCACGTGCTAAACACCTAGGCAAACAGTTTTATTACTGCAGCAGTTGCAATGGTTTGCTTGACTGCGCTTCCAACAGTGATGTGGTACGGTGCACGGTGTGCAGCAGCAGCACCACTGTGTCACAGCTTGAGAAGGAGGGCTCCTTTTTCTACATTACTGACATTCACAAGCAAATACACTTATTGCTAAAGAAGAATGGAGACAAAGTGTACGACACCATCAGAGAGCAGGATCAGCATGAAAACGACAGCGTGGTGCACGACATCCGATCTGCACAGCTACACAAGGAGTTAAGAGAAAAAAGTATTCTTAAGCGAAGCGATCTCACTATAACTGTGAACACTGATGGTAGCCCACTGTTCAACAGCTCAAAAATGTCAGTGTGGCCAATACAGTTAGTTTTGAATGAGCTACCACCTAAGGATCGTTTCAAGAATGTTCTGCTTGGAGGTCTATGGTTTGGAAAGAAACATCCAAACATGGTGCTGTTTCTGGACAAATTTGTTGCCGAAGTTTGTAATATCGGTACAATCTTATGGGGGTTCAGCAATGAAAGAATAAGATCAAAGGTGATAGTACTTTGTTCTACTGTGGACGCATCTGCACGGGCAGCTGTTCAGAACCATACCCTCTACACGGGCTACTTTTCCTGTTCAAGATGTCTCATCCGAGGGGAGCGTGTCAACAGTAGGTTATAAACATTACTACTGTGATCTTTGTGACGTGCCTTACATGAACTGTAGCGAGATTGGTGCACGTTGCTGGCAGTTAATAAAATACGAAAGCAGCACCTGCAGTACAACAGGATAAAAACAAGATTAAAATGCAATAAAGGCTTACGTAGACAGCAGTTTGTAACCCTTCAGTACATAAAAGGTACTTCTGAACCAGTAAGGCATATCCTTGCTGCGCTGAATATAAAGACCGCATTTAAGCTTAAGACTACCCTGAAGAATTTATTAAGCCACGCAAAAGCAACGTAAAGTTGTCGTATCAGTGAGGGTTTCTTTGTCACATTGCATGTCCCTGTCTAAATAGCTGACGCGTGATGGATGAACCTCATTCTGATGATGGAGCCTGAATAAGCCTCGAACCATTAGCCCTTTTTGTACTTTAATCTTGTTATCCTGTTGTCTTACATATTTTAATAAATGTCTATCCCTGACAATTGCACTGTTTTTAGTTACTGGCAATGTATGAGCAGCGTTGAAAATACAAGGGGAACATGATAGCCGTTAATGACAGACTGCATTTAGGGACATCAAATCAATATAAAACGCAACATGAAAGGGTAACAAAGGAAGTAAAAAAAAGAAGTTTGTGTTATCGCTTTGTCTCCGGGAAAAAAATCTCTTCAGCAAAGCTCAGTGAAAAGTATGCCAGAACAAATAATGACACCATTGCTGGTCTCGTAAATTTTGCAGGAATGTGTGTTGTGCAAACATTACCTTCTGGGTCATTTTATTGCCTAAGTTAATGAAGATAGATTAGTTGCAACGAGCTCTTCTCTCGCAGCACTCAATTCAGGCAACCTGTTTCAGTGACCGGCACCTTTTGTGACTGCAATCACCCTCTGTTACAGGTGCAACGCGATTTCCTTGCGCTGCTGCACCAGAGATACAGAGGACACATGAAATGGTTGAGAGGGACATGGAATGGGCTGTCGAGTATGGTGTTCATGTCAACGGAGTCAAGGGGCCATCACCTTTACTCAACTTGCCACATTTCGACATGGTCCGTGGGCAGTCGGTACAGTACATGCACTGCGTTCTGTTGGGCGTCACAAAGCAGCTCACGGAAACAATATTGTCATCATCAAACTCAGGCAGTGAATTTTATATTTGTAAGTATGGTCAGTTCATATAAACAAAGTGTTTCACCTAACATGTAAAAAAACTGGTATCAAATATACTCAAAAGGTGACAGTGATTGAAACGCCAGTCCTGTGCAGGGCATGATCCCACACACTGTCGAATACCGGTCAAGTGCTGGGCCAATTGAGCTAACGCATTGGGCAAGCTGTCATAAAATATGTACACATCAGATAAATCATCCAACTACACCTGCCAACTGCAAAGCCACTGCTCTCATAACATTCCGACTTTCTATTTTTCCAGGTGACCCTGCAACCGTTGCTAGACTTGACAAGCGTCTCGTCAGCATCTGCCACTGATCTCTATGTATAAAGGCTGGATCGCGCATGGGAGAGGGGCTCGTGGGGGAGAGGCGTGCCTTCGGGCCGCCATGTTGGTGGGCCCTAAAGTGCTGTGTGTGCCCATAGAAAACAATGGGAGGCAACAGAGATTGTGAGTATTTATTGCGCTGCAAGCATTGGTCGTTGTTTGTCATCACACAATTTTGTAAGGTGCCAGTATACTGATGTATCCTAACAGTGTTTCACAGGTGTCCTGCCGTTCGATTCTTAATTACGTTATGTTTTTCATTCCGAAACTAGACCGTCACTGCAGTGCAGCGCTGGGGATTGTACTACAGCACGTTTCCCAGCCAATATTTCAATAAGAAACGACTTGAGGTTAACAACAACCATGTATATAATATCCCGTACTGCGTTCTGGACAAAAATTGTTCAATAAAGAACGGTCCGGGAAAAGATATACTCGCATGGCAGAAAGAGATCGTTCTGTAGAATCACAGCCGTTGTTTTAGCCGTGTATGCGTTTAGTATGATTTATATCAAGCATCGCCTTAGAAAGAGTCTTTTAGTAAACGACAGCGGTGCTTTGCCTCGCAAATATGGACACACCGAAGCAGCCCAAATAATTACTTCACGCAATTAGATCACACTCATTAGGACAGTTAATCAGGTAGTGATGTAAGCTTAATCAAATTAAGTTACTTAGAAAGTGGTAGCACCTGCTTGAGACACAGGACTTACCTCTTTTTGAAGTACAGCCCTTCTATGTTTGTTTGCTTCCTTTATTTGTTCTGATTATTTGCAGGCGCGATTGTGCCAAACTGAATGTCCTTCTCCAGCACTCACGTGCTTTTGTTGAATACAACTGCAGCGTGAGAAAAGCTGCTTGGGGACGGGGTCCTGCTATCCAGTGCTGACTTTGTCATGCTTGTTATGTGGAGCATGTTCCAAAAAATGCAGCTCCACGTATGGGCTTCAAATTGCAACACAACTATTTGGAGCTTGAAACAGTTGTGATTTTGTCATTTTGGCCCTCGTGTACTCAGTCTGTGAAACGCAAACAAAAAAGTCTAACACTATATGCTTTTGTAATGAAGATCACTGATGATGAGTAAAGAGAATATACGAGTTCAAGTTTATTCAATATTTTATATCATTCATTATATTATTCAACATTTTATGTCAAGTTTATACAACATCAAGTTTATTCAGGTTCAAGATTTATTTCTTGCACTTATGCGTTTCAGGATACAATGAACGTGCAGGCAGGTCGCAAAAGGCTACATTTATTGTTTTGTGACCTTGCTACAATGGCAATATATATTTTAGGAATGGCAATGATCAGGTACGCTCTCTAAATTTGTAGCACTCAATGTTAGGTTGCAATGAGCAATGAATAGCGACTTCCCTCCTGATATTTTCTCATATATGCTAAATTTTAAATTTAATGTGATCGAATATGTGATAATATAACAATAATATATAAGAATATAATATGTGATAAATGAATGTGATCAACAGTAGACGTAAACAACATGAGTAGCCAGAGAAGGAGGAGGAGCACGTTGCAAAAAATGCAGCTGCACATCTGAAACTCCAATCATTATCATCGTCATCTAAAAGGGAGTGTGGTAGCACTGACGTGAAACCAGGCACGATTTCTGAAGATCTTCTATGACACTTTCCGCAGTTTGCACACTTTTCTGCACCGTCAGTCTCTCTCATAGGAGTTACTTTGCAGTAACGGTGACTCCCATCTTACATTTTAATGTGCGAGGGCTCTCTTGCACTACACATGTACGGTTTCCAAACTGCAACATGACGATTTGGAGCTTGAAACTCGAGCCCTGGTGTACCCTGTCTATGAAATGATACCAACTGAATCATGTCTGAAACATGATGTTTAATGGAAGATGGCTTTCTTGGTTGTGCATTCTGCGTGACAAAGATGTAACACGATATGCTTTTGTAAAGAAGATAAGTGATGTTATGCTCTATGAATAAAGAGAATATACAATTTTCAAGTTCAACATTTATTCTGGCATATACGCATTTCAAGATACAATGAATGTGCAGGGAAGTGACAAAACAATACATTTATTGTTTTGTGACCTCCCTGCAATGACAATATATATCTCAGGAATGACAATGTACACGTACACTATGCAAATTTGTTGCACCCAATTTTCATACATGCTGAATTTTAAATTTTTGTTTTGCTGTCTATGTGTCCAGTATATTACAAATTGCTTAATGCAAACAACACTTTGTTAATTTCAAGCTTTTTGCTCCCATCTAAGATATTCCTATCCTGGAGGAACTGCCACTTTGACACCATAAAATATTCAGTAGGTTTCACTCTGGCAGGCCCTGCCACTGCAAATTTCCTGAATTGAAACCCTTCAAACTGTGTCATAATCTTAAATACGTCAATATTTCTGCAAGTAGTTGACATGCTGGATGACACTCCTCCTGCAGCTAAGGCAACTACGAAGAGTTCCAAGAGGCCGAAGGTAAACCTACAACTGCATGAGTGTGGTCAACAGTAGTGCATTCTCAATAAATAATTTTCTTCTTATAGCGTACATGTACATGCCTATTAACTGGAACAATTATCACAGCTCCCTGACAAGTTTTAATTTCTGAGAGTGTACTGTAGAGGCTGCTTATATCTACAACAGTTCATACAAGGTATTATATACTGTGAATGCCTTTAAAAATCCCATGTGACACATATGCCTTTACTTTCTGGAGGTGCTGTGGTAGTCAAAGTTTGTGGGCATTACGCAGGTTCTGCACCCATTTCTTGAGTATGTCGAGGCAGCTGTGAAGTAACCTGCATTGATGATGATTATTCCAATTTTTATGGTGCATCGACAACAAAGGAAATAATACATCAGAACATTGGTTTGGGTGCAACCAGTTAAAAATGAATATGTTGTTTAATAAATGCATTGGACAAATGTTAAAACATCAGTTTAAAACATGGTTTACAATCCCTGTATCTTCTAAAAATTAAAAAGATTAAAAACTATTCTAAAAAGAATATGGGGAACTCTTCTAAAAAGAATTATAATCTTTAATTATTATATTCCTGGGTGAAGGAGCCTATAGTGTAAGGTGTGTTTCTGATGTGAACATGTAAGAAAATATGCAAAACTGAGAGAGGCTAACCACAGTGCGTGCACTGAGGTTGTTCCTTCCTGTAAAGTAGAAACCAGTGGATGAGGAACGTGATACTTACCTGTACACCCAGCCGTATCACACTGCACAGATTATTCACTGGGTAGCCCTCATGACGAAACCTGTATTGAGAGACCACTTTTGCCTTAAAAACTGCTAGAAATAGCACGACACGCTACAAATTATTACTATCGTAACGAGCTGACGATACAGCTCAGACACAAAGGCGTTATTCAAGTCGCGCCACACCACCGTTACGTAGGATTCTTTGTCACAAATCAAACCAAGGCACAGAACAATACCAATACATGAAAAAAGGTGACAATCGTGGTCTCATTATGACGTAATACCGAACTTGTGCGCGAAGGTAATTCAAAGAAATGAATGTGGCACTTGCTTCCGCAAAGAACACCGTGTACCATGCTAGCAATGCACGCAAAAAAAGCGCTCGAGTGCTTGCACATATATTGATGACAACACTACCTGTGTAGTGTAACATGTTCTTTCAACCATATTATGCACTCAAACTGTATTTGCCGCCGGGTAAAATGCAAGTGTGCTCGATTGAACGTCGGAAGAGCGATCAAGCAACCTGCATCCAGTGCTCGTTTTGGGCAAAAAAACACTTCATAAAGGTCAACTAAATATACAGAATGGACGCCTATTTATTCCTTGATGAAGAGTGACTCACCTGTATAAATTTAGGCCCTCTATCCTTGCCAGTACGGTTGGTACGACCGTAATTGCAAGAAGTTGCCATGATCGCTGCGGCGACTGTTGTGGGTACAGTAAGATGGCGGCCGGTTTCTTCACGCTCGCGCTCCCTATCCGCGATCCAGCCTTTTACAATCGAGATCAGTGGCATCTGCCCACCCCATATCTTCACAAGGTTGCCACGTTATATACACGACAGGGCGGATTGGAAAGCCAGTGAGTGGCGTCACTGGTTGCTATTTTATTGCCTGCCTTGTACGTTGGGGTTGCTGCCAACACCATACTGGAAGCACCTCCGTAAGCTGTCAGAAGCATCAGCTACCCTTCTTTCTGCAGATCTTGATCATTGGATGATAGATTATGCTGGTAAGAACCCGAATATACTGTCTTTGGGAGCGTGTACTAATACATCCTAATTGTAATTGTAGTACTCCCTTTAAATTGCACAATGTTGAGATAAGCAGTTTGCATCCCGAGATAATGCTGCGGCATATTGTGATTGTTTTCTTTCCACTGTCATTTTTGCAGGTGAGCTTTTGCAACAGTTTTTGTCAAGGGTGGAGCCGCTGTATGGAGTCACTGCAATGACATTTAATATGCACCAGCTGACACACTTGGCGGATTCTGTGCGGGACCTTGGGCCTTTGTGGGCCCACTCAGCATTTGCATTCGAGTCTGGTAACGGGCGGATCGTGAAGATGGTTAAGGCTGCAAAAGGGATTCCACCGCAGATCTTCGAAAGCGTGGCACTGCAACAAGAGCTGGAGAACTTGCTCATTTCGCTGCCTGTATCCAGCGAGGCAGAAGAACTCTGCAAGTTATTTCGTCGAGACACAAGAGTACAGAGCCATTCTTATTCTAGTGATGCGTGCCTTCTTGGTAATCCCAAACTGGTGCATTCATTTAGCACTGAGGAGGTCAGTGCCCTCTCTTCAGTATGTGGAACCTGTCCCACAAATGCACTTGAACGGTCACGCTTTGTTTTACATGGAACTGTACTTAATAGCAATGCGTACAAAAGGGCGGAGAAGTCAAACAACAGTGTCTGTGTAACGAAGTCAAAGGAATATGTCAGTATTGAAAGGATACTCACGCTCCATACTTCAAGCGGTGACAAAACAGTATTGCTATGCAAAGATATTGTAACGGAAGAATCTGCATTTGTGTTTCCTAAGCACATGAAGAAGTGTTTTCTGTCACCATTGTCAGCACTACGTCCTCACTTACTTGATGAAATTTCCCAAGTCTGCCTGTTTGTTAACTTCACCCATGAAGGGATAAGCTATGTTTTTGACCTCCCGAATCTTGTTGTACGGGATTAATTACTGTATCCTTTTGAAATTCGTGGTTGCTCCTTGAAAACGGCTGACAAGTTATTTATAGAGAGAGAGAAAAAAAGGGGGGAACTGCTGTACCGAAGAGGGGAGCAAAGAAATGGGGGGTGACGTTTCGAGCGAAGGTTATTCTTCTTGAGAACTTCTTTCTGAAGAAGAGCCTTCGCTCGAAACGTCAACCCCCATTTCTCTGATCCCCTCTTCGGTACACCAGTTCCCCCCTCTTTTTTTTCTCGCTGTGTACTGTGTGCGTTGAAATAAATGTCAACATAAATACTGTAAATATTAATGTTGGTAATTGACATGGTAACCTCTCTGTATATACATGTCATGATGCTGAGGCATTGGTAAGCCTGTCTTTCCCATCCCATTAGCGGTTTTATGTACATGCAGTGCTCCGGTTTTTTTAAACCTTTAAGTGTCACATAGTTCTGTATGATAGAAAGAGATTTTCCAAGTGAAGCTAAATAATAAAACAGTATTTATGAAGTGCATCTGTTGTTCAAAACTGTCTTTAGAGAACAACTGAAGTCATCGTCCACAGAAAACTTACATGGCTGTACATTGTGCTGAGCATAGCTGGGTAAATTACTTTCAAAATGTAATTAAATTACATTATTCATTACTCCAGTCAGAATGTAATTAAGCAACGTTATACTCATCACTGAAGTTACAGTTATCACGTATAAATAATGGCACTACAAAATCATTACAGCAAGCCTCAGAGTCAGGATATAGAAATCGTGGAAACTTATATTATAAAAACATGGTCCCACATCGTAAAGCAGAACCAGATGTGTGCGTAAGGCGTTACTAGTAATTGCGTAACTTGTAATCAATTACTTTTATGAGTAATTTTTAGAGTAATCAGTTACTTTACTGTCAAAGTAATTTTTCGAGTAATCAATTACTTTTCTGAGTAATCGATTACTCAGTAATTGATTACTTTTCCGGTAGAGATTAACTCATCCTTCAGATGTTCTGCTCCAAGTCAAGACCCTCGTGCAGTGAGCCTTTTTTGGACCGTTCTACTATACCAAGCGGAGGTCATTGTAATGAGGTTATGGAATTTCAGGGTCTCTCTCCCTAATCTCTTACTACACCAGTGTGGTAGCTTTGGAGGTGTAGTGAGTCATAGGAAGATCCACGCAATGCTCTTCCACAATCGGGTCAACGTCTTCCCAGGCGATAAATACAGCAGACGTACAGATCTACTTGTCCTGCGCGTTTTTTGTTTTTCGTGTTATTTCAGTTGTTCCGCTGTTGAACGATTTCTTTCTTTCTTTCCCCCCCTCTGAGGCACACAAAGACGGGTGTAATTTGCGTGAATGCAGAGTAACGACCGGAGTAACGCGTTACTTCTCTACTCGTTACTCAATTACATTTGGAGTCCAGTAATTGGTAACGGTAATCAGTAACTTTTTCCGTACAAGTAACGGTAACGGTAATCAATTACTTTTTTCGAGTAACGGGCACAAGTCTGAGCAGAACACGCAATGTAATTCTTCTAAAAGGTGTACAGTTACCACTTTAACACGTGACAAAACGATCCTTCTGTATACCGGCTGATTTTGACCATTTTTCGAGCAAAATTTCGCAAAAATAAGTGGCACGTACACTAAAATTTTGGTTTAGACATGATACTTCCTGAAAAATATCACACTCGCGAAACTAGCTGAGCCCATTAGCGAACAACTGAGGACGTGAAATTTAAGGGTTTTACTGTATGCAGTAAAGCTCGCGTTTTACAGCGCAAATTGACATGTGTGTGATAACTTTCTTCTGAATTAAACATTCTCGTATCCTTCAGTTCATACTCGTAACCGATCACTATATGTATAGTTTTTCGTCATCGCAACAGAACGCTGTAGAAATATCGTTTTTAGTTATAGTTTTGTCGAACACTGTAAGAAAATATTCCGTTTCAAAACTGGACCGAATGCTGCTATCCGTTGATGCCAGCCAAGTCCTCGTAGTCTTCCGTTACGGCTCTGATGGTAGACGGTGAATGTACAGGAATGCACCCGTAACTGAAAAAAACGGTGTTGAGTCTGTTGTGAACTGCCAACGGCTACAACTCAGTAAATAGTACATCATCACGGCTGAAGTGCCGTTTGGGCAACGTACTGCTATATATCAGTAAGTATAGGAAACTGTACTCGTGATGTGCCTCTTCATTACGGCAGCAATTCACTAATTATAATGACGGGGCCCTGTACAGTAATGAAACGATGATTCCGCTTTAAAACAGGGATACACGCTGTCGACCATGATGCTAGCTGGTTTCCTGTTGTTTTCCTTTACAGTCCTTATGATCAATGCGAGATGTCCAGAGATTTTGTTTCATTGTTAATTGTTCAATTTTCATGTTTTGTGTGTCCAGAGAGGATAGCTTTTCAATAATAACCCTTTATTTTGGAAATTACTGAAAAGACTACAAATAACTTGTACATGACTTTGGTGGTGGAACATTTGACCGCCATGTATCACATGAGCTGAAAAGAAAAGAAAGTATTACTGAGCCTCCTTAGTTACAATACTTCCACAACAACTTAAATTATTTGATGAATAAAGAAATGTAATATGCTCGTAGGAAGCATTTACAACTTACATGTTCCCACTTCTTGCTATATTCATCTGCGACCCTCATTGCCTCACGCATTTATGTATGTAGCCCTCTTGATTTTTTTATGCCTGCTGGCTCCCTTCGTTCTCAATGATACCAACCAGGTGCCTAAAATCACAATCAATTAATAAAATTTCCTTATGAGTATTCAAAATAATTGCATGAAATATTCTTAGTTTCACATGGTGTAATGATCAGGACAATCACTCCATTCCTCTACCAACTATTCCAAATAAGTTTATAAAGAACACTACACGTCCACCACTGCAAGTGGCACAACAAATTTCTCAGCACATAGATAGGATTCTTTTTTTCATCCGTGAAACATGCTTATGAGCATAGTTCAGCATGGCAGAGACACCACCATATGTGAAGGATATGAATGAATGCAAAGGTTAGCAGTTGATATGGCCTCTGCTATACGTATGTGTTACATCGCCTGCTGTATTTACTGCAGTATGTATCGTACCAGCCGAGTAAATATGTAGTATAATATAAGGAGGGTTCTTGCAAGACAGGCCCGCAGATTATCTAAGCTAGAGCACCATCTAAACTTCAAACCAGTTCTTTGTTACTCTACTACATCACGTGAGTTTCAAAATGCTATATTTTACCAGTACGTGATATGCTCTCCTACAACATTTCAATGCATGTCACAACATTTTTTTTATATCTGCTGTCCTCTATCCAGGTAAGCCATGCAAACAGCAAATATACCTGTGAATAAATATCAGGAGTGCCTCCCACCTTCAATGGATATGCAGGGACATGACGCTGCCATGTGTGCCACTTCCTGTCGTTGAGAGGGAAGCAGAACATTGTCTGCTTCCAACGCATCAAGTACTGTCTTGCTGAGGCTCCCCCAAGGGTCATAAATTCGTGAGAGCAGAGGCATTTGTGGGATTGGTGAAGGTGCACTCACACATGTTGACTGATCTAAACAGGAAAGCAAAACAAAAAATGACACTTAAAGCCCCAAGCAAGAGGGCAAAATGGCATCTGGAGATGTATGCACTATACCTTGTTTCCATAGTCCATTTTTAACAATGAAAATGTCATCGAGGCATTTCTCAGCACCAGCAACCATAGAGCGAAGTGATAACTCATCCATTAAATACACCTAGAAAGAAATAACTGGTGTGACAAAGATTTTTAGAACAACAATGCAATTGAGGCTCATACGAGCGTTATAAACGTTATAACAAAAGTGGCATACCTGTATGTTGCCCTCCTGACAAATTCCATGACCCACAGCAACTCTGATTAGCTCCTCAAGACATGTTACTGACACAAAGCTTTTTGTTTTCTGATCTCTACTCCTGATCTTCAGAAATGTCTAGTAAACAAGAAAGAAAGAGAAAAAGAAGCAGCATTGAGCAAGCTCTGAAAACCACACACATATAGCAACAACTGTAGCATGCACAGGGAAAGATATGTACCTCTCATATGGAACTTTCTGTGTCAGAAAACGAAGTTATTAAGCAAAACAGAAGTAGCGTATATATTTTGCAAAAATTTGGTTAAACAGACTATACATACCTCCATAATCATGGCTGAGCAGCGATATTCTGAGGGAGACAACAACAGAGTTTATTACTTCATAAGCTGAATATGGATGACTGTCCATTAACTCTGAGGGTCGCACACAACAATATACACTTGTCTCTGAGATTCAAGATGGTATAGCCTGAGGTCTGGTAGAAAGCTCGATGGTGTTACGCGAAAAATAAAAATAAAAATTGGCATCACCTCAGGGCCAGTTTCCACAAAGATGTGTACCGGTTTCCCATAGCGCAGGTTGCACTCGTCTCTGGAGACCACAAGATAGTGTCCTGTTGTACGTTGAGACCCAAGAATAGTGATTGTCGAAGCACACAAGAAGGGACTGTCAACTCACAGTGCACGATGCATCTGTGATGAGGTGATGTTTTCAGCGTGCAATATCTGCTTCTTCACTGTCCACACGGCTGGCTGCAAGAAGCCACAGAACAAAACTTTGAAGACAATACTTTTTGTGTTGAACGTGTTGGCGTTTCGTCAGGATGACTCATGGAGGAATTGGTTCTAGAGTTCTTGGAAGCAGCATTACGTCCCTCTATGGTACAAGGAACACCACTTGCAAACACCACTTGATAGCAGATGGTCAAAAAGAGCTCGACGAGAAGAAAATTTCTGCAGCAACAAAGTGTACCCGTATATCACCTACCAAGAGAGTTCAAAAAAGGGATCCATTTATAAACAGCCTTCAGCTGTGCGAGCATGAAACCGTTACTGGTGAAAATTTTGACGCCGCTAAGACTAGTGAAAGGTACATTTGCTTGGAAAGACTGTGAAATGTGACCTCTTTGATGAATTGCAAACTGTAGAGGATCGGAATTTTGCAAACAGGAGGCCTTCCTATAGTGCAAATGCAACAGATTTCAATGGAAAGTATAACAGGCCATATCGGGATGATATCCACTTTGGAGATTGGGACACTTTCAGGTGAACATTCCAGAACAGAGGAATTCCGTTTACTCCAGCTCCAAGGGGGGGGGGGGGAAATAGAGTCACACATTTATCAATTTTTTGTGCGAGATCACAGCAAAACACAAATTATTTCAGTAGCCTCCCCCTGCACGACTGAACGTTAGGCAACTCTTTACGTTTCTACTCATGATCTACACACAGTGACACACACAGACACTGCTTTCCTGCTGTTGCACACCGTTGCTGAGACGCGTACGCAACGAAACAATTTTTGCAACCATGCTTACAAGTGGTGCTCGTATTTGACTTGGTATAGTGGTGGAACAATGAAACAGGTTTTGAACTCACCTTTGCTTTGCGGGGGTACAGTCGGCTAAAGACCAAACACTAGATGCACTTCCAAACACCTAAAACTTCACGGAGCGTCTCATGCGTCTACGAGGAAAGAATTTCGCGGGCTTCCAGTTAGCGGCTCATGTGACAATGCTGTATTGCTCCGCGCTGCGCACTCACTGACGGCGAGACGCCGGCGTCCTTGAGTCTGCCACATTCATCCGAGCAAAAAGTTAGGCCCGAATATTGCGATATCACTGTTGGATCGTTTAAAAACGGTAAATATGTGCTTCGCTGAAGACATGTATCGTCTTCCATATTTCTGGTAGTATAATCGTAACGTGGTCTGAACAAAACATTTCATTTTGAGCAATATTGCTCTACTCATTCCTGGAAAAGACGACGGGATAGCAACGGTTCATGTGCCGCTACGGAATTGGGGCAGCAATGAAAAAGAGAAGCTCTGGTTCCGTGGGCGGCGTTCCGTAAATTTACGGTCTTTTTTAACAGTGAACATGATGTCAGGAGAGTGTGAAGATTTCTTGGACGGGTAAAAAAAGAAAAAGACTGTCGCCAGATGTGGCAAAAACTAACTTGTGCTGTCTTAGTATGAAGCACGCCAAATTTTAGGCATCTTCTAAGGGCTGTGCAGAAAGCCGTTAAGAAATCTGTGATTGAAAATAACAAGAACAAAAAGAAAAATGCAAGGCGCCCAGCAAAGTGTTGCTTTTACTTCCGGAATTGGCGTCGACGGTGAGGCAGAATAAAACTCATTTCAAAGCTCCTCTTTCTTCCCCTCCCCACCATCACCACTCTGACAAACTTGGTTTCCTGCGGCTACGAGCATCAGCTCGCTGCACGTAGCGTGTCTCATAATGCGCGTTGATTTGCACATGCTGCTCATACCTTCTCTTCCGGTGCTCAGTTGATTTCTCGTAACGCTATGATTCGACCTCGCCATGGATTTGCGTTGCTCGTACTACTCCTAACCTTGCTCGTACGGCTCATTACGCTTCTCATGCAGCGCGTAAAGCTGCTCGTACGGCTCATTGCGCCTCTCGTAGATCTCGTAAAGCCGCTCATATTGCACGTTAGCTTTCACATACTGCTCATGAGTTTTCACATTTATGGTTCTATGGTCTTTTCAGCAGGGTTAACATGCCATACATTACTTTAACCATTAATCCCCCAACCTTTTGTCAAATAATAAACATTTTTGACGAATAAGTAAATAAAATAAACAGTGACATTCATGGATGACTTATTCATGTCGAACGTGGACAAATTTTAACAATGTATCATTAATGTTTGTAATCAACTAACCATTGTATAGGAGAAAGAACAGCTTTAGTTTATTTGCTTTGCGCATATGTGCGAGTGAATCTAAATTTAGTTCTTGCACATACATGTAGCTGAACGAGTCCTCCGAAACCTGGACAAGATGAGCAGGGCAGCTGATCTTTGTACTTTCTCTATTTTGAAAGGGTAGACGCCACAAGTAAAGATTCGTGGAAGAGAAGCTCAAGTGTGATGCAAAACACTACCCGCCGTCAACGCGAAATAGACGGACGGTGGACATAAGTCAGAAAACAAGACGTCACTTGAACTCTTGAACGAAAAGTGACTGAAAACTGTGTTGATACAAATTAGTCTTCGTAACCACTAACTGTTTGTGATGTAGCTCGCACTAACTGCTCGATGGACGTCGTCATCTGTCACACCCTTTTCCCCGGAATGAGGCAGGCGGACTGGTGAAACATGATGAAAAGTTGAAACGTCGTGACGAAGGAACACAGGCTGGTCATAAACACAATATGTTTGTGATCGTCTGTGTCTTCCTTCGTCCCAGAATTTCAATTTGTCGTGGTTTTCGGGAAATACCGGAACGTAATTTTTACACATCTTAGAAGGGAGCACACGACAAGCCGGAAGAATTTGCCGCCAATGCAGTTAGGCAGAGGGCTCTGTAACACATAAATAAACCGACATGTACATGCACAGAAACAATAACCGACATGTCCACGCACAACATTGCCCTTGCGCTGAAATACCTGGTTCCACTCAACAGACATCAATACCATCCGGAATGACCAAAAAGTCAGCTAGTATACACTGCAAAAGGCCCGCCATCCGCCGAAGTCAAAAAAAAAAAATTATCCGGATGCCCCAACACCTCGGGGCTTCACGAACAACCCCCGAGCTCGGGGAACACCAACACAAATGAAAAAAGAGAGACAGAGCAAGAGATAAAGTCGGCCAGGATACATGACAAAAAAATTCGTCAGCCGCCATATCCGAACATCCCCAATAATTTGGCAATACTGGCCACGAGTCACATACAGACAGACAACCTACTTCCGGTGTAGCGAAATCCTCGTTCACAGTTCTAGCCCTGGCTAGCCCCAAGCGCGATGAGCGCACTATTTTTCGCGGCGGACTTAGAGTAGTCGGCCGCGCACCAGTCAGGGACGGTGTATTTTAAAAGATTTATTTCGAAGCGTTTATTCTTCAAAGTTTATTTTGCGGAGTTGATTTCGACAGCGTGGATTTTCTCAAGATTTATATTGAAGAGTTTATTTTGAAAGTTTGATCTTTAAGAGATTTATTTTTAAACGTTTTATTTTTACATGATTTATTTCGGCGTCCTCCCCTGGCACTCGCTTGTGGAATCCATCTCTGGCAGACTGGCACGAATACCCCATTGATAACAAGAAGACCCCTGAATAGCGAGGCCCATTCCCCTCTCTTACTTTTCTGAGTATGTACTCGAAAACGCTATAAGGGCACAACAGTTAAAATAGCCGTTATTGTGTATGAACAGAGTGAGATCGCATATCCGGCTTCGGTTCGTATATGAGACGTTGTATGCCGTGTGTGTGTCCTTCGTCGTCCCTTGTGTTGCAATGTTTCAATATTGCAGGATTGACGTTAAGAGAGACCATCACGTTGTTCACCTATAAAACGCGACTCTTGTTTGCCCTTGTGACATTTATGTAAATAATATAATACGCAAAGACTCAAACTGCGTGTAGCATGTTTTTCATCCGTCCGCCCTTCTTTCTGCAACATGCACAGAACACAGAGGAAATGGTAATAAAACCACATGTCCACAGCAGTAACAATACCGGCAATCTCTTTCGATACGATTGATACCTGCGCCATTAAACTCACAATCACGATTGATACCAACACGCGTATAGCTCTGACGCTGAGTGTATAATGTCGAGGACAGGGAGAAAGACACGAATAGGGTGCTATTGTAAATTACATAATGAGCACCACTAGGGTTCATGTTCGAATTACATTTCTTTCCTTCATTTTGTTTTCATTTGTTGCCATTATCCCCTTAATTGACAGCAACAACTACTACATGAATGACGATGGGGTGATGTGATTCACCACAACAGTTGCGGTAATTAAAAAAGTACTGCCCATTATTTATTTCATGCATAATTCCATAGACCCCTCTGGGGTTGCTTTCATGTCAGGAATCCAACAACGAAAAAAAAAAACAACAACAACAACTCATAGATCGGCAGTATTTCTTGCAACCGACCACGGCAAGCATCCATCATCACCACCCTCGGTCCATAACAAGACAAACGGTAACGAGTAAGGAGATTGCCCATAAGGGAAATATATCAAAGCCGAGGATAATTCAGGTTGATTCTAATTTTATAAGCTTGATTTTACATGACGATGATGTGTACAAGTACATAGAAGGCTGTGCTATTGCAACAATTATATTTTACGTTAGCGTATTGGTAATATGGATAGTAATAAACCAAAGCAGAATCATATCAAATAGTGTTACACATAAAACCGATAGGAAAAATGCAACATGAAATTCACGAGTGCTTTCCTACACACGAAATGCAAATTTCTGGCTACGTAAGTGCGCACTTTTTCGTTTTGTTACTTTACCGGCATAACCCACTAGTACGTGAGCCCTACAATGCTATACGCTTGTGCATATGTACGAATTGTTTTACTACTGAGGAGCTTTAGTCATGCGCGCGGTTGAAAACATGACGCAGAACTTTAATGTTTCCCGCCAGTCACTCCCTCCAGCCACAATGACATAGGTTGTTCTACCACAAACATTTCTCGATTATGCTGTGCCACCAAACACGACACACAACTTGCGAAGAACTCAGGCACGTAAAATCTCCACGCAAGTGTCCTGGATCCGGCAAGCAAATGCCCGGCATCCAACCGAAAGAGCGCAACAGGTGTAAAACAGCATAGCAACACTAATTGATTGATTCAGAAAAAATATGCATACGCAGTACACTATGCGAACTTCCCTTCGTGAAGCTAATTTCTATATTAATTTAATGTTCTTTAAATACGCACACGAGAAGGACAAATTCTATCTAAGAATGTTTAGCTTTCTGTTACGAAATTTTTCTTCTGAGTTTGTGGCTTTCCGATTTTTGAGCTATTGTCTAGACGGTATTAGAATTTTTGCGCCTTTTGCATTTCACTCTTTTGATATTTAGGCTTTTGTGATGTTCAACATCGCCACCCAATGTTCTCGTTTATGTGAGAGGCTTCTCCAGGGGTTTTCCTCCTTTCGCCTTCGTAAAACAGTGTGACATTGCTTGTACATTTTCCAGAGTTTGGGAAAAGGACAGCGTTGGGCCATAGCCGTTAAATTTTTCGCTATTGACCTGTGCATGTGGAACTACTATTTTGTATATGTTTGTGTGTGGCTGGAATTTAAAATCCATCTTGCGAATTTTCTATATCGCTTTTGTTGTGCGTGACCTGACCCCAAGTAGTTTCGTCCTTTGCGTTCCTTGCAAAAAGGCACCTCAAAAACAGGCCCAGTAATCTAACCTGGCACATCTAATCCCCGACACAGTGGGGTCAATACGGGGTGCAGGCCGGGCCTGCGAGAGAGTGCGGGGCAGCCTGGGGTAGAACCCCGGACTCCTTAGATCCTTATTGAGACGTGAAGAGGGGACCGGGCAGGACTCATACCCGGGTCCTGTAATTTCCCTTGCTGACCCTGGGTGCGGGCGAGGCGGGCCGCAGAGGGTGATGCGAAGAAAGAGTGTGAGCCTGTGCACCAGTGCCTCTCTTTCACTTGATGCCTCTGTGAGCACCTGCTTTTTTTTTTTACCTCTCCCAAATTTACGACTTTTAATACATCCGAAGGCCTTCACCATAACGGTTCCAAAGGCGCTTGCCAATAATCATAAGCCAACTAGCCAGTTTCTTCGAAGCGAAGGGGAACCACATTGCTAATCTTGAATTTGATAACTTCCTTTGTCGTGCCATTTTCGTTTAGTTCATGCAATGTACAGAAACTCGATTTTTATGTATCGGGTACCGTGTATCGTACCGTGCAGCATATCACATATGACTGATATACGGATGGGAACAGAGCCTACCTTGGAAATGTTGAAAACAGGAAGAGATGAAACATCTATTTATTATTTCCCATGATATAAGCTTTCGCCCAGAGCCATTCCTGACGATAAAGACTAGTGGGACGCAGGAAAGCGAGAACAAAAAGGTAAAGCGTCGAAGAATGTTCCAAGCGCTCAGCGTATTTGGGTCAGGTAGCTATGGAGGTTGCCTTCGAAAACAGGTTAAGTGGATGTGTCAGTCTGTCTTGCATGGGAAGGCCTTGAGTTTTGGGAAACAATCCTGACCAGTGGTTGTTAGTGGAATTTTGCGATATGGAATGACTCCTGCTTTTTTTCTCTTTTTTTTTTTTTCTATTCGTAAAGTTCGACTGTATGCTGACAATTTTATGTGTGTCGTAAGATCATGTTCCAACAGTAGAAATTTGCAGTACAAACATGTGTGGAAGCCTTAAGTTTTTTACCAAGGGGTTTACGCCGAAACATTCAAAAATCCACTCCAGAAAATAGACCCGTGAAAAATCCGCGCCGCAAACAAACACTGCCAAAATAAATCGTAGTTAGGCGACACATATGTTGTTTGCAATGCAACGCACAATTCGAACATTTTTTATGAATATATCTAGGGTTATTAATGCTGTGTCTTCTAATAATAGCTCGAAAATGCAGAAGACGACGCGCGTTATCAATACGGGAATAGCAATGAATTCGAATACCAACATGCTGTTCTGACGCGTCCACCCTGATAAGCCTAACGGCCGCTAAAATGTGACTTTCATTTGCTAAAAGGACATATACTTTATAGTGCACTGGAAATACATATATATTTTTATTTAAGAAAATTCCACCCCAAAAGCATGTAACGACAACCCATTTTTTGGACATCGTAGTTCAGAACAACACTTCTACGACAACACTGCGCATTTTGTATTAAAACGGCGCAGACGCAAACCAACACAGATTTGTGAATATAGACGCTAATGCCACCAAGACGCATTCTATATTCCACTTCTAACTCGCATCCACCGCATGACGTCTTATGAAGCACGGCACTAAATCACAGTATTCTTGTGTGTTGTCAACGCAAAACTACAGCAAAACAGCGCAAGCTGACATCTTAGGCAACCACAAACAAGTTATACGAGGGGTGTTCAAGTCAAACCGGGACTTTTCATTTTTCAGAGAGGAATTAGTTTTATTTTTCAACGTAATCTCCAGCTGCACTAATGCACTTGTCCCAGCGTTTCACGAGGGCTTGGGTGTCAGCAGCGTAAAATCCTTACCGGCGCGTAGCAGCCCCGATCGGACCGCATTCTTGACCTCCTGGTCACAGCTGAAGTGGCGGCCCCCAAGGAACGCCTTCAGTGGCCTGAAGGGATGGAAATCGCTGGGAGCGAGGTCTGGACTGTAAGGGGGATGTGGCAGCAACTCCCACCAAGTTCTCGTAAGGTGCGTGTCGTGAGATGCGCGGTACGAGGGCATGCATTGTCCTGTAGGAGGACTCCTTTGGTGATGAGGCTCGGCCGCTTTTGCTTCAGCGACTTATGCACATCCCTGAGAACCTGGCAGTAATATGCACTGTTGATGATGGTACCACTGGGCAGAAAATCTGCATGAACAACACCAGCCTTGTCCCATAAAACCGTGGCCATGATCTTACCGGCAGACGGGGTGCTTCGGAACTTCTTAGGAGCTGGCGAGCCCGGATGCTTCCATTGTTTTGATGCGCGTTTAGACTCAGGAGTGAAATGGTGCACCCACGTTTCATCGCACGTGATGATCCGATCAAGGAACGGCTGTCCTTCAGTGTCGAAACGGCAGCTTAGCTCTTGGGAGATTTCCAGTCTTCTCTGGCGGTCAAACACGGAGAGCTGCCTCGGGACCCAACGGGCACTAACTTTCCGAAACTGGAGGTGTTCATGAATGATAGTGTTCAACGTTCCCACAGAAAGGCCCGTCTTTCTAGCCAGTTCGAGACATGTTATCCGTCGGTCCTTGAGGATGAGGCGCTCCACAAGTTGGATGTTCTGAGGAACTCTGACACTGGGCTCTGAGTCGCCCCGGCAGGGATCGTGCTGCACTGATGTACGGCCGTCTCGGAACCGTTTGCACCACTCAAACGCTTTGCTGCGGCTAAATGTATCGTGGCCATATTGAGCCTGAAGTCTTCTGTGGATTTCAGATGACTTTACGCCTTCATTCACGAGAAACTTCATGACAATTCGCTGTTCGATGTGCGCGCTCACCTCGTTGTCGACCATCTTGTCCAGCACGTGTCTTTTGTTTTGCACAAACTTTGGACTACTACGCGGTGAAGCGGAGGCCTGTCGCGTGTGAAAATGACGAAAAAGAAGTAGCGCGAGCCATTTGTACACTTGAACACCCCTCGTACCATTATAATGCATTATACCTTTCCCGGCGGAGTAGGTTGCCAACGAGATCTCGCGGAATGCAGTGGTATAGAAAAATAACCCCGAAGGTATAAACCTGGACCATAATACTGCTTTTAAACCTACAGATAGCGGTCAAGGTATACCGTTGGAACATGACACTTATTTATGCCATTTGAAAGGTATACATATAGAATGGTCTGAACGACGTGACAAGACCCGCCTTTGCACCCCGTTTATGCCCTTTTCGCACCATTTTGGCTGAGAGTGCATGTGGTCAGCTATATACGGCGCTTGCGTCGTGCGATGCTCGATCGCATTTCTTTTGCATGCCGGAGGTGGCAGTTTCAGTTTCCGACAGCTAATCCACGACAGTTTTATAGTCAGTTAAATCCTGAAGCAATTTTCAAATACGCACTACGGGCATGTTTCAAATCGCAATGAGTCAAGCTGCATAAACTGTAAGCGGTCAGATGGTCGGCAGTCTGTCGGCCCGACAGCACAGTGTGTGCTATGCCATATCTTACCATCAGTACCATGAGGGGTCTCGAATTCCGGCGCCGGCAGCGCTGGGTGTTTTTTCCTTGGTTTTCTTCAGACGCTTTAAAACAAATGTCGGTACAGGTACCTGTGAAGTCGGCCCAGGGAGCATTGTCCCACCTACGTTAGTGACGACGTTGCCCGCTTGAGTGTGGACGACTACGGCAAGAAGATTCACCTCCACCACCACAATTATGGACTCCTGATGTACAATGAGACGCCATCTGTTGGTCCACCAAGCCCCACTGACGGCTAATTACGTTCTCTTGTGGGGTCACTCTGCCCACCTGATGGACTGTTGATACCCTTCGAAGGACCGCGAAGGATCCTGACATACCGTCACACCTCCTTGTGGTGCCCATTCTACGCCCACATCACGGGCTGTTGGACAGCGTTTGTCAGACCACTAACAGTCCTGTCTGATGACTGGGCGTTGCCGATGGACCGTCAAGTTTGCTTGAGGGCCATTGAAAATATTACAATGTACCATTAGAGTTCCTGATGGAGTTCACTTGGAATTTTTCGATCGGGAACTGTGATCATACTAGATAGCTTTAATACACCGTACGCCATCGGGATAGCGTTGGCGCTTTTGCGCCCGCGCAAAACATAGAGAGCTTCGCGCTGTGCGCAGAACATATCCCTTACGTACGCAAACGTGTTTTCAGGATGGCGGAGTATAACACCAAAACTCAATATTAAGTGCGCCAATACGAAGGTCAAGAATGCATACAAATACGTATTCCAAAAATAAATGTATTCTGTGTGCATATATAGGTTGTGTGTTTTTTTTATTCGTTACAGACTTTTAATTGAAAAACGAACAGAACAAAATAGATGCCGTTTGAGCATGTAGGTTTTACGGCTAGGTGAACATCCTATAGGACAGCGTATGCAACTACTGTTCGACTAATTAGCTAAAATTCATTAATTAACTTATTAATTCGATGTTTCGATTTTTCGATGTTTGATTCGATGTTTTTAATTCGATGTATTAGTTCGATGTTTTCTGGGAAATGCGAGATAGCGGAATTAGAGCCAGTCATCCTTGATATATATATCCTCCTTAATCAACACGCTGCTCTATACAAGCTGCTACATACATCGTTCTATGAAAACGCTTTTATGTACATTCTTAGGCAGTCATCTATGCGTACCTAAAGGCGAATTTCTACACACACTTGTGTGCGTACTTTTAGATATGCATATTTTATTTGAAATGATATGATTTGTAAACGAAAAAATGGAGATGCTGGTCCCGAGCCACTCGGGACTGGCTACTCCAGGACGCATTATTCAGAATGGACGAAAACATCACCACAAAACTTGGCACTCAAAACAACAGTGTAGGAGAGTCCACGTGCGAAATCTCAATGCACAAAAAACAAAAACAAAGAGCGTCACAAAGCGTCAAAGAGGTCCGCCGAGACGAGAAATGGCGCGCGCGCGCGCATGACAGGTACACTCTTAAACCCGTACCTTTTATTGTAACTTTTAGAAACATGTAACTTCTATATAGACGTAGATTTCGAGATTTCTTATAGGTTACACCACTGTAACGTATATTTAGAGGTTAAAAGCGACCAAAGTCATGTCTTTACAACACGAATAGAAGTTACATCTCGGAAAAAACAAAAACAGCTTGTTGTAACTTATAAATGTACCCTCTATATACTCCGGCACTGTAACTTCTAAGCGAAATCTTCAACGATAATTTCTTTGTTAGTTTCTTATCGTTTGTTTTCCTTCTGTTTTTCAGCATAATGCCGCGTTTCAGCCTCCCATTCGAGACGACAGTTGCGAATCTACGCTGTTATTTTTTATCTCTTTCAGCGTCATCTATACGTCGACTACATGTTGTCAATGCTGTATGAACACAGATTATAAGTTCCCAGTCTGGAATACTGATAGTATGTTTCTTTCTAAAGGGTGGAAAACCATTGTCAATGCCGCAACCACCAAGATTTCCGATTTCGCTGCGTAGCCGAGCCTGGTCTAGGTCTATCCACACTGAGAGCGGTTTCCTTGAAACGCTTAACGCTCGTCGTCCGTCCGTTAACAAGTGTAATCTGTTTTAATCAGTGGTTTTCCTCGCATTTATCATAGTATCGTCAGGAACAACGGGAAAGCTAGATGTCTCTAGGAAACAAGGATATTTTCGGTGTTCTCAGGGGAAAGTGTAGTGAGTGCGATGATTGCAAAGACTATATAACCGAAAACGAACGTCACCACCGCAGCCCTAATTCACACACTTCATACACTGGGTAAGTGTACGTTTTGTGCTAGGTACGTGCGTTATTTTGATAGCAAGAGCTCTTAGCGCATGTTTGTTGTGATTATGGCAAGCGTTTTGCGGTCCTGCATATGAACGCCACTTACGCTTGCTACTTTTCTGCTCTTCCTTGATCGCCAAGTCAATACACCGGCGTGCATTTTGCGAGCTGCGGATATATGCATCGAGATATATAATTCGCAGCTTCCTACTTGTTGTATTCTTACGATATTCTAAGACTCAATCGCGGAGTGAACGCCTTCCTGCATTTATGCTGCTTTGTACCTTGTGCTTTGTACGGATTTGAATGGTTCCGTAAATTGCCCAAACTTTTGTTCCCAGGATCCCACATGCAGGTTCACACACCGTCACCAGCGCAATGCAGTACCTCACAAACTCGTCCCAGCGCGCCTCCAACGCTGATAACGCAGTAATGTAGTGTCTCCTGCGTTACTGTACACTCATATTCCTCAAGGTTGTGTGCGTTTTATGTAATACTGTATTGCCATTTGCGCTCGCATCTGCAACACGAATGTGGAATAAATTTTTTTCTGCTGCAATTCTCCATTTCGTTGGGTCTGTTCAGCTTTGCAAACATAGGTCAGTTGTTTTGACTCGCTGGCTTCCTCGCACTTTTATGCATTGCTTCTCACTTAGACGATAGTTCTTTTTTCCACATACATGGTAAAGCGACCATGGTTTCTCCTCATATCAGAATCGCACTTGTGCACAATGTGTCACCTCTCGACAGACTTCTGCTTTTGTAATATACACATGTTCAAGATCCCCTTTTCTGCTGGTTCATTTTGGTACCTTGGTGTGTTCTGTAAATGTCTGTCCATATCCCACGCACAGGGTGTTTGTTTTTATTCGCATCACACCAGCGCTCATTTGACAGGTGGGTTATGTTAAATTTCGCAAACTAACCCATCCGTATTTACAAACATTTCCGACATTTCCTGACGCATGTGTTTGTAACTACGGATCGATTAATTAGCAAAAATTCACATAACCCACCTGCCAAATGAGCGCTACTCTGTTGCGAATAAAAATGAACATCCTCTATAAAAAGCCGCACGCTGGCGTAACCTTACGGGCAGGTGCTGGATTGAAGGCCGTAACCTCTAATTAGTGGGTTTCCTTGTAACTTTTATAAAAGGTACTGCTCAGGGGGTACCTGGTAGCTTCTGAAATAGAAGGTAAAATATTGCGATTTTTTACCCTTTACCAAAGGGTACCGAGTTAAGAGTGTATGAGCTGATTTCCAGGCAAGCACCCAAGAACCTTTTCTCTGGAGTATCGCCGATTATCCAGGCGGGCCAGCGATGACACAAAGGTGCAACGGTGTGCAGTGTACCTCGGGCAGTGTTGGAATATATGATCCACGTCCTCAACTACATCACACACACCGCAGTTGGGGGACGAAACCTTGCCGAGCTTAAACAAAAGTCGGCCACTGTATGGCACGTTCAGGCGTAGGCTGAAGATGAGCGACGTGATGGGTCGAGGAAGCGCTGACGGCATATAAAACGGGGATCTGGGTCTACGTTGCGCAGGAACAACGTTGAAGGGGCACTGCTTCGCCAGTGTTCACTGCACAGACGTCTCATAAGGGTACCAATTGACGTCCGCTTGGGTGAAATACGTAGGGTGCGTCGGTATACCACGTGCCACATGAGCCCGTCTCGCAAGTAGGTCGGCAGCGTCATTCCCAGGGACGCCACAGTGACCTGGGATCCACTGCACGGTGATGTTATGTCCCTGTGTGACAGCACACGAATACTCCCTCCATGAAAACGTCACACACCAGTGGAGCGATGGACCTCGACCCCATGGTGCAGTGCAGTGCTTGTAGGGCGGTGTTGGAGTCACTGTATACGATTCAGTGAATCGGACATATTTAAATGTATATGCTCCAAAGCATGCTTTAAAAACATGCTCTAAGGCATAGTTAAAAGTACCCACAAAAGTTTGTACAGAAATTTGCCTGTAGGTACGTATAGACGCTGTAAAGTTGCAACCTGCTGTGCGACTGAAATGGCTCTTTTCTTTTATATTTTTACCTCTATGTGTCCCCACGCTTTCGGAGAACACGGCCGGACACTTTGAAGATGCCACCCTCGTCCCTAGCATGTACGGGATCTGGATAGTGCTCCTAGGGTCTGGAGTGAAAACATGGGGGATCGGGTTACCGTGAGGTGTCCTTCCAATGGTTCTGTGTAGCAAACAGGAAACTATAAATCTCAGGGTTCGGGGGTGGTTTGGATAGGCGAGTTAACGTTTGGACGAGGTGTATTGTTTTTGTATTATTTTCGTCAAGCGTGTAACTTAAGTCGTGCAAAGGGAAGGGCATCATTGGGGACTGGAAAACAACGCCATGAGCAGCAGGGTTGAAAGAAAGAGGGGGACTTGGCGAACGGGACTCCGAGGCGAACGGACGTCTCAGGACGAACGTCTTGACTGTGCCTTGTAAATATCATCGTGTTAATAAACCCGTCGTGGAGTGACTGAGACGTTGCCCGATTTCATCATCAAACGCAACAACTGGCTACGGCAAGCAGTGGGATCAGAAGAAAACATCGAACCAACAACTTCTCTCACACCAACTAAGTTTTACTGGCGCAGTCGGCAAGGATCCCCTGCTTGATCACAACGACCACCGATGATGCACATGGAACAAGGTACAGGCAAGTCATTCGTGAGCACTGCCAAGGACAGCCGTAGGGGCGGCTGTGTGAGCAACGACTGCGAAGGACAGCGGCGTTGAAACCTCAACTGCGACGGACTGCAGCATTCTACACTGCCAAAGGCCAGCAACGACTGCGACAGACAGCGGCGTTGGAAGCGTATCTGCGACGGACTGCGGTGAACACGACTGTACCGGCAACGGCAAGCAGTGGGATCAGAAGAAAACATCGAACCAACAACTTCTCTCACACCAACTAAGTTTTGGTCTACAAGTGATAGACGGTACGTTATATCACGAGGAGAAAATACGGGGGCGCATGATTCGGCAACTCGTTCTGCCACAGCTCAGGCGCAATGAAGTTCTGCGCCTAGCACACGATTCTCCTTGGGGAGGACACCTAGGGATGCGAAAAACGCTAGCGCGAATAAAGGCGATTTTTTATTGGCCAGGTATGGACGTGGAGGTAAAGGAATACTGCCGGTCTTGCCATAGCTGTCAACAGATTTCGGACAGGAGGGTCTGTGACAGGGTCCCGATAACACCTTTGACGCGTCCTGCTTACCCCTTTCAGGCGGTGAACGTCGATATAATTGGCCCGATAGAGCCGAAGTCGGCGCGCGGATACAGATACGCGTTGTGCATGACCGACCTCCATACTAGGTGGCCGGAGGTGGTTTGTATGAGCACCTTCACCGCCCGAAAGACGTGTGACGCGCTCTTGCGCATTTTCGCTCAGACGGGAGTGCCAGAGGTCATATGTAGCGACAATGGCAGTAACTTCAGCGCGGCGCTCACGAAGGAGTTCCCACAGCGGATCGGCTGCGCTCCGCGTTTCCCCACCGTGGAGCACCCAGAAAGTAATGGTTCCGTAGAACGATGGATCGCGTTTTTAAAAGGATGCTGTTCCATGTAGTACAACGAGACTCACGCAATTGGGACCAGTATGTGCCATTCCTTCTTTGGGCATACCGCGAGGTACCGCATGACACCACAGGGGTGTCTCCATTCGAGCTTCTTTACGGTCGCAAGCCGGTGGGTCCAATGGCGATCTTAAAAAACACTTGCTCGGGTGAAGTAGAAATCCCTAGTACGCTAAGGGAAGCACCAGCGAAATACATGCAACAATTAAGGGATCAGTTACAGCTGGCTGCAGATATCGCAGGGCTTACCGCCTCGAAGAATCAAGATTCCTACAGGGGTCAATACAACAGGCGTGCGAAGGCCAAAAGCTTTGATCCAGGGGATCAAGTTCTAATTTTTGACTCGGATCGGCCGGGGAAATTATTTCCCAAATGGTGTGGACCCTACACCGTGGTGTCCAGGCACCGCCAAAATTCGTACACTGTTCTAGGGAGCGACGGCAGGCGAAGGACGGTGCATGCGAACCACCTGAGGGAATACCATGCACGAATTGGGCATGTCGGGGTGGTGTTCCAAAGCGATGACGAGTTTGGAGAAATTGAACACGCACCAGTGAAGGGTGATGGCGCGAGTGACAGCTTGCCCGAAACCGCGACTGAGCATATGAGCCCGGGTCAGGCGAAAGAAATCACCGATGTTTTCGCGGGGTTTCCTGGTTTGTTCAGTGTGACGCCCGGCGTCGCGAGGGTCGGGGACCATAAGATTGTTCTGAGGGACGGGCACGCGCCGACGAAATCATACCCCTATCGCGTGCCGGAGATGTTGCGAGCGGAAGTAGAAAAAACAAGTACAGGGTCTACTCGAACAGGGACTAATATATCCCGCAAACAGCCCTTTCGCTCACCCGGCCGTATTCGTCGCAAAGAAAGATGGCGCAATTCGACTATGCGTTGACTACCGCCACTTAAACGCGGGAACCGTCGATGACGCCTTCCCTATGGCTCAACAACAGGAGCTTATATTCCGGGTCGGGAGAGCTAGATTTATAACGCTAATAGATCTTAAGCGAGGGTACTGGCAGATCCCGATGGCGCGGGACAGCCAGGAACTAACGTCCTTTGTAACCCATTTGGGCCAATTCGCGTGGCGAGTCATGCCCTTTGGACTTAAGAACGCCGCTGCGACGTTTCAAAGGGTTATGAATACGCTCTTAACGCCACATCAAGAATACGCGTGTGCGTATTTAGACGACATCGCCATATACTAGACGACTTGGAGCGAGCACCTACGACAGCTCAAAATTGTACTGGGTGTCCTGGAAACTGCGGGCCTCACAGCTAATCTGGAAAAATGTCAGATTGCGCGAGGAAGCATAAAGTACCTGGGGCATATACAGTCAACCCTCGATTTATGAACACCCTCGGTTGCCCGAAAAATCGTTCATAAATCGAGGGATTCATAAATCGAAAATTCAGTTAACTGAGTGCTATCGAGCAAATGGAACAGTATTTCTGAAAAAATTTGGAACCCGAGAAAGGGACAGAGGAGGGACGACAAGACACGTTCTCGAGAACGTGTCGTGTCGTCCCTCCTCTGTCCCTTTCTCAGGTTCCAAATTTTTTCACCATGTACCAGCTGCCTGCACCCTTGCCCTTTTGCCAGTATTTCTGAGTTGGGATTGTGTTTATAATGCCATATATTGTGTAATTTTGCTTTTGACCATGCCTTCTGCTGTATCAATCTCACAAAGAACAGACGTTAGCGCATTCAGACTCTGTTTATTATGCAATACTAAATTATTTAATTTTGCTTTGAACCATGCCTTCCGCTGTGTCAATCTTGGAAAGAAGAGATGTCACCACATTCGCACTGGACTGGTCTCGGATTTCTGGTCGGTGACAGCGACCACCTTATTCGTCAATTGAGGTCAGGAACACTTGGTCGCACCTGGTGCGACCCCGGAAATCCCGTGTGTTGTTCGGATTTCGAGGAGTTAAGAACCGAGGGTGCAATACCTGGAAAACGTTTTGTCCGTTCAGGCGTCATTCATAAGACCACGGAATTATCCCTTTGAAGGTTTCTGTTGACCTCGGAACGATCCGTTCATAAGTTGAGGACAAAAACGCTGGGCAACTCCTAGTTGGTGCCCAGAAATTCCGTTCATTATTCGAATATCGAGGTTCATAAAACGAGGGAAAAATGAATGGAAAAAGTTTGGTTCCCCGTGCTCGTGTTCATAAAAAGAGGGAATTCATAAATCGAAGGTTCATAAATCGAGGATTGACTGTAGTCGGGTCTGGAATGCACGCACCAGACCCAGAAAAAATAGCGGCAATCCGACTGCTGAAACGCCCTGAAACGAAGCGCCAACTATCCGCAGCGTGCTGGGACTTTGTGGCTACTACCGGGCATACGTGCCGAGTTACGCTGAGATCACTGAGCCTCTCACGAAACTTACAGGGAAAAAGGTGCCAACTCGTATTCCGTGGTCGGAGGAAGCCGAAAGAGCTTTTCAAATTCTAAAGCAGCGGCTTTGTGACGCAGTCGGTTTGACAACGCCTTCTCCCAGCAAACCATACTGGTTGTTCACGGACGCGTCGGCCGTAGCGGCTGGGGCGTGCCTGTCGCAAATGGGGGACGATGATGAGGAACGGCCTGTCGCTTTCGCTAGCCACCGTTTCACTGAAACTCAGTCGATGTGGGCGACTATAGAACGCGAAGCGTTCGCCGTCATTTGGGCGCTGGGGAAGTTCGATCACTGGCTTTTCGGCGCTCGGGTGCATGTGGTGTCAGACCACAACCCATTGTCCTACCTGACAACTGCGACGCGTCACGGTGCGAAGCTCACCCGTTGGGCACTGCTTCTTCAACGTTACAACGTTACGGTGGCGCACAGGAAAGGAGACAAACATCTGAACGCAGATGCTCTGTCAAGGTTAGTGTAAGATGGTGATTTTGTACCATGGATGTTTGGACTCTGGAATTATGCCAACGGTCTCCTAACGAGTGTAGTGTGTATCGTTCATTTTATATGTTTTATATTTTGCTACTCTAAGGTCCGTCGCACTGCGGGTTGTTTTGACTGTGACAGTGCAAAATGCCCTGTCACATTCTTGTGGCGGGAGGTGTAAAGTTGCAACCTGCTGTGCGACTGACATGGCTCTTTTCTTTTATATTTTTACCTCTATGTGTCACCACGCTTTCGGAGAACACGGCCGGACACTTTGAAGATGCCACCCTCGTCCCTAGCATGTACGGGATCTGGATAGTGCTCCTACGGTCTGGAGTGAAAACACGGGGGATCGGGTTACCGTGAGGTGTCCTTCCAATGGTTCTGTGTAGCAAACAGGAAACTATAAATCTCAGGGTCCGGGGGTGGTTTGGATAGGCGAGTTAACGTTTGGAAGAGGTGTATTGTTTT
The DNA here is from genome assembly GCF_037126465.1 of Ornithodoros turicata. Lineage (NCBI taxonomy): Eukaryota > Metazoa > Arthropoda > Arachnida > Ixodida > Argasidae > Ornithodoros > Ornithodoros turicata. Next base: position 4,484,120 of record NC_088202.1, on the reverse strand, counting down.
TGTATTATTTTCGTCAAGCGTGTAACTTAAGTCGTGCAAAGGGAAGGGCAGCATTGGGGACTGGAAAACAACGCCATGTGGGCTGGGTTTGGAACCTCCTTTGTTCGGACTGGGAGCGATAGCGCTCAAAAAGTCATCGCGCGTTATGGTCCGGTGCTCCGAAAACAGTTCCTGAAATTGGGAGATGGAAAGCATTATCCCAGCGAAAGTCGGACGCGATAAGCCGTGCCTGTGTTATCGCTTTCTCCGATGTCGGGGTGGGCTGGGTTTCGAAACTCCTTTCGTCGGACGGACAATGACTGCGCTGAAAAATTCGTCGCGCGCTATCCTGTGTGAACTCCGTAGAGCATGCTGTTCGGCTATTTTTTCCAATGGGATATCTCGTGATTATCACTGTCAATTAACATGAATATGAGTGAATTCGGCATGCTCTTCATATTGGTGGGGTAAAAAAGTGCCCTTTACTTGGCAAATTTCCGAGTTCAGTTCGCAAATATTTACATAATTAAACTTACAATACATGACAATCACATCAGGACGTGGCAAAAACCTAATAAGAGCAAATGCCGTTGACCGCATGATTCTAGGTGACGTAGTTTTTTTAATTATTATTATTATAATTCAATTACACGTTTTCTGGGACACTCGTATCGTATAGTACAGAAGAGTTAGTATGGACGTACGTTTAGAAGAATAGCCTTGTCTTTGAAGAATTATCTCTCTTTCAGTATTGTAAGACCTGTATTCGTTAATAAATGTAGTGTGTATGTTCTGACTAAAATTTCTCATTATGTGTCTTTCATGCATAGAGGAGACGCCTCACCTTCCGTATACGATTGTGTATCATATCGAATATAAACAGAATACATAAATGTGTTTGCATGCCCATACTACCAATACTTCGGCTTTATCTCAGCGTGTGTGTATGAGAGATCAGTTGTGGTTACCGTATAGTTTTAGGTTTTTTTTAACATTATTGGCAGTTATGTACTTTACATTGCTTTGAACTCATATTCCCTGATGGTTCCGGAGTATTACACAGGCAAATAACCGCCAATTATGTACTTTGTGCCATGTCCATGTAAGGGCACAAAAGAAAAGCCATTGCTAGTACAGTCAAGCGCACATGAAGGCAAATGCTATTACACGTTAGTTTATTGATATTACTTTTCTGATATGTTGTTGCTTACCCCTTTAACTGTGGTATTTCTTCTCCTCTTTAGGCCTGTCAGACCGGGTGATGTATCTAAATGCGGAAGTAATTGACATACGGGAAGCTGTGTAGGCTCCGCGTACAAGGAGGTTTCGGAATCGTCCAACTTAATACGGGGACATGTAGGAGCATATATATACCAAAATTTCTGTAATTTTTCTAACGAGACTATGTGAATACCTTTGTATAACATTTTAAGTACTTTTCAGTATAGACATAGGACAGATATACAACTCTGTACGAACATACAGCTGTTATGCACCCAGTGTTATGCCAGTTTCATGACGGATATAGCTCCTGACAGCTCACATATTTAACAATCACGTTCGCAACGGTTCGTGAGAGGGTTATATCTCATACGACCCCAGTTCGCGTAAGGCTCGAGTGACTAGAACGCACAAATGTTCATAAGGCCCGGAAAAATTGGACCTTTTGAGCATTTGCGTCAAATGAGCAGGGCAGGATAAGGTGTCCAGAAGGCCCTAATGCCCAGAAGGCGCAAATGGTCATATGGTCATATGTCCCGACATCCAGGAAGGAAGGCTAAGAGTGACCTGGATATTTTCATTGCTCACGTGCGCTAATGCCCGCATTGTGCCACACGCCCGTACGTTAGATTTGGAGTTCCAATAACAAATCCTGAATACATGTTCGTGCCCAAGAATTCAGATTTTTTCGGAAAGTTCCGAACACTACAAAATTCATTAGGATGGCTGTTTATTGGCATTTTTCGCCAAAGGCCGCACACCATTGACCTTAGCCATAACTTTCTAGTTTAAATGAAATTTTGGACGGATCTGTATGATTTGCCATGACAACGTATTTTATCTGTAAAAATAAACAGTAAAACAGTAAATTCGATTTACTTCGGAAGTTCAGTCAATGCACTCACAAGGTGTGGCACGGAATGCATGGAATAAGGAGCTCCGCCGGTGGCCAGTGAGAAGGATACGCCGCTGCTGTGGACGAGAACGCAGTCACGTGGACAGTTCTGCACGTGACTCGTTCCTGATCACTTCCGAAACTAGCACTATTTAGCGCTATTTGGGAAATTTAGGTTCCGAAGTTTCTTCGTCTACCCTTGACAGAGAACATGAAAACTTTTCCCCAATTCGAAAAGGGTATAGCGGCGCCCATGACGAGATGTGTGTTCTTCTATGCAAGTGGCTCTCAAAGGGTCCCGCCTTTTGTTCAGTAGTCAAGCTTGTTCAAAAAAGAAAGGGAGAAATGTCATTGTCATAGGCACTTTCTTAAGTGCCCTATTTAGCGTTCTGCCTGCCTGCCTGCATTGCTGAAGACGTCCGACGCATTTCCGAAGAACGTCATCCCCCGTCATCATCCCAAGAACAGCTCCATGAAAGCGAAACGTCCTCGAAATACGGAAGATGGCGCGTTATCCAGATCGACCATTACAGTCTGTTCCTGTCACCTAGACAGTCGCAACTTGGTCTTCTTTTGACCATGTTCTGGCAACAGACTTGGCATTCGCAGGCGTACTTCATCCAGCCTGTATACATCGGATATTGCAATGAGGTTTTACATGACTGGGTTACAAACGTAGGTTAGGAAAATGTTTTACTAGCTGGTGCCTATAGTAAGTGGGATACGCGCTGTAGCTTGCAGTTGATGTTGTGGGCAAACTGCTGCACGATATTCGTGAATGGTGTTTCGAGAGTCATGTCCCCGGAAAAGTAGCTTTCATACGTCCAAGAGAACGATGCCCGGGCGTCATCAATATCCATGTTGTTTCTCGCATAGTTCGCATGGAATGGGTTGGGTGGGGCGCCGAGTGGCTGTCAAATCCGCACCTCGGAATAGAAACGCAAAGCATTGTAGCAACAACAACAACTTTATTTTTTACCTTGGAGAGTGGGGAGTTTCATCGCCACAGGCGATACACATTGTAGTAAACGAAAGAAACCACTGTAAAAACGTTAGACATTGATAAATCTCTTTCACCCTCTTCCTTTTCATATTAATTTCAATTTATTTCATATTGGTTCCGTGATACGTACTTCAAATATTAGTTCGACCAGAAAACCTAGGAGAGTGTGCAATGATGTAGTATTGTTTGTCACGAGCAAACGTACCTTGTTCGTATTGTGTACGTCTCACTGATACTCCACAAGGGACTTCGATAGAGACATGTGAGGGGAACTGTGAAGCTTGGCACGCAGAGAGTTGTGCCAACCCTCGACGTGATTATTCGTGCGGATGTGGTCTGCATCGTCCCAGAAGTTCCAATGGTCCGCATTCTGAAGCCATTGGCGTTCGAAGTACTCGGCATACATGTACAGAGCTCCATCTACACTGGGGTCTCCGGCAATCTGAGGTCTCGACGGCATCAACGAGATCGACCAGTGAGGGTAAACGAGCTCATGCGTAAGCAAGCTTAACGCAGTGCGTCTGCACAGCCAAGAAGGGTGCTGTTGTAGCTCTCATCAGCGTACGTTCCATTTCCACAATAGAGGACCTGTATACAGGTTCCTGGTATAAGTGACTGCCAAACTCTCTACATTGTGTGCGTGCGTGCGTGTGTGAACCGCCGCATACCGGAAGCTGACGCAAAGATAAAATGCGATGAGACAGGCACTTTTATGCCAACTTGAAGAAGCAGGTTACGCTTAGAAGTCTTCGACCGCTGGAAAGTCTGGAGCTCGGACATCGTGGAGGGCTACAGCTGCGATCTGTACCCTAACGCACCCGCCCTAAAGGTCAACAGGCGTACCGCTGAGAAACCACAGAGAGAATCACCTCTGACTCTACCTCTGAAAGTAAACCATCGGGGGACAAGAGACAAAAGTTGAACTCCCGCAGAACGTAAGAAATATGATGCCCATTGCATGCACGAGGCAATTTACTTGTGGGCCCTTTGCCTTTGTCACTGTCACTTTGTAATACCGCACTATGTCTCGTCGTCGTTTGTGTGCCACACTGCTTTCTTTCTTTTCCCTAGGAATACATGAAGGCATCCGATTGACCTGTGAGGTCACGGAATCGCAAACAAACACAACGTATTTCCCAACTGAACTAGGCCAGCCCCAACACTCCTTCACATGAAAGAAAGGCTTCGGTTGTCTCGGGGTCCCACTTGCACTGATAAAAGTACCGTATTTTTCTGTGTATAAGCACAGTTATATATCAAAAGAAGGTTCTCTGAAGAAGCCCTCCGCCGGATGATGACGCGCATATGATGACATGAAATGACGTGCAGGACTTTTTCAGAGAACTCATTTTAACGTATAACAGGGCTTATACCCAGAAAAATACGGTACTTTTACTAGTAGGAGTTATATTCAAGATATATTCTTCTGTAAAATCACTTTTCAGGTGTGAGAGCGCAAGAATTCCACACTTTTCCGAGAAGCGCTACGGCTTGGCATTTTGCTCGTGACTGAGATTTATTATGTTCATCAAGTTGCGCCCATTTTGGACAATCGCACTCGGTGACTCAGTGGAATATTCTCCTTCTACAGCGCGCATCTGACGAGAACACAAACAACGCGCTTCGTCCACCACGTCAAGTGTAGTCTCCAAAGAGTTCAGTTACAGAATTAATTCGAAGGTGTTCGGCTATTTGATGGGACGCCATTTGCTCCAACGGCCCGAAAAAATGGCCCCGGTAAATTTGGTGACGGAACAAACGGTCTCGAAAAAAATGGTCCCAGGGGTTAGAGTGCAAAAAACTGTCCCATGCGTAGGCATGGTTTCTGACGTTCAAGCCCCTCCCGGAATCGTACCCTTGGTAGTGTATCTGGGAGAGGAAAACGAGGAGTAAACCCTTCTCTCCTATACAAATTTCCTCCTGAACCCCTCCAGAAATATTTTTTCTGGCTACGCTACTGCCGTGCCAGGCTTGATTACCTTCGCAGAAAACGCGCTACTTATTGTGGGTTATAGCAGTATTCAAGAGAAGGTTGAAAAGCTTTTAATATTCGAAATTCAAACGAATTTATTCAACAAAAATATTAGGCACGAAGCCTATCAATCTCTGCCGAGCGAAATATTGAACACCGTAAGGAATCATATTTATTTGCATTTTACTTTTAGTCACATTTATATCTTACTCGCTTGAAACTTTGTTTCTTCATTTCAGTACTTTTATTAATATTTTTAGTTCAGTTACCTTTTTCTCCTGAGTCGCATGCATATTCCACATTTTATCAATATTGCGCACATGAGCAATCAAAATATCTCGGTCACTCCTAGTCCTCCCCTAGTCTTCTTAGGTGCGCGTGAGGGATCGCACGTTTGGGAAGAATGCGTTTCTTCCAACCGCTGGCAAATCAGTTTGTTTTCAAACGTCGGGGAGCGAAGGCGAGCTCGGTCTTCGAAGAAACTCGCTCGTCGTTTTCATGATCGGAGTCGTTTGAGGTGCGTATTATATCCATAAAGTAATTATTCGTCGGCACGACGCATTTTCGTTCATCTTCGCTCTGATTCCCAGTTGTCCTGATCACCGGCAGGTTGGACACAACGACTAAGGGATGGAGACAACGAGCTCTGCGCTTCATGCACGAACGTTGATGCGTGAATTAGAGAAGCAGATTGGGGGCACTTTATACTTCGATTACACAAGCAAGCAAGCATGTTTCCCAGGCAGGCTTTTTCGGTTGTCGTTTTTTTTTTTTACATTCTATTTTCTCCTAGGTTACGTCGAGGCGATGTCGTAAATGGGTGAGTCAATCATCTTCAGTGGTTGGTACAACGTTCTGCAGAAGAAACGGAACTTGGGGAAGAACAGGAATCCAAAGGTGTGGAAAAGGTAAAGAAGCGTGACCACCGAGCAGCCGCAATGGTGGAGGAGGGATGTCCATCCATACGTTGTGCCCCGTGTGTTCGACGTTTGTGCATCATGACAATGCACTCTCGCGATGGACAAGCATCAGTCCTGAAAGGGATGTAATTTTGGAATAAAGGTATTTGCTTGTGATAATTATCGTGCAGCGTGCTAATATATCGTAGAGGAGGGGAACCACCCCGACGGGTACGGGTAGGCCTAAATCGCAGCAACTATGCATTGTATGTACCACTTAAATTTAAGAGGTAAATTTTTTTTAAATGTACCTCTTTGCCAAGCGGTACTTAACCGTTACATATGCGTTACCTGGTTTAGAGTGAACCACCGGCCAGGCCGGGCGACATAAAAATAGGAAACCTGCGCACGGGCCTTGGCGAGCCTTTTTTCGATGCTCACGGGTCCGCGTCGTGCCCAGGAAAGCCGGCCCGTGCAAGACTCCTTTCTTCGGTACACGGTACCACGATTTTCCGAATTCAAAGTCCGTGAAGAGCAGCAAGGGTAAATTTAGAGTTGCGTTGTTGGGCGTCACCGGAAAATGCCTTCCTGGAGACATTCGACTGTCTGTGACGTCCATCTATTCCTTGCTCATTAATGAAATTACGTAAATTACGAGTATGTACGATTTCTGCTCGTTTATTCACATGAATGGTATCGTTTGCGGCCTGGTGAGGAAGTAATTGTTGACGCGCCACACTCTTAAAAACGAACTTGATCGTATAATAACCCTGTCAAACGGCAAACTGAATGTAATTCACAGCGAATGACATTCGTTTCGTGCACTGATCTCTATGTATAAAGGCTGGATCGCGCATAGGAGAGGGGCGCGTGGGAGAGAGGTGCGGCTTCGGGCCGCCATGTTGAAGGGCCCACTGGCGCCGGCTGCTCCCATAGGAAACAATGGGAAGCGATTTGATTTGGAGTATTTATCGCGCTTTAAACGCTCCTCATTGCTGATTAGCACGCATCTTTCTTAGGAATCAGTGTGCTGATGTATTCCTTCAAAGCTTCCTGCTTCAACCGTGTTCCTGCAGTTTTTAATGGTCATTGCCTTTTTTTTTTTCTTCTCCGCTGCCTGTATTCCGAATAGGTGGCCGTAAGTGTTGTGCACAGGGAGCATACGCATGAAGGTGAATTAGGTGAATGTCAACCTATAAAATTCATGCTTTTTGCTCAGAAAGGTTTCACACTGTTTGTTATTGTGAGGTTCTCCCGTTTTTATATTTTTTGCTCGTTTTCGTTTCTGTTCGGTTTTCGTGTGGTGTTCTGCGGTTCTCGTTCGTTATTGTGTGGTTTGGTGTTGTATGGTTCTCGTTTGACTTTTTCCGTTATCATATTATGTTCTACGAGTGTCTCTGTGTGTACTGCAGAACACACAACCTCGATCCTTATTCTGAAGGGGATCATTATTTTATTCACCACATCACCACCAGCAATGGGGTGGAGTATGGACCCTGGCGATGAAACTCCCCATTCCTCATCTTTACTTAACGTTATTGTCACGAGTGCTTTGCAGTTGTTCAGTTGTCAGCGTACTTCATTACAGAAATTCGAAGCGCTGTGCACGAAGAGCATGCACTTGCATGACTTATCACACACACTGTAGGAGCGGCTGCACATACGAGGTTAACACAGCAGTTTATTTACTTCCACCGTACCTCACACGTTAAAAGAACTGTGGAACAAATTGGCATATTGGCGTAGGTTCTGCATCCGGTTCTTCGGCACAGCTGAGCGACTGTGGGGGGAACCTGCAAGCACGAGCGCGTTATTTATAGAAAATACATGGTCTTGAGATTTGTAGGAGCAGCCACACATACTTTCTTAGTACGCAATGACACCAGCGAAGTAGCAATGCAACCAAGTTCGAGTTGTCAGATGCATGCGATACGAATAAAGAGATTTTGCTCAAAATAAAGAGCTTACCTGTGAAAAACTATCCCTCTTTTTGTGTCCGTGTGAAGTGTACTCAAAGCGGCAACAAACTGGCATGACATGCCCTTTAGTTTAAAGTGAATCTTAAAAAATACGGGCAGCCCCGCTTGAACTAAATGCAGACGACAGAATGCGTTGGGCCCACCAATATGGCGGCCGGTGACCACGCTGTGGAGCACCCTATATGCGCGATCCAGCCTATACTATAGAGATCAGTGGCTTCGTGTCACACGGTGAAATCAAATGGCAATACATGCGAGTGGTATTCCCCCAGCGAATGAATCCGGGGAACTCATTCGCTTTTCCCTCTCGCACCGACAGCGTATCCTCGCAGTAGAGAGGTAGCAGAAACAACAAGGATAAACCATTTGAAGAAATGAAAGACGAATGAAAATTTGTACTCCAATATTTTATCACGAATTTTATAACATTTGACTCGAAAGAAAGCAGGCTAAACACTGTTTGTGGGCGAACTACCCTCGTTCTCAGTCGATACGTTGCGAAGTCCGGTGCAGATAGGCTTCTTAGTTGTCTTTGCTTGTGGTACTTAGCCAATTAAGTGTCTTTAATAAGGCAACTATTTTGTAAAATAATCTAATGTTTAGCTAGTTTCGAGCAAAATAAATGAAAATAAAAATATTGTACCTGTAAAATGCTGCATATGTTCGGCCTGGTGCTTTATTATCGACACCGACATCGTTTGTGAATGACATTCTGTTTCTTCGTGTAGTTCGATGCAAGACAAACGCATGACGTTCGGTACGATTGTCAGTCGCTGGGAATACCATACGGTTTGCCGTGTGAGAAGGGTATAACACGCTCCTATCCCGTGTGACATCCAATCAAGCTCCAATCCAGTCAAGCTCCAATCGTTATCCCGAGTGACATTGTTCTTTCCCCTGATGTGCTGAAAAAGTGGGGCGTACGCCATTTGTGTGGCATTATGCAGTTCACAGTGCCACAAAAATCGCGTGCGCCCCCGTTTTCATCAAATCAGGGGAGAGAATGTTGTCATTCAGGAGGATGTTCAGCTATGAGCGTGCTGTGCGGGGAAGCTCTGTTTCTGGAGTGTAGGGCAATGTGGCGGAACAACCCGCCACGTCAATATATGCATACCTTAACAGCCGCGTGTTTTGCAGCCAACGAAGCGAATTTAACGACGCAACATTAAACATCTCTTGGTGAACGGAACCAGCGAGAATAGAGAAGGCACCATGGCGCAGGGGTACACACGGGGAGCGAAGTTCGGAGGAACATTGTGATTAATATGGACATTACGCTCGCCATGGGAACGCACCCATCGGCATTATGCCATCAATCTCAGTTCTCAAATTAATGGTTTGTGTTTGTGATGTCTGGTCCCAGCCGTAAGTCACGAAAGTAGCGCATGAAGAAATTAAGATGAATATCCAAAAGGGGGGCGTCGGAGGAGAAAATGTTCACTCTCCTTTTGACCCATGCGTTGGCCTGCTTTATATCACGCAGACTGTGTTTACGTTCTCAAGGGAAAATGGAAAGGATTACACATTCATAAAACACTCCATAGATCGGCGCCCCTGGGTAACTCGAGGAAACTATTAGCAACAGTGTGCATGCTAACAGAGGACGTGAACAGTGCCTGAATAATGCGTCAGGTTTGCCATGCTACAGAAATTATCGCTTTATATTATGCGGCGTATAGCCGGCGTCTTAGGGAATAGTGTGCCCTGAATTTATTTTTTATTTTTATTTTTTTCATACCTTAAGTGCCTGCAGAAGGCATTTCAGGAGGGGGAAACAAATATGGCATGAACACTATGCATATAGACTACGGATTAACACAATTATAACCAGGGAAGAATAACGGACGTATTTTCGTTACCGTTTCCATATTCGTTACTGCTATATTCTCGTTTCCGTTACGTTTCCGATACTGTTTCCGGTAATGGAACGGCTGTTACAGAGCTGCGGGAGAACAGCCCGTCCGGCTCTGTCAGCACCCTGTTGTGCCCAAGGGCTGCTTCGGTGTCACGCGTATAGCCCATCAGCCCAAGCCCCATCTCATCATCTTATCTTTATGTGTGTGTGTGTGTGTCTGTGTCTGTGTGTGTCTGTATGTGTCACGCGTGCACACTACACAAGTGATTTTACGTCGTTGGGATGCTCACATCTTGGACGACTTTTAAACAAGTGTAGGGACATGTCTTCTGTCAGTCTTCTGTCTTCAGTCACTCTGAGTTCCGCAGCCCAAGGTGGGCGTAACCTTTATCCAATGTCGCATTCATAGACGGACTCTCCCAGTAGTAAACAATACTGACATGGCCACGGTCAAATGAAGAAAGCGAAAAATAGATTTAAAAAAATGATATGTTGTCATCCTCGTGCTGTGGTGGAGTAGAGTGCGTGGAGTCTATGTTGTGTAAGTCTCATGTCTTGAGGTCAAGTAGGTAGGTAATGTCACGAGTATAGGTAAGCGAGTCGTGCATCCTCGATATCCAATATTGCGCTTTGTTTCCACGCTGTCGTGCAATATTTAGTGCGTTACAGGGAATGAAGTCATGAAAATACAAAAATAAAATGAAAAGTCACATCTCACAACAGGAATAGCCATTACCCGAATTCAATACAGGACGATAATTTTCGTTTCCGTTTCTGTTTCCGGTAATGGAGGACAGTGGTACACGTTTCCGTTATCGTTACCATCTCCAATTTCGGTAACATACCGTTTCTGTTTACGTTACCATTACCCTTCTCTGATTATAACCTGTCGCAGTTTTGTACTAAATCATGATATAATTGTGATGCAACGACATAGTCGGAAGTGAATTCCAGTCGTGAATGGCAGGCTGTAATGGTGAATGATAGAAATACTCGGTAACAACGTATACTCAGTTTGGAGTTACTCCATTTCCACTCCCCCATCAATCACTTACTCCCTCTTTCTTCCTGCTTTTGCCATGTAACTCCATCACTGCAAATAGGTACTCCTTCTTGCAGGCCAAACTTTAATGAACAAGTGATGGGTAACATCACCCTCGTTCTCGTACGGCGACATTCAAGATATAAACTTGTGTACGGCATTGCAGCCATCCATATACTGCATCATTGTTTGTTATATATGTATTCAATGGTTTTGCATTAAGACTCTCAGTTGGTGAAGTTCTCACGATTACCTGAGAGCATATCGTGAAATGTGACCTACTGACACACTAATTACGTCGAATACTTATCTCCATGATAGGCAAGCCTGAAGGCTGAAGCTTGCCTATCATGGAATTTCTCCACAAGCTAGCCTGCATTTACGCCATTCTGTCAATACTTACCTCGGAGTTTACCGCGCTCGAGGGCGCTTCCCAGTGAATGTTACCGAGGGATGCTCCGATATCTTTTTTTTTTCCTTGTTTTTTCGCTGAGTAGTTCGGTATGACAACTCAAATTTCGAAGATGAAGGTATTACACCCCCTACCTCTTCTACACAATAATAACATTTCCCTTCCTCTTTCACGCACAACTTTTCCCATTCCCATCAAGTATGTTTTTTTTTAAATTCCTTTTCTTTTCTTTTTTTTTTTGATTCCGTGTTTTCCGTGTTCCGCGCCACGCAGCTACCATCGAGTTTGAGCTATGACGGGTTGCTTATAATCGGATACATAGATATTCTGAAGTCAGAAATTTCACATATGATTCCAAAGATGCTGCAGAGGCACTGGCGTAAATCCATTTCATGGTGTCCAGGTTACTCCTCGGAAATGGAATAAAGTGGAACTCCTTCTTGGAGTTTGTAAGTTTTACTCCAAAAGGGTGTGTTCTAAGTGACAAGCCATTTACTCCCCTAGAGAAGTTGTCACGGCACCGTTTTTTTCTCAAGCGTCTATGTCTCGTCGTCGTTTGTGTGCCACACTGCTTTCTTTCTTTTACCTAGGAATACATGAAGGCATCCGATTGACCTGTTAGGTCAATGTCTCTCAATGAGGTCAAGGTCAATGAGGGCATCTCGGCTTCCACGCAAGTCATGGAATCACAAACATACAAAGCGTATTTCCCCATTGAACTAGGCCAGCCCCAACCCTCCCTCACCTGAAAGAAACGCTTCGGTTGTCTCAGGGTCCCAAAACTTGCACTGATAAAAGTACGGTATTTTTCAGTGTATAAGCGCCGTTATATATTAAAAAAAGTTCTCTAAATAAGACCTCCGCCGGATGATGACGCGCATATGATGACATTAAATGACGTGCAGGACTTTTTCAGAGAACTGTCTTTAACGTATAACGGCGCTTATACACAGAAAGACTGGGTGAGGATCGTTGAACCTCGTCAATTCCAGTTTGAGCAGCCGAACCTTCGTTCGATTCATTCAGAGTGCCGTTTCATTCGAAGGGTATAGTAGCCAGACTCCGGAAGGGGTAATTTATAAAGTAGGAACAGCCTACGTATTTTTCGTCTGCTCTCCAAAAGTGGGATACCCTCTGTTTGCTGAAAATGTGTCATGCTGTCAAAATCATATTTTCTTTGTAATTTTGTTTGTAAATAAAACGCACAGCTTTGTTTTGAAGTAGTTCCAGTTGGTCAATCAGGTGTTTTCGGTATGGGCTCTATATTGCGGACGCGTATTCTACCTTTGAACGGACAAAGGAATTGTAAGCCATTAGCTTTACTTCCGTTGAGGCTAGATACAACGTCCTTCCCATGAAACCCAATACCTGAGTTGGACTTTTGCATACGTCAGAGATATGGAGATTCCACCTAAGGTTTACTGTGAAATGGACAACTAGGTATTTAATATGTGTCACTTTGTCCAGTGCACTGTGATTTAATGTGCAAATGTGCTCAGTGTGTTTAGATCGTCTTGTAAACGTGATACACTTTATTTTAGTACTGTTCAAGTTCATTACCCTATCTCTGCACCACTTCTTTAGTATTTTTAAGTCTAACTGTAAGGCCGAGCAATCTTCATTATTTGAGAGGGAACGATACAGGACGAGATCATCTGCGTAGAATCTGGCACATGATTTGATTAAAGAGAGTAAATCATTTATATGCATTAAAAATAGAAGAGACCTTGTGGCGGCGCCGAAGACGATCGCACCACCCGTATCATCCGCGCTTCTTCCGGTGCGGGCACCGGAAAAGGCGCTGGTGACGCTGGGCGCTGGTGGGCACTGGTGAAAGGTCGCTCTGGTGACCCGGACGCGAACCTTGCTCCTTCTGCTTCGCCGTCAGTGGTACCTGCCTCTTCAGCCAGCCCGGCATTAAGCATCTCGGCTTCCACGCAAGTCCGTCTCCCCCCATTCTGGGCCCATGATCCCCTCCTCTGGTTTGTCCAGGCGGACAATTTCTTCCAAATGCGGCATATTACATCAGAAACCACCAAGTACCAGCACCTGGTTGAAAGTCTTCCCCCGTCCGCCGCCGCTGAGGTTCGGGACATTCTCCTCGCGCCGGCGGCTGACAAACCCTATTCAGTCCTCCGGGACGCTCTCGTCAAACGGCTCATGTCACCCCAGGAGCACCGTTTGCAGCAAGTGCTTTCATCTGAAGAGCTCTGTGATCGTCTCCCCACTCAATTTCTCCGCCATCTGCAGTTCCTTCTTGGTGACAAAGCATCTTCTATTGACCCTGCTGTCCTCAAGGACCTTTTCCTCCAGAAACTCCCTCCGCATGTACGTGTGTCATTAGGAGCATCGGGCGCCCTGCCCCTCTCAGAGCTAGCAGAACTCGCCGACCGCGTCCTGGACATTGCCCCTCCCTCCGTCGCCGCGATGCCCTGCATTACTCAATCTGATGATTCCGAGCCCGGCCAGCTGCGCCAGGAAGTTGCGCGCCTCACCGAACTTGTCTCCCACCAGTCGCAGGAGCGCTTCCCGAACCGCGGGGCAAGTCCTTCACTGCGCACACCTTCGCCGGTGCGTCGCTTGCAGTCCCCCACGCGCTCCCGCCGCACTTCACCTCCGGCCTCCACCTACTGTTGGTACCATCAAACATTCCACAACCGCGCTCGTCGCTGTCAGCAGCCCTGTACTTGGCCGTCGGAAAAACGGCCTGGGAGATAATTAACGGTGGCTAGTGATTTCGACCCCCCTGAGTGCCGTATGTTTTTCGTCACGGACAATATCTCCGGCACCCGTTTTATCATGGATACGGGTGCCGAAGTCAGTATTATTCCGGCGACACCGTTCTACGAAAGAACTCGACAGCAACCCTTCCCGCTCAGGGTCGTCAACTCATCCTCCATCGCCACGTACGGCCAACGTTCGCATACCATCGACGTTGGCCTTCGCAGCTGCTTCCAGTGGTTATTTTGGATTGCCACTGTCCGTCATGCTATCCTTGGAGCCGATTTCATCCGCCACTTGGGACTGCTTGTTGACGTCGCCCGCCGACGACTGATTGACGCCAATACGCACCTTACTGTTCACGCCGTTGCCACCACATTGCAGCCGCTGCATCCCACTGTCGTTCCGGCTGCCGCCACGTCTGTTTTTGAAGCGATACTTCAAGAGTTTCCCGATATTACTCGCCCACCTAACGTCAACAGCCCGGTCAAGCACCATGTCACACATTTTCATCACGACAAGGGGCACGCCGGTACACTGCCGGCCACGGCGTCTCGCTCGAGAACGTCTTAACGTCGCCCGCGCGGAGTTTGAGCATCTCCTACAACTATGCTTTGTCCGACGTTCGTCAAGGCCATAGACATCCGCATTGCACATGGTCTCTAGAAAGACCGGCGACTGGAGACCATGTGGCGACTACGGCGCGCTCAACAACGTGACAGTTCCTGATCGATATCCCTTGCCGAACATGCAAGATTGCACAGCCCATCTGCACGGATGCACTACCTTCAGCAAGGTTGATCTAATCAAAGCATATCATCAGATTCCGGTTGAACCCTCAGACATCATAAAAACGCCACCACCACACCGTTTGGTTTATTTGAATATCTGAGGATGCCATTTGGTTTGCGAAGCGCTGCACAGACATTTCAGAGATTCATTGACGAATCATTGCGAGGTCTTCCCTTCTACCTTGCGTACCTCGACGACTGGCTCATCGCCAGCGCCGACGAGGAACAGTACGTGATGCAACTCCGTCAACTTTTCCGTCGTCTCGACGAGTACGGCATCTTCATAAATCCTACCAAGTGCCAGTTTGGCGTGTCTGAGCTGGACTTCCTCGGACACCGCGTAACCGCCGCAGGAAATCGCCCCCTCGACGGCAAGGTTGAGGCAGTCCGGAACTTCCCCCAGCCTACCACGAAACGCAAGCTGCGTGAGTTCCTTGGACTGGTCAATTTCTACCGGCGTTTCATTCCCGGCTGCTCGGCCATCATACACCATCTGGAAGCTAGCAAGTCGGCTTCTGGAGCCAGGCTAATCTTTCCCCTCTTTCTTTGTTTTTTTTGCAATAAACCTATATCCCCCCCCCCCCCATCTGGAAGCGATGCTTTCTTCTGCTGCGCCGCGTACCACCCTCGTCTGGACACCTTCGGCCACCGAAGCTTACAGCGCCATCAAAGCCGCATTGGCGAATGTCTCGCTCCTTGTATATCTCATTCCAGGCTCTGCAACATATCTGATGGTGGGTGCTTCCAATATTGCTTTAGGAGCTGTCCTTCAACAGAAGTTGCATGACGTCTGGCAACCCATTTCATATTTTTCACGTAAGCTGAAACCACCAGAGACACGGTACAGCACTTTCGGCAAGGAGCTGCTTGTCATCTATAGTGCAGTACGTAATTTCCAACATATCTTGGAAGGTCGTAACTTCTTCGCGTGCGCTGACCACAAGCCGCTCACCTCAGCCATTAGTGGAACTCTACCAACCGCTCACCGCGCGAAGCTCGCCATTTATCCTTCATTGCCGAGTTCACTTCCGACATCAGGCACGTCAGCGCCAAGGATAACCCCGTCGCTGACGCGCTCTCACGAATCTCCGTGGGTGCCCTTACCTTTCCCTGCACTGCTACTCCCTCCCTGGGTGACATCGCTGCCCCTCAAGATAACGACCCTGAAGTACTCACCCTTCGATCGTCAACCTCCACTCCGCTCCGCTTCGACGACATCACCCTACCGCACTCCTACAGACCTGTGGCTTGCGACACCTCCACCGGCACGCCACGTCCTTATATCCCTCTTCGGTACCGAAAGCTTATATTCGACGTTCTCCACAACTTATCCCATCGCAGCATCCGAGCGACACAACAACTCATCACCAGCAGGTACATCTGGCCTGGCATCAATCGCGACGTCAGATACTGGACCCGCGCTTGCGTCCCGTGCCGGCGTGCCAAAGTTCATCGGCACACTCATCCGCCCACCGGCAGTTCCTTCCACCTGACGCCCGTTTCAGCCACATCCACCTGGACATTGTAGGGCCCCTACCCCCCAGCAACGGTTACTCTTACATCCTCACCTGCATCGACCGCTTTACTCGCTTGCCCGAAGCGATCCCCATTTCCAACACCACTGCAGACACCGTCGCGCAAGCTTTCGTCGCTTTGGGGTGTCCGTTACAATTACCACTGACCGCGGACGTCAGTTCGAGTCAGCGCTCTTCAACAGACTCTTGCGAACGATCGGCTGTAGGCGCGTCCGAACTACCGCGTACCACCCCATGGCCAATGGGCGTGGAAAGGTTCCATCGACAACTCAAGTCAGCCATCCGCGCCTACCCGGCTGGAGAGTCATGGACGGAGATTCTCCCTTTAGCCCTCCTCGGCATCCGCACCGCCATCAAGAAGGATATGGGCTGCACTGTTTCGGAGATGTTGTACGGCACCTCCCTCAGCCTTCCCGGCGATTTCTTCCCGTCATCCCAATATCCGCCCCCTGACTATACCACGTACGTCAACCGCTTCCGTTCCGCCATGCATTCTCTCCACCCTCCGCCGTCACGTAACGCGCAGCCGCGGTCCATCTACGTGCCGGCAGCACTGGAGACCGCCTCGCACGTCTTCATCCGCAGACTCCGTGAGGGGTCCTCTCCAGCCTCTCTACGACAGCCCATACCCTGTGCTTGCTCGTTCGGAACACCACTTCGCCGTCCAACTCCCTCGACGACAGGACGTCGTCGCGAAACAAGACTGAAGCCCTCCTTCCTAGACCAAACTGAAACTACCCTTCCTGTGCCTCCACCTGGGCCCCCTGTGCCACCGCCCAAATGCTCCCGCATGGTCCACTGGGCGCTGCCGCTTCTCCGGATGGGGAGCTCCTGTGGCGGCGCAGAAGACGATCGCACCACCCGTACCACCCGCGCTTCTTCTCGCGCCTTTTCCGGTGCGTGCACCACTTCGATTCCTGTCCGACTCCGGTGAACAGCACCCTTCTCTGGCTGCAGTCTCTTAAATAAACTTAGATGGCTTCCCCTCAACCCTATAACGGAACGTTGGGGTACTCCTGATAAAACTTTCTGTGACGAGGAATCACCCCATTTTACTTATTGAGCTTTGTTTGGCGCGAATGATATAAGCCAGTTTACAATAGTATCGTGTAAATAGAGCGTCTGTATCTTTTCAGGCGATGGTGCCTTCACACGACCAAAACCTTAATAAAATCCAAGAAAACTGCATCTACCTGCTTACTACGGTTGAGGAAACTAAAAACGTCTGTTCTGAACTGGAAAAGTTGGGTGTCACAGAAAAACCACTCCTGAAGGCCGTGCTAGTAACAAAAAAAAATGGACTCAAGATATCTCACGATAACAGAAAATAACATATATTCAAGTATTTTGCGGCTCACGCATATAAGAGCGATAGGCCTGTAATCTTCAACTGCTCAGGAATGTTCGTGCTTTGGTATAGAAATAACAATCGCGTGCTTCCAATCGTTTGGAATTTCAGACGTGTCCAAGGACTGCTCAAATAGTATTGCAAGTACACGCGATCGCAAGCATCGCACACGCATCTTCCTCAATTTCAAAAGTTTGTCAGCACCGTCAAAACCGTCAAACCCTGGGGACGAAGACGCTGACAGATTATTAGTAACACTAAGAACGCCAAAGGCTGCGAAAACAATTGGACCTAATGACTCGCCCTAATGACTCGCGAAGAGCACTGTGCAGTTTCGCGATTGAACGTAAAGCGGAAATATTCATTAAAAAGTTCAGCAGCAGGTGCGCCCTGTATTGGTTGGCTAAAGCTAGCTACAAAATATATGATGCTGATGATGATGATGTTTGAATTTTGTTGGGGCAAAAGCAACTCAGGCTCTACAAAATATGATTTGTTTTTACCCAGTAGTGATTTTTGAATAGACCAAAACTTTTTGGATTCGTGTTTAATATCTTATAAAGATCGGTCTGATAAAATGCGGATTTAGCCTCATTGAGGGCACGTTTGTATTGATAGGCTACTTAGTGTTTTGACCAAGCCAGTTCACTATCTGCTCTCTTTTCGCCTGCCTATACAATCTCTTTTCACTGCACTTTTTTTTGTGCATTGTGCTACATAGCCATTGAAATTGTGTACGTTAACGCCATCGGTATGCGCGGACGTGTTCATAGCCCTGGTCACCCTCAGATACCTGCCTAAAGTTTGCGATTTGCGCATAGAAATGTTGTGTCGCTGTGAGCTGCCCATAAAATACTGCTTTACCTGCACTGGGGGGCGGGTAGCGCCGGTGCACCCGCACACCTCTTTGCTTTCCTCTTGCTTTATCGTTAATTTGGGTACTTCTCCAAGATTTATCTCTGAAAATATCTAAATACGTGAAATTTCCTCATGTCACCCACGATCGCTTTGCCTTCCACCGAAGCACCTGTAGTTTTCACGTTACTAGCTGACAAATTGGACGCCGAACACCGAGTGAAAGAATACGCGCTCGGTGAAATTGATCTCGTTCTGTCGAGCTCTCTTTCTTTCCTTCTCTTGACAGAATTATCTCTACCCGGCAATGCAGGATCTGGGTTTCTAGTTACCTGAGCGGTAAATCAGAGGATAGCTGCTACCATGTCAGTCATTTTTGTACATACATAACGATCGGTCAGGTGGTTACAGGAACGAGAAACAGTATGCCGTCCATGTGACGGGAGTTTAAGTAACATAACAACAGCTGGTACTTGGATAAAACTGCATATCTGGATGAAATTCGTGGAAGAAGTTCCTGGATGAAGTCTTTCTTTAGGAACATGCTGTTGAAGATCTTCTCCTGGTGGGCCTTTGTGGGAGGTGACTGGGTGGAGACGTGTCCATTAGGCCAAACAGTGATCCCAAGGTTGGCAGATGTGCGCCAGTCGCTACCAAGTATGAAAGGATATGTGATGTTAGTGACGATAACAGCTTGAAGAGAAACAGATGTGTTGGCTAACTTCACTTCCACGACGGCTTCGCCGAACGGCATGGACCGACGGCGATCATTGATGCGTCACTCCACGGTGTTATGTTAATACCCCAAAGCTCTGCTTCCTGTTTTTTTTTTTTTTTTAAGATTGAGATGTCTGCACCAGTGTCAACCAGTGCGTCGACCGGTATGTCATTTACGAATATATCAATTACGAGTCTCACAGGGTGTCTAGATGGTAAGTCGTGTCTTAATGAAACTCCGTATCGTGTTAGCATCAGTCGTGCAAATTAGCACAACTGAGGAGAGGACTTTATTTTTGAATTTGCATTGCATATTGGAGAAGGTCTTGCGTAGAAAATCGCGAGCTTGTTTAACCCACAGAGCTGACATGTGCAGCAACGCATTACATGTGAATCGAATGCATTGACGCATTCAAAGAGCAGATATCGCAAAGTGAAGGGCGTGGAGGTAAAAAAAAACAAAAAAAAAAACACGTATTGCATTAACAAGCCGCAACCTACCTTTACACAACATACATTTCGTTATCGTTGTTTTTTATGTATTACGATTTCTTTTTTCTTTTTTGAGTTGGCGTGCTCAGAACAACACGCGCCGGCACGTGAAAACCGTTTCGAGAGGCCGAGTGGTGCTGCTGGTGGAACTGATCGCCGTAGTCGCTCATTCGGGAAGCGTTACGTCTATGTCGGAATGCGTCTACGTCTACGTTACGGGGTGCCTCCTGGGCCGACTTCTCAGGGGATTGGGCCGACATTTGTCTTAAAGCGTCCGAGAATGAAAACACCTAGACTGCACAGCCGGCGCCCGGAATCGAAACCAGGACACCTCCAAGTCTGCATGTCATGTCCATGCGTGGAGTATCATCATCGTAGCCGATAGGCTAAGGAATATGAGATAACTGATGTTCTGAGGCTGGAACAACATAGAAGGGACAATCACATACATTGCCTCAAGGCAATTCAGGCCAATTCAATTCAGGCTAAGGAAGCTGGTCGAGCGGGCGGGATTTCAAATCAACGTCACGACTGGCCATCGCCCGGGGGCTCGTGACGAATGAGGGGGAAGTGATGCATTTATGGCAGTGTATCGAATAACGAGAAGATGAGCATCGAGCAAGGGGTCTGCAATGCTCATAGAATTTGCCGGGAAAGTTAGACAAAAATTTGCGGCAGAAAGAGATTAAGGTATCTCCAGCACTCAAACTGCATGTGCGGAATCATATAACAAATGACCGCCACTCATGAAAATCAGGTAGGAAAGGCTGTGATGGTGCCTGTAGGTTGGTTTGGTCTACGAATAAACCTTAGTCGAAAAGGAATTGATTACCCAAAATTACTTACGCGGAAAACTAATGGATTATTCGCAAAATTACTCGAAAAAGTAATTGATCACTAGTAACGCAAGTACTTGTTACGTGCGTTACCCTTGTGGCGGCCCGTGGACGACGACGACGACGACGACGACGACGTGCCTTTGCTTCCGCGCGCCACTGCGTCCGGCAGCCAGTTCTACCGGCACCGTCCTAGCGCGAGGCCACGACCATCTGGGACATTCCATCATCGCCGGTCAGGACTCGTGTAGAGGAACACCACTTCCTCTACATTTGGTGACCCGAACAACGAACACCATGTTCGGCGTAATTCGGACATTTATCACCCTAAATTTTTCGGCACATCAGCAGCGAACCTTCTGGCAGACAAGTCGCACCGGGATCCTGTAGGGCTCTTACTTCGGTGCGTGGGGCTTTAAGAGCAGAGAGCAGACATCCGTACTTCGGTTCGTCCAGCGAAATAATGAGAGTGCGAGCTTCGTCTTTCGGCTCGCCTCGTGCTGCTCGGACATTCATTTTCATGGCAGAAAAACGAAAGTAACGACGCAGAAGCAAGCGGTGAATTGCGAGTAAAAAAAAAGGTTTGCGATGACGCGAAAGGTGCAGTCTAACATGCCCCCCTGCGTCGAGCAAAACTTGAAAGAAATTGAACAGGTTGAAGATGGTTGTTCAACGAGAGTCTCTGAGACCGAAACCTTCATTGCACACCATGATTTTGGGGCCTGGTACGGCCTTCGTAAGTGAGTCCGCAATCATATCATCGGTGCGCAGGAAGCACAGTCTAAAATTCTTGTTCTCCACTTCATTCCGTGCAAAAAGAAGTTTGAGGTCAAAATGTTTGGTTCGTTGGTGGGGCATGGGGTTCTCTGCGATCTTCATGGCAGATTGGTTGTCGCACCGCAGTTCCAACGTGTCAGTTCCGTACTGGTCGAACCCAAGCTCCGTCAGAAGTGTTTTCAGCCATTTGCCTTCTTTCATGGCTTCTGTGAGCGCAATGTATTCGGCTTCGCATGTCGACAACGCCACAAGTTGTTGCCTCGCTGATCGCCAGCTGATCGCTCCTTTGGACAAGGTGTAAACATAGGCGCTTCTGGACCTCCCAGCTGGCGTCGCTGAACCCGACTAACGGTTTTTTGCAGGCGGTGGAAGTTATTCCAGCGTTCCGCGTCCCCTTTAGGTACCGGAGTATTCTCTTTGCCATCCGCCAGTGGTGTTGCGTGTAGTTTGACTTAAACTGACTTAGGAAATTCGCTGCGAAGGCGATGTCAGGGCGAGTACCTTGAACTAAATACACCAGGTTGCCTATGAGGCTTTGGTATGGGACGTTGGGGTCGGAGATGTTCTCGGACGTTTCTTCGCTCGTTGCGCTTCGTCCAACCTCTATCGGTGTTTTTACTGGTTTGCTGTCTTCCATGTTAAAACGCTTCAAAATTTCGTCGACGTATTTCCTCTAGTTGATGGTCAACGTCTTGCGGAGTTTGTCGTGTTTTACTTCTATCCCCAAGATGTAGGTGGGCTCTCCTAAATCTTTGAGCTCCACTTCCTTCCCCAGGTTCTTCATCGCTTTGTCTAGAAGTCGCGCGGATGTGGCCATCATGAGCATATCGTCCACATATACGCTGAGGATAACCTTCTCAGGTCCTTTCCTCAGGACGTATACGCATGGATCGGCTTCAAGCCTTCTGTAACCTTGTTTTTTCAGGACGTTGTCAAGTGTAAGGTACCACATTCTCCCTGATTGCTTGAGACAATATAAAGCCTTTTGGAGTAGACAAACCTTTCCATCAGTTCCTGGGCACCCCAAAGGAGGCTCCATAAAAACTGTTTCTTCGAGTTTCCGATGGAGGTAGGCTGTCTTGACGTCTAGTTGGCGCATGGTCATTCTTCTTCGAGCCCTAATGCTAGTAATGTACGTAAGCTGGTTAGCTTTACCGCGGGCGAGAATGTTTCGAAATAATCCACTCCTTGAACTTGTGAGCTTCCCACTGCAACCAGCCTGGCTTTAAATTTGTCTATTTTCCCTGCTGCATCTCTCTTGATACGATAAACCCATTTTAACTTCACCACCTTCATGTCTGATGTTCTCGGTACTAATACTCGGTACTAATACTAATGGGCCCAGTACTAATACTGGGCCCATAACCTCTTGTAGGGCTCTTACTTCGGTGCGTGGGGCTTTAAGAGCAGAGAGCAGACATCCGTACTTCGGTTCATCCAGCGAAAAAATGAGAGTGCGAGCTTCGTCTCGCACTTCGCGAGGCTCGCCTCGTGCTGCTCGGACATTTATTTTCATGGCAGAAAAACGAAAGTAACGACGCAGAAGCAAGCGGTGAATTGCGAGTGAAAAAAAAAAAGGTTTGCGATGACGCGAAAGGTGCAGTCTAACAGATCCCAGTTCCACAGGAGACCCGCAGGGAGATCACCGCAAGTTCACTTTCCGGCCTCCACCTGCTTCATGATGGTTCTTCCCGGCACTTCTCCGGCGCCAACCAGCATTCACGCTCTCGTACCGGTCGCCAACCAGCAAACACTCAAGCAGTTAAGCACCCCGCATTCATATCTCATCACTGCAACCCGCCCGGATCGCAGCGCTCTCGTTCCCGCCATCCCGCTGCTGCTGCATCAACGGCCACAAGCGCAAGCCGTGTGTCCAGTCGTCCACCATCCACGAGTCGTCCTCATTCTCCTCTTCGTGGTATCGCCGCGGACCTCAACTGCATGCTCCGCGTGTGAGGGGTGTGTGTGATGTAGCGGCCTATGGACGACGACGACGTGCCTCTGCTGCCGCGCGCCACTGCGCCTGGCAGCTAGTTCTACCGGCACCGTCCTAGTGTGAGGCCACGACCATCTGCCCGCTGGGATATTCCATCATCGCCGGTCAGGACGTGTGGAGAGGAACACCACCTCCTCTACACCCTGTACTCACACGAGTCAGTTTTCTGCCGGCTGACACTCACGCGGCAGGGAACATCACCGCTCTCTGGTGCCACTTGACCGGCGCTTTTCGTCGCGTCACCACTTTCTGGTCTCCGGTGCGGCGGTCGGAGGCAGCCGGATATCTTGTCTTCCCGGCACAGATTCTGACGACCGATGGCGTCTGTCGCCGGCAGAAGGAGAAGGTGACGTCTCTCCCTGACGCGAAACAGACACGGAATACAAAGTATTAATTTTATAAACGCGGACATTTCCTTCGCTGGACAAACCTTGAATATACATAATCGTTCGTTTGTACCTTTCCAATACATGTATAAAAACAAAATAATTTGAAGCTACTCTTCCTACCGAAAGGAAAATAAAAATTTAATTGATTTAATTTAATCTAATTATTGCCTACCTGTAGCTCGATATCGCAGCGTCATCGCCAGTCGATCACTTGTCGGCACGCTATCGCGCCTACATTGGTGCTTAGCATCGAGGTTCGCTTCGTTTGTGGAAAATAAAATAAAATGTGTGAACGTTCATTCTCGAAATACTCTGACAGGCGTTTGGGCCGTCCACACGCAATCTGGGTTAAGGTTGTTTTACATTCCGTAGCGCTTATTCAGTATCTATTCTTTGGTCCATATCTCGGCCCGGTTTTTCATGTAAATGCGCTCTGCATCATCCACAAGGGAGCGCAAGTGCAATAAGTTTTCTGTTTCATTGGTCCATCCTGCGCTAGACACAGACGAAATGCAAGCGCGAAAACGGAAACACAATGGATCGGAAAACTGACAGCCGTCTGAAAACTGACTCGTGTGAATGCTATAGAACAAGCGGGCGTCTTCAGCCGCGTAGTGACCTCGTGTATCTCAGATATCCTGTAACTCATTTTTGAATAAACATTAGTAAGGCAAATGAGACGATAGATCGTCAACTGATTACGTCCTCCGGATTTAAAGGCCGGGACGACCTTGCGACCTTCCAGTAGCGGGTACGGTTCCAGTTAGTAATGATTGGGAGAAAATGAGGGACAGGGAGCTACTGCATGGGTATTTAATGCTCTTCAGTACATTTGCGTTAATGTCATCAATACCTGCGGCAGAGGGCTTTAATCTGTCAGTGATATTCACTATCCCATCATCACGATGGGTGGCATCATTTCATGAGTAAGAGGAGGCAGAGACGGCACAGAGGACGTGTCTTCACGCGTAAATACAGATGCAAAGAACGCATTAAATGCAAGAGCGCACTAGGAATCATCGACCTAATTACCTGAAGCATCAGTTAGTGAAGAACTTGTGTGTTCACTTGGGGAAATACTTTTCCAAGATTCATTATGGTTCGATGACAAAAGAGATAAAAGATCCTGGTAGTAGAATTTTGTCTTTGACGCCTTGACTGCTCTCCTATACTCACGTTCGCAGGAAGTGCATTTTAACCAGTCACAAGGCTGATTTGAGGCCTTAGCCCTGCGGTAGAATCGCTTCTTCTGATTCCGCATTGAACTTAGAGACTTGTTAAACCACGGGAAATTTTTATCCGTACGGAAAGAGATTGTGGGAATATGCGTATTGATGAGCTCCTTTAATTTGTTACTAAAAATCGGCCAGTTTTGATCGGGTGTGTGGGAAGAAAAAGAGGGCGAGTTGTCTTGAAAAAATGACCTCAGTGAGTCACGCATGGCCATAAAATTACCATTTTTGTAATCCCGAATCGTCTTACGCACTGGTGATTTCCTAGTTATTGGCAGAGATACGTATAAATGAATGACAACATGATCATTGAGGTCATCGAGATAGAGAATACTATCGGTTGAATCTGGAACATTGGTTAATAAAAGGTTCAGTATATTTGAACACTTAGTAGTTGTCCTCGTAGGACGAGATAGCACCCGTGTGAGGTGAGGCAGATATCTAAGAAGCGTCTGTGAACTAGCGTGCTTCCACTCATAACAGAGAGGGATGACCATTGAATTTGGGGAACGTTGAAATCACCAAAAAGGTAGATGAGGGAAAGTAAGAATTTATTTTGTTTAGAGAATCATGAGGATCGTTGACAAAGAACGTATCATTATCAGGTGGGCGGTAACAGACACCAAAAATTATATTTCCAATATCTCAACTAATGCACATCCAAGCTGATTCAATCAAGGATGACAGATCCAAACAACGTGAAGGCAAAAATGAATGTATAGCTATAAGCACTCCACCACCCCTCCTGTCACAGCGATCGCATCTGTAGACATTATAATTGGGACACCATGGTATTGCTTCAAGGTTGCTGATATCCGCACTTAACCAAGATTCAGTGGGGATAATGATAAGGGCACCACCCAAGCAGCACAATGTACCGAAGTGCCGAGTGCAACAGGCCCAAGCAGCACAATGTACTGGAAGTCGAGTGCATTAGGGGTGGACGGTATGTGTCTTATCAATGTTCTCTAGTTTCATGAATCTGTTCAAGGCCTTTCATGTACCCGTCCACCCCTATTGCACTCGACTTTCAGTGCATTTTGCTGCTTGGGGGGGTGGACGGTATGTGTCTTATCAATGTCATTTAGTTCCACGAGTCTGTTCAAGGCCTTTCACCTACCCGCCCACCCCTATTGCACTCGACTTTCAGTACATTGTGCTGCTTGGGCAGTTGTCTCAACCAAAGATTGTAAGTCTTTGCGTTTGGGGAGCAAACTGCGAATGTTTGTGAACAGGATGGGCACGTGGAGTGCTGATACGGCACCCGCATGATAAGGCACTGATTGCTATGAAGAACGAGATATCTGTTTGGCCACTGCAATACGTATTATCATATACATATTGTTTTCCCTCAATGAACAATTTATCGAGACGAAGTTTGAACTTCTTGTCTTGCTGCCTAGCCAAATCCAGAAGTTTTCTTCTCGAAACACGCACGGAGCGGGAAAAATTCTCACCAATGCTAAAGACTGTGCCTTTCAATTTAAACCCACTTGACAAAATATATTATTTCACTTTAAAATGCTCAAACTTGACAATAACTGGCCTAGGCCGACTTTGTATGTAACGTCTGATGCGATGAGCGCGTTCAATGGACGCGGATTGGATTCTATTCCAAGACTGCTTTTACAGAAATCTATGACGATGTCCTCGGATTGTTTCCAGGTCTCGCCATCAGTGTCCGGTAAGCCATAGAACAAGAGGTTTAAGCGGCGCAACCGATTTTCAGAGTTATCACACCGTGAACGAAGGTCAAGAATATCAGTTCGAAATTGGGAAGTGGTACTTTCTACATGAGGGCTGCTCCTCTGTTCCTTGATAATAGAAAGGTCGGATTCAATCGATGTTACAATTAAAATTCGCGCTCACCCTCCCGCTGGCGCACTCCGCCACTATGCTCAGCCGCTATGCGGGAAGCGGCCTTACAGGATGCGAATTCAATGGGAGACAGCGTTTATGCCAATTAACAGCAAAGCAGAATAAAATTTCTAAGATGTCATCGTCTAATACAGAAGAACACCATGTAAAGAACCCCTGGAGACATGGAAGGCGCTAGCAGAATATAAACCTAGTGCACCCTGGCCAAATAAATTTTAATGCATTGCGCCTACGGGGATTCCATCGATTTTTGCACAGCGCCCATGTTTAGACTACGATTTTTCGACAAAGAGAGTCAAATTCTGGAAATGTCATCGCCTATTTTTGTTCAGTACGTCCTCCAGTCCACATACCAACCACGGCACGATGTGTGAGTGTTAATCCTGATGCACCCAGGGCCTTCAAAGTTGCGACCAGTGTTGTACCCGTTACCGAAATATGGTATCGCGATACCGATACTCCTTACTTGAGTAAAAAGTATCGAAATACCGACATCGATACTTCTTTTTTAAAGTAACGGAGTACCGCTACCGTTACTAAAAACAAGTAACGCGATACTTTTCGTGATACTTTTGTTTGAAGTACGAAGATGGTCTCTCCGGCAGCTGACTCAGACAGGGTTCCCCTCCTAGGCGCTCGACGGACAAAGTCCCAGTATTATCGTAATACGCATGCGCTGAGACTGTACGGCCGGTCTGAAGGAGTTCTAAAGGCGAACGGTTATTTTTTCCAGAACTCGAAAGGGCTGACAGAATAGACTTAATAGAACTTTATGTTGAGTGACTAATATACAAATGCTACCGTATTGTATTTTATGTCGCTTTTTTATTAAGGCTACGGTCCCATCTCCCTCCTTTCCTATCGCCTCGAAAAAGCTGACACTACGGGGAGCCACCACCCTATATCCAGTTTGTGTACGCCAGCAGCGGGTTCTCTTCCTAAACAGGTTCTCTACAAAGTCCGTACTCCCAAAATAGCCCTTCGGACTTGGGCTATCTCGCAAGCCTATTATCCCTTCACAAAGGTCAAGGTCAATGGTTGAGGAGTGAGAGAAACGTTTGCCGGAAGGTCGTATCTAGTCTTATCTCCTACGACGCAAGCAGGAAGCTTTCCGAGATCATGCAACGCGATGATCGGAGTACTTTACGCAGAGTCAGTATCACAGCACGTGCCACATGTAATGTTATCGACATCTAAACAAGTAAATTTGATCACGATCTCTATCTCTCTTGTTTTGTTTCTTTTCCTTCTTGCGATAAAAAATGACTTGTCCAACATATGAAACAAGGAACATACACAATTTCGATATCTATTCAATGAGAAAATGCCACAATAAGTGTGAAATTATAATATATACATACATACATCTACTTTATCACTCAGAAAAATGTGTGGCAGGTCGTAGCTCGAAAACGATTAGGCGCCTTGGTGTTTTCTCTCACTGTTGTTTCGGGTACCTGTTGTTTTGTTTGTTACGTTGCTGCCTTCATCATCTGAAGTATTGAGGAGATAGCGAGTCTTCCTTGCTTTGTAGCTTGATATATTTTGAAGGCGGACGACAGTTTGCAAGCCTGTTTCTGTCTTACCGTTTAGTAATAACCTTCTAAGCGGGCAATCTACTTTGTAATAAGGTGTGGTATACCCTACGTGCGCTTTCTACTTGTGACAAAAAATTACAGGGCGGATATATTAGTGTAACGCGAAGTTCAGCGTCAGTATGCCTGTAATGAAATGAAGGCTCATGAAAGTCTTATGAAAGCCGTCTCATGTCACCTATTTTCCACATTATCACGTAAATTTTATGGGTGGCATTAGACACGTTGAGCAGCAACGTAGTTGTTTTAGACGAAAACGACAAAGAGAAAAACGCGAGAGAGATGGAAGGAGAAAGGGATACTATCTTCCACCAAAATGTGTCGCAGTCTATTCGGTCAACCACATAGCATCTCGGGGTTGACCCCGAACTCCATACTTTACGAACAAAAGTTGCCACCCCCTCCAGTTGTCTTGATGGGAAAGTTATGCATCAACTTGTACAACTTCAGGAAGGTGAATAGGCGATTTCAGATATTGCCCTTGTGCTCCGCACGGGGGCCCTCCGTCGCCCAAGTCACGCGCATCGCGCAATGCATCGTGGGAAATGGTTTGCATTCGTGCTTGCCTGCCTGTTGCTCGAACGAAGGAGGGAAAACCGAAACCGTTTGCGCTCTTCTTCTTCTGTCTGACTCATGAAAACTAAACCCCAAGGTGCAGTGCGGCATTCGCAACACTGCGCTCTCTGGCGGGCCATCCATGCAATTTCTGAAATCGTCTATTGCATTGTTGCATTTTTTTGTGATACGATATGCCATGAAAAACGGTTGACATGGTTACAGAAATACCATGTTTTTATTTTTATTTTACTAAGTTAATTAACTAACTAACTACCACGTCTTTTTGTGCCTTTATAAGAAGTATTATTAGCTGGGAAGCCACATATGCAAGGACGCGTACATGTTCACTCGCAAGAGTCACGGACGTTGGAGATGGAAGCTACGTTTTATGGAAGCTTTTCGAGATCGTGCAATGCGAAAGACCAGAATACAGAAGGCTTTGGACAATTTTTAATTGCGGGATATTTATTTGAATTTTTCAATTGAACTTTGAAAATTGCCAAGCGTACCTTACTTTTTTTTCACAGAAATATGATGTCCTCCATGGATAACCGCAGACCCAACAAAGACTATGCACAGTATCGCAACAGAAATAGTCGAAAAAAACAAGTAAAAATTACGCTGTAGCCCCGCCTGCCTGATTTTCGCAGAGAAGCATGCGCGGAAAGTCTAGACGAGAAAGTGTCCCCCCCCCCCCTGCATTTGTTTTGGCTTTTGTGATAAAGACGGTTGTTTTGTTTTCTTTGTGATATGACGGTTGTCACCAGCATCAAGGTGAACGCGACGTAAAGGAAGGTAGAACAAAAGACGCGAACACTTTCCCCTCTCTCCTTAAATTCCCTGCGCTTTTCTTTGTGACAATCAAGCAGCGGGGCTAAAGCCGAATTTGTACAAATTTTTAAGACTATTTCTGTAATGATACTGTGCATAGTTCTGGGGGGCCTGTGGTTATCCATTCGGGACTTCATATTTCTGTAAAGTGTGGTTCGCTTGGCAATTTTCGAAGTTCAATTGAAAAAATAAATTTTCCGCAATTAAAAATTGTCCAAAGTATTTTTCAATGGTGGCAAAATTTTTCAGAAGGTAATTGCCGGAAGCCTGACAATCCTCCGGCGAGTACGTAGCCAGTTAGAATTTTTGATCACCTTAGGTGAAACACACTGCATAATGCGTACAATAAACGAATTATGTTACAAATGAGTATATTCTTAGCTCGGCGTTTGCTTACGTGTGCTGATACTGAGGAATCCAGTCGTTTTTTACTCGTAGTAACCATGCACAATTGGTTTCCCTTTATCAACGGAAACGACTTCCACAACGAATGTCACCTAATCTGAGCTGTTTTCTCTCTTCGTATGGGTATGCGTGCCTTCATTTTAGGGTCACAGTACCCAAAGGTTTCTTAGATCATCCGCAGGACAATCACCCTGCAAACGACACAAAGAGGAATTCCCCACGATCAGAGCTGTAGCGAGGCAAGTTTGCGGCCACGGCAGGGTAAATCTGAAGCGCCCCCCCTCCCCCCCGCCCTTCTCCAACTGCCGTCAGAAGCCCTGTAAACAAAGAAATGAAAACTCTTATTTCCACTCCCGAGATCGTAAATTCAAATTTCCTTCGTTCCCGCGTTATCCTGTCCAATCAACCTGCCAGGGCAGGAAAAGTGCACATAACAGCTGTAGTAAAAAACGTCTTCATTCGGTATTTGCCTGCGACATCTCTCGGGGAAGGGTGGGACTTACAAACCATGGTTACCAACTTACGCGGTAAATCTCGGTTGCCACAGCCCATAGGTTTCCGTTTCGCTGGGCGGTGAGTGGGTAGATTTAGGCATTCGGGCTCCCCTTGATACACCCCGATCACGGTGAAAATTTCAGGATTTGTTCTGTGCATAATTGTCCCTCTTCAGTGCGGATTTTGCTTTCAAACAAACATAGAACAATCCGAAATGACAAGTTGAAAAATCGAATTTTTTAGGTTTCCTTATGAGCGTTTATAAATTACCTACGCCAAATATCAATAATACGGGCTGTGGCGCACTTTGTGTATCCCAGGACACAACGCTGCAAAAAACTACATAGCGCTATTTTCTTTTTTCTTCGCGTAAAACCTTGGCAAAGATAAGCAAAAAATGAAAATATCGTCATGTTCCTCGCTTTATAGTAGAACAGCTGAGCGATGTATAAACAAAAGGGCGCTGCAGCACATTTGTATAGAAAAAAAATGCTTTCCTACGACATGAATACTTCCAACCTCAGACAAATACGAGCGGCGGAATCTCCCATCGCGCATCGCATGGCAGTGTCCACAAGAGGAGCGGGACCGAAACCTTAAACTATACAACTTGATAAAACTGTCCATCCAATGTGGACAGTTTTATCCACTTGATAAAACTGTCCAACTTCCTAAACGAGTGCCGTTTTGGAAGTGACTTTGTCAAACGTGACCTTTCAGGGTGCAACAGGAGAACAAGATATGGGGTTCAAACCCCGTGATCTTACTTTCACATATACATATTACATAATCAGCTTAGGATGTCTTTATGA
The DNA here is from genome assembly GCF_037126465.1 of Ornithodoros turicata. Lineage (NCBI taxonomy): Eukaryota > Metazoa > Arthropoda > Arachnida > Ixodida > Argasidae > Ornithodoros > Ornithodoros turicata. The sequence continues at coordinate 4,452,600 of NC_088202.1, read as the reverse complement.
TCATCGTTATATCAAATGATATTAAGACTCGAAGTTGACGAAATTGGCCATTTGGCCATTTCGAGTACCGGTTTGGAAGCGATTTTGTCAAACACGACCTCTCAGGGTGCAACAGGGAAACAAGATACGTGGTTCAAACCCCGTGAACTTACTTTCACATATGCATACTGCAAAATCAGCTGAGAACACCTTTAATATTATTTTTATATCAAATGATATTAAGCCCCGAAGTTGACGAAATTGGCCACTTAGTCATTTTGAGTGCCGTTTTGGAAGCGATTTTGTCAAACGCGACCTCTCAGGGTGCAACAGGTGAACAAGGTACGGGGTTCAAACCCCGTGATCTTACTTTCGCATATACATATTAGAAAATCAGCTTTGGACATCTTTAATGTTATTGTTATATCCAATGATATTAAGCCCTGAAGCTGACAAAATTGGCCATTTGGCCATTTCGAGTGCGGGTTTGGAAGCGATTTTGTCAAACGCGACCTCTCAGGGAGCAACAAAAAGCAGGATACGGGGTTCAAACCCCGTGATCTTGCTTTCGCATACGCATATTACAAAATCAGCTTTGGTATCCCATGATATTAAGCCCCGAAGTTGACAAATATAGCCATTTTTGCCATTTCGAGTGCCGGTTTGGAAACTATTTTATCAAACGCGACCTCTCAGGGTGCAACAGGGAAACAAGATACGGGGTTCAAACCCTGTGATCTTACTTTCACATATGCATACTACAAAATCAGCTCAGGGCATCTTTAATATTATTTCTATATCAAAGGATATTATGCCCCGAGGTTGACGAAATTGGCCACTTGGCCATTTCGAGTGCCGTTTTGGGAGCGATTTTGTCAAACGCGACCTCTCAGGGTGCAACAGGGGAACAAGGTACGGCGTTCAAACCCCGTGGTCTTACTTTCACATATACATATTACAAAATCAGCTTTGGACATCTTTAATATTATTGTTATATTAAGCCCCGAAGTTGACGAAATCGGCCATTTGGCCATTTCGAGTTCCGGTTTGGAAGCGATTTTGTCAAACGCGACCTCTCAGGGTGCAACAGGGGAGCAAGATACGGGGTTCGAACTCGGTGATCTTACTTTCACACATACATGCCACAAAATCAGCTTAGGATACCTTTAATATTATTTCTATATCAAATGGTATTAAGTCCCGAAGTTGATGAAGTTGGCCATTTCGAGTGCCGTTTTTGAAGCGATTTTGTCAATCTCGACTTCTCAGAGTGACAGGGGAACAAGGTACGGGGTTCAAAGCCCGTGATCTTACTTTCATCTATACACATTAGAAAATCAGCATTGGACATCTTTAATATTATTGTTATATCAAATGCATATTAAGCCCCGAAGTTGATGAAATTGGCCATTTGGCCATTTTGGAAGCGATTTTGTAAAACGCGACCTCTCAGGGTTCAAAAGGGGAAAATGGTACCGGGCTCAAACTCCGAAATCTGGATTTCATGTATACATTCTGTAAAACCAGCTTAAGATGTTTTGATATTATTTTTATATGAGCTCATATTAAGCCCTAAGTTTTTTAGCATTTTATTTCTCTGTTTTTGCCTTCGCGAGTGTCGTTTTGGAAGCAGTTTCTTCAAACGCGACCTCTCCATGTACAGGGGAAACAGGTGCGCCCTGGCACGAGGATTAAAGGGGCTTCGCACGTTTTAAAGGGCTCGATCTGCTGCCGAACGTTGCGGTAGCCTCTGTTACAATCCCAGTACAAGCCGTTCACAGTATCTTTTTGGCACCATGATACAAATCATTTGAGTCATTGTAAAGGGCCCTACTGCCGCCTTTTCCAAATTTTGCGGTGGTTTCCGATGCAATCACAGGAGAAGCGCATAACATAAGCCGTTGCGTCTTTATATGTGTGTAAAATGTCTGCCACCATGATTAAAGGGCTTTTTGTCCGTTTGAAAGGGCTCTGCTGCAGCCTTTTATGGAGTTTGCGGCCGCATCCGTTATAATTACTGTGGAATGGCAATAGCATAAGCCGTTACGAATACGTATATGACTTTGGAACTATGATACAAGAGGTATCGACCGTTTTAAAGGGCTCTGCTGCCGCATTTTCCGTATTTTGCGGTAGCCTCTGTTACAATCCCAGTAGAAGGGCATAGCACAAGCCATTGATGACACGTTATGGGCAGTATAATACAAGGGGTTTCGTCCGTGTTGAAGGGCTATGCTACATCATTTTCCGATATTTGCGGTCGCCTGTTTTATGATTTCGCTAGAATAGCATAGATAAGTTGTTGATAATAAGTATTTGGTAGCATGACACAAGTGCCCGTATTCACCAGTCACACTTAGCCACTGGTTTAGTGACGTCTGGTTTAAGTTGATCACGTGATCTCTCCGGCTCTGAAGCCCTTTGACCACAACGCATGCGCATTATTCACATTGTCACGGGGTGGTTGAGGGGATGGAGAAATTAGCAGACGACGGAAGAGCCGCGAAGAGAAAGACGCCCGCACAGTAACGCCCGGTTTCTTCTTTTTTTCTTTTTGTTATGAGGTTGATAAAGAAAAGTTCAGGAGGTGCTGGCGCTGCTACAGGTGGTTGCGGGATGGTGTGTGGGTGGCCGGCGGTTAAGCCTGCCTTTGTGTTTGTTAATATGATCGCTAAAACAATGTACAAAGAGCGCGGTTGCCATGTTATTGAAGAGGCAGGATTACGTATTCTCGTGGAGGCGATCGTTGTACTTTTGTCAGTGTTCGGTCGTCGATTGTGGTTGCGTATAATAACTGCACCTCCATGGACCATCGCTTGTTTATCGTTTGTTGTGCGGCCTGTGTGGTGAATTGCAACGATCAAGATAGGATCGCTGGGGCATGTCAGCCGCGTGTTTTTACGCTTTCAAGTCTGGTGTCATGTCCGTAGCGTGTGTGCAGGCGCATCATCACGGTAGGCTGCCTGTAAGTAAACAGCAATATAACATTGATGCAAGGGTAGCCATATCCTGCATCGGACTCCCACACGCGTAACTTTTATAGTGTTGTGGTTTCAAGAAATTGACGTGGTACCTTACAAGGTGTCACAAATCTGCAACGCATTAAAGCATCGCTTCGCTGGGTGCGTTTGTTCGGGCGCACGACGGAAAACGAACGGTGCAGTCCTGTTTACATCCCCGTCCTGTGTGTGTGTGTGTGTGTGTGTGTTAGCGCTGTTTTCGTTGTGTTACCCAGGGTGCCTTGCCTGTGAGTTGTGTGGAAGTTGCCAGTGTCGTGACCTCCTATAGTTCTATGAGTGCGGTGCTATGGCTAATTGTGACCTCCTTTATCTGCGTATCTCTGCATATAACATTCCTGTACAAATCATCAAGCACTGAATTGATTTATTCTGTTCAGCAAACAAACACTGGCTGTGCTGTGACTGTTACTTGCTGGAACTTAATATAATGGGAATGTACAGGCTTGGCCTACAGTAATATATTGAGCGCACTTGACATCACAGATGCCATATTTGCAAAAATAAAAGGACACACTTTAGTGTCGTTACAATAGATCCGAGCCATTCAGAATTTGTTGTTTATTGAGACCACATACACAAAATACAAACAATCTTCTCTTTACTGTTAAAATGGATAAAATATCTCGTACAGAAGGTCTTATTTGTCTAATAATGGTGTTTCAAGGGTGGAGTAAACAATGGACAAAGGCAAACACAACAACAGCTGCAACATCAGCTACAAGCAAATCCGTGCTGCTATTTGCCTTGTGCTTGCTTGTTCAGAGTCATATATTATTGAGGAAACACTTTTACATACCTGGTCAGCGACTTATGTATTTTTCTGCGCTCATTCTTTATAAGCTCCACTCTTGACTTCATACTGGCATTGTAAACAACATCGCTTCCATTATCATTGCACAATTACATGCCAAACAATCACGACCACCAAGGCCTAAAAACTCCCTACAGCTCATGCCATGCACTGATGTGCCTGCTAAGGCTTTTAATTTAGACTTTTTGTTCAGAAAGAATATCTATGGTGATGCAGTTGCAGTTGCAACTTCACTTTGGCACATATAGGTCAACTTTGACAGAAAAATCACATGAGAGGCCCGTGTGACCTCTGCTTCTCCTTTGTCAAGGCTGCTCTCAGAACTGCCACTGTCCAATTGTGCAAATTAAGGTATTGCACGATTACATCAGCAGCTCTATACAGCGTTCTTGAGAATTTTCCTTTTTAGCTTTTAAGTCATGCTATAGTTCTCCGACTGTTCCCAGTTTTCTACACTGTCCTGTATTGCAGACAACCTGAAATACAGATGGTAAAGCTCTGAAAAATTTGTGCATGTGCCCCATGCATTTGTGCACTGCGTAGTTACGCAGTTATAAACTGCACAGCTGTGTGCTGAGAGATTGTGCTATTTCTTGAGAAACAACACCGTGGAATATCAAAGCAAACAGCAGCACTGATCATTGTCTGCTAGCTTTCTGTATTGATATGTAATGGACAGTAAGTGGAAGGCTGCAATGGACAAATGAAAGCAATGCAAATAAGCTCATATAAAGAAAAGAATTAAAACTTGAAATCAGATGCATCTTATCTACAATATGCTGCTCTTATATTTTTTAGGCAACACAGGATTGTATATCTTTCTTCCACATTTTCTATTATCTTTTGAGACACTTTGGCAGTTGTAACTTTGCAAAAGCCGACAAATTCATTCAGCTGTGTCAGCACAAAGCTACACAACCAGACAGTATATTAGTGTAGTGAACACAGTGTACTGCATCATTAAGGACAAAGCCTGGGAGCAGAAACGTGGGACATTGCTTAATATGCAGGAAAATCACATAGATGTTTTTGCATGACTGACCACCTAACTTCAATAGCCATGAGAATGCGATGTCTTCAGCTGGTGTATTCTGGAAATTAATAGGTGACGTATGGGGAGGGGGGGGATGGTTTGCAAGGTAACAGCACCCAACAGCAACAACAGTTTCACAGATTTTGGGCAAACACATCTATGTTGGTAAACATAAAGGGCATATAGTTATTTCATTACACTTTATTGAACTTTATGTGCCCAAATGGGTGCATTACTAAAAAAAAAAAAATAGTGGGAGGCGGCAGGGTTACAAAAAGAAACAGACGTAGAGGTAGTGCGAAACTCCTCTTTAGAAGAAAGGAAAAATTTCGCACACACAATATTCCTGAAGCAGTGCTTTCTACTCTTACAATGACATGTTTTTCAGGCATTTAAGCAGGGTTAGTCACGTTCCAGCCACATATCTGTACGACAATTAGTTTTCTTCACGTATTGCATTGAAGAACTGCTGAAACAAACTAAATAAGAAGGTGTATCATATGTCACAGGCATTTTTTTTGCCGGTTATGCAGTAAAACTAGTACACTTGAGGTGCCACATATTCTCCTGGTGATGATGGGACGGAAGGAAGGTTCAATCTTTCCAAATGTAAATGAGTGCCGTGGTGTCTTGCGAAATTACAGGCATTTGGACATTCATGATAAATAGAGGCATGGTTGCAATGTGGATGTGAATGCAGATGTATATAATAAATCTTGTGACCTGATTACACAGGAACATGTTTTTGAACGTGAACAGGAACGTCTGAACAGATCACACTTGTGTAAAGTTGGACTGTCGTTGACATGCGTGTCGCCACCATGTCATGACATCAGTGTCATGACAGCTGTTAACAATACAAGGCATGTGAGATTTGCCAGGAAATCTTGCAAAAAATGAGCACGCCTGTGTTCTCAGATCATGTGATCTGTCATACATCTGCAGTCACATCATAATAATACTCATGATTTAGCACAGACGGTACAAATGTCAATCTGCCACGTGGTGACTGTCCTCAGCATAGCTGCGCTTCAGACAGATCGATGTACTTGTGTGCCGCAGTACAAAGTGGAAAAACAGCATTACCAATAACAACAGGTCCCTGTGATCTACATATATTTCACGGTACTGGTAATTGTGTTACTGGTTCTCTTTGCACCGGCTCAGACACACTACATGTCCTTCCATCACAGTTTCGTTTTTCATGATCTCTATTTGTCTGTTATGTGTAACAGACAGCATTTCCGGTATTCAATCACTCTTCATGTCCAATGTACAGCAGTAATTTCAACTGTTCAGTGTTGGTACTTCCTGTGCCAGTAAGAGTGTCAGCTATAGTGGTTCTGCTTTTCATGCTAAACTGCCCAATAGAATTCCGCTCTGTTGCACTATCAATGCATTGGAGTTGTGTCTCCACGCACAATGTAGTAAATATTTCTTTTTTCCATAACATGTGGCATGGGACAAACATCTGTACTTCACAACTAATAGTTGATATCCTTAATAATAATAATCCTTGTGGAAATGCGTAACAAGTTTTATTGATTTAATGCAAAGAAACAACTCAAAAGCATGAGGTAGAGGCACTGCTGTGCCCATAACAGATAAGTTGGAAGAAAAGAAACAAAGTGTTGGGCATACACAGTGCTGCTCACACAATGAAGGGGAACACTGTGTGAATCGTGGTCATGGGCTTGTATTGGCAGTAATCGCATCCCAGAAATATGCTGCTTTGATAAAGTCTGCAGCCAGGTTTCTTGTGTTTTGTGTCTTGCAGTGGCAGTCTACAAAGCCACATCTACTGTTAGCAGATGATAAATGTGAGCATAAAAGCAAGTAGCTGTCACCTTGAATATTTTCTAATCTTATGGTACGTCATCACTGCAGAAATGTTGATTGTTGGCATATTTGCCCTCCCTTTCTGGTGTGCTGTGCTGGAAGCGGTAGAGCACACATTTTAGCTATACATGTACTTACATGTGCGTCCTCATAAAATTTTGAGACCTTCACTTCTCTGTGGATTTTCTCCTGAACCGGAAGCGTGAAACCTGCTCACAATTTTGCACGCAGCATCTGCACACTCCCGACAGTGGTATCGACATCATGACTACATGGGCTGCTTGACACTCTAGTGTAGAGCTCTGCACGGGCACGGGCCCCCAACCCGGCCCAGGCCCGACCCGGCAACGGGCCAAGCCGGGCTTGTTATTGGCTGTGTGCTCCGGGTCGGGCCGAGCCCGGGCCGACAAAATACGCTAGCACCGCGGGCCGGGCCGGGCCGACAAATATGTTTCCGAGCGTCAGGCCCGGCCGGGCCACGCAGCTAATTCCACACAATGGAGATGCATTAGTTCATATCATCATGCGCATGCGTCATTCCTGTGCATATTTTGCAAAGACAAGCAAGGGATACTGCATTAGGCATATGATACGACCCTCTAGAACATTCTAAAAGCCACTTTACATTGCTCGTCACTCCTCACGTATTTCACAATCACTTGGCAAAGCTTGGTGAGAGGGGTATGGACTGGGAGAAGGAGTTTGTCGACAGCATCCTCTACCTCCGCAAAATACTTGACAGTGTAACGATAACGCCCATGCCCGCGTACGTTCTGAATTTAATTTGGTCTGGTGCGGCTTTAGTGTTAAATCGCCATCAATTGTATGTTTGTCTTCTCTCCTTATAAATTTACTGATAAATTTGTTTGATAATCGCCAGAAACGCGTACGTCGCGGCTGGAAATACTATGCCGGGATCTACTCGCCGGGTCACCGGGCCGGGCCGGACCGGGCTCTATTTGCTTAGATTCCGGGCCGGGCCGGGCTCTAGTCACTGGGTCACCGGGCCTGGCCGGGTCGGGCCGCATAAAAATATGAAGGTCCGGGCCCGGGTCGCGCCGGGCCATTTTTTGATGCGCCTGGGCCGGGTCGGGCTCGGAGAAGTCGGCCCGTGCAGGGCTATACTCTAGTGTTGTGTTTATATGCCCTCGAGAAGGCTCTCATTTGCCCATACAAATTCGTTAACACAAAACACTGCTCGCAATATTGCCTTGTATGCCTCTGCGGGATATTTCTACCTGTACTTATATCGAATAACCAAGTCTGATATCCTGAAGACACGGTTTTTGGTCAAAATTTCTCCCAGTCGACATATACAGCAGCATCCTGCATTGAAGCCGATAAGCATAGCCAGATCTCACCAGCACAAAATTGTGCCAAGAAACATTATCATAGCGATTTCCAAAAAAAAAAAAAAATAGTGCTTTCATAATGACAGAACACAACAGTGCTTTCCTATGGGGCTTCCATCTTTCTGGGCAAGCAAATCAAGCTGCCAAGGGGATCTAGAGCTTCCTCCATATGTTGCCCTTTCCACAGTCAGATCTGAAATATTGTACCTTGTTAATGCACTGGGACATCCAACATATAACTCCAGGTACTCTCTCAATGCTACGATTTTGGAATGTCACTCGCACATTTCAAAGGCGAGCAACGTGTTTGATATTTGTGCCTTAACATGCTGGGTAACATGTACCATACTCCGCTGTATAGCTGTAAGGCACATGGAGGTATAACTGTTCCATGGAACACCCTCCCTCCCTCTTGAGACCTCCGTTTAGTTTAGAAGACAAACATGATGGATGCATTTTTAACAGCGAACACTTAACAGTAATCTAGGAACACAAAGCTCGTTCACAAGTACCGGCGATCATAGTGTAGTGTGCAGCAAGTCGTTAAATGTATCAATCAGAACCAGCAACGGCAGCACAGTACGAACTATTGTTAGCGGCGTATAACAGAGGCACTAGGGGCTGTATTAAAAGTATCATGCACAATCAGCGTCGTTTTTGTTGCTGGAGGTAAAAGCTGTTTGTGCACGACCTCCTGTCAGCTTTCGATCGGAAAGTGACTTGTGTCTAGCTGCAAAGGTTGACATCACTAACGGAAGAAGTGCAAGGGCGCAGGCGAGCTGGTACATGATAATACGAAGGGAACCCAGATCGTGTGTGTTTCGTGTGTGTTTTCTGAGATCGTGTGTGTTTCGTGTTTTCTTTCCCTTGTCTCTGGGTTCCCTTCGTATTGACATCACTAACTTTGACGATGTTGGTCCTAAATTTAGGAGAGCGGATTTCACAATTCCACTTCATACCGATCGTTAACTTTTTATCGGCGGCGGGTTTATTACTTCACTTACTTCGCTCACGGGTTCCTCACAACGTTGTTTTTGCTTAATTTGTGCAATTTCGACTTGAAAACTAGGCAACAGCATCCAGCAAAAACTAATTTTGGGTTGTTTCTCGAGAGGCTCATTCACAGCTGCTCCGCGGTAGACCGCCTTTAAACTACCCCCACCCCTAGTTTAAATCAGTCCTATGCAAATACATGGGAGTTAGACCATCGCTAGAGCGCCGGGTTTACGTCGTGTGAACGCCGAACGAAGTGAGACGTTGAGTGCAAATATTGATTGCAGTGCAACCACATTCGCCTACGAACGCTTCTAGTAGCTTTACAAGTCAAAACTTACCTGTATTTCGCCGAAAAATTACCGGCGAAGCGTAGATTAGGCCCATGCGCTGTGCACATGAACACCATGGAGGCCGCCATGGGCCTCACGGCAGACAGGTTAGACCAGCGGGGTGGTTGTTCGTGATTGGCGGACGAAGTACTCACGTGATCAACTTAAACCAGACGTCACTAAACCACTGGCTAAGTGGGACTGGTGAATACGGGCAAAGGGGTTTTGCTCGTTTAAGAGGGCTCTGCTGCCACGTTTTCCAAATTTGGCGATCGCCTGTGTTATAACTCCAGCAGAATAGCATTGCACAAGCCACTGATAACTTTCTTTCTTTCGCTCCATGATACAGGGAGTGTCGCCCGTTTTAAAAGGCCTTGCTGTCGCCGTATCCGAATTTTGCGGTCCCCTCTTGCGCAATACCGGTAGAAAAGCATAACATAAGCCGTCATGAATATGCCTTTGGTACCATGATACAAGGGGTTTCGTACGTTTTAAAGGACTCTTCTGCTGCTTTTTCCGAATTTTGTGGTCGCTTCTGTTGCAATCCCAGTAGAGGAGCATTCATAAGCCGTTGAAAATATCTGTTTGGAGCCATGATTAAAGAGGTTTCGCCCGTTCTAAAGGGCTCTGCTGCGGTCTTTTACGGATTTTGCGGTCGCCTCCGTTACAATCCCAGCGGGACGGGCAATAGCATAAGCCGTCTGGAATATGCCTTTGGCATCATGATACAAAGGATTTTGCCCGTTTTAAAGGGCTCTGCCGGCGCCTTTTCCAAATTTTGCGGTCACCACTATTAAAATCCCAGTACAGGGGCCTACTATAAGTCGTTGAGAATGACTTCGCTATGCAGGATACACCAGTGACTCTTTGTGGTGTATTCCTTGGATGCCCCTGCCATCATCGGGGTTGCGAAAAGGTTACTTTTTACTTTCCTCAAAGAAGTTGGCAAGTGATGCAACGGTTCAGAAGGAGACTGTGGGTCATTTCTTGCAGATAGACGTGTAAGCGAATCATGGACTTCTCTATGCGTGCTGCTCTTCGAGAAAAATTGGTTGATTACCATGAACAGTGAAATTCAAACGGCTTCGTAACGGATATGTATTTTCATCTATGATGTCTCTTCCTCAGACTTTAACACCACTGCTCGTAGATGTCTGCTGCCGTGTAAATGTTCGGACTGCCGGCGATTTGCCGTGCAAGTTCACTTTTGTGCCCCATATCTTGGCATGTTTTTTTCCTTGCCATATCGTCGCGGCTCTCTTATGCTGAATTCAAACGGCAGGTATCAACTTTTAGTCCGTTGCACAACTCGTATCAGCACCAAAGAGCAACGACAATTTCTTCTTTGTCATTGTTGTTGCGGCTGGCACTACCATCAATGCGCATAGAAGCCAAGATGCGGTACCCGGCGTGATAAGACGTCTGCGTGATTTCGAGTGGAGCGAACCATAGGGGGGTATATCTTTATGGATACATACCTATGGGCATATGCATTGGTGGCCAAGCTGTATCAGGAAATCTCATGAATTACCGGGGGGTGGTTGGAAAAATTCAGGTGTAGTCTACACCTCCAGGGGGGGGGGGGGGTTAATGAAGCCCCTGGAAAGGACCTCAATTATAGAAAAGTACCTTAGCGTAAACAGCTGAGCGGTAGAGTTATTAGGCATTCGCATATACAATTCGTTAATGAAAAACTTCACTTGGCACACCAACAGAAACAAATGAGCGTCTTTTCCAAATGAGACACTGAAAATTTGAAAGGCATTTCAAGTTCTTCGTACATAGTTCTTCACGAACGATTATCCCAACGTTCAGGAGCACTGAAATTGTCGGTTTACACACTCTATTGTTGATTTTGCTTTCATTTTCAACGTGAAATAGAAAAAAAAATCGGGGAAAGAGGCGTAATTAAAAATTTTCGCACAATGGCCTTCGTATATAACTACTCCATCTCTGTTTTTTTTTTTTTTCCTAATTTCTCTGGGCCTCTTTGTGCTCTGTATAGTTTTTATCGCGCATGATATCCGGAGAGGCTGCTGCTATGCTGCAAGCCCATAAACATAGTGTGATAATTAAGATGATGCCATTCTCGGCACTTGTCTCCACTATTACTTCTCAATTATCATATTACTTACAGTGCAGTTTATCAAAATGTTCAGACCAGATCGCTATAACTACTTGTTAAGGTTCATGAGTCACAAGAACTGCTCGAATATGAATGCACTTCCTAACGTCGACAGGAGCACCACTTCATCGAGCAAGGGTAAAAACAATGCCTGAAAACCTGGTTTCATTCCGAATTATTCATCATTGGGGGGGGGGGGGGGCAGCTTTATTTATGTAGTGGTCAAGAGCCCTCGGGGCACAGAATAGTTGACAGCAAGCCATGCACATGCGGCCCGCGTGTGTGCGAGCCTTGATTACCCTGATCTAAGCATTGCTTCATCTTAAGCGCGAAATAAATATTGTACTCAAGGGCGCGTAGCACTTGTTCAGCGTTATCTCAAAATCTGTTAATGAACAACTTTATTTTTGACGTTGGGGTGTCTAATCGCCACCGGCGATATTCTGCCCTGTTCCAGTTTCTACTCCCCTATGCAGGCTATACTCAATCCCCATGCCAGTCTTCATACCATGAATCCATACAACTGGTTATTGGAAATCTACAATAAACATTGGAAATCATATTGAAAGGTATAGGCTGGGATTAAAGGAACAGGTTGCACGATCAAACAGCGTTATTGTTGTTTCGTTTCAAGCTGATGTAAACTCGCTGATTGCTATGCAATTTATTTTTGGAGCATTTTACATTTTCCACGCATAACTATACTACTGAATACAACAGACATCTGTCGACGTCTGTACGCCGCTCATAGCCGCAGTTACTTCGCGGCGCTAACACGCAATAATAATAATAATAAAAAACTGAATACAACAAGTTCCGCACGGTGCGTCCGATGCACCCTACATTTGTAGTTGAAAGGGACGAATGTCGCCTCGGTAGAAATACTTTCACCCGCTGGTTCACGTCACGGAAATGTTTCCTTTCCAGGCGGGGGGCGGCAGACGTGCATTGTCACTCAGAGATGCGATAACACACCACCGAACGCGTTTCAAAATGAACTCCCAGAAAAAAGCTCATTTTCATGTTATTTTGGTTTCGTCACTGATTTTCTTTTCCCACATTTCAGCCAATCAAATTTTCCTGCCTGCGGAAGGCAATATCTGACATGGGACTTTAAGTTAGAAACTGCAACATCTGTCGTAATTGTCTGTTCTTGTGTTGTTGTAAATTGCCGTGTGGCCTATCCACCTGCGACTATACCTCCAGTATGGGTAAACAGTATTGTAAATACACTGAAATAAAATTCACTCAGTGTTCTCTACTTCTTCACCACCCCGTGTGTCGGTGATCTTCTGTATTCCTACCCACTGCCGGATTTGGGAATATACACACCTTCGATTCTGTTCAGTTCTGCACTAAAATATCTGGTCCAACGAAGTCGCGTTTGATCAAATCATTGCCATTCGCAGACGCCACCACTCGCATCGCCACAGCACTCGCAGACACCAAATTGTCCATATCTTCCATTTCATTTAGTAATAACACTTTAATATAAAAGTGATATCGAAGATGTCATCATTTAATTACGTAGTCTGTATATCCATGCTTAATAGCTATGAGTCCGCGGCCCATACCTGTTTCCCTTGCGACAGCCTGCGAAGTAGCGTTTGGTCAAATCGTTCATTTTCAGGCGACCAAAGAACAAACAGGAGACAACATCACACACAAGTCGCTCTGTTGTTCTTTCGTGTTTGTTCTTTGGTCGCTTGTGGATTCACACCAACCAGCCCAATGGACATTTTGCCAAATCGTAGCCCAAGTGGCACACACTGGCGCCAAATTGTCAGTTTCCTATATTTTAGCTCGTAATAAGTCTTGATACCAACTTGATACTGCTGGTATCATCATAAAATTGCGTAGCCTGTGTATCGTGTGCGGACCGTAGCTGTTGTCCTTGCTGGGGGCACCCTTAGAACTCGCATTTAGTCAATTTGTCGTCCAGAGGGCTATCACAGGCGCCAAACAGCCTATTTCATACGGCAATCTCCCGATATCTGGAAAGTCTCATGCTCGTTCCCACAGCTATACATCACGTCTTATTCTTTATCTTACGCGAAAGATCCCGGGCGTGTTATCGGTGTTGTTATCAGATCTGGGTGCAAAAAGGGAATTGTTATATATCTCCTCCTCTCCCTGCCGAAATCTGTTCCTCCTCACGTACTCACGAACCACCCTGTAAACTTAGCTTCCTTGCGTAGTCCTCTGCTATCAGGTCAAGCCGGGTTTCAGAGGGGGTGTCCCTGAATACTGCTCTTGTCTAGTTGCTAATGCAGACAGTGCATTGTCCGTTGCGAACTGCTTCGCTTGAATTGATGAAATAAACTTTATTATTGTGCTCAAAGCTAGTTCCATCCTTGCGACTACAACACAAAGATCAGTAAGTGTCTGGGCTTGTTCGCCAGTAAGAGGACCGGGACTGGGCTCAATGTCGCCAGCTTTGAGCAACAAGCTACGAATGGCACATTCCAAGGTAAACAGCAACGCAAAACAGTCAAGCGACAGAAATAGCAGGCGTGGGTGCGACGGCTCCAGAAGAAACACGTCATTTGATATGTAACATTTCGCATCGTAATGACTAACCTGTATAATGACAAAAGGAGGCATGGTAAATGCCCGTTCAACGGAGCCACGGCACCCACTGACGATCGGCGGTTCAGGGACGGCTTTGAACAGTCGAGGAAACGGGGCTGTGGTCGATGACGAAGGAAGCATCGAAGATGACGAAGTCAATCATTAGATTGACTGAGGGCGCTGAAGATGGGGGGGGGGGGGGAGGTCAGAAGCACAGTTATCAGGTGCGTTGTGCGTACAGCTCTCGGCAGACACAAGAACAAGGCTGGCGAGTACAGGTGCAAAGATCTGTATAATGACAAAAGGAGGCATGGTAAATGCCCGTTCAACGGAGCCACGGTGCTGACTCTTCCATTAAGTAAGTTTTGGTTGGTCATTAAGTTGGTTTCGTTTCTGAATAAACCTTAGTCGAAAAGCAATTGATTACCCAAAATTGTAATCGGATTACCAGAAAAATTACTTATGGATTACTAGCGGAAAACTAATGGATCACTCGCAAAATTACTCGAAAAAGTAATTGATCACTAGTAACGCGATTACTTGTTACGTGCGTTATGTACAAGTCTGCTTCTTTGTATTAGTGGTACACAGAAGTGAGATTACGTTGTTAGTTGCTTTGGTGTCTTCACTCGCGTTCCCAGTCCACCGCGTAAACAAAAGAAGGCTCAATCCAAGAGTTGGTTGCATCGTCTCCAAATTCAACGTCGTAATCATGTGCAGAACGTGGTTTGTTATTACGACTTAGTTCGTGCTTGCTCTGTATAGAGCCACTACGAAACAAACTCGTGCCGGAAAGACAAACTAGTCGCAAACGCCTACAGTGCCGCCTGAGAGCAAGAAAACGCTTAATTTATGCGTTCGCCCGTGATCCTAATGTCGAAAACGCGCAGAGTAACGCTTGCGAAAAATCACGCATATTCTATGCGTTCTCTCCACGAATATTAAAGGACAAATGTGATTCTAGGCGTTTGAAGTGGCGCAATTTTTAATGTGACAGTGTGCCACATATACTGTGCTGCTTACGAACGTCAACGCGGTTTTCTCTTTGTGTTTTCTTGGTTTTCTCGCTCACGCTCTCTCTCCTCGCTCCGTGCAGTTCGCGCAGGTACATTGAAAGGGCAGTGCCCTGTCGTATTGCTGCGCAGTCAAATCTACGAGTAGTTCGTAAGCGTATTGTTGAAAGCTACGTACGTTTCCTTTCTTCTTGCTTATGATATTCGACCGTCGAACAGAATTCACGATTGGGTTTTAGCGACTGCAGTATGACGTTGTGAGTAGAGGGTGATGTGAAAGAAGGCGGATGACCACCACATCCGGCGTCTCCAACACCCGGCACAACTGTTGTCGCGTCTCTCGCTTTTGAAATGCGGCGAGCTGTCGCCGGCAGATGGAACACCAAGGCTGTTCGCACGAGGTACGATATCACTTAGTTTATTACTTCTGGAACCATGCTCTGAACGTCAGAATGCTCAAATTTAGTGGAGAGCATCGACGTAAGTGGAACCATCAAGCGTGCATTTCTTAATCGGTGTCATGCTGTCTAAGACGGTTCTTTTTCACTACACGGGGCGAGCCGGGTACTACAGTTTCAAAGATAGTGTAATGACGTCCGATTTGTAGCAGTGTGCGATCTGTGTTTGATAAGCTGAATGATATATCAGTGCTCTCAGCTGCGGTGTACTATCCTGCCTTGTATTTTAAATTATCCCTCCAAAATGTCATCTAAAGCTACGGGGAAAGAAAGAAAGAAAAGCTAAGTTGAGCCAATTTTTCGGCTGACAGTTGGCGCTGACGATGCTCTTCGCACGTTTCAGGATGGACAAGTAGACGGTACACAGAGAAGTGGGACAGTGGCGATGGCCGCCCTGCAATCGAATGAAGTTACTGCATCATGAATCAATGACCAAGGACCTTCCACTGCCAGCTCAGCTTCATTTTGGAATAAAATCCAATGCTGTTATTTTCCTTATTCGAAGTATGGACATTATTTATTCAGATAATACGTACGCCGTCTTGCATGTTCATCGATTTGGTGGACGGTCGTGGTTCTGACTGCACCGTCTACTTCTCAGAGCTTTAGCTTGCGTGGCATTTAAGTTTTCCCGTCCCTTACGTCAACGGATTTTCCCTGCTTTGCATTAACAGCAGTTGTACTGTTTATAATGCGCAGTTATGGACTTCCGTTGTGGTTGATACATGAAATTGCAATGTATGTTATAAGCCCTGAAGACCAGACAGTAGCAGAACATCAGGCAGTATCATACGGTGAACACGTTACCGCGTAAGCGGAAGGGCACAATGAACCCCTTGCTCTATGCGTGACGCTGTGCGACCTAGACTAAATGCTGGACAGTGCCGGCTAAAGGCACGCGGCTCCACGTGACGCCTATTCTATGCGGCGTGGGTGACTATTACGCTACACGCTATTCTGTAACGCTCGGTATAAGAGGCACCTGACCAAAGGGGAATTTTTTTGAAAGAAAGTACCGCTTATTAAGGGTCATGCAATTTAAAGTGCACGGACAGCAATCTTTTATTATTTACGTCCATTGTAGCTCCGGCCCGTTACGCAAAAACAAGTGAAATCAGAAACCGAAATAGGTTAGCCGTGGGACACGACCTTATCTCGTGACACGACCTTATCTTCCCCCGAACCGTAAACAACATTTTAACATTCCTAAAATCGATTATTACTATTGAGCAACCCTATACTAAGACGGAAAATGCCGCTTATTCAAGAAAAACAAACATATGGCGCAGCGCATACTTTTGTCCGCACCAAATTTCCCCATGACACGTTCATTAAGGACCATGACGATGTTTTCAGTTCCCACCCGTTTTTTCACGACCACGTTTGTGGCATACATTCCTTGGCTTTAAAAATTGTCGTCTCCAGTATCACTGTTTTTGTTCACGTCTTTCGTTCAGCTGGAATATTCTTGTCCAATGCAGAATTCATTAGTAGTTCTTGTGCCTCAGGATTCAAGCTGTACTTGATAATTTATTATATTATATTTGCAATATGTCCTCGCTTTGGCACGTTTCATTCAGAATGCATATGTGTCACGAGTATTCTTGATCCCTTATCGCAGACTACTTTCTACGTGCCGTTTTTATCGGGACATTACATTACAGGTCATTACCTAGCAAAAGCTTTAACCGAACGGGTAATAGAAGTGGGGCTACTTTACTCGCCGATAAAAATAATATTCGTTATATGCTTGAATATCGCAGGTCATTAGTTACCGCCATCCTCGTAAAGTAAAGGAGACTGCGTTCGTTCGTCTGGGGAGTGTACCTTCGCTGAGATCATTGCCTTAATATTGAGGGCGGTAGTTTCGAGTGCAAGACATTTGCTCACATAGGTATAAGGCACTGTAATAGCTGCTCTGAAATTGATATGAAGTCGGTTGCATTACCCTGGATGAGAAAACGGAAACATGAAACCAGCGTTTAAATACACCGCCGTTACATAATGGGGGACTTTCTATTTGAATAAAAAAAAGGGGGTCAGGAAAGGTCAGCCAAACGGCATATGTGGGCTTGCTATTCTGCAAAAAAAGAAAACAAAATAAAAGGAAAATAAAAAGAAAATAAACCAATCATGTGAAAACAAGATGAGATAGATTAAAGGTCAGATATGCCGATTTTGAAGTGCCGCAGAAGTGAGCGATACTCGCGCTGTGTGTTCATTACCGAACACTGAATATGTGTGCGAAATATCTTGCTCCGAATGTTCGTAGTTTTTTAGAAAACAGTTTTTTTAGTTCCCACGCCCGGCCGTCAGACCGTCGGCAAACCTGCGCACGGGCGCACCGACGTCACTGCTCTCGGTTTATCTGTCTTTGGCTTGGCATGGACTCTTGGCTTGGCCGCTTGGCTTCTTTCGTTTCATCCTCTGTGCATCGTACATAAGCGAACAGCTGTTATGTTGTTGCTAAGCCGGAAACAAAGCATGTGAATATTTTTTTTTGGCACGACGTCGTTTGGAAAGTGCACTTCCTTGTTCTGACCTTGCCTTTTATGGTCTGGAGCGATATGATACGTGATATGCCACGGCGAAGTTGTCGAAGATGCGACGGTGCTACGCTGTTAGTACAATTCATCGGAGCATTCAAGTGTTACCTATTATAAGGTGCTAAAAGACCAAGCAGTACGAAGCTCTTGGCTGACAGTGGTGCGTGCTAATTTCCGCTGCAAGGATTTCATTCACGAATGTTATCATAGGTTACGTGCGACTCCAGAGGCAATTTGGAATCTCGGCACGAAATCGTCTGATGAAAATCTGAGGTGCCCGACGCACAACATTTTGAACGTGCCACGGAGGATCCAGGCAAAAAACGAGAGCAAAAAAGGTAAGTCGAGGTTCAATATAAAAAGTAGCAAGCTTAATGAATCGATTGTGCAGCTGTCCTACTGCGCTTACTCTGATATGACCACGATTAGCAACACAATAGTATTGATAATCTAACTTATGAATTATCACAGGTGCACGCTGAAGGCGGAAATGAAGCATGATCTGGCTTTCATCTGGTGCATGAAGAAATTGATGACACATTAGTTGCAGTCTACCTCCACCAACAGGTATGACAATGTGATGTTATAATTTGAGTATTCACCTATGTTCAACTTTTCATGTGCACTCACATGCAGACATCTTGACACCACTTTTAAATCTGCCCTCAAAGTTACAACTTGTGCTTTCAGGGTGGAAAACAAAGGTCGCCATTCTGATTAGCTGCTATCTCCCAGTTCAAGCACTTTTGCTGTCTGGACACTGGTTCCTGTGGATGGGGTGTTACAAGCTTCACTGTCTGGTATAGAAGGTACGTTACATTAGTTCAGTTAATTTGTCTTTTGCATATTTTTGTTGCTGTTAGCTGGATTACTGTTGGACATGCAATCCTTTGACACAATGAAGCTGATGTCGCCTCTGATAACGTTTTATAATTTTCAGTGTCATCAACGTCCGTTGAAGAAGGTGCCTTTACTATCTGTGAATCTTTAATTAAGAATAGCCCAGAATTCATGTTAACATTGTCTACTCTTATTAATTCACTGTCTGTGTTCTGAGAGCTAAGAAAAATGGAAACTATTTATTTGTCACAACTTCACACAGGATGTGGTACTGGCTTGTCATGTAAGCTAAAATACCTGGATTCTACAATAATTGTGTTGAACTTGGTGCATTACCGTGGGCAATGCCACATTCACTACATTTTTAGTGGGTCCGGTGCACAAATACTGTGTGCATACTACATACATACAGACATACTGTTCGATAGGCAAAAATACCTGAGCAGTGCTGTGTAGTCTTTTTACCCAAAGTCCATACTCTTACTGCAAAGTCACAATACGTAGAACAGCAATGTGCAGGTATGCTGCGATAGAGATTCACAACAGAAAGAAGACTGTTGAGAGCATCTAAATTTTAATGAGACGAGACTTTCGTGCACAAGGCTGCTCTTGTTAATGTCTAACATGAAGTTACAAAATCCCAGAATACATAAAACATGTAATGTAGAGAGTGAGGGTTGGTACAGACATAAAAATAATTATACAATCATATATAATAAAATAAAAAGGGGGTACAACTCCCCCCTCAACTCAACTCGACAACTCAACAACTCTACTTATGCTCTACCTTACAACATGTCTTATATATTCTGGAATTTTGTAACTTGATGTTAGACGTCAAGAAGTACAGCCTTTTGTGCAAAAGTCTTCTTTCTGTTGTGCACAATCATTATACAGTAAATAGGACTATCCATTTCTAGTCATTAAATGCTTTTTTTTTTCTGCAGTGATGAGCATCCATAAGGACACATGCCAGAAAGGGAGTCTCTTTGGAATGACAAACCCTCATCACCTCATGAGGATACAGTGGTTGACGAGTGGTTCTCAAGCACATCGAAACTTCAATAAATAATTCATGAAAAAGCCAGTCAGTACTAGCTACTACAGGAATTGAACGTGGACCCTCCTACTACCAGTCAGAGATGTTACGTTTCAGGCGCTCATTGACTTTTCCTGAATTACTTGTTGACTTTGTCCCAAGATTGAGCTTGCCACAGCTCACTTGCCTATCTGTTAATGTTGTGGCGTGTGTTGCATTTTTCTCTTTGTGTGTTCCAGACTCAGAACGGTTAATTTGGATCAGGTCAGGTACGTTTCATTTAGACATGGCAAACATAAAGTGGTGTATCTCAACACAACTTAGCAGTGGCCTTCATGCATTACTGCACACAAACACCGGACACACACACATAGGACAGACACAAACACGTCCCTTTGTGTTCCTTAGTCTCGGGGTTTTACATATGCATCATCTTCACCAGCTCGCTTGCTTCCTAGCCATTTTTTCTGCACATTGTTCACTCTACTTTTATCGTGTGCTATATAATCTTGTTCAAGTTCTGTCAAACGACGTGTAATGCTATAAAAAAATTCAGAACACTGTGGGTTGAATGGTAGCGCATGAATGCAGGAAGGAAACTGTCATGTTATGGCAAGTGTTTACATATTGTACATTTAACTACTAATTTTATTGGTTAGCTTTCGCCGGCGTATCATGTCAAGCCATGTTATATTAATTTGGAACACGTTCTTCTTAGCAGCCAGAGCAGCTGATAGACAGTGAGAACATAGCCCTGCGTGTTTCCACCGCGTCTTTTCCACCGCAGCCCTTGGGTTTCCTCCCTGATGGCTACACATGTCAGGGATAGGTTTCAGAACCAGTAGTTCCCGCCAAGTGTGAATTGCTTTTCAGGGGATCATCACGCTGGCAGATGAAGCGTATGGTTTAAATTATTTGCGGGACAGGAATTGCGCAGCTTCACACAAATACTACTACTACGACGACGTAAAAGTGGTTTCAAATCTAGCTTTTTTGTGTTCCTGACATTATCGCACAAGATGTAGTATCCACTATGATCCTTTATATGGGGGTTATGTACAGTGCAATCAACAGATGCTATTTACAAATCTGTGTTTTCTACTGTGTTGAAATGGGGTAGTTTGTATCTGAGAGCCATAGTGAAACACAGGCAGCCAAGGACAGAGTTTAGATGCCCTCGAGAAACATGGCAACACATTGCAGGGACTCTGGATGCTGCCTAAATTTCCAGAACACACAGCTCAAGGCAGCGGTTAAATAACAAGACAGTTGCATGTGTAAGCAGTCCGCCGTTGGATTTGCTTCTGTCCCAGATACGTTATCTCAAAGGGAACGCACGGACACACTCAGAATGATACTAGGACTGCCTGTGAAATAGAATGAGGAGAGGGGCCCTTTTTCTTGTCTGTTATTCTATTGGTTAAATTGTCATTTGCTTAGCAGCACATATGTGTATATTCCAGAGTCTGCTAATAAATATATCAGTTGAGAGCTAGCAGTCGCATTGTAGATGTCTCATCCTGTCCTTGGCTGCTTGTGTTTCACGATGGCCATGCTTGCTATTGCAAAAAACAGAAAACAAAAACGACGATAGAAAAACACGTAAAGAGCGACCTAAAAAGCTGCCTGTTCTGGTGCTCACATGGAGGCAATGCAATGAGGTAACATGTTCCATTCATGAACTGTGGATAGTAGTACGTAGCACAACGGCAATCGATTATTCAGATTTTACTTGAAGTACTTTGTTTTTTTTAGCTTTGTTTGCACAGTCTATTATTGGAGCTTTATATGATTCCCCTCTTGAGATACTGATGCTGTGCAGTTTGCAGTTTGTTAATTTTGAAACTCTACTGTGCTGAGGTACAAAAACCAGAATTGTCATATCTGCATTTGAGCCCATAGGAATAATTTGAAGTACTTTCCTTGTTGACATTAATATTTGCACCAGGTCACAACATTGTTGATTGATGGAAAATGTAAATAAATATATTTATTTGTTTGCCAAACAATGCACAAATGTCTCCTTTTTAGTGAGATACTCCCTGTTCACCAGACATCAATGTGGAAAAGTTAAAGGAGCACAATGATGGTAGAGTCTAGCATTGCTTTTTGCCACTTCACATATATTCACTGTTACTCGTGTGCACATGTAGGAATAGGAAGGTAGAGCATGCGCATAAAAGATTTCGTATGCAGCCACACATATAGTTCAGAAGATTAATTGGATGATGTCCAAGCATATATAATTGTGCTTCATGTGCAATGAGTATGCTAACGGATTGCTTCCTGAAGCCTTTTTATTTATTTTTTATAAATTCTTTTTATAAATGTTATTTTTATATAAATTTCATATTATATATTGTATACTTATATTTTTATAAATTAAAAACCCAAGTTACACGGCCCCTGTAAGAGTGTCCTTTGCAAATGGTTTGGTAACGTGTCTCTAACTGTAGAGGTAAGAGGCAATCGAGAATGCTGCAGACAAGGTTGCAACTTACATATTGCTTATCATGTCCTACATACAAAGTGATTTGTACAATAATTCCTGAGCACGTAATTAATTCCGAGGCTGGCCAGTGATGTCACCCGACAACAAGTCACATAATTGCCTCTAACACTTTTACACCCCATGGGCTGAGTCGTGAATTGAAGGAGCACTCTACAGAAGGATAAGGTGCACCTGATTTCTAGGATCTATGCCATCCCCTAACTCTTCAGACACCACATTTCTAAAAACACCATTTCTACGTGGCAATTTGTGCTCTGGTACTTCTTTTGCGTCAGCATAGTGTGCAAGCACATGGCTACTGGAGCTTTCGTGTGCATGTTTTTGTGCGACGGTGCTCATTACAAACAATATCCAGATGTTAGACATAAAATGCAGTAGTTTGTAGCGTGCCACACAACGCAGCGTGACATGGGAATGTGTGATTCAAAGAAAGCTTCTGGAAAATGCACAGAATCCCACAAAAAGTTTAAAATGTGATTGTATTTCGTTTTACGTCTGTCGTCGTTACATACCATCGTCGACGCTGTTGCACATTGATAAATCGTACGTAAAACTTGTCCCATAGCAATACGCGGTTTCTCAAATACATAACACAATTTTTTCCAGCAGGAATAAAACGCTGTCGGCATTTTCATGCTAACACGGCTGTCTAAACGTCAGTCTCTACAATGGGCAAGTGCTGTAAAGGGGCTAACGCAGACGCGACTTGATACAAATTGTACATGCTCACAAAACACAAACGACGAATTCCAGTCACAACATTGCAGAGAGGTTGGTTCGCGAATGAGTTCGCAGCCGCTGCACTGTTTACTTATCGCAGTGCTTATCGCGGAACGGTGGAATCCGGCTGTCCGCCATCTTCAAGCACAGATACGTGAAGCCGCGAGCAGCCGTAGCTGAAATCCACTGACAAGTACGAAGGCGCGTACACGTCACAATGCCCGTTCGGGTGCATCTACGTCATAAAAATGGCTGCGCCCATGTGTGTTTCGGAATGAATGATCTATTTTTTTGACATGGTACTGTACCGTACTGAGAGAATGAAGGTGCATTTTGGGGAGAGTTGGATGTGGGCTTTCAGAATATCACAACCGTTTCGACTATTTGGGATATCGGCATAGCTGACCTTTAACGACAAAAATGACTAAAAAATGAGGTTACTGCGTATGAGGGTGAGAGGTGAGGGTGGGGCACTGAAGAATGAGATGACGCTATTTGAGTTGGCAGGCTGTTCATGAGGCCTGTTTCGCTGAAGAACGTCAAAACTGCTTTTGTCACAGAGCGCTGTGTAGGACGACGAACTGGGACCAGCAGTGTGGCCAGAGAAAAGTCTGTGCACCGCAGCTCGAGGAGGCGTCGTCTGAACGCGGCTCGAGGGGCGTCGAATCTGCGGCAGTCGAGGAGATGTGAAACATCAGCTTCAACAGCGCAAGTGGGGCATTTGGGCGAGTGGATAAGACTCATTTTCTAGAGAATCAGAGGTGTCCTGGCAACATTAAGTCGTAGTGGGTGCAGAATGGACGCTTCTCGACGCGAGCAGTGGTGTGTGGCAACGAAAGCCAGCGACGGGTCAATGGACCGAATATGATCGTTTAATCGGACAGCACCTTCTTGAAACTGCCGAGTGCCGCTGTGGCGGATTCGGCTTATCTGTGATCGATATGCTGAGGCTGAAAGTGGTAGTGGACAGTTATTGACGGGGACGTCCCCATGTGCCTGACAAGCCAAGGCGTCTGCGCAGGTGTTTACGTGCAGGCCGGTATGACTGGGTACCCATTGGAAACACAGGCTACGACCCGAGGATAGAAGTTGGCAGTATGTCGCGACTATCATGGTGTCTAGGCCGCCGATTCTTATGGTACAATAATTTGCCAGAGGATCTAGTGCCGCCTTACTGTCCGTGAACGCAGTCCACGCGCGAGGCGCTGATCCCGCAATGTGGTTCAACGTGGTCAGTACGGCGAAGCGGTCTGGCTCGGTAGGTGACGTCGCGCTACTTCAAGGTTTTCATGTGGGATGTAGAAGGCTGCTGTTGAACCACCTTGAGACACTGATTCATCGTTGTACACAGGGAATCGTCGAGAGTAAGGTGAGCTGAAGTGCTCCAGCGTAACTTGACGGGCAACAACGGGAGGCACATAGTTTTTTTTTCCTGACTACTTAGTTAACTAAGTTGGCTTAAGGTAACTACTTAGTTAATTATAAACAGAAAGGCAAGAACAATTTTCTTAAGGGATTGCCGTGTGCCGACGATGCAATTTTTTTTACATGTCCGTAGCTCAGACCAAACCACAACTTTATTTTATGATGATGGTTGGGGAATTTTACCGGACGACTATTACCTCCTGCCTGGGGCGGGTTTAAGGGTTCTGTCATGTGGGGGGGAGGGCGGTCTTAAGAAAATTTCGTGCTTTGCAGCACAACATCATCCAGGAGATGGGATTTTTACATAGGAAACACAGCCGTATGGGGGAGGGCATAGGGCCTCCCCCACCCCCTTAAATCCGCCCCTGCCTCCTGCAGGGCGAAGTCAATAACATCACTACACGGTATTGCAATAATGGTCTTCACATCAATACCGTTAAACTGAAGTACTTATCACCTGTTGAAAGGGAAGTAATAATAATAATAAACATATTATTATTTTACGCCGCGAGACAACTGCGATCATGAGCGACGCCACAGTCCTCGGGTGCGGTGGTTTACCCAGAATTTCGTCCTCGAGGGCGTTGGACACCGCAAGCGGTTGTATTCACATGCTTTTGGGAAAATATTGCGCAACCACACAAAATCTTACGCGGTGTCCTCCATATTTTAAGGGGTGTTAGGGGGATGTGGGAGGGTCTGGATGGGTTCTCTAACGTGCAGCGAAATCTCGACTCACGGCGCACCACATTTAATGTCCCTCGCGGAAGACGACGCGTTTGTGCAACTTGTACCCTTCCACCAAATTGCCATGGTCCTCGGTGGGGCTTGAACTCGCGATCTTGGGATCAGCATGCGGACACGCTACCGACTGAGCCACCGAGGGCGGACTTGTGTGACGTGTATCAAGTAGATAGTCGAACCGAACCCGAACCTAAACTGGAAACCGTTATTAAACGTTATTGTTAGCCGAACCGAACCGCACCGAAATCATCGCCGCCATCGTAAAACTGAACGCGAACACAACCGTTAAAAAATTCGGTAACAAGTTCAAATAGCAGTTCACACCTACCCAACTTTTCCCACTGCGGGAGAGATTTAAATTATGCTACGGTGACTGATGTGCGCCAACGATAATTTACGGAACGGCGCCCACGGAACAAGAGCTTCGATTTTTCTTGCTGCTCCAATTCCGTCACGGCGCACCCCTTGTAGAGGACGATGGTATTTCTCTACATGAGTCCCGGCCGACGATGATGGTATGCCACGGAGATGCGATGACGGTGGCCTATCTCCATGGCCGCGCCGGTGGAGCGAAGCGGGTGCTCCAGGCGCGTGGCCATCCTCGTCGTTGTCCAGCGGCCGCTACACCCTGCTGTCCCGTCGTATGTTGCAGAAATGAGTAGAGCAATATCGCTGCATTTGAAATATTGGGTTCACATCAGGTCACGGTTGTACTTGCGGATGCCTTGATGATGAAACATACGATAATCGAAGCACATATACTGTTTTTGAACGCATGTTGACAATTTCGGTCACGCACGGAAGTGTGTCTGGTACATGGAAGTGTATGTGGTGTTTATTTGACCGCACCCCCGCAAAGCAGGTTATTTGAAGCTCCTTTTCTTCGTTCCACTACTACAAACAATAATTTCGAGTGAAAACGATGACCACGTGTGAACATGGTTGTAATAGCTACTTCAAAAACGTAATGAAGTTACAGAGGCGTCTCTGAAGTGTATGCAGCGGAAGCGGTGCGTGGTCAGTTTCCAATGAGTGGCATATGCCAAAATAAGCAGAGTTCGGAGTAACTCGTTACTGTAACTAAGTTCCTTTTTTTGGTAACTTGTAACTTAAATCGGTACTTTTGCGCCATGGTAACTTTCAGAGGAACTGGTTCCTTTTTCAGGTAACTTTGCCAAAGTAACTCAAGTTAAGTTCCAAGTTACTTTTAACTCGCTTTTCACTCACGTCGGCATATTTTCGTGCTATCTCTTGTTCCTTCATGTCATTTTTTGCCATAAAACATCATATTCAATCAATGACAATATTTTATTCAGGAAGTAAGAACCGCTGCTTTTGAAATGAAGCTGAACCATTGTGCGCGCCGCACAGGTAGTAACATGCAAATCGTTCCAGCGGACCTCTACCAGAGAAATGTCATCACGACGTTGGTAGACAGACTGAAACCGAAAGAAATCGGAAGGAGAGGGCTGGGTTCCACGAACTTCTGGGTTCCACTTATTCAGTGCCTCCCATTGAAAGAAAAGTAAGACCGTGGGTCGCTTTCCTTTAAAGGACCAATCGTAATCCCCTCAAGACCGTGGCTTTCGGGCGCGACCTTGTTCACCTCTAGCTTCGAGCGTAGTTCAATTCTACCAAATTTGTGGCACTGTCGAACACTATGATGGCGTTTGTTTGCAAACAGGGAGAGGTCTATTGTTGGACATAAACGAAAACGATCTAAGCGTGTTGCACTCCTCCGCAGGCAACTCAAGGTCTAACTCAACTGCTCACGCGCGCTCCACCTGCGTAATGCTATTTTGTGTCCGAAGTAACTTGGAAGTAACTCGTTCTTTTTTTTAAGTAACTCAGTAACTGCGAGTTAAATTTCAGGCTGAAGAACTTCGTTATTAACTTAGTTACATTTTTCACACGGTAACTTAACTTGTAACGAGTTCTTTTTGACGGGAACATCTCAATCTATGAAAGTAAGTAATGGAACACCCTGAGTACATTCAGGGTGCCGGAGAAACAGTTACTGAACATCCGTTTAGAAGAATGAGTGATTATGGTCGGTCACGCTACTTTCGCAAACTTGAACGGCTAATCGTTAACTAGGTAGACGCTCTATGCCTGCATTGGAATTGTAACCACTTCGATGATCTGCGTTCCCCTAGAAAATGGAGACTGAGTTCCCCAATGGGATCGCAGCACAGCTTACATTTTTGAGTACTGCTGGATGATATTAAAGTTGCAATATATTATATTGCCAAATATTATTCGTGAGACTACACAGCCTATATCATGAGCAGAAGTGCGAAGAGGCAAACCGTTCGGTTGCCTAAAGTTCAGTCGCTGCAGGGGAAGGCTATCAGAATAGTTTGTACTGCACAGTGAGCTCACACTCCATTTGTCGATGACGCAAAAATTTAGTGGTATGTTCTGGTTCCCCCCTTTTTTACCCTTGGAAGCGGAATTAAACCCATACCTATGGCTACTGTTGTGGACAATTCACTGGGTCAGCTACACGAGGTGCACAAGTGATGTTGGTACTTGTCGTACAAAATATTAGATAGCTATGACTGAAATAATAACAGCCTGATGTATGTCAGATAAATACACTTTGATCATTCTGAAATAGTGACTCTTCGTGAGCATTGCTTTGCTTTATACAAGACACAGGTCCAGCGCATAATACTTTAAATTTTTTCCGTTACAATGATACGCAGAAATCTTGTGCCAAGTTTCATTTCCGGCTACCGTTGAAAAAAGTTTTGTGCACGTCTCCCGCAGACTCCAATAGTTTTTGCCATATAGGTAAGATCATCCATATGTTGCTATCCATAAAGAACAAGGACTGTGGTACAAAACACATGTGTAAACATACGCTTTAATCGTGCAGCGTCAGACCATGAATTACATAACATCCCTTTCCACGAGAGAAGAACTTTGAAACAACATGACTGGGGGGGGGGGGGGTGATATCTTGCTTATGCTTTGAACAATTGAAGATGGTGCAAGATGTCAGATACATTTCACCATCTACATAGCTCCATCTACTGGGTCATAGAAATCATGAAATATTTCAACCTTTCATAGTTTTATTGCAAGCAATTATCTTTCCTGCTTGGTAATGAAGTTAGGAATAAGTCGGGGTAGTTGGTATATACGTTGGTACATATGGCAGTTGCAGTTGCAGTCATGGTGTCTTTTTTGTGTTCTAACCCCTGTCTTTGTCTGTTGCTGCCTTTCATCACCAAGCTTCGCAATGAATTGGAATTTCGGAAATTATTTACCGTAGTAATAATAACCTACAAGTCTCGAAAATCTGCAAACATTTGTTCTATTTATTAACTGCTTAAACAGCAGATGTGACGTGCTTGATGCATGCAACTATTTTGGATTTGGGTTAGTATCCCAAGTGAAAAAACGTGCTTGGCCCAAGGTCGGCTGAGAGGAGTTGGCCAACTAAGCCAACCTTCGCCCAACCTACGACAACATGGTTGGGCCGATCTTGGGGATTGACAATGGCCTGAGACTGGCCATCCATTGGCCACCAACATAGGGCCAACCTTTCTGGCCAACCTGGCCAATGCTGACCCATATATGGCCCCATCACGGCCCAGTGAGAAATTTTGCGTGACAACGCCACCTTCCAGCGGGAAAAGCAATATTGGCGAAACACTGGGCGGACGTCTGCTTCCAACCTAAAAGTTGTCGGGCCAAGCTTGCAAAAAAAGCTTGGGCCAAGGTTGGAGATTAACAATGACCTCACTCGGGCAGACTTAGCCGGCACAAGCTCGGGCCAATGTAGAGGGCCGACCTGACAGATGTAGGGCCGATGTCTGGCCAATAAGGAACCAAGCTTGGGTACTGATTGGGTAAACGTGGGCCCTATAATGGCCCATGGAACAACAACTGTGCATGGGCCAACCACGGCCCGTTGCAAAAAAAAAAAAAAATGCATGACCCAACGATTAGCGCACCGCAACATGCAGCTTTGGCTGCCCGCCAAGGAGAAAAACAACGTCGGCAAAATGCCTTGCCGACGTGTGATTCCCACCTAAAAGTAGTTGGGCCGTCCTTGCAAAAAAGGTTGGGCCAAGCTTGGCAATAGCTGGGCTGGCCTACTCGGTCTTGGTCGGTGCATGATCGGATAACAAGCTTGTCTGTTGACACGGATCTGTACTTTGGGCAATGACTTGCCAACCATTGGCCAGCCTGCATTGTGTCAAGTTAGGCCAAAACAGTCCTGTGGCGTCGCTCGTATTCATACTCAATTGACTCGCGGCGTAGGGTAACGGCGTAGGGGGAGAATCGTAAAAGCTCGCAATATGCCCGAGATCACTAGATCAAACAGGTCAGTATAAAGGAAATAAATTGCATTTCTTTCCTGAGGAAGAACAGCAGATACTATACATAGGTTTGTCTCGCGAGCTTCCACAAATTCGAGAGTCCTGCTCGCGTGTGAGTCAAAATGAAGGGTGAGGTGTGTAAGCTTAATTTGATGCGTACACAAACAACACTGAAATGAGGAATTGCTTGTTGTATTAGCTCAACATAAAGATAATGTCTCTGTTTCTTACTGCTTTTGGTTTGAGACAATCACTTGGCCAATCGAAAGTTGGACTTATGCAGTGCTACACCATTTCGCGTTTCCCTCTCCCTGAGGCAACATACCGAGACTGAACCAAGCTTGGCAAGTGCTTGGCCAACGAGCTCGTTTCTTGGTACAGATCTGCCCCCTGGCCGACGGCTTGCCAAACCTCGCTCTGCCTATCACTATGCAACGTTGCGCCATCGTTGGCTGGCCGAAAGAGTCGTTGGCCAACTGTCATCCGACTTTTTGCCAACCGTCAAATCGTATTTTCTTTTTTTTTGTTTCGAGTAGTAGCTGCATTGTTTTCGGGTTTGCTTGCCGCCTAGGGCCGACATTGGCCCGTCTTTATTATGCCGAACTCTCAATAGCATGTCCGTAACACGTCGCACAACGTTCTCAGCCCAACGTCGTTCACCAACCACCACAGTGAGCGACATCAGACCGATGTTGGTCCAAGTTGCAGTGGCCGACTTAGTCGCTTGCCGACCAAAACCGACCACTGGCCGATCGTTGGCAGTCGTCAATTTCCACTTGGGCTGTACTTCGTTATTTCTACGTTAAATATAGATTCAGCTGATGCTGAATGAAGCCCGAATCCATTTTTGCAAGGGAAGTATTCTTTTATAATGTATAGATACCATTTTCGCAACTGTTGGCTGGCTTTCGTACCGCAATAAAGACGAAGGCGAGGATTTTTCACGCAAAATGAGGTTTATAAAACCTGTCTAACATGTCTAAAAGTTAACAGTTGTCGCGTGTTGCGTTTCAACAAGTTTAGGCGACATCACAATTACAGAATTCGAAACCAATACCAATTTCTGACTTGTATGCGTGCCGTGAGTTAGAGGACCGTTTCTCTTTTTTCATATGGCGTATATGGCTCTTCCGTGACAGTTTAAACGACTACAACAGAGTCTACGTGACTGTCTCAATCTTAGGTAATATGTGGACACCCGATAACTGATTGAAATCGTCATAAAGAGACATCATTGGCCACTTACCTTGGTACTACGTGAAGATGAGTTCGGTAACCGACCTACGGCAAGCTACGGTGGCGTCCCGTCGGCACGGACTGTTGGCCCAACGTCATTGGCCAGGTCCTCGCCGACGTCGTTGGCAGTTAACGTTGGCCAGACGTTAGAACATGACTGGCTGGCCGACTTAGTTGTCTGCCAACTGGTCCCCGACTTTCTGCCGACAGTCGACCGTCGGCCAATTTCAATTGGGATGCTTCACCAAGAGTGTATTTCCTCTCTTTTCAGCAGGGTGCTCCCCCTTCAAATGCACCCGTGTGCTCTTTGTACACCGTATTATTTCCATGGAGAACACGTCATTTTTAGCAGTTATGGAATGATTATTTGCATCGTACTACATATTTGGCATTGAATATCTGTTGGAGCACTAGCAGCTCGAGCATGGCGGTCACGCTCTCCCCGAGCTCCGCAATTCCAATGGCCCATGGCCGGGATTTCCAGCCCTCTGTTTCTAATTCTTGTCCTATTATTTCCACGGAGTCTGTGCAACCCTCTGATGACTACAAAATTATCCTCCATCGGTTCTCCTCCTCTGTGGACTTCAGTCTCTGCTCCGTTCTCCATGCCGGTGTCACCGGTAGGCCGTACACTGTGACAGACTTCAAGCTCGCTCTTCGGCCCCTTCTCCAATTCTCTTACGTAGAAGATATAGGCCAGTACTACTACAACCACGTCTGTCTCCTGCAGTTTAGAACCCCTGCAGAGAAAACAAGATTCTTGTCTCACCGTGCGCTCACAGTTAAGGGGAAGAAGTGTGTCGTCTTAAAGGCCACGAATCATGTTCTTCATTTGCGATTGAACTGTGTTCCTACTGCTGTAAAGAAGCACGGTATACGAGCAGCGTTTATGAACTTTGACAACGTCGAGGAAACTGCCAAGATCAGCTGGTCCGATCCTTAGTTGGGGAACGTTGGTTCTCTTTCCCGAACTGTGAAGCTCCGCATGAAACGAGATGTCACGCCTGACGACGTCCCCCATTTAATTAATATCCGTGGAAGTCAAGTGTTAGTCCTATGCAAAGATCGGCCTCAACTTTGTCTGCGATGCAAACGCCTGGGAGATATTCGTCGGACAGCCGCGTTCCTCAGTGCAGCACCTGGCCACGATTTGGACATGAAGCCGCCTCTTCTCCTCAGTGTTATGCGGCTGCTGTCGCTGTCCATGATCAAGGCACGGAGCTAATGGACCACTGTACAGACGAGGATGGGAAGGTGGAGAATGAACACCCCAGTGTATACCATGTGTGCCGGCGGCTCTACGCCCTGAATGCAGCCCTCAGAATATTCCGGCACCAGAAAACGGGAAAAGCAGTGAGTACTGATGCGGGTGATCCGAACATTACACGGGACCTTGTGACCCAAGCGGCAGCTTTGGTTCCTGCTTCATGCGCCGGCGAGGTTGAGTGCATGGCTTCATCCTCGTGGGCGGACACTATCGATCACGGCTGTTCGAAGCGGAAGCCATCGACGTCACCGGCCAGGATCGTCGTTAAAGCGTTAAGGCCTGGTACCCCAAGTGACCCCTCGGGGCGCTCGAGCGACACTCTTATTGATGAAGAGCTGACCTCTGCGGGCGCCAACGATTCGCCCGATATTGTGGAAGGAAATGCCGCTCAGTGGATGCTGGGGTCGCCTCGACAAGGCCGCTGGCGATGACAAAGCTCGTCATAACGGTCCCTTCCGAAGGTCGCCATACATTACACCTCACGCTACCTCCACACCGGCCATCCTTTCTCTCATTTTCTTCTCCCTCTTCCGTCTTCTTTTCCCTACCTGCTACTGCTCCTTCATTACTGATTGTGTGGGCACGGGCAGTCTGAAGATGTTCGGCGAACGGTGCATGAGCTACCTCAGCTGCAGTGGAGTACGAGTCAACACGCCATCTTTCAGTGGAATTCGAGGAGTTTGTCGTCTAAGCTCCC
This sequence comes from Ornithodoros turicata, assembly GCF_037126465.1. Classification (NCBI taxonomy): domain Eukaryota; kingdom Metazoa; phylum Arthropoda; class Arachnida; order Ixodida; family Argasidae; genus Ornithodoros; species Ornithodoros turicata. The sequence goes on along the minus strand of NC_088202.1, from coordinate 4,419,714 downwards.
CGATTTCCGCCAGAGCGTGTGGCGACACAAGTTCCCCTTGATATGCATATCCGAATGCAGGATCTCCGAGATTTTTCGCTTATCTGGCTATACAACGTACGTCTCGAAATCTGGTGAAAGTCAAAGCTCAACAGCCCTTTTCGTTCGCTCTGGCATACCCGTCATCAAGAGACCCTTGCAAACGAATGATAGAGGGGAGCACGTCAACTGCACAGTCCGTTTGGCCTCTATGGACGTTACCGTTCTGTCTCTCTACTTGCCGCCGGGGTCAGCGTTCAACACAGACAGTCTCGAAGAAATACTTCACTCCCATCCTCCTCCCTATGTGCTCTCCGGTGACTTTAATGCCCACAATGTTATTTGGGAAAGTACGCGCTCCGATGCGAGGGGCCGGCAGTTAGCGTCTTTGTTTGCGCGTTTGGATCTGTGCGTTCTCAATGATGGGTCCCCAACATTGATTCAGACAATGCCCCTGTCTTCGTGCTTGGACCTTACGGCAGTGTTTTCATTTATGGCGCTGCGCTTCTCATGACAAGCTGGTGTAGAACTCATTGGCAGTAGTCACCTCCCTGTGCTGATTAATATTCGTGGTGCGCTGTGCTCTCCGCTTACGCGCTGCATGAAGAGTTCTGACTGGAACGCCTATCGGTCCACCCTTGAGTTGGCCTTCAGAGATCAGCAGCAGGAGCACACGCCTTCTTCTTCCTTTGCTGTTGTCGCAACAGATGCGATGACTCGGCGCCGTGTCCCCATCGCCTTCTTAGCTATTGATGCAGAGTATGACCGTTTGCGTCCTATTCGTCGTCGGGCTGAACTGAAAGCTTGCCCTTCTGGTCTCCCTTATGAAAAAAGTTTTCTAGATTGTATAGAGTTTGTAAACAAGAACATAGAATGAGAGCATTAATCCTGAATAGCGAGTGTATACAGCATTGATCTGGCTTCAATGTGGTTCCTTTCAATAATCGGTGATAGAAACAGATACAAACTGGATAGCAAATTTGAATAGAAGGTGGAAACGATATTTGATAGAAACTAGAAACAATATTAGGTAGGAATTGGAGAGCATATTACAAGTCGTATACAATATGAATAGAATCTCGTTTCATTTTCGATACAGCTTCGACAACTGGTTGACTACACATTGTTTGTGCCGCCTAGCCGATGGCAGTAGCTCGATAATCTTCTTTTGTATTTCAAATTAAAAAACCAGGAACATTCCATTTATTTTACCGCCACATCCCACCCACTGCGTGCCATCCCACTCCAAACGGAAAAAAAAAAGAAAAGGAAATGAGAGAAAAACAAACCGAACAGATACTGGTAGAACACGCAACGAAATGGCTAGGCCACATGTGGAGCCGTCCTAGCTCGAGATGCAACTACACGGGTGAGGAGAGCACGCATAGATTGTTATTTCGGTAGCGAATAACAGTCACTAAAAATATTTCCTCCAACTGGTTAATATATTGCTGCATTAAGGACTGTGTTTGTTACTCAAATTACTCGAACTAACCCAGCACAATCTCCACACCAAATTAATGTGGTGCTGCATGTTGCGCATGCATGGAGCCAGCCCCGTACTATACGATTAGCTACTGCTCTCAGTGAGTTACACTTGGTTTAAACGATGGTATAGACAGTTGACATAGGTACAAAAATGGTACTTCCGCCCTGGTTTACCTTTTTTATACATACGCTTTTTATACCTTTTCCTCTGACAGTGTAGAAGCAGCAGTTCGTCAAGTGCAACATTAAAAAGTACTAAACGGTAAATGTTCACGTTGCCTGAAGTGATAAGTCACAATATTGCTATGAGCATTTGTATCTATGTCCATACATGCACAAATCACGTGTATTGGTTGTTCTTCAAATGTACAGCAAAAAACAAGTAAAACATGCGCGTAAATAAGACCTTTCGTCGCCTAGTATTAGCTCTATAGAGACTGTATAGAAAATGTATACATTCTAGTTCCTGAATCCTGTATAGAATGTGTATAGAGTTTACCAGTTAAAAACCCTATACAGCTTTTATCTATTTCCTATGCACAAGATTGACACTAGATACGATAGATAGATTATCTATAGGTCCTGTATAGAAACTAGAAAATCATTCTTATTGCCGACTTGCCGGCTGCGTTTCCCGTCGGCGCAGGGTGCGGGCCACCACCGCTCCTGTGGCTATGGGCGACCGGCACTCGGTGTCGGGACAGCTGGCGACGGTTTTCTCGCCGGTAGCGGGATTTTGAAAACCGTGGGAGTATTACTAAGATTTATATTAACACGGTTTATTTCGGCACGATTTATTTCGGTCACCACCCGAGGAGAGCACGCATAGATTGTTATTTCGGTAGCGAATAACAGTCACTAAAAACATTTCCTCCAACTTCTTAATATATTACTGCATTAAGGACTGTGTTTCTTATTCAAATTACTCGAACTAGACTATCACAATCTGCACACCAAATTAATGTGGTGCTGCACGTTGCGCATGGAGCTAGCCCCGTACTATACGATTAGCTACAGCGATCAGTGAGTTACACTGGGTTTAAACGATGGTATAGACAGTTGAAATAGGTACAAAAATGGTACTTCCGCCCTGGTTTACCTGTTTTATACATACGCTTTTTATACATTTTCCCCTGACAGCGTAGAAGCAGCAGTTCGTGCAACATTAAAAAGTACTAAACGGTAAATGTTCACGTTGCCTGAAGTGATAAGTCACAATATTGCTATTAGCATTTGTATCCATGTTCATACATGCACATATCACATGTATTAGTTGTTCTTCAAATGTACAGCAAAAACAAGTAACACACATCCGTAAATAAGATCTTTCGAGGCAGGTAGTATTAGCTCTATAGAGACTGTATAGAAAATGTATACATTCTAGAGTCTGAATCCTGTATAGAAACTGTATAGAGTTTACCATTTGAAAATCCTATACAGCTTCTATCTATTTCCTATGCACAAGATTGACACTAGACACGATAGATAGATTCTCTATAGGCCCTGTATAGAAACTAGAAAATCATTTTCATAAGGGCTCCCGTGTCACATCGCTGAAGCGTGACACATTCAGAAGGCCACACAGAGACAAGTGGCCAACCTTGCAGGGAACCGTTGGCGGCGCTTTGCGAGCTCTTTGTCTCCGCGGACGCCACTTTCCCGGATATGGAGCATACTCAGTGCACTCTCCACACCTGTTTCCCAACGGCGCCCTTTTCAAGCACTCGTGCTAGCAACTGCACGTTCGGAAATCGACGTTGCAAACGAATACCGTGCACGTCTAATAACAGCTTCGATGTCACAGAAGTCGTCAGCACGTGCCATCCCGGTCGTCCTGGAATCATCGCAGGAACAATCTCTGGATGTTCCGCTCTGCTTCATAGAATTAGAGGATGCCTTAAGGTAATCGCCGCCTCACACCTCTTCTGGGCCTTACTGTATTACGTAGTAGGCGCTCAAAAACCTACCCTTCCATGGGCGAGACGCCCTCCTCCGACTGTACAATGATTGCTGGAGGGATTGTGTTTTCCCAGCAGAACGGAAAAATGCGATGATAGTGCCGCTGCTGAAGCCAGGCCAGTCTCCGCACGCCATTTATGGCTTCCGCCCAATCGTCCTCACCAGCTGTGTCGGGAAGATTGTGGAACGGATGATATTCGCAGGATTGAACTGGTATTTTGAAAACACTCGATTCTTTCCTGAGGCCATGGCTTGCATCCGGCAAGCGCGGCCTGCAATTGACAATGTCATCGATCTCGTCCCCTCTATCCAGCAAGCAAAGTCGGATGGGCTCCTTACGGCCGCTGTCTTCCTCGATGGGGCGAAAGCATACGACAGTGTTCTCCATAATGTCGTTCTTGCATCGCTTCAAGAAGCTGGTGTGGGCGGCTGTACGCCTGCCTGGTTGCAATCCTTCTTCTCTGACAGGCCTCTGTTCGTACGCTTAGAAGATGGTGACAGTGCCAACTACTCTGTGCATCGTGGAGTTACACAGGGTAGCGTCCTCAGCCCTCTCCTGTTTAATGTCATCCTGATACACCTCCCAGCTCTTCTGCTCAAGCGTTCCCATGTCACGATCTATGCTGATGACATTGCATACCGACCTCTGCAGCGTGCCGTGATGTCATCCAGCGTCGTCTGCAACATGTCTTAGACGTAATTGTGGCGGGTTGACCATCAGTGGCATATCTTGGACCGTGGGTTGTCTGTCTCGCCGGCTAAGACAGTAGCTGTGACATTGACGCGCCGCTCCTTCACAGAATACCCCCTACTGCTAGCTGGCTCTAGACTGAACTACGTCTCGCATTATCGATATCTATAAAATGGTTAAAAAGCAAGCGAGCTGGTGGCTAAGATCCATGAAGAAAACCCGAGACTGGGTTTCTCGGGTTTTCGTCATGGATCGATACCTAGACATAATCATTGATAGGAGACTGACATGGTCGCGGCAGGTGAATGCTCTCTCTGCTGGCGCCCGCATCTGCGGTAATGTGCTGTATGTGGATTCACGTGGGGCCCGTAGTGTGCTGACTTCCATCGACTGCATTCCTCCCTGTTGCTTGGCATTATGAGCTATAGCCTGCCTGTCCTCTATGGGATCTCCAACACTCACGAGCCGGCTGCTCAATATTCGAGCCAGAAGCCTCCGCCTTTGTTTGGGATTGCAAAAGACACAGGAAACCTTCTCTCTTTTGGCGGAGGCACGGGAGCCATCAGTTCTTATTCTACGCGATAGTGTCGCCTTACACGCGTACACACGCTATCGTGCCCGTCATACGGCCTATTACCTCTGTGACATAGCGCAACGTTATCCCACATCTCAATTCGGTCAAGCTATCCTTCGTTTACGAGGCAACATCCCCTCAGCCTCGGCCCGGACCTCCTATGCGCCACCCATGTGGACACTTCACTACCCCACTGTACAAACGTCCATTCCGGGTCTTAGGAAAAAGAATGCTGTGCCAACAGTTGTGGCCTGCCAACTGACCTTGCATCACATCCAGAGTCACCGCAGGGGTTGGGTCGTCTGCTGCCTTTTGCATCCCAGAGGATTGAATTGAGCACGGATTCAAGGTCCCTCTTGTGCCATCTGCCGGGGCCGAGGCATTCGCACTACGGACCGCTTTGAGACACGTCTCCTCGATGGCGCCCAGGGCCCGGACAATTATCACATACAGTAAAGTGGCTCTGGAGGCGCTGGCCTCTTACTCAGCTGCAGTCATCAGTGACACCTACACCACGATCATCGCTCGGCACTCCAAACTTGTACCCCTGGGACACGGCCTGGTGTTCCAATGGATTCCGAGCCATGTCGGACTTTCTGGCAATGCTCGTGCTGACTCTCTCGCTCGGCAAGCCCATGACACTGAGAAACCTACTGTCCTTCCCTTTGCGCTGTCTATGTGCCAGCTGAAAATATGCCGCTTTATCGCCAACCGCACGCAGCTCTTTCAGCAAGTAGCTATACGGACCAATGCCTTCCTTAAATCCGTTGACCTACTAATGACATATGCTGTGCCCGACCACATCCCGCACATCGAGGAATCATTCCTTCACCGGCTGAGGCTGAATATGGCACAAACTCAACTGCTCCTTTTTAAGATCAGTCAACATACATCACCTCCTTGCCCCACGTGTCAGGTAGAAGCTGACGTGCCATACATACGCCTTGCCTGCCAGCGGTACGATGATCACCGGTCGAGTCTCCGGCGTCGTCTCGCTCATGTAGGCTACCGAGAGCTTCCCCCCCCCCCCCCTCGCGGTGCTACTTGGCCCTACTCAGCACGCTGAAGTCACGTCTGCACTGACACGATTCCTTCGGGAATCTAAACTCTTGAGCACTTTCTCATACGTCCTGTATGACTGTCTGCACAACGAATAGTGAAGGAGCTTCTTTTTGTTTTCTGTGTATCTGCTGCTTTTATATTCTTTTGTTTGTTTGTTAGCTTCTGGAAATAGCAAGCCTACATCATGCATCATGGCCAACCTTTCTCTTCTCTTTGTTTTGCTTTCCATTAAACATACCCCCCCCCATTTTGGAGGTGGGAGCCGAACTTAAATTTAATCAAATGTATTTTTATTGTCAGCATAGCTTACTTGCATAGAGCACAGTAGATGTCTAAAAATGTTGTGTCATGCATTGAACTGTAATTAGAATACACACCAAATGCTGGTAAAACATAGCATCAAAGGAACGCGCGTGGTGTAGTAGAGTAAAAAAAAAATGTTTAGGAAGTTGAGACTGCTGACGCATGTGTCATTGAAGTGTGAGGATTAGCTTGAGGCCTGTCTTGCAAGATCCCACCTTTTATCGTGTTACTTATTTACTCTCAGCTGATATGATAATTAGTCCAGTAAATACCGCAGGCGATGTAAGTCATGTAGTAGAAGCTATATCAACTGCTAGCCTTGCATAACCCTTCATATGATTTACAATTTCAGCGTATTGTGGTGTCTCTGACATGCTGAACTGTGCTCATAAGCGTATTTCGCAGCTGAAAAATAATCGTGAGTAAGTGCTCAAAACTTTGTTCTGCCGCTTGCAGTGGTGGACACGCAGTGCTCTTCACGAACTCCTTTAGAATAGTTTAGTAAGATAACTTGAGTGCATGTCCTGACCATTTTATCTCTCATTAAGAAACTGATCATTACACAAGGTATAACTAAGTTTATTTCACGTAATTATGTTGAAAAACTGACAAGCAAACTTAATTAATTGGTTGTGGTTTTAGGCACCATGTTGCCGTCATTGAGAATGAAGGCAACCGGCAAGCATAAAAAAAAAGAATCAAGAGTTGTGCGTACAAAAGCCCGTTAAGCTAAGAATGCTGCACAGAAAGATCTGGGAACAGCTGTGTCGTAAATAGACATAGACATATTTTTCTTGTTTTACTACAAATTAAATTATTTTACGAAGTATTACGACTGAAGGCTAATCATACTTTCTTTTCTTTTTCAGCTTATGTGAAAGATTGCAATCAAAGATTGTACCACCAAGTCATACAGAAGTCACGCATTTGTAGTCTTTTTTGTCATTTTTAGTTTGATGCTCCTGTAGTAATTCTTATAATAAAGGATTATTGTTGGAACATTGTCTTCCCTGGATGCACAGACATTGAGAATTTAGCAATGTTTTGCCCAGATACAGGGAACTATCTAGACATCTCCCGTTGAACATCAGGACCGTATAGGAAAACAACGGGAACTCCACAAGCATGAGTGTTAAACGCATTTATCTATGTTTGAAAACGAAATCATCTTCTCGTTGCTGCACTGGGGCATGTCATGTAGCTAATGAATTGCTTTCGCCATGAAGAGCAACGTCACGAGTATGTTGTTCACTACTTACGGATATAGAGCAGTAACTTGCCACAAAATCATGTTATGCTTCAGGACATATTTACGGAATGATAGCCGTTGGCAGTTAACAAAAGACTCAACACTGTTTTCTTCAGTTACGGATACGCTCCTGTATATACGCCGTTGACCATCAGGGGTCTGATTCACAAACAAGTCCGTAAGATTCGCTACGTTGTCGTAGTGTACAACCGTCGTAAGACATCGTCGCAAATCGCGGGGTTCAGTAGGCAGTTTTAGCACATCGTTAGTAAGGTTATCGTGCCTATCGGAGCCAATCGCAGTCCTGTGTGACTCAGAATCTTGTCCAATGATTGGTTCCTGTTGATACGGTTCGACGCAAGCCATGTTATCAACGGTTTCGTAAAACTCTCTAATATTCACGAAAGGGTCATAAAGGAGAGAGAGGTTCATGATGGGCAGAACGAGCAAGAAAGAGTAGTTGACGTGCTTCCTGAAATGTGACCGTGGGATTAATGAGCGAGGGGGCCCGAGGGTATGTTATTGTTATAGCAACGACGTTAGCTCAACCAATGGGACCCGTTGCATCCTATGCCACATGCCACTGTGTTTGTCAAGAAAATCACACGGTATTTTCAGAAGTGTGTGCTGAAGTTGATATAGAAGACACTCATCGGGCCTCAAAGCGTGTCAACCGGTCGAATTTTACGGAGAAGGATATAGAGACCCTCGTGAAAGGGTACAAAACAAACAAAAACGCTATCGACGCCAGTGTCGATGGAGCAGAAGGAGCCAAAGACAAGCAAAAGGCTTCGAAGCACATCACTGCATCCCTCTTCGCGGTTTTTGGAATTACACGGAACTTTGCTGAAACAGAAATGGACAGACTTTAAAAGTTCAAGCAAAAGAGAGGTACGACGTGGACGTTCGCAACAGCACAATGGGAGAGTTCATTTGGAATTACAATAGTTAGGGTGGATATTACAGAGAGGAAAGGAAAGGACGGTTATGAAATTTCTTAACATTCACAACTATATTAATTTCAAACGCCAATAGCAAGTGTAGACAGCAGCGCAGCTAGGACCGGTGACGCTATTGGAGGAAAGAGTGGTTGGGGCCATTGACCGAACTGCTGTCCATGATATTCCTGGCAGTTTCGATATTGGTGTGTGTGTGAGGGAGGGGGGGGGTGAGTCTACTGAACATTCTCACCACAAATTTGTGTTAATTAATTCGCTGAGAATGCTGTGCTCAGCTCTGACTCAGCACAAGAACTCACCAATCCAGGGCCATCCCATCGACCATGTCAAACGTCAGGAGTGCATAAATGGGATTCTTTTGAATCCACCGTCTGTCCCTCCTGGCGACCAACATCAATGAATATGATGCAAGAAAGAGATTCGGGAGACCACCAAATTAAATAGGTACTTATAAAATCAGTTGCAGGCAACCAAGAAGTAGGAAGTATGGGAAGGGGGGAGTTATCTATTTAGTGATGTAAAGTTAAGGTACACATCAATGTTGCAGCGGAGGCTGCGAGATATTTTATTATTCTTCAGTCCTGACGAAGGCGAGCCTTTGCCGTGTGTGTGTGTTGCACTTGTACTTTTTTATTATGGTGGCATATGGCACCGATTGGCACGTGAGGTTTGGTATTTCTGTACCACTCGGTTCAGTGCTTTGCTTTTCTTTCTCGTGCGTCGGCAATATATACTGCTCTTGGGAACTTGCATAAAGATTATTATTCTTATTTTGCGCTAAATATGCAAACAATGTCCAGCCAATCAATTTAAACTCACTCCGAAGAAAATAAAAAAAACTGCCTGACAGACTTTTCTATCCTATCTTTACTTCAATACGTAGTTCTCGTGCGTCGTTGAACCAGAGAGTGGAGTGATCTAATCCCGTCCGAAAAGAGCTTCACGGAGGAGTGAAGACCTGTGCCTCTTCCTCTTTGTGTAGCCATCACGGTGCGTCCACACTTCTTGGACGTCGCTCAATGGCTATGGGGGCGAAGTCAACGTTGCTACGGAGGGTTGGCCTTCGTCAGGACTGTTTAATTTCGCGGTCGCTCGAACGTCTTTCTGGAACAAAAAAAAAGATGCGGGCAACAGATTTTAGGGTAGTTAGGAACACAAGTTCATTTAATGCGGAGACAATTAATGTATATTTTAACGTACGTGCGGGTTTCAGGATTTGTTACACATGAAATGACTTGCAACTAGGGTAGTCTCTCACTCTGCAATCTCGCTTTTGCCCGAAATCGCCTAATTAAAAATTAATTAATGAGTTTTTGGTAATTAGTCGTCACGTGGAAAAGTTGAAGTTCCGGCCCGGCTACTTAATTACAGTGAAGGTTGAGAGAACTGGGAGACAGAAGATAAAAGTAGGGGAAGATACAAAAAATGTTTATTATAACATAGAGGTTATAGAAGTTAAAAGCTTCGTCTATGTTTACAGGGGAATATCCGTCCTCCTCAGGACAAAATGGTTATATTGTGGCCACAAGGCTCGTAGAGGGTCTTGCGGTGACGTCACGATCGGGAAAGGGAAATGCCCGTCACCTGGTGGTTGTCATGGGTTCAATTCTGGAATTCTTTTGTGCCAGGTCCAGCGGTGAGGTCCTTGTGGGGCAACAGGGTTTTCCAAGTCGTGTGTAGGGGCTCCGGCTGGAACGAAAAAAGGTAACAGAGTCTTATCTAGATAGTTAAGCTTCTTATTGGTGATAGCATGCCGGGATACTGGTTAACCGTCGATTTGAATTGGTACATTAGGTAAGATTCCCCTTGTTCCCTGGAGCGGCCAGAGATGAGTTTGGACTGGAGAATAAAGGCAAATACTTCATTGATCAACTGTCCTGGTTGTTCGAAATGGCGCGAGACTGGAAAATTATATTTTTGGTGACATCGGATCGGTGTTTGTGAAACCTGATTCGGAAAGATGTTTTTGTCTCACCTACACACACACACAGCTTGATGTGTGTTACATTGGGTTAGATAGATAACGTTGCATGAATTACAGTCGACGTATGCGTTGATTTAGTGGTAAAGTTGGAGTTCGTGCCCTTGACTGCTTTCGCGGTTTGCATTAACTGGCAAATCTGACATCCCCGGCCATTACATGGATGACAGCCTTCTGGAGCATTCGTGGATTCCGATACTTTGGAATGAACTAAATTGTCTTTTAAATTACGTGTACGTCTGTAAGCGACACGTGGTGGTTCAGAAAATATGTTCCTAGTACGTTCTGACCGGAGAAGGGTACTATGATGGTGATGAACTATGTTGCTCATGTTTGGGATATTTCCAGCTAATGTTACAGTTAAAATTACAGTATTATTTTTAAATTGGCTTTTCGTTTCTTGAGTAAGCTAAGACGATTTGTTGGCGAGCTCTGTTGAGAGCATCTTGAGCTACATCGGGTGGATATTTACGACCGACAAAGGTTTCTTGCAGTTGTTTGAAATTTCTGTCCTGATCGTCGTCATTGGAGAAGATTTTCGTATACGGAAGAGTGTATATATACAAGATGTTTCACCTAGCGTGATAAAAAATTCTAACTGGCGACGTACTCACCGGAGGATTGTGGGACTTTCGGCAATTACCTTCTGGAAACTTTGGAAGGGTTTGGAGAATTTTTAATTGCAGTAAATTTATGTTTGTTAACAGAACTTTGAAAATTTCCAAGCGAACGTCACTTTTTTACAGAAATGTGAAATCCTCCACGGATAACCGCGGGCCCAACAGAAACTATGCACACTATAGCAACAGAAATAGTCGAAAAAAAATGTAAAAATTACGCTTTAGCCCCGCCTGCTTGATTTGCGCAAACAACAGCGCACAAAATGTGTGTCTAGAGGAGGAAGTGTACCCGCCTTCATTTGCTTTGCCATCGTTGTGATGAGACGATTCTTGTTTTCTTTGTGATAAAACAGTTGTCACCAGCATCAAGGTCAAAGCGGCGGAAAGAAACGTAAAAAAGAGAAGAGAGCACTTCCTCCTCTCCCCGCATCTTCCGTGCGCTCTTCTGTGCGACAAACAAGCAGGCCGTGCCAAAGCGCAACTTTCACTATTTTTTTTTTCGACGACTTCTGTTGCGATACTGTACAAAGTTTTTGTTGGGTCTGTGGTTATCCGTGGAGGGCTTCATATTTCTTTTTAAACAAAGCGTGGTTCCCTTGGCAGTTTTCAAAGTTCAATTGAAAAAATCAATTTCCCTCAATTAACATTTTCCAAAGCTTTCCTAAATGGCCTATTTTCCAGAAGGTAATTACTGAAAATTCCCCCACACAATCCTCCGGCGAGTACGTCGCCAGTTATAAATTTTTATTACGTTAGGTGAAAGACCGTATATATACATACAGGGTGTTTCAAAAAACGTGTCATTCGGACTTCATAAAAAAACGGGGCGACGGAAAAATACGGGGTAAACGGCATTTGTGTGGCAACTGAATTTGCCACCTTGAAAAAATATTTTCATTTGATTTTAATTAAAATAAATTGAATTTCTTTAATTGAACTCCAAAATTTCCCAAGTCAACCTAACGTTTTTTTTACAGAATTAGAGAGCCCGTAGCGAACTTAGTCAGATCCACCAAGAAATTCGCTCGATATTGCAAATGGAACTGCCCAAAAAAGGTCCCGAAATTGAGGCTTCAAAGTTTCGGATATTCAACGGCGCACCAAATCAGACGCAAATATTCGTGGAGAGGAGGGCATGCTCCTGCCCCCATGAAATATAGAAGGTCGAAAAAACACAGGGCGGGAAAAAAGAGGCGGAATCATTTTTGTTTGCCGCTTATCAACGTATGGTGGAATGTCACCTGCCTTGTTATCTGCGCGTCTTGTGCTGTACGCCGGTCCGGCGATAAACTGTTCTAGCTTCATGGGGGCAGGAGCATGTCCTGCCCTTCGGGCATTTTTCCGACTGATTTGGTGCGCTGTTGAATACCCGAAACTCTGAAGCCTCAACTTCGGGACTTTTTTTGGGCAGTTCCATTTGCAATATCGAGCGGATTTCCTGGTGGATCTGACTAAGTTCGCTACGGGCTCTCTAATTCTGTAAACAAAACGTTAGGTTGACTTGGGAAATTTTGGAGTTCAATTAAAGAAATACAATTTATTTTAATTAAAATCAAATTAGAATATTTTTGCAAGATGGTAAATTCAGTTGCCACACAAATGCCGTTTACCCCGTATTTTTCCGTCGCCCCGTTTTTTCATAAAGTCCGAATGACACGTTTTTTGAAACACCCTGTATACAGGGTGTTTCAAAAAACGTGTCATGATTTGTGATTGTGTGTCCAATGCATCCAATACCTTTGAATTTGATAGCAAGCATTATGTAACTGTTAATGGAACAGCTACGGGTACGAAAATGGCCCCCAACTATGCAAATATTTCGATGGCGTCTCTGGCAGAAACATTTCTCGAGAGTTCTGCACTTAAACCACTTGTGTACAAGCGATTTTTACACGACATATTTATCATATAGCCTCATCCTGAAAACGACCTTCTTACGTTTATCAAGCAGCTCAACCAAATTCACCCTAACATTATTTCTACCTCACACTACTCCGCTCCACGGTTACCTTCTTGGATGTTGAAGTCTACCACCAAAACGGCGCTATCTTCACTAACTTATATCGGAAGTCTACAGATTCAGCAGTACTTATCATTCCGTAGTTGCCAACCCAAGACACACTAAATTAGCCATACCCTATAGCTAGGGTTCCGCGTTTTCGGTTTTAATCGAAGAAGATCGAAAAACATACGCCGGTTAAATTTTCCCTCATTCGGTTTTAATCGAAAAACATCGAATACAGAGGAACATTTGAGGAGCCATGACAGATAAATTGCATTCGTTTCCTAAAGCAGGCTTTCCTTTATTACTCTTCTTTTCTTGGTATTTGCTATTGTTGGATGACCTGCGACCGCATTGAGTGTTCCAGGGTCAATCCTTTTGTCCCGAATCGGGTGCGCTGGTCGGAATCTCATTCTTCTGCCATTGTAGGTGCCCCACCGTGCTTGTGACCCTTTTAGGGACGTGACGTCAAGTAGAATCTCGGCCACCGGCCTTTAGTTGTTTAGTGGAGAGGTTACGACTGCCCGTACACCTCCACTTTCCACGTACGGCGGTCCTGTCTTTCCGCGGCACCCGAGATGAGAAGAAGAAGGAAGAGGGCCTCAGACTACGTTTGCGAAAATCAAGATTTTGAACTCTCAGTGAAGGAAGATGTTGTCGGATGTATGTATTGTCGCGTGACAGTTAATGTGGGCTGCGGAAGAGGTGCGGCACGCATATCGGAGCACGTGCAATCGCGGCGCCACGTGAATCCGAAGAATCCTCGAACGAACAAGGTGAGCAAACGCCTTCCGGTCATTTCTTGCAGCACTTATAGAACTCGCGAACTAAAGAGCACGCAGCAATGTCTAACAAGAACCTCGTCAAGTATGCTTTGCATTTATTACAATAAGCTTAAATCAGTTGTGCTTTCGTTGGTTTCGTGAATGCACCCTCACCTTCCTGTGGAGCAATAAAGTTTCTTTTGTGATGTCACAAAACTGGTAATTCACATTGATGGTTGTTGTTAAGGCTGCGTTAGACGCGCAACACTGAAATTTCATTGTAATTGCTACTCGCCGATAACTGTCGGATAAACCATGTACACACAAGGAAAACATCGAAAATCTCCGATTTTGCGAAAATCAATAAACAACGAAAAACATACGCCGAATCCGCCCAAAAATAAACATCGAAAACGCGGAACACTACCTATAGCCAAGCGTTACGCTACCGGAGAATATGCTCGAACGATGCGGAACTAGGCAGTCATCTTCAGCGACTGGAACAAACTTTAATGGATCGTAGATACCCGGACAAGCTTGTAAAACACGTCAGAGCCAGAGCACGGTCCACAGATCGCCAGCAAGTGCTCCAAACATCTTCTCGATACAATAGAAATCCTACAGTAAATCTCACTATCACGTTCAATAGCAGCATTTCTAACATTAACAGTATACTGACCCTCCACTACGCAATTCTCTCACAATCTAATAGGATGAAGGAAATATTGCCCGAGCCACCGCGCGAATCTTATCGCCGAGCAAGGAACATACAAAACAGACTAGTAAATGCCAAAGTTAACAAACGCACAGTAGATAACATTGGTTGTCACCCTTGTAATGCAAGTAGATGCGAAATCTGTAAATGAATGCAAGACGCTAAATCTGCAGAAAGTACCAATTCTAATTATCGGGTCAAAATCAATGCCGATTTTAACTGCAATTCAAACTCTTCAAACGCTGTCTACCTTCTCCAATGCAATGTATGTAGCGCACAATATATCGGCCAGACAGCTACGTTATTCAGAACGCGGTTCAATAACCACAAATATGATGTTGCCAAAAAACCTAATCTCCCTGTATCACGCCACTTCAGTAAACCAGGTCACTCCATCACCAACATATCTATTTTCATCCTACAGTCCGGCTTCCATCTCAGCGGTGCAGGAACAGCGCTAATCTTATCTCATTCATAAATTCCAGCGTCAGATTAACGAAGACCCAGGAATCCTTTCAACTATTCGTCACCTACATTCTTAGTCCTTCCACAATGCATACGCTCTTTTGTCTCTTTCCAGGCTCACGGGTCAAGATTCTGCTGCACAGTTCCTGTCACTCACCTTTCACATGACATTTCCCAACCTATGTTACTCATGACAAAAGCGCATGCGCTGCACTCTTTCCCTTGTACATAACCCTCTCCCATATATAATGGATGTTCTTGTCACCAAACACCAGTCCCGTCGAAGGCAGCGCTGACTGCCGAAACGTCGATCCCTAGCCCTACATGTGTTAATAAACTCCCCTTTGTGTTTTCCTGTAAGCCTCTTTGTCGTCGTCTGATTTTTCCTGCTTATTTCATTCTCGTGGTCAACTGCCCTCCTAAGCCTTTCGAGAGAGAGAGAGAGAAACAGGAGACAGACAACGAAGGTACAGAAAGTAAGGAGGGGAGGAAGTTATCTATTTACATGTGGAAAGTTAAGGGACACGTCAATGTTGCGGCGGAGGCTGCGGGAGATTTTATTGATCTTCAGTCCTGACGAAGGCGGAGCTCTGCCGTGGGTGTGTGTATGCTGCAGTTGTACTTTTTTTAATTCTGTTGACATATGGCATCCATTGGCACGTGGGACAGTTCGGTATTTCTGTACCTCTCTTTCAGTGGAGCGTTATATGCACGTGCTTTGCTTCTCTTTCTCGTGCGTCGACAATATGTACTGCTCTTGGGAACGTGAATAAAGATTATTATTCTTAATTTGCGTTTAGTTTGCAGGCAATATCCAGCCAATGAAGTTACACTCACTACGAAGAAAATAAAAATAAACTGCCTGACAGACATTTTCTTTCCCTATCTTTACTTCAATACGTACATGAAAGAACTGATGTTCTGAGGCTGGAACAACATAGAAGTGACAAATACATACAAAGCCTGAATTTGCCTAAGAAATTAACGATGAAAGGTGAAAGTCACTGAAAAGATTAGCCAGCTGTAGGATTCGAACCCACATCTTCTGGATTGCCGGTCCAGGGCTCTACCAATTGAGCTAAGCTAACACGCCTTCTTGGCGTCTTCCAGGGTGCGTCATCTGAAGGGACAAACCAGCCACTCTCTCTCACTCATCCTCCTTTCACTCTTACATTTTTGCTCACTCATACACACATTCATACGACGGGATCGACGCAGGCTGCAACTGTTGAACTCGTACATTGTTGAACCAGAGAGTGGAGTGATCTAATCCCGTCCGGAAATAGCTTCATGGAGGAGTGAAGACCTGTGCCTCTTCCTTTTTGTCTAGCTATCACGTTGCGTCCATACTTCTTGGACGTCGCTCAATGGTTCCCGTTTCCTTCTTTGCCAGTTGTTGAGTAGCGTCCACTAAGAGTTGTAAGAAACTTGGTACCAGACACATGAATCCAAGAAGGGATAACTATCTTTTTGCCAACTATAGCTAGCCCATAACCTACACACCGAAATTACCACATAGGCGAGTACGTTCTAGTTATGTGTGAAGGCTCCCTTTCAGCAGATAGCACACAATACCAGCCCATTTATCCTTCATTGGTCCACCACTGAGGGATCGAAAAGCAGTAGCAGCCGTGCCGCTTCATAGTAGAAGTTTCCTTCTGCAGACTGCCTGTAAACAGCAGCTGCTCACGCATTGCAAAGCAGCTGATATTACAACCCACACACAGCAATTTTCTGACACATACTATCAACAATGAAGCGACTACGAAGGAACCAGCATCAACCGTTAGATGGACGCATACCTTTCAACCACAAACATTAAGTAAAGACGGCCTTTGTGCGTGTCTATACTGACATATGGTTACAAGATGCGCGACCTGTCCTCAAAAAGAAATCATGTTCCTGCATTGGCCCACATGCTATAATCCTGGTGGCCTTGTACATAATGACGTTCGCTGGATTTAACCGGGGCCGCGCAAATATACATGATTACTATTATCCTTGCCACCATTAAGGGTGAGTTGTGCTAACTAAGATCGAAGATATTTTTATGCAGCTTGTGGAATACGTTCAGCACTTCTTCTGGCTCGACATTTGCAGCTCAGGGTCTGCACCGATGTGTTAATTGAACGGTTGTAGAGCACATTGATAAACAACTCACCCAGGTGTTCTGGACAAGGCATGTCTTTACTTATTTGCTGTGGTTTAGTTTATTTACTTTGCGCCTGTGTGCAAGTGAATCTAAATTTGGTTCTTCCAACATACATGTAAGTGAAGAAGTACTTCGAAACCTAGACAATATAAGTCGGGGAGCAGATATTTGTACTTTTTCTTTTTTTTTCTTTTTTCGTGGTATCTCGGACTGCAGATGCATACTCTAAACAAGGTTGAACTAAGGTTTTATATGGCTGTTAATATAATATCTTTATTTTATACTATGGTGAAATTTCCTTCTTAGCATTCATGGGCTTCGAGTGCCTTTCGCGCACATTTCACTATCCTATTTCGGATCGTTCCCTTTAAATTTGTCGCCAGCAATGAAAAAGGTGCCCAGAAGAAGCACAGACTATTTGCTGCTCCCAACTTGAGGCCGTTTTCTTCTATATGTGAGCTACTGGTTCGCGGAGTACTTCCGTGTTGTTCTATTCAATTTAATTCAATTTTATTTTCCTTTCGGATGGGAGAGAGTAAAAAGACAGAAGGGTGCGCTGTTCGTGGATGATAATGGTCTGCAAATAACCAGTGGTTTACCCTCTTTAGCTGAAAAACAACAACAACAACAAGAAACAAACAAAAAAGCATAGGACACTGATTGCCTGCTGCGTATATGCTCGTGTCAAAAGTTACAGAAAAAGAGGTGCTAAGAACACGCTGCGAACTTTGAACTCCCTTTGAACGAACGTCTTTCGAACAAATGGCGGCGATCAACTGGCTTTCGATCAAACGGCTTTCGACCAAACGGCGTTCGATCAAATGGGCGGACACCGTAAGAAGCCTATCTACACCACACTTGGCAACATGGCGACTGGGAACGAGAGTAGTTATCCGAAAAACAGTGTTTAGCCTCCATTCCTTCGTGTCAAAAGATAGTAAATCCGTGCTAAAATATTGTACTACAACTTTTCATTCTAGTTTGATTTCTGCAAACGGTTTCTCGCTGTTGATTTTGCTACCTCTGCACTGCGAGTGTGCGCAGCCGGCGCAACACGGAACAACGAATAAATTCCCCGAACTCATTCGCTGGGCGAATGCCACTCACATGTATATCCATTTGGTTTCACCGTGTGACACGCATTTCATTCGCTGGGAATGACATTCAATTTAACATGACGTTTATTGTACTGTATCTACCGCGCCCAATCCAAAAATAATATCCTGAGGCACACACGGTGCCATTGGATATGTTAACCGTTTGCTACGAACCGCTCACTTTTGTGTACTTTTGTGTTCCGGGTCACCTTCCGTACTGCCTAGTGTTTCTCACATCGGATGCGGTTTCCGTTCCATTTTCGTTTCAATCGTCTGCAACGAAAGAATGGTGTTAAATGTACTAAGCAACGTTCAGTACACAAGATTCAACAACCTCTGAAATGGCCCTTTACACGCAAGATATGCTGCAGCAAAATTGTACATGCTTCAAGGACGTCCGCAGCGCTGCAAACATGAGCACTTTACACGAATTCCGGAACGTACATATATTAAATAATGGTTAAATAGCGAGGTGTAGATGACGCTGTTACGTGGCTGAGTAAAAGTATCTGAGCACCTAGATTTATAGATACCGTCTGTTTGCCGAGGAAAATAGATACATTTACATATATATGCTTTACATCTGTAACTAGTTAGGTTTTCAGTGACTTGTATCCTCTTTCGGTTTACTTTAGATGCTTAAAAAACGACGAACACCGACAATGTACATCAATAGGTAGCAAGCGCGGCGGAGTTTTGATAGAATGTAATGGAATCCGCAGGATTACTTCCAGGTTGGTATCCTTGGTTCGAATCACTCCACTGGCTGCTCTGTCAGGGTGTTTTTCCTGGGTGTTACTCAGATAATGTAAGGCCAATATCGGCACAGTTATTTGCGAAGTCTGCGTACTACATAAAATACCCCGCAGACAACATGCGGCCGTATCAGCAGAGTCACCGCTTGGCAATAAAGCTCCACGGACTAACCCACATCGCGTGATATCCTGCGATGTCAAGCCGGTGGCAGCCATGGCAGTTGATTGCGAGGGTCATACGGAAATTGTGGACAATTGATGGAGGCACAAATATTAAACAAAGCTAACGAAGTCGGCCTACTATTCCTAACCAACTGGGGTTGGGGGCACGGTGGAAGCTGAAGTCCGTAGGTGCTCGAAAGGCATACAAAGAGCTCCTAGTGTGTTTTGCGTTGTTTATTTTAGTGTTTATTTCCTTATCTAGTCCTTCATTTGTACACGAAAGTTTTGACATCATTCACCATTGAACAACAACTTTATTTTAATGATAACGGTTGGGGAGTTTGACCGCCAGGGGCGATCATCTATCATATTGCTAGCGGCAATGTGGTTTGAAACGCACGTAAAACATTTTTAGAAATGTCATTGATTCATAGGCGAGTAGGAAAGGCATTATTCCATACACAAGACAGCCGTATAACCGGTTCTTGATTTGGTAAACTTTCGGAGAAGACGGAGTAAAATATCTTCAAATGTACAGAGTGAGTACTTCCCCGGAAGGATCTGTAACAGCAACTCAGATGCCTCTTACATGTAACTAACAAATCTGGTCGTGTAATTGGACATCCAACCACTTTCGGGCGCAATGATATTGGTGGTTGTCACTGCACATGCCCTGAACCCAATCCGTGTTCTCGACCTTGCGGGCACACGCTGTTTTTCGGGTGCCCCATTAACTGCCTGGGTGCCCAAACTTGCTCCAAAGTTAACTTTCACCCAAATTGAATTCGCGTTCGCCTAGCGCGGCGCAACATGTTGCGACAGATCTTGATCTGTCTAAACAAAGACAGACACCAGTCCTCCTCAGGTAACCGAGGATGCGGCTGTAGAGTATGTACCACTGCGCCAATCTACAACGTTGCAAGCTCATTGGCCGAGACTGTGTGCGCGCTCCGATTGGTTGAACATGGGTTATTTTCGGGCGCACATGCGTGCACAGGCATGGCGGTTTCGATTTGACTTCTCTGGCCGTTATGGGGGGGGGTGTTATGGCGTGCCGCATGACAGTGGCCAGAGTGACCAAGGATTACGGGAGATACAAGTCGACCTTGACTGTCGAAGTAAAAGCGGCGCCGACTCCGAATAAGTCTCAAGAAAAGGTTTGAGCCTCTGTTCCCGTGGGAATTGGCCTTGGGACGTAAGGAAGTGGACTGAAGTGATGCTCACGAAAGGAGCACAAGGCAACACCAAAGGATTCTCAATGACGACCAGAATCTATTTAAGTGCTTGCTTACTTCTTCGGTTTATTATCGGTGTCTGGCTGTCACACTGCCATGCTGACCGTGCAACATGTGTGAGGAGCCGTGAGGCGCAATGGCAACACCGGAAGATGGTCCACCAAGACGGGTCAGTTATACCAAATGCGGAGCCAGCGGTTGCAAGAATTCACGCCTCAACTGCAACCTTTCATTTTTTGGATTCCCAGGAGACGAGAGGTACAGTTCCTGTTTATTTCCAGCTTTTTTATGTAGGGATCAGACACATTTGTCACACTAATCAGTGAGCGATGTTTTCCTTTGGGTTAGTCTGTAGAGTATTTATTTTCTCTCTTATTCATCAACCTTCATTGTGTTATAGGAAGTCTGCGTGGATTGAGTACGCCTGTCAACCAGGATTTGCCAATCTTCCGCTTGACCAGCTAAAACATCACAAACTGTGCGAGGCGCATTTCACATCCGACGCGTTCGTGAACAGGCAGAGGACACGTCTGAAAAGAACGGCTGTCCCCACTGTGCCCCTCCAGTCAGTGCAACGTTGTCCTTCTACGGTTGCTGGTGAGTCTTTTTTCATGAGTGATGCCTTGGAACCAAGCCCAGTTGACATCTTGACCCCCCTAAACCTCCTAACGCTCCCTCTTACAGGGAGTTTATTTTAACGTGCATAAAGAGATGTCGACAGTGATACATTCAATGTATAACGATACTGAAGCGTAGCTGTAAGAATAACCCCCACAAACATTTTGTACCTCCCCCTTGCTTGTCATTTTGGATACAACATTGGGCAGCAGAACAGAATCCAGAGGAAAGAAAAAAATTTGGGGGGTGCAGTTGCTGTTTTTTTTTGGGGGGGGGAGGGGATGATGTCAAACGTTTGGGGGATGTTGGAAGGTCTGAATAAATCACTGATACTGAGTACACCTGCCAAAGCCTGTACAGTAGCCCATTAGGCGCATACTGTTCTGTTCGCAAATGTTGCATATAGACATTTGTTTTCAAACTTAACATAGCAAAAAAATTGGTAAATACCCGCTCCATGACTTCTGTTTCCTGCTTCAGTCACAGGCCGAATAGAACATGCTGATATGTCTGCACCCCACTCTCCAACTCCCTCAACCTCCTACCACCAACCAAGTGAGCCAGGGCAAGCCAGTGGTAAGTGGAATATTTTTCTTTTTATCGACCCAAGACTGTCTGGCCAAAGCTCACATTATAATGTCATGGCAATTTATTCGTCAAGCGAGAAAGAATCTGAACTGGTTAGTGCCACTCTGTTTCATTCTGCTCAATTTCTCTGTGACAGGCCAAACAGAAACCACTGTTAGGTTTGCTCCTCACTCCCCAACTCCCTCAACCTCCTACCACCAACCAAGTGAGCCAGGGGAAGCCAGTGGTAAGTGGACATACCTTTTGTATGTATTAACCCATAATGGCAAAGCCAAAGCTGCTTGTTTTTTCAATATAGTTAGTTGCTTTTGCATGGGTACGATATACTAAATATGAACTCGCTTCAGGTACCCATTCTGATGAGCGTGCTGCTACAAAAGGTAGTGTGGTAGCCTCACCCACACCTGGCACATCTTCAGTGACATCCTCACCTTGCAGCGCACCTCAAGATCTCAGTCGTAAGTAGAATTGTTCTTATGCAGTTTCAGGTAGAAGGTAAAATGTGTTGCAGATTTTTATCCTCAAACTACATTTTGATAAGAATATGCTTGGGTACATCTTTTGCCCCTGAGCACCTCATAAACACGATTACTTTACACGTGCTAAATCATTCCTCGGGCTAACCTGATAAACCTCATCTTTGCAGCGTTGGCTGAACCCCTACAAAGCGACACCGCAGAATATTCAAGTACACGGCAGACCACAGGTAAGAACTGCACTATATATGATTAACAATGTTTTATCCTATGTTACTCATTGGGTCTGTCAGCACTGACTTATTCTACGAATGTAGTCTGTCATGCTGTAGTCTATGTCAGTGCACCTTATTCCTGTGTTGTGACCATTATTTTCACGATGTATTTCAACATTATGCTTTGAATTTTACAGCCTCTGCATCTGGTACTAGTCACAGGCGGGGACGTCCCCTAAAGCGAAGAACGCCTCGAACTGCTGCCATCATTCATCAGCTTCAAGTATCAAGGGAGCGCCTCCGACGTGCACTATTTCGAAGCCGTGCAACCATGCATTTTGGGGGCCTGACAAGAAGCCAGATAGTGTTTGCAGCATCACGGTATTTGTCAAAACGTGCTCTCAGTCTATTCCGTGTTCAGCTATTTCTGCAGCCATTGAACAAGTTTGGTCGGAGGTGCCCCCCCCCCCCCCCCCCCCCAGTTTAGGAGCTTCGCGCTTAACTTGCATATCAAGGGTCCTCAAGCGTATCGCTACTTAAGTAAAGTGCTGGCATTGCCATCCGAGAGTTCTCTGAGGAGTTGGCTAAAAGACATTGTTGTGGAACCTGGAGTCATGCCTTCGGTCCTTCAAGGACTTAAGACAAGACTCCAAGGACTGCCTCCAAAAGATCGTACATGCACAATGATTTTTGATGAAATGTCCATAAAAGAACATCTGCAATACGATTCTGGGTCAGACGTAGTTTATGGCTTTGTGGACACAGGAAAGGAAAGGAACTCTGAGATGGCAAAATCAGCACTTCTTGTAGTGCTCTCAGGAGTAACAAAAGCATGGGTACAGCCCTTGTCATACATTTTTTCAAGATCTACCGTGTCAGCAGATGTTCTAAATGATTTGCTTCAAGACTTGATTAGACAGCTTCACTCATTGGATGTTTTCGTGAAAGCGGTTGTCTGTGATCAGGGTGCCAGCAACTGTGCATTGTGTAGAAAACTTGAAATCTCCCCATCAAAACCATATTTTTGTGTTGATGAGTTAAAAGTCTACTTTATTTTTGATCCGCCACATTTAATGAAGACTACACGGAACATGTTGTTGAAGTATGACCTGCAGATTGGAAGTGCTCCACACAAGGTTCAGTGGGCCTTCATTAAAGAGTTCTATGAATCAGACTTCCCCCTAAAGGTACGACTGGCACCTAAGTTGACAGACGACCACATTCACCCGACAGTGTTCAGTCGCATGAAGGTCAAATTTGCAACACAAGTAATGAGCAATAGTCTTTCCACTGGGATCGCTGTCCTTATTAGCGCTGGGTACATGCATCCTGCAGCCACTGCGACTTCAGATTTCCTCCTTAGGATGGATGTACTGTTTGATTGCTTAAACAGTTCCTCCATTCAACAGGGTGATGACAAAAAAATGAGATTTGCTATCAGTGATTCCACCAAACATAAGGAGTTACTAGAGTCTGCAGTACAGTGGATTGCACAGTGGAAATTTGACAGTGATAGGCAACCTCCTACTGTTAGGGGGTGGCAAATCACAATTTGTGCAGCACTTGCATTGTGGGAGGACCTTCGCCAAAATTTTGGTTTTGAACATCTGCTGACATGGCGGCTCAATCAGGACCCTGTAGAAAACATGTTTGGTCAATTCCGGCAAATGCATGGGTGCAATGAGACACCAAACGCGTTTCAGTTCGTAGCAGGCCTCAAGCATACCCTTGCGGGGAACCTCATGAAGCTTCCAAGCAGAGGCAACTGTGAGGCTGATACGACTGAACTTTTAAACGATCTGATGCACATGCCGGTTTCCTCAACTGCAAGCAGTTCTTATGAGACTGCCGACTCCCAAGGGGTGCCTACAGTTGATGAAATGCAGGCTGAACATGATATGCGTGATGTGCAAGAGCCCGACAATATTATTGAGGCTAATGCACAGTATGCATATGCAGGGTCCTTGATTCACTCTTTCTTGAAGAAATCAGAATGTCCCAACTGCCCAAACTTGTTGAAGGCTGCAGACGAGGGGCTATTAAGACCAGAAGGCTTGTACACTTACTTGCAAAGTGAATCACAAGTGTCTGTCGGTACATCTTGTGCCCCATCAGATGCCTTCTTTGCGTTCTTTTGCAAATTAGAAAGCACATTCTTACGAGAGGTCGCGAACGTCCTACACAGAAAAGGAGTAAAGCAGCGCCTCATAAGTGCCTTCATTGAGAGCAGTCATGAGCCTTTCTGTTGCGCAGCATGTCACGCCCATTTCTTATCTTTTTTTGCCATAAAGCGGATGCAATACCATATCAGACTTAAAGGGACTATCGCATCCGGGAACGTATGTATGATACCGATAGGGTAATGTTCCTCACCGCTTCAGAGTCAACTTTGCCAAATTTCTCTTCCGAAAACAGCTTACATATTAAGTAAACGAATGGAAAGGTCCGCATTCCATCTGCAGCCAACAGGATGATGACGTAAGCCAGGCGCACGAATGGGAGCGCAGTGCTGGCGATTGTCTTCGAGATCGTCTGCTTGGCGTTCGCATCGCACTATACTAAGTGAAAAGTCCTCGGTAAATACGCTGACTTTGGCTTACCAGTGTGAGTGCAGACGTAACCATGTTACGTGAAACACGGCGTTACACCCCTGACTGTACGAACACGTTCAACGTTAACCAGAAACAACATTCCGCGAGCCGGTAACAGAGACGCCGTCCCCTAGAATTCCGCCTCGCCCGCCCGCCTGTCGGTCGGTTGCCAAGGCTACCAAAGTCCCTCCGGCCGCTCTGTGATTGGTATTCTCCGTGTGAAAGGGCGTGCAGTGATTGGCCTCGTCCGCGTGACGTTTCCAGAGAGGGAATCCAGGAATGCGTCGTCTGCTCTTTCCAAGTTTTGTATCAAACTACACAGGAACGACGCTGCCAATTCGCGTCGAGTTTTCGGCGTTATTATCAGTGATGAACGCGGAATAAAAAAGCACTACAGTTTCGGAATCGACCGGGACGGATGCGATAGTCCCTTTAAAAACAGAGAGTCTGCTGAGGCTGCTCACAGACGGTCAGAGCAGCCGAAACGAAAAAAGCTTCCAACGTAATTGTAATTTCATCAGTAGCTTCACACGAATAGTAGAGCACATGAAAAAAAAAAAAACCCTTATGAATCTCATCCAACACTGTGTTGATAACCCCGCTTGCATACTGCACAACGACTCTGAGGGTTCCTTTATGTATGCTAGACACTTTCTACAACGAACGCCCGAAATAGGCAAATGGCGTTCTGTTTTCCATTTGATGTACATAGTGTTTGTGAAAAAAGTATTGGAATATGTATCTAAGTTGTATGATCCTTTGGTATGTACTCTAACATGAAATGTCGCATCTTGAAATCTACTTTAAGGCAAAATAGTTGTTTACTTTACTTTCCATATTCTTAACACTGGTAAACAGGGATCCTAATTTTCCACACTACAAATGTTCAAACTACATACTAAAACATGGACAAGTTCTGTTTCCTTCCAATGCAGCAATGACACTGGTCACATGACATAGTTTGTAATGCATAAATTGAACAAAAACTTTTCCAGTATGGTCAAACTTTAAGTTTACATATTCAGTCTGAATACTGTCTTATCTGTACCACAAGCACATAAGCATCCTTATGCAGCAGGTCCTTTCTCCAGTTATTACGTTACACGAAACCCAATATTTTCTCCATCCCTGCTCTGTGTAACATTTTATGCAGTGAGAAGCCGTCTAACAAGTTAGCATTGGTGCTAGCTATAGTTTTCGCAGGGTAGAGTGGTGAATGAATCTTTACATAATCACAGGATGCACCTTTTTGATTTTGTGATGGCTGTTGCTAGCGTTCCGTCCAGACAAAATAGTAAATGCCACTAGAGTTCCGTTAAGACGGAATTGTAGCTGTTGCTAGCGTTCCGTCCTAAACCTAACCTCAGTCACGACGGATGCACAGTCTACATGGGCTCTCTCGACACATGGAATATGTATTCGCCAGACCTAAACTAACCTCAGTCACGTCGGATGCACAGTCTACATGAACTCTCTCGACACATGGAATATGTATTCGCCAGAACTAACCTAACCTAAGTCACGACAGA
This sequence comes from Ornithodoros turicata, assembly GCF_037126465.1. NCBI lineage: Eukaryota > Metazoa > Arthropoda > Arachnida > Ixodida > Argasidae > Ornithodoros > Ornithodoros turicata. Next base: position 4,393,446 of record NC_088202.1, on the reverse strand, counting down.
TGCACAGTTTACATGGGCTCTCTCGACACATGGAATACATATCCGCCAGGCCAAACCTAACTTCAGCCATGGATGATCAGTCAAATGCAGAGAGACGGAGAGGCGAAAAAAAAAAAAAATTCATACAATCTGATTCGAAGTGCAGAACCCCACTTTCACAGCCAAGCAGCTCAACCCATTACGCCATACCACTGCTCCACTGGGATGCTACTTACTTTGGTGTCAGTTCGTACCTTTGGACGGAGCCCTGACGGCAGTGCTTCGGCTTCCGTCTAGACGGAACTCTAGACACTTTGTTTTGTGATACTATTATAATTGGCTACGACAATGTCAAAACCAGCATTAAGCACCCTTTCTCAGCTCTCATGCTGTAGGAATTTGCAGTCATTTGAGTGTGGAAACTACTGTGTGGAAACTACATTTGTCATCAGCCATGTAAAGGTTTTTGAGCCACTGTACTCACTGAAATGCCAAATCTGCGTTCTAACACGCCTTCCCTTACCAACAAGATCATAGGATCCTTGGCAGTATCGTTTTTTATGATATTGTACATACACTGTCTTATAGTCGTTGTTTTCACGTTGTAATTCTGAAAAGTTTGTATCGGAGTTTCAGTCTATGACGGTAGCACACTGTTTTGTTGTGTTTCAGTACCAATGTAATGTTACCCGTGCATTGCCTATGCCCGTGTACATAGCATGTTATCGTTCCTGAGCGTATAAATGAAAGCTCTCATTCCAGCTCATGTCGTACAAACGAAGTTTTATTTAAAAGCACATGTAACCCTTTTATGCAGATAATGCACAGGTTTTGTTGTCCACGGTCGATCTACGTTATTCTGTTCTTTCACATGCGCATGTATTTCACAGTTAGCGATTGATATGTCCAAATAAATGTTTATTTCCACAAAACTTGCCTTGGCCACTTTCTTATAACGAGAGAACTGTTGAGCAACGGCAACCGCGAAATACGCATGAAGCAGAAGCCATCAAAAGCTGTAAATAGCCAAGGAAGGGCCAGGAGCGGCCGGAAGGCGAGCCAAGCGGAAACGCCGCTGATTGGCTGGCTGGTTATGCATAATTTCTACAACGTTGCAATTTCATTGGTCTTATGCCCAGTGTTGTGTGAATTATCTCAAACTATTGGCGCTATGGGGAGCTGTTCGAGCCTGCAGACACACTGGGAAACCGTTTGTCTCCGGTCTGTAGGTTGTCATCATGATTATTCAGATTGTCCCAACGAACAAGGCAGCTAGACGTTGTTCTTCCAATGGAAGTATAGTGAATATTGTGTGGAGTCCCATTTGTACTACCGCCAAACCTCTAAACACACGCGTTACCGCACGCCCGAAATCGACCTGTAGCGATAACCTGTAGCTAGAGTTCTGTCCTCACTGAGTTTTCATTTCTGAAAATCAGAGTGTTTATGGTTTTTCTTTTTCTTTTCTTCAGTTTCCCGCGTATTCGACGTTTTTAGCAGGTTACAAAAAACGGAACCATACGAAATCGATTCCTCTGAATATTATCAGAGAAATTAGAAACGAGACGACGGGCCACCACTGACACGGTGCCGAAGTTTTCTTTTTTCTTTTTGTCGTCGATCACAACGGGAAGCGGAGAAAAGGTCCCCGGGAAAAGGTCCCTTCAAAAGTCCGTCTCATGCAGTTATACTTTATCTCCCGTAACTCGAATCAGTGGCTATTAGAGCATGAATTTTCATGTCATTTTTTTTATTGTTGACATGGTCTGGTACCTGAGCGCTTAAAACACGATTCTGGTCCACATCTATGGGGCGTATGATTCCTGAGCAGAATGGCAATAGTACGTGAACGTGAGATTCTGTGTATTGGGTGCCGTGCTTTCATAGCAAGTACAATGCAATATTTTTATAGACTGTATGATATCTTATTCATAGAAATCTTTATAGATATGCAATAGAGATTTCAGTTCATAGTTGCATGCATATTTCAGGAGTTTTTTGGTGCACAATTATCTGCACCTTAGTGGATGCACTGTGCACACGGTATTACAACAACAGATATATTCTGATGATGAAGTGTGGAGGTTTTCCACTCTAGGAGTGGAACGCTAACCCATAGCTAGGGGGTATAATATGAGTGGTGACAGTGATGAGTGATGACGATGATGAGCGATGAGGATGAGAGATGACGGGAATGATCGGAGCGACGATGGCGATCGTGATCGTGATCGTGATGGTACGGTATTACAAGCTGCGCTGCCAACAAGCGCAAACCGAAAAAAGAGCAGACAAGAAGCAATCTCTGTGGGGTGCACTTTTGAGGGGACCTTTTCTCCTACAGCCGATCACAACACCCCTCCTCATCCGAAGATGCATCAAGGTGCCTAGTCATAAGGGAGCCTGAATCTAGCCATAGCGTGAAGGGAGTTCTGCTGTCGAAATGTTGTTCCGTCGGGTGAAAAATGATCTGTGCTATCACCATTATTTTCAGCAACGCAACCTGTGCCTCGCTTCTGTCCGCTTATTTATTTACATGGTCATGTCATGCCACGCCCAGATGTATCCATAAGAATAAGGTCCATATGTATTTTGTTGTTTACACCTAGTGTGGCTATATCGTTTTCCTCAAATACGTGATAAAATCCGAAGCCGTTATACAGGCATTCTGTAGCATATTCTTGGAAGCATCTATAATACCTAAAGTGACGTGGGCGCACAACTCTTTTGTAGTACCCTTGTCACAACGGCAGTCGTCAATCATCATTGAAGCCAATGGCCATTGAACGTGCGCGCAGCCCCACCAAGCGTGTAACGTGTCTACCTGTCAGGGAACATTGGATCCAATGCTCTTTGAGTAGTTGACATGTTACACGGTTCGTGGCACTACGCGCACGTTAAATAGCCATCGGCTTCAATGATGATTGAGGACTGCCGTTGTGACAATGGTATAATGAGCCCGCAAATGATGATTCCACAATCTGGGTTTACATGTGCAGTGCGTTGTTCTTTTGTTGTTCTTTTTTGCTGTTCATTGAAGTTTCCCCGAACACGTGGAAGTGTCACACGTTGCGATCACCGATGTATGTTCTCGTTGTAAATGCGTTCTCCACGCGTTAATATTACGTGGCGCACCATAGCGCGTGCACGAAGTCGTACTGTATCGCTTACGCTATGCTTTTTATTCCAGTTGGCACAATAACGGCTAGACTACGCGATACACTGTAACTGTCTTTACTTGCATCACTTGTTGTCATTTAGTAATACATGACAAAATATTATAAATAACTGCG